>NC_058514.1:13399498-16210748 GCF_020382885.2 Scatophagus argus | reverse complement strand
TTGTGAGTTGTTAAGTTAGGGGAAACAGTATCAACTTAGTGAAATGCTATCTATGACAAATTCTTAATTATTTGGGGCTGCTTGTAAACACACGGTCACTTAAGACGATTTCTGGTCAGGGAACACTTTTCAACCTGTATATGTTTTTATTATGTTTATAATATATCCAACCTGTATATTATGTTTTATAGCCACCTGTGAATCCATAATGTACATATTGTAGATAACATATATCCAGCACTTGCTGCTTTTTGCACTTCTGGTTAGATGCTAAACTGCATTTTGTTGCCTTGTACTTGTACATGTGTAATGACAATAAAGTTGAATCTAATCTAATCTAATGTGGAGACACATGTCGATGCCAGGTGCGAACTGATGCACTCAGAGCCGTCCAGTTAGGTCACTCAGGATAGATGTTAATACCAGGTGTGAACAGGCTCAATGTTAACCCCGACGGAGGAAGGGCAGCTTTATCTTTGAAAGAACAGAGAACAAAAAGAGAAGGGGAGGTGACAAAGCTGGAGATTAAATCTACTCCATCTGATCAAACCAACAGTGAAGTAAGTAAACAGGTTAATGCATAAAAAACCTTTAAACACTTTTACAATGCAAAGTGTCTGGACTGAATTACAAGAGGGCCAGTGAGATTAAAAACACTGACCAGTGCAGGTGATACTGAAATAATTCCACCTCCCCAAGAGAAAAACATCCCATCTGAGTGGTTACAAATCGTCAGACTTCCCCACATCTTCAGTCGCTTTTATACTATTTGCTACATATCCTCTGATCCCTCAATTCAGTGAGAAGGTAGAGCTTTAGCGTGAAACATCCTTCCAGAAATAAAGAGGCTATCACATGTCAGTGGTGAAATTGTTGACGCCGGACTCTCAGGTGTGCTCCACCTCATGCGCCATGATTCAGTCAATGTGGACTTGTGTTAATCATACAGCAGGGAAATAACAGAGGGTGTGGGGAGTCATTTTTCCTTTGGAGATAATCCGCAGGTCCCCACAACATAAATCATGTCATTTTTTGTGAGAAGATTTGGTTTAAAGTTTGTGTCAGGTATGTTTAGGTTAAGGTTAGGTTAGGAGACTACAAATACCGAAAGGTGTCTCGAGGGCTCGGGTTAAGATTGACGGTGAGTGTGTGTGTGTGTGTGTGTGTGTGTGTGTGTGTGCACGCTCTCACCAAAGCCAGCCAAATGTCAGTGCTCTCTGGCTGCAGGGCGGCAGCCTCTCTGTACACCTGCAAGGCCTCCTCATAGCGACCTGTGTTGTAGTACAGAGCTCCGAGCGGAGTCAGGATGTCCACCTTCCTCGTCACCTGCAGAGCCCTGGAGAAAGAGGTCAGAGGTCACAACACGGCTTCGCCACGCCGGCGGCTCTCTTTTCACAAAGTGCTATGTTGCTGGTCTGCTGCTTTTTGAACCAAAAAAAAGAAAACAACCCCTGCGATCAATAACAATTTCATCTCGGTGTGTTCAGTGTAGAGTGAGGTACACTTGAAGACCAATGCAAAATGAATGTGAAAATCAATACTAAAGACTGATTTATTCCATGCTGCAAGATTCTGTTCGTTGACTGTATTTCTGATTCAAATAATTTATTCTTTCTCCTTCCACTTTAAATGTTATTAAATTAGGCAGCTATCCATTTTATAAATACAATCTGAAAATGCTTGACAGAAAAGAATGTAAAACAATCCTGTAATAATAACAGCAACCAGTTATTTTTTTTCTCTTGTCCATCTAGGAGGTCAAAGGTCACAGTTAGTCTCGCAGCATCTGATAAAACATATCGGCTCTGTGCTGTTGCTATAATTTGATACTTGACTCACCTCTTGTACCAAGACTCAGCTTCTTTGTTCTCATTGGACGATCGAAGCAGTCGGCCCAGGTTCACCATGGCAACGTAGTGCGCTGGTTTGAGCTTGACAGCTTGCTGGTAGTGAGCGGCTGCCAGCTCCCCCTCTCCTGGATTAGAGGAGAGGGCAAAGTGGAAGGAGAGGAAGTGGGGAGATTGAGGGAAGTATTGAAAGATTAAACAAGGGACGGAGGTGAAATATTGCAAGAATTAGGGAGGAATGAGGACGACAACACTGCTGACAATGACGTATCCATTTGTGGCAGCTGTGTTTTACAGACATAACTGAAGTACTGACTACACTGACACCAGATATATCATATCAGAGGAGGATATGGCTGATGCTGACATAGCTCTCTGTTTACTCACCACAAAGCTTATTTTAGATCAAAAAAATGAAAAGATGCGATGGCTGCTGATCATTAAAGACCGGACCATTTCTTTATCCTCTGTCATGCTTTGCCTTTAGTTTACAGTGTTAGTTGTCCTTGTTCTTAGCTGTAAGTCTCTTGTTGTGTCTTGGCATGTGTATACATGCTGTCAACAATGCAAATTCTGATTCTGATCTTAATCATACGTACTTAGCCCTGTTTTCGTGGCAGCACAATAATCAGCACGAGCAGCGCTAACAGGTGGGAGTATCGCTGGGGAAGCGTAAAATGAGTTGTTGGTATTTTACTGGAGAATGTGTCTTACAGCTTGCACTGAGAACAGACTGAATCTCACAACTACATCTGTTTCGACCGCAGTCTGGTGGTTTTGTCAAAAAACGAGCAAAGGTGCAACAATAACACAATGATGCTTAAAGTAAAGTCATTTAAATCATTAAGCTTCAGCCAATAGATCCATTTAAATCAGTATAAAAAACTTATATAATGTGTTTGGTGCAGGAAAGTTAGTAAATCATTTATTTCTAAAAGAATATGAGTGATTCTTTACGGCATTTATTATCCACAGCTGCTTTCTGCTCTTGTATGCTGCTTCTAGTTCACTTCATTACATCCGTGCAGCCATCTGCTGCAGGCAGCAGGACACATAACTTATGAAGGCATCAGGTGGCAGATTAATCTGCAGCCTCTGATTTAAAATGAATTGCTGCGACAGAACCCGGTGCCATTACGCACACAGCCGTCCACTGTGTTTACCTTTCCTCGAATCACGAGCAATTCACATCAAGCAGCTACAAAATAACCACACGCACTTCTACACACATCAGACTTGTTCAACTTGCGCTTGTGAAATAAAAATGGGCCATACAAGTCCAAACAAATCGGTTTCCACATTTAAACAGTGACTATTTGTTAAAATCTGACTGTCTGCCTGTTGTCTTTATTTGTAATTTCCACCCTAGTCTTGTTTTATATATCATCACATTTCACAGCTGTACAACTTCATCATAAACAAACCTGCTACAACATCACAGAAACACCTAAACAGATGAAGCACTATCATAAGAGGCGGACATTTGATTATTTTTGATGTCACTACTTCCTGTCTGTTCTGCAATGACATGAGGCACATAATTTAGCTCTGATTTAAAAAAAAAACAAAAAAACGTCACAACTGGATCAAATCGCAAAAGGCTCCTTACAAATCATTTTGCTGGCTGTTTCTGTTGTGCACACTATATATACACACTGAATAAAGTCTTCTTAAGCCCTCCTTTCAGTCAGCCTCTCCTGACTGAAATACAGTTGGGAACAAATGCTGTTGTGTTAAGTAGTTTTGCCTTCTGAAGTTGAGTCTGCTGATGCAAAGCTCTGCAATCACATGCTATGTTGCTGGTATTAAAATTTATAAGTACAATGGGATATTGTGAATTTGCAAATAAGAAAATGTCAGCATTCAGCATATACATATGCACACACACACACACCTTGCCTTGGCTGCTATATGAGTCATGATTTAATAGTAAGGTAATGCGTCACATTCGTTGTCAGTATTCAGTCGTCCTGCCATCGAAGCAGACATTAAAGTGGACACAGATGAAGCAGTCACCATACTCTTGCTTTACCCTTTCATTTAAATAAAAATTACCTCAGGAACACAGGATTACCTTGACTTCCATACAAAAACGTGATGTACGTCGCTGAGCAACCACTGACTACTATCAGTCATGGAGTCAAGTTCCTGTGCAGTCAAGTATCACCAATAATGATGTTTTTAAAACCTCCTATCAGCGGTGATTAATCAGCAAAATCGATAAATCAGTTGTCATAATTTTTTTCTCTTGCTAATATAAACTTGCATTATGCACAACAGGTCTATGGTGTCAATGTGTGTGTCTTTCAGTGTCGGTGCCAGTGAGCCTCTAGATTCAACTCACCCGTGTCCACCAGGAACACTCCGTAGTTGTTATGCAGGTCGGAGCTGTCCGGACAGTTCTCTATACCTTTCAGATACACTTCATTGGCTTCAGCAAAGCGTTTCTGTGGGAGAAGCAGATGAAATGAAAACAGGATTAAAACAGGAATGAACTTGACCCAGGTTACAGGAAGCTGGAGTGTCCACCACTGAACACCCTGCTCTACTGGTGTTTTAATTCAATTCAGTTAAGAAGGAGGGGTGAGCTACAAGAACCTCAACGAACGTGAGAGAGGAGGTTTCTGGATGTTTCACCTGCTCAGCATAGAGTGATGCCAGACTGGAGTAAGCATCAGCAAAATGTGGGCCAAAGCGTATGGAGTCCTTCAGCAGAGTCACGGCCTCTTCCTCCTTCCCCTGGGACCTGGAACACATCACGATGGTCAGCTGCAACGCATTCATTCATTCACAGCCACAGATTCCACACTTGTAGTGTTTTTTTGTAATTATTATTATTTCACTGTATAATTTATTCATGTGCGCAAAACAAACGGCACAAACACAGACGTGCAGACGCACACAGGGCTGTCACCGACTTGCAGCAGTGGATCGATGGCTCTGTCGGTCTGTTTGTTGTCACAACACCACTGGTAACTCATTGCTAGTAATGGATCTGAGCAATAATAATGGACTTAATTTCAGCTTCTATATTGATTTAATTTTTTCTATTAGAGCCAGAAGAGCTCGGGGCAGTCCACTGCTGTTTGACCGCAAAACAAACAAACAAACAAAAGCTTCACAGCTGTATGAAGAGGCAGATTACAGTGGCGGCGCGAGGAGTCAGATTAATTGCCGACTTTCATTTGCCGAGTGTGTTGAATCATTATTTTTCAGGCCCTACAGTCTCTGACTCCAATATGAATAATGCTACTATATATTTAGCTGACCGTTCATTTCTAAATGAGCATGGAAGTTACATTATGAAATATTTTTAAATTATGTGTGTCCACACTGACACGGCATGACTCCAAGTTTCTTTCTCATTAGCGGAATGAATCTTGGTTATCAAAATCTAATAATAGTCTGTTGATTGAAAACGGTGCAGGCGACAATCTCCAGCTTGATCACAGACCACAACATGCCCTTTTTCAAGCCTAGCAATTAACGTTTCAACAGGGACACATTCGGATGCACTGACACCGACTGTGTTATAATACAGCAGCGATAGTGATGCAGTGAACTCGTGTGCCCTTACACAGGTCTCTTTACCTTCCAAACCACCATCACACACACACACACAGTGTCTGAGCTCAGACAAAGTCACAATCAAGTCCCATCTATGAAGTCCAGAATCAAGACCCAATTCAAGACCTACAAGTCCCAAGTAGTGTTCGAGTCTTTCGAGAGTTTACACATGCAAACTGGAAGGGACAGACAAACAAGTAAAGAGAGTAGGACCAGTAAAATACATTTGCTCAAGTACTACAGTTTTTAAGTATGACTATCTTGTTATATTGTTGTTAATTATACCTTTCTGTGTGTCCCGTGTCCGTCTGCTTCTGAGAACTTCACCTTGCACAGTGACACTTCTGCTTGCAATGGAGTATTTTTTCCTGTGGTATTAGTACTTTTGCTCAAATAAAGCATCTGAATACTTCCACATTTGGTTATAGTCTGACAATTTAATTAATTTAATGTATTATTTTTTACATTTTATTTACTTTATTAATCCCAAGCTGGGAAATTACTTTTCTGCATTTAACCCATCATTGAAACACAAACACATACAACACGCAGTGAAACACACACAGGAGTAGTGGGCTGCAACTATCAAGGGCCCGGGGAGCAAATTGGGGGTTAAGTGCCTTGCTCGAGGGCTCATCAGCCAGCTAATGAAGGGGGTGGGCATTTTTCCAATTGAACCGACGACCTTCCGATCACAAGTTGCTTCTCCAACCTCTAGGCCACGGCTGCCCCCAGTGGACAGTGTGAACACAGCATTTGTATAATAAAACTCTTTGTTGTGTATACAACAGCCAATTTAGGATTTAATGACAAGCAAATTTTCAATCTCCACTTGTGTTAATCTGACCTCACACTCATCTTAAAACATTCTGCCAGTGAGTGCCATGCTTTTTTTTTTTTTTTTTAGTAACAATTAAGAACCACTGGAACACTGAGATTGTCTCCAGCTGTGAAGATCACTGCCAATTTTGGGAGCTTTTTGGTGAAAAAAAAACAAACAAACAAAAAAACCAAACCAAACTGTTTGAACACTGCCAACACAAAATGAGCAAAGTTTCCAGTGTGTGATGGGTCCTGTCACTGTACATCTGTTCTCCAGCAGCCTGTGTGTATGTGTGTGTGTGTGAGTGAAAGTGAATATCTTACTTGAGGAGGTTCCCCAGATTAAACAGAGCTCGGTTATGCTGAGGGTTGATGTCTAGTGCTTTCCTGTAGTAGCGCTCAGCCTCCTCTGGGCTGCGAGTCAAAGTGCCGAGATTGTTCATGGCGCTGGCATGACGGGGGTATAACCTGAGGGGAGGAAAAGACGGCAGAAAAACATTTTGCATAAATGTATAAATCTTTGGCTTAACCCAAGGAAAATAAACCTGAAAATGCATTTTTTTTTCCTCAGAGCAGCAGAAACTGAGCACAACATTGATTTTTAAGTTGATATAGTGAACTAAACAGCTGTTTATGTACACATTCAGTAGTTACAGAGCAACATTACAGTTCATTTGCAGTCTGAAGCCGACTGAAAGTCATCTGTAACAGCAGGTCTAGTAGCATTCTAGCTCTGCAACCGAGCATTACTGTCACACCATGTTCATCTTTGGAAACACTAATGGCTGCACGCTTCCAGAGGGAAGCATACCATAACATGATCTTGATTGGACTAAGTGCCTTGTCACAGTGATAAGGATTATCTTCAGAGCAAATGGTGCAGATAAATCAGCAGCGAGTGTGTGGAAACTGCAGCCAGCAGCCTCTCCACTGACATTTACTGCTGCTCTCCATCACTGCTACAAAAGGCCGCTGTGTAATTGAAATCCGTTCTTATAGTCAGTGCCCATAATGGTGACAAAAGCCGGACAAGATGCCCGGGGCTAGCGGTGAGTGGGCGCCATGGCAGTGTTCTTTACCGTTTCTGTGGTAACTTTGCTCCACATGTTGGGGTTTCACAGCGAAGACAGAGCTGGTGCGAAACCAGCAGTGAACATCACTGACCGACCTGTTCACCAAAGAGCCTTCAAATCACGCCTGCTTGATCAACAATCTCCAGAGCTGCACGTCCAATGAAAGATCCACTTAGGCTGTGAAAACCTTCACGGTCAGATTTCTGTGTTTTTCTTCCCCACATACCTGCGCACTAAAGGTCTGTTGATGTAAGCTGTCACAAATACTCATGATTTCATTAAAGAATTCTTTGTGGGACTGTCATTCATTGGCTATCTTGGTTATCATTTACATTGTCTGGTTAGTTCTTTTGTGTACACATGCAATCAATATTTGTCATAACTCATTCAAAGACACATTTAACGCCTTATTTTAGCTGACGTTATAGTGTGAATATGAGGCCTTCACTGAGATACCACATTGGGATCAGGCATGTGCTGCTTGTGTTCTCTCCTACAAGATTTTGATGCCGGTGAAGATGAAGCTATTTGAAAATAAATGCTCAGTAATTGTTTTTCAGTGACACAAACTGAGCAAAACCATCTCAACCGCAAACATCACATCAAGGTAAATGAGGGTCTACGAGGCAGAAAGAACCAACAGCCAAGACAAGACAGCTGTCGAAAAAAGCTGAATGAAAGAAAAGTTACCTCGGGAATCGAAAATGTGAGGGCTTTAAAGGCATCTCTGCTCCTCTTACTGCCTTCCCATGGGAAAAAACAAGGAGCAGAAAACGAAGTGAACGCTGGTTAATTGAAGTGAGAGTGAGGTGGTCTGGTGGGTTTCAGTATATTATGAGCTGCGGTGTGGTTTGGATCTTGATGAGAGCTGCTGAGGCTCTCTGCTCGGGGTTTGGCAGGCTGGATTAGCAGAGAGCTGTTGTGTGTTGTGGAGCTCCTACATATTGGCAGCACACAGCTCTGCAGGAAGACCGGAGAGAAGGGAAGAGGAAGAGGTGGAAGGGGGGAAAAAAAGAAGTTCAGGAGAGAGAGAGAGAAGTGAGAGACAGAAATGAAGGGATGGAAGGAGGAATTTGGAGCCTGGCAGCGATGAGGAAGGTGCTGGAGATGCTACATGCATCTCCACCAGAGGAGAGAAAAGAACAGCGGCAATGAAAGGAGAGACTGTCAATGAGAGCTTAGGTATCCAAAGGTTAAAACAGACAAGAGGATTAAGGCTCAACAACGAATCCTTTTATATTGAAATCTTCATTAGGAAGCAGTGTGTTCCACAGATTAATTTCACGGGTCACAATGACAATCCAGCTGTGGCTAATTAAAGTTCACTTTGTGAGCTCGGAAAACAACAAAACAAACCAAGTGTCAGTGCTTTGACCAGTTAACAGGATCTGCAGCTTTGTCTGATTTATCACTGTAAGTGAATAAGTATGGCTTTTTGACCAAAGACTTAAGACCATTGGCAAGAACTTTAAGAACGTTAAATTGTACAAGTAACAGACATAACAGATTAACAGCAGCCAGATTACATGTAAACCAGTCTGAGTATTGGAGAGGGAGGCAAAGCGAAAATATGAGAACAGGAAATGTTGAACACCTTTGCCGTGGTTCCTCAGAAAGCCTATCTGGTGACAGGAACAACTAATGGACACTCTCTTTCATTAATGCAGCCTGTGTGTGTGTGTGTGTGTGTGTGACAGATGAACAGAACACAACAACTGAGCTGAAACAAGGTCATTACATGCATGAGAACATGCGTGCAGATGTGTGTGGACTTGCTTCCGTGTATCTGCTGTTAGAACATTCATTTTATGTTACATTAATTCATCGTGTGAGAAAACACAACCAAATTTGTCAACAATATCAATCCTTTAAACAACAGCTTTTCATTTCTCACTGTACAGAGTAGTGTTGGCAAGTTGGATAAAACTCAGCAATAGCTTTTCTTTGTTTTCTTAAAGGTCCCATGGAATAAAAACACTTTATGCAGTTGCCTTGAGTTCCTGGCTTTCTATTATGTGTCAATTGTGTGCCAAATGCATCCCAACTATTTTCTACTTTATGTTTTGGATTTTCTCTTTCTGTAAAAGGTCAAAATGTTAACACCTTTTATTTGTAACTGTAAGGAAAGAAAAACTATCTAGCTCATAAAATGTGCTAAGAATTTTAAGGCAGCACTGCCAAACTCTCACACTATATAAAACCTGTTTAGAATAAGGCCAGAGTTATTCTGTTTTATTGTGAAACAAATCCCATGTGCAGAATTACACCAAAGCATTAGTCTGTCTATTAATTCATTCTGACTTTCTCCTGTCTGTGGCTCTCAGCTACAAGCCCATTAATACTGAAAACATAAATCTTTTAAATACAGGTCACAAATACATAGCTTCAAATTCATTTCAAATTTCCATTGAACTTCTGACATTGTTGAATACTGTGACAATGCATTTGTTAGGGACTATTTTCACTGGAGGATTAATCCACATTTGGTGCTCTAGTGAGATATTTGGGGCAGCAGGTTGGTGCATGTGGAGCTGACTATAACTACAGTGTGTGTGTTCATGCAACATAAGAAGGCCACTCACTGGTGTGTTTTAATAGTTTCTGGACAGTACTGGAGCTCTACGACACAGAGGAAGAACCCATATCAGGCTTGGATACACTTACAGCACTTTGTACATGTGGTGTGGGTTTGGTTGTGCAGATGGGGTTTGTCACAAATACACAAAATATTATTAGCACTACCAGTATGATATTTCCTACAGTGTAACTAATGCTCAGGTGGCACAAGGTTATTCATTTCAAAGAGGGTCTTGATGTCTGCCAGACCCCAAGATCATGTGGAACCAGCATCTCAAACCGTGGAAGATATTATGACCCCAAAGCATTTTCATGAGACCTTTAAAGCTCTTCCATTGGAGATGGATTATGTCACACATGGGCATGTTTCTACTATTTAAATAAGCCTTTACTCAATAAGAAAGGCAATTTGGCACAACTGATGCTGGCCTAATGGGAAAAAGGAAAGAAACAGGGAGACAAAACATGTCACGTGGAAGCCTGGACGCCGTCAGATAACTGGACGGTCCAGTTTTTCCATTTTGTTAAACCCCACAGTTACATGAGCACACACATACACATACAGCTGTGACCCTGATGGTGTTCGGTCAGTGTGCCACAGCAGCTCTCTCACACACACACACACACAACTGGTTCATCCTTTTCATCCGCTGATTCGGCTTTCGTTTAAGTTGACCGACTAATTGAGTCATCTACTGTATTTACTGCAAAAGCAGACTGACAGTTGGTGACTGAACTTTTAAAGTTGATGTCTTGATTTTGGTTCCTTTTCCTTTCTGCTGAAAATGGCCAAACTTTAGAAACACGCACAATCAATATGAAAATGACTGATAAATGGTTTTATGTTGGTTTGTTATGTTTAGGAATACAATGAAAACTTTCAGAGGAGTTTAGCATTTAATTGTCATAAAAGTCCATTTCACGAGACTTTGGCATTCAGGTCCCAGTGCTGTAATATGTTAATGAATTACAGTTTTTATTTTAAATGTGCATCAAAACTCTCGCCACTGAAAATAATGATGCAACTCCCTATTTCACCACACACAAAAACTCACAACAGTGTTGCTCTGAATTGTCTCTGTAAACTGTGTGAATAACATTACATGTCACAATAGCTATGGATTAAACACTGGTGCCACAATATTTAGTCTCATTTGAATCTACATGGACTTTTTTGGTGACCACACATTTACATACAAACTTCTCATATATATATATATAGAGAGAGAGAGAGAGGGAGAGAGAGAGAGAGGGAGAGAGAGAGCGGCCTAATGCAATAATTTTATAATAGAGTCAAAGAGGCCACTGGTCACGACTTTAGATACTTAGATTTCATTTTGAGTTGTTTTTCCACTAGCGCAACGTCCAGCTACAGATGAGAAAAGTAAGGAGCGAAAGCACTTTATCAACTTTCCTAACTTCTAAGCTGTTAGGAGCTGCAGGAGTAGCTGTTCAGACAGACACGCGTGCATATCCTGCAGGAGGAGAGACGCTCCTTGAATTCCTCAACACCTTTCAGAAAGATGGAAATTGTGGCTTTGAAACAACCAGCCAATTTCCGCAGCAATAAATCAGAATTTGATTGCTCCTACAGCTCCTTAGAGTCAATCATTTCCTCATGCTTCAGTGTTGGGTTATGAAAAAAAACTAGCTGCATTCACACAAGACTGTGAGTATTTTTAGATTGTGTTTTTTTTTTGTGTTAGCTTAACTTTTAGCACATTTCCTAGGAGTGATTCTGAGATGCTTGATAAACACAGGCTCTGGGCGCTGTTTGACTGCTGACATTACAGGAAATTCTTTTTCTTTTTTAAGTTTTAAGTTTCAAAAGTTCTGCCTGGACACTTCCTCTGTATTTAAGTTAGTTGGTCAGTTACAGCCTGACTAGAGGCTCTTTGGCTGATCAGCAGCACACAGAGTTCAAGTTCAAATAATCTGATCCGAGTAGAACGGAGAGGTTTTGTTGTATCTGCAGCTCGGGGTTAAAAACAGACACAGGGATAAATCACAAAGGCAGCAAAAGGAAATGAGCAAATTTGAGGTTTAAATGCTCAACTGACAGTTTAACTTGTGCAGCATTTCAACATCCATGCACTGTGTGACTTAGAATGGGTTGGACAAGCACGGTCAGAGAGCTTAAGTCCAGAGTCAGACCTGAGGGCAGTGGTGTAGTGGTGAATGGCCTCTTGGTGCCGGCCGTTGTCTTTCAGGAAGTTGGCGAAGTTGTAGTGGACTTTGGCATTGTGAGGCAGAGTCTGGATACCAGAGCTGAAAAGAGGAGGAAGATGAGGTAGATGAGGAGGAGGAGGAGGAGACATAAAATCAGTCTGTACAAAAAAACAGGTGAGCACAAAAAGCTTTTCAGCCTGTAGCCCCATTGGGACTGGTTTTAGGCATCGAGGAGAGGTGGGTTCAGTGATTTTGATACATGCGGGAAAGCTTTTGTGGCTGATCATCCCACAGATGATTTCACCCCCACCCCTTTAGCAATTACAGCCACAGTGACTACTTCTACTTGCAGCCAATTCGTGACATCCTTGTATATTTAAGGAAGGGCTGCTTGTCCTTCTGTTTTTCTTTTTTTCTTTTGACTCTGATTTTTGTGTTAAAATAAAATATTTTGCGAGAGTGATGAAACAGAAATTTATAACACCAACATATAAACCGATTTGAGTACCAATGCAATGAGAGAAACAACTGAAGGCTTCAAGAGAGGAAGACCCCATAAAAAGCCTATTAGATAAGCTATATTCTCTTCTGAATTACCAGTTGATAGTTCATGTCTCCAAGTTGCAAATTCAGGTACAAAAAACTACCACTGGGTTAGTATGAATGATGTCAGTATGTATTTCCTGTCTGTGCGCTCACATCTGACTGACTTATTCTGAGAAGGAGTGTAATTTATTGACTCATGTTCACCTCAGCAGTACATCATCAGTCTATCAGTATAGAATGTGCGAGTAAGGATTGAACGTGCTCGAAATGGGCAGGGCTTAATCCGGAAGTGTACACATTTTACTCGGATGACGACTCCTGCTCCTAAAAATTACATTGTCTATATTTAATACTGGTTTTGGCTCACTCAAACCTCATCTCTCTTTTACTCTTTTACCTGTCCTTGTCCGTTATAGATAATATCCTGTAATTTCCTGACAATTAAAATATCATCTGGAGTGAGGTGCTAAATTAGCAAAGTGACATTTAGTGTATATGAGAAAAAAACAAAGTGTGAAAAAAGCCCCTGAGGGTTAGCCTTTGTTTAAAGGTATTCTTAGTAATATTTTTGGGCTGAAATCAAGCAGCAGCATTTTACTGTTGTTTTCACTTGTTTGAAAGGCCACTACAGACATGTTGTTTACAGTTTTCAAAATGTGAATTCCAACACAATGAAATTTGGTTGGCTCTAAATACTCCCAACAGTTACACGGGCATCAAAACATTCACATTCACACTTGTAATTAAACATGAAACATGGAATAATAAGCACTTCAGTAAACGTTCATTCCAGGATTTGTTGGTCTGTAAAAATACTGGTCAAAGTTACTTTCCAGCTCAGCGATGGACACGGAGAAAAACAGACAGCGGCAGTGGTGGAGAGGGCTACAGTGAGTGAACAAAGCAGCGAATCAGAGAAATTTATTTCACTGCAGTCATGTTCTGAAGCAGAAAAATAATCTTGTGGAAGGAGCTCTATTGCTGGATTCTGAGTGCATTTGGCCAAAGCGAACGCTTTATCCTGTCTGCTGTGTGTGGCTGACCCGGTGACTGTGTCTGTGGCTGGTCTCAGCCATGTTCAAACAGACACAGACCAGGTCCCTAGACAGGTGAGCTAGGGATTTTATATGAGGCAACATCATCCTCAGAAAGCTGTCAGGTCACATGGCATGACGTTTTGAGAAGGGCTTGAAACAACAGCATTTTGATGCTAAAACAGGCGTACTTGAACCAATGTTTGAATATTTGCATTTTAATACATATGGAACACTATTGGGAAGCTACACAATGATATAAAAAACTCAAAAACACAAACACCATTTGAGCTAACTTCTACTCTCTCTAGATCAGCAAAATGTCATCACCACATATGATGAAATCATACATCAAATGGGCTTTTGACATGCGTGTTAAAGTACTTATTGTGATCTGCCAGATGTTACAGGGAAAGCTGCTGGGCTCTTTACACCACAAAGGCAAAAGTGCAATGATGAAGACAGTTTTTGTGTGTCGGGGCCTCTCTGCTTACCGGAAGAGGGCCTCTCTAGACAGCCAGACCTGGTTCTGCTGGACGGTCTTCCAGGAGAAGAGCAGGAGCAGCAGCAGCATGGAGACACTGAGGACCGTGGTGCCCCAGCGACCCACCATCGAACACAACCGACCCAGGCCATGAGCCACCAGGATGCAGTAACCCATACTGGAAGAGAAGGCAGGAAGGAAGTAGAATATAAGCAAGGGGGAGGCAGAATTAGGTACTATGCATGACCCATGAATGCTTTTCAATCTTAGTTTCTAAAGTAATAAATGTTCAAAGAGCATTAAAAAATGGGCTGTACAGCTCTTCATTTGTTTGTTTTTCTTTCAAAGAGACGGTCATCACATGCAACAAAGTGTCCCCACCTGGACTTGGATTGGGGATGTTGCAGATGTACGGTCAGTATCTGAATCGTCCATGCTGGCATTTCGTGGTGTGTTGTGATATAACACCCCAATCTCCACCTACACCCATCTCCCTCTGGCAATCAGCAATCTCAAGTGACCACAACCGAACAATACGAATACCCTATCTCACACATATTTAAAACATATCATAACAGGGAAAAAAAAGTAACATTTCAAAAGCCCTTTGAAATATGCAGTCATGCTGAAGCTAATGATAGCTCATAGCTGCCTGTTGTCAAAGCAATGCTTTCAGATTTCTTGTTAATTTTCAGACAAACACAATGCAGTCAGAAATAGCGTCTGTCAGAGCAAGAGACGGAAAGATTTGTCATTTTGAATGGAACTCAAAGACGTGCTGATACATCTCAGCCCTCAACAGTTTTGTTGCTTGTGAGGAGCAGCCTTTTATTTCACATAACACCACAATATTTATATGCATCTCCTGTAATGAAACACGATGCACAGCGCTTAACTGCACCGAGTCGTTTTCAAGATGGAGCAACTAACATGAGAATAAAGAAAATCTCTCTAGTGGAGCAGATATGATGGATGACTTACGGATGTCATTTCCTGTCCTAAAGACACAAACATTCTTAACATCATACGGAAAAAAAAAAATCTTTAGTTTCTGCAGCAGTTGCTCTACATGCTGTTTATAAGTGAGACAGATGTCTAGGAAAATTCCCACATAATTAGAAGATTGGACAATTTCATTTTCAATATGATCATGCAGAGAGGACTGAAGAATGTTAAAGGCAGACTGGACATAATAAGTCCATGTTGCAGAGATAATACTGTTTAAGTTGAGTATACGTAATGAAGGATCCCCCTATATTTAATCAACGGGTTTGACATTTCAGCACAGATTGCCTTTGTTCTATCAAAGAAATATCCAGGAAACAAGTTCTGAGCAAAAAACATCCAAACCAAGACTGCAATTTGTGAAGTAAAATCCAACAGCATCAAAAGTCTTAGAGAGATCCTAAAACAGTACAGCACAACGCTGTTTTTGTTTGTTTAGTCACAGCATAGTATCATTTAGTACAAGTATAGTGACAGAACTCGCACTGTGCTGTTGTCACTAATAGTGACTGCTGTGGCTGGAGAACACAGACAAGCACATAGCTGCCTGTTAACCCAAGTTTCCAAGGTTATTTTCCAGAGGGGAAGTCAGATATTACATTATCCATTTTAAGTTTTCGAAACTGGTAAAAAGTGAAAGTGTTTTTCCTAAGAGAGGATTTTTCATTGTAGCTTGTTGACCTAGACTGGTGAGCTTAGGAAAAATACAGTAAAAATAAAGTAAGGGTAAATTACTTTTTGTGTTTTTGAGATTTTTATATCATCCTTCAATTTCTATATTTCTCTGATTCACTGATTTGTTCACACTAAAGTAGCCCCCTCTCTTCATTCAATCTGTAGCTCGCTCGATCACTGCCTCTCTCTCTCTGTCTCCCTTAATTGAGCTGGAGAGCAATTTTGAATTGCTTGATTTTACAAACAGCAAAAGACAAACCCTGAGATGAAGGTTTAATGTTAGTAAAATCATCTCCCGCCTTCCATGCCAGCGCTTTAGTCACTCTCCATGTTTACACTGGCAGCAAACTTCTCCGTGTGTTGGGTGAGTGGGAGTTTACATCTTAAAAATATCTCTTTAAGTGAAAGCTTCGACAAAAAAAAGGATGCTTTGTCGAATCAACTCCTGGCCTTCACATCAGCAGAGATGAGGCAGAAGGAGAGGTGAGGAGTCAAACGAACAGCGGCACATACTGTGTACAGACTGCCAAAAGAAAGACTGAGAGGTAGCAGATACACTATTCTTCGCATCTAAATTAAATGCAATCTATTTTCTACACCACAATGAGTGTATATAATAGCTGGGACACATCTACATGGATGAGACAGACTGTATAGCAGTGTGTGTGTGTTTGTCTCTTGTGCAACACTGACAGTGTGTGAATCAACATTGCAGAAAATGAGATTATCCCACACTAATTCTCTTATGAAAAACACACCAATCAGCTCGTAGACAGAAACCCTGACTCAAACACACACACACACACACACTATTGGTGACTAGTGATGTACACTCAGTTTCCAGGAAATACATGCAACATTATAATGCAATACAATTCAACAGCTCCACAAACTGAATTAGTCTTAAGGTTAACCTAAAATGGCAACTGTGTTCTTTGCTGTTGTACATTGTTTTTAATCAGGATAAGGTAGGGACATTCAGCTACTACTTGACTTTAGCTGGATTGTGACTAGCTCTGTTTTTGGCCTTTAAGTCAAAATGTTTTTGAAACACCTCTATTGTCATTACGTATAAAGTAAGAGGACAAGTCCAGGATGGAGACATATAGGAAGCGTGGTGATTTGTGACTTATATATTGAATTAATATGGTAATGTGGTAAAATCAAAAGAAGCTTTTTTATTCTCTATATCTGCCCAAAGATACTTGAAAGATGACTCATTTTAATGAAAAGAAACATCCACTTCATTTACAGCACTACTTAGATTTTATTCAGGAACACCTTAACACCTTAAAACATGGCCATACACTGAGAGCAGAAAAGTGAAGGACAGGGTGTTAGGGGATCAATGTAGCCAGCAGAACAGTCAGTAGAAGAGGTCAGGCGTGGATGTCTGATGTTTGATGGGTGGATTTAAGGAAAACTGACAGAGTGTGTGTGTGTGTGGGTGTGGGTGTACTGCAGGAGTGACAGCACCACAGTCTCTACTGAACCACGACAGAAGTCACCTGTAAAGTGCTCATATCTGCCTCCCCTGATGCATTTCCTCCGCACTGACTTGTGATGTTTTTGCAGGTAAGTGATTCCCTTCCCACAGACTTGCATCTTTGTTCTGCTGTCTCAGGGCTGATGAGATGAAGCAGCAGTGCTGCTGACATTCATATGCTACCGCAGAATACAAAGGCGAGGTCAGGAGCCAATGTCATAATCTGCTGTCTTCGATGCCTACTAATACACAGTTGACAGAGCATAGTTGAACTCTTCCTACTTTGGTGTGTTGTGTTGTGTTGTGTAAGAGCTGACTTTTGTGCTGTTTGTGAGTTAGAACAGGAGATGGTAACATTGCCTTGCAGGTATTTGGTGTTAAATCTGATGACATTATGATGGAGCTAAATGAAAAGCCAGGGGATTATGAAAGCTATTATAATTCATCCTGACTGAGACACAAGAATGTCAACCTGCTAGTAGAGAAAAAGTCCAGTTGGATTCATCAACAGCAAATATTTCAGTCCGTAGCAAAGTGACAGACCTAAGCACAGACAAACATTACCATTCTTAAAGCCATGCCACGGAAATTACATTATGAAATAAATTATGAATTATGAAATATGTGACATATAATGAGTATTTTTAACTTAACTTTTTTAAAATTAATTTTTGGGTATATTTTGCCCTTGTTTGACAGCTGAGCGAGAGCTGAAGAAGTCAAAATGATATCCAACAAATGTGTCCAGTTGGATGGTAACCTGGCATACTGCCATGTGTGATCTGTTATTTAACCCATAGGTCACCAGGGCCCATATGTTTTGTTCACTTGAAAAATGGAAATGGAAAACTTCCAAAAGGAAGTTTTTCCTCACCACTGTTGCCATGTGCTTGCTCATGGGGGCTTTGTTGGGTCTCTCCTAAAATCAAATTAAAGAGTTTGGTCTAGACCTGCTCTAGCTGGAAAGTGCCATGAGTGATTTGGTTCTATACAAATCAACTGATACTTATCTGTAGTGTTTATTTTTCCCATGAAACAGTGATACATTACATGGAACTGGGAAACAGTGAATAATTACATACATTTACATGTATCAATACTTAACATGCAATATACTTAGGCCTCTTATCTGGAGGAAGGGTTGCTTTCATGTTGTCTGAGCTAAGAGGAAAAGGATCTGGAGAGGACAGTTACACTGCAATTAGCCATGCACAAGGTTAAGTGAGCACTGAGTGAGACCAAGTCAGGGGATTTCTCTGAGCTCTACCCCCTGAAGGCATCTGCTTCCAGATAAAGCTGCCTGCTCGGAGGGAGGATTCACTGGTGGAGTTTCGGTATGTGTGTATGTGTGTGTGTGTGGACCCCATGGGCCCTGTAATCCTAATCAAGGTCATCCACTGCCCTTAAGTTTCTCATGACTCATGGGGAACGTTTAGAAACTTCATGCATAACTGAGAGGATAAACTGGCTGTGCGGAGAATAAAATAAGAAAAAACAGTGCAGCGAGAGATGGCAATTTAGTCTGGAGTGGAAGACATGAGGGGAGATGGAGACGGAAAGAAACAGACAGAGAAGGAGATAAAATAGAGAGATGGGGAGCTGGGAAGAAAAAAAGTCTTAAAGGAATGGATGGAGAGTTTGAGTTAATGAGGGAGAGATGGGGAGAGGACAGCAGCAGAAAGCAAGGAGAGAGGAGATGATGGACACATTCACTGACAAAGAAGAGGGGGATAGAGAGCAGTTGAGAGCAGAAAAACAAAGTAAGTAGAGACTCTCACATGAAAGTGGAGAGGCTCTTGACTTGAGTGATACCGCTGTGTACGAGTGTGTAAGGACACACACACACGAAAGAAGAGCCACAGGGGGAGGTGAGACGGGGGTAGTACTTCTCACCTCTCTATGTCTTTCAAATGGTTAATATTGCAAATGACTAAAAACATGAACGTCATTAATGATGAGACATCTTGCACAGCTGATGAAGTGACATGCTGTAATCACAGACATGCCTTTCATGATTTTTCACCATTTATATTTTATTTCTTTAATTATCCTTACTGAGTATAAAAAAGCTCTTATTTTTGTGGTTTTGTCCATAATTTAATAACAGTTTCAGTGACGTTGTACCGAGCAACCTAAATGGAGAAAGTTGGAAATATTATATTAAATTAATCACTACAACAAAGCTAGATGTGCCATGAAAGACATAAAGGTTGTAAACAAGTTCATGTAGATCATCTAAACCACTTTATTAGTAGGTCAAACTGAAAATAAGAGCACCTTAAGTGTCAGTAGGTACTCCTGAGTGCGCAGGACAAGCTGTGTGAACACAACTACAGTAAGTGCAGTAGTTCAAAGCTGAAGCAGGAAGTGCATCTGCATAGTTTGTTTTTGTTTTCTCTCCCAAACACGCCTGCAAAGGTGGAAGCTTGCTAATAGCACCTCTGATCATTGCTGCATTCACAAGTCTCACATATTTAACAGCAAGCCATTGCTCTAAAAAAATGGTCTAGTAAAACTCTTTTTACTGCTACTTCTTGCAAAAATCAGATCTGCTCAAATTAATCTTCATGAGAATGACTGGTAGAGACTTAGTAACAATTACAGTCTATTCTGAATGTCTGAGACAGACTGGGGTGGACTCAATCCTCACATGCAAATCATATTAACTGGTTCCACAATAGCAACGTGTGTCCCGGCCTTAATGTGCTAACAAAATGTTTATAGTAATCTGTGGCAAAATGAACACTTACTCACCTTGGCATATATAGAACCCTCTCAGCCACGACAAATCCCACCCTGAAGAAAAGGTTACTGGCAGGAATGAAGGGAAACACCAGAAACAACAATCCCACCAACACCTCCCTGCTCTCCTGTCTCTGCTGAGAGGGGGGGGGGAGAGAGAGAGGGAGAGAGAGGGGGGAAGACAAATACAGAGATATGAGCACATTTACAACAAACAACCTGATTTTACATTTTCAATAAACCAAGTCAAGAGGCTCCAAGTATAACCGCTTCCAACAGCATGGCTACATTATGAATGTGTGCCACAGAGACTCTGCCAACACACAAACACACACGTGTACCCACTGACACATGCACGTTCAGCAGCCGTGACCAATCTGTATTAAGTGTTAACAATCATCTGTGCAACAGAGAAGCAATTAAGGTGATCAAATTATCAAATTACAGTTAATTCCTTTTTCTATAGAGCTCATATCCGAGGCCATTTATATTTCACAATGCCCGCAGACTCTGCCTTCACTCCTTCCATGTTATCTCACCATGGCTGTGTTTATTTGAACAAACAGGTCTCTAATTGGCTGAATCGGCAGCCCCTTGCTGAGTTCAGTGGATTGGCTCATTAGCACTAATGAGAGCAAAGGAAATGTGAAGTGCTGATTAGTGTTGCTCCAATCAGAAGCTTGTTCTGCTGTCGATGGGCCCATTGACATCTACTGAGACCGTTCCTGACAGACAGGGACATATTATGGTGTTATAGACCCACACTGAACAAACATACTCTGGAACTTTGAAAGACTGATGTCATCATTGACTCATAAAGGCCCAAAACTTATCGAGAAGGAAACAAACACACTGCTAGCTGCTGATCTGACACTGGTACAATCATACACATTATGCACCTTTACAAACATAAACTAAAGAGCCACCGCTGGCATTGTAGACTGGTAATGGACCTACAGTCATATCAGACAGTAATGCACACACTGTGAATTAGTGAAACAACAGCAGACGGCTAACAACCTGAATATTATCCACTCAAACAAACTGCAGCGCACTAATTATGATTGTAAATGGGGTAATTGTGTACAGATACAATCGAGAGATGAACAAAAGAAACTCACTTGGCTATACTAAAACTGGTTCTAAAGTGCCCTTTGTGCATTGCTGTCTATTCAGCTACAGTGTCTACAGAGTCTCACAACAAAAACCATATGTATGAATTCCCAATTAGGAGGCAACCGTGGCCCAGAGGTTGGAGAAGCGGCTTGTGATCGGAAGGTCGCCAGTTCGATTTCCCCACCGAATGGGCAGGAAAAAATTTGAGTGTGGTGGAGTGATCATGTCCCCACTCCTTCATTAGCCGGCTGATGTGCCCTTGAGCAAGGCACTTAACCCCCAAATTGTTCCCCGGGTGCTTGATGCAGCCCACTGCTCCTGTGTGTTTCACTGCATGTTGCATGTGTGTGTGTTTCAATCAGTGATGGTTAAATGCAGAGAAGTAAGTTCTCTTAATAAAGTAAATAAAATTCACAATATTCAGTCAGTAAAGTAAAAGGTCAGCTAGCTCCACCTCTTCCTGATGCACCAGCTACCTCAAGTCAGGACTACCTCTTTCTCATAGCACTGCTTCAACAGACTCTCCACGGACAGGCAAAATGATGGGCATCTGACTGACTGGGCTAACTGAGCTAGCTGAGTGCTAGCTAACTAAAGTGCAAGGCAGCTTTACCACTTGCTTTTTACAGTATAAGTAACAATAGCCTAGTTACGGAGTCTACTGAAAATTAGCCCACAGATGCCTTTGATAATAATGAGATCAAATCACAGTACTAGCAGAATTTAAAGATACCTTTATGCCAGATATAATTACAGACCAATGGCATCATTATTCCAACAACATGTCCAGATACAGATCACACACTACCAGATAAATATTTGATACCTTGGATGTAAATCAAAATTTTCTGATGCTGTCTTTTCTATGAATCTTTTATTGCCCTCAGACGCCTTCCGGAAAGGACATGGAAGAAACAATTACGGAAAAACGGTACAACAATCAGTCCTTGATAAGAAGAGGATATCACTGATTTCCTATCAAACTCTTGTATGACGAAGGAAAACCTCCCCCTACTGCTCCTTCTATCTTCTCAAGCAGTGACCCATTTTACCAGACAGTTTGTATTAGTTCATTTATTTCAGTTTTTCTATTTTCCAAGCATTTGTTCATGATCTGGCTTTGTTTTATTCCTTATTTAGTTTCTTTAATCTTACCTTCAATATCTGCCTCATGCATCTAGTGGCATGTCTGTATCATTAGGTTCTCTGAATCTATGACTTTTGACTTTATTTGTACATTTTTCCTCTATTTTACTCTCCATCTGTTCATCCATTACTCATATGACTATGACTATGATGAATAGATTGATGCAACCTAGGACAACAAGTCATGGATGCATGTTTATTTCACATACACCAGTATTTTCAATATCACACTTTATATATACAATTACATTTCAAAGCAAGAAGATAATAAATATAAAACTGACATGAATTTTCTGTAAGGGAAATAAAAAGTAAATTTCACTTACTTGTATCAATGATTTTATTTGTTTAGCAATAAAACCCTGTGACCACAGATTAAAACTAGAAAGTAGCTCACCTGTTTTGAGAGCTTCTCTTTTTCATTACTAAATTCCTGTAGAGTCAGCATTACAAATGATGGAGCGCAAATCAATCTGTCAATATCGATTCCATCTCACCCTGACTCATGAGAAAAACCCAAAGGTTACTGAAATCTTTTACCTGGGACAGGGAATAATTCCCTAACCAAAGTAGGAAAGTCATTTTTCAGTACATGGCATCATAATTAAAGGTTACTTGGTTAAAAGTCAATCTACTCACCTTCAATTAATTTTAATTGCTACGATTTGATGCAGCCTGTAACTCCAGCAACAGTTTACAGAGCCAGATTTGCCGCTTACTCATGACTTCCAGTGGAAATAATGAAACAAACGCCATAACTGCGGTTTCCAGTAGAGTTGGAACCGCTCCATTGTGATAGGTGTGCGTCTTCCTTGTGAACAGCAAGCCAGAGAGAAAACAGTTTTGTGACTACAATGAAAATGTTGTTAAGGCTAAAGTCAACAAATATGGATTCAGGCTAAATATTTCATTCAGTGCGTGACCCACAAAAAATTGCGCTTACCAAAAATCTGAACCTGACCCAACCCGCAGACCGCCAATTATATGTTTTATATCAGCACAATTGTCAGAACCGAGACAATAAGCTCCACAGTGCTCCCCAAGGTGCTGATCGTACCACTCTTTCCTTTCTCCTTCTCCCCCACCCACAGCAGTAGGAAGATTAGACTAATTAAACAGGCAAAACTCTTGATGTTTTTGATGTTACTAGACTACTACTCCATCACCTGTGCCACAACAACACGATTGCGAGCAAGGTGGTTTAATGTTTATATGTGTGGTATTTATTCAATTTGGGACCCTCCCTACAGTTTCTAGAAAGCGTTTAACGTTAGTTAAAGTTGGCTCCTGGCACAACAGGGACTAGAAATTGTCTCTTTTGGTAGGTTTATTAATAAGATCGGCCTACTTACTGAAAGAATAAACTATTCCATTACACACTGGTGCAACCCCCTCAAGCAATATTGCACAGAAGGTAGATAAAGGTTTGAGCAACATATGCTGCCATCGAGAAGACTTTATTTGGGACATGCCTGCTTATTTCAGCAAGTCGATGCCAAGCCATATTCTGTGCTCAGTTCTACAGTGTAGATTGTAGAAAAAGCATTCAGATAGCAGACTGCAGTCCATTATGAAGCACAAAATACATCAACAGAGATGGAACGACAACTGACTTTTGAGCAACTGAAGTCACATATCAAGCAAGAACAGGACACTATTACACTTTCAAAATGTGTGAAAACTTTAAAATTAGTTCCTGAACACTTAGTGAATGAACATGTGGCAGCGATCAAATTCAGAGTGAGTGTATATTTACAATAAACACTAAAATGTATTAGTTTGAATATCCATTATATTGTCTTTGTAATATATTAAACTGAAGACAGGTCAGAAACGATTTGAAAATCACCGGATTACATTTTAATTTACATTTTTTAGGCAGCGTCCAGACATTTTTGGAAACGGGCTAGCACATGTGTTTTCCACGCACTGTTGTGGACCAAAATGGAGCTTGATCTAAAGTACAATCTCATCCCTCATTTAACACAGGAAGGAAGTTCAGATAGAATCCACAGAGGTTCTGGACTTGCCCTGAGCTTGTTAATGCCACATCAATCACCTCATGGGGTCAAGGGAGATGGCAGAAAGGGACACGCTGGAACGCAAATTACTTCCTGAGGTCACAGCGGGGGGTCAACAGTGTGCACTTTATACAGAACTAGGCTGCAACAAGCAAAGGTTGTGTGAAATAACATTCTTACTGACAGCTGCATGCAATTTGAGGGGGAAGCGAGTACGATACTGACTTTCAATTCACTAAACATATTGCCAACAAGGAGAAGATGAGGTGCACTAACTTTAAAAGCTATACACAAAGTTGACATGGAATTCTTAACGTCTCCCTCCTTCTCTCTCACATGTAACACTAACAACATCAGCACTGCCGAGAGCCCTAACAGGTAACATTAACATTTAAACACAAAACATCACACACTCTTCTCCCACTCTGCAGTTTTCATGGAGACTCCATGCTACTCTCAGTGCAGCTACAGGCTCTGCATGAACTAAACATCACCTCTATATGTAGCATGTAGAGTTCTAAGAATGACATTCCAAACACCAGCCTGTCACACAGAGAAATTGGTTGAACAGTGGGGGGAGCGGGGGTACTTCTTGTTGACGGCCATACCACCCTGAACACACCCGATCTCGTCTGAGCTTGGAAGCTAAGCAGAGTCGGGCCTGGTTAGTACTTGGATGGGAGACCGCCTGGGAATACCAGGCGCTGTAAGCGTCAACAATTTCCTGAGGGATCAATAAAGCTCTTATCTTCTCCCTCAGCTGGTTTCTTTAAAATCTGAGCACAGTCTGCTTTGACACAAATGTATCCTAACATATGTACTAGGTTAACAATAAAATCTGTGTACATGGTATACACTTGAAACTGTGTAGCTCTCCCTTAAAAACGAGACTGACTGGTCTAAAGTGAGTACAGCAATTAAAGGTCAGATTCTAAAGCCCACACTGTGAGTGAGTTTGACATGAAACTGGCTCCCCAAGTCCAGCTGCCCTTTCTGATTACACTGACCTGACCTGATGAAGTATTGTACAGCATACTTGTACTTACTACATGAGCGCTGTGGTCCTGTATCAGAGATTTAGAAATGGTATAACATCTGCCTTCTGTCAAGTCAATATTTTTACACCGTGCATGTTCAAATTACTCTTGGGTGGCATGTGTTTTTCCATATCTTTACACCTCCCTGACATGTACACATTATTTCATATATGTGCAAAAACTGGGCTGTGGGTGATAGAAGTCAGTGTAGCATTGGAGCATCTTGCTGGAGAACCTGATGACAACTAAGAAGTTTTGAACTTGAAGTGTTGGATTACTACTGAATTGGGCGACATACGGACATATGGATATATTCTCACCAGACAACGGCGCGCATGATGATGAAGACGCTCTTCGTGTTTTAAGAGACTCTCACGGCTGCTTCATAACTTTGATAACATGATGCCATTTTTATTATATATTTTTTTTTTCCACCACCAGCTAGATATTCTTTGTGATGAGAAAGATTTGAGGACATGACATTCATCAGAGCAAAGACAAGAAAACTGTAAAATTAACCAGCAAAACAGCATGAGGTTAAAGTGATTTAAAGTATATGAATGTTTAATTAAACTAAAACTCTAATGATCAACCTGTGGCTCAACAATGTCTGCAGCTTTTATCTAGTGTCTGGTATTTGTCCGGTTTATGAAATCCAGATCCAGATCAAGTCCGATTATTGAATCTACTTTAACTGTAGCCATTTTGCAAAATGAAATCCATTTCGGGTTAATTGGTAAAATGTGTACAAAATTTAGTTGCAAAAAAATGTGCAGCTTTCGCATCCAGGAGAGCCACTGCTTTATTCATTGATGAATTAAAACTGAGGTAAAGAACATTTAGAAATTTTAGTAAATACCAGTGCTTTACCTTTTTGCTCTTGTTACAGTAAATAAAAAGATCAATACAGATCTCATGTCTATTTTACAGGAAGCAATTAACCTAGCTTATCATAAAGACCAGCCTGGATCTGTACAGAGTTATGGATTGTGAAAGCATTTGTTGGATATGTCCAGGATTTAGGGTTATATAAAATGTTGTGTGTGTGTCTGCAGGAAGTGCAGAAAGGAGTCTGTTGCTCCTAAGATCAGTTAAATTTAAGGAACTATTTCCATGTACAAAAAGCTTTGGGTGAACAAAGATTCTACTTGTACATTCAGAAGCACAGAGCGCTCTCTCCTGCTCCACTGAAGCTCTGATGGATGAAAAGAAAATTATTTAGAATATTCTGACTTCTCAGAGTGCAAGGCTCACATGCATGACAGAATCGTGACTTTTTCATTCCAGAAAAAAAGTTACCAAATACGAATAGCAGATCCAGAACTGCCTGAGAGGAAAGTAGCAGCAACACCTGGCAGCATTTAGTGTGACTAAATGGTATTTTGCAGAGAAACTCTCTTTTTGAGGAATGTTTTCTCCCGAAAATTGCAGCATAGTTCAGTAAAGACTCCTTGAACCAAATATCATCTGAAATGTAAGTGCAGAAAGGAATTGTGAGAAAAAGAAATGTGACTTTAAAGCTCAAAGGAAGGACAGGAGATATTACAAAATGCCGGCTCTGATTGAGAGAGTGAAAACATCTTCCCCTCAGACGACACACCTTTGGAAAATACACACTGTATACACCAACACACACTTTTAAGAGAGCAAGGACTGTCTCCAAGGTAACAGGAGGTGTATGAGATGAGCCTGGCTTGAAAATATAAAGTAATAAGAAGGAGGTGTATGTGATCTGTGTGTTTGTGCAAATTTGTGCCTCATGCCCCCAAAACTTTGGTGACTAAATAAACATATAACATAATTTGTTTTTCAGTAACCAGCAAATGCATTCATTGTTAGTGGCCTAATGTACACCATCAGAAGCGAGAAATACCCTAAGTTTTTATTTTTATTGGAATTGTCAGTGAAACACAGCGTGGCTGTCTAATTGGTGTTATTCCTGTGTGTTTTTAACACACTGAGGCTAGTCTGGCCTGACCTTTTCTGCACACTTGCCTTTAATGAAGCACTAATTAAGAGTCCCACTGGGATCTGAAAAAGCACTGATTAATAGCTCCTTAAATACACACTGTGCTCTTTAGCAGCACACTCAAAAAGGCTCATGGCAAACAGAGGAATGATAAGCTGTTATTACTCTTACATTGAATTCAAAGATTGTCTCTGAGAAGCTGTCGCAAATTATCACTGGGCATTGGGGCTTACACTGTCAAAAGACTGAGAAGTCTATTGTTTGATGTTCATTAAAGGGACAAGAGATGACTGGTTGAGTATTGACTCGGTCACACCGGCACAGCAATTGCATTGCACTGAGCAACGACAATCTGTCTTGAAAGTGCTGACCTTTGAGGGACAGAGAGATTCCAAAATAAAGAGAGTTGTTAGGCTGTCCTGATACTTGCGACACGATACGACACAATACGATACAACACAATACGAATCACAAATCAGCGGTTACGAATCAATATACTGTGATACTGTAAGCAAGGGATAGATATAGTTTTACAGGTCTGTATGTCTTTTGTTTATGTTTATACTGTTATGTTGGATTGGCAGAGTCAAAAGGGTCAGACACCGCTATCTAGCAGTAGGGGCTTTAAATACAACAACAAAAAACACAAATCTTAACTATCGTAACTATTAATCACTAACATGATCCAGCCATAATAGTACTACTCAGTCAGGTTAGTTCTATGAGCTTCTTTTTATCTTTTCTGTACTGTGCTGTTTACTCCCTTGTAGCATTTGCCTCTCAGCTTTGAACATCATTTTATTCAATAAAAAGCTACTGAATGTGGGAACAAAGCCAGATAATAACCTTATTAACTGTCAGTTAATAACTGCCAGTTCAGCCGCTAATGGGACATAAAGTTCACACAATTTATTCAAAAGATGTATTTTTTAATCATTGGCCCCTGTCTCAAAATAGTCTACAAGCCATGTCGCTTTTGTGGAGCTTCAAGGGTTACTGTAGCTACTGTAGCTATTCAGACTTGCTCAATGTCAGTCCAATCACTTCCTTTCATCTGTGTCATAGTACACAGAGTAACAGAATGACAAGATGTAAACTTCAGAGGCTGTAAACTTCAGAGGTCCTCTAACAACCACTCAGGTTTGCATATAATGTGACTGTTTAAAACGAACGTGGATCCAAAGCGGTACAGATCTCTACTTCACACTTTTCAGATATTGCTGATGCATGATGCAACAAGGACAGAATCAGAATCAGAATCCTCTTTATTGCCATTGTAAGTGAAGAGGTTTCACATTACTAGGAATTTGACTTGGTGATTGGTGCAAACGGGCGGCACAGTGGTGCAGTGGTTAGCACTGTTGCCTCATAGCAAGAGGGTTCCAGGTTTGAATCCCGGTCTGGGATCTATGTGGAGTTTGCATGTTCTACCTGTGTCTCCGGCTTCCTCCCACAATACCAAAAACATGCACATTAGGTTAATTGGCTACTCTACATTGTCCCTAGGTGTGAGTGTGTGTGTGTGTGGTTGTCTGTCTTTGTGTGTTGGCCCTGCGATTGACTGGCGACCAGTCCAGGGTGTACCCCGCCTCTCGCCCGTAGTCAGCTGGGATAGGCTCCAGCTCCCCCGCGACCCTGACGGATAAGCGGTATAGAAAATGGATGGATGGATGGATTGGTGCAAACATAGAACGTAAGAAAGAGTAATATATAATAGTAGAATAAAATAGAATAAGGTAAAACAAAATAAAATAAGATAAGTAAAATAAAATAAATATGGTTCTGGAGGTAGTCCAAAGTTGAGGTAGTGCAGGGTGGAAGTGTAGTGCAAGTAGGTGAGGTAAACAGTGCAAATGGTCAGCAGGTGGATAATGACATAAATCAGTGCCTGTACTGAAGTAACTAAAGTACAAGTATCAGGAAGCAGCTGAGCTCATACAAATACACTTTTTTGTTCTTACCTGCAGTGAGAAGACGCAGTGCAGGCAGAGGACGACCATCACCACGGCTAGCAGCACAGTAGCCACATTACGCACATCACCCAGCGACTCCACCAAGGGAATGCTTCCCACCTGCCAGTCATAACACAGCACGATGGGGGCCAGGAGCAGCCACGCATTGAAGGACAGCAGGTAAGAATAGGTCAAAATCCTGGGGAGAACAGGTAAAGAGAAAGAGAGGATGTGAGCAAAGAGAAAAGATGGATGTGAGGCAGACAGGAGGAACAGAGGAGGGGAATGAAAAGGCGAAAAGAAAGGAAGGAGAAAGATTTGCTGTGTTATCAATTGTCAAGCCTAATGAGAATTTCAATCAATCATTTTAATCATCCTGTGTATCTCAGCACTAAAGTGTTTGGGAGTTTACCTGAGAATAAAATGAACAGGAGGTTGTTCAAGGTTAAATATTGATTGGGAATAATTTTCTAGGCTGACATTTAGAGTCCAATCAAATAAGCCTGTGCTGAGTCACAGAGCGCAACGAATGCTAAAAGAGTTGTGTTACCGCTGCTTTTTTCTTTTGCAGTGTTTGCATTGTTGTGGTCGTGGGTTAAAGACCTGCATTACTGCATGGAATCTTGATCCGTCTGCAGCATTGCAGCTATATGCTTTCCTTAAAATAGCAAGGGCAGGTTCAATGAATACAAATGAGAAAGACAAACACTAACAGAAAAATTGACATTTTCTTGTGACGGTCCATGATCACCTTCGTTTCTGACTCGTTCCTCTCTTTTAATGAACTCACTGGTCCTCCTGTAATCAAAATCCCTAAATACATTGAGAAGTTTGTCAGCTCAGTGTCATTTTTTTTGTGAAAATGGAGGTCCAAATTGTTTTTTTTTCTAATCTGATAGGCAGAAACATCCTAACACTAACATATAGGTCAGTTTCGAAATCAATACAGCAACTGAAAACCCAAAGCCACCTGGACAGTAAGACCCTGTAAGACAGATTCTTGAACGCAGCCAATGTTCCTGCCTATTGCCACAACGAATATGACGGTAATGCATCATTTAGTAGTTTGTGGCCACTGGAGGAAACAGAAGAGATTTCCATTGTTTTGACAATTGCAGGAAGAAAGAATTTGACACATAAACAGCATTTTCAAATTTAACCACAGTAATGTGGACACGTTCTGGAACTATAATTGGTTTTCACAAGGACTGCAGGGCAAGAATAAACACACTCATTAAGATGGAGTCAGACAGCTCAGTGGCTGAGGGATATGTCATTACTTCCCAGACTGGTTTGTTTTCGGTCTATAGTGAAGAGGAAGGGATTTGGGATTGAATGTGGTGTATTGCAGGAGAAATGTCTTTTACTGTACGAGTGGGAGCATACATCCTGTTAACTCTTCTACTGTCAACATATCCATTTATCACTTGATCACAGGGCGGCCACAAACTTGAAGAAGGTAAGACTTGCCCCAACTTTTAAAACAGAATGTAATCATTTGCAAACAAATGTGTTCACCAGCAACATTTTTACAAAGTTTTTTTGTGCCCATTTAGCAATATCCTTTATACCCTCGTGATTCACAAAGTGGTGAACCTCGCACTGCAATGAAAATGTCATTAACTGGGCCAAGGATACTCAAGTCGAATGATGTCTGGAGCAAAAGTATTTTTTTCAGTTTGATGCATCAAGGAGAGGAAGTCGACAAGTTAACAGTGTAATGCTATGCTCAAACTCTTCTGAAAAGGCAGCATATGTGGCAAAAACTTACAAGCATAACCTACATTTACTTATTCTGCTGGGTACTTCAACCTAAGCATGAATACATATCTTTCCTAACTCACCTTGTAGACTTTCTACTTACATTATTTTCCAGAACGTAAGGTGCTAGACTGCTGACCTGTTTACCTTTGGAACGTTTAAAACAGGTGTTTTGTGAACCTTCTAACTTGCTTAGTCTTTTGTAGCCCTTGTCCCAACTTCAGAGTGAACACATATTTACCAAAACGATGAATATGATGAGCTAAAACCTCACAAATATTGTCTTTGTATTGTTTTCAGTTGAGTATATTATCACATGCTCATAGTCCCAACTACTTTGCATTATGTAGCCTGATTAGACCACCTTGTTTTAGCTAACAATATCAATTCTTTCATCTGTCATTATTATTCCTTTTCCACAACTGTCTTCCAAACAAATACCACAAGTACCACTCCAACTCTGTTATCCCCTGTGACTCCAGGAAAATGTGGTTACAACACAAAAGATGCTGAGCTGAAGTCCTCATTGATTCTGACAGAGCTGGACTGAATTGTGAACAGTCAGGCTGTGAAGACCAGTCACAGGTTAGATATTGATTTCCTCCAGGACGATCAAACGGAGGAGTCAGAAGCTCAACGTGGCCGCGAAGCCATCAGCTGACAGGCCGGGAGGAGGAGTACACAGGGCAAATCCCCTCTGAACACAACAATGAAAACATGTCAGGAAGACGAAAAGATGCTAGCACTGCTCCTCCCTCTTCCCAATCCCTCCGCTGCCTCCCTTTGTTCCTCTGACTTCTGTTCAGATTGGCTATTAAAGAGATTGACGGCAAGAGAGAGACATGGGAGACAAAGTCTGGAATAAACACAGACTCAGGTCAATAGGCATACAAAGACTTGCAGAGGTTGTCTTTGGCTCACACACACACACACACACACACACACACAGATAAGGCAGCCCTCCAAGGTGGTGCTGACAGGCCGTTTAGCATGCAGCACAATGTTCTCCACCTGCCGTCATCTGATGGGCCTGGGCCATAAATTCAATTCCCTTTTTCACACTTTGCAAGGCCCTCTAACCACAAATTAACACAGACACACACACACACACACAAGCATGCCTGCCTACACACACTCACATCGACAGAGGCTCACTGACAGGAGAAAAAACAGAAGGTAGAAGGAAAAAATGTATTGAGGGACCAGGAAGCAGAAAGAGAAAATGAGTCATTTGTCAGGTGGTTTGTCAGAGTTCTGCTTTCCTGAGCCTGACGGGAGGAGGATCCGGACTTCAGGTGTGAAGCAGAGCTCAGTTATTTCACACCTCCTCACACACACACAGACAGTACAGAGTACAGCGCGCACATCCAGAAAACTTCTACATGTGCTGAATCGAACAACAAACTGAAGATGAAAGCGAATCGAAAGATCTACACGCCGATAGCTCTCAGGAAATTTATTTCAGCAAAGCAGCCTTTCGATCTAACAAAGATCTTCTTCAGAAATTTTCAAAGAGACATCACAAAGCAGAACAAACATTAGAACCGTATACAGTCACATTCATCGCTCATGAACGTCGTATCTGTGTGACAGAGCTAATGTACTCTCAGACCAGATGAGTGGGTAACACTGAAGCTCCCATTGCAGGGAACAAAAACATGTCTTTATGGAGAGGGCAAAGATAAAAATATAAAGCCACATTAAATCTAATAAACTGATAATTCAATATATAATTCATATAAATCATTAGACAGTGATCCAACAGGGAAAAGGTGATGATAGATGACTATATAGAAAAACATTACATAGGAAAAGGACGCTATATTAAAAATGATTTGTAAAAATTCACCTTAATGTTAAACCAGTCTTATCTCCTATCATAGTTGCAGGCTGGATAAGATATTGCTATTAGTTTGAGATGATAAAAAACGCATTAAGCTTTTGCTTTGGCATGACAGATGAACACTTTCTATTTTTCGCCATTGTCTTTAAACCTTTTTTAGTCTTTTCTCCTTGTTACCACACAGTTATGTCAGTCTTGTCTTTATTCAATTGTAGAAAAAAAAAATGCCATCTATCTGTGGTTTTAAGTACTGTCACAGGTGGGACCACACTAAGTCAATACGGGTGTCTCACAGCTTTGAGAAACAATTTACTTGTTTTGCATGATTTAGCCTAGAAGAAGCATTTACAGTTTGAAAGAGTAGAAACCCCAGAACAAAACTTAGGGAAAGCTGAGACTATAAGGCACAATTAGCGTTAAAAAGCATTTTTATAGTTCTGCCTGCACACTGTCAGTATCGAACGGCCAAGACAAGAGCAGGATGGATGGAGGGAGGACACACTGAAAGACAGAGTGGTGATGAGGGTATACTGGAGGCTCAGACAGACATCAAGGAGCAGAAATGAGAGGAGGAGAAAATGAAGGTGAGCAAGACGAACAGATTGAGGGATATGAGAATCCGATATAAATTTCCCAGGTGGCCAAGGGAGAGGAGAGCTATTTTTCACAGTTGCTGTGCTAATGATAAATTATATGCTGTTTCACCAAGGAACATTAGACCTCGCTACTGCCTGCCAGCACCCAATCCTAAGAACTAACTCGATATTATCTCATTAGAAACTCTGTCTGACACAGCCTATCTTAACTAATTTAACAAGACGTGTGTCCATTCAAACCTGGTTGGCTTGTATAAGAATAACATTCGCTAAGCTACCTCTCAGGCACAAATATGAATTGAGTCTGGAGCCAAGTCAGTGGCTATGTGAGGCAGTGCTTTGGTACAGTGGTGATTTGAACAAAATGTTAACGTTAAGCGTAACAACTATTTTAGTTTAGTCTGCTAAGATGCTAAGCAAACACAAAGTCCAGCTGAGGCTGGTCAGAAACCAAAACTTTGGGCTAATAAAAATTTGCAGTCTATTCAATAGCGACAGAGATATTTCACTCCAAAGTGCTCATATATAAATGATGGGCTTTCTTCTGCTGTTCTGTGCATCTGTGTGTACGAACGAGACACTGACCTGGTGAGCAGGTGAGGTGAGAACGAGGCAGGGTTGTCTTGTTCAGAGAAGAGAGGCATGGATCCTCCCATCAGCCACAGCCTGACCGACATGATGATCACAACCTGGAGGGAGGTGGGAGAAACACCTGACAGCTAAATGACCTCTGAGCCCGTTCAGACCTGGCATTAACATCCATCTTGGGTGATCCAATCACGAGCGGATGGCTCTGAGTCCATCAGTTCTCACCTGGCATTCACATGCATCTCCATATGTGTCTTGAGTGACCACTTGTGATTAGATCTCACTTCCCTGCTCTATATGCAAATGAGCACATACATCACTTTTACACAAAGAAGGAAATAACATGTGGAATCTGGGAACATCTCCAAAGTAGCAGCATCTATTCGTTACTGTTTACTGTATGTGTCAAATTTGACATGTTTACTGTCAGAAAAAAATGTTTTCTTCTTTCATAAATTTTGTATAAATGGTGAAATTTGTTGAAACTGTGTTAAAACAGTAGAGCAGGCAGGTTGGTATAGTGATGCTGCAACAAACTGACACTTTTTAGAATTTGTCTTAGCAGTTTCACAGAGTTTATTAAGTTTCCCTGAAATGCTGGAAAAAAAACACAAATACACCAATCTACCTATTAATGCTGTAATTTTCAAAATGGCCCACAGTAATATTAATTACATCAACTATAGAACTGACTAAAGCATGCACAACCACTTGCATGTTACTTTTCAATGGAAAGATAAATTAAATAAAATACTCACATAGCCAGAGATGAGGCAGGCTCGTTTGATGAAGGGGCTGAAGATGTGAAGGAGGTCTCCAAGTTTGGAGCCAGACAGGTGACTGAAGGACAAAGAGACATACAGACAGTCAGCCTTACTTTATCTGTGGGCTTTCTATTCTCAGATTCTGCATGACACATTCAAGGCAAAGAAAATAATGTACCAGGGTGCACAGCACTCTGATCAGAATTTCTTTTTTTGTTGTTGTTGTTGCTGTTAAAATGGTCGTCTCCTTCGCGTCAACTGTGACAACACAAAACTCTGTTTAAAGTGAACACAGCCTGTCTTATATTAAAGGAATAGATCACAATTTTAGTACTTTTGCTTTTTTTTCCCAACTTCAGTAGCATGAGGTGAACTCTGGTTAGTGAAAAAGCATGTCTCTTAACAAAAAGTACATTGTCATACAGTCTTAAAAAATAAAAATCAAAATAAATCATCACTTAGAATTCGTTGCATGTAATCAGGAAAAGTAGCAACTTATGATTTTATAAATATGTCAAATGCAACTTACAGAGAATAGACTATATAGACAAAAGCATTTGGACAAACCTCTTTATTATTGAATTAAGGTGTAGCATGGGGCTTTCAGGGGTTGGGTTAGGCTTATTACTTCCAGTGAAAGAAAATCTTAATGCTTCTGTATACCAAGACATTTTGGTCAATGCTATGGCTCCAACTCCACAGCAACAGCCCAGGGAAAGCCCCCATCCACCATGCATGACTGCTCCCCAGCCCACAAAGCAAGCTCCATAAAGACATGCCCAGAGGAGCCCGGTGGGGAAGAACCCAACTGGCCTGCACAGAGCCGACATCAACCCAAATGAACACCCCTGGGACGAACCTGAACAGAGACCACGAGCCAGGCCCCCCTGTCCAACACCGGTGCTTGACCCCACAAATGCTCCACAGCACGAATGGGCAAAAACCACCATAGAAACAGTCCAAAATCATGCAGAGAGCCTTCCCAGATGAGCAGAAGCTGCCACAGCCACAAAGGGTTTAGGAGGGGAGCAACTCCACACCAATGCCCATGCTCTTAGAATGTGATGTCACCAAAGTCCCTGTTGGTGTAATGGTCAGGTGTCCCAATACTTTTGTCTATATACAATGTGTGTATGCTGGAGATTAGCTGCCACTTGAGCCCAGTCCAGTAACTGAGCTGAACCTTCTGCTCTGCCTTTATGTAGCAGGACAAGGAAAGTACAATTTCTGCTGAAACTAAAACATTCCTTTTTTTAAAAAAACAAAAACAAAACAAAAAAAAACATGTCTGCTGGGGGCAGTGTACAGCACAGTCTGAACTTTAGAATGAAACATGAAGAGCAACGAATTCATTTGTGATTCTTCCTGATCACAAAGAGCACAACTGCTGTTGGTAACTAACAGTGAAAAGCATGAACAAAAACAACAAAGTGAATGTAGATGGGACAGTAGCGACAATAGCTGCTAGCTGCTTAGCTAGTGCTGTGCTGTTTGTTTTTGCTCATATGCACATCAGTACACTCTGTGAATGACATTAGAAACATCCCACAACCTGCAAATTAGCATGAAATGCAGATGAAGCAGAGGTTTGTTTGTCGAAAAGCAGAGCAACAAGAGAATGCTGCAGTGCTAAGCGACACGACTGCTACAAAGGTACCAGTGGGTGCCAATTAGCAATGTTTGCCTCAGCGTTTTTCTGTGTTTGATTTCAAAGCTGCCTGATCGCCATCTGAGTACGAACTGCATCAGTCGAAGAAAAAAAGCAAAAGATGCCTGTATACAGCCATCAGGGTTTAATTTATTTCAGTTATGTTTGTTGAAAAATATTTGATATAAATATTTGATAAAATTTTTCACTTGCCCTCAGACAAGTGGTTCTAAAATGTACCTAACCAATGTCAATTTTTACTTTTACTTGCTCCTATACAAAATGTTTTTGTTATCAAATCACAACAAAGGCTTAAGTTAAATATTGTTAAGTCCTGCATTTATATGTCTGCTTTCCTACAATTTAAAGTAACAAGGTCATCATCCATTCACTTATCTATTTTTATATTTTATTGATCCAACCCTCAAGGTCATTTATGAAGCCCCCCCCCCCAAGACCACATGGTCTCATCCATTAGCCCGAAGTCAAAAGCTCAGCAAGAGAATAAGATGAGAGGGAGTGGATGAAATAGATAGGTAGTGAATTGAAAGCATGGAGAATCCATTCAACACCCCATCACTTTGTGATGTTCCCCTTGTGCAGAGCTTTCAAAGCATTGTAGAGGCGGTGAGAGAGGAGATCTCACAGGAATTCTACACACATTTTGTCTGTCTCACACTCTGTCTTGCCTGTTTCATCTCTGCCTCTCTCTCTCTCCCTTTTGCTCTCTTCTCCCTTTTCTATATTTGTCTTTGACAAAGTCTTTGGTCTGTCTGTTCTGCTGAGGTTTGCAGTGCCAAGAGACAAAATGACAAAGCGGAGTCAGGCTCTGCAGACTCTGCATTCGTCTAAGTAACCGTGAAAGAGTTTGGTTGCAAAAGTGAGGCTTTTCTCCCCGCTGATTACCACAGAACTTGTTTCAAGAAAAGCACAGCTCACTTGATATTTTTAATGGGCTTAAAAGTCCCATAAATGTGATTTCAATACATATTACAAAAGGTAGAAATTTTGGTAATGTGCACTTGAGAATCCAGCCAACGATTCTTTAACGGGGTTTTCAACCTATACTAGTCACAAGGAAGGATATGTAAATATAGTGACAATAATGGGTAAAAGAAGGATGGAAATTTTTGAGATGACTGAAACATGGATTTGCAACTCAGTATCAGGAAAAAGTGTCTACAGTTATTGTGTTGTGATCGTTATTTTCCTTGACAATCCTAAATCTGATCAAAATCTGTGTTTGAAAATGCTAAACTGTAGTGCTAACAACACAAATGCAGAGAACCAAAAGCTAAAAGCTGGACTGCTGAAGCAAAGTAACACAAGCTGATTTATGATAACAAGACAACACGAAACAGAAGCATCAAACTCCATCTGTTTGCTGTTTGCTTGTCTGTTTGCTCCCTCCAAGCAAACATGTATCATACAGCTCTTTTCAGGGGGTCACAGGGTATCATTTCATTTTCAAAAGTTCAATTTTGAATGTACTATTGCCCCAGAAAGGACAAGTTTTAAGTTTAAAGCATTGAAACGCAATTATGACGCCCATTTTGTGTGAATTGCAAGCATGTCAGTCCCCTTCATCCATCCATCCACTCTCTATACCTCTTATCCGTCAGGACCCTCAGGGGTGGGGGTGGGGGGTGGGGGGCTGGAGCTGACTACAGGCGAGAGGTGGACTGGTCGGCAGTCAATCGCAGGGCTGACGCTTAAAGACAGACAACCACACACTCTCAAACTCATACCTAGAGGCAATGTAGAGTAGCCAATTAACCTAATGTGCATGTTTTTAGGACTGTGGGAGGACGCCGGAGTACCCAGAAAAAACCCAACAGCCCCCTTCATAAAAAATAAATAAAAGAAAACCTTAATTAAAATAAAATCATAATTAATGGATGAGGGCACACATTTGCTGCTCAAATCCACTAATCACAGATTCCAGTGAAATTAGTTGCTGTGAAATTTTGTCATTTTAAGTGCCGGTTTTACCAGGCCATCACTATATCAATTTCAATTCCAGTTTCCAATTGACTTATTCAGTATAAATTCTTTCAAACCCTTCATCAAACCTTTTCGGATTTCGCTTAAACATCTGTAAGACACGGTGGTGCAGTGGTTAGCACTTCCAGGTTCGAATCCCGGTTTGGGCCCTTCTATGTGGAGTTTGCATGTTCTCCCTGTGCCTGCGTGGGTTTTCTCCGGCTTCCTCCCACAATACCAAAAACATGCACATTAGGTTAATTGGCTACTCTAAATTGCCCCTAGGTGTGAGTGTGAGAGTGTGTGGTTGTTTGTGTGTTGGCCCTGTGATTGACTGGCGACCAGTCCAGGGTGTACCCCGCCTCTCGCCCGTAGTCAGCTGGGATAGGCTCCAGCTCCCCCGCGACCCTGGCGGATAAGCAGTATAGAAAATGGATGGATGGATGGATCTGTAAGACACAATTAGCTAGTTGATCCCTTCACATTGACTGTTGGTCCAGTTGCGCTGATACAATGTCCTGCAACCTCTCAGCTAAAATGACTCATTGGATATCATTTTTGCTTGAATGAACAGAGAAAACAAATAAATCAGATGCAACATGTATGAACTAACGTGAAATGTACAGATCTGCTTATTTCTCCTGTTCTGAAATGGCTGAAAATAATATTTAATGCAACTGGAATAATAAAATAGAAATGAATGAATAGAAATATCTTGTGGCACCCTTGGCCCTTTCAGAAGGCGCTGCTGCAGTATAGAATAAAAGTGTCATTCTGACTCTTTTGCAGCTTTAATCATACATTTACAGTATTATAAAATAGAAAGACCACATTAAATTACTGTTATAATGCCCCTTTAACAGGTGAATTGCTTTAAGAATGTGTTGCTGAGCTGCAGCTGATGAAAAGCCGTGTGCTGCCTGACAGAGGCTTTAATATGAACGCATGTTTTCTAGGTTGGATGATTAAAAATCCACCTCCCTGAGGCTGAGAGAGGCTATAGTGATGACACCGCTCTCTAGGGCTGGAAATGCAAAGCAACACTCTATGTCCTTGGGAAAAACCAGTCAGATGGAGCAACAATGAGAAGATTGGTTTCGCGCTAGAAAGTAAAAGAATGAGACACCCCCACATGCAACACACACACACACAGAAACAGACAGATGTTGTTGATGTCTTTAGACTCGGGGCTCAAGTTTTCCCATAAGATCATGGGAAAGACGATTCGGTGTATCTGCATAACAGGATGCAAATTTACTATGACAACTGTGACCATAGCAGCAGTGGTGGATGAATGGAGGGGAGGTGGTTGTGTTTTTGTGTGTGTGTGTGTGTGAGGGGGGTCATTGTTGGAGGCAGGAAGACAGAAAATTGAGTTTGGTTGATCATTTTGTGGTAAGGTCAGAGTGTCAACTTTCTCACACATATGAAAAGTAGACAATGAAAAAAAAAAAGGTAAAGACACACACAGAAAATAAACTGCTCAATTTGAAGTCTGATAGCATCTTATTTGTGGATTAATTCCAGTAATTTTGAGTGTATCTCCTTTTTCCTCATTTGAAGGCCTCTGTGCTCCACTCACAGCTCTCATTCTTTACATTCCTCCCCCTGAGTGGCATTTCCTCTCCTCCTCCTCCTCCTAACCGTGTGCCACAATTACTTCCACTCACCCAGTCACCGTGGCTGAAACATGACAGGGCCTCCGCACAGCACTCCAGGCTCAAGCGGAGTGGCTGTATTGGTGGAGTGGACGCTACGTTGTGGCCTCTCTACACACAGAGCAGAGCTGCTTGGTATTGCGGTTTTACATCATGATAATGATGAGATGAACAGCCTAACTGTCTTCAAGTAACAGCACAATGTTAGTTAAGAAACATCTGATTAAACCCAGACAGTCGCAGGCAGTCTTTAACATGTAATGACCTATATAATGTTATCTAATTTACTGTACTGAGTTTTAATAATGCAAATGATGTTCAGTTTGTACAAATTTGTAACATTTAAGGAGCAATTGTCAGAATCTGTGTCAGAGCTAAATCAAAACATATGTTCTCCAATTATGTTCATAAATGTGCCTCAAACCGTCTTTGTTCAACCAACTGCAGCTTGCAATAAAATGCAATAGAAACCATGTCTGATTCCAGTGCAAAAAGACCAAGAGCAACAGTGTGAGTCCCATCCCGCTGTCTCACCCTTCAGTTGAGATCTATCACTACCTCTGGTGCCAGCTTAAAACCAATCAAAAATGCCCAACAATTCCACGTTCACACCTTTTACACAGGACCGTGAGGCAGAAAAATGATGCAACATTCCTGCCTTGAACAAACAGAGTAGAAGTTATTTGGAAATCTCTTGCTGCTTCTCTGCTTTTCATTTTTGGTTTCTTTCTTTTTTTGTGCCTTTTCCCACCCCTGAAAATCTGCACACACACACACACACACACACATGCAGATCATACATCACATTCAAAGTTTCAAACTATTTTTTTTTTTTAAATTTGTCTCAGAAAGAACTCAGACTGCTGTGTGAATTTCTTGGTGCTGGTTTTCTTGTCACTTGTCTTTTCTCTCTCTCTCTCTCTCTCTCTCTCTCTCTCTCAGAGTTAATGTCAGGCCATGCAGTGTCTTATGATGTGTGATATAGTGTGAAGGGCTGCTCCGGGGCAGTCACAGAGCTGAAACACTTCACAGCTCTCTGGCACTGACAAAACAGACAGTTTGCCTGCATGCACATGTATGTGTGTGTGTGTGTGTGTGTGTGTGTGTGTGTGTGTGTGCGTGTGGCTCAAGGTGCCCTTTTTGTCAGCGTGAAAAACCTCAGTTCATCTCATGTCCGCTCACCTTACTAAACACCTGGCTCATGATCCTCCATCTGATCCTGGACACTTCAGTCCTCGTTCTGTTGTCACTCCGCCAACAGAACTGTCAGCAGGCTTCGATTTTTTCAGCGCTTTATGAAACGTAACAAGTATTCATAGTCATAATTAGTACAGCTGGATAAATAAAAAAAACTCAAGGGCAGAGTGGAGGGCAGTGTTGCACGACTCGCAGGAAAGTCAAAGGATCATGTTGTGTTAAAAAAGCAATATGTGCTTACAATTTCATGACAAGCAAAGTCTTGTGGATGCAGACGTTGTCTTCTCTCTCTCTCTCTCTCTCTTCTCATGTGCAAGCTGTGATACTGTGCAGTAAAATTTCATAGAGAGGAAGTCTGAATGGATAGTTGATCACACAGCACATCCGACCTTGACACCATCACCTGTGGTTTGCTTCATGTCTTCTTCCAACAGTCAGTGTTGGTTTCTCTTTACCATAAAGACAATATTTCCAACCTCAACCACATAGTTTTAGTTGAATAAACTTTACTAAGGTTTAGGCAGTCTCAGAACATTATTTTGCACTTTCCCTGCAATCTTAAAATTGCAAATGTCCTATAAAATTATGAAGAAGAAGAAACAAAAAAATGAAAAATGAAAGGCACCCTGTGGAGTTTTGATTACTTGCTGTCTTCCTCTCCAACATGGATTGTGTTTATCCTGAGGTCTAAAAACACGCTGAGTGCGTTTCCTATTAAAACCTTTTTTTAAAAAAAATATTTCACCATGTGCTGTTGTCTCAGTCAAATATTTGTCATTCTTAAAAGTAATATGAACCAGCCTGAGGACAATGCAAAGGGAAGTGACTGGACGTAAACCAAACCATTGTACCAGTGCTACTAAGGTCGTGGCATTGTGAAATGAATGAAATAATGTAAAAGAAAGCTTTAATGTTGAATACATGAGCACTCACATTGAACATTGTTTAATGCACACTGTGCACACAATTATTAGGCAAGTGAGTATTTTGACCATATCATCATTTTTATGCACATTTCCCAACTCTAAGCTGCATAAACTTGACTGCTTATTGGATTTAAGCATATCATGTGATGTGTATTTGATTAATGATGGAGATCAACACCCTATATCAAAGTGTGCATAATTATTAGGCAGCTTCTTTTCCTCAGACAAAATGGGAAGAAATGTGCAGAGAAAAAAAGATGCAAATTAACTGCCAAAGATTTGAGAAGAATCAAACGTGAAGCTACCAGGAACCCATTATCCTCCAGTGCTGTCATATTCCAGAACTTCAACCTACCTGGAGTGCCCGGAAGTACAAGGTGTTTAGTCCTCAGAGACATGGCCAAGGTAAGGAAAGCTGAAACCCAACCACCACTGAACAAGGGACATAAACTGAAACGGCAAGACTGGGCCAAGAAATATCTGAAGACAGATTTTTCAAAGGTTTTATGGACTGATGAGATGAGAGTGACTCTTGACAGACCAGATGGATGGCTGGATCAGTAACGGGCACAGAGCTCCACTTCGACTCAGATGCCAGCAAGGTCTAGGTGGGGTACTGGTATGGGCTGGTATTATTAAAGATGAGCTGGTTGGACTTTTTCGGGTTGAAGATGGACTCAAAATCGACTCCCAAGCCTACTGCCAGTGTTTTGAAGACACTTTCTTCAAGCAGTGGTACAGGAAAAGGTCTGCATCTTTCAAGAAGACCATGATTTTTACGCAGGACAGCGCTCCATCACATGCACCAAAGTACTGCACTGTGTGGCTAGCCAGTAAGGGCCTTAAAGATGAAAAAATAATGGCATGGCCTCGTTACTCACCTGACTTAGAACTTGTGGGCCCTTCTTAAATGGGAGATTCACAGTGAAGGAAAACAGTAAACCTCTCTGAACAGCGCCTAAGGTTGATCGTCAACAGATCAAGAAACTGACAGACTCCATGAATGGAGGGCTTCTGACTGTTATTGAAAAGAAGGGTGGCTATACTGGTCCTTCAGGTTTGAGGTTTATCAACATGTTGGATTGACTGAGAGTACTGAGAGTTGTTCATCTTCAAAAATACAACTTGCCTAATAATTGTGCACACAGTGTACAATGGGGCACGGTGGGTAGAGAACTTGTTGGAGCTTTTTTCAGTCAGAGAGTTCTCGTGATAAAAGACACTTGTCTCACAGCCAGTTTAGCTCTCTTCAAAGGTGGCTGTGATCGGCTCAGCAACATACAGTTTTCTGTCATCACTGACATTGCTTATCATCATCCTCCCAGATTACATTGTAATGTTATCTACTTCCACTATATTTAAAAAATATCAGTGGATTGTTGATTAATGGCCCTTATTTGGTTCAATCTAAATGCACACCAGTTTCCTCTGATTAGTAATGGCTTGAAATGCACATTTTAATCTTTTTATAAAGATTGCTCCTACCCTCAGTCTCATATTTTGCATCACGATCAAGGCTGTGTGCACTGGAGCATATACACACCCAAAATCACACTCATCCGCCTCCCAGATCAGGTCAAATGTGCACTGCATAAAACCCAGGAGAGGATTACTATTGGGCATCGTTACGGTCTCACAACCTCAGAAAAGGCCCCAACACTGTCAATGTTATACCAGGGAGAGCTTTACTCTATGTGTGCATGTATGTGTGTTCCTCCCTGAAGAGCCCAAAGACAAAGAACCTGCTCATTAATCACAGAGACACAGAGATATTCTCTCTCACACACACCCATCACCCTCTCCCTATCTCTCCTGTGAGAGCTCAAGGGGTGTTCCTCGGAGATACAAAGAGCACTGTCTCCATATTAAAGTCATCCATCTTCACTAACCTCTGATTTTATTGGGGATCTTTATGGAGAAACATGTTGCTGTTCTGTTTGTAATCTCCTGCATCCCTAACAGGAGAGGCAGTCCAGGCTGCAGGGACTATTTTGTACAGGCAGTGAGACTGATGAATGTCATGAATGTGCTCACAGGAGCACACACACACACACACACACACATATTCATGCATGCGGACACAGCCTAACAACACTGAATAATCCAGTAACAACAGTTGTCAAATAAATGTAGTGAAGTAAAAAGTGTAATATGTGCAGTGTAGTGTAGTGGAGGTATAAGTAAAAGAAAATGAAAATACTCAAGTCAAGTACAAGTACTTCAAAACTGTACTTGGTTACATTCTATGAGTGTTTTTTATTTAATTTTGACTGTAAGATTTTCATTATTACTGCAAAAGGTTATCAGTCTCCTTGATTACTAGTAATAGGTATCTGTATCAGTCCTCAGAAAAACATTTTATCCCTTTCTTAACAGTTTATCCCTTCTCCATACACCACTCAAGTAACAGTTTATATTCATGTTACGTCTAGCCTCTTACAATATATGTAGCGAGAGAAAGCTTGATGGCATGGTGCAAAACTCATTATCACCTAAACCAATGAGTGAGGCTGCGGTGGACTACAATGCCACATGTAGATGTTGTTGCAAAGAAGCAAGAAATTCTAAAACATGGACGCTTCACACACATGTTCAAACCGACAGCACAGATGATCAGCACAGTTTCACTGAAGCTGATGGCCTTTTACCATTTGGATATAAAATGTCATCACTTTATAATTTTATCCTATTTGACATTTGATTTAAATTCTTGAGCTATAGCTAAAAAGATGTTCGACCATGACCTTTAACCAGGGTGGGTATGTGGAGGCTCAGACTTTTTTGCATTTTGTTGGGTTTTTTTTCTCCTTTTTTATTTTCTCTCCTCCTTCCTGGTTGTGTGAGTGGGTGAGTCTCCCTTAAGGGTTCTTAACAGTCTCTCCTCTCCATCTTCACCAGATTTTCCTGCTGCCTTAGTGGTATCCAGATGGGCTCTCCTGGGTAAGTAACTTCTTTCCCTGTGAACACTAACTCGGGATTTACCTTGCACTGTTTTTCTGCTCTGCTTAGGTTCACCTGACCATGTTCTGCCTCTGTGTATTTTCTGCCTGCCTGTTTGTGAACAGACCCCTGCTCAGCTCCCTGGATTTCTGCTGGAGGAAACAGAGACCATGAGCACTCACCCACCATTCTCCTCGAATCAGCATGGTTAGAATACTTTTGCTAGCTAGCGTTTTTTCATCTTCCGTAAGGAAGCCCTTCAGGAAGCCTTTGTTGCCCTTCAGCTTGAGTCTGTTTTTGGGTTCCACATCTGCAAGTGGTGAAGTCAAAGAATGCCAAACTGCAAAGTGGAGACAGTATCCCTGACGTCCAAAACAGGATGCCTTATTATGTTAGTGCAAATGGACCTGATGTGTGGATTTGTTCTCTCCAGTTGTCCACTAAACTGACTCTCTAGGAAAAGAGGTAAAGTAGTCCAAAACATCTGATTTGGTAAGATCTCTGACTCAAAACTATAGTATAGTCTTCAGTATCTGTCCTCATCACTTAATGAGTAATGAGGCTAATTTGCCAGGAACACAGTGTGCTCCTTTAAGATGAATAGCTTCTTTGACAGAGAGTGGGAGAGTACATGGTGAACTGAGTGTGAGTGGGTGAGAGGAAAAGTAGTATAACTTTTGTAAAGCTTCCAAACTACACATTAGGTTTTCAGCAAGTGGACTGCTTTGAGGTTTTTCTGAACATCAGCCAAATGAGGTCCAAGGTGTGTCTGAGCTTCTGTGTCTCTGTACTACTTCACAATTTCTCTGCACTGAGGACAGTTTGGCCAGTCCACCCTCCTTTACAGTCTAGAAACTGCTTCATTGCCAACCAGTTCTCATCACACAAGCTTCTAGATTGATTTCCAACTTTACAGGGAGCAAGTTGGTTTCTGTTTTATCTCTGTATATTATGAAAATCAATGAGCAAAGGGTGAGACTCGTTTCAGACTCGCCTGCTGTTCCAAAAGTCAATAATATGTTAAGGTTAAGTTTATCTGTTTGGTACCAAGGTGTGTTGCAATATATTGGTCTTTACAATAACTATGATATTTTTTAAAAAATAAATAAATGTTGATATTGTTTTAATAATACACATATAATGATTGATGTTTGTGTAGGTAATCCAGTTCAGATGTTAGGCACTGTGGACCTTTTGTTAATCAGTTCATCTGGTTGTCTTTTTCACTATTCATTAAGTGTAAGTGTTCTCATTGTAAACTTTTGAATAGTTGTACTTCAAGACTCTCTCCATCTCTCTACACTCATATTTTCAAAGTGATTTATTTGTCAAAAAATTGAGAGAACAAATGATAAAAGATAAAGACAAATTTCACTGATAGCATTTTATATTCAGGGATTTTGTTATAGATATTGAAATGTCATTATTTTGAATTATTTTGACAACAATAACTGTGTAGTGAAAATCTGATATTGTGGTAGCCCTAACAGCATCTCTTTTAAATATGCGGTCAGAATGCTTCACATGTCAATATTAGATCAAGAAAGAAAAGATGTTTTGAGACGAAGTGTCACTGATAAGGCAGATCCAGGTCTATTTTAAAGGTATTTACTAAAGTAAACTCAATCTACTTCTGAAAGAGCAAACCATCTTCTGCCAAATCTAACTGTATAACTACACTGTGTGCTTTAAATACTATTACTTGATTTCTTGATGTGTCTCAAAGTATGAATCATAGACCAAAACTAAACCAGGAAGTCTGTAAACTATGATGGGTATTTACAGGCTCTCATTTCATTGACTGCTTTCATTTCTGAGTTTAACCTTACACCACCAACAACTTTTCTTCAGTGACTACATGCTCCCAGATTTTTAAAAAAATATGGTGCTCACAGGTTACTAGTACTGACAGAAATGTAGGTAGTACCCAACCCTGGTACTACCCTGGTGCTCAATAAAACTTTCTGTAAAATGGCAAAAGACAAGTTTTTGCTTCGATATATCATTATAAAGTAAATGTTCACTGCACAGTGTAACAGCTTCTAAAATAATGACACCATCGGTGGCAATATCGGTTCCCTCCAAACTTTGCTTTCGCTGTATGTGAAACAACCCAGAAAAATGATGGCTGACTGGCCATTATTGACTAAATGAATGAACAGACTCATGATTTTGTCCTGTGCCAGTGGTAATTGTTACTCTGAGGAAAATTCTACGCAAACTGGATGTCCTTGCAACAGTGGCGCCAACAACATTACCACCTGGAAATGCTAAAGGGGAAGGTTTTCACTTTAAGTACAGGAATACAACAGTCTGTGCACATGTGGGGGGTCAAACCAAATGTTAGGCAAAAGGAGAAGTATTCTGGATAGGATTATGCTGAGTAATACATGGCCAACTGAGCACAGAAAATGTCTGAAAGATAATAAGGACATTGGTTAAGGAATGATGGGAAAAGATCAAGAGATAGAGGGATGTAGTCAGAGAAGCATTCTAATGAGTGAGCGTCAAAGCAGTGACTGAAGGAGGAGGAGGTGGAGGAGGATCTCAGAGCTACAGTCTTTCCACACCGCCGTTCTTTTCACAGCTTTAAAAACAAAACACCTCTCACATCTCCCTGATGTCCTCATTATTGCCTGTCTGCTCCTGAGCCAGCAGGAAATCGCCTCACATTTCAGGGAAATGTAGAGTTGGCTGTCAATGAAAGCAGGGTAGGAGTTATGCAGCAATGTCTGAGAAATGAGGGAGGAAATAGTGGAATGAGGCAAATGAAGGAGCAAAGAAGATAGGGGCAAAAGACTACTGCATAATGTAAGATCAGGGATAGTACAGTACAAGTCGAGGAAGAGAGATGGAAAGAAAGATGGGTTCAAAGTTTCAAATTTGCAAAGTTGACAGGATTGTTAGGTCAAAAAGGCCTTTGTTCCTGCTGTTCAGCATCATATTTCATTATTTTCACCTGTTCTTCTTGTCCTCAAGTCAGGAAATTCCCTGCTGGCATCTTAAATGTTGTTCAATAGCTCAGAAAACTCTAAAAACTCTCAAAGCTCAAGTTTCAGAGACCCACCTTTGGAGGGGGAAAGCCTACAACAATGAAGACTTGAGCAGCGCAGCTTGCCCAGAATATATTGTTATCAATCATTGTGCCATGAGACTAAGGCCCTCCAGACATGATCAGCACTGCACAGTCTGGAGTAAAAATCTGGTGCAGTTCCTCAACTCAGGCTGTTAAAACACCATTAATATTAACATTTCAATCTTAAGTCAGTGTCCACTTAACTTTTGTATAGAGTTTGAGTTTGATTTGAGTTATTCTTCGTTTGTTGATGAAGACCGTGATAAAGTCACAAGTAGATCCAATAGAGTGAAGTAGGAAACCAGATGGCTATGTTGACGGTCTACTCCTGTAAATAATGCAATCAGAGTTATAAGTCGCAGAATGGTAGATTCTTCTTCTTCTCTGATGCAATATCTTGTTTCAATGGTGAAAATGGAGAAATATAATCCATCCATCCATTTTCTATACCGCTTATCCGTCAGGGTCGCGGGGGAGCTGGAGCCTATCCCAGCTGACTACGGGCGAGAGGCGGGGTACACCCTGGACTGGTCGCCAGTCAATCACAGGGCTGACACACAAAGACAGACAGACAGACACACTCTCACACTCACACCTAGGGAGAACACGCAAACTCCACATAGAAGGGCCCAGAACGGGATTCGAACCTGGAACACTATTGCTGTGAGGCGACAGCAATTAAATAGATTGTAGGATGTTACTTTTAAGCCAGATCTCCCACTACTACTACTGAAACTACTATTCACAAGATCAAGAATCAAGAATGAACTTCATGCTCAAAGGCATCATTGCCTCTCTGCTCGCAGTACAGAATGCAACATGATCAGTGTTTCTCTGGGTGTCGTCCAAAGGAACTGTATAAATGTAACAAAAAATACAGGACTGAGTGTGCAACTGGCTGGTTAGAGCAAAATCAAAACACACAGAAAATAGAAAAACCCTTCTGACATCATCACTATGCTACTTCATGAAAAACTGTGTAGGCAGTTACTTTTATCACTGGTGTCGCTGTTTTAAGTGGAGCTCCACTGGATAAAATCCTATCCTCTGGGGTTCCACGGTTTAATGAGTATCTATCTGAGAGTTCCGCACTTCAAGAATCTTGGGACTCCAATGGCTGCTAATTAGGATCCAATCCAAACAACCTCATTATGAGCGCTCTTCGTCGTTTCACATTAAACACGTTTTACGTGAGATGCCTTACACAATTATATGTTCTAGCTGAAGGAGCGGGCAAGGCCTCCTGCTTACTGTATTAGCATACTAATGGTATGCAGGCTACATCTGGCTTTAGTTATTGCTGCTGTGACCAGCTCCTCCATAAACCTCTATGGCACACACAGACACACATACATACAGCACAGGCTGTATATCCACAACACTGAACAAATAGGAATGTCAAGATTACATGTCACAGTGAAGACAGCTTAATCAATTCTGATTTTACCTAAGTCAGATATTTAATGCTGCAATTGTTACTGAAGCCTTTCTGTGATTTTAATTTTGTCGAAATGAGTTACTTTCTTACATTTTTCAAAACCGTGTAATCACCTCCAGTGAGAACTGACATATTTACTCTTAAATATTACACCGTTTCCTGAGGTTACAGTAGATTCTAATTCAACAGAAACACAAATGACACGCTCTACAATGTCCATGAACTTGAGTCAACACCTCCATGAAGGCAGAATTTGTTGTAGGACTGTTTTGACTACATCAGTTGTAGCTAGCTGAACTCCAAAGTGGAAACTGAGTGCATTTCCCATCTTAACCTATCATATAATCATAGGGTGTGAGAAAAGGGCAGGTGATGTGGGACAAATACAGGGCCTGGCTATGTCAAAAACATGTGAGGAGTTTATGCTTGTGGGCAGCCTTTAGCTGTTCGCAAAGAGGTTAAATTCTCACTTCAAGCAACTTTTAGACACTGCTATTTTTGTGATTTTAGACTGATTACAAGATGTTTTTTGTTGCGGGAGTGGACTTTTCTCATGGCAGAGGTTTTGACTTGCCATAACAGAAAAGGAAAAGGTGCAATAAATAATGACTCCACTCCAGTGGGTTAAGCAAGTAAGCAATGCTAAGAAGCAAGCACACCAGCAAGGCCCTGGTGCTGAATAACAATAATAGTACATAATGGGGCATCCAGCAGCAGAATCGATTAAAAAACATCCCAAGTAAACATGTCCACTTGGATTCTGGTCAGGGACCTTTGCTGTATGGACATTTTACCATTTATGGTGGAGAGTAGCAAGCTTACCTGCTGTTTTATCTGTTCTCTAATGCAAAGACTTCAAATAAAGAGACCAGTTTAGTGAAAGTCTGAGTGCATAAGTTAAGCCCTCTTGCAGGAGTTGATATGTCCAGAAGGTCTAAGGGACAGGGCTAAGTGACCTTTATTACTTGTTAATCACAGATGTATAAGCTGTGTTAAAGAGTATCTTACTCTTTTTTGTTAATTACAAAGAATCACAGCAAGGATTAGGCTGTGGCAGCAGGGCAGACCCTCATTGCCTGTGTACAGTAAGTGCTCCCAGAGTGAGACAGTGGGAGTAAAGAGTATATTTGACAGGCAGAAGGAGATAAATCCTTGAGGGCAGCAGCATGTACACGTTGTCCCCCTGTCACTAATTAACCACGTCTGGGAGGAACATGGAACAGATGCTCCAATGAGCTAAGAAAACAAATATGCTCCTTCTAACATCTCCCTCTTCCACTCCTTACCCATTCAGTCACTCAGCACATGACAAAGAAAGAAAAACAAAAGGGTAAAAACGCACTCATTCACACTCATAAAAACCAAACATATTTGGTGACTGAATTAAACAGACGATTAAAATTTAATTAAACTGGAGCTTGTGACTGACCAGGTGTTTGGAGGTGCAGTCACAGTACACCCATCTAACATGAAAAGAAGCAACTGGAGACAGTACTGCCATCTAACCATTCACTGTATGTGCTGGTCTGACAATGAAAGATCATTGCTCACATTAAATCACATTAATTACATAAAATCTTAGTTTAGTTTTGTATGGCAACAATCCTCCAGAGCCAGAAAGTACATGGCAAGTAAAGTGACTTTGAGGTATGAAATCAGTAGAGTTTGTGTTGGAATGCTTTGCGATCTAGTGATATACACCACATTTGTAAGGGAATTACAAATGTAATGTCCTTGTGGCCACAATATAAAATTCCAAGCCGCACTATAATCTTCTCAAAAATAATACATCTGTATGACAGCACACAGGAAAAGATGAGGATAAAGGATAAAAAAAAAACACCTCACTCTTACCCCAGACAAATGGACATCGCTAACCACACATGCCTATGTGCCTATGTGTACAGGTACAAGGCAAAAAACCTTCACCTACTACTGAATGTCATCCTACATATTACATGGCCATCCCTAAGCCCCACTATACATCCCTTCCACTGCTTACTGTACATCTGCTATCTGCACTCCATAAGCTACAAAAGCTAATAGGACAAAATTTGTCCTTTGTCGTCGTTGTTTTTTACATTCCAGTTAGAGCTATTTTCTTGTCTTCTTCTTGTATTAATAGTTTGGGCAAGTGATGTGCTGATCCAGTTTGGTATGACAACATTCCCGCCTTTGTCATTTAGCCACTGATTAAAGACTTATCCTGTGTGAAGAAGGCACAGCTAATTGAACACCTGGAATGTCTCCAAGGTTATAGTATTTTTTTTTTTATTTAATCAGGGATGATGGATTATGAAACAAGACTAACTAGGAATTATCATCAAAAGAAGATGTGGGTTGTGCATAATCGCTACAGAGGGGTCAATCCACTCTAACTCCTATTTCTTGCTACCAGCTGTCCTGTCAACGCTGCTGGGGAAAATGTTCTTCCCTAGGCTGAGTCAAATCAGAAATTTAATAAAGGTAGGCTCTATGAGGAGCACACAAGAGGACTTACTTACTCGTTGATTTCTAAGTCATCTGTGAACGAGAGGGATCGCAGGTGTATGAAATATGGGTGTCGGAATGTGGAGGGAGTGTGAGGAAAGAGCAGGTGAAAGGATGAATGAACCAAGTATGCAAGAGAGAATGTAAGAGTTTTGGGAGGGATTTAAGTTATTGTAGAGTTAGCACAGAAGGATAAGACTAAAGTGCTGATGTTTAGCAGGTATAGCATTCCCAATTGCCATCTAGTGTGGAAGGTTTTAGCATGTTAACGTTTGACAACTAGCATTAAAGAAAAACTGCAACTGAAGTTGATGGTCGTGCTGCACAACTTCTATTGATTACTCTGAAAATGCCAAATAAAAGATCAAGAGATCAACAAATTTATAAAGATATTTCAAAAAAATTTGAAATTTCAACGATGACTGTGTTGGATGAAAAAAAGTCCAGGCATCACCAAAGTTATTAGCATAAATCATTAATAGGCAATCAATCCATATTCATCTGACATCACTTCCTATCTACTATCTTCTATCTATTCCACATGCAAATAAACACACAGGGGCCAACAGATATGAATAAAGAAAAAAGAAAAAAATCAATATATAACATGTCTAATTTACAAAAAAGGCTCAAACAATTAAGAATTTCTAGAGAGCATCTCACAAAGTTTATAAAATTTCTATTAACAGCCAACTCAATATTGTGCAATATTTAAATTTCCTTCCTAAATTTCCGCCTCTGGGCATTGAACTAGTCTACACTGCTTACTATTTACAGTATAAACTTGACATAATTGTCTTTGATTATTAATTAATTTAAATTAACTATTAATTTAATATAAAAGATGATATCAGTTGAAACAGTGTACAAACAGCCTGCTGAATGCTAATGTATGACATACTTCAGACACTGAGTAGCCAACAAGCCGGTACAACAAAACTATTTAGAAGGTGCCATAGCTGTTTCACAAAGCTTACCAAGTTTCTCCTGGCTCAGCAATTCTCAAAACTGCACATTTTTTTTCAGGGGTTTTTGTGGTTACAAGTTCAATGGTGAAATCAATTGAAACAGACAGTGTGTTCCCAAACATCTGCTGCTTACCTTAGCAAGTAAGACAGCCCAAACAAATAATTTGCATTACAGAACTAAATATAAATCAAACAGTATGCTTCGTGTGTATAAGATTTTTGCCTTTTGCAGCAGACAGCAGTTGAGTAGGTGTTCTTTCAATGTGGACACATTCCTGTTAAAAGGATGCGGCTGCATGTGGCCCGGACCTCCTCTGAATGTGGTTTGAACAATCGGATCTCAATGAATCCCTAACGCATCTTTGGTAACACCTGCACTTTAGAGCTGTCTGTTTGCAATTGGATCAACCATGACACCGAACGCCAGTTGCAAACAGTCCATACCTCACATAGGTCTCAAAACCATATAACCAGTGTTCTTTTGTTGATCAAAATTTCAATTTCAATTTATTTATATAGCACCTTATACAATCAAAATTGTCTCTAGATGCTTTACAGAGACCCAGAGCCTGAACCCCCGAGCAAGCAGACAGTGGCAAGGAAAAACTCCCTTTTAACAGGAAGAAACCTTGAGCAGGACCCGGTTTGCAAGGTAAACAAGGTAACTCAATGGCCCTGAAAGGCCTGCAGCACGTATAGGACGATGTTGTATTTACTGGTATCTTGTTTTACCATGGCTACACTGTGGCTGGCTTGTGACATTCTGTGGACAGATTTGGGAAGAGCATGGGTGAAAGTGCTGCTTTGCCTTCAAGCATGACTGCAGGGCATTCAGTGCTAACAGCCTTCATGTCACCGATAGACAAGTGACGCTGCAACAAGCATGCTAGAATGGTGCCTGAGAAACCAATCCAATGTAATTGGATTTGGATTTAACCATGCAAGCATTTTAATCCAGCTGAGAAAAGTGTTTTTTGTGTTTTTGCCACTGGAGGAGATATTTGATGTTTGTTTTTTTGTTTGACACAGGACTGGTATATTCTGCTTGGACAACATAGGTTTTAGTTTTAGTTTTGGTTTTTTTTAAAACTGCTGCAATACTGATTTTATGCTCACAGCACCTCATCCTTAATTGGCTTGTGAATGAATCAAATATTTGTCTGTGCCCAGTGCCATGTCTATATTTGCAGTAGCTGACCTCTATTTTAGAGCACAGCTGGGAAGACCTACTCACACAGGCAGCATATGAATTCTCTTTCATTTTAAATGATAAAAAAAAGGAAACTGGGCTGAGTCTGCATGGACTTGATTTCATATTACATTTCTATCCAGGGGGAAATTAAATCACCTCTGAGTCATTTATTTATACAGGAGAAGTACCATTCAGATCAATGTGTCTTTCATATGTTAAAAGCTGAGATCAAATCAGGAAATAACAAACATTTGCATGGAGAATTATTTGGAAAGTCTAAGGGTGCATCTAAAAATTCTCTGAAAATGCTGAGCGGTAAAACAATTTATTAACCTCTCAGATGATGGACAGCAGTCGACTGTTATTTCAATACTCTTTCAGTTGAAGTATCTATTCCTTTAATATAATGTTCAGCCATAACATTATTAACATTGTCAAGTGGAGTGAGTAACATTGATCATCTCAACTTCATCACTTGTGGGATGTTCTCGGTCTGCAGAAGTGGGCTTCTAATGGGTCATAAGTATTGATTGTGTGTGTGCTTTTTACTTTAAACCACCTCATTATGACTGTAAGAAGGGTGTATATATGGATAAAAATAACCACAATTATAGCCTCATGGTTGTACTCCTCTGACAAGTTGCAGCTTACATCCATGTCTGTTCAGAATCTGACAGAGAGCTTCACCACGCGGTACAACGACAATCACCTGAAGTTCATCATCATCATCAAAACCAATGGTGGACTACAACGCTTCAAATGTAGACGCTGCTGCGAAGAAGCTACAAATTCGAAAATGTCAAGAAACTCACACACACATCTTCAACCCTGGCAGCACAGAAGATCGATACAGTGTCAGTGTCAACAATTCAGTATCTGACCAAACGTGAAATATGGTCACAATCTGTCTTTATGGGTTATAATGTAGAATAATGGACAGAAAACATTACAATGTCAGAGTGAAGTTGACCTTTGACCTTCTGCATATAAAATGTCAACACACCATCATTTTAGCCTGTTAGACGTTTATGTGACATTTTGTCATTCTTAAATCATGAATTCTTGAGTCTGGCAAAAATAATGGCTTTGTGAGGTCACAGTGATCTTTGACCTTTGGTCACTAGTCAGTTAATCTTGTGGATATTTGTGGTAAATTTGAAGGAACTCCCTGAAGGCATTCCTAAGATATAATTAAATTTATGAAAGGCAATTCAAACTAACTTGAGATTATGATCTGATTATTTTGAACACAAATGAAATGAAAACACATTGTGCAGATTCTGAGCGAGTTTACAGGCGCACATTCACACACGTGCACACACACATTTTTTAGACTCCATTTCATTGGGACTTTTCACTCACTTCACGCTGCTGGAGTTTCAAAGGTTTCTATCTGAACAAACGGGACTCTTCAAAGTATTTTGAGCTCAGAGAATTCCTCAGCCCTTTTAAGACATTTCTGCAACACTCACACAGATACTTACACACACTTCAGAGAATGGCTTTGATGCATTTTGCCTCATTATCACCATCTTGTCATCTTCATCATCTATCTCTATTATAATCACATCCCTCTGCATCCAGGGAAAACACAAACACTGGATCCCACGGGGCCAGTTCTTCCAGGCCGTCCCACAGATAATAACCTTCCAAAACAGGAGGCGCGGGTATGTGTTTCTCTGCCAATTAGGACTGGCCGAGGCAGGCCTGACAAGTCAAGCTTGTTGCAACAACTGCGGAGGGCTGGGGAGGTCAAGTAAAACCCCCTGGGGCATTTTAGGTCCCACTTCAAAGAAATGAAAAACTGATGAAATGAATATAAACCAGCAGTCAGTCTACAGTTCATACATGATTCTGTGTGAGCTGACATTATCTGAAATCAAATCAACTGATTCCTTCTGTCTCCATGGTCTGTTTAAAAAAAACAAACAAAAAAACCAGCAAGGTTCAAAAAGCATGTTACTTTACAATGCTGATGACAGCTTTCCAAGGCATTGCATGTTTTCTGACTGTCTTCCAACTTTCCAAGCCACTAAAAGAAAATTTGTATTTGTGATATTTTGCTTTGTATGTATCTTTTTTATTTACATCTTGTATTTTTCAATCCTCCTGTTAACTTACAAGTACAAACAACATTTATATATGTAACCATGGTTCTATGATCCTAGATGACCACAAAAGAACAGTATAAAATGGTTGGATTTCCACCTTCTGTGGCAATCAGAAAGAATAACACTGAAGTCTTTACACTACAGTGAGCTGATTTCAGTTCTTTGAATTTCCATCTGTCTTCAAAGGGAAATCGGGTCAAGGCTGAATCACCAGCCAGGGACAGCAGGACTCAGGTTCATGGTGTGGCAATGAGTTCATGCTTATTTGTCTGTTGATTAATATACTTGAGATGTGAAGTACTTGAAAGGGAAGCTTAACACTAATTTTTGTTCATATAATCATAAATGCATATAAAATTGTTGTGCTGTGTTCTGCTGAAAACTAATACACACATGTATGCTTGGATTTAAAGGTACAGGTAAACCAAATCCCTTGGTTTCTTCCTAGCTGTGATGTAATAGGTTCTGACCCTCCTGAATGTGGCACAGGCCATTAGTATAAATAACAAAAAAACTGGCTTACCAAGGCCCCAGTTTGTGCTTAACAGACATAGCTACTGGTAACATTAGCTTCTCGTGATAGAACTGCTAGCTCAGCTACAAAACAGGCACCCACAAAGGGACTCAAAGGGTTACAAAAGGTCCTTTAGTGATTGTCAAAGCTCCACCAGACTCACTGTCCTACAGCAGAGATAGATCCAGTATCTGGAACATAACGACTTCCAAATTGTCCAGATCTGCATGCTATCGAGCATCTACAAGATGGAAAACCAGTTCTGATCCATGAATGCCCCACCTCACAATACACAGGACTTAAAGGATCTGCCCCTGACAGCTTGGTGCCACATACCACAGCATACCTTAAGAGGTCTAGTGGAGTTTGTGCCTTGACGGGTCCAACCTGTTAAGAGGAACTTGTAAAAGAGGAACTTGCTCAAAATTAGGTTGTTTTAAAGGTATGGCTGATCGGTGTGTGTGACCCAACAGTAACTTGTGTTCAAAGTCAGATTTAAAAGGCCAAATAATTTTTTTTTTTCCAAACACAGGATATGTAGTATTCATTCTAATAGTGCCAACAGATCTTTTAGCTGTCAAACATTTTAAAGTGGTGGTTTGGCCCACCAGTCTGTAAGCTGACCACATTTTTACTTCAATAAAAATCTTTATTCTCTCAGTCAGTGGGTGGTCTCAGTCAACTACAGAGAGCTGCTGAACAAAAGGGCTTGGATGAATAAAAATAAAGACTGCTTTTTATTTCTTTGTTTCCATGTTTTATGTGAACCATTTTTCAGACAAACTCACAATTAGCGGTGAGTCAGTTTTTATTGTGCTGCGTCGAGACTGTGAGCCCAGCTGAGAATGGAAGCATGATGACTGGCTGATCTTTTCATTCTTTCTCCTTCAGTGTCTGTCCACCCAAAGTCTGCCAGACTCTGCGCCTCTGAATTCCTGTCATTTTTTGCTGGAATCCGGTTTATTCTCTATTCCATCTCTTTCCTTCCATATTTTTTGATGCTCATGCATTATGGACAACTCATCCTCCATCTCACCCTCCATATCTCTGTAAATCTTTCGCTATTTATCTATTTCTCTCTCAGGATTGCCTGTCTTATGTGCCGACAGCAAAAATGCCGCATTCTCTCACAATACAGGAGGAAATGCTGCATGATATCAAACAAATGATTTACTCTATAATAATTTCATGTAGTAATTATTTTTATATCACTACCGTCTTTATAAGTGTTGTGCTGTTTATGCACTGATGCTTGGCAGAGTGTACAGACACTGGTTTACAATGCATATTTACTGGGTAACAGCCAACAGTTCATTTTGCAGTTTGTTGAACTTACAAAATAAATGCTGGTACAGTTTATGGAATATATCTAGCGGCTCTGTCATGCCATATTTGGAACTCAAAGAGCTGCTAGCACGGTGGTAAACTCTTGGTTTGGGGTTTTTCTGCAAGCAGTCACTAACAGTAGCTTATAATCATGTGCTAATATTAGCATTGAACATAAAGTACAGCTGATGCTAATGCAAACATCATCAAAGCTACAGGTATTTGGTTATAAAACTGAAATAGTGCTGTCTCTAATGATTATTTTTATTATTGATGAAGCTGCCAATTATTTTAAGAATTAATTGATTTAACAATTACTATATAAAATGCAGAAAAATGCTGATCACAATTAAGGTACCCAAAGTCCAAAGTGACATCTTCAAATGACTTCTTTTCTCCAAAACTCAAAGATTCCCCTCATGTTTACTCTTTATTATCATAGATGACAAAGAAAAAGAAAATGTTTGACATTTTTGCTTGGCAAAATGACTGAAATGATTAAATGTTAAAATACTGTATTTTGGCAACTAACTAACTAATTAACGAAATTATGACCTGATGATGGGACGAGATGAAAAGTCATCATCGTCAACATGTATTCCTGCACAAAGTTTAATTTTAGTACATCAAAAAAAAGTATCTGCTTACTTTTGGTAGATTGTATCGCTGACTTGCAACACAGCTGTTTCATTACCACTATGTTTTGAGTTTTGAAATATGGAGATATTCCGTTTGATCTTGTTAACCAACATCTGGCATGCAGTCTGCCACCTCCTTGAGTGCATGGAATGTGACAAAATAATTGCAGAACACAGTGAAAGCATATTTCAAACAGAATAAGTACATTTAATTCAAACTGTTGTTAATGTGGGCTCTCGAATCTTGACTTAAGACAAATTACTTCTCTGATGTTAGTACTCACTCTATAGTTTTCTGTTAATGAACAGCTCTAGCCTGTTTATGTCCTCTATCGGTTTTCATTTCTAATTCTTACTGACACTTTTTTCCCAATTTCCAGAGCTCTTTATCTGTGACAGACATCCAAACTCTGTCTGTCGACCAGTTAGCCTTTTCAGCAGATCCACAGGCAGTTGTTGAGGTTTAATTAAGGCTTAAATTAAAGCAGCAGCAGTTTAATCCTCTCTGGTTACCAAACAGAGAGATGGACTGGGATGGCTGTCTGTGATGCTGACAACATCCCATAATGCTTCCTTGTAGCAAATCCCATAACAGCACTAAGACATACTGAATTACTTAGCCCCTGTACACCGATAAATGCAACATTGCTCTCATATTTAAACTCATTTTAATTACTTTTGTTCTGGTAGGATGTATGGTTTTATATTGTTTATGCATATGTATTTGTCGCAAAATCCAGTGCCATGCCTGGGAGCTGCATGACACATTCCTCTTGTTAACATCACCTAAAGCACTAACAGATAGAAAGACACTGACAAAGAGAATCACCTATGACTGCCTCCTGGGCAAACACACAAGAGTTTTAACCAAGCATGTGTATGTGCAGAAATGTATGAATTATTTTTTTTGTCTGGACTGGTCATTTAAAAAACATATCCGTCGCAGGACTCTCTATTGCAGATGAAAATGTATTTCTATGACTCAGGTAATATTTTTGACTTTTATTCGCATTACATTTGGTCATGTTTAAGCATGTCAACTTCCTTCCTCACTTACTCTTCTACTGACAGGTGACCAAATTTCTCTGGGTTTGAACATTGTGGGAAACATTTGGGATAATGTAAGCCCACAACTCAACAAACTATCTAGTCTAGTCATTTTCAGACATTTGAATGCAGAAATGTTACATATTACATCTTTGTAATGTGTAATGTAATGTGCCGTATGTATACGTGTAGTGCCTGTATATCAGCATGTGGACTAACTGCTTCACCATTCTTGCTCATAAAAGTTCTTCATAGTATTTAAAAGATGAAAATGTGCATGCTGTTTTAAATGTCTGTCCTCTTTCTACAAACATTCCAATGCTTTGAGCTGTGTATGTGTATGTGTGTGTGTGTGTGCGTGTGTGTGTTGTCTCTTAGGAGGCAGACCACCTTGCAGCTGAGTGAGACCAGGATCCAAACACAATCCAAATGCTAAAAAGGTTGCAACAGAAGAGCTGTCCCCCCCACCTGACTGCACTTGTAATTTTGGCTAGGGCTGGGAACAAAGTCAACACAGTTTGTTTACCAGGACTTTAGCTCTGAGTCAGAGAGACAGAGACACCAAAAGATCTAAATCCTGCAGAGACACATCTGTATCCCTCCACACATGCTGGCTGCCTGCTCCACACTGACATTATCGCAGTGCAGCAGCCCTCTGCAAGCTTTACACCACTACCACTGTTATTACACAGGCTTACTGCCGTGTGTGTTTTTGTGTGTGTGTGTGTGTGTGTGCACACACGTGCGTGAGTTTTAAAGTATTAAGTGTTATCATAGAGGATGGCGCTAGTCTAGAGAAAGACATAAACAAGGCTGAAAGGGGAGACCAGTTGGGCGCCAGCAGCCTGAAAACCCAAGCTGGTCACAGACTGAAGGACATGAGAGAGACACACACACACGCACACACACACACTGATGTCATTGATAACTGATATATCTATATCTCATTTTCCATACCTACAGTACAAAACCTTGTTTACAGCTCAATGAAAAAAGCTTTCGATGGTTATTTACTTCTGCTTTAGTTCATAGCCTGTCAGGAGTTTATTCTCTTGATCACCGTGTTCTTGCTGATTCCCTCATGTTTACCCTAAAATGTATACACTTTCTGTATCTCTTTTATTGCCTTTTTTTTTTTAAACTTGGTGAAACGTCAACTAGTACACTGCTGTAACTTCAACAAATCTCACAAAAAATATTCACCCTATATGAATGCCAGTGCTCGCTCAGTATGTGAATGGAACTGCACTGTAATTTCAACATAAAAATCACATTTTTTTTCTAAAAATGAGTGTTTATTTTGGACATATTGTCACATGATACCCCTAATTCAAGAAAAAATAAAATAAAATAAATAATAAAAATAAATTCCAATAAATGAAAGTAACATGCATGTAGGAAGATAGTCACAAACACATTCAAACACACATTCTCACTCAAAAGCCCTGCAGCTTCTGGACATTTGCCACACTTTAAAGTGACAGATGCCATGAGGTGGTCTGCCTAAAATAACCTCTAATACAGATTAAACCCAATGTGCTCTCTCTCTCACACACACACACACACACACACGTGTTTCAGTGTGTTATCAGCTTGCAGGGTGCAGTGGCAGCAGGCTAATTCCAGTACATTCCAGGCCGGCTTACACAGCAGGAAGGCTCCCAAAACATCTGGACCTGGCTTTGGTATGGCCAGACTTACACATAAAGGCATGCACACACACACACACACACACACACACACACACACACACACACACATACACACACATACACACACACACACACTTATGCAAATGAGGAGAAACTCACACATGCTCTTACACACACACAGTATTAGAAAGCCAAAACACAGCTTTTCGTGTTGGCTGTGAAGTGAAGCTCTTATACTTACCAGAATTCACACACACACACACACACACACACATCCACACCCATACACACATTCCCCATGAGGTCTCTGCAGGACAGGGGAAGCATCTTTTTGAGGCTTACAGCAATGAGGCTGCTATGATACGGCTGATGCTGAAACACGGATGAATGGTGAGATTTCTTTTTGCTTACACTGGGGACAGTGCAGCATTACACACCTAGTTTTATGTTTCTGCTCATTCACAAAGATGTTTTCCAAATCTCTTTTTTCTTGTTAGTAACGAACACACATTTCCTTCCTTGCAGACAGCCACTGGTTCTAAACTTGTTCCAACTTGCACAGACTTGGTGTGGTTGGATGATGCATCACATTTACTTGCCCGTAGGTTTATCAATTAAAGATCTGAACACTGCACATTTAAAATGCAATCCAATGCAAGATCTGGGGAGAGAGTTAGGTCAGAAAAATGTTTTGGGTGAATTTTTTTTTTAAGGGACTTTAACCTAATGGCTTAAATGAAGAGTGGATTGGTATGCTCTGATTGGGTTTTATTTTAATTTAAAAGAAGAAACGCACATAATTCCTGGTTGCATGTGCACTACTCCATTATTTCATGTTTATCTATCAATTCATTTATTTATTTATCACAACGGTGTTACTCATATCACCTTGTTTTGCACACACTTCATTCATCATCATACACACATAAAACTTTCGGAATTCTTAATTAAGTTTTGACTGCAAAATTGTATGACTTGACCTCATTCTATTCTATATTCTACGTGACTTGCACAATTCAATTTAAAATTTATCTGGAGTGCAATCTGGGAAGCCCCTTGGTGGCTAATATCAAAATCATAATGTACAAAAAGCACGATGTCACAGTTTTGAGGGATGCAGACATGGCCACTGCTTCTGATATTTAACAAGGAACTTACTCTGCGTATCTTAAATATCTCAAATCTAAAACATCTTAAATGTCTGGTAAACAAACAAGCTAACTTGTACATTACCCAACGTTAGATTAATGTTATTAGCATTAAACCTCAGCAGAATTTCAACTATGCATATTCAACTCAGTGTGTTTTCCTTGAGAAATCAGTAAGCTGGGTGTGAGGAGGGGGGAACAAGGGGGATAAAATGTTCCCAATCCCCACTTCATATCTGGGTGAAGTCAGGGGAATGAATCCAGCACTATGATTGGTCCAAACTCCTCTTCTTTTGCTTTTCAGCGTGCTAGACAAGGCTGCCTCTTAATGTCAGACTCAAGAAATGCATACGCTCAGTTAAACCTGATGTGTCACCTGTGTTTTGCATGACTGGCAAATCATAACAGCATACTGCCAAAATACGTACAGGTTGGCAGGTCTATATCGAGATAAAAAAAAAAAATATTCCCTTATATTGATATCTGCCCCAATAAATAAGAAAAATATCGGTTGAGCTCTACTTTATATGTTGCTTAAGGTCTTGTGTCAATAATACAACAGTGTTTTGCACTAGGTTATTTACTGAAATGTGTTCTCCAATTCTGTTAACCTTATATGCCTGAGAAAAGTGTGGTGACTGTGAGTTAGTATGGAACCAAACAGAACACTATACCTTTGACAAAAATAAATAAATAAAACAGAAACAGCTGAGTAGACATTCTTGGTGATCAATTATCTATCTGTAGCAAATTTTCAAATTGATTTTCCTGTTGTACCTAAAAGACAGTGGCTGTCTGGAAGGTGAGAAATCAATCTCAGAACTGATTTTGTACTTTGGAAAATGGCCGGCGGTAATGTAAAATATATGTGATTTGTCGCTAATGGGCTGAAACATACAAAACACTGGTATGGTCCATTGAAATAGGAGGAAGGGAACACAGTTGGAATGATAGGGAGAGAGAGAGAGAGAGAGAGAGAGAGAGAGAGAGAGAGAGAGAGAGAGAGAGAGAGGCGTGTGCTGAAATGGAGTGTTTTAGCTGAAGCTCACTGCTCTCCAGGCATCTGTCCTCCATTATCACTGCAGGGTTCTTTTAAAAGAACCAAGCAGGCGATAGAGAAACACCACAGGAACAGCAGCAGCACAGCGTGCTAGTAAAAAGTGGGACATGGATAATGGCATCTGTGTAAAGCCACACAGGAAAGACTTTCAAATGACTGCATACAGTGTCTACCCATGAAGAAACACTCTCTCTGACATTGTTACATCTCTGCACTCTCGGACCGAAACAACATACAAAAAGTCACCATGCTGCTTTCATAAGACAACAATTCCACATCGGGATGGAATGTGAAATGTATGTGGTCATATGTTGTTGATGTTTCCTTTTTTTTTTTTTTTTTTTTTTTTTTTTATTTTACAGGATAGCAGACTTAGGTAAGGATTGCACAGAAGACACAAAAAGTTAGCCAGAAATGCAGATCCCAATCAAAACAAGTCAAATCAAGCCTTAAGCTTTGTGAGAACAAGTCGCAGGTCACTAGGGCTGTGGCGGTGTGGGTTTGTCCACTGTCAATCCCATCATGCCTTGGGTTGAGACTGACAATCAGTGTTGTGGTGTAATCTATTGTTATTTGTCATGTCTGATACACGTTGACTTGTCCAAGTCACAAGTCAAATGCAAGTCAGATAAAAAGAACAAGGAAGGAAATATACACCACCAACTATAATAAAAAGGTCTTATTAATAAGTATACAGACATGCTTTTTGGTTCAACTCTCCAACAACAGTTAGTTCAATTAGACAGAAAATGATGATGTTCCTTCTGAATCTATGGTGATGGAAACAAGTACACAAAACACCCACGTGCGCATCGCAGCTACAGAATCCTCCTTTCACCAATTATTTGCGCACACATTCAAAAATACACTCTTCTCTGAAACAAATCATGGACAGTTGCAGCGGGCAGCTCCCAGGTGTAAATGAGTTTAGTTGTGTAAATATAAAGCCAAGCGCTGTTGAAAAACTGTGTGCACGCTCAGCAAACCACCGCCACATAAATCAAGATGGGGGTGTGTGTGTGTGGGGGGGGGGGGGGGGGCAACAAACAAAACATAAATAAAGCAAAAGGCCTGTTTGCTTACTAGATGAAAGGCTTTCGGCAGAGCACCAGGGCGTCGTACAGCACGCACACTCCGAACACGGTGATGCCTGTCTCCTTCACCAGCATGGCGCAGGTGCCCAGCGACAAACTGACGAGCAGACACCACGCCGACACGGTGGAGGGCACAGAGTCCTCGGAGACAAACACACCTACGCTCCTGAGAGACAGAGACAGAGGTACAGCAAAGGTTATTTAAGGGCTGTCAACACTGTCTGCTATAAGGGTAACTGTAACGATAACACACTCTGTAAACAGTGGTGCAAGCAGGAGCTGAAGCTACGTTCATAAAAAGTTAGCAGCCAATCTGCAAGACGTCCAGATCCCCCCCCCCAATGGTTCGGCCCACACGTGGCCCATGGATTAATCGTGCAATTTAACCATTGCGGTATGAAATACAGTTTTACTGCCACTGTTAGCTTTTAAAGTAATAATCCCCTAAATCTGGCTGCAGACTTGCAGTGAAAATACATTCTGCGTTTTATTCTAAAGCACAGCGGTTGAGTTAGGAAAGAGCAAATGATTTCAAAGCCGTCGTCTTTGCCTCCACTGGGTAAAATTACAGGCTTGCAGGCTTGTGACTTGGGCAATATCTGCTCCCTTCTCTGTGACACACAGCGCCGCTCGCTCACCAGATCAATCCGTGTGTGTCAGTATCGATAAGCTATTACTCATGACGTGTAACCGTAATCAGATGGTGCTGTTGGCAGGACATTCAGTGAGACTACAAAGCGGTGACTACAGACAGAGAGAGGATGCATCAGAGCCAAAGTTTGTTTTTTTTTTTTTTTTTGGCTGATCTAAATAAATGATTTGATCTGTGACTGTTAAAACCATGACACGATCCGAATCTTGAGCTTTGTGACCCGTTGTATCACTATGAGTGAGTGAGTGTGTGTGTGTGTGTGTGTGTGTGTGTGTGTGTGTGTGTATAACCTTACCTAATATAGGAGAGGAACGTCAGTAAGAACAGCAGGCAGGCCAGAACGTCAGCCCTGCCCACGATACCAGATACCTGCAAAACACACACACACACAGACTTTAGAAATTATTCATGTGTTGGACGGTACTGTTGAGGAAACAAGGCTGGGTGTCTGTGTAGAGCCCATGGCCCACACATAACAAGTTTTTGTTAAAGCTGTATAATTATAAAAAACCGTAAAAGAACATAAATGATTGCAGTCCCCACGAGCCCTGTAGCATTTGCCAGAGAGAGAACATCACAAACAGACACTAATCATACTAATGACAACATTTCAGGAGTTACTCATGATAATAATTCTCAGAACTCAGAACAGAAAAAAGCCATCATGCACACTTGTTCTTTTGGTTGAATGAAATGAAACAGCCTTCGAAATACACTTGATATGAAACATCCATTGACACTGAAGAGGGAATTTTATACTAGCAGCCATATTTTTTTGCTTTGGTAATTTCCATACTACCAAATGCAGAAATCATATTGTTGGCTAACATCAGCAGACTAATATGGCCCATAATCCATCAAATGGTTCTAGAGATGTTTTATTCTTACCCAGAATTTAGGGGAAAGACATAAGATTCCTCTTCTAGGAACCGTAAATATCTGTACAAGAATGTTTGCCAATCCATCAAATACATGTGGTGTCACTTCACTAGCGGATTAACACCAACCGCCGTGGAGACATTTCACTTAAAAAAAAAAAAAAAGGATTTATTCTTTGGGGGCTATGAATCCCTATATGGCATTCCATGGCAATCCATCCAACAGCTGGATGGACAGGAGATTCAAAAAACAACTATTATCTTTGTAAAAGCTGACCTTAGGCTGACCTTAGCACCACTGCATTCTGCTCTCTGGGACTCCAGCACTTCATAACGTGACATTTAAATTCTGGTAGGATTTGGGCAACACGGTGCACCCTTAACTCGTTTAATATGATCTCAGCAGTGATTATATTGTATGTATGGCATACAGTATATATGTATTGTATCATTAAGGTTATTGTGAATAAATAAAATAAATTTAGAAAGCATAGTCCATACAATGAAAACATGTCTTGCAGCTGCAGTGCAAGATGTGCAGTGCAGTGCAGTTCTTTCACTTACAGGACACTAAGAGATAGTTTATGATTAATGTCAGCATTCTTATTAAGTGTTTCTGATAGGTTCAGCTGCCAAGTTGCAATTACCCATTGTAAAACACTGACTTGACAGGCCTGAGCAACAGAAACCATCAAACAATGTACCAGTCAGCCAAATCCTGCTCAGCTCTGGCTGTCTGCTCTGCCAGCCTTCACAGCTGGGACATTTCAGGATGTATTACATACTGTTGGAAAAAAGTGTACAAAACTGTTAGCTTCCTGTCTGGGGAGTAACAGACAGTATGTGTTGCCTAGCTTCTTAAATTCAGAGGTGTTTCTCCATAAAGTTGATGTACAGTATCAGCCACAGTTCCAGCCGGTGGTTTCTGTGCATGGTGGAGCAGCAGTCAGTCACAGTCTGGCAGAGGAGCAGTAAACATGTCCAGCAGACACCGATAAAGAGCAGGCCAGGAGGGGAATGAGAATGGAGGCCAGTGGAGGGAGGAGGAACAGAGGAAGAACAGGGAGAGGGGGGGGGGGGGGGGGGGGGGATTTTAATGTTATATCAAAAATAGAACATCGGTAGGTGTCACTGGAATAAGGTTTGGGTCGCATATTTCTGTCTGAACCTGATCCAGGACGGTGAGAGCAGTAACTTTACAGGTATTCTGTTTTTATGTCCAACGTGACACTTGCCGACACAGTTTGATATAAGCTGTAGTGCTGAATTTGTTTAACCCCGTCACGCAATTCTTCCCATGGTTGAAGCATCATATCAAGTAGGCTGGCCCAGCTCACGTGACTGAACCCGACACGAACTCATCAGGACCCATCAGGATCGGGTCAGGTATCTACCCTTTAGCTCCAATACATAAACACACACACGTTTAGCTCAGTCAGAAACTATCCACTTTAGGATGCAAATAATCTCCTTTCATCTCACTGATTCCAAAGGGTTTAAGCCAATTGTGTGTGTGCATGTGGGTGTGTACACGTGTGCGTGTGCGTGTGCGCGCGCATGTATACGAAAAATATCTTACTTAGGCGCCCACAAATACTTAGATGGACGAAGATGAAAGGGAAGAGAACAGAGGAGGAAGGGAGGGATGAAGAGTGCTCGAAGAAGACTTAGAGAGGTGCAAGATGAAAGGATGAGTCGGGTGGGGGGGTGAGAGAGGACAGGGTAGACTTGTCTCTCTGCATGAATAAAATATCTGTGTGAGAAGCCTCCCCCTCCCTCAGCACACACACATGTGTACACACACACACAGACACACACAATAAATAATAACACGCTTGGAATGTAAGTAGTAGTAAACAAATTACTGTCTTTCAAAGAGAAAGAGCTGCAGTCAAAGCTGCTCTGGCCAGAAATCGATTTAGATACCACACACACACACACACACACTGACAGTAAAGGCTTCTGACACCATATGTGATGGTTGGGGATGGGCTGTTGTATTGACAGGCTGTCTGGAGTGTTCAAACATTCTGCCATTACATCTCTTTCCTTGTTCTTCACTCCATCATCTCTTTACTCACTCTCACTTGTTTCCAGTACACTGGCTGTTGGTGGGCTGCCGTTTCAGAGCCTCACTCCTTCAGTGAGATACAGCAATCAGCTATCTTTTTCCAGAATCACTGACACTCAGAAACATCCTGAAGACAGCAAAACACAAGAGACGGGGAAAAAAAAGAAACATACAGGTCTGCGCAGGGTCTGTGCTCATACACTGAACCACCATACCTCTAGCGGGTCACAACTGATGATTGACAGGAATAATTTTTGTATGAGTCTATACATCTATGTTATGTCTTTAAAAATAAAAGCAAGATAACCTTAGAGAGTAGTTACATGACACATTTTCATCTGATGATTTGACATGAAAGGTTTAAGTGTAAGAAGCTGTGGGTGTGGAGTTAGAAAAGATGTGAGCATTTACCAGGGACGTAGGGTCAAATGAAAATATACACTTGGTGCATAATGGAGAGTGTAGAATCAAGTGTATCTGGTATCATACTAGGGAATAAAAGTCAGAATATGTCTGCCTTTTCTGACTTGTATCTGCAATAAAATGTTCACTGGAACTGGACCCTTTGATCTGATCAAGGTGTTTACAGAAGCCATTATTATTGTAATTCAGCTGTTATTCTGATTATTAGTGGAATAAAAGGGTCCATATGAATGCAGCCAGCATAAAAAAAAAGGAAGAAAGAAACATACCTATTTGTCTCACTTTCTCCCCATGTCTCAATTTAAGCCCATTACATAATTCTGCAGGAATCTGAGTTCAGCTGCAGCTGCTCCTCTGCATCCAAACCCCAACACGAGGGGGGAGAGGAAGTGTAAAAGTACAGCTTGGTTTAACGCACGCAAACACACATACTGAGAGTGTGTGACTTTTTCCAGGCAGACTGTCACCCTGAGCACATTCTGAGAAGAGCTGTGTCTCTCCAGCCGCCTGTCCCTCGGCCCTGTCTGTCCTGGCCTTAACCGGCAGCCCAAACACCCTAAGACAGCTTTATTGCACATGCGCATGTGTGTGTGTGTGTGTGTGTGTGAGGGCCCACAGCAGCCCCCCCACACATATGGTTGATGGGATCCACATATGGCCAGCATGCTATCGGAAGAAAGAGGAGAGGAGGTATGGATGAATGGAGGCTTTTCAGCTCTGAAACAGGAGCCCTATTCACTGAGTACAGGCTGACTGACTGACTGCCAGACCGGCCTTATTGGACAGAGAAAACAGCAGACTGTCTGAACCCAGAGACACACTGATCCTGTTGGGGTTCAGCCTGAGTTTATTTGCAACATATTAATGATTAACAACAAAGAGGAAAAAAGGAGACATTCAAGCTGTGATATAAACACCCCAAAGGTTTTATGTCTCTCAATTCCAAATGACTATAGAGAGAAAAAAAAAACACTAAGAGATACAGATTTCTAGTTACAGATTAGGGTATTGCATGACCTCAGAACTCAACTAACTGTATAATGGTACAAAAACAGATAAATGAAACTAATTCAGCCAAGGAAGACTGAATTGACCGCTAACTATTAACATTGAGTAAAACATTTTACAATTTTCTTTACAAAGCTCTGAGACCTGTTAGCTTGAAAGGATGACATATTAGGCTGTGTGCTTGCAGTTATATCATTGGTTAATGATGTCCTTTTAATTACAGAGGCAGTTTATCCCTGCTAACACAGAGTTGATTCAAACAGCAATGATGACAGGGTATAAAGCATAAAGCCATTGGATCCTAAAGGTGCTTTTATCTTGTAAAGGCTGCTGGCAGGATCCCTCTGCTGCTGCTGGTGTTAGGCTGTGGTCAGTTATTTAACTTTTGCGGCTAATGATATCAGCTAATGCTGTAATTTAAAAAAGGAAACCAAATTACCATCCATTTCAACACAACACACCATGCCTGATGCTCTTTTCCTCTCTTACAGTGAAACAGAATGGACAGAAACTAACAAACTTTTATCAAGTTGTCTTGTTTCCAACACACCTAGTTTTAAAAACTCCACGAATGTTTTGACTGACTAGTCATAAGGCTGAGGAGAAAGACCCAAACACTGAGGTGTGCCAAGGGTTTATCAGCAAAGAACAGAATGCTTTAACCTCAGTAGAAATATTATTTGTGTGAATGGTGGCTTCAGTTTAGATAAAGAGTTGCAGCTTTCTGCAGGAGAAAACTCTTTAGACTTACAAGGGGCTGGAGGCTGCTTCTATTTCAGAACTCTCACATGACAACCTCGCCTATTTCTTCAAGAAAGGTTTTCGACTCTTGGAAAACAAGCACGAAAGGAATCGCTTAGGTCAAAAATGTGTTTCCCCCTCTAATGCGTGTGTGCCTCAGTGTGTGTGTGTGTGTGTGTGTGTGTGTGTTTGTCTCCACCAATCTCATTCCTTATCACGTTAAAAAAAATTAGCCCCATCTGGTCTCAATGATGGGGGCCTATTTATATTGAAGTACAGTCTGAAGTTCATCAAGCAGTGTGTGCTAGTGTATGTGCAGGCGAATTTTCATCCACTTTGCTCTCTTAATAACATTTGTACAAGTTGATGGAAACTGTACACTTCTCTAAAATATACAGTTTTGCATTAAAACATTAGAACTGAGCTTGGGTAGCTAGCTTAGCCTATTTCAGGATGGCAAAAACCCCATTTCATCTTTCAAATGTCTTGTTTCATCTGCCCAAAAGTCCAATATAAAAGATAATCGATTTACTATGTTAAGAAAACGTAGCAAACATCTTTGAGAGGCTGGAAGCAAAAACTGTTTAGAGTTTTCACTTGGAAAAGGATGGGTCTGTCACTCTTGGTATTTTGGAGGTTTTTAGATCATTCTGTGTTTTCCAAGTAGTGTTCCATACACACTCGAATGCAAACCTTGAAACAACAGTCCACATATGTGCATTTTGGAGTCAACATGCTACTATGTGACCTGATGTAGGTTTCTGATGATGACTTTGCAGCTATAAAGCCCTTAGCAGACTTTTCACAGCGTTTGTGACTTTCTGAGATGTAAGTCAGGTCTGTTTGAACACGGCCGGCTTAACCCACGTCACTGCCTTTCAGCAGCAGCTGAGTGGGAGTTTAAAATTTGGAAAATAACACAGATGAAGTCGCCCTTTAATTACTTAAACAATAAATCAAGTACTAAAATTTTTGCAACTTAATCTTAGGTCAACAGTGATCAATTTATCAACAAAATAAAAAAAAAAATTGCTTCTGGATCACACGCTCAACTTGTTTGAAGTTTCGGGCTGTTAAATTGAAGAAGGTTGGCAGGTCAGTTCCACTGTGAGCCTTTTGTGCACTTACAGACACTTATGGGAGAGTAGAGATATCGCCTGAATCTTTTACTAGTAAAAAAAAGTAAAATTCCATCATATGCTTTTGCACAGAAAGCAAACCTGACTTGTTTAAGATTTGGAGGCACAGAGCCAGTAGACAACTCTCCCTTCTTTCTCTTCCAGTCGCACCCAGTCCAATTGTTTCTGCCTGCTCTGGCAGTTTAACTGGCATGCTGGGAGATGAGCAGGGAAATCAAACTCTCGCCTACAACGGCCTGGGGACTTAGAGACCTTATTTCTGACTCCTTCACGCTTCCCGCTCTCACTTTCTTTTCTGTCTTGTCATGTTGCTTCCCTCGATCCCGGTTTGCTTTCTCTCCCTCTCCTCTGAAGCTTTCCTGTGCTCTCTCCCTCTCCTCCTCCTCGTGTCTCTGCTGCTGTCTGTGCAGGGAGTCAGGGGAGCGCCCTGGCAGGAGGCCTGTCCTGCTACAACCCCTGCTGCTCTCCATTCATCTCTCCACCGCTTCTTCCCTCTCTGTCTGCCTGTCGTTCTTTCATCGCCAACTTCCACTGTATCTCATGCATTTCTCTTTCTCCACTCTCCACTTTCTCCATGCTGCACATACTTCTCTGCTCCATTCATCCCCACCTACCCCCACCCCCATGAGCTCATTCCCATTCCAATTTCTCTACCGTGCTCGTGCAGTGAACATCTGAGCTTTTATTGTCACCTCACCTGTTGGAGCGAAGGAGAGAAATAATAATCTGCTCTGCTATGCTCCTTTTTGAATAGATTCCACAACTTGACTCACCACCTTTCAGAGTCAGGTGTGGGAAACATTGCCATTCGGGAATCACACGGAAAGCAGGGCAGAGGTTCGAAACGGCAATGATGGGAACACAAAGGAGTCACTGAAAGCAGAGGTGAATAAATTAATAATGAGACACTGTGCTGATCCTAAAAGATCCGCTGTCTTCCTCAAAGATTCTTTTGCAGGGTGGACACTGCTACCATGAAGGGCAGAGGACACACAGACACCATCTCTCAATTCTTCAGAGGAACGACCGCACTAAAACCAGGAGCAAAGTGAAAACTCAAAGCAAAGCAAACTCCCAGAGAATGTAACAATCCTATATGCTTATGCTTTGAGTTTGAATCATTTCAAGCTTTTTCTCTGGGAAAAGAAAATCTCATGTTTTTCCATCAGTTTGGTTTCTTAATACTGAGACTGCTATGGAGAATGAGCTTGTCAGCAGCGTAAATCAGAGGTGTACCAAATTCAAAACACAGCACCATAATTGCCACATTCATCTAAACGTGAAATCATTTAAGTTGACAACCATAATATCAGTTTTCTCAACAGCATAATCTTAGGCTTCTGTCACCCATTAGCGGCACTCGTGACAGAATTCAAATTACATTTTTATGTCCATGCACTTATCTCTGACTTTTTAGAAGTTGAGATTTTCTAACACAGCTGTTAGTCTTGTGTTCTTTTTATTCAACATGAAGAGATTCCAATCCAAGGTGCTACTGACGGCGCCAACTATCAGCCACGTAACATCGTCTGTGGGGAAACATGAACAGTACTTTTACTTTCAGAAGAGACTTAAGTGGAGGCACTTTATCTCTCACAAGGTAGCTCACCTTCATTATAATATCCTGCAGGGACCCCTAACAATATATCAAATCTGTATTTATTATTGACCAGGTGTAATATAACAACAAAGATTGAAAAGACTGGAGCTCCCACTGCCCATGTCTGCAACTTAACAGCAGGCCCTTTTCCTCCATAACCTAAAGCATGTAATTTGACTGCAGCTGCTTCACAGTGAAAAGCAAAAATGTTACAACAGCCACACACTGTAACGTTGCAGTGATACAGTTCTTTTATTGTGAAGTAGCCACATACACACAATGCAGCCTTGAGTTTAAGTTAACCTGGAACACTGATCCATTGCTTGAATTATTATCATTATTATTATTATTATCTGCCGCTGCTATAACTTAATTCACTTATGGACACAAGCATCTGTCTTGTGTTTACATATCAATTACATATGACCCTTAATTTTGTGTGTTGATAACATTTGGTCTATTAAGGCTTGATTGGCTAAAATTGTATTGTTATATCCTGTATTTACAGCATAGGCTTTAGGAAATTATAACCAGCCTTCTTCACTTTTTGAGACATTTTATCTTGATTTTGTCTGAGAGGGGTCATTTTGTCAGACGCTTTGGTTAATCACTTATGTGGTGATGCCAGTTTTGTGGGCAGGTGGGATTTTGTGAAGGCAGAGCATCCTTACTCACGTCACCATATGGAATCGGCTTATTTTGAGCTCAGCATCAAAGGAGGAACATTACTGTTAATACTCACATTTAGAATATACTAATGCAACTTACTTGTGTTCCCCCAAATCAGTGTTTTGAGGTATTACAAAATATAATTTAGATTTTTCTCACTGCAGGGCTATAGAAAATGTCATGCTTTCTAACGCGAGTTGTCATGACTGTTCACTAGGTGTCATGCCTGGTGTTTTTTGCTTATGCTTTGTCTTTTGATTTCTGTCCATGTGCCATGTTCCATGTTTGTCTTGTGCTTCCATGTATTATGTTCAAGGTTTTTGTCATGTCCTATTTTATTTTGAAAGTGTCTCTTCCCCTGTGTGCCCTGTTTTCATGTAGCTTTGCTTTTAGTTTTCCTGATTACTTTCTCCCTCCTGATGTGTGTCACCTGTGTCTCGTTGTCATGTCTATTTAGTCCTTGTCTTCCCAGTCACCTTTGTCTGAGCGTCTGTGTTTTTTCCCCCCACGTCATGTCAGGATCTTTTTTGCCTTGCCATGCCATGCCATGCCATGCCTTGCCTTGATTTTGCCACAGTAAGTGTGTGTGTTTTTTGAGTTTAGTTTAGTTTAAATAAAGACTTTTGCTTGGATCTGCCTGCCTGCCCTTTTTGACTCTGCATCGGGGTTCAGTAAATTTCTGCGTCAGCGACGCCGCCCAAACATGACACTAGGGATCGATATTTGAAGCCAATGTAATTAAGAACAATTAACTTTTTTGCATAATTTACTAGAAGTACTTTACTTCTGTATTTACATTTTCCGACACTTTATACTATCACTTAACTGAGCTTTAAATCACTTTTCGTCCCCATTCTGATGCCTGGTCTGAACTTCAGCAGATTGTCTTCCTAAATTCCTAAATCCAGTGAGTTATTGCACTAACATGCAGCCGAACTGGTGCACCTTATAAAGTGTGGCATCAGTATACTCTTCTAATTCTGCCAGAAAGCAAATAAATGTATTTCCCAAAATGTTGAAGTATTCCTTTGAAGGGCTCTTCAGGAGCTCAGGTTGCTGGGTGTGGGATTACAACTTGTAAAATAGGTGACAGTGTTATGGAGGAAAAGGCCAATGCTCTTTCAGCAGTTATTTCAATGTAATGGAACATTTTGTGAAAGGTCAATGTTTCCAATTAGACTGAGAAAATGTAAACCATTTCTCATGTTTATACTTGTTTTGTTTGTGTTTTTTTGGTAGTAACTTTGCTTTGTGCTCAAAATGTCAAGATGGAACCTTGAGGGTTCAACTCCTTCCTCATCACGTTCTCTTAGAAAGTTCGCGACCATCTGTGCATGTCATGTACTCACAGCCTCGGTATGGACGGGGTGCACAGCAAAGAGGAGCGCCGTGACGAAGGCCAGACGCGAGTCTTCGAACGTGCAGCGTTCACACGTGTGCATGAGCAGGCAGGTCACGGCACAGTGCAAACACACGTTGACAATGTGGAAATAGAGAGGCGTCATGCCGTGCAGCAGGATGTTCAACCTGACAGACAGACAGACAGACAGAGAGAAATATTCAGCACTGTGGGATGAAAAGAGAGCTGCATTGTGTCATCTGATACGTTCCTGTGCAAAAGATATTAAAAATGATTAAAATTCATGAAAAAGACAAAAACAGACTGATGAATATTATAGTCAGTGTCAGTCACTTTTCCATAAACCCAAACCAAATGAAGACATAAAAGGCCCAACGGTATCTTAAACAACCAGCCAGCTGTACAGCACTGTGGATTTTACTCGGAATCTCTAAAGTAAATTACCTTTTACATTTCCTAGATTAGATGATTGTCTTATAATCCTGAACGAAATCTAAATCCATTTCCACGGTGGAATGAATTTTAAATGAAAGGAGCGTGATTGCTTTCAGAAAGAATGTTGGTTTCCCCGACACCAAATCACACGCTGCGGAAGATCTTCCACTAGCTAATCCCTCAGCGAGGAATAACATATGCAATTTTCACCACGTTCATCATAATTGGTATTAAAGCCTCTCACAGAATATCAACAACCTGATAATAGCAAACCCTTAAAGAGTGAAGCAGTACATTGGGACAGCTTCCAGGTGTCATTCTTTTGATATTGATTTTACAAAATTGACATGGAGATAAAACATTTCAGGAAATTGATTTATGATTTTAATGAGTCTTATGAGTCTGAACAGTGATTTTCATTTAAATTATGATTACTTTCTGGAAATAAAAGTCCACTTGAAAATGTTTTCTTCTTTTCTGATACTGGCAGCAAATTTTTGAAATATTTCACTAAAAACCACATAATTCAACCTCTCAAGCTAATTTTCAATGACCATCCCTGGCTGGGCCTTTATATAAAACTCAACAACAAAAACACAAGACGCAATACACAAACTCAACAATTAAGATTTAAGAGCACAAAAGACACACAAAACACAACAAGAAAATACAAAGAGAACAACAGAAGACACAAACTGTAACACAATACGATAAAGCACCGTAAAACAAGAGCCACCAATTCATTGAGGACTACATGACTCATGCTTCCGAAGATTTTTCCAGCAGCAGCGCTTAAGTACTCAAAATTGGCTTTAGTGGTCTGAGTGACTCGGCTGATGAAGGATGCTTTTGAGACACTGGGGTGACCAATTTCTTCTTTCTTCTTCTACAGCAGCAAACACAAGCCCGTCCAACACTGACTGTTATGACTACTTTACGTTGGCTGCAGCAATATGCAGGTACTCTTCACTTACACTCACAAAAGCAACACCAAGTGAACTATGTCCCTCCTACACAGGATAAAAACAAGGGAAACAGACAAGACGACAGTGGCAGAAACCATTCAGTTTTGTATGTTTGAATGATTTTTTTTGTAAAATTTAAAAATCATGAGCCAAACACAATTTGTATATTTTTTAATTTCTGCTTTGAGATCTAAGCAGACAGCCCGTACTGTCCTGAAGTCGGTCTTGCCTCTCCTCGTCTTCTCTCCTGTCCTTCTTCTCCGACTCTCTCCTCTACCTCCTGTACTCCTCTCCTATCTCTTTTCACGCTTTGCTCTCTCACTTATTACATGTAAATTATTAAAGTTAGGAGAAGATGGTGACCATACACTACGTGGCACTGTCAGTCTGAGTGAAATAACATGATGTGTGTCAAGGGGTTAATGTGTCTTTTTATGTAAAGTCTACCTCTAAGGCAAGACTTTGCGGAACAAGACAAAACCCAAACAGTGACAGCTGAACAGACCATGGTTTCACATTTGAACTCCTTATCTCTGATTGTAATTAGCTCTAATGGGGTCCTCTGTGAGCCTTCTTTCAGTCCATTAAGTGATGAAGGAGACTGGCCTCTACTATCCCTCTGTTATTCATAATTCAATGAGGACGATTGATAAAAACTGCTTGAGGTTGCAAAGAGAGCCTTAGCCCTCACTATTATCTCACCCTGACCTTAGCTGATGCTGATCTGCCCTTAAAGCCAGTGCTGAGATGAGTGTAGTACAAGTGAGGGGCTGTGAGATGAATTTCCCCGAAGGCCCGTCCGGGGTCCCGACCCATCTGTGAAACGAAGGCTTCAGAGGAATTTAAATTTCTCATTTGAGGCATTCAGCTGATGTGCTTATCCACAGAGACTTACAATGAGGGAGCAGGTTGGGGTTCAGTGTCTCACTCAAGGACATTTTGACGGGTAGCATGCCTGCTGATGGACACATGCAGACTGCTGAAGGAATCTAATCTGTGACCTTTGTGTGATGGACTGCCTATATAACCACTACTCCCAAACTTGAATAACAATGAGCCTGGGCTTGCATGATGACATATAAATATATGATATCATGGGTATTGTTCTGCAAGATCTGTGAACTGAGTTACTTCATCATTAGACTATTTAGACTATACGGTCTTATTTCACTGTCTGTGACTGTCTGACTATGTAACTTTTTAAAGACTAAATAACTAATATAATAACAATTTTTCTAAATAATAATAATTTTCACTTTACAAATGAAAACCTTAACCAGAAACTTAAAATGGCTATCGTTAGTTGATGTTTGCAAAATGGAGCTAGATATTTTGTCAAAAAAAAAACCAACCCAAAACCAAAAAAACAAAACTTAACTCTTAAGTTTTAAACTTAAAACTTAAGGTCAGCTGACTGGGTTTTTGAAAGGTCAAGAATTAAGTCTGAAATTCAACTAGACATATATTTGTTTTTGTGGTAAAGCTGTATATTGTCAAGAATCTGGTGATATGATATATATCAATATACAAGGGTTATGATTCAACCTCATACAAAATTAAGAGAGGCAATATATTGTTTCATAGGCCTGTGTTCTTTGTTCGTTTATATTAGCAAGTCTCATGCTAATATAACTTCTTCCTCTCTCAGTTGACGTTACATTGTAGTGGAAGAGTCAAAAGATAGATTTAGTACAACACTGCTATCAAGGGTTTAAACACAACATCATCATAAACCACAGTCACAAATCTTTGCATGTAACTACTAATCAAAAATCTACAGTATTTATGAGAATCGATACATAAAATATTTTTATACTTAAATGTATGGATATTTTCTTATAGCCCTTATTAGCAGGCAACTTATCCTGAAAGTAGATCCCTGGTTTTGCTTGCTGTGATTGACGAAAAAAAAAATCACATTCACATGCAATTTAGTATAGAGTCAACTAACATAAACTGGATGACTTTAGACTAGGGATGCGCGCAGTTAGCTCACTAGTCATTTAGACATTGCTTACCTCACTAGACGGATCCAGAAATACAAGAAAACTTTGACTATATGTAGATTTATGGGCATGGGTTATGGATTCCTGCATGCATCCACATTAACGGTGAGCAATAAATATTCCATCAAAGACAAGAATCAGAAGCTGGACTTTGTTGTTTCAGTAGACACTGCTAAGTGGAGCCACAATGAGCAAGTTGGTAATTAGCCTGTCTATGCAGCCCCTCTGTGGCTTTAAATGTCGGCTTAGCTATGACAGCACAGTATCATGTACAACAGTATGCTGACATAAACTGTAAGAAAATGTCATGTCTTCATAGTTAACTGTTGCTTTACAAAATATGAACCTCCATTACTATTGTTCACAACGCTGGTTAAATGTTACTGATGAATGTGATTAATGGTTCAAAATTGTCTACTTGCTGATTTTGCTTTTTTTTCCACAAACTACAGTGTGCAAGGTCAAGAATTAACAGAGTAAAGAACAACTTATTACTTCACCTGTCCTGAACACACAGGTGCAAACTTTTCTTTGTGAGTCTTCCATCTCACCCAGAATTTTAGATTCATGACAGCTTGGCTGAGCCAGCGAGAGCGAGGAGGAAAACATGACACCATGATGGGGAAATAAGACAAAGACAACTTGATAGGTATTTGAGGAAACAATACAACCCAGTCAAGATCCCACATTACACAACAGAATAACATCTGAGAAACCTACAGTAGATGAACAGAACGGATTTGACAGCTTTTGTCATAGTATTTTCATGTCTGTCAGTTCAGTTCTGTCAGTCATGCCAAAACAGTATTCTAAACGGCTGACAACAGAAGGGAATAAAAATAAAAAAAAAATGGTCAACCTCACTGTATGAAATTGTTGAGGGAAGCCAGCAATATGTTGATAATTTACCAATTAATGTCCAAAGGACTGGTCCTTTTGGGACCATGAATGTCATGGTGAAAAGTGCAACAGGAAAAGGCAGGGAGCCAGTAGCATCATTAGGATTATTTTTTTCATTATTGTAGAAAATATGCTTACTGACGGGTAGTTAAACAGTTAGAGAGCTAAATAACCAATTAGAGCTTTGTCTTCCAACACAGCTCGTTAGCTATCTCACTACATTCATGAAAAACAGTGATTTGACCCGAGGTTGGCACTACAGCAACGTTCAATATGTGTTTAGATTCCTCCACTGAGAAACATGTGTCTGGACTGCAAATTTCCAGGCAATCAGCTCATATTAACACAATGTTACAATGACATACAATGGGACAGTTTGCAGTCTTGTGTGAAGAACTTGCACCTCAGATACTTCGCCAGGAAATTAGTGGTTTGCTCACTCTGGGTCAGGAGTGAGCTACTGCCCCAAGTGAAGGAGTTCAAGGATCTCACGGTTCAAGAAAGAGGGTAAGATGGATTCATGCAGCATCTGCAGCAATGCCCCAAAGAATGTCATTGTGGCTGTGCTCACAAACGGGGCTTGGAGTAGAACCACTTTGGCAAGAACATCTAGGCTACCTTGTTTAGTTTTCTGCTGCTGCAACATGAACCGCACGAATGTGGACAATGGATGGATCGCGTGCAATCGGAAATAAAGAAAGCAGCACCAAAGGAAAGATCAGGGAGTTGCGAAAATTACTGATGATCATTCTGTGGGGACCCCAAACAATATCCACAGCGAAGTTCCAGGTGTTCACGCTAGCAGAGCAACAGTAAAGTGATTGGCATTGAAGCCAAGCATGCACAATTGTGTAGTCTCATTCAGTGAGACAGACACAGTGTCCTCTGTGACTGGCGGCTGGAGAGGTGGAGTGCCCGTGCAGCAGCACCAACAGCAGCAGCAGCATGAGGACTTCCTGTCCTTTACGCTAATATATTCTCCTCTGCTGAGACTGGGCCATGGCCCAAAGGAAGGTTGCAAGAATACTAAAAATAGGTTGTTAATTATTCTGAAGAACGTTGCATCAGCAGTTAACAGTTATGCTAATGCATTACCAATCCCTGCAATGCAAAATAGGCTGAATAAAACACTGTAGGCAGACTACTGAAAACAGGGTGAAATGTTTTGAATAAGTTTTGAATCAGGGATAAAGAATTCTCTCTGATATAAAGGAGAGCAGATGACTAAATAGCTGGCAAAATGACAGCATGTCCTAGATCCTTGAACATCAGGTAATAATTTCTATATTTTGAAACAGATAAATAGCAATTGGGAAATTAAGCTCTCATAACGCCTGAGTCAGCTTCTCTGGGACTCCAGCAGCATCATCTATCACTTTCTTACTCTTCGTCTTTGTCATTTCTTATTTTTCACTCTTCATCTCCTGCTCTTGTCTCTTTCTATTATCTGCTATGACCGTGTCCTCCTCCTCCTCCTCATCCTCCTCCTCTCCTCATTTACCAGAACAGCATCCATCACCACTTCTTCCTTCCCTGTCTTGTGTCATCTGTCCTTGTGTTTCTATTTTAATCATATGGCCTCTTGCTTTCTCTGTCTTCCTATTACTTTCTTTCGCATTCCCTATCTCCCTTGTTTTCTCACCATAATCACTGCTCAGTTCATGGTGCACATCAGGGTTCAGCTATAAAAAGTGCCTTGAGGCTGCGTTGTGTGTATTTACTCTGCCTGTGTGTGTCCTTCACCTTGATCGAAAAGGAAAAAAAAAAAAAAAAGCCCTGCAGTGTGCACCAGCACAGAAAAGACAATGCTGAACTCACTGCACATTCCCCATAGGTTCACCACGGGCTTGTGTGTGTGCCTGTGGGTGTGGATATGTCCTTAGCCATGCGGAAAGCAGACAAATACACACAGAAGTGACCCCAGGCCAGAGGTGTTGGAGGAGTGCACCCATCTGTTCCTCTGCATGCATAAACAGTCCTTCCTCAGATGTTTCAGGTAACATGCCACGATTCCTTTCATGCAGAATATAAGTCGGCCATAGCTTTCCGGGCTGAGCAAGAGAACAAAGTTAATCAGGTTTTGAAATGTTATCAGCGCACTAAACTAACTAAAACCGAAACATCACAACAGCCTGGAGGTGGGTGAGTTTCAGCTGAACGTTCAGCCACGGCACTCTTGTGTTTTCCCACTTTCTTGTTCGATTGATCCTGTAGCATTCAGCATTGCTGATGCCTCTGTATTCTATGTGCGTTCAACAGAGTGATTTTCATGCTACATGGCAGGCCTTCCCAGGAGGACACAGCAGAGTTGAAGGGGAGGGCACAGAGGGAGAGGCATAGGGGAAAGATACAATAGTCAATGAAAGGAACTAGAGATGTCAGTTTGAGTTCATTTTGCTTTTGATAGCCTGGCACCCATTAACCACCAGTTAATTTTAAGCAAGAACAAAAAAAAAGGCAAAATGATATGAAATAGGAGATGTGCTGTCCATATAGCCCAGTGTTTTTTTGGACTCAGTGAGCTTTGGCACACTGTACCGGTCAGCTCCTTGGCAAAGTCGTCTGATGTGTCCCAGACAGAGAGCTCTGAGTGTGGAGCACACTGGACAGCATCTCCCAGTCAGCACTGATTACCAAGTAGGGTTGCAGTCAGCGGTCAGGGCAAGCCTGTCTACCCAGTTATGGTTTTTCTTCACAAAGTGTTTTTTTTAGTCACTGCAGCTCTTGATGGCATAACGTACTCGGGCCTGACGTGTAAAACAAGCTCTTTTAATCCCTCGTCCTCTGCGACACTAATTGGCAGCATATCTGTCTCAATCATTCGTCATACTGAGTGATTAACTCTGCGCGCCTCACAAGTTCCGCATCGTGAGGATCGTATCAAAAACTACAGGAGAACTTGCCTCAAGAAAACTGTGTGTGTGTGGGGGGGGGTCTGCAGTGTCAGACTTTTCTATCCTTATCCTGTTCTCATATTTATCTTGCTGTACAGACACTTGAAACAAAATTAAATGTCAAATTCCAAAATGTTAGTACTTTGAATGTTCTTCAAACAATACAGAAAACCTTTATTTTCAAATCTAAAACATCAAATTCTCTCCAATTATCTCCAATGCAGGATTGCAAGGTTGCTCTGACAAGTGAGGAAAAGCACTGATTTGTAGTAGAACCTCACCAAAAAATTTGCAGGGCCAAACTATCAACCTGCACCAGGCAATCAGAGCTTCAGAGGTATTTGGGTATTGCTTTGTGCATTTTTACACTGAAAAAGTCTTTCTCTCCCTCTCTGAAGGGACACTTATCAAAAATCTTTGTGTTTATTATTTATAAAAGAATGACAATATCAGCCAAAATATTGGTATAGGAATTTCCAATTCTAAAAGATCAATATTCATACTGGCCTCAAAAATCCAACACCAGTCTGCCTGTAATCTGTATATTCAGTGTGTTCCAAACACCAAAGGACACAAAGGAATTCAATGCAAAACAGAAGTGTGTGCATGTCTACTCTGCTGTCTGCATCTGTTTGGAAGTACATCAGAGCCTTAAGTGATTATGTTGTGCACTGAGCCTGTCTCCGCTGTAGGTCTACCGATCTGACTCCAGTCTGTGATACCGAGCCAAAAAAACTTCTTCATTTCTGTCCGGCAAATAATCACACATCAAGCTGAGACAGCTGAAGCATCTGAAGTGCAAGTGAGGCGATTTTAGCCGAAATTAGGGATTCAAAAAGGTTCGTAGAAAAAAAAAAACACTCACGACAACAGAAGCTGGCCCTGAACATGAAACATGCAAAACATCCCACACAGCCATCTTGTCGATCTCTTATTACAGCCTTATCTATAATTTTCACATTTGGTCAGGAACTAATTCCCATTCACCTATCTGTTAATAAACTTTTAATTATTCAAACTCTTGATAGCATCTGGAGTAGAACAAATGCTGGTAATTTTCTACAGGGAGAGAAAGAGCAGAGAAAAGGGGCCTGACAATCACTGTGACCTGAATTATCCTTTAATCATTATTTTTCCACAGAAAGTGTGTGTGTGCCACTTAATAGCTACACCATTCTCTACATGCACACAGCAGCTGCAGCAGATCAGTGTGTTTGGCTAAAGGCTATCTCACAGATGACAAAAAAAAAGACTGCGGCCACGCATGCGAACCAGCATCCCTCACATGACAAGCTAATGAAGATGGTGTGGAGAAGCTGTCGGCCCAACAGCCCTGAGAGGTGCAACCCAAAGCACTGAACAACCCCATCCGTCCCCCCCAAGTGAGCAATAAGAGACCACCTGTCACTCCTGAAAGATCACCTTCTCCTCCATCGTCTCTGACCATTACTGCCGTCTCCAGCGCACATCCCTCATTAAGCACTTGTCTGTGTGTGTGTGTGTTCCTGAGAGCAGATACAAAGCTGGACGCCACACTGTTCATTCTCAGGAGAAACATTAAGGTGCAAATGTTTTTCAAGAAGCTGCTTGAGAGCTTGTAAAGCTGTTGGGACTGAGACAATCCTACTGCTGGACCACACACACACACACACACCAGGGACTCTCTTTTAGCTATTTTAAGGGGAGAGTGTGCTGATGGAGCTCCGCCTGAGGACACATTATGTCTGTGACCAGACCAGCCAGTCACATTCCCCAACACTCCTCTCGTTTTCCCTTAAATTAAGCTACATCCAGAACCAGAGTGTGAAGAGCTGCTAGCTGTGGATGGAGATTTACTGATATTATATGAATAGCTCCACTTTTTGAGAACTATGTTTATGCCTTCTTGCAGAGAGTTGGAAATTGATGCCACTCTCATGACAGTTTACCTCTTGACTTTGAACTGTTCCTGATAATTAACTGCTGATAAAAATTGCATTAACTGTAGAATAACAAGCTATGTACCTGGTCACCATATCAGTATGAAGCCTAAGCTCTGACCAACCTGTGTGGGCAGGACAGACAAAACTTACTAAAAACCAACTGAAAGTAATTAATTGCCGGTTAGTACATATTCTTATTACCATATTCAAGTCATTATAACAGTTGGCGTACTAGCGCTCCATAATGAATCATGCATCTGACATCAGCAGGTTATGATGCTCGGGGAATGTGGTCCCAGCAGGACGGTATTCTACTGAAAACGAATCACAATGAATCAGAGACAACATTTGCATATTTGTATTCAAGAGTTACGTGCATGCTCCTTCAAAACATTTAAGGGAAATGAATGAGTATTTTTCATGGTTTTCGTTGAAATTATTCTTCTGTGACCTCTTTTGCATATCCAGAGACCAGTGTGGGCCATGCCATCTGTAAGCTATGATACAAATGATGTGTTTTGTTTTGTTTTTTTTGTTTGTTTGTTTTTTTTTTTTACTTTGAGCTGGATGTTATCATTAAGCGTGACATGACAGGAGTTTTCAAATAATAGCCCGCTGGCTTATTATTTTCAGCTCTACGTGTGCAGTTTGTGACCATACTTAAGTACCAGGATGTGGTTCTGCTGAAAACCAATAACAGAGGATATCTACCCAGCCCCGCTCAGAGTAGCCTCATCCTCAGCCTCATCATTTCTGATACAATAAATCATTTTCAGTGCTGCATCAGGACAATTGCTTTAATCAATACCTTACAACGAAAAATAAAAGCATGGTTCTCCACCACACATTTTTCATTTAACAAATCTTAAATATTGTCTAAACATAAGCCTTCACATTAGAACTTTGCCCAAATTAGATCATGACTAGCATCAGTATCAGCATATCTGTCAGCCAGTAAGTCGCGAGTTGCACACAAATAATAGCACAGAAGTGTTGAAGGTAGTTTAGAATTTTTGTAAAAATCAAGAGCTATCTGATCTAATAATGAGTAAATATATAGTCCAAATCTGCCCACACAGTTATTGTCAGCATTCAGTACTGCATACTTTTCAGTACTCAGTGCACTAAAAAGTAATGGTTGGATCTGCTCACTGTTTACCATTGTATGTCTTAGACAGGACCACAACTTGGGACACCAACTCATGTTCTCTGTCACTGTTTTACCCTTAATTTTATTTATATTTTTTCCCAACAAAGATGAAGGTCAGTTAGGAGGAGAGTGAGCAGCCTTTATTATATTCTACAATTTAAATCTCAGACTTGTGCATACAGCATTACACTCTAATGCTGCAACCTCAACAGAATTATAGGCAGCAATTAAAATCTGACAATCTTGGAGCCACCATAATTTGATTCTGTTTCAATCCACTTTTGCATCGGTATGGCTCATTTGGCTCGTTTCCCGTCATTTGGGAACACTGTGTGGGCTGTCCTTGTTTTTCCTCCTGCAATCAATGCAACATAATATCATTCATAACACAATCCCACCCTGTTCTGGATGCTCGCCTGGTTCCATCCAGCGCCAAACTGCGCGCAAGGAGACCCGCCCTCCTGGAGCACTGCACACTGCAAAACATATCGTGTTTTCCGATCGCCAACCTCCGGGTCCAGAACTTTAACATCACCCCCTGACATCCTAAGACACAGTACACACGTCCAACTCCACTGCCGTGGAAGTGAGAGTCCTACAAAAGCTGCGCAACAAGTTCCAAACAAGCCTTTTCTCCGCGTGTATCTTAGGCTCAATGTCATCTTAATTACTTTAACACTTTTAAACCTTAAGTCACACATCAGCAGTGTTGTGGGAATGACGACTGAAATGTGCTGGGATGAGTTATACGCGTAGCAGGACAGCCGAGATGCATTCCCCGCTCTCCCTTCGTATAAATATTTATAACAGGAAAAGACACTTGAATTATGATACTCCTATTACACGCGTCTGTAGTTTATAGCAACCAAAGCACACGGGGTGGTATTTCTGTTTCTTCTTAAACTACTGTAACACTCTTTAAGGTGTTATTCTGTGTAACACTTGGCTGGTGTTGTTCTAAAGTTAAGTATGAGGCTGCATTGGCTTCTTTCCGTAAGGGGACAGCTGCATGACGTCAGCCTTAATTGCACGTTCATACAGCTTTCATGCGATAGTTAGCAACTGAACTGTCACCTCGGGCTAACATAGACAACAACTGAGGTTAAACTGCCATTAAGTATTAGTTTTCGGAGCGCCGGGTGAGGTGAAAACAGTGGAGTTGGGAAAGCGGGAAGAACTTACTTGAAGGTGAGGATGCACAGCGGTCTGTAGGACTTGTGGCTCGTATTGTCTGCCATCCTCTTTCCCCAGAAGTCGTTGGTGAAGATGTTTCTGAGGCTGGAACCCGGTCGGACGTCCGGGTTGTTGATGATAGCCCACACATCGTCGTGCACCAACTCCCCGTGGAGAGAGTTGCTGTAGCACAGGACGCACAGGGCGGCCAGCACGGCGTAACGACCCGCAGCCCACACCGCCTCTGGCCGGACGGTCACCCGCGGCTGCTGGCGGGCTTTCTTCTCCCGTCCCGGCGCTGTCATGTCGGTCCTGGCTTTTCTCGCAGCTCCGCTGGGCTGGGGATGAAGCTGGTGAAACTGGAGGGTACGTCCATTCCGCCTGGCAGGTAGCGGCTGTGTGTGCTGTGGACTGCGGGGACAGTGTGCTTGTGTTATGCTGCTTTCATGCGCAGTCGGAAATGTCGGACTCACAACACTCGGACTTACAAGTGAGCACCCGTGGCTTATGTTCTACTATCTGTTTTTTCTTCGTTTCTACGAAAATAGAAAATCGTATATATTTACGCACTGAATTGTATTAAGGATATTATTTTAAAAATAATTTGTTTTATTGGCTATTTAATGGATGATTAACTTATTGGATATGTATTATTTAAGTAACGTATCATATTATTTTCTTACATTTTCTTACTTTCTTACAATACATACTTAATGTGCATTCTAGTTCGCTACTGACCTTGAAAACATCTCTGTGTGTGTGTGCCAGCAGAAAGAAAGTGTTACGTAGTAGAAATGGCATACTGACATAAAAATTCTTACTCAGTAAATATAAAAGCCCCACAAAGATTCTACTAAAGCAGGAAATTAACCCTGAATAGCTCCAGTTATGCTGTGCTATGTGTGTTATGCTGAAACTTCCACTTATGACTGGCACAAATTTTAGTAGAATGAAATATGACCTGGAAAAGTTATTATTATTCCATGACAAGCCCTTTGGACTTTATGGGGGAATAATGAGTTACAATTAGTATTTTATTTTTTATCCATACTGGACCAAAGGCATGGTTGAGCCCTTAGCCATAACTCTTGAATGTACGAGCTTATGTGGAGTACCAGAACGCGACAACAGCTCCAAGAATCCGCCTGCGAACGCATGCGCAGAAGGACGCCCCCTCTCTCTCGCTCTCTGGGCCGTCAGAAACATCAGCTGCTGAAAGTCAATACTGCTCAGTGCAAGCTACATGAGCTCATGATTGCGATGGCATAATACTGACCTTTCTCTCCGCACACAGAGTCATTACAAACTAACGAGCTAACGAGGAGGGGGCGGTGACGGTGACCGCAGAGCAAAGAGATGCTCTTACACTGGACGCACATGTAGGCTACACAAGCAGGGTCATATATGACTTCAAGTTCATTACTTTAAAGCTGTATATTCACTATCGTCTGGTTCTCCCAAGGTATGTTTTGAGACACATCAAAATAGATATTTGTTAGATATCTCCAATCCTTCCAATGTATATGTATATATGTAACATATTTAAACAGGCCTATTTAAGCAGTTTAACTGCTGGAGACAAGGTGTCTGCTGCTTCACTCAAAAGTCACTTCTCAGTGTTGAAAGACCTGAGGGCTTCAAGTTTCCACAGCGCACTTGTGCAAGCAACATAACGGACCATCATTAGCACCAAACTAGTTGTAATGTCACACTCACATCTCAGCATCTCAGATGTTTTGCGCGAGCACAAGACAAACTTCCACCCCTCAGCAGATGAATGCGAAACAGCCTTCCATCGGGACGTCTCCCTGCACGGTGAAGATCAAGCATCAGGAAGCTGTGGCAGAGTATAACACGGAGAGAAAAATGTGAGGAAACTAGGTGAGAGAGGGAAGGAGGGGGATGCAGAATTTTAAATATCGAATGTTTGAAGGGAAGCAAAGACACAACATGACGCTGTAGCATCCACCTGTCCTATTGCAAGTAGTTACTACAATAAGTCATAAGACATTTGTAGAGTTAGTGTAGTGTAATGTCGATTAAGCATTTTTTTTATTTAACACCTCTGATGCTATAAGCTTCACATTGTTGGGCTGTGTATTTCATTCAGGTATAACCCACTGAACTCATAAATGGGGCTTAACCTTACTCCCTCTAATGTGTGTTTACCTCATTGTGTGGAGAATATCTCTCTCTCTCTCTGTTGTCTGAGGAATTGTGATTGTTTTAAGGTCACATAGCAAAAAAACAAAAAGGTTTGAGAGGGAGATGCAGCGAAAGAGTGTGTGAGAGAGGGAGAGCCTTAGGGCAGACAGCCGAGAGTCAGTCAACAACATGCTGAACATCTGGTGCGTCCCCTCACGGCCTGACCAACTGATTGCGATTCCTGTTGCGTGGTGGCCAGCTGGTCACTGTGTACTCGGCCTCCTGCTCCGACACGGAGCTCATTTCAGTCTGAGCCACTACAAGCACAGTGCAGCAGCTGCTCTCACCGGCAACACGCTGACCTTCTTCCCTACAGCGGACTCAGAGATGAAAGTAAGGCCAGTCAGCGCTGCATTCTGGTGCATGTTTACACGGCTCTCGATTACAGGCACGGTGCCTCTACCTATGTGACTATATCCCCTTTCACACATGCAGTCTATCCCTGCAATGTCCGGGCACATTTTCTGCATAGAGTCATGCACGAATGGGAGCGGAGATCGATATATAAAGAAATCTGACCTGATAATTTCCCACCTCAATACCAAGTGACATTTCAGGAAAATAAAGACTGGTACAGCTGTACAGCAGTAACATTTCAGGGACAAAGACATCCATCTGACAAAAGACGCTTTTACTTGGAGAGAGAATTATCACCAACTCTGCGGCCTTAAACAACATTTTGTCCTTTTTTATTAACTTATTGTTTTGCTTTCACAACACGTTTATTTTAAGGTTGAGTTTCAGCGCTTTTCAACACGTTTATTTTAGCTTTAGCATTGTTCCAAACATCTGACCTGCCACTCACATCTTCACATTTTTCAGCAACTCGAGTCTTTGTCGGCAGAATTTGAAAATGCAACAAGACAACTGATGGATAATGGATCGAGTTGTAAGTATGACAGAAATTATGGCATTTTTGTGGAAGATTGCAGGTAACATGGGGCCATGGTTGGTACATCTACTCCCCCTACTCTACTTTTCACTGATGATGAAAATCATTTGTTAGAATACATGTTTATCCCGGAAAGACTGACCAAGGACACAGGCATTATCGCAGGAAATTCTCTCTGTTGACATGTTACTCGTCACAGTAGCAGCAGTGCATGTGTGAAGCTGAGAGTGACTGGTCATAGCAGCCGGGTCAGCAAGTGGACGACATGAGGGGCAATGGAGCGATACAGGCTGACAGACTGCCTGCTATCCATGACTGCTGCTGGTACAAGCCACCGCTCTGTTACTTACACACATACACACACACACACACACACACACACACACAGATGTGTTTAAACTTATTCTAAAAGCAATTCTTCACCTTAAAATTGAATGATTTACATTATGTTAACTTATATTTTGTCCCCATAATGAAGGCGATTCCCCACATTGTGACAGTTTTATTCCCAATATCATGAGTAATGTGTGTCCACACACACACACACACACACACACACGGTGGCAATATGTGTACACATCTGTTTCTCATCCGTCTTTCTTTTTTTGTCTAACATGCACACATTTGGAGAACTTACTAATAGCGTGTTGCAGGGTGGGAGGGGTTATTAGAGGGAACTGGGATGGTTACAGGGAAATCATCTACTGCTGGATGCTGTGTAAACACAACCAAGAGACAAGATGGCTGGCCTAATGTGCTGTTCAACTGAACACTTTCCATAATGGAGGATAAGAGCTGTGTGTGTCTGTGTGGAAGCTTTCAAATAACTGACATATAAACTCAGGTTTATTACCCAGGTTTTTGTTCCTGTAATACCTCTGAAATCTGTGTGTTTGGTGTGTTAACCAACTGAAGAAGTGACATATAGACAAAGTTCCCAATACCATGTTGCAATTTTTTTTTTAACCAAAGATATTTCAGTGCTGTAAGAAGACAACCAAAGACTGAATTCATTCATCATCATGGTAGCAACTAAGTACCGAATAGGCACGGTTTACCTTCCAAAGGTCATTAAAATGAACTGCTGTCATATGCATCCATTGTAGGTATCATTAATGAAATTGCTGTGGACAATTAAGTTTTCATTTGCTTACTTTGCTGCTTGTATAAAGCCCTGGAGATGATATAGAGATGGAATATATATATATATATATATACATATATACTGAGGGCACATTTGATTACACTGAATATCTGAAATGCAATTGTGTCTGCATGAGATGTTGTTTTGATGTTTTGATTAATTTGTGCACACAATGTTTATATACGGAAAGCCAGCACAATAGACCAGCTTTATCAGTGTTGTGTAATGGAAAACATTAATTCTGAAACTGTCAATGTGCATCCACATATGGTATGTCATAGAATTAGAATTAGAAGACAAATATTTCTTTGTCACATGCAATCACTCAGTACAACAAATTGAAACTTGTTCTCTGCATTTAACCCATCCCTGTGGAGCAGGTTGCAGCCATTGTTAGGCACCCAGGGTCCTTGGCCAATGCGTGCTGGATGGTGGGGGAAGCCCACAGGAAACCCACACATGTATGGGAAGATGCTGGGATTGTGTAATTAGTTTTTTTGTGTGTTTTCCCCTCTCTCCCCAGTATCTTTGTTCCTCCCTGTATGCGTGTGTGTCTCTGTGTTTGTGTGTCAGAGCAGAGCTGGGTGGGGCTGACCTGCTTTTCTCAACTCACCAACACAGTTAAACCTGATTCCTGCAATCAACTCCACCCCAAACCTCCCGAACACAAGCACCAGCTCATTCATTCAGACTCTGCCAGAATGTTTCTGTTTCTCTTTCAGTTGTCTCGTTTTGTTGCTTAAACTAATTCTAACGCGATCCTTGTGCCACAGGTTCACTGCCTTGCCTCAGCTTGCCTCGCCTGGCTCTGTCTCCTATGCGCCTCTTCAAGATCACCTCTTCTCTGGATTTTCTCCGAACAAGTCTTCTTTGTGTTTTCTGAACTCTCATCTCCTTCACCTTCTTCTGCTCTGATTGACCACATTGCTCTTCACCTGCCTCACTGGCCTGACACCTTCCCAGACTCTGGACTTTCTGTATATTCAAGACAAGTCTCTGCGATTATAAATAAATTCTGGTTAAATTATTCCAATTCCCAAGCTTTGGGGTCCTCATTCTGCTGATCTTAACAGAAGAAGATGCAAATGCCGGCACAGAAAGGCCATGCCCTAGCCAATCAAATCAAAGCAAGGACCTTTGATTCACGAGGCAACATGGCTACTGCACAGACACGAGAGCTACACATAATATAACTTGACTCAAACTCATATAGGGCTTTTCCACTGGCACTTTACAGTTCATGTTTCCAATTATCTAACACTGTGATAAACAAGGCTCGCCTGGGAATTATTTAATCAAAGCGTGAAAACTAATTGTATCTCATGCACATGCAGTAGCATTTTGAGTGCTTGATCTAGAAGAATATGGGCTCCAATCTAATACCATAGGGGGAAGCACCGTGATGCAGTGGTTAGCACTGTTGCCTCACAGCAAGAGGGTTCCAGGTTTGAATCCCGGTCTGGGATCTGCCTCTGTGCAGAGTGTTCATGTTCTAAATGTGCCTGCATGGGTTTTCTAATGGTATGCCGACTTCCTCCCACAATCCACAATGGTTGTCTGTCTTTGTGAGTCAGCCCTGCAAATGACTGGCGACCAGTCCAGGGCAAACCCCGCCTCTCGCCCGTAGTCAGCTGGGATAGGCTCCAGCTCCCCCCACCCCCCAACTTTGACAGATAGGTGGGATAGAAAATGAATGGATAGATGGACATTGCCATAGGTTCCTTATGGTTGTAATGAGGGGGTTACTCATTAGACCTACAGATGACTATCCTATAGCTCAGTCTGATCTGATTATGGACGTTAGAGGTAATGGAGCTATGTTGTTTATGTTTATGTTGTTTCGGTTTACGAGAGGAAGGAGCAAGGAAGGCATTTTCTCCAGGGGCAGTCAGACAGAATGCTTTGATGAAAGAGCAAAAGAGAGAGGGGAAGAAAGGAAAAGGGAAAGGGTAGACCAGCAGCCTTCAACACCCATCTCCTCTCCTTTCATCCCCTCACACTTTCCCCATCTGGCCTGATGGACTTTATGCAGCTTTTCTCATCAGCATCATCATTAGGGTGACACATTCACTGTGCCTGTTCTGCACTGCTTTCTCACGGGGGTTGGTCGGCCTCGCATTTCCGTTCAGCTGACAGAGAGAAACACCTGTAGCCAGGTAGCCCCGCAAGGCTGCATGTCCTTATCAAGCTCTCGTCTCTGCACAAAACCCCTGTAATCACCACATCAGCTATTCAACACCCGGTATGACTCATCAGAGACCCAGGAGGGAGGAAAATCAAACACCTGTTCTCTCCCTCTCCATCGCTCTTCTGTGCTCTCACGGCTTCCTGCTGAGCTACAAGGAGAACTGCCAGGAGAAACTATTCACCATCAGCTGTTTGAAATACGAGCATCGTGCCAGAGCTGATTTTTTCATTTGTAGAGAGGGGTTTTTGTGCGTTCGAGGTCCCGTGTGCCGTTTGCTAAAGCAGCTAAACAGAGGCTGCCAGAAACTGAAAGAACATTCTCCCAAACGGCTTGTTCCCTGAAAGATGATACAATAGTTAACAAATGCCTAATTATAAAATAAGATACTCAGAGTATTTAAAAAAAAAACATCAAGTGAAACTATCGAATAAATAGCTATTACTAGTGAGGCTTCTGTCACTGGTGACTACTACACTACTTAAGGCAATCTGAAGCAGTACTGAATATCCTGGCATTAATGTATAGTCAAGTTCAACTTGTATTGAACCCTGACTTGAATTTCACCTTGTAGGCGATGGTCACACCCTGCATTTGCACGCGTGCGACCATGTCCTCACAGGAAATACGTTATTATGGGTCCCACTGCTTTTCTTGAAAAAACTTGACCTATTCTACTCCTGATTGACTGATTCACCCTACTCGACTATGAGATAACAGTATGAGTCAAGCATAGAGGCTGTAGTCTGGTTGTTACTGTGTGTTCCACGTGATTAGATTGTAAAACAAGCTTAACACTATAAGACAAAAGTATCCAGACACACCTCTGTATAGGGTTGTTTTTCAGGGGTTGGCCTAGACCATCTATTCCAGCATGACTGTGCCCCAATGCACAAAGCAAGGTCCATAAAGACATGGCTGGATGAGTTTGGTGGGGAAGAATTGACTGACCTATACAGACCTCAACCCCATGAAACAGCTTTTCTGGAACAAAGACTGTGAGCCAAGCCTTTTCATCCAACATCAGTGCCTGACCTCAAAAATGCTCTACTGCATGAATGGGCAAAAATTCAAACAGAAAGCGTCCAAAATCTTGTGGAAAGCCTTCCCAGAAGAGTGGACGCTGTTATAGCTGCAAAGCTGTCGATATACTTTCAACACAATGTCATTAAAGTCCCTGTTGGTGAAATGCTTAGGGGTCCCAATACTTTTGTCTATGTGCTTTGCAGCAGATTGTGAGCTGCAAACTCTTTGGGTGCTGCAGCTATATATCTGGACTATATGCAGAGAGAACAGGCCAGGTTCAATGGGTGGGCTGCCCCTCCACTCACACAAAGCGTAAAAATATAATGGAAGAAGTTGGTTTGTTTAGTGGGTAAACTACAGCTCACAATCCACTGTATTAGCACTGCTGCTGGCTGTTAATTATACAAAGCAACTGCAATAAAAACACGGACATAACTGCTAATGCTGCCTCTATGCTTGACTTAACCAATGCAACCAGCAAAGGTAACCAATCGTGATTGTACGCCTCTGTGGTCTAATCACATTGCAGCTTCAATTGGTGCCTGCTCAGACTTCTGTAATACATGTTGCAAATGATACAGAGCTTCATTACATGGTACAACGACAATAACCTGAAGCTCAGCACCACAAAAAAACCATTGAGCTTGTGGTGGCTTCAAATATGGATGATTGTGCAAAGAAGCTACAAATTCTGAAATGTCTATGCTTGACCCACATCTTCAACCCTGCAGCACAGAAGATCTATACAGTCAGTACGGTTTCATGGTGGGTTTCATTAGTGTCACCAATTCAGTATATGACCAAATGTGAAATATGGTCACAGTGTGCCCTTCTTGGTTAGTACTGTTGCCTCACAGCAAGAGGGTTCCAGGTTTGAATCCCAGTCTGGGTGCCTCTGTGCAGAGTGTTCATGTTCTCCCTGTGCCTGCATGGGTTTTCTAATGGTATGCCGACTTCCTCCCACAATCCACAATGGTTGTCTGTCTTTGTGAGTCAACCCTGCGATTGACTGGCGACCAGTCCAGGGTGAACCCCGCCTCTCGCCCGTAGTCAGCTGGGATAGGCTCCAGCTCCCCCGCGACCCTGACGGATAACTCATGCAAACACAGGGAGAACATGCAAACTCTGCACAGAAGGGCCCAGACCAGGACTTGAACCCAGAGCCCTCTTGCTATGAGGCAACAGTGCTAACCACTGTGCCGGCCCCATGCTTAACATAGAACATTATTTTAAAAAATTGCAGTCCTTCTTCTTGGACTGACGCCACTTCTATATTTGCACTTTTACACACTGACACTTCAGCAACTGAATTGCAGTTGTTAGACTCGTTACCAGAAGCTGTCTTTTATTGAATTTTCTATTTTTATGTTTTTAGGCGTCATACAGTCATAAATGTCTTTTTTATCACTGTTCTATCCAGCCCCCAGGCATCATCATCAATAGTATGTCAAACAATGATATAATTCATTTTGGATTTAAGTTACTGCATAAATGACTTTTAACTACTATAGCCATTAAGCTTGAAGCAAGTGAACAAGAAGGCGTGCTCCACTGTGGTATTTCATTTGATTATTACAGCTGGCTGGCTGATTCCCACTAAACGGCAATTGCACTCATTGTTATGGCCTGCCATCCAAAGCATAGGAGGTCTGTTAAATATTACCCATAATGCTATAGGTACAATAGGCCATTAGAGAAGAGAGAGATTAGAGTGTCACTCAGCTGTGAAGAGCACTGGGACGTCTGCACTTGACGAGCCCCTCAGGGACACAGCACAGGGGACAGGCGGTCAAAGCGGCTGGACGAGGAAGGCTGACATTTAATATGCAGAGTGATTAACAAGGCTAATGTAATTAAGCACTACATGAAACAGTCTGCGGAGGAGATGACTATTTTGTAAAATAATAAATGCAGTCGCTGTGAGGTGAAGACGGTCAATAAAGTTAGGGCCCAAGAGGCATTGTGTAATGGCCACCCGAGCATTCGTCTCCTCAGTTAGCAGAGAAATGAGTGCAGACTTAAGTGAGACAGATGTGTCAGCTTGCAAATCTGATTCATGAAGCTGCCATACAGCATGGAAATGAGCACTGCTTTGATCACTGATTAGATTCAGCTGAAGAAGTGCCTTATTTACATTACATACACTGTATATGATGCATGCTAATTTATGCGGGTGCTACAAGTCTCAGGCTGTTGATATGCAGCAGTATCACTGTACCTTTCCTGAAGTACAGGCAAAGTCAAATAGAAAAATACTGTATGTGGTTTGGTGGCTTCATGATAAAAGCTACTCTATGCAAAGCCCATAGAGTCTAACCATCACTGCTTTTACAAAGACATTATGTGTCTTCAAGGTAGTGACAGATTATATGTTATACAGCATATTTATGGACTTTTGAGTGAAATGAGAATACATGAGCTGCTCACAATTCATTTATCTATGAGTCTTGAGAAACAGGTGTGCTGTCTGAAACACATGAAATCTTTAAAGCTGCACTTATCAATACTTTTATGTTAACAATCAATAAAATATCCATGATTAATATCAAAGGTTTTGCTATTGGGGTAAACCTAATTTATCATCAACTCCTTGCTCAGCGCCAAATGTCAGATAGACAAAGTTAGCCAGTCACTGGTGAACATAGAAGAGAATTTTGCAGTTTAGGAGCCAGATAATTTGTTGGTGGAGTCTAGAACAGAGCTAATATAAGAATGAATGATGGACCTCAGTCAACAGATCCCAAATGAAAGCAACAGATTAGTTTTTGATGACACATATATTAACAAGGTGTGTCAGATGTTGTGTTTTGATCTTTTGCCCCACAGTGGCCCAACATGCATAACCCATCTTTAATTCCCAGATGATAAATCATGAGCTGTGCTCGGTGCGTTTGCAAATTGCGTATAAAGATCAAAAACCCACAATATCAAGTCAAATTTAGACTAAAGGGTCTGGCTGTAGAATGCAACTGTTATATATATATGTTTTAGTTCCATTCAAAAGCATTCCACTAGCCTTAATCTGATCAAAGTCAGCGATGACTGCTGCCAAGATCCAATTGCATGCACACACACACACACACACACACACACACACACACACACACACACACACACAAGAGAAGAGTTGCATTCATGTGCATTAGAGGCAAAATCCAAGAAGCTTGTGGAGCACAGCACGGAATGCTTTTCCTGTGCCATGTTTTGAGGACGATAAAGAATTCGGCAGTGCTGTCAAAACATGTCGCGTTACTTGAGGAAGAGCGGGTATGTTAATTCACTGAAAGAATAAAAAACAGTCAGCCCTCTTTTCCACCTGTGCGCCCCGAGCCATCCATCCATCCATATATGTGGGTCGCTGCCTCTGACAGACACACATCTCTCAGCTGAGAAGGTTTTCTGCCTCGCGGAGCCCCCCCACAGAGCAGAAGCAGTACAACACATAGCTTCAGCTGTCACAGTGAAGGCTTGCCATGCTTCTTCTCCTGTGTTCTCTTGGGACTTTTGCTTCTGTCTGTATCTGCCTCTCCACACAATCTCCCAACTGACGATTTTGTCTTTCTCACTTGTGGGGGGGGGGGGGTCCTTTAGCTATCTCTTCTCTTCTCTTTGCATGTATTATGTCAGGTCATCTTTTAACATGACAAGTCACTGATTTTGACTTTGCTCCCAAATCATTTTGTTAATTGGTTAAAATGACTGAATTTAAAGTAGAACCTGTAGGGACTGAAATGGATACAGAGTTTCCACCTCTGTACAATACCTGCTGAGAATGCTGACAATTAATATGTTGTTTTATTTAATGTATAGCATAAAGGGACTATAGACTCCCATTTCAATCTACAAGCCAAAATAAATGAATCACGGGCCGTTTTTGCAGTGATTTTTCACCGCAAACACTCACTGGTATTTACTTTCCCCTCTGCAACTCTTTTTGATAACATCCTCCAGCCCTCCTCTCCGGGCGTGGGAATGCTCGTTACTGCTGTAGCAGCATCCCCTCTCTTGGCCTAGATATGTCATCCAAAAATACGTCTTCCACCAGTCATTTGCATGCAGGACAAATGATCACAAAACTCACAGACAGAGTGTGTGTGTGTGAGAGAGAGAGAGAGAGAGAGAGAGAGAGAGAGAGGGATGGGAAGTCAGACAGAAAACAAATGATGGAGGGACAGATTTCACCATTGCAGAGCGAGTGCTTCATGACCAGGGAGCTGTAGAGTCAGAATGTACACAAACACAAGCAAAGAAACGCACTGTTGACAGCCCACATCCCTCCACCACAGGACAGCTCCCCTGTGCTCGGCTGCAGTTTGTAGTCCTGCACAGACACTCACACAGGGAAAAGACGCATTACAGAACACAGAACAGAACACACGGGGAATACCAAGTCAGAGGCAAGGAAGGAGGTCAGCATAGTGATTTCAGAACGAAGGAGGAACAACCGTCTATTGGAGGGCACCAACTTTATGGGCTTTAATCAGTATGAAAATCCTCTGTCAGAAGCATAGTTTAAGTGCCATAACAGTTTGTATAAGTTTTAGCTCCCAGACTCTGGAATACATTTTCCCCATTTTTAACACACCAGCTTCCAGTCTATTTAATTAACTCTCACACGGAACATAAAGTCTGTATTATTATTTTTTGTGAAAAATAAAAAAACATTATACATTATTGTTGCTGGTAATGCAGTCAAAGGTAATTTGAAATGCTTCTGCATTATCTGTAAAGGAAATAAAGATAGCATACCTTTCTTAGCTTCCGTTTCCTTATGCTAGAAGGGAAGGTAGTTAGATTCAAGCACCCATAGCCATTTTAATTTCCTTATTCCAAAAAATATTTATAGGTAGCTATTGGTTTCTAATACCTTATAATGGAAGTGAAGGTAAGATATGCTTTCTTACCTTCAAGGCAGTCATGGGTTTCCATCCCTTCTCCTATGACACAATGGAATTAGCTCACAGTGGAAAGGCAGCCATTTACAACAGCATCACTGGAGTTAAACAGTGGAAAATACTACACCAACAAATGTGAAACATATGAAACCCCCATTTTTATTTTTTTTTTTTGGCTTAAATGTGAAAAGGCCTTTTAATGCTACCTAACCCATGAGGACATTGTTCCAGCAATGGCAAATGCCAGCAGGACAGTTCGCCATTTCAGTCCAGTCTGACATACTTACTATAAGATGGATTGCGATTAAACTTTGAAATACTGATATCATGCTAATAATCCAGCGCCAATTTTCATTTCCTGCTGTTCTTCCTTGTCAAAGTCAGGGGTGTTAATACAATTCAACACTGGATGTTAACCTTGAAAAAAAAAGGAAAAATGAAGATGCAGTAACTAGCTAGCGAGCTACTACCAAACTGTGAAGTCACATGTCACATATTCTGTGGATAATCACAATAATATTGTTTTCATGTATTGTGTTGGCTATGTTTGTCACGTAGTGAAAAGCTAATATTGTGACAACCCTGGTGCAGACATTGACTTTGATCATCCTCTGTCGTTTCATTTAGCACCATCTTAAGGTTAAAATTTTAATTTGATTTTCTTTATGACCATAAACCTGCAAAACTAATAACAATCCCATCAGCCTCAGCTCTACTTGGGTGTAAATTATTTTTTAAAAAAAAGACCACAGTAATGGTTCTGTTCCAGTGTCCTTGTCCTTGTCCTCCAGTAATCATCGGAGCCACTAACATCAGCATGCTAACGTGGTCACAACTAAAAAGCTAACATGCTGATGTTCAGCAGGTACATTTGATAATATTTGCCAACAAGCATTAACACAGCCAGAACACCAAAGACATTGTTTAGTAAAGGCAGGAATGAGTTAAAGATCAAATAACAAACACAACTCAGAAAAAATGTTACACGAATGTATGATTTTCTTAAATTAGTTTTGAAAACTGTTACAAAAACAAAATCCAGGGACAAACTCAAAAACAAACAAACAAAAAAAAACTGCTTCTCCCGAGATCCCTCTCCCACTTTGCATTTCATCTGTGTGACCTCGACCTTCTCGTCCATCAGTACACAAGGCACCCTGTCAGAAATGGGGCTCTTCTTACTCCTCGTAGGCCCTCAATTCATGAGATGATAAAAAGTGTTCTACTACAGAGAAACATAGACAAGTGCTTACAGTACATACAAACACACACACTCTGATGTGTTTGTATTTCTTACAGTTTCTCAGACACACTCGCGCACACACACACGCACATTTACTTAGTCACAGACCAAAGGACTGCCCTGTACAAGAATTTAAACAAATTTTGCTGGTCAAGGACATTTATATTTATAATGCAGACCTTTCTCTGGAGTCCACACACACACACACACACACACACACACACACACACACACAGGCTAACGGTCCTGTCCTGGTTGTAGGAATAATCCAGTAGGGGCTCTTTACAGTGCATCGGGTCCCAAACTGATATAATGCCAACCCAGCCCCTGCTTCTTCATCCAGTTCCAGTGGCACCCTGGGAGCAAGTTTTGGTGGGATTCTTTAAGTCTGATCTGGAGTGAGACAGTTCAGGTTAGAACTGAAATCCACTTCAGGTCAGGTCAGACCAGCTCCTCTTTCTTCATCCCCCCTCCTCTTCTTCTGCAATCTGTCCGTCTCCTCGGCGCTCTGAAAACACCACAAGCCTCAGGTCAATTCCAGAATAAAAAAAAAAAAAAAAAAGTTTGCTTTATTTGAAACAAAGATGCAATATATACATCTTATGGAACAGAAAACTATTAAAGTAAGTACAGTGTAGCTGCATCTGCGTTTACTTCTCTCTGCTCCGTGAGTGTGACCTGACCTGAGCTGAACACCAACTGATGATACTGCTTTTGTGCATGCACATCTACAGTAGCCTGCATGCTCACTGGCTCTTCTTCTGACAGCTTTTGAGTCATTGCAATAAAAATGCAATGTCAGCCTTATATTGGACACCATGCAAAAAAATTGCTGTAATGGTCTTAACCGAATTATTTTGTCAAGGAGAAACACACGATAGCTTCAGAATCGGTGAATTCTGTTGCTCTTCGCGTTATGTCACGACTGGTATGTAAAACGGGTGAAGAAGTCACGGTATTATTTTGCAGTCTTTCGAGCTGTCTTTATGACATCATGCTTTCGATGCAGAAGCATGTGGTTGCTAACACTGTAAAACACTGCTCTTTTATCTATGCGTGCTTTATCTGTGCGAGCACGAGCAGATGAGTGCAGAGCAGTATGCAGAGTGCCGGGTATCGTTCAAAAGCACAAGTTTGTGCTGTTTCATGTCATATACGTCAAGGCCTAGCTGTTTGCAAAGATTATGCTTTTATTCTGAAGGATCTGAACTCTTATTGTTTCTCATTGTGGGTCATAATAGAAAGGTCCAACATCCATCTTAAATGTTTTTCTCCATGTCCCTTCTGGGTTTCTGTAGTTTGACTGATGTCCACATCTCCTCATGCTGTGTTCCAGAAAGTATGTCATGAAGTTTCTAAATCTCCACTACATACCATGAAAACTGTGACAGAACACCCCTTTAGGCCAACGTTCCAATTAGGAAAGATCTCGACCTGAATTTATTGAACATTTTTCACAGCCCCCTCCCCTCAGCGGTGTGTGTCGCCTCTCACCACTGGCCCTTGGTGGCAGTGCTCCTCCTCTGCTGCGAGATGCTGTAGATCTCCTGCAACTGTTTCTTCTGGTCGTCACTGAGCGGAGCTGTTAAACACTGGTACCAGGCTGCATCAGTGTTCTGGACCCCTGACACGCACACGGACAGGTTATGGTGTAGAAGGGTTTTTTGACATGAAAAAATTAGTAAATTAACTGGTTTGTTAAGGAGAGAAGAATGATGTCTTACTGAGGAGGGCGGAGGTGAAGAAGTGATACTCGTCCTCTCCGTTGTCGTAGTCCAGAGGCGTGCTGTACTCCTCCAGGGGCGTCCCCTCAAAGCCGTCGTCGTCCCAGTAGTCATCTTCGTCTTCATCATCATCATCCTCGCCACCTTGGCCCAGTGGCATGCTGGACTGCTGCTGCATGGCATTACGGTTCTCGTTCACCTCATCTTCATCACTGGGAATCTCCTCTGCGCATACAGGAAATAATACAACCATTAGGAGCAAAGATTTTGGGAACTTTGGGTGAACCTTGGTGCTCCTAAAGCCAGGTTGTGGTAGGTTGTTGTTGTAGTTCTCATCTCTGAGACTGCCAGCTAATCTGCAAGGTCAATGTTTTTAAATCATCTAGCGAGACTTTGGATCAAGACTTGACTTTAAGCGAGACTTAAAGGATTTTACTCTTTTACAAAATGGTCTGCTTCTGTAGGAAGCCTTTCACTAATGTTGTCAGTCACTTTCAGTGGATGCAACTGCGATGGCTGGAGTTTCTAACTAGGTAAACTAGCTGAGCTTCCTACCTAAAGTAGGATGACTCTACTGATGGCTCTATATAAAAATGAACAACATGAAAGTGCTTTTGTACCTCGAAGAAAGTTGGAAAATAATGAATGGAATTAGATATGGCCCCAAAACTTTTTTTTTTTTTGCATAATAGGCTATTAAGGCTATGATATTAACATCGGACTAATTAAATTATTACTAATAATTAAATATTTAGAAACATAAATCTAACATCTGTACAGATATGAAAGCCTGACAGTCTATATATCTGACAGATCAGTAATGAAAGCTAATATATTTCTTTCTTCTGTGTGACTATTTTCATGGCTTTATGTAGCTTGAACAACAGGTCGAGTCAGCTGAGTTTTTCTTTTTTTTTACAACAGCAAATGGATCTGATGCTCATTACATGAAAAATCGTGGATGAATTGAGTTTGAACCGCAAAAAGAAAAGAGAGATTGCCTGTATAGCATTTTAACAGAGACCATATACACACTGATAGATGGGCCTGATAACGTTTTGACAAATCAGCATTCCTTTAGACATTCTTGAATTTCCCTCGGGATCAATAAAGTATCTATCTATCTATCTATCTGTCTATGTGTACCTGATAAAATTGACCCTTGTGCCATCACTTTGTCAAGTGTTGCCATTTACTTCAAAAAGACCATAACAGGTCCAGATAACAAAGCTTTTGAGTTTATAAAACTGTTACAGGAACTTATGACGTGTATACAAAACGCTAAGGACAGCAACTTTGTTACTGATTGTTTAATTTCTTTACAGTCTGTCTGCTGATTTTAAGAAATCAAAATTTGTTATGTTGAGATCAAGACTTCAAGTAGGCTTCGGTATGTATGACCTCTGTCTTTATTAGTATTCTCATTGTGAACTTACATGAGTTAAAACAAATATCTGACAACAGTGACTACACCAAAGCATGGAGGATGTTGTTCTGTTACTTTATATTCGCTCCGTAACACTGCCCTTTGATATCCTTCCCTCACGACTGAAAGCACACAGTATTTCAAATTCAAACACGTTCAGCTTTCACTGGAAGAAAATGTAAGCTTCTTTATTAAGAATACACCATTCTGAACCATTTAATGTGGTGAAATCAATGAATTTTAAATACCAGGCCGCGGGAGAAAACCTTAGCCGTCACCGGCGCACTAAGTTAATTTATTAGTCTGCCCCACAAGCAGTAGACAAGGTTTAGGAATCTAATTCTTTTACGCTTGACTGAAGCAAAGTAAAGCCAGTGGGGGCGAGAAAGTAAATGTGGTGCAGCTAATTTGAGCTCAGGGCTGAATCAAGATTCAAGCAGTGGAAGATCCAATGTTGGCAAAAATGGAAAATCACATTTCATTATCATCGCTAAGCCAATTTCTTTTCTCCTTCCTTTCTATCCTTATTAATTCTACAGGAGCTCCTCCACTTACGTCTAATCTCGCGTAGCCAGACCTATCACCAGCGTTATGATAGCACAGGAGAAAGGTCTGGCTGTACCTTTTATCATTAACTCTGGCTTGTTTGTATTTCTTTAAACCAATCATCTTGGCTGGCACAAAGCCTTTGCTGGATGCAGCAAAGGTGCCCCTGCTGGGAACATTATTGTGGTGGGGCATTTGCATGTAGGCAGTCAAACCCTGGCGTTAAAATGCCAATAACAGCTGCTAGCTTGTTTAGATTGGTACCATTAGCAAACAGGTTAGGGTAAGGATCACGTTTCAGCATGTAGGTCAATAGCTTGGAGGTTGTTCTTGTTAATTCTCATACAGACAAGGATTTTATTCCCCCAACACTGCATGAATTATACCCACAGCCTACACCCAGTGAGCCAGACTAACTTACTGTCCTACACTATATCCATGGCCTGCACTTTAATGATTTTTCCTCACCATTCTGGTCTTCATCCTGTGCCCCTGCACGGGCTAGCAGGTCCGGCTTGTTGACTAGGCGCGAGGCGTAAAGGTGTTTGAGGCCCAGGAACAGGAGCAGGATGGAGGGGACAACCTGGGCGGCAACTCCTTCCAGCACCGCCGGCCGGCTGGGCAACTCCATCAGCACGCTCAGGCCGATGATACACATCTTACGGTCATGGAGCCTGGGGAGTGCATCAGAGGATCTTATGTCTGCGTGTCAAGTATGAAGCGGGGTTGACTAGCCGGGGGAGACTGCGAGCTTGGCTCAAAAACACAACTAAAAATGCCTCTGACCGCTGACTTGTGGGGACCGGCGGGCATAGGTTTAGGCACCTTACTGTGAAAACACAACTCTGGGAAGCAACCACATAAAACAACAAACTGACTGATTTTATAATTAGTGTACAGATTAAACAGATGAGATATGACTTAATCACTTAATAGTTAGAATGAAAGTAAATACACAAATGTTTTGTCCAAAATGCTGGACCACTGAAGGGACTCATGTCATCAGTACGCATCAGGTGTGAAACAGTAACAAGTAATTACAACCAAAACTAATTTAACTGTACAGACCCAGGAGGAACTAATCTGCTTTCCTTGACCCACTGTGCTCTTTAGATTCCCCCCACAAGTGATTTTTCAAACACACAGAGTTTTATCTGTTCTGTCTCTCTGCAGCGATTCTAAATAAAAACAGACTACGAAAACACGCACACACGACATCTTGTGAGGCAACAACACCAACCACTTAAAATAACCGCCACCTTTAACAATGAATTAAATGCCTGTAATGTGCTCACAGTAGGCCTTTTAGCCTCTTTTACCTTATTGTTTTGGATGAACTGCACACTGAATGTGCGGTTGAGACCTTTAGTCTCTGTTAGCTCTTTGTTTTGGTTTTCTGACCAACATACTCATTCTAAACAGCAGAAATAAGTCTACCATAACCAGGTAAAAACAACACTCCCCCTCACCCCAGGAAGAACTCTGTGTCATTCATCCACTGGTTGATGAAGTGGGCAGTGATGGGCTGTGGGTTGTGTTGGAAGTGCATGTTGTCCAGAGTGTGCATGAGCAGGGCTGGGTTGTAGTACAGAGCAGCGATGGCCACTTGCAGACACATGGTCCTCAGTTCGCTGGACTTCACCCCCCGCATCAATCGCTCCAGAACCGCTTCCACAAACAGTGGGATGCACTGCAGGCAGGAAGCAGAGAAATCAGGCTGCTGCTAACCCACATGTCATTTTGGTAGTTTTGCCTTTTCAAGCGAAGTGAACCTCAGGCTACAAGATATCAACATGTATTTACTTATACTACATAAAATCAAAGAGGTCGTTTTGCTTTTGTTCTCTATGTACAATGAATTCAATATTTTATAATAGTATTTATAATATTAAAGTTCAATAATGAGCAAGAGCTGTGTTTTAGCAGCCCCGTTTGGCTATTGTACTGGTTAACTATTGTATAGTGCTGGTCCAAAATTATTCTAAACACAACTTATACTATACAAGGAAACCCTCTCGTGTTTAAGTGAAGTCCCTCACGCCACACGTCTCAGGGGTAAAGTAGCATTGACGTGATTGGTTGTTTAAGGTAGCTGATTGATTACTCAATCAAAATAACCATACCTGTCCATTCATGAGTATCCATTCATAGCACATTTATTGGTTAGAGCTTCAAAAATATAAAGATGAGCTTACTTTCCTTTGTTGATTTCTTTTGTTTTGTTTGTTTCATTAACCTTTAGTTTAATGAAACAAAGAAAACAAAGAGAAAACGTTAGCTTTACATTCATAAGAATTTATCAGCTAATGCTGATTTGATTTTGAGTTTAAAGGAGCAGGTCAACTTTATTTTAATGTCAGTACCCTCGATGAGCGTCTGTGGCCCGGACAGTACCCCACCGTTGGCACTAGCTGGCCCTTTTTTGGCCGATTGAGCATGCTGAATTGGCGGTGGAGTCCATAAGTGAGAAAGAAATGACTCTCATTGGCTTTTCAGCTAAGCCAGTCAGTGCAAGAGAAGAGAAACTGACTTGAGGAAAGTAAGCAAACGACTGGAGTCGAGCGGACACGCGCAGAAGGCTCTACTCATTTTTCATTGATCATACCAATAAAAACATTCTCACAACGACATGCCCATCTGGACCGAAGCAGCTGAAGACCAGCTGAAACCATTCAAGTGGTAACTGAGAGCTGTACAAAAATAGCTAAAAGCAAATGGTCGAAAGTGACAGCTAAAAGTAATGGATAAACAACTGAAATATTAGTCAATAATCATGGATGATTAACTTAAACAGTAGACTAAAAGTAAAATGACTATGTATTTGAAATATATTATTAAAAACAATGGATAAATAATTGAAATTGTTATTTAAAAGCACTGGTTAAATGGTTTAAGTGACCAGTTTGGGCCACAGTATCAATACATTTAATTTAAATGAAAGATCATGTGAAGTAGTTTCTGACCTGGTCAATGCCTCTGCCTTTGCACTGCAGGATGATGACCTCCAACAGTTTGGCAGCGTGACACTCTGCATCCTCACCAGCATCTATGGTCAACACCTAGAACAGGTCAAAAGGTCAAAAAATCATCAGAAACACAGAGAAAACAGGATTTATTTTTATATTTTATGTGACCGTGAGCAGCAGGTGAAGCCATTTATGGCCTGACCTTTTTGCACATGCTGTAGATGATCTCTAAGTGCTTAGGGTTGGACAGGAGCATGTCTGTATCCACGGTAACATAGTTGTGCAAGAGAGGCATCATATCTGCAAATAAAGACAGACCATAATTAAAATTATCACTAATTTTTTCTAGGCTGGTGTATCAACATTATTTTGCAGTTCCATCCAGCTGTCATAGCACTATGTTTTTTTGGTTAACATTTAGTTCGCTTTTACAGAATTTGAGTGTCTAACCTTGTCAAAATTAAAAGAAGATTTCTTCAAAAGAAAACTACTATTAAGTATCATTTCAAAATTACTGAACGACAACTGAACAAATAAAATTCTACCCAGAGCAGCCAGCATTTACACCATTTATAGCACTGCATCAGACTTTTCGTGCTGCTTTACTTTCCCAGAAACCAACACAAACCAAGATTAAATGATTTTCATACAGGACTGGAATAAAATTTATGTTTTTAACAAGCTTTACAACAATAAGACATTTTTTTGCTCGATATGCATAAATCGTAAACCATCACACAGTAGACAACAGTCAGTCCATCTGCAGGTTTTGACTTGCACTTCAAACTACATGCTCACTTCCAATCGTGGATACCCTCTGGAAATGTGGGAAATAAATGACAGCGCCTGCTTGCACAAGGGCAGGGCTGAGTTCCTCTACACACAGGGTGAACCAGCAGTGGAACTTCAGAGTAGAGGCCACAGCGAGGGGAATGAAATCACACATTTGGATATATTTTAGTGAGGTGAGGGGTGACAATTCTCATTATTCATAAATGCAACAAAAGGAAACAGCGCGGTCATCAAATCCCTGTTGAACAGGCAGAACACAAACTTGCAGAAATGTGACATCTTCAGCCAAAGTCAGCTATAATCCTCTGTTTCGTTCTGGCTTCAGTCATCATCAGAATACTCTTCACATTGGCAGCATTATCAAATATAAGAATTTTTTGCAATATCACACACCTGTAAAGTAGTCGAAGCAGTCATGTTGGAAGACCTCGTACAGGACACCCAGAAGCTGCCACATCTGGGGGGAGATGGTCTGACAGGTGAGGCCGAAAGCCAGTGACAGGATCTCCTCGTAGAACTCTGCAGAGAACAGGAGAGGACTCGTTAATGAATCTCACGCTTGCACACACATTCACAAAACATCTTGCAAAACTTCCCCAAGAGTCAGATAAGTGCAATGAGTATTACATCTTGATACAGAATGTTAAAACAGGAAGTAGAGATTAACAGAGTACTATTGTGTTATAATTCAATTCAATTTTATTTTGTATAGCACCTTTAAAAATCAAAATGGTCCCTAGGTGCTTTACAGAAAGCCAGAGCCTGAACCAACGAGCAAGCAGAAACGAAAGGAAAATCAAGGAAAAGGAAAGCAAGGAAAATCTCCCTTTTAACAGGAAGAAACCTTGAGCAGGACCCGGCTCACAAGGGAGAACTATCCTGCTGATAGTCGGCTGGGTAAAAGAGGAGAAGAAGAGGTAGACAGGAGAGAGAGAGAGAGAGATAAAAGAGGGAGATAAAATAACTGGCATTTGTTAGTACAAAGTTCTAAACGTTATCATTTATGCATTATTTTGAAAAAGCAAACATTACACGTACAAGGCCGAAGCAACACAAGAGGAAGGATGAGTTACATGCGTTTAAGTGAAACTGAATGGAAATGTGGATGCAAACTGGAAGACTTTCCAACAGCAGTTTCTGTTGTACGTCGTAGCTGTGACGCACAGAGACGACAGAAGTTTTCAGGACTTTTGTGTTTGCTCAATCAGATGAAAAAGACAAGTTTGAGAGGGTATTAAAATATGAGCACTGCTTGTTTTGGAAAAATAACTGTGCTCTACTTTCAGGTGCAGCACCAGGGTGGCCTTTCTCAATGACCTCAAGCCAAAAGCACGGTCTTGCTCAGAGACTTCCCTAACAGGTTTGATAACCTGTTGCTACAGCCGGCCAAGTTGTCGCCCCCAAATCCCCCCACCAGATGCTGATGCCTGACCATCAGCAGCACCACAGATCAAAGAAAAAGGGATATTAATATATTGTGGCTCATCCTAGTTTCAATCAGTGAGTGACTTTAGTCCAGTTGCCATGACACCACATATAAGGAAGACCTTGGAACTGATGCTGCTCCATCTCCTCAGACACCAGGTCCACCATGCACTTGAGCCACTACAGTTTGCTTACTGGGAGAAGGTGGATGTGGAAGATGCTATTCTCTACCTGCCACACAGGGCCTACTCTCACCTGGACAAGGGCAGCAGTGCTGTGAGAATTAAGATTTTTTTGATTTTTTCCAGCTCATTCAACAGCATTCAGCCCCTCCTACTCAGAGACAAGCTGACAGAGATTAGGGCTGGCTCACACCTGGTAATGTAGCTCACGAACTACCTCACGGGGAGACCACAGTGTGACTAGCTGGGGCACTGCTCCTCTAGGACTGTTGATATTACCAGTGATCCACCCTGGGGGATTGTCCTCTCCCCTTTACACTTTTGACTTCAAGTACAACTTTGTGTCCTGCCACATACATAGGTTCTGAGACGACACTGTGATTGCATTAGAGGTGGACAGGAGGGCGAGTATATGAGCATGGCGGAGCACTTTCTGACATGGTCCAGGTCAAACCATCTGCAGCCGAACACCTGAGACCAAGGAGATGGTGGCGGATTTCCTGAGGACCATCTGCAAACAGTTGCTCTTGAGGAGGGGGGTTATCAAATTGGTCAAAACCTACAAGTACACTAGGCTAAAGCTCAACAACAGACTGGCCTGGGCAGAAACAGTCCAGACACCGGCCTCAGGGAGGGGCAGAGCGGGCTGTATTCCAGGAGCACATGTGAGTCCTTTAGCATCAGTAGGAAAGATTCGCTGACTGAGTGGGTTTTCTCCGGGTACTCCGGCTTCCTCCCACAATCCCAAAAACTTGTACATTAGTTTAATTGGCTACTCTACATTGTCCCTAGGTGTGAGTGTATGAGTGTGTGGTTTTCTCTCTTTGTGCCAACCCTGCAATTGACTGGCGACCAGTCCAGGGTCTACCCCGCCTCTCACCCATAGTCAGCTGGGATAGGCTCCAGCTCCACCCCCGGATAAGCAGTATAGAAAATGGATGGATGAATGGTATGGTATGTTGGAGAGGCAGTATTAAGAAGAGGGACACCAAAGGCTGGACAGGCTAGTGAGAAGAGCTGGCTCAGTCACTGGCACAGTCAGATGGTGTTTGGAACAGAAGACAAGCTCTGAGAGAAATTATTGAGAGAAGCACAATTCATGTGGAAATTGCTGTAAAAATATGTCATACCAGGGAGCCACCATGCCAACATGTACTGACTTTTGATGAGGCTGCAACTGGAGCAGCAAGCCAAGGCGGAGGGGAGGCAGACACTGTGTCGGTGAGAGTGAAATGCCAGGACAAGTTTAAAAATGAAAATGAGATGTTCATTTGCAAGAGTTGCAGTGAAAAGCACAAGCCGTGACAATGTCCTGCTTATGGGAAGACACCATTATGCAAAAATGTGCTTCCCCCAAAGACAAGAAGAAAGGACAGCAGGTGCACACGGTGGAAGAAAAAAATGACAGTGGTGACTGGAGCAAAACAATTTGCATCATGATCGTGTCACATGATGAAAACGACGGCACACAGTTCAAAAAGACTATGACAGCGACTATTAGGTGCAGCGAAAAGTGAAAAATGGACTGCATCTGCCTGTTTACACGTACATTTTCAATTTGCACATAAAACAAAATGTGTGAGAAGATTTGAAAACAATCATTAAGGTTCAAAGAAAAGCTTTTATTCTTTGCGGAGGTAGTAAGGCTGGTTTTGGGGGGGGGGGCAAAACATGACAAAAATCCCCCCAAAAAATTACAAGTCAATAACTAGAATGAGTGAAACTTCTACTGTTCCACTGAAGACACAAAATAGCAAAACAACATTAAATGTACCAAAAAGAACTAATACCTCCACTGACACTTCAACTGATAGTTTGGAAGCTGCACAGCTCTGAAATGAGGGAGAGAAGTGGTAACTGGTAGCATATGATAACAACAGACTGAAAAATGCTATGCTCAAATAGAAAAAGAAAAAGAGGCTTTGGGCTTAATGTCTACAGTCTATGGTTTGCCAACCTTTCCAGCTGAACTGATCCCAAATGGCTGATTTGAGCCGAAAGGAAGACCTCATAAAGGGAGAGACATAAGACATAAAGGGAGAAGCGACAGGAGCTGTTCATTGGCTGGGTATTCACATGGACACTGACATAATGGCTGCGAAACGCGACACGTCTCAGACACCACTATAAACAAACAATCCAGCGCTGATTGCAGGCATACCGACTGAACAATGGAAAAGGTGGGTACTGATCTATTCCATCTGAAAGGATAGGAATATCTTTTGGTAATAGATGATTACTCAAACTGCCCTGAGGTAGCACAGCATTCAGCACAGCAGCACATTCTCTCATCAGACATATGTTATTCAAAAATACTACTAATTATAATGCACAGTCTACGTACAAGTCTGCCAGCCCTGCCTAACTTAATTGCATTTTGAGATTGGAATGGAAAACCGTGACCATATATGGACAAGTCAAAGGCAGCTATTTCAAATTCATCTTAGGTACTTTTGCATTCTGGAACTAAAGAGAGGAACCAGGATAAGAACAACGTTTGCTGCCATCTACAGTTTGAAAATGTAAAATCTTTCATTGCCAGATGTGGGTCCACACTACACTATGTCAGTATACATAAACAAACAGCACAGACAGCAGAAAAAACACTGGCAGCAGATGTAAAGAAGCTGTAATACCCACGAGGAACATCAGTGTGATTAAGAGGACTGGGCCGATGTGTTCGGCTCCTCCACCCACTCCTCAGGGGTTCAGTGCAATAAAGTGAGGGCTAAAGAGCACAGCTGTGCTGGATAGTGTGTGTGTGTGTGAGTGTGGTATAGATTTCCTGAGAAAAAAAAAATTAGCTTGACCTCCCCATCTTTCATTTTGTTCACTGTGACCCTCTCCTGCTGCTTTATCTTCCTGTGTATGAACACAGCTTTCCATTTGGACAGCAGGAGGCTATCAGATAATCCATTCATTAACGGGTGTGTCGGGTGGGGGGGGGTTTCCAATCCTCTGCAAGGCAAACTGCCCCAATTACCAGGATCTCTCTTTCTTGTTCTCTCTCTCTCTCTCTCTCTCTTTCTCCGTCACACCCACACACACACACTTTCTATGAGTCGATAGCCTTCATTTGTTACGTACATGCGCACATTAACACCATTAGTAGTGTATCTAAATAAACACTGTAGGCATAAATGCATGTTTAAACACACACACACACACACACACACACACACACACACACAGATATGGCACAAATAATACATCTACACAAATATATTTTGCTTTGTCTTCTCAGCTGCTTTGCTTTCTTTGTCGATTTGTATCCTGTGCCAAGAGGACACATGAGACCAGAACAATCAAGACTGGGAACAACAAAAGCTGAGCTGATGAATGACAACTAAGCAAAAATCCAAAAAACGGAATCCATTCTACTCTGTAAGTACCTGAAAAAAATTTGCACTCACTAGCAGTCACTCAAGACTCTCCCCTCTGTGGCCAGATATGGATCTTTTGGCTCTGCCATGATGGCAGCTAGCACCTACTCAAAACATCACCTTACAAATCTTCGGGTAACATCACAGAATCACTTTACGCTTCGCGAGGCAGTCAGATGGGACGCAGCAACAGGTCAGGAGCAAATGAATTCATGAAGCACACAAGCGATAAATAAGCAAGAATTCACAATTTCAGAACAAAGTGAAAGCAGTAAAATAAACAGCAGAAATCCGAATAAGAGAGTGTATGTATGTGCGTGTGTGTGTGTGTATATGTGAGTGTGTTGATGTAAAAACAACGGACTGCCCGCGCACACACACCTGCCATACCTATGATGGGCTTCTGCAAGACCAGGCCAATCACCTGCAAACAGATCCCCTCCAGCTGCTGAGTGATCTGAGGACGAGGATGGAATATAGCATCAAATATCACAACACTGTGACAGCAAGTATTTTCTGTGACTGCTGTGTGTGTGTGTGTGTGTGTGTGTGTGTGTGTGAGAAAGAGACCTCCTTGTGATCCTCCATGACAGTGAGGATGGTGTCAATGGTGCTGAGGATGCCCAGGGCCATGACGGTCTTGTCCTCATTCTCCTCGTATTCCTCACTCTGGAGGACTCTAGTGAAGATCTCCGCCTGCCAAACAAACACACACTCAGAGTTTACACACATACACACACACACAAAAATTAGGATTATATCCTCGTCAGTGACAGACAGAGTCACAAACACAAAGTACGTTCAAGTTTCAGACAACCAAATGAAGACTGCGAATATTACTAAGGCTTTACATGAAATACTGAGAAACTTGTGCACTGTGTTCATCTTACCAGGTTCTGTGTCATGTCCACAGCAATGGCGGCCACCTCCTGGTTGTATTCGCAGATCATTTTCTGAATGACGTTGGTCAGGTCATCGTTCTCTGTCTCTTTCACCACATGCAGCAGCTCCTGCATGATCGGCCGGATGTACGGCCTGATGTAAAGCTTGGCTGCATGCACACACACACACACACACAAACAGGAACACAGAGCACGCATTAAATCTTCTATTGTAGTCTGGCTTTTTTAAAACATATGGGCTCTTTTTGCATTGTCCATCATAACCTCCTTGTACTTCAAGTCCTTTAACCAGTGTTTCTGTGCAGTCAGTATTTCTGTTCAGAGTCTTTCAGCAGTGTCAGCTGACTGAAGTCTTCGACATTGGTGCCACCGTCAAAACACTGTAAAACAACATCCATATTCCTCCACAGACCTTGTTCCTGGTTGCTGACCAGCGTCTGCAGAGCGATGGCGGCCTCCACCTTGACGGGCATCTCTTTGTCGTCGATCAGGTCCTGTTTGACCAACTCGACGGCGTTCCTCAGCACCAGCTCATCGTGGAATTGCAGCGGGCTGAAGCAGTGGAGCACCCAGCACGACTGCCAAAACACAGCAGAAGCAGACAGAAGCACAGATCAATACAACACCCAGACATGTTTTTTATCTCAGCCCACGCATCTCAATCTCTGAAACCACCACCGCTGCTGTCAGCGATGCCCCACCAGGTGCGTCAGTGTGGATTACAATAAATCTGTAGTAGTGAAGAGGTTGAACACTGACTCACATTGACTGAATGGACCACCCAACAGGACTGTAGGGATGAGAGCCAGTGGAAGAGTTAATACAAAAACAAACAGTCCTTTCATTAACAGAATTTATTTTAGCATCAAAAAACACCACATGCAAATTAAACAAAATGTCGCATGTGTTCAGATTTTTAACACAGATTAGATCCACTCTTCACCCAAATTGTGCACCGAGGGCTCACGGTGGTACTCAAGACCACTCCAACTGCCACCCAAATCAGAACTGAGCTACACTCACGCGAAGGCGCACATTAGGACCATGTGTCCACTGTTTTGTGACAGTTATGTCATGTCGTTTGTTCAATAGCAGTGTGGCGCCATCTGCTGAAGACTCTACAGCACTAATGGAATTTATCTGCCCGGCTGAGCATCACAACCACTTTCCATCTATTGTTCCATTATTGGTATGTCTAATGTCAGCGTGGGCAAACATTAATACCTCGAAACGTCTTCGTTCTAAAACAAGACTGAACAACAGAATAGGAAGAAAACTGAAAAAAGAAACATTTTCTGAAGCTAATTTAAGTGCGCACACATGCACTGAAATTTGTTGTAATAACGTCTTTTAATATTGTATCTAAATGTTAAGCACAGGCAGGGGGAACCATCATTGTCATCATTTACGACGTAATGCTTGTAATTAATTATTTCCTTAAGAGCTCATAGTGACACCAAAGAACATAAATATAAAGAAAAGATCGAAGCATTAAAGAACATAAACTTCTGTCAGTCACTGGAGTTTGGAGCTTCCCCATGTGGCAGAGGTCTTCTCCGGTCAACCCAAAACCTAGGACTCAAGAACGGACCCGAGAGCCGAACAGGTTTAGATTCACATTTTATACGGTCAGTTGGATCTCAGCCAGTCCCATTCTGTTACCACGGGCCCTGGCTCTGTGTAACATTATGTGCAATAACCGAGTAGATTTGAGAACACCCGGCTGACAGCGCTGATGATTAGTGCAACAGCAACAAGGCCACAAGGCGGTACCAAATGACCCGTGGGATCAAGTGCCCCTTCACGAAGCGAAGCCTCACAGAGCAGAGGTCACAAATTAACAATACTAATATTTGCAGCCACGGCAATGAACAAGCCATTGTTATTATAGCTGAAAAGTTATCTGTATTATGCTTCATATAACTGCACAGCTGATTCTAAAGTCCTGTGTGTCATCTGTCACCATGACAACAAGTGGACTTTTAAGCTGAAATATCAAGGGAATTAGCCATGCTGTTTCCATCAGATAGATAACAATAACGGAAAACCTATATGTATCTTTCCAACTTTCTGAGCAGCCAGGCACAGTGGAGAAGGCTACTAACATTGCATTAATTAAGACACAAAGATCTGTTTTGACAATTTGCAAATTAAATTCTCTTGTTAATACCAATCAGCTGTGAAATCAGTGTAGATCGTCTGGGTTTGGGTCCAGCTTTTCTCAGCTTTCAAAGAACAGATGAGTCTGGTTTGGTTCCAGGTAGGAGATGCCAGAATCTTTTTGGGTTTGAGTGTGAATTCTTAGACCTGTGAAGACCTCTTTGCCATGTGAGTCATCATGATGCACTCATGATGTAGGACAACAGTCGCAAAAACCTGTTTCTGCCTCTGCAACGCTCTCCCATCATATCTGGAAAGAGCATACTAAGCCAGTAGGTAAAAATCACTCCCGCTTAGGAGCCAGGAAGTATATATCGTGTAATGCCACAGGCTCAGCTTTTAATGCGTTACCTTTGGGTTCACTCACCCTGGCTCTCAGGTAACCCAAAGGAGAGTTAAGCAGAGGGAAGACATAGTTTTGTAGCATCAGCTCCATTTGCTCCCTGTACAACCGCTTCTGTAGGACGACACACAGAAACACACAGCACAGGCCACGGGTGATTAGACCACAGCAGAGGCAGCAGGAGGAATAAAAAAAACTTCAGAGGCTCCATCAGAGTTGCTCTACAGGAAACACACACACACACACACACACACACACACACACACACACACACACACACAGGTGTCTCTGTGAATGTACCTTCAGTAAAAGCTCAGCTAAGGCTCCAATGCAGTGCAGGGCCCCGTCTTTCCTGCGGGGGTCAGCAGCGGGGTCCATTAGTATCTGATGACAGAACTCCATCATCTGAGGAAGAACCTGCCGAGGGGAACGCAAGAAGGTTACCAGCGCATCCTCAAGCGGTCGAATTTCAATAACGTCAATCGAATGCTGCCGAAGGATCGTTTCAATGGTGGGGGCAGCTGTGGCGTAGAGGTTGGAGAAGCAGCTTGTGATCGGAGGGTCACCGGTTCGATTCCCCCACCGGATGGGCAGGAAAAATTTGGGTGTGGTGGAGTGATTAAAAACACCAAAAGTACCCACAATCCTATGCAGATGATGCTTTCAAGGTCTTTTAAAAAATGGCAAACAAGACCAAAGGAACGGTATCATAGACGGGACAACATGATATATTATATATATATATATAATATAATATTATAATGCTGGGAAAAGTATGGAAAAATACCAATTTAAAATTCCCACCCTATAAAATTTAAAGCTCCATCAACAAAACATCTGACACGTTACAGCTACATATTATATACAACAAAGTGGAACTAAATAATTGTTTTTTTTTTCATTACTATTCATCTGAAGTCACTCTCTTTTAGCTCAGTTTTTGGGCTCCACTATCTACGGCGAAAAATTTCTGTCTCTTTCGCTGTCACATTGTCCACCGTGTTCACCAGCTAGTCACTAATTGGAACTTTGTCTACTGTTTGCCTTCTGCGTGAAGCTTGGCAGACAGTGTACAGTGGGGTTTGTCAGAGTTATTTCAGATAACAAAAGCTGCATGCTGCTGCTGGAAACAGAGGTTATCTGCAGGAAGGAAAACATTAACAATGTGATGAAAGAAGCCAAAACGCTCAGCGGAGCCGATGGCAACGGCAGAGTTTGTGATAATTCTCTGTGGGCTCATCACAACAAGCACCAACTTGTTGAGGTATTACAGTGATTTGTGCATCTTTAAAGGAAATGGAACTAGAAAATCATTTTTACACAAGCAACATGTTAAAAAGGAAGGAAGAAAGGAAGAAAGAAGAAGAGGAATAAGTTGTAAAAGTTAAAAAAAATGTCCTTATAAGCATCAAGGTAAGAAATAAATATAAAGCTAAATTATTTTCAAATAAAATTATACAAATAAACCTACTGGTAAGCACAGCTATCAGATAAAGACAGAAAGTCTGACACATTTCTCAAGTCTCAAGAAAGATCCGAGTGGAAGTACTGCAGCTGAGTAAATGTACTCTGTTCATGTGGAGGCCTGTGCACTCCTGCTCACCTCCTTCCTCTTGCGAGCAGCTTTACACAGGAGGCTCTGGGCAGCCGTGGCCGGCAGGGCGTGGTCATCATAGAGGTCTGCAACACAGACACTCACTCACACAGAGAACGGCATCGAACAGCACGCGGAAATACGAAGGCAATGGCGCAGCTGAAAGATCGATTTCTAATTATTTATTGTACCTAACGCACACTATTTTACTCATCTGTGGAACCAGTATGAGAGATCAGCTGGCTGAGCGCGCTGACTGATTTCCAGCGTTGGTTTGAGGGATCAAGTCAGGTCAGATTTCATCATTACACAGTGGGTACTCACTGAACTTCATGCGGATGTACTCATAGGGGTCCTCCTGCCAAAGTTTCTCATCCTCGTCTTTGTAACACATGAGAGGGAAGATGACCTCCTGGCATATGGCCTGTAATACACAGCAAGTGAGCTAACACACCCAGATCTAACACTTGGTGAACACAGAGGTTAAATGACTGTTGTTAAAGCACGAACTGTTAATTAGTCGATAAAATTTGATAATCGTTTGAAGCCATCTCCTGGTCCACTGGGAAATGCCCTCTGCACTTGCTATTTTCCGACGTTTAAAGATAATGATAACGAAATAAATCTCAAAGCACAACCTTTTTTACTTTTCCGGCACAGAAGAGGAAGATTAGGCTGAAGAAAAGATGTGTTTGAAACACAATTTTCACACACGAGGACTGCTGTTGTTCTTTGTATTTACTGCAGTTTTGAGGGGCCAAATTTAGTCCCTGGTTCTTTTAGTCAAAAAAGATCCTGAGTTCATAAAGAGGTTTTTAGTGGAAACCTGATGCGATGGAACTGACATGAGCTGAACCAATAAGAACTATCAAAGCTCTAGCCAGAACACACTGCAGAGTTACACCTAATGTGTGTCTCTTATGTGGCAGATAAAAGCTGATACTCACATGCAAAATGATCATTTCAACATAACAACCAACCCAACCCATTAACACGCTCACTCTGTATCATAATCCTCTGTGCCTGTCTTACCTGCATGTGTGGCTTCATCTGTTTCCAGGTCAGGGAGTGCGACAGGCCCTGGTTGAGGTAGTTGATGCACTGCTGCAGGACGCGAGGAGTAACGTACTGATTCTGTCGGTGCTGGTCCACTACCTTCAGCAGGACCTGTGCACCCACAGAGAAAACGGACATGCATGCATCACTATTTTGTGGGGGGTCCCCCCCCTTAAATTAGGTTAATAACACAACAGATGAAACCAGTCTGAATCAATGTGAACATGATGCAATGTCAAATCAAACTGTGCGATAGACTGCAGGACCAGGGTGAAAAGAAACGCCCAGAGGAACATCACTAAAATCACTGGAAATATCCACATCCAGCAAACTGTCGCACTGACAAATCAATGATCAGTGCAGGAATGTTCTTGATGCCTAATTTCCATGTTGGACCGTTTAAAAGTAGCTGACTTGCTGCGGGCTGACCGGTGGGGTGGACCGATGTTCAATCGACTAACATCTCCAGTACAGTGTGGCTGTGGACGCAAGCGTGCGCACCAGTGGCATCTCAGTTAGCAGACAGCGAAGCAGTAGAGCATGAGCGAGTGCAACTATCAGTGCGTAAGCTGAAACTAAACGACATGCACATTAACAAAGGCCACCACCAACGCACCGGCCATCTTCACTGTAAACTGGCGCTCATTACAGAAAAAGCTGCCGATTCGCGATCCTCAAATCTCAGTGACACACGCTTACCTGTTGTATGCCCACTGCATATGTCTTCAGGAAAAAGTCTGCAAACTCATAGTATTCCTTTGTCACGTTGCCAGGGCTTCCATACCTGGAAATGAGAGCAGAAGCGTGTGAAAGGCTGCCAACTGCGAAGCCTCTTTCCTGTGATGTGAGAGCAGCTCTGGACTCACCGCTCAAACAGTCTGGTGATAATACGCAAGGCCCACTTCTTACACTTCCACCACGCCAGCTCAGGTCGGTCGTCCTCATCAACCTCAAGTGTCTCCTAACACACACACAACCTATACATTACCAACTAATCATGTTACAAGCAGAAAAGCTTGTTTTAGCAAAATATGCTGGTTTTGGTGATGGTGATATAGCAGGATAATATGAAAATGTTATCCTAAGTTTCTTTTAAAAAGCAGAATCCTTTGACGTCTAGTGTAATGGCAAAATACGCCACAATAACACGAAAAATATATTCACACAGGTTTAACTTAATCTTTAATCAGGAAAAATACTCAGCAGAGTCTTTCACTACTTTTTTTTTCAAATCATCAGCATTTCCTGTATTCTTATTTCGCTATCAAATCCGGTGAACAAACGAAGCTAATATCACAGACTCACAGCTCTGGGCCACATTTACAATCTGCTTACTCTGACAAAAAAAGAAGAAAAAAAGTCTCAAAAGTCTCAAAATGGCACTTTCAATCCATCGGTATCTGACCAAATGTGAAATACGGTCACATTCTGCCCTTCTGTTCCTGAGTTATGCTACTGACCAACAAACAGAAAACATTATGAGGTCACAATAAAGTTGACCTTTAACCTTTTGGATCTAGAGGCATCATTCTCATTTTATAACCCATGTATGCAGTCTTAGTCCCAGAGATGCAGAGAAATGTGAGATTTCCATTTATTTTCAGCGCTTCGTTCCTGAGCGTCAGTCAGAATACCTCCACAATCCAACTTTACAAGAAACCTGATGTCTTTTCTTGAAGTCACTGTTATACATTAACAGGTCAGCTCCTAGAAAATTCTATAAACTTGCGTGAATGTGTGTGCGTGTGTCTTACAGCTGGAACGTCTCGGTCCATTATGGCTCGGAGGATTTCCATCCACTGAGTCATCACTGTGTTGTTGATCAGCTGGAGAGGCAGCGAGTACTGCAGGACGGCACAGAGGTTAATGTGGTAACGGTCACCGCCATCATTATCATCATCATGACACTGACACGCACAATAGCCTTTCGCAGGCAGGGAATATGTGGCATTTGCTGACTGTGTCGACGGTTTCACTTTCGTTCAGGTGTCAGACACAGAAATGTGTGCTCGCCTTATTTTTCCCAGTACATTTTCTTCTGGGTGTCATATTCTGCAGGATATTTACAATGCTGAAATGTGGTTGGACATGGACGTTTCTTTATCGGGTGTTCATACACACACACACACACACACTCACCTGTACGAGAGCATGGAAGATCTTGAGGATCTGTTTCTGGATGAGGACAGAGAAGATCGTGGAGTCAGCCAGCAGCTGGCTGATGAGCTGCTGAATCCTCGGCAGGAAGATCTGCATTGCTGCCAGCAACGGCTCCCTCTCATCTGCCTTCCTGTACCTGAAGTGTTCACACACACACACATACAACAGAGTCATATGACAAAAAAGCAAATATCTTAAGGCCCATCATATTCCTAAACTGGCAATAAACAATGTAATTTCAGCATAAAATCAGCATATAGAGTGATGTTATATAAATCTTTCATTTTTCTCTTTCGGTCTGCCTTCGGGCAGGAAATCTCTAAGGAAAATGAAGGTTGCTTGGACATCCAGTCAGACTGGCAGCCTGGCCCCACTGTTTTCAGCTTTCATGTCTCCATTATAGACTAAATGAACCAATAAACTCATGTTTTTGCCCCATGTTGTTGTTAGTTGCTATGCTGAGGAAAATGGACAGCAATCTGATTGTCTTGCCACAATGGTGCGAATAACAATACAATGCAAATAAGCATGTCTCCCAAAATGTTGAACTACTCCTTTAGTGTTTTGTTATTTTTCGGTTATGCCCTCATCCTGCACTGTTTAGGAACTAATATACACCTGAGTCCTGTTTCCCAGTAACATCTTAAGGCCAAGATGACCTCACAATGGGAACATGGTCACCTGCAGTGGTGATGTGAAGGCTAATACCTCCACATGAAAGGTGTTCAGAGAGCTGAGAAGGCACAAAAACAGGTTACTCACTCATATGTTTTGACCAGCTGGTAGAGAGCCAGCAGGCTACCGTACCAGCTGCCGCTGTTCTGAGACTGCAGGTACATGCCGATCTTGTCCACGATGGCGGTCCAGCGGCCGGGGAAGTCGTGCTTGATGATGGCTCGCAGACACATGGTCAGCTGGGCGCTACGGACAGATAAAAAAAAACAATAAATAAATAAAAAAATAATAAAATAAGTCTTTTATTGCATCAGATCAGATATCACTGAGGTTCCAACTATGTAAAATACAAAGCAAAGCTGAATTTCAAAACAGACTACAGGTTTGAATGATGCTTTTCTAAAACAGGCTGACAATCCTGAATGGCCGTGTGTGTGTGTGTGTGTGTGTGTGAGTGTGTTCAGCCTACCGTATGGACTCCGGACAGCGGATGATACCCTCCACTATGTGGTCTCTGATCTGCTGCCGGTCGTTCTCATGGATGTTGAAGGGAAAGATGACTTCGCCCAGAGACGGCTCCCTGTCCTGCCAGTACTGACTCACCATGTTCTTCAAGTAGATGGCCGCTACACACACACACACACACACACACACACACACACCAGTGACATTTCCCTAGAAACATCCTCACTATGAGAATAACGAGGTACAATTACCTCAGCCAAAAGTGTTTGAAAGAAGAATTAGAACATAATGAGCAATGAGATGCCCAACAACAGTCCAGGAAACACGAGCAGTACTGTTTTACTGTCTTACCCGCCTGGCGAACAGGAAACTCCACCTGCTCCGACACAATGATCTGAAGCAGCGTCGGGGCGAAGTTGATGATCTTGTAGGACTGAAGCACACAGAAAGGAGGCTCGGTGAGACACAAGCAGCAGAGGACAGAGCCATTAAACTGTTTTTCTCTTGTGTGTGCATGATGTATGACTAAACAGTTCAATCTCATACATGAAAATGCATCATCATCTATTATCTTGTGTGCACAAGGTCAGGACAAGCGTTGAGGGCCTCCACAGTTACAACAGTTTAACAATCAGTTACACAAAGTATAGTTTATCAATATATCTTTGTCATTAGCCTTTCAAATGAAAGCACCTGCTGTCTCGAGAGCAGAATAATCAGTCCAGAAAAGAGTTATTATAAAGATACTGTGGCATGAGACTACACAGCAATTTTAGATAATATCATGGCATAAGTGTCATCTTTTCCTGGTTTTAAAGACTGCATTAGAGTAAAGTGATGTTATTTTCAATATTTGCCCGCACCAACTTAGTCATTATGTCAGCACCATCATTTATAATAAGGAGTGCTCGCTGGGTCCAAGAACAAAGTTGGCCTTGAACTGCTGGACTTCATGAATTTGAATTACACCTTTTAGGTGAAATGGTTAAAAGAATGTTTGACAACACATTTATTATGGTATTTTATTCCGTGTAACATTTGCAAAGACGTAGGAGGTCTTCTATTTTTACTGACATGTAATTATAACGTGGCAAAACTACCGTTAAAACTGTCCCACTTTTATCAACAAGAGCTGCTGGCTTGGAAACTGTGTTATTCTCATTACTTAAATCTATCCACGTAAATGTATTATATGGAACAATGAATACTAATAAAAGGAAAAAGTTACTGTATTTACAAAACTGGATTGACAGAAATATTATTCTCCTAAAAGACGTATTTGATTGTAACAGTCAGTTACTTAAATACGAACCCTTTCTTCAAGACAAGGCTTTTCTAAATTATATTTAAAGAATACAATTTGGTTTTATTTGGTGCAGCTTGCACGGCGTGTCACAGCCTTGCTTGCTTGCATGTTCTCCATCTTTTGTTTACCGTAACAGTTTGGTAGGAACACCTGTGAGTTTATATCTTCGCTTTCTTTATGCAACCCTTGTAAAAGACAGTAGTAGTATATAAACTAATGCCCTGTATTTTAAATCACATCTGGACAGCTGTTCTCAAACAAACACAAGCATCTCAGTCAGCCCAATAGTGACATTTCATCAAATACCATGGTCACCACATGTCGTTATCATCTTCCTTTACCAATGATCAGATGGGGAATGTGACGCTAGCAGTTAAACACAGCCAAAGCCAGTTAGAAAGAAACCAAACTGGGTTCATCTTCAAGTGCTGAGGTCATTCATATGATAGAGAAATAACAGAACGGTTGAAGTCCGAGGAGTCAAAGTCATGCCTGACTGCAGGCCATCAGATACGTGGATGACGTTGTCATGTCATGTACATCTTATTCCAAATATGAACGGAACCAGCATGAGATTCAAAGACACACACAGATATATATACACTCACATATGACTAAAGAGCAGATTGCAACCACTGCCACAGATCAGACTGCCTCAAGCTTACATATGTACTGATCCAGGTACAGAACAGGGATTCTGTTGCAGCCATCTTGCACAGGAACTTTGCACTACTCTTTTCATTTGCACAATACCACTGTAAATATTATTGTCATCTCTGACATTGTTTATATTTTTTTATTCTGGTAGTTTTTATATTTACATAGTGCTGTTTTATATTTATAGTAGTTAGGTATTGGTTATTGGGCTTATACCGGGACCAGGGAAACTAATTTCGTTCCACCTCATGTTTCTACATGTGTGAAATGACAATAAAGCGCCTTGAATCTTGAATCTTTCTGGGATTCTGGGAATTTATAGTGCAGTTAAAGTACTGGAATTCATATAGTGTAACAGTACAGATGGTTGTTTTTAAATAAAGACACCCTTTTATTAAATTAAGTGACATTAGATATGAATATTTTCAGGTCAAGATGGAATTTTAGACCATCACTTGAGCGACATTTTTGCACATTAAACTAGTGTTTTGTGTAAAAAAGTCATAATAGAGCTGTTGAGTGAAATATATAAATGTATAATAAGAAAAATATCTAAATTGATGAGTGAAGTTAGACAATCTTAAGGGAATGTGTTTCTACCACATCACAGGCCTCAAAGGGCATTAAGTGCAGTACAGTTCTATTAATTGATTATTTAGGAGCCCTGATCTTTTTATTTGGCTTATACAGACAATTTTATATCTTGACTGGTTACATAAGTTAACTGTAACACCAGCCTTGTTAAATTCTAGCAGCAGAGCTCTCGAAGTGTTTCTGTTCAGTCCAGTGTTGACATGAGAAAGTTTGGGTACCACGGCCCCCGATGGCCCATGATGGCTGTCAGATCTGACTCCTATTGTTCTTCGACGCAGCTGCCTGAGTCAGTGTGGGGGGACAGTTTAGTCAAACTGCCGATCACAGGCCTGTTATAAACTCCCAAACCAGGACTGAAGAATTACCACGTCGATGCCTAGCTGATTCACTAAAACACGGCCTCCCTTCTTTAGTTTCTGGATCAAAACGGTCCATGATGCCTCCCACCCGAAAAAAAAACAAACAAAAAACAACCAACTACTTTAGCTCACCCACCTGATTGAGTTCATTTTCCGCAGCTATCCTCAGATTAGGGTCGATAGTCCCTTTGAGAGCCTGGATTATCCGGTTGGGATCCATATGTGCTCAGTTCCTCGGTTCTTTCTGTGTTTTAGTATCACATATATGTACCGTTAGCTTACGTTTCTGCTTTATATTCAGCCAAGCGTTATGGATCTACATGCACTGTGGCCCGAACAGCGTCAAACCTCGTAGAGTTAAAAACACAACTTCCGGTCAGTACGCGCAAAAGAAAAAGCGGATTAGCGGAGGACTCATTACAGATGTGATATGATAAGCGATGGTGCACTCATTCTGAAGGTAAAAGTGTTTTTACGCCTTCCGAACTCTGGCTAGCTTGACGGACAACGGTGGCCCTGCCCCGTTTTACCGGCAACCCACCGTCGGTGGACGCAAAGCAGAGTAAACAGACAATTTACGGTTTTTCTCCTCTTCTTTGTTGACGCTGTGGTACGTTGGGAATTATGCTGCCACCTTGAGTGCTGGCGCTGTCACTGCTACGGCAGCGCACACTGGCTCTGACGCATTTCCGCTTTAATCTGTAGAGACCCAAGGGTTCAAATTTAAATAAAGACTTTATATAACCATGAAACTGCCAAATAATCCTATATATTGTCAAAACTCAACTTAGCATTATGAGATGTTCTTTCATCCTGCTTCTTTTCACAATGCCAGAGTTCATTACAGGTTAGTTTTATTTAATTCCAGCAGTTTTATTTCAAGTCAATTTTATCTCTATAGCACAGTATTACAGATTGTAAATTTGCCTCATGAGGCTTCATGTATTAATCTCCCCCCAAAGTCTGTTTTCATTTATTAATGCTTTTTTCCTTTCATTTAAAGATGGCACTTTTCAAAAAGCTTTTGTCTGCATTGGCTCTCTTGTTTGTCTTGACTGTAAAATGTGAGCTCAGTGTCCACCACAGCTTTATTCATATTATTATTTTTCTCAACCTTATCTCACAGTCTTCATGAGGTGGTGAAGTTGACTCAGTTTTCACCTCATAACTTGAATGTTGAGTATTTGTCACATTAGCAGGTAACAGATAGCAACATACACTCAGCCACTTAATTAGGTGCAAGTGTTAAATCTAAAACAATTCAATACAACAGCAGCAGCAGCAACAGCAACAGCTCTACCTTTATGATGTTCATAATGGTCAGTTTTTGTTGACATTGAACCAACCCCAGTCCAACAGACATGTTTGCTGGTCCATGGAGACATTTGCCATCTTTTACCAATACAGTGGCCTTAGAGCTTCGAAATAAATACAACGTAGCAAAGTTTAAAAGGCAACAGTGATGCAGGTCTGTTTTATAGAAGACATCCATCTGCAATCACACAAGAATGACAAAAATCAAGCACAAAATCTTCACTGCTCATCTTTTATTTAGGCACATCAAGGGACCACTTCCTTCTCTGTACAGTAGTCTGTTAGTGCAACAATTTGGCTTCAAGTGTTCAACACCATACCCACCACCAAGAACACAATTTGTCCTTCCTCAGCTTCACATTCACACACACACACACACACACACACACAGCAAGGCGAGACTGAATGCATAGGAGCCCAGCATCAAGCAGTGTGCTGATAGCAGAGTCAAGTCTAATTTATCTGATAAATCAGCCAGTCATTCCGTTCATTAGCTGCGCAACATCTGGTCAGTCATCCAAAGCCATTCAGAAAACAAAGGCACAAATTCATAACATTGCATTAGATTTCTCACTGAAATCAGTGACCTGTGGGCTGAACAGGTGAAGTGCTACAGGATGATTTACAGCAAGATGACATGTTATCAAGGTCCAATTGTACTAGTGTCACTGTCACAGGGAGCACCACCATCATGAACTACACATTCATGGGCGATTGTGTACATCTGGTTTGTCAAGCAGTCACAATCCCCATTTCAAATGGCTGTTAGTACAGATCATACATGAACCATTTGGCCAGCGACACTTATGTTATGAATGGACTTTCTGGTGAAAAAGGGGCACCAGCATGCAGCCTGACCACAATACTGAAATGTCAGTTTAATCACCATTTAGTACAAAGCAAACAGTCCACACACTGAGAGAAGAGGGCCGTTTGTTTGACAACAGTTCAATCCTGATACAGCAGGAAGCCAGAGAAGGTGCTGTACTTCCAGGTGCTCCCATAGATGGCCCCACGATGCAGCCGCAGCCACACCTGATCCCCTTGGAAGAGGGGAAGGATGGCATGATTGCTGGCCGTCTCGTGATCTGGAGCTCCATCGTTGGCGTATGCCGACACCATCACCTCCTCATTACGCATGAGATTAATGTAGAGCGGCACATTGATGGCGAGCTTCAGGATGTGAAAAATGAAAACGTAGGTCCCATTGACGGGGCACGTGAAGCGGCCGATGTGGGTGTCGTACATCTCTCCGAGGTTACTGTGAAGCTGGTCGAACACAATGGGTTGGTCCAGGTTGCCCGGAGCAAAGTTGGCAGTGCGAGAGGCGGTGAAGGCCACTCGCAGCGGCTGGGACAGCGGGTAGAGTTGCATTGGAAGCAGGGTGGTGTGATGGTGGCCGTGGGGAGTGACAGGAACTTCAACCGTGGAGACTGACAGGGAATCCCCATGACCCGAATCCACAATTGTAAAGGCTCCTTCCCGGTCTGGGCTGCTCACCTGGGATGAGTCACTCCACGCTGCTGTACAGTGGAGACAAAACTACATGTCAAGAAATAAGGGGTTGCAATGACACTAAACAGCACTGTGGTGCAGCAGAGTCAGCCGTAACATGCTCGTATTAAGGTGTCCTGCCCCAGATACAGCTAAACACAGAGTGGCTTTTGGCAACATGTTTCGGTTGGTTTGAGTTTTCTTCTGTGTGAAGAGAAACTGAGCCACAGGGAAAACATAAGATGGACACATCCAACACATCCAATGGTTTAGTCTACAGTAAAATATATCTCTGAAAATGGCCTCCAACAGGACATAATGCCTCTCAAACTGAGTAACTTTGTTTACCTGTCATTTTGCATAGAAATACATCACATCCACTGTGGTTCTGATATAGAGCTGCTAGAAGACACAATGTACTTTAAGGTGGCAAATAAGGCTTTAGTGCACCAAGCCACTGAATTAAATAAACAAAAAAAAAAAAAAAAAAAATTAGGGCTGTGCAAGTTAACACGATAATTTACACATACAATTATTTTATCGCACATTAATGCAGTTTTTTTTAGTGAGCAATGGTTAGATAGCTAGTGAGCAACGGACTTTAAAAATAATTATTATGATAAAAACTGCGCCATAAAATAATTGTCGGTGTTAACTAATTATCGCGTTAATAGGCATACGAGATAATAACGCGTTAACTTTCACAGCCCTGTTTTAAACATATCTAAATATTGCTCTATGAAGACTCAAACATTACTAATACTTTAAGATTATTTCCACATATATGATTGGACTAGTACCCTTTGGCCTTATGGCCATTTCTTTTGAATATAGAGATCTAAAAGTAGTAGAGTATTTTGTGAAAATCCTTGCCCAGCAGTGGCCGAGCAGATTTAAACTGTTTGTCCAACAACTTCTCCCAGTCATTTGGCCGTCATTAATGTTAGTGTCCTGTCTCAAATGAAAGTTATATACAGACTTGTACTTCTGACCAGCGATGACTTGATATGATTTTTTTTTTCCCCAGGGCCAGTAATCATTAGTAATCAAGGAGACCAATTAACCAATATTTAGAAAAGATATACATTTGCAATAAAAATGAAAATCCATCCACCCATTCCATTTTTTTAATTCTACACTCGGTAACTTTATTTAATAATTAATTTGCAGATTCAAATCATTCACTGTTGATAGGCTATCGCTTGTGATGTGTAACATAGCTTGTGGAATATCAGTAACCTTCCAGACACAAGCAGTGCAGATAAGCATAGGAGTATAAGAGTAGAAGTAAAACTCTAACAATACCCATCTCTTCCAGCTACTTGGGAAGAACAAATGTTTGTGGGCCACAAAAGCTCTTCCATGAGGGATAGATGTTTGGAACTTCAAAATTCGAGCTTGTGATCTTACCACTAGAATTATGCCTCCCTCCTCCGCGTCTGTAGCTGTGTTGGTATGCAGTGTCCTGAGAAAAATACCACAGAGGGACTATAAAACACAAGCAGATAGACAAAGCAGCAAGACATCACTGGATTTAACACAGGGCTGTGTGCATGAACAACAATTTCTTGGTTTGTGCTTATGCTCATTTGTGGCCTGGTATCCCAATCCAGATCCATCATGGACCACATTAGCTTATTCTCATTTAATTCAGCCCGTGTTTTCAAAGGTCTTTGATTCAAAAAGTGAAATTTGCTGTCCCATTCCAAAATACAGAGTAGAGAGAAATTTACTTACTCTAGGAGCATAGAGGAGAGTGCCTGAATCCCTGAAATGACTCTGGGGGATGTAGGATCCTCCTGAGGAGTAGAAATCAGTGTTGAGCTTTAGAACTACCTCAGTAAGACTCATTTCAGCCCAAGCTTTAGCCATGATGTGACAAGGCTACCCTTTAACACCTAACCTTGATCTGATGTATAGCAAAGAACGGAGTGAAATGCAAGAGTGGTGAAGACCCAAAAATAAGACGAGGTGAAATGAGGGTAGATACCTCGATGCCAACCAGAAGAGCGTAAGGTTTGTGCCAGTCCCTTGCCACCACGTGCCATACCTCTCACAGATCCTCTGGTGTAGTTCGACTGGCCGGGTCGATTCACACTTCCACCTGACTGGCCCGGGGACAGGAAGATCTGTCCACCATTACCCACTGAATAATCTGACTGGTACACTAGAGATATGTTACAGCACAAAACAGGTCTAAGACAACAGACTGGACCATTCAGTCCATGTAGATTGAGGGTTTAGAAGCAAAAATTGGATCTACATACCCGTCTGTGGTTCATCTTCTGAGGGAGCAAACTCAGGTGGTGTTTGGGTACTGGCAGTACTGTACCTGGGTTCAGAGAAAACTGCAGAATCTGGTTTATAGTTGAGTTCCCCATTTTGAGGTAAGGAGGCATTCACCTTGAAGACCTACAGTGAGAAGTAAATGTACATCAAAGAAGCTTGCTGAAAGCTAGTAAGCCCCATTCAGGTCTAGATATAAATGGTTCAGATTGTCAACATCTGGCAAAGATAGCACACTACATTAGACTTCCACAACTATGCAACACTTAAAACTATTTACACTGACATTACACAACTGGCAGCCACCACCAAATCTGGCACAAGTAATCAGGACTTAATCACCCCATTCATACCAGCCAGTCATTGTATTCAGCTATCCAAGATTAAGAGAGACAAGTGTAAATGCAACAAAGCAAAATTAGACTGAAATTTGACTGTGAAGCTGTTTTTCAACATTACTAAAAGTGCTTCAGGTGTATTACCGCCACCCAACAGTTTACAAAGCTAGTGTTCACTAATGAAGCTCCATCCCATCTAAAGCTGCTTAGCAACATGTTTTATATGAAGAAAAGAAGTCCACACAGCAGCATTTCTTGAGAGGTTCCCAAGGACGGATATTGATGCTTTTCCATATACATGTGCTGGCTGGATCTGGCATGGTTTCACTCCATGTGTCAGTACAGCTCCAGGAAAGGATTTGCATGTCCATTACAACAGTCTTCATGTTTGAAAGCATGTCTTTAACCCATGTCCCGCTTGTCTTGAGTTTATAAAACGTTGTGACTAGTGGTCAAAAAAGCTCTAGTTATTTTTGCTGTATTTTTCCCCACAATCACACATCATTGAAGGTTTAAAAAAAAAAAAAAAAAAAAAGTTGTTTACCAGCTGGACATGAGCTGTTTGCAAAGGTGCAGTAAATGCCTATTGTCTGCATCCAACATCTCACCTTTTCTGCTTGTACTCTTCCAGCTTGAAAGCAAACACAAAACAGTAAAATAAAGTGGATATCTGAAGATACAAACCGGAACGCAAGACAGAAACTAAACTTCAAACCACAGAGGCTCACTCACAAGCTGCAAAAGTACCAAGAGCTGTACAAGCAAAGAATTTCTAAGAAAAAATATCTTTCTCACTGATCTTCTGCGCAGACATGGCTTAAGTCTTGCAAGACAAGTCATGACCATGTGAAGTGGTCAAGCTAGCACAGGTACTTACAAGCTTCTCCGCTGGCTCCAAGTATCTGACCTTACTTTGCACATTGTGGCAATCTGTGGTGTGTACCCTGCATTGCTTCCCTTGACTGCACCAAGATGACAAGTCTGCCAGCTTCACCTTCCTGATTTGCATACTGACCTCCAATCACAGTGCAAGAATCAAGATAACAACACCTTGTAGTACTAAGTGTAAAAGGCTTCATGTTCTGTATTACCAGATGTGAACAGGGTTTAAAGAGGGGCAAGTAAGTAGTGACATGGTACTGTAGTAGGAATGGACAATATATACTTCAGAAGAGAAGAGAAGATGCATAGCTTTGGAAAGACTTACTGACTGGATATTCTGAAACTGTGCAGACGTCAGAGTTAGTCTAGTAGGGGGTGTGGAGAAAGTCTGTCCCTGAGGGGGGGTGGAGGTGCAGGATCTCACCCCATTACAGGAGGACTGCTCCCCTGACTCAGTCACCGGTGTCTGTGGGGAAAAAAGAAGTTAATGTCACATCATATCATCCTAAGTGCTTTGTCCGTCGAGGTGATCAAAAACGTTCATTTACACGAGGACGACTCTTGTCCTCCAGACTGACAGAGATGGTTGACTCCCTGCGGTACAGTGGTGGTGAAGGAAACTTCTTTCTTTCGGCCAATTGCGGCGGCTCCTGTGAAAACACAATAACTTGAACCGCTTAGAAAAGCAAGTTTAATACATTGCATGTCATAGTCAATTCGCTGCTTCTTACATGAGGTAGGGTCTTTGAGGAAAGCTCCAGGTCACAGGTCTCCAGGCACTGATCCCCATTGGTCAGACTGGCTTTGCGCTCCATAAGCCTGGTAGGCAGTGGGGTGGACTGAGTGGGGGATGAGGATGAAGTGATGATGTGCCCAAGTGATTTCAATACAAGTCACAACCGACATATTGCAGGGGAAAAAAAAACAAACAAAAAAACGGCAGCTTACATGCATTGCTTTGGGCAAAACATCACCTGGGCTTCTTAGGTCTGTGTGAGCTGGTTAGTAGGAAAAAACGAAAAAGAAAAAAGATCATATTTTGAAGTTCAGTTGGACTTGCATTCCATACCCAGTACCTTCTATAGGTTTCGTGTAAATAAAAACAATATTTACATTCAGTGTTTCTCACCAAAACACATTGTGTGCACCCTTGACTAGGCACAGTAGTGCTTAGTACTAAATTCCAATAATGGTATCCAAACACATTCACAATAACAATGCTAATGTTAGGAGATATATTTAACAGGTTCACCATCTTAGTTTAGCATGGAAACATTTGTTTACTAGCCCACAACACAAAGTGCAGCTGAGACTGATGGGAAAGGCCATAGTATTTGGCCATAAATCATGTCTTTGACAAGCAGAGATTTGACATAATGGTGTTGCAAATCAGGGGATGACCAAAGTCCATTGGGAGTATCATCTGGGAGCCTTGGATATCTAACAAATGTAATGCAATCCATCCCACAGATAAACAAGATATTTCACCAAAAGCTTCATGGTGGCTCTAGAGGAAAAGCCAGATATTCAGTGTCACTAGGGTTCACTGTTCAAGGACCATAAATATTTGAAAATTTCATGCCATATGTAATGAGATAATTCCTCTCTGGCAGTAGAAATGGTCTGTAATTAATTTCACATGTTTGCACATCACATACTCAAAGTCAAAAACATTCAGTCTACACTACAGCTTATTATTCTAGTTCAGGGGTCGGCAACCTTTAGCATGAAAAGAGCCATTTGGCCTGTTTCCCACCAAATTAAAACCCACTGAGCCACAAAACCTGTTTGACCACTAAACTGAAAGTAACACCACATATAGTTTCCTTAAACTTGCTTTATATATGAGAACTATAGTATGTTACTTATGAAATTAATAAACTTTAAATGGAAAATGACAAATTTTTTTTCTTCCCATTTTTAACAACATAAAACACCTAATTCTTTTGTACTTAGAGAGAAAAAGACACTGGCACTTACACATTTATTTTCAAATAAGATAACATAAATATATCAGCTAACGCATTAGGGCTGGGCAAGTCAACACTTTAATCAATGCTGACAATTGCTATTTTTTATTTTATTGCGCATTAACGCCGTTTTTTTTAGTGAGCAAGTGAGAAACGGTCAGATAACGGACTTAAAAAATAATTACTATAATAAAAACAACAGCAGAAGTAAAAAAAAAAAAATGTTTGCTACTTTCTCACCACATATTAAGCATACCAGTAAACCAGTTTTGTCAGCAGTAAAAGCAAACAAATCTGTCCATGAGGCATTAAACGATCTAGACCTCATCAGGAAAAAGGCCCAGCAGAGGTTTTACTTTCTGCGACAGCTGAAGAAGTTCAACCTGCCTCAGGAGCTGCTGACCATCTTCTACACCTCCATCGTCCAGTCTGTTCTCTGCACTTCCATCACTGTCTGGTTTGGATCGGCCACCAAACAGGACAGAAACAGACTGCAACGGACAATCAGGTCTGCAGAAAAAATCATCGGGGCCGACCTGCCCTCCATCCAGGACTTATACCAGTCCAGGGTCAAAAAACGGGCAGGAAGCATCACTGCAGACCCCTCACACCCTGCACACAAACTGATCTGCTTCCCTCTGATAGGCGTTACAGAGCTCTGTATGCCAAGACCACCAGACACAAAAACAGTTTCTTCCCCCAGGCTGTCTCCCTGATCTCCCCATAAACCACCTGCCATTGTGTGAACCATCACACTGTTTGCACTTACATATATCTTACATATCTTGTTTTTTCTTCTTGTAAATACTTTACTTTTTATTATTACTTTTTTGTTATTATTTTGTATGGTGCACAGGAGAGAGGAAAATCCGAGTGAAATTCCTTGTATGGTCACACGTACTTGGCAAATAAAGCTGATTCTGATTCTATTTTCATCTTAAACTTTTCTCTTCTTAGATTTGTCCATTGCTAGCTTACCGGGGGCCAAAATAAATCACTTATTTGGCGGCAACAGGTGTCACAAACAAACAGGACGTGACAAAATCGTGTATGTATACAAAATAAAATATTAAAACAAGTTTTATGTCAATGTCACAAGAGCACCTCAATCTCCAAAGAAATACTGAATAAATAGAATGAAATCAATTTCAATTAAATGTCCATTATTTAGTCATTTTTTTCCCCAAAATATGCTCGCCCTCTCTTAGCCACAGGAGCCACAGAAGAGGGATGAAAGAGCCGCGGGTTGCCGACCCCTGGTCTGGTTATACCCAACATTCCCTTGTTTCACCATTTCATATCATATTCGCTTCAGTCATGGCTCAAATGATGTTGCTCACAATTAACAGCTCTGCCTCTCACAAGAAAATGATCATAGCAAGGCTGGAAAACCGAGTTAACAGAAACAGTTGGTAACTGTTGGCAAATGGGCTTCCACTGCAAATGGGGTTTATAAAGACTGTGATATAGATTAAGGCTCTTTAAAAAAAAAAAAAAAAAGGTGGTGGATCAGAGTTGGGATTATTTTGTAAAATCACAAATCATGTCAACAAGTTACCCAGAGGAGATGGAGATCCAGACGGCCGTCTCTTCAGTCTGGGGTTGCCATTATTAGGAGAGATCTCACCATCCAGAAGAGAATCCTGAAAAAGGAAGGATCATTTTAACACTGGTAACTGCCTACCCTGAATAAACACTCAAACCTTAGTTTCATCTTGTACTGGCTGGTTAATAAGATATTCATCGGTTTGCGAACTGCCAAACGCCACCTGCATGAAACTGAAGGAGCCGTGGATCTTTGTCATGAGGTCCTCTAGGTGCTGCTTCCTCAGGATGGGGTCTTTAGGCAAAGCAGACTGAGAGTTGAAAACCTCCACAGGCATTTCCATGTGAACTGCCTGTCAGGAATCACATTAGGATGGTCTGCACATTGTTTTGAGAGGAGTGTAAATTTTGAACTGAATGTTTTGTACTCACCGACTTGGCCTGATGCTCTCCTTTGGCTCTCTTCTCTTTTCTCTGTAGAGAACAGCATGTATTCATTATTGTTAGGAAACTACTGCCGTAATATAAACAACAACATTACAATATATTTGTCCTGCATCAGCTGCTCTTAAAACACGACCCCTAAATGTCAAATGAGCGAAGATGAGAATTTTGCCTGCGTCTGATAACTTTTGTAACTTTCTGAAACATCAAATCCATGCAGCTGGTGACATTTGAAAACTTAAAAAAAACAAACAAAAAAAAAAAACCCAAACTGTATTTCTTTGAAGCCCTAGTTAGATGATACTATTATAGATCCAAGAGGAAACTAACAGAAGGGGTCTGGAACATCACAATGTCAAACTTATCTCAAGGAAATTCAATCGAATGCAACTGGACTTAGTTATTTGTCTTTGAAGACGTTTCACCTCTCATCCAAGAGGCTTCATCAGTTCATGCTCGCTTGACTAGGCTGGGACTAGTCCAACTAGCTGGTGTGGAGACCCAGGTATTTAACCTCTGTGGAGGCATTCACATGACCAGTGGTGTCATAAGCTCGTTTAGTGTTCCATTGTGACAAACGACAGTCGTTGAGACAGTCGTTGGGGATGGTAAAGTTGGTTTCGACTTCGTTACTGCTCTGTTGTGTTGTAACGACAGTCGTTAGAGTCACATGGGGTCCTTTGTGAATGGCAGTTTTCCTTAGAGGCTAAGTTGTGGAATCTCCTGGGAAGAGATGAAAGGGCAGCATTGTAAATTGGAGATAGGTGGTGTCGCAGACCTCCTCCTCTGTTGAGAGATGGTTTTTCTAATTTCACATAGATGGCTTCTTTTACTCCTCTTTCAAACCATCTATCCTCTCTGTCCAAGATGTGGACATTGTTGTCCTCAAAGGAGTGAGCTTTCTCCTTCAGGTGTAGGTAGACGGCAGAATCTAGGCCTGAGGAGTTGGGCCTCCTGTGCTGATACATGCGCTTGTGTAGTGGTTGTTTAGTTTCACCAATGTAGAGGTCTTTGCATTCCTCATTGCATTGGACAGCATACACCAGATTGCTTTTTTGAGTGTGTGGTGTTCTGTCTTTGGGATGTACCAGTTTCTGTCTGAGTGTGTTGCTGGGTTTGAAATACACAGGGATCCGGTGCTTGCTGAAGATCCTCCTGAGTTTTTCTGATACCCCAGATACATATGGGATGACTATGTTGTTTCTTTTGTTCTGTTTTTCCTCCTCAACCACCTTGGTGGTGTTCTTCCTGGAACCAGCTGCAGTTTTCACAAAGGTCCAACTGGGATAACCACACGTTTTGAGGGCATCCCTCAGGTGTTCATGTTCTTCCCCTTGGGCCTGTGAGCTGGTGGGTACCTTATCAGCTCTGTGTTGCAGAGTTCTGATAACACCAAGTTTGTGTTCCAAAGGGTGGTGTGAGTCGAAAGCCTCTAAGGAAAACTGCCATTCACAAAGGACCCCATGTGACTCTAACGACTGTCGTTACAACACAACAGAGCAGTAACGAAGTCGAAACCAACTTTACCATCCCCAACGACTGTCTCAACGACTGTCGTTTGTCACAATGGAACACTAAACGAGCTTATGACACCACTGGTCATGTGAATGCCTCCACAGAGGTTAAATACCTGGGTCTCCACACCAGCTAGTTGGACTAGTCCCAGCCTAGTCAAGCGAGCATGAACTGATGAAGCCTCTTGGATGAGAGGTGAAACGTCTTCAAAGACAAATAACTAAGTCCAGTTGCATTCGATTGAATTTCCTTGAGATAACCATGACCTGGATGAATGAGAATATTCACAGGCTTAATGTCAAACTTGTTTTATGATACAGTGCCACATTTTATTTTCTGTGGCCTCACTTTGGATTTAAGTGTAGGTTCGCACAGCAGATGTCCTGTGCTTTGTCTAGTGGACTTTCATATATTGATCCTTTTCATAAATTACCACAATCTTCGATTTGACACATACTGCTTTTGCCTTGACATGATGTGAAATTACTTTTCCCCGACTCGCCTATTTGTCTTCAGGTCTGGGTAGGATGGCGTCTGAATCCAGACACAAACTGTCAGTGATCTCGGGGTATTTTGGTCACAAGCAGGGATGGCGGCACCCCACCCCACCCCACCTCATAGTCACATGGTCAAATGTAGTGCCCAGAGGCTCTGATGGTACCTCACCTGTTTGCAGTCAGCAGATTGCTTCTTGGTAGTGACTGGGACTTTGGGGATGAAAGTGGCAGCTCCTCTCCACGTTTTGTGGACTGCAGCTTTGGGTGAGGCGCTTTCCTCTGTGAAGTCCATATCCCAGCAGTCAGGAGGCTCACGCTCCCTCATGGCCTGGAAGTCCTCCTTCCAGTTCTGAGTGAGAGGAGTCGCCATGTCAGTCAGGTACAGTCTGTTGAAAAACTGCCATATCACCAACAGAGCATCAGTGGATCCTGGAGCATGCTTACAGTAACACGCAGGACTGAAATACAGCTTAATTAAATAAAACAAAACAATAAAGGTTACCTCCTTAGAAGCTTCATCTGGCTTTGGCTTCAATGTGGCTGATAAGAGCAAAAAAAAAAAAAAAAGAAAAGAAATATAACCGTTTCAGTAGTAATTTAGACTGTTGTTCAGACGTTATTGTTTATAACGCCTAAGCCTCATGGCACCATTAGAATCACAGGTGGTTCGTCACACCGTAAACGTAATGGAACGAATCCTCTTACCACTATGGCTGGTTGAGCTCAGTACCACCTCTGGACACTTGTTGGGAGGCGGTGGAAGACAACTGAAGTATTTGCACTTCAACAGCTTGGTCAGCTCCTCTTTCAACAGCTTAACTGAAACATAAGAGAGAATTAAACAAAACCCACGTCAGGTGACCCTAATTACAATCTATTTTTCAGTTCTGTAGGGGACCAAAAGATCGTAATTGCTAAAGCACTTGCTGAGAATTAGGTAAGCAGCAACATTATTTAGATAAATGCCACATGTTTCCAATGACAGTCAGAGATAATTTTTTTTTTAAAGTTCAAATTCTGTTTCCTCTTCCAAATAAGAAGGGACGGTGAGCATCTAAATGTCTGCCTGATGTGACAGCCCAGCCGCAAGATCTACGGAACATACAATGTTCAGTTTACATGTACACCACCTGACATCTCACTGTTTGAGATGACATGTCAACATTTGTTAAAAAAAGAAATTATTAATTAATTTTTTTTTAAAAAAGGAGACTCTGGGACATTTTTTTGTCATAGCCCTTAACAAAATGGTATTGGGGCCTAAACCCAACCAGATCTCTACTTTGTTGCAAAATACATTTTGTAATTTTTCTTTTTTTTTAAATTATTATTAATACATAGAGATCTGTCTAATTCTTCAAACTGCGTTGGCTTCATAAATAGCTGATTAGTTAATTTGATTACTTGATTTGCTGTTCTGGAAAATTTCAAAATCGTCATATGATTGAAATATTTAATAATGAGAATGAACCCAATGTACGTTTCCATGGTTTAGAGTCCTCGATGAGGTTGTAGTGAGGACATTGTTCTCATAGCTTCAAAGTGACTCCGAATTAAAGGCTGTGGTCTCCCATCGGATATCAGTGAGCATCGTCATGTCTTCACATTACCTCTGAAATATATATAAAGTTATGCCAAAAGGAATTACGTGTAAATTTGCCATCTACCTTTGAAGAATTGACCCTAGCAGCACAAGGATTAACAAAAACCTCAGGCTGGAGTAAGATGACAAAACATGGGGCTCAGGCAACTCTAAGTGTATGCGTTTCTATACTCACATGTGGATCCAGCCACTGGCTTGTCTTTCCCCTCCAGCAGGTCCAAGTAGGCAAAGGATGCTTGCTCCATCTGTTCCTCTAAACTACAACACACAGTGAAGACAGAGGAGATGCCATCAAAGAGCCCAGAGTCCACAGCATGCCAAAGAGTTCCGTGCTCCAGAGTGGAACCCAGCCATGGAGCCTCTCCTTTATACTATTAAACATTTATTTAACGTCTATGCTAGACTTTTTCATGTTTTTAAATGTACATTTTTAGCTAGGATGTTAGCTTGTTCGCATTTTTAGCTCATATTTCATTGTCATTTATGCGTTTCTGCTTTTCCCACACGATGACGACTACACTGAAATAAATAAGCACTGGACCACTTCATGCACCTCCAGGTGGTTTAGGCAGGGATCCGATATGGAAAAATGCGAGACTGAAATCCAGCTGTTGCACAACAGCAGTTTCCAGACAGAACAGGGACATATGAGTTTTCACTTAGATCGGCTCAAGAGCTTTAAACCTTATTTTGGAGGACTGAAAATGAAGTTATGGCTCTCTCCCTATTCATTTATATAGGGTGCTGGTCTTGTTATCCCAAAATAACTGCCTGGAGGCAATGCCAAAATGGCTGCTGAGTGAGGAGGCTTGTCTTCTGCACCACCTAATATATTAGCCCCTGAACCTGAATGCATCTTAACAGCAGCCAATGTAAATGGCAAGCAAGTCATGTCAGCAAACTTTGATTTTTCCTTTAGTGAATAAATACAGAAAAACTTTAAAGTCATGTCATCAGGATGAAGCAGCGGCTTTATTTTCCTGGTAATTAATCCTTCTTTGACGCTCTAAAATAGTAGCCTACAAGGGCCAGAGAAAGCAATTAGGCACTATTTTACACTGGAAAATGTCACCCATAAAATTGTTATATATACAGTACAGAGTGCTTTAGCTTTGAGAGGTGGCACTAGTGCTGCCACCTACTGGACTGACATCAAAGTTTTGCAGTAGCCTATTTATTCTCTGGATTTCTTCATGTATTACAGGTTTCACCTGAGCCAGGCCCTCACAACCCTGAAACTAATCAAGGCACATCCAGTTAGCAGTAATGTTTTATTTTAAAAAAAAGCACTGTTATCAGACTACTAAGCTGTATCAGCTCATATGCAAAGTCCAGGCATTGCAAAGACAAAAAATAGTATCAGTACATCTCTGGTTCAGGTTATTTACAGCATCACCCTCAATCATTCAGTGAATGAGTGAATTGGCAGCACGTGTGTGTGTGTGTGGGTATGTTGAGGGCCTGAAGAGAAGAAGTTGGGAAGGTACTGAAATATCAACAATACAAGAGCCTGCAGGTGTACAGAAATCTCAGGGATCTGAACACATATTTGCTGAGTCACTGTAGCGTTTAATGACCACATCAGCTCTGCAGATATCATGGTCACCGTGTGCAGAGTCCAACCGTTCCATACTAAATGAGTTTATACTGTCAGTCCACATCCACCGTGACAGAGATCCAGAGTGCTCCGAGGACACTCACCTCAGTCTGTTATCCCTCTTGACTCCCAGCAGGGCGGCGAGCTGACTCAGGCTGTGCAGCAGCTGAGTCGAGATGCGGGGTGCCTGGTTGTGACCAGTCTGCAGGTCTCTCCTGATGTGCTCCTGCTGCAGGCTGTGGAGCAGGTGGTGGACCTGGAGCACGGTGCTCAGACGGCTCCGCTCCACCTCCATCTTCGCCACCTGCTCCTTCTTCACGGCCTTCTTCTGGGCTCTAAGCAACTGCAGCCACAGCAGGATGACAACAGTGTTTCAGCCAAATTACAAATATGTTGATGCTTTATTCATATTTAAAGTTTCCATTTTTTTCTGTTTTAATTTTCTTTTTAAATTTGAGTTTTGATTTTAAGGGGTGGGCCTGTGAGCACGCTTTGTGAGTCAATCTCATTACATCTTGAGTCCAGCAGGACAAAATTAGATGTCTTTTTCAGAACTTTAATGCAGTGGGATTTGTTTTTGTTTGTTTGTTTTAATTTCACGGAAAGATTAAGGTTCCAAGCATATCCAGAGGGGTCAGACCTCTCATCTTCATCTCATCTTTGACTTGTTTATTCTTCCCCCTCTTCAGCAAGGCAGGCATGTTACCCACTAGCTGAAGCCTCATATTAATTTCTGCTTAAACTTCTGAATGCATTTTTCCATAAGAAGGACTGGACTTTGACCTTACAAGTGGAATCACTACAGGTGCAATATGGACAGGAGGAGACATACAGCCTGCTTATACTGTATCAGGATAGACTTGCAAAAAAGAAACCCATCCGTTGACTGGCCTATACTAGAGCGCTTTGAGGAGTGGCATGTTTGCATGCTGCTTAATTCTTTATTCAGCAAGTGACGAGACAAGTGACACAATCGTTCAGTCGGTGCAACGTTGGGGAACAACAATAATAATAACAGTAACAAAAACTGCATGTCACAAATGCTTAAAGCCAGTGCCAATGTTTTCGTTTTGCCTGTTTTACCCCAACGGCTCAAGACTTTAATATACGATTTACAATCACATAAACCAAAGAAAAGCTGCAAATAATAATTACGAAGCTGCAGTCAGACAACGTTTTGTATTTCTGCTCATAAATTTATCCTGGGTTAGTTTTACAAGTTACGAGTACTGGATCAACAGAAGTAGACACACAAAAGGTGAGCAGTACATAAAATTCCCAAAATACTCAAGTGTTTATCAGCCATGAAATGTTGCCTACAAGAGCCCTGATGAGTGTACAGGTACATCTAAACTAGCCAATCAACAGCTAGGGTGCTGACTCAAAAAAAACAACAAATTAAGGAGTAGCCAGATCGCCAAAGACTTACATTCTGAGTCAAACCATCCAGAGTTTTGTGTAGTTCCTGAGCAAATGCCAGATTATGCAGCACCTCCTCGTACTTTTCCACAGCCACCTGGGCAGCAAAGAAACGGGCAGAATCCCTAAGCACAGAACCCCAAACACATTTACATTCACGAGAGCATAGCCGGGTCTTACCATCTGATCCTTGTTGAGAACCTCGCCCCTCTTCAGCCTCTTCTTGTAGTCTTCCAGTTTCAGCTGTGGGCACACAAGACAAGTCACAAAATCCAGGTTCCTGCCTCCACCTATCCAGCTTTTTGGGGGTTTTTTTTTGTTTTTTTACACCCATTATCCACTCTGCCTGCTCACCGTTCCTACCTTCTTTTTCTCCAGGTTGCGGACTTTGTGTTTGAGGCAGATGAGACCATCTTCTATGTAGGTTTCATAGCCATGGTAGGGTGTGGAGGCCTCCAGGCTGAGCTGCAGGGCGCTCAGACCACCGGGCGAGCCCACCTTCGGGCTACCAGCAGTCAAGGGGTCCTCCTGTCTTTCCACCCCTTCTTCGGAGCGTTCAGGTGGAGGGGTGACATCCAGGGTAGGGAAAGGAGACAGCTGTACCATGTTGGGCTCCACACTGGAAGGAGGAGGACACGTTTGTTTTTTGTTGACAAAAAATTGCAAACGCTGAGCCGTTTGTGAGCCATGCAGCTGCAACAGAGGAGAGATGCTGCTGGTACCAAGCCGAGGGTTTCAATGGAGATGGAGACAGACTCAGCCCAGTTTGGGCAGCCGCCAAACCCGTGACACTGCATTTATAGCAGCCCCTGAACAGCGTGCTCTCTCTCTCTCTCTCTGGACGGATCATGAACGCAGCAGCACAACACAAACACCATTTTTCCTTTGGGACAATCTCCACTGAATTAAATACCCCCGTGTGCACGAGACGCATCCTTTTCCGCGAGTCATGCTTCTCCTGTGGGTTGGGTGGGGACTTACATGAGCAGAATGGGAAGTTAGGTAATTAAGATGGACAGAATGAGCAATTAAAGCGTTTGGGATTTGATTAATCATGCTATAATCGTACTGCAGTCAAGTCCCGACGTCATGCACAATCCACCCGAAGTTTGCAGCACATATCCTTTAACCAGACACTCGCTCATGGGAGGAGAGGCGAAACTTTCGCTCCACATTTGAATGATTTGGAGCGTGGGCTAATGGAAACACACGTCAGCATTTTATTGAAAACAAACGCCACGCAGACAAAAGCATGATGACCCACCTCGTGTCTTTGACTCGTTAAATCCTCTCAGGACAGCTGCCGGACATCCGAAAGCCCTGAAACTGAGAGACCCCCCTTTTTCCAACCGTGATGTTTAGCTCGCAGAGGCCAAGCCGGTGTCAGCTCATACCTTTATATACCCTGCGGTCTCACACACGCACGCTCCGCCATGGGCGAAGCAATAAACCCTGACCACATCCGGTTGTGGCACCTGTCACGGTGCGCGCGCGAAAAAAAAAACGTTACTATGATGTTCCAGCGTGGGTTTAATGTTTGTACGCAGTGTGGAATAGAGAATTAAATAATTTTTTTTCATTTGTACTCAGTAGACTCTGAGGGGCGGAGGCTGGAAAAATAAAAAGAATATCACCTGTATGAGGTGGGGGGCGGGCGGGGGGGTAGCGCACAGGTGAAACAGGTAGAAACTCCTGTTAAGATTAACAGTTCTACACCCCTGTGGAAAAAAACATTTAAGGCCAACTGATTTTCTAGAATGTAGGGCAGCCTTTCTGCCACTGCATTGTATTTTCTCCTCTGGAAATGTTGTCCTAGAGGGCGCTGCACTGCATTTCCTCAGGGGGCACTTTAAGACATTTTCTCCAGTGGTTTTCAAAGTGAGGTCTCGGGACACCTCAGTAGTCCTTCAAGAGGGTTCCAGGAGGTCTCCAGCAAATGGGGAATCATTTGTTTTCACTGTAATCTATAAGAACATTACGTAGGACCACTTCAGTCATGGGTTTCAAACACTTTCTGCAATAAAACATCTTAAAACAAAATTATTAAGAGGTCAGTGGTTTCATTTGTGTCACTTTAGTGGTCCTTGATGTGGCACAACAAACTTCCATTATGGAAAATGTACCCTGAGCGGTCACTCATTTTCATGTGTGAAATAGTAGGTTACAACTGATAGCAACATGAGCAAAAATACCTAAACCTGAATACCATAAGTTAGTAGTTATCTCATAGATTCATGTCATTCACATGCTCATAGCCTGCACATGCACTCTCTCGCACATGGTGGTGGAACACAAGGCACAAGGAAAACAGGAACCCAGTCTTCAAGACGTTGCTCCGTGGTTCTATTAGAGTCCTATTAGAGAGCTCGTACTGCCTTTTGAAAGCTGTGTGCTCCTGACATCTTGTGGCTGAAAGCTGTAGAACTCACTTTCAATTAACTGCTTTGCTCCTGGTGTTTTCACTGGTTCATGTGAGAAATGAACATTTAAATAAAATGAACTTTCAGGCTCATAGCTGTTTATCTACATCTTGAACACGAGGGAGCCCATATTTAGCTGAAACATTAAACTTTAAGGAGATTAAGACACCCCCCCCCCCTATCACTTGTGGAGTTCAAGTTCACCAGCTTGTATTAAGAGCAACAGCAGTAAGCAGAACTACTTAAAAACTTAACAAGGCATCCAAAATGTGTGTGTATATATGTATATATAATGTAAAAAAGATATTCAAAAAGCAGGCAGAGTAATGATATGAACATTAGAACACAGCTGTAAACAGTACCTGTTAGTAGCTACTGAGAACCCTGCTTGGTCCTCAGAGACATAATTAATAATATTATATACTATAATTAAAGTCATAATTAACAGACTAGTAGCACTTAAATTATTTTGTAAAAACCAGAGCTGGAAAACAGAAATTTGTTTTGATGACCTAAATTTTTGCAACTGATGTTGTTATTCAACAGTGTAAGTCGGTTTATAACTTTAGTATGGTATTTGACCGATATGCTCAGTATGTATGTGCGCACGTTCTCTCCAACTCCTCTGCTCTTTCGTACGCAGCTAGACCTTTGTTTCACAACTTGGAGTCACAGTGGATTAATTGTGTTGCTTTCGTTGTAATGTTGTGTGTCCAGTCTTTTTGAATTCATAGCTATCATCAAGCTAAAGTCTGTCTATCAGCAGGATGGTTCTCCCTTGTGAGTCGGGTCCTGCTCAAGGTTTCTTCCTGTTAAAAGGGAGTTTTTCCTTGCCACTGTCTGCTTGCTCGGGGGTTCAGGCTCTGGGTCTCTGTAAAGCATCTAGAGACAATTTTGATTGTATAAGGTGCTATAGAAATAAATAAATTGAAACTGAAATTGTCTTCAGGCAGTATAATATGAAGGAACAGAGTGCGCATGGCTTGCACAAACTCTAAAACTCATAAAGTGTGAACAGGATTTAGATAGATTAGATTCAGATGATTCTCATATACTGATCATGTTAGAAAAACAAATGATTTATTCAGTTTGTCAATTTAGAGGTCAGTAATGAAGATCTGAACTAACAAAGAGAAATAAAATCGACTAAGACCTGATGATTTTGAGGAAAAGGTGCACTGCACAGACAGCTACAGATTCAACTAAAGCTACCAGGTGATAATAAACAGCAATTTATTTCTTCCTCTTTTTTCATATTTGAAATAATATTTTGTAAGCAATTGTCATGTCAAACCAATTATAATAGACGACACAACACAACTGCAGGTTTATCTTCTGCTGGACATGAAGCACCTATACTCCTTGTTTTGTCGGCTACATGTCAAATAAGGCATTTAAATTAAAATGATTTTGCTACAGAAGGTCTTGAGATGTAAGGGCTTATCTGAAATACGGCCAAGTGCACATTTTACTGACAGCACTACAGCTATCACAAATGCAGGAAACCTAAATGTGATGCATGAGTTGCCATGGTGATCTACCCAGATTGAAAGAGAACTACCTTTGTGACACAAAAAAATTCCTGTGGTGCGTAGTACTAGTATTTTCTGCCCCGCAATCATAGTTCTTATTGACACCATTTCAGGCAGCAAGCAGATTTTGCAATGGAAAAGCTGAGAACAGACAAATTTGTTTTCACATAGAAATCCATCCATCCATCCATTTTCTATACCGTTTATCCGTCAGGGTCGCGGGGGAGCTGGAGTCTATCCCAGCTGACTACGGGCGAGAGGCGGGGTTCACCCTGGACTGGTCGCCAGTCAATCGCAGGGCCAACACGCAAAGACAAACAACCACACACTCTCACACTCACACCTAGGGGCAATGTAGAGTAGCCAATTAACCTAATGTGCATGTTTTTGGTATTGTGGGAGGAAGCCGGAGTACCCGGAGAAAACCCACGCAGGCACAGGGAGAACATGCAAACTCCACATAGAAGGGCCCAGACCGGGATTCGAACCTGGGACCCTCTTGCTATGAGGCGACAGTGCTAACCACTGCACCACCGTGCCGCCCCCCCACATAGAAATCAATGGAGAGAATGAAAAAATGACAGCAGGTGACCATCAGTTTCATTTTTTGTTAAATCTCTGTTTTTTGTTTTTTTGTTTGTTTTTAGCAAAAATATGGAGAAAAAAAAATGATGAGCCTCCTCAATCATATTTGAACAGGAAGGAGTTAATGAAAACAACTGACTTACTGTAAGAGGTGGAGGACAGCTGGCAACAACAACTGTTACAACATCACATTCTTCAGGTAAAACCGAAACTCACACGTTACAGTCATCACTTAGTGATGAACCATCGAACTAGTATCATTAGGACATTCTGGAGTTCATTCACTGGTGAGTACAGCACACAATATTTGCTCCGTTTTTACAAGCTGAGCGAACACATTATAGCAGCATGCAGGATGTTTCTGTCATTTCATTTCATGTACAAAGTTTTAAGTGAACTATGACAATATAATTCAATATATTTCAATATAATTCAGAATAATCTCTCTCATTTAATATATAATCTATATATTGTCAAAATTCATTCTTTTTGTTATTTCACATTTTCATATTTGTTCTCATATCTAGATACAATATGGCCGCCGCCAGAATTGTCCTCTCTGAAGAGCAGCTTCTGTGTTCCATCTGTCTGGATGTGTTCACTGATCCAGTCACCATACCATGTGGACACAATTTCTGCAAGAACTGCATCACAAAATCATGGAAAATGAATACCAGTGAAAAATATCAGTGTCCCATGTGTAAAGGGGTATTCAAAAGACAACCAGTGCTGCCGGTCAATACTGTCCTATCTGAGATGGCTACTCGACTCAGGGAGTCGGCTCAAAAGAAAGCCAGTGTGGAGCAAAAAAGAGCCAAAGGTGGAGATGTCTCCTGTGACATCTGCACTGAGACCAAAGTGAAGGCCCTAAAGTCCTGTCTGGTGTGTTTGACCTCCTACTGTGAGTCTCACCTGGAGCCTCATTACAGAATTCCAGGCCTGAAAAGACATGAACTGATTGACCCTGCGGAGAACCTGGAAGACAGAATGTGTAAGACGCATGATAGACCCCTGGAGCTGTTCTGTAAGACAGATCAGATGTATGTGTGCCGGCTGTGCATCGCCACAGATCACAAGAGACATCACTTTTCTCCCCTGAAAAAGGAATATGAACAAAAGAAGGCTACGCTGGCGGAGAATGAAGCTAAAATTCATCAGATGATCCAGGAAAGACGAGTGAAGATTCAGCAGATCAAACAGTCGGTGAAGCTCAGTAGGGAAGATGCAGACAGAGAGACAGCAGTCAGTGTGCAGGTCTTCACTGCTCTCATCCAGTCTGTTGAGAGGAGTCTTGCTCAGCTCACCGATGTGATTGAAGAGACACACAAAACAACAGAGAAACAGGCTGAAGTCTTCATCCAAGAGCTGGAAGAGGAAATCTCTGAGCTGACGAACAGAAGTGCTGAAGTGGAGCAGCTCTCACGCACTGAAGACCATCTCCAGTTCCTCCAAAGCTTCCCATCCCTGAACCCTGTTCCACCCACCAAAGACTGGACAAAGGTCAGAGTGCGCTCGTCTTATGAGGGGGCTGTGAGGAGAGCTGTGGCTCAGCTGGAGGAGGCACTCAGTAAAGACGTGGGGAAGATGTGTGCTGATATTAAGCTGAAGAAGGCTCAACAGTATATGGTGGATGTGACTCTTGATCCTGATACAGCACATCCAGCGCTCATCCTGTCTGAGGATGAGAAAGGTGTCAGTTGTGGTGATGTGAAAAAGAATCTGCCCGACACACCAAAGAGATTTTCCTGTAGTCCCTGTGTTTTAGCAAAACAGAGTTTCTCCTCAGGCAGATTCTACTATGAAGTTCAAGTTAAAGGGAAGACTAAATGGGATTTAGGAATGGCCTTGGAGTCGGTCAACAGGAAGGGATATATCGCAGCTAGCCCCTTGACAGGCCTTTGGATTTTATGGCTGAAGAATGGAAATGAGTACAAAGCTCTTGATGACCCTGCCGTTTCTCTCTCTCTGAAGTCAAAGCCTCAGAAGGTGGGAGTGTTTGTGGATTATGACGAGGGTCTGATCTCTTTTTATGATGCAGATACAGCAGCTCTCATCTACTCCTTTACTGGCTGTAACTTCCCCGACAAACTCTACCCAATCTTTGGTCCTGGTATTAATGATGGTGGTAAAAACTCTGGCACCCTGGTGATCTGTCCTGTCAGTCACACAGATTAAACGTGTGCTTTGATTTTACCAGGAAGATGCTTTAAGAAATATTATTGGTAGTATGCACTGTATCATTTCATGTTTTGTTTTGTCGTGGTTATTGCATTATTCTCTAATAGTGCACATTCCAATCCATGTTGCTTTAACGCATCCTGTTGCTGCCAATACTAATGTCCTTATAGTAACTGATTATTCTGATCTAAGTGTTGTACTGACAGCATTGTCTTTAATGTCATGATTTTACATAAGAGAGGTGTTAGTTTTTACATATTGTTACAGAGCAGTCAGTTTAGTCAAAGATACTAATTTACAGCGTGTTCACTGTCCTAACACTCATTGAAATAAAACAAGTAAACAATTAGAAGAGTTTGTGCCTGTTCAGTTTCTGCACTCAAGTGTCTCGAGTGAAAATGAATGTCAGACACAAGACTTTAATTGACCACACTGAGCTAGGTGATGTTCCTGTAATTATCTTGGAAAAAACAAATCGAAGAAAGCGGTGAGAAATGAAACAACGCTGGAAGAACAGGACGAGTGACTATCTTACTCAGGTAATGAAAGTGAAAGGAGCGCAACAAAAGAAGCCTGTTCCAGTTCAGAGAAAATACAGCTCTCTTCTTGTGGCCTTTACCAAGAATATCTCGTTTTCACTGTCACACATGCACAAAGGCCGTAATATGTAGATTGTCGCAATGGAGAGCAGGCTAAAATCTAGCCCCAAAAGAATTTTAGTGAAAAGCTGTGTAAGTCAAATTTATTTTCTACTGGCACAGTAAGATAAGATAAGATGAACTCTACTGATCCCGCAGTGGGGAAATTCACTTGTCGTGGCAGCGCACAAGAACAGAAAAAAGGTGCAAAAAGCAAAAAATGTGCAAAAACAGTTACAAAAAAAGTAAGTAAGTAAGTCTACCATGTTTGGCTAGCTTAGTTTTGCATGTTAGTGAGCCAATGTCAGCTAATTAGCACTAAAAACAGGAGGCTGATAGGAACTTTAATCGTTTTAAGGCATTTGGTCAAACACCTGATGATTGTAATGGATTAAAATTCAAGGTATCAACAAAGAGGTTAAATTTCATCCTGAGGTCAAAGTGAATGAATTTATGGGAATCCATCCAAATCTTGTCGAGATGTTTCACTGAGCAGCAGCACGGCTTCTCACTAGCTTCCCTCCACTGGCTGCCAGTTGGTTTTAGAATTGATTTTAAGACTTTACTGATCACTTTTAAAGCATGTCTGGGTCTGGCTCCAAGTTACATAACAGAGTTGTTGACCCACTACGAGCCAGCTCGATGCCTGAGATCTTCGAGCGGAGCCATTCTGGTCCTTCCAGAGTTGAGGTGAAAGACTAAGGGTGACCAGGTTTATGCTGTCAGAGCCCCTCGGCTTTGGAACAACCCTCTTGAGGGGATAAGGCTTGCAAGGGCAGTGACTTTTAAATCACTTCTCAAAACACACTTTTACACACTGGCCTTTACATGATGTCTTTTTACTGTCCCTTCTAATTTATTAAATTCTATATCTCCTTTTTATCTATTATATATCTATTTATTATTTTATTCTTTTTTTTAAATCTTAAACCTTCAAATTGTCTATTTAAAATTTGTTTATTGCATTCTATTCAGTGTACAATTTGTCGATTTTGTTTTTAATGATTGTTAAGTACTTTGGAAACTCGACTTTTGAAAGGTGCGGTATAAAGTTATTATTATTTTTATTATTATATTGTGCAAGGGGAATCAGGTTCAAGAGGATCTTTTAAGATCAACCTGATCAACTACTACATGACAGTGAAGAAAAAGTCACATAAGACAACAGTCAAACATGGCAAATGACATTTAATGAACAAGTAGAAATTACAAGTGTGTATAAAAATACAAACTTTGCTTTTAGGAATGAACAGTAGTGCATCTCTCTCTTCAAAATACCCATACAATATATAGACAGAGACGACTAAAATATCTTCCCTAGGTTAAGTGCACACCTACATCACATGCTTATGAAACTAAAGACAAAAAAAAAAATCTACATCCATGTTGCATCTCTACTCAAAATATCAGGAGTACAAGAATCTCTCGAAGCTGGAACCGTTAAATACAATGTTTAAAGAACAAAAGTAGAGTTTTAATACAATCATTTCCACTGTATTCAGTTTACATGGCAGCATCGTACAGACATCCTGAAATGTATTCATGTCCACAGAGAGCGGTTAAGTTCAGTGTAGTGAAAATAAAATATTTTAAGGATAAGTTAATAAATAGACATATAGACAAATCTGAAGCAACACTTAAAGAGGAAAAGTGTAAGATGCAAAAACAAGGTTCAGTACCGATAGTAAAGCTCTGGTTGGTTACAAAAGCCACTTAACTAAGTGAAGTAAATGACTCAGCTTCTATACTACTCCTCGACAACTAAACAACTGGAAAGCAGCATTTACAGTCCAATGAAAGCTATGCAGTTACTGGCAGTGAGCACGTGTTTTCTGGCATACCTGAAACTGAAATGTCACCTTTTGGTAGGAGATACTACATTTCAGAGAAGAGCACGCACCTGGAAGCACTGACTATCTTCAAAAACTAACAACAGAAACAAATCATTTTAAAACAAAAACTAAAGAAGCCAAAGAAAAGGTGTGTCCGCTATCCCTGAAATCTCACTGGACACACCTGTAGGTTATGAATCACCTGAAATTTCCATTCTGCAGTTTAATGAAAGTTACACAACATGGTTCAAATGGAGGACATCAAAAGTGTAACTAGACAGATGCTGGTTTCCATTTATTAATTTATATACAAAAATATATTCAAGCTGTATAACATCACATCAACAAGGCAAATTTACCCCCCCCCCCAAAAAAAAATGAGGTGTGGAAAGCTCATGCAAAATACTCAACAGCTCGGAGTGAAGTGGGTTCTGCAAAACAGCAAACATAACATTAAACATTCCTCTGAAGGCCTCAAACTCAAACAAAAGGAAACTAAAACTATGAACAACCAAAGGGCAAATCCTCACAGCTTTCTCTGGTCTGCGGATAAACGGCTTATTTTACAACATCGTTAGATTATAAGTAGTTCCCAACTGTGTTCCGACATAACAAGATAAGCTGCTGAAAGGTGGCAACAACAGTAGTATTAAGTGCCTTGTATCGTTACACTCTGTGTTGATGCCACAGTCTTCCTGAGGCTTTATTTAGCTTATAACGGTTCATATAAGAGCTGCATGCAGACTGCTGCAGAGAGCTGATCGACTCCCTGAATATTTGTTTGTGCTTTGTAAGTACTGTATTCACACCATGAATCTGTCCCTTGTCACAAAAAGATTTTTTCTTAACCGTCTTTCATCATTTGCCAACTTAACTTCCGAGGCTTTTTGGTAAACATGCTCCCAACTAGTATTCTGTACCAGCCAGTATTAGCTTTAAAAATGTATATATTACTCCAATCTGGTTTTACTGCTGATATTTCAAATTGGCATTTATGACTGTGAGGAGTGCGTCACATGATAACTGGCAAGCCTGCAACAGAATAAGTTTCTCCGTCTTTAAAAAGAGGACCCATCGACACCTCTGAAGTGTGGACACAACAGAATTAATAACAGCAACATCTTGGGACTGAAAGCTGTTCATTTCACTTGAATGTTTGCAATCGGTGTCTATGAAATATGTCCAATTTTAACTGTCGTCCTCCAGGGTCTGAACTGATCCACAAAAGAGACGTAGCACGATTTACAGCAGCGAGACAGGAGTTCTGGTACAAATACAGGATGTATCTTGAACAGATGTGAAATTTGAACTGCTGTTTGAACACTGCTCATGGTGTATATAATGTGCAACAGGCTGTGGAAGATGTTCCTTCAAAATACGTCTGACTCGCTGTTCGCCTTATTGACCAATCAGTAAAATAGGCTACCAGCGAGCCATGTGACCTCACAATCATGTCACCAAACCATCTGAGCCAGAAAAGCACTCAAGACGTTTGAATTCAGCTCCATAATTAGAGTCGTCGTGGACAAATGGTAAGGCTGTTCGTCCGGTCTGCAAAGTGCACAGATATAGTTGAGATAGACTGGCGTGACACTTTTTGAGACAGTGGAGGTGCCACAAATGAATTTAACATTATTTCTACAGGTTAGTTCAATGACTACATGGGATTTCACCAAAGCTGCTTTGATCCCAGCACTTTTTTTTTTTTTTTTTGGAAAATACATGAATGACTTTTGCTGTGCCATTTCCCAGTCTAACCAGTCTGTCAGTCTTATACCACATACAGGTTGTGGTCAACATGGGTGTGAGAATATTCATTATTGTAACTGGCTTCCAAAACCCATGCAGGTTTAAAGAAGTTGGTGGCATTGCGGTCTTTACTTGCCTCTGCAAAGTGATAACTGTTAAGAGACGTAAGACTGAATCACTCTTGAAAAAAGTAGAAATATCTAACAGAGCAACACTTGAGAGCGAGTTTGTTGAATCAAGACAGGGAAAGGCAAAGAGTAGGAGGCTGTTTTCTAATTTATGGCTCCATCCTTAGAGTAAAGGGTGAATTCCAGAGGTCTCCAGGTTACCGTGCAGCATTCATGATCCAGCATTTCAGACAGAGAGCAAAACAAAGTATTTACAAAAAGACAGAATCTCATAGCAAACCAAGATACTGAGCATAGAACCAGTCCAAGGATCCAGTCCAAGTGGTATCAGAGATATATATACGAAGTCTGGAAGGGTTGTAGCAGCTTGTAAAAAATGAAAAAAAGTACAGTGAGGCTTGTTTGGACCATTTGTGTTACTGTACATTTGGCTGAACGCCATAAGACAGTGTCTGTTAGTCTGTCCATTGAGGAGGACTATACCAACCCTGAGCTGCTATCACCGTGCTTCACCTTGCTGCTCTTTCTCCTCCATCTCCTCCTCTGGTTTGGGTATGGGGCATGGGGACATGCTCACTGCCCCATGTCCCCCTGCCTGCTCTTTGTCTCCCTCCTCCTCCTCCTCCTCCATCTCCCCACCCTCTTCCTGTTGCTGGTGCAGTTTCGGCTTCCTCTGACAGCAGGGCTTGTACAGGTGGGGGTCAATGATGACTTCTCCGTAGCGTCCTTTGTACACAATCCCACAGCACACCTTCTGCCTGAAACATCACACATGCTTCTGTCATTATGAGCCTGCATAACCTACAATACAAAAGCACTTCAGGAAAGAAAGAAAGTGCTCAGTTTTGTTTACAAGCAAATACAGTCACAGAAAGAGCTCATTTCTAAGTAATTTCTTGGGTTGGGGAAAAAGGATCATCTGACACTGTTTACTGGGACTTCAAAATCAATTAACATCCCTGTTTGTACAGGATAAGACTCTTCAAGGCAGGGCATATAACACTAATAAATATGTTAATAATACATGCGCGGTGTGTGATTAGGTTCAGATTAAATCAGAGTCAGCAAGCCTCGAGTATTTCTGTATTTTTGAAATGAAGCAATAAAGTGGTTAATGAGTCTTCTCCTCTTCCTCTTTCCTAATGCATCATCCCTGCAGTCCACACTAATTCATCACTAGCCTCCTCCTCCTGACCTCACCAACTAATACAAGTCAGTAAAAAGGTGAAGAAGACAGCGGGCCCAAACCAATAAAAGTGAGGGATTCATGAGGAGACGATACATTTAGTCACCTGATTTTAGAAGAAATAAAGTGCCATCTCTGGTCTAATATTTGCATTATCAATATGATGGTGGGGTACACTGAGCTCCAGCTGCGTTCAAATTCCCCATGTTTACATCAAGCCAAAAAGATAGCTGCAAGGCTAAACTGTAGACTATTGACACTTTTCACTGCATGTTGTCATTGCTGTAGCTATCACAGAAGGAGCAGGTCTGAATGCACTGTGCAGAATACGACAACCCAGAGGATATTTTCGTTGTGTTTACGAGAAAACACTTAGCTCTCTAGATGATGGGTTAACAAACACAATTGACTGGACAGTTGAATGGATGATTTCACATTCGGAAAACCCAAACACATGAGCAAGGTGGGGACAGTGGAGGAAACTGTTACCTTTTCCAGTAGGTGAGGTCCAAAAAGGAGAAGGCCTGGGATGAGGCTGGGCCAGGTGAAAGCTCTGTGTCCGAGCCCTCATCTGATTGGTTGCTGTAGCTGGGCGACTGAGCTGGTGAGGCACTGGAAGTTGTGCTGTGGGCATCGGAGTCTGGAAGGGATACAGACACCATTAATCACAACACTTCTGACTGACATCAAGAGGTGCACTGCATTATACTTGCCTACAGCGCACCTTCTACTATAAACTACAACTTTTTGTCAAAGCTATCATAATTGTGCAGCTGTTAGTATTCTTGGTGCACAGACTTTCTGCCTTTTTTGTTGGGTCAATGTGTTATCTGATGTGGCCCTGAGCACAGTTTAACATGGACCTAACGCTGCTTGAATTTCATATGATATCATAATGACAGAATAGTTACAAGTGACCCTTGACTGATTATGTTTATTTCAGGTACAACCTGTGAGTGACGGCACAATGTAAACATATTTACATCAGATTGTCCGTTCACTAAAAACACAAGGTCTGACATAAATCTAACAGTGATGTGGATGCAACTATAGCTGTACAGCTGTGATTGGAGACAGCCATCTGTGATCAGCAAGCCTTATGGTGAGAATCAAACGCAGGTCGAATCTGCGTTCAATAAGCTGCACAACACATGCAGACACTCTGCATTCTGCAGTTTACTTGTATGATGTAGCACCACGTGAGAGGAGGGGATAAGCCATGAACAGCAGACACAACAAACACTTATTGTATATTGTCATCAGTAATGGTCAAATAAAGTCTTCTTTAGAAGATCTGAAGGGTTCTGTTCATAGGCTTCACTAGAAGTCTTATAAATGATAGTAGCTTCATGTGAAACAGTGCCATCTACAGGTGAAATCAGTGCACTGCAAACAAACTGGCACACAAGTATTCTACAAAAATGGTCGCACAGTGGAATGTCTCCTGTCACCAGCATGCGTGTGCGTGTTGTTTAAACTTTAGGAGAATAAATCTTATCCGGCAAAGCCGCTGACAACTACAACAGGAAGTTGTGGTAGGCCAAGTGATGGGCTGGCAAACAAGTCGTTGCCTACTCTTCAAGTTTGTCAAGCTCTCCTCTTTAAAACCATGCCTTGCTGCTCAAATGCCACTTGTGGTGATATTTTTTAACTATAAATGTCCCCTACTGAAAGTACCTGAGTGTATCCCCACTCATCTCAAATGTGAAAGTGCTGTTGATGAGATTAGATCTAGACTGGCTAATTCTTGATATCCCTCAAGTGTTGGCTATGTTTCTGCCTCCACCTCCCTCTTGATCTCAATAAGATTACATGACTAAATACAAGTTACTGTCACATATTAACAATTAAATGCTACATGCTACCAGCACTGCATTGGCAGCTTACTGTTTTTCTTCAGCTCACTCTGCACCCGGCTAATTTGACTCGGCCTCAGCTTCTTCTTCATCTTCTTTGTCCTCAGTGTGGCCTTCATGCTCGACCCAGCTTTTGCATCGACTACCTGTAACCGGACCAGAAGTATTCGTCTTACAGGAAGAAAAAATGTGACCAAAAAGTTATATCAGAAACATTTAAAAGTGTCACGATGCTGAATGTGTCCTCACGTGATTCCAGTTCTTCTTGGATCCAGCCGGAAGCTTTTTCCATCTCTTCACCAGGAGGACACAGGCGTTACAGATGTCCCCACAGCGGACCTCACCCAAACTGCAGGGACAGGAAGAGGAACAGCAGCTGAGCATCACTCAAACAGAGACAACAGAGTTCAACTTTAATGTTCTTTTTCCCTTGCAGACTAAACTCACAGGTTAAGAGAAACGCTCGCTTGCACTTCACTTGATAAATGTCTCTACCTGATGCCATTTTCTTGTGATTTCACGATAGGTACTGCACATGTGCGGCTACCAACAAAAAACTGAGAAATCAAGAGATAGCTCACTCCTTAAGTACCTCTATTATCAGCTCTGGAAAACTACATTAACTTCTTTTTTACTACTTGCTCAATCTGGCAAGTTGCTAGATTTACTAGCCCAAGGTGGCATTTTACTGTTTGTTGAATGACTCCTAATCAGAAACAATAATAACTACCCTTTCAGATCACATAACTAGCAGTATCAACGCTCTCTTGTCTAGTCTGGGTGCCTTGTAATACCCAATAATGTTAAAAAAACATGTAATTTTTGACTCATAGCTACCTTTTGATGCTGACTTTACTAAAGAGTTGTAGTCCTGCTTTGTCCAGCGGAGACACTGAGCACTGAAATCATTCCTTTCATTTGCAGATCTAAAAAAGGTCAGTCATGCTTTTATCTCCTCCACACCCAACTACTGCAATGCACTTTACGCTGGAATCAGAAGGTGAAACATCCACTGACTTCAGCCGATACAAAATGCTGCTATCGGGCTTTTAACACGAAGAGAAGTGACCCTCGGATGTGCAGACAACGATCACTTTTCCAGAACACACCACAGTCAAAGTTGATTGAAAAATATGCGCAGCATGTCTTTTCATTAAGATTTGACGGAGTTATGACTGAGGAGAAGCAACTAAAACTAAATACCTGCTGGCTGCTGCAACTGCTAGCCATGATCAGTCAAAGCAGCTGGTAAACTACCGCAACTAACTTCCAGTTGCTTTTCCAACAGCTGCATGCACCTGAACTTTGACGACACACAGTATCTCTGTGTGAAAACCTCTGGTCTTATTGAATAACAGCACACGTGGCTCCTTTGTGAATCCTGGACATTTTTAAGAAAGACCAGCATCTCTGATTCCCCCCCACCAACCATCTAGAACTGCGGTAAGCGCTGTTGACTCACCCAAAGCAGCTCTTGAAGTCCATCTCGTAGCGTTTGCTGTCAGTGAAGCGGGAGCTGGATGACTTGGCTCTGCAGATGCAGCAGCCATCTATGCTCCGGTACATCTTCGGCTTATGGAAGCCAAACATCTACAGCAACACAGGCAGAGAAACAAACAAACAATGAGGATGCTGCAGCTCTTCAAATTATACATATTAAAATGTTATATAAAACTAGGAAAACTAAAAACATTTACAGTTTAACTCAGATGCATGCAACACAAACTAAAATCGACTAATCCTCCAGTTATTTTTTCAATTAATCGTTTGGCCTGTGTGTGAAAAATGTCCATCCCAATGTCCACGAGGCCAAGGTGATGTCTTCAAACGTCACAATTTATTTGACCGACAGTCCAAACCCCACAGATAATAAGCTTTTGTCACATGAGGGAAAGAAAAGCAGCACATTTTGAAGCTGCTTCTCATGTGTCATTTTATTTTCTTCAGAACTTTAAATCATTTAAGGCCTTGGATATAGATATTAGTTTCTGATCAGGGCTTGCAGACATAAGGGATCTGAACATGGACAGCATTACCCATTGAAAACTGGACTACAGCATATTTACTTAATTACGTAATTTAAGCATAATATCAGCAGGGTTAGTGAGGCGCATTTACGTCAATTAAGACTCCCACGGCTCCTGCGGACCTGGGGGCAGAAGAGGAGACGTGTGTGTGTGTGTGTGTGTGTGTGTGTGGAATAAGCCAGGTTATCAGGCTGTGCATCGCCGAGGACGAACAGCGCGGCCTGGCTGCCTCTTACGCAACCGTGGTGCTGATGCAACTGGGAGCCCGACATGTGGCTGCTGCACGCTGAGTCGAGATGATCGACAAGCACCGCTAGAAACAAAATCCCTCTAACCGCTCAGACACCGTTTCAGCGACCACTACCACTCTCACTTTGTGTTTTATTGTGATGAAACCGTCGAAAGAAGAAAGGAAAACCGAGGTGCACAAACCACAGAAATGTTACGACTGACCAACATTCGGTGAGAGATTCGAAGTGTCATCAGTCAGTATGTCACGGGATTAGGAAATATGGTGATATGGCACCGTTTGGGGCCGTGATGTTTGAAGTGTCACGTGCGATGCTATGCGGTGATGCTGCCGGTGGTTGTGTAATCCTGTCCTGGGTGGCACATGGCAGGAGGACGGTTGAAGCCTGATGCGATGTGATGCTGTACCCTCTGCACAAACTGACTCAGGGCTGCACAACAACCCCAATATGGCCAGAAAGTGAACAAAGTTCACAAAATTTTGTTATACGGTAGACGATTGACGACGTTTATGGATTTATCATCGTGCCAAGTGAATCGGTGCATGCGCACAATGCCGTGCTGCTCATCCTCCCGAATGACGCGGATAGTGTCAGTGACCTGCAGACAGACAATGTGTCTAGGAACGGACAACACTAAACAGATCAGCTTGCAAAAGACGTTAAGGAAACTACAGCGCGACTGTTCAGGCCCACTCTTTCGCAGACTGCAATGAGGATGGCGCTCTCTTTCGTGTGCGTCCGTTATCGGACATGAACGTATCACTTCTCCTTGATCTTACCATGAAAAATTCTGACTGAGTGTCAGGGAAACCTGACGATAAACAAACATAACGCCTTTATAACGCATTACATTGTTTTCCTAACCATTAACATTCCGAATTGTATACATCCTGTGCCAGGTATGTCATGCCGCCACAACAACAAAGTATATCCGAGATGGCTTTGATATAAACTTTGGACAGCCTGGTACTGCTTCTTAGCAATACTCATATCCTTTTATTACTATTACTGTCCGGAAATGCTAAAATCGCAACAGACAAAAGCGTCTCACTCCATGTCCGATAATGGAAGCAAATACAACTACGAGAGCACCACAACTGTCAAACACTTGCAAGTTTTTAACTGCGCTTTGTTCGAAACATTGTCGAATATATCGACAGTCTACAGCAGCGGAGTTAGAACACAGGAGCTCCAGTTTTAATAACGCCATCATGTGTTTGAAATCTAACGAGTCTATAGTGTTGAAAAGGGGGCTGGACACTGACGCAGGAAACACACCCACCACCGCAACAACAAAGTCGAGCTCAGCTTAAAACACAGTTCGCTGCTCGCTTTAATTCAACGTCCAAATGTGTTTAGCAACATTTAAGCACGAAAGATTTAACAACATCAAACTTTAATTCGTTATGAGCAGTTACCGTCAAAAGAAAATGAGCAGGCAGCGGACTGGTCGACGTAACGTAACGTGTACACGCGGGGTAACGTTATAGTACATGAAAAATGGAATAAAGTTAGCTTATAGCAGATATGCGAGTTGAAGTAATGCTTCCTGAACTGACGGGGCAACTACAAAACATTAAGTTATCTAGCTAAAAAAACAAACAAACGAAGAGCGTTGTCAGACGGAGAGACATTGTGGATGTACACGAGTCTTTAAGAACACGCCACAGGAAAACAAGCACCAAAAATGAACAGTTTCATATCAAGTATATAGTCAATACTAATGATAACCCAAAGCTTTATGTTACTTCAGGTTCAGCGCTGGAGCTTGCTGAACAGGCTTACTCATATCTGCTTAAGGGGACGTTAAAGCTATTAGGCGATGTGAAATCAGAAACACCATCCTACGATAACTTTACCGCACGCCGAAAGACGCCGAGCTGGTAAACACAACCCCAAAACACTTTTGCTCTGTGCACAAAGTCAGAAAACACACTTACCTCGTTTCAAAGTGAAAAGCTGAGTGACTCACACCTGTGTCGTTAAAAATACGTCTTTAGAAGTGTCTCTCATTTACCAGTTAACAATGCCGTTGCAACCATCAGTAATGTTGCCTATTGAAGCGTCACAAGCGAAAGTAACACAAAGCAGTTCCGCTTGGCCGTTTCAAATTAAAGCAAGCGTCATGAGCGCCATTTCGATTCCCGTTTGGAGTAACGACAATCCACTTATTTTGAAGGCTAGATAGACAACTTCCGATCTTCCACTGGCTGTGTGTGGCTTACCTCATGCAGCCAGGGTAGCCGTAGTAGAAACGTACACGCAGGCGCGCTATGCGACTCCCGCGCCACCATTTTCTGATTTTCTTCAATCAATGTGATTTGCATACAGCTGTGACGTCTGCCTGCGTAGGCACGTTGCAATACCCAACACAGGAGTGATATTTACGCGGGAAAGACAGGTTTAACCGTTGCTATGGAGGTTGTAGGGCAGGGAAGCTGCTAGATGGTGGCTCTGTTCTTTCATTTGACTCTTTTTTTTTGGGTTTTAGTTTAGCTTTATTTCACTTTTTATTTCTTGCATGAAAGTTCGTTCTTGACCAGCAACTTCAAATAAACAATAAATAAATAAAAGTGAAGAATGAATATTATTTATATATTTGAGTTTATACCTTCTAATGTTTACTATATTTTTAATGTGCAGACAAAAATACCTTGCTTGTTTGATGTTATAGTAACCTCCTTTACTTCTCATCACACAGATGTTTCTTGTGGAATAAGAGCAATACCATTAGAAAAAACTCTTTTACAATGCTTTGCAACTGACAATGAAATCATTTTTCCCCCTATTTATGTCTGTTAAAGACAACATAGCATGCTGTAATAAACACTACCGTATGGCACACTTACGCTGTTAAAGTACGATCCATCTGATTTAACTGCCTTTGCGAGAATTAAGAGTGACAGTACTGATGCTAAACATGTAAGTTATGTTAGGTACATGCAGAGTTGCAGCAACACATTGGCATTCAGTACTTATCAGGGCATTTTTACTCCTAATTTCATCTGCTCAACAGACACAGATGAGCCCTTTTAAATAAACTGAAGCCATATTTTATTAACATCGTACTACATTATTAGGGAATGTCACTGCATTTATAATATTTTGAATTTTACTTTGAATTTGAACCTAAAACTTGGTTCTGATTGCAAAAATTATTTTCAATAATGCGTTGTAGACTTACATAAATATTTTTCACCAACACTTACACTTGTACACATTCATATTCATATATAATGTGTTTTTTTCTCTGTATATTATATCAGGGAAGTGCCTTATCGTTTATGCGTCATAACTGCTTGGTGTTGTGACTTCATCACATGTAAAGTACATTTCACAGGTTTATTGAATAAAGAACACAATTTCACAGGTAAAAAATTCAATTCAAATTAATGTGAAAAAGGCACATTTTTTCAACTGTGAAATGTCAGACATCACATTTGAAAATATACAATACCACCTGTGAAACATTACTTCACAGGTGGTACTGGACACTGTGCATGTATGAAGTGTAGTTTACGGACATACACACAAACACGTCAAACCTTTAACACAGTGGGTGTTTTTAATGAAACGGGCATAATAAATATCAGAACAGAGTAGTCAGTCCAAAACAGACATGAAACTCCATATGTCCGGTGGCATTCTTGCCATTAGCAGGATGTAGAGCAGCCGCTGTCGTGGCATTTCCTGTTTCCTGTCTGAACAAATCCACTCAGGGGTTAATACCAATTGTCACACGATGTGTTCATTTAACAAATCCACCCTGTAAGCAAAGTGTGCAGTAGTCCAAGGAGGTATCTCAATCGTCAACAAAGCGTATCTCCCGTCCAGAAGTCTGCCCTGTAGCCATCAGCAAAGAGTTTGTACACAAAAAAATCCAGGATGAGACAGAAGAATCTTGCTGTTGTGCTTTGGAGCTGTGGATAATCCTGTAGGTGAGGCATCAGGGGCACGGCAGCAGGAGCACACGGGGTTAAAACATGATTAAAAACACAGTGAATGGAAATAGTGGTTACTGTTTTAAAGACATGAATGTTTCCAGTTATTCCACAGGCTTCATCAACCTTAAAATCCCAGTGGTGCTGTCAGCCTGCCACTTATTAATACTAAATTAATAAATACATAAAATCAAGACATTCAAAATAAAGCATGACAGGCTGTGTCATTCACAGATGCCATAATTGAAACAGCAAAAATACTACCAAGAACTTGGGATGCGAAGACATCAGCTTTTCTTCCCCTTGCAACTCATCTAGAATTCATTATAGAAGGTCACAATAAATACATCTCAGTCTAAATGTCAACATGCACTAATGACAATATTTAAACCATTTCTCAGAAAGGATTCATTTAGACAACGGTTAAGTGGCATCTGTGGCAAAATCTCTCATGCAGAAAAAGTGTAACGGGATATGAAAATCCACATGAAGGAAAATAGTTAGCAGAGTTTCCATCCATCTATTTTGGCTGCCGCTAAAGTACAAAAACTATGCAGTTTGTGTGTGTTTGGAAGAGTTGGAGGCTGAATGAAATTCTTTAATAACAAATGACCAGTAAGAGCTCATTCATTCCTCTTAGGTCTCACTGAGGTCGTGTTGCATTCATGTAATATGGGAATTAACAGCCTGGGCAGGTACCTTGTAGCCTCATGCACCATTTTATGCTGAAAATTCATTAAAGGAAGTGTTCACCCAAAAATAAAAATTCAGCCATTATCCACTCGACACCATGTTGATGAAAAATTGCTGGAAAGTTTCTTAGTATTGTCTTAAAATGTAAAAGAAAAGCAAAACAAAACAAACAAGCAAAACCAGAAAACATTAAATGGCTCCATATAGCTTGAAATCTTCAGTGTAGCTGCTAGTCAGAAGCTTGCATCACAGCTCATCTAGCATGCACACATGCACGTGTTCAGGTTTGTGCACCCACGTCACATGGACACTTTTACGCTTTTAGCCGCTACGGTGAAGCGTTTCACTTTCAAAACGGTATAAATAACATCTTCAAATCTACGCTGGATGGGATACATGGAGCCATTTTTGGTTTTTTACATTTTAAAACAAGTCCCCAACTACTTGTATTGTTTAAGAAAAGGTTCAGCACTGTTTTATGTATCTCTACCTTATGACTTGAATGGTGAATTATAATTTCAAATTAGATATGTGAATCACTTAATATGTTCCATAAGCAGGCCTAACTCCAAGAGGCTCATTCACTCTCTACTGTTATCATTTCTATTCCAGTGTTTACCACATTAATGTATAGAAAGCAATCACGCAAGGACAGCCGGGCAATGTTACAGTACATTACAGAAACCAGTAGATCACTTAAGATGAAGATAGAAAAATAAAAGGAGGGCAAACACACACTCCAGAGCACATACATCCTTGAAATCTGACACACATTCAACCCCACACACACATAAACAGCATTTAAAACAGCCAGGTCGTTGCCTGTAGTTTGGTAGGAATGTCCATGCAGCCATAGGTTAAGCTCTTGACTCTGAACCACATCACCGACACCAGTTTTTGTCTTCATCCACAGGCCCAGAGCAAAGAAAACGACCGACAAAAGTCCAGCAAATTAAAGAAAAAGAGGCATGGAGCGCTGGTGACTCCACAACACTGCACTACATGAGAGCCAGTGAGTCACAGAACAGAACTCCATCACCATCATTATCCTCGTTCCAGCGTGTCAGCAAATGCTCAGTCTTTTCCTGAGACTGTTCTTTCCACGTCCTGCAGGCATGCTGCTGATGCTGGCTAGGGTGTAGGGACAGTGGTGCTGTAATCACCAGTTGCAGGAGAGGAAACAAGGTTTATCTAGTTGCACCTACTGAAGGAAGGCTAAGCTACATGCTAGCACACCGGCAAATCTCTGCTGCTGCTGCTACTAAAACTTTAAAGATCCACACCAATGTTTTTACAGTCTTTCACCATCTTTATCTTCATGTCAGTGTGCACTACTGTGAATCCAACGGCTGCCTGGAGGGCAAGAAATCACTGTGAAAACAGATACTATGTTCTGGAAAACTGGAACGTAATGTAAAGTATTTGGGCTTTGTAGTAAATGAAGTAAAACATGATTAAGCACTGGTCTTAATTTAATCAAAGTGGGCCTTTTAGAGTCACAGGTGGGACAATAATACTGCATACAAGATCATGGTTCATCTAAATTCCTGACTTCTCACATGAAGCAGAGAATATTTTGCTTTGGTAACCAAACCTTTCTTCAGTTTTTATTTGTTGTCCCTCTCTTCTTTCTTCCGTGTGTCCAATCCCAAACTAATTGGTTAAAATAGGAAGAGTGGGTTAAGTGAGGGGAATGTGGAGCAGAGAAGCAGCTCACTGGTCCCTCCAGAGGCTAAAGGTCGATGCCTTTGACCAGCGAGGCTTCCAGTGTGATGGGAAAGTCATGGAGCGTCTCTAGGACTCCGATGAGGGCATTGACAGTAGTGCGGTCTCTGAGCAGGGCCGTGTCCTCGTACATCCGCAAGATCACTGGGCACTCCACCAGCAGGGGGAGCCACTGGGGCAACAGACGGTCTCTGCAAGACAAACAAGATGACGTTTCTACATCTGCGACAGGAGTGCTACTTCAGCAGGTAGCAACCCTCAGTTGAATGAGGCCTGCTATATCATATTTTTCCAACCTATGTTTGCTATGACTATAATATATACAGAATAAAAAAAGCAGACATGTCCAATTTAGTCCGGAAACCGACCTGGCTCCGAGGCAGACCAGCAGCTGGAACTTCCCATCCTTGCCGATGTTCCTTGAGGTGGAGTTGATTGCGTTGACGTAGTGACAGAGTGATTGACAGGTCATCCCCAGGGGCTCTGCAGTCTCCTGAAGGTCTCCCATCTGGTCAGCTGACTCCATATAAGCAACAGCCTTCTCTGCAGAGGAAGCGGAGGATGTTACAGACTAAGAGTTTGTTTCCTTTCACATTTTGACAGCTGTGGTCTACCAACTACACAAACTGTTTGCTGTACGTTAAGGGGCAGTGAGCCTGTAGCATTGCACTTACTCCACACAACCTTTGACAAATGTTAAATTTAAACACATACATTTTTGCATCGACAAAATACTCCTTGGTGATGCTCAAAACTGCGCAAGACGGAGGTCTATAAGCACTGAAAAAACAGCTTCAATAAATAAAATTTGATAAAGCCAAAAAAAAGAGGCAAATCAAACAATTCATCCTATTGGCAGCAGATGGCGATGTCACTCCACACTCACCCACAAAGTCCCACACAAACACAGTCTTCTGGAAGAGCCGAGCAGACTTGAAGCCATTATGGAAGAACTGTTCCAGAGCTGCAACCAAGCTGTTCTCTCCACACAACAGGACGGTCAGGCTGCCCCTCTGCAAGACAACCAGGAGACATGACACATGAACAACACATGAAACACACTACGAACAGAAGTCAACATGATGAGGTGGTGAGATGAGGTCTCTAACGACAGGTGGGTTTCCATTTACCTGCCATTTTAATGTAAATAAAAACAAAATGCAACAAAGTGCAATGAAAAGGAGTTAGTGAATAAGTGATGATGTACATGGGACATGTGAGTTCTGCATCCTCAGACAACAGACATCAGAGGAGTGTGGAGTGATGGAGAGACAGAGACCTTACTCAAATGAATTCATAAAACAAACATCATAAATGGACAAATGTCATGTTTCAGTCATGTTTTCTACATTATGTCCAACATTTTGAAGTGTGATTTTGAATTATCTCATCATTTTATAATTGCATTAGAGGATTAATGCCCCCTCCTGCATACCTTGATGAACCAACCAGTAATATTCCCATGACAGTAGGGGATGGAAAAATGTCCTCATGAGAACCAAAACTGTCAAGCTGAAGGCTGGACAACTAAACACTGAGCTGAAACTAACTGTAAATGAGTGTAAAGCTGATTCAGCTGCACATTATCATATTGTTTTCACATATTACTGTTTGACACATTGTTACTATAAAAATATCCATAATGGCTACTTCAGATAAATATATTTTTTTCCAGTTGACAAAACAAGTCTTCATCTTTTTATGAGGTCATTATGTAGCGACAGTTTTGTTCAGTCCTTACTAAATCTTAGTGGGAATGACAAATTTGGAAATAAACAAACAAACAAATAAATAAATAAATAATTCTTTCAACTGATATCAAATCTCTACACAGTCCTTTGGGATTTTGAGTAGCCAGTGTTAGCCAGTCTAGTTCTTGGCCTCTTTCAGTGCTGCATGCATTACTTTCCACTCTTTATTCTCTGCCCATCGCTCCTCTGACAGAAAGCACTTAAAGTGTGTTGGAGAAAAGTGGCCTGAGCCATTTGTACCACATCTGTTTCTTTGGCTGTTGGCGGTAGGACTGCTAGTTAGTGGACAGAAACACAGCCAGAGGGAACTGGGTGATGTGATGTGAAGGGTTCAGACAAAGTACAGCCACAAGGAAGTGAACAACAACAGAATACAGAGGTTATTAAACAGAGGAATTCAGAACGAGATCAGTCACTCACTTCTTTCTCTGGCTTGTGGAAGTGCTTGATGATGTTGTTCACGGCTTCCCCGATGGCCTCTTGAATCTGAGCCGAAGTCGGTTCTGGAATCAACAAAACAGCTGCATCAGATGTGTTGGGGGCACTGATGACCTCAGTATTTTATTGTGTTATTCTTTCATCTCTGTATATAAACTCTGCTCGATGCCCTATTTAATTTCAACTCATTTTATTTATATAGAGCCAGATCATGACAACAGTTGTCTCATGACACTTTCCAATTAGAGCAGGTCTAGACCAAACTCTTTGGTTTGATTTTTAGAGAGACCCAACAAAATAACAGCGTCTGCACAGCTGTGAGTGGGCTGTCAGAGCAGGAGATTACATCATGTGTTTCCACTGATCTGACCAGTCCCAGTCTGTGCACAGCTGCATGTGAATCCTAACAGATACTGACTGGATCCTCGTCCAGGCAGAGATGTGATGCTGATGCGTCTGATCTGTGATGGCGAACGCAGCAGTGGAGGAGTACGGCAGCCTCTCCCAGAATCCTCCTCTCCGCTGGGCACCACCAGCTCACCAATCAGGACCCTCTCCAGGCTACCGTCGTCCACGCCCTTACCAAGCCACCGGCCGCATGGGAACCTGGAGGAGATGAAGATAACAAGGTGATGGATCTGTTTTTGTTTTGGTGGTGGTTGATGAGCTCCATCAGTTTGTTTTTCTCTTTTCCCCGTGTCCTCACTGTATCTTCCACATTTCTGTATGTACTTAACACACCGCAATACTGCAGAAAATGTTGAATGAGTATGCAGAATGCTCATTTGTAATGCTGTGCTTCGTATTCAAGTGTGTAAATTTGAGAAAATTAATAAAACTTCAAAGGGAGCTGAAAGATTCTGGAGAGGATATTTTTCTAAAAAGAACTAAACTGATTTTTTGACTTGATTCACACTCAGCATGTTTTACCGGCTTTGCCTGATCATTTTAGTAGGTAATGGAGTTTGTATATATCCAAATCAACATGTTAAGATTCTCTCACTGACAATGCAAGATGTTGATGTTTGGAAGTTATAATGTTTACCATGTTTACTATGTTAGCTGAGCTTACTGATGTGCAAAAATGTGCTAATTAGGAGGAAATATCAAGTACAGCTGAGGCTGATGGGATTATTATTATTTTTTGCAGGTATTTTGTTCTAAAGTATGAACAAATTGAAATATTGACCTGTTGATTGCTCTGTTGATGGCTGATGAAGAATCAGAAAATTACAAAGAGATATTCCACACTGGACTACAAATGTCGACCTGATGGTGGCCCTAGCAGAAAAGTCATGGGTTCACCAATGGCACAAGGACTAATATTATCTATAAACTTTAGCAACAGCCATAGTTGCTGAGATTTTTCAGTCCAAGCTAAAGCGATGGACCTATTTACACTGCCGCTAGTTCAGCTAAAAATACACAGCCTCCACTCACCTGTAGGTGTGTCCTGTAATCTCATTGCGCACCATGACACAGTCCACCAGCCATTTAGCCAGGAGCCCAGCGTTATCATGACCCAGCTGCACGGTGGTTAGTTTCCCCAGGTTCTGACACTAAACACAGTCACACACAGTGGAGAGAATGTCTGGTTGAGGCAAAGAAGCTTTCTGAATAAATATCATCCTGCAAAATTTAATCCTACTTTGTATAATCTACCATGTCAGTGTACATCGGGAATACAAGATTACAAGTACTGTTACTTGTATCCTTTATTGTATTTCTAAATTGAGATTGAGATTTTCATTTGAGAATGAGATTTTGTTAAATTAAATACTTTGTAATGGTGATATCCCAGCATGCACTGAGCTGAAGAGTCCACATTTGTGGAAATAACATTAAGCTAAGCTAAGCATTTATCTTTAAATCAATTATCTTAGTAGTAACTTATAAGATATGGTCAGAACTCAAAGGTACCTCAAAGTATAGAGGTCAGCATATCAACTGATTAACCGGCAACGGCTGCTCAATATACTCTTGGCTTTAGCTTGGCTTAGCTACTATTAACTCAGTTAGCTAGCGGTCTTGTAGCTGGTTGGACTGTTCCTGGAACTGGACCAGAGTCACCACAGGCAATGGGGATCAACAGCCCCCCAGTGAACACAGCTGTATACCAGACTGGGACCTCCAACAGTGGAGGCAGGGACAAGAGAGAGGTGGACAGCAGCAGGTAAAAATGTGTAGAGCTGAATTATTTTTGGTACAAGAGAGAAACTTGAATTCAGAAGGTGTATGGTTGTATTTTTCTATTTAACACGGAAAACAGTCTTTGTTTCGTTTACTTATTAGACAAAACACTTGGTGAGCTTGTGAAACCTAGAGAACTTGCCGCTCATAGCAGACTACTGCCTCTTGAGGTACAAAATGGTATTACAAAACAGGATCGACTGTGGCTAACTGGTTAGCATGCTAACTAATAGTAAATAAAGGCCTGTCTTATCTTAAATGTCTCTGTAACACACTACATAGATGTCTTTGACATAATGTCAACACTGTTGTTTCTTCACAATCTGTTAATAATTTTACTTTACATTTGTGAATGTTTTACAATAAATTTTGTCCATATCTTACAAATTGCACCGATAAGTGCTAACAATTAAAAAACATACGTGAATTATACTATAGAGAAGTATTTGGATTCAAGGTTGTGACTGTAGCTCAGGTGATGTTCTATTCTGAAATCATAACGTAGCAGGATAACAGAACAACTATGAACCAGGCCAAACTAAAATGATGCTGACTGCAGGACAACAGGGAAACAGGCAAACGGACAACTGAAACAGGAGCACTTCAAAGAGACAAGGGGGATGATGGGAAAAGGCAGCAGGAGCTTCCTCTAACCTTGAACAAGGCGGAGATGTGCGTGTGAGGCCTGAAAGCAGACTGATGGAGATGGAGACACTTGTTAAGAACAAATGGATGGACAGTAGAAATGGCAGGATGGCCATCTCAGAACAAAAACAATGATATCATTTATCATGCTAACAAACAAACAAAAAAAAAACCATAACCAGTGCGAACATGCATCCAGGCAGACAGACATGCAGTGTGAGGATGACAGCAAAAGACTGTAGCCCCATTCAGACTGGATTTATGTCTCTTAAGCCTATTATAAACAAATCAGTCTATTACTTGTATCGTTTCTTGGTACAATGTTATCAAGAACCACAGTGAATTTCATTCCCCACCTCCCTCTATAATGTTAATCCTGTTCAAACGGGGCTTCAAGATCTTGTACAAAATGTCTTCCTCTGTTATACTTCTTCAGGGTTAGAGCAGAACAGAGAATCCTGCAGCTTTGTACCAATAAAACAGACCATACTGTCCTAAAGTATAACCAGCATAAGTTCACTCATGGTAGAGAAAACTACACGTTGCCTTCAGGTTCAAGAGCTGTGTGGGTAATGACACAGCTCTGTGCTTTTCTAAGCAAATAACTGTATAATTACCCCTAACAATTTAATAGGGCTGAAACCAACGATTTGCTTCAGTTTTAAAGTCCATTCTTGAAGTTGGAAAGTTGAGAAAACAATTTCACTCCGAGGTCCATTTTGTGGTGTCATATTCATCCATTTAAAGTTTTTTTTTATGTTAAGAATGAATTTTGAAGTTTTTAAGCCAGTGAGGATGACCCAAAAAGGAAACAAAATGGAAATCTGAACATCTGAACAAACTCTAACTGGTAATGAAGATCATATGATATAATTCTTGTAAACGGGCCCTGAGGTGAAACTGTTGTCATTGTTGTTGAATCTATCTACCATCTACTAACTCACAATTAATTGACCAATTGTTTGATCTGTAACACATCAGAAAATAGTAAAAAAACAGTCTGTCACAAGGTCCGAGTGTCCAAGGTGACATCTTTAGGTGTCTGATTCTGTCTAACCAACAGCACAAAACTCAAAGAATTTCATAGATAGATATGAAACTCATAGAAATTTCACATCAATATCATACAAACACAACAAGAACATCCTCACACTTTAGAAGCGAAAACCAGAGAAAGGTATTTTTCCTTGACAAAGCTGTATGTACCGTCCATGCATCCATTACTTTTAGCTAGCTATTTTAACCACTAAAAATGCTAAAACCCCTATTTAAAGCTGGTGTTTAGCTTGTCCAGGCTGAAGTATAAACACGGCGTCACAACATGGCAGACTGCATGAAAGAGGACCTGCACCCTCTGTAGATAAAAAAGGCTCATTCCAAGATAACGAAAGCACAACAATTTTAGATTCAGGCTAATACACTAATAAAAACATAATTATTAAAATCTTTTTTCTACAAATAGCCCCCATAAATCCTAGTCACTGGTCCTTTAATCTAAGTGCAGAGCGTGACAGATTAACAGAGACAGAGAAACAGAGGGAATATAAGTGAAGAACATGCCTGAGTGGCCAAAACACCCAAAAACCCAACAACACCCAAACTGCACTCAACTCAACAAATCACAGTGACCGACCGTGTGCTCAGCTTGTGAAAGGTCAAAGGTCACACTACTCACATCGAAGGTCATCTCCAGGACGTTCTTGGGTATCTGCATGATGCCCGAGTCTCCCAGCTCTCCTGACACACACACCCAGGGGTTGGAGGTGGTCATGGCATTGCTCAGCTTCTTGATGGGGATGATGACGACTCTGTATGGGATCACTGCAGGAGAGCAAAACACGTCAGCGGCAGAACAAGTAAATAAACACTGTTTATGGGAATGTAGGTTATCTAACTGGGTTGATTTTCATTACGAAAGATTTAGGGCGAACACGCTGCAGCAGAGAGGAAACAGAATAACAGATCAGGTAGTACAGCATCTGTGCACACTGTACACACACTGCACATGGCTGCATGTCTACAGTCATTTATCTGAATCAGTGCGCAAACGCCGAGATGAATAATGCATTGTGCTTTAAATTTTTGATTAAATTGTACAAACATCCTCATGGTTTATTCACACTAACAGCTCAGCCTGTCATTGATCCACATTCAGCTCCATCCATCTAAGCTGATATTAACCAAACAACAAACGGGGAGAGGAGTTTCTGGAAATATCTACAGCTTTAGATCGAAGGTGGGATGTGGTGCTTTATAGAGGCCCACAGGAGTCAGTCAGGTTACTTTCTGTACAAGATGTTTTACAAGCTACATGTTGTTTTCATAGTTCTGTCCTTTTATCGGAGTGCAGATAATATTTTCCCATGAACTGCAAAACATTGCAATGCAGATCTGCTACTAGTTCAATTTTGACCCAAATGGGCTCACTGTAGTTCTGTGCACAACATCTGTTCACAAAATGTCTCAGTCAAGATAAGTGGCTCCCAAACCTTTTGACTTATGTGCCTTTAAGGTAAAGCTTTGGACCGCATTCACAAACAACTTTTTTCTCTTTCTGTTTTGGGAAAAACTATGACCTCAGTGAACAGGGATTGTTCTTTAATTGGATGCGTATTCCAGGCAGCAGACTGCCCAAAGGAAATGTCCAAATTATCTCAAACTTACTACATTTGATTGCATAAATGATTACTGAAATGACTGACTTCCTCGTGATAAAATCTCACCACAATGTGTGGTGTCAGACAGAACTTTCAGTCACCTCAAAAACATGCAGAATTGGTCAGTCTGTGACATGTGTTGTGATTGAGCAGAGGTCGGGGGGGGTCATATGAAGCCGACGGAGAACTCACTGATGGTGGTGAAGACACTGGTGAAACAGAAGTAGTCGACAGCATTGAGAGAAAGCAGGTGGAACAGGAACTGCTCCTTCTCCTCCTCACAGCGCAGGAAGGCGTAACGCTTGTACAGCTTCCTGTAGACGCAGCAAGCCATGTCAGGTCAGGTTCACATACAGGAAATGTCATCAAATGTTTGACTGTATCATCAGCCGTTCAAACTCTACTGTCTCTGAGACAGTGGAGAAAGCAAGTGTGTCATAGTGTCACCGATGTCACAAGAATGAAAATGTTGAGGTGAATCAGACAAAAAAAAAAGAAAAAAAAAAGCCTGGATTGGGTCAAATCTGATTGGTTACACATGACAATTAAGAGGCTGTCAACACAACACAACAGAATGGTCTGAATATGCAAAGTAAGGAGTAAAGATTGAAATATTGAAGTAAAGTGCAAGTATTGTATGGTAGTTACATTCCATCACTAGCTATTCTGTTCGTTTACTTGAAGTGCATAATGACTCCATATTGCTCGATGTCTACTTAAGGACACTTGGACACGCGGACAGGACGAGCTGAACTGCCAAAGCCGAGATCACTAGATGGCCCTCTCTGCTACCTGAGGGGGGATGCTCAGCTGAACTTGACTGACTCAATGTCATGTGTCATTGTAAGAGACCATCTTATTTTATTTATTTATTTTTTTAAAACCTTTTTTTAGAAAAGATATTTTAGACAATTGAATAAACTTGTTTTTCTAATAAATGCACAAATTTCACCTTTGTGTGACCTGTCAGAGACTGCTGTCAAGGGCAACTTGAATGTGCTCATTAAACCATCTCCAACAATAGGTGGCAGCAGTGAGCACATCCTGGCCATGCCCAGCCACGCTTGAAAGCTCGGAAAGACAAGCTACACACAGGTGCGATGTGTGCTTTACCTGAAGTATTTTCACAGAGTATGTTTGGCTTTCACAAGAGAAAAGATGAGGAGGATGACAAATTGGTTGGTTTACATTGATTATTGTTTTGGGAAATGAAATGATATCAGTACAGAAGCATCTCAGACAGGAACATGGGGAATCAATCTCAGTTAACAAGTGAGTGTGTGTATGCGTGGGCCTGGGTGACCACGTGTGTGCTCACTTGGTTAAGGCTTGTCGGGACAGCAGCTGTTTGAGGTGCTGAGAGAGCACCTTCTTCTCCAGGGACAGACGGATCCAAGCTCTGGCTCGTCCCACATCTGTCTTTATCTCTGACATGCTCTGGATATGCCTGAGGAGAAGCATGTTGGAGAGACAGAAGACAGATGGATGAAAACTCATGCAAACAGGCACACTGGCATAAAAATCCACCCTCATTACTCTGATGTTCAATGACTCTCGGGCGCTGACTGATTACCCACTGTAATTGGCTTTTTGTTTTCCCCATTTCCATTAACCTGCCTTATGTGCTTTTACGAACGGAGCCAGTAACCGAGGACAAGCTGTGCATTTCTACTGCCCACATAATGAGAAATCTTGCCATGACTACATCACGTACCTCATATCCTGTATGACAGACACACGAAGAGACGGCAATGCTATGGAACAATCAGACTTTCTCCTCTCGGGAACATGTGACACTGTTGGGGATACAGGATATGATGGCTGTGTTAACTCAGAAATGCGTGTTAGAGAATGCAGGAGAATGTGTGTGTGTGTGTGTGTGTTACCTGGTGACTCCGCCTGCTGCTGCACCAGCTTCTCCTCTCGGGCCTGGTAGTGCAGCAGGTGGGACCACAGGGCCGACTTTCCCTGTGTGGGTCAGAAAAGTTTGTGTCAGAGAAGCAAAATCACAACACACACACACACACACACACACACACACACACACACACACACACACACACACACACACACAGAGATCACCGATGAGGGAAGAGATTTTGCTTGCACAAAAAGGACTGGGAAATTACCTCGTAGACTCAATACCTAATATGGCCATAAATAATTACCAAGAGTGTGTTTATGCTGTTGAGTGTATGTAAAAATGGATGACATGAGAGATCAAAAGTGAGGATCACCCCCTGGTGGCCGGCTGCAGTACAGGTCAATCTCCTCCCCCTCCATGTTAGCAGAGGGGACTTTGACCTTTGAAACTAAAAACTCTGAAGTACACGTCAAATACATTTTTCAGTCATTTTAGGTAGTTCTTATCACCCTGATGTGTTTTCTAGAGTTTGTTTTTGTTTTGATAGGTTTGGATTTAATTAGTTATTTGATGCCATAAAAAGAGGCTGGAACATCATGATTGACAGCTGAGCGCTACTCGTGATTTGTTCAGGCGGGTGTACGGCTCATCCTGCGGCTCTACTTCCCGATCACTACTGCACAGACTCTTTCTTTAAATGATGTCAGAAGCACCAGATGGCAGTGCTTGTTTCACTTTTGTTTCTGTAATTTCCCAGTTATTGGACTAATAAAGGATTATCTTACAGTGGGAGGTGGAGATGCGTCATCCATATGTGTGTGTGTGTGTGTGTGTGTGTGTGTGTGTGTGTGTATGCAGACCTGTTTGACTTGTAGCCCGTGGCTCCAGATCCTCTCCAGCAGGTCACACAGGCTGGCAATCAGAGTGTTCTCCTCCAGTCCGGTGATGTTGGCCTCGCCGTGGCCCAGCTCCACAGCCTCCCGGCCCATCTTCTCCACCAGCATGCGCTTGGTCTAAACGCACACACAAGCACAAAAAAAACAAGTTCAGGGGTCAGGAATACTGTATCACAGCTCCGTTCTAAGTGCAGGGGATGTGCTGTGCTTGTATGTTTTCACCTTCATGCGACACTCTTTGAGGAGCCCCTCCACAAACTTCCAGTTGGTCTGGGCGATGACGGCGGGAGACAGATCAGACAGTTTGGGCTGTCGAAGGTTCTTCCCCAGGCCGCGGGCCTCCTGCATGTACTTCTGAAGATCAAACAGAAGTATAGTTAGTGAGCTCTGAAGAACATACACTCTGATCAGGCCTGAAGACAGATGCTTGATCTGTTGCATCTTATTTAGATTGTACTGCACACAAGCTAAAGGCTGAGACAGAACACACAGACAGAACGCACACACTCTCAGCAGCCATTTTTTTTAAAGGATAAGATCGTTTTACACGCACGGTGGTCATCAAATTCAAAAACAAAACTCGCCATATTTGAGCTAATTGTGTTTTTACTATCACCACTATACAGTGTAAAAGCTGTGAAAATCCAACACTTCGGAGGATTTATGTGAGTTAACAAAAAGGATGTGACACAAGAGACAAGCGAAAGCCAGTGTGTGTGTGCGTGTGTTGGAGTGTGTTGGGAGGTGAGCAGGATTCCCAGTGAAGCCATAACTGAATGAATGCTACATTACAGAATTTCTATCTAAACAGGATTGGATTGATGTTTGCATGTAATCCAGTGCAATGTGATCTCATTGAAGTCTCACTGATATAAACACACTTGCTGTTGCCACGGTAACCACAGGTCTTGCCAGATAAACCAGGACTGAAATCGTATTATTTATCACATTAAATTCCATAACTGAAAAGTGTCAGGAGAAGGGAAATATAAGAACTGAATTGCACTGAAAAAACTAGTTCAGAGTGTTTCAGTAAGACATTAAAACAGCTGGGAACTCTGGGTAAGAGTAGGGTGGAGGTGGGGGTCCACAACACAGGCAGCTCCTCCACATACCAGGCAAGACGCAGAAGCAGATTTTTTAGGCGGTTTGATAGGTGGAGGGGACGCATTGTCCCACTCCCAAAATGCCATGGAGTTCTGCAGGACCAGACAGCCCTCCACCTGCTGAGGAGGAGGAGGAGGAGTAGGAGGAGGAAGAGGGGTGCGAGCCGCCCCGCCGACCAACCAGCACAGGACACACGAGCGAGAAGACAGGAGAGCACGGAAACAAAAAAAGAAGAACGGAAAACAGAAGGCAGCATGCACATGACGTCTTAAAAGAAGGATGAAACAGAGAAAGCTCAAACAGAATACAACCAAAACGTAACGGCATGAGACATGCTCGCACACTACGCAATGTTAGAGAACAGAAGAGGAGAGAGGGCAGGGCATGGAGCCAGTTACGGCGAGATTTTTCTACCTCTTTCAGGTCGTTGTCGAGGTTTAGATGCTCCGTTTGTTGTCTGTGACGGTCTTTCCTTCGCTGAGCCGTCGCCGTCCTGTGAGACCACCTGCAGGCGAAACATGCAATTATAAAACCAATTCTAACGAAATTCACAGAAATCGTCTTCCTCATTCGTTGCTTTCTCCACCACCCATCTGTATGCGCCTCAAAGGAATAGTCCAACACATATTCGCTGTCTCTCACAGCACATCGATCAGTGCATCATTCAGATGTTAAGGTATTCAGATGGATGGTAGGGATGGGCAGCAGCGCTCCTCCTGCTCAGTTATATATCGGTGCATTTGCTTACATACAATCAAATGGATTTGATGATGGAACAGAGGACAGCAGACAGCTGTCCTACAGCGAAGACAAGTGCTGCTGTTTCAATAGCCAAGTGGCATGTACAGGAGCACCTGTGTTTAAAAGGAAATGGGATATGTATACTCCGACTGCAGGGCGACTATGGTAACTGTGTGAGTTATTTCCTTCGAAGTGCTGAACATTTCCCTATGTCATGGAGCTATTTAGCAATTAATGAAAAATGCCTTCAAAAATACATATGGAAATTTTTTTTCTATCAACTACAGCATGACATATGAAGCAACAGCCTGTGAGAGCGCAGAGGGTCAGTGCTGACTTCATCTGCCGGTTTCATGTGTGGACTTCAGTCAAGAGGTGGAGGTGGACTCACTTGTTATTGGTCGGCCCCGTGTTGAGCACGTCGGCCTGCAGCTTGGGGAAGAATCCCTGTTCGTATTTGCCCTGACCGATCTTCATGTCCAGCAGATGTGGGTGGATGGCGGTGTGGTCGATCTTCATCAGCCGCTGCTCAATGGCCTGAGCTGTAGGGGGCACAGTGTTAGATTTACTGCAGTTCATGTAATCGTAGAAAGTCAGAGCACAGAAAACTGAAAGGGTAATTCCGTTAACCATAACCTGGGTTGCATTTATTTTAAGCTTTGTCCTTTCTAAATCAGTTACGATTGCATTGCAGAGATCTGATAGCAAAGTAACATCAATGGAATAGACATGAATTGTCCCTTGATTTGACTAAGACGCAAGCTGGCCTAACCACTTGCACATCGAACATATACAGATTAAAGAAAATACATCTGTGTCATCTGTGTCACCACAACAAATGTGATTTGGCACATTTCAGCTGTAATGTGTCAAAGAGCTGACAAGTACACACTCACACCCACACATTTCACACACACTTCTTCAAACCTGATGAAACAAGCATGACATGCTCTAACAGCTGCTCATTTAGCACAAAGAAAAAGCCTGGCTGAACTTCAAGGCAGGTTGTTTACATTATAAATCACAGATAAGCATGGTGTCCTCTCCTCTGTTGCTCTCTCCGTCTTTTGCTCTGTCCATTCGTCTCTTGTGATCCACAAACACGCTTGGACTGACTCATTTATACGTGTCCTTCACCTGCTTTATCTTCTCCTAACACATCAGCAACAGTAAACACTGCATCCTTATCAGTTGTTTGTCAGTGTAACTTTGTTTGTGGTTAAACTGTCTGGCTTATGCTGCCCTGCTGGACCTTCAGACAGAGGCTACAGTATTAATCTTAGTTCTGGAGCGAGCCGTGAGCAGAGGCAACGGAGCGAGTCGCCACAGGGGAAGGCAGGTGGATGGAAAGGCTGCCTATTGTCTGCTTAATTGGGTACGTGCATGCACCATCACCCCTATATGAGCTCATCCTCAGCAATTGAGGCTTAACATCGCTCGGCCATTTAGCATGAAGCATTGTGGGTCACAGGCACATGACGTGTGCACACACACACACACACACATTTTATTTTACACCCATGCCAACGCAGGCTCGTATATGTAGTGTAGAATTTGACTGAGCTTCATCACATGGTGCGATGACAATCACCTGAAGCTCATTATCATCCAAACCAATGAGCCTGCGGTGGACTGCAGTGCTGCAAATGTGGGTGCTGCTGCAAAGAAACTACAAATTCTAAAACATGGATGCTTCACACACATCTCAAGCCGGGCAGCACAGAAGATCTATACGGTCAAGATCTATAAACAACAAGCAGTTAAGTAACAACTAATCTCTACATCAGAACTTTTTTATATAGTGCAAACTGTTTTGTTTTTTTTTTTACATTTACAGCGAAAAACTGTCAACTTTTTAAATACACACAAGAACCTGCAGTCTTTTGCAGTTTTATCGACATGATTAAACCACAAGTGAAACCACGTGGCCTCGCAGATTCCCTGTCGACCTCGAACAGTCTGAGTCAGTCCTGAGCCTGACCTCCTGCCTCATATTGTACATTCAGCACCAATTAAAGGTCTAATAAAGGGAAAGCCAAGCAGCACTAATTGAGAAAACAGGAACAAAGAAAACGCTCTTGCAGTAAGACGGCGTCAGAGACTGTGTGCTGGAGCTAATGTGAGAGAGACCATGATGGAGTGTTTGCTGCACAGGAAGAAAGACGAAATGAGAAGTGGGGTTTTCTGGTCACTGGGGAGGCCTGAGCTGCTTCCAGACGATAAATGAGAAACAAGAGGGGAAGGAGAAATGGAGGAAAAGGCAGAGAGATGGAGTGTTTTGAGGGATGGACAGACATGTACAGCATGTGAGCTCCTTTCCTGTTGCCGATTAAAACCAGAACCCCTCTGGTGTGGATAAACCTCTCAAGGCAATGCTGTTCCAATTTTAATCACGTTTTCTGAGAAATAAATCACACTCAGACACGCTTGAGCTCTCACACCTCTCCCTGCTGAGCTTACCAGACTCCTTGAGGATGGAGCACCTCTGGTAGCTGGATGATCGGAGGCTGGGAGCGCGGACGTTGTAAAGGCGGGCCTTGTCGATGCGAGTATCAAAGACGCGAAGCAGAGGCTCCTTCTCCTCCCACTGGGACATGATTTTGTTGTCGATGAAAGTGGCAAACATTTGCGTCTCGATGAAGTGGGAGAGGAAGGGCAGGTAGGGCTCCGGCTGGTCGGACAGGAACGAAGCCTGGGGAGCAGAGGCACAGAAAAATGTTAAACAATATATGGAAAACCATGCAGCATTTTCTGATACCTCACTGTAAATGTCTTTCTGGGAAGAAAGAAGCAGATGTAGGAAGTTTACGGTGTCTGTTAGCAATACAGCATAAAGCCAAGGGGATAACTTTAAAAAGACCAGCACTGCATGTTTGCGTGGATGGGAAAAATTTTGTTTTTGGAGAACAATGTTGCAGTGAAATGAAAAAGTGAGGACTAATATTAAATATATAATAATAATAATACATTAGTATACTGTAGGAGCTCACACAGCAGCATGGTTGACTGTCAGATGAAGAAAGAGAAACATGCATGTTGTCGACACCATATTACAATCAACATATACTGCCATATACTGCAAAACACAAACTTAGAAATAACAGCTTGTACCAAATAAAAGTGATGTTTTCACTTGATGTCACTTTTTCATGTTGATTTCACTTGTTTTCACTGCTTGATGTGCATAATATATGGTACAAATTTTTATATCAACAGCAGACCTACTTGCAATCGTATGCAGTAGGTGGCATTTCTACAATTCTTAAGGGAATTGTACTGCATGTAGTATGCAAACACTGCCATTTATAATCCCTACTCTGCCCTGAATACAGCTCATAATTCATCACACAAAACATAACGCGTTAAACTGAATTTGTCTTCCAGTGCACACACACACACACAATCCCATTACATCATACACTAATTCATGTGACCATGTAATGGATCTGTTTGTATTAAAAAGAAACAGGTCTTTGCACTGCAGAAAAACAACAACAACAGTATTTGTGCATGATTTAGTCACCTTATCAAAGTTGTGCATCTGCTCCCTGTTGGTGAGCCAGGACTCAAGGTCTGGGGCGCTCTGGATGACAAAGGCTTCATAGTCAGCAAACATGGTGGTGAAGCGGCTGGCGAACACCTCCCGCAGCTGGACGTTCAGCTTGGCGTTCTTTAGCTCCTCCTCTTCAGCTGCTGTCCGGCTCCCTTGCCCTTCAGTGCTCTGAGCTTTGACTCCTGCCCTTAGGGCTTCCACGCGGGCTACAGTCACTCCGGTGCGTTTGGTCAGTGCCTGCAGTCTCTCCAGGGTGGCGTTACCCTGCAGCAGCTCCAGCACGGCCAGCTCCTCCCCTGCCAGGTTACCATTACGGCCGTCGTCCTCGAGCTGCCGGAGGGCAACAGTCTTACGCTCGCTCCCGGGGGTGGAGGGTGTGCTGCTGGGACTGGTGCGGGTCCGTGGCGGGGCGCCTGTATTGGCAGGAACGCCAAAGCTAAGCAACACCTCACTGAGCTCCTGGATGAACTCGGTCTTGTTGGGGAAGTGGGGAAAGTCCTCTGGAAGCTCGATGTACTGGTTGTCAATGTCAACAAAACACAGGTTGGCCTGCAACAGGGAAAGACATGAATTATCACAACAATCTCAGGATTAGAAAAGGTTCCTTATATTTAATGCTATGTGATGCACATTTATGGTATCACAAAATCTCTACATCACAGACAGAAGATGACGAGTGTCCTTTGGGTGCTAGTGACAGTAGAAACAGGTGCCCAGAGAGTGGGAACAGGTTTTCTCATATGGCATATTGAGGACAGGTTGGTTACAGGAGGTATGATGCGGACTGGGAGGCGCAGTGAATGTAGGTCAGTGTGTGATTGATAATAACACATTGTGGGAGATCAACCCAAATCTGACATAATAGATTTAGCATCACAGCATCATGTGGGATTAAAACAAAACCTCCGATAATGCTAGAGCTCTAAACTCAAACCCACAAAGATGGGAACAGATTCAATGTGGGAGTGATATAGGATGTACAGACTGGAATATGGAGGTCAGACTGCAGTGTGTGGTGTGTCCATGGAGGAATATCCAACATCTATAAATAATAAAATCAGTAGCACTGATCAGTACCACTCCTTAATTACACATGAATACAGTGTGAGCACAATAACGATAGGGACAGTGGGTCAAAGTTGGGTCTGTTCACCGTCATGGATGTTTAAAGCCTCACTGCTCAAGGTCAGGTGTGTTTACAAACAGCAATTTAACACTCCAATACTCACAATTCCTTGGCTTTTAATCAGAAACTGGGAAAACTGTTGAACCGAACATCTACGTCAGGCTATGTTTGACACGCCGCACAGCCGTCGGCAACTACTGCGGCCTAATTCCACTCGAACAGATGACTAATTGGCAAAACACTCCTTCTACTGTGTGTTTTTGGATGCGAGACTGAGGCCCTGTTCCTCATCTGTGTCCAGTCAGAGGACACGCAGCTGGTTTAGCCAATCAAAGACAGGAGGTTGTTCAATGATTTGGGAGATGATTAAAGAACACACTCACACACACACACACACACACACACACACACACACACACACACACACACACACATCAAACCGTTTTATAAACAGAAAAGTGGCCCTATTTTGAATCTAAAGCCCACTGGGAACACTTCTATATATTGAAAAAGAATAGCTAGATTGAAGAACAGGGTTCAAAAAGGCAAACTTTGCCTGGCATCCACTCCCCATGTTTTTCTCTGTCCTCATCATCTCCTCTCTGCTTTGCTTTAAACCGTTCTTTCATCATCAGCCCATTTCTAGGGCACCTCCACTTCAAAGGATCATTCAGACATGAACGCTGGGAGATTCGCCAGTCTAGGCAGGCAGGGGACACCCGCGTGGGGGAGGAGGGCTGGGGTGGGGGAGCTCCGTGGCAGCATCCACTGTTGGCTGAGATCATTAGCATCCATACGGAATGTGCCGGATTAACGAGCGCTGGGAGTCGGGGGATGTAAGCAAAGCCGGAAGCCGGCAAGTCTGGATGTTCCGCTTTGTTAGGGCCTTATCTCACTTTACCACATGAATACACACATACACACAGTCTTGTTTCTGTCCCTTCTGGGGACATTACACAGACTTACATTCATTTCCTGGAGGCTTAACCAGCATCTAACCATAGCAACAATTACTTGCCTAATCCTAACTCTTACCTTAACCTAACCCTAACCTCTACCTAACCTTAAAGCAACGCTTTACCATAATATTTAATGATTTATGATGTGAGGGCTTATGTTTTGCCCCCATAAGTAACATGGGTCCACACACACACACACAAATACATGAACATTCGCAGCAACCCTAAAAGGCAAGAAGAAAGCAGAGACTAAAGTCCACTTCAGACTCATTATGACTTAAGGTGAATTTGTGATGAATAATAGGTAATTCCCTGTCCCATTGTGTGAATGTGTGGGAGTGTGTGTGTGTGTGTGCATTTGTTCAGAACACAAAGGTGTTTTCTTGCAATTTCCTGTCTAGGAGCCTGGCAGTCTGCCTGTGTGCCTGCGCTGCTGTTTTTCAGATGGCCTGGGACAAACGTATCGTCAGCAGCAACGAGCACTGTGGGCAAACTGCTGCAGCTCGTGTGTGCATTCACTTAAAGTAATTGTTTTATTATACTTGTGCAAACTTTGCATTGCAGTTTACATACTCAACCAAACCTTATTAGAGCTTAAATGTAAGCCTATTTCCAGTCTTTAAAATTACAACTTGAGTTTAATCAATAAGTTAAAGTTATAATGTAAAAAGTCATATATACTAATATAAAAGCCTTTCACACTCGTAGGTCGTAGCCCTGGGCTAACACGAGCCCCAGAGAGAGCTCAGGTTAGCCTATGACCAGTTATCTCATTTCAGAAGCATCAAAAATGCAGATGTTCCCATGCAGTTAGAGTTCAAGGGCTGACTTAAGGGTTTAATAAGCCTGAAAATTAATAATATATGAGTCATAATATATTATAAAGTCACAGTCAGCAGATCATAACCCAGCTGAACTCCTTTGGGAGGGTTTTGGGGTAAACTGATCCAGACTGAGTACTGTTTTGGGTTGTACTGAAGGCCTTCTTAAGATTCAATATGAGGTCCCATGGCTTTTAAAGTTCTATATGGTTGTATCTAAAATGGTTATCTAGAGAGAAAGGAAGTATAACTCCTCTCAATGTGACTCGATGAAATGGTTTCCTGTTGTTATTTGGAGTAGATTAGCTACTCCTCATCTGACTCATACTTTAAATTTGTTAAGATTTGGAGTCCTTTTACTGATCATACCAAAAAGCAGCACAACAACACAATAATACATTTAGCTCTGTACCTCCTGAGGAAGCTCAAGTTTGGAACGGTCGGTGCCCTCTTTGGACTGTAGACCCATCAGGTAGGGAACAGGAGCGTCCAGGAAGTGCAAAAGAGAGGCGGGCAAGATGGGAACATAGACGTGTTGCCACTGGAAGGGAAACAGCAGGGTGGTGATGCCCTCGGCCACCGTCATCAACCGCTGGTAGTCTGAGAGAAGGATGAAGAAACACGATGATGTGAGGAAATGGAATTTAAGTGTTAATCGACAAGTTTTTTTGTTTTTTTCTTCCATTTTGTAGGAGGGAGAAACACATATGAACTGTAGAGCTCATATGATGAAGAGCTCTTTCATCAAAGGTCATGCCGTTTAACTTGAACCGCACGTCACAGATATGTCGTGTCTGATTTAATCAAAGTTAAAGGGTTAAAGTTAAAATTCAAATTTAAAAGGTCATGACTGCAACATCACTTGTCTGATTTTGATAAACCAGGTGAGCAATGATACATTTAAAACAGAAGTTTCCCGAGTTTTGAAACTGCGGAGTAATCAGCCTGACAATTAAAGGTCAGAATGTTCATCTTAAGTCTAAATTTTTGATGTATATTCCAAGTTTTATGTCTTGTCAATTGCTGGTTTATCGTCCTTGTTGATATCTTCTGTTTATTTAAAAGAAATCCGTATTCCTTTTCCCAAAACAAAAGAAACAAACAAAGCCAAACAAACAGTGCACTATTTTCAGGGGCGGATTAATTCACATTTGGTGTTGCAGTGAGTATAAGTGGGAGCAGGTTAGTGTATGTGGGACAAAATAAATTACATTGTGTGTGTTCATCATGCTAGTGAAAGGAAAACAGCGTGGCTCATTGATGCATTTTTAATCCTTTTATTTTATTTTCTAAAACCGAGAGAAAGACGAGCAGTGATCCACGGGCAGATTATTACATTACATAAAGATGCTGTTACATTCTATATGAAAAGAGGTCGATGTGTTCTCATTGAACTCCTCAACCAGGTAAAAGTGATTTTATTGCACTACACAGATTCTCACAGAGGAGAAAGAGTAAGAGATTTATGAAATTCAAATGTGTGAGCGTACTGACGCGCGAGAGACACTTTAATCAAGTGATTCAGCTCGTGTCGGAGAGTGGGTTAAGGTTACGAACACGAGGTATTAGATTCTGATGGATTCTTTTCAATCTCGTTTTCACATGTGAGTGAGTTTGTGTGTGTGTGTGTGTGTGTGTGTGAGTATTGCCTCTGCTGTTCCCTAAAACAGATTAAGGCCAGACTGGCTTTAGTATTGAGTTCATCAGCAGTTTTATCACGTTATTATGATGGTCAGAGTGAAAAGTCTGCACGATCTCGAGGAAAGCAAATAAAAAAAGAAAGAAAACATAACAGACTCTCTCTTCTTCTAGTCCCTTTTCCCCTTATGTCATTCCCTTTCATCCCAGCTGTCCTCCCGCCTCTATGTGCACACGTTGAATGTATGCATGAAAATGTATTAAGCTCTCCTGTGCCTTAACCACATCGATTCATATTCAGCAAGACGACGACAAGAAGCAGCTGCCTGTTCCCTTTTGAAATGTGAGTGTGTGTTTGTTTCTAAGTCTTCTAAACACATAAAAAATTCATACAAAGCCCTCTGACTGAACAAACAGCAGGTATAATGACCCAAATGCCAATAAAGTGGACAAAATACTTCAAAATATGTCAGGTCTAACAGAAAAGTACACCAACACACACTCACACACACAGTCCAATAAATCAGTGTCATCACACTCTCTGTTCAGCACTGAGCAGTGCCTGACACAAAGGGAGGCTAAACTTAACACCATTGTGTGTTTTATCACGTGCACCTGCAGTGAGTGTGTGCATGTGTGTGTGTGTTTTAGTGAGTACCAGTGCTTATGGGCCAAAAGAACAAACAAGTCATCAGATTCATGGCTTAAGAGATGAATGATTGTAATTTATGATGATCTAATGATTCTATTTGTCATCTCGAGGCCTTTGAGAAGCATCAGGGATGGTGACAGGCAGACAGGCTTGTTGTGACAGGAAAACAGAAATTGTGCGTGCGTGTGTGTGTGTGCCACTTGTTCTTTGTCATACCTAAATTCCTTCCAAGACTCACGATAAGCACCTTTCTGAACTTACATGTTTCGTATCATCTTGTTTCCATGACTTGCTCCTTTATGTTGGGCTCTTGATATAATCATCCTTAACCTGAACACTTTCTGAAAGTCTCCTTCACGTATTGGTACACATTCAAAAGACTGTAACCACTGCCAAGTCAAATCATTTGTATTCTTTAGTCCTGCTTGTGTCAGAGGTGAAAAGGTGGTAGAAAATGTGTGAAATGCGGCATGTAAGAACGGGAAGACATCACAAACCCCCCAAAAAATCCAATGCAATTTAAGCGACCAGCTGGACCCAGCAGCTTGTTGCACCATCTGATCATTCGACTGTAGAACCAGGTAGCGTCAAACCAAACTCCTCATGTTCAGTTCCATATCTACTACAGTGAATGTCAATACGTTCACACTGTCATTGTGAGCACGCTAGCATTTAGCTCGTGCTGGCTCCGAGAGCTTGCTGTTGTCAGGTATTTTTACTTTTACTTGACCACGGTTGCTAAAGATGGTTTTCTGCACAACAAGCCTTTACGGCTTCACAGAACCACTAGTGGTTTCGAGACGTCTTTTTGTCTATGCTTTCACCTCACTGATTCATTTCAACCCTAAGACAAAACACAACAAGAAGACAGACAAGTCAGAACCATCCCACATCACTCACTCTCTCTCTCTCTCTCTCTCTGTGTGCTGTATGTTTAAGTCTGTATTCACTTTTTCTCAAGTCTGAACAGGTTCAAACGGCCGTCTGTGGGAAACCCAGCGAGGGAGTCTGACTGAAACACTCCTGTATCTTTTTTCATGTTGCAACAAATCTTTTTCCTGCCTGTTCCCCCTCCAGTTCTTGTCACACCAGGATTAGTTTAGCCTTGGTGTCTGGGCTGGCTTCGTTAGCACATTTGCTGTTATAAGCTGAAATGTGTCATATGGTGATATTCTGTCACACCTCATATTTTCCTTTCCATACACCGAAACGCATCAAAGCCCACACAGCAAGGCCTCATAAGGAATAACGAGAAGAGGAAGGAATCCAACAGTGAGTTACTTTTTATTTTCTGAGTTAAACTAATCCATCATTTTTGTTAGAAATAGCTACGGGTGCTTCTTTGAAAAAGCCCTGATCCATCTTTAAAAAGGTTTGCTACATCGGCAAAAAACAAACATTGAAATGTGACAAGAACGAGTGCTGTGATGGGTGAGCTAGTGTGTAATCATTTAAAGGAACAAAACAAAAGAAAACCAAAAAAAAAAAAAAACCCAAAATCTGATATAACAAGGCGTAGCACTGCAGAAAGCCCCAGCAGCAACAGGGCCCAAGGATGCAGAAAAACAGGACGGAACATGTCATTGTGAAACTGTAACAGTGCATCAGGGACTGATAAACAAGGCCAGCTCAGTCTCACAAGGGAAGAGGCAAGCTGTCTGTGGTAAGCAGCTGACATTAGACATTCTCCTAATGCAGAGATGGTAAGACTTTAGTTCAGCTGCACCCTGATAATGTTGTGATATAATAAAAGAAAATTATTGTCTGGAGGGAAGATTAGTGAGAAATGAAAAGAGGCTTAGAGATGCATCCCATCCCATGACAAATGAAAGAAATCAGTAATTCTGAGTGAGAGCCTCTGTCAACGCACGAACAGAACATAAAGATGGTGGAAAATGCTTTAAATGGCCCAAGTCAGTCATGGGGAAAGCGAGCATGTGAAGGTTAGAGGAGATAATATGCTTTGTGAGTGCATCTTAATGTGTCTTCAGTGGGATCGTTAGCAAAGGTTAGCATAATTTGAGCGGAATGTTGAGGGCCTAAACTCTTCTGGTTTCCAGCTTTGCAGTAGATGCATGAACCTGACTACAGTGATTTTCTCCCTTTCAGATACAAGAGCACTGAGGCCTCAGCACACTCAACACAACAAACTGTGAGCAACTTCCCCTGCAGTCTTATATGCATTTTCTGCAACAAACAACACGTGTGCTCATGCTCACATTTGTATAGCATGTGTTTTATTGCTTTCGTTCCTGTCTGCTTCCCAACACACTGGCTATGTTGTCGCCAGACAGGAAGACAGGAAGTGACTGGGTCATGTGTTTACAGAAATTAACAAGGCTGCATTCCACACAACAACTCAGGGTTGTCCAGCAAAAAAACACAAAAAAAATGCTGTACCTGGTTTAACTCACGCCACAATGCAAGTCACCAACATGTGGCAAGGTGTTGCACTGGCCAATCACATACATGCAAGCACATACTACTGGTAGACTACTTTGTGACACTAACACTGTATTTCTCTGTTCACCTCACGATCATCATGACTAAGGTAAAATAATTACTGCTGCGATAACTTTCCAGGAACTATGGTTTTCTGTAATTTGGGTGAAATGCTCCTTTACATACAAGCGGCTTCTGTCAGAATTCATGCACATACTGAATCAGCTGTCTCTGTGTTCTGATTGGCTGCCAGGAATGTAAATGAACTACACTGATTACCATAAAAGGACATTCCAGCCCCCCCACCACTGGGGGAGACATCTGCCTATCCCCACCTGTCACAGCCAATAAGTATGAGAGGAGGACAGGTATGGGGCGGGGGCTCTGATGATGCCTCTACCTGTCACAGTGTAATTGCTTGTTGAGTGATCATGAAGAGTGTGGGAATATATGGCTGGGCAGCATCTCATTAACATCCAGGGATCACTCGTCGTCTTTCCCCTGAACTGAACCTTTCCATCGCCTGCCTCCAGCCAAATGACTCTACTGTGTGGGGTTTCTCTCCTCATTACACAGAAATTAGGACTCGCTAGGGCAGACAGATGAAAAAAAAAAGAAACAGGGACTCACTCAAGTGAGGTCTGCATTTTACTGTTTCCCTCCAGGTGCAGTTGTCTTTGACGTTGACAGTGATGAATAAAACACAGAGAACCTTTTCATTTTCAAATCACATTATAATGGTGGAGGGCTTTGAGACAATTTAAATTAACATTTCTAACACTGCTTTGACTCAAATATCCCTAAATATGACAGAATATACTACCCTAATTCATAAAACGTCTGACTTTTTTCTTAAATTTTACATTTTGGTGATTGAATGATGTTCTGACTGGGGCAGATATTCAGGATGGAACATGGGGCAACGCACTTAGCTGACAGAAATGGGAAGACTGATGTCATGTCTCATTAAGGGCTCATTAGCCTAGCCAGTGATGGGCTCTGGCACTGGCTCTATGGCTGTATGTGGTGGGGCATCGCAGCACAGAAAGTCGTGATGCATTTATGGTGAAACAGTTCCAAACCTTGCTACTGTATAATACTTGCTGTATTCTTATGTGGCTTATTATGTGAAAAATACACAGGGAACTCTAAACTATCCATCCTTTTAGAGGCAAATCGACGCCAACTTCTTTTCTAACATGTACGGCAGACTACATGGCACTGCGTCACACTTCATCCACTAGAAGGCCAACTTAAAGTGCACTGCATGTTTACGTTTTTTCCGTTTTCATTTTGCGTCATGCAGGACGCAGTTAAGATACTCTTTCAGCTGCTCTCTCTAATTTTGGCTGCTACTCTTTACTCATGCAGGTTTTAATTTAAGCTTTGAAAGGAGCGGCAGAGTGATTTCACTTGTTCGCCTCTTGAAGTTGCACCACAGGAACGTGTCCTCCTTCGCGCATGCTGCAGAATACTGCAGATACATGGTTTTATTTTGAGGTTGTACCTTGGCTTTGTGTGCAAACCTTACAGGTTTAAGTGACTCATCCGAAAATAAATAAACAAGCTGCAGAAAAAAAAAGTGGTACAGAATGCGTTTCAGACCACAGGAGGCACAGAGTGAAACTGAGAAAGAGTAGGATAGAGGAATGTAGGGCGAAAAATGATCTAGTTGCTCTGCATGTGAGGGTAATGTGTACCAGCACAAACAGCAGCACACACTCATGACTCACTGCAGCTGTAAATAATGGATAAAGGGAAATCTCATCACTGTGCATCTCAGGAGTAGCTGAAACTTTCTACGAGCTTTAGACATTCTTCATGATCATTTGAGACCATTTTCACCACTTTCCTTTGTCTCTGATGTTTTAACACGGCACTCTGTATGAGATTTTCCCTGCCTGACAGCATACATGTTCATAAAACAGGACAGATTTCCTCTATGTTTGAATTTTGGTTTTTCTCACGATTTAAAAACAGTCACCCACTCCTACTCACATGTTAAATGTAACGAAAGATTCTGCCATGAAGGAATGAGATTCATTGAATAAAACTCTTGCTCTCTCATATTTTGTCTTCATCAAGAGCTTAAGTTGTAACTTCCCCTTGCAGAAGATGGAAATGAATGGACAAGCCTGGGTATTAGGACTCTGAACACAGCGCAACGCTAATCTGAGATTTATTCCAGCATCGCAAATTAAAGACACAGTTCCAAAAATAAATAAATAAATACATCAAAAATTCATATTTATCCATCTAGATTGCTTTGCTGTGAGTTGTAGAGTTTAAGACACATCCTCGTTAGAGATGTGTGCCTCTTTAATATTCTAGAACTTCACTTGTGGTGCTTCAAGCGCCAAAAACAACTGTGCTCTAACGTTCCATGTTTAGTGAGTGAGTGAGTGAATTAACAGCGAGCTTACAACTTATGCTGCATTAGTCATTAGCAGCTCCTGTTCGCAGTGTACTGACTGATGTACAGACAATCATCGCTGGGTCACTTGGATGCTGAAGAAAAAGCTAAAAACGTGAAGGTCATTGGCTATGATCCTGAGTTTATTAACATGTGTCCTTACCCTGTGAGTAGAGGAGGATCTGCATCTCGAGCAGGGTGCAGGTGAACACCTGAACCAGGTTCTCCACTCCTAGCAGCCTGAAGGCCTCAGCGAGAGGAAAGTCAGCCAGTGGCAGCTCACCGGGCCCAGGCCTCTGGCAAACGACGGGCTCGTATACGCCATGGAACTTGAGCGAGCGTCCCGGCGCGGGCAGAGGCACCTCGTACAGGATGTTGTGAACGTAGCTTTCTAGTGGCAGCGGGGGAGCCGTGGCTGCAGTAACAGCCCTGTGCAGCTGCAACAGGAAGCTGCGGCATGCATGCATGAAGGGCATAGGTGTGATGAGACACAAGGCCTTGGAAACATAGAGGGTGTCCCGCGATGAGTCATAGCCACCCGCCCTGCGAGACGAGGAGGATGAAGAGGCGGGAGAGTCAGCCTCGTCTAAACTGCTGGCCAGAGAGTCCATGCTGGAGGAGGAGGAGGAGGAAGAGGAGGAGGAGGAGGAGGAAGGGGGGTTGGTGGAGGCGTGCTCTGCATTGTGCATCTGGTAGAGGGTCTGCATGGCAGAGCAGATCTGTGGGCTGGTCACCTCCTCGTAAAAGGTGTGAACAAAGCCGTAGGTCCGGGAGCCATCCTCCTTTGTGATGATGAAGGAGTGGAACTGTGGCTCACGCTGGTCTGTCTGCGTCCTGAACGACAGGCCTTTAGGCATACAGAGCTGCAGAGAGAGGACACGGAACAGGAGTCAGTCATTTCAGACCAAACTAAACTAACTTTTGGGTTTTTTTTTAATGATGATGTCATTTTTAAAATTATTCTGATGATAAGTTTTTGTTTATGGAACCCTAAAAGCTGGTGCTGTGTGTGTTAGCTCTTCTTCAGAGTGACCAGGTCAGGTTGGTGGGGTGGGCTGCATGCATGGCTGCCTATCACACTTTCTGTGGGTTTTGGAAACCATCATTTGTTGACTTCTACATTAAATGGCTTTGATCAACAAAAACAGTCATTTTACACTAAGACGCTTAGTGTTTAACAGGTAGTTTACAGAGACATATCCAAGTCTGGGACCTGATTGGATTATGCATGAGTAATGTGTATCACTGATGACAAACACATCATCTCACCCAGCCTGTGTCTGACATTAGTCACCATCACGACCACATTCTCTATTCAGTTTTGTTGTCTAGAAAGCAATTACACTTCATCCTTCACCTCTCGCCCCAGCCAAGCTGAGAACAGCAATGAAATCTAACAGAGCAGAGAGAGATATAACCCAAATCTCACACAACGCAGAGACGGAATTTGGCAGGCACTGTGCCAAATCAGTATCGACTCACTGCCTGCAGAATGAGCCCGGGTGCCATTACAGTCACAGAGCTAGTGGGAAGTAACAAAGTGAGATTCCAGGTATGATGCAGGAACAAATATACATTTGACCTCTGGTAGACTAAGCCAATTTTCTGTTCATGTTCTTCATGTGAATAAACAACATAAACAGGAAATAAGGACAACAGATGCCGAGAACGTGCTTATGGTTTGTTGTTCACAGTGCAAGACATCTGCTGAGGCTTTTACTAAACAGTAAGAAGCCGCCATCAGCTTTATGTTTTGGTAGAGCTTAATGTGGACAAACTTAATGGGGTAAACTGTGGCCATCAATGTGCTGTAAACTTCAGATCCCAGCAGGAGGACATGGGAACAAAGGTCTGTGGTTGACCCTCAATGAGACCAGGTAGAAAAGAGAGGAGCAGTGAGGTAATTATCAAATTTTGCGGGGGGGGGGGGGGGCGGTAATCAAAAAACAATCATCACAAGAAGTGTGATTACACTCCCCCCATCCTCATCATCTCCTACCTCGCAGGAGGAGGACAAGGAGCTGGGATGAAAGATGAAAGAAAGAGTGGGGAAGAGGATGATGGGATGAGCAGCTGATGGAGGTATGAAGGAGGATGAAGAAGGGGAAATGAGGGGCTGTGGAGGCCACAAGACATAGAGAGAAAGAGAGAAAGAGAGAGAGAGAGGGGGAGAAAAGATGCTGCTTCTAGAATGTCTCTCAGCCGTCAAAGTCGACAGCTCGTAATCATCTGGGCGTTGGGTTTCAGACGCAGCGTTGCTGCATAATGGACTGTTTCCATGCCGACGTAAGGCGAGAACCGCAGCTGAATTATTCAGCAGTGCTGACGCCAGGACAGGTGGAAAAGTAGGCAGTGACCTTCCATCACAAGACAGAGACAGGCATAGACACACACACACACACACATACACGGCCTATACATTCACATGGAGGATTCAGTCCTGTTACTCTTTAAGGTCACCTGACTGACACTTCAGCATATTCAGTAGAGCCTCATCAAACAATGACACTTCTCAAACACAAACCCATTGGTCCGGTTTTGTGAAACACAAGTACTGGAATTCTGCTGACATTACAGTATGTGAAAAAACAAGTTTTCATTAGAGGTCTTGTGACCATCATCTCTTATCAATATGCAATACATGTGAATTCCTTTCAAGAAAACTGTTTCAGTTTACACACAATAGGTTTGTGTTTATTTTTCTGGATTCCGTTTTTCTCAAATTTCTGAAATCACTCTTTCAGGTCACATAATCCTCATCACGCTGCACAAATGAAACACACACATATTGTAAATCCAAATCTGTGTTCGGATTTACGATGCAAGTGGGTGGGGGATACATCACCACAAGTTGTGGAAAATCATCTAAACTGCCTAAATTTCCATTTTTACATTATTTCTTACTGTCATTTGTATGCTTTATACACTATATGTATGAGCTTATCTTAATACATGCCGAGTTCCCCTCAAAAATGAAATAAGCATTTTTAGTATTTAACGGGAGGAGGCCCAGATGAAAATAAAGTTAGTTTAAAAATACAAAATGAGGAAAACCACTGACGTGTTATAACAGCCTATTGCACCCATGCTGCACAATAAATAAATGAAATGAAAAGTGAGGCTGAGCATGCAGTGGGCTGCTAAAGCTCCCACAGCTGTCGGCTACTGTCAAGTCTCAAGAGCATTTCAAAACACTTCAACGCTTCAATATCGGAGCATGAGGTAAAAGCAGCCGTGGAGTATCGGTCAGGATTTATCCTGCACTGCACAACACACATGTTGAATTATTAAACATACGAGGTGTGACCTTGCCATGTGTCAGAATATCACATTCATCTGTGCTTTTCTTTGCCTTTATTTGTTTACATCATCTACCAGCACTTCCTTTTTGCCCTGTAACTATGGATACACAGACAAGCAATCACCTTGATGACTGTAGATAGATACTGAATAAAAAGTCTAGATTTTATTAGGCAAGTAATGAGGTTTTTTTTTAAATATGATTTTTAAGCAGATTTATGAATGTTTACACCTCTAAATCCACTTGTAACATCTAAATTGAGACAACAAAACTGAAACTGGAAGCTGTAGTCAACGTGGACCTCCATGAAAAGCTCTTCAGGTGATTACAGACAAGGGGATTTATCATTGCTCCGCTAATCAGAATCACATTGGGATGGCGGTGTGTCTTAATCCATGGTCTCTATGCTCAGATGCGCAATTCCTGTCTTTCAAGGAAGTGTCTCTGCCCCAAAATGCTAATTTAAACAATCCACACTGTCCTCTGTTTCCTCTCAGTGACCCTTTTCCCACTCTGTTGGAGGTATTGGACTTCATGCGTTGAGTTTACCCACACTCATCATCTGTGGTACACTTACCATGTTGACAGCATCCTGGTCAAAGGGGTTCCACTCCACGTTCTCAGGGTAGCGTGCCAGAACTTTGGACTTGAACGTCCTTTTCAGAGGGCTCTGCTCAAAGTTTTCACCTGGACAGAAGACAAGACGACACAGAAAATGCAACAAACGCAGCCGTAAACACGAGAGCAGACGTATGAAGCTTTAAACGTGCATTTGGCAGACACTGGCGGGAAACTGGTATAGTCTTATCAAGTATGTGTATGTTTCTGTTTGTTGTGCAGCTGAATGTTTCTTGTGCAAGACAAAAAAAAAAAATCTATGACAGAAATCTGAATGAGTGGCGACGCTGACTCAGGAACAGAAAAAAGCAGCACTCAGAGGGTGACTTCATGTAGAGTGTGTGGCAGCCTGGATGGAGCTTTTCACTGACAGCCAATCTGACTGCATGCATGAGATTCCTCTTTGTCAGCAGCTGGACTCTGTACACCCCGTTCCCCATATCCACACACACACACACAACTCTAATAAGCCTAAAGTGTATGTCTGTTTCAGTCCTTGCCTCCCTTGTGTAAAACCAGAGATCCAACCAGAGAGCAACTACACATATTTAGCCTCATCATTTCAGCTCTAACACCGGGATCAAATACTAGATTCTGCTGTGAAACACTACATGGGCGAAAATGAAGAAATGTCCTGCCTAAAGCTCATTTTTGTTCATGGTGCTCCATGTCTGCTGACATCACATGCTACATAAACAACTGTGACCTTAAATCAAAGTGACCTGATGATGGCTCCAAATGAGAAGTCAACTGTAATCACCAAGATGACAACTAGAGCCATCATTACTGAATTTGAGGGTACACCTGCACACATGCATGCACAGTGTTCCGCTTGTATGTCTGGGCTTTCAATGAAATGAAATACACATAGTTGGGCTTCAGTGTTATGGGCTTCCAAAAGTATACTGCATGTGTGTTCTTTGGCGTCCCTCCAGGTGGTGGGGTCTTAGGTGACCGCCTCACTTGCCTACGCCTAAATGGTCTTGTCATCTTGCATCTACTGAGATTTCACTGTGTGTGTGTGTGTGTGAGAGAGAGAGAGATAGTTGTCAGAGCAGTTGTCACAGCAGCAGAGCAGATACAAACTGTATCTAATGCAGGACAACAGTCGTCCACCAGAGGTGTTTTGATGATCTTCTTTCTGATTACATCTTATCTCTTCCAGCACAACTGCCTCCCTCACAGGACTCAAAATTTTCTCCACTACATTCTATTTGTGAAACACTCAAAATACAGTCACACTATCAATATCACTCAGGCAGGAGGAAATCATACAGGGGAACTCAGGGAGAAACGCAAACAACACAAATGTTAAGGTAAATGAAGGTATACAGTACACAGTATTATGGTACCATTGGCAGTGGGATTAAAAAGGTATAAAAGGGCTCTCATTGGAATCTTTCTTTCTTTGTGTTTGATTTTTTTTTTTGTCTCTTTTTCAGGTCTGTAGTTTCCGTGAAAGAACCATGTAATCAATCACAGGGAAAATTAGGTTTTTCTTGAACAAATCCTTCAGTGCTGTCAGCACCACAAAAAGCAAAACTGTAAAAAAAAGAAAAAAAAAACAAAAAGGAAAGTAGGAAGTGACTCGCAGGTCTTCATTTCCCAGTCACAGTATTCTCATCAGCGTACGGAGCTGCCTGAGGTATTAAACTTGAATTATGGCCTCGCAGTTATATGAATACTTCTACAAAGGAGTACACAGGACCTAAAGGGTCACCTAAAGCTCAAAATCATCAAAACCAATGAGCTTGTGGTTGAATGGTTCAAACAATTCAATGGTTGTTACTGCAATTCAATGGTTGTTACTGCAAAGAATATAAAAATTCAGCACAGCACATCTATACAATCAGAACAGTTTTGAGTTCCATTTCAGTATCTGAACAAGTGTGAAATACGGACACAATCTCCCCTTTGGTTTTTGAGATATGGTGTTGAATAACGACCTGTTAAGCACCTTTTGTGAGATCACAGTGACCTTTGATGACCAAATTCTAACCAGTTCACCTTTGAGTCCATGTGAATGTTTGTGGCAGATGTTATGAAACTATCTCCAACCGTTCCTGAGATACGGTGTTCAACACTGCGACGGATGGACGACAGAATTCATTTGAAATGAACCAATACAGTGACTTACATCTCGAGTGGGACAATTAGAAGTATCGCAAAGATACATAAAATGCAAGCTCAACAGAACGAACACTGTCTGAGTTTTTCGCTGGTGAACTGCTGACGCTGCTCTGATACTGGGGTCAGATCTGCAGCTCTGTAATGATTCTCTGTGGGATATTAACTCTCACCACCTATCCACGCACCATTTCATTTCCTTTCAGCGACCAGATCTCCAACAGTCAGCTACAGGGTGGGGACAAACCGACATTGATTTCAGATAAGTGAATAGAATCTGTAACTGGAAGTGCTGGTGTATTGACTCTAGACAGTTTGGGCCTTTTTATGATTAAAGCGAGGTCAGAGGGTCATTGAAAAGGAGCGCAGGAATAAAAGAGAAGGGGCAGACTGATCGTTTTGTACGTTTAAAGATTGATCATTTCGGGGTGGGCCAGATGGCTAACACAAATGCAAATGGGATAAAAAAAACAAAACAAAAAGAAAACCAACCAAACAAACAAAGAAACTCTTTCCATGTGAGCAGGCTTTCTCCCACCGGGTCTGGGGGCTGTTCAAGGTGTGTCCCAAGGGCTTGGGGGAGGCCAAGATAGGCAAACTGACTCTGACTCACGCAGCATAATTGAAAATATTAGTAAAGATTGAAAAAAGAAGACAAGGAAGACAGGATACACAAAGATAATATTATAAAATGGCAGATTGGAAATGACTGTGGATAAGTGCTGATTTACCTTTTATTATCAATAAATCTGGTGATTATTTTCTTAACTAATTAATTTACCCTTTCATCTACATTAAATATGTCAAACTTCAAATCCTCACATTTTAACAAGCTGGAACCAGTGAATGTTGAGTATTTTTGCTATCCACCGTTTTCCTTTTTCATATTCAAAGATGCCAACAAAGACACAAAGGAGTTGCCCTCTGGGATTCTGTGAGGCTAAATGCAAGGTGCAAAGTGAGAAAGGAGGGCAGGAAGAGTGAAAAGGCATCATGGGATTGACAGACTGATTGATGTGTTAAATTGCAAAAGAACAACAAAAAAAACCCCAAAAATAAGTAGTCGGGCATTTTTCTATATATTTTATACATTTTTATTATTGTCAGCAAATCAACAAAGAGATGAAAATCATCTAGTTAATCCATCTCTCATACTGACTGGCTTCCCCGCGGCTCTCGTAGGTGTTTCATTAAAAAAAAAAAAAAAAAAGAAAAATCTCAGTAATTTACAAAGCCACCTTGTCTTTTTTTTAACAAATGTTACTCAAACAGGAAGAAATAGCGCATTTGTTGGGGACTATTTTCAGCAGGGGAATTTATCCACATTTGGTGCTCTACTGTGTGTTTGTGACAGCAGGAGGGGTGTGCATGAGATTGAGTCAAAATAAACTACAGCGTGTGTGTGTTCATGTTAGCGAATGGACGTCGGTGTCAAACGTTACGGCCCATTGATGTGTTAGTAATAGTTTTAGGTCAACAATGGAGCTCTATGGCACAGAGGAAAAATATATATCAAGCTTTGGATAAACTCACACTTAAGGGCGTACATTTACTGTTGACAGAGGGTGACATTTAAGGAAAAAAAAACAAAGAGAGTGAGAGTGAGAATAACAGAGAGAGAGAGAGAGAGAGAGAGATCCAAATACACTCAATTGCACTACTTGACTGTGTACTCCAGCAGGATATCCATGGCTTTGTGTCCTCCAGGCATAAGTGTAGAAGTAGAGTGAACTCCTTAACCATGACAAACAGAAGGTGAAAGGGAAAGAATGAAGTGAAGGGAAGAACACATAAATAAAAGAGAGGAAGCTTGCTTTGTTTCTTCTTCTACTATTAACTCCCAAAACTCCAGGCTGGAAGCAGACAGACATAAAACACAAAAAATAATCTGGAGGAAGGGAAACAGGATGACTGATTTTTTTTTTTCCTCATCAAGGTTCGGATATACGTGAAGATAAAAATAGTCATCAACAATCAGGGAGGACAAGGGAGACTGATTTGGATAACAAGCTCAGAGAAAGTTGACCCAAATACTGTACAAGGAAGAAAGGAAGAGTGTGTGAGAGAGAGAGAGAGAGAGAGAGAGAGAGAGAGAGAGAGAGAGAGAGGCTAAGGGGATGAAATGGATTGAAGGTTTTAATCCAGGTGGTGGTGGCGGTTGTCAGCCTTACACAAACATAGTGAAGTCTCTATGGGGAATAAAAATGGGGTTTTCATTCCATGAAAGAATGGATAGCAGGTTTACTCCAACTTTACTTTGGTTCTATAAACTATAAAAGGAGCACCTTTTAAAATTTGGCCAGAATTCAAAGATGGCTCCAAAAATATACAGGACAGGACAAGTAGTAGCAGTAACTGCCAACTGCTGCTCACTACACTATCTGCTGTAGTTATCGCCGGCTGTAGCTCTACTGTTAGAGGTGGAGCTATAGAATCTACAGCTGACTCAAGTGTATCTGCATCACGACTACAGATCACGGGACAAGTGACGGTAAGCAAAGGGGCTCAGCTCAACCGGGCAGCCTGAACATGACCAGACACCAGACTGGGATCGGACACAGCCTCCAAGACCCGGGAGAGGCCAGTTTGGGTACACAGTAAGGAGGTGATTTACAGCATCTCTGATGAGGACTATGACTATTAGAGGAAACCAACAGATAAAAAGGAACAGGGTATGCTCGGTATCCTGATGTGATGTTGCACTTGGGCTGCAAGCAATATTTTTAATGTATTCACTGACTGTCTTGATTGTATTTGAAAATATGGATTCAATAAGGGATTTGAAGGGTCCCAATCTGACAAGCAGACTTAACACAGTTTTTATTTAGTTTTTTTATTTTTTATTTTTCAGAGAGCTTTTCAGTTATTTGCAGGAGGGGTTAAGAGCACAACTCTAAAAACATTCAGCTGTATATTACCAAACAACATGAGCTGCAGCTCAGGTCTTAGAAGTTGAGCTCCCTACTAGGAGGGTTCCTAGACAAAAATGGGCCTAATGCCTTTAGACACAAAAAGTGTGAAAAATATGGGAGGTGATTATGTGAAAATCCCATTTCTTTTCCCCAGTCAAATCACTTTGGAACTGCGAATCTATACTGGGGAAGATTAGATCACAAAGCTTACAAAGATTAAGAAAGCAGCTGACTGATGAACAGCAGGCATGCACACATGCAGTACGAGGTGTAGCATTCTATTATGAATGAGGGGAACAGTTGATGGTGTTTTACCTCTGGCTGCAGTATCAGGATCCCTGCCTTGGCGGTCTGCTTCTAGCCACTGGTACAAAGCTACAGACGAGCCACATGCAGAAAAACATGGAGCAAAACACAAAGAAAAAAGGGGCAATGTCAAAACAAATGCGCACAGAAAAGCAAATTAATCGATGTATGAGAATGAGTGAAGCATGAATAATACATACACTGTCAATATCACAATACAGCATAGTATTGAAGACATGACACACATGGGCTTGAAAAGAGGCATTACTGTAGCATTCTGAAACGGCACTTTTTACTTTTCATCGACAGCCAGTGCTTTAAGTCTTCTTCTTCTTATTATTATTATTATTATATTATAGCCTAATAATTAGGCAAACACACATTCAGACAAATGCAATATACTGTATTAGACACATATTGTGTTGTCATGGTCTGCAAAGTGTCACTCATTAAGACTTTTTAATGACTATTTTTTCACCTTTAAGGCGGTAAAAAGTGCCATTACAGAGGTGCAATACTCAGTGAAAATGTTTAGATGCATGTCAGGGTCTGCCTTGAATGATCGTGCTGTGAGTGAAGTAGTGGGCTGTGGTTTAATGTTAGTGAGCAAACTCTTGAGTCAAACCAAGCAGCAGCATTTGCACAGTGACAAACATCTTCAGGAGCAGCAAACCACTCATGTCACATTTTTACAGCAGTGAAACTCTGAAGCAGAGACCACAGAGGCAACATGGGTATCTTAGTTTAACCTCTTAAATCCCATTGGCCCACAGTCAATATCATCCGGTACTGTGCAGTCAAATTTTTTTCAAATCCACAGAATTTCATTTCAAAAACTCTAGAACTCATGGTTTCCAAAAATACTTCATATGTCAGGCTGAGGAAAAATAATGGCAAATGATGCATAAGACATTTGAAATATTTTAAAGGAGTGGTCTTGAATTTGAGCAGCATAGACGATAGCAGTGTAGCAGATCATCGCTGAATAATTTGAACAAGCAGATAAACAGACAGTGGAATAAAATAAACACAAAACTCAAAGGAGGAGAAGCAGGGTGCACCACGGCCAGAATATTGTCTGCAGTGCTGGCCAGTACAGGACTAACTGCCATGTCTCAATCCAAAATGTTTAGCAAGGTCATTTCTAATGCTGTAAAAAAAAATAATAAAATGCAACATGGTGAAATGATGTGTATATGTGTGTGGATTTCAAGGTCATTACAGTGACACAAATCTGAATTCCTGAAATAGACCGAAGGATGCAGAAGTTGCTCTCTTACACACGTACACAAATACAAGACAGGAGCAGCACTACATACTGCTGATATATATTTACGACTCACACACACACACACACACACACACAGAGAGTCTTGTTTCCATTTTCCACTTTTGAGGACATTACACAGACTTACAGTCACAGAAAAAATTATTAGACCACCCTTGTTTTCTTCAATTTATTGTTCATTTTAATGCTCGGTACCACTAACGTTACATTTGTTTGGACAAATATAGTGATAACAACAAAAATAACTCATAAGAGTTTAATTTAAGGGCTGTTATCTAGCCATTTTCCATGGTTTTCTTGATAATAACCAAAATAGCTGTGGCATTGTACTGCCAAAACAGTGCTTTTACGCATTCCATATTTTCTTTTCTGTCTGTTAGTCACATGATACACACAGGAATTAGTACTTGTTTGCATAACCATTGTTTGTGATGACTGCAGCCATGTGTCTTGGCATGCTCTCAGCTGCATTTTTTGTCGTGTTCATTCTTCAGGTAATATACCTTTAGTGGTACCAGGCATTAAAATGAACATGAAAGTGAAAAAATCAAGGGTAGTCTAATCATTTTTTTCCATGACTGTAAATGAAAACAAGGAACAAAAAAATTAAAATCAAAATAATTTAAGATAGCTAATATCGTTTAATAGACGTCTGCAAGCTTTTTGGCTGGGTTAATGTTAAACATCAGCAACATCACATCAACGCTAACGTTTAACAACGTTTAACGCTAAGGCTAAATGCTCACCAGTAAAATTGCTACAGATCCTACTCTGGATCTGCTAAAAACACAAGTTTTGTATCAGTTAAGAAAAGACTGGATTACTACTTGCACATGTAATACTCATATGCACAGATCATTTTCATGTGTGTTGTTGCTGAGAACCATGCATGTGACACCAAAAATATTCAAGTCCCCAACAATACATATGCTGCTGAGTCACTTTGTTTTTTGGGGCAAGCAAACTATATGCTCAGGCAAATGGAATGTGATGTCTAATGTAATGCTAACTGTATGATCTTATGAGAAAAACACCACTCACTCTGGCTAACTTTGGGGTCAGCACCGTCACATATGACATGATGTGATATTAAACAATCTGTGGAATGTTGCATGTGAAAGACTTAGCTGTTCCAACAAGAGCAGCAACATATGATGGTGAATTTGTGTTGAATGTTCATTCATTCATTTTCAATACCGCTTATCCGTCAGGGTTGCGGGGAACTGGGGCCTATCCCATCTGTCTACAGGCGAGAGGCGGAATACACCCTGGACTGGTCACCAGTCGATCGCAGGGCTGACAAGAACATACGACCACACACTCACACCTAGGGTGTGATGTCAAGTAGCCAATTAACCTAATTTGCAGGTCTTTGGGATTGTGGGAGGAAGCCGGAGAACCCTGAGAAAACCCACGCAGGCACAGGGAGAACATGCAAACTCCACACAGCAGGGCCCAGACCAGGACTGGAACCTGGAACCCTCCTGGCACCACCATGCCGCCCTTGTTGAATGTTGTTGTTGAATGTAAAAAAATGAAAAAAGTTCATCCCATTTAAAATTTAGGGCATAGTTTTACTTGCTTATCTGGTTGCCATGAGTGACCTGAGCAACCTTACAGTTCTGGTTGCCAGGGGTAACCAGATAGGCAAGTAACCAATCAGATTGCTCTTCTTTTGTTTTTCTTTAAAAAGGCTTTGATGTATCCCTGGAATGCAGCTGGGATGAAAGCCACTTTCTAAGGCTTTATTGCATCATCAGAAAACTTTATAAATGAGGCTAAAGTCTTCTTAGAGTATTTTATCACTATTTTAGTGATAAGACAGATAGAAGACATGAACAGCCAGGAGAACGACCAGTTGTCCAGCCAAGCTGGCACCAGCCAGGAGACCAGCGGAACATCTCACCCAGACTTTGACTTTCTGAAAGAACTTCCTGAGGATCTGGATCCGGAACTACAGGACCTCATCAGAGACCGCATCACAGAGTTCAAGGCAAAGAGAGCGATAAAACTCCTGTTAGAGAGGAAACTTGAAAAACAGAAAAAGATTTACAAAGCTATGTTGACATCACAGCAGAATCAGAGAGAGAATTTGCTTATAGTGAAAAACAGACTTTTAAAGAGAAAAAAGTTTGAACAACAGCTTCAGGAGAAAGAAGAGATAATAAATCAGAAGTTGAATGAGATCAGTGAGATGCGTCACAGCACAGAACTACAAATAGATCACACAAAAAGTTGCTATGCTGAACTGCTTCAGATGAACGAGTCAGATAAGAAAGAAATTGCAGAGCTCCAAGCTGAATTTGACCGCCTTAAAGAACATGTCAAGGATGGTGAGATAATTAGGGCCAAATTACAGGAAATGAAAAAAAAGAAGAAATCCTTGACTGATACCTTGGAAAATTTGAAATCTGAAGTGCTTGTCAAACATAACAAGATTGCAGAGGATCTAATTAACATGTTGAAAAAGAGAGCTTTGGAGCTTGAAGAAGAACTAAGACGGCCAGCAACAGAGACATCTCTGGAGCCTCAATGGGACAGACCTGATCCGGTTGAGGCAGAGACACCACTGGAGCCTCAATGGGACAGACCTGATCCAGTTGAGGCAGAGACACCACTGGAGCCTCAACCGGACAGGCCTGATCCAGTTGAGGCAGAGACACCACTGGAGCCTCAACCGGACAGGCCTGATCAGAAGCCTGAGACATGCCAGCCAACGAAACGACGGAGAACATTGCGGAAAAGATTGACTTATCTGCTCAGAGAGTAAACAGGTAAGTGAATTCACTTTTATTAATGTGCCAAATTGCGGGGCTGACAGAGTGTGATGGATAAATGCAATGAGCAGCACGGTGGCACATGAAGGTTCTAGGCTGGAGCCCACCGGCCCGCTAGGAAACTTCTGTGCGGAGTCTGAATGTTCTCCCTGTTTGACATAGGGTTCACTCCGGGTGCTCCGGCTTCTTCCCACAATCTAAAGACATAAAAAGTAATTGGCCACTCTAAATTGTCCCTAGAACTGAATGTGAATGGGCTGCTGGAAAGTTTCGTGCAGAGTCTGAATGTTCTCCCTGTCCGAGATAGGGTTCACTCCGGGTGCTCCGGCTTCTTCCCACAATCTAAAGACCTAAAAAGTAATTGGCCACTCTAAATTGTCCCTAGAACTGAATGTGAATGGGCCGCCGGAAACTATGCGCGGCCTCTGGGTGACTTCCTGTTGCGGTAAGTGTCCTACGTCATTTCCTGTTGTTGTGTTACTGGTGTTACGAGCAGCTCCGTCTGCGCTTTAATTTAATATCGCTTAAGTTATTACTATTCACTATTGCTAGTAATTTCACATTGTTACTTTGAACGCCTGTTCAAGTTAAAGCAAGTTAAAGCTGTGCAAGTTGTGCAAGTTAAAGCAAAATGCGCAAAAACTTGAAAGGAAAAGGCGTTCCTCCAAACTTATTGAATCTCGCTCAATCTGGCAAGACAGTCTTAGATTATATAGGAAGGCCCTACGGACTGCCAGAGCAGCCTATTACTTGAAATTAATTGAAGATAACAGCATAAAATTGAACAAGAATTTTAAGAAAACAACGGTGTTCTAATAATTTTTCATGACTGTACATTAATTTCCTGGAGGCTTAACCACCACCTAAACATAACAATAACCATTACTTACCTAACCCTAACTCTAACCCCAACCTGATATTTAATGATTTACATTGTGAGGACTTGCATTTTGTCACCATAAGTAAGTTGGGTCCTCACAATGTGACTGTGTGAACAGATTTCTGTCTCCACAACTGCTTTAAAAAAAACATTTATGAAGTCTGCTACCTCTGCGGGTCTCTCCCATCATTCTGTCTTGAATTTAGAGATAGGACACTTTCCTCCTCTGTTGCTGTATTGTTGTGTTTGTTTCCCCCAATAGAACTTTGCTTTGTAAAAAGGTCCAATTTCCAGCAACTGATATCGCTGAAAAACTAAAAAATGTGTGCATCCCCTTAAAGTTCAACACTGTCTAACAGACCGTCACTGAAATAAATGCTTGGTTCAAATTTATCCTGTGAGATAAACAATCAAAAATTATTTCAATGAGCGCAAAAGAGTTAATACAGATTTTTCACATCTTCTGGTTACATGATGCTGCAGGTTTGTGCACCACTGTACTAATGAATAAAGGAGAAGCACTTGGCTGGAACATGAATAAGGACTCATATGAAATGTGAAAATACTGAAATGTGCAGACTTAAATCCAATTACCCATCACGGTGAAACTCAGTCAGTTTGCTAATTTTTCTCCATTTCATGTTCTAAGTGACTGACACAAGCAAATCCTATAATCCTTGTCCATCCAATGTCCATCTCTGCTTACCGTTTGTAATCTATTACTGAATTTCTGATAATGTACTTGATCCCATGTCCTTGAATGCACCGCAAAGCAGTATTTTGAAAATGGTCCATGCTTGGTACTCCACCAGGTCAGGAACCCGTAGGTGCAATATGGTTACCCTGTACCAAATGATAACATTAAATAATAATAATAATAATAATCAATGAATCAATTAATTAATTATTTAAAAATTTCTTGATAATGTACTACAACATAATCCACTGCCATCCACTGGCTCTTTAAGTAATTCTGGTAGCATCCAGGACATACAACTCATTCTACCCTCAGATGCAGAAAGGTAAATGATGGAGCTGCTCGCACAGAAAGATTCTATCAGTTCCATCATTCTGCAAAAAAGAGCTTATTTTTTTCTTTATCACATGCTGACACTGCAACATCTGAACTGAAACCCTCACCAGTCATTCTGTGAAATGAGATGTCACTCAAATTGTGGATAAGTCAGAAGTGAGGGAAACAGTCAGCTGCTGTGTGAGAGGAAAACCACACACAGAGTTGTCGCCATTATCTGCTTCTTCCATCACTGCACTGCTGCCTGTTTGTCTGCCCAGCTCTGTTCACTCTTATCTGACCAATCTTACACTTCAGATGAAATCACCATAGACATAGACACACGCGCACACACACACACACACACACACACACACACACACACACACACACACAGTGGGAAAAATGTACAGTTTGGACACACTTTGGATCAGGTAACCAATCATCCTACTTCAAATGAGGTCTCGAACACACACTCAACATCCATAGATTCTTGCATGTTCAATAAAGCAGTTTTGAGTCATTATAATGATTAGTATTGGCATGAAATCGATAAGACGCAGCATTAAGCTGATTAAGTATTGGTCTGATGCTCCAAGAACAGCGTACTTAAGGTGATGAATTGGTGTTTGAATGTGGTTCTGATATTCTAAAGTTCTAAAATAACTGCATGACACCGAATTAAAGCAGTTTCAAGAGACAACTGCCACCAAAAACACATCCGGCTTAGCCACATCTTCATTTTCTGTGGAGTTTTACGTCATCCAAGTTCTGAATTACTTCTGCTTGCTACACTGTCCTATGCCACATGTATGTATGTATGTACAAAATTAAAAGAGAACCAGTAAATATCTGCCTTCCTTCTGAAGGGCACAGAAGCTGCATCAGCTCGCTGTACAGCAAACAAAAGCAATTACATCAGGTGAGTCAGTATCATTCCCAAAGCCCCCACCCCCCCGGGACTCTGTATTGATGCAGAGGACTGGCCATGTTCAGCCAGCTTCATATTCACAATAATGCACTCATTATCGTCCTCAGTCTGCACTATGATTTAACTCTCAGGGTACCCAATTTAAGAGGTCTTTTTGCATTATGGAGGAGTCTCTTCCACCGGGTGGTCTGTATCTTTACCTTTTTGGCTTTATCTCTGTTTCTTTTGAAGTGTTGTTACAGCTCGAACTGCACAAAAGTAACAATCATGGCAATCTTAACTAAACTGCAAAACATTACTCACCAATAAATCTTTTGTGAGTCTGTTTTACTTGAATTTTGTGATCTCAGTTTTCCGTGCATGTTGCTGTCCTTGCTGTCCAACCAGGATTACTTTTGATGGAGGATGCAACCTTAGCTTTTTTGCTGGTAATCAAACCAAGAAACCACACACACACCATGTACCTTCAGAATGCAGAAAAAGCCCGTTTCAATTCCACAGCCCGGTCTTGGTCCTTCTATGTGGAGTTTGCATGTTCTCCCTGTGCCTGAGTGGGTTTTCGCCGGGTATTCCAGCTTCCTCCCACAATCCCAAAAACATGCACATTAAGGCTACTCTAAATTGTGTGCGTGTGAGAGTGTGTGGCTGTCTGTCCTTGTGAGTCAGCACTGCGATTGACTGGCGACCAGTCCAGGATGTACCCTGCCTCTCGCCCGTAGTCAGCTGGGATAGGCTCCAGCCCCCCTCACAACCAGCGATATAGAAAATGGATGTAATATGTGTGTGTGTGTATATATATATATATATATATATATATATATATATGTGTGTGTGTGTATATATATATATATATATGTATATATATTAACTTGCTCAACAACTGAAATCCAAGCAGGGAGTAAAAACAATCTATTTACTCATTCATCAGCTCCTCTCCTCTCCCCCTCATCAAGGTGTAAATGTCCGGTTGCCATGTGATACCCCAGGACTGTGAAAGCAGCTCCGCCATTAAAAGTGAATGAGAGTGTGTTAAGAGCATAAGGGATGATCGGGCCTCACTGCTGCCTCCAGAATTGAATTGCAAAACTGCAGCCGCGCAACAATTCAGCAACAACAGATCAATGAAGCCTGTGTGTGAGTGTGTGTGTGTGCATGCTCTGTCTCTACCTCCCTCTTTCTGTATTCTCTACACAGTCTCCTTATAAACCATCACCCTTTCAACCACTTGTGACACTGATTAGAGCGTTTAACCAAAAGAGCTTCACACAGGGTTTCTCATTAATATCATAACTTTATAAAACTGGTGTGGATTGTGCACGACAAAGATTGTTTTTCTCTGAAGCCAGCAATGTGTTAACATTGCATAGCTACCTAGCTAATAATAATCGAAACTAACGTACAGCATTATCCACATACATTTTATCAAATCTCCTATCAAGATCGTTTTATCGCCCAGCGCTATGAAAAGCTTATTAAATATGTTTTATAACTATTCAACTGAAACGATTAATCAGTTAATCAACAAGATTAGTGAAAAAATAAAAGAAAAACTGGATAATTATTTAGTACTTTTGCAGTAGTGACTGTCCAATCATAGCAAGCAATTATTCAATAAATAATGGATAGCTTAAACTTTCTTAAGTACAAATTTCTGATTTTTAGTTTTGTGTGCCTATTACATTTGGGGATGTCTTTGGGAGGTGGAGGCTGGGTGGGTGGGTGCATGTAATCTTCTCTCATGCTAAAGTTGAACATTTTGCTGCAAAATGAGATTTCTTCACCCATCCTCCAGTTTCCCCTTTTCTTACGACAATCATCAACATAATGAGGTCACTTCCATCAACACACACACCAACACAAAGCCAGTTCATCTTGTCCCCCCTCGAGTGTCAGGGGTAGGTTATTATATGACACATACTGCATCATTAGAGCCACAAATCACTTAATGCACCTCTAATTACATGCAATAGGCCCCAAGAGAGTGTTCTCAGAATACATTTACACTAGTATGTTAATACGCAAACACACACACACACACACACACACACACACACACACGTGCAGAAAATACAAGAAAGACAGAAGAACATATAATCATACGTTGGCTGCAGACACTGATGCATAATGCATGTGGAGCCTGTTGCCCTGCTAGACCCACTGATCAGATACTCGTATCTAGGAGTGTGAATCTGTGCGATTGTGTGCGTGTGTGTGCGCGTGTAGACTTCACGGTCACTGAGCGTGACTGACTGACAGGCTTTGTTGCCCCCACTTCAATGCCCTACTGTGTATGCGTCCTTTGGAAGCAGAGCGAGCTCAGCAGACAGAAAAGCAAACTGCAATCACCAGCCAACTGAGAGACGACACTGTCAGGATTTCACCTGGAGCACGAAGCTTCAGATGCTGTGCATTCATGGCTTTGAAAGCTGGGCTGTGGTCGTCATCATTTACACTCCCCGGGTTTTGTAAGTCTTGTGTTTGTTCAAACTCATCTGTCTGTGAATATCCTGAATGTCTACTGACATTAAATCATCATCACAGAGTCAGTCGTGCATGAGAGCCACAACACATTCTGGACACAAAGAGCCTGTAGAGAAAACACAATCACTGCAAGAACTGATGTGGAAATAGAAGCGCAAAATATTTTTGGAGGTCCACTGCTGTTGCATTCAGCAGCAGTTCAGAAGAATTTTTCTTCATGGCCAAAACCTCGCTACAAGTGAGCAACAGTTCCCATAACTCTCAACAATTTGGCTTCAACAACACATTCCAACACCCAGTGCTCCACCAGCAGCACCTGCTGCAAAAGGGCAGCCGGCCTGGCCACACACACACACGCACGCACACACACAAAGCATCCAAACAGATTATATGTGCACAAAACACACACTCAATCTTCTTATTCTCTTGAAATGGAGTGAGTGCCCGGCCTGCTGTGCCAGGCTGGGCTGCCAACGCCTGGCACTCACTGGGTGAGAGCAGCACCCATCTGTCACCTTGGCAACAGGTCAATTAAAGATGGGGGATGGCTGTTGTTGGGTGGTGGGGAGACAGAGGTTAACGCCTCCTAATCTTTTAATCATTATGAATTATCCTTAAATGATGAGAATCAGAGCTGGGGTGGGTGTCAGTGTGTGAAAGAGACAGAGAGAGTGTGTGTGTTACAACGGTCTACTGTTCTAGCGCCTTGACTAAGCTGTCTCTATCAGCCCTATTCAGAGCTGTACTGGCCGGCCGCAGGATGCAACTGCGGTGATGTCATTATTTTGTCACGCTGTCAAACACTGCTTTCTTCTTTTGTTCACTTTAAGGTGAAGGAAGGAGGGAGAGAGGGAGGAAGAAGGAACCAGAAGAAAGGAGGAGGCTGGGGCAGGAGGTGTTGAGGGTTGTGGGTTCATTTTCATGTAGGCACATGCTCTGGTCCCTCCCCTGGGTCCTTCCATCATGGGAGGCTTTTATGTCCCTGCTTCATGACTCAGTGTCACCTGACTGTATTAGCAGATTAGCTGCTGCACCTTGTTATGAGCTCTTTTAGAACGAAATGATGAAAAGAGTGCAGATTACCATCACAACACTGAATGAAAACAGTGATGGACCTGATAAAGGAGGGTGTGTTTACTTATGCAGGATGATAGTGCATTGTCACATCCATACTCTCGGGGATTTGGAGGGGAAAATGTGTCCCCACAAGTCCATTTATCCCTGTTAAGCTGCGGTTGCCACAGTGGCATGAGCCCAGCATTCTTTACTCATGACACAACTGTGTCAGCAGACTGAGAAGAGTGAGATACCCACAATGCTATATTTCACACCACTTACACCATTCCACCAAACCAACTAAAAACCAACTGCAACCCAGCGAGAGGTCTACGTTGACATGTGTTCACCAGGTAAATGAATTCAATATCCAGAAAACCAAAGAACATTACATAAGCACTAAAAATACAGATTATTCATCCATTTTCTATACCGCTTATCCGTCAGGGTCGCGGGGGAGCTGGAGCCTATCCCAGCTGACTACGGGCGAGAGGCGGGGTTCACCCTGGACTGGTGGCCAGTCAATCGCAGAATACAGATTATATGATGTACAAGTGTGTCCCAGCTTGTGATGCAGGCTTTCTATTTTAAATCTGTAGTCCTCTGGCAAAGGTCCTCCTGAGCAAAAGAAGATATTATAAACAACTGTTTCCACAGGCTGAGCACTACTCCTTATGACTAGTAAATTGATCGTAATGTGTGCACCTTTGTTTTAACAATACATATTTCAACTGTTTTAAATTGTTGAAATATAAAAACAGGTGAATGGAAACCAATGACTGTATAAAGTCTGGATGGAGCTCCTGAGTGAAGCCAATGTGGAAGTACCTTAAATCTAAATTCTATCTCACGGCCAGCAGGGTATGACTCCAGGTGGCCTGTAAGGCGACAGCTACAACAGCACTCTGTTAAAATGGATATAACGACTGAACAAGGTTTGTAACTTTTTCAGCTATTCCTTTTAAGAAGCGTTTTTCTCGACCACCCAATGAGGCATAAATAAAAGTTAACTCTAGATCCCACAGGGATGAGAAACACTGCTCCCTCGGTCTCTTTTAAAATGGTAAACAGCTCGCAGGAAGCAGCCATCTGAGCTGCTGTATGTGCGTCACCGAACCAGAGCTGTTCTCACAGCAGCTGCAAAGCTATAACAAGGTGGTGACGGTGATGTGCCTGATGGGAGTGACTCTGACCATGACACAAGATCTAAATTCATTACCAAGCATTCAGGTGTGTCTGTTAGGCTAAGGTCTCATCTGGCTTTGCTGAATCCATGATGACTTTTAAAAGTTCATTTAGCCTCATCCAGATGTTCACAGAGGAAACCAGAATGTAGATTCTTTCACCAAAGTGTAAATTCTCACCATTATTTACCACATCCACAGAGAGAAGGGGGCCTTGATTTAAAATAAGTTTACTGATACAATTCCAATTTGCTCTGTTTTATAGCCAGATTTAATCAGACATTAGATAGAAGCCTCCCTGTTTCTTGATATGCTGTCCACTTTATTATTTGTTATTTGGTGTTAAACTTATGCCAGTGAAACTTAACACTTTCTGAACTGTGGGCTCACATTTATTACCTATTATCATTACCATTTTATAACTATTTGCTGACTCTACACAACTTGTTGAGAGTGGCAAAACAGAAATGATAAGGAAAAACTAGCAATTAGGTCTAGCAAAAGGTCTAATAATAACAAGCTTTTAATGTAAAGCATTTTTTGAAAAGGTGATGTGTTTCACCAACGGCAGTTTAATTCTGATTAGATGCTTTGGAAAAACAGAACAGTAATTCCGTGTCAAAAAAAAAAACAACCCAAAGCCGCAAACTGGTGAGCGTGACAAAACATGATCACTGCTGGCAGAGGGGACAAAAGCAGGCATGTTCTGTCTGAATGAGTAGGAAAGACGAACAGAGAGTGCGACAAGGATCACACAAAAAGATGTAGCAATCCACAGCGAGGGATGACAACCCTCGCAGTCTCGCAGCAATCCAGAGACACAGCGAGACGTGTGACGGCGAGGTGTGAGAGACAAACATGAAGCAAAGGGCAGAAGAGACATGAAGACCATGTGGGGGAATACAAACAAAACTGTCACAACGAGACAGTGGGAGGAAGAGAAAATGACGGAGAGTGTACCGCTTCGCAGTGAGCCGAGCCAATGTTTCATTACACGGGACAGAAACACTGCCGCTCTTTTAAAGTCGACATGACAACGCGGTAACTGAATCCCTCCCAACACAGCCGTAGGGAGTGTTGTCACAGTCTGGATGATCGGAGCTGGGTTTGTGCTAAAAGTCAAATTTTGGACTTACAGACACAATACCTAAGTTCTGGCCCTAGGGCTCTCTCAACTCAAAAAAACGAATAAACAAAAGACCTAGACATTGTACAGAAGTGTGGGATCATGGAAGTTGTTGTCATCACTGTTAAACAACCACCGCTGCTGTTGAAAGACTACCTGACGTGACTCAGGCAGAACTGTTCGCAGGCGAGGTGATGTTTTGAAGTTTTATTCTCTTGTAGTCAAGAAAATATATGTGTAACAAAAAAAGGTCTAGTCATTTTAGACATTTTAATGCAGAGGTGTCACATATAATACCTTTAAGTGAAAGAGAAAGCTAGCAGTTTCAGCTTACCAGGTGAGCCGTCAACCCAGTTTTAATAGAATGTTACAGCAGGAGTACAACAACAAAGTCACGCGAGACTCACAGAAATACTGTTATCATTCATTAATTATTTGCAGTCACTTATATTCTTTTGTTTTTTGATTACTGATAAGTTAACTAGAATGAAACACTCAACACTTCTTGCATAGATGCTTCACATTCAAAGTTTCCGGCAGAGCAGAGTGCATAAGCCATAGTGCTGTGAAGCGTTGACTTTCATGTTGTTGTTTCACCTTACCGCAAGTAAGCTTAAATAACTGTGGGCAGACAGTGGCTGATCTTTGACTCTGATTGATTTTCCCCTTGAGATCTGCGACTTCAGATCTCCTAGTGAGGCTTACAACATATTGTTCTAAATCCTTAGGGCCTACATTCCCATCATAGTCTGACAATTACTAGACCTCACACCAACCGCTTCCTAACTTTCAACCACAATGTAAAAACTTTACCACTCCTTTTTTTAGCATGTGGCACAAAATGCATTCCAATTCTTCCAGGGATAGACAGTAAGGCAAGGGAAGATCATTTATCTTTTAATTCTTGAATGTAAATGTAAGTTTTGCAGCATTATTCTCAAAATATATTGATGCGGTATAAAAAAGATTATTGGAATGTGTATACAGCAGCACTGAAGGAGTGAACAATGTAGTGAGGTGTGAGTGAGGCCTTCTCTGATAACCTCTATGTGTGATCAGAGCTGTAAATGTAGAAAGGACTCTTTTGTTTAAAAAAAAAAAAGATATTCAGTTGGCTTAATTAGGCTCTAGGCACAAATATTTATCCATAGCCAAACTTGAAGAAGGCTCTGAAGATCCTGACACTAAGAGCAGTGATCGCTCCTACAATACCGGGACGTCTCCAGGAGATCTGTGATCTTTAGTGAACATCGGTTTAACAGGGCAATAAAACCAAGGAGTCATCTGTAACCTTTAATAATTAAGACGGGGTGTTTTCTTCCCAGTTCATTCATGGCACTTCCGCTTACAGCTCAGATCTTGATGTGTACCTAACAATTAGTTTCATGATCGATCTGCTGATTAATTGAACAATCATTTAGTCTACAGTCTCAGAGAGCTGATTGACAAAATGAGAAAAAGGCAGCAAATCCTCAATTTTTGAGACAATGGAAGAAGACAATGTATGACGTTTTGTTTCTTGTTAAATGACAAAAGTATGGTGATATTTGGTGATATTTATCCACCATCAACCTCATACAGAATACAGAGTGACACTACATTTGTGGGCTAGCAGTAAGCTGTGAGTATGTTACACTTGTCTGCCTGGAGCTGCACTGGAAAACTACCCACTGAACAATGAGAAAATATAAGAAACATGGTGGTTTCACATCCTGCATGTCAGTCATACCTGTTTGTGTATGTGTGTGTGTTGGAAAGGAGGGTGGGAAAACACAATAAAGCTAAATGCTTTCAAGCCTGGCCAGCTGACAGTCAGCATAAATTACTGCATATAATCAGAAGGAGAAAAGACGGGGCGGGGGGGGTTCAAAGATGCTGGGCGCTCTCTTTAGCTCATCAGCCCCCTTCAGCGAAATAATTTGTCTTGCTTAAACGCTTTCATCTCCATGGCAACCCCAGTGTGTCCTGTAGCACACAGAAGAGGCTAAAGGGCTGCTGTTAATGGAAGGTTACGTCATCCCATTTGAACCCAGACAGATGTTAATTACATCGCCCACTGAGCAGGCCCCTCATCTCATCACGCAGGACTACCTGAGCGTATGGTGGACAATTGACAATTAGGGGGCAACACTGGTTATGTGTTATAATGGGTACACCCCTCTGGCTCCTATCAAACCCAGAGGACCGCGAAGGGGGGCCTGAGGTTTAAGGAGGTTGCTTGAAAAGGAAAGCATGAAGGCTTGGAGCAGAGATAAAAACAGACCAAGAGTAAAAGATAGAGAGTGACAGGCAGAGACATGCTTGTTCAAATGGCCCAAAGGATGAGCAGGACATTAAGGACAGTTGCATAAGCTTCTTCAGTGCTACGTCCCATACTTTAGCCTTCAAGCAGGACAGCCGATGTAATGCGACTGGAAAAATGAAAGGCAAGAAAGAGACACCGGAAGCAGAGAGTGTCCTTTTTATTTCAGAAACTCACGGGAGTGAGTAAAAGCCGAAGATGACAGAAAGTTCTGAGTCACTCCAGCCACAGGACCATACTAATGTTTCTGCGGGCTTGCTTAGGTTTAGCTTCAAAAAGGGAACAGGGCTGCGAGATAACACGTTGTTTAAGTCAGTGTGCCACATATCTCACTCACACTCAGCAATAATTTGGCAAGCAGCACAGAATGACAGGAAGCAGCTCTCGGCGATGTGAAGGCTTTAATGACATCCAAATCAAAAAGAGACAAATGTGCTCATTTTTCATCCTGTTTGATGTGAGTCTCGTTTCCTAAAAGCTTGTCAGTGCTCCCGGCTGCTGCAGAGTCATTCGATACCACGTTGGTTTTGAGCGTTTTGACGGGCTATGTCTTCATCCACAAAGGGCCCTCCACGTGTGGCTCAACTGCTGTTGTGTGGAAGTCGTGGGCGGGGAAAAAAATCCAAAACGTGACTTGTCGACTTAATGAAACATCCTGCTGACGACAAAGAAAGTCAACAGAGCAGACGCAAGGAGAAACAGAAGGAAGCGAGGATGGGCGAGCAGGGGCAAGTCGGGGTGACAGAGGTAGAAAGGTACTTAAAGTAGCCTGCGAGTAAACACCACATTTCCTCACCGCAGTTACACCAACACAAACACCACTAACCTCTTTATCACACAAACAAGAATCATGTGTTTTCTATTTACCAATTCAGATAATTTTGTATTTGTTACATGCTTAACTGAAAATATGCACAAGGGTTCTAAATGGCAGAAAATAATGTAGAAGGAAAGAGGTCCTTCCATGTGGTCATTTCATAATGCAGAAAAATGTGCAAAAACATCCATATTATCTGGATATGACCTGACTTATATCAACATATGACATTTCAGCCCTAACATATGACATTTCAGCCCTACTACTAAATGTCTGATGAAACACGAAACAAAACAATAATACATCATCACATTACACAAGATCTAACACTCAGATGTTGAATTTCTGAATTACTCCACATGACTGAAGGTGCTCTGACACTGACCACAGACCTACACTGGGGAACAGGGACACAACTCACTGGTGCGCTTCATGCAAATATCCAATCTCTTTTCAAACCAGCTAGGAAACACCTGTCAAAGCTCAGATAAAAACAGCTGTGAGCACTGGGCTGGTGTACAGAGAACAGTTTCAAATCATCCGTAATTAAAAGATTACTATTTTTACAAAATATCAAAGCACAACAACTAAATAAGGACAGAGCAGTTTCATTGTTTTTGACATACAAGGACTCTTACAGTTTGAGTTAGCTTCTGTGGCTCTGGAGGTTTGTTAAGTCTTACAAAATAACCCAGATGACATCACCGTGATATCATCAGGGTCATCTCGGCTTGGGCTTAAATATTACAGACATGTACGCAAAGCCTGTTAGAAATTTGGGCCGTGGAGTAGAGTTCAGTCATTAAAACCAAAGCAACAAGCTGAAAGGGGCTAAAACACTGAAGAGCTCAAGCAGAAGATAAATTGTCTGTGGGTCCATCACTGTAAACGTTCTCCGTCAGTTGATCCATTTCTATTATACAAATACTGATTCGTCCAGCTTTAAAGCTCAGCCAACTATGAGTGTGTTGAGAATCAGTGTGGCTACCTCATGAGTCATCACACATCCCTCGGGCTGTAAGATAATACCACCACATCTCTCCTTTATAACCATATCTGGTGTGTAGCTTGGTGTTAATGGGAGTCTGTTCATTCTCAGCAGCCAGACCATCCATTTCTAAATGCACAATCGACCTTGTTGGCACCTTAAAGGAAATATCCTCAAATACTCCACAAAAGTCACCAGTTTATGATGGCAAGTTTTATTTTACTTTTTCAGAGTCTGTGTTGCGTCAGTTAGTGATATGGTATATTTCCCACAATGCCTTTCCAGAGAAGATCTGTTTGATACACCTATAAAAACAGGCCTGAAACTACTGACCTACACATGTCAGAAAATCTCATTTTGATACTTTTGGTGCAAAAGAGTTCATTTTCAAGTTAGTATCAAGTCAAACTTCCTTTGATGACAGGCAGCACATCACTTCTTTTCCCATCAATCCGTGCTCCTTTCAGATTCCTAATTTCTTGTCACGTTTTACCCCTCACTCCTCTGGCAAAAACAATCTCGCCACTGCTTCAGAAATAGCTGCCAAGTTTCTCTAATCTGCCTTGACAAGTCCACCGATGGCCCAATTACATAACCTGATGTTGTTTTCATAGGAGGACCGGGGATGTTGTCTGGGTGAGAGGGAATGTGACCCAAAGCTCGATCACACACATACAAAATAAGTCAATGTCAGAGTCAATTAATCGGTGATGATGGAAGGAGATTTTGGCTCTTTGCTGAACCCATTTTGGGCGATTTACGTTGAGCGGCTGTGTGCTGTGACATAATCATGCTGGGCCAATTCCTCACTGCCCTGAACCTGCACTAATAATGCTAATAATGCTAATGATGCTAAAAAATCACCTGAAACTCATTATTTAGTTGTTTCGATCTGATGCAATGTGTTGTTGGGTTTGTAGGAAGGCTTTAAACATGAAACATAACAGAAAATTATTTCTTATCACACGATTAGACAGATTGCAATGTTTTCATTAGCATGAGGATATGCAAATCATAGTTTATTTCCCCCCAAAGCCTTCCTCTCCACACCAAAACCATGACAGAGAGTTGAAACTGAAAAACAGTGACACTGAAAAAACAAAACCGACACAAGCATAGATAAAAAAAGACTGTGACTGAAAAAAAGACCAGCATGAATAGGACTGTCAATGCAAAATGAAATAGTAATAATTTCTTAATTTTTTTTCACAGCCAAATATTTGTGTCAGGGCCAGTTCAACTTTTTCCAACATAAATGTCTCAATGCCAGTGTTTCCTTTTCAGTTCACGTTTTGCTTCCAATGACAACTGTTATTTTCAATGCCAAAATTCACTGTGACTGCTTTAGCCCCATACCGTGTGTGATGTAAGTGATATGTGCGCGCAGGTGTCCTCCATAGCGTTGCCTGCTGAATAAAAATATTCATTTATTTGTTGCAGGGGACATTCAGTGCCCTGAAACATTGTTTCGCAAAAGTGAACATCTCTCCTTTATCTCTCCTTTTCAAGAATTTCCCTCCAGGGATTAATAAAGGAATTCTGATTCTGATTTATATCAGCTACCATTGCAGCGTTACACTTTGGACTGTTATGACTGTGCGTGTGTGTGTGTGTGTGGGCCACCAGGAGGCTGTTAGCCTCTGCTGAGCCACCTCTGGCAGGTGTCTGAAGTCAGCCTGAGGGCCATCCCAGCCTGGGTACTTCTACTGCAGCAGAGGGAGGTCACAACTAGGTGTCTTCATTACACACATCACTGGTTCGATTCACTATATTCACTTTCCTGTGCACCCGCACTGGGTGTTCAGCTTAATGGTGTGTACTGCCGGGGGGTGGTGAGGATGTAGCAGAAAATGGAAGGAAAGGAGCGAGAGGGAATGGAAGAATGAGAAAGAGCTGCAACTAACAATTATTTTGATTGCGATTAAGTCTGTCAATCATTATGAATCCATTAGTTGTTTGGTCTATAAAACGTGCCAGTGTGTTTGCTGTCACAGAGGAGAAAAGAAAGTCTTCTCATTTAAGAAGCAGAGAATTTAAAAAAAAGAAAAGAAAAAAAAAGACTCAAACTGTTACAAAAATATTTGGCCAATAATTTAATAGTTGAACTGATTACAGAATAGAATAAATAAATAAAGAAAAGTATGTTTAACCAGCCTTATCATGCAGGCCAGAGGTCAATGGATGAGTTGGAGCTTAATTTCAAAGAGATCGAAGTCCAATAAACACACACACACACACATACACACACACTTCCTTTCTTTCTTTGAGAACAAATAGTAATGCAAGTCGCTATACAGACACGCTTTATCAAATTTTGCATCCAGTGGTAGGTTTGCACACAAACTGTCCATTTATTGTGCTTTTGTTCGCATTTGTTTTGTGAGAACCTGGAATAGCAATTATATGGTGAAAAAAGCAGACAACCTCTGTTAACATGAACATGCAGTTATGAAATATATTATAACCTTCAGGGAAAACTAGGAAATGGTTTCAGCAAAGCAAAAGCCATTATGGTTGTTTAGGCCATCATCCATTAACTAAATTAACCACAGGATGACATGAGTATTGATGAATTTCCAGATCAGATCCTCGTGGAGAGTAAGTGGATCATTTACATGATTTATAATTGTGTGCTCAGAATAAGGTGCATTCATATTCTGATTGGGCTCTTTTTGTAACCACTGTAAAAATTGTATAATATTGTATCACTACTTGCACTTGTATATAAATAATACTATTCTTCTTCCGGTTGGATGCTAACTGCCTTTCACTGGCTTTGTACCCGTACTCTGCACAATGACAATAAAGCTGAATCTAATCTAATCTAATCACTTGTGAAATAAAGTATTCCATGTTAAGATCATTTGGCCAAAGCAAGCCTCCAAACTGAATGGATGTCATATACGTAGCCTGTCTTCAAACAGAACTTCATCACATGTAAAAAAAAAAGAGCATTATGTGTTGAGCTTATGTAAAGCCTGTCAAACAGATAAGTGCATGAGAGGCGGCAGCCCAGTTTTGAAGTTTGTGAGGCATTACGACACCCCAGCAATCTCTGTCAGTCACACACTCATGCTTGTTATTTGCTATAAAAAGCAATTATATAATAAATAAATGCATTTCAGCTCGGTAATGTTCAGGCTGTATTTATGAAGTATAATCCAGTGTCCACTGTGAGCGTGTCCAGCATGTCCAACAGTGAGGTGAAGACCTGTCAGCGAGCAGCAGGGCCCCCGTACCGCAGCCCCTCTAATCTGTCAGAAGGGACCTTAGTTACCGCTGTGCAGCCTATCACAGTTATGTAAGGAGATTTACGGCCTGTCTGACATAACACTGCACTCCACGCCGTTACAATGATGAGGTTCGTGTGAGCTCATGTCATCTTTCTGCGTCACTGGGGACTCAGGGGTATTATTTTATGATATTACGTTCAACAATCAATTAAAATTAATATTATAGATAGATAGAAGGGGGCTAAGGTAAAATAGGGAATAAGACAAACCGCTATTTCCAATATCCTGAATTATTGTGTTATTGCGTATTAATACAGAATGAGCATAAGCATCATACTGAGCGAAAAAGCTTTGTTTACTCATTCCTATAAGTAATATTTTCTGATTTAAAATAACCTTCAGTATTTTTGTAAGCAAAGCTTCTGGTTAGTTGTGTTAAGATGGAAGTTTGGCATCTTTTGTCGTAAAAAGGAGTTTGCTAAAACAAACTTGAGCTAAGTTATTGAAAAACTATTGTTTTAATAAGGGAATGCATTATTGATTAATCTGTCAATTGTTTTCTCAGTTCAGCAATTTATCTTCTCATCTTTATGCATCCTTTGTTTAGTGAAGAGGAAGACACAAGAGAGCTGGGCCACAGTGTCCCGCAAGAGGCTGGCAGCCATGGTGAGGAGAATTCCTCATGAAAGACAACCATTATGTTTCACAAATGGCCGCCTTGCAGTACGTCACCAAGGTTACTGCGTGCACTCCAAGTGATGTACGACAAGTGCGAGATGTTGGCAGAGGAGAGCACAAGTTTAAAGACTGTGGAACTGCACAACAATCAGAAACAAAACAGAAGGACAGCATGGTCAAACTCTGGAGGATTTTCTTACTTTCATAAAGCAAAAGAGAGTGAAGTTGAGTTATCATGGTCATGTTCAGCCTCAACGGATTTGTGGGCCCCTCTAAAAGACCAAAACAACAACCCCCAAGCTCCTTCTGGATTCTTTATCTCATTCCTCGCCCATAGAGAGAGAGAACATATGGAGCTCAGGGTCAGAGGTCAGCCTAAGGGAGGGGCTGTGAAATGGCTCCTCACGCCTCCCAAGATCAACTGCTCACTTTGCTGTTGGAGACAGAGAGACATTTGCAAAGGGATGTGACCAGTCAGCAACAGCTAGCAGCATCATCTGAGGTCGTCGGGTCCTGCTGACTCCCAGAGGCAGATAATCCATCATTACACCCCCCCAACCCTTGAACTTTGACTAGCCGCACATGGTCGCCTCTCCCACACTATATGGGTATAGGATGAGGCCACACATCCCTGACACTCAACAGCTCCTCAGTGTCAACAGCTGGGCAAGTTCCTGCTCTAAAACCCCTGACTACATGGAAACTTCTTCCAGCCTGTAGTCAAGTTATAAGGAGGTCATAAAGCTACCGCAGACATTTAAGAAGTAGTCAGCAAAGTAGGTATGTTGCAGTTGGAAAGTACAATATATAGACAAAAGTATTGGAACAACTGACCATTATTCCGCATTCTAAATACAGTGTTTCTGTGGGATTTTTCACCCATTCATGCAGCAGAGAATTTGTGAGGTCAGGCACTGATGTTGGACCAAAAGGCCTGGCTTGCAGTCTCTGTTCCAGTTCATCTGAAAGGTGCTGGATAGGGTTGAGGTCAGGGCTGTGTGCGGGCCGGTCAAGTTCAAACTCGTCCAACCTTGTCTTTATGGACTTTGGAATAGAAAAGCCCCTTCAACAAACTGCTGCCACAAAGTTGGAAGCATAGCATTGTCCAAAATGTCTTGGTATGCTGAAGCATTAAGATCTCCCTGAAGTCCCTGAAAAACAACCCATGTCTGAATACCTTTGACTGTATAGTGTATTTATCAGCTGTCTTCTACCTTCTTGTAAAAGGATTCAGTTATTTTCTTTGAAATTGGAGACCTCAACTCCATTTAATGGATGCCCTAATTAGTCTCAAAATTGTTACTTGTCCAGTAAGGCCAAAACATCAAGAGCCATTAAAAAGCTGGCCTATAGTGAGAGTTTTTATGAAAAAAGACAGGAGAATGCCGCTGGTCAAACTTTGCACTGGACAGAGTCAAGGTTAGGAGCATGAAGTGTGTGTGTGCGTGAGTGTGTGTCTGTCTGTGTGCAGAAGACAGTTTTGAGGCCTGGCTGTGTTTTACATTACAGCAATGGGTTCAGTGCAGCCTAGAGGAACTGTCTGAATGGATTACTCTAACAGGCTTAACAACAGCCCGGCCGGTCTAAGAGAGCACGAGGCGACGAGCAGGGCACAACTCTCAGTGAGATGGATGGAATCACTACAGGGGGAAGAGCAGAAGAAGGACCCGACGAGCCATGAAAGAAAGAAAGAGTAAAAGAAAAAGGTGCTACAACTGGTAGCAAAAGAAAACATGGCAAAATGTGACGAAAACCAAATGTAACAAACAAAACGTTCAGGATAATATTGTCATAATATTAGTGCTTCCTTTGAAAATGTACAGAAGTTTGTTCTTTGTTATACTGACCTATTTGTACATGCCATATTATCTGCTCATTATCAAGGCATAGCATCATTAGCATAAGTCAACAAGAGCGTGCGTCACTGTTGTTAGCTCCTGCCATCATTAGCATAAGTCAGTGTCAGTGTGCAGCCTTTCTGCTGACTGACTCTGTGTGGACAGATGGTCCAGGTCAGAGGGGAGCTTTAGTACTTCAAAATCCTTTGTGTCCTGCCATAGGACGTTCCCACTTCAGCCCCTGTCTACACACCTCTGTGCTGTGCTGGCCAACTTTCCAAGTCCCAGTGGCAGCTCTTTGAACAAACTGAATATTAATAGCCAGAAACAGGGTCCAACAGGCCCACTGCAGGTTTAAGTCCTCTCAGGGGAGGCTTGGTGTGAGAAAAGAAATCACATCCACTTGGCAGAAAGACATTTAAAGTAGATGAAGTCAGTAATTTTAGGTGAGACATTGCTTCTTTTTGTCCAACAAACATTCCAAAACCCAAAGACTTTTCTTTGTCTTTAAAGGGCTAATCAGTAAGAAAAGGTTTCACAGGTCCATGTTTGACAGGAAGACACACTCCTTTATAGAGAAGAAAAAGAGAATCTCCCTCTTAGACTTGTGCACAGTGAGCAATTATTTCCATTATTATCAATCTGCAGCTGATATTCACAATTAATCAACTGATCATTTAGCTTAGAATGTCAAAAAAAATGAGAAAAACGTTTCCCAAAGGCCAAGGTGACGTCTTCAAATTTATTCTTTTGTCCAACCACCAGTCGAAAACCCAAACACTCTTCATTTAATATCAGAAATGACAAAGAAAAGCAGCAAATCTTTACATTTAAGAAGCTGGAAACAGCAAATATTTGACATTTTTGCTTGAAAAGTGACCAAAATGATAATCAATGATAACAAATGGTTGGCAATTAATTTTCTTTCAAACCACAAATCAATGAATCCAGTCCAGTTGTTATAAAATACTTTCACACTGAAAGAGACATGCCAAAACTTGGAGAAATTAGAGGAAAGCTTTATTGCTCTGCAAGGAGTTATTGGCGCCTGGCTAGGAACTGGAGGTGTCTGCAACTCCCTGTGCTTTACCCAGCCAGCCAATTCTCCCTGAGGTGAGACTGACTCAATTACATCTGGGTTATTACCACAGACCATCCTGGGATAATTTACTGACAACCAAAGCTGGGGACGGACGCTGTGGGAGAGTAGTGGGTTACATGCAGATGTGAGGAGTGGGAAGTGTGAAGGACGGAGACAGGAGGACATGAAAGAAGAGTATAAAGAGGAGGAGGAAGACAAAGAAGAGGATGAGAAACTGTCAGAAACTGCTAGCAATCAAAAAAACCTGACAGAATGGATCATCTGAGAACTGATACCGAGCATCTGTTGTTTTCATAAGAGCATAATCATTACAACCTCCACTGTGTGTGTGTGTGTGTGTGTGTGTGTGTGTGTGTGTGAAGATATATACTGTACATCTGTGTGTGTGCTCATGCATGCACTTTCATAACAACAACAATGTCAAGAATGAATGCTTTGTCCCACAATTTCAATGTCACTAGAGATTTCAATGGGACAGTGTTTGAAATATTACTTCCTAATAAACATACATTCCCACATAATCACATACAAAATCCCATATGATATTTAGTTAGGGCCAACACAGCACATATCATCATATGAAAACCATGTATTTTCAAAATGTCAGCCTTTCATGAGCCAAGAAAACAGCTTTGTGTCAATACATTTTCCAGATAATCTACTGGGTTTTTAAACAATTTTCTTAAAAAAAAAAAAAGTAGGAGAATTGATTCTAGCCACCAACATTCCTTCAATTTCTCCAAAATTCTAAACTATTGGTTTTCACATTGGGGTTTGTGGTCCTTAAGGAAGCAAATCTCAGCAAAAGGAAGAATCATTTATTTTCAAATCATTTATTTGCTTCAGTAAGTGAACAGCATTCAAGTGGAAAACTAACCATGTCTGTCATTTTCCTCACTCAGTATTGATTACCGTTGGTTGATTAACTAATAAGCTCACGGATGGGAAATTAAATGCCAGCTATTTTGATAATCGATTAAACATACAAGCAGTTTTTTTGTTTTTTTGTGTGTTTTTGGCTGGCCTGCAACTACCAAGCTCCTCAGTATGGTAACAGAGTCTGGTTGACTCGTGTCAGCAGCTACTCTAGGCTGAATGGCCACCACCTTCCCAGCAGGGATGGAGAACGACAAGGTGGTACACTCCTGACAACTGTAGCTGCACTGAGCTCCTATCTCCCTACGGCTGGCATGCCAAACATCTCCCTCCCCAAATTAGTTCTTCACTCATCTTTCAACTCCACAATGCTGCCAACCCTAACTGCATCTGGTGTTAGAATGTAGGGACTATTTCAGGCTCTGTATGCCAGCCAGGGTGTATTTATACGACTTGGGCTCAGTGCCATGGTATGGGGTGGGTGTCTGGACTGACTGCCACAAGTGGCTATTTATGGGAAGAATTAAACCACATAATTAGCATTCCAGAAAAGAACTACAGAGCTCATGATCAATAACAAAGTATGAATTGAAATAAAGGGGTGTACAATGTATGATGTATGATGAGGGAAGACTCACACATGGAGAAAAAGAGACAGCACTGTAGACTATGGGGGAGCCTGAGGCAGGTCTACAGGAAGTCTGGCCCTCTGATTAGAACAATGGGCTGAGGGAAACAAGGCCACACTGCCACACAAAGAGCAGGGAGGAGGGGAACTGCAGCCTAAACATAGAACCCTACTTAATGTGGGTCACTCCAACTATGATTGCCTCCAAGTCAGGTTACGAGGAATATATTGGGGTGCTGAGATGTAGTCATGAACTTGACAAAAAAAAAAACAAAGTGTATGGAGTGCCAAAGGCAACATGTTGATATCAGTCATGACAGCATTAGTGTCGCCTGGATGATGGAGTGTCATGGGGGAGGACACCAACAGGCCTAATCAGAATTGTAAATGATCTCCTATGAAGTGTAGGAGGGTGGAGGCGAACCGGGGCTGATGATAAAGAAATGGGGGTGGGCAGCTTTGGGAATGAATAAAGAGGAGAGGCACATAACGCTCTGCTAATGCTTGATTTAGCTCCACCTCAGACACAAACTGAAATGTAGGTGTCTAAGCTGCCATACTTATCGTTCTTTAGCTTTCTGTTGCCACGTACACCGTTCAGCTTGTGCAACATATGTGTACAAAGATAATGCTTTTGGTTCAGCGACCAACGCTGGAACACGACATACGGGCAGAGTAGCATATCTGCTCTACAAACCAATAGCATGATGTATCCAAGCAGGTGGCTCTGCTGTTTGGATGAATTACTTCACATCGTGTGTTTATGTAAAACCACAACCTGCTCTAGAGACTGGTTCCAATGTGAGTCTGGGCAAAAGCAATGAACTCGATAGCAAAAGAAATTCTTCCATCGTTTATTATTTCTGGAAGGCTACTCAGCAGTAGGCCTGCATGACGTGAAGATAATCTGTGAATTCAGATCCTCTGTTCTTCCTCAGCCATCAGGCTGGCTAACCTTGCAGTCATCACCAACTCATTTGGTTACACATTTAGACTTGTCATAGCAGGACAAACTCAGGTAGACTTAATGACAGTGATGAAGGCTCGGTTCCATAAAGTCTCTCAGTAACAGTTGGAGTGGCAGCCTTCACAATGGGACCTCTCCGAGGTGCAACGGGAAAATCACCTGCGAGTTTTCCTACTGTTACAATATGTCAAAATGTGTGCTGTGCAACCACTCCATTGACACTAAGCAGAGAGTAGATGATAAGTTGATGGGCAAGAAGGTATGAATGCATGGCCCATGTATCCATGACTCCATCTGATGTTTGCATACTGACTGAGAATGCATGGTGTGTGTCTTATTGGCCAGCACTACTGAGCAGCTGCTGAAAGACCACAGAAAATGTTTAAGAAAGAAAAAATGCAATTAAGAACCAGTTGTTATTTTTTGGCCAGATCGTTTGATCCAAAAATTGCCACAGGGGGAATTTTTCACTAATTTTTCCACAACCAAAATTTCTTAAAGCCCAAAGTTATGTCTTCGACTTGTGTTTTTTTGTTCACGACTGCTATCACAAAACACAAAATCAGCAAAATTTCACATATAATATGTGTCTTTTTTGCAGAAAAAAAAGGATTCAAAATAGTTGTCCATTTATCGACTTATGGATTGATCAAGTAATCTGTTCTAGGTTAACAGCCGGCCTCAGAAACTCGTATTAGCTCTACATAAGGAACTTTAGCTGTTCTCCCTGTACAGGTTTTAGTGTGTTCTGAGCCAGCTGATCATGTCTTGGGGAGGACAGCCCCCTGGGCCTTTTCAAAATGTGTCACTTAACATGATCTCATTAACTGTAACAATAGTGACATCATCAACGCTCCCCCACAGCAACACTGGTTTAATAGGTGCCGTGTGTTATTTTCAGTTACTATCAGTTCTGTCTGTAGATGAATTACACATTCACAAAAAAGTTGACACTGCATCCTAGAGCTGAAACAATTAAGATCAATCAACTGACAGAAAATTATTTGTCAGTTAACTGTTCTGAATCATTTAAAAAGAGAAAACGCCCAAATTCTCTGGTCTCTCCTTTTCCAACATGAGGATTTGGTTGTTTCCTCAGATTCTTTAATAGTAAACTTGACCTTTAAGGACTTTGCACTGTTGGTTGGAAAGCAAAAGGAGATGTTTTAAGAGGTCCACTTGGACCAACTGTAATAAGTTCTTTTCACAACGTTTTAAATTTTATACACAAGACGGTTCATCAAAAAAAAATTATTGTCTGGTTAATTCATAATGAACATAATCTTGTGTTGGAGCCATAATTCAATCACCAAATGCTTACTAGTTCCATAGTTAAACCACACATACATACACACACACACACACACACACACACACCAGATGCTCAGCAAGATTGGTGTTAGCAGACAGCAGGGCATATGGACTCAGTATGGTTAGAGCTTATCAGCATCACCTCAGAGATTTCACACACACACACAATCCTTGCAAACTGAGAGAACAACCAGAGACAAACACAATAACTTCCAAGCATTAACCAGTTCTCAGAAACATTAAAACACTAAAGAGCTCCAAAGAATGTGCCACTAAAATAAATCTGATCATTTTGCTGCAGGTACCTTTGTGAACACAAGCCGAAAGCGTGCAATCACAGCTCACAGACTTTGCTATTTTGAACTTTGACCCAGAGGCTCGGTTATACAGACACAAGTTACCAATTTGACTGTGACGCAATACCTCAGCAATGCCGCACGCTACCCTCTAGGCTGTTCAAACCCCCTTCTGCCATAACATGAACAGACTGTTAATGGATGGGGACACAGTAACTGAATGACAAAGTAAACATGCTGCAACACCACAGCTGACTGGTGCAATCATAAAGCAAGAAACAAGTAAGTAAGGAGGACGACCCCAGAAAGTTCTGTGACTCCTGTGACTAAACACATTTTGCTCTCTGTTCCCTTGTTGTTGCTGACAATATAAATCTCCTGCTGTGGAGGCAGCATGTTCACTTTTACACACACCTGGGGCAGTATGAAATGCAACTCTGCAGATGCTTATTGTTCAGTGAGAAGTCTGGGGGAAAAAGCTTGCTTACAAAACCTCTCACTTGTAGGATTATTTAAACAAGTAGAATGTGGGTCAGTATGCTGCACATGTTACCAAATGAAACCTCACTGTTGCCATTTGCAAAACACTGTGAGTAAGATGAGTACTCAGTACAGTTTCTGAACTGTAGTTTCACGCTGACAGATTCAGAGCAGCGCAGCAGAGCAGAAGAATCTTAAATCAGATCAGAGCATTTAGAAAAAGACACTGCTGATCTTTCTTTCTATAAACACACCAGCAGCACGTCCACCTTAAATGATCCCAGTTCACTGGACGGAGATGCTGCTGACCCTCCAAAAAATGTCAACAAGCCCGCTGACACCAAACCTAAAAGCTGTTCTTATCATTTATCCCAGCCTAACATTTACAGTTATTTACAGTACAACTACTCTGTAAAAGAAAGCATGAGCTGATAATTAGCTATTTGGGGCTTATAGTGTGTATATGCCACTTAGGCTGATGAAAATGGACTTCTAGCTCTGTTAGTTTAGGTTGCTGACATGTGTCTATTGGTTTATACTACAATGTAGCCTGTCACTGGATAAGATATACATGTCTTAGCGACACTGTTGTTGTGAAGGGATATTTTTAGTCAACAGTGTCCCTAAAATGTGTTCAACTGGAGGGCTGTTGTGGTTGGAGATTTTCTGTACCAAAAAACCAACATTAAAGAGGAGAAAGCTCATACCTGCTAATTCGTCCGGTTCCAGTCCAGTTTCTGTGTCTATCCCGCAAATAACAAAGTAGTGAGCGAAGCGGCAGGGCGCCGCGCCGGAGACCGCCGAGCTCCCACTCATCCCGGCTTCGGTGTGCAGCGATGCCCGCTTCCTAATTCTCCAAGCGGCACATCTCCAGGAAAAATAAATAAAAAAGGGAAAACTGGATAAAACGTTCGCTTTAGGAACTTTTCTAACGCGTCCCGGTCTGTAAAAGAAAGCTCCTTCATACACCGTAAGTTGCTTTTAAACGTCGTTGCAGCGGTAGCTCGCTTTGGTTGCGCCGTGTCGACAGAGCTCGACACACTACTGACTGTGCGGGAGAGGACAGCGCTGTGAATCTCCGCCTCGGAGCGGCCCGGAGGAGCCGCCTGGCAGGGCGGGATATTCAAATCACTGAGTGTCTGGAATTATTTAACAACAGTTCAATTATGTGCCCGAGTATTTATCCAGCCTTGTGTCAAATTGTTAATATAATGCCAATATTTATTCTTACTTACACATTCGGTTCACACTTATTTGTGTTTGCTCATTAGGTCATATGGTGAGACACTAATTTAGATATTAACAGAAATTGAACGCAGCAGTCAAACCCAACGCGGCTCGGGGTCACGTGTCACCGTTGTCTCGTTCAATCCGAATGCGAGGACGCAATGAGGGGTCAGTCGCTCCAGTATGACGATTCTTCTGACTGATCTCACCAACCCAAACTATTAAACCGTCGCTAGTGTGTTTTGGCAAGTGTGTGTGCTTTTATTGTTTTTTTCAAAGATTCAGCTCATACTGAACAGGTACATCATTATGCAGGACGTCTGTGAGTCATGTGACGTGTGTGATTGACTGGTACTGATACGTTCGTTATAATGGGAGTTATGGACTATACCTGACACAATTTATTTCAGTTTTGGTTATCTTTAGTACAATGAAAGGTTCAAGTCACCTTATATTTACACCGTTTCCTTCCTAGCTGTCCTAGATATGGCTGCGTGCATGACTGCGTGTGTGTAACGTAATGTTTTTACGTCTGCCAGTGCCAGACGTAACCAACTGGTGGGGGATCAGTTGGTCCACACCAGAAAATTGGTGTAAAGTCTGCAGGCGTATGGTGTGTTCAAGGACAATATGGAGTTTCAGCACAGGAATTATGCACGTTTTTCCCGTTTCATTTTTTCCTATGGTAAATAACACAGGTTAATACAAGTAGAAGACCACATGTGCAAGGGAGCATAGCATGAGAAATGTGTACATTGAAAGTGCTCTTCATGTTTCATCAAAAGGCTGGAGTCTCTCCATCAAAGAAATCTGTGAAAGGATGCTAAAACATCTTATCGTCTCTGTTGCTTCAAACGTAACTCCAAATAAAGTGACATATTTTGTCATTGGAGGGAACTCACTCCAACGAAATTTGTTCTCTGCATTTAACCCACCCAAGTGACGTGCACACACACACAGCAAACCCGGGGCAGTGGGCGACCGCGTGCAGCGCCCGGGGAGCAGTGGGGGTTAGGTACCTTGCTCAAGGGTACCTCAGCCATGGACACCGGGACGGGGAATCGAACCAGCGATCCACCGGTTACGGGTCCGACACCCTAACCGCTGATCCACGACTGCCCTTAAACATTCTCGCCCAACGTGGGGGATATGATTCTGAAAACATGTTTCTGCAGACATAACACATCTTTTGCATTATTTTAGAACATACCAGAATGGTAACGGACCACATTGGAGGCAAGATCTACCCATTTGACTGAAATCATCTGGGAGTCCACACAAAAAGTAAATTCTTCTTTTCTAAACTGTAAGAGCATGTGGCAGCTTGTATTGCGCTGTGAACTAATGTGGTTCGTAACGTGTGATCAAACGTGATGAAGATCGTGGGTCAGAGCAACATGTAGGCTTATCATATGAATCTGTGTTGACAGGTGCTCACAGCGATGCTCTTTGTGCTGGACCTGGATTCCTGGAGAGGGAACTGAGGACTGAGCTGAAGGCTCAGGAGGAGGTCAAAGACACACAGGTTAGTCACAGAAGTGGTTCATTGTACATCATACTATATGGGACATTTTTCTCCCAAGTGCAAGTGACTGACCATATTGTTGTCTTTAGGCCTTTAAAGAAGCATTCGTCCCAGTCATCAGATTGGGCTTTGGTGGGATTGAGGTTATGTGGATCTACTCTCCTGCCTGCAGTTTTCCTCGATTGAAGTTTTGTTTGCATAAGACTCAGTCGCGGTTTTCGTGCTCGTGTTGTTTTCTCGATTGACTTCGTCTTCGCACGAGCGCCAGGGAGGAGCCTTCCTGACAGTCTGAATCTACATGATGACAACTTGGTGAAAAATGCAGACAAACACTGTGTCAGGAGTCTCAGCTGTAAGCATCAGATTAAAGATCACAACTGCTCACGAATCCTGCAGTATTGGTATCTGACAGCTGTACTCCTCAGGACTGTTTTTGTTGTGTGTTTGTGGCTGTGACTTTCTGTGTTGATCTTTTTCTTATGCTATGTTTTGTAGGCTACAGACGAACGTTCACACCTTCAGGCTGGTTCTTCTGGACCTGAACAGTACTTGACCGCCCTGTGTCATGTTTCATTCAAAACATGACGACGTGTCAACGGCTGCATCTGAAATCGTTCCCAATTTGCTATCTACTGCACAGTATTTACCTCATTTTAGGTGTTTTCCCACTGGAATATTTATAAAACAATTTCTCAGAAATATGTTGGCCAAGATGAGCAAATCTTGTCCTTTTCATCTTGTGCTCTGGGATGAAGTGTTTGTCCAGCGAGAGGTTTTGCTTGACATTAGCTTTGTCGCTAACTCAGCGACAGTGTCAGCAGCAGTGTTGACAAAAAGCTACCAACAACTTTACAACACTTAAGGCGATAAAAGCACAACACACACCAGCAACATTCAGTGTCCAGCTGATGTGCAGTTTCTGGCTTATTCACATGAAAAATGGAAATGCTGCTGTCACGTCTGAAGAACAATAAAGTTTTCTGAATCACAATTTCATGTGTTCACTGTGCAGAAAGAGATGCTCCCTCATCTCATCACCTCATCTCCTTTACCAGTGCCTAAACTTAAGTATTACATCAATGACAGAAAGATATCACCTGTTGATGACTCCTCATGTTTCTTAGTTATGTTGCAATGCCCCCTAGTGGACAGACAGAAGAACAACCACATTCTGATATATATAGATAGATATTGATCCCAAGGGAAATTCAAGCACCAGTAGCCCATTACAGCAGTGTAGGTTAGTCAAAAGTAAGCAAACAAACAACCAAACAAGGCCTAACTGTTAGTGAAAAAAAATAGAAAAATAGACTAAACATACTAAATAAACTAATTAAACTAACATATGATACATAAAGTACAATAGAGTGCAGAGAAAGCAGGTCGACTAGATTGACTGTGTGTCTAAAACCAGAGACTAATTATGTTAGACATTGGCAATGCATAAACTTAGTTATACAGTGTGTAGGTCCATAGTAAATACTAATAATGAACAAAAATTCTAATATAATTTGAAAATTCAAAATAATAAGGAATTAAATTCAAACAGGATTATAGAAGAAGACTGACTGCACTTGAGCCCATAAAATGTGTGTTGCTTTTACCAAAATTCACGCAAAATTACAGTTAAGTGAGTTAGTTAAGTGACCTACTGTATTCAAGTTAAAATGAAACCGATCCCCCATCCAAGGATTGAAAACAGTCTGTTTGAGTTTTATCTCTGTGTACAGACTGCATAGCCTACATGCAATTGATATCGGTGCTGGAAATGGAGCTGTGTGTGAATGCTTTGTAAAAGTTTGGATCAGCTGAGGATCATTTCATCTGAAAATCTTGTGTTTTGTGTTAGAGAGTGGCCGGTGCTATTTTGTTTGAGGCTCACAAAGGACTGGTCAAACTGCAATCTTCCCTTCCGGGGTCCCAGGGAAAGGCCTCGGCATGATTTTCATTAGGGCTTTAGATACAAATACAGAATTGTGACAGCATTCAACACAAGTTTCATGACCATCTTTGTTTAGTGTTATTCCTCTTGCTGTAGCTTGGCCTGCTGGAAATATTGCTACCACTTTGACTATTGGTGAAACAGGAAATAGGATTAATAGAGTAAGATTCCTGCCTATATACAAGGGCACAATGCTGTCACATTGTTCTGCCTCTTATGTGTCATTGCATTACATTCTGCTACAAGCTTTCTGAGCTACAGAGAAACAGTCACGCTCAGTGTTAAGTACAAACAGCAAAGAAGACGATTTACGTTTAAGTAAAACCAGAACTAATGTGCACATTTTTGTAGGCTATCTTGAGTATAGTTATTATTAATACCTGTGGTTCTCTCTGAAGAAAAAGATAACACTTAATATTTTATATATTCCTCTTTCTCAAAATCATGTTTTGTTCATTCAGTCAGGGTTGGCCTGGTGGGATCTAAAACCAGATTCCTGGTGTAAATGTAAACAGTTCCCTAGCTAATGTGAATCAACAATCCCTCACTGGACCCAACGACAGGTAAAGACAAATGGTTTTAGGTTTATATTTTAATTATGGCACAGAGTTCTCTTGAGTTTTAGCCCTGATGTGAACATTATTCATTTCTGATTGGTCTTATTAACTGCACACACTTCTTCTCCTTCCTGCCTTGTCATGTGTTCCAAATGACACACACTCTCACATACAGCATCCATGTTGAGATTCATACAAGGCCTGTTGTGAGATAGACTGATGGAGCTGAATCAGGCTTATATCTTTTCACCACAAGGGGGCAAAAAGCCTTTTTGCTGGCTCCTTCCAGTTGCAGCAAGGGACACACAGTTCAAAGATTTGCCACTTGGCAGCAAAACCTGATGCAGATCAGTGTTAACAGAACATCTTTACCTTCAGAAAGCTTTGTCAAAATGGTTCAAATCTTTAATGGAAGAAAACAAGGATTCTGAATGTTTATTTTTCACCTTCAAGTGTGGATTTGCATACCAGATAATAGGAATGATGTGCTGATAAATCATTTTGTGATCCATTTGTTAGGATGAGCTATCATTTTGTGCGTGGTACATTTACAGGCATGAACCTGAAAATGCCACAATATAATATCTCATTAATGCTTTGGTAGTATCCAGAGATCAGTATGACTGGTGTCTTTCTGGGATCGGGAAATTACTATGAGTGATGTTCTCCTGGTGCCCCTCAGTAATTATGAACCCAGCTCCAAAGGCATATGGTACATAGGAAGACAGTTTTTCTCCCCTCTCTCTTGGTGTCTTGGAAAGGTCATCGGTTAATTTCCTGAGGTATACTCCTCTTTTCATGTAAACATCCAACTTATATCAGCAAGTCTTTGGAGATGTTTCAGCAGAGTGATCCATACTGTCTGGGGTCCTTTCACATGCACATGCTTAATTTGATGCTGAGCTTCTTGTAATAAACTTTTTACACAAGTAAGATGGTGTCATCGGAGATCTCTTTCAACATCTTCACATCATCGCTATTCATTATACAACACTTTAAAGACAGTAGTAGCTTTCTGCATACCATTTTTATTGCAGCCATTGGTGATCTTCTGAGAAAAAAGGGTGCTACATGCTGCACTGTGAACTTGTGTTACAATCCTGTTCCTTCTTGTATCCCTTAGAGGGAGAAGTGTGAAGAGCATTCACACTGTTCAATATTAACACTCCCAAAACATTGTCACGCAAATGCAGCTTTTGTGAAGAATTGCACTTGCCGTGGAAACAAGAACCATTTACAATTTACATAGCCATTTACATTAACGAGAATCTCAAAGAGACAACTTGGAGGGGAAACATCATAGCAACATCCTCTGCCCTTCAACCCTCACATTAACCAAGGAAAAACTCCCAGAAAAACCTTTAACAAGGAAAAAATGGGAGAAACCACAGGGTGAGCAACAGTGGAGATCCTTCACCCAGGATGGGCAGACGTGCAATGGATGTTGTACTGGCAGGAAAGCAGTTAACAACATGAGATATGGGATAGATGGGGAATGTTCAGTCAGGGGAGAGCATACTTTGAGGGACACAGTTGCAAGCCTTTTCCAAGTCCACAAAACAAATGTGGACTGGTGGGACAAACTCCCATGACCACTCCAGCACTCTCACAAGGCTGTAGAGCTGTACAGCCAGCCACCAGACAAATGGGGCCCATTACCCAGGCCTGATTCCATGGCGAGGCCCAAGAAACCCTCTGGGCAGGGTATGCTTATCCTTGTTTTCCTCTTCCTAGGGGTCTTCATGAACAGGACCGGTGACATTAGAGGAAGAATTAGATATTAGACAGAAGCATTAAGAGAATACTGCCCAGGAAAATGTATTTCGGTGTGCTATCAGTGGTAAGTTTTTATTAGATTTCTATTTATTTAGCAAGTTTAGGATGTATATTCACTTCAGTTTATGTTCATTTAGTTTGTGTTAGTAATTGAATATTTGATCAGGTTGCATTTCATGTGAGTGTCTCAGTACATTACCAGAAGTCCTTTTCTTCAAAGAGGAAACTGGACCACTTCTTGTGGCCCAAACCAGGGTATTCCATTTTGAATTTTCCCATTATATTTGTTTCATACATCTTAATCATAATACATCTCAGTAAGAATGGGCATCACAAATGAAAAGATGGGTAAACTTAGTGAAGAAGAATTTGCCCTCAGGTGTTGATTCATGTTTCGTTCTGAGATCACAGTTTAAGCTGGACAAAGTGGACCTAAAAATATTAAGTGGGTAGTATTAATATTGTAGCTGATCCGTGTACAGTAGCTTAAGTAACCATTATTTAGTCATCCTTTTCACTATGAAGCTAAACCGATTTAATTTACCAATATAATTAAGCCATTTCTAGTTAGTTTTCAAAAGCATATATTTTACCAGATTCAGATGCCTTTAATGAGTTTTCCATATGGTTTGCAACCCCTGAAAAAGTTCCAAACAGAATGAAATACCCATTCATTCATACCGATCAGCCATAACACTGGCACCACTGACAGGTGAAGTGATTAACATTATCATGTTAGGATGGCACGTGGTAGTGGATGGGACATATTAGGCAGCAAGTGAGCATTTTGTCCTTGTTTCTGTGTTGGAAGCAGGAAAAACAGAAAAGCGTAAGGATTCGGACAAGGGCTAAATTGTGATGGCCAAGCAACAGGGCCAGAGCATCTACAAAACTGCAACTCTTGTGGGATGTTGTGGGCTACAATGGTCAGGACCAATAGTGGGCCAAAAAGGAAAACTGGTGGCTTGATGATGGGATCGTGGGCAGCCAAGGCTGGCTCATATTGTCAGATCAAACAGAAGTTCTACTGTAGCTCAAATTGCTGAAAAAAGTCAACGCTGGTTCCAACAGAAAGATGTCAGAACATAGTCACAGTGCATCACAGTCTGTTGTGTATGGAGCTGCGAAGCCAAAGACCAGTCAGGGTCCCATGCTGAACCATGTCCACCAATAAAAGTGCCAACAATGGGCTCATCAGCATCAGAACTGGACCACAGAGCAATGGAAGATGATGGCCTAATCTGATCAATCATGTCTGCCTCCATCCATGAAGACAGTGGCCTCCTTCAGCAGCATAACACATGCTGCCACGGTTTGGAAATAGTTCAAAAATGGTTTGAGGAACACAAGTTCAAGGCATTGACTTGGTTTTCAAATTCTCCAGACCCCACCTCAAAATTTACTTGACTTAAAAGATTTGTTACTGATGACTTGGTGCCAGATACTGCTGCATACCTTCTACTGGAGTCCATGCCTTAATGGGCCAGGGCTGTTTGATGACAAAAGAGGGGCCTCCCCAAAACTAGGCAGGTTGTTATGTTATGGATGATCAGTATACGGTTTCACAAAGGCACTGGTTTGTATCATTTCAAAAGGAGATCAACTTTAAGTGTAATTTACATCACAATGTCTAGAGGTGAAATAGAAGTACACATGAGCCAGAAAGCAATGGGTCCACTTCAGACTTTATGTTTTTCCAACATTAACTTCATACAAAAAAAAAAAAAAATAATAATAATAATAATAATAACATTGCCTGTATGAAATAGTGTCATCAGTGTAGTCAATTTTCAGGTGAAACTTAAAGGGGGAGGGGGTATGATATAAAAAATAACTTTAAAATATCTGGAACTTTTCAAGTGTAGACAGTATTCAGAGCAAAAAGGTAATAAATTTTTATACATTGTGAGGTAGCTGGTAAAAACAATATATTTCCGATTGACACCAAAACATTCAAAAACAGTGACATTACAGAACAGCAGGCATATTTGCAGTATGTATACAGTTAGTATAAAGTTAACATTTAAAACAGACTATTCAGTTTCATAAGGTAGGTATAACAATTTTTTCATTGTACTATACACAAATGCTTTGAAAAATCAAAGACAGAATCAGCTACAAAAGCATTTGTTTTTTGTTTTTTTTTTTTACTCATCATCCATCTGTCCTCATGGGGGTGGTTTTCCTCACAGATGGGGTCTTGGAGAGGTTCTACACTCCTTCGTCTAGTGGCGGGAACCTACAATTAAAAAAAATGTCAGATGAAGAGTGAAAGGATCGCACCTATAACCCAGAAACCAGAAAACCTGATGAAACTGCATAGTGCACAGACCGGCTGGAACAGAACTGTCAAATATTACCTTTAGCTGACTTCTTCTCAGACCACTTGTAACCGTCACCCACAGAGGAACCTATGAGAAGAACGAAGGTTAGGAATTCAAAGAAAACTTGATTTGACTATCAAATGAATTTATCAAGTACAATTAAATGTATCAATATATCAATTACATAATTAAAAACCCCACACACTTTCTTTAACTGAGGTGTCCCGATTTATGGCCTTAGTCCACTGTCTGGCATCCGACTTGGTCCTCTTCATCAAGGGGCGTTCAGACTCACGAAAGTTGTGCCTCTGTCTGGGTACCCTGTCACAGTGACTAAGTCCTGGTCTGGACTCCCTGTATGAATCAGAATTTCCGGTTCGTAAGTCCTCATCCATCTGCAGGTTACTTTTTCTGTCTCTCCTTGTTGGGAAAAAGCTGTTCTGCCAGTCTTTGATCACTTGTTTCCTTGCTGATGACTGCATGGTTGCAGATGGTGAGCCTTTTGTGGGAGTGCAAGGATGACCTACTGTTGATGGGCTGCTATAAGAGCGAGGCAGCTGGTGATTGGATGATGACAAATGTTTTCTGGGAGTAGATATGGACTGCTTATATGTAGGAACTCTGCGGGAGGCAGAGGTTTCTCCAGATTGGAACAAGCCTCTAGAGGAAGCGGAGCTTTGTCTAGGTTCAGAAGGTTGTCCACTTCTGGCAGACAAGTTGCCGATGGAGGTGGATGGGCCTTCTTGACTAGGTGATGAAAGTGGTCTTGAAAACAGTCTGGATTTAGCTGTGTTGGCCTGAACAATATTCTTGTTTGAATGGCGTCTGTCATCTGCAGGTTTTGATATGGGCATATATCTCTCCTTTTTATTTTTGTGCAAATGCTTTTCAGGAGAGTCAGAGTTTTTGTTGGTTTCTGCAGGGGTCTTTGGAGCCTGGCGTGGTGGTGCTTGTGAATCTCCAGGTGAGTGTCTCTTTTGTGGACTACATGGGGCATCTCCACTGTTGTCTGAGCTTGAAGAGAATAATCTCTTCCTTTCTGCTTTCTTTTTGCAGTTTTCATCACTTTCATCTTCTGTGTCAGAATTAATGATTATTACATCATTTTTAGAGTTTCTTTGTCTACAGGTGCGTTTAACATGCTTACCAGTAGTTTTGGTGTTAATCTGCTGTCTCTGTTTTTGCATACAGCCTAACGTGTCCAAGTCTCTGTTCTGATCATTCTGTGCATTTGTAACTTCATCTTCCCTTGCTTTTTCAGACACATGATCATCTGTCTCTATGGGCAGAGATACTGACCTTTTCCATGACAACTGCCTAGACTCAGGCGAATATGGGTAATCAAAACTGTCCTCAGTTTCACAGCTGTCTTCAGGATCAGAGTATGACTCACTCCTGTTCTGAGGTGTTTGAGGTGTTCCCTCAGACTCTAGTGCATATTCAGGTGGGTACAAGAACGCTGCCATCTCAAAGTTCCTCTGGAATTGTACACGCATGGCCTTTAAACAGCTCTCAGTTGTGTCATACACATCTATCTGATAGCTAGGAGAGGAAGCTGGGCTATGAAGCTCATTGTGTGCTGGGCTTACATCACACTGTGTTTCTTCGTCACTACCACTGAGCACAACTTTTTCTGGGCTATTCTGGTGCTCATCATCTGGTTCAAATTTAAGGTTAGCCACAGTTACAGGAATGACTAGCCAGTCATCATCCATCTGTTCATCAGTGTCATCATCTGTCAATACAGAGGAAGTACAGCAAACACAGCGTTCTGTTTGCCTTCTCAGATGGCAACCATCATCGGTTTTGGCAAAACATGAGCCAGAGCAACACTGTTCTATGTCAAGGGTTTCCGTCTGCTGCTTGTTTGGTTCAGGTGCTTGTGTAGGTGAGGGCGTCTCTGTGGCCATAAACGGTGGATTTTCATCTTCACTTATATCTGTATAGTGCATGTCTTGAAAATATTCTGGAAAGTTTAATTCCCCGTGCTCTGAGTTCGGGAGTTCTGTGGCCAACTGCGACATGTCATCATCTGAAATATCTTCATATTGTGGATCTTTAATGATTTTCACAGAGAGTACTTCCTTACCCTCGCTTGACAGAAGAGCCTCTTCTTTGACTTTGTTTTCAGAAATTGTTAGCCTTGCATCTGTTTGTACAGCTACAGAACAGACATCCTTTCTTACACCTTCACAGCTTGCTTGGTTGCAAAGCCATTCATACTGATTCATAGAAACTGATGTTACATTATGAATCTGAATATCAGTTGATGAATTTGTCTCGGATTGTGCAATTACTCCTTTACAGGTAACATTGCAATGTTCAATGTTTTTCATTTCTTTCTCTTGATTTTCAGTAAGTGATGTGGGTTCAGATACCCCTGAATTTGACTTAGTTTGAAACTCCTCTGAGACATTAGTCACACCTTGCACACCATCCAACCCAACTCCCTCTACTGGTTTTAACTCCAGAGACTTATACTCTTCTTGTGATGAGCTGTACTTGAACAATGGACTGGGGTGCTTCTGAGTCAGTTCATCCAAGGCCTCTCTAGGCACTGCAGTGAGAACCACTGGACTTTCATCTTCATTCTTTGTGCAAGTGGCAGCAACTTTCATCATAATTTGTGGATATTCTGTGGACGTAAAGAGATGAATGTTACCAATATTCCCATTCCAATATTGTTGCAGTATGACTTCAGAAAAGTTATCCATGTCTGTTATGGGCTCTACGTTCTCCAGACTAACAATCAACTCCTTCAGTGCAGTTAATGAGTAACGAAGAGTGGTCTTGCCATTCTTTGCATACTTATCACACCAGTTACTGTGGAAACTTACATCACTGCAATCAACAAATGTTTTATCTTCACAGTCACCTGAATTACCAAGTTTTCCATCACCATTTGCAGGCATAGTTTCATCCAAGTGTTTTTTTTTTACTGACAAATCAAAGGCTACCAATGCACTCCTTTCAAAAGATTCAGTTTTAGGCCCAGGTTTCAAGTTTTCTACACCAGACGTTAGTGTACCTGTGCAGTATTCCTTTGATGTAGATGTAGCACAGCCGCTTGTCTTCTTAGACTTGGGAGTTTCAGCATTTGCTTTGCTGACCTTTGCACTGTCCATTTCATGAGCTTGTCCGACTGTAGCAGTCTTATGTCCACTCACAGCAGAGTTGAGACCTTTCCTCTCCATATCTTCTTTGTCAGAAGTAAAGGTTGTGGAAAGATGGACGGCACTGTTGGACAGTGGCATGATGCAGTCAGACTGGAGTGTGGAATCCCTCTCATTAGTGCAAAAATCTGATCCCTTATGCGAATATGTTCCACCATTAATGTTATTCTGTGTTGAAGTTCTCCTAAAGTATGCAACCTGTTTTAAGATGAAGTCCTGTATATAGTCACCTTTAGATTGCATCATTTCTCCAACTGGTGAGATGCTTTCTGTAGATAACTGACTGCTAAGACAGGGAGAGGAGATGTGCTGCTTTCTTCTTTCTGAATAATGTAGGTTTTTTGTTGTCTTTCCACAGTTAAGATCAACTAGTGAACCTTCCATTTGCTGGCTGCTACAGGGTCTTTCATCTGGAAACGGAATAGTAGTCCTCTTTTCAATCTTGGCATTAGTTTCCCTTGACAAAGAAGGAGATTTCAAATCTACAGGATTTCCTGTTAGTATGGAATACGTCAGCGGGAAAGAACTGCGCAGTTTGCTCTTAGATGCACTATAACTTTGATCGAGTAAAGGAAGTGACTGTGTTGGGACTTGAAGGCCGCATCCCTGAGGAGCTGAAGAACTGAAACCAATGGAGAAGGCAAAATTTAAATGTTGTCTTGGCTGTAGTCCATTATTAATGTTCAAGTTTGACCCCTTTTCCTTGGAACATTCCTTTTCTTGTCCACCACTGCAAACAGATTCTCTTGCAGAGTTCTCATTGCCAGATGTACCAAAGTAGCTGCTGCGTTGTGCAAGTACATGTGCCGATGACACTAGGTCAGCATTAGCTTTGCTGCTCATTTGGTGGTGACTGTTCCAAGGACAACATGCACTGTGAGTGGATTTTGGGTACTGGAATCCAGTGCTTTCTGTGTTTGCCTGCGACACCGGTTGGTGTAGTCCCTGGAAATTTTTTTGTGACTGTGTACCAACTTGCTGCATGTGAGCTGGAGTGTAAGCCACCCCGAGTTTTCCTGGATACTGAGAAGCTGCCATGTTGTGTTGTCTTCTATTTGCTGGGTAAACCACTGGTTACAGGTGCAACATTGCTGTCCTCAGGTGATGCAAGGCCATCAACCTTACTCCGGTATAGGAACATAGGATAGGCCCCTCCTCCAAGGTTGTGTGGACATACAGATCGCATTGCATGTGGAACAGTCTTTCAAGTAATGACTTCAGTCAGGCGCTCGTCAGGTCTAGGAAACAAATAAATAAAGGCAATTAGTGCTTCAGTTTGTTCTCATTATATCTTGCTTTTCTTGTTTTTTTTTCCCTCCCCATTCCAGTATCTATTCTTTGAATGATGTCATTTTGCTCAGCCTCAGATAACTATTAATTGGACTGTTTCCAGGGTTTCAGTCACACATATTGCTTGAATAATTAGTTTCAGTGCCTCAGGTGATCTTCATTCCATTCTCATGCAATCTTGAGCGTCTCCTAGAATCTCCCATCAGGAATATCTACATGACACTTGGTGGATTTTCTGTTGTTATACAAGTTCAATCATTCCTGATACTGTTACCATTATATCATGTATTTTTCCTATCCGTACTTATGATGCACATTGAAGATTTGATTTTTCCATGATTTTATTTTCCACATCACTCAAGTCTATGTGCAGAAAACACTGACGTTTTTAAACTAGTAGTCAGTGGACATTATTGTTATGATTCGCCTGAAAAGTAGACTGTGGACACCTTTAAGATCGACCACGATGTAAAGTCACCAGACTGCCTTAATTGATAAACGGGTCATTCTCTATGCTATGTTTCTGCTATCATCACCAATGTTTGTATTTATTATTTAACTGGCAACCTTAATCCAACAAACTCTGAATGAGTTTGTTGTAGTTAAGACAGCTATTGTATGTTGTCAATGTCTCTTTTAGATCTTCATTAAAACATCAAAACACATCTGTCTAACCCTTAGTCACGTTGTTAGCATTGCTTTCTGCTCTAGAATATGTTACATACAGGAACAGTGAGCGGCTCCTCGAGTGAATGTCTAGAACTAATAATCTTTGGAGAGCAATTCAACAGGTTTATGTCAAATGGAAGTATTAATCTAAGCTGTGAAACCATTCCAGCCCTAGAGGCTAGAATGGTTTGACAGTTCCAGAAAATAATGTCAGATGCATTCGGGTTGGGTACCAAACCACTTTCAAGGGTACTGACTGAATTAGGTCACTATTGCCAACCCTCAACCTGTCTATATGTGTTTTGTGGATTTGGATGGACAAATATTAAGGTAACTCAATGCAGACAACATTCGCTTGCAGTATATATCTGCGAAATGCAAGCCAAGTCAACACATCAAACCCGAGAAAACAAATGTTCAAACACAAAATATATCAGCCATGACATTATGGCCACTGACAGATGAAATGAATACCATTATCTCATTATATTGGCAGAGCCAGAGCATCTCCAAAACTGCAGGCAGTTGGTGCACCTCTGTGACAATAAAGTTGACTTGACAACTTCCAGGACAACGGAAGGGTTAGTTTGACTCTTACTTATCTGCTCCATAGCAGATCACTTAGTCATTTAACCTTTACTGTTTATTGAGACAACCATGTGACCATTTTTTATTACTGATTTATTCCTTCTATAACAAACATTTGATCATTTAATTAGTCATCATAATTTAGTTGTTTATTTTTCTCAAACTATTATCAAATCAAAATATGGTTGTTTTAAATGCTGTCTTGTTTTCTGTTGTAAGTTCATACAACTCATTCATCCTCATGCTGATAATTTCTGTTGTATTTTTTATTTCTTTGAGGTGATATGACATAGAAGGTTTTCATCTGATATGTGTTATGGTGATGATTTAGATATGCAAACTGGAAGTTTTTTTTTCCTTTGATGTGTGTCTGTGAGTTGGAAAGTTAGGGACTTCCCCTCAAGCTGAGGTAGCTTGTGGATATAAACAAGCTTGAATCTGTTTATGTATAATAAACATCATTTCCTGCCAGTCGCGGCTCTTTCCGTTTTCAGAGCCACACACTGCAGGCCACTTCCTGTCACCCCAATGTGCTTCCACAATACAACTACAGAGAATACACAACAAAACTAAGGTAATTATAGCTGCATTTTAGCACCTTTCTGGTGAAAGTTAGCACTGTCGCCCCACATCAAGTTTTGTGTACTGTGTCTCTCAACAACTGCAAAAAATCAGCAGGTTACTCAGGAGGCACTGAGAAACTATCCTTCTCTCAGCTGTCTGAACTTGATGGTCTGATAGCTTACTCCATTCAGTCAGCATAGAGGCAGACTGCACCTGGGGGTCAGACACAAATCCATGGCAGTCTGTACGGCTGCATACTTGAGGTGGTGGCTTTCTAAAGGTGTTGTGCCAAGTCCTGACAGTAGTGAGCACAGGAGTGCAGTAACACTACTGATTAGCCTTAGGCATACATACACACACACACACACTACACCTAATTGGGTAAAGAACCTGTGTAGAGACCCCTCCCCGGATCAACCACGCGTTTGAGTCCGGCGAAGCCTTAACACTGGTCTTCAACTCGCACCTAAGACAAAGCTTCGAGTGCATTCCGAGGGTGGTGGGGGGCCATGAGCAGCTGCTCACCTCGACTGAGGATATAGCCGTAAAGTGGAAGGAATACTTCAAGGACCTCCTTAATCCCACCAAAACGTACTCTGTGGAGGAAACAGAGCCACTGGACTCGAAGGTGGGCTCTCTCATCACAGTGGCAGAGGTCGCACAACTCTGCAGTGGCAGTACTTCTGAGGTGGAAGACATTTGTTCCGAGTCCCTCAAGGTTCTGGGTACTGAAGGGCTGGACTGGTTGACACGCTTTTGCAACATTGTGTGGCAGGCTGGGGTGGTGCACCCCTCCTTCTTGTAATGGAGGAGTGTTTCAACTACAGAGAGATCACACATCCTCAGCCTGGAGAAGAAAGTCCTGTACCTTGGATTCAAAAGGAACAATGCAGATTTTTGCCCTGGCTATGGAGCACTGGACCAGCTCTACAGTCTCACAAGACTGTCAGAAGGGGCACAGGAGTTTCCTCAACCTGTCTATATGTGTTTTGTGGATTTGGATGGACAAATACAGTAACAAACACATCTAGGGGCAATGTAGAGGAGCCAATTAACCTCATGCGCATGAATTTTCTACTGCAGGAGGAAGGAGGAGAACCTGGAGAAAACCCACGTAGGCACAAGGAGAACATGTGAACTCCGCAGAGTAGGGCCCAGACGTGAATTCGAACCACAAATCCTCTTGCTGCAAGGCAACAGTGCTAACCACTGCACCAAAAATTCCGGCCCAGATGAAGGCTCTAGCATGACTTATGATCAGAAGAAAGCAAAAAAGGTGAGCTCACGACAATACAATGAAACTTACACACACACACACCGTGGCTGAGACATTAAAAATTATTATAAAAGAGATGCTCGGCTCTGCCGCCATTAAAGAAATAGCCCAAGTTCCACTCTCAAATAATAAAAATTGCAGATGTATTGAAGACATGTCTGCAGACATTGAGGAGATAGTTCTGAAAAAGTTGCGCATCAGTGGGAAATTTGCATTTCAACTCAATGAATCCATGGATATGAGTGGACATATACAACTTATGGCAAATATGCGCTTTGTAGACATAGACACCATTAGAGAAAACTTTCTGTTTTGCAAGGAATTGCCAGAAAGAACAACAGGGGAGGAAATTTTTCGAGTGGTGTCAGAGTACCTTGAACAAGGTGGACTGAACTGGCAAAACTGCGTAAGTGTTTGCACCGATGTAGCAGCTGCCATACTCGGGCGCACCAAGGGACATGTAAACAAGAGTGAAAGAGCAACATCCAGATATCATTGCTACGCACAGTTTTCTGCACCGGGAAACACTCGTTGCCAAGACATTACCAGCAGACCTAGCTCCTCTACTGGAAGATGTCGTGCGCATTATAAACTTTGTGAAGACGAGACCTGTAAAAAGTTGCATGCTCACATCACTCTGTGAGGAAATGGGAGTGGAGCACAAAGTATTATTGCCACATGGAGGTCCAATGGCTGTCCCGTGGCAAAATTTTAGCCCGTGTGTATGAGAAGTATGATGGCGCTAAATTGCTCTCAAGTGTTGTGCAAGTGTGAGTGGTGTGCAAGACTGGCATATCTGACAGACATACTTCAACATCTGAATGGCCTGAACATACGGATGGAAAGCCAAAATGAAAACCTGCTCACAAGTACAGATAAAATGAAGGGATTTCGTTCAAAGGTGCAGCTCTGGAAACAACATGTGGAAAGTGCCATCCTTGACATACTCCCACAAACCCAGAAATGGCAGGGTGTCAATAGTGCGGCACCATGTGAGACAATAGGTGAACATCTGCAAATTCTTGAGCAGAAGCTGTCATGTTATTTCCCTTCACGACCCACTGATTGCCTTCACTGGGTTAGGAACCCATATAGCCCAACTGCAGTTGGAAAGGACATGACTTTGCAGGAGCAGGAAGAAATAACTGAACTGAGACAAAATCATGGTCTAAAGCTGAGCTTTGTTGATCTACCTTTAGACAGTTTTCAGCTGACTGCTGCTAAAGAGTTCCCCATTCTGGCAAACTGCGCTATTTCAGCTCTGCTCCCTTTCTCCACAACCTATCTATGTGAGCTGGGATTTTCAAGCATTACTGCTATAAAGACGAAAAAAGAGAAAGACTCAGAGCTGTTGAGGAAGATCTTTGTGTGTGTCTGTCTTTAATTTCTGCAAGAATATCAGCTTTGTCTTCAAATAAACAGGCCCAGGTTTCCCACTGAGTAAGTAAATTGAGACTAGATTACATTATATTTCATTACACTTTTTGTGACAGTTTTGTTTGGTGGTGTGCCGTGTGATTTTTCTAATGTACAGTGGTATGAAAAAGTTTGGGCACCCCTGATCATTTTCAGGATTTTCCTTTATAAATCATTGGTTGTTCGGATCAGCAATTTCAGTTAAATATATCATATAGCAGACAAACACAGTGATATTTCAGAAGTGAAATGAAGTTTATAGGATTAACAGAAAGTGTGCAATAATTACTTAAACAACACTAGGCAGGTGCATAAATTTGGGCACCACAACAGAAAAATGACATCAATATTTCGTAGATCCTCCTTTTGCAGAAATAACAGCCTCTAAACGCTTCCTATAGCTTCCAATGAGGGTCTGGAGTCTGGTTGAAGGTATTTTTGACCATTCTTCTTTACAAAAAATCTCCAGTTCAGTCAGGTTTGATGGTTTCCGAGCATGGACAGCCCGCTTTAAATCACACCACAGATTTTCAATAATGTTCAGGTCTGGGGACTGAGATGGCCATTCCAGAACGTTGTAGTTGTTCCTCTGCATGAATGCCTTTGTAGAGTTTGAGCAGTGTTTGGGTTCGTTGTCTTGTTGAAGTATCCAGCGCCGGCGCAACTTCAACTTTGTCACTGATTCTTGAACATTGTTGGCAAGAATCTGCTGATACTGACTGGAATCCATGCGACCTTCAACTTTTACAAGATTGCCAGTACCTGCACTGGCCACACAGCCCCACAGCATGATGGAACCACCACCAAATTTTACTGTGGGTAGCAAGTGTTTGTCTTGGAATGCTGTGTTCTTCTTCCGCCATGCATACCGCCCCTTGTTATGTCCAAATAACTCAATTTTACATTCATCAGTCCACAGCACCTTATTCCAAAAGGAAGCTGGCTTGTCCAAATGTGCTTTAGCATACCTCAAGCGACTCTGTTTGTGGCATGTGCGTAGAAAAGGCTTCCGCCGCATTACTCTCCCATACAGCATCTCCTTGTGCAAAGTGCGCTGAATAGTTGAACGATGCACAGTGACACCATCTGCAGCAAGATCATGTTGTAGGTCTTTGGAGCTGGTCTGTGGGTTGAGTTTGACCGTTCTCACCATTCCTCGCCTCTGCTTATCAGAGATTTTTCTTGGCCTGCCACTCTGGGCCTTAACTAGGACTGTGCCTGTGGTCTTCCATTTCCTCACTATGTTCCTCACAGTGGAAACTGACAGCTTAAATCTCTGAGCCAGCTTTTTGTATCCTTCCCCTAAACCATGATGTTGGACAATCTTTGTTTTCAGGTCATTTGAGAGTTGTTTTGAGGCTCCCATGTTGCCACTCCTCAGAGAAGATGCAAAAGGGAGAACAACTTGCTACTGGCCACCTGAAATACCCTTTCTCATGATCGGATTCACCTGTGTATGTAGGTCAAGGGTCAATGAGCTTACCAAACAAACTTTGTGTTCCAATAATTAGTGCTAAAGGTACTCAAATCAATAAAACAACAAGGGTGCCCAAATTTATGCACCTGCCTAATGTTGTTTAAGTAATTGTTGCACACTTTCTGTTAATCCTATAAACTTCATTTCACTTCTGAAATATCACTGTGTTTGTCTGCTATATGATATATTTAACTGAAATTGCTGATCCGAACAACCAATGATTTATAAAGGAAAATCCTGAAAATGATCAGGGGTGCCCAAACTTTTTCATACCACTGTAAAATATATGCCATTGCTAAAAAAAAGATTGGGAAACACTGCTATACAAAACCTTAATTTAATAATAGAGATCTGCCCGAATACTTTTGGGGCAAATGTCTTTATTTACTTTCACCAGTTTATTTATTTTTACTTTATTTCCATATGATGTAGGAAGGCAGTAAAAAAATGATAGAGCAGCCTATTACTCAGCATTAATTTTCAGCACTGTAACCAGGCTGACAGACAACCATAATGCTATCAAGATTTGTATTTCTATAACCCTTAGCAGCAATGACTTTATGACCTTTTTTTAATGATACCATTTTAAATATTAGAGACAAAATTCAACACCTACTGACCTCAACTGGTACTGATCTACCTTCAAACACTGGAGCCTTAGAAACAGCAGCACAATCAGATAATTATCTACATAGATAGATAGATAGATAGATAGATATACTTTTTTGATCCCAGGCTGGGAAATTGCAGATCTTGACTGCTTTCCTCCCATTGACCTTCATCAGTTAAATTCATTCATATTTTTATCTAAACCAACAACATGCCTCTTAGACCCCATCCCAACTAAGCTGCTCCAAGAAGTTTTACCCTTACTTAGTGCCTCTCTATTAGATATGAACATTCTATCCCTAATAATAGGCCAGTCTTTTAAAGCAGCTGTAGTCAAACTCCTTAAAAAGCACACATTTGACCCAGAGGTTTTAAGCAACTATCCAATATCTAACCTTCCATTTCAGTTGCCAATCAGCGACGTAACTTTCTACATAGTAATCGCTTGAATTTCCCTCAGAATCAATAAAGTATCTATCTATCTATCTAGCTTATTTGAGGATATTCAATCTGGCTTTAGAGCTTATCATAGCACAGAGGTGGTACTGGTCAAAGTCACAAATGACCTTCTTCTCCAAAGTTTTGTCCTCGGGCCAGTACTATTCACCCTTTATATGCTTATTATATAACATCCCATCTGTGATATTATTAGGAAGCACTCCATACATTTTCATTGTTATGCAGATGACACACAATTGTCAATGACACCAGATGAAACAAATCAGCTAGCCAAACTTCAGGCATGTGTTAAGCTAATCCAGAATGCTGCTGCACGATTACTCACAAGAACCAACATTGGAGATCATATTTCTCCTGTACTGGCTTCTCTACGTTAGCTACCTGTAAAATCCAGGACAGTTTAAAATTCTTCTCCTCATATATAAAGCCCTGAATGGCCAAGCCCCATCATATCTTAAAAAGTTGATAGTACCCTATTATCCCACCACAGCTTTACATTCCCAAGATGCAGGGTTACTTGTGGTTCCTAGAGTCCTCAAAAGTAGATTGCAAAGCAGAGCCTTTAGTTATCAAGCTCCTCTACTGTGGAACCATCTTCTGGTTTTGGTCCGGGAGGCAGACACCCTTGCTATGTTTAAGAGTAGACTTAAAACTTTCCTTTTTGATAAAGCTTATAGCTGGCCTAGTTCTCTCTTCCTCTCCTTCTGCACACATTTACGTCCCATTAATGCACGTTACTAACTCAACTTCTTCCCTGGAGTCCCAGTGCTTTCTCATCTCACAGGTTCCCATGGATCGTGGTTGGATCTTCTGCTGTGGTGCTGCTTGAAACCTACTACGATTACTACTGTTTAGTCATAATCTATTTTAATTCTATTACTACTCTGTACAGCAACTATCATTATTATTGTTACTACTATTGTTATCATAATCACAATAGTACATTCTGTATACTTCATTATTGTCATTATCTAGAGTTCCAATACTTCTGGTGATATTGCTACTGCTATACATCTCTGTTTGTGTGCTCCTTTTCTCACTCCCCACCCCCCTCTGCCTCGCAACCCAACCGGTCAAGGCAGATGGTTGCCCATCTAGAGCTGGGGTCTGTTCTGAGGTTTTTGCCTTCTAAAAGGCAGTTTTTCCATGCCACTGTCACCAAGTGCTTGATCAAGGGGAAGTGTTGGGTTCTCTGTATTACAAAACTGAATTAAAGAGTTTGGTCTAGACCTGCTCTAATTGGAAAATGTCATCTACAAAAGATAACTTTTGTTGTGAACTGGCAGTAAACCAACTGAACTGAAGTGAACTGAATTACCAAGCGCACCCTAGATCCAGAGATTTTAGACAATTACAGATACAGCATATGTAACCTCCCCTTCCTTTTTACAATCCTTGAGAAAGCAGTCACCATTCAGTTACATGACTTTTTACATGGTAAAGTTTATTTGAGATTTTCCAACCTGGTTTTAGCGTTCATCATAGAACAGTGACAGCACTGGTTAAAGTCAGTGTCAGTCAGTGACCTTCTACTTGCATCACTTGGAGGATTTTGCCATATTCTACTCCTAAACTCTGACAAAACTGGTGTTATTGAGCTGAGCCCTAAACATCTTAGAAACAAATTCTCTAATGATATAGCTACCCTGGATGGCATTGTATTGTATTGTATTGAATTGTATTGGCTTCCAGCACCACTTAAGGGATCTGGGAATCTTAACTCACACATAGCACAAATTTCAAAGACTGCCTTCTTTCACCTATGCAAGTTAGACACACCCTGTCTCAGAAAGATGCAGAAAAATTAGTCCATGCATTTGTTACTTCTAGGTTGGATTCACTGGTTACAGGCCAAACTACGGTGGAAGAGCTGACGGTAGTGTGGAAAGGGCAAATGAGCTGGATCAGTTTTTTAACAGACTTGACAGCCCCAGCTTCAACCAATTCCTCAGCAGTATGGCAGCAACTAGCCACTCCACTCTCTCTCCCTCCCCCTACATTCCATATGAATGGCCTCGCTCACACCTCATCCCCAGACGCCTCAGTGGACCGCTTCTTCCTGGGAATCACCTGCACCCCTCCCCCACCCATCACCTCAACAACAATGACCTTCACGGCTGAGCAGGTGAGAAGACAACTGCAGAGACTCCACGCAGGCAAAGCTGCAGGCAAAGATATGAGCCCCAGAGGGGCTGAAAGCCTGTGCCCCCCAACTAAGTGGAGTACTTCATCATGTCTTCAACCGGAGTCTTCAGAGAGTCCCCATGGTGTGGAAGACATCATGCCTGGCATGATGATGCCGCGTCCCAGCGACCCCAAGGACTACAAGCCTGTGGCTCTGACGTCACACATAATGAAGACCCTGGAAAGACTCGTCTTGGAACAGCTCTGGCACACGGTCCAACCACTTCAAGAGCCCCTTCAGTTCGCCTATCAACCCCGCCTTGGAGTGATTCTTAAAAAAAAAAATTAATTAAAAAAAATTCCCTGATTCGGCACTCTCACCGCCACGGCCTGGGTTCGATTCCGGGTTAGGGAACAAATACTTGGGGGCTATTTTGTTACCAACTTTCATTTTCATTTTCTTGGTTGGTAAAATTGCAAATTGCAATGTCTATAAGTAAAAAGAATTTCCCCTCAGGGATAAATAAAGGAATTCTGATTACTGTAACTCCTTATCATTAGGCTGCCCCTATAAGTATCTCCAGCTAATCCAGAAATCTGCTGTAACTGTAAACAAAAACTCAGAGTATTATATTATTTCCTCCGTACTTGCTTCTCTACACAGGCTACCTGTAAAATCCACAATAGAATTTTAAATCCTTCTTCTCACTTACAAAGCCCTTAACGGTCAGGCACCATCTTATCTTAAAGAGCTTGTACTACCCTGTAATCCAACTGGAACTCTATGCTCCCAGGATGCAGGGTTACTTATGGTTCCTTGAGGTTCCAAAAGTAGAATGGGAATGGGTCTTTACTATAGATATCAATCACGTCTCCTGTGGAACCATCTTGTCGTTTCAGTCCAGTAGGCAGATACCCCGTCTACATTTAAGAGTAGAGTTTCTTATTTGAAACTTTCCTATTAGATAAAGCTTATAGTTAGGGCTGGCCTAGGCTAACCCGTAGTTATGCTGTTATAGGCTTAGACTGCTGTTGGACCTCCCATGATACACTGAACTTTTCTCTCCTCCCATGCGTACTCATACTAACTCAGTTTCTTCCCCAGAGTTTTTGTGCTTTCTCATCTCATAGGTTCCCCTGAATTGTGGTTAGACCTCCCGCTGTGGTCCTGCTTGACACCAACTGTTAATATTATCATTTAGTCATATCTCTATATTGTTGTTACTGTAATTATTGTTATGATTATTATACTAGTTACTGTACAAATCATCTTACTACCTGTAGTTCAACCACTACTGTACTACTGGTGTCGCAGTGCATCTGCCTGTATGCCCCTTCTCCCCCACTACCTCCCTCTTTGTCTCCTTGGTGCTATCTCTTTCTCTCTCCCTCTCAGCCTAACTGGTCAAGGCAGATAGCCGCCCAACTAGAACCAGAGTCTGCTCTGAAGTTTCGTCTTCTAAAAGGCACTTTTTCCCTGCCACTGTTGCCAAGTGCTTGCTTAAAAGGGAAAGTTGGGTCTCCCTGTATTAGAATTCAATTAAAGCGTATGATCTAGACGTGCTGTATTAGGAAATTATCATGAGATAACATTTGCTGTGATTTGGTGCTAAACTGAACTGAACTTGATCCAGGATATTGTTTTCTGTCAAAATTATTTTTATTAAAATGGGCACAACCAATTTGAGAGTCACGTAATTTAACTCTCCTGCTACAATGATTATAGCATTAAGGTTATCATAGGGCGTTGTTACCAGCTTTTGTGATGTTAACTTGGCTTGTGTGACAATACACACCCAAAATTGTTATTATCATGAATTTTGCTCAGAAGAAACAAAGGTCTACACTCTGTGTCAAACTCAAGGACCACTGGTCAAATCCAAACGGCATCTCATTTTATGTGCAGCATCAAGACTGTTCAGTTCAATTCAGTTTTATTTAAAGTGCCAATTCATAACAGAGTTATCTCAAGACACTTTACAGGTGTGTAAACAACACATTCAAAAAAAAAAAAAGAAAAAAAGAAAGAAAATCAGAGAGAAATAGATCCCAGGGCAAAACTCCACACTGAGTAAGCATTTGGCGACAGTGGCGAGGAAAAACTTCCTTTTAACAGGCAGAAACCTCAAGCAGAACCAGACTCAGTGTAGACGGCCTTCTGCTGTGACCGCCTGGGAGGGAGAGGGGGGAGAGGAGAGACAGGGAGATGGAAAGAGACAGGAGAGGGAGGAGAGGGGAGACAGGGAGATGGAGAAAGAAAGAAGAGGGAGAGAGGAGCAGCAGGATTCTGCTCTGCACAATGTACCAAGTGGTAACATTTTTGTTGGCTCTCTTCATATTCAAGGTCACTTTTTTGCTGCCCGCGCTCTCTCTGTTACCTGCCCACTCCCTACCCTCACAAGTTATGCTAACCAGTCGTGGGGGAGATGGAGAAAAGAAAGGGCAGTCGTGGATCAGCGGTTAGGGTGTCGGACCCGTAACCGGTGGATCGCTGGTTCGATTCCCCGTACCGGTGTCCATGGCTGGTACTCTTGAGCAAGGTACCTAACCTCCACTGCTCCCCGGGCGCTGCACGCGGTCGCCCACTGCCCAGATCCCGGGTTTGCTGTGTGTGTGTGCACGTCACTTGGGTGGGTTAAATGCAGAGCACGAATTTCGTTGGAGTGAGTTCCCTCCAATGACAAAATATGTGTGGGATCAAGATATATGAAGCTATAATTGCTAAGACTTTGAATTGCTTGCTGAAAGTAACACGCATAGTAAAGTATAACTTCAGGACAGAATAAGCTGTAAACAGGAAACGAGCCGAGAACAGAAAGTCAGATGTCACGGCCACAGGGAAGTCTGACTCTTCACAGACATATAGAAAGAGGAACTCATACACACACACACATCAGTCTGACCGGGTCGGATAAAGGACATGAATTCAAGAGACTAGTGGAAAAACAAGGGTCAGTCAGAGGACGACCATTCCCCAAAACAGTTACACAAGAGACAAAGAACCAATCAGCGGGGACTACACCCTGGACACAGACAGTATAAAGTTAATGACAGTCAACAATGAGTCAGATCTCCTGGTGGCATCGATTGTATGCACTGTGATGATCTCCACGCTCGGCCGATCGTGAATAAAGCTGTTCATATGATGAAACTCTTTTCTCTCCGACTGCTTACTCTCACATCAACGAATTCGGGTGAGGCAGTTAAATAGAATTTTGGCCTCAACATATGTCACGTTCATCTCTTTCATCTTTCATCAAAAAGGTCAATTTGCACCCCTGTTGCCTGAAATGGCAGCCCACTGCTCCTGTGTGTCTCACTGCATGTTGCATGTGTGTGCTCAATCGGTGATGGGTTAAATGCAGAGAAGAATTTCGGTGTATGTAAAAATATACTGACAATAAAGGTTTTTAAGTTAAAGATCATGTGTCAAATTTTGACAGAATGTATATTCCCTCCTTTTATTTAATGGTGGAAACAGTGTTGTTAGTTCACTACCCTTGTGTACATAATGTCATCAATAAAGATGACAATCTACTATAATGTGGTAGGTAGATTTTAAGATTTTTATATTTAAAAAAATGAACCCACAGAGGTTTTTGTTTCCATGCTGTAGCTCCAGTAATTCCTAAAAGCAAAAAAATAACCAAACTACAACATCAAAATATAGCTCTGTCCTTAACACGATCTTCTACCAATCTTGTAACTGTGTGACAGCATCAGGCATTCAACATCGTGTATTTAACTACAATCGGATATCCGGGTTCCTTCTGACTGAGATCCTACGAGAGGTTCGTCACTCCGAGCCCAGCGCTGCCATACTTTACCTGTGACGTAAATAAACTGTACTTCTGTGAACTGAAGATCTCTGTGGTCAGTTCTTGGGCTTCCAATGAAAGAGTCGGGCTAACAGTAAAGATAAACTTTCAGAAGCATGGCGTTGTGGGGACGAGGCAAGGTGCTTCACTATATTAGAAACGCTGACGTTAATTAAATTAAGCTAACGCCAGCATGCATTTGGGAACGCGCTGGTTAAACACTAAAACTAAAAGCTAACCGTTTCAAGGTAGATAACGGTAAATGAAACCGAAACTGCGTCACACACAGACAAGAGTAATATATGCAAAGTATCTTTCCGTGTTTTACTGCTCATAGAAAAATTCATGGCAAACAAACAAACAAACGTCGAAGTGTGTCTACTAACGTTCATTACTTACCATTACCAACTTACATTTTTCATTGCTAAAGCAAATCTCTGCCGATGCTTCCTCAACTGTTTTTTCGTTTCTTTCTCCCGTGGTGATTTTTTTTCTTTGCCAAGTACAACTCCACTCAAGGCGAATAAGACCTTCAAATGAAAAAAGTCCAATGGATGGTTATTATCCGTAAAAGTTCAAGCGCCACAAGAAGAAAAGCCGGGGATATTTCTTGAGAAATCGATACCTTTACGTTCCACCACAACGGTTGACCCAAACAAAACTCATTGAGCCCAGGAGCCGGCAATTTCTGATGTTCAGCTTGGGCTATGATTGGTGGGGATGATGGAAGGGGTGTGTGTCATCATCAAGGCAAATCACAAGTGAGTAGTAAAAATACACTGCTCAAAAAAAAAAATGAAGGGAACAAGTCAGTCACTTAGGAACCACTTAGGAAGTGTGGATTAATAAACATTTACCGTGTCTTATTCTATTATATGCTTTAGTCTAATTCACAATGTTATAATCATGTAAAACTAGTTGTTTGTCTCAGTACTGCACACTCTGAGGGAGGTAGATGAGTCATACATAGCAGGAGAAGGACACCATATTTCAGTCACTGTGACCGACAGACGAGGACACTGATACACCACCACCAACAACCGGTGTTATCTTAACGTATATATATATATAGTGATGTACTTCCTTAAGTGCTTCAGATCCCACTTTGCGTTTGGCTGAACAGGACTTGTACTCTGTGGTGGGATCTCCAAAGATCTTTGTTCCTAAATAAATAACTGTTTTAAGGTTTTAACTCTCTCACATCAACTCACTCGGGGAAGCGAGTGTGCTTCAACAGAAGCAACGCTGATTGACAATCAATTTCACATGCTGTTGTGCAAATGGAATAGACAACAGGTGGAAATTATAGTCAACTAGCAAGACATCCCCAATAAAGGAGTGGTTCTGCAGGTGGTGACCACAGACCACTTCTCAGTTCCTATGCTTTCTATCTGATGTTTTGGTCGCTTTTGAATGCTGGTGGTGCTTTCATTCTAGTGGTAGCATGAGACGGAGTCTACAACCCACACAAGTGGCTCAGGTAGTGCAGCTCATCCAGGATGGCACATCATGAGCTGTGGCAAGAAGGTTTGCTGTGTCTGTCAGCGTACTGTCCAGAGCATGAAGGCGCTACCAGGAGACAGGCCAGTACATCAGGAGACGTGGAGGAGGCCGTAGGAGGGCAACAACCCAGCAGCAGGACCACTACCTCCGCCTTTGTGCAAGGAGGAACAGGAGGAGCACTGCCAGAGCCCTGCAAAATGACCTCCAGCAGGCCACAAATGTGCATGTGTCTGCTCAAACGGTCAGAAACAGACTCCATGAGGGTGGTATGAGGGCCCGACGTCCACAGGTGGGGTTTGTGCTTACAGCCCAACACCGTGCAGGACGTTTGGCATTTGCACCAAGATTGACAAATTCGCCACTGGCGCCCTGTGCTCTTCACAGATGAAAGCAGGTTCACACTGAGCACATGTGACAGACGTGACAGAGTCTGGAGACGCCGTGGAGAACGTTCTGCTGCCTGCAACATCCTCCAGCATGACCGGTTTGGCAGTGGGTCAGTAATGGTGTGGGGTGGCAATTCTTTGGGGGCCGCACAGTCCTCCATGTGCTCGCCAGAGGTAGCCTGACTGCCATTAGATACCGAGATGAGATCCTGATGCCCCTTGTGAGACCATATGCTGGCGCGGTTGGCTCCCTCAGGAGACCATCTGCACCTCATCAGGAGCATGCCCAGGTGTTGCAGGGAGGTCATACAGGCACGTGGAGGCCACACACACTACTGAGCCTCATTTTGGTTGGATCAGCCTGTAGTGTGTTTTTTCACTTTAATTTTGAGTGTGACTCCAAATCCAGACCCCCATGGGTGAATAAATGTGATTTCCATTGATAATTTTTGTGTGATTTTATTGTCAGCACATTCAACTATGTAAAGAACAAAGTTAAGAATATTTCATTCATTCAGATCTAGGATCTATTATTTTAGTGTTCCCTTTATTTTTTTGAGCAGTGTATATTACATAGACAATTGGCTGTTTTTCAAGGGTTGGGAAATCTGACTGCTTCAGCATACTAAAACATTTTTGACAATACTATGCTTCCAACTTTGTGGTAACAGTTTGGGGAAGGTCACGACTCCATATTTATGTCTATATGTCTATGCATTTAGAAAACAGTGTCATTAAATAAAGTCCCTGCTGATGTAAGAGTGTTCCAGTACTTTTATCCTTTTTTCACAGCAGACATTGAAATAAGGCTCATGGGGATAGACATGACTTGGGGTGGTTTGTGAGGAGTTTAATATAATTAGGTGGACATGTAGGGTTCATGAAGAGATCTGGCTTTTGTTCATAAGGAGGACTGGTTAATTTTCATTTCATGGGTCAATGTTCAGGTCATGGTGACATTAATTCATGCAATATTGCAATAGTAAGGCTCATTTGTTGTTTCACTAGAGATTGCAATAAGTTCTCTTCGCCAGATCTCTTGACTCTGCTCATCATTTCAAGACTACTGGGGCCTAAATTATAAGACTTCAATTTACACATTTAGAAACTCTATGTGTAAAAATGAAGAAATAAAGAGACTATGAAAAATAAGAAATCGTCTTAGTATCTTTATTTTGCTCCTGCAGGAGGATCAGCACCAACAAAGTTGGAGTTGGCTGTTGAAGTAATCGGTGGGGAGTACATCCTCATCAGTGTTTTTATTATAAGTATAAGACAAAGACACCAGGATTATCTCAAGTAATCAGATGACTCGTCGCCCCTTGAAAATCAGCCTCGAGCGCAGTTTCTTAACAAGATATGTCACGTCACATGACAAATTTTCCCTGCATCATCCAAGTTCTTCAATTCCTGGACACCACATTTCTAACCTTGAAACACGGAGGAAATAAAAAAACAACACAATGGAAGATGGTGGCCTTGACTCTGACCAGGAATTCTTGCATCAGATGATAGCAGGGCTAATCTCCACCCAGTACTGGTGCGTCCTCAAACCTCCCTCAATCTCCGTCATTCTGCATGTGTGCCTATTGGCACTATTATCCCTATTTACCCTTCAGGATGCAAAATTTCCAAATACAAATTTTTTAATCAATACGTGCTCAATTAAACATCAAACACTTGCACATATCCCAAATACATGTTTGTCATCAACGTGTGGTCAACAGTCTCATATGTTGTATTTCACTTATTGTGATCCCAATAAATTCTCTGATCTGCTGACTCTGCTCATCATTTAAAGATTACAGTCACACACTTTGGAAGACTTCAACTTACACCTTCAGAAACGCAGTACTACGTACAAAATAGGGGTTAGCATCGTTAGTGTGGACCAAGTTCTTCAACTCTTGGATGTGGAGGAAGATTCAGATGAGAGAAGGCGACTTTGGAGATGAAGTAAGATTATGATGAAGTATTTATGATGTTACTCAGAGCACTGCCACGCCAATTCTTAAGAATGCTCTCCTAGTCAATGTATATGAATCTTAGATAAGGGTCATAGATCACTGCATACCTGTCTCTCCATGACGATACATGGTAAGGTTATAGTTTATACTTAGAATACACACCGGGACTGAGGGTGATTCAATGAGATACAGCCAACAAGTGGTGAACTACACCTCTCAGTATCACTAAGGCACAGCTGCAAACAGCAAACTGATAACAGTAGAATGTTGACACAAATATCCAAAGAGTTGGCCTTGAGATTACCTGCCCCGGAGATGTAGAGAGACAGGCACAGAGAGACAAAGAGCAGAGGACTGAAATAATTCTGGACACTGCATTGGAAAGATGTTTGTCTCCTGCAGACTGTTTTTCCCTCTACTACAGCATCAAAGATTAAATGTTGTGGTATAATTCCTAATTCAGTTGTGATGAGCTAAACTTATAGTATGCAATGCCTTATGACATGAAGTAGTCATGCTGTGTTCTGACTGTGATGAAAGAAAAAGCAATTAAGAAGGTACAGCTGTATTAAGACGGTACAACTGTAAAAGGACCTGTGAACTCTAGAAGGTACAACTGTGTAGTCTGAACTCTGTCTGTGTAGTAAACACTGTCTATGTAACCTCATTATAACCTCTGTATGCCTGAAAAGAACATTTCATTGTAACCTTGCATAAAACAATTATTTTTTAAAAATATTATAAAAAGAGGCCAAGAAATAATGGTTATATTAAAAATAAAAGTGGAAAACCCCAGAAATAACCTAGGAATGGAGAAGCAGGTGAAGCAGTAAGTAAAATAAAGCCTGTGGATAGTCCCCAGCTATCCCCAGTCAGATGATTACTAAGAATAGAGATGTTAGAGGGGTGGGCAATAGGAGTGGGCAATCCAAATCCCAAAGGTATAAAAGAAGAAGCATCCAGCCATTCCAGTGAGAGCTCCTCAACTGTTCTCCTTTTCTGTCCACATTAAAGACTTTGCTGCTCAGAACTCTGTCTCCTGTTGATGATTCTACGGGACCTTAAGAAGAAGGTTTTCTTGAACAATTGAACACAGCTAAAAACTTTTGAAAATTTCTGATCTATGTGCCCTGGAGCCTCGGCTCTAAAACGACACAATGCCCCATAATTAAGAAAGAATTGCAATTTATGTAACAATGTCCTTTATTGCTTCCCATTTGTACAGTGGTGTTTTGGTTTTAATCACAAGGCTCATAACACTTGCTGTTTTGAGAACAACTATCACTTCACCGAAATGAAAAAATGCAACCAAATTTCTGAAGAACTGAGCTGCAGAGGCAAACATGTTTCATAAGCTCTTTAAAACAGTTTGAAAGAAGATAGTAAGAAAAAAAATGAAAGAGGCACAAAGAAGCAAATGAACCAGTAAAGGAAGTGAAAAGAAGTGAAAAAAGGAAAATGGGTAAGTGGATATCTCTGTATAAAACACAGAACTGCAAACACTCTCTGGTGCTGTTGAGCTAATCATACTATCTCTGTGACTGGGCAGTGCTCGGGCTGATCCAGGAACAGCGTCTGGAACACATGGTTGTAGAAGGAGGGGTGGTAGAGGCAGGCCCGGGCACAATCTGGGCTGAAGTTCAACTCCAGGATCTGAGGCTGCATGACCCGCTCACCTGACCCAGGATCAGAGTAGACAAATGATGATTAAAGTGACTACAGAAAACACAGTGTTGTAAAAAGGTGTTTCCTACACAAAGATATCCTCAGATGAAAGAATGTATGTTTAAATATACACACACACAGAATGTATCCATATTAAAATAACATTATACGGAGTAATTGATTAACACCCATAAAAATCAATCGGTGATGCAGCCTGTGAGAAACCAAAAAAAACACAATCTTCTTCTTCTATAACATTTTTAACGGACTGATGTTAAGTTATTGCACAAGTCATATACATCAATCCAAATCATTTTTCAGTCAAAAGCTGTTAAAACTCCTGTCATAAGGTGCTTTTTGTCCAAAAGTGATTTATAACCTCGTTGGTGAGGTTTGGTGTCTGTTTATGGCCGTGTGCAAAATGGTTGTGAAGATTCCTGAAAACAAATCAGATGTGGTAGAATATGTGAGTTGATAGTGTGGTTAAAGGGTAGAAAAGGTGTAAAAGGAACTTGATAGTGTGGTTGTTTATGGCTGGATATCCCTTTGTTGGGAGGCAGATATGTGAGGGATTTTTTTTTTGTTTTTTTGTTTTGTTGACAACTGACAGATAAAATGACACATGATCTCACACACATACACTTGCACACAGGCATTACCGTACATTACCAAAGACAAACCACACACACGTATGCACACTTCTTTCAGAGAAAAAGTATAGAATATACTTTTAATATGTCTTTCTCCTTTCCATCAGATACAGTGTTTGTCCCACACTAACGCCCATCCTTTTATACCCCCTTATTAAATGCTTGTGTGCATGACTGCTTTATTGCTTGAGATATATACGTGTGTGTGTGTGTGTGTGTGTGTGGGTGTGGGTGTGTTGTAGGAGAATGAGAGTCAGGCCTGTTCTAAGAACCGAACAGATAAACAGAACAAATAGGAAAATGTGGCATAATTTAATATATATATATATATATATATATATATATATAGTAATGATAATTTCAATTTCCTTGTGATCAACTACATGAGACGCCCCACATCCTGGCTTTCTCACCAAGATACCAGGTCCTTTAGTGTTTTAAATTATCATGTCAAGACCTCTTAAACCTCCTGCCTGCATGCAAAATGCAGGACACCCCAGGGGGTTGATGCCAATACTGGCAGCAGACAGAAAAGTGTAAGAACACTCTGAGTAGAGACGCCGACTCCTGCGGCACACAGAGGGGTGTGAAACATGCCTTAGGGGCGTTCCTCGGGCACTTAGGACTGGGTGTAATCTCCTGTGGGATCAAGATGTCATCTTGCCCTATGCTTTGCCCAGGAAGTTATTTACAATGGGGCTATAGCAGTAGGATCACCAGGTCATTGTTTCGTCACTATAGCAGTACACAACTAAGGTTACAGACTAATTACATCAAGTATGAAGTAAAAGTATAACATTATCTCATTGTTACTGCAAAGCATACACAATTTCCATCTATATACACACACACATATATAGTCCACATTATGTTAGTCCACATTAAATACTCCCCATCAGAAAGTGAGCTTCTTGTACTGTACATCTCTATTCTCCTTGACCCAGCTTCAATAAATGCTTCTGCATGAGATATTCAAGTAAATGAATAAACCTTCAGTCATGAGTTAACCAGCTCTCAAGATTTTGTTAATGACTCCATGCTGATGGCATGGAGTCATTAACAAAATGATGAAGCTCAAAGGTTGTTCAGCCAAAGAAACTACAGTGTTTAAATAGGAGTGGAATGATCTTATCTCTGGGTCAAGTAAGTCATAAAAATTCTCCTCAAGGGTTCAAAAATCAACTCAAATTTTAATGTAGTTATACTGCTTAAAGGACAGGGGCCTGGTTGAGGGGAGTACAGTAGTCTAAATGCATCTAATTTGTGTGGTGTTAGAATGCCTCTCAAGATTGACACTGACCCATGTAAAATGACCAGAACCACAAACCCTCTTGCCCCTCAGAGACGAAAAGCGAAGTTACAGCAGTTTAAACTGGCTTCAATCCACTATGACTCAGAGCATAATGATAGCCGATGTTTCTTAACCCCGCTGATGAAGATGCTCACCATTTTGTCCTGTACTCCACTTCAGCATGAGGTCTACAGCATAGATCGCCCGGGATGATGGATAAGGACAAATACCATAAGGAGCTGGTCGAGATGAAGCAACTTGGAAGAGCTCCTTGAAGGCTTTAAACAACTCCGTCTGTGAGAGGTAGGTGAAGGAAGGAAGGACAGTCAAATAATATCAGGAGAAAAGCACATGATTAAAATGAAGACCTGAATAACACGAGGAAACGCTTGAAATAAGTCCTTAAAGACAACGTGGTTCGCATTCTGGGTGAGGCATAAGACACAGCGGACGATTAGCAGTCTGATTTAAATCAGAAAATCAGAAATGCGACTTCGGATCAGTTATGGTTAATCAATATATTGTTGCCAACTAAATTCTCACTGACTGGACAATCATTGCGGTTACTTAAGGAGAGCCATTTCCTTCAAAACCCCACCCAAAATGTACATCATCACTCTGGTTACTAGACACCACCTATTCAGTTATCCAAAACTTTAGCTTTATATCTTGTCAACCTCCCCCGCTTTGCTAATGAGGCTTGTTTTGAATGACAACTAACATCATGTCAGGCTTTTATAAATGAGAAGGGTCATATCCACTCCTGACAAAGGCATCACTAGTGCCAAAAAGAAGCAGCTCTTCTTCCTGCCATGTAAATACAGCGACCTCTGCAGCACTCGGACCTCGCTTGACACAGCGGATGTACTGGACACAGAGTATGCACACACTGGTGTCAGTCAGAGGACAAAGGCAGGAAATAGAAAGCAACCAGCTTTATAGGGGAGGCTGGCTTAGGATGGCTACTGACATTAGTATTCCTTGGGGAAAACTGTATGTAGGACTGATGCACAGAAAGAACATGGATATCAACCATACACTTAGCTGAGGTTAAAACAAGTAACAGGGTGTTTTCAAGGGCAACATTTTCAACTCCACTTGTTCCAGTGGTTCAAAAGAGGAACAGGAGAGAGTGTTACTACCACAGTGGGAGGGTTCTGTGATGACGCCCGTGGCTTGGAGGTAGGCTAGGATGTAATTTACAGCATGCATCTTTCATGAATCTGCACACACAGGAATGTTAACCCAATGTATTCCGGTCAAAGTCAATATGTGGGCTGGAATACCTGCTAAGTACACCTTTATGGTTGAGAAAGCCTTAACATTCTAAATAAGCCCTGCAAAAATGACAGAATCACTGTGACAGAACACTGAAAAGTAATAGCCTGTAACTCTGAGCACCAGTTTTCAAACACATACCAATTATGCTCAATGTCCTAGGTGAAGAGGCTCTGGCACATTCAATAATACTTCTTTTTCTTCTTCTTCATACCTTTATTGTCAGTACATGTTAACATACACCAAAATTCTTCTCTGCATTTAACCCATCACTGAACACACACATGCAACATGCAGTGAGACACACAGGAGCAGTGGGCCTCTGTTAATAAGGCAAGTTAAAAGGCAGAGGTTACAGCCCAGCAACTAAAATTCGGCATGTCCCTCTGCTCAAAAGATTTCCTTATTTTAAGAAGTTCTTGGAGAAGTTCCAAAGAAAGGGCTAAACTTACTTCCACCTCCTTCCACGGATACATTGGGTATTGCTGCTCAAACATGGGGATGAACTCATCATAGTGCACCTAGAGACAGAGATTCAGAGTTATCGGACCTAAACAATTGTATTTAACTGACACAATGCTAATCCAAGCTTTGTTAGCTTGCTCTTACCCTAAGCTCTATATTTTTACAAGTGGGGCATTTTTGCCTTCATTTGGCAGCTAAAAGTTATCAGAGACACGGAACACAGGAAGAAAGAGTATTACTGCAACAAAGGCAAACTGGCCACAATATGGTTACGTGGTACGCATCTTAGAGCACTAGGCCATCATAATACTGGATGAAAATTTATTAAAGAAAAGTTTCAAATTGATTTGTGCTAGAGGCAACTAATAATTCTGAGTAGAAAAGCTATAGCATGGCTGCAGAATATATTTATTATATATGTTACTCTTTCAGAGACATTAAATTTCATAATCACTATGGCCAGCCATGTTCTAGCAGTCAAAAAAGCTAAAAAAAAAAATACCTGCTTAAGGTCCACACCCTCTGTATAGTTCATGACGGTGAAGTGCTTTTGGTAATCATCGAAATGGTCTAAGGAGAAAGGTCTAGGCAGAAGAAATAAAGATTAGGTCCAAGCACCAGAAGGAATTCACTTTTTATATAAAAATAAATACTGTATTATAATTATTTATAAAATAATTCATGAAACTAATATTTGAAAACAAAATGAGGACTGAGAGTTTTACTACCTCTCTTAAGGTGATGATGAGTATTGTGAAATTGTTACAGATATCCATGGCTCCCAGTTTATGTATCCTTGTGACTTTGGTAAGTAACTTCTCTTATAGCACAGCAAAATTTTAATTTGTACAATGCTGAGATATTGTTTTCAAATGATATGGCTTCCTTTACAACAATCATTACATCTTTGCAATGCTGCTGCTGTGGCTGTAGACAATTCTACTGTCAAACTAAAGATCCAGGAGGCTGGATGTGACAAATGATGCATTTATCTGGTCATGACTTTGTTGCGCCTCACATGCCATAATCAGTCAGTCAGTCAGTCTTATTCAGAACACTGTCACTAAGTTAGCACATTTCTAAAAGTAGTTGGGTTTTTTTTTTCATATACCTGTTAAGAAATTATCTATTGTCAATGAGGTTATCAGTGAAATAAATAAAGGATCCTGGATGCTGGAAAAAAAGTTCTTCTAATAACAGAAGTATTACAACCCATCCTTATTAATGTAAGCATTTATGTGTATGTATGACGCACCTATTAGCAAAGCGCAACCAGAAGACGTTGTAGACGTAGAGACGCAGAGGCTGCACAGAGCGCAGCATCAGCATGTAGCGAATGTCAAACTTCACCATCCCAACGTCCTCTCTGCTGAACAGTACGGGATCTTCAATGTACTTACACACCACCTACAAAAAAGACACACACACGTGCCTGAATCAACACGGAAATCAAAGAGGAACACATTCATTAAAGGCTGAGTCGCTTTTACTTGCCAGTGTAGCTAAAGGTTTTGACTGGTAAATGCTGGCCTCATTTAGACACTGGTTATGGTTACCTTTAACACAGTGAAGCATTTTGTTTTATTAGTTATCTTTGCTTGCAATATCACAACGCTATTTGCCAAAGCAGCACAGAGAGGAAAGTACAACCTGAAATTCAAGTTGTCAGCTGGTAAATTTGCTGAACTAAATTCAGCAGCGAGACATCACTCCGTTGAACCCAAGAGGGGGCTACGAGATGACCACAGCTGCCATATCAGGAAGTTGTACAAAATATATCTATGCCTAACGTATGGAATCAGCCATTCAAAGCCATTTTGAATGAATTGTAGGACAGCTGGATGTCAGGGGACGGGAACAAGTGAATACACCCAAACCATGAATTAACAAATCTGTCAAATGAGAACTCCAATTGTCCTTATCATGCACGACAAACAAAACCTCTGTAGCTCATGGGAGCACATTGGCCTTCACCCAGTTCTGAGCATGAATGTCAGTTCCCTGTTGTCCCCCATTAAAGCATTCTTTTCAGAGGCAAACATTTTTCCTCTTCCGGTGTGTTGTCTGTTAGAGAAAACAGGGGTATGCTTCTTGTCAGACTCAGTTTGAAAGTTTTACGACTGTTGCCATGTCATCAGGGGGGTTATCAAGGGCTCATCAGGGGTCATTAGTGTCGTATAGATGTGGGGAGGACGAAGAAAAGAGCTGTGCCCCAATTTCGTTGTACTAATGTACACTGTACGACTGTGCAATGACAATAAAGACTCTTATCTTATAAAAAGGGTAAGATAGGTATTTTATTGTTCCCAACTCGCAACCAGAATCCTCCTTGATAGAGATGGTGGGTATATCTCTTCCCTTGATAATCAGTCTGGCTTTAAGCCAAAGCACGGCAGACATTTGCATTTATGCTCTTAAGGAAATAGTGAATTTGTATAGGGCTAAAAATTCAACTGTTCTCATGTGCTTTTTATTGATGCCCCCAAAGCGTTTGATCGAGTGAATCATAAGCAGCTTTTTATTAAATTAAAGCAAGGGTTGTGAGTGCCTGGGTATATTGTGAGGATACTTGCCTACTGGTACACCAACCAGAAGATGCACATCAGATAGGAGGGTAGTATATCTGTCCACTTTAGAGTATCCAATGGTGTCAGGCAGGGAGGAATTTAATCTATATGATGGTGGATTTAGGCAGCTGAGAGCTTGCAGCACTGGATGTATGAAAGTTGGCATGCTGGTGAGTCACCTTATGTATGCAGATGACCTAGTCACCTTTAGTCTGAGTAGTACTGGGCTGCAGCTGCTTCTTAATGTATGTTCTGACTATGGTGTGGAATATGATATAAAATATAATTCCAGCAAAAGTGCTGTTTTAATATATAGAACCAAACAGGACAAATGGCTCAATTTCCCTGTGTTCAAACTGTCTAATAACAGTCTTGAGGTCTGTAAGAAGATTAAATACTTTGGTCATTGTATTACAGATGACATGAATGATGATGATGATATATACAGACAGTGCTGTAAGTTATATGCACAGGCAAACACAGGATGAATCCACCCACAGTATCATGGTTGCACTCTCAAATCCCATTGTGAGTTGTTGTCGTTACACATCCAGACTGAGGATGCATTGGTTGAAATGTCTGTATGTGATTTAATTCTTTTTATTTGTGTTTGTGTAATTTTTATATTTTTACTATTTGTCTTGTTCTGTATGGTTATGGACATGAGTCTGTCACATGAAATCAGTTCAATTCAAAGTAAGGTGAAATGCTCCTTTAGGGTTGTAAAGAGTCTACAGTAAGATTACAGAGTTCATTGGCACCTTTACAGCTGTGAAGTTACACAAGTTCACAGTTGTGAGGTTACATAATTCACTGGCTCTCTACCAGGTGTACTTTTTTTTGCACAGCATGACTGCTTCATATTATCACAAGGCACTGGGCATTTGCACAGCATCACTACTTGTTACTTGCTGCTCTGCTTGCTATAGTGCAAACCAATGTAATGCAATATAGGGTGCATATAGACCTACCCTATCTTCATTTGTTGTGTCATCAAAAAACTGGATACACAAAAAAAAAAAAAAAAAAAAAAAAATCACAATGCTACAGAATAATCTGTAGCTGGACTTGTGTACCCGTAGGTGGACTTGCTGGCTTTTTCCAATGTTTTTCACTACATTTGACGTTTTTCACTACATTGAAACCGAGAGGGGGGGAGAAAGATGCCCTCACCCTATGTAATGTATATCTTTGGAGGTGAGGACCCCTATCTAAATATGAAGCATACTGAACTGCAGACACTACATCATCAAAATCTGGAAGTGTATCCCCCACAAAACTTTTGTTGAAAGTTTAGTGAATGAGGAAACTGAACCAATTTCATAAAAAAAAACTGATTGATGCTGTCCCACCAAAATAATTATCTGATATTTATATATGGAAAAGTTCTGAAAACCAAATGAAGCTGTATTATTGACCTCAGCCAACACAGGCCAGTGGCAGGTGGAGTGCTCCCTGAGACATACTGTTAGAATATACTTAGGTCTTGGAATATTATTATATTTTATATTATTTATATTATATTTTATATCATATTTCCACATGTCCTGTCCATGTATGTTATAGGTAGACACCATTTTTCTTAAATATTTCCTATGTTTGGAATGTTTGGATCAAAGTAATGGTTGAATATAAACTACAGATTAGGGTTGCTGCACAGACTAAAGTCGATTTTAATCCTGATACACGGCTGGACTGGTGTTGTAATACCTCTTAACGGAGTGGTCGATTTGATCCTGTAAGTAAAAAACAAACAAAAAAACAAATAAAACAGTTTCAAAAAAAGAAAGTAAAACTGTCACACTGAGTTTGACAAGAAGTGTACCTCTATTCTCTCTTCTGTTTATTTAACTGCGAGAAACATTTGGTTTAGTCAACTGAAACGAGACATCTGTGTTGCCTTTTGTAGCATGTGCATCCACTTAGGCAAAGAGGTCTCGTGGTGTATGTGTATATGTATGTGTGTTGGCACCTTTGGTGTACTCTCTCTTTGTCTGATAATGTAGTCCAGGTTGTTGGTGATGTGTGTGTCTAGACCACGGGCCAGGTTCCAGGGCTTACAAATCCAGTGGTTATCCTCTCCACTTAAAAACACAAGGAGACATCTTAGCTAGTCTAACAATAAACTACAGGGAACACTGTGAGTCTCAGACATTTCACCAGCAACAACCAAACAATTTAATTTCATCTTAAGCTGGCGTCTCATGTGCTCTGAACTTTGTAATAAAATCAGTTTTGAACAAAAATATCATAATTAATGATCAGTAAAAATCTTAAAATTCCAACCTTTGTTGTCTCAGCTGATAATGCTTGATGAACTGCGGCAGCTCGGTTTGGAGGTTGAAGGTTTCTGGTAGCCAATCGGGTGCTGGGCCGCCTTTGACTCTGCGGGCCACAGCGGCCAGGCAGTCCTTCACAGTGACAATGCTCTCACAGGGAAACTGGTTAAGCATCACATGAGGTCGCTCCTCGCTCAGCTTCCTGTGAGAGAAGTTGTTTTTTATATATGCAAGTCCATTTGGAGAGAATTATATATATATATATATAAAAAAACCTGTGCTATCCGTCACAGAGGTGTTGAATTTTAGTCAAAATGAAGCCATGAATTTGAGTTTGACTTTAATGAAAGACCAGAGGCAGGCCCAGAAGGCACTGATTGGGTATCTCATTCCACAATCAGTTTCACACAGATGAAAGTCGGTGTATAGCACACACACTTGGCGCACAGCCTGGATTGTGAGGTTAAACACACAGCAGGTCAGGCACAGATTACTCTCCAAAACAGGCGTGTACAAGGACAGCTGTAGACACACAGTAGTCCTATTTATATTACTTACAGCCACATGCTAACATGTCTTTAGAGTGGACGTTCTTCACTGTGAGTGAAGAAGACACAAAGCTCACAATTTGTAATACGTGTAAGGTCTGAGTAAACTGTAGGGGGCTACCATGAAAACACTGAGAGCCACAAACAGAGACACTTATAAAACACCATCACCCAGCTGAACGTGTCCAGTTTGAAGAAGCTAACAGAGGAAAAGCGGCTAAAGCTAAAGCTAGCCAAAACGCAAAGCCAGACACAAGCCAACAGCCTCTGATATGTTTCCTTGGTAAGAGAAGTGAAAAGACTAAAGCAATTGCAAAGAAAATTATGGAATTCATGAATTTATGGCCCTGGATGATCCAACGGTCTCCATAGTTGAGAATAGAGGCTCCAGAAATCTGATAAATTACCTCAGAGCTGGTGAATTTATAACTATACTGTAAAATGATATAAGTAACTGACATTTGTTTGTTATATAAATCTGTTGCACCTGCTTTTGTTTGGTAAAGTAAACATGTCAGATAAAGTTAGATGACCAACTCATTTTCAGTTAATTGTTATTTGTAGCTCTTTCCAGTTGCAGAGCACTTTATTTTGAGAGGAAAATGCAAAGCTTAATAATTTCTTTTACGATGAAAGTAAAATTCTGCATTGAAGAAAAGCTGATTTTTGCTTGTATGTGCTGTTAATTAGCATTTTTAGAAAGAAAGTTGGAATCAGCAAAAATCTATATCGGCAGCTCACACTTAGAGAAAAACTGGAAATTGGAACCGTCAAGAACATTGCAATCAGCGCACCTTTAAATTGAACCATTCCTACGTATCACGAGCAGTGGGAAGCCATTGTGTCTTTGAAGGAGAGCAAAGATTTGGTAATTATGTGAAAAGGACAAGGTCTGGTTTGTGGGGCATGAATCCTTCCAACAATTTAGAATTAGGATAACAAATAATAAAATCCTTCCTGTGCTCTGTGTTCTTTATCTATCGCTCCGATTTCAAAAACGTTGGGATGTTGTGTATAATGTGATGGAATCTTGCATACAGCCTCACATGAATGCTCATCCTGTGGCTTCTTTTTTGAAAAACAACAACAAAAAAAAACAACAACAAAAAAACGAGAAAGATAGATAATTGATAACTGGCCCACAACTAATGGTATCATTGTTATCACTTGTTAACAATTTCCTAGGGTGGTGGTTGTGGTGGTGGCGTCACTTTTCTTGCCGGTGCCTGTGTTGTGCACAAACCCTTACCTTCCAGATCTAACTGGAATGGCACGATGCCCATGGAGGCTCTTTCTGAACTTCCCTTGAACACTGCTTGTTCTCCCCCTCCCCGACTGCCTCCAGTAATTTCGGGGCTTTCCACGATTTTCTTCCTAAGGTCTTCTTCAGATATTCCCAATTCTCCAATCCTGAACTCTCATCTACTATCCTCTACTTAATATATATATTTTTTAATATTTTAAAACACACGGTATACGTTTTTAAGCACACAAACAGAATATGTCATAGAACACGTGACTTTAGCACACAGTATATGTCACTCGGGGTATAAATCTCACAGCACGCCTCCACACTGTATGTGGAACGCTGTGTGTCTAACTGGCGTACATTTTGCAGCACAAAACATGATTATATTCTCAAACTTGATACACTTCAAATGCTAAATTTACCACAAGGTTATGATCTAATGTTAATGATAAAAACTGTAAAGAAAGATTAAAGCAAGACAAAACCGTGAGGCTAAATAGTTGTCCTGGAGAAGATGTGTGCAATGCATTGAAATAAATATAATATGACCTCAATATACTAATCTATGCCTGAAACCATCCAGTGTTTTAGAATTAGGACAGCAGATAAGATATTTCAGTGCTCAGTGTCTTTGATCTATCCTAAGTGAAATAATGAGTTGCTGATGCACTGTTCAATGCTTTTGACAGGATGTGCGTGGAGGAAATGAGTCATACATGTATGTTGTCAGACCATAGCGTAAACTAATTTTTTTTTTTTTACATAACACAACAGATGGGAGGAGTAATCTAACAGCTGAATACTGTCAAACAAGTGCAACTCAGCAGTACTGTATTTGGTAGAGTGTCTTGAGATACGTCATTCAGGCGTGAAAACAACAAGTAACAAGGGGATGGGGTAGTGGTTTGCTTTGACTAAAAAGCACTTATTATTTTACACATTATCCCCTCCCCTTAGCGTAGTGTTCATTCTGATCACAGTAAGCTAGAGAATGAAACTTAGGGAGTATTAACTCTTTGACCTAAAATCATTTATACTTTATGTTTCTGATGTCCATTTGTCAACACTGAAACACGGCTCTAAGTAAAAACAAACCGAATTTTAATTTTCAGCTCAGAGGTTTACATGTCGGCTCCTCTGCAAAGCTATAACAAAGACATTTACATCCGTCTCTGCAGATGTGATTTTAACTTTATAGTTCAAACTAAATTGTACAGCCAGTTAGTGGACGGCCAAATTGGATTATCCATGATAACATATGTACCAATAACTCAAAACTAAGGTAACTTCTCACAATATTGATCTTGTATTGTTGTGGCAGAAAGATACGGATCTGAAGAATCAGATAGTTGAGACACATGGGTGCTCAGGTGGAGGAATCCAACCATTCAAGAGTACAACACATCCCATTTTATACTGTCACATGTATCAGTAACAAGGTCTGTCTGTGTGCGTGCGTGCGTGCGTGCGTGCGTGCGTGTGTGTGTGTGTGCGTGCCATCTTCTCCTCAGTTTCGTTTATCTTGAACTTTGGAGAGCTGGGCAGTAAACGCCCTCGAATATGGCACTGGTACATTGCCATATCTAGGCAACAGCTCAACAACAAGTGTGTTAAAAAACCTGTCTCTACATATGTGTGTGTGTGTGTGTGTGTGTGTGAACTTTTGCTCTTTCCTGAACGTAACGCCAGTCCAACACCAGTCCAGGTCATTGTGACCTGTGGCCGTTGTGCTCTCATATTTCCAGGTGTTTCTTCTCTGTTCTGTTTATCTGTTCTGTTCTCAAAACAGGCTTGGCTCTCATTCTCCTACACTGGCTGAGTCACACACACATGTTGTGTGCATGTTGCTTTATCGCTAACCTGTAGTCCTTGATGTGATTATACTTCCACATGATGTCGGCCTCCTCCTCTTCCTCTGTCATCTGGAATCGTGGATCCGTCAGGTTGTTTGTTACTTGTGACATTTCAGAGTAAACCCTGAAAACAAAGCGGAGAACAATGTAAAGATCACTCTAAAGGCATCGCTGAAACCACGAAGGCAACACATTTTTATGTAATGTTGTGGCTTACAGAAAAATGCATGAATGAAAAACAAACAAATAGAAGAAGACTGCAGGAATGCAGCCTTGCGACACTAGAGACTAATAACTTTTAATTACTCTGGTCTTATAGTCTTCATGTGTGGGTTTGATCTTAATTTAGTGTGTTATTATGCTAACATTTGCTAATTAGCACTGTGGTGGAATTTTAGAAAATAAAATCTTCTAAGACATGTATGCTTATCATACACTGCATATATTCCTATATTCATACATATGTATTCCAACTGTAGGTCTCAATTTACCGGTCAGTCTACGTTCCTACCCTCACCTATGGTCACGAACTTTGGGTCATGACCGAAAGAACGAGATCTCGGATACAAGCGGCTGAAACGAGGTTTCTTCGCAGGGTGGCGGGGTGCTCCCTTAGGGATAGGGTGAGGAGCTCTGTCACCCGGGAGGAGCTCGGAGTAGAGCCGCTGCTCCTCCACATCGAGAGGAGCCAGTTGAGGTGGCTCGGGCATCTGTTTCGGATGCCCCCTGAACGCCTTCCTGGGGAGGAGGCCCCAAGGAAGACCCAGGACATGCTGGAGGGACTATGTCACTCGGCTGGCCTGGGAACACCTTGTGGTCCACCTGGAAGAGCTGGAGGAAGTGTCTGGGGAGAGGGAAGTCTGGGTATCCCTGCTCAAGCTGCTGCCCCTGCGACCAGGTCCCGGATGAAGCGGAAGAAGATGGATGGATGGATGTCTTCCATTTGTATCCAATTTTGTATGATCTTACAAAAACCAGAACTTGCTGGAGACCAAACTGGAAACTTGAATGTTTGGAGAAAAGTGTAGCTATAGATTTAGCAAAATGAAGCTGAAGCTGAAGAGATACTTACTTGAGCATTTTGTCCTCAGGCACGGTGTAAGGTTGGATCTCCACAGGAAGCTGCTCCTTGTTCTCCTGTGCAATGTTCTAGGAGAAACAAACACAAAGAACAGTGAAAGAGACTTTGTGAGGTACGCAGAAAGTCATTTACATTTGGTGATGCATTTATTTTTCTATCTGGAATCCAAAAGATTTCTTCTTCGTTTTGCCGTGACATTTTGGCCATAAACATATCAAGATCAAACTTTCAAATGCAAAGTTATCAGGGGGAAGTAATTTGTGGTGTGTCTGACAAAGACCTCACCTCGTAATAGGAGTCCAGGGGCTCAGTGGTGAAGCCGCTGACCTGCTCTAGATCAACAGGTATCCATGGTAACAGTCGACATTGCCTCACCAGGGAGTTTGTCTCTCCATAGGTGTAATCTCGTGTTACTTCATCTGTGGAAATAGAAAGATTTTGCTGCGTGGAAATCTCAATTTTTTCTCCCCTTCCTACTCTTTGTGGCTGTTGGCTCCAACCCCACTGGTCCCCACTCTTAATGTATCAGTATCAATATCAATATCAAATCAAAAAGGCTCAGTCATTTCCTGAATCACCTGGTTACTGTAGTTTTTTTTGTTTGTTAGGGTTTTTGTTTTTTTTTTTTATAAATGTTACATTATCAGAGAACTATTTTCAGCAGTGGTGATGTGGAAAACTTCTGGCCAGTCTTGTTTTTGATGAACACAGGATGCATGCACACGCTCACACACCAAAAGCTGATACATCATTAAATCAAGAATGACAAAGACTGGGAGGAGGTTAACTCTCAATGCCCTTTCTCAGTCAGTGTTATCAACGGAGTCTGGAATTTCTTCAAGGCCTTATGTTATCTGTACCTCTAAGACAGGCAGTCTCCCTAACATAAAGCATTCCTAGTGTCTCTAGACATCCCTTCACTTCATAAATTTCTACCACAGGGAATTACATCTGCAAGGGAACTTGACAACTGAGATCTTAGCAGGCTGTTCGTCCCTCCAGGCTCAAAACTAAAGAAGGCTGCGCTACTGAGGTTGTTACTGAGGCACAGTGGAATATAATATAAAAGGCTGCGTCGACCAAAAATCACCAGACTTATCCCTTAAACTTCATTCTTCTTGATCACTATCTGTGGCGGCGTTTGTGCATGTACGTCTTCTTTCACCTCCTTCCTGCAGGTCCTGCAGAGGCCAGAGCACAGAGTAGGCCAGCTGGCCCTGAATGTAGAAGAAGGGAGCCATGCCACAGCTGGGCTGGTCAGAGTGCTGCACCTGGGAGCCAAACTCATCCATGATGTACCACACTGGAACCTTCTCCTCTGCAGACTGACGAGAAAGCACAACAAGAGAAGAGTGAAGTGCAGAAGGACAGAGAGACAACAATAATTTTGCTCATGTCTGCTTAGTTTTCCCGCTTTGGCCTTTTTATCGAGTTCCATCAAAGAAACAGTTCAATCAAAAAACAAAATTCAGTCATTATATAAACCCTCCCCTCAAATAGCATCTTTTCAACTTAATTTGGGATTTCAGAGCTTCTGGAGAGTAGGATTACGCTGTATAAACGTTACGTTTTGGGTTTTTTTATGCTGTCCCCATCTTCTTCATTCGTTTAAGAGTATGTTGCAAATAAATTAAATCACTGTTTGCTGTGAAGCTGCAGAAATATCCTGTGGACTGTGAAGACACTTCAGCTAACTTTCCATCACCATGAGGGCGAGTAGATAACCAGATTTTCTTTTTCTGCGTTTCTGTGAATTCAGTCCTCACAGGAATACGAGCTAGACAGCTCTTAAGTGTACTGCTGTCTTAGTTTTTGAAAACCACAAACACTGACATCTGTAAACAATGTTAAAGATATCAAATGCTGCAATATACAATGTGTAGGATGAAAAAAAACACAAAATCAAAAAACAATGTATAGACTCATACAAAAGTAATTTCTCTTCTCACCCCCTGGGAGAGGTGATATGTCTGGTTATATTTCCACATGCGCTCCAAAACCAGCTCCACCGTGTCTGGGTCTGGGGCCTCACCGTGGAAATCCACCCCCATGAGGGCAGCCATTCTAGGCAGCAGGCCGGGGACCTGCTCCAGCTGCTCACGGGCGTGGTCCACACGGTACGTCCAGGCGTGATCCACCAGGAAAACACTTCAGCAACACAGGACAGAAGTTCATTTTCACTTAAAACGTTAAATCCATAATTGTGTAGTTTCATTGTGAGATTTATTTATAGACCTTTGCTATTTAATAACTGCTGAATAAATAATTGTGGACATGTGGAACACCATTACACGAGTGCGTGGGTGAATGGAGTGTGGTTGCTCCTCACCCAGCTTAAAGCCTAATAATACATTATAAAACAACATGCCATAGTAATTTGTTGTGGCTTTAATATGGTCTACAGTTTATCCACAACTTGGTCATTTAATTGTGTAGTTACAGATTATTAATTTCATAATGTCTTTTTTTTTTTTTTTTTACTTCATTATTTAACACTAAACGCTTTGGGGTTCCATGAAATACTGCTAAATCCTCCTCCTGTCTTCTTGGGTTTTTGTGGCTCTGGCGCCCTCACCTGGACGGCTCTGAAGATTGCAGCCCAGTCTCCCGGGTCACAACCACTTTACAGCTAATAACTGCCCCAGGATTGTCCTTCTTCTTCTTCTCTTCATTTTCCTCGTTCTCCCCGTCGCCATCGTCTTCTTGTTGGAACTGCATGATTCCGAAAACTTCGCCAGCATCATAAATCTATGACACAGAGAGGACAGGAGCCCGTTTTCTCATTTCTTCACCAGACTCCATTGTAGAATTTATTAATTTAAAGTTTGCTTGCTCGACACCTTTACACCACCAACATTACCGACTTTAAGGCGTTTAGTATTTTGTTCGCTCTACTCTTCAAGTCGACGTAGAGCAAATAAACTAAGAAACAGCACTTGTCACTAATTTCAAAGTTGCTTTCTCTCCTATGCATACGGTTCAAATACCAAACAGGCAGGCAGGCACCAAAGAAGGCGCGTTAATCAACTATAAAGGTAGATATTTCATTGAAACAGAATGTTGAATAGTCCCTAAATTATATGCCGAATTTATCACGTAACAATGTAATTTGGTATATGTTTTTAGCCATGTTCTAACAGATGTGTATATTTGCAAACAATGAAGGAAAAATCCAAACCATTAGAATTTGTAAGCGAGTTTGGAATGAGATCGCCCCTTGCGAGAGAACTGGACAAAGTGATTAATTAACATGCAATACTCGCGGATGTAAACTCGGTAGCGGCTCGTAAGGCCAGAGTCGTGATGACGTTAAGTAAAGGGCCTAACATTTGTCATAACTAGCAGCTTTATTATCATATAATCTGGTCTTGTTCAGGAATCCTGCCGTGTCTGTGATGTCATGAGAAAAATGGATGAAAGAAATCAATGGCGATTATTCCTCAGCTGGTATTCATTTACTGAAACTTAAGTATTACACCTTATCACACCATAGCACGCGCGACACGGCGCTTTGTTGTGAATAAGTTTAACAAAAATAGTTAGCAAAAAATAAACCTCGTTGGTGATTTTGTGATGCAGGCTCCTCCAGTAGATTTGGGGTATTCCTGCGCACTGCAGGGCGCCGGCATGCAGGCCCACAAACACCGTGAACTCCTCGTCCTCGTCTCCATTCATAATAACAGGACTTGTTGACATTACGACAGAATATCACTCACGTGGAGGTGGTTTGATCAACCCGGAAGGAATCTGACAGCTACGCCTGCAGTGCATTGTGGGAGAGCTGTAGATCGCCCTATCTGCTTCTGGTCGACATGAGAGGAATTTTAAACCGAATGAATCAACATTTTTACATTAATATATTTATCAAATGGCCGAGAATTAATACACAGCTCAGCTTTTGGCCATTTCAGCCAATAAGACGGTTCATCTTGTACTGCTGGAGCTTTTTATTAGCAATGGTGGAAACATTTACATACAGTTTTGAGGTTCTTGTACTTTTGAGTATTTTTGTTTATTTATTTATTTTACTTTATTTCCAACTCACCACATGTCAGAGAGAAATATTTTTTACTCCATTATATTTGAGAAATTGCTGTAATTTTCTTACTTTGCCCAGTGAATGGTAACATTTAGAAAAGCATTGTATTTTCACTTTGCCTCTGCCAGTGGGCCATCACAATAAGAGAAGGCATAATAATATGTTCATTCCACTACAGACTTGATGATGTCTTCAGTTAGGTGGAAAAATAGCAGTATCAGCCACAGTATGACGTGCAGTCAGAATAACGAAATAAGAATACATGCAGAGGTGTGACACAATTTTATTCAAATAAATAAAACAAACAATCGCAAGATCCAAACTGAGCATTAAAAATGTAAATATAAGAGTAAAGACAAATGGAATTATGAAAACTTCATAAATACACTCAAAAAACTTATTGCTGACAAGCACCAAAAACATGAAATGTTATTTAAATAACATATGGAACATGTACGAGAAAACATTTCAGTCAATAAACAGTTAAATTCAATTAAACTCTAATAAAATCATCTCAGACTGAATATGAGGAACCTTATGTGCAGCTTTCTGTACATCAGTACATGTAATGTAGCCTCTTCACCTTGACTAATTCATTTAAAGCAGAAATGTAAGCAGTTACCTCACAGCAGAGGGGAATGGTAATGTCACTTAAATGATGTTTCTTTGCATCATATTTTCATTGGTTTTTAAAGGTTATGGTTATGTATGAGATTATTTTTAGCCACTAGACGTCGCACTTGAGCACCAAAAATCTGATACCAATTGGAATGGGTGCACCTTAGTTATGCTTTGGCACTTTCACACCTTGAGTTCAGTTCATTTGGTTTGGATGAAGGTCAAATATGACACATTTCTTCTCTCTTAGTTCTGGTCTAATTTGGTTCTCAATCATTTATTACAAATGAGAAAAGACAAGTAAACATGAATCCCCAGATGATTGCAAGTCATGCTGCACTTCATTGAACCTGGTGAGTTTGTTTACCGTGTGCTCTCTCATGATATTGATCTAACTGATTGATATGGGCATTATTAGACAAATCATTAGACAAAGACACAAAAAAGGCATCCTGCACCCCTGAAGACAGTCTAAAATCACCTTTGTCTGATAGTTCACTTTTTACTTTATTTAGCATTTAATTCTACTATCGCAAAATTTCACACCATAAACAAACCACACCAGAATCCATTTGGAATTGGACAAGACTCTCCTTAACAGACAGCACAAACTCTGGTTAGTAGCAGAGTTTGACAGACACTCTTCACCACCCCTAAACAAACTGAACGAGTAATTTAGCATTGCTTTTCCATAAAGTTGTGAGTGACTGAGAAGAAAGAGAATTTAAAACAGAACGGTTTCAATTTATGAAAAAGTGTTTGAGATAAACTGTCTCTTTATCCCTTTTTGGGTCAAGCTCCAAAAAAAAGTCAATTCTGTGAACCCTGGTGTCCAGTGTCCAAGTCATGTGCTTTGAGTTCCTCCACACACACATACCTTCTCACTATCTCCTTATGCCTTTTCACTCCTCACAAGGTTAACAGTGAATGTAGATCACTATTGCAAATTAGTAGCACGTGAGCCAATTCTGTGTAAATTCTTGAAATCAAATTATCTCATAACTTTGTTACTTTACTGCGGTCCAAACCTCAGTCAGGGGACGTTAGCATCTTTTCCCAGCGTCCACACCTGAGCATCACTGAAGGTGGATGTCTTTTGAATATGGCTTCAGCTTTACATCTTGAGGAAACATTCTTTGGCGTTGCTCCATACTTGTATTCCCTGCAGCAACAGAAAAGAAATTTGTCACACATTTGTCACGCTTATCACGAACATGCTAACAAGACAGTTGTCCTGTAAACTTCAGAAAGCTGACATGCTGTCTTGTACCTTTTTGCACATGCTGATTTGCATGACAGCATAGTTGATGAGCGCTTCCCGCAGATCTTTGTCTTTCTGCTCCTGGAAGCGTTGCATGTCCACCCAGGCCTTTTCAACATGCTCTCTGCAGTAAAACACATCAAACAAAGCACACAGACACACATGCACATGAAGGTGGTGACGGCATCTTTAAAATCGCACAATCACAGCGTGATTCACTCACTCACTCGCACTCCACCGTTTTCTCTTTGACAATCTCTTCACCCTCTGCTATCAGCTCCTCCAGGAGCTTCAGCCGGGCCTCCCTCTGCTCAGGTGCCTCTTGGCCGAAAAGCTTGTTGGTCATGCCTTTGAAGGAGAATGTCCGCACAATCTGGGGAACACAAAGACACAGAAAACTGGGTGAGTTTGGAAGTTGTGAACATCTCTGTCATTAAAAAAATTCAGCAATAACTGCACAAGAATAACAGGCATTAGAAGAGTAAAGGAACACATAACATATTGTACCCCTGTGGCCAGCTCCTCACGTTGCTGCTTCTTGGAGATGAGGTCCTGGGAGGCCATCTCAAGCTCAAACTGGGCAAGCTCATGTTTCCTGCACACTGCCCTGCCAAACCAAAGTGTACATAATATCAATATGCACTTGAATGCAAGCCTTCAGCAAAGCAGAGGAACAAAAACGAGCCAATGTCCAGTAAATACAGATGTGATACATTAAGACATTAATAAGTTCATGAATGAAATACAAGCAAGTAATATTTCAGCATTATATATAGGAACTATGAGCTTTATGATAGTCTTAATTAGAGATGTTCCAATCTGATCCTCAGGTACTGGGGGCAGCTCCAGCGATGTTTCAGTGGTTTGGTGCAAGTAGGCTAAAGTAAAGACCAATCAAAATCAGACTGTTTCTTTACTATATTTGACCACAGTTGGGCGCTACACTACAAGCTTTTGGCTGAATGTGAAAGAGCACACTATAGCAACACACCAGTGACTCAAGGATGCACAACGAAATTGAAGTTTGTAGTCCCCTTAATGCTACATATACAGAACATATACACAGGTGATCAGATGATCTAAATGCTGAAAGTGGGTCTTACCTCAGAGCTTCAGCATAGAAGAGATATTCTTTCATTTGGTCTGCATAATGTTCCTCTTCTTCTAAGATATCATCTATTGAGGTGGCATATCTACAGGTGTGTGACAAAAAAAAACACACCTGTTTGCATATGGAACAGAGCTGCTAGTGGCAATAAGAATCCTACAGTATGTGTTAAATATAAAGCTAATGTCCGTGAAGGAACCGCATTAAATTGAAATGGCAGAGAACCAAATAGAACAAAACACTTACGCATCCATATGATGACCGGCACTTTGCAGTCCATCTCCCATCTCTTTCTCGATGGCGCTCCACTCACTGCAATGAGCACACAGATGCACACATGCACATTTGCAAATCAGAAAGGTGAGGCTGTCACACACACACACACACACGCTGCATTTGATGAATTACTTGTCTTGAAAAACTGCATTAATGTTATTGTATGTGAATTCATTTTCACTAGAACATTATGATGGTCACATTTATGCTCCTGAATACTGGGACTGAATAAAATTTTTCAAAAGTAGCGCTGAGTGGTTTTTTTTTGTCATTAGCTGATTGAATGATCCTTTTTCAGTCATGTGTCGAACCTGAAGACTCTTCCATAGTTCCCATGGACCTTGTAAACACCGTAGAGTCGATCTGCAACCCTCTAGAAGAGACAAAAACATAAATGACAGTTAAACCATCCATCCATCCATTTTCTATACCGCTTATCCGTCAGGGGGAGCTGGAGCCTATCCCAGCTGACTACGGGCGAGAGGCGGGGTTCACCCTGGACTGGTCGCCAGTCAATCGCAGGGCCAACACACAAAGACAGACAACCACACACTCTCACACTCTCACCTAGGGGCAATTTAGAGTAGCCAATTAACCTAATGTGCATGTTTTTGGTATTGTGGGAGGAAGCCGGAGAACCTGTAGAAAACCCACGCAGGCACAGGGAGAACATGCAAACTCCACATAGAAGGACCCAGACCGGGATTCGAACCTGCAACCCTCTTGCTATGAGGCGACAGTGCTAACCACTGCACCACCGTGCCGCCCCACAGTTAAACCAATGTAAACAAATTTTAATTTCAATCATTTACAAGCACAGCGAGTACAAATTGCATCCCATCTCTGCTAATTGTTCAGAAAGTCCCACATTCCACAGCAGAGTTTTGACTCAGCTGGTGACAATTGAACGGAAGATGAACTACACTGAGAACTGGGTCAATACAACATGCTGCAAGTTAACATCCAAATGACCGCTAGTGCTGCTCTGTAACTAGCAGGTGTGAAAATTATCAGCTGTTTCCAAGAAAAAAAGTTCTCCAGATTAACTAAAAAGGTGATGAACCGTGAATGTTGGATTGACGACTCCTGTTTGCCGCCCCCGAGTGGTCAGAAAAATGAGTCATCACAGGTTTAAAGATTGAAATCAGGAGGAAATTTTGATGTGAAAGATTTATGTCTTAAGCGAACAAAAGTGAAATCTACGTGTATGTGTGTGTGTGTGTGTCTGAGAGAGAGCGACATGTAGAACGAGAGACTTACTGCTCGTGCCCGGAGCAGCTGAGACGTGTGAGACTGCAGCTGATCGCTGTGGTGTTTCATTTCCATGAAGCGTCTGAAATGAAAGAAATGAAAGACACACGCACAGACGACAGTAATTAAAATGTCCTTTACCTACGTTCTACATAGTTATTTCACATTGTAAGTGTATATGCATTTGTTCATGCTTCAGTTTCTTTTCATTTTTTCACCTTTTCTTTTCACTGGATGGATCTAGAGCTGCAGTGATTAGTCGACAATACTATCTTCATTTTTTTTTTAATTTTCATCATCAATTAATTGTCATTTTTTTCAAGCATGAAGTTCAAACATTTGATGGGTTTGGGTTCCCAAAAAAAAGTGCTTTTTCTTTTTGCATCCGGTTCAGTATAAAAATCCATCTCTAAACACTTAACTAATTAGCAGCTGAGTCAAACACGCAGCTCCAACTTAAAATAAACTAATAATATTTAGGAAACACAAACTTACTTATCTGGATTTCTCACTCTGAAGGTGGCACTCAGAGCTCTCAGCCTGGAATCTGCCTGCAACACGAGTGACAGGAGGTTGTTAATCTTTGTGACCACCTAAAAGCTTGGTAACATAAAGAGGTAGGAGCTCCACATATGTCCACTACCTTTGCCTGAAATCCTGTCTCATACACCACTTCTTTCCAGCCGTGTTCCTGCCACACACATCAGTAAATAAAGTTATTCAATCAGCCGATTATCTCTAAAGGACCACTCCACCTGCTGGAATGACCGCGAGCTGCAGCGTGTACCTCGGTGAGGAAATGGTAGAGGATCTTGTCATTGCAGAGGACTGGATGAGATGCCACACGAAGCAGGAAGTTCTCCAGCCCGACCCTCCGACGCTCCACAAAGTCCGGGTCCATGTTGTCCGCCGACAGCTTGTGCCACACAAACTCTGCCTGCATGCAAGAGAACACACAAACAGAGATGGATTCAGCCTCCAGTGCATCCTTAAAGGGTCTCTGATTGGAGGGGAGACTGTAATAAAAATAGGTGAGTGGTTCCTTAGTGTAGTAGAGCCAAGTGTACAACTCTCCATTCTGTCCAGTAACTGTACTACAAGAGAGAGAAAGTAATCAGTTCAAGTACATGACTGATGAAAAGTTAGGTCAATATCTTATGGGTTAAGAGTTTGCCGTGCATTACATAAGTTTAGCTACAGATTTGAAGACACAATTGTGGTAACTTCCTAGTATCACAGACGCTCTTGATAAGTTTGAGACCTTGACCTTGAGTAAAATTGTGACTCATATATAATAGGTGCATAAGAACAACAAAGCAACAGGTGCAACACCTTTTCTAGCGTGTGTGTGTGTGTGTGTATCTACAATGTAGTTACAAATGCAGAGTTCAGATAGAGAAGCACTTACTAAACTTTCATTGCACTATCAGATAATAAAATGATATCAGACCGAGGAACTTGTTCTAACGTCAGTGCCTTAAAACTGCAGACTATCAGGATGCCGCTTATTTCTCTTTTCAAAAAGGCACAGGAGACTCAAAATTGTTCATTTGAGACTTAACTGATGTGTATATATTGTCTTTATATCAGAGCAACACCTGCAAGTCTCACTTCATGTGTGACTGACTGTCTTTAATCTAGTTAGTGTGGTAATATTAAAGGTGAAATGTACATTTAGGGGAATTTTCACCATGAAAAGTTCACAGAGCTTATTCTAAGACACAAAATAGTGAGTGAAACTAAGCACTTAGACAGCAGCAGTTACTGTTGACGCTACACTAAAACTTACTATCAAACTTTTGTTTAGAAAAGAACAGTCTGCTTGTTTTGATTTGGGGATGAGGACAGCAGAGTCAAATCATTACAAATCAGTAGCTGCTATCAAACTGCCTGTGCTGATTCTTTAACCTGCTTACCTTGTCCTGTCATATTATATTAAATATATGTTGAAGGATATAAAGCAAGGCTGCAGCCTTAAAATATCAGTGAACAGGGTTTGGAAAACAGAGCCAAAAAGAACTCACCCTCTTCTCAGGCAGAGGGGGGACGACGATGTAAGGATAGGTAACTATTAGATAGTTCCGCAGCAGTTCAAATTCACTGTATCTCCTCCACAGAGAGTCAGGGGCTGGGTTACAACCTTCAGCGACCGCATCCATCGGCCTTGAAAGATTAAGACACACGACAATTTCGTTCAGTTGTTTTTGTGCAAAAGAAAGTAAAATAAAGTAAAATAAATCCACGCAGCATACAGCTAAAACATGGAAGTACAGATAAATGCATATGAAAACATCAAAGCTCAGAACGTAGCACTTCCTTTCAACTGACTGATAAGGGAAGTAGTATCCTCACCGGGTTTCGATGAGGTACACCGTGAATGTCTCCTGCATGCTCACTGCGTTTTTGCCACTCCTTTTCTCGGCCTCAGCAACACAGATCTCCATTCTGCGAAGGAGCGTGGAGCCCTCTTCCACCATCTGAATCATTAACACAGTGGCAGTGACAACAAACGAAAGCAGCTCTTTGTAAGACTGTTTACAACAGTTATTGTCTCCAACAGTCTGCTCATTTTAACCTACAAGCAACTGGCTAACATACATGAACTTAATGAACATGTCTTATTAAGCAAACTTGTGTTAGCACAGAAATGACAGCTGACTGGGTGAGTCAGACATGACATCAGTGTCCATCACGGCAAAACAATTTGAATGACAAGTTAAATATGATGATATATGATATGAATTGATTGAATTACGCCTAATAAACGTGTATTGCCTAACACATTTAGATAGTTTGTCTTAAATATACCGTCCTAACTTACAGGTTAAGCTAGCTCTGCTTTGAGCAGGCTGTTAAGCTAATGGTTAACAAATACACTATAATGTAACGTAGTCGTTGCGTTGCCTACGTTAAAAGAAATTTTACAACGAAAACAGGGAGAGGAAGCTACTGTTCACCGTGTTGTTTAAGCTGTGGCTCCCGTCCGCAGCTGTGCGGTCTGAATAGTCGTCAGTAACCACTGACTCTTCCTTTCCATCCTCCGCCATCCTCTTTCCTCCTGATGTTGGTGAACCAAGGCGCATGCGCAGAGCATCACATCAGCCAAGCCTCGCAAGCCTCCTTGCACTAGGGAACTTGTAGTTCACATTCGTGTTTGCTCAGACTCATGTAATATACTGTATGTAGTGACCAAGAGTGAGATTCGTCATCTGGAGCTCCGTATCATCCAGACCAATGAGCCTTTGAATCATTTTTTGTCACAATTAGTTTATTTTTTTTTTATTAATTTTTTAAAATTTAAGTTAATTTATTAATCCCAAGATGGGAAATTACTTCTCTGCATTTAACCCATCACTGATTGAAACACACACACATGCAACATGCAACATGTAGTGAAGCACACAGGAGCAGCGGGCTGCATCAAGCGCCCGGGGAGCATATTGGGGGTTAAGTGCCTTGCTCAAGGGCACATCAGCCAGCTAATGAGGGGTGGGGACATTATCACTCCACCACACTCAAATTTTTCCTGCCCGTCTGGTGGGGGAATCGAACCAGCGACCTTCCGATCATAAGCCACTTCTCTAACCTCTAGGTCACAGCTGCATGAATTCTTGATTTTCAAGAATTTGGCTAAAAATACGTCTGTCCCATTAATGTGCTACATTAATGGACAGAGGGAGAGAGAGAGAGAGAGAGAGAGAGAGAGAGGGAGAGAGAGAGAGAGAGGGAGAGAGGGAGAGAGAGAGTATTCCTTCCACTCTTTTCTTTTTTTTATTGCAGCCATGATATGTGACATGTAAGTTAAATTCATAATGCGTGATTAACTTTCTTTTTTATTACACACTATTTCTGTTGAGATTTGACCTTATGTTAATCATAAGACCTCACACCATACATACTAATTCAAAGCAATCTTCAAGCAAATGAAACTTGAACCTGTATGCATTTTGAACTTGGACTCCTGTTCCATCATCCTGGCTCTCTCTTCTGTCTTTCCACTACCTCCTAGGATTAGATTGTGGACTGGGCAGGTGCTGGTATCCAAGTACATACAAATGTTTGGTAAGTCATACATAGACATTTAGGATGTGGAGACTGGGGTATCATGCAAGCGAAAATTCTGGAGGGGCACAATTAGAGCAGAGCCAGGAGCTTAAAATATGGCATACTTTATTTGGTTACACTATAAACCATAAATAAACAAATTAACTCATGCTCAACAATATTCTATAATTACACTATAAATTATAGTACTGTTAAAATGTATTAACAGTATTAAAAAGCAAAATTACAGGATTGTTGAAACACTTGAAGTTTACCCTTATATCTGTGGCACACAGCATTTGTTCTGGCATTAATGGTAAATTTTATTTTATATGCCACCAAAAAACAAAACAAAACAAACCAAAAAAAAAACAAGTCACATGTTTTCAGTTAAATAATTTCAGGAGTGGCTGGTTTCCTACACCATTTGTGCTGAAGCAGGGAGTTTCATCCCCACTGTATTTGCTGTTTTAGTAAATTACAAGATTGAGCATATGAAATGTTTCTTGTGTGCTTGGTTAGTGGTTACATGCCTGTTGTTTTCTGTTTGAGGTAAATTAAATTTTGTACTTCATTGTCCTATGTACAGTGACTCTGGGAATCATTCGTTTGACCAATCAGATGAAGAATACTGATCTGCCTTAGTTGTCTGGTGGTGGTATGTAGTGTTGGCTAATGAGGACATTTTTGGATTATTTTTATTCATCATAACAGGACATTCCTGTCATGTAAATTCAGTTTGTTTGAAAAGCTCTGAAATTCTTCCTGAATTTGTCGAATTGTATCATGGTTTGTTATGTTGCCATCCTGGCTGTTGTGCAGACAAAGAAAGAAAACAACCAATTTAAAATGTTTAATCTTAAGAGAGTATCACAGTGGCATTAACATAACTTTACATTCAAATGATAAGAGTCATAAAACAGATTTACAAGTTAGTAAGACCATTTACTCTGATAACACTGATATTACAACACTGGTCACACTATTTTGATCAGCACAGTCAGTATCAGTGCTTCATTTTGGCAAATTAAGCCATAACAAAGATCTTTACAAAGGTTCTCCAGTTGTGTCAAAAATTTCCCAGCAGCCACCTCACATCATGGAGGTCTGTTGCCGGATTTATGCATAGGAATTAGGCTAGATTAACTTGCAAAGATTCCAGTAATGTTGGTGACCAGTGAGTAAAGTGGCAAGTCTTATTAGGTAGATTTGTTTTAATATAGAGTTCTGCTGACTAATCTTTGACATCATCTCAGTTAAAGGACACTTTAGATTATTACTATTTGGAGCTTATTTTTGTCATATCTGTTGTTTAAGATGACACTCTTCTCACCACAATAATTATTAGTGCTGAGCTCCAGCTGCAACAATCTGTAGCCAAGGAGGAAATACAGTCAAAAACAAATTGACACAACTTCCTTTTCTGGATATGTTAAGAAATGTGCCTGCCAGAAATTTCATCATGTCATCTAAAAAGCTGGAGACTAGGGTTAAGCGAGGACTCACATTGATCTGAAGCTCTGTTCCGAGTCTGTTCTGTAAAATTTTCTAATAAATAATAAATATTGCAACTTCTGATCAATTTCAGGCTTAAACTTCAGTTAGCCACACCGAATTCCAATTTAAGCCCTGTGTGTTCAGAGTACAGATGTGCATAATGGTGTACTCGCTCATCCTTCTCCTGGAGATATCACATAACTATAGAAATCAACAGAAATGATCAAAAGGACAAAATAACCAAGAGAGTCAAAGAAACCTTCAATAGAGACCAAGTCCTGCACCTTTAGGGGATCCCCCATGGGACGTTATTTTAAATGTGAATGGTAGTCAATGAAAAGAGATGCACAATTTTTGGACCCTGTTTGATTTGAGACATGAATTTGACGTATGTTTGTCAAGTTCAAAGAGAATTTTTGCAAATCAAGAAAACCGTGATGTAGTTTTGCGCGAAACCTCTCGTTGCTCACAGCATCACCAACACGGCCGTTACATTAGCAAAGACCAGACAAACAAGAGTTAGCTGGTTCTGTAAGCTAGCTGGCACGTGTGACTGGTGAGTGTTAAACAAGACGTCATTTAATTACTTTATTTTCAATTGTATACTTTGGCAGTTTTATGACAAACCATTTCTTTCTTGATCTTTTAACAAACATTATGTGTAATTCATGACCCAGTTCACAAGGATTTAAAAAATGGTTAGTCTTTCACCATTAACTACTACAAACATTTTCTCTGAAATAAGGTCCCATCATGGTCCCTCGGTAGGGAAGGGAAGGGACTTTGCGTCTCTTTCGGAAAGAGGAATGAGGTTTATTACAAATAAACAGGTAGGTATTGTTGTAGTAAGACTGTAAAACTACTCACAGTTCTGTGTTGTATGCTTAAACAGCTCACAAAACACATAAATGATCCTGACTAAGTTGTGACGCTGTCTTCCCGGAGCACTCGTTACAACACTTGCATAATAAACAGTTTGTGCTGCTGATGATTGCTCCAAATACATATAACTATCACCAGTCCCCAGCTCCTTTCAGAGAGAGTAGAAATTTGACAATGTCATTGTTAAAGTGCAGGTCCTGAATCATTTTACTGCTGTGCATCACTGTCAGGTTCATCCTGCAAGCCGACAAAGAAGCAGACTTGTTGTGGAGATGATGGGGTGAGTTTAAAATGATGGTGGTGGGAGGAGGAGGTAGATTTGGGAACCTCCCAGTAGCTGCCGTGTATGTCAAGGCAGGAAAGGGCAGGCAGGTTGTCTCTCTCCGTGGGCGTGTCACACTCTGTAGGCAGAGGCGGTGCGCTCAAGCATTTCCTCAAGCACGGCTCACTGTAAAGCAAAGAGTTTGTTTCAAACAACATTCATGCATAGAAGCAACGCGCAAGAAAAATCAAGACCGCAAATCGATCCCTTCAGCAATACTTGTTGGCTTTCAAAGGTCCAATGTCACCGGTGGATACCTGACTGCCTGTTGGAGAAGTGCGTTGGATCCTGTTAGATGATCTAACAGTTCCTTTGTTTGAAGCATACTGAGGGCTTTACTGCCATGATGTTCCTTCATGAACATACGTTTTTCTAAAATGCTTAATTCACTGTCAGGGTGATATAGGGCCTTCCTTACATTTGATAAAACCTTCTGTTTTATTACAATATGACATGACATGGTCTACTCAAACACCGGCTATTGTTGGCCAAATTTCACATCATAATACCACTAGAACTCCTGTAGTATCACAAAGCAATGCATAGAGTCAGTAACGTGAAAGTCCAGTTGCTAAAGACACTCCAAGATTTGAGCTGAAACTCTGGGCAGTCTATGACCGATGTCTGTTGGGGGCAATCTTTTACTGCGTTGCTCTGATGACCTAGGAACAGAAATGATGTTGTCTCATCATGTTTTTCGGTCAGTCTGACATCAGTAAAGAGTCCAGAGTCAACTAGTGAGTGTCAGGAATAAGTCTGTACACATGATGAATAGAAAATTTTGAGTGCTTCCTGGTTTGATACATAAAGGTAGTCAGTCAATCTTTATCTCGGACACTCAAACTATGATTCCCAGTTTCATTACCTGCCATATTGATTGCAGCATTTACCCTTGCCTCAGACATACCAAAAGGCTACTTACGTATTTATCACTAGCTGCTAATTTGGACACTGTGAAGTCCATTTGCACCCAACTATTTCTTTGGTCCTTTCTCTCGTGATGTTTCATTCAAGATTTGGCATAATAATAACTTTTGAAACCCTTCAATAAACATCTTAAATCAATAATCATTTTGCATCTTTTTCAAAGCTGACAGATACATTTGTATCCCCAGGACACATTTTTTTTCACTGAATGAATCACTAAATGATCTGCCATCCACAGAGCAGCTGTTGGAGTTGAAGCCAATGAAGCAATAAAACTTTTTTCTTGTTGGTGGTTCACAATGTGATAATTAGTTAATTTATAGATAAATGTTAGCTAATGCTGTATTAAACTGTAATTGCCACTATTTACAAGCTTTTCTTCTGGTGTTTTTGGCAGCTAACAAGCAGCTTCAGGTGTATTCCCACCTCCTCCTGAATTGGAGAAGGATGGACCATGATCTGGTACCTTACTAATTATTTAAAAATCTTAACTGTGTCACATTACCTATCAAGCTGTATAGAAAATAATTTGTCACCTCATAGAAGTGGCTGATGTTCCTTTCCAGGCCTGACGGTAAATGTCACCTGCCACCCCAAACAGCCAGCTCACATCAGCTGGCACCTCTGGGATCCACTCGACAAACCTGAGGCACAGCAGACAGATTTTATATGAACAAGCACTACAGTGATATTTAACACTGAAAATGGACGACTACTTCATGAACTGACTCTTAGCCACATGATTTGTGGAAATGAAAGCGGAAAACTTATGCTTGAATGTAAGCCACTGTCATTGTTTAGCTCTATTCTCACCTTTGGGCCACTGAATAGGCTGACTGCACAGGAAGTGTGTATGGCATGAGCATATAGGAGGCCACTCTCACTGGCAGCATCTTGGACACCATGGTATATAGGCCAGATTTGTCTTGGCAGGCCTCGCAGAACACTGACAAACATACAGAAAAAAGGATCAATTAAACACAACACATGTTCTCAACAAAACCTTCAACCTTTGCTAATATCAGCATTAAAAGCAAAAAACTCGTATCTTCATTACTAAACAGAATGTCGGATGATGCCACACCTTTCTTGAGGGGCGTAGGCAGAACAATCTGCTCATCCAGCCACCAGTGCTGTTTACGCAGAAGGCGGAGCCTCCGGAGCACCCACTCTTTGGTGGTTTCAGTATGCTTGCAGCAGCAGTTGGGTGGGCTCTCCGGCAGAGCAGGGCCTGAGGTTGGACGCTCCAGCGTCAACAGGTCTGGCACATCAAACATGACATCAGTGACACAGTCCAAAGGTTGGACTAGAAACTGATAGGGTTGCATCATGACCTGGTAAGCCTATTTGAGAGTCACCATGGTAACACGGCAGTGGAATACTCACTGTTCTCCTCGAGGAAACGAAGAGCATCCGTATAACCGTTCTGACACATCTCAGCAAGTACCTGTGGAGAGGAGGACAGCACATCTTATCTTTTCTATCTTTTTTGTCAGATTGATGTTAAATTAGATTTTGGACTTTTCGTGAGCAGAGAGTAATGCTGCCATCTGGTTTATTTATGTTCAAAAATTCAAGTTCAACAATTCTTTTAAGCTCTGTAATTAATAGTCTAACAATCCTTAGACCTGGATGGATATATCCATTCAATAGTCAACAACTGAATAAGATCAAAATAATGTGAAAACACTGATACATATCTTCATCTTTAAGATATGTCTTTGTTTGAAAACTACCACGGCTCGTCTGTGTAACTGTTTCCATCCAAGCGTCTCCTTCCTACAGTATACTGTAACGCCAATAATAAATTATAATTTAAACAAAATCTGTTTCTTGGCAAGCAGACAAGAGAAAAGACTGGTCATTATGAGACAACAGGTTCATTAGCAGAGGTGTGAATCACCTGTGCCATCATGATACGATATTTGCTCGCCATTCAATTTTGAGTTACATGTTGCATTTTTAGTTACATGTGGCAAGTGCTTCTGTGCTTTGGTAAGTTACGCTACCGGCTCTAGTTATTAAAATACAATAAATAATAAGTGCAATACACTGTGCATTGTGCATTATGTGTTATAATTAAATTAAAAACAATAAAAGTGTCAGATTGTACAATGCAGGTCTATGGAATTCTTAAATGCCTAAAAATGCTGTGCTGGACAACACTAAAATGCTTTTTTCAATGTATTTTCTGCCAAGACTTCTTGCAAAGAAAATAAAGTTATTTAATTTTATTTGAATTATGACACAGTACATGCTTATAGATTTAACAATGTGAATTAGAGTTAACTTTATTTCGCTGGTTGATTTGATTTTATTTAAACAATTTAATCTTCCATACTGAATTCATAGCATTCAAGTTGTATCAATTGTCTCACCTAACTCTCTGTGAAAGTGTGAATATGGTTATTTCGAGAAATATAAAACCATGTAGGAAAGAAGAACTCGGCAAATACTCAGTTTACTTTATATTACTGTTTTCGCAGTTATTAATACTTTCGCAGGAATATTTCTTTTAAAGCTGTATATAATATTATATTTTACAATATTTAGAATATACTCCACTATATTTAGTATATTTGCCTCTCACTGTCATTTTGATACAGCTGTACCCCTACGGTCAGTTTGTCATGTTGTGTAAGAGCCACTTCTTCCATAAAAGAGACATCAGCAGAGGTTCTCAGCTAATCTATTGGCTGGAATGGTCAGACCAGGGGATCATGAGTTAAAATACACACAGTTCTCTCTTGGTTGACTTTCAAATTCTGTTTACCATTGCACCTCAGTACGCCGTACGTAGTGACAAGATGACATAAGAGTTATTGGCTCAGACACGTATGGGCAGACTTGTTTTTCACGTGGTGTGGTACAGGGAAGTAATTCCTCCCTCTAGGAATGTGGTAAAAACACACATGCCTCCAACACACACAGACTTGTGCTCCCGGTTACATAATCGTGGGATCCGGGCGGCAAAACACACATGCACACGTGAGGAGATCAGGAGGCGGGCTGTATAACAACAGCCCAGCAAACAGCTCGACTCAAACAAGGTAAAATCTCACCTCATCTTAAAGGTTAGCTAACAGTCATCAGAGCAACAGGGAATAATAAGAAACATGGGACAGAGGAGAGAAAGAGCAGGTGAAAACAAAAGCACATTCAGTACATTCAGATGTCCTGTCACTGGCTGGTTAAAGGAGCGGGTGAAGATTAAAAAGGAGAGGAGAAATAAAAGATGTGATGGAATGAAGGTTTCAAACAGACACATCTATAGCTGAAGTTATCTGCAAATGGCTCACAACAATTGTGTCTTTCCGGCTCTCATGTTTGTGTTAAAGGGACTTCGCCCCCACAGGACGGAGAGGCATCTGTCTTAAAATGTTCAAGTCACTTAGATTAATAATAAATTAAGAAGTTAAGAAGCAGTTGAAAGGTATCTCTTTTACAGTGTGGTACAGTTGTATTAGGCAGTAGGGAAAGCTTCTGTACTTGAGCACAAGGAAAAGAAATACGTCTTAGATGGAATTAAAAAGGTCATTCTGTTCGGTCACAGTTTTTATGTTATCACAACTCATATCTTTAGCAGTTCGGTTACGTTGTACTTAAAGTCTTGTAATAAACAATGTTGATTCGTAACTCCAATCTGTTTTTGGAACAAAATAAATCAAAACAGTGCAGGCAAAGCTGTGATACATGCTACGCATACAGACTCTGTAACTTTTGACTTTTGCTGAACAGCGACTAACGTGGCAACATGTTTCCACAATACAGAATGGATGTTACTGCATGTGTCACAACAGTTGGCTAATGAATATAAATCCAAGTGATGTGAAGTGGGTCTACCAGACAGCCTTAATTATTCTGTGGGTCCACAGAGCAGAAAGGATGGAGTTGGAAAAATAATCTGATTCTGTAGAATGTGTGAACTATTGCTGTGACTTTTTGGCTAATTGCCAATTAACAATTATTCAGGATGGACTAGGCCTCTTCCACTGGGTGCTGGATATTGTAATTGAATCATGGTTTACTTTTCTCTGATCTCAAAAGTTTGCTAAGAAATATACCGCAAGTTTTTTCCTACTCCAGGACTGAAGCTTACTGTGAAGATCCCGGATCACACTTTTTGACTGAGGTCAAATGAGAGGGAGACCCTGCATCTAATGGATCACTGCGCCAACTGTGAATTTTAACATCTTCGGCTCAAATGATACAGGATCCCTCCCCTGTCTGATAAAAACTTTAAGATGCTACTACAAACAAAGAGTACATTTACATATTGAAAGTACTTCTAAAAGTATGCAATAAAAGCTTGACGTTTATTAAAGTAAATTAACATAATAATCATCAAGATCAACACACAGCCTGGAAATACAATACTGATTATTTAGACTGCTTTGCCACTGGCATTCCCATTTTCTACTAAAGATCATTTAGAACCGTTCCTTACAGAGATGTCTGAATCCATTCTCTGCCATTCTGAAAGTTTGTTTATGTCTCATTTGCTCCATTTCTTTCTCTTGGTGTCCTGTTTTTCCCTCCCCCACACCACTGCCCAGGAGGAGGCTAAGAATGAACAATGTCCTGGGACATTAGGTCACCGTACACTACACTGCAGTGCATTTGGTCATGAATAGATTTTTGACCTCTAACCATGGCCCCCACCATACACGCCTTGACTGTGCCCTACTCCATACCTTACATAGAGTCACTTTATTTTTCTAAGTGTAGTTTTTTTCATGCAGAGGAAAAACACAAAGATCCCAATCGAGATACAGTAGGATGGTTTATGAAGCAATTTTTAGATTGAAATTTGCATTTATGAGATCTGTAGCTCAGTGAAGGGAAGCTTTGGCTGGATGGAAAGCTTTGGTGAGCCAGATGAAGCCCTTGGGCTTCACCGCTCATGTGATGCTGAAGGATTACCCACCTTTGGTTCTGGTGGAAACAGGGCTCTGCTGAGGCGATACATGTTGCCCAGGTTCATCTGGATGCTGGTGTTGGTGAAACGGAGCTCATGGAAGCTGGTGGAGCTGTCGTGTGGACAGATGTCACTCTCACCAGAGAAGGGAGAAATGGTTATGGTGTTCTTTAGCTCTGACTGAGGCAGGTTGTCGCTGATCCCGCCGTCCACGTAACGCTAAATACACCGAAACAATCATAAAGACAGACATCAGGCATAGGTATCCACTTTGACTAAGTCGTTCAAACTTTGCTGACACAATAGAATGCAATATTTTCACCGACTGCTCACTGCAATCTGCTTGCCTTCCATTACAAAATAGGTCTCACTGAAACATACTGAATGTAGTTCTTGGCTACTGTACCATGAAAATGGGGCCAGAATATGTACAAAGCCATCCGCAATGAAGACACTTCAGCCTTTCAGAACTAAAAACCCAAACACTTTGTACCAAAACAAGAACACAATTTGTCACCCTCATGTCTTTAACACTACCATTTTTGTATGTGTGAGTGTGTGACACAGTTTTAGAGACTTTACACTTTTATTTATGTAATGAAATGCATCAGGTCAGTCAACGGAATTTTGGAAATTGAAAGGAGGACTTTTTCATTTAAAGCGCTTAGAATGTCATGGAGAAGGAATTAACCTTATTCAGTGTGCCAGTTGTAAAATCCCATTCAGCTTGGCAGAGATGCATTCAGCCAACTAAATGGGTGAAAAACGCAGCCTGCCAGCCTGACAGAATATAGGTCAGTGAGGAAATGGAGGTCAGGATGGTTCAATGTGCATAGAGATCAATGACATCTAGAAAGTGTTGTAGGTCTTTCGATAGGATAGAACCCCTCTGGATAGAACCCAGGTATCAAATACTGTGACGGGGGATCTTACGATTTTCACTCTTGCTTTTGGGTTAAAAATAGAGCCTTTAACAGCATTTAACACTGGAAACAGTGTAGCTTCTGCCAAGTGCGGAGCTGTCATGTTATCCATCTTTACATACAGTCAATGATACAGATTATATGAATACTGTTTGTATTTTGATACTTTTGCCTGAATTAGTGATTTATTGTAATATTGGGATTACTACATTAGCATTGGAGCAATACCATTTTGTGGACTTTGTGCATGCTGTTGTGGGCCTGTAAAGCCCTTTGAGATACTGTATATTATGTCTGGCTGTTAAAATCACATCTGTAATTTCCTAGGATGTTTCCTGGAAAATTAAAAATTGTAAATTCCCACTATAGAAATAAATGGACGAAGTTTTCTGAGACCATACAGACTGCAAGTAGCAAGTAATCATTTTATTTATATATCTTTTTAGTTTTACTTTTTACCATTTAATTGTATGCATGTCTGTTTTATACACAATAATAATTCAATCATTTATATTATAATTTATGTATTGAACAGTGTCTCCATTTCTCCTGTTATTAGCACCAAATTACATAGACCTTTCAAGGAACTTTCTAAGAACTGAACAAACAATTACATATCAGTTTCTTTACAGGAAAATACGAGCACCTGCAGAGTTTTATTCACAAGATGTCATTCCTTGAGTTATTGCAAACCAATGCACAGAGTCACACAAATGAGTCACACTACTGGGCCCTGAGGCAGCAGGCTGTTTAGGCAGCGGAAAGCACACAATGTACAGAATGCACAGTAAAAGGCCTGCAAACGACACAGAAACGTGTACGTACATTTAAGCTACTGTGTTCCCTGTTTGGCACCAAGGCTGACACAGGAGGCTCAAATGCACCAACATGTCTGCAGAGAGGGTGTCATGTTTTACCACAGTGATGTTTCTATGGAATCTCTCAACTCAATGCTATTGCTTGCAATGGTTTAGCCTCTGGGCTCAACAGCCAATATCTCGCGGCTCTTGGTGTAACCACTGGATATAATATTAACAGATGAGACTTCCTCGTCTGTGCACAGATCATTGTTTACAGTACGAATAACAACTTAGGTCAAGCGAACATTTTGGCTAATCTCTACAAAGCATATGAGGATATGAATGCATAGAAATTAAAAAAGAAGCTAATAAAGAGCTTAACTGTCATCAGACAATAAGTACTGAGATTGCATTCTGGCTAATGCATTCCACCTCATTTGCTCTCCACACGAACTCTTTATTTGCATGCGAACGAAAGCTCACTCAAACATGATTGGTCAATGCTACTTGGACTACAAACGGTAATCAGAACATTCCCATGTAGTCCCTTGCCTACAGATTCTGTCTTCACGGGCAGAAATCAGTTGATAGAGATTATTGATAGAGATTATTCACTGCTTTATCATTAAATCATTTACATTTTTTCATATATTTCATGTATATTATTTACTACATTTGGCATCACTTTATTTAAAGAGGGGTCCATGACACCTGCCAAAACATGAAATAATCTTTATAAACATTTGTGACTGTTTATCACTGTCATTAATGGTCATTCATTCAATTAGGTTATTCTTAATGGGATCAGGATTGTGGTTAATTGATCTAATGAGACTTAATCACCACACTGAGAAAGATTCCTTCACGATCATGACAGTCTCGTGTCAGTCTTACGGACACCTCTTCCAACAAATTGTTACCTTCCATTAAATTGTGGCATGTTGAAACTGAAACCTTCTGGCTACTCTGTGCAGGTTCACTTCAGGTCATCTGGATGAGTACTGTTATCTACTGTATCTCGACTAGGAAGCGCCTGACCTTTGTGTTTGGTTTTTATCTTGATATTTCAACTGCTTTCATTGAATACACTTTAACTGACACATCTCCTTACATTTCAACTACAATTTCAAACACTTTGAACGCATAAACTGACACTTTTTGAAGCTACATTCACGAATTGTTGGATTGTAAATTTAGAATCTTGTGATTATTTATTGCATTTTTATTACACTGTAATCTGACGCATTATTTTGGTTTATCTGTCTGCACTGCAACTTGCTTGAACTTTGTACATATTTTGTTACTACCACATAACTTCTGAAAAACACATAACACTTAAATTCATCACTGAACCCGGTCTGACTGTCTTAGCTATGATTGTGTATGACCTGGAAACAGAGGATGGGAAACCGGTCCGATGTGTGCTGCCTATGCACACTGAAAACTCAGTCTCCCAGTCAGTCTTAATTAGATTGCTGTCAAAGTTCAACAGCAGCTGATAAGTGAAGCAGCACAGGTATCAGAAAGTGATTACTGTGGCAAATTTCAAACATGCACAATGACTAATCCTGATTATTTCTCATGAAATATAAAATGACCACATAACTCTCTTGTACCTTGACCTGCCTTTCCCTTCTTGCTTTTTTTCCCCCCAGGGCAGTATCTTCCCTGTCCCCTTTTCAGGTTTTACTGGATTACTGTTTTAGTTTTTTTAGTTTTTGGTTCACAGCTGCACCCAAATGCAATCCAAATGATCTGCAAATTACAGACCATGATGTACTTTTAATACTTCCACATTTTGAGGATTTCCTCTTTAAGTTTGCTCGTTGCTACATTTTTTTAAAACCACAGTGTGCAATTTCTGTTTTCCTTTGCTACTACAGTCTCCTTTTCCCTTTTTTAACTTACTTTTCTGTCAAATGGGCACATGATTCCCAATTAATGGTTTTGATCACATGCAAGAACATGACTACTGACTACAGTGTGACTATTCTAGAAGACATAAAAATTGTGAAATGTGATTTTGTATAAATAATTGTGCATCCTAACAGGGCAAAACAAAATAAACCACTGATGAGTAGCAATTCAACCACAGACACCTACCACTCCTCTGAAGGATGGAGGAATCAGGCCGCAGTAGACGGGGATGAAACAACTACAAATCAGTGCCTGTGGACAGAGCGCAGTGTTAAACCAAAGGAAATCCATTTCCTGCAGCTTCACATTTAAAAGATAACCATGTCACCACTTCCCCGCACCTGGATGAGTTCCTCTTTGGAGCTAAACTCCGACACCAGCACGTTTTCTCCATCAGACACTCTGGTCAGGGAGACACACAGCCGCCCAGAGGCCAGCTCATGTGCATCAGCGGGCAGGTCACGATTCAGGCCAGACTTTAAAACCTTGACCAGGTTGAAGGAAGGATGAAAGGGGCCCAGGTTCCTCTTTCTGGCCTCTTTTGCCACCTCAATTACATCTTCACAGCATTTAGCTACACATGAGAAAGAACAAAAAAAAGCTCAGGATAAGGAGACAGGACTTTGAAGGTACAAATGCTTTCCTAGTGATTAAAAATACACTTCTTCAAGTATCAATCTGCAACTGGATCAATATTCACTAAATCCACTAGAGTCAGTGACCAGCAGTGACCTATGAGAGCCCTCTTCTGAGTAGTGAGCCCATGATGAGGTCACCTCGGCTTTTTGTTGGTGGGTACACATAAATCGATCTGTATTTGCGTTGTGTGCGTCTACTGATGTCAGCCGCTATGATCGCCTATTCATAGGAAAGAAAACGAAAGGGCACCCTCAGCTCACGCTGCTAACAGCAAGAACACATTCTCTTATGATTCACTGTTTCCCATGTAAACACATGCCGAGCATACATCAGTGAAAGCCATTATCAGTCGGATGTACATACTCAGCTTTGCACTTTAACCCTGATAGTGACTGATAACACCACATCTGATCTTGCACAGCTGAAGTGATTATCATTAACACTGGGAAAGCCCAACACTAAAAGTGTAATTACACCTCAACAATACATTTATATTGAAATGAATTACTTTTTATTTCAGTAAGTGCATGCACTTAGCTATACATACTTATTTCTTTTGATTTTAAAATGTCCACATTTGAATTGCAATAGAAAGACACTGATAGTCAGGTTTAGTATGTTTTGAACAAAGAGAAACTGAACCTGCTCACATATGAAAATTAACTGATAGGAGAGTCATAAAATATACGTTTGGGTTGGTTATGTTAAAAAGAAACAAACAAAACCACACTAAAATCTACTAGTAATACAGTGTTTCTACAATTCAGCTACATTTTTTCCACACGAATAACTTCACTGAAAGAAACTGAACTGAAAGAGGCTTAAGCCATAATAACAACAGTAATATAAAGGACTTCTGGTGTCCTCCAGGCTAGCGAGCCACAGCGAGGTGTCTTACTTATTGATGCCTGACTGGCAAGCATCGAAGCGGTCAGGGCACCGGCAGAAGCTCCGTACACCTTGGTGGCCCCTTTGACGAGGTACGGTGCTTTCTCCAGAAGACAGCTGGCAACGCCGATGTGGTAAATTCCCAAGAACCCGCACCCGGCAAAAGACAGGTTCCAGCCTCCGTTTAGGTCGAACATGGCGGGGCATGCCCCGGCTGGGGAGCCGTGAGAGTGGACAGATCACCGGATGTCCAGCGGCTGAGCTGTAGCCACCCTGACAGCAGAAGCGGACTGCAAAACAAAGCAGGTCAACAACTGGCTCTATAGAGGGAAGTTCAGGGAGGACGCAGAACTAATGGTGTCTTCATCCGCTGTCAGAAATAGTAAAGGCCGACACCCACTAGTACATCAGGAAATGTGCGTTTTCACAAAGGAATATTAACTTGTATGTGGTATGAAAAACTTACATTTAACCAAGTATAAGTGTCACTGCAGTTTCACTTGTATGTTACGTACACGCACTTGTAGCGCCTGGACGAGATGATTGTTTTGTCAAATACTGTTTTACTGTCCAATGTTGATAGACTCTCACAACGTTTCGTTAGCTTTTTCACTGTATTTGGAGACTATATGAACATAATATGCCATTTTATCACATGAATGAAAAAGTTAAACCACAAAATGCAGGTAATGTCGCAGATTATTTACTAATTTCAAGATGTACGAGGCACACTAAAGGCAGCATACGCTACGGAAAACATGATTGGATTACTGCACGTCTATCAATTCCCCTTTCTGTACAAGAGCCAATCGCCAGCAAGGGGGATAGACGGCGCGTCGTGATGTCACGGTCCCCTGAAAAAGGGAACGAAAAACACACACGCACACAAAAACGACCTGGCTTGTCTTTACCAAACAAACGCAAGGTTTGTAGGCCTAGACGTTAGCTGTGAAAGTTTTCAGTTTGATGCCATAGATTAGTAAATCTGCATGTTGATGATTTAGAGGAATAATTTCTCCCTGTGTGTCACTGGATGCTGAGAGAACCAACTGTGCCAACAGTAAATGAAGTCTTGAAAGAGACCGGACTATACACCCTACACCATACTGAGAATATTACAGGAAAATTATACAGTAACATTGTGCAATTGTAAGCAAAAGATGCAATTAAAAACACATAAAATCACTCAAAAACACCAAGAAAGAAAAAAAGTACCAAAAAAATACAATTTACATAGAAGATTATTCAGTGTATTATGGAATTGGGTTACGGAAAGCTTTTATGTAGTAGCACTGTGTGATATAGTGCTGATCATTTTTATAAACTCATTGTTCAATATCACATACACTTACAAGACCCAGTGACGATTTATGTAGGAACATGGAAATGAGGTGGCCGTGTGCACTATAAGAGCAGAGGACTATAACATAATATTATTGGATATTGCAGCAGTTTTATGGTAACAGTTTTTTCCGGGGTACGTAGGTCTATATGTGTTGGGAAGCATCCTTCCTCTGCGGGCGCGCGCGCATCCTCGGGCCCGGCCAGAGTGGTCCTGATGCTGGGACTCGTGCACGCACGCATTACATCACTTCTCTCCCGCGCGATTGGCTGTAGGTCACCTCGTCCGCCTGCCGTAGCAGCATCCACCGTGAGCTTGAAACATCACGGACGAGCGGCAGCGGCGTTTCAAATCAACCTCATCACCGTCATCTTCATCTTTGATTCCATTTGAAAAGAAAAGAAAAGAAAAACTGTTCACGTGGGTGTGCGCGTGTTTTCTTCTTCTTGCGCTGGCGGCTCGTTTCGAGGATGGCCGAGAGCGAGGCAGACACGCCGAGCACGCCGATTGAGTTTGAAAGCAAATACTTCGAGTTTGATGGAGTGCGGCTGCCGCCCTTCTGCAGAGGGAAGATGGAGGAGATTGCCAACTTCTCCCTCAGAAGTAGCGACATATGGATTGTCACCTACCCAAAGTCAGGTAAACAAGCCTCTGCGTCACCTGCTGCACGCGGCTCGCTGCGTCTTCAGATTTCTCGGCTGCTCTCTGCTGCAGCGCTGACTGCAGGCTTCCCTTGTTAAAGTTTCATCATATCAATAAAGCACAGGGCGAGCAAATGCAAATCCTCCGTCACTTGTTGGGGTCATTTTGCGTAACTCTGACATCTAATTGGCTTGTGCAGCAGAACTACGTGTGAAAGGCCTCTGTCAAGCTTTCACAAACAGATTGAGTCACGGTAAATCTACCATGCATGGCTGTAGTGCATCAGTTAGCCCACACGTCTAAGCTGGCCTTCATCATGCAACACAATCCCACGCGCTACCAGGCACATATGGAAGTTGGTGTTTACATCTTCGGAGTGTCGTTGCGCAGCGCTGCTGCAGGCCGGCCGCCGTGCGCGGTGCCCTGCTGTGAGCTGGGTGGGTCCGGTCATGTGACGACTGGTGGGCAGCTGTAGTTTACTGTCAGTGCATGTAGAGAGGCAGAGGGTGTATGATTATTACCCTGGGAGTTATTGCTATGATTCAGAGTGTCAGCACATAGGAACACATTTAGGCCCAGACGTAGGATGGAAGAAAGTCAACAATGCACAGTTGGTGATCAAAACAGAGATGCAACTTTAAATGAATTAAATGACTCTCTCATCATGGGACTTTCTAATCAATTAAACCTTTCTGATACATCTTAATACATGATAATATATGCTGTGCCAAAATCCACATCTGCATCCACATCAGACATCACCGCAGTTGTAAAGTCTTTTCTCAAACTTAGATATGGTTATGGAGAAATGCATACGCACATGTCATGCAGCTAATGTCTGCAGTGAACTACGTGAGGAATATTTCACAGAGATGTTCAAACTTCATGCTTCAGGAGAACAAGCAATAGACTGTAACACTTTGAAGATTGTGCTTCGGGACTTAATTAAACTACATGCCATTCTGACCCTCAGTCCTCTAGTCTCCAGTAAACAGGAGTGTTATTTATCTAGTGTCATTACAGCAAATGATAAGAAAGGAAAAAAAAGAAAAGTGTCAAGTGAGAGTCGATTGTAACAGTAGTGTCTAAGGCTAAAATAACTGATTTTGGGTGAGCATTCAATATCTGTACATATGTTCAAAGTGTTTGCTGGTTTTCACACATGTATGTGAAATATTTCCCTGAGATAATGAGGCTTCAGCATGGGATAACTATATTTGGACAAAATTTCAATAGTGGGAATATAACTGGTCCTGTATAGTGTTGGCACTTGCAAATAATTTGCAAATGTACATATTATTTGCAGATCTCTTTCTCTCTTTCTCTCTCTCTACCTCTCTCTCTCCCCTCTCTATATTATTATTATTATTATTATTATTATTATTCTCAGGGCTTTCTCTGAGAATGGAAGCAGATTATCCTAAAGCATATGGTAGTCTAACAGAAGCAAACTGATAAAACTGATCATTTTACTTCTACAATGCAGAGGTTGGGGTGGATGGCAGAGTGCTGCTGCATCATACTGCAGTACACATGCTGTTACACCGTGAGAGAAAGCAGTACAGTTAACTGCTCTGTGTGTAACAGACCGTGCTGCTTCCCTTTTAGGTTTTGCCCTGCAAGCACAGATTTGTGCTGCATCCTCCCATTCTTTCCACAGAGGTTGGTTGCTAACTGTGCGTGGTAATGATTCATTTATTTTCACGGCTGACTGCGGAAAAATGACTAAGATTCTCTAAATTCCATACCTGAGCACAGATGTCAGAGAATTGTTTCCATTACTTTCTATGATATCTGTGCATGGCAGCTAGTTATGAGTGGAGAAAAGCTGTGCATATGGAGTAAAGGTGTGGTTTAGACCAGGAAACTAAAACGCTTGGTTAAGGCTACATTTATTAGTTTTCAAATTTAAAAAGAAGAAGAGAAGAATCCCTTTATTGACAGTATATATATTTTTACATACACACACTGAATTTGTCTTCTGCATTTGACCCATCCTTAGTTGAACACACACATGCAACACCCAGCAAATTACATGCAGTGAAACACACACAGGAGCAGTGGGCAGCATCAAGCGCCCGGGGAGCAAATTGGGAGTTAAGTGCCTTGCTCAAGGGCACATCAGGAACATCTGCTCGTCCGGTGGGGGAATCGAACCGGCGACCCTCTGATCACACGCCAACCTCTAGGCCACAGCTGCTACAAACGACCAAATGAGTGTGTGTAATTTGAAACGTGTCCCTTGTAGTGACAAATGGGTAATTATCACCATCCCCATTTTAGCTTCGTTCAACTGCAACTTTATCGTTTTTGTTCAGTCTCAGGCAGCTCTTTTCAATTAAAACTCTCCAAAAGCCTTCAGTACACTACCTGCTCAGCACGAAACAGAAGACTAAGTTAGTGACCAGCTGGTGAACATACTGGAGACCGAAAACAGAGGCAAAGACAGAACATATTAAATTTACTCTCACTGTCCCACTAGAACATGAGTCCAAATAAATGCTAATGTGCACCATTTCATTTAGTCAGCTTCAGTATGATTTTGATTCTGGTATTCATTTATTATCATCTCATTTATTATGATAACGGTGGAGGTAGATAAAAAAAAGAAGAAAGAAAATGCATCTGTTTGTTCTAATATTTACTAATATCACTTGTGAACATGTTAACTACGAATCACACAATCCATTTGTCCATAGTGTTATGAGTGAGCGACGTTATGCTGAGTGTGAGTGCAGAGTGTGATGGGTAATTACACTAAGTAATGGGTGTCAGAGGCTTGAACAGCAGTTAAGACACTTGATGTGTGCTCCTTTTGCATATCGCTGCCAACTCGCCAGCTGCTTTCCACAGACAATGAATGGGCACAGATTTTTTTTGCCGGTCAGTTTGCGTGCAGTGGGTCACCACCATTAGTCAAAGAAAACCGTAGCTAGCAGAAAGTGTCCGGTCTAGTGGTCTGATTGCATCAATCAGAGTGTAGGACATGCTTTGTTTTGCATATTTCTTTTGAACCAACAACAATGCTGACATAATCACAGTCTTTGGTTTATGACGTCCTTGCTGTCTCTTTAGTCATTGAAAAAAAGGCCGCTGATGACCATATTTAGTTTTGAGTTCTGTGAACTCAGTTGCCCATATTAACCAACATCAGGACCTGTATCACAGCCAGATTATGAAATGGTCAAAGAGCACATCTCATCCCACATATTACTTAATAAATGAAAGATGAATTCAGACATTTCCAGGGAAAGATGGTCTGCTATTTAATGTTGTTTTTTTTCATTCCTAGAATCAGTGTGGGCACAGGCACTAAAAACACATGAATTTATAAATTTGTCACAGCTGGTTCTGGAATGTCCCCCCCCTCCCACATTTCTAGGCAAACACACACATCGAACTCCTGACCTTAACTTGATGTGTCCTCTCTGGCTTTCAAATCAGGACACAACTGGCTTTTCCTCTCTGTTTTCCTCTGATACATAAAATCACATAAGATCAGGGGCAGCCGTGGCCTAGAGGTTGGAGAAGCGGCTTGTGACCGGAGGGTTGCCAGTTTGATTTCCCCTGGACTCCACTAGCTGACTGATGTGCCCTTGAGCAAGATATTTAACCCCCAATTGCTCTGCGGGCACTTGACAATGACAGCCCACTGCTGCTGCCCTGTGTGTTTCACTGCATGTTGCACGTGTGTGTGTTTCAATCAGTGATGAGTTAAATGCAGAGAAGAATTTCGGTGAATGTAAAGTTTTTTTAAGTTTGATTAGTACGATCGCATGCACTTACAAAGAGGAGAGAGAATCCTTTGTTCTGTTTGAGTGTAGATGTGGAATTTAAAGAGGGACTGTACTGATTTTACATGATGTGTCAGAATCACTCTGCTAGTCATGGGGCATACTGAGAAGCTTTCTGAAGTCTGAGAAAATAACCCAGATCTTATCTGAGGGTTACCCTGCATTATATTTGCAGGCTATAAACAAACAAGCAAACTGAGGCTACTCAACTTGTAATTATGAGGTACTAGTCTAGGCTAGAAGTTAGGAGAAAAGGACTAATCCTCTTTTTTGTGGCGGGGAGGTTGATTAGAACTACCCAGAACATCACTGGTATTATCAACTGAGCATGATGATATAAAAGTGACTACAGAATACATTTTGTCATACCACCTTGTGTTGAAAAATTAGAATAAGCTGCTCTTGTATGTATCACAGTTCGCTGTAACATCAGCAGGCTCTGCATTACAAGACAAGAGCAATATTGCTGTTTCTTTGCTTACACGTCTTCTCCATTGATTGTCTCGTGAAGATTGTGACTTTTTGTCTGCGCTTTAACCTCTGTCTTTCGGTGCATGTTATGTGTGAATATGTCAAGTTAATATTTGACTTCACAGGTTCTTGTTTGAAAACAAATCAGCTGGAAACATCAAGAAGTCAGCCAGAGCCTGTATTTTTAACCAACTCATGTTCCTTAGACAAAGCTTAATTAGCTTGCAAATATGGCTGCAACAGTTGTTATTTCAGCTGACAAAACTGATGGTTACTGACTAGAAATGAGAAGCTGCTTTTAACTCTGTTTGAAATCTGGGCAAAATCAGAAGGGATGTCCAAATACATATAGCATACATGCAGCACATCTCGGTTTAAATAGCAACTCTTTAATAGTTTGTATGTTCAGCTTCGTTAAGGCATGGCTTGTGCACAGCGTCTCAGTATTTTTGGCTTGTATTTCAGCTTGTAAGCCATTCAGTTATGCTTTCAAGCACAACTGAACCCTTTCACTGATGCAGAATACATCATAAGTGGTACCCTTAAAGCATAAAAGTTTTCTTTTAGAGTGAGACAAACTAAATTTTTGTTGTATGATTTATTTGGTTTCACGGGCGGCATGTGGCCAGCTCCAGGCCACTCAGCTACACATATTTTTATTCTCAACAAGAATACTTCCTTCTGTCCTTTTCGATGAAAGGTTGGTTAGCTATTGGGTACATAGCCTATTAAAGAAAACTCGGAAGCCGAACTGATCGTACGGATCTGTTAACTCTCTCTGCTTTATGCTCTTCGGGTTTCACTTGGTGTGATCTGAGAGCGGCCTCTAACCTTCATTTTGTTGTTATTAGACAAAACAAATGTGTGGGATGTTAGATTGGACTGGGACATTCAAGAATATCTGCAATCCAAAGCAAGTAACAAGGACAACACATTGACACAGTAATGAATAAAACAATATTATATTGACAAAGATTCTGCTTTATGCTGGCACTGATTGATATTCCGGCTTTTTAATTCTTTATATTGATATTTTCAAATATATCACATATAAATACCTTTTGTAGCTCTAGAGGAGCATAGCTGAAGCTTAAGAACATCAGCGTATTAGTGCCCAGGGAGGGCGTAATATTCAGAGAAAATACTGCAGATTTACAAATAAAAATTCTCTTTGTGAGAGAAAGCATACAAAGAGACAAAAATCCAGATTTGAAACTAAACATTTGACCGTGAAGCCTGATGTAATACCTCCTTACAGCCCTTCGGTTTACTGGTGAGGTGTATGAACTGCACAGCAGAGTGGAGTCTCTGGGTTAACAGTAACAATCAGAATGACAGCTGCCTCATACAGTCAAATCATTCAAATTCAATGTTCTAGATCCATGCGCTCATCCATATGAAGTAGCTGTACTCTAACTGTCCTGTATCATTACAAACCATGATGACCTGGTTATGACTCACCGCTTCACCTCCTCATCCTCTCACAGTTATCATGCATTGGTGTTGTCCACTGTGTAGCTGCTGTGTTTGCATAGGTGTACAGTATTTTGGTGTTGAAGCTGTCTGTGTATAAAACTTTGGAATTAGTGTCCGATGCTGTCAATTAACCATCATGGTGCATTGTGGGTAACATAGACTCCAAGTTTTGAAAAGGAAGGAGAATGTATGGAATGAGCAAGACAGTAGGTCTGTTTCTGCTACATTGATTTTATTCCTTTTGTTTTATTATTACTATCAGCTGTGAGTGACAGGAGTGCAATTCTAAAGTGGTGAATTTCGAAGAAGCATCTTCCTCTGCCCACCTGACGCATGTAGCTCCAATAGTCACTCTTTTTAGCTCTGATTTTGGTCTCCACCTCAGAAAAACAACTTGCTCTTTACCTGTGAAATGATCCATTGTGCTTACCAGCTACAGTTGCTAACTTTGTGTGTTTGCTGTTTGGTGTTCATCTGGTAGTGTACAGTGGGTTTATCAGAGCTGTTTTGCTGAAATTAGCTTCCTGTTGCTGGAAATGAGGCTGAGGAGCACAGAGTTTGTGGGTCAGAAAACCAAAACAAGAAGCTAAAAGAGGCTGAAAGGCTCCACAGGGCTGAGAGGATGCATAGGTTGTGGTTCTTTGCTGTTGGCCCTTGTGCAACCATGTAAGATGACCTGAAGTGAAATTAACACTATAATATCCAAGTAGAGTTTTCTGATACAGTCTTTCAGTTAATAGTGCAGCAGTTAATTTGTCTTGCCTTGGTTTTATTAAGTTCCTGTCCTGTGCACATGGCAGCTACCCTCCCTGTTTTTGCAGGCCTTCAATGTCCCCTGGCTCTCTCCCCACAGGCACCAGTTTACTTCAGGAGATTGTGTACCTAGTGAGTCAGGGAGCAGACCCTGATGAGATCGGCCTCATGAACATCGATGAACAACTGCCTGTCTTAGAGTACCCCCAACCTGGCCTGGACATCATACAGGTAATGTAGCTGAATTCAGCTTAACATTCATTTAGTTCCTGAGCTGAATTGATCATTTGAAGATTAGCCTGAGGGGGACCTGTAGATAATGTTTTAATTGTTTAAACTGCATTATTTTGCTAGCTGAGCTGTAAAATAATGACTGCATTGCTGTGGGTATGCTTTTTGTTACATATAGCAGCATGACGACATCAACACTTTGCTTTGATGTGAAACATGAGATGTTGCTGGTCCACCACAGTCAAAACAAGGCTAATATTGAGTGCAGTCACAAGAACTGTCTGTCCATTAGCTTAATGAGAACATACAATCAACTAAACAGGAAGGTTTATTTAAAGCCTTATCACATCTCAAGCACGTCTTGCTATCCCAGTTTGTTACTGAACAGTGTTGCATTGCAACTCAGCAAAAGTAAAACTTAACGATTCGTCTTCAGCTGTCAGCATTTTTTTTTTGGCTACAATCAAGAAGCAATGTTTAAATAAATCGTTCCACACTGATAACAGATGACCCATTTTAAAATGCATTGCGAAAGGTGTGTTGCTTTCTGAATAGCTAAGTGTTCAGTTCTCTTAGCTCAGGTCACTTTGTATTAAACTCTTGCATTGTTCAGGATGTAATATTTTGAAGGAATCAAAACAGGCCCCAGCACTTAAAGGTCACATTCCTCACTTGTATAACATCTACTATAATTCTGCACAAAGTCTTCATAAGTCTGAAAAATCCCAGATGATGTCAACAGCTTGTGCTACAGATTTATAACACAAAGCCTGAGTTGCAAACTGAGGTGTGAAGTGGTCATTCAAAGTAACACAGTATAAAGTATTCAGGCAATTGTTATGAATTTCCCATTCAGGCAGATCACTCGCCACACCAAGACGTCTTTATTACAATAAAGTGGCAAAATAAACTTCTTCGCTGATGATTTCAGTCAAAAGATATTTGACAAGGAGCCCAAGAAATCGGAGGGTCAAAAATTGAGTGACTGGGTGACTGCAGCGTGCTCGGGCTGGCATCAGGAGCAGAGCTGGGCAGAGCAGGCAGGCAGGAAACAATGAACCTGAGACAAAAAGGAGATCTCGATTAATAACAGTTCTCACACAAGACTAGGCAAGTGTTAGAAAGGAGCTAAAAACATAAACCAGCGGAAAAGGCAGGAATGAACTGGAGTATGAATACTGCTGGCTTGGGGTGGAGTTGATTGCCAGGGATTGGAAGCAGGTGTGCAGGAGAACAGGTGGGAAGGTTAGCTCCACCCAGCTCTGCTTAAACACAAACCACACAAACACCACAGCCACAAACCAAAACACAAGAACCCCAACAGTACTTGATTTTCAGATGGGGGTTATTTAATACATGACGTTAAGAAAAGACTGTACTGACCCCAAGGTGAAATACTCAAGCTAGCAAGAGAGTATGTAAAGTAAATAAAATTAGAGTTACCTTTACCAGCTACAACATTAAGTGTAATTTTCACGCAAACTGACTTCAACATCAGAAACTTTCATGGGTTTCAGTGGAAAGAGAATAGATATGATGACCAATATTCACATACTGGTTTAAGCTCTATTTCTATACTATATAAGCAGTTAATACTCAACCTGTTTCAGTGGAATACATTGGCCAAATTATAAAATGTAAACACCACATACAGAACAACACAACAAGTATTGGCACTGTGCCTAAATGGAACTTGTTATCATTGCATGCTACTGTATAACAGAAAACAAAGAACACTAATGCAAATATATTGAAGTATTGTATAAGACAGATAAAGAGCCAACATCTAAGAAATTCTCAAACGATCTTCTCAAACAGATCATTCCTGCTGTTTAATTTGTAATTGAAGTAAAGTATTATAAAAATATTTGCTTCGTTTGTGTTTCCACAGGAGCTGACATCCCCTCGTCTAATCAAAAGCCATCTTCCCTATCGCTTTCTCCCCACAGCCCTGCACAATGGAGAGGCCAAGGTCAGTCCACCGAGACTGGACAGTACACACACGGTGCCAATGAATTTTTGTTGCATTAGATGCTAAATAGGGAGTTTTTGTAAGCTGTGTCTTGAGGTAAAATCATGTATTGCCAAAGCGTTCCTTTAATTTTGTTAATTTGATAGCATTCAACTGGCATCAGCATCTTGGCCCAGGATTCACAATCACCAGCTCATTCATTAGCTGCTATTACTCTTCTACATTCATGCCAACACAGGTTTTTGATGTTGTCCATTCATAAATGTTTAAGGGGAATAACCCCACATTCTGCTCCAGTTCTTTAGACAGATGAAAGAGACTTTTCTGGATGAATTTAGTTTTATCTAGTGCAAGAATGTAAGCACAACTGATTAAGTGATTGATTAATTTAAAAATCCCATTTAGGAAGCTACATGTTTTACACACACACACTCTTAACAGCATTACATGGATTATTCCTGTCGCTACAGTTAGCATTGTTGTAATTCCCTTCTAGGTGATCTACATGGCTCGTAACCCTAAGGACCTGGTGGTGTCCTACTACCAGTTCCACCGCTCTCTCAGGACCATGAGCTACCGGGGAACTTTTCAAGAGTTCTGCCGACGCTTCATGAATGACAAGCGTAAGTTATGAAGGTTACTGAAATACTGTGACTGTGACCTGCAGTGTGAAGTTTTGCCTCTGTCTATGGCGTATCATCCAGCTGTCTCTCTCTCATAGTGGGATATGGTTCCTGGTTTGAACACGTTCAGGAATTTTGGGAACATCGTATGGACTCTAATGTCCTCTTCTTGAAATATGAAGACATGTACAAGGTAACACCATCACCGTCTCTTGTGCTTTCTTTGCCTTTGTCTGCTAGCTCTTAATCTTATTGTGTAACTCCAAGGCCTAAAGTCAGCATCACTTTGGTTTTTGTGGAGTTCAGACTCCTCTGATTGCTCAGTGTAATTTTGATAGTTACAGCATGTCAGTAAACCCTTCCAGCGAAACTGAAAAATCACCTCTAAAACTCTAAAAATAAACACAACAAATTCAAATAATCACCACATGCTGACATTAAAGCATGTATGACCTCGTCGACATCAGCGTGAGAGAGCAAATGCCCCTTCTTTGAGAACGGTTGTGACTTGAGCACAGTTTTGTTTCTGTCGTCTCAGACTTGATATGCTGTTTGGATTTGAAACTGCTCCGACACGGACTTCGTACAGCCAGATTTCTGCCATATGGGTTGTCATTTGCAACAGGATCACAATGCAGACTGCAGTCTTGACTGTGCTGTGATATAAAGCTGAACTTTACTGCAGTACAGACACCATCTCGTCTCCATCTTCCCACCATCTGCAGCTTCATGTTTTTCTTTTTCCTTCTTACTCTCTGTTTGCTGTAGAATTGCAGGAAATATTGCTGCCTTTCTTTCTTTCTTTTTTTCTATATTGTTGAGGACACAGTTATCTTGTTTCAGTAAACTAAAGTGGAATTGCCTCAGTGTACTTTTGCTTAAACCATTTATCTAAAACAATACATGTATCTTTATCTCATTTTTTATATATATTTTTACATTTTTATATTATTCATATAAATCTGAGAGACAAAAATATTGATTCAAATAATAGATTATTATCAGATGATGAACTTACAGGCCAATATTTTATGGCTATATTACACTTTAGGGTATAAGCCATAGTGTAATATGTCCATAAAATATTGGCCTAAACAGTAAGATCTCATCTCCTGAACCACTCGTGAACAGGAGGAGGATGGACTACTTTCAAACTACATTTATTCATCACCATTCAGACTCAAGTGCCAGTGCCAGTACTGCAGCAAGCCAACAATGTGTAGAAAACCATCAGAGGTCTCCCTCATCTCTTACGCTTTCACTCTTTATCAAAATAGGATCACTTTTTGCAAAAACCACACATACTTGGCAGCTTTGCATAGATCTTACCAGTAGCACTATGTGAAGGTATATAAATAACAAGATCATTTGAGATTGCTAAAAGTATTATAGCGGGGACCATTCAGCAGTGTCTTCACAAAAGAATCTTCTCTTTTAAATCCTTTCATACAAATGCATTTCCTCTCTAATCCAAGCACCTCCTCCATCATTTTCCTACGCCGTAAACTGCTGTAACCTTCAGTTTGATCCGATGCAGCTCTTTTGGTACTACGTGACAAACACATGCATCCTATCTCTCTCTGGTAAAGAACGTTCTTGTGTAAAACTCTCCAGTCACAAAAAAAAGAAGATATTATGCCAATCAATAACTGCCCTTTGCTTTGTCAAAGGCCCTTTTTACATTATCGGTCTTATCATGTTTACGAGACACTGACGCACACAGTTTTCTTAGAAAAGATTTCTAAACTGAAAGAAGGCACAATTGCTTAACAATTTAGATATCCAGTCTATAAATAATAATAATAATAATGAAAGCCATTCGAAATTTAACTAAGGTGCTGCATTTCTGTATATTTTGTATACTGTTTCTCCTCCTCTTGGTATAAATTGCCAAACTGAAGCTGGTTCTTAGGGAGACTTACATATCTCAGACATCATTTTGAATCAACACTTTTTAAGTCATGAAACTGCATAGAAATTTGTCTGCTTTTTGAATTTATTTATTTATTTATCTATTTTTTTAAAAACAACTTTAGACAAAATATGAAAAAATTAAAGAAAAGTAGCCTGGCCTATACAGTAATTGTACAGAGAAAGGGACATGTCACACACCTCTTATATAATAGTAGTCATCATAAAACACAAGCTAAAATTAACATACGATGGATTTAAATTTAATTTAATGCTGCACCGTTTTTATCCTGACAACAATCAAATCACTCATAATGACAAACCTGAATCTTCATCAACTCTGCACATCCCTTTACCTCTACAAGTCCAAATGATTGCTAATCTTGCTCCATATCTCCTAAATGTGTAAACAGCCGACTGTTTACTAACAGGTTAGCCACAGTTACAAGGTTTTGTAGCAGGCCATAACCATGAACTGTACAATAAATAGCAGACAGAACCAGTGTGATATTACTCATTGGTTTGTGACGTACTTGTTGAAGCCTGAAATTTGGCATTGTGACTGTCACCATCGTGGTTCAAATACAGATTGTAAATACGTAGTATTGAAAAGGTATTCATACTTAAATACTACTGACAACCCTAGTCCAATCCTAGTCCAGTCTTATATACACATATATGTGTATGTTAAATGGTAAACGTTACACCTTAACATCAACCTGTTAGCTTTGCCCTTGTTAGTGACTGCAACTGACATAGTGACTGCATACAGTCTGACAGAGCTGCTAGCTGGGTCAGTAATCTTTAACTGAAGCTGCCTTCAACACACAGAGACACATGAACTTACATGCAAACATGCACGTGTATATAACCCAGAGCCGTAAACGGATGACCTACATGTTGTAAAACGATGTTTACACAGCGTTGTACGTTTTGTCTTTACAACTGTCAAATGTCTGTAGTCAGAATTTCTCACCTTTATGCACAGATTGTGTAAGCACAGGGAACAGTGTGTTCTCCCCCAGCTGTGGGTGGATGACATTAGGAGAAGCAGAACTGCTGCCTTGGTATTATGTAAGAACTGAGGATATCCTCTATAATTGTGTCAAATTATTGTTTTCACAAATTTCACATTTTTATACATCTCCTCTCCTCTCCTCTCCTCTCCAGGATCTGGGGACATTTGTGGAACAGTTAGCCCGATTCCTGGGTGTTTCCTGTGACAAGGCTCAGCTGGAGGGCATGGTGGAGAGTTGCAACCAGCTCATCGAGCAGTGCTGCAACTCAGAGGCGCTGTCCATCTGCAGGGGTGAGTGGGAGGATGGTTTCTGGCTCCCTGGTGTCCAAACTAAAACATCTGGGTGAAAGGGAGTTTGCTGTGGTTGACACTGACACTGTGGATTAGCATCCCCAAAGCATCAGATTCACCAAATGTGTCGTTTTCCATTTCACTCTCACATCTTCATCTTCACACTACATTTTTCTTCAGTTTATGATTTTACAGTTGGTGTCTCGTGATGTAACTTTGTACTATACAACAGCAATGTCTACAATTTACACAATCAAGTAATTCATTCTTTTTAAGATTCAAAAGTTTGTAGCAAAAAACAAAATGATCTGAAATTATGGAGAAGCGTATATAAACATACAAATATATAAACATAAACAAAGAACATAGATTGTTCATGTCCCATAATGCAACTTCCAAGCTTCCACATCTTTCAAACTAACTTATTTTTCAAGGCTAATCTACAATGTCTGCTACTTATGAGGCCAAATCACTGACACCAATGACCAGGGTTTTTTTTTTGCTGAGAATCCTTACTTATTATTGATTAACACACATTAGCAGAGCTTTAAGCTTAATCTGATCATAATTAATAGCAGCAAGTAACAAAGTAGAAGAAAATAGAAATACTCAAGTTAAGTACCATTGTCTTAAAGTTGTATTCTTGCACAGTACTTAATGAAATCTCACAGGGTTTCTGTTGTGATTAGTCAAACTGAGGTTTGTTTTCAATGAATTGACAAAAGGCCTCTTCATGACAAGTAACCAATCATGAAGTATAAAATGTGGTGGAGTGTTTTAAAGGCTGAAAAAAAAAATGTTTCCAGCCTTTGGTACAAACAACACTGTGAATTTCAAACAGTGTGAGGAAGATGTATGCAAAAGAAAATTTTAGCAAAGCAAGTAGACTACTACTGACTTGCACGAATAAAATGATTTTTAGTCGCTGAGTGCATTTGACGAGCAGAAAAGACAAAACCAGTCCACTATCAAGCAAACACAGCAAACAAGAAACAGTTCAGGGAAAATGAAAAGCTTCCAGCACGTAGTCCAGTTTACTTTTTCATTAGCAAGAGCAACCATCCAACAGTAATGGAATGGAGTGGGAGTCTTGACTACATTTGAGAGAGCTGTCCAGCTACAAGAGGCGGATACTGAGAGTTCCTCTTTTAGAAGCATTTGGTCAGGCCTGATTCATATCAGTGATCTTATGATGTTGACTGAGCCTCCTTGTGAAGCTATGTTAAGACCAGCGAGGTAGAGACTAAAGAAACCACATGCAAAGGTAGCTCAGGTCTCTCTGAAAAAATATTCACAGCACTACAAAATAAAACTGTAGCAGGGAGAATCAACACCTCAGAGAGATTAAAACCAAACACTTTAAGCAAAACTAGTAACAACCATCAATGTGTTGTACCAGCTGTAAAATACACAACTTCTTTTGTTTTGAAATCTACTATAAAGCTGTAAACTACAGTACTGTCAATTATAAATGTTTTGTGGATAAAGATTTATCTTAGGCCAAAAAGGAGCTGCAAAGAAGGATGAATGAATGAATAATTACCTTAACTGAGTAGTTTTTCGTCACAGGAACTTCCACCTGAAAGTACTCAGTAATCAACACAGCTAAATTGATTCTGAAGCTGTCTCATCATCTGTCTCCATTTTCCCTGACTACCTCGAAATAACACAGTTCTTTGCAGGAAAGGAAAAAGAAAAAGAAAATTTAAAAGAAATTTTAGGCAAGTAACAAAACTGAAAAATAAAGCTTTAGCATTAGCATTAGGATACAGTGGTATGAAAAAGTATCTGAACCTTTTGGAATTTCTCACATTTCTGCATAAAATCACCATCAAATATGATCTGATCTTTGTCAAAATCACACAAATGAAAAAAACAGTGTCTGCTTTAAATAAAACCACCCAAACGTTTATAGGTTTTCATATTTTAATGAGAATAGCATGCAAACAATAACAGTAGGGGGAGGAATAAGTAACTGAACCATCACATTTAATATTTTGTGGCCCCCCCCTTTGGCAGCAATAACTTCAACCAGACGCTTCCTGTAGCTGCAGATCAGTCTGGCACATCGATCAGGGCTAATCTTGGCCCATTCTTCTTTACAAAACTGTTGTAGTTCAGTCAGATTCCTTGGATGTCTGGCATGAATCGCTGTCTTGAGGTCATGCCACAGCATCTCAATGGGGTTCAAGTCTGGACTTTGACTTGGCCACTCTAGAATGTGCATTTTGTTCTTCTGAAACCATTCTGAAGTTGATTTACTTTTGTGTTTTGGATCATTGTCTTGTTGCAGCATCCATCCTCTTTTTAACTTGTCTGACAGACGGCCTCAGGTTTTCCTGCAAAACATCCTGATAAACTTTTGAATTCATTTTTCCATTGATGATTGCAAGTTGTCCAGGCCCTGAGGCAGCAAAACAGCCCCAAACCATGATGCACCCTCCACCATGCTTCACGGTGGGGATGAGGTGTTGATGTTGGTGAGCCGTTCCATTTGTCCTCCACACATGACGTTGTGTATTCCTCCCAAACAATTCAACTTTGGTTTCATCAGTCCACAAAATATTTTGCCAAAACTTCAGTGGAGTGTCCAAGTGCCTTTTTGCGAACATTAAACGAGCATCAATGTTTTTCTTAGAAAGCAGTGGCTTCCTCCGTGGAGTCCTCCCATGAATACCATTCTTGGCCAGTGTTTTACATATAGTTGATGTGTGCTCAGAGATATTGGACTGTGCCAGTGATTCCTTCAAGTCTTTAGCAGACACTCTCGGGTTCTTTTTTACCTCTCTGAGTAGTCTGCGCTGAACTCTTGGCGTCATCTTTGGTGGACGGCCACTCCTTGGGAGAGAAGCAACAGTTCCAAACTCTCTCCATTTGTAGACAACTTCTCTGACTGTCGATGGATGAACATCCAGACTTTTAGAGCTGGTTTTGTATCCTTTCCCTGCTTTATACAGATCAACAATTCTTGATCGCAGGTCTTCAGACAGATCTTTTGAGCGAACCATGGTGCACATCAGACAATGCTTCTCATCAAGACAATTCTTACCAGGTGTGTTTTTTATAGTGGGCAGGGCAGCTTTAAGCAACTCATCAGTGATTGGGCACACACCTGACTTCAATAGTTTGGTAAAAATTGGTTTCAATTGCCCTTTAAGTCTCCTTAGGCAGAGGGTTCAGTTACTTATTCCTCCCCCTTCTGTTATTGTTTGCATGCTATTCTCCTTAAAATATGAAAACCTATAAATGATTGGGTGGTTTTAGTTAAAGCAGACACTGTTTTTTCATCTGTGTGATTTTGACAAAGATCAGATCACATTTGATGGTGATTTTATGTAGGAATGTTAGGATTTCCAAAAGGTTCAGATACTTTTTCATACCACTGTATTCTCTTGTTTTGTATGAAGCTAAAAGTCTGTAGGGATCAGTGAGTTTGTGTTGAGTTATCTTAGGACATTGAACTGTAAGCAAACAACGTGAACGCTTGTAGAACAAGACACAACTAAATTAATCCTGCCAAGAAATTCTGCCTATTGCATATTGTACACATGCAGCAGGTCTTGTCATCTGATATGGCCTTAATACATTCACGTCTCACCCATTGCCTCATACTGCACACTATAATGTGATTAGAATTACATTCCAATTGGTCTTTACACCAGTTTCACAAGACATTTCCCTTTCACCTGGCCCAGCTGGAACGCCTTTCCATTTTTAACACACACACACACACACACACACACACACACACACACACACACACACACACACAGTCTTGTTTCCATCACTTTTGGGGACATTACAGAGACTTACATTCATTTCCTGGAGGTTTAACCACCACCTAACCATAACAATAAACATGACTTGCCTAATCCTAACTCCTACCTTAACCTAACCCTAACCTCAACCTAACCTTAAAGCATTTTGTCCCCATAAGTAACGCGGGTCCTCACATTGTGACTGTAAGAACAAATTTTTGTTCCCACAACTACAGGAATACACATCCACACACACACACGTGCACATGTGTGCACACAATGTATTTCACATTGAACACTGTAGGGTTCCGTATCTACAGAAGTCCTGGGTTCTTTAAGTTCTATACATGGATTTGAGTGGTTTCTCAAACTCAGTTTGAGATGATTATAGCACCCCTGTGTGGCTACATGTTGCACCTGCACAATAGATTGCATTCAATGCTATATTACTGTGCCAATGCATTCTGTAACTATAGACTGTATGGTGTATGATTTCAGCCTGCAGGCCCATACCATTTTTATTTAACCTTCTTTGAGTTTCATGCACTTATTCCTTTAACTAGTTTGTTGTAATTATTCAATTTGTTTTATATTACCCTTCCTGTTTTGATTTGATATTATGGTTTCTGTTATTTGTTTTTTTTCTGTTTCCCCATCATTTTTTTTAGTGCATGGAAGTCTGGTGTCTGGTCTGCTATAGACATAACACACAGCTGACAGTCAGTCTGATCTGTCTCACACACACACCACAGCAGGTGAGTCACTGCCACGTCAGGCTGCATTCACTCTGCACCTGAGACATATCAAATAAAATGTCATGTTTTCAAGAAAAACGACATCCACCACAACCTGTCAGACGATTATCTTATTTGAATTTATTTATTGTGCTGGAAAAAGAAATGAGGATGTAACTCAGTGAAGATTGGATTAGATTAGATAAGATAAGAGGTTTATTTGAGTGAATGAATTATTTGGGGAATATCAGTATTGTTAGTAGCTTGGTGGTGGGCATCAAAAACTTAATCTGTTGTATTGATATGACATGCACTTGTTATTGTAATTGTATTGTATAATGAGTGAGTGTATTATATAAACTTAGTCAAAAGATGTTTTGTTTTCTCTTCCCTGTGTTTCCATGCCCATGTTTCAGTCGTTCACTTTAGTTTTGATGCCTTCCTGTTATTTTACATTAAAGTCACTGGTATCACTGGTTTTGCAGTTCATGGGTGAATATATGCTTGTGGCTTTTGTTACAAGCAGTTGATGTATGTTGGTTCTTTTTTGATATGGTGAGTCATTTAGCACGATGGTGTGACTGGAATTAACCAAATAACTTGTGAGAAAGTTGAGTCTTGCTTTACGTCAATCAGTGGGTCAACACGTCTTGGCTGTTGTACTGGTTTCAGGTACAGGATGCTTTCTATGTGAGCTGTTTGGAATAATGTGAGAGGCAGATGTCCAGGTTGTGTCGATAGGTAACTCAATATTTGATTAATATTTATAACCTTCCCTCTCCTTGTGCATCCTGCCTGCAGGTCGTGTGGGTCTGTGGAAGGACGTCTTCACAGTGTCTATGAACGAAAAGTTTGACACGGTGTACAGACAGAAGATGGGCAAGTCTGACCTGACCTTCGACTTCTGCCTGTGAGGGGCGCCCTCCCCCCCCCGCACCACCTCCCTACTCTCCACTCCACTGTCCTTCTTCAGTACAGTTGACAAGTGCGCACCTCCTGCCAAAATCCATGCTCCTACATCTCCATTTGGTCTGAAGTTTGATGGCACAGTCTCACGGACTTCTCCCAGAATGCAATCTTTCTCAAGTCAACAAGTCTTCGGAATCCTGCCCTTACAGGTTGATCAAAGTGTATCAAGATTTATTAGGATTATCAAAATTTCTAAGTCAGTAATTAAGCCAAACAGCCCCTACCTCCACAGAATGTTCCCACTGCTGTGTATTTATACATGTATTGGTTAAGCAGGGTTCGACCGATATTGGTTTTTAGAGTCTGATATACAAATACTTTTGAGCTCTAGTATTTGACAACATATATATCTAAAATCCTAGACTATGACAGGATTCATAACAAGGATTTAAGCCACATGTAGGTATTTGTGACTGAATTACACAGAAAACCACATGGCAATATGTCTGGATGGAGAAAAAAATGGGTATGATGGCTTCATAAAAAGTCTATGGATGTCACCTGTTACCCAATATGGTGCTCATACATGTGATATAACTGAACAAACTGCCCAAAGAGAATTACAGGTTGTACAGACAACACCCATATATAACCTTTAGTGTGTCCAAGAAATATATCGGTCAAACCCTGAATGTGAGTGAATTAGCAGTTGTCTTGATGCAGGAGTGGTTCAAATCCATTGATGCGTGGAAGGTAACTGTAAGCCTGCAGAGAATAAGCCTATCACGCCTAAACGAACCCAACAGCTCAATGTCACAGCTGGGAGATAGTTGTGTTTGGTGATCTTTGTTTTGTTTTTCGCTCCGACTGCTGCAGGGTTTTCAGTGTCCATCGCCAGCTGTCACTGGACACCTAATGTATGAGCTTTATGTGTGTGTTTGGATGTATGTGAGAGTGTGTTAGAGACAGACGACGATAGAGAGAGAGAGAGAGAGAGAGAGAGAGAGAGAGAGAGAGAGAGAGAGAGAGAGAGAGAGAGAGAGAGAGAGAACGACACAGAGAGTTTTATCTTGTCAGTGCTTAGTTATACCATCAGAATGGATCAGGGACTCAGATATCAAATTCAAAAATTCATCAGTTATTTGTAAATGCACTATATGAACAGTAATGTGTAACTCTGGTGCTGCTCAGTGGCAGCATCAAACTTAATGCAGTGATAGAATCTGACACTGAGCTGAATGGGCTGAAAGTAAGACAGAAACTGCACCGATTGGTTCTGTTGCTCTGGCATGTTGTACACAAACATGGTTACATTGTCGGCATTTGAAATGCAATCAACTGCACGGTAATTTTTGCACATGATAAAATTTACACCACTGGTAGATAAAATGAGCAGCTATTGAAGTGACCGCAACTGTATGTTCAGTGTGTGTGTTTATCTGCCTTTATAGCTGTGTCCCAGCTATGAAGGCAGATAAATATATAATAAGACAAACATCTTTGTGGATTAAATTCAGGACTGCGAGCCTTGACAGAGTCTTTGCAGAGTAGAAATATAACAGTTCAAACAGAGATGATATGTACACAAAGACATTCACGTATATATACAGTAGACACACTTGACAAGCCTTTGGAGTAATTGTAGAAAGCTATAAAGTCATGTTAAGACCTCCTAAAAACTCTAGACAACATGAATAGGATTACGTGAAATAAGAAAAAAGATGATGTTGCTCCGTATTTAACATAAAAAGGATTTCACAACATAGCAGTGTTGCAGCTTGTTTTAAAACGTTAAAAAACAACATACAATGGCTGGATGCAACTCGGTTGGTATAATCCAAGTTTCTAGAAGTGAGATCCCAAATCGATTTTAAAACATGATTTACACTGCATGCACTTGCATTCAAGTTTGTGCATCCACTTCAGCCAGGCTGCGTGCTAACTGTTTTAGCTTAGCGGCTAAAAAAAGGTGTAAATGACACCTTTTCAAATCAGTTTAGGAATTCTGGGCTTCCAGTCACTTGGATTATGCTGTACGAGCTGTATGGAGCTATTTTATGTCTGTTTGCTTGTTTCCATTTGTTTTTTTTTCTTTAATTTTTACATATAAAACAAATCACCATCTTGCTGGACTAAGAAACCAAAGCTGTCTTTCCACTGGTATTGGGCTGACAAGACAATGACTGAATTTTCATTTTTGGAACTGTTCCTTCCAAATTTCATACAACCCACTCACACAGCGAGAACCTTATGAATGCCTGAGCCCTACTTACATTTGTCATTTACACATTTGCTCTCTTTTAATAGACTTTTGTTCACATGTATATCCATCTCTGTTAGCCGGATCGGATTAAAGTAAGATAGACCCACTCTTCAATCCAGATGCTGATGGTAATGCACCTAAAACTGTTTGGTGCCAGCTGAAAACACCGCCAAACACTGGGGCAGACACTGTTCAAGTCTCAAGAATCAGATTTCAGCTACACTAGGCTTTTCTGATCCATCCAAGACACACAAAGTGCAAACGGGGCTCTTGGAAGCTGTGGCCTGCTTTGCCCGGTCGGTAATCCACACACCCTTTTCCTGTGTGAACCGTGCTACATGTTATAGTACCACTGCCATGGTTGTGACATTAGAACTGGATACTGGATAGGAGGTGGGGCTCTGTTCAATCCTACAAATGTTTCTCGGTGTAACATGAAGCGCAAAAATGCCACTTCCTGTTGTAAAGAAATTACCTGGATGATTGCATACAGTGCATGCTTTATGGTGGCTAACTTCCAGTTCAGCTAACTGTAATGCGAACAAAATATTTCATTGCGCACCTCTTCCAGACTTTCCAAATATTGTCAGACTGAATGGATCAAATTCTGCTTCTGACAAATTATTTTGAAGCTTTTCTGACACATTCAAATTGGCTTCAGAGCCCAGTCTACTTCCTGGGGGTTTGACCACTGATGGATGAACAGTGTCCTCCCTCTCCTTCTCTCTCTCCCTCTTTCTCTGAAATGTCACATTTTGGCTGCAGGAGAGGAGAGTATTCACCCATAACCAGCATTCATTGTATTCTGCTACTCACTGTAGTGTCACCACAGCAGCAGTATCTGGAGACTATTAGCCTGAGGCATCACTTACAACCAGTCCAGCACCTCCTCCTCCTCCTCCTCTTCCTCTGTTGCCACAGTAGTTTCCAGTCCAGCAGACAACTCCCTAGGCTATACCAGACACTTGTGAATGTCTTTATTGTGTGGATGTAAACGACAACCTCAGCACACACTCGTCATGCTGCCTTTTTTACAGCTGCTCATTCTTTGGTTTCATTGTTCTCTCTTCTCTCCGTCACTCTGTTTACAGCCCGTTGGCAAGGCTTCAGCTGCCCATCTCCACTTTTATGGTTTGTTTGGGTTTTTATACGTGCCTGTCTCTGTTTCCAAGGTATCTTGCGTTGTATTTTACATGCTTTGCCTGCTGGTTTATTAATAAAGTCGTGTCTTCAGGCAATATCTGATGACTGTGTTCTCTTTCTTTTAACTCTTCATTGTCTTGCTTGGAGCTCTCCCAAAATGCTGCTATCAGGAGAAATGAAAATGTAGATTGTTATGGCCATGAAATACACCCTAGTAAAAGAGATGAAATACAGTTGAAACAGGGAACACACAGGCCTGTAATGTATGGGCAACCACCAGGCAGCACATGAACATCAATAATTTTAAGACCAAAGATTGTTCTCCCACTGCAATGTGGCCCCCATCTCTTTTATTCCACAGACAGGACTACATTTCAACAACAATTTTTATTGATGTATTTTTTTTTAAATAAGGGTAAGACTGTGAGAACACCTGTACTTTAGATGAGGTGTTATCACAGGTAACATTTCATCTGTAAGATAGATGGCTGTTAAAATACGTGTGATTTAAAATACATATCTAATTCAGGTAAATTTACCATATATTCACAAGCATGTAGTTTTGGACCAGTGGAAGATGGAAAAAAAAAGCTTTCCTTAAAGTGAGGGAAGAGAAAGGGAAAGGGAGTTGAAATGTTGAATTTATAAGAACAAACATTGAGCTCATAGAGCTGTTAGTTCTGTCTCCTCTTTACGAGTGCTACTGTTACACTACGTTTTGGCATTTATCAATATCTCACAATTGTCGCTTGGGGTCACAGTTGCAGCTGTGCAAAAGCTACATAGACTTTTAAATATAAATAGCAATAACATAAAACAATGGGCCTCCATTAACTTCTGAGAAAATTAGCTTGCTTTTTAACTTCTAAAAGTTACACTGTGTTCAACAGCTAGTCACTAACTGTGTCCGTCTGCTGTTGGGCGCTGAACAGGTAGAGCGCAGTGGCCTTGTTTTTTTATGCTGAAATTAGCTGCCTGCTGATAATAACAAAGGAATGGAGTGTATGAAAATGTGGGCTTAAAGCGTTGCATTTTTAACATGATCGTCCGTGAACACAGATGTAGGACTGGAACTGCAAAAATTGACCCATTTTAAACTACGAAACTTTCACAAAATAGTGACGCCCTGTGGCTAAAAGAGGTAACTCCTTGGTGTTTTACAAAGAAAGGAGGATTAAAGAGCAAAATGATTTTCAGTAAGTGTGAGTTGTACACCTTTGTGTTATATAAGTATGACTGTGTCCTTTTATGTAGTTCTATTAAGTTTATGTAAGATTTTGTGAGCAATTCAGTGTGTGTATGTGTGAGTGTGTGTGTTATACAATGTAATTATTGTACCTATGTACAGGCATAGGCAAAACAATCTACATTAATTCAGGATTAATTAGTTTCAGATTGGTTTTAACATTTTACAGAGTAATTAATTAACATTCACTTTACGGGTAAGTACAAGGTATGTACCCTTTGAAATATAGTTACCATTCAAACAAGATTCAGAAAAGAGAACAGAAAATGTGTTTATTTACTTTCTGCCAATTAAATGTTTTTTTGCATCCATGGTGACAGAAAACTTGGTCTGACAATAGTAGTGGAGGCAACAAACCATACTGAATGGCTGAATACAGTATGGTGTGCTTTGAGGTGTCAACTGCTGACACACACACACACACACAAACAGAAGGAGAGAGCGAGACAGAGAGAGAGAGAGAAAGAGAGAAGATCATGTTCATGTGTTAACTAGCAACCACAGTCCACCTTCCCGGTGTTGTTTTTCGCCCTCCTGTCCTCCCCCGGCCTCTTTCTCTCCCCCTATCACCAGTTTCACCCAGTATGGCCAAGCTGCTGCCTCTTCACCCTGGAAGGGGACAACTAATCATCAGCCCTCGGCCTCACACGGCTCCCAGCACCACCACACGGCCCTCCACAGGACGTCAGACAGGTGGGGGATCCAGGCAGACGTGCATCCACAGAGACAGAGGTAAGTGAGTTTTCAACTTTTAGTTTCCTCTGCTGGATGTGTCTGTTTGGCACTGAGAGCACAACCAGATGAGTAGAGCCTGGCCTTGCACAGCATGAACCAGTGGAAAAAGTTTGGCCGCATATCATAATAAGGAAGAGTTTTAATTTTTGTGGCTTTGGGAATCATTTAAAAAAACATTGGAAATAAACATGCTTCAGATCTAATTCAATGCTATACAGAAAGGAATGAAAATTTCCAGGGGGGGTGGGAGGTAAATGTTTCTTATAGGCACTATTCAGTCCAACATAACAAAATAATTTATCAATTATTAATAAAACCAATAATTACAAATGATGGACTCTTCATGAAGGGTTCCCTATTAGAAAAGTTATCTGGAGTTTTAGTCAAAAATATACACTATGTGAAACCATATATGGAGCCAAACATTTTTATTACGGTCAATGTATGGTAATATCTCGAGAGGAGGCACAATGTTACATTTACTTTCAGCATATGAGATTACAATATGTTACCAAATTAAGTGCAATTGTATTTTCCCAACAGTAGGCCTGTACATTCTCAAAATAAGATGAATGTTGATAAAACAACTGAACTGGTCACTCTGCCTCTGTCTGCAGCAAAAACACATCAAACATCTTCATCGTCTCAAATGTCACAAGCTCACTGCAGACAATAAACCCTTTCTTTACACACTACTGATATCTATAAAAGATGCAAACAAAGACTCTGTGTCATCTGTGAGATCAGTGCACCTTCTGTTGCCCTTACCTCACCTCCTGTTATTGCTATACAAATGCATAATTCCATCCATCCTGCTGCACAGTTCCAGGCAGGCAGCTCACCCTCGAGCAGGTGGAGCCTCTGATCCACAGCAGACTGGCAAACATCAAGTCAGCCTTCACGGCGGTGGACTCTGATGGGACAGGGCTGGTCAGCAAAGAGGAATTCATACGAGTCCTGGAGAGCCTGCTCTCTGTCAGCCAACTCGACACCCTGCTCAACAAGGTGAGAGGCACATTCACTTTCCCCACTGTGGCCATGGAGGTCAGATGTTTATTTGACATGGACATAGGAAAAGCCTTGAAACTGCAACATATAATTATGCACACCAGAGGCACTGTATTTAGTGAAATGTAGTTTACAACACCTATCAGCGGGAGGCTTTTTAAAAAGTAAAAATGCAATTCAGGTAAAAATAATACAACAAATACAGTAAAACTCAGAGGTTTTACTTCCAAAAGCACTTCAAATATATGAAGTTGGGTTGCATGTCCTGCGATTGACCGGCGACTAGTCCAGGGTGTACCCCGCCTCTCGCCCATAGTCAGCTGTCATGTCTCCACTTTGTCCCAATGTGCAAAAGTGAAGCCAAAACATCTTCAATACAAGTGCTGCCATATTGTTCTGGTCATTTGCATCCAGCAACTGCGCAGTAGTGTTTGGGCAGTGGAGCCACGGTATCCATCAGGTGGTGATCAAGAAGTTTGGACTTTGGAGAGCTCTCATTTCGTTCATCTTTACATACAGTCAATGGTATACATTTAAGAAACAAAAGGTTTCAACCAAGACCTTTGTATTTTCAGAAAATATCTCTGTACCATTTGTTCCTCCACTGCTTTACAGGGTGGTCCATTGGTCTAAAGGACCAACCTTCAAAAAATCTGGTTCTCACCCTGATGTTAAGTGTGGCTGACCTGTTACTCTGAACTCCCTGTAAGGGAGGACAAGGGAAGAGCAACGCTTCCTGTTAGAAACCCCATCAAATAAAATACTTACTATACAGCGACCATGCAACAATGAGAGATGATCCTGAGACAGATCCAGAATACATGAGAGGGATTCTATTTCTCATTTGGCCTGGGATTGCTTTGGAATCTCCCAGGAGAAGCTAGGCAGATTTCTGCCAGTTTTTACAAAATACAACACTTTCGAGATTCTTTTTGATCTTAGGTGGCCTTAACTGTTTTTAAGGTCAAGAATGAATTTTGAAGCTCCTTTGAATGTCCCCCACCCCTCACACAGCCCAACTCCCCAGATAAATTATTCGGTTTGAGTTGATGGTATCTGAGCAACCCTTGATTAGTATGAGAAAGGGGTATTGAATTTTACCCCACTCTGAGTTATATCTGTGTTGTTATGGGAGGCATCATCCAGAAGATGGCAGTAGAAGATTTGTTTTTATCTCTTCCAGGCAGCTGACATTGATAAATGATGCTGTGGAGACTGGTCAGAGGAAAAGTGATTCGGGCAGCTGTTAAAGCAGACGTTATTTGTTTGCACCTCCGTCGTGATGGCTGGCATCGGTTTTTCCTATGAAACAACCCTTTTCTATGTTTTTTCTCAAGCGTTCTTCAGCAGCCTGTAGATGTTTACCGAAAAATGAAGGCATACAAAAACTATTAAACTATTAAACTAACTATTAAAGCAGCAGCAGTAATATTGCTGGCTGATGTAGAATGCGGAAGTCGTCACTCTGCAGCCACAAGGACTAATGAGAGTACTGAGGCCTTGTTTCAGGATGCTTCTCTTCTCTGGCACTGATCAATCCAGTGTGCATGTGTGTGTATGTGTGTGTGTGTTCGGGCCCCGTGCATTTCGGCGTAATTCCCTCTCTGCCTTCATCTTCATCTGTGTGCACGATGCCTCTGTCACTCTGCTACGCCACTGTAATCGTCTCCACTGTTCCTCTTTGTTCCATCTCAGCGCTCACGCCTGACAGTTTGACTGCCTGTCTTTCCCGCACAGATTTCCTCCCATAATATCAGCACTTTGTGTCTTCCACCCCTCCTGCGCCCCCCCCCCCCACTCTCCACACACACACACACACACACACACACTCACACACACACACACACAACCCTACTTCTCTCCCTCCCCTGTCCACCCCTCCCACTCTCCATCTTATTCATTAAAGACACTGTGTGTGTGTGTGTGTGTGTGTGTGCTTTCGGGAGAGTTGTGGAAAGTTTACTTTAAAGGACTTGAGTAGCAGCTGTTGTTCTGGTGACATTCTGATGTGGAAGTTGCTTTGTGCTTGAGGGAGCAAGATGCCACTAGCAGACTCTTCTTCTGTTATTTATTTTTCTATCTGGTCCTATCCATGCCACATTTTGAGACTGAGATCCGTTTTTGTGAAATAATGATCAGTTATTACAGGCCCAGCTACCACTATTGCGGGGCCTGTAAAAGAGAAGTTACTTAAATCATTTGAGCTTAATGGGTTGGATGAATAAAAAGACAATCAGAGCTGACAAATCCGATGATAAAGAAGCTGGTGACAGATAGCCAGTCCCATGCAAAGAACGAGACAGAGAAAACCCACTGCATCATGAAAGCTCATGCTGTTGCTAAATGCCTTTTTTTTCTATATTTATTCAGTGTGATTAGGGTTTGATTTTGAATCCCCTTAAATGTTGCAGCATCCAACCTTCCTCCCACTCTACAATTTAAAGACTAATTTGAACCCACATTTGGCTGGGAGACTGTTGACTTGAGGTAATCTTGTGGTTTGTGTGGGTTAATGATTTAAACTTCTTCTTGACTGAGCCTAGAGCACCTGGTAGAGTCAGTCAATCCAAAATCTGAAATCTGGATAGATCTAAACGTGATCCTGCAGTTTGAGCTAAGGTCAGAATATAAAGAATGTGGGAAGTGAAGTTAATAAAAGGATTTTAGAACTAGATTTCTTTTCTAGCAGTCTAGTTTGATGCTTAACAATGGAAGATTAATTGTACTCTGACTTTTTCAGTCATTACATTTCCTAAAATCCCTTAAAAGCCAGCGCAAAACAACATTACTTCTATTAACAAAGGATTAAATGACTATTTGTAATGTGAAAAGGTAGTTTGCAGTGACAAACCCACAGAGAATTATCAATCAGAGACAGTTTCACTCAGCTCCACAGAGCATTTTAACCTCTCTCAGCTCACTGTTTTGGTTCACTCTCACAGCTCTCTTCAGTTTCATTTCCACTAGCAACAGGCAGCGGTTCTCAGCAGAAAAGCTCTCATAATCCCACTGTACACTACCTGCCTGGCAGCAAACAGCGGACAGAAGGAAGGTTAGCGGCTTGAATGGTTGAACCAATCATGTAGCAGCCAAAGAGACAGATATGAATCTCAAGTTTAAAGGAGAGTGAACAAAGCAACTGTTAATACAATTAGCATCTCAACTCTATAGGGTGATAACAGGCCAATGTTGCGTTAGTGGCCAAAAATCAATCAATCAATGGTTTGTAAATGGTGGGTCCTGATTCCGCCTCGGAAACATAGTGACTCAGTGCGTCGCGTTGACACATGCGTATTTGCCCTGGGCGGTTTGTATAAGAACGGTCTGATGGGAGGAGTTGCAGAAAGTTATTTAGAGTGGTGTGAAGGGTCCTGTGTGAAAGCCAAACCACAGATGTGACTGATGTCAACAATGAACTAAAAAGCAATGGAATCACTTATTTGTGTATTGGTACTGACTGATAATTCAATTCATTGTTTTTTTTTTAACATTTCTTTTTCTTTTTTGGATATTTCACTAAACATACTGCCCACCAACTGCACTCCAGGAGTTTGAACCTGCATCTCAACTTTTATTAGTTGCTATGACAAACAGTTTTTATAACCCTGATTCCAAGAAGGACTCACAGAGTGTTGTGAACATTAAATATTTTGTCTTTGTCCTAATTAAAAATTGGTTGATAATGATGTGCAAATCATTGTATTCTATTTTTATTATTATAACATAAGGTTTGCTTTACCATAGTTTATATATTTTAAATTAAAATGACTACTTAATGGAGATTTCCTCTACACAAATAACCTTGATTAATCTCTTTTTGCTCCCCTCAAAAAATATAATATAAAATAAAGCTAAACTGATACTTACTCAACTTGCCTTACGGCCCCCTGCCCTCCATACCATCAGGCACTGACCTCCGTCTCACCTTCAGCCTCAAACTGAACTGCAGGTGTAACGACGCTGTCACAGGTATATAGAGCATGGAGAGCCCTGTCCTCCCCTGAGGTGGGGGCTGTGTGTTACTGCTGATAGCGGTGATAATTGGACAGTGTGGTGTCTATAATAAGACTCAATGTTAGGAGCTCCGCTGGGGACTGCTGCACTGGATTACACCATGGAAGGATGTAGGGCAGGGCATCAGGGACTGTACTTTGATTATGAGCCACCAAAATAGGTATACATGTGTCTATGTGTGCGTGCGTGCCTGTCTGCGTGTGTGTGCGCTCGCGCTTACTATTTGTCTTCTTGATTGAATGTATGTGTGTATTTGTCTGTGTTTTTGTGGAAACTAGTTCTCTGATTTTGTGTGTTTGGGTACGTGCCAACTCTTCACCAGTTTTCCTTTAAGTGTGTGTATGTGAGTCCATCTGTGTGTGTGTGAAAAGCAGCACAAGGTCAGAACAAAAGCATGCGTCTGCATTCCCCAGGTGTGTCCCGTTCCAGAGAACAGCACCTAGTGTATTCCCAAAACAGCCTCGTTCTGAAAATTACTGCTCAACCCACCTGACGCCAGCCAGTCGCATCAGCACGCCACTCGTCCTGTCTCCACGGAGACGCCATTACATGTGCCATTAGCTGGTATTGGAATGTTTGGAAAGTTTGGAGTGAGCTTGAGCGCAGGAGTGTGTTGGATGTAAAGTAATCTTTTCCTCACACTGCCATCTTCATTTCTCTCTTGCTGTTCATCGTCATCAGTCTCACAGTTTTGCAGTTTTCTGTATAGGGCCCCACTTGTTTGCACGTTGTTTTTGTGGCTGCTGCAGGTGTGTGAGAGGAGTGCTGAAACAGTGGACTACATGCAGTTTCTGGGGAGCTTCAGACGAGCTCCCGCGGCCCACAGAGCCTGCAGCAGCTGCAGCAGTATGAGGTACACACAAACAAAGAAAACACCGCACTGCATTTGCATTTTTAGGCGTTTGGTGGCAGCAGCTGAACATGCTTTAATTCTGTGTGTTTGTCTGTGTTTTTTCTCTCAGGCGTGGCCCACAGAACACTTCCATGTCCCTGGCTGACATACAGAAGCATCTAAAAGAAAAGGTGTGCACCGTCTGTTTACCCCCAGTCACTAAATGCTTGACGGTCAGTTGTTAAAAGGTACACACTGGTCAGGTGGTCAGGTCCAGTTGGCATTAAGCTGCAGTTGAACTAGAAGCTCAGTTTGAAAAGCTTTACTGTTTAAAAGTATAAAAATATTTTAAATATATTAAAATATACTGAAGGACAGAAAAGGCACATAAGGAAGTGCTAGCTAGCAAACATGAATGTGAACAATACAATTCAACATGAAGTCTGTGATAATGTTTTTTAGGAAAGAATTGCATCTATGAAACCTCATGAATACACATATATTTTTCCACCCAAAACCTTCTAACCCCTGCGGTCAAAAGGAACAAATCTGATGCGACCATTCTGATCATTTTCAGATCAAGATCAATCTCAAAGGTGTCTCCAATCTGCTTTTCACTTTTTTGAAGAGATTATGATTTTCAGTGTTGTTTGTCTCCTCACGGATGAGCACATCTGCGCTATGTGAACATACCTACTGAGTGATGTAGTGAACCAAATGGCTATGCTGTACAGCTAGCAGCATGGCTGATGCTTGTCATGTCAGCAAGTCACAGCTGAATATTTAGCTGATCCAGATGAGGAAAAAAAACTGCTAGCATTGCTGGTCAAACACACAGTATTTATTCCTTAACAAACAGGTCTAACTCTGTAGGGATCCTTTCTGTAATATTGTCAGGCACTTATAGCGACAATCTCTGCCTGTGAGAGGCACAGAAAGGCGATTACATTTGACTGGCGATCGGATCTAACAAATAACTTATAAATTATGTGAACCGCAAATTTTCTATTACATGACTGAAAAAAAAGTGGCGTCGTATTGTTCTGGTGTGATCCAGCAGCACTACACATATGTGCATGAGTGAATTATTGCTTTAAAATCCATTAGTGCTTCATTGTCACAGTTCTGGAGTGAGCGCTTTGAAAAACAAATGAATGAAATCTTCTAAACACTAACATGACTCACGCAGCATCCTTGGAGTGTGTGTGCGTGTGTGTGTGTATGTGTGTGTGTGAGAGAGAGGGGGTGATTCATGTGGAAGATTGTGGGACCAGCTCTGGCAGAATTCAGGCTCTACGTAGGAAGCATGACAAAATCGACTCTGGATTTGTGCTGCTTGTGTTCCACATATTAAACCAGGCTGTTGATGTTGTTGTCAAACAGGAAATTTACCAAAGCCTCTCTGTGGATACATGACCGCCTGGGGGCTATCAGCGCTGTCCTTATCCTTATGACATGCATACGTGTATGTGTTAAACTGTATGTTTCCCTGTTGGCTGTATTCAGGAAAAAAACATCTCACAGCCCACATCCTTCAGTCCACACAATACACTTTTATTTGAAGTCCACCCATGTCCTCCTCTTTCTACATCATGCCAGTCTTTCTGTGAATATATTCTGGATGTGTTCATGACAATTGACATCTAGCAACAATAATATGGTGCCATCCGTGGCTAAAACAAAATAAGAATATGTCAGGGTAACCCACAGTGAGAAACAAATCAGTCTCGTCAGAGTGTTTCACTGCATAAACTAAACTCTATATATTGATGGAAAATGCAAAGCTTACGTTTCTAATGGCTTTTGCCAACAAGATGATTCAAAATCATATAAGACATAAGATGTGAAAATGTATGAAGAGAAGATATGAAACAATGAATATGGAAATGAAATATAGAAATATGATAAAATAGAATATAACAAACAGTAACACAAACTGTAACTTCTATCAGCTATGTTCTGCACAACTCAAGAATCTCCCGCAGCAAATAAGAGGTTGCTTTATGACATTGCTCTAACATTAAAATTAAATTTAAACTTTCACTTTTTGTTATTATCCATTGATGAAATTAAAGACAGATTTCAATATGACATCAGAGCTGTCTCGGCCTGCTGCTGATGTGATACAGGACATTCACAAACTGATCCAGCAGCACTACACATTCAGTTAGCTAAGCTGTGGCTTATTTTTCCCTACAGTATGACCTATACAATAACAGCTCAAATCTTAATCCACTCGTAAAGAGGACGAGAAGGGTTGCATGATGACCTCCAGGTGGTAGCCATTTGACCGGTATGAAGAAATGCTATGTTCTGTTGAATACATACCAAATATTGCCATAAATGGATTTTGGGTTTTTGTTTTGTGACAGATATATGAAAATACTTCATATATTGTCCTGAAATTGTTTCATGAGATGCATGAGCAGAACACTGCTGCTGCTGACTGGCGGGAACTGGAGTACATCTTTGCTGGTTCTTCTCTCTGCTGTGAGTGACATTAAACTGTAGCAAGCAGTGAAGTATGCAAATCGCAGAACAGTGAATGTGATCAATAACAAGATCAATATCATGAATAGTCACATGGGTTGGTCAGTGTTGGAGGAGCATTATCAAAGAGAGAGTCTGGAAACCTGTGTGGCACGGAGGTGAAGTGGCCAGCACCGTGGCGGTCTGGGCTCTTCTGTGTGGAGTTTGCATGTTCTCCCTGTGCCTGCGTGGGTTTTCTCCGGGTACTCCGGCTTCCTCCCACAATACCAAAAACATGCACATTAGGTTAATTGGCTACTCTACATTGCCCCTAGGTGTGAGTGTGTGCAGTGTGTGGTTGTCTGTCTTTATGTGTCAGCCCTGCGATTGACTGGTGATCAGTCCTGGGTGAACCCCGCCTGGGATAGGCTCCAGCCCCCCTGCATCGGATAAGCGGTAAAATGGATGGATGTCTGCAAAACTATTGACAGCTCAAACTAAAAATAAGGTTATTTATTATTTATCACCTGTTATGAATTTTTGACTCATGGAAGTTTTATACTTTTATACTTGACCTGAGAAAAACAATGTAAAAATCTCAGACGTGAGCACAATTTAAAGTGTAAGGGCTGAGAGGGAACAAGCAGAGAGAAACACTATTGCTGATATTCACTGGGGTGGATGCCCTGGAAGTAAACCTGGGAGCTAGAAAACTTTTTTGACATATGTGCCAGGCGAGCATTTCTCATTGGACTGAATAGGCACCATCATTGGCTCCGGTATTCAGTTCTATACCTCTATGATAGCAGGGCTCTGAACTTCACAAGCAATTACAGTAGCTGATTTAACAGATTAGCACACTTAAAAGAAACTTAGAAGTTTGACTGTGCGTTGACTGTGATGCTTTCATACTGCTCTGATATCATGCATGTTTATTTCCGTAAACATGGACAGAGATTGGTGGAACACTCTGGTGTTTTCGACTCTCCCAAATTCGCTACACTTTTAAATATTTGAATATTTGAGGTCTTTTTTTCTTTTTTTTTTTAGAGTGCCGACTATTGCGACATAAATTCCAGGGTGGATGCCCCAAATGTAAATTGTCCATTGAAAGAAGATTTCTTTGTTTGCTAAAGGCAAGTCAGTTCAGTTGACAGGAATGGGATACCATTTATCAGCTGTAGATTTTGACTCATTACTGTAGCTCTTATGGATGGATCTGTGGGGCTTTGGCTTCATGAGGTCACACAATCTACCAAAGCAGGGCAAAAAGACTGCTGTTGATTCTCACCTTTGTCCTTCTCTTGTTCTCATGTTGCCATTTAAAATTTACCTCCAACAAAAGCTGTTTTGTCATTTTTCAATCGGTATATTTTTCGTGCACGGCTGATTGTCCAGTGGAACTCCATCATGGCACCAACTGCAGTTGCTAGGAGACTTGTGACGCAACAGTAAAGACTCTACGCAGGCTACTTCCTTCCACCCAAACGAATGCCACTTCATTTCATGCCATTTACAAATCCATCTCCGTAAACACTCTGACTTCTGTTACTAAGACAAGGAGATCTGTTGTCATGGCAACATGACGAAGATGTTGGCCTACCCAGGTAGTGACCTCTCTGTGGGACAAAAAAGAGGCTCTGAGTCACAGAAAGTTCTGATGAATAAATAAGATATTCTGAAGCCTGTTTACGGAACAAACAAAGCCACTGGGGAATCCCTCTCTGCAGTGTACACAGTTTTGGTGACTTTGATCTCTGTCAAGATTGTTTGTCAATTACTGTAATAAGTGTGAGTGTGTAGGAATTTGTGAGTGAGTATGCATGTGTGTGTGCGCGCGGTCACTGTCTGATGACTTGTCTTGGAGGACCAGCTGGGCCTGATAATGAGTGATGCGCACACACACATGATGAAGTACCAGTCACAGCTGTTTACCCCATGCGCTCGCCTCACTTATCAATATTCAATTAAGATCACTGCAACCCCCCAACACACACACACACACACTTTTAACTGAAGTAGCCATCCAAGGGTGAGATGAAGGATGTTTCTCAACTGTTTATTAACTCCATCAGCATCCTGATCTCCTCCTCTCTGGGTTTTATTCATTAGTTGTGTTGTTTTGGTGCAGGTAAATCTGACAACATACATGTAAATACACTGATAATCAATAGCTTAAAGCAACATTGTGAGTCACTGGGATGCCTGTCAGTTCTACACTGTCTGTAATAAAGGCATAAAAAATACTCCAAAAATAAAATCTAATCACATCACTTCTGCAACAGAGGACGACCTTTATCATATAAAGTCAGGTGTTTAGGAGAGAAAATCATTTTGTATGGAATTAAAGCTTGGAAGAGTTGAATATTTTTGAGCAAACCAACACTTTTCAGACAGCTGTGATTTTTTGCTTAGTTAACACAGTCAGACAGCAGCAGAATTGTGTTAAAATATTGCACAAAGCAACTGAAACAGGACCAACATGCAATCAAATTTCTGTCTGTTCCATGATGGATGAGTGTGTTATGCCTGTCAGTTTAATCCCAATTTGGGAAGTTGTAACTAATCTTTGTCTGTCTGTCTGAATCTGTCATTTTGTGAAAAAAGCTACAGTTGTCATCTGACTTAGGTGGCTAAGACTAATCACATCAGTTTTTCTTTTTTTTTTTTTTGGTTTTTGGACAGGATTTGTTGTACTGGTTAACTCATTTTACAGCAGCCTCAGTTTGAATGCCGTTCTTCAGTTGGCAGACAGCTGGTTCACAGTACATTTTATGATACCTGATCCCTTTTAGATCACATCCTCAGTCATACTGTGCACCTTCTTAACAGACATGTTAGAGTCCCGATTCATTTGGTAAATTGTAGGTTTAAAAAGTAGGTTTTAAGGCCAATGAATGGCACAATTTAAAGTTTGAATTTATATGGGTTGTCAGCAATAATGTTACATTATGTTTATTTAAATATCCCTATTAACACTACATACAAAATCTAACCTATAGCTAATATCTTTTGGTGTTATGTTGGAAGAAAACCTATCATCCTATACTACTATGCTCTGCTCCAATCTTTAGTTGGAAATGAAACATCATTTGCTATGTGTTTTATAGCGATGGGGACACTGCCCATCACTATAGGGCCCATTCATTTTCTGCAAACATCAAAATCACTTTCACTGCTATGCGGACGACACCCAGGTTTACCTTTCAACCAATCCCAACTCCACACTCCCACCTTCCTCCCTCACCAATTGCCTCCTTGAAATAAAATCCTGCTTCACTTCAAATGTCCTCAAATTAAACAGCATTAAAACAGAACTTCTTCTGACAGGCACAAAATCCACATTAAAGAAAGTCTATAACTTCTTTATTCCCACTGATGAGTCCTCCATCTCCCCCTCCCCTCAGGTAAAGAGTATGGGGGTCATCCTTGACAACACTCTCCTTCACCTCCCACATCAATAGTGTCACCCGGTCCTCCTACTTCCATCTCTGCAACATCAACCGTCTCCGTCCTTCCCTCACTCCTCACTCCAATGCCGTTCTTGTTCACAGCCTAGTCACCTCCCGTTTAGACTACTGCAACTCCCTTCTGTTTGGCCTGCCACAAAAAATCCTCCATAAACTATAATGATGGGTACACCCATCACATCACACCCATTTCACAATAGCTCCAGTGGCTCCCCATCACACATCACATCAACTATATAATACTTGTCCTCACCTTTAAAGCCATCCACAACACCCTCCCGCACTCTCAGATCCTCCTCCTGAGATCCTCTTGGTGGTTTTACAAAATTTCCTGTTCAACAGAAGATTTTACTTGTTGCTAAAGTAACCACTAATTGAGCTCAGGCTCAAGCAGCCACTGAACATGACCAGAATGAGACCAAACTCAGGCTGAGGCTAATTTGACCACACAGAATCCAGTACCGATGGGGTTTACCATTAGCTTGGCTAGCCATGCAGCTAACATTAGTGGTCTTAGTGGTCCTATTAGCTAACTCAAAACTGCTAAGCCAAACTCAGCAAGTAAACCACCTTGATAATGTATTCCTTGTTGCTGCTGTAGATGCCAATCAATAACCGTGACAAGTCACTCCCTGTCTGACTGTTTTCACAGCAAACATGTAAATATGTGGAATCAGCTTTTCATTTCAAAGAGACTTTAATCATGACCAAAATCATTTTATGACCTTAACCTCGTGGGTATTATTGCCACTATGAAAGAATCCTAACAAGAGTAGAAACCATTACTCAAAACTTGATCTTAAACTTGATTCATAAATGTGAACATGTGTTTGAGCCTAAACCTAACTAAACCTTAACCATATAGTTTTCACATCATAAAACTAATATCTTTTCCAACAGTGATTTGTAACAGTTTTGGACGACTCAGGCAAATGTTGTTGTCCTGGGAATCATATCAGAAAATGCGTCTTTGTATCACTATAGGACATGGACCAATATGGTATTTTGTCATTTTATGTGGAGGAGTTGTAACCTGTAAATGGGGTATCGGGTCAGAATTCTATAGCTAAAAATGACAAATACAGGACATTCTTTAAAAATGTATTCTACTAGAATAGTGTCACACTAGTCAGGGTGCCTGATTGGATTCTTAAATATCATCAGGATGTCGTGAGCTATTTTCTATCAATGTTATCAACAAACACTCTGTAAAAATGGCTCTCCTAATACCAGTCTCTCTCACAAGCAGTTCCTGAAACCAACATAACAGCAGGAAGCTTCCCATATGGGGATTCCCTGGAGTACATTTTCAGCAAATCAGGGTCTGTGGTTTCATTTGCATCTATTTCAGGAGCCACAGCATGAGTATTTCTGGGAAGCCCTCTTGTAGACCCTCCATGTTGTCTAGGTTATGTAGTGCCTTTGTATTACTAATGTTTGGATAGGGAGCGACAGCAGCAGAATGGTCCCAGAGCCCCTTATTATCCCTCTGAGCTCCACTTTAATGCCGCCTGTCTTTGGCACTCTGGAGCCCAACCAGAGAGAAATTAGCCCTCTAATTGACAGACAAAAGAAAGTTCATCTCTGCGCTCTTTTATGATCGCTGTCTGATCTCCTCTTGCTTTCGTCTCTTTTCTCCTCTCTTGACGCTCCCTCTGTCACTTAGCGGTTTCCCTCCTCTGCTCCTGTTTGTGATCTGTCTCCCTTCATTCCCCTCCAACTCTCGGGCTCTTTCTATCTCCCCCTTTCATCCCTCCTCTTCAGAGAGCCGTCCTATCCCTCTGCTCATCTCCTTCCCATAATTCATAGTGACAGGAAAGGTTAGAGAAAGCACGACGGAGCGCTGGCTGACAGAGAGAGGAGAGTCGAGTGTCTTTTAAAGCCTTGTCGTTACACACTGTTTACAAGTCAGTGCAGACTGAGTGAAATTACTGAAATGCAGCTTTGTTCGTGGCATTAAATAAACTTGGAGAGAAAGTGTTGCTATGCGAAGATTAGTGCTATACTTTTATCTTCATTATAACATGGCTATCATTGTATTATGCTCTATGATGCAGGTTTCTTCTGTCATTAGAGTTTTATTTGATGGTTTTAGGGACCACAGTGGTAGATTTCAGGTTTCTTACAGGAAAAGAAAAGTTGGTCTAAATGAAAGAAATGACCCACTTCACCTTCCGTATTCAGAGACAAACAGTATTTACTAAATTCAAACATGCAGATGAGGTGGGAGGCTGGAGGCTCAAACACATCACATTAGTCATTACTCTAATTAAGCCCAGCTGAGAGGCTTTCATGCCTAACAAATCAGTGAAGATAATTTTCTGTATTTAAACAGGTCAGTTGAATTAAGCAAACCAGTTTAAAAGATCCGGTAATGTAACATAATAATAGTTTCATTTACGCAATCTAAATCTGTGCTACTTTAGACTGACTTGTTCAAAACCGATGATGATCTAAGTGCTATTTCAGAGGCTTCTCACCAGCCTGCCAAAATAAAATTCTATGGGAAATTTCCTGAAATCAAATTTTGTTGGAATTAAAAAGGGATGGTGTTACGACATGGCCTCAAGTGATATTAAAGGGTTATTTAATCCAAATTACAAAATCGGGATTTTCTTGTCTCTTTAGCAGTACGTGTATAGCCTGGTAGTTTGCATCTTATTTGCCCAGGTTTTGAGATAACAGGCAGCATAACAGAATTTTAACCCCTGTTTCTTACTGTAATGCACTTTAGTAGTCATAGTACAAGTCTGTCTTTATGTGCTTGTTCTAGAGATGTTCTGAGTAATTTCTCTGACCTTTAAACAAGAAGTTTAAACTTAAGTCTAGTTGACTTGTAAAAAAGCACTTAGAAAACCATCAATGTGGTTTCTGTAATGACATGCCACTGTTGATTTTTTTTAAGGCCATTGACCTTTTAAATTTGCAAGAGATATTAGGAAGAGAAATGTTGAGAACACACAGTAATCAAATGACTATCAGACCTCCACCTTGGGTCACGGCTGTTGAGATCATAGTAATCAGCTGAGAGGCTAATGCAGACATTGAGGAAAGACGGGCATGCAGGGCTCGCTGGATTAGCATATAACAGGCCGGTAAACAAAAACAACAGAGCTTTCATTAATTAAGGACCAAGGGGCTGGGTGGGCAGACGGATGGGCGAGGGCTGCTGAGACACTCCGAGCACGGCACTGTGCCAGGCCTCCAACCACGCCAACCAGAACACAGCTGCCTAATGGAGCGCTGGCACTGCTGACGGACGGGGGAGGGGGGAGAAGAGGAAGAAGGGGGGTGGGGTGGGGTGGGGGGGCAGGATTGGAGATAAAACCTAAACAATCAAGGAATTTGTAGGAGGAAAAAGGCAGAGAGAGGCGTGGGCTGAAAGACAAAAGGGGAAAGAAAGAAAGGGAAACAAAGTTTGCAAGGGAATTGAGGAGAGGAGGACACAAAGGCAGATAAAAAGGAGAGGGGGAGTGTGTACAGAGGGAGAGATGAGATGGAGATAGAGATGGAGATTGGATGATATCCCTCTGTCTCTGTTCATTAATACCGTATGATCTCCTCTCTCCCTCCTTTGTGATTTTAACACATTTCTAATTAGCACAGAATCCTCTAAGTTGGAGCAGGAGGGAGGGAGGGACAGTGGGGGGAGAGAATCATATTTATATCTGTCTTTAATAAATTCACTTTCATTTGATCTTTTTTTAAATGCACGGGCTGCTGTGCAGTGCCTCTTCCCTTTCCCCTGACTCTGGCACAATGAAAGGTGGTGTAAATGCGGGGCTAATTGTTATGCTTGTAAAGAAGCTTGCACGGTAGCTAAAGTTGTTAGATTACACGAAGCAGAGATTTTCAAAGTTTTACTGCCGTGCAAAAAAAAAAAAACCTCATGTCCCCTGTGATTAAGAAGAGTGCTGGAGAAGAGAAGAGAGCTAAATTATAGTAACACAGTCTGGTGTAGTGAAGGAAATAGTGAACTGTAATGTTTCAGAGGTCAGCATCTAGTATATATTTGCTTGACTCTCTCCATCTGCTCTATTTTGTGTCTTCATAGAGACAATGTCAGTGCAACAGCGCATGAGGGAAGCTCCCTCCACGCCTTTCACTGAGACACTTGGCAGCTCGTCTAATCAGAGTGCAATTAGATGGAGACTTCTCTGGGCGACAGAAGACTCTGATTACCCAAGAGTCACTGGGGGTATATTTAGTATCTGTGCTCTTGTTCCTCCGTGGTTAGCGTGGCGCCCCGGAGCTATGGGGCGAGCTCGTGCATGGCGGAGACATTGGAAGGCGGGACAGGCTGGACTTGGCTTGGGCACTCATTCAGTCTGACTGAGTGACTGCAACTGAGCGCTAACAATGTTAGTCCGATCCAAATCCTCATCATCCTGCTTCTCAGAGTGTCAGGGTGTTCCAAATCACACATATATCAAGTCTCTTTGTGCCTGTAGCTCCTCAGTGCTCTGCTGCTCTGATCCGCCAATGTTCTATGTGTGAGTTAGACTCATATATTGGTTTGCCTGTAAGGAGAGGAGCCAATATTGCACCCTTCACTAAACGAAGCCCAAGTTTGTGAGGAATTAGGAGCATTTTGGATGGTTCTGCAGCTCATGATTTATGTGCAATGCCGATGTTGAGCACCAATACAGTTAGCAGTGTGTCCTCTCTTTAGGAAGGTGGTAAAAGTATTGAGTATAGGGAAGTGGATGGGCATGAACAAACTTTCATGGGGGATACCAGTGTTTGGACCCAGACACAGACGATTAGTTAACGTTTGCCTTTTCATTAACTAAACATTATCTTTTTCTAACCTTATTTATATCATATTTGACATGAGTAGACATTGTAGACAGCGAAAAGGTAAAAAATGTTGAACAATAAGGTCTTGCACAGCCCTTTGTAAAGCCTTTTGTTAAGGCAACTAAAATTACATTAAGGTAGAAACCAAGAGGTGGGAAGTTTCCAGTGTCAAATATACTTTGTTCATGTAATCTGACTTCCTCCCTTTAGGACTGTGAGATGCAACAGTAATTATTTTTACAATGAGGCTGCTTGTCAGGAAAATGTTATCATACTAGATTAAGTGTTTGACCAAACAGCCAATATATATATTTTTCTGGTGGGTTCAGTCTAGCAAGTGCGATATTCTTATTCAACACAGAATTCATGAGGAGGAGGTGTAGCTGGATCATTGGGAACACAAAACGCCAGAAACAAAGGCTTGTTTGTGGTATCTTCTGTGAAGATGCATTTAAATGTCCCTACGGTTTATCCATATATATTTTATAGAAACGTATTCTGATCTGAAGCCCCATTAATAGGGCAGCATCACTTACCTTAAAAATGTTGTCATTTTGGAACAATCTTTTAAATCTTGCTTATCAAGCTTGTCAGACCAACTGGGGTGAGTGGTCTGGTTCAAAATGGACAGAAAAAAAAAGTATAATTCAAATCTGTACAAGAATGACCCCTGTGCACCTTCTCCTGCTTGTCCTGGGTCCTCATTTAATCAAAATCCTTTAATATTAATCCAGCAACAAATGTTTTTGAATTTTTTTTTTTTTTTTTTTGCTCCCTTACTTTTATGTTTTTACACTCTAAAAATTCTAATTAACCCAGCAATTAATGAGCTGTCAAGTTGTCATGTGAATTTGACAGTGACATACTTTTAGAATTATTTTCACCAGCAAGGATAAAGTGCCAAAATAGTATCTATAAAAACAATGATTCAATTTCAAATCTTTAACCTTACATATAAACAGCATGCATATGTTCTGGAAATATCCTTATTGCAGTTGGAAACATAGATTTGAGACACTCTACTTAGAATAAACTTCCAGGTGGAATTAAGTTATGCATTTTAAGGTTTGCAAATGAACACATCTATTGGCAATTTCAGTGCAGTACTGAGGCAATATCCTTCAGATCGGATCACCTCTAAATACACCATACACCACCAATTTTCAGTCATGAAACACAGAAGCACATCTCTAGCTGCAGTTCTGAACCTCAGTGTGCGTGCTTTAATGACCCAGAATCCCCCCTCAGTGCCCTCCCTCCTCCTTCTCATTTCTCTGTTTTATGTGTGTACCGGCGGTCTTTGCATCTCCTCTTTGCTCTCTTCTACCTCATCAGTTGTCAGCACTTTAGGGAATTGGTTCGGGGTTCCACAGATCAAGGCACTCGTGTCAATAACCATGTTCACAGAGATGAAAGCTCCGGTGAGCCGAGCCCAGCTAGTCGGTTGGGTTCAAGAGTTCACGGGTGCCGCTGAGGTGTGGTGTTGCTGTTGCTGTCAATCATTGTGTGTGAACCTCGCAGATCGGAAGCAACATGAGGACTGTGATCAGAGTGTTCCGCTTGTTTGACTACAACCGAGAGGGGCACATCCAGCAGCACGAATTCCGCCGCATCCTGGACAACTACTGCATGCACCTGTCAGACAAGGAGTTTCAGAGGTAGGGGTTAAGTGTCTTTACCTCTGACATAGATTTGTGCACCAAATCTGTGTGGCAGCATGAGCAGGTAGTCAGTGTCGCTTCCTTTTTCAAAAACCACACGTACAAGCACATAGCTCTTGAGAACTGTTTCCAGTGAATGAATGTACAGCACAATTCTGACAGAATGATTGTGTTTTATTACAATTTGTTATCCCGATGAAATGCTTCAAATTTATTTATGCATAATTTCTATCAGCATGAATCACATCGTAACCAGGATGCCAGTCGCTGAGCGAGGAGATGACATTGCTAAAAAGAATTCCAATATGGCAGAAAGAATGAAAAGCCAGATGATCAGCAAGTTGTGAACATACGCAGGCCAGGACGGTGCCCTGGTAGATCAGCCAGCAGAGTGTGCTCCTCATATACTAAAGCAGAGTCCTTGGCAGCAGTTCTGATCTGGGGCCTTTTGGTACTTGATTAAAAGAAGAGTTCCTCTTCCGTCTGCCCATCTTTGTTTACAGTGCGATTAGCAACTTCTTTCAGGTGCAGATGACATTTGCACTAATCCCTATAAAGAGATATTGGCCTATGAATGCATCTAAAAAAAAAAAAAAGCTAATAAAAAGCTCAATTGTCATGATACAATAGTTGACGGGCACTGAAATTGCATGTTGGCCAGTGCATTCTGTCTCTTTTGCTCTCCACACAGACATGATTGTTTCCGGCTTCCTGTACGATTTCATCAAATCCTCTTTCTCTCACGCACAGATGAGCATACACACTTTATTACATCTGAGCTGCACCGTTCAAAACATAAACTGAACACAAAAAAGTGCATATATGTAAACAAATCTTTTTTTAAAGTGTGTTCATATGCTACTGTTTTACACACAGGCACTCAGACACACACTGTCAACCAACCAGCACAGGCCCTGACTATTTCCAGTATTCCCTGTGGTGGGAAGTTGTCTGTCGGAGAGGACGGGATCACTAGCACTAACTTTGTGGTCAGCCTTTGTTTCATAAAGAGAGAGAGCTAATTGACTTTTAAAAGTCGGGCCCTGCAGTCAAATCCACTCTAGAAACGCTGCTCAACTTTTTTGATGCGGCTCTAGAGGATTGTGTGTGACAGGTTCATTTTCAATAGCTTTAATTGGTTTTAGCGCCCAGGACTCTCTCTCTCTCTCTCTCTCTCTCTCTCACACACACACACACATTTGCTCTGTGTTAGAGGAGATAAAGTCAAGCGTTTAGCATGACCTTTTTTCTCATCTCGTCATTGACATAGGCATCTCGACATCATAGGTCTCTTGTCAAACTGTTAATTTAAACATGAATGTCCAGCATCTGACTGCTTTTTTTTCTAGGTTGTGGAAACACTACAGTCCCAATAACACATCCAGCATTTCCTACGAACTGTTCCTGGAGAAGCTAGGCTTTGGAGACAGCCATAACTTCAAGATTGCGCCAGTCTGCACTAAGCTAGGTATGGCTACAGTGGATTAAAATGTTGATTTAGAGAATATGACTGAGGGGGAGCAGTACTGAACACAAACAAGATACCAAGAAGAGTTTTATGGGTTTACAGACATACTAACTGTTCTGTGATGCTGTTGCACAGCAATCATTTAAGCTTAACACTATTATTAGTGTAACTCTGGTTACTGAAACTGTTAGTGTTCATTGTTAACTACCTAGTTTTTCCTGGAATTTAGTTATCTTTGGGCTGTTGGTAAAGTGAAAGGGACAGCGACGGCTTCCTCAATGATCACCTGAGTGACCGCTACAGTCATTAGATAACACAGTGTTAAGTAGTTTTCCATCTAAATGCTGACATGCTGGCAAAGTATAAACCAAAGTATAAGTATTTAAGAATGTAGGGTCAGGGTGATCACGGAAGTTCAGCTATTACAAGTGAAACGTGAAAATCTGAACATAGAGAGAAAATCTTAGTATGGCAGTGGAGGGTTTGTCATGGAAGAAAAGAGTGCTGGAAGCCTGGATGTCTTGCTCTGAAGAAAAGCTTTATTGTAGCTTGAGCTCAAGGAGAAAAGAGGAATCATCCCAACAGATTCTGTGTGTCATGTCATCTTTATTCTGAAGGGACACTCCCTGGTACTTGTCTTTATACAGTTTAGGAAATTCTGTAGATAGTTTAGCAAAGTCTTAGAATAAGTGATAGAGATATTTCACTCAATCTAACTTGTTTTTGATGCTTGACAATAGTTACTGAAGTCATTAGAATTTAATCTATGGTTATCATGGATATCTGCAACAAATCCATCCAATTAAATCAGAGACATTTCAATCTGGACCAATGGTGGACTGACAGTGTCATTCTCTAGCTTGGCTAAAAACCTACGCATGATTTGAACCAAATCCAAAGCCAGAAGCAAAAGCCAGTTGTTTTATTTTCTATTTAATCCCAAACTATCTTGGCTATACTTGTTAAGTAAATACTAGAATCAAGAGTTAATCTAAAGATTGTGTTTCATAGAGGTGTCCAGCCGTGGGACAACTCCATCTGAGAAAGTCAAACAGAGAAACCAGACACCAGAATGTCGTTCCAAATCATGTGATGCCTCATCGGTCTTGCCGCACAGGAAACTGCGGTCTCTCTTCTACAACAAGGTACAGACTTGTATGAATTACTTTGTGTGTTTAATTCCTCATGTTTGCATGTCACCATCTGGCCCTCTCCCCTGCATTATCCTCTTCGAAGACAGAGGGCTAAATTGGCTCTAAGTGGCACGTCAGGATGCAAACGGCAGAGGGAACACTTCTAATTAAAATGTTTGCCCAGAAAAATCAGCTCCTGAGTTAGTGTGTTAATCATGGCTAATTTGCGGGAAAGGCATTGAAGTCGAGGCTGGCTCTTCTTTCACATCCTAGAGCTGCACTGGGATGTACTCCATGGCAACAAAAAAACGGAGATGACTCACTTCCTGTCCTTATTGAGGAGCCACAGGCAATGCAAGAGAGAGATCTTTCTCTAAAATATGAATGTACATTACTGTGTTCTTCTACCTGTCAGATGTGTATGAACTCTACCGCGGTGTGGCAAGCGCTGCAGGCCTTTGACACCACCCACACTGGCCTGGTAAAACAGGATGTCCTCAGGGCCGTTCTTAGCAGCTTTATATTCCCCATGAACCCTCACTCCCTCCAAAAGCTGACCAGCCGGTAGGGAAAATTTTTTTACTTATTTATCTTTCCACCAACCAACAATGTCCCAAAATCTTAAAATCAAGCTATCATCTATTCTCTGTAATATATTTTTCATACATATGTATGGATTATGTGTGTGTGTGTGTACAGCTATGGTGTGGAAGCAATAGGGCCAGTGAAGTGGAAGCACTTTTTGGGACACTTCATGAGCCCACTTCAAGAAAAGGGTGACACGTGTCTTCATTGTGACAGGTTAGTTTGAAATGATGTCTTTTGTGTTTGTAGTGATGAGTGTTTTAGTCACCACACTGTGGAGTTCGTTCACACTCGACATGACGCTTTCTGAATGAATAAGGCAGCATGCATGACTCTGCAACTGCTACGCTCGATATTATTTTAGACAATCATGTGTGTGCCATGGTAATAGTGCTTCAAGTGCACTCAACTGATTTTCCTTACTTACACTGCAACCCTATTGCTACCCCTAACAGTGATAGTGAATATTTTCTTTGTAAGGGTCGGTTCCAACATTTTTAAATGAACTATTCCAACAAAATCTTCTCAGTGACAAGAGATATGGATCAGGGTTGAGAAAATTGTGGTTGGAGCAAATAAGTAATAGTTAAAGTAGTTTTAAACTAAAGTGAATCTGGGCAGCCCCCATAAAGATTAAGCCTGATTTTTGCTCTGAATAGGTAAGCTGCAACTAATTTAAGAAATTTCTGCCAGACTGGCATGCAGGTTGAGGAGGATCATGACACTAGAGGCAAATAAGAGACATTAATATTTTAAGCTTGTGAAATGATGTTCACAAATAATTAAGTGACCTTCATAATTGCAGCATGGATTTATTTTATTGTTTGGGTAGTATGCAGTCAAGAGAATCACTGGCAAATATATTACTGCATCAGTGTGGGGTGCAGAAAAAAATTAAAATGCTTTGCACACTGTCCCAACTGTCCATAATGTCTGTTAACCCCGTTTCCTCACTCATACATGTCCTTTAAAGTAAATGGAAAATATAATGGCCAAATAACAACACATGGCGTAACGTTATGTTACCATAACAGCAATGCAGTGCAGAAGTTCGTGGGGACAATGAAAGAACATTAGAAAACCACAGTCTGGTGGCTTTGGAGAGAATGATTGGTAGCATCCTCTTAAACTGACACTGATTTTAGTAGGTGAGCCTTTTTTTACGTGGAGGAAGTGTGTTTTGCTGACGCTTCAGTCCACAACAGTACATTTATTCCTTGGTTTCCTACCTCCTGTTGTGGAATACAAATTTGATGCACTTGGTGGATTGTGTGAATGACTCTTGAGATATGCAAAGGACATACAAACTTACATACAGACAGATAGAAACTCCCTCCTTTATAGTTAGATGTCAAAGGTGTCTAATTATACTCCTTCTGAAAGTTAGTCCACATTCGTCAGCCAGTAAGAATCTACAATTCTGAGTGGCAGGACAGGATGTGAACTATGGTGGTCTCTATTAAAGGTGGGATGAGCGATTCTGAAGACAGATGATCCCAACCAACGTACCACCCCATTGTTCCATACATACTGCTTTGCTAAATAAAAGGCACGCTGCTCTCTGCAATTAGGATCGGCATGAATGTCGGGACCATATGCGAATAGCCCAGCCAAGTATTGATCAAATGGATGGCTATTGGATAATACATTATCCCTTTATAATGTCCATGGTACCTTATTGTTTTTTTAGATTTTGGTTTCCAGTTCAACTGCAAGGTGCCTTCGTTCAAAACTGTTGAGAAGTAAACCACTTTTTGTAATTCTTGGCACTCAAGAATGTTATGGTTTCTGCTCCCACCAGAGCCATGGCAGAAATTCTTAGAGACCTTTAGGTCTTGCACAGGCAAATTTATAGATCATTTTATTCAGAAATTCAACTCCAGCTGTTAGTCCCATATGAAAATTTACAGAAAATGTATTGGTGAAGGTGCTTAAAAATATAAAATTCTCTAAACCTTGAGGTGCTGGTGATATAAAGCAGTGCTTACTGGCCAGAAAGAACAGTTTGGAATTATAAAGAATTAATGGGAATATGTCTTTTCTGACAAGCCATCTTCTTTCCTTTCCTTTCCTTTCCTTTCCTTTCCTTTCCTTTCCTTTCCTTTCCTTTCCACCTTTTCTAAGGAACTTTGAGCATTCTGCCCCAGATGAAGACAACTTGAATCTCCAGGACATGTACCTTCATCTGAAAGAGATCTTCCATTTGCTGGACAAGGTAGGAGTCAGGACTAAATAATAGATGAAAATTGTCCGATGAAACTCTTATCTGTACAAAAGACACACTGAAATCCTTTCAAACCCCTCCCTTATTTGTGCAGTCTTGCAAAAAGTGTAGTAAAAGATGAGACAGAAGTGATTTTGAATGTTATCAGACAGGACACATGGGAGTAATCTCACCAGATTGCTAAGAGACAAAGGCACATGCTCAGGTGTAAGCTTTAAATATAAATGCCAGACAGCGTTACAGATGAACCAATCATCATCCACAGCTTTTTGATGGCCATAAACATGATTAGATGATTGCATATGGCCACTGGTTAGCCACTCAGTCACTAGCCATATGTTCGTCTGACAGCCAGTCCCTTCAACACGCCTCCGCATCCAGTTCTGCCTCTTTAATTTCAAATCAGTCTACTTCAGCTGGATGAAACTTTGCAGTTTGACTAAACTTTGGAGGTGGGGTGGGGGTGTAGGGGGGGGTTGAATTTTCCATTAATCCACAGTTATGTTTGATGTTGCTGCCGCCACTCACAAAACAACAGTCGGCTTCCAAATGTGTGTTATGTGTGTGTGTGTAAGTGTGTGAAGCCTCTCCCAGATATGAATCACGCATATCTATCTGCCAGAATCTCCTCCTTTTAATGGCATGGGAGGGAAAAAAAAAATCCCTCCATCAACTGTTTTAATAATCTATTCAGCGGTGGGAGATCAAACAAGAGTGTCCTCACACCGCCAGCCAATAATGAGGGTTTTCACTCAGGCAGGTTCTAAGCCAACTATGGTTTTTAGACAATCTCTAGGGAAACATTTAAGAGCTCGGAAGACTTCCGATGATTCACATTGTTTGTGTATGATATAAACATACACATCAGATTGAAGCACTTTTGTGCCAGGCTATAATTAGTACTATCATAATAATACAGTGCATTATTTGGCACATAAATATCGTGTAACATCACCTCAACAATGAACGAACACAATACCATTAACATATTTACTGTTAACATAATCCAGCAGAATAGCTCATCAGTATGAAGACTATGTAGTTTGTCGTATGTGATTTCTCTTGATGTCTCTTAACGCTCTATTTCTGACATCCTCCTTTAGACCATTAGTTATAAATCTTCATGTGTTGGTTTAATCCAATGTGTAAACAAGGCTATGATAATTTATGTTTTTTGGTAAGGTTTAATATGCAATATTGCTGTGTTACGGGCATTTCTGGGCACTGACAATTCCGATTACTTGTTGTAAATGCTAACTGCAGCTTAGTGGCAACAGCCACAACAGCAAACTTGTAATTACCTTGAAAGAGAATGCTCACATAACTTTCCTTCCCAGAAAGAGGCAGGCTGTATCACTCGAGCAGACCTGAGACACTTTCTGGAGAGACCAGGTGGGACTCAATTCCGGACACCCGAGCCTCGTCTTCGTCGTTCACAAATCACAGAGCTTCTCAAAGCGCTGGACCCGGAACACACTGGGCTTATCCAGCTGGGCAGCCTGGAGAGACTCAACCCCAGCATCACATCCTCTCCCACAGGAAACATGACACCGCCACCCTCTCCTGCTCACACGTCTGAGCCCCTGGATGTAGGCGAGGAGACCGAGGACACTGCTGTATGTTTGTATAACCATTTGCTAGTGTGTGTTTGTGTGTGTGTGTGTGTGTGTGTGTGTGTGTGTGCCCACACTCCCTACAGAAGTTTCACACTTCCATTTGGGGCCATAAATGTGTACTGTGTTATTTGATTATTTTTTTTCTCAGGAGCAGCAAATAACACCAGATGAGAGGCAGACCACACAGTGTACCGATAAAGCGTCTGTGGCATCTGCTTCATGGAGAACAGTGAGTGTTAACACAACATACTGTGATCAGATATCACCCCTATCACACATAGCTTACACCATGAGATCAAACAGAGAAAGAAAACAGAAGAAGAGATCAAAAGAAAAAAAGAGGGGTTAATAATTAATACAAAGCTTGTGTATCTGGGTGTGTGCGTGTGTTTGCTGCATTTCTGTGTGTGCACTGTGTGTGTGTGTTTGCACCTAAATATTAAGGTGGAGAAAATACTGCTGGACAAGTTGTGTGAGCAGCTCAGTTCGGTGCTGGCAGCTCTTGAACTGTGTGACCCTGAGCACACTGGATACATCACACAGGAAGATCTGAAGAAGGTCTTAAGCTGCTATGGCATGCCCATCTCAGACACACACTTCAATGAGTAAGAAACACACTCAGACACACAATGCAGAAATCAAACCCCCAAAACACACACACCAACAAAAAATAAACAAACAAGTGAATGAATCCCACATAGACATGGAAAGAACACTATAGGGCCACAACTTGCTGGGTCAACTTAAAACTCCAGTCTTAGTAGGTGTTAAACTACAGTGTTTAGCTGAGCCACTGTATATCCCATACACACGTGCTCATTTGTTTTAATTAAACAAATAAAGTTAAGTGCTGAAACCAGGGGTCAATTATCCTAGCTTAGCTTAGATATAGAGGGGGAAGTAGAAAGGCTATCTCCAAAGTAAAAAGAAAGAGAAAGGAAAAAAATAAAGTGACTTTCAGCATCTATCAAACAAATACATCTTCAGCAAGTAATGTGCTGAATTGAACCGGAACATTAGTGCACCCAGATATTCTTTGCCAAGAAATTGCTGTGCACGGTAAGGGGTAATGCTGATGTCCACTATCAGGAATTACTGCTGCGTGTCGGATGGTTCTGGCTTCCCTAACATGGTCACTTAGGAAATAAAACATAAATTATGATCGTTAATTTACATTTTCCTTTATTTTGCAATCAATTTATTTAAACTTTTTTACATCCAGAACTCTGTTTCCCCGGTAACACCTGAGAATTTGTCTAACACCTGGAAATATAATTACAGATCCCTTAAGGTTCCCATGCAATGGAAATGTGGTTCATTGCCCCAATAAATAGGATGAACCTTAGACACGAGCTGGCAGAGGGAGGTATATGTGGTTTGTTCCACTCCTTCTCAGCTGTGACCCTTAAGGTGTTACGTACGCTGTGCACAGCCGACAGTGAATATGATTAGACGATGGAATATCTAGCTATTTCAGATCTGTCATGATCAGTCTCAGGATTTTCACCAACAAATGACAGCCCATGTGCAGCCTGAAGTAATGAGTTAAACAGTGAATAGGACGTTAGATGATTACTTATGTGATAGCCTACAAGTTCAGAGAAGCAGTGTAGGCTGCTCACAGCTTGTGTGTTACGGTCGCCATCCTGTGGTGAGGATGAGGCACAGAGGGACTACACTCAGTGGCAGCATAGAGAAACTGAACCTATATGCAGACAACTGTGCCGAAATGCACTGCAGGCTGCACTTAGAGCATCAGCTGTCATTGATGTCAATTTGAAATTAGCTTTGTTTGAAAATGAAGAATGCTTTGACTTGCAGTTTTTAGAGTGCTTTATTACTGTAGCTGCACGTTTTGCCAGACAAGAACCAATGGAAATCAATATCCTCTCGGAACATTAATGAGATGTACCTGCCACGTTTATCTGATTATTGAGTCCCTCCTTATACTGGCCATCTTTGCCTCTTCTGATTAAGTAGCTTGATTGACTGGAGGATGAACACATCTTTCAACTGTCTTTGTCTGCACTTTGAATTTTGAACTGCCACACACAGGTAGAAGGTCTGATGCAACACTAATATAAGTCGCATGTAAAGTCCGCCAGTGCCAGAAACTCTGAACAGTTTAGCTGCGTTTGCTGGGAAAGTTAAAGATTTCCTACAAATCCAGCTCACATTTGGTGCAGAGGCGATGAGGCTCAGTGACAATTTCACTACCTTGCAATGAATGTAGCGATGTCTCAGATCTATTGTGGGCAAGATGAGCATATTTGAATGGCTTTTTAACTCATAGATATCTTCTGAAACCAAATTAGTGTGCTATTTCTGTGAAGTTTTTTCATTCTGTAACGAAAACATATCTGCCATGCCTTTTTACAGTAGGTAGGTTTTGGTAAACATATTGTTTTAAAGAGGGTTTCATTTATTATAAAGCTGCACTAATAATAATTTTCTATTAATTTCAATTATTAAACAAATAACTGCGTCATTTCTATGGATGCGTCTTTGCCTTGTTTGGGCCCATTGTTTTGGCTTTATGACCTGTATTTTCTTTTATTCAGCAAAAAAAATCTACACACTCTGCCCAGCACCAGACAGCAAAGTAAATAGTGAGCCAGTTTTTTTCAGGTGATGGTGGAAACTGAAATACGGCTTAATGTGAATGTTGGACTAACACTGGTGTGATGACCAGAAATATGGCAAATGTTTGCCAGCATGTGGGCAGAACAATTGTGAGCTCAGTTAAAAGAAAGAAAGAAAGAAAAAAAAAGCTAAAATGTTCATCCTGGTCAAGTGGTTAAGTCTACACAGTTTACAGTTCTTCATACATTTAAGTGATCAAAAATGACTGCATAATAAAACCATTAGTTTGCACACTGTCAAACTTTGGATTGGTGTTTCCAGGCTCTGCAAGGCCTCCAGCTCAAGACCTGACAATTCTTCTAAGCTGGTTTATTACACTGGCTTTCTCAGAAACCTGGGAGTAGCAGTAACAGATGCACAATCCACATCCTCCTCCCTTGAGAGGTGAGTCTCTCTGGAGTTGTATTCTCTGGTTCTGTGTAGTGCTGTGGGTTATGTTTTTTTAATCCAGTTTGTTCCACCTCTAGAGGTGGTCTGAAAAACAAATCAGTAGATACTGTGTGTGATTCCACACGAAAAAAGGCTCTCATTAGTTTGCCATCAAATCACCTAAGACACACTAGCGCCACCTTTCAAGAACTTGTCCAACGTTCTGACATGGACAATCCATCAAATGTCAAGGAATTGATTGGTCACTACCTCTGAATCAATGTTTGGTTCTTGAGGGGTAGAAGCACAGACTTGTAACTTCCCAATCTGTTCAACAGACCATGCACATCAACTCAGGTGACCCTGCAGTCAGTCAAGGGACAGCGACCTCCCTCGAGCCTGCAGGTAGGTCCAGACCCCTGCAGCATTCTGGACATTGTTTTCCAGAGGATGAAAGCGAGGCTAGAGCAACGCCACACCAGCCTGGCTGACCGCATCCAAGCCATCACACACAGCTCTGATGGGACGCTGTCAGAGACAGACGTACGAAAAGTGAGTAGGAAAAGGATAAACGCTACGTGACCATATCGACAGCAAAGTAGACAAATTAACCGCTGCCAGTCTGCACATTGATTTGTACAGGGCTATATATGATATATTTTGTTTTTTCAATTTGTATTTAAACACAATGAAATAGTTGAAACTGTTGACACCGTAAACTGCAGATGGAAGCCTCCTGTTACCATTTGTTCTGCTTTTTTTTTATTAACTTTTTTTTTTTATTTTATCAGTTTGGCTGATAAAATACATGCTAATGATTATTAAAAATGTTATTTGTGCACAAGGTAGGTAATTAGCTTTGTACAAAGTGTGACCTGTGATAGATCTAAGATTTGGGAATGCCCCTTTAAAACTTCAACTATTTGTATTTTATATAGCAGTTTTCTATTTATTGCATAATTTACAATCAAACCACATGCAGCTGGAGTACATTGTGACTCCTTTTACACCTAGGCTGGATTCCAGTGCAATGTGTATAAAGCCTCCAGCAGCAGGCACAGTAGCATGTGTGCAGAAAGCCTGACTATTATTTTAGTGAGCTTTAGTGACACCAGATGCTTGTGAACTCTTACACAAGCAGGTAGGTAGTGAAGTCAAGTCTACTGAGAACTCTTAACAGCAAAAATATCCAATGTAAAAGAGGCTCAAATGGCAATAATTGGATGCTAAAAATAAAAAATACACATGATGTTCGATAAAGCTGTCTGAATCAGTCTTCCTGTTTGTTAACTGTTTATGGAAAGGGCGTTGTGTTGGATTTGTGAGTCATCACATACTCCTACCTGAGCCTCATAATATTCAGTTGGTATTCTGTTGTGTTTCACCCACTCAAGATTCTGACTAATGTTTACTGGGATGCTGAACTGAGAAAAAAATCAAATTAATCATGTTTGTTCACATGGCGTGAAGAATTCCTTTTAACAAATGCTTATATATGACACAGGAAATACATATATTATTGTGTTTTCTTTGTTTGATTTGTTTTCATTTAGAATTATTAGACCTCCCATAGCTGCTCAGTGAAAGATACAGGTCAAATTTCCCAGTGCACCTGTGACGGGGGGTGGTTCAATTCAAAAATTCAATGCAAAAAGTCAGTGCAACCCGGCCTGAAGCACAGTGCTGCGCAGCAGACCACGAAACCTGTCCTGCTTTCTTTTCTTTTGGCCCCAGATAATAGAAGACAGCTGGGTCATGTTGGACGATAACAGTTTCAACAAGTTCACTGAACTGCTTGGCTTCAGGGATGGATGGATCAACTGCTCGGTATTCCTGCAGAAGTATGAGGGTGAGACGGAGAAACAGCAGCCAGAACATCTTGACCAGCGGCGTCAGCAATCCCATCAGTTCTGCATGGCAGGGTTTTCAATGCTTAAATAGAGATTTTAAAAATCCCTTCCTACTTCCCACCAGGCTCCCGTCCCCCTCCACTCCATCTTGCTTTGCATCCAAACTCCTACCCCACCCACGGTGATCAAACATAAGCCCCCCGCTTCTTGTAAAATGATGTCTTTCTTAGCACATGAGCCATTGGAGAAATCATCCTGGATTATAAATAGAGTAAGAGTGAGCCTCTCAGTCTCTCATTAGCAGAGCAGAGAAGTGCACGGATTCAGAATCGCACTCATTTCTGCTTGTTTGGGCTAATTATGTGCTTTGGAAGCAGAAAACAGAGCAGCAGGGCATCACTCTAATTTGTATCATCTGAAAAAATAAATAAATAAAAAGAAACACAGTAGTTTGAATAACAAAAAAAGAGAGAAGATTCATTAAACAAAGCCAGAATGTAAAGTTAGTCATGTTTGCGAGGCATACAAATTGAATTCCTAGATTTAGAATGTAAGTGTGCTTCTAATTAAATGTAAATTAGGTCAGGCAGTTAAATGCCCAGTGCGCCTGCCAGACATGAAGGGCATTCTGTGGTAAAAATACACAAATAATTCACAAAATGGAACAAAAGTTGCAATTTGTTGGGTATTAATTCCCTCACAATGAATGGGGATGTTGAAGCAGTTAATTGTGAAGGAAATATCAAAACTTTTGTAAGTCAGCATCTGTTTCGATGTCTGTAGAGGCCACAGTCAGGAATGGGCAGCATGTCTCTGTGGATCATGGTGATAAGAATGAGGCTGACCCCGTGCTTGCCTCTGCTGAGCAGTGTCTGGCTGCCATGAAGACCAGGATCAAGATCATCCATAAAGTGAGCAAGATTCCGACAGGAAATCTCTCCGACTGGCTGCAAATCAGTAATTAAAAAAGATTTCTGTGGTTTCAGTGGTTAATGCTGTCACTACACAGCAAGATGTTAGGGTTGGGGGCTTTGCAGAGAAGAAGACTCTTAGCAAGTAAAGACTGATGTAATCCATGTTGGGTTCAAAAGTAACATAAACTTAAAAGTCAGCTTTACAAATGTTCTATGAGGAAATGATGTATTCATTTCTTATTTGTTTGAACAGAATGATACACACAGTGATTTTTGGTGAACAATACCTCACTTTTGCTTAGAAAGGTTCACAAGGCACCTATGAAGATTAAAGAACTTTGAACTGGCAACACAAGTTTCATCTCATTATGAAATAAATGTTGAAATTACACAATGTTACAGCTATTGACAATATCAGTGTTTTGACTGGTTTCCTATAAACCTCATTTTCAATGTGCCTCCACTCTGCTGGCAGCCTGGTACCAGCTCTGCCTGCTTTTTATGCCTCCACTATACACTAAATAAATGAATAAGCTCACACTTTTTGTCCTGTGTGTCCAGGTAGTTGCTTTGATGAAAATGGAAAGCAATCTATTTGTCTCTGCTACAGCCACATCAGTATTAAAACATCTTGGAAACACTAGGGCAGTCTGTTTCTACTTTAAGCAGGAAATGAATTTTTGCCTTCTGCTTATGTGTGATTGCAAACAATCAACATAGTACACACAACTGTTCAATCAATAAATGTTTGCTAACTCGGTCTCTTTCCATCAGGACAATCTGACAGCATTCCGGCTGATGGACAGAAGGCGTAAAGGTGTGGTTGACTGCCATGATTTCAAAAAGCTCTACAACAGCCTGGGATTTTTCTGCGAGGAGGGAGAGTACCAGCGGCTGCTCGATGTGATCGGCCTTCATCCCGGAGGCAACCTCAATTTTAAAGAATTTGTTGATGTCGTTGAAAACAATGGCAAACGCAAACAAGGGACACAAACAGCTAGCGTGTGAGTCTAATACGGTCTTAGTTACTGCTGTCAAGTCATTTTGAGTAAAGTTGGCTCTTTAGTGTGTTTCTACATTGTTGTTATTTTTTTTTGTCTTTCCTGACAGACAAGAGCAGCTCCATGAACTCCTGGCCTCTGAAGCACGCTACAAGTGGGCAGACATGTCTAAGGTCAGCAAAATTTACATAAAGCACACACACAGAATAATTCTTTGCATGATACAAGACCTGTACCTGTTCCTGTCTTTCCCATCAGGTGCTGTGCCAGTTTGACTCAGAAGGTCGTGGCTGGATCCATAAAAAGAACCTGAGGGGGCTACTCTTCACCTATGCTCTTCCCATGAGTTCTGATGAGTTTGACCAGTTTTGGTTGAGGTAAAAAAAAATCACAATCACTAAATCACACAGTGAAGTACTCTTGCCTATGTCAGTTTTTTAAAACTTATTTTGACAGGTATGACCCAGAGTGCCAGGGCTGTGTAGAGGTTTGTGACTTCCTGGAAAAGCTGGGGTTTCATCATGAAGGAGAACTCATACCTCAGGGCCACCATCCTGTTGCCCAACAGGACACTGTCAGACCAGGTTCCTCTGATACTGCCTCACTGGAGTGTATACAGTAAGGAAAGAAGGGTACTGGGTGCAGTTTGATGCTATCCATCTAACCATTCTGTGCCACTGAGTCCAGATCACTGTCCCAGATGTCCTTGTCCTTTGACACATCCTCCAGCTCTTTCTGGGGCATCCTGAAACTTTCCCAGGCTAGATGGAATATGTAATCTCTCCAGCATGCAATGGGTCTGGGCCCTCTAAAAGGGGCATCCCAATCAGATCCCCAGACCACCAAAAGTGACTCCCTTTCATGAAAGCTGAGTTTTGAATTAAAAGAAATATTTATGAAATAAGTAATAAAATAATAATGTCAAAAGTAGTTGGTTCATTTATATATTTTACACAACTATTCTTTATTTCATAATGTCCTTTGTATGTAACACTGACAGCTTTAAGATTCCATACTGTGGAGACCTCATATTTGCTTTAGCCAGATTTTCAACAGCAAAAAGAAATTGAAATTGAATGAAACTTTGATGTGATGCCAGTAAACTAAACAAAAAGAAACAAAAAGAAAGAAAGAACTTGTTATAACAAAGTTGATTTACACTATACAAATAAACCTTAAACATATAGAGTTAATATATTTATAAAATGCATCCAGCAGTCAAAGCAAATGAAAAAATATACAGACGGCATAGCATTTTATTTTAAACTTTTATAACCTTAATTCACTTGTAACTTAAATGAAAACTATAACAGACATAATCCACATACATGCATAAGCCCTAAAAAAAATGAACATAATAAATGTATAGATTGATATGTACAGATTTTTTAAAAACAAGCCAAGACCTGAACCCCACAGCATCGGTACATTTCATATGTGATTATTTTACTTTCCTAAATGAGTTTCTTACCACATGGGGTTTGGATAAACAAACATTTAAGCCCAGTGTAAACCATTTTGCCCATGCTGTGATTATGATTTTTATTTATTTATTTTTTTTTGTGAACGCCATCCAACAAGGCTTATTCATTTTCACTGACTTTCAGTTACAGCTGTTTAACGGGTATTGCAATTTATTAGCTTCGTGAACACAGATCTTTAAGAACTGTTCAACTTGAAGAGAGGCCTTTTTAAGAAGTTTCCAAATGTTGATTGTTATTTTCTGATGATGTGAATAAAAGTCACAGCCAGATAAATGTATCCATCTACACAGAAACTATGCAGAGCAGTTACATGTTTCATGTTCACGTCATGAGCTCTGGTACTGTCCACAGTCAGACCTTGCAGGACAACTATGAAGGCCTGAGCAACTCCCTGACTCTGGGAACGGGAAGAGACGGCACAGTGACAGTGGATCAGCTGCTGAGCCTGTTGCACACCTACAGCTGCTCAGTCCGGAGAGAGCAGCTCGTCAATCATCTGCGCAGGTCAAATCAACACAATTTATCAGCATTGATATTTGGGTCCTGTGTATTTATGCAAAATTCTGTTATAGTAATATTTGCTCTTGAGGTGTAATTTAATAAAAGTGTGATGACTTTTGGAAAAGCATGCAAATAAATTAACATTGATCTGAACGATACTGGCAGGAGACACTCTCCCATCTTGGACACAAAAACTGTTTCGTGGCGGGAAGTTTACTTTAGAGAACGCAGAACCGTCATAATGTTTACATGCTTGTTTGATGGGCAGATGTACCAAGCACAGTTCAGTTGTGGGATAGACAATAATGGAGGATGTGGCACTAATATTTATTTTTTTTGTGGTTATAGTTGATGACTTTTAAACCAAACTAGAAGAAGAGCGTAGTAGTACAGTAGTAGTAGTAGTAAACGTAATAAGAGGTGCACATAGTGGAGGAGAGATCACACCTGCTCTCCAGGTACTTGTGTATCCCTGCGGATAAGTCAGCTGTGAATCAGTGAATCGGTAAATCAGTATATTGTATTAGCATTATCACTGTTGCACAGTGCACAGCATGTTAGCCTACCAACATTTGCTAATCAGCACCACACACAGTACAGCTGAGGCTGATCCAAATTTTAATGGGGAAAACAAAAAAAAGAAAAAAAGTCAAGAGATCACCTGTGTTTAGCCACCAGTTCTTTAGCCCATCTTGACAATGTAGGTAATAAAACAACTTACAAGTAATCCTCCCATTGTTTTTTAGACTCAATGTGCCCATGGATGAAAACTGCAAGAGGCTTGCTTATATGGACTTCCTGTCTGCATTTGACCACAAATCAGAGAAATCCAAGTGTCCTCCTGCATCCCCTGATGCTGTGCAGCAGATAGAGTCTTTGGACAGCCTCAGTCCAGGTGCGGCGATGGCCAGGATGCAACAACTTGTCGCTGTGTCAGTACCTAATCTGTACAAGGTGAAGCTTGCATCTACACGGTTCTGTTTTTTTAAATTTTCTTTTAGCTGGAATTAGTTTCTCTTTCAGCTGATCACCTTTCTGTGGCTCTTTGTGTCCTGTAGGCATTCTTGGCCTTTGACCAGAGCGGGACAGGGACAGTTAAAGCTCTGGATTTTCGTAAGGTGTTGGATCATTTCTGTGCCCGTCTATCAGACAAACAGTACAGATACATGCTAACTAAACTGGAGCTGGACTGTGAGAACTGTACTGTTAAGTGGAAAGACTTCCTTAATAAGTTTCAGTCACAGAGTAGACCGGTAAGAGAACCAGTTTCCAAAGATTGTTAATGGAATAGAGCAACATTTTTGGAAATATAATTTTTCACTTTCTTTCCAATGAGAATATGGCTATTAATCTCATTTCTGAAAAGTAAGTACAAAGCTGAGGACAGGATGGTGTTTCAGGAAACAGGGGGAAAGTGTGAGCTCTGTGGCTCTGTCCAAAACGAAAATTAAACCTATGAAAACATTGAACTGACCATTTTTGATTTTAGGAGATGCCAGAACAATTTTCCAATGAAAGAATTAGATCCAATTATAATATTATGGACATGGTAACCATCATGCCTGTTTAGTATGTGCATTTTACCATCACCACTGTGAAGGTGCTGTGATGCAGATGCTAGAGGTTAGCTCAGAGAATCACTGTGCACACTGTAAGGTGTACGGTCTCTTAGCCTACTGAGCTAAGCTAGGGCAACCACATCCTGACCCCAGCTTTATAATCAACATACAGACATGAGAATGAGACCCATCTTTTAATCTAATTTTCATGAAAACAAGCAAATAAGTGTATTGTCCTGAGATACCGAAGTTTTCTTTTATTTGTATGTCATCTATCTGTTCCTCATACTGAGCATGTCTGTGTTTGCCTCTGTTCACAATGCTGCAGTTGTCAGCAAACAGGTGCCTGAGTAGGACCTCGCAGAGTGGGACTAAGACCAGATCCCCTCTCCAGACCAAGACCTCTCAGATCACAGACCATCTTCAGCAGATTCAGGAAGTTGTTTCCAGTCACTTGTATGAAATCACAACAGGGCTGATAGATTCGGATGCCTCTGACAGTAATACAGTCTCTAAAGAGCAGTTCAGACAAGTTTGCGATCGTCACTGCCTGAGACTCACAAATGATCAGGTAAAGCCGGAAAATGTGTTTACTTCTGCTTGTATTCCAGTGAATTATAATTTAAAGGATTCAAAGAGGAGACATTCAAGAGAACAAGCACATTTCCAAGAAATCCCCCAGTGCTTTTCAAGCTGAAACAACACATCCTGGTATCACTCCATGGTTACAAATGAGCAGATGAATCTGAGTTTTAGTGCATTTGTCAGTTCCATTCTTTTTAATTTGGTATGTTTTCTTTAATTATTCTAATCAAAATCTAATTTATCTTTTCTGATAATCATTGACTGCATGAAAAACTTAGTCATCTGTAAAACCAATTTACACACTGCGTGTAACTCTCTTTGGGGTATTAGTTCCCCCATTGCGGATGATTATTGTGTATGTGTGTGTGTGTGTATTTCCAGTTTGAGAGTGTGTGGAGTCAGATTTCTATAAGTGAGCAGAAGAAACCGCAGTACAAAGAGTTTCTGAAGCGTTCTGGTGTTCTGGGCAGAACCCCCCTCACAGAGGCAGGGGGTTCCACCCCCAGCATCCTACCTCCTTCCCCTGAGCCCAGAGTAACAGTCTCAACAACAAAATCTTGTTGTCCACAAACTGCTGGTGCCACTCTTCAACGCACTAAGGTACAGCACATGAACATAGACCTTTGTCATCTGTCAAACCTTACCTACTATATATATATGTTTTTAAATTATCACTGCTCTGCAGAATAATACAATCTGCATAATTAAAGTTCATTTATGAGTTACGTGAGAAAATTTGGTCTGCTATGATCCATACGAGCAGACAAACTCATTCTTACTTGTTTGCACCTTTTTGCACTTCCACACCCTGAAACACTCGATCACAGTATCTCACATGCAGAACAGGAAATGTAGAAATAAAGAGTGAAACTGAATGAAAGAGGTTATTATTGTATCTCAGATTTTTCTTTCCTCCAATTTAACTATCTATAGCCTAATAACATTTTTTTCCAAAAACATTTATTTATTTATTGGTAAAAAAAGAAAATCTTTTTCTGTGCTCAAAATGTCCCACTACATGCTCAGAATTGAGGCAAACATGCACTGAAAAACAAAACAAAACAAAACACTGCAGCCTGTCTTATTGATTGGTGTGACAAAGGGTCCGTTGATTTACTGAAGATTAAATGATATTTTGAGAGTTTTAGAGGTAGCGGGACTGCCTGTAATGTCAGTGCAAACATGTGAGAGCCTTGAGATTCCTAGTAGATTTTATTATCAGTCAGAGGCTGAGCAGACACATCAGAACTCACTCAGTAACCATCTGCACATATGGTCTCTGCATATGTTGCTAATTAACGAAAGCTAATGTCTCTACAGTCACCTGTTGGCTCATATAAGTAAGTGAAAATTTGTCTAAATTTTGTTTAAGTGAGAATTTATAATTTGGGAATATTTGGAACTCCTGTGTCCGCGATTTAGTGGCAACCAAGTGAACACCCCTCGTTTCACTCTCTTCTATGGCTGCTGGCTGCATACACTTTGTGAGTCCGCAGGCATGTGCAGGATGTAAATTTTGTCATGAGAGGACTGATTGTACGCTCTTTGTGGACATCTTCCAAATTATCATCGTCAATTTCACATCCTCCACACAGCCACTACACCATTGCATGTGCTGGGAAACCAAACTGGATGCTGAAACTGAAGAAAGACTGTGTAAAGAGAGCTGTAACTGCATCTCTACAGTTCAGTTGCGATGGACAAAGTGACTCTTGTCATCATTTTGATTTGATTTGTAACGCACATGCAAGGAACACATCCTTCCTATAGATGCTGATCTACTGCATAAACCAGGCTGTAGTGTGGGCAACCTGTTAGCAGACGAGCAGCTTCATCTGTGTCCATGCACAAAAATGAAGACAGTAGACGTGAAGTGAATTTATTTAATAAAAATAGACAAATATATATTAAAGTAAAGATTACTTGACTTATAGCAATTTTTTTTATTTTTTAATTTATATTGCAATAATATCATTATCATGAATTCATTTTTTGCCACAACAATCATATGGTGAAAATCTGATGTGACAGTCCTCACTGAGGGAACACATCAGAATCAGGTGCTTGGTGCAAACCACTCTTATAATAATTAAGATTATTATAAGAGATTATTATAATTATTCTAACAACTGAACGTTTCTACCCATTTCTGCACAGTTTTCCGTGTAGTTTTTCAGCCCCTCGTTTGACCTCCCCTCATTCCTCTCCAAGTCTGCCCCCCAGTGTACCTCCAGGCGTTCTGCCTCAGTGGGGAGGCCGCGAACAGGAAGCCTGCTGGGCAGCACGGAGAGGAGGCTGCGAGGGGCAGTGCAGCGCTGCTGGAGGGAGATCCAGAAGAACTGTTCCAAGGAAGATCCTCAGAAAGAGGGATACGTTAGCACTGCCTCCTTCCTGGGTGAGCAGCAAACTACAGACCACCATATACGACGCTGAGCCATTCCTGCTACCTGCCATATGCTGATCGACATGTTAATGACTGTGTGTTACAGAGATCCTCCAATCTCTTAGCATCAACATGACTCGGGAGCAGTTTGAGCGTCTTGCTGTGGAGCTTGACATCATGAATAATGGCTGTATTTCATATCACAACTTTCTTCGCCACTTCCTCCTGAACCTGAAACCAGCAGAGGCAAAGAGGGGATTTGAGCGACGTGAACTACCTCTTCCCATTACAACGGTAAAAAAGAGTCCGCAGTAGTGTCTGTATGAAATAACCTCTAGTAATAAGTGTGTCTCTTATTCATCTCATAAACGTTCACAGAGATCATATTGAGTTACTGGAATGAGTCTGTTTTTAATTCTGCCGCACAGAGATCTGTTTTGTAAATCACATTTGTTATTTCAAGAAACAATGAATCCAAAGAAAGAAAGAAATTTATGCTCTCTGTTTTTGGCTTCATGATGGCAACCTCTGTAGGTGCACATGCCAGAGAGAATCATTGTTTTTCTGTCAAGACAGATTACCTCTTTAAATATAGTCCATAAAATGATTTTATTTAAATCTCGATTGACTTCTTTATGAGATACATGTCACAGGAGGAAAAGCACAGGTCTAAATCATATAATAATAATGGTTGAACTCTATTAAGTTGTTTCAGTTTCAGTGTCATTGCTGGGACATTTGAATAGAACAGAGTCATTGCTATCATTATTACTAACACATGTGAAGAAAGCCTGTTTTATAAAGCAACAATTGTCAGTGGAAGGTAGCAGTGACTCTGTTGAGCCACCAACTTTGCTGCGACCCATATTAGCTTTCTTGCCCATATCTCATCTACAAGCATAGATGCGTTTTGTGTCGCACCTTAGCTTGCTAACAAGCTACCACAGAACACTCGCCAGGGAAAAGTGCATTACTAACTGCAAGTTAATTACTTTGTCAGCTGTAGGACTGCAAATGACACCACTGGTTACTTTGAATGCTGTGATCTTCATTTTTCAATATCATTGCTAACTGTCAGGACTGAACTATAGACCAGAACCCAAATACATGACCCTCAAAGTTTCAAACTAAAGTTTTTAAAAAAGTAGAAAACAGAAAATCACTCTTCAAAGAGGAAAACTCACTAGCCTACAGCTGGGCTAAGAAAACAAACAGGAAATCACTAGAACAGAATAACAAGATCTGGCAATGGCATGGATATACAAGACAAACTGGCACAGGACAAAGGGAGACGAGGACTATATATACACACACAAGGTAAAGACACAGGTGGAAACAATCAGGGCGGAGACAGGTAATCCCAAAGGAGGGAAAACAGACAAAGGGAAAAGGAGAAGCAAAGCAAAGCAGCTGACGATAATAGACACAGACAGGGAGTAGTGACAAAATAAAACAGGAAATCACAAGGCAACATAACTGATAAATTAATTTAAGAACGTTTCCTGGACATGACAGCTAACAAAACACTGTTTTTAGCCAGTGAGCAATATTTAGTGTTTTCACTTGCAATTCGTATAGCACTTCCTTAAATGGCCATTTGAGGCTGACTCGAAAAAAAAGTCAGTCCCTACAGAATAACATATTAAAATTACCCTAACCCTAACCCTAACCCTTGTAACAGGCTGCTGTTACAAGAACTGTTTTGGTCTCTCTAGCTAATTAACCCATTCATGACAACTATATGAATTTTTATATAGCTTAGTCATTTAAATTATATTAAGGCTCAATATCATGCATAATTAAGGGCATGGCTTGGCTGTGAGCTGTTTGCTAGGCTTTACATCAGCTAATTCCAGTCACTGAGCTTGACCTCTTGGTTGTGTTTGCGGTGTTCGTGCCTTTTGGAGAATTTTTCATGCAAATATCAGAAGTTAATTGTACACATACAATAATGCAGTTAATTGTACTGCACAAGAGGTCTGTGCTCCACGTTTTTGCCCATTTTTGGATTAGCTGGGAATTCAGCAAACTCAGGCAAGGCCAAGTTGGCAATGGCTGAAGCCACCACACTGAGCTTCACAATCAGACACCTGTGGGTGACATCATGGAGACTACTTTAGTTTAATTTGACCAATTTGACCTAGACTAGCTGACAGCAAAATAGATTGCACATACATTTATGAGGACCATGTGCCAAAGACAAAGTCTGCCCTGGTGCACATGTCAATCACGCCAGTCATCAAATGCAAACTTCTGTGCATTTTGAACAAAAGCACAATGATGTCGGTAAACAATGACGCAGATACACACCTGTTTATATTGCAATAAACAGCTTCTCTTGTCTATTTACAAAGATGCTATATATATATTCATGTACATCAGTTACATGCCATCGACAAGAATAGTGTAATGTAATAGTTAAGGAGCTGACTTCAGTATACATGTTAGCGTTTGCAAATATACTTTTTTCCTCATATATCCAGTATGCAATCAGTAATCACAGTTGGAGTTGAAGGTGAAATTGAGGCACAGATTATGTACTTTCAGCTACACATACCCACGCTGAGCAGCACATTGGCACATTTCAAATTAACTCTTCTCTCTTCCTCTGCTTAAGGTCTGATCTATAGTAGTTTTCTTGGCTGCAAGTTTAAATTGGGTTACAGTAAAGTTGGGGGGGTGGCTATGGAATGTGAGGAGGCGGTGATGGGCGACGGCGGGTTGCCAGATTGTGTAAACTCAGCGGGGACCTCCCACCCTCAAGCTCTCGAATATCGCCTGCCATGACAAGCAAATTGGGCAAGTTTGGTGATTTGCAGTGCTTTTTTGGCATTGGGAGGTGTATATGAAGCTTTGAACAATGACACACGGGTGGGCACGTTCTAAAAGGACTCCCGCTGAGCAACTAAGCCGAGACCCAAGCTTCAACGGAGCGTGTGGGTGAGGGCCTAATCTGGCAACCCACGAGCTGCAACCTTCCAAACCAACTTTGGAATCACAAAGACCTGCATTGTCTCAACCGAACCCACCATCTGTGTGAAATTGCAGAGACCCCCTGCATCTTAACTGATTCGGTGGTGTGCCTGCACATGAGTTTACAGACAAAACCTCTTTATCCGAGCACAGAACAAAAAGCACTTTGTTTGTTCTGAGTCTCAGCTTGTGAAGAAGTGAAATATTACCGATAATGTGGGGGCTCTCACCTCCGTTTGTTGTTTTCTTTCTTGTTGTTCATCTTCCTGTTTGGGCCGTGTACTCTGTGGTCTGTTGAGATACTGTGTGGTCTGCTCCGGTTCAGACGAGCCATGGTGTTCTGAGCAAAGACTGCGTCGAGGTCATGCTGAGAATCTATGATGCGATTCGCTCCTCCTGGACCTCCATCAGACGCTGCTTCCTGACTTCTGATCGCAACCGCACGGGAATTGTCACTGTGCAAGACTTCAGGAAGGTGAGGTCAGCTACGGCACAACACCCTGCAGAGCTCCACCTGCTCTGCTGCATGTGAGCGATGTCACTCAGATAAACTGGTTCTTTATGAATTATTAATATTTCACTTGTATCTCTTCTATCAAAATGTCTGAAGGAGATTGATAGAGAGTGACTGGAAATCTATGCAGTTCAAGCTTACACAGAGCTCTCTCTCTCTCTCTCTCACACACACACACACACACACTTTTCACTTGACAGCCAATCAGTAATTTTAATTGTTCAATTAAGCTGAAGGTTGAAACAAGACCACGCTGACATTTTGGCCCAGGAGAACAGCAGCTGACACTCCTGTTCTGTTGTCCCTGCCATTTACCTGCTGTACAATTTACAAAAGATAACGCTCCCTGAGCTGATCGATGGAGACAATTAGCAACCTTGTTAGAGATGACATCTCCTAAACCCGACCTAATACACTCCAAGACACACATATGTGCACACATACAATATGCACTCACATTTTTCCTGTTGTTGGCCTGCAGGTCCTGCGCCATTTCAGCGTGAATCTGTCAGAGGAGGAGTTCTTCCACCTCAGCTCTTATTTTGATGCCAGTACCACGGGGAAGATTTGCTACAACAACTTCCTTTGGGCGTTTCTTCACTGACCTTCGTTCATATGCATACAGCTGCTGCAGAAACACTCAACTAAAACTCAACACACTCAGGGGCTCCAAGTTTTAGTGTTTGGCAGTTATTCTGTTTGTTTAAATGCAAACGGTGAAAATGAGCTTCTTCTTCTTCATTTTTATCTAATCTTGAATTCCCCTGGAAACTTTTTTCTCTGTATGATTAAATACTTGTTGCTAAATAACAGCCCTGATTAAATCAGTATTTTTAGGATTTACATGCATTTTGGAAATTCAGTACTTCAGATTTATGTTAAATTTCAAGACAGGAAATAATGTTCCCGTCAAGTAGTGAGGTGGAAGTAAGGGTATTGGGGTTGTAAGCATGGTCAACAGGCATATAACATGTCTGGTTTCATAAATCTGTAAGCCTTCAGGGTCGCAGGGGAGCTGATGGGACTCAATAAGTTCAAGTTTTCTGAGACATCAGTATGAGTCAGTTTTAGTACTGTACTGTAGTAGTTGGCTAGCTATGTATGAAGTTATTATCTCTCATTCTTATTCCCCAAACAGGGAAACAGCTATCAATAGGTCTATTTGAATCATTAAGTTCAGAGGCCGGGAATCAGCAACAGAGCTCATCTCAGACCACGACCAGCAGTGATTCAGGCTGGCTTGTTTAGAGGCCCTGTGTCAAAGACTACTTGAAATACTGCTAATACAGCTGTTTATATTTTGCTTAGATGATACAAATGCATCAATAATGAAACCGTGTGTAAAATGACGGGGATACTGGAGTCCACCGCACATTTTTGGGCCTGGGTGAGTTAATCTGGCCCCGGCAGCAAGAGAATTTTAGCATTTCAGATCTGATCTGCCACTGATAAGACAAATAAATCTATGAAAGGAAGTGATGATTAGCAAGAAGAGATTGATAAATGATTTGAGTTTTTAACCGTCTTCTCAACCGTCCTGTGTCTAATTGACACTGATTTGTGTTTCCAAAACCAATAAAGTGCTTTCTTAACATTGCAGAGAGCAGGAAGCATTGGATGCATCTTTTGTTCAGATGAGAAGTACGAAGTGAGATGGATGACAAGGAGATAGAGGGGACATCCGTCATTCATTCAAAAGAAATGCTACCTCAGCAAGATATTCGGTAGCACTCAGAAAGGAGAGAAAAGTGTAGAGAGCTGGGAATCATTACTGAGGAGGCTAAGAGAGAAGGACGAGCAGATGGAAATGGAAAAGGGATGATCGGAACTGAGAAAAAGGAGCTCAGTACTGTGGTTGGAGAGGCAGAGTGCGAAAAAAAGCAGGAGGGAGCTGGAGGAAGACAAGAGTATATGAACGCTAGTTGTATTAATGGCAAAGTAAAAAGCCGTCTGCGAATAAATTACCCGGTCTCCCATGGGATTACTAATGTAATTATTTGAACGAGGGTTCTCATTAGAATGTGCAGAGGTGTGGGAGACCTGCGGAACAAAATGGGAGACAGAGACGGAGCGGTGAGGGTTTAGCTACTGGAAATTAACTCTGTGCTCTGGGCTCTATAATTGATACGAGACACAGATACCTTTGATTGGAACAAAAGGGAAGAACCAAGACGAAAAAAAAAAATTTCCTCGCTACCTCTAATTTTCTTTTTCTCTGGAACAAGAAATAAAGGAGAGGAGAGACAAAAGGGAAGCCAGAAGATGAAAATAAGGAAGCATGAAGCACTGGCCACAGATAAGGTTTTATTCAATTAGTGAATAATCTCTCAGAACCAGCAGAATCCTTACAGTTTTAAGAAAGAAATTTACATTTTTTTTTTTTAGCGTTGTCTCCAGGAGCAACACAGTCAAATTTTGCAGCTGTTGGGTCTTCATTTTCTCGTTTTACAGTTTTAAAAAAATGCAGAAGTCCCCAACAACAATGGCTAAACACAACACCATATGAACACTTTCATTCCAAAATGCTATACATCTATTTAAAAAAACAAGACATGAAGCTTATAACCATCCAGTATTATTAAATATGGAAGCTCCAGCCAATAAAAATGTTACCAAGGACACAAGTAAGTAATTCTTTAAGAAGTGCCACAACAAGTTGCTTTCAAGTTGTAGCTGTCAATCATTCTGCCCATGTAGGCGTCCCCTTTTTCAAACAGTAAGATATCTCATTTTGGAACAAAACTCTTCATATGCAGATTGTCTGAGTAGCAGAAGTAATTAACTCCTTTAAGCATGCCTCAAGAAATAAATCAAGAAATAGTACAGCAATTTTTTTTTTTTGGAAAATAATAATAATAAAAAAAAAACAGGAAACACAAAACATGGCTATTGAAGCAGAAGACCATCAAAGTGAGACATCTAAATGAGGACTGGAACTGGAGAGTCTGACCAAACAGAGATAAAAGCTCCTCCCATCTTTTTGTTTTAAATAGTTTCCTTTGCTCTTTTCTTGGAACATTTTCCTTCGTAGACATAAATTAAGTTGGTGCTTTAATTCCAACTAAAACACAAACATTTAATCTATTACTGACTAACCCTGATCCAACGTCTCCGCACTTCATGCTTAGAATCCTGGTTCTTTGAAGAGGATCGACATATTTTTCAAGCATTCAACAAAGAATCGTTACTTGTTTTTCTGTTCCAATAAAACCAATTAGGGAAATGGGACTTACTACTGAAATGTCTCTTATGAACAATCAAGGTGTTGAGCAGAGATAGTCTGTAGATTATCATCATACCTGAACTTAAAACTTCAGTACCACTCTGATACCAAGAGAAAATAAAAAAAAATGTCTTCAGCACAGAAAGGATTTTTTTTTTATTCATTTATTTTTCTGATATTTGTAATAATATTAATATCTGTGCATCCTCGGGAAGAAAATCTGATAGTAGATATTTGTTGTCAATATAAGTTTTTTGATATCATTTTTATTATGTTGTTTTAACATGTGGGATCAGAAAAGTATCAAAGTTCTGATGCTTTTGCAGCCTTAGTTTTTACCTGCGTGACAAGATACTAAGATACAATAAATACTGGAACACCTTCAAGTGGCTTAAAGGGCATAATTCCTCTCTTTCCCAGTATACTTTTAATGTGAAACATTTGCAGGAAGTGTTCATTTTCATCAGGAGTATGTTAGCTTAGTTAGCTTAGCTTAGTTAGTAGGTTAGCAGCAATTGAAACAAATGGCAAAATCTTATCAGAGTTAGTGAATGAGAGATGTTTTCTGTTAAAACAGACCAACTCAAAGCACCAAAGCAGAGGATGAGATAAAAGTAAAGTCTTTGCAGACTGTTGTAGCTCTCGAGTGTTTGCCTTCATTGTTAACCTTTCAATCTCGAACCCTTGACCTTGTCTTCACGTGCTACAACATAACACACTATTGTTTTTGCTAAGTGCTTCACATTTTGGAGCTTTTGTCAGGTTTACAAGCAATATATCTTAATAGATTTAGTACAGTAACAATATGACGTATGTCAAATGTAAAGAAGGGCTGTAAATACATCAAAATAAATCGAGATTTTGATGTCAACTATGTGGTGTTGGAAAGTAAGCTAGCAAGTGAAGATATTTCAATAATATCATCCTGACTGTATGGGTATGATACTCATGGAGATATAGACTGTCTATAAATATTTATCCTTATGGTTTTATAATCAGGTGACCATAGTGTCAGACCTTAACTGACAATTCAAACCAGTTTTTTTTCTCTGAGTTCCAGGCCTTCCAAATTTGCAAATTAAGTGTTGGGTGTATTAACTGCCAAATTGGTAAATTATTCTATTTCTCTATTTGCATGTGTTTTAACTGCAGCGCACTACTCTCTACACCCTTCTCAAAATATCTTAATCTAAATTTTAAATCTAATCCTAACCTTAAATGTGTGCCTATAACAAGTGAGGATCTGCCAAAATGGCTTACACTCAGGCATCAATGTGCACGCTGTAACAAGTGCAAGCACCTCCCACTATTATCGGCAGACATGAATTTCTTGGTGAGCATTTCAGCTGCTCTTTCCTCTTATGGCCATTTGGAAACATTAAGACATCAAGCAGCACAATGAATGCTGATATGCTGAAGAAGCGAGAGTGAAGTGGGAGTAAACTGCAGCCTCAGGAAACGCTCATACATAATGTTGGAGAGCAGGCAGATCAAAGTGTGACGTGGTCTTGTTATGCTAAGCACATTCAGACTCTTACCCAGAACGGCCTTACTCAGAATAAAGAGCAAAGGAAAAAAATGAAAAAAAAAAAACATAGGCAAACTGCTAAGGGACATGAAAGAATTAATAATCACCAAATCAGGCCGAGCAGCTTCACAGAGAAGAAAATACCATTACGAGCAATCAATTACATTACTACGAAATAGACTAAAGAAAATGTAACAAGCACAAATTTCTGGACACAAATATTAACAAGATTTTTCGAAAAGCATGGCAACAACTTGGAAATCCTCAAGAAAAACTTTTTTTTTTGTAGTTTTTTTTGTTTTTACATTGACATAGATAACATTTACATAGACCAGTTACAGTACATGTAATTACAGCTTTATTCCACTTGAAAGAGGATAAAATGTTCCATACTCTCCCATGAATAACACGAGGGACAATCCTTGAAACCACCGCCGCTGCTCAGAAGCTGAGTTAGCATGACTGTCCAGAAGCAGCATTAGCATGTAGCACCTTTACGTTATATGTAACCTGCTGTCCTTTCCAAGTCCAAAGTGCCTGACCTCCCGGTCATATTTAAAAAGCTGAGCGAGTCATTCACGGCACTGAGGATAGAAGGGAAGGAAAAAATGAAAAGAAAATGCAGGCCTGTGGTTTCCTCTGCTACCTCCGCTCAGCCGGTTAAGAGGCTTATGAGGGCCGTAATGAGGCCCAGGGGAGCGGTGTCAACATGTCTGACACCCCGACTCTCACACAGCCCATAGCAGAGACCTCTTGCTGCCCTCACCCACTTGCTTTGATCTCACATATACACGCATACATACACACACACACACACACATATGCATGCTGGTAAAACACTCCAGCATGCCCGAGGACATGAGACAAACAGCAGGAAGATAAGGGAGGGTGGTTTATGGAGTGGGGAAGAAATAAGAAAAACGATGTGAAATTAATGTTTAAAAGTAGGAGGGGAGAAAAGTTCTGTGACAGTCCCTCTGGCAAATGTTCCGTTGCTGCTGTAGACGAGGCGCTGGGCTTCACTTAAGTCCAAAATCAGATTGTCAGTGCGGTAAAAGAGGACACAGAGAAATGTCCATTTGTCCCTTCGTCCATTTGTCTGCTTTTAGACTCAGCGTTGAGATGAAGAAACTATGGCAAATAAACTAACATAAATAGCATGAGGGAGCATCCGTCCCTCACTTAGTCCGCTCTGCCTCCCGGCATGTGCTGTACGTGTTGCATTAAAAACACACTTTTTTTGTATTTACAGAATCCGGTCCGTTCTGCCCACAAACTCACCTGCCTCTCCTGGCTTCTTTCTCCTGATTGGCAGCGGGTGTCTTGGGGCGAGCTTCCTCTAGTCATGTGGCTCTGGGGTTCGGAAGGTCAATGACAATGGGCGGGTTCATGGGCAGGAAGTTGACAGTGCAGGCTGAGGCGTTGACGAACGTTGTGGTGCCGTCAGTCATCATGCCGTAACCTGGTTAGCAGTGAGAAAGGTGAACTTCTGCACACTATCAGCTCACCTCAGAGAAGCTGCAGTGTGTTTCCAAACCAGACAACAGCGAGCATCTTCGCTAACACTTCAAGGCAACCCTTCAATAAATATCGGATTTTTACTGCTTTTTTACTGCTTACTTACTGCTCACTGCTTAATTTAGCCTCCCCAAAAGGATGCGGAGCCTCAGTAAATATTCCCTGCCACATGAGTAAATGATCAAATTTAATCAGGAAATACTGGAGTCCACTGTCAATCAGGCCAGAATCGTAAGAAATACACAAACACGGAGGAAATCTTTTGGACGTGCAAATAAATAGTCTAGTTATAAGCGCTTAATATCACAGGGCATCTTCATTTCTAAAACAGCGAGAATCCAGTTTGAGCAAATGTATGCATGAGAGTGTGACTGTAACACCACTACAGTTAAAAAAAATCTCTGCTCAAAAGGCACTTTGGCTCGACGTTTCTTCCAAATGGCAAGATGTAAAAGTGTTACCATTTCATCAAGCATAAGTTAGCTACCATCTCTAGAAAAGCACTACAATTTAACTTTGCACTATCGGTGACTTTTTTAAGTGTAGGTGTCACTTTCACCATCTCTTGGAACAGAACTCTGCATGTCTGTGTTGGTCCTTTTAAATTTGGAATACATGAATACAAAACACAGTGTGGATCATTTCTGCCTCTCTAAATTTCTTTCACATTAACGAAGAGGGCTGCGTTCAGCCTATTTCTCCTGTCATAAAATCTGATCTAGTTTCTAATCTGGTTGTCTCTGATGGGGGACTGCTGCTCCACGGGCTCAGCGCTGACCTGATAACCCCGAAATAAGTAATCCTCAGTCCAGGGAGGTGGCCTCGGTGCCCTCGCTGGCCTGAATGAAATGCTGATAGGGATGTGGCAGCTCAGCTGCTCTCTGAAACACTCTTAACATCATTGTCCTCAGGAAAGCTATGGTACAGTATCTCAGTGTTCTCTAAGGTTATATGGCAGGAATTTCATTAATTTAAAAATGTATTGATTTTAAGGAAAAGATGATACTAAAATGTAGCTGATCCAGTGTTTATTTTATTTGCACTACATTTATCTGTATGTGACTGGGTGATTTATACACTGCTCAAAAAATAAAGGGAACACTTAAACAAAACAATGTAACTCCAAGTCAATCACGCTTCTGTGAAATCAAACTGTCCACTCACATGCTGGTGTGTAAATGGAATAGACAACAGGTGGAAATTATAGTCAACTAGCAAGACATCCCCAATAAAGGAGTGGTTCTGCAGGTGGTGACCACAGATCACTTCTCAGTTCCTATGCTTTCTATCTGATGTTTTGGTCACTTTTGAATGCTGGCGGTGCTTTCACTCTAGTGGTAGCAATGAGACGGAGTCTACAACCCACACAAGTGGCTCAGGTAGTGCAGCTCATCCAGGATGGCACATCATGAGCTATGGCAAGAAGGTTTGCTGTGTCTGTCAGCGTACTGTCCAGAGCATGAAGGCGCTACCAGGAGACAGGCCAGTACATCAGGAGACATGGAGGAGGCCGTAGGAGGGCAGCAACCCAGCAGCAGGACCGCTTCCTCCGCCATCCTGGAGGAGCAGGAGGAGCACTGCCAGAGCCCTGCAAAATGACCTCCAGCAGGCCACAAATGTGCATGTGTCTGCTCAAACGGTCAGAAACAGACTCCATGAGGGTGGTATGAGGGCCCGACGTCCACGGGTGGGGGTTGTGCTTACAGCCCAACACCGTGCAGGACGTTTGGCATTTGCCAAAGAGCACCAAGATTGGCAAATTCGCCACTGGCGCCCTGTGCTCTTCACAGATGAAAGCAGGTTCACACTGAGCACATGTGACAGACGTGACAGATTCTGGAGACACCGTGGAGAACGTTCTGCTGCCTGCAACATCCTCCAGCAGGACCGGTTTGGCAGTGGGTCAGTAATGGTGTGGGATGGCATTTCTTTCCATGTGCTCGTCAGAGGTAGCCTGATTGCCATTAGGTACCAAGATGAGATCCTCAGACCCCTTGTGAGACCATATGCTGGTGCGGTTGGACCTGGGTTCCTCCTAATGCAAGACAATGCTAGACCTCATGTGGCTGGAGTGTGTCAGCAGTTCCTGCAAGACGAAGGCATCAATCCTCTGGACCTGAATCCAAGAGCACATTGAGCACATCTGGGACATCATGTCTCGCTCCATCCACCAACGCCACGTTGCACCACAGACTGTCCAGGAGTTGGCGGATGCTTTAGTTCAGGTCTGGGAGGAGATCCCTCAGGAGACCATCCACCGCCTCATCAGGAGCATGCCCAGGCGTTGTAGGGAGGTCATACAGGCACATGGAGGCCACACACACACTACTTTAATCCAGACCTCCGTATGTTAATAAATTTGATTTCCATTGATAATTTTTGTGTGATTTTATTGTCCGCACATTCAACTATGTAAAGAACAAAGTATTTAAGAACATTATTTAATTCATTCAGATCTAGGATGTGTTAGTTTAGTGTTCCCTTTATTTTTTTGAGCAGTGTATAATAGGTCTTACAATATGAAAATGTGTGTAAACAAACTGCCGCATTCAGAATGTGATAAGGTTGATAACCAAATTGGAATTTAGGTCCTTCTTCTTCTCAAATTTTATATTGCATTCTATTATTTCAGGTCATTTGGATTCATATAAGCCTTAAAATATGTATTCTGTAAATAAAAGAGTTGAAATTAGTTTATATCCATGACTAAAAATCCATCACAACTGGGGGTAACCTAACTAATCAGATACAAATGGCATTGAATTTGTGCAGTCAAGGGTATAATTGTCACTGCGAATAGAAATTTTCGAAATGTTTTCTCTTTTTTTTTGGTCTCCTTCACTTTTATTGTTTCAGTTGAGCAGGTTCATTTACTGAAAGATCTTTAAAATGAGTCCTTCTTTTGTACGACCACCAGAATCCAGGGATTAGATCTGAGTTGATCAAAATGTCACCTTTAGTCGTGAATTTACAGAACAGAACACCTGCAGACAGCACTCAGGGCAGAAAAACATCCTGCAACTCCTGTGCATTTCAGGGAAAAAATAATTTCCTGTTTTTATCTGTTATTAAGAGCAGATAAAAAGAGTGAATGATGAGGAAAGTGATTAAAGAAACAAAACATTATTAACTGACTCTGATTTCTCTGGTGGCTTTTTGGGGGTGGGGGTGCAAAAAACATAACAACAACTGTAAAAATGGCATATTATTTGGTGGGTGATGACTTGTTAGCTTTTTTGATTTTGTCAGAAGTTTTCTATTTTTTGCTTTTTTTTTTTTTGTTTTTTGATAAAGCACCCTTATATCAAGTGGGTCTGCCCTCATTACAATTTTAAGTTCTTAAAGTAAAAATTGCTGAATCTGGCTCAATTTCTGTATTTATTATTCATTTCCACTTGGACCACTGACAGACACAATTTAGACTTTTTTCTTGGAGTTCACATACATTTTTTTTTTTTTTTTTTTTTTTTTATTGGAGCTGAACGATAAAAAAGTGGGAATGATTATTTTTGCATTTCATTTGCACATGAAGAAAAATTTTAAAATGGTAATGATGTGATCTTTACTTCGTTCTGTACCAAACAAGTGACAAATGTGAGAAGTTTCATAGCTTTCATGATTTGTATTGATCTTGTGTGTTTACACATATTTATTTGTAAAAATCTGAATCAAAGTGATCAATTATTAGACTTCACTTTATTGATCCCTTTGGGATGACTCCCTCAGGGAAATTAAATAGATACTAAATGTTTTAATATAAAATCTATGTGACTGTCATGTCATTTTGACAGTATCTAAAATGTTGTTTATGAATGAAATTAATGAAAGCCAAAATGCTGAAAACCATGTGTGCTTTAAATGACTGTGGGTCATGACATGTGCCTCTGTTGTAACCAGTGTGTGTGTGTGTGTGTGTGTGTGTGTGTGTGTGCGTGTGTGTATTGCAGTAGTTGTGGGGACACAAACTTGTTCACACAGTCACATTGTGAGGACCCAACTCACTTATGGGGACAAAATGCAAGTCCCCACAATGTAAATCATTAAATATTATGGTGAAGAGTTGCTTTAAGGTTAGGTAGAGGTTAGGGTTAGGTTAAGGTAAGGGTTTATTAGGATTAGGCAAGTCATGTGTATTGTTATGGTTAGATGACGGTTAGACCTCCAGGAAATGAATGTAATGTCTATGTAATGTCCCCAAAAGTGATGGAAACAAGACTGTGTTTGTGTGTGTGTGTGTGTGTGCGTGTTGAAGTATTTTACGAGCCCGTGCACGTACCTTCATGAATGTGTCCGAACACATGTAATTTGGGCTGGACTCTCCTCTGGACCGTGTTGAGCAGCTCCATACACCCGACTCGCTGCATCTTTTTGGGCACCCAGTCGAGGAAACCTGCAGAGAAGAGCAGAACAATGACATTAAATTAACCATTAAATTTTATCATAGATGTATATCACATTTCAGTAACCAGGTAGTGTAGGTCCTTGACCCCCAAGAATAAAATGATTATTAATTCTCAGGGTATGAACATTGTTGGAAACATTCGGGATAATGTAAGCACACAAGTCAACAAAATGTACAACAAAGGTCAAGTCATTTTTACACATTTTAATGTTGAATGTTGAATCATATTTTGTCAAGATTCCATCAGATTTAACCTTTGTACATGATAGAATAACTGGGAACAGTCACATGTTTGGTCCTTACTTTGCTACATAAACTGGCAGTTATACAGTAATGATCCTGTTTGGATCATTTCCGTAATGCATGTAATGGACAACAGCGTGATGTTTTATAGTGTTGGGTTGATTTTCTGTGTTTCCATTGCAGTATCTCCATTAAGGTTGTAAATTTCATATCCCTTCATAAAGCAATACATCACATTTTAGAACGAAGCACTCCATTTCAGACTCCTTGTTTAATGGCAAACTGCACATTGCAGCATGAAAAAAAAACAAAAAACAAAAAAACCCCAAAAAAACAAAAACTGACTCTTAGAAAGCAGCCATAGAAAATAAAGATCAATCACGACCGCACACAGATGCAGGCTTCACACTATGTGTGACAAGGATGAAGCATGGAGTGTATATGATTTAGTGGCTGCGTGGTGAAGAGGGATGCTGCTGATGCTGAGTCAATAAAAGCATCAAGTCGGCGAAATAAAATGACTGAGGAGCTCGTGCCTCCATCTTTCCTGCCGTCTGTCGCTCAGGCCAGACAGGAATAAGAATGTAAACACAAAGGAAAAGAGAGAGTGAAGCAAACAAAAGAATGAATTATCAAAAAAAAAAAAAAAAAGGAAATGATGAAACGAAAATGATGGACCGACGGAGGAACAGGTTTAAGGACCACTCGCATACTGATGGTGAACCCGCTGAGTGTGCTGTGGTGAGGTGTGTGTGTTCCTATAGGACTGCGGGGTGGCAGGCAGAATGAATGACAGCCCACCGGAGAAAAGGGAAGACTGGAAGCTCCCTAATGACTTGCTGCAAAAACTGACATAGTCGGGAACCAGAAAGTTCTGTCTTTGCCAGCAGTAAAATATCTGTACGGGAGTCTCAAGATTTTACAGGCCTGTAAAGTCTCAAGCCTATAAGGACAAGTCCAAGTCAACTCTTAAATCTTAACAGACAAGTTCAAACCTGTTCCCTTGTCTTTCAGGGCAAGTCTGAGTGAAGTCATCGGTCTTCAAGAACGAGTTCGAGTCGAGTCTCGAGATTTTAGAGGCATGCCAAGTCCCATGTCTTTAAGGATAAGTCCAAGCTCAAGTCTCAAGTGCTTAATTTTTTACTTGATTCGTTACAAAGAGCGAATGGAAAAAACAAACACGGCAAAAACACTTTCTTCTGGTGGAAAGACTTCATTATATGTAGCAGTAAATCAAAGCATTTGTAAAAAAAAAAAAAAAAAAAAAAAAAAAGACAGTCCTGTCCCCAGACCAAACTTTAAAAAGGTTTGTGGCCAAATACATTGTAATTTTATGCTCTTGACAAGTGAGTCATAACCAATCACGATTTGGTAGCTTTAAGAACTTGCTCACTGGTTCAAGACAAAGAAAAAAAGTGAAAAGACTCTCGAGGGATGACTTTAAGATTCTTTATACATTTTCATTTTTACAACCAAACTCAAGGCAAAGTTAATGGACCCTCTCATACTCAACACAGTCATAAAAACTTCCATGTTCCCAGCTCGCAGTGAATCTGTCATGCTGGCAAAATGATACAGTCTGACTACTTTGTCCTCTAAACACATCTACCTGTAAACACACACACACACACACACACACACACACACAGACTTTTAGTTCATTTTAGGTATAAAATGCCTTAAAACTGTAAATGTATTCTTTACAAGCCTTGGGAGACAGTGGAAGTGAAGTGTGAAGTTACGAGCTCGGGCTTTTTGTGTCTCGGGGTATTTTGCTCTAATGTGCCGCTTGTTTCAAAGCAGCTGCTGCTTTGGGCACTGAGCCTGTTTTCCTCTTTTTGTCTCACTTTCCCTCTCTCTGCTGTTAACTTCTTCCTCACAGCCAGATAAAGAGGCCATATTTTCCTCTCTAGCCGCCGATCTGCCGCTTTATCGCGCCTCATAAAAGACGGGCACTTTTGTCGCAGTGCGAAACAACGTCTTGCCCCAACTCCGTTTTCCTTCACGTTCTTGTCCATCATTCGTTTTTCCTTCTTTGCAAACATGTCTCAAAAGTGGATGTCTTTTCTTGGCCTCTAGCGCTTTAAAGAATCCACACTTTTGTCCTCCATTCCCTCTTTCCTTTATCTTTCATTCTTTCTCACTCTGTTCCCTCCAGTCTTGCGTGTGTGTGTGTGTGTGTGCGTGTTTGTCTCATGCATTAGTAGCCTGCTGCAGCTGCTCCATATGCCGGTGGCTTACGAGCAGATAGCTGGAGACACATCGCTAAGCTGAATGGAAAATAAACGGCGGCGTTCGCAACCGAGACGGAGCCACAGAAATCAATCACACACACTCGTCTGAACACCACAGCTGCAATGGGAGATGAGGTGTGAAAGCGTGTGTGTGCGAGAGTCAGAGAGAGGGAGAGAGACAGAGGAACGTGTGTGTGTGTGTGTGTGTGTGTGCTCGTGTGTGTGAGACAGAGACGTGTGTACAGGATGTCAGTTGGCTCGTGAGCCAGCATCTGTGTTTGATCCAACTCTTGTGATGTTTGCGTGTAATGAGTGTGTGCGTGTGTGTCAGAAGCTGAAAGGTGATCACTAAGAAGGTTAATAATCTCCTCTAAGGGTAGAGTGTGTTTTTGGGCGGAGAGGGCCGAGCAGACCGGACCGTGTGAGTCATCACTTTGATTCCCTTCACCCTTTATTCATCCACTCAGTGCAACGATGATTCATCAGCGCTACGTTCACTGCTCTCTTTCATTTGAGAAGAAAATAAACCACTTTCAGAGAGAGTGTGCTCTTAATGTGTGTGTGTCTGTAGACAGATACACGCACATACCTGTGTGTTGTGTGTGCGAGTGGTTTGAATGAACATGTGTGTGTTTTTGTTGTAGTTGCAGTTCAAGTCCGGCTGGGTGGTGGTGGAAGAAAATTCAGATGCTGTACTTAAAGTGCACTTAAACATGTGTAAGTATTACAAGTAAAATTTACTTAAAATGTCAAAAGTAAAAGTAAAGTAAAGTAAAAGTACTCTATTCTACAGAAAAATAGACTCTGTCACTGTTTATATTGTTTATGTGTATGTTGCATTTTGTTGCTGCAGATGTTTAAGGTTGAGCTCATTTAAACCATAAGAGAGTTTATTTATCTTAATTTTCTCAACACTTCGTCCTTCAGTTTATCACAAACAGGAATGATATAAAAAAGTAGCAACTAAAGCTGTAAGGCAAATGTAAAAGCAAAAACTACAATATTTACCTCTCAGATGTAGTTGCAGTACAGTACATTTGAATAAATGTACTTTAAATAATAAAGTGGTTTAAAGAGTTTCTATTTTTTCTAGTGAGATTTTTTTGTTGTTGTTGTTGGGTGTTGGGCTTCTGTTATGGAAACAAATGCTGCTTTTCGTTTAGCTCAGGAAATAATAAATTCAACCGTTTTTTGGGGGTTTTTTTGTCACCAATTGATCATAGTGGCATTTTATACACGTATGCACCACCATATTTATGAGGCCATAATACATGAACTGCCTCCTTTTGTACATTGGCTACTGTCTCCTAAAACTGTAGACTTGGGTCATTCCTCGAAGCCACACGGTGTTTGGTCAAAGTTTGAAGTTTTTTGAAGTTTTTGCCCCCTCATCTTGGGGTGAGCAACACAATCACCTTAAAAAAAGATATGACAGATGATTAAAATAGGGTTAAAGTCTGACCAACCAGGACTCACTATGAGAGAGATTTTGAATCTCTGCACATGATGGACAGCTTAGCCCGGGAAAATCGTCTGCCTCTGAAGAGCAGGTGGAAACAGTGCAAATTACAGGACGGGTCTAGTGAGCAAAAGAAACCGCTGAATATAAACTTTACATATCTGAAAACCGATCATCGGATCAGGCTGTTTCCATTTGTGTTGAGGTTATTTGAAGAGTTGAGTTTGAACTCATGACATCGAAAATCCTGACCCTGCATATTTTGCACATATGGTCTTAAATATCGAGCATCCGTGTGCGCGCACATGTGGGTATATGCGTAAAGTGAACACACACATGGTCTACATGTACAGTCCTACTGGTGCTTTAGTGTGTGCGCATGCAGTGTGTGTGTCTCCCTGTGTGAACATGCTTCAGTGCATCAGTTTACATGGCTGTGTACATAAATTGATGTTACAAGTTCTGCACTTGTATGTACAGCTCGGTGTGTTGTGTGTTTGTGTGTGTCCACAGTGGATTTTTCGCTCTTGCTCGAAGTACAAACCACACATTCCGCACAGGTTTCACATTTCCACAAGATGTCGAGTGTGTGTTTGCCGGAGCGTGTGACCCGGAGCGACACTCTGGACTCTTCCTGGAAGTTCTGTCCACACGTCGTGGATGAGGGGGTAAAAATCAAGAGATACTAAGGAGGTCGCCTTTTGGTGTCGACAGCAGCGGTCAGTGTCAGAGTGGTATTTTAACCTATTCACTGAGTAGAAGACGTGACTAAGACCAAATATACGCTCATCCGCAAATACTAGCTAATAAAGAGACCCCCAATGAAGACATTTCAGCAGTACGGACAAATGAAGCCTGATTTCAGTCTGCAGTTATTTCTTACTCAGGAGAATCAGTGTTAATTTGGTTGAAATGGGGAATTTGACAGCAATCAGCAGAATTAACTGTCGACTGTCTGTGTTTATAAAAATCATTAAACTGTCTTTTTCTCAAAAAAAAAACCCCCCAAAAACTAATCGATCTTTATAAGCTATATATCTACGCAAGTCAATCGGTAGGCCATGGTAACACGTGCGCATGCCGTACTTTCCCTAATTAATAGGTCAAAAGTGATTAAACTGCTGTGCTTGTATCTCATCCTGTGCTCTTTGTCAGTTCTTGTCCATTAAAAAGTGTTGGTAATTGACGTAAGACGCCTCTGTGCGATAGCCATTATGTTTTCCTATTGTACGTCTGTCTGTTCATCGCGTTCTTGTGAGCACAATATCTAACACACTGAGGGAATTTCTTCAAATTTGGCACAATCATCCACTTGGACTCAAGGATGAACTGATTAGATTCTGGTGATCAAAGGTGACCTCACACACTCACATTTTATGCCCAAAAGGTCAGCTTCACTGTGACATCGTAACGGAAGCCTGAGTAAAACGGCATCGGCAAAGACAAACAGCGGGGAGTTTAGCCTCACCAGAGCTTACTGAAAGAGGTCTGTAATTCTGCCATCTATTCATTGTATGCAGATGTTGTTATCTAGGCTTTTAATGTAATCCATGGACCTGCAGAACAGCTGGAAACAGATGATGTATTAAGGGGTTGGTACCAGTCATGGCCGATCAAACAGAAGTCAGAGATCACATCTTTGCTGCTGAGCTTCAAGTCGACTGTCACAAAGGATTAGTAGTATTTTTGTCACCCATTCCATTAAATTGTTGGTTACAGATTACGCTTTTATTCCTGTTGAGTCCCATTCACATACTGTGTGTGTGTGTATGTGTGTGTGTGTGTGTGTGTGTGTGTGTGTGTGTATGTGTGTGTGTGTGAGAGAGAGAGAGAGAGAGAGAGAGAGAGAGAGAGTGTTCTGTAATGTGTGTCTCACCCAGTGGGGGGCAGTGTGTGACCAGGATGTCTGTGTTATCAGGGACCTGGTTCCATTTGTCCAGCAGAGCCTGACCCCGCGGCAGGTTGAAGCCCCAGCCGTAGTACCAAGGCTGCCTATAGACACACACACACACACAAAGAAAGGGAGAGAAGCAGTTTGGTCAGTGTCAGAGGCTCAGACATCATCACATAGGATGTTTTGAATCTAGAATTCATCTGCCAGCTGTGGTCAGACATCATGCATCTCCTCTCTCTGTCATTCCTGTCCTGGCTGTTAAACTTTATATTAATAATACTGGCCATTCAAATGAGTTACATGTCTAATAGTGGTTGTATTGAGAACACAAAACCAAACAGCAGAGCTTCACGCACATCCTGCAACACACATATCTGCTGTGCGGTGTGCAGCAGTCCCAAGGCACTCTGTGCTTTATATTAAACATTTGGACATGTAAAATGTGCTCATAAACTCAATCTCAGAACAAATAATTAGAAACAACATTTGTCACTGTTCAATGAAAGCAAAGATGATTAAAACAAAACATTTGCATTAAAATTTTGTTTCCTGTTAAAACTGGATGTTTCAATCAGACAGTGTAATGTGCTCATGTGAGGGGTGAACCATTTATCAACCGTTTAACTCTGGAAATAGTGTGGACAAAATAACACCGAACTTTACTGAAGTTTAGAATGAGTTTTTGCTGACACAGCTGAGTCAAATGTCAGGTTTCTGACGAGGGTCTAACATAATCATTTTTTCGGCACTAGAAGTAAACATCTTGTTGTTCCATCTTTTGTTGCTTCATGAAAATTCTGACTGATCTTATTAAAGCTGACACATAGTACTGACTCTTTCTGACTTTTCTTAAGAGAACTTAATTGTGCCATTCTAAATGTAATTTTCTGCCTGGAGCAATACATTGCACGTACATAAGAAAGAGAGCAACAATCATAAATCCAGTGTGTACGCCTTCACTTCCCCCACACAAACAAGCGTCAGTCTTTTCCCTCCTTTTAGTAGGACTTGTGGTTTGGCCTTTAAGATCAGAAGCCAAAAGGGGGGCTTATGAAGAGCAGTCATCTAGTGGAGGGGAGGAGAAGAATCAAACAGATTCCAGGATGGGCGGGTGTAGCAGAAAGCTACATTAAACATCTCCTTGATCACAGTTGCACCCTGGAATGCTCCATGACAGGAAGATGAGGGAAGTAAAAGGAAGAAATGAGAAAGGAAGAAGAGGAGAGCGTTGATGGCTGGGGCTCGGGTCCCTTTACTTTGATAGCGGACGCCTCGACCGTGAGTGACGGAGGAGAAATTAACATGTCACTTACAATCTGTACTCCGATCCATCTTCCTCTCCAACACGCAGCACGTGTGTGTGAGCGCAACCATAGGCGACGACGTCTGCCGCTGCCGCCTTTTTTTAAATTGCCGAGTGCAGTCACTCGAAACGCCAACTTTATCGCCATGGCCGATGCCCGACGCGTCTGTGCTCAGTGGAACATCAGATGAGGATTTTTTTAGAATAATTTCCGGAGTGTGTGTGTGTGTGTGTGTGTGTCTGACATGCTCAGGGACTTAAAAGACAGATGGGGAGACAAGAAAGACGAGACTGAAGATAGGATGAAATACTTCTCTCTCTCTCTCTCTCTCACACACACTGTCTCCTTTTCTTTCTCTCTGATTAAGAAAGTTAAAGATGATGATGCAGAGGTCACCAGCCAGGGAGGGGTGGTCAAACACATGTGCCAGTGCATCATGGGAAATCACGTCCTATTTGAGCTGATGATTAAAATTCCATCACTTCCTGAACATCAGAGACTAAACATTTCTGAGGAATGATCTGGCGCTGCCCATGCACACAATTTCAATAATTTACGCTGCGAATATTAAAACATTTAGACTGGCCTTAGCATATTAATAGGGCTTGTGGAATGTAATATTCATGTCCATCTTAACATGGACATCTCAATTAAAAAGAAATGAGTTCAGCGGTGCGATTGATGCTACATATACTCTCAGTGTGAATGGAGGGATGAAAAGAGGTCAAAAGAGGAGAGGAGAGACAGTAAAGAGGTTTCCCCTAATAATGACCCACGGATGGTGATTCGTCCTAACGGAGTGATACATGAGCAAAGAGAAAGATTCATGAGGATGAAGGGCACAAGTGATGAGATGCGTGGAAGGATGGATGGATGGATGGATGGATGGATAAAGCAGTTCAAGTCAATTTAAATATTTGCATGTTTTATTAACCAAATCGTGTACACTTTAAATTATTCACAACCATTTTCCAGAGAATGCCCAGTGCTTAGATTGATTTCTTATTCTCCAGGGAACTATTGTTTCACTTCATTTCAGTTAACTATGAAAATCAGCTCCATCATTACTGTTCCTGCACTACTGCAATGACAGCATCACTTATGTATTCCAATGCTTAAACCTTTGGTGTGCCTGTTAAATTCAAGCTCTTGCCGAGCCAGATAAATCTCTCCGTACTTTGCAGTGTGCCAGAGTTTTTAAATAAGATAAGAGATAAGATAAGATGAGACATTCTTATCTCTTATCTTATTTAAAAACAAGAAGGAAAAAAAGTGGAGTCTGTGGTAATTTTCCTGCACTGGTGCACCGATAGCGATACGTTCACTTCAGCCAGCACAGATTGGTTTGCTAGAGCTGAAGGACAGAGCAGGACCCAGTCAGAAGGGGTAGACAATAGTCCTGCCCTGTTTGTGTTTACATAAAAATGTTATATTTACATAAAAATCAACCTCTTTTGCCAAAAAAGGGGGTGAAGAGATGTACAACACTGACACTGTAATATGCGTTCTGTCTCTTTACCAACAGCCAACCTTGGTTTCTTTTCACCACAACCACGACTGTTTCATAACTTCACAAGCTTTTGCAAAGGTCACTCAAATAGCTTTAGTTCCCTAAATTTAAAGGTACGCGGTGGCATTTTTGATCACTAGGGGGCGCTACGGAACAGTGTTTCAGTGTGCAGGTCCTCATTTGTTCGTTCGTATGAAAACGCACTGAATTTCTTTTGAACTGACACATCCATGTTAAAGTGGACACGGATATTGCATTCTAGCATTTTTAAACAATTCCGTTCATCTGCAGGTTGCATTAATGTGCTTTAAACGTATCAGTGCAGCAGCAAAAGGCATATTAATAATGCAGGTTTCATAAACGTCTCATGGTTTGTGAGGGAGGGAATGTAACCCTGGCTGTATATGTTCACCGCCGTTTGCTGGATCTACAAGAAACACACATTCACTGTAAATACAACTTTTCTCTGTTTACAAGAGCAGGGCGCCTTTTGTGTAAGTTCAATAACAGACAATGTCGATCAGAAAACGTTCATAACAATGACTTTTGTCAGTTTCTGACAAACTGCAAAATGTGTTTCTATTCTGTCCGCCCATCTAAATATAATTCAGTTGGACCACAGGACAGATAAACAGCAGTACAAGCTGCAGACCAACAGAACATCCACATGACTGAACCCAGAACCCAAGTTTTCCCTGCGGAACATTGCATTGTTCACTTCACCTGTTAGTGGTGTTAATGTCGCGGCTGATCAGTGTACAGTCCTGTACTTTGCACCAGATCAAACGGCTTCACTAATCTCGTCACTGTGTTAGCGCCTGTACTGTGCAATGACAAGCCTGAATATGAATCTCAACACTGAACTTTTTGCCAACCTAATGTTTTGTTTTAAGTTATGTGATCCTTGCATGCTATCGCGGTTCAGTACAAACAGGGAATATCATTCACTCTTGATGGTGCTCCACTCACCCATGTGTTAACATCCCAGATTTGTGAAGATTTAACCACGTTCTCAGAAAATTAAACCGAGAGGAAGAAACGACTGGAAAGGATCAAATGAAAAGGGTTACGCCATGAAAGTTGTTGAACAATAACACTGAGTTGCTGTTGCAAACAGTATTGAGTGTCCTAGCATTCCTGAACGCATTCTTGGTTGGCACTCTTTGCATTTAATGGGCTAAATCAGTCAAAACCGCTTTTATCGTCTTTCAGTACACATAACAAGTAATCAATGCTGCTTTAAAAGTCCTTTAAAAATTTCTGAAATAATACTTTCTCAAATTAAAAAGCTTTCTTTTAACTTTTTTAGAGGTTGTACATCATTAAAAAATCATTACCTCAACGCTGTCACGCAGTATACCTCAAACAATGACTATCCAGTCTATCATTTTGTCAGCTGAGGATCACAGTATCCTTTATGAAGTGCGGCAGCTTGTTTTAATTTTGTGATCATCAATCATTCTGTGAGAGAAGGCGTCAATCTTTTTCAAATAGTTTATCTCTCACTTTGCAGCAAAAACCTCTTCACGCAGGGAAAACATCTCCACGCCGACTGTGGGCGTCTCCATCACAGTTGCTAAAAAGAGATTATCTGTCGTGAGGAAATGACCGTAGCCTCTCTTCGTGAGAGATCCACTCATGTGTTTGCCGAGCAAACCCGAGACTAACTGAATGTAATTCCATGGATAATATCCCTGCTCCTGAATTATGATGTTTTTTATCAGGTAAGGGATTAGGATGGTACAAGTGATTTGTGTTAACTTAGAGGAGGAGAATCGAGCAAAGCGTGAAGCATATTGAATATTCTGTTAATGTGCTGTGCTGGTATTTGTTATGGCTTTAAAAAAAAAAAGAGAAAACAGATGTTTGTGTTAGAGCGTTCAATCCCTAGGCACATCTTCAGGCGGCATACTGGGAGAAAAACAACATCGTTCACACCATTACTTTCATTTCACACACCCACCTAACCAAACACCCACACACTCAGCTGCTGGCTTCACCTCTCTTAAGGACGAGAGGAAAAGTCAAACTCTAAAACGTATTTCAGGATTTAACACAAACAGGGCAATGCACAGCTCTTCGCTCAAGTTTTTGAACTTGCATGTTTGGCTGTGTGTGTATTTGTGTGTGTGTGCATGTCTCACTGAGAGAGGCCCACTGATATCGCTGGAGAAAGTTCATGAATCATTGAATGCCTCTGCCGAGGTTTGCAAAACGCCGGTGCCTGCTGCACTCTCACACTCTCTCTCTTTTGCCTCATTCCCTCTCTTCTTCATCTCTCCCCCTCATCACATCTCTGTCCATTTTCCCTCCTGCTCCTCCTCCTCCTTCCACCTCTGTCTCCTCTTGATATATTACTCCATCTCTCCCTGTCCTTCTCCCTTTTCATTTCTGCCCCTCACTCTCCTCGTTAGAGGAGAAAACGACCTGCTGCCAGGAGAGCAGTCTGCTTTCTGAGAGGCTGCCTCCTGTGTTTGAGAGGGAATCTTTTAGAAAACCACATCAGCAGTAAGGGCATCCTGAGGTCCAGCCGGGAGAGAGAGGCAGAAGTTTGAGACAGGTCACAGGGGAAGTAGAACTGGGTTTCAAACTGTTAATCTAGTACTATTTGAATACCAGGCAAAATATGTACACTGGGCATTAACAAGTTCCAGAAGCTGGGACTTAATGTTCTTTGATCACATATTCCCTTAATTAAGCCTGGATACATTCATTTTTGGCAACTAAAGATCTAAACACAACACTGACATTTAGCTATTTATTTATTTTTTTGCTTAAAAAGTCCATATGGATAATGCTTTGCATATCCGGCAGAGTAGCACAAGCAAACATCTGAAGTCATGTTGTCGATAAAATCCGTACTGTTTCATCTCTGTTTTGGTCTCCACCTGCTCATCAGTAAAAGTCTGCCTCTTTAGCTGCTAAATGTTCCAGTGTTCACCAGCTAGTGTTGAGAACAGTTACCACAGCTGATGAGAAATTTAAGATGTACGGTGTATTCAACCAAAACAGTGAGCTGAAAGACACTAAAACAACACTTTGTGGAGCTTTGGGGAAAAGTGTAAAGTTGGGTGATCATTCTCTGTGGATTTATTATCATCAGCGGCACCTTTTACATTTCATATAGTCATCTGATCCCGCTTTTATATAAAAGAAGTTTATTTCAAACTGTAGTTTTTTATGTTTCTTGGGGGCAAAAATGTCAAGAAAAAATAAAATTAAACGCAATTCATTTTATTTATTATTTAGTTAAACCTGGCGATACTGTGTATTTTCTAATATTCAACAAATCCCATGAAATGATCAAACTGAAAATAACAAGCCTTGAGTGTGTATTCAGAGTCTGTTGTATCTTTTTCCCCTGTGCCACAGAGCTTCCTTGTTGTCCAAAAACTGTTAAAAACACACCAGTAAACCACAGTGTCGCACTGGGTGCCTTTATGAACATGAACACATGCATACACACTCACACACACACACACACACACACACACACACACACACACACACACACACACACACACACACACAGACGCACACTGTAGTTTATTGTCACTCAAAACCAGCACACACTGTTGGTTTAGTCTTGTTTAGCTTAGTCCAGGTGTGGTATTGATACCAGTATCAACAGGATCCAGACATAGGAGGGAAAACACAGCACATGCAGACACACACACACACACACAAAAAAAAATTAAATAAATGGAGGAAAAAGAGTAGACGAGGTGAGGAAGTGCTGCGGTTTTATAGGAAGAATAAAAGGAAATGCAAATTAAAGATGATCACTGTAACAAGGTCCATCTTGATGTGTAACACAGACCTCGTGCTAATTGCTACATGCACTGACGCAGGGAAAACACCCAGCCGTGATCACCTCCGCAAGATTTAATTAACTACTCATGACTTAATGACCCTAATAACAGCCTGGGAGGCAGGCTGGGGGAGTGGAGCGTGGCGGTCTGCAAACACACACAGTTGGTGAAGTGATGTTTCTTATGTGCTTGATATGCACCACATATGTGCTGATGCATATTCGCAAATGCACCCATGCTCATTTATTTTTTTGAGTGCTTTCCCCACAGATTTATTTCCCCCCTCCGCCCAACTCTGACATCCATCTCTTTACATCCTTGTACCTCCTTGCCCTCTTCGTTAGGGAACCTCACTGAGGACGTGTTTCAAGTGAAAATGCTACGAAAGGAGGCTGCTCCCCCCCGACGGGCCACCCCATCTCTGGCGGAGGTTGACCCTGAAGCCTCTGCAGGTGAGATCCCCCGCTCGTAGAAGGTGGTACGCTCCTGAAGCGCAGCCTGAGGCCAGCTTTTTCTCACTGGTTCTCTGTACTTTTCCTGCCATGCCAGTAGAACGTGGGACGTGAATCGACTTTACAATGCAGGGGCAACATAGGATGGCTCCCAGTCACTGGCACCTTCAGATTTGTGGCCATCAGGTGTATATGTAGGTGTATATAGTGGCCTTTATAACCAGACACCAGTCACTTTAACTCACACCAACTTCCTCCTTATGTGTTTTTATTGAGAGGATAGCTCTCTCAGCAGAACTGCAGAGCCTTTACCTCCAGATCAAACTATAAAACTATTTGGAATTAAGCAAAGCAATACATTAAGCAATACCAACTAACGAGCAGCAGATCAACCCATACGGGATGGTCAGTGTTAGATGATTCTGCAAAACCCTGGATCACATTCAGTGACAATGTTTGATTGCGCCTAATGCAAACAGTCCGCCTCCACACCTTTGCTTTACCATACTGTAAAACAAAAGGCTAAAGGAGGCTAAAGGTGGGCACTGCTCAAGAGAAAAGACTGTCAGACTGAGCACTGCCATGAAGTAGGTTGGTAAGGTAATCCCTTTTGAAACTTTTCTTAAACTTTTTTGAATTTTATTTATCATCTTTGACCAGCCTCTCTTATCTAGCAATGTAACTCCAACTGAGCACAGCTACAAGGCTCTGTATTCATCCAAACACTCCAAAGGCCTATAACTGCTATTTACAGTTACAAAAGGTAACTTCAGCATTGTCTGTAAACTTATTGAAAGCCACAGGTAATCAGGAGTGACATTGTAAACCTAGAGCTGCAGGTCTTAGCCAGTGCCACTTGACACTGAATTACAAAAATCTAGCCTTGAGTGCCTAGACCAGCAACAACAGAGTGGAGTTTCAACTCCAGAACCAAGGTCCCCCAAGAACACTTGTCCGACCTGACGAGGGCAGAGAAAGATAACTCGAAGCAGAGTCAAGGAATCAATACACAGCAAGATATGAAAATATGAAAAGTGACATGTGAAAGCGGTGTGTGTGTGTGCAGAAGCTTCAACGGCCTTGCTTTCCTCACGCCATCCCCTCCCACACAATGGGATTAGTGGCTCTCGTCCCTGCAAATTTGACAGTTGTAACTCAATAGACGCAGTGGCACTCGCAGGCACGCACAGGCTTGTGTGTTGAGGCAAAAATGTGCACGTGTGCTTCTGCGCTCATATAGCTCGTGATGGTACACGGCGAGCATGTGAGAGTTAGCCTCGGTCGGCCCACTCAGCACAGCGGGGTGCAGAGTAAGAGAGACACGGAGACGGGAAAAAGTTGTTTTATATGTTGCAAAGAGACAGTTCTTCAATTTAATTATTTATCAGGACTCAAAACCACTGCTCACGCTATCCGATTCCCCAGTTTGTGCACAGACTTTGATGTTTAATCGTGGGCCGGCACACATGCGAGTCGGCCAGCTATAGTGGGCTGCTCCTCACAGCAGGAGACGCCAGAGAGAGGGCAAGAGACATGGAGAGGGTGGGAGAGTGAGAGACAGAGAGGAGGAGGGGATGCAAAAGACAAACTTTTCATGCAGCAAATATGACAAAGATTGAGAGAATAAGCAAGATAGTTTTGGGTGGATGTATGAGGAGGGAGATGAAGAAAGACGGAGAGGAGTGGGGGAGCAAAGGGAGGAGGGACAGACGGGGTGAGCAAGGAGGGAGGAAGACAACGCTGGAAGGCAGAGTATATCTGACTCTGACAATGAGGAGGATTAGAGATGTGTCAGAGACTAGCCTGCAGCGTCCTTCTCACTGTCACTGTTTGTGTGTGTGTGAATGGAAGGGTGTATCGTGCTGTCCTAACACCACCTCACTCCGTCCATCTATAACTCACTACTTTACTTACCACTATAGGCTAGATCTAGGGCCACGCAGACTATTGGCAATATTCAACATGCTGATGAATGAAAGGATTTTTCTTGGAATACATTTGTTTTAGAAAGGAACTTTAGACATCTACAATTCTATGACATATTCCATATGCTGCTGAAGATACAGCTACTAAAAGGACCTTGTAATGAAAATGTCAGGGCATGAGGGATGACCTACATCATGAGCTCCATTCCATAATCCCTCATACACTGTTGTCATTTTGTTGGTAATAATCCTTGACACTGCACAGAACGACAACTTAAGTAACGTAGATGATGACTGATCTATAACCTGTGACAGATAGTCTTTTCTCATGTGTTTGACAAGCCTGGAGGTCTGTGTCTGACCATCTGACCGCTTTAGTGATGTCATAGTAATTAACTTGATGAGTAAAATGTTATTATAACCGACAGGTCATAAGAAATTCTCAAAAGCACCTGAATGCACCACTAAGCGTCTTTAAAACATTCTTTGCTCATAACAACTTGATAAAAAAATAAAGGTGATGTAACAAGTCAGGAGCCAGGTGAGCTGAATAGAGAAGAGGAGAGTGAGGAGACAGGAGCAGGTTGTGTTGGATTTGAGGTGCACTGCTCCTTTAATCTGCCCTTCCTGTGGCCTTGGTTCCACCTGTGTGGCAGTGACTATGTCTTTACCCCCAAACCCCTCTGCAGAGAGGCAGATTGGAGACATGTTGGCCCTCAGCATGACTTATGTAACTCACAGCAGGTCCCAGGACACACACACACACACACACACACACACACACACACACACACACAAACACACATGGATGCAAACACACACGTGGTCAGCTCTGGTTTTGCAAACTTATCCTTGCAGATAGTGGGTATTATAGGCTTCTCTTATCTTAAGCACCTGTATGTGTGTGTGTGTGTGTGTGTAAGAGAGAGAGAGATGTAATGGTGTAATTGGAGGTAAGCAGTGAGTGCAGCAGGGGTCTCAGCTGACAGTAGGAAGGATTAGAAGATTGCCAAAAGTCTGATCTAGGCCTCCACACAGTCTTACACCAGACACAGTCTTGTCTCTGCTGTTACACTAGCAACACACACATGCATGCGTGCACACACACACACACACACACACACTCAGTAGAGGGCCCAGTTGGGTTTATTTTGCTTGTGTGTGTCCAAGCATCCTGTGAATCCTGGACAAGGACACTGTGGCATCACAGAGCCCATCTGTGGGACACAGAGTAGGGACATCTGTCCATCTGACACTCTCTCTCTCTCCTACATACACACACACAGAGGAAGAGAGAGAGCGAGCAAAGCGAGAGGGAGAGCTTCATCAAAGAAACAGTGAGAGGACACAGAGAAACGCGACACAGGAGTGTTTTCCTGTTTATGCATGACTGTGTGAGTGAGGCCCGGAGTGTGTGCACTGCATTAGCCTGTCTACTCACAGCTGTGCTCATTCACAGCTTTCACACTCATCAACAGCACAAACACACACACACACACACACACACACACACACACTCACACACGCTATTGATGATGATGTAGACATCCTCTGAATATGTTGCATGCTTAATATTGTCTCACTGTCTATGTGATCAATCCTACTTGTGCATATGTGTGTGTGTGTGTGCGCGCGAGTGTGCGCTGTAGTATAGTAGTAGTAGTACTATAGTAGTAGTAGTAGTATACTATAGTACTACTATATCTGTACATCTACAGACAGGCAAGGGCTGACTGGTTGACGTGGCAACACGGTCAACAGATGCAGCAGCATCAGTGACACACTGGTCACACACTGCTCATGAAGGCTGCTAACTTCAACTATTTGCAACACATTTGCAGCAATTTTTCAGAGTCTTAACTTTTCTTGATGTGAACACACAGACATGAAGCACATATTTTTACATTCTGGGGTGGCAGTTGTCTTAATTCAGTCTTTTTTTGGTGGCATCATGTATTTTATCTCCAAAGTACAACATGTTGGTGCAGACAAAGTTACATTATTTTTTGGTGTGCAGAGCAGGCAAGAAAGTAAGTAAAAACTAAATTTTTCAGACTGACAGCCTTGATAACTTAACATTCAACTGCCTCCTCTGTGCCTGGCAGTTGATGTTTCAAATATCACATTTGCACGTGATGTGAGCCTTCAAACCTCATCCCTTTTAGCCAATCAAATGCTAGCATCTGCATGTCTAAATTGGTTGCCTTGGAGATGTAACCTCTAGGAGGGCACATCAGAAAAATGTGACTTCACTCCGAAGATAATGAGAATGAGTTTGCTCAGATATTGGAAGGGACATGTCCTCACTGTCCATATGCAAACCTGTTCCCCAAGCTGGCAGCTGCCTCTCTTCAAAAACTGCACCGCCATCACATCAACTTTGTCTCATTTACCCAGTCTGTCCATCCATCTATACTGTCTAACTTTCTATCCATCCACCCATCCATCCCCAAGGCTGTAAAATCTGCTTGTTTGCTGAAACGATGAAATATCACACCTCAAGAACTGCAGTCAATTATACACTCACAAACACACACACACACACCTGGCAGGTCTCAGTCCTTGATGCTTCCCGCTTCAACAAGAGAAATTCTGCTGTCGTAGAGGGATGGGAGGTGTGTGTGTGTGTGTGTGGGGGGGGGGGGGGGGGGGGGGGGGGCTTTTGGGATGTAAAATGCCAGAAAGACAAAGAGAAAGATTCAGAGCAAGAAGTGAAGGAACAGGAAATGGGGGGGGGGGGGTGACTCAAAAGAAAGATGATATACACTGCCAAACAAAGACATGAGGAGTGAGAGCTAAGACAGACACAGAGAGGGCAAAGTGGGATATTGCAGGACAAGCAGAGGGAAGGAATCATGTGCAGGATTAGTGACAGATGAATAGTCGAGTCGCCTGTCCCTGCTCTCCTCTGCTTTTCTGACACTCGCTCCCTCGTCCTCTCCATCTATCTCTCCCACCAGCCGCTTTTGCTCTCTAATCAACTCTGATGTCAGGAACGCCAAAACTGATTCCAGCCCTCCAGGGGAAGTACCATGTTACACACCCTCAGTGCAGAAGATCTGGTCCCATGGGGAGTGCAAGTGAAGATGGTAACAGAGCTATCCCACGGTGAAGGTACATCACACGCAAAAAGAATCACATATTCACGAACAATATTCAAGTTTTTGTGATGTTTTTTAAAACACATTTTCCCTCATTTATTTCGCTGTGTGTTCTTCACTAGAATTTGAAACGAAACTCCGCAGTTTTTTTAAACAAAGCTTGTGCTGCTTGCAGTGATGGAGATTTCAAAAGCTCTGTAGGATTCGAAAGGTTCTTAAAAGTATAAAAGGGCATCAATTATTGCTTTTCTTCAAATATAGCTAACTTTTGTTGAATATTCAGAATGAACACATACAGTCATGTTCCCACCATGGTCGGTTTACCTTACTATGGAGCCCTGGGAAAATATGAATTGATGTCAACAAGTCCTCTAGAACATCATTTATAGGCGACCTTCAGGACTCATAGAAGCATTTTCAGATCGTTTAATAAGTGTTATTCTTCCAACACCATTACAAATTTCCATTAAGAGACTGTCATCCTGGTTACAATAATAAACATCTGGTTATGAGTCAATAAAGTTTGTGGCGATGGTTACAAGAAACCAATGTTGACTGTCTGCTGGAAACAGGAAACAGACAGCAGTCTCCAGTTTTAAAGTGTATTGTTTTGTTGATCCATCAATCCACCCCAGCTTCCTCCCTACATGGACTTTGTCGCTCTGTAAATTCACTTCATAATTAATATGGCTGTTTGAAAATAAGCACGTGTATGTCATTTTGGGTTAATTCCTGAAAAGACTGCCTGTTTTGTCTGTCTAGACAGTGTCAATATTGCCTCATTGTCGCTGTGTGATACTGCTTTTTAATTTAGTGGCAATGTGACGACTTCTTTCATGGTCCTTATGTTCAAACAAAGTTTCAGTGAAATTATGACAAACCATTTGAGGCCAGAGCTTTCAGGAGATATTGAGTTCTGAGGACCTAGGATGGTTGCAAATTCAGCTTCTTCCTTACTCTTGAATGAATGAATGAATAATTTTATTTTTGGTCACATACATCACAATACACTTTAACAATTCACATCAAAACCAAAAAAAAGAGTAGGCTGAAGCGCCTGGCTTATTGTAGCCTATCCTGAAGTTTTCTTAATTTACCCAGAAAGTCAGCCAAACAAAGATCTTACTAAATGATATTATATACCAGCATTTTTTTTAAATTTACATGTTTACCTTTAAGTTTTAATTTTAGCTTTCCTGGTAGTTATTAATTAACTTATATTTTAAAGATTTCTTGAACTTTAACAAAGAACTGCTGGTTTTAAATTTGTCAGTAAGCTCATTCCACAGTTTTTATGCCTAAAACAGAAATACATCTGCGCTAAATTTTAGAGTATTGGATTCCATGAAAAGCTTATTAGTATGTTCACAATATGAAGCTTTGTTAATGATTCTTATTGCCCTTTTTTGAAGTTTAAATATTGAATCTGTAATTGTTTTACCAACATTTCCCCAAATTTCTGCACAATATGACATGTATGGTAACACGAATGATGAATACAAAATAAATATTTCATGTAATACATTCTTAATTTAATTTAAGAAGGGGGGCCGAAGGGTGTGCTCCAACTACAGAGGGATCACACTTCTCAGCCTCCCCTGGAAAGTCTATTCCAGGGTACTGGAGAGGAGAATCCGGCCGATAGTCGAACCTCAGATCCATGAGAAACAATGTCGTGGTCGTGGAACACTGGACCAGCTCTACACCCTCCGCAGGTTACTTGAGGGTTCATGGGAGTTTGCCCAATCGGTCCACATGTGTTTTGTGGACTTGGAGAAGGCATTTGACCGTGTTCCCCACGGCATCCTGTGGGAGGTGCTCCGGGAGTATGGGGTACGGGGCCCTTTGCGAAGGACTGTGCGGCCTCTGTACTCCCGGAGCAGGAGTCTGGTCCGCATTGCCGGCAGTAAGTCGGACCTGCTCCCAGTGCATGTTGGCCTCCGGCAGGGCTGCCCTTTGTCACCGGTCCTGTTCATTATTTTTATGGACTGGATTTCTAGGCGCAGCCAGGGCCCGGAGGGTGTCTGGTTTGGTCATGGTTCTCGACCGGAAAAAAGGTGGTCTGTCCCCTTCAGGTTGGAGGAGAGTTCCTGCCTCAAGTGGAGGAGTTTAAGTATCTCGGGGGCTTTTTCATGAGTGAGGGAAGATGGGAGCGTGAGATTGACAGGCGGATTGGTGCAGCGACAGCAGTAATGGGGTCGTTGTATTGGTCCGTCGTGGTGGGGGGGCTGAGGGAGCTGAGCCTTAAGGTGAAGGTCTCAATTTACCAGTCAATCTATGTTCCTACTCTCACCTATGGTCATGAACTTTGGGTCATGACCAAAAGAACGAGATCTCGGATACAAGCGACTGAAATGAGCCTCCTTCGCAGGGTGGCGGGGCGCTCCCTTAGGGATAGGGTGAGGAGCTCTGTCACCAGGGAGGAGCTCGGAGTAGAGCCGCTGCTCGATGTGGAGGAGTCACCTCAACTGGCTCCTCCACATTGAAAGGAGCCAACAAAAACCATGAATTTTGTTTTCTTTTCACTTAAAGATAATTTATTTAAATCAAAAAAAATTTTTAAGTAACTTAATTCGGCTTGAACTTTAATTACCAGTTATTCCCTCAGCAAAATAAATTAGTTTCATCTGCAAACATAACAAACTTTAGGATATTGAACTCTTTACAAATATAATTTAAATAAAGTATAAACAGCTTAGGCCCCAGTACTGGGCCTTGAGGCACCCCACAAGATATCCTTCTTTGTTGCAATACTGTACCATTAATTTCCACATACTGAAATCTGTTGCTCATATACCTCTGTAGCCAATTATTTGCCATTCCTCTTATTCACATTTCTGTAACAGTAAGGAATCACTGATTGTATCAAAAGCTTTGCTCAAATCTATAAAAACCCCAATAGCATGTTGTTTGTCATCTATTATCTAAGTCCATCACTGCTAAGGATGTTGATCTGTTACTTCTAAGCCATGTTCCTGATCATTCAGTGATTTATTTTTCTCAATAAAGCTATCTAGTCTTTTAACAAATAATTTTGGAGCATTGAGATAGTAATGAGACTGGTCTATAATTTGTTACAATATCCTTTTCACCATTTTTATAAACTGGGAATATTTTGCCAGTTTCATTTTCTCTGGAAAAGTTCCAGTTAAAAAGGACAAGTTGCATATATATGTGAAAGGTTCAACTATACTATCAAAAACAGTTTTAATTATTGACATATCGATATTGTTTGAGTCTGTGGATTTTTTATTCTTAAACTTTCTAACAACTTCTAACACATCACTCTCACACACACCTCCAAGAAACATGGAACCGTTATTATTGACAGAAATATTAAAGTCTTTTACTGTTCCATCATTTTGTGGAATTGCTTTTGGTTAAATTTGGACCCACACTTACAAAAAAATCATTAAATATGTTAACAATCTCCTTAAGGTTATCTGCATCTGTACCATCTGTTTTAACAATGCGAGTTGACCAATTTTTATATTTATGCTGTTCAGTCATAACTTTAATAACACCCCAAGTTGCTTTCACATTGGTTATGTTTTTTTGCAGTAATAATACTGTTTTTATTCTCTCATAATAACTGTCAATTTGTTTGATATTTTTTATATTTGTACTCTTTTTCTTTAGTTTGATGCTTTGTATATTCCCTGTACAGCTGATTTTTCTGTTTCCAAGCCTTTTGTTATCCAAGGTTTCCTCATCTTATTGGGATTTAGTCTAAATTTTATTACAAGGCAATGATGATTGTAAAATACCAAGAACGTCTCCAAAAATGCATTATAAGAATCATTAATGTTGTTTACATGAACATCCTGCCAGTTATGACTTATCAAGTCAGATTTAAAAGCTTCTATTGCTTCCGGTGTTCTCACTCTAACCAGTCTGTAAGTTTCTTTTCTTCTTGGTTTTAGTTTCCTAGACTCAAACTCTGCAAAGACAGGCAAAGACTTTTGTCTGTCACTAGTAATCCACTTTTAATACTTTTATCTGTTAAATTTACAAAAATATTTTCAATCAATGTAGCACTATCAGTTGTTATTCTACTGGGTTTTAATATTAATGGGTATAGACTTAAAGTAAACATATTATTGACAAATTCTGCAGTTTCTCTGTGTTCATTTGATTTTAACAAATCAATATTGAAGTCACCACAAACCAAAATCAACTTATCACTTTGCTTTTCATATAGCTCAGAGATTTTCTTACTAAACTGATCAATACAAGAACCTGGAGTTCTATAAATACAAGTAATTATAATGTTGTTTGCTCTTCCATTACTTATTTCAATAGTTACACTTACCATTAAATCATCAATAACTATACTCATATGATCAATAGTTTTACATTTTATACTATTCATTACAAACAAGGCAACACCTCCTCCTCTTTTGTTCACCCTGTTCTGTTTAAATAATTCATAGCCCTCCAGTTCAGTGGCCATCTCCTTACTGTCACACAACCAAGTCTCTGAAACGGCTACAACACTAAATTTGAATGGCAACTGTTGTAAATAGTCCTTAATTTTGGAGAAGTTGCTGTAGAGACTCCTGCTGTTAAAATGGATCACAGAAAAACATTCTTGTGTAAATTCAAGTTCATCTTCTGAATAATAGCCACATTCCCACTGAAAGTTCTGGCAGAGATGTTCATCCGGGTCAATACTATTTTCTGAATCATAGTTTTTGTGCTCTTGAAGCTTCAGAGTTGTAAAATGTGTCTCCATTCTGACTTTTCTTTGTTCCTGCAGGCATTCTCAATTTTCCATCAAAAACAAAACAAAAACAGACCACAATAGCAAAAAAAGGCAAGATCTTCACCACTTTGTCGGTCTCCATTATTTGTATCGATCCAGATCTTTGATTTCCCTTATAGTTATTGTTTTTGCTTGCTCTGGAGTTCCATTAAGTTTGATCATTACTTTACTGTTCCTTGTCCATGTATCTTAAATCCGCTTTTCTTTCTTCAGTATTCTTGCCTGCCGTGCAATCTCAGATGTTTATTTACATATACTCCAGTGCCTTTGAGTTTCTTTGTTAGCTTTAACAGTTCAATTTGTGTTTGCTGTTGACAAATCTTATGATTATCTTTGGTATATTTTGCTTTTGGGAATGGTATAGCATGCCACAATATTTTTTATCATCTAGGGGGATGTCTTTGCTGTTGAAAAACTTAATGACTTGTTGTTCAAATGAGTGTAATTCACCTGGTGGAGCGTCCTCTCCCTCCTTGTCCCCCGGCTGTAACCCTGGCATAGGAGCGCTGGGTTGTCACAAGTCCAGGTACAACCAAGTCATCCATCCTTGTGTATTGTTCCAATTCATCCAATCTTCTCTCAAGCTCTTTAATTTTCTTGTCCTTTTCCTGGATCACAGTCTTTAGTTGTTGCACTTCATCAATCAGCGACACTAAGTCTTGTTTTTTTACCATCTTGCTCAGTTCATCTGACACGTAATTCAGCGACTTCTTAATTTCCTCAATATCTTTCACAAGCTTCTTTGCCATCTTGACTCTTTTTTTCTAACACAGTTTGTGTTGGTGATTTCCCAGGTGTTGCAGTAGGCCTTTTTCTGGTTCACCACCACATGTACAAAAAAGTGGCTTGTAGCTCCAATATTTTCAAAAATATTTCCAAGAATTAGAGGAGCACTTTACAATAAAGTGCAAGTGTTACATAAAACTGATGGATGGCGACTCCTTCAGGAAATATTTAATGGATTGTCAGAGCTGACACACCAGACTCTCCTCACCGGCAGCCATCTTTGAACCCTTTGAACTGGACAATGCAATCTTCATGACCTCAGTGTATCTATCTCTGACTGTAGGATGAGACTGTCATTGAAATTCTACTAGCCAGCAAAACAAGGTACTGATATGCCCCCTCTCTGTGCCTTCAGATTATATTGTTCTTTGTTTCAGACTTTATTTTGAGAACTCTCCTCTCGTTTCAAATGTCTCACTACCTGCCTTTGTGTACTTCCTGCCTGTGTGATTGCCTGCCTTGCCCTGAGTAATTTCACCTGTCCCTCATTATCTCTCCCTCCCTTGTGTATTTACTCTGTGTGCTCCCCTCTCTCACCACCAGTTCATCTTGTTATCCAGTTTAAAGTGTTTAGTGTTCCTGGTTTTTTGATCTCTGCTTGTTTACCTGACCTTGGGTTGCACACTGAAATTGTTGTACATCTTGCCATATTTGTCTGCCTTTTCCACTGACTGATCTCCTGTGTAGTGAACCTTTTTCTGGCAACTCATGACCCTCGTAATCATTTAATTAGGACCACCTGGTCATTTAAGAAAAATAAATAAATAAATAAATAAAATAATAAAAATAATAATAATAATTAGGGCTTATTTGGTCTTGGGATCAATCTAGCAACTTTGATAATGAAGACCTGCAGAAGCAGTGAAATACAAAAGTCAACCCAGAGCCATAATATGTGGCTAGATAAAATGTGTTGTTTACTTGTTACATTCTTATTTAGTGTGCAACACAGAGAAGAAGAAATTCCAGTAATGAGTACAATGCTGACACAGAATACTTTTATAAAACCGTCAGGCTCCTGAATGAATTGATCTACATACTGTGAAGAAGCAAACACGCTGAAAAATGCCTGAGTCATACATCTTTGGCTTCACTGCTCATTTCCTCCTTCTACAGTCTCTAGCCCATCTCATGCATCTTGTAAGTAGATGAAGCTCTGCCAGGGCGCCATTTCCATTTCACAGTACAATACAAAGCCATAAACAAAACTGCATGAATCACTGTAAACAATACCAGCGACATGACAAACGCCACATGGAGATGCTCTCAACAGGCGCCACGTGACTCGCCACCGTCCCTCTCTGCTGACAAGAGTTACAGTCAGGAAACAAGACAGTAACAAGCACAGGGCGTAGAAAAACGTTCTGTGACGCTCCCCAGAGCAGGCAGTTCTAGACGATCCTCTCCACCACCTACCCACCCCTCCAACACACACATACACCACTCAACAACACCCCCAATCTGCTGGGCTCGGCAGCGAGAGGGAACTGGGATGTGACAAATCAGCCGGGATCCTGGCAGTCAACTTCATGCCCGGCGATAATGAGCTCCCGCCGGGGACGACTCTCACAGGGAGGGGAATTGCAACGTGGAAAAACGTTAACGACGCGCTAATCGGCCAAGATGGAGTGTGCAAAGAATTCAAAAAGAACAAAAAAAAAAATTAAGTTATCCTCTCAGGGAGGAGTGTGTGAAAATGTGAGGAGGGGAAGGTGGGGTGGGGTTGGGGGTGTGGGGGAAGTGATCTGAAGACAGGCAGATGGGCGAACAAACACAACCAGGAAGAGGGGATGAGAGCGGAAGCCTCTGCAGAGGCTCCGAGTGTATGCTGGATGTGCAGGGGATGAGGACGGCCTGGATCAGAGCACATGGTTTCAGTGCTGCGTAAGCCTCCCTCGGTGCGGCAGGTGGAGGATGCAGCATGTGTGTATGAGCGTGTGTGTGCTTACAGAGCAGGTGGGTGAGTGAGTAGCTGTGTCATTTGGAGTAGCCCGGAGCTGCAAAGACACCATAGGAGGCCTAATTCAAGCCTGTGTGTGGGGAGTGGAGGTGGTAAAAGGTGTTTGCATGGGGGCAGCGCTTGACTAAGGCCTGTACTTACTGCTGAGTACTCTCACTGCATACTTACTCCTTAGTACTGCTACTTTCTAATCATTATAGGTACATGTGTCAGGTATTACAAATACAAGATGTCCAGCTGGTCAGTATGATGTCATAGGGTCTTAGAGTACACCTAAGGCATTTGTACCTTTGAATTATTGCACACCAGTGCAGATAAACACCGTAGACTATAGTAGATAGAGCCAACATGACATCACCCAGTTGCTTGTGGACAACCGTTTTGAATCCTCGAGTTTGGCATTATGGACGTCACCGCCATCTTGGTTTTTTACAGCCAGCAGTGACCATATTTGGATGAGACGGTGGAGTTGTGGAGGTGACACACTGCTACACTTCTGTCCTGGTTGGATCTGACTGAGAACCTGAGGACATGCTGTTGTAGCAACTTGTCAATCACAAGGTACCCCAGCCCTAAAAACTGCCTTGCTTTATGTTCTAGTTAACTATAAATGTGACAATAATTTACAAAATGAACATCATGCTGTATTGAAGAAAAGTAGAGACTAGCACCTGAGACCATAAACACATTAAGAAACAGTTTATTGAAGAAATAAATTAAGTGAGAAGCATTATGTTTTTCCTTTCCACGACTGGCTCTACTGGTTAAGATGACTCTGGATGCTTTTACATGTTTAATCTGATTAGTTTGGTCCGGTCCAAGGAAAAAATGGTACATAGCTGTCTTTTAGTTCTGATGCGTTCATGGTATTCCTAATTGATTTATGACTGGAAACTCATTTATTGGACAGTTTGGTGATGTCATTAAGTATCATAAGCTTTCACAAAAGACTAACCAAACCAAAGAGGTTAAGTACGAAAGGAGCTTAAATCTCCATGCGTGTTCCTCAATCACAAGTAAACTGAAAACACGTCGCGGATGTCAAATATTGACAAGACCCTCAACAGATCAGATTTCAGTCTATGACTTCTAAGGCACCTATTGATGATCCACATTTAACAGCGATACTACCAAGCTCTATGGTACATTCCTCATGTGCTGTCTTGGGACACCACTCTGGCCTTTTGTTTCTATTTCTGTATGATAATTAGATGAGTCTGACATACTAATACATAGTGTGTGTTCTAACAAAGATTTAAACTACATTTTTTATGTTAATATTGTTTGTGCATGATTTGTGCTGTAGGTGCTGCTGTGCAGCTTGCTAATCTTGAGCACTGCCACCTTTTCTATTCCAATAAAGCGCTGGTTTGGGGTTTGTGTGGGAGCAAGGGCTCAATTTCACTGCAAAAACCTGTCAGAGAGTGCTTCATGTGATGTAGCAACCAGTGGATTGTTACCTCAAGCACTGCTTCAGCTACTAATTGATTTTTTTTCACAATATTGACATTGATAATGACAGTTTGTGCTCTACTGCTGCTATCAACAACAATGCCTCTCTTTTTTTTTCTCTAAACCTAATTCCTTTCCCTTGGCTTGTCCCTCGGGTTGTGCACACAGCAGATTTCAACATAATACAAACAGACCCAGAGCTGCTTCACCTGTTTTCCAACTCACAGACTTTCTGCCTTCAAACAAACCTCCATGAAATGTCACAGGAAGGAAGAGGAAGAAATCCTTCCCTACCTTGTCTTGTCATGTCTGGACCGCAGCATGTGGCATTTTACACAACCACCAAGACCCTGTCACCCCCCTCCTCCATCGCCATTCCTTACAGTTGGTGCAGCCACAATGAAGAGCCATTTAACTTGCATTTAGAAGCCCTGGGAGAAGCACATTTGTCCCCTCCTGTTCTAAATAATGACCAATTACCAGGGAGTGTGAGGTGGGCATCAGCAATGTGGATGAGACGTTTCAGACAGCAGAGAAGCTGTCATGGGCGGGTGGGCGGCTGGAGGTTGGACAGGGGGTTTAGGCCTCTAATTGGAGGCAGATTTCACACTGATATTTGTGATGATACTGCAGCAAATCGGGGAAAAAGAGGGGGAAGGAAGGGAAACAGGGACAAGGGAGGGGAATATGAGGGCGTAAGCAAGAAAATAGCCAATAAAGAGAGCAACAGACAGGTAGTGGGAGATGGGGTAAGAGGAATGAAAGATGATAAGAGAACTGTGAGAGGGAGGATGACATGAGGAAAGATGGGAAGATAGAAAGAAAAAGAGGAAAGAAGAGAACAGGCCCCGCTGCTGTTTGTCTTGCAGGGATAATATTCCACCAAAGTCTAATTCTGTCCATAAAAGCTGCTGGACTTTTTTTTCTTTCCTCCCGCAAACTGCCCCCCCCCCCCCCCCTTCCTTTCAGAGTGATAGTTGCCTTGGCAACCATGGCAAATCTTCCTTTTCTCAAACAGATGTCCCATTTAGTTGGAAATTAGAATGTGTAAAAAACCCACGAGACGCAAATTATTTCAAAGTTCTCCGGTGGAGAGAAGGAAACGAGGGGCGGGGGAGAGGAGAAGAAAGGAACAGAAAGACAATAGAAAAAAAGGGAAGGAGCCCCCCCCACCCCCTCTTTTCTCCTCTTGTCTTCTCTTCTCTCCTCCAGTCTTCTGCGCTTCAGCGTGTGAACTGTGGAGATTAGCCAGATCATCCAGAGCTGGTGGCTTGTTCAGGAGAAGTGGAGGAGGTGTTGCGGATGGCTGGGTGGGCAACGGGGTGAAAGGAGGGGTAGCAGGGTGGCTCCCTCTCCTGCATCCGGGATGGGGTGGGGGCAAGTGGCAAGGACTATAAGCCCAGTGCCAGCATGGCAGAAGGGACACACTGTGGTGTGGAGAACTGAGCTGCCCTCGAGGGAAGGATGGAGCCTGTCCTGTGGTCCCTGCACACTGCAAAAAATATCCTGACAACCTCTTTTAAAACATGACCCTTATTTAATGTTCGATTAAGTCAGAATTAAAGAATCAATTTTTGTAAAACAACTTGAATCAACTTCTTGTTCCAAATATACAAAAAAAAAACGATACCCATTTTAATAGATTATTTGATCAGATCTAAAGGAAAAGTCCATCATTAGCACTTGAAAGAAACTGGTTGGAAAAGTGACTAACTGGCAAAATGGAAACAGCACAATGTTCTTCTGAGACGTTTCCAGCAGAGCTACACCAGAAATACTAGAGCCCCAATGTTCAGCAATCAACAGGAAGAAATCCATCATATAAGACACACATGAGACTGACTGCACCGCAGACAGTCTTGATATACTGAAAAATGCAATGCTGCCCCAAGACAAGTTGGATCTATCTCAAGGCCAGTGAAGCTTCCTGGTTAGGAAGGATATACATCTTTAGGAAGGACAAGCTTTGTTTTAAGATGATTTTTAAGATGATTACGAAGTAAGTGTGGAATGAGCACAGCATTTTGCAGCATCAGCACAGAAGATGAGTATGATCTTCTCCTATATCTGCTGAGTTACTGTAAACAGAAGTCCTGTAATGAGAAGACTGGCTCCTTCAGATGGAGAATAATCAAAATGCCTTTTCAGTTTCATCATTTATTTCTTGAATTCTGAGATAACTTTTACTGTGACTTTTTGTGATCCAAAATATTTCCTAACATCACTTCTCAAGTGGTTTGGTATCATGATTATCCATGTGACACAGTGTACTGGTTCTCCCCATTGCATTGACAAAGGAAGCAACAATAGCCTTGTTTGCTGATAGGGCAGTAGGGAAAATGGGTGAGACAGATAACCTAAATAACATAAAGGTAGATTGAGGTACATGATGGAGAATCAGCAGGGATGTCACACATGGGGAACAAGACTGAGTTGTTAGAACTCTTCCAAACACTTGGGAGATTCAAAGGAAGGAACTGCAGTGATAATGAGTTGCTACAGATCAAAACAATCCCAAAAGAGCGAGTTTAATTTGGAAACATTGCCATCAACGAGTTTACACATTAAATAAAACCTGAACTGCCTATATCAAGAGAGACAGAAGTTGGACGAATTCAGAAGTACACACACAGTACGATCATTACCCTGATATTCACTACTTCACATCTTCAACTACTACTAACTTAAACTTGTTGCCCACAGACAGGAAACAGAATGCACAAAACACACAGGTGCTAGGTTGTTGACACCCTACATAGGAAGGTAGGCCATGTTTTTAATTTCCTGCTGTACTTTTTTCACTAGTACTGCCATTGAAACTCCAGCAGAACTTGTATAAGGTTTCAGTTGTTCCAGTGAAAAATTTGGATATAAAGCCAACATATTTTCACAGCCCACAGGCAAAGCTGGATTAACCCACGGGAATCCCCTGGGCAAATATGACACATGAGCCCTGAATGAGCCCCCACATACACACATTCATCCAATAAATTTTGCCCAAATGATGCCCAAAGACTTAATTCCTTATAGTAGACATACATCCATCCATTTTCTACACCGCTTATCCGTCAGGGTCATGGGGGGTTGGAATCGATCTCAGCTGACTATGGGCGAGAGGCAGGGTACATCCAGGAATCACAGGAATGACATATATGCCTTTTAGTGGAAATGTACATTTAAGTAGTTCCACTGAAACTGTTTGTTTGCCATTCTAAATGAATGTACTGGGTGCAGACACCTCAGCATTAGAAATAAATGTTATCAAAATAAACATGAGTGTAATCCCTGTGTCTCATCCTCACCAGAAGGTGGCAACTGTAACACACAAGCTGCAAACAACCTGCATTGCCTTTCTGAACTTACTCTTTCAATTTAGTTCAATTCAATTTTTTTTATATAGCACTTTTTAAAATCAAAATCGTCTCTAGGTGCTTTACAGAGACCCAGAGCCTGAACCCCCAAGCAAGCAGACAGTGGCAATTAAAAACTGCCTTTTAACAGGAAGAAACCTTGAGCAGGACCCGGCTCACAAGGGAGAACTATCCTGCTGATAGTCGGTAAGGCTAGCATAACATTAACTTTCTGGCTTATAGCTGAGCAGAGTAGAGAAATATCTCCCAATGCCAATTCTGATAGCAAAATGCATGAAAATTAAAATAATTTAATGATTAATGGTTTATTTTTTTCTTTGTTAAGTGACTAAGGTATAAGCAGGTGTCCATACTTATATTATGTTAATTAATGGATGACATGGAGGTCAGAACTGGCCCGTGCAAAACTGAGGACATTATCCCTTATGTAAAATGCAAAAGCCAGCTTAAGACCCTTACAATTCAATTTCAGTTTCATTTTCCAGGTGCACATTACCAAACTAAATTGTTGCAAATCAAATTACAACAAACTGCCAGAAGAACACCCTTGGTCTTTGGATATTTTCCCCACTGTTTCCAACTTTCTTAAACTGACAGTCTGGCAATCATGTTGTCTCCAACTTTCTTTCTTATTGTCTGTTTTTTTTTCCATTCACAGATATCTTGTTACTACATCATTATCATTATTATGATTATTATTATTACATGTATACTGGTAGACAATACAACACTAGGTATGCCATGAGGAGAGACTGTCCAGAAAGTGCACAGTTGTCCTCATATTTAAATGATTACCAATCAGTGCCCTTTATGTAATGAAAGTTTTTCCCCAACTTTCAAGTGTAGCAGTTCAAAGCAGCAACAAACACATTCCGTCGTGGCTGGTTGACATTTGGCCGAGCTTATCGTTACCTTAACATTATGGAGTCCTAGACTTGTGATAACTTCGCTATTGAGGCAAAATATTATAAAGGCCAGCAGGTTGAAATGATATGCAGTTTGAAAGAGTAAATTACAGCCCAATTAAATAATGTGAATATTGTAATTGAGTTTTCATAGGTGTGATTATCAGTATTCATTACAAAAAGTCAAAAAAATGTCCCTTAATTTTAGTACATCGACGTGTTTATCTCACATGAACGGCTCATTTTAATGCAAATGCATCAATCTGAGTTAATCTGCCTTGTTTCACAGTCAACGCATTTATTTGTGCAAAACTGCTCTCATAAATGGAGCTGCATTTAGAGGAGGCAGCATCATCTCATTTGCTGTTTTCACTCGTGTGTAGAGAAAGACAGAAATGGAGACTGATCTGACTTCCCAACGCGGACACTTTTTGCAGCGTCCGTGGCATCCTGACTCCCCCGACTCTGTGGTCAAACACCGAACATAACCGCTCGCTGATGAACTGGCGAGACGGAAAAAAGAAGAGGTAGGGAGCGGTGTGTGTGAGTGTGTAGAGGCGAGAAGAGCGTCTTGAGGCGAGGAGGAACATACGGACAGAATCACTTTAATTCAGTTTTTTTCCCCGACAATGCCACATGCCTTGGGGAGGTAAGGCATGTGTGAAATGGAGGAAAAATGCCCTGTAGCATGCCATGACACACAAGCACACACAAATGCTGACACACACATACACACACACACACACATCCATGCATGCTGAAGTCCTGCCCCTGGAGGCCATTTAACAGGTAATTTAAAGAGAAATCCCTCCAGGGAAACGACACAGTAAATGTCCTCTCGTCTGTTCTTCCTCCCTCTATAACTGTTTATTCAGCTACAGGGCTGTAGACTGGCAGCACTCACTGAAATTGGAGAGGAGTAGGAAGAAAGAAAGGAAAAGGGAGGGCGGGAGGGAGAAGACGTGTGAGAGGGTGGGAAAGTGACAAGTGTTAAAGTAGGCCAATTCTTTTTTTCCTTTTTTCCTCTACCAACCCCCTTAAGTACCCGTTTATTAATGTTCAGTGTTCGTAGGCTACTTTATTTGGGTCCTGTGGGAATGTATGGGCTACGGGAACGGAGGTGGGAGATGGAGGAATGAAGGGGTACGGGATGGGAGAAGAGAGAGGAGAGGACAAGGCTCATGGGGATTTGAGAGTCTCAGAGTGAATCAGATGTTAATTTAGTATGGGCTCTGGTGAGGAGGCCCAGAAAAGCATGAAATCCCAGCTGTACGTCTCTCTGTCTTTTTACTTCTTTAAAGCAGCACAACGGTGGTGCTGCATGTCATAGCCCATTGACTACAACCCATGAATACATTACATTACTGCCAACAGTATTCCAAAGCATACCACATGTTTTTAGATTGATTTCCTTCCTTCTAGGCACCCATTGGTTTCAGTTCATTTGAGTGGACCATGGAAATCAACATGTGAAAGTGTCAACATGTGAGCAGTATCCACACACACAAAAAAAAAATCCCCAAAATGGTTATGGTTAACATCTGATTAAATTACAATGTCTGAAAAAAGAGAGAACTTAGAGGCGTACTATGTAAGATTTGTCAGTTACTGTTTGGAAACACACCATTAAAAATTGGCCTCTTGTCAACAAGGTAGTCAAGCGAGGTAGAGAGTGACTGATATTAATGAGAACAACACAGTTAATGAGAGAAGTAAAACGTTATTTTTTGATTCTTTCACAATGGCTTTGCTCTAAAGCACAAATAAACATGTCCACACTGCCGCACAACCCTGCTGGAAGCTGTCGCATTGCTGGATATTGCGTGAATACAGCTGAAACGCACACTTTATCCCCTTCATCCTGTCCTCTGTTTGCCACTCTGCTCTCTCTATCTGTGTGTGTGTGTGTGTGTGTGTGTGTGTGCGTGTAGCTAAGGCCCACCCTTGGTGAAGCAGACACACAGACCTGCAGCTCTTTATACTTCCATGACAGACCACAGAGGAGAGACACGATGACAGTAATGTAACCTGGTTGCTAAGTTTTTATAGACTCCCAACATCGTGCTGTACTTGTCCTGAGGACTAAATACCTGGACAGAAACGTCCCAAACAAACAAAGTCAACTCATTAGCTTTTTCAACCGTAAGGCAAAGACCTGATCAGAAGAAACAAAAGATGACTGTTCCGATGTGTGATGCAAACCGCCGGTGGTCTCTACCATACTTACGCCTTTGCCTCTGAGAGAGAGAGAACCTCCATTATTTGCACACAGGAGGTCGCTTCTCAGGGAATATTTATTTTAAGAATGTGAACACGCGGCAAATGCTGGAGAGCATTAAATGAAACCACAACATCTTTTGCAGCTCACGCGTTGGAAGTTAGACTGTCCTTTAATTGCACCAACAGGAACCATTCTTCAGAACCACGTGATGTCATTTTAAAACAAAAGCCAGTAAATGTTCACTCTGATGTATGCACCTCTAAGTTTTTCATAGCCTCCTGAAATGAAGTGAAAGCAATTGCTGTCTGGAAGGATGGGAGTCAGTCTAAAAACACAAGAGGCTTTGGACAATAGTTGGCAGTGATGTAAGCTAAACACAATTTGCAGTTAATGGGCTTAAACATGCAACACTGCTGGTAGAGTCCTCTAAGAAGTTGGATTTGTCGCTCATTCATTCCTTTTCTTCGTCAGTCAAACTTCTCTCTGAAGTGTTTCCTCGTCAGGGGGAGAACAAAGCAAAAGCTCACAGAGGACAAAAAAGGTCAAATTACCTTCATGCCATCTCCACCATCATTAGACTCATTATCTGTAAAGGAAAAGCTTTACACACCAGCACCGCATTTTACCACTCTTTTTCCACACCTCCACTCTCCCTCCTCTTTCCTTTACTTTCAGCGAGGCCATGAAAACAAGCAAGTTAATTAAAGTCGGTGAGAGTCCCTTCCATTTCTTGCTCAACAGCGAGGACAAGCCATCAAACGGATCGCAGGTAGTCCATTTCTGTCAAATGAGAGAGCCGAGGAAGAGGAGATGGAGGAAGACAAGATGGGGGGGGGGGGTTGTAGGGAAGAGGAGGAGGACTCTCTTCATCTCTTTAGTGTTTGATGAGCTTTCTTAATTGGGCCACTATAGAAGGAGAAGTGAATCCTCAATAATTAAAAAATCTAATTAAGGAGTCTTTTGCATCTCCGTCCTTAATTATTCCACGCGGAGCAGTGGGGAGCGATACATTTCTGCCGTTTTCATTTAAAGAAGAAAAAAGGGTCTCTCGCTTTCTCTCCCCTGTCGCTCCGTGCAAATCCCCCGTCAACAAACAGACGACTTTGTCTCTCTCATCCCTGTGTCTGCTTCTGTGTGTCTATGAACATGCTGTCCATCTCCCCTGCCTGTCTTACATTCGTCAGAGTCCATCATTATAAACATTTAAAGAGATTTAACCCAGTGTGTATAGACCCTTTTCCTCCCTTCTCCTCATCTGCCCCCCTGCCTGGTCTTTCTTGCTGTTTCTATCTGTCTCAAAGCTTCCTGCTGAGAGCAAAAAAAAAAAAAAAAGTATTCAAATACAAGACATACTTGCAAACAACATCTCTCACCCATGAGCAGTTCTCCCTTAGTTAGACTTGCATCTTGACCCCACAAAACATCCCCTTAGGGTTTGGAATCAAGCCTCCAACCCTATTAGTTTCAACATTATTAGGGCTGCCCCCTAAAATTCAATTATTTGAAGCATCTGTCAGAGACCCTTGAGCCAAATAGTCTCTTGTGAAGATTTTATATGCCTGGAAAATAGGCTGCAGTTTTAAATGATAAGGCTGGAAATATTCTAGATTTTTTCCATGAAAAAACTAAAACCAATGAATCCTACTGACAAATGTGTGTATCGATGTCTGATACTGTATATTGTGCCTCTGTGCTGTATATATAGAGCATCCTGCCGTCACAAATATCAGTTTGACTGACATTTGGTAAGAACTACATTGACCAGATGATAAAGGAAATTATCCTATAGCCTATGAAAACCCCCCACTATATTTTCTTTAGCTTTTTCTTTCTGAAGTTAAAATATAAAATAGGGAAGCTTCAAAGTATTTTCAAAGTAAAGAGACAACTTGATCTGAACCCTGTGTTCAGATCGCAGACACATTATTTATTTAAAAGAGGACAACACACAGGGCGCTGCAGTGGCCAGTTAAATACAAGTAAAAGCACATTTCTGGTAGATGACTTTGTAAAGTGAAATCTCTATTCTTTAAATTATGACCATTGTAATTATAATTCTTCAGAGGTGTAAACCAGTGATTTAAAGTCTTTATGTCCTGCCGTATGTCTCCAAACTCACAGATCTGTTACTCAAACTGGACTTCCTGGATGTCACACATAATTTGAATAGACATGTATTTGTTCTTATGTATATGATCTTAAACAAGTGCCAATTAGTTAGAAAGTTGTTTTATCAGATTGATTATATTTTTTTCTAAAGTGGCATTATTAGCTCATCGTGTACCATAAGAATGTAAATTGATAAAAAGCCCCCCCCAAAAAAATTTTTTTAAAAAAGCCAATGAATTTTGCTTAAAAATGACTGACTTGGTGACTTGTTTATTGAAATTGTTGTTGGTTAATTCTCTGTTGACTGACCGCTGACTTACTGAGTGTCTGGGAAACAATGAAACTATGGCAGGGGGTCAGTTGCAGGTTAATATGATCATGAAAGCAAATACATTTTCAGCATTTTTAAGATAAGCAAATATGTCAAGTGTGAAGATTTTCTTCTGCTGTAAGAATTCTATACTAGACGGGACCACGATTAGGAAAATACAGTGCAATGCCCTCAGTTTAAGTCTGTTACATATAATATATTCAAAGAAGAATGAATCACTATGGTAAAGACTTTTGTAAAAAAAAAGATGTTTTCACTCCTCTTCCTATCAGTCATGAGTTTCTTCTTAATTGGCTGCTGATGAAAAAACTGCACAGAGCCAGAAGCGCATACTCATGGCTGTGTTTGTGCTCGTACAGGAACAGATCCATAGATGTGCAAAGCTGCGTGTCCTGGCCATACAGCTCATTATTAATAATGACTCAGATGTAATCTGCCGAGGTTGCCAGATTGGTTTCTGCTGCCGAGCATCTCAGTTGCTAAATTATGAGTAGAGAGTAGTTCAGAGATACTGAGCATCCAAGATCTGTGATACCAGCTGGTGAAACTATTATGTCCTTTCTGTGTGAAGCTTTAATTTCAAAAAGTTGATTTTTTAAAGCAATATTCAGTCCAGTAGTAAAAAGTTGGAGCTCAATTCTAATTAATAAACGAAGGACACATAATACCTTTTAATTCTATGCATATAAAATGCTGGAAAGTTCTCTCCATCTGTCCCAGCATTGTAGTTGTAGCAGGGAACCACTGATATGTTAAGTTTGAATGTTCCATGAGTATCATATCAAAAGTTTTTGGAAAACATGTCATATCACATTCAGACTGTATATGAGCCGACTTTCTCATCAGGATGAGAGGGGGTAGTGGCGGTGTGACACCTGGCCATGACAGCTGACAAGAGCCCGCTGTTGGTCAAACAAAGAACGGATATTTTTGACCAGATGTCGGGACAAAACCAGGTATGTGATCTGATCTTGTCCTCACCAAGGGGTTTTTGTGCCTAACCCTAACCAGACCTTAAGCACAGCATTACTGTCACAACATACATCAGGGAACTGAAATAAATGTTAAGTTTCAACTTATCTGTGCTTGGCAGAAACGTACAGTGCCAACATTTATTCTGGCAGTTGGGTTGTGGGTCCCATAAGTTACAAGTGAAAAAAAACGTGCAGCAGATGTTATTGCACTTTAAAAACAATGGGTAATACACAGGAAACAACTGAAAATCGCTCACCCCACTGGCATCATTATTAGCGTAGGGAAAATAAGTCTTAAAGGCTCCCTGGGAGAGTAAGTGTAAGACATTTTCTTTGGTGGAGGAAGCTGACATCCCATAAAAAATGGTACCCTTAATATAGCTACCGGACATTTTTCATGCTATGCTTCTCTTGTTTACTGTTATTTTTGGAAAATATTCTGACTTGCCGGACTGTATTTGTTTAGAAAATAAATGAAAGCTTCTGCACACCCATACGCTTAATTAATGCTTTTTCTCTAAATTAGGTGCATAGCATATAGTGGAAATAAGAGTAAAAGCAGCTTTTATTTGTTTTCACTGACAGTATCACACAAAAAAGGATTTTACTTTCAAATAAAAAAGGTCTGTCTCTGTAGGGGTGCGTTCCATATTTGTCAGGCTGCCTATCAGAGCCTGTCAGAGGCAAAAACACTCACTGAACAAACTTTGATGGGCACAGTTACTCACAAGGATTACAATGCAGCCCGCTTTGCAGCTGCAGGCTGAGTGATCTACTGGAGCAGTTCGAAACCTTTTTGCACCTTTTAGTCATTTATAGGCGCCAAGAAAATGTTAGTTATTTATGTTCACAAACACTATACCATCACAACTCTTCTCTGCATGCTGTAGTCTGTTTACATTTTTCTGACGCTCGGTGTTATTGCACACATACGGTTGCTCTGATTGGATGCAGATATATCCAACTGTGTCCAGAGGCCTATCGGTCGGTGCATGTTGATAACACACCAGGGAAATCAAAAATGAACTACATGAGAATTGGTCTGGAAGCTACTGTTAAATCAGTCTGCTCATACTCACTTATTTCTCTGTGGGGTCTTTGTTACGTTAGAGAACATAAACAGACACATCAGGACCATTAATCACTAAAGTGCTGTCAGAATTTGATTTTCCCACGTGGATCATGATGATGCTGCAGGATTTCATCATAAAAGCTGTCCGGTCAGTGAGTTACCTGTAACTCTGTCATTATGTTTACTGCTCATCGTCCATTTGTAAAAAGTCAGTTCGAACATAAAGGGCACCAGAACCAACAGTGCAACAGTGAATCTTTTTTTTCCCTTAATCTGCACCAAATGAACTAATTGACACATTATAAGCAAACAAAATGCTCAGCCAAGCCTTTAGCCACTTAGCCAATCACAGAGTGAGGAAGCAGTTGGGCTGAATGGCTTTTCATTGAAATGTAGAGGAACAAGTCACAGTGACTCGACTCACTGTAACCACTGAGTCACATGTGACTGCAGCCATACATGTCGTACACACACATTACCCCACTGTCCTCCCTTCATAGTCCTGTGCCCTCTTTTCTGCTCTCCATCACGGCTCTCTCTGTGGTTAATACCCATCCTGCAATCCTCTTCTCAGACAGTGTGACTGTGCCATACGTCTGTGACAAGTGAATTGTAAATTCCCATTAACGTCAGAAGGAGGGAACGGAGCAGCGCCCCCACTCCATCCCTCTCCTCTGCTGATTCGTGACAAACTTGGCCTGTTTGGGGAGAATGGAGCAAGCAGGATTTAAATTAAGGCTGGGGTGGTAAGGGGTTTGGATGGGGATATGTGGTGTCTTTGTGTGTGTGTGTGTGACAGATCCAGACAGGGAATGGAATGCTGAGAAGCACACAGCATCGGACCTCCTCTGTGGAAGGGAGAGGGGTTGGGGGAGGATGAAGTAGGAGTGAGGGATGGCAGAGGGACCGAGTAAACGGCCCGTGAAGCCAGATGGATAGAGGGATGGAGTAGGAAGAAGAAATGGGAAGTTGAGCGCAGTGGCAGACAAGAGGAGGGAGAATGAAAGGAAGCGACAGACAGAAAAGAAGAAACAGAGGGCCAATCAGAACACAGGAAATAGGAAAAGAGAGGAAAGATAGACTCATCCCATCATTGTTTCCTCCTCCACTTCCACCTCCACCCTTCCTCACCTCTTATCCATCCTTACTGTTTTTCTCTCATTATTGCTCTTCCCCTGTTATCCATTTTCTTCCACCTTTTTCTTTCTTCATTCCTCATTCCTGCCATTCTGCCCTCACTCCACTTGTCTGGTCTCTTTTCCTTTTTTCCTATACCTCCAGCAATCTTTCGCCCCTTCTTTCTTTTACCACTGACGTGCTATCCACCACCTCAATTTCCTTTTCAGGCAGTATTATATGATATCTGTGGTTTGGTTTCAAAGCCATTTTCCATTTTGAATCCAGGTTGGCAAAATACTAGGTAACATATCCCTTGTCAAACTGTTTATCTGTTCTTTATCTTTTTTGTTAGCAAAAAATGAATTTAGAAAACATGAAGTTCATATTTAATTTACGATTCTCGTTTCTAGTTTCTAGTGTCAACTGTCACTTTTTGCCTGTTAAAATGATGTTGGGAAATTACATCAGCTTTTCTTAATTAACATAAATTCCATAACAGCTAAGATGAAACTTACTTTCTGGTCATTGCGGCCTCTGCTAGCCATTAGCAATTGTAACTGTAATGAAACTGATCAAATTAGAGGCTGTACTGCAGTTCTGGTATGTGGTTTGTCTGTGGGGTATTAATTTAGCTTATTAGCATGAAGACACAATATACAGCTGAGACTGAAAAACATTAGTTTTGTACTGGACAAATTGACATGTTGAACTGTGGGGACCATGAACACGTGTAGCAACTTTGATTGCAATCCATTCAGCAGAAGTTTTGTTCTGAAATGCATGTCAACCTCATGGTGACTCCACAATAAAAGTGAGTAGATCACTAAAGTCATTGGGATTAATTCTCTGGGGAACATGAATGTCTGTCCACAATCTGAATTTCATATTGATTTCATATGAGTATTTTGAGCGGATCAGCTTCACAGTTGTGCATCAAGAGCTCCAGTATTCATAGCATGCTACTCATAAAAAAATAAGATGCTAAAGGCTAAAACTGTCATCATTAGTTCATATTTTATGCTTCACATTTCAGTTTGAGGTTGTAACTAAATGTTATGAACTTGGAATAAGGTGTGTAAATAGTTAGTTGTTGTCTAATAATACAGGATAGCTTACATTATGCAGTTTCCAATATTTGGTACATATTTGAGTATTACCAGATCTGTATTGGATACATTTCCCTGACTATTAAGCACTCAAATAATCAGTCAGATAGTCAGTTAATCGGGTTGCACCTCAGGGTGGTGTAGGTGATGATGATGGTGGTTGTGGTAGGGCGGGGGTGCTAATCCACGAGTCATGAAGCAGTGCCAGCCTGGCATCACCATGGTGACGGAGGGACTGGTACAGCCACCATCCCACTATGCTTGCCAGATAGTGGAGCATGTAAAGGAGGTGGTTGCTGTGAGTGTCCATCTATGCAGAGCCCATCAAATGAGGGGAGGGAGGTGAGGAGGAGCAAATGAAGAAAGAGAGGGAGGCAGGGAGTTTATGGAACAGAGGAGATAGGACTGAAGTGATGGAGGAGAGATAGGCAGGAGCAGCATATAGCAGATGGTGGGAAAGAAGTAGAAATAGCCAAGGATTAAAAGATGCAAGAAGGGGAGAGGGATGGAAGAAAGAATATGAATGAGGAGGTAAGGAAGGAGGAAAGAGTGGAGCAGGCAGTGCATGGGGGTTAGGGGGTGTGGGGCACACAGAGCCTCCAGCTGGAGCCCCTCTGTGCTGCAGGAACACACCCCGAGGCTCTCTCTCTCTCTCTCTCTCTCTCTCTCTCTCTCTCTCACACACACACACACACACACACACACACACACACACACACACACACTCGTCACCTCATGTGCCCATTACACCAGCCAGGGCCAGCCGGTGAATATGAATAAAATCATCTCTTCCTAAATCTCCATCCCTCTCTTCCTCAGTCTCTCTTTTCATCCATCAGCATCTCTTCCTTCTTTCCCACATCTATCCTTTGTCTCCTACCTTCCATGGGATCTATTACTTTTTCCCTCCATCTTTTCCATCTTCTTCTTCCTCTTGGTCCACCTCAGGCAGCGCTCTGCAGTGGCCTGAACAATAAACTCAGGGGACCCTGCTATCACAGCAAACCAATTACCCAGCACTGGGGGCGTACGTACACACACTCAGACACTGCCCTCGGGACCATGTCACTAAAATACACACACAAAGCAGATCATGGACCACCACATAACCACTTACACACTCATCCTTACACACATACACAGCAGCTTTTCCACAAGGAGTTGAGGTAGAAAAATAAAAAGCAGTACAAGTCACAGCTAAATAAAGAAGCAGATAAATGATTCATTTCAACAATTCAACAATATACAGATGAAGCTGAGAAGAGAACAGTAGGAGAGTATTGTCACGATAGCGACATTTTAACTCTGGCACCAAGTCAAATTTACCTGCCACAAGGCCCAGAGCAAAAGTGAATTCTCAACGTCAATCCCCCTCCTTACTTTCTAATGTGTTTGTGGTTATTTGACTGAACACAGATTAATTTTATAATATTCTAGATATAAACACAAGATCTGGATACAAAATGTTACTTATTGTGTGTGACTCAATAAAGACCCTGTGCCCTGTTTCCTTAACTCTCCCAAAATGTGTGGGCACGAATGGTTTATTTAATGAACTATAATAATGAAAGACGATTGTGTGAAGGCAGAATATGCTAGGAATGTTACAGATCAGATGCTGTGAACAAATTCTGAAAATGTGATGGTGCTCATATTTCAATAGTACCATAGGTACATAGGGACGCAATTCCTCCAGACCTGATGGGGGCAGCATACACACGTACAGGTGTTCTATTCTGCTGTTAGCTAACAAACGGAGGAGATTTTGATATTGACCAATAAAGTTCTGTTATCATGACATGCCCTAGAATATGCAAGCTCCAGCTATTTGACATCTAGACTCTGACCTCCTCACCGCCCAAAAGGAAGCACCAAGCTCAGTGGGAGTGGAGAGTGATGACGACAACTTTCTTAACTAAAGGAATGAGGATTTAGAGCCCACATGTGGATGCTGGCCCTTGCAAAATGGTATATGAACATCTCTGTGATAAAAGGGTGCATTGGATATATCTTTCTGTGAGAAGGGTGTGCCATTTATATCCAGCAACAGATTCAATCTGACCGATTGAACTAACCCATATGCTTTCATTAGGTTTTCACAATAAATGCTCCACCAGAATGCATACACGCCAAACTGGGTTCTCTATGAATGCCAGGATATTCCCAGGCTTGAATTTCTTTGAATGGCATTTCTACTGTGTTATATGGACATGAGATGATGCAATGCTATAAGACATGATCACTATGTGTTGACCTTAAGAGGGATTTTTAAATTTTATTTTTTAGATTCTGGTTGTGGTCACCATCGTAAAATGTTCTCTGCACACACAAATGAGAAACCCCGAAAAGCACGTCAGACAATTAATTTTGAAGAGTTTCACTAACCATTCTTCCCATACAAGACTCTATCGGGAGACATTAGTCAGAGGAGTCTCTAATTACAATTTACAACATATTGGCATACAATATATTACAATGGGATACAATATATTACAAAAATATTTTCTAAACTTGCCTCAATAATTGCTTCACTTGGGGCCACCAAAATGCTATCTTGAAACATTCCAAAATATTGAGTAAAATTGATCAGAAGAAGCTATTCATTTTACACAAGCTGTTGACAATGATTGTCACACAAAATGAAACCTCAACCAAGTATTTTTTTTCAGTGCGCTAAGTCTTCGCTCTTGTGTGCAGTGTAGAATCAGGGGTTACTCACCAAGGGGAGCCGTAGATCCTGAAGCCCCGCACTGTCACCTCGGAGTCCTGCAGGTAGATGCAGTTGGTGAGCAGTGACTGGACATTCTCGTAATTCTCTGGCTTCAGCTTGGAGGCAGACGGGAAGTAGTAGAAGTCCTGCTTGATGAGGTCAGCCATGAACTCCTGGTCAAAAGTCAGCTCATGGTTTCCGGCGATTACTATCTTGATGTCGTAGGGCAGAGTACCTGGAAAGGTGAGGACAGGGGAAAGTTGATAAGTGAAAGAAAGGAAAGGTAAAAGTGAGCAGGGAAATTGAAAAAAAAAACAGATAAAGAGAAGGCAGGAAAATTAAAGAGAAGCAGGGTGGCCAGTAGAAATTTAAAGACAAAATTTGATAAACTAGAAGGACAGATGAAGGGACAAAGCAACGAAATACGGTGGTACAAAGATAAATTAGATTGATAGAGAAGGTATGGAAGAAAAGATGGGGGATGAGAGGAGACTTCACGATAAAGAAGGCAGAAGTAGTAGTAGAGTAAAAGAAAGGAGAGGAGGCAGAGGGAGGATGAAGGCCGCGTAGAGGAGGAAATAGAAAATTTAGGGAGACATCAGGACATGAATATGGGAGAAGGAGAGACAGAAAATGAGGGGAGGGGGTGAGAGAAAGGAAATGAAAGAAAGAGGGATGGCAGACAGAGTGGGGAGGGACAAGGAGGAGAAGGAAAATTGGTGCCGACATGAAACCCATCCCAGGCAGCTTGGCATTCACATGCGACAAGGCTCTCTCATTGTTTTCCCCTCCATTTCTAGCAAATCTGTACATCTGTCTTAGCTTCCCTCCATCAGTCAAGGTCTCAACCCAGTGCATTGCTGTCTTCTGTTTATGGAAGCATAGCTGCACACATCCGTCAGGGAATCTTTATCTAGAGGAATGATGAGGAGGGAAAGCAGAAAGAATGGTCATTGTGAAGTTTACCTCGCAGAATATTAAACATTTACCGACTACGGCAACCACTGCTGCATCTTTTCTCCCTTTCTCTCATCCTCCTCCTCTAATCAAACACCCACTCCTTCACATCACCCCCCATTTTCTCCTCCGTCTCAATGGCTTTAATTGGCTATTCAGAGCCTGGCACAGCAGGGCGCGCAATCGATCTGCGCCCATCAAACCCAGCGGCGGCTGGCCCTTCACAAATCTACACGATGTTTTCAAAGCTCTGCTGAGGAAACAGAGAGCCAACACTGACAAACATCTGGGGGTCTGCTTTGTCAGGTAGAGCTGCTGACGGAGAGTTCAATCACCATGGCGTTTTTTTTTATTACTGCCAGGACGGCGCGGCGTGCAGCTGAGCACATCGGTTTGTGTGTCGGCATGTGTGTTTGTGAGTGACTTTCCCTCGTGTGTGTGAGTTTGCATGCATCTGTGCATGAACATGTCATGTTAGTGAAAAGGAGTAATTAAACTGAGCTTTAGAAGAGGCTGACAGCCTGGCGACGGCTCTGTCATAACAGCCAATCACAACCCAGTGACAGAAAGAGTGGGGGAACTGAAGGAGGGAGAGGAAGGGGAGAGAGACAGAAATACTTTAGGAAGCCCAAAAATCCTTGAGTGCGAAGGAGGAATAATAACAAGATGAGAGCAGCTGTCAAAGAGTGCCCATCTCTGCAGTTTGGGCCGGGGCCGCCCCCTCTCCCCAGCACAGCTCCCATTTGTTTGGCAGAAGGGTTTGTGTTCTGTTGTCAAGCAGACACTAAAAAAGCCTCGTAAATGAGGGGCTGCACCTTCACAAAGGCGCCCATATACACACGCCACCGCACAATCAAAAGATGTTTTCGATTCCTTTTCGTCAGACTTTGGCATTTGAAGTAGTGATCACTTGATAGTCCCTGGATAAACCAAGGTTAAAGGAATGTTTCCCTTCCAAGTAAAAATTCAACCCTTATTCATATTTTACAGAAAGTATTGAAGGTAAATGGGGCTGTCTGCTTACAGTTCCAAAAATGCATTAAAGCCATGCACAATTTCTGGCTGTTTAATGCAGTATCAGTGCGTTTCATATTAGCAAGACTGCACTGCTTTTAGCTTCAGTTTTACCCACTGGCCACACAGCATATGTGTTAGCAAACATTTACACATCCGGCATAGCATTAGCATTAATTTGGATGATGAATTCAAATCTAATAATCTAGAATATCTATAATAATCTAATAATCACACACTTTTTAGCTTTGGTTTGGTCTCCACCAGCTCCTGGGAAATATGTTGAGCATTCTTGCAGCTAAATGTTAAATTTATGGACCAAAAGAAAAAGAAAACAACAAGCTAAACAATGCTAAAAAGATTCATAAAAAACTTCAAGGGACTGCTCAGTGATAATTCTCCTTTCCTGCTTTCCTTTTCACACTGTTTGCTCTTTTGTTGAAAGTATTAGTGTGTAGTAGTGCAAATATAACAATAAACTGCAATTAACATGCACTAATTTACTCCGAGTGCTTATCTCTTAGATATTTGCTTACAGCATGTACAAACTTTTTTTTTTTTTTATTATTGCATCTAATACTGTCTCACAAAATGCTACAGATTTATCAAACAACACATATTTTCTCTGCAGCCTTTATAACAACTGCGATCATTTCTGGAAAAAGAGCTCACGAGGAAAGGAGCCAAATAGCTGCATGAGAGCGCAGCATCTACCTGGAGACTTGTTTAGTTTGTTGTTTCAGTCTTTGAAGACTAGAGCAGCCTGAGTGTGAAGTGATAAATGAAAATTGGACTGACCTGAGACAGCAGGCATAGCAAAAATGCAAAGTATATATGAAAAATGAATGAAGTGAGGTCAAGGAGAAGCCACTCTTTAGTCTTTGAGCTCTAAAATGCATACACAAATGAAAGATAGTTCCACATCAGATCAGGGGTATTTTCTCTGAGGTGGCATGCTTTATACCCAACAGCACAACCAGGTCTACTTTCATCAGCTGATAAACATAAAGAAATGTAATGAGCCAAAACCACTACTGTGGTGTTTGAAGACAGACAACTGGGGAAGAATGAAAGCTGCTTTGCATGAGATCATCAGCTAAAGTCTGAAATGCAGACATGAAAAATAAGTAACAGAAACAGATATGCTGTATTTGCATCCCTACATGTATGTGCGCATGAGCCTGAGGGAAGACAGAAAACAGAAAGAAAGACATTGACACAAAGACAGCGACATATCACGGCGCTCATAAATTTTCAACAAATAAAAACTATCAATGTGTCCTTAGAAATTCTGCTAAGTGAGCAGTTTTTCACCCATGAAGTTTGACGGCCAACTGTAAACTGGGAGAAATAAATCACAGGGAGAAATATAAAACTCCACCAGCTGGACACAAATACCCCACCATCCTTCTTCCACACACACACATACACAGGCTTTTAATTAGCAAAATTAAAATTCAGTTTCATAGATTTTTTAAAAAGTTTCCCCAAGAAAAAAGCTGCAAAATAACAATATAAGAACACCATCTAACTGAACCTTATATAATTGAATCTGATAAAGTAGCCAGAGCATGTGTCTGTTTGAATACTCTTTCCCAGCCAACTTCTGTCAATATAAAAATAATAATCCAAAAAAAAGTAAGAAATTCAACAATACAGTCCCTTATTGTGCATGTCCACAAAGAACAAATCAATCACAAAAAAGACAATTTCTGAATCAAATGAATGAGAATGATTGTGTTGTGCCTGTGACAAAAGAGAGAGAAGAAAAAGGGATAGGATGTGGGTGGAAGTGTGTGAGTGAGTGGGGGTGGGGGTGGGGGGCATCTAAACATTTGGGGGCGACATTCCCCCACAACACGCGGGCCACTCTTTGTCATCTCGCCATCTTTTGTCTTTGAATTCAAAAGGCTGCTTTTAAGCAACAAATAATTTGTCTGTGAGTGAATCAGCAGCGGTGCAGGGCGGATGGCCACGTCTTCTGCTGCATGCAAAAAATAAATAAATAAATAAATAACAAAAGAAGAAGAAAACAAAGTCAGCAAGTGAGCACGAGAAAGCGCAAAGATTCAAGGAAAACACAGGACAGCGCAGGCTGAAAGCGAAGCTGAGTTCGGGAGTGGAAACAGCTGGACTTCAGTCTTTCCTTCTGTCCCTTCATCCCTTTATTCCTCTCTGGTTCTGTCTTTGCTCTTTTGTCAAGCGCCTGCCCCCTCTTCCAGTCAAGCATATCCCAGATCTGCTGTCTGCTTGTGTGTCTGTCTGTCACCACAAAAATCTCTGTCCTCCCATGAGCTCCACAAAGGGGTCTGTAAACATGCCACAAACAGCCTGCAGGTACGTTCATGATCCTGGGGGTCCGAGCACAAGAATAATCTTTGTCTATCTTGACATATGAATGCATATTATTGTTTGTGGGTCCATACGTAACACTGACTACAGTATCTGTATGTGTGGACTCCCACCCCCTCCACAGGGAGTCTTCCGGAGTTCAGCCACCATTGTTCTGACGCTGCGTTGGGTGGTCTGCTCTTTGAAGAGGAAAATCCATGTTCTGCCCAAAGCTCTGGCATGTACAGGGGGATTACTGCCCATTGTATGTGCATGTGTGTGTGTGTGTGCACTCTCACATGTGTGTCTGCGTGCACGCAGAAACAAAAAAGGCAGAAAAGCCCTGCCTGCCAAGGCAAAGTTAATTCCTAAGTGTTTGTGTATGTGCGCGCATTGATACCAAAAACTAGTAGCCAATGCGTCCTGCCAAATAACTTAGTACTGAGCGTGTGTGCGTCTACAATGTCTATGAGTGTGTATGCAGTTGCAGAAAACAAGGGCCAAATATTTCCTGCCAACCGAAAGTGCTTAAATTAATACCAGAGTGTGTATCAGCAAGAGTGAATGTGTGTGTGTGTGTGTGTACAAGAAGCAGAAGCCAAAACTTTCTGCTAAAATTACATTAAAGGAAAAGTTCAGTTTATTACAGCTCATTTTTCGTTGTGCATGAGCCTTTTTTTTTTTGTTTTTACCAGTAAACGAATCGCCGCATTTTGTTCATTATTGAGCTGACTTCAGAACGTGGTAATTCAGGCCAAATTTTCAGCATAAAGACCTGAAGACGGAAGAAACACTGAACTGAAGTATTTTATGCTAAAGTGTGCTAATCATCACCTGGCTCTACTTACTTAAGGCACAGACATGAGGGCTATCAATCTTCTTGTCTTACACTCGACCAGAACACAATTTCTGATCAAAATGTCAAATTCCTCTTTTAACTCTTCCTTTTGGCTACACACAATCTCTTACATTAGCTTAGTGCTCTAAAACCACCATGTGCGTGGCTCTTCTCCACATCTGTGTTAAGAATGCATCCAGCCATTAGGAAGCGAGCATAGCGAGCGATAACCAGTAGTCTAAGTATTAGAGGCAAAATGCGTACTGCCAAAGGTATAACATTAGCCATACTGCCTTTTTAAACACCCTCCACAGTTTACAGGCTTCTTTGTCCGACTTTGACACATTTTTCCTGTACAATAGGAGATTTTTACTACATCTCAGACACACTTGTGGTTTGTGACAATTGGATAAACTGTTGGCTCACTTACAACCTGTCTGACTGTCTAACTGCTTCTGGTTCTCGCCATGTTGCTCTTTGTTGTGGCAACTGAAGGATGGCCTGAGTTGTGATAATTATTATTTTAATTCAAACTCTGTGTTTGGGTTTGTTGCAAGCCCATATGCATGTGTGCATTTGTGTACACCCCACAGCTTATGCATGTCTTCTTTACATATAGAACATTACGAGATTATAGACGAACAGTCGGCCTTTATCTGTGCAAGCTCAAACAGAAATGCAGTAATTCAAAGGGAAGCTTCAAAAGCAACAGCGCTGACGTTCAAAGACAGACAAGCTAAAGACTCAGCTCGGATCAGTCGTAATTCCTTTACAATTTTTGTGTGTGTGTGTGTGTGTGTGTGTGTGTGTGTGTGTCAGAGACAGAGAGGGAAGACTGGATACGAGAGAAGAAAGTAACATGTCACATGAAAGAGAGAATAGGAGAGGTGAGTAAGGGGGAAACATGCAACAAGGTAGAGATGGATGATGGAGAAACAGTAGCAGCAAGGCTTCCGCCTTCTCACCTCAGCTTAAACTTAATACTCACTCGTTTCATTTAACTCACCACCCACACACTGCTGCGTCTCATCATACAGACACATGCGCACACGAACATGTACACACACACACACACACACACACAATCAGACGCAAAACAAAGACAGCCAGCAATTATGAGACGGCATACACAAACACCACCTACTGAGCAACGCATCCAAAACACACATTTTATCTGAGTACAGCAGCACCTCCTAACACTTCACAATGTCCTCGCTGAACATAATTCATTACACACACACATATACATGCATAAAGATACACACACAAACACAGAAGCAGTGACAAAGACAGATACAGCACATCATCAAGCAGCCTCGTAGGTGGTCTCTCTTCTCTTTCTCCCTCCTACACTCCATCTCTGTCTCTTTCATCCTGTCTGCTCCACTTCCATGTTCAGTGTGAAGACGTCGCCTCCAGGATAAAGTGGTTGAAGATTAAGCTGCAACTTTCAGAACGAGCGACGTGGGCTTCTGATGGATGCTGATGAATTAAATGATTGGCCACTCGCCATCTGTCCCATGTCTGTTACTAAACGTGCGTTCTACTGACGCCACATTTAGTTGATGTTAAACTAAACTGCTGTATTCTGCTGAATATACCTTTTATCGCAGTTGGATCTGTTCTGAAACCAACTGCTGCAGACCCGTAGAGGGTGTAGGCACCCATGTGTATCCTCTGACATGAAGTCACAAGTTGGGATCTTCATCAGAAACTCTAAGAGTGTTCTTGAACACACTAACAATGAAGAGTTTTGACAAAAAGTAATTTTGACAAAAATGTGGCTGGCCATCAAGTGTTTGCTGTGATGGATCACCGGTTTTAATTAAATGCAAGTTTCTGCTATGGGTTTGTCATGAAATGAGCTGAAACCACAGCTGGCTGCATCAAAAGTGTTATGGTAATCCATTGGTGAAGTGGTGCCTGCAAAAATGGGTATAACCTAAAGTATATGCCCCCATGTTTTTAAAAGTGGCCTATCCAGCAATATATAATATACATGCAAGAGCTTCCAGAAGCCATGACCTCCAGTCACATTATTTCATGTTAAAGTGAGACATGAGAAATATATAAAATGTCCAGTATATGGCCAAATGATCTAAAATGAGCGAAGCATTAGTGGCCCATGGTGACAGTGGCCCATGGTTACTTGGTGTATACGATATATATGATCTAAATGTGAGTAACAGTAAGGAGTAACTTGACAGAATCTTGGTTTTTGTTAACAGTTAATCAGAATATTATCAAAATTGCAATATAGCCAAGTACAATATCCAAATCACAGGAGCTATATTTTTTTGATAAAGGTAAGATGTGTTACAACATGATTTTTGCATATTATTCGGTCCCATTCACAACCGTGGCAGGACATTACATTTGGTTAAGTTTCATAAAGAAATTTAAATTTTTTTGAATGTAGTTTGTGTTCACATCTTAGGTACTGTTATTCAACAGGATGTAGAATATACTCATACTCGAGTAAATATTTCCTGTACTGCTGTTGCTCTGTTGCTCCCGCTTTAGATATTCAATATTAGATTATGAGCAGGAGACCAAAATGTTCTTTGAGCCTCTGCGGACTCGCTTGCAGAGCAGGTGGATAAACATCAGGGCAGCAAAATGTTTGATGCCTTCATCCGTACACAGACTGACTGATTCACACCTGACTCACCTTTGCTCTTCACGTCACCGCTTGGTGTATGTGTGTTTGCTTTTTTCAAAGCTGTTTCTAAAGAGATGGCTAATGCTGATTCAGCAGCAGTTTATATACGGCAAATTGCATGCACTGACACCGACCCACAAAGTAAATGTGAGATAGAGAAAGAGAGTGGGAGAGAGACCGAGAGGAAATCGACAGCGATATCCACAGGCTCCACTCTCTTCCAAATGTTCTCCAAACTTAGAAGGAAAAAAGAACTTTTTGAAAGAAAACGTGTAGATGTTTCCTAAGACCATTCTCACGTCTTGTTGCATCTTCTTCTCTCCCTTATGCACACACGCACAAAGGAATGCAGTCTTTTAAGTGTGCAAAAGCAGTGACGGACAGATGGGAAATGGTTTGCTAAAATTTACAGTCACTTGAAATTCTGTCGAGTTTCCCAATGTTAAAAACCATAAAGGAGTGTCAAACTTCCTCGTTATGCTCTCCTCCAGCAGCACTTACTGCTGTGTAAACATAAGAGAGGAGGGTGAAGAAAAAAAATGGAAAGTGGAGAGAGGGAGAGAATGAGAATGAAGGAAAATTAGGCTTAAGGGAAGAACGGGCAACAAGAGAAGAGGGGAGAGGACGGAATGAATAAAGTGGCAAGGACAAAAGGGAACAGGGAAGGAGGATGGAAGGAAGGGAGAAAGGAGAAGAAGGAGGAGAGAAGATGAGCGTGCCAGAAAAAGACAGCAGTCATGAAAGTTTAATGCCCTCGCCGCTACCAAGCTAAAGGAAGCAAGCTGGGAGGAGACCGAGGGAAGTTGAGAAAGTGAAAAGGAGGTCCAAAGTGGAGTTGGGGGGGGGTACAGCACCTGACAGATGATGGGGATGGAGAGGCCGAAATCACACATACATTCACACATGGCTGCAGAGGCAAGTGCAGAGCAGATAACATACTCTCCCTCTCCAGGGTACAGAAAAAATACACACTTGCATGTAAAGTGCCTACACGGCCTACACATCATGGTCGTCCCTCATCTATTATTAAGCAGCAAAGGGGAACAGAGTAGAGCAGGCGCTAAATAAAGACTTGTAGCAGAGATACTAAAGGCTGTGGACCTTCAAACCCAGAGATAGAGAGAGAGAAAGAGTGGCCTGTGATTGATTTTTATTAGAGAAACAAGCAAACAAAATTTCAGTTAGTAAAGTAAAGCAATTTTGCTCAATCATCATATGACCCGCTAGAATTGTATAGTATAGCCTGTATTTAGTTATTTTCACAAGTCTTTGCTGTGTTGGGACATTTCTGGGCATGAGCCTTGTCAGCCTTTGTGCAGCTCTGTGTAATCCCCAGCCAATAATTTATAGAAGTTGGGACTCCGCGTGTCTGTGTGAGCTCCACACAGGCAAGCAGGCTGAGCAGAGGCACACAGGGAAAGATGAAGCTTTCAACTGTATTCACACAAACAAGCAGCCAACAGCAACCAAAATATTCTACATCTCATACGTTAAATAAATATATCTAAGATCTGAGGTGATATTTCAGCTTTAATTTATGCTTTTCCTATTATATCGTGTAATACTATAAAGTCATCATGTTATCTAGGAATTGGTTGAATGCAGAGTAGCTACTGGGTTATCAAACACATTGTTTCATCTTGAAATATGTCCCTCTCTTTCACTCTACATTGTCTTTTCAGTTGCTGATTAATTGGTAGGTCGTGAAAAGATAATCACTTGTCACATCCCAACTTTACACAACTTGTGACCTAGAACACAGCAGTATAACAATATGACCAGCATCTGAGTTTCCCTCTCAGAGTCCAGACTCTGCTCTGCCATTATAGGTGTAGGCAACAAAAGCACTTTGGTTATGGTTGGAAAAACATAGTTTTTTCTGGTAAATATATTCTTATGAACTTTAAGTGCTGTGACTTATCGATCCACATGCACAATGACACCAATACATCTATGATGAGCTAAAATCAGCTAGTGATATTCATTCCTCAACAGGCACATACCCCCCCCCCCCCCCCCCCTCCTTCTTTAGACGTGTCTCTGAAAAGATTTACACTCTTCTGGAAACAGAAGTTGGTTTGGATTCATCACAGATGTTCACAAGTACCACCATTTATTGGTGAAGCAATGATTGTTAGGAACATACAGATAAGCAGCAGACGGATGGATTTTGCTGCAGGAGTGCTCTGAGTGTGTGTGAACATTTTAACAAATTTTGACATATTTTTTCGCTGCAAATTTGGTCTCCATTGGAAACCGTTGTAACTGCCATGAGTTCTAGCTCAGTACAGCTACAGCTCCACAGAGGAGCAAGCTGAACATTCAAGCCCACAGGTGGGGGATATTTAATCAGGCTTTGGAGTATTAATTTAAGAACTCTTTGCTTCAGGAAAAAGGTAAGAGCTGATTTTTTTTTACCTATCTCAATTCACCTCATGAGTATGAGTTTATGAAAGTGAGGAAATGCCCTGAATATCCCTTTAATATTTCATACATTCTGTGGATGGAAAATGTTCTCTTACATAAAGGGGGAAAGACAGAAAAATAGTGCAAATAGCCAGGTGGTTGTTGTCCTGTATTGTATCTTTACTATTTTTACCCGTTTATGGCCTGGCAGTAAAGCAGCCAACAAACTGAAGTCAGACAGAAGGTAAAACAGACAGAAGGAATGAGCAAGAGAACAAAGCCTTTAAGAATTAAAGCTGCTCCTCTCTTGACCCTAAGTCGACTCCGAAGCACAATGAGATCCATATTTAAACACAACACTCACTGCAGTATATTCCCACTCTGCCAGCTCACGCTATCACATGGCATGAATAAAGACGCCACTCAAAACTACAGCGCGGGCAGCGCACACAAACAAACATGCAAACACTCAGAGAAGCGTGGGCTCAGTTTACGAAATCCACATGGATGCTTGATACAGTGTGTGTGCTCACAGCCGCAAGTGTGTGCTGAAAGCCTGATCAAAGAGGCCATTATTGGAGACAATTGGACTGAAGTGCTGCTGCTCATGAGCTCGAGGTCTGCCTCTCGCCCTCTGTAACCCTTTTTTTTCCCTGTTCCCTTCCTGTTTCTGAATCTCTCTCCTCTGTCTCTCCCCTCACCTGTCCTGCGTAATCAGACTTCATCCCCGACAACCCAGCACTCTCTCACACTCCGCACGAATGCCGGTTTTTCAGACCCGCTTACAGTCCTTTGTAGCCCTGACTGCTCTTCAGGCTGCACAATGCGCTCATCAGAAAATCTGCGTTTCTCTCTCACATACACACACATGCACAGACACTGGCAGTAAATAAAAAATTAGGTAAAGTAGGGATTTTATTTTAAAATGTTGATTTATGATTAATTTTCATTAGATGACCATATCAGTTTTAGCTCTTTAACTACACACTACGCACAACAGTTTGCAACTTTAAGATGTTCTAGGAGGCCACTATTCCTACAAGATAACATCACACTTTGCAAACTCTTGAAACTAAAGCTGAGTGGGTGTTCACCGTGTTGGCTGACACAGCTTAACCCTGTGTCGAGACTGCCTGTCACATCAGCGTCGTGTTGGCATGACGACAGCATTGTCATGACACTGAAGTGACTTTATGTCCTGGTTCTTGTCTGCTCATTTTAAAGCGTGAAAGTATTTATTTCAAAATGCAAAGCAGCAAAGCAGCTTCTCCAACTTCCCGTGCAGCGTACAGATTTCTTTTGAACATGAGTATTTCTGATCAATTTTTCCAGCAACACTGATGCATATGCATATTGATACTTTGGTTATTCAGAAATTGTGTGTACTTTACTCGGCTTTCTCTGAAACCAAGCAAGTAATAGATGTAATAGTAGTATAAAACTGTGTAGATTATGTCTATTATTGTGGGGGGAAGCTGTGGCCTAGAGGTTTGAAATGCAGCTTGTGACCAGAGGGTTGCCGGCTGGATTCCACACCGGACTGGCAGGAAAAAAATTGGGTGTGGTGGAGCGATTAATCAATGCTCCCTTCCGTTAGCTGACTGATATGCCCTTGAGCAAGGCACTTAAAGCCCCCCAGTTAATCCCGGGGCGTCTGACACGGCAGCCCACTGCTCCTGTGTGTTTCACTGCATGTTGGAAATGTCTGAAATGAAGATCTTTGCCCGAGCCTGATGGGACCTGATGGGAGCCGACAGGACCCGATGGGACCCGATGGGGCAGGTGTGGTTCGGGCTTAGTTTCTATAATTATAAGCAGGCTCGGGTAAATGAGTGATCGGGTGTTGCGTTTCGCTTAACGCGAGAAAGATGCGGAGCTGGATGCTGAGGAGGTGAATCGAAGGCTGTCATCTGGGAATTACATCTTGGTTGCACTGACAAAGAGCGCAAAGTCTGAGATGTGGAAAAGTTTTGACCATGTGCATAATGAGACTAATGAGCCAGTGGGCTGTGAAATGCAAAATGTAATTATGTAACTTTTCATTTGATTTCGTTATTGCCAAATACCTATCTTAGTTTAGAATTCATTTTGATTTAATTTGTTAAGACAGACTCATTTTATTTACAAGTGTTCACAATTTAGAGGGCTGACTGAGATGAGGATGTTAGCTGAGTATTTGTTTTTTTCTGTTCCAACCTTCAAGCGCCATATAGCTTGCGATATGAAGTGAATAAATGACGGTAAAAATGTATGAACGACTCCTTCTTGACAAAAGGCAAAAGAGCTGTGTGGGTGCGCACATTTGAATAATGTCGGGCTGTTGCGGGATTGGGCCTTGAAAAAATGGGTTAATTCGGGTTCGAATTCTGTCGGGCCATGTCGGGTCTAATTTTTAAGGCCCAATTACAGCTCTAGTTTGAAGTATGGGTTGTGATTAAACAGACCAGTGGATGCTGAGAGTCTGTGGGATTACAAAGCCTAGGATGCAAAATGCAGAAAACGTGAGGCTCCGGTTCGCTCTTATGCTTGTGAAACACAGCTTTGATACGAGCCTACCTGGGGCCAGCCCATTAAATGTGAGTGTAACTATTGTGTGTGATGTAAGTGTAAGTAAAAACATGTTTGAAATGATTGTGAGCTAGACTTAAAAAGTTATCAACACTAAATAAACCTTTGTAAATAATTTATATGAAAAATCAGCTTATCATCGTATTGATCGTTATTATTATTATAATAGCTGGGCTATAGTGTTGTAGTGGCAATTTCCTGTATACCGTGTCCCTAAAGTAGAAGGTAACATTTACTTCAGTTGCAGCAACACTCCATCACTACATTTGAAATCCAGGTATAACATCCAAACTCAGCATTTGCATTCAATTTCAATTACTGGAGAGGACATGTTCAAACTGAAAACAAGGCCTTTTCCAAGTCATAATCCTAAACTAACCATCAGTCTAATCAAATTCTATATGATTTTGCTCTGATGCAGCGTTTTTGTCTTTTCCGAAATGCTGCTGCGTGACTGCATTATATATAACAAGATCATACATAAGCATAATTTTACAATAAAGTTGAATCAAATTATACGTCTTGTAACCCAAGAAGGATGCAGATTCTCTTTATGCACTTTGTTTAGCTGTTTTGCCACATATAGTTGTGCTAAAACTCAGGTAATATTAGATTAAATGAGAGAGATAAAAACATCTACATGTTATCTAACACCAAATGGTGGAAATAGAACTGCATCCAACAAGTACACAGAGCCAGACCACGTTTTCCTTCCTCACAGACTGTTTACGCACTGTTTACACTACATCAGACGAGGAATATGATGAGTCTGAGTTATATGATTCTTAGGAAACAGAGGATATGGAACCAGGTCTAAGTAGGAAATGGGTCTGATTTCGGCCTTCTGACAATAATTTCAATTATCATTGAATGTCTTGATGATTTACAAGATTCTATAAAGCTTCAGAAGACACTAAAACAAGCCATCATAGAACCTTTGTCAAAACCAAAATGTATTTTATCCACAAACACTGCACTGAAACCCTCATATCTGTGGAGAATTTGAGAATTAATTCTTTGTCAAAATCACTGACAGAAATTTACTAATTGATAAATTGACTACTCATTTCAATAACACATTAGTAAAAAATTTATGTCGAGTAAAGTTAAGGACAAGATTGTCTTGTTTTGTCTAAACACAAAAGTCTTTTACATTGAAATTCAAGAAGTGCAAAGGGACCACAATGCAGCAAAAAACTTGTGTAGGAACACACACACACTCTCTCATGCACACACATGGTCCTCATACAGTGACTGACAGCTGAACCTGCACGGATCACCATGACAACAGAGGCCAGAAGTTTGGCATCAGTCTCAAGGGCTATGAGTGATGATTTTACCCAGGTAAGCCAACCTTCCTTTGGACAAAAGCATGGACTGCCCCCCTTTCTGGTCTTTATAAACCTCCACCTCTTCTCCTCTTTGCCATCTCCTCATTTTCCAATTCCTCTCGTCTCCTTTCTTTCTCGTCGCATGAATTTCACCTCCCAAGTCCTTCCCTCTCTTCCTCTCTTCTCCTCCCCTCTCCACCCTCTCCTGCAGCGTTCGCCATCCCCGACAAAGCCTTGAGTGGCTGCCAGCGGACTCCGAGAGCCGACTGACTTCCTGCTAAAAATAAGAGAATCTCAGAGAGCTGCCACCAAGCGAGAGGAGGCAAGAGAAAGGGCTGAAATTGGAAGGAGGTTTGGAGAATGTGGAAAAAAGAGAAGAAGGAAAGAAAAGGGCAAATCAGCCCTGAAAGAAAGAGGTGATGGGCCAAAAAAATTAGTTTGAAAGAACATAGAAGGAAGAGAAAACAGACAAAAGGAAAACAAAAACTGATAATTATGCTAAACAAAATATGAGTACAAATGGATGATAAAGAAATAACTGCAGCTCCACCTGAGGAAAGGTATAAAAGCAGAAAGTTTGGGAGGAGATAACCTGACCGAGGCTTAGTTTGTACCGACTCCTCCGAAATGAATACATTAAACCTGATCTCCCTGTAAATCTGCTCTGCACACACTAAACAGCAGGAGTTACATTCATCTACAGAATGACATGGTGTGTGTGCATGTGTGTGTGTGAGTGTGACAGAGACGAGGAGCATGAGGGAATGAAAGGAAGAGAAAGAACAGGAATAGCCAGATTATAAATATTTATACGAGAGGAAGAGGAAGGGATGGCAGAGTTGCAGAGGAGAGGGAAATAATGGCAGAGGAGGGGAGGAAGGGATGGAGAAAGGAGAGAGTGACTTCAGAGGCAGCAGCAGGCGCGATTGGCTCGGTTTATCTTTTCTTTCCCGTCTCTCCCGTTGCCTCTCTCGCCGCTGGAGTGCGGGCTAGAGGATTTGCAGCTCACGCTCCCTGCAGCTCTTGTGTGCGTGTGTGTGTGTGTGTGTGTGTGTGTGTGAGGAGGAGAAGGACAACAAGTTCTCCCCTTATCTCCCCCACCCCCCCAGAAAAAGAGAAGAACACACAAAGGCCTGGGCACCCGCTAACAGGATTCTGCCATTCCTGGGGAGGCTTGTGCCGGTGTTGATGACGCCAATGACAATGATGATGATGGCAATGATAGCAAGGCTGCTCTGCTCGCTCCAACTGTTGTAGATTCTCCGATTAAAACAGTTTTTTCCGTCGCATGGCTTCGTACGAGGTCACTTCATTCTGGTTTCCAACAGATATCGTGTAGCAATGATAAGACTTACACTTGCTCCCAACTCATTGTGGAGATAAGATGTTTCCAGTGGAGGCTGGTGTTGCAAAAAGTCAAAGAAGACAAGACTGAGCTTAGTAAAGCTCTTACACTCCTGCTTGACAAATGGAAAAAAGCTCATATGCACTGCAGAATTCCCTTCTCATCCCTGTACTGTTTTTTTTCTGCATCTCTCTGTCTTCATCGATTTATGAGGTTTTCCAAGTTTTCACGGATGTGGATACTTGTTACAATGACATCTAGCTTAAAACTTGCTTGAAATGACATATCCTGACGACACAGCAGACTCAGTCACACCAGTTTTTTTGTCTACACTTTCAGTATATAAATGCATCGTTTCCTTTGAAATCCTTTCACATGTGTAAACAATGTGAATAACACGCATTCATGCCCTCACAGTAAAACTTCGGACGTTGACAGATGCATACTTGGTGTGCAAACAACAAATGTACTTCTATGCATACCGTAATCAGCAGAGGTGGGGACTGACTAGTGAATCGGAATATTTTATTTTCTGTAAAAAGCTTAAATGTCGAATATAATATATATTCTGTTCAGTATGCATCAGCAAAAGTATTGGGAACAAATTTGAAGAGTAGGATGGCTTACAAGGAACCGTCTCTACAACTTGACTGGCTCCATTCGTTGGGAAGCATAGATTCAAATTTTGAGCACGTGATTTTTGATAGTTTGATTTTCCACTGCCTTTCGTCTTTATGTGTGTTCGAGGCATAATTTAGCAATAAGATTTGAGCAACCAAATTAATCAAATCTAATAAGCAACATTTGCTTCGATGAAGTAATTAAAATAGTTACATTATCACATTTTTGACAAGGTAACCAGTCATCTGTGATCTATCACACTGTAAAAGAAGTAATCTTCCCAGCTCTGACAAAAAACATGTTCCACACATGTGCGCCTGAACACAAGATGCTGACCTCAACTCAAAATGTAAATGTTGTTGAAAAGTCCTTATATAAATGGTGTGAAAATATGGTGGTTGAAATGGTGTTTGATATGAAAACTTTTAAGTTTTAATAATTTAATCTAACGATTCCAGACTGTATGAGGATCACCTAGTTGGTCCTGTGGGATTTGACAATGTGAAAAATGAAATTTCCTTGCCCGGTTTGTTTCAGTGGTTTGTTTCTGCTGTCACTGTAATACTACGCAGATATGAAGAGGGACGTCCCTGCAGCTTCTATCAGAGCTGAGCACAGTGTAACACAAACCAGACTCACACCGCACCACATCACACTCAAAGGACCATACTGTGAGGTTGCATGTTTAACACTAAACACATATCGGCTGTCTTAACATTTCTGAGGTCAAGAGTTTTTATGTTTGAGTTTTTTCATTCTTTCCAGTCAGCTTTTGGTTTCAATTCAATGCATGTCAGTACTACTTGTCCATCACAATGAACATCAAGTCAACTGTAGTCTTTTGTCAAAGTTATCATTGCGTGGAAGTGCAGTTATGAGCAGAAAACATTTCAATAATTCTCCTTTGTGGTGTGTTCAAGGAACTCCTCAAGGACTTGAGAATCAGCAGCCACAAAGCGCTGCATTCATGAGCTCTGTTGTCAGAAAATTGAACACAGAAGACAAACAATACACAGACTGTAGATTCTTGCTTCTTGTTATATTTTGAAAACGCGGTGCAGACGTCAGTTCAAATCTCAGAGCGTCCTTGAACTCGCCGAAAGGTAGAATTTCTATTCAGTGAGCAAGGAAATCAATTGTAAAATGTACAATGTTATAAAATGTGTAAAATCTCTAGTATGGTCCTTTAAATTACTGTGAAAATAAAATAATAAATGTAAGCTTAATGTAGCCCTGAGATTTTGTAAGCATCCTTCCCTATTCAAAGTTTGCTTGAAAACTTTCAGCAAAGCACCAACAGTGACTATATTTAGCCTGGCACTGACCCCTGCCTTATTAATAGATGGTCACATAGGGACCCAGTTATAGAAAACAGGCCCCTGAACCACTTTGGATCCAGAGCCACAACTTTCAGAGATGCTGACCTAGCCAGTCGTTGAACTTCTTGACCTCAGATGGCAGTCCCAGCTCAGTGAAGTCTCCGGCGTGGATGAACACGTCTCCATACGGCATCTGGATGGAGTCAGTGCGGGAGTGAGTGTCCGAGATGCACACAAAACGGGTGTAGCCTGGGGGCTTGGGGGTGTCATGGGGCATCGGGTCCACCCTGAAGAACAGAAGACGAGAAAGTTAAGGAAAGTTGAGGGAAAGACGGAGGGAAAAGGGGTCACTGCAGCTGTTGGTGCTCTTAAACAACACAGAAGAAAGAGACGCAGCGCTGTATGCAAAGTCTCTGTGGTAAGAGGCTGACAATGAAAGGAGTTTGCATTAGTATCCAGCAGAAAATCATCCCCACAGACTGAGGCAGAGGAGGAAACAAGAGACACAGCAAGAGCGAGAGGCCACAATAAAAGCACAACGCTGAGAGAGACAGAAAGAGAAATGTGTAGAGATAGAAAAAGAATAAAGCGCAGATATAGAAAAAGAGCAGAGTCCTGTGGGATTTCCATGCGAGAGTGCGGATCCATGAGGTCTCAAGGGGGTAGAGGGGAGTTGGTGAATAACCGTGGCCCACTTTAGTGAGCTCTCCTCCAGGTATGATAACACCCAGCACTGCCTCCTCCTCCTCTTCACCCAGCCACAAGAGAGAGAAAAAGAGACGAGGGGAAGTGGGAAAGGAGATATATATGCATATGGGACACCCGGTAAGAAGTGTGAGTCACAAAGTAATGAAAGTTCATAAAAAATTCCACTATTAGAAATGTAATGTGATGCTTTATAGAGCCCCACAGAGAAATTCTTCTTCTTTGCATCACTATAACTGTGTTTAAAAGACAGTTTTTATGGTTATATAAAAAAAGATACCTAACTAAAGTTAAAATTTAAAGCTTAAAACTCGAAAATTCGAAAGCTCGAATTTTGGAAGACAATGAAAGTCAACAAGTTGTGAGCTAGAAGTTGTTAATAAAGGTAAAAATAAAGGAAATAAAAGTAAAAAGTAAGTAAGTTAAAGAAAGTAAAAACCACTGAAGGAGGACAACTTACATGTATTATACAGGGGTTAAATTGGGCCAGGAATGTCTGGGACTGAGCGAGAAAAATGAGTTATCGGCCCACTCTGATTCTGCACCAGCAGCTTCCGAAATTAAAAAGTAAATCCCGGAAGGCTATCTGTCACACTGGCGGTTAAGTGTTTCTACCAGCATATGCTGACTCTCTGCTGTGTTTTGGTGTCACTTACTACCGTGCTGCTTCTGTCCTCTCTGCTGTCAGTGTGTACATAATGTAACTCCGTCGGTATAGCAGATGTCATACTTGCCACTCTGCTGCCTGACAGAAATACCGTTCACTTATTAACTCCACTTGCTTTTACTTTGCAATTCTTTTGTTTGATGTGAAGCTTCTCTTGGACAGATGTTTCATATTAGAAGCCTTCTTGTGGCTGAACGGATCTTGAGCAGGCCCAAACCATGTGAGGCATAATACTAGAGGGAATCCAGCCTTTATATTTCATACTGGATGTAGAAATTTAAATTGAACAAATTTAACAGGATATGAAATGTAAAACCTTTTTCTTGGGTTTGTTGGTATGTTGCAGTGGGGTTAGACATAGTAGCCTTGGCTTGGGCTTTGTTGGATGGTAAGAAGAGCTGGTTTATTTGGTGGCTCAGGCAGCATGCTAGTTAGCTTTGTCTCCTGTTAGCATTCTGATTAGCTTTGCCTGGACATTGTAAACCATGTTTAATGTAAAAGAAAAAAAAAAAAAAAAGAGAGAAGAAATCTGCAAGGGGAGTGAAAAGGTCAAAGCAACTATTTAAATATTTACAAGCTATATGAACATCCCAATCCAGGCATCTGGAGAGAAAGAGGAGCTCACATGAACTATATATAGTATTTATAAAGGTTATTGGCTTAACATAATTTCAGATCGAGAGCATCAACCTAACCACAGAAACTCACTAAAACCAAACTCCTGCCTGCCAAACATGCTACACCAGGGGTCGGCAACCCAAAATGTTCAAAGAGCCATATTGAACAAAAAAAACCAAAAAACAAATCTGTCTGGAGCCGCAAAAAATTAAAAGCCTTATATGAAGGGAACACAGGCTGTAAGTGTATATTAGCTATATTAGCTTACCAAAATGACCAATTTGATGAATGAATCCTTCATGTACTCACCATCTGTGAACGGTTTTCCACGCGTTATTACGTTGCAACAAAACTAGCAGCAGAAGTGGAGTTTGGAGATGCAATCCACTTCTTAAATCTATCTTTGCGCTCCTCTAATTTCTCCAAAAGTAAAGCAATCGCACTTTTTCTCTCTCACTCCCAACTGGGTGGTCTGCTGCAAATTTAGCATGCCTTTCCTGGAAATGTCTTTCCAAATTACTCTTTTTGTTATTTGACAACTTCTCATTACAAAGCAAACATGCAGGCAATCGGCAATGAAAGCAGATGATTCGGTCCATTCTTCCTTGAATCCTCTGTTCTCATCAGCTATCTTTCGCTTTTCCCCTTTGGGATCCATGGCCCATGACACACCCGCCGGTTTGTTTACAACAGCCACCTGCGTGGCACCACCGCGCCGCGCTGAAACGTGTGTCGCAGGCTGTGACGCACATCGTCGTTGACAGAAATGTTGAAATTTAATATTTACTATAAACATTTTTACAGCATTGGAAAACGTTAAGAATGTTTGTGTCATGTTTGTCCTCCTACAGAAACCATATTAAAACAAAATATATACCCCCCCCTATTTTTTTCCATTTTCATACATTTTTGAAAAAGCTCCAGGGAGCCACTAGGGAGGCGCTGAAGAGCCGCATGCGGCTCCAGAGCCGCGGGTTGCCGACCCCTGTGCTACACCTATTGACACAAAGTGCAAGAGCAGAGTTAGAGACCCCAGTGCTGTCGCTGAAGAGCAGCATGCATGGGAATGAATGACTATATAATATATTTTTTGCCCTATATTCCTTGATGGTCTGAATAAACTTGCTAAATTTGTTGCTATTTGCTTTTTGGAAATAAAAAAAGTTTAATAAGTTGCTTGTGAGAAAATGGTTGACAACACTGGCCACCTGGTGACTGTGGAGAATTGCCTGAAAACTGAAACCATGTTCTTTGGTAAAAGAGGTCAAAGGACATTGTCTTTGGATGCTTCCTGTTAATTTCCATCAACACTTTGCTATGTGGCGGATCCTATGCCAGCAATATTGCTGAACACTGTCTTGATTCACATATACATACGCTCATGTTATCCAACTTTTCAGGGCCATGCTTACATTAAAAGACTTCCAGTGGCTGAAAGGGCATACTTTATCTGTCAAAGTCAGTTTTTAATGTGAAACATCTACAGGGAGTGCAACCAACAGTAGCTTAACGCTGATTTTGAAGAACAGATAAGTAGACACAGTTGCAGTTAATTAACTGAGCACAGTATTTCTGTGAAACGCGAATCAGCAGAGTGAAGACATATAAAATGACTCTGGAATTAGTGCTGTGGAAATGCTGAATTTATTAAAACAGCAGGTAAACACAGGGGAAATGTTGAGTTTGCAATAACAGCAAACAGCAGCCACAGCAAATTAAAATAAAATATACATAAATTAGAAGTCTGCTTCTAACATAATCCTGTCTCAGCTGAGCATTCTTGAACAGCTTTGTTATTCTTGTATTGGTGTTGGCAGTCCAGTTCCTATTTTGTTTGGTGATGGTTACAGAGGTGCAACCCTGCATCTGTCAGGGATTCTGTGTCATGCTCTGATCTTGTGTTCCCAAATACTTAAAGCTTTTTCAAACATTTATATGGTATAATTGGTAAAATGAAAAGTTCCAAATTGTAATGCTTTGTCAAAATGGCATTGTTATAGTGACAAGTCCAAAACTCCAGTACAGAACTGCCGCTCTGTTACAAAGCTTTCTCTGACTGCATTTTAAAGTGACAAAAGTGACAAATATGTACATTTTAAAAAGTTTTTCTTTTTTTTTAATGTAAAAAAGTCACTGAAATGAGACTTAAACTTGTGGTGTGGCAGTCTTTTTATGTTTACTTTTTCATTACATTTATTTACATGATTTAAGACCATGATCACATGGACCCCCAAAAAACATAAAGAAAAAACCCAATAGCACACAGCATGGCTAAAGCACGACATTTCTGGTACAATCAGTTACAGTGCTTCCCCTACAGGAAAAGTTCAACATTTTGAGAAATGCTCTTATTTTTTCTTTCTTTCTGAGAGAAAGATGAGAGGACTAACATCATGTCTGTATTTTAAGTACGCGGCTAGCTGGAATTAGGATGTTGTTAGGGCTAGCTAACAGTGGGTAACAACTAGCTTGGCTCTCACAAACAAACAAACACCTTTAAAGCAGACTCATAGGCATGATGTATCACGTTTATTTATGGCTCTGTTAGTTACCTGCGGGAACAAATATTTGGTGGGCAGCCAGGCGCGATACTGTGCACAGCCTCTTTTCGAGGTACGTTTGCTGCTAACAGTGTGATAAAAGTGTGAGCTAGCTTGGTTAACACTGTGATGGTTTCAGGCGCAAAAACTTCTAGGTTAGGTTAGGGAAAAGATTGTGGTTTCAGCTAAAATAAGCATGTTGATGTCATAATTATGTTATTTAAGTAAAATACATAAGTATATAATTAAGAGTGATCAGGGGGTCAGACGTATTGCTTTCACATGGGAGACCGGGGTTGAATTCCAATTCACATTACAGTTTTTTGGCAAACGTGTCTTTCGGTGCAGGTGCCATATGTGTTACTGTCATGTCTCTACAGGGACCAAACCCAAAATGGCAACCAGCAGTATCGCCAAGGATTAGGATATTCTGTCTTATGTGTACTCACATGTGGACGTGTGGCGGCTGGAAGCGTCCCTGGTTGATGTTGTAGAAGGTAAAGGCCTGAGTGGGGTTGGTGCTGTACTCGTCCACCTCCACCGCCGTCCTGCTGCCTCGCTGGGCGTGTGACTGAGCCTGCGACTGCTGCCGCCTTGCTGCCATGATCTCTGACAGGGTGAAGGCCATGACAGTGAGGATGGAAGTAGTGGAACTGGTGGTGGATGGTGAGGTGTCAGGGCAGGAAGTGTGGCTGCTTGTTTTTTTTTGCTTTAGAACAGAGGGTTGATAGTCGCGGGGTGACGAGAGGCGTCCTGACAGACTCAAACCCTCGCTGAGCTCACAGTTACAGTGAGCTGAGGAGAGAACATCACCTCCTCCGTCCTCCTCTTTTTCTCTGCACCTCCTTTGCACCTGTGAGGAACACAACAGAGCAGGGCTGACATGAACAGTGCGTGGCACAGATGGGATTTTTTGTTTGTTTTTTTGTGGTTAAAACTTCAAATAACAATTATATTCTTTAATTCTCTTTAATGTTAGCTGTCTTAGGTAACAAAAAATAAAGATATTCAATTTACTACAACAGAAAACAAAGAAAAGCATCCACATCCAGACAAGAAGCTGGAACAAGAGAGTATTTGGTATTCCTAATTAAAGTAATTACCAATTAAGGGCTACAACATTGTATGTGTAGGATGTAGGAAGTACTCAGGTCCTGTACTTAAGTAAAAATACAAAACCACACTGCAAAAATACTTTGTTACAAGCAAAGGTCCTGCATTGAAAATGTTAGTCAAGTAAAAGTATTTAAGAATAATTAGGAGTAAGTAAGTACTCAGTGCAGTAAAGAAAAGTCCCCTTTGACTGTCCTATCAGATCTTATGGTTATTTCTTTCATTAAAAATTCTTTGTTTGTTTTTACATGAAAAATGACTCGCATGACAAATAAAACAGTTGCCAATTTATTCTCCATCGCTTGATTGATGAACTAATCATTTTGGCTGTGCTTGTACCTTTTCATATGATATGTGTACAAAAATCTTGATTTGTAAAGAAAAAAAAAAGAAAAAGAAATGATAAATGTAGTAAAGCACATCGCAGTTTCTATGATGTAGTGAACTAGAAACAGAAAGTGTCTTGAAAAGAAAATACGCAAGTAAGGTAGAAGTATCTTCAATTTGCTTCATTAATTAGCTGTAACAGTTAGTCAGTGTTTCAGTGTTTAAATCCATTTAACCCAATAGGCCTGATTCTGATATTTGAACTCAACATACTGACCAACACCGAGGACCAATCAGACACCAGTGATTTTTTTTTTTCTTCTTCTGGGGATAAATATGTCAGCCTCATTTCATGGAACTCACTGGGGTCAGTCTGCTGTGTGTAACATAAACACATAATGAAGCAACACTTTTTAACTCTATTTAAGTTAATGTTTAGGTACTGCCTTTAGTTCACTGCGACAAAGGAACAAAGCTGAACAGAAAACAACAAGAGAATTGCATTGAGAATGCAGTTAAAGTGACAAAGTAAAGACAACTCACAGATATTGATAAATAAGGCAACATTGTGGTGTTTAAATTTCAAAATACCCTATGTGGCTGAATAAAAGCGGTTTCACCGATGTTTATAAGAACTGTCCTCAAAGTACATTATTACATATCTGCTCGGTGCTCAGCAGGCTTAAATGGATCAGTACTGTCAGAAATACTGATCCGGTGTACCGCATCAGTGCACCATAAATTAAAAGCATGTAGCAACAGACACGGCACATTTACAATTGTTACAGGAACAACTAAGAAGGTTTACATCACACACTAGACTGAAGGATGTTATGTTGCTGTAAGCTATATAAATCAGCCAATGTTAAATAGGCTGCTCACTAAAAGCGTTTTTATATATATTGCTAATACTTACATTAAAAGATGGTGTTTTTAAAGCAAAGACCTCAATCAACAATACACCAAAGCAATAAGATAAATCATAATCATAAAATGAGATCTATCTTATAAGATTATTAGGGGTGTAACTGAGAAAAACAAAGGAGAAAAACTATTATTCAACCCGAGCCTGAGAAAATACAGAGGAAAACTGCAAATTAAAGGGCAAGACGTTTAAAACCTTGATTTTAAAAAAGTATAAAAAGACCAGTGCACTTATTCATTTAACAGAGCCACACCATATTTCCATCTTGAATAAGAAGCCAAACGAAAAACAGATGTTATGCAGATCATCACACTGTAAGTCAGCTTTCACTCTCACACTCTTTTCATTTGATTTGAATGAAATCAAATGAAATATATATATTATATACACATTTAACGGGAAGCATTTTAACAGAAAGACTGTGATTTAATAGAGAGTGTGCTCTTTGTTTTGGTTTGTGCCGTTGTATACGGCGCTTCAGAGAATCAGAATAAAAAGGACATGTTAAGGTCTTTATTTTTTGTGCTCTATTGTCATACAGTCCTAACAGTCGTACCAGAGGAACCCTTTCTTGTAACTATTATATCATAGCTGGTCTAGAATCAAGAAATGAGGGAAATTTTCATATCATGTTTACAAATAAATGGTAGTTTAATAAATTGTACTTTGGCTTTTTTTTATTGGTTGCTTGGTTGGTTTTTCTTTCTTTCTTTCTCTCTCTTTTTTTTTTTTTTTTTTGATGGATGAGGAAACCAGCACGAGAAAAACATGCAACAACTGGGGAAAGTGGAGCCCCTGGATGGATGAGGGGCAGCTTATTCAAGCTGAAATTAGTCTTTCTTTTCAACACTTTTATGTTTTCAGCGCTTCAGTTTACTACAAAAACATCAAATAGGTAGCAGCCTTAACTGCATGTTTTATCTTCAACATGATCTTTGTTGATTTGTTCTGATTCACACTAAATGCAACCTTTTCTACAGAATTGACATCAGATTCAGTTAGGAGTGTATATGTTTTTTTTTATTATTATTATTGGTTGCTTGGGTGGTTTTTCTTTCTTTCCTTTTTTATGATGGATGGAGAAACCAGCACAGGGAAAACATGCAATGACTGGGGAAACTGGAGAAAACCCAGGCATGCATGGCAAAAACATGCAACCTCCAAACAGAAAGCCCCCAGGAACTGATCCCAGAACCTTTTTGCCTGGAGGCAACAGTTAACCACTGATCCCTGTGCTGTTTGCTTGGTTGCTTGGTCCATTGATTGGTTGCTTGCTGCTTGGTTGATTGGTTGTTTGTTTGAAAGGTTGAATGACTTAATGTGCAGACTCAAGTCATGTGACAAGTCCTTCTTCCTGCAGTCCTTCTTAATGCTGTCTCTGATTGACTGAACAGCTTGACAAGCCAGGATCTCTTTTTCTTTTTAGACTCTTTGTCCAACGTCATCTTGATATCGGACTGGATGTCTGCCAGTCTGGATTCCATGATAGTTTCTTTCTGAGTCCACTCCTGTTCTTTCTCTTCCAGAGTCTGCTGAAGGGATGCCTTCTCCTCCTCTGTTCTTTTCAGTGCAGTCGCATTCTTGGAGTTCTCATTCTGTTTTTCCCACAACTGTTCATCATAGGAGGCTTTGGTCTTCTTAAGCTCTTCCTCAAAGTCCAGGGCCTCCCACTCGTACCTATCATTTAAGGCTTCACTCACACGCAGTTGGCCTCTCAAGTAATTGATATTACCATGGAGAGTCTCTCGTGTCGCTCTGTTTCTGTCCTTCAGCACCTGTATGTAGCTCTGAGCATTTTCGATCTGTTTCTGTAGCCATTTTGCCCTGTTGTCACACAACTCAGTGTGCTGTTGTTGATTGCAACGCTGGCAATTTGAAGTGGTGTTTCTCTCATTGGCGGGTTTCACTTCTGCCCTCACGTCTGTAAGGGAGGCCTTTGTGGTCGGATCCTCCTCAGACTGGTTTGCTGTTTTTCTGCTGCAGCTTCTGTTGTTGGCCTCGTCATTAGATTGAGACTTGCAATAACTTTGTCTGCATTGGCTCTTTCAGTGCGAGCCTCACTCAGCTCCAATTTCAGCTTATGGATGTCTTCCTCATGAAAGCTCTTTAACGGTTCTCTGAGAGTCAGCAGAGTCCTTGTAGGTTTTCTGAAGATCATCCAGCTGGATCTTGAACTCGTCAGCTCTCCACTCTGCATCCTCCCACATGTTTTGAAATTGATCACGTTTGATCTGGCACCTCTTAAGCTGGGCTCTGAGGGTGGTGTTCTCCTCAGTTGGAGCAGGTCTTTATCGTTCCTGCTCGAGGTTCATGTTGGCCTTGCTGTGGTAATGATGTCCACGCTGAGCAAAGTCTGCGTTGAATGTACTACCACCAGATCTCTCAGTGTTGTACTGCGTTTGCATGTTTGTCTTGAAAGTCCATGAAGATGACTAAATACATTGTGAATAAAAGTCTGAACATTTTGGCCTGAGTCCTGTCAGATAGATTTTCATCTTCCATGGTATTTTAACAATAAAGACAACAACCCCCATTCCACCCCCCACTGCATACATCTTTAGTTGCTGAAGAAGCTATGTACTGTGTAGTCAACGTTAACTACTGAGGTGAAATAAAATGAGAGCAAACCTAAGAAAAATTCATCAATTATTATTTTCTTTACATTTTCATCATTATATCACTTTCTTCATATCTATTTAACAAAACAATACAACAAAGTGCTTCAGCAGCATATCAGGGATTATTAACATACCTACTACAATTCAGCTTGTACAAATGAAATTAAATTTCATTTTCTCACGCATAATTTATTTTACCTTAATATTTTTAAATAAATATAATTATTTTCTTGCGTTATTTATAACAGATTTTGCAATATAATAAATTGACTTGATAAAACTCTGTCTGGTGTGTGAGGCATGCATGTGTGTGTGTGTGTTGCCCATTAAGCCTGGATTCAGCTATGCAGTTCATTTTCGGAGGCTGTGGCGACTGCTGGGAGAGAGCGGAGCTGCTGAGAGGTGCTGAGATGACGGTGATGCCGGGAGACGGAGGTGATAATTTGGGGACAGGCGGCTTTGGCAAAGTCCGCCTGGACCGCGGCGCGATATCTCAGCGCCATCACGATTCCTCATTCACTGCAACCTCACACGCTGACAGTACACTGACGTGACAGATACACACTTCACACTTCACACCATGGTTGTTTGTCACGGGCAAATCCCAGCATGCTTTGTGGATGTGTTTCAGGAGTGCATACATCATATGTGTGTGTTCTGTGTGCTCACAGGTGGATGTGTATGCAGGCTTGTGCATGCATATTTAAATGTGTTTCTGTTGTCATAAATGTGACAGTGACGCTGCCAGTGTGAGACAGAAAGATGCATTAGCAGATGCTGCCAGATTATAACACATTGGGACCAAATGCAGTTTTCTACACCATGTAGGCGACACAGAACAACCAAATCTTCAGTTCACAAACTTTAAGAGCACCCTCTGTCTATTCTCAGCCCTAATTCTATTCCTTCTGAATCTAAAAAACTCTATCTCTTATAGCTGTCAGATAATTAACCCTGAGTACAGTTGGGTTTTAACAGAATTTTATTAAATCTGAATCCTTTCAGATCCGTCATGAAACGACATTTGGCTTCACCTTTCAGTGTGTGTGACAAAAGTTTAAAATCACTAAGAACCACAGATCCCTTGGAAGTCTGTGCTTGTTGTATCATGTCATTACTGACATAACTTTCCAAAAGCAATTTTTTTCCCCCCCAAGATTATATGTTTGACTGCTGCTGCTGCTGATGATGATGTCTGCTTCATTTAGCCAGTGACAGCTGAGAAGAGACATGGCAGACGGGGAAGAAAGAGACAGACAGGACGACCTGGAGCAAAGAGCCCGTGCTTCTGCAGAGACTCATGGTACTAAACTCTACCAGGCAAGCTGACAGGGCGGGCCCCTGGAAGAGGATCTTTTGGCCATTTAATCAGATGAAAATGATTGGCTGCTTGTGTTATCTGACATTGCTAATTAAAAAAGGGAGAGATTCATTAGCTCCAGATTAGCAGATCCAGCTATTGGACCTAAATCCAAAATGGAGGTTCTATGTGGTCTGTGTGACTTAAGAAGCAGTTTTTTTGTTTTTGTTTTGAGACCTTAGTTAAATGTGTTTTACTCCTGTTCATATGTGGTGTATTCACTGACAGTACTGCTGTGGGCTCAGATAGCACTCGCAGCCCAATATACACAAGAAATATGACCTGAAGTCTGAAAAGATGCTCCAGGTAGTGGATATGGTTTAAAGCCCAATAAAAACTATATGTATCTGTTTGCCAGGTGTGTGTGAAACGGACAACTAAAAATGCAGCTAAAATGCAGAGATAACACGTAAGCGTTCAATCAAAATGTAAAATTGGAGTTGGATGTGTCTCACAGTCTCACACTGGTGATGGTGGGATGAGAAGTGACACAAGCTGACTGTGTTGGTATATTTTATAAAAGCCTCAGGATGCTTCAAACAAAGAGCTCTTCTCTAACAGCGTCTTTCCCAGCTCCTTTTTCAGAATTGGGTGGGTTGGATGTGTGTGTGGGGGGGGGGGGCTTACCGAATTCTGAAGAAATTCTGAAAAACTTTCTGATACTTTCCCAAAAGACAGTCTTACAGTCAAAACAACTTTACGCAGTAATTTGCCAAGTATGTGGAGGTGTGAAAGCAGGCAGGATTTACTTCTCTCCCAAGTTTGATTCTTCAAAGAAATATTACAAATCTACAAGGTCACTTTTCATGTGTTCATGCAACATTACAGGATGGATTACTATGCAGTGAGACATTAAAGACACCTCGCATACACCCCCCACAACCCCCACCCAACTACGTAGGAGCAAGACACCCAGACTTTTTGTGTCTTAGTTGTTTTGCATCTCGTTGTGCCTGTCTGGATCTCTGTAACGGTTATCATCTCTTTGTGGTCTTTTTACATGTTTTGATGGTCGCTTCGTAGTCAATTTTGTGTCTCTTCATAGTTCAATTTGCATCTCTTTGTGATCATTTCGCATATATTTTGAATCTCTGCAGTCGCTCTACGTCTGTCCTTGGTTTATTTTGCATCTCGTAGTGATTTTTATCTTCTCGGGGTCGCTCACGTGTCTTTTAGCGTTGATTTTTCATCCCTCTTTTGCATCTTTCTTGTGGTTGTTTTGTGAGCCTTTATGCCTTCGACATAGACCCTTTCGGGGAAAGTTTTCCCAGTTCAGTGCATCAAGACTATACGCAGAAGAAACAGAATTCTTAGAACGAGATCAAGGAGGCAAACGTGAAGCAGAAAGTTAGAAGGCTATGATGACAAAGTTTTTGCCTCAACTTTAAATATGGCCATTCAGGACAGGTTTTTCTTTTAAATGCAGTTGGATGACATGTTTTACATCCTAAGTGGTGTAATCGAAGAAAGATTAATGGCTTAGGGAGGTATGTAGAGTCTACAAATGTGACTCCTTTTAACCTGGCTAGATCCCCATGGCAGCTTCCGCCTAACCCGGTCCAGTGAAGGTTCAGATTAAAACTGGCAAGATAAAGAGCCGGTTCTTCTGACGGTATTCTCTATGAGTGTCTCTGTGCTGCTTTTTGGTGACTTTTCATGAGCTTTACATACTAAATATTAACTCGGATGGATGAGCAGCTATTCAGTGAGCTAACATGATACAGCAGCCACCTCAGGGATGCATTCTCTACTTTCTCTTTTACATTTTATATGCAAATGACTGTTGTATCCATTATGACAGCAGATACATTGTTCAGTTGGCTGATGAGCCTTTTTGTGATGATGAAATTGGTCAAAGCCCAGTTGTTGACAATGTTTAATTTAATCTGTCTAAAACAAAAGAGGTGAAGATCTGAAGTCGTGTAGGTTCTTGGGAGTTGTCTTTGGTGTTAAACAACCATCCCTGCTGACAAAAGTCTCTCTGGCGTGTAACACACTTGGTAATATCCTAAACTTTTACCCACGTACGGTTTAGTCACGTTCACCGACTCTCTCCTGGCAGTTACAGTGACAGGCGAACAAATGAAAACGCACTGTTAGCTTGAATAAAATCACAGACTTCTCTGGATCTTTGTTAGAGCCATTTGGGATGATCCAAGTCTAAAACTGAACAAAACACTTAACAAAGGTCTGGTAATTTATCGACATTTTAATGCAGAAATGTTGACAGGAGGAGATGACTGCTGCTGTTGTTCCTTGTTGTTAGGAATGACAGTGGTGATGGAGGTGATGATGAAGATACAGTGACAACGATGCTTTCTTAATATGGAGGTTCAGTAATTACATTCCCAGCATTGACCTTGAGTGATGATGTCACTGTCCATAGAGATGATTATGTTGTGTTTGACGCTGATGCTTGTCACATTGATAATGATTAAGTTGCTGGTGATGGCGACGGTATTCAGTGTTCAGTGTTTACTACCGTAATCGTACATTTCATTTATTTTACCTTTCGAGAGTCACCCTAAGGTCCTGCTGTATTTTAAAACGCGCTGTTGTAAATAATAGTTTTCCTCGACACGCATCACGAAACAGAAAACGGTCGCGAGTCTACGCCTTTAAAGAGCTGCTAATGAAAACCTGCATCTGAAAGGATTTTATTTTTGCAAGAGATCAGAAAAGACAAAGAGCATCCGAGCACTCAAGCCTGCACACTCTATTAAACACACGAGTGAATGACAGCTTCCACATTGTACTCAAGTGAAAAGTGTAGATGAAGATTTATAGTGTTCAGACTTACAAAGGGGCACAATTTATGAATAACTAAAGATTTGTGCTGTTTAGTTGTACAAAGAGCTCGTCTGTAAAGTTGAAATGATTTTTCCCTGTCAGAAATTACTTTCAGCTCTGTTTCAGCATCGACACACACAGAAATAAAACAGAGATGTTATCTAACATGCATTATTTGTTAATGTGCAAACACAGCCAGTAGTCTGTTTGATCACGACCCGCACTGCCGCCGGTCAGCACACTACACGACCAACTTTAGCGTTTCATATTTCGAGCTCTGCTGCTGTGACCTAACTGAGTTGTAAGGTGTTACTGACAGCGCGGCCTCAAATGTGCTTCATCTTAGGGCCCCCTCCGAAATCCTATGGGCCCTCATCCAAATACAGAGAGGAGAAGAGAGGCCCCTGGCAGTATGGAGCAGAACGACACTGAGCTCTGTACAGTATGGTGGTCTGATCAGAAGAGTCTGACTGATGCTCTCTCCTCTGGGCCACATTCTCATATTTAACAAGTCACAGCATTTGCGGCAATCTCCTCTGCTTATTCTCTCGTTTTCTGCTCCATATGGACACACACAGAAAATTAAAGTGCATCTGAGTGTGGCGCTTTATTATCTTTTTTTTTTTTTCTTTAAGAATGCATAGCCTGGGCATCTTTAGAGTGTGTGTTGCTCTGATTTGGAGCCGTAGATCTGTGAAATAAAGTGAATTCAGATGTCATCTAAATAAAGAGTAGAAGATAGATTAAACCAAGATGTAAAATAAGGGATTTTTTTTGTTTGTTTGTTTTAAGAAAGGGAGATTTTGGGAACATTTAACATCACATCCTGCACTTTTCCATTTGCTTTTATCACTCACATCCCTTTAGATTTGGCTTACCGTTTAATTCTCTTACACATAATTTAGAATTTCGTAAACCCTAATCAGAAAAGCTTTTAGCTGAATTCGAAAAATGCTCCAGTGAATTATCAGCTTCGTGCACATTTTGCAGAAGTTTCCCTCCACTCACAACATCCCGCAGTCCGCGCTTTAACTGAACTCTAATCAAACTTTTCAGCCATTTGGTCCCACAGGCTGCACCAACTGTCTCTTGGAAGCTTCAGTGAGCCTCTCCAGCCTGTACTGTACGCGGAGACTTTGCCCTTTGGATGTGGAGCTACTGAAATCTGATCTGTCATAAAAGCGTTCCCTGCTGGAAAGCGTTATATTTGGGGACGTGAATGCACGCCTTTATTAAAATCCAGACTGCTCACACGACCGCAGAGCGCACCCCCCCACCCCAACACACACACACACACACACACACACACGTGAAAATCATCAAATCATCAGATGAGGGTCCAGAGCTGACATTATCCCGGGTACACTCAGCGCTGTGCGGGTTCAGTGTAAAATCTCTGCATATGAAGCCACCTTTGCCATAAATGCACCCCAGAACATAGAGAGGGATTCACCTACCGGCTCCTGAGGTCAGCTGCGGTGAGGCTGCCCGGCGATGGATGTGGAGAGAGGACACTGTGTGCGCCGTGACAGAGACGCGCTGGTCAGTTTGAATGCGCACCCCGTGGTGCACCGGCGTAGCGTCGTGTAGAGATCTGTTTCCTCTCTCTCTCCCTCCCTCTCTCTCCCTCTCCCTCCCTCCCTCCCTCTCTCTCTCTCTCTCTCGCTCTCGGATCAGTCCTGCCCACCGTACTTCCCGGTGAGCGGTACAATGAGGAGAGAGGGAGGACCGAGAGCAGCTCCGCGGCTCCACAGAGCTCATTCACAGGAAATCACGCCAGTGTGTAAAGGTGCCAGTGGCACCAGGGGCGCATCCAGGATTTTAGAAATACTGGGGTCATGGGTCCATTATCCCCCCACTGTAACCCCACCACCCCTAAAACAAAGGCTCTAAGCAGAAGTGTGTTCAATTATTTCATATCTTTATTCTTTCTTCTGAAATCTTGTTTTCTCCTCCTTTTTTTTTCATGTGGCAAAGGCGAAACTTTCAAGAATGCAGTCCTGCATTCATTCTTTTTCTGAAGTAAAAGTACAGTAGTTTAGCAGGCAAATACACTGCAACTACCAAAAGTAAAAGAAGTAAGGCAGACTGTCACAGTATTGATGCATTAACGTGTATGCTGGGATTCATGTTAAAGCTGGTTGGTTTGCATCATATTTCTGTCCCCTGATCATATATTTTGTATGTGAAACTTTGATCATAAAGTAAATAGTGGGCACACTACTGCAAAATAAATATATAGGGGAGTAAAAGTATGATGTAAAAAATGGAAATATTCACAAGTAAACTTTAAATCCACCATGTCATTTGTGTAAAACTGTTCATTTAATGTCAGCACTCACAGCGCTCAGAGTCAGTCTTCAAATGCTTGATTAATTCTTGAGAAGGGCTCAATTCACCATTATTTTCATTACCAATTAATCTGAGGATTACTAATCCCTGTCTCACTTAATCTACAAATCGTTTGGTGTCACAAAATACTGAGAAATGATTTCGTAAAGCCCAAGCTGACATATTCAGACAGCTTATTTTGAGCAGACTCCAAAGGTATTCATTTTGCTATCATAGAGAATAAACATACATACAGGTGGAGCCAAAACCAGGTAAAGTTTCACATTGTTCCTCGCTGTGGATCGACTAATTTATTATTGGACTTTAGCTCTTGCCTTACATTGTCTCCATGATATCCCAGCAGAGTATAATTTTTATTTGACATACAAATTTCAATACTAACAAGTCATTTAGTCTCTAAATCTTAATTTTCTGTAGAATAGAGAGAGTCTGTCAGTGGAGTCATATACTTCCACTTGTTACAAATACAGCTTCTTTTCATTAATTTCATGTGTCATTTTCTTGATGTCAGAGCATGAATCTTCCTCTTTTCTTTCATTTTATGATAATGGGCCCGAAGCTAATTTCCCCAAATCCCTGATAGAGAGGCATTATGGAGAGAGAGTGTGTGTGTGAGGGGAAGTGAAGATATCTTATTCCAGTAACAAAATTTTATTGTTGATTTGAGAAAATAAAAAGAGCTGAAAGATGAACATGACCACGATTATCGTCAGATTATGAGGTGATGGGCCCCCATGCAGGAGACAGACACATAAAAGGGCCCCGTCTGCCTCCTACAGTACTAAAGCACCACTTTCCCTCACCCTCATGTCATCTTTTTCTACAGGATGGTTATGCTGGGAAACCTTATGTATAAAATGCTTTTTTGGTTGAAAATTGATCCTGAACCCTTGTGTTCATACTGGAAATGAACAGTCGGAACCTCAGAACAGCTCCATGCTAACGCTCCTCTTCACCGGAGATGGAAAGCGTATTCAGTGATATTCACTCAAGCGTGATGCAAGTGCATGGATAGGTCTCTATCTATACTGCCCTCATCAATTTAAAATGGAATTAAGTTAATGAAAAGGACCAGTCCATTAATAACACTCCCCTACAAGTTAAAGTCCTGTTTTTAAGTAAAACCACAAAAGCATTAGCATGCGACATCATCTAAAGTCAAATTAAAAGAGGAACATTCATCGATGTGTGCAAAGCGTTTTCCACTTGTTTGACGCGGAGTTAGTTTTCTGTAACAGCTTTGTCCAGCTTTATTGCTTCTGACTGAGCCTCGTTACTTTCACAAACAATAATTGCAGTGAATATTCATTCAGTCACCTCTAACATCTATTTATCCCGTTCACCAGAATGTTTTTACAGTGTTTACACCATTGGGGATCAGGATATGACCTCCCTCTTTGGAAACCAAACATACCAATGAATTATATTTTATTAATAAACCACAATAAGCTCCAGTCTGTTAAATCTTTACATTTGTGCTGAAATGGGGAAAAAAAAGGACTCACTCTTCATCATCTGTCGACTGTGAAAGGGATAATCAGTGAAATTACAGCATTACAGCATATCACCACCTCTGCTCCCGTTCATCCGCAGGTAATTGGACTGGGATTTAGGCTGGTAATGAGCTAAACAAATAGACCTCAATCTGCAGCTCAAACACATGCATCCATAACCTGCCATTCTCAAACTTCTACGTTTCCCAGAGTCTCAGGTTGGAGTGAGTCCGCCATCTGCTGGTCATATATGGTCAATTTCTAATTAATTTAGATGAACTGAGTACCAGTGACTCCGTTCTTCCTCCCTCTGTACAGCAACTGCTGGGATGAATTTAAATATAAAAATAGGACAAGTGTTGAAAAAAGTTTAGATAGTTCTACAAGACCTAAATGACTTGCCACAAGATTCCTTCGCCTTCAATTTTTCAAGCCAAGAACATTTTCCCAGACGTTTGAATGTCCTCAAAAGTGCCCCAACTCTAAATTCCTCCCTTGGTGAGTTTAAAACTGAGACAAAGTGGTGCATTCTGATACAAGAGAATATTGTCTGTGACTGTGTGACCATCCTGTTCACAGCTCTTCATCAGGTTTGTTGCAAGTTGGTTAAACAAAAGGTAGCCTAAATAACAACCTGCAACCTGTACACTCTATCCAGACGTTTGATTTGTATCAGGAAAATAAAAGACTTTAATGGAGTAAAATGTTAGAACAGAACAGTAATGTTTATAGTAATTTGGTGGGATGTAGAATATTGATACGAGAGGCCATCGAGCAACTTCTAGGTTATTACATACACAGTAATAGCTTGCAGACGGTTGGTTAACTGTAACCGAACAGCACCTCATGGCAGAATGCCACACAACTCTGTGTGTGCTGCATCAACTGAAGCCATGGTGGCACACACACACACACAAAGCATGTGCTGCAAAAAATAATAATAATAAAAAACAGGGTCACACAAGAGGGGATCTTATACAAACACACAAGAGGTCAAACTCAAGGATCACATTTCACACACCAGGAGAGGAGACAGGAGGACACCAATCACATGGAGGGAGACGAGACAATAGACCAACCTGGAGCAACAGGTATAAAGGCCCAAAGCAATTTAAAAAAAAAGTTATTCATTGAAAATTAATGTTAGAAGTTGAGGTAAGTTTGGATTTGAAGGCCTCGATAGACTGTCTGATATCAGCAGGGAGATTATTCCAGCGAAAGGCACTGTATGAAAAGGTCCTGCAGCCTGCAAATGTTCCATGGCGCCTCTTACTGATTATACCCATTTGCTTCAGCACTGCGCTTCTTGCCCTTAATTTTATGTAAAATCTAAAGGTCGATGAACTGATTTTGTGTCCCAGAAGCACGGTGGCAAACCCAAATCATAAAAACAGGAGTGGATATTAGATTGCAAAAACACCTACTCTCTGGAGAGCAAATGAAAAACATGGTCAGAGGACGTTTTACCGACATGTTCACTATCAGCATTTTGCAGCTTCCTCATTAGGTGGATCAAAAACTGCAGTGGATATGTATAAATGGCTGCCTGACAAATGAAATTCAATTTTCACTCTCTTTTTAGCTCTGTTTCTCCTCCCTACTAACACCTTCAGGGATATAACTAATGGAGTGTCAAGGTTTGGCATTACCTCTGGCAAACCTTGGGTCCATTATCCAAAAGAGTTGACATCCTGTTCAGTCACTATACTCTGTTTTCTCTGTTAGAGGCTGCGGATCAGTCAGTATGTTCCTGTACTTTTTTCCCTCTGATGTGTCAGAATACATTTTGTAAGGTGTGTAATGAAATCATTACCCAGCCACACTGCGCTGGCTTAGACCAAACACTAGTGGTTTTGTCACATTTATGTTATGTATTTATCACTTCATATCCTGTGAACTTTCCGCAGAGCGACTGACGGAGGGAAGGCAACAAGATAGCAAAGGAAGAGTAATCGGAGCATCTGGCACAGTCGCATTTGTCTGCAGATGCTGTCTCCTGATTGGATGTCCTGGAAAGATCACGTAGGAAATATCAGATCTGCCTGCCAAATATGATTAATGACCCACAGCAACGCAGCTGAGAAGTTACAGTAATATTCTAAACAGGCTGTGAACTCCATCATTTAGGTAGCCTGCCACTGTCAGTCAGAGTTATAGGCCATTTACTTCTGAGTAAATACACTGATTAATTCTGTAGTCCAAGCTTGTGTGATCCTTTTATGGATGTCCTAAAAATGAAAACTTCACAGTGACAAACTACTGTGTTGCTTTAACTGAGTAAAAGATCAGACTTTCTCTTCTGTTGGCGTCAGCTAACTGACAGTATAATGTAATGCAGCAGTGATAAACACTCAGCTCAGGCGCAATGATGAAACTACAAAATCAAATGGTGTCAAACCAAACCAGGACCAAGTCTGGAAAGAGACAAAAGCTGTAGACGTGTCACCTGTGTTGTGTGACATCTGTACTGTATCCTGAGTCACTACGTGTCACAGGGAATGTTTCATCGAAAGCAGCAGTAAATAATGTTCCCAAGTCAGTAAATTCAGAATGAAATCAACTCTGCAAAGAGAAAGGTTCCTGCACCTCCTGCTGTCCACCATGAATCACTTTCTTGAACCGGAATGTCATTGTTAATGTCTGCTGAAAAATTGTGGTTATGGTTTATAACACAAAACAAAAAACACCCTTTTGCAGGTGTGTAAACTCTCACTCCATTCAAGTCTGATGCACCACTCTGACCTCAACACTCTTAACAAATACATACAATACATAGTCTTCAGAATTCCAATTATAACAACCTGCCATGTTTGTCCTTTGTAATTTATGATGTTTATTGCATGTATGTTTCTCTCTCTCTCTCTTTCATCCTCTCTGTCCTGTCTACCTCTTCTTCCCCCCCTTCACCCAGCCGACTATCAGCAGGATGGTTCTCCCTTGTGAGTCGGGTCCTGCTCAAGGTTTCTTCCTGTTAAAAGGGAGTTTTTCCTTGCCACTGTCTGCTTGCTCGGGGGTTCAGGCTCTGGGTCTCTGTAAAGCACCTAGAGACAGTTTTGATTGTAAAAGGTGCTGTAGAAATAAATTGAATTGAATTGAATTGAATTAAGTCCAGGGTATCCTTGCTTATTGCAAGCAGCCAGACCACATCAGAGGCTTAAGTGTTTATAGCTGTTCCAAACTGTCGCGCTGAACGGTGGGGTGAAGGACTTTCAGACGGTCTCTTTCTCGTGTTATACTCATTTGTACAAACAGTAACAGAGCTCGAGAGCAGTGGTGACTGGTGTTATTTACCTGTGTGGGGCTTCAGCCACTCAGGGCTTCAGCAATGTTTGACTCACTAAGCTTTGATTCCAATATAGAGAACTGTTTCATTTGTTCAGCAACTGAATCAGAAAAGCAAACACACTCCAACAGCTCAGTTTGGTTCGCTCTAAATCACTGTTTGTATAGCAATAACCTCCTGCTTTGTGTTAGAGTAAACACTGTATATTTACTATAAAGACTTGACATGTCAATTATTTGTGCTGTTATTTGTTCGCTTTTTCACATTCAACATTTTGAGTCCTCGAGTTTGGCATTATGGACATCACCGCCATCTTGTTTTGTACCATCTAGTTTACTGTAAATGGGAGCATAATTTACAAAATGAATATCAGGCAGTATTGAAGAAGACTCGACACTAGTGCCGGAGACAGTAAACTCACCAGGAAAGCGTTTACTGAGGAAATAAATAAAGTGAGTGTGGTGGGGTGTGTATGGCTTGAACAGGAAATAGCATGTTATTTAAGTGGGTGAAAATGTACATGAAGAGTGTCGATATCTGAAGAGCAGAGCGGTTCAAACAGGTGTTGCAGGTGTGGCATCCAGAGCTGCTGCACAGATTGTGTTGCCTGAAGATGACAGCAATATTGCTATTTTAATGAACAGATACAAGCTCCTTCAAAGGTTCCTCTGTGGGGAGGGGGCAATCCAACACGGACACACAAAGGAGACACGTTGATCCGTTTTCTGCTACTGTTTTATTTAATTTGTTCAGTACTGGAGTTTCATGGACCAAACAATGGCACAACACTGCGTTACAGTTTCTCTCTTTGGGTACAACTGACTAACACAAACGTTAAAATTATTCCTCTACAAACTGGACTAAGGTACATACATACACAGTCTCTTTCTCTACCACAGGCACCCGAAACAAACAAAAAAAAAAGTCATTGCTCAAACTCGCACACACTCTCCTCACACACAAGTAACACTCACTGCACACGTACTCATTCTCACTGTCTCTCATACACACACCCATTCACAATAGAATACATTCTCAGGCAAAAAAAAAAAAAAAAAAGTCAATTATAAATTTTAGAGCATTTCATATCATTTTTTTCATAACACTCATATTGAACAGTGCCCACCTCAAACAGGAAGTAGGCTGTACCATAACATGTCTGTGTGGCAGCTATTTTGGCAAGGCCTGGAACGATACAAAACAATGCTTTTATTTTGGGAAATTATCTGCCAATCCAGTGAACTCACTGACCTTTGGGTAAAAGACTTTGTTTTAAGGGTGAGATTATGCCTGAATAATTCTGTTTTTACAATTATTTCCCATTTCATTATTGGATCTCTCAGCTATTTAATATCTTATTTTGGGTGAAAAACTCTAACAAGCTCAGTGCTGTGCAAGACCATACGTGTGGTTTTACCTGCTTTAGCCCATTAATTACAAATGCTTGACGTGACTGCAGAGCGTCTGCTAAAATACAAGTTCTTGATTGCTTTTATACCTTCTAGGCATAAAGGTTTCATTCCAATGCGCAATGCAAATCAGTGTGCAGACACTACATGACATATTACTTTGAGTCACAGTTGGGTCATCCTGTGAGCACTTTAACACCTTGTATTGGTGCTATGTTCAAGAATATTCCAACATCCCAGACAAATTCATTACGGCACAAATAAATCTTACATATTGCAAGAAAAAAAGGCAACTAATCGTTCACTGGAGCATTCATCTTAAAGGAATATTCTGTGAAATATGAGCATTAGCTTTGTTGCTGGGAGCTAGATAAGTAAATCAATATCTTGCTCATATCTGTGTGGGAAATCTAAAGCTATGGTCGAGGTTAGGCTAGCTGATTCCCCTTGTTTCCAGTCTTTATGCTAAGCTAAGTAGCTGTTGCCTTCAGTGACATATTTTCTGTACTGTACAAAAAAACAGTGGGTAAACTTATTTCTTCAAGTCTTCATGCTAGTCTCTGCTCATTGATTTTCACAGTGCACTGAAATGATCAGAAACAAGTGTCTGCCGAGAAGGTAGAAACCTGAAACACTACGGTTTGGAAAAATACTAAGGGCTTTATACGTTTTATATTTAACAGGCTAAAACCTCCAGTCAGGTCTTTTAAATTATCATCACTCAATCATAGCTTTGGTAAGCTTTAAATTAGCACTGATACCTCATCTTCCTTATGCTCATCACAAAGAATAAAAGCTTTCTCTTTGCATGGATGACACTTTTAACAGGACTTTAGCTTCAGGAGGAACGTCAACACCAATAAGGGACAATACACATGAGTTTTGACCATCTGTTAGGGGAAGCTTGCACGACACAGATAAGGTTCACTGGCTTCCAGTTGAAGCTGCAAGTGCTACAGACACACAGACACTCAGATATGAGATGCCTCTTTTTCCGACTGTCTCCCTGCCACTACATTCACCTCCAGACCAACACTCCAGTCACACCGTACGTGTTTGCCAACTCCACTCGCATTGAGCAGATACAGAATCCATCTTCAATACGCAGTATAGTATTTCATAGACATATTAGTACCAATTGGAATGACACAGAAACATTTAGTTGTGTTATAAAAGAAAAGCATAGTATACACACTATACTTCCTATTTAATGGAGAGAGACTGCATCTGGGTGAAAGCAGATACTTTAAGTAGGGTTTTTTTTTTGTTTTTTTTTTTTAGAAACAGGCATATACTCTAGTAGTATGTATGTATAATGCCATCATACAAGAAGCCTTTATGGTGATGCTTCTTCTCTCTGGCAGCTGTAGGACATGTTTGCAGGATGAAGCAGGGCTGGGCAATGAAAGCACAAAGTGTAGTGGTGGTGGTAGTTATGGATGCTTACGCTGTCCTTCCTCTGTGCACATTAGTTATACATACAGTCTCCGCTTTTGAGATGCTGAAGCTTCAGCCTTAAATGTCTCCTCACAGTGAGAATCAATGGGACCCAAAGCTATCGTAACAGAGATTTCAGGGCAGCCGCAAGCTACAGAGTGGGAGCAATAACAGGAGACACAGCTGTCTTTCTCTCTCGTCACCGCCGTATGTGGCACATTTCAAAACAACACAAAAAAAAAGGTAACAAATACGTAACTTAGATCTTTTTTTTCCTCCTACAGTTTAAAATATAAAATTCAAGTGCAATTAAAGTTCCAAATATTAGTTACATCACATACATTTCTCTCTAAAGTAACAATCTGTTACTTGCAGGTAGTTTATCTCATCTTGTTATATATATTTTTTTATTATTTAAAAAAAAAAAAAAAATACAATATAGACTTGATTCACCCCATTTAATCTGTCCCTGTGCCCCAGTGGATAAAACACTCACTTTCAAATCATTTTCCTCATTAGAATGAGTTTTTAGGAGCACCAGTCGTGTGGGGCACGATGGGGTCAACAAAAAAATCCAATTCAGGATACATCCATGTACACTGTGTGGGCCAATGCTTCTTAACACATCATGCTGTGTACGTCCACAAAAACATACACGTCTTACACATTTGTATGTGCATCGCATCTAAAACATGTGTGATGTGGGCTTCTTCGAATTCTGACACGTTCGGTATAAATATTACAAAAACAAAAACAACAACACACAAAACAAAGCAGAGCAAAATCAAACGAGACTGAGGAAGCGAAAGGAAGGTCGTAGATAAATGTTGTTATGGAAGGTGCATTAGTCTGGGAACAGTTAGGAAAGAAGAAGACCGAGTATATGGTGTGCAGAAATAGGGTTTGACCGATATATTGGTTTGCTGATACTGGCCTTTTACAAAATCCTGGGGGTACCAATTTGTGACAATATGTAGTAAACATGACTGAATTAATAATTGATTACATTTTCTTCTTTATAGATTTTATACAATTTTTAAAGTAATAGTTCAACATTTTGGGAAATTCGATTTCTTGCTGAAAAACATGTTGACTAAATTTGAAGCTACAGCCAACAAATGGTCAGTTTAGCTTAAAGACCGGAAGGAACAAAACAACCTGCTTTTACAAGGACCAACAGGGACCAGAAAGTCTGAGCCCAGCAAAGAAATAGCCTGGCATACAGCACCATGTAAAACCGCAACATGTTGTCTTTACACTTTGGACATATTAAGCAAAGTGATAAAACATGAATTTCAACCTTTAGACATAGGCAGGGTGAGCCAGGTTTCCTTTCTTTGTCCATCCATCCATCCATCCATCCATCCATCCATTTTCTATACCGCTTACCTCAGGGTCACGGTGGGGGGGCTGGAGCCTATCCCAGCTGACTACGGGTGAGAAGCGGGGTACACCCCGGACTGGTCGCCAGCCAATCGCAGGCCTGACACCCAAAGACAGACAACCACACACTCACACCTAGGGGCAATGTAGGGTAGCCAATTAACCTAACAGGCATGTTTTTGGGACTGTGGGAGGAAGCCACATGTTTGACTGGTACCTGTCAAAAAATAATCCATAGGCCATCTAGTGCTGTCTGTCTCTTAACCAGCCCTCTCTGTGTGCCTATCAGTGCTGACAGAACTGGGCTTCAAGGCCAATTACAACCAAGGGAGCAAAAGCCGCCATCCTTATTCTGTAGTCCTTTATGTTCACAATTTGTTGTTCAGACCATGCACCACCAATGTTGCCAGATGCTGCATCTCCACCTAGCACGTGTGTGAGCGCAAAATTTCACTATACCAAACAGAGAAAATACACTTAATACTTGTTTGGTATAAAATGGTCAAAATGAAAGAAACAACATATACACACAATATATATCAGGTATCTTCTGCTACATTATAAAAATATTAATACTGGCCTTCAAAAACCATATCAGTCAAACCTTATACAAAAAGCTGCACTAACTGGGGGGGGTATCAGTTAATGATGGATTATGAGTTAAAAAGATGAGGAAAGGCATCACGTGACAAAAACAGGAAATAAAGATGCATACATCAATGTATTGACCCAGGCAGGGGGTAGGGGGGAGGGGTTACATTTAGGTTGCTGGATTTGGAATGAAGCAGGATGACAGGGGACTTGGACAGTGGAGAGGTCCTGTCTATTTGTACGGCCGTAGGAACCTGGTGACTTTGGAACGCAGCAGCTTGATGAAGGAGCGAGGGAACATCTCTTTGGACTCTTGTGCCGTGTACCTGAAGTAGTTCTGGGGATGGGCTAGCACGTCAAACAGGGCCTTTATCAGCTTCTTGTCCTGGCAAGACGCAAGGAGAGAGTGTCAGTGCACTGGACCAATCATATGAGGTTAGGTGTTTTTTTTTTAACCTTTATTTTTTGAACAGTGAATATCATTCCCTCAGAATCAAAGATCACCATACAACCTTAACCATTCAGTACCTTCAGTATCTCCTGGTGGTTCTCGGAGGCATAGAGCCTGCCATCTCGTACTATGTCCTCTATCAGCTGCTGGTAGTCCTCTGAAACACAGCAGGGTTCAATGAGAAAGTGGTGCTTTGGTACCGAGTCAATGCCAAAATTCTAAAAACGTGATGGTACTTGTTTTTCTACTGTACTGCAGCTACTGAGGATGAAATTCTTCTAAATCTGTAGGGGGCAGCATTTATGTCTACATGTTTTCTAGTCTGCTATTACATGCCAAAGGAAGAAGAAGAAAGACACATGGAAGAACAACAACACGCAGGAGATGGTGACAAGGGCAAGTGCAGCAATTGTTCTAAACTGCTACTATAAAATTCCTGAATCAACTGCACTAACTGTAGGCCGTATTTGACATTAGTTCTAATTCAGTTGTCTGCAACTGTGTTGACTCACCATCATACGTGACATATGGAACTTGGAAACCTTTGCCACTGTTGCCCTCGTTGGACTTAAACTGAATCCAAAGCTTGCGAGAGCGAGAAGTGAAGGCGATGGGCCGCTCATAGGTCTGACATGTCTCGTAGGTGGTGATGGAGGTGGGATGGGCTGGAGGAAGAGAACATGTTGCAATAGTGTTCCACATGCTGGTGATTTTCAAGGACTATGAGAACTTTTTCAAAACCTATAGTTCATTTGCTGTGCTCTGAAGAAGTAGTTGAGTTGGTAAACCCGTTCGTCTTGGCTTCGTTTCTTTTTTTAAGTAAATAAAAAAAATCTTGCAGATACTGGCAGATGTAGTCACCAACCAAATATCAAGTTGGCAACTGTTGATTTTGTTTATCCATATCCCAACATACAAAGCAACAAGGTTTGTGGATTGTCTGAGTAACTGGGTGATGATTTCTTTATAAATGTATTTTTTGGCACTTTGAGCACCACAAGTGAAGTGCCATCTAGTTCCATCACATTCAAGAGAAGGCAGAGATGTTTTAAAGCTGATATCTTCAAAACTCTGCAAATCAAATCTTACTCAAACCAAAACCATAACTTGCCTAACCCTAACCCTAACCTTTACCCCAACCTTAACCTAAACCTCAAACTCAACCTAACCTTAAACCAAGTCTGGTTTAAAACAGGTTTTTGTCCCCACGAGATCATAAAAACACGTACACACAGACACACACACACACAAACATGTGAATTGAAATTCTGTTTTACCACTCTTCCTCATGACCAGCACGTCTCCACACTCATCCTCGATGGGTAGGAAGATCTCGGGTACCACAATGAGAATCCGCCTCTTGTGCGGCGGGTTGATGGTCCAGACACAGTCCACATTGGATGGGTAATCGCCAGGGTAGTTCGGAGACTCGATGTAGCCTGTGTATTCTCCCAGTTCACCTCCACACAGCTGGTCTGCGGAGAATAGAAACACTTTGCAATTTCATCCATTTCAATACAACAGCACCAGTGTTTGAAAAACCTATTTCCATCACTGAAGCCCCAGCATTTTCATGTCACTCATTATCAGCCTCTCTGGGTAGTTAAGGGTAAGTTCAGACTAGTTGTAAATGCTGAGCTGCATTACTTTTGCAATGGGACACATTGGTGGCACCATCAAAGTCAGTGGTGGTGTTGCCTGGGCAGGTGATGCAGTAATTCTGCCCAAACTCAGACTGGTAGGTTCCTGCTGGGCAGCGGATACAGCGATGGGTGCTGGAGTTGTAGTAATGTCCAGGGGCACAGTGTACTGAGGAAAAAAAACAGGAGGAAGTCAGAGTACACACAGTAAGCAAATGAACGAAGACAAACACATAAACAGCAGGCCATCTATAAGATGCATAACACAGCTGTGATATTATTCGTGCCTCGATTGCAAAACAGGCAGATAAACAAAGCAGTAAACCCTGTGTAGATGACTTTATCATCTGCCTGTGCAAACTGCCATCTGAAACACATCTACACACTCCTTTATGACAACATTAACAATGAAAGTGCTGACAAATGGCTTGTGTCATCACAAATGCCAGCATTAACATACACGATTTTGAAGTGGCAGATAAAAAACTTAAATTACACCAGAGAAAACAAGCAATCTGTAGAATATTAAACAAGAGTAAGAGTTGACAGTCGTGCAAAGAAAACAGCAATTAACCAATTGGACAATAAAAATTTGCATTAATGAATTTGAAAGTTAACTGATTGATCTTTAAATACATGATAAATTATTTTGTAATTTATTATTTTAAATATAAATGGGGACTAGAAAGAGGAATTATAACAAGAGTTTGAAAAATAAATATGAATCCATCAATAATTAGTCACGGGATGTAACATGTAGCTCTCTGAATGGTTAGAGAGCTGCACAATAAGTTACATTCCTGATTTGCATTGCTTTTCCTCGTTTTACCAGCACAAGGCCCACAGTGTTACGGAAAGGCTAAAAGGAAGAGTTAATCGAAAGCTAATAAGAAATGGAATAAAGTCATTAGGATTCTTCTTCTTGGGAGCAAGAAGGTCCGTACAAAATGTTAGCAGAATCTATTTTGCAGTTGTTGAGAGCATGCTTAAAATATATATGATTTATAAGGTGCTGTCACAGGTATACAGTGCATTCGGAAAGTATTCACACCGCTTCGCTTTTTCCACATTTTGTAATGTTACGGTCTCATTCCAAAATGGATTTAATTAAATTTCTCCCTCAAAATTCTACACAAAATACCTCATAATGACAAAGTGAAAAAAGTTTGCTTGGATTTTTTGCAAATTTATTAAAAAATGAAAAACAAAACCCTACCCCTTGTATTTACATCCTTTGCCATGACACTCAAAATTGAGCTCAGGTGCCTCCTGTTTCCATTGATCCTCCTTCAGAGGTTTCTACAACTTGAGCTGAGTCCACCTGTGGTAAATTCAGCTGATTGGGCATGATTTGGAAAGGCACACACCAGTCTATATAAGCCCTCACAGTTGGCAGTGCATGTCAGAGCACAAACCAAGCCATGAAGTCAAAGGAACTGTCTGTAGACCTCTGAGACAGGATTGTGTGGAGGCTCAGATCTGAGGAAGGGTACAGAAAGATTTCTGCTGCATTAAAGTGGCCTCCATAATCTGTAAGGGGAAGAAGTTTGGAACCACCAGGACTCTTCCTAGAGCTGGCGGCTCAGCTACACTGAGTGATCGGGGTAGAAGGGAGTCAGTCAAGAGTTAGTCAGGGAGGTGACCAAGAACCCAGTGGTCACTCTGACAGAGCTGCAGTGATGCTCTGTGGAGAAAGCAGAACTCCACCATTCAGGCCTGCATGGTAGAGCGGCCAGACAGAAGCCACTCCTCAGTAAAATGCATCCAACCTGTTGGAGCTTGAGAGGTTCTGCATTGAAGAGTGGGAGAAACTGCCCAAAACTAAGTGTGTAAGCTTATAGGATCACACTCAAAAAGACAAAGGGCTTCAACAAAGTATTGATCACAGAGTGTGAATACTTATGTACATGTTATATTTTTATTTTTTTTTATTTTTAATAAATTTGCACAAGATTCAAGTAAACTTGTTTGTCATTAAGGGGTATTTTGTGTGTACAATTTTGAGGGAAAAAAGGAATTTAATCCATTTTGGAATGAGACTGTAACAACAAAATGTGCAAAAAGCAAAGCGGTGTGAATACTTTATGGATGCACTGTACGTCACAAACTGGTAGAGGCAGGTGAACACTTATATATCTCATACTTTGAAGATACAAAATGAAAGCATGTCACCCCCATCTAAAAAAAAATGTCTCTGCTATAAATTCTTGACTGGATGGTGTGTGTAGTCACGACAAGTAAAAATATAAACACACACACAGTACCTAAAAAGGACCTAAAGAGATACACACTGTCTGATACACACAGATGTAAAGCCTCACCTTTGGCCTCACAGTCCCTGAAGGAGACTGATCCTTCGTACTTGGTCATGAGGCCACCTCCACAGGGGAAGCAGAGGACCCGGCCTGGTTCTGGCTGGTAGGAGCCCAGAGGGCAGAGCTGACATGGGCGGAACCCATCCACAGAGAAATGACCTGCTGGACACTGACCTGAAGGACGGACAGAAGAAAAAGTCTTCTACTTTTCTCTTGATTTTCTCAGTCATCTTCTCAATTCACCTGGATCTGGAGCTTGTTTCACACACTGTGCATCAGTTGCACTCTGTTGCTCTCTCGTGGCTGTAACTCACATTCAGTTTGGATGAATGGCCACAAGGTGGTGTCAGCCCACCATATTTATGTATGCATATTGTATTGGGTGTCACCGGACAGGACTGGTTTTACACTGACACTACATGTTTGTCCCAAATGCTTTGCCTCAGCAAAGAGAAACGTTGCCTCATAAAAGAGGGTTGCAGCTGAACGGATGGTGAATTACCTCCACATTGAGACACGTTCTTAGCACCGGCGATGCCTTGTCCTTCGGTGCTGGGACATGGCTCACAGGACAGCTGACCCACCGTGTCCTGGTACGTCCCGGGAGGACACTGGACACACTGCTCCTGCTCCCCGCTGTAGAATGTCCCCACACCACAGCTCACTGAGGAGGATGACACAGGTGAGTACTTGGATGGAATACTTTCTGTTGCTCCTTCAGGTATCCCTTACTTTGGCATCAACATCATGACACCAATCTCAAGACTTACCACATTTTCCATCTCGCAGGACTTGACCCGTGCTGCAGGTCTCGGCACCCTCCGTCGTCCTGGATGGTTTCTGGGCCACCTCGTACTCCGTCCCAGAGAACTGGATGTAGAACTGCTGTTTGTTGATGGACTTCCTGAGTGTGCGCATGGCGCTTTGCAGCTTCTGCTTCATCCTCTCCCGCACACACTCCACATTACACGAGTCTGTTCATCAAAAAAGAAACTCAAATAAAGACTTTTCTTCTTAAGCTCCTTTAAAGACCTTTCACGGCCATGTCTGTTGTTTCTATTATATTGTATTTGCTAGAGGTAATAGACATCACACCTGAGGCTTCCTCCTCCTTCATCTCCATCTCAAACTCAGCCGTGATGTGGGAAACCTCTTTCGAAGGTGATTTGCGTCCTCGTCTGCGCTTCTTGGATGAGTCACACTTGAGGTTGACAAAAGTTACCTGGCAGTCATCGGTGCATGGGAACTGGCCTCCTTCCAGGTGGAAAAAAAAACAAAAGAATGAGGAAGAGGAGACCATACTGTGTCTTACTAATGTGCTCTAGAGATAGATGCAGTTTTTCAACTTTCAGTTAACATGTAGTTTCTAAGTGGTGGTGTGTGTGTGTGTGTGTGTGTATATGGAGGCTTCCCAAGCACCAAGCTGATGACTTCCTGGTCCAACAACTCAAGTCCTCTTACCTTGCAGGTTCTGCTTCGATGAATCTCTGTGTTTCTCCTTGTTGCGGGGTCTCAGGTGACACTTGGCGTCTTTGATCTTGAACCTGGCCTTCTGTTTGACAGGCGGTGCCAGCGTGTCTTCATTCATACGCAGCGTAAAGAACGCAAGATCGTCAGTCATAGCATAGTCTATCAACAGCTGTATGAAGTGGACATTTATCAGATTAGCAATTGCATAACTTTTGTCCTCACAAACACTAACATTTTCTGTCCCCTTAATCTAAATTTAGTCGTCCTCTTCTTTTTCAGATGAAACTTTCTTATTTACTATTCGGTAAAGCACAGTTTCGCACCTCCAACGTTAGCAGCTGCCTCTTTTAACCTGATGGCAGGGGTGTGACACACACATGCTCATGCTATCAACTCATCCCACAATAAACAATAAACCAAGAGAGAATCACTTCTGCAGACACAAGGACGTGATCCCTCACTAAGCGACCCACCCACATCCACTACTGGAGGCAGCAGGAAGTAGATGGGAAATGAACCCTGGTCTCTGATGTTTTCCTCTGCAGTGGTTTACTTGAGCAGCATTACTTCTGCTGCAGGCTGTGTGGAAACAGCGGTTTAGGTCCTTATATTTCAGTGAGTTAGGTCACTCAGATTTGTTCATTTTCTTATCCAGACTGTACTAGAACAAACCGTGTGGTGAGAGACTACCATAAATCACCTACACTAGCCCCATGGTGGCTGTTAGCTATTGTGATGCATGAATATTTGGAAAGAAATCTGACACTGTACTTCTGACCCTGCTGTGTAGTAACTGGGTTCACTGTCGTCTGCGGGTTAGAGACGATTCCGTTACACAGAGGGACAGATTCACTGCCGCTTTTGTGCTTGTTTTTCAGATAAATACAGGGATTACATCGGGTTGGGGCGACAAAGATCTTCAGAGAGGTCTTTGGCCCACTTTAATTATGCACAGAAATTAAAAAGCAAATTTCGGAAGGCTATCGGTCACACTGGTGGGTAAATGTTTGCATCAAAATGATCCAAGTAGTCCTGTAACAAACAGCTGCTGAGAGTCTCTACTGTTTTTTTGTTTTTTTGTTTTTTTAAGCGTAATTTAGGCCGCATCTGGCCTTTCAGCTGCCTGTCTTGAAGTCTGACACACACACACACAGACAGGATTTCATGGTGCATTCCGGCACACCTCATAAAATCTGAAATTTACATTGTACAGCAAAGCACGTGGGTGTAATCAGGGATTTCATGGTGCATTCAAGTGCTTCTTGTATACTCATAAAAGCTTGTTTTAAAACCTGGTTGTGTGATTTTTTTTCATCTTTTGTTGAAATACATTGGCCTACATTTGTCATCACTTTCTCCTTCTTTCACAACAGCGTTTTTACCAATTAGGATGCTAAAACCAATATCCCGTTAATTTCTACATATAGATGAGAAAAATAATTCAGTTCAATTCACTTCATTTATATAGCACCAAAATCACAACAAAAGTTATCCCATGACACTTTCCAGATAGAACAGGTCTAGACCAAACTCTTTAATGAGTTAGAGAGTTTTATAAAATAAATCTCATCAAATTCTCCACAGTACTGTTGTAAAATCTGTCCCAATAAGCACTTTGGCTGGTGGGTTTTTCATTTATCAGTCTCCTTGGCCAGTGAGTCCATGTTAATTTGAGACGCTCTGTGAATCAGCCTCCTCTGTGGGCCACCCCCAACAGAGTAAATCCCAATTTAACCCCTGAATAAATATATGCAGTGTATTTATCAAACAGACGACACAGCAAACAGCTTGCCTCAGCGCATCTGAATTTGCAAGCAGAGCTCGAGCTTTATGTATTCTGCTGGATTTATTGACCTGTCAAATAGTAGCTTTTGCCTGAAAAATTCTCTGAAAAGTAGGTGTAAACACAGTGCAGATGGGATTACATGCTTTAAACACAGGCTTGTATATAACTAAAAACTGACTATTAGAGAACAAATTAAGCAAATAGGCGATTGCCAATGAACACAATATCTGATTACAGCGATGCAGTGGACTAATGGAATTGTGATTTCTGTTTGTCAAATCTGAATTTGAACTTTGAACTGTAAATTCAATACAGGCTGCAACTAAGCTTTTCTTTGTTTGGTCAAGACATTTAAATAAACATTTTGCCTGCATTAGGCTCAGAATCAACTTCCATATGATATGACACCACCTCCACCTTCTCCACCTTCTCTCCATCTCTGTCTCCACTGGTTGTTGTGTCTTATATATATTTTGTGCCTCTTTAATTTGTTTTATATCACTTAACCCTCTTTGTTTCCCATTCTTATGAACACATAATGTAATAACAGTCAGGGGTGATCCACTAATCAAGAAGGTCAGTGGTTGCATTCAGAAGTAAGAAAGAAAGCGAAATTGCTCCTGATGGCTCTTGCATCCAGTGTGTGAGCATGCATGTGTGTGTGAATGGGTGAAAGGGCTCTGAGTGGTCGATAAGAATATCGATCACACAGTCCTTCATGAGAATTGTATGTGTAAAAGTTTTTCTCGATCACTCCATGACCTGACAGCGTGATAAGCTGCTGTCTTGGTAAAAACCCGACCCTGAATACCACGTTTCACATCATGCTTGGCGTGCACCTACCTGCGCATGTGGGTAAGGCAGTTGTGGCATTCCTCTTCTGAGGAGCTTTACCAGCCTGGACTGGCACTCCGCAGCTCAGTGTGTAGCTGTTCTCTGAGTCTGTGAGAAACACACACACACACACACACACAAATTAGACTGCAATGAGAACAGAGAAATCAGACACGATAATGTGATGTGTGTGTGTGTTAGGGAGGCTGACAGCTTTTATTTTTGCCTGAAGGACTGTGTGACCAGGTCGTTCTGCACCATCAAACATCTGAGCTGTGAGAGTGTGTGTGTCTGTTGCTGTGCTTGTGTGCAGAAGAATGTGCTGGTGGTGAGCTGAGCCTCGGCACAGTTCTGACCATCCAAAACAATTTTTTAAGCGTTGTTTGACCTTACGATCCTCTTGCATTCAGAAAGAAGAAAAACCGTGCTGTCACGTGACCCCAATCGACCACCGAGAAATTAAAACCCAAATGAAAGATCTATGAACCCTGTCTTTCTATCTTGCACATGTCCACACAAAGACGCATTTCAAGTAAGAAATGAGGGATGAAGCTTTTAGTGGTCATAAAAGCCGAATGATTAAATAAGAGCATGGGCTGATTCAGCCACAGGAATTTACATGGCTCCTTCCCCCTAAAATTAAGACACACTCCAAAAAGACAGAAAAACAAATATTTCACCTCATGCCTGAGAGCTATCCATCATTCTCACACAACGGCTGCCAAGTTAAACGGAAAAAATGGCGTGATCAAAGAATGTAATCGATTTACAGATGTGTGTTAAGTACTATTGCAGGAGGGGAGGCCGGGGTGCCAGCCAAAGTGCTGGGACAGACAAAGCCAAGAAAACCTTGCAGAGTGAAAAACACATCAGTCTGAGTAGCGAGCCCCCTGAGGAGTCAACAAATACAGCAATAAAGAGCACGAGCACCTTCATCAAGCATCTGCAGCTTCAAGAGGAAAGATTGGCAGGGAAAGCTGTGTCTGTGAGGTGTCACCACCAGGGGGCAGCAACGTGTGTGGCATGACAGCTAAAGGCGGTCCACAGCAATTTAGAATGAATTTCATTTGCTAGGTCACCAACTTAATTGTTTATTTATGTATCTATTTATTTTTGCATTATTTCTGTTAGTTTTGCCCTTAATTAATTAAGAGCAAAGAAATTGTGAACCCATAAAATGACAAGAGAAAAAAAGGTATAAAATCATGGTAATAAATCCACCAAAGCAGAAACATAAGGCACCAACAGTCGCTAATTCCGGCCCCTGAAGGGCAATGATTTGCTGTCACATTTATGACTAACTATCTTAGGTTCTGTGGCTACTGGTTGGACAGAACAAGCAACCTGAAGCTGTCAACTGGAACTCTGGATACTGCAACAGGCTCTTTACAATACTTAGTTTTTTATGGTTTTAGTACAGAAGGCACACTGTATAGATAAAAGTATTGGGAGACCTAACTGTTACACCTACAGGGACTTTAATGACTTTGCATTCTAAATGCATAGACAGCTCAGTTGTAACAGCTTCCACTCTTCTGTGAAGGCTTTCCACTAGCTTTTGGAGTGTTTCTGTGGGAATTTTCACCCATTCATGCAGTAGAGCATTCATGAGGTCAAGCACTGATGTTGGACCAAAAGTCCTGGCTCACAGTCTCTGTTCCAGTTCATCCCAAAGGTGTTGGATGGGGTTGAGGTCAGGGCTCTGTGTGGCCAGTCAAGTTCTTCCACACCAAACTCATCCAGCCATGTCTTCATGGACTTTGCTTTGTGCACTGGGGCACAGTCATGCTGGTTTCGAAAAGGACCTTCCCCGTAGCATTGTCCAATATGTCTTGGTATGCCGAAGCATTTTTTACTAAATTATTTATTCATAATTTTCATTTATTTTTATTTTACTGCTATCATAACATTTTACATATTGCAAATTCTGGGGCACTATAGAGGACATGAATGGCCATACCGATGGGAATCCATCCAAGTTGACAGGATAGTTCAGTCTGGATCGAATGTAGTAGTGAAAAAGCTCACCAGCACAGATAAAGTAAGACACGAATGGGGAAAAAGGCAAAAGAAAGATTCCCTCAGTGGAAACCTGAAGACATCACAATTTAAATGCTGGATGGATTTTGCATTTAGAGTGAGCATGAGATAATTAATTATGCCTCACAATTATGGGAATTATTATAATGAATGAATTATAATTATGGGAAGTGTTACCCAGTAGCAGGGACGAGATGCGGGAGAGGATGTGGGGATAAAGAAGCAAACTCTAAACATGTGCTTTACTGTGTGTGTGTGTGTGTGTGTGTGTGTGTGTAACCTGCAAGGAAGAGGGCGTTAGAGGGGCAGGTGAGCGAGCAGACTTCTTCCCCTCCGCTCTTGGTGCAGATCAGCTGGGCTCGAGGAGCTGGCTTTCCATTGGGCAGACACTTCACCGCCTCTGAGGAACACACAGAGTCACATCACCATGACGACCACCTGGACACACACACACACACACACACCTGTGTTCAGGCCCGCCGAGAGGAACCCACCACACCACATGTGGAGAAACTCAAAGCAGACACACTGACACACACACACACACACACACCCACCCGCACACACAGTGTTGGTGCTTACCGATGCAGTCTTTCTTATTCCAGTGGAGTTTCTGTCCGGGAGGGCACACACACTCATAGCTGCCCTGGGTGTTTATGCAGCCATGCTCACAGCTCCCGTTGCTGATGCTGCACTCATCAATGTCTGTGACAGAGAGTGATACTCAGTGTGTATGAATTTTCACTTTGTTCTGTTTTTACTTTTAATTAGAAAAGGGAAAAAAGGGGCAGACCACAGAAGAGAATAGATCTGGATTATAGATGGAACACTGTCTAAGCATAATCATTAGATACATAGGCAATCAAAGAGGGTTTGTCAGTCTCCACACACCTTTGGTACACTGAGAAAATATACTCCAGTGAAAAGTTTCCTGGATTGCCAGAATTAAAAAGAAAGCTTCTCTGTCTAATACTGGCATGGTTACAGTACTCTTGGGATAAAAGCCATAACAGCTGCAGAAATAAGCACGCAGGTGACGGTGTCTTATTTTGAAAGCTGACTGGATACTCTATGTCATCCCTGTGTCTGACTCCCTGTCCACCTCAATCTGCTCTGTGCAGCGTAATGATGTAATATACTAGGAGAGCACAGAGCTGCTTCTGAAACGCACAACAACCTTTCTGTATTTAAATTCAACGTGAGCATTATAACCTTCATGAAGGGAGCATTTGTTGCAGGACAGCTGCATCAGAGTGCATTAGTTTTAGTCAGGTGTGCCATAATCTGGCAGCTGAGTTGTGATCTGTTGATACAGACACATCTGCTCCTGCTGCTGCGATCATGCTGACTCCAGCTTTCCATCACTGACGTCAGCCAGTTGAACAACAGGAAAGTTAGAACTCTATGTGTTGACTGGTGGGAACATGCACAAAGACTTGTACTATACACACACAAAGGTACACAAACACACACTGTACACAGAAAAGTGACGGAGGAGTCATTCAAGGGAATTCAGGTGTGAGAGTGCTTTCAGCAGCAGCCGTCTGCACACGCTCTGTGACCCCTCGCCTTCACACTCTGAAAAGCATTTCCCATTCAGATGCATATACACACACACTTCAGCTGTGTCAAACAGCCAGTTTGAGGCCTGTTTGCAGTTTCTTGTGTATCTGCCATGCTCTGTCAGACTCTCACCTCCACAATGAGTGAGGCCATACAGGATGTATCCCTTGTTGCACAAGCACTCAAAGCTGCCCGGGTAGTTGATGCATGTGTGGTCACAGGTTCTCTCAAAGGAGCACTCGTCAATGTCTGAGGGAGACCAAGGAGAGACATAGCTGCTGAGTAATACTGTATATACTACAATGGAACAGGTTGACAACAGGAAATGGAAACAAGAGACATCATCAGTGATTTGTAAAATGAAGTCGTTCATTTTTTTTTTCATGCATTCGTTCATTCACTTTTAGTGGTTTCCCATGTACATCAATATAGGGATGATGTCTCATAGCCAGCATCAAGTGGCCATTAAAAAAAGAATCATCTTAAATAGAAGCTCCACTGATTTTTCAGATAAACCTCTATTTATCCATCACGGTCAGTCCGACTGATCCAGAGAAAATGTTATATCCTGTGTGTCTAAAATAACCCTAATGATGGCTGCAAATCAAAAAGCTTGAGTTACGACCTGGGGACATAGAAAATGACAGAGACTGTGCATCAGATAGTTCTGGCCTCCACGTCATCCATTGTTTCCTGGTAATGAACACCTTGTTGGACATTATCCCATTTAAACCAGAGTGACTCAGAAAGGAAAGAAATTAAGACCATTAATTTACATTTTCATGCATTTTTTTTTCTGTTTCTCTGGTAACACGTGTAGGTCACTATGCAATGGAAATCTTGTTTATTTCACCAGTAATTAGGATGATGCTTAGATACAACTTGGCAACAGGAGACATTTCTAGTCCACTCAGTTCTGCCTCAGCTATGGGCCAGAAAGCTAGCATGTTATGTTATGCTAGAAGAAGACAGAAGACATATTCCATAGATTATGTGATTAATTTGACTTTAGGGTGACTGTTACCCCTTGCAGCACCTGATAATGGCATCATTTACAGAATATATAATATCATTTGCACTTAATCTTTCATGTTTGGAAAGATAAACTGGTTTCAAGTAGAATTTGAGATTTACAACAGATGTCAAGTGATACACAGAGATCCAAACATTATCAAAACATTTGAGGGTTGCTGCACCACTTTAGAAATTCTTGCGTATTTTTAGCCCCACAGGTCTGAAATCCTGATGATGTTGTCATGGTTTCTGTGGGCATGGTATAAATCCGTTGCAGTCTTAATGACTCATTCATGGACAAACACAGGCCGGACTAAAGAGTTCATCCTATCCATCACAGTGAACATTATAGTAAACAAATACACACTAAACTAGGACAAGAGCTCCTTCTAATAAGAAAAACTCCACCAGACGGAGGCTGAGCTGGCTCACATTCACTGTTACATCAATGTCTGTGTGAGTGTGTGTGTGTGTGTGTGTGTGTGTGTGCGTACCACACGCCTGCCTGCACATGTGTTTATGTATACTTGTCCAGCACCAAATATTATTAACCTATCAGGAATGGAGGCCAGCGTTTCAAGCTCACCTGGTTTATTTCAGGCTGTTCCGCGGGGCTTTACAGGAGCTAAAAATACGACATGTTAAAATGGAGTTTGTCATGCAGAGGAAGTTTTTAAGGCCTGGATGTTGGCTCGGTAAATATTCCAGGCAACTGTCCATGTGAGGACTTAGGAATAGCTTGCCTGTTTCGAGCTAGCCCACGAGCAGAGTTTACATAAACTGGGCCGGGGGCACAGGAGTTGTCTACAGCTGTTTAATGTAAAAGGAACATGCACAAAATACATGTCCGCTAGGCTATTTTGTGTTTTTCTGTGAGACACACCCTTGGTCATGATGAGGTGTTTCAACAATGATCTCTGACATGACAACTGCTGACGACATTCTCTCAATCTCTCTGCCTTTATAAACATTTAGGAGAGAAGGAATTATTTGTGGGAATTTCTTATGCAACTTTGGCTGACGATTAATCTTTCTGCTTTGGTTTCTTAGCCAGTTATGGCAAATGCTCTCACACTGGCATGTAGTTCATCACCACAAGCTATTTTCTCTGGAAAGGCTCACTGGCACAGAAAGAGCTGACAAATTAACATTACATTTCATTTTACTGTTTCAAGTTGAATCTGAACAGTTCAGATGTAAGTGGAAGGGATAAACCTGGCAGCTATTGGCTGGCACGGCTGGCAAAGGTGTGTCAGCAATAGGCCGTGATGTGGCTGACAACTCTCAACACCATATTATTAAAGAGTCCCAATGCATCATGCAGCAGTTAATCCAACACACATACGCACATGTGTGCACACTGTTTGTGGTTCAGGGCCGGGGACAGGAGCACCTTCAGGGTTTTGTTGTTCACAAAAATCATTTTGTTCTTTTCTGCTCTCCTGTCTCACTTGCTACAACTTGTAAGCAAGAATCTTCGTCTTTGTTAGTACAAACTTAATCGCTGATCCCAAGTAGGTTTTTACATGCATACTACATACACAGGCCAGGAAGTCGCTTCACTGCTGCAACAAACTGTACGTTATATTCTCAGGGAAAGATGACTACATTTTGTCCTCAACACACATTCAAAGTTTCAGAAAGAAACACACTGACATCCGTGGGAATACATTTGTTCATCATCTTCAGCAGAGTAAGACGAGATGATCAATACAAATTTCTTCTCTGAATCCAGCAGGTCCACTAAGACAACATGCAAGCACTGGACTTGATGGAAATATTTTCTCTAGACTAATGTCCTGCAGGACCATCTGTGTCCCTGGACAAGAGATCTAATTGATATTGACCTTTTCCTCTGACTCTGGGCAAACTTGCTCAAGTCTCCAGTTTCCCATTCACACACCAATTTCTTGACCCTTTCAGCCATTCATGGTATCATTTCCTGCCCCCCACCCCCGGCTGTAAGAGCAATTACACACACACACACACTGTCAACTGGGTTATGATGCCATATGCCATATGCTCAGTCCTACTTCTAGTTACTGTAGAATGGGGCCCTTCATTTGCTCTCTTCTGGTTTGAAAAATCAATCGTTGCTGAGTCTTCTATTCATAAAAATGCGTTTTTCTTAGTCCAAGCTTTGTTTTAGATTAGACTGAATTAGATTAAGGAGCCAGGCTGAGCTGTTGGATGGAGTGTGTTTGCTTTTCTGATTTAGTTGTTGGGTAAGTGCAACATTTTTGTATGGTCAGAATCAAAACATAGCAAAGCAAACATTGTTAGTGTGTCAGAAGAAGTCCTCGGAGGCTTTTGCCCTGGTAAGCACTCAGTGCTTTAACATCGGCAAATAATCACCAATGAGTTTTGGAAAGCATATTTTTTCAGTCAAAGGAAGACATTTTTGGAAAGCCTTACCAGCCAAAATAAAGACACAAACTGATCAGATCAAATGTTTCATGTAAAGGTGAAAAATCTGGCTGAAACAAAACCAAACCTGCCATTACTGATCACTACTATGCACTGATGAGTGTTAATGATTGTAGTGTGATGTAAATAGTTGTAATTTTTATAGCATCATGTGTATGAGAAGTGTCTATTTATTACGCACTCTAATTAATCTCTTATCAATGATGACATGGGATGGCCTTTGTTAAGTGGAAAAGTCTAACCATGGAGAGGGGTTGCAACACATCTGTATCATGTCATCGAAACCTGTTACAATGTTTCCTGAATTGTCCCTTCCAAATAAACTAAAAAGTAAAAAACAAAATAAAATAAATAAAACCAAAGTGACTCATTCAAACATTCAAAGCCTTGCTGTCTCTGAACATAATGTGACTTAACTGATGGGTGACACCTTGAGCTTGATAGCAGGACTGATGACACACAGAGACAATCCGTGTGATTGGCTGCTGCCGGTCACTGACCTTGGCATGTCCGTTCATCGGTGAGCAGTTTGTGGCCTTTCTGGCAGCTGCATTCAAAGGAGCCCACCGTGTTCCGGCAGAAGTGATCGCAGCCTCCGTTGTTCTCCAGGCATTCATCAATGTCTGAGTGGAAAAAAATAAAAGAAATGCCATCAGTTAAAGCATACATTTGTGCTGATCCTCAACCCATGATTAGCATGATTCCCTGAGTCCATCTGATTCACAATACAGCTACAGCTGCTGAGAGTACACAGCTCATATAAGCAGCGAACTGTCTGGCAGTGAACGGTACACATATAAATATACCTACTGTAGATACTTTATTTACTTTGAAAGGGAGGAAGTTGTCAGAATGTTTTCCCAGACAGGCCTGTACCTTTAGCTCCTGCAGGAGAGAGAGCTGGTGGTGGTGCTCAAAAGAAACAAAACAACAGGACACAGAGGACATAAATCTAAAACATAATAAGTAGAAGATACAAAAAAAATCCACTATTATTACTGTAAATCTGCAGCAGACCTATTAAATGAAAAACAAGAGAGATAAAGCCCTTCTCTGGCTCAAGCTTCAATCTTGTTGAAAAGTCTGTGCAGGCATCAGATTGTTTCCCTTATGCTCTTTAGTTATGCGCTTCAGCGGGCAAACAGAGTTGGCAGCGCAGAAACCAACATGTAAGCACAAAACAACATACTTCTGGTGTGGTGAAACATGCACGCTTCATTTGTAACGTGTCACGTCACTTCTTTGTCCTTTTAACTTTGCACTGACCTTTCCAAATAAGGCCCAGCGTTTCACTGTGCTGTGTATACTGGAGTGGTACATTTAGTGTCACGCTTGTTTAACAGGGTTACAGCAGACAGTGCAGATCAGTCTTTGGAGGTTTAACTCAAGGCTTGTTCATAGGGATCCCACTGCCTCATCCCACGATAAGCTAGTTACCTGGAACTAATGGAGTCTAGCTGCCGAGAGAGAGGGAGAGAGAGGGAGAGGGAGAGAGAGAGGGAGGGAGAAAGGGAGAAGACAGACAGAGACTATTAGGGAGAATAAGCCCCTTCCCTTTAGTGTGTGGGCGATGGCCAGTAAAATGGGTGACTGTCAGCTCTTTATATCTGATCTCCCTCCACCTTTGAATACATCAGTGCATCAATGACCACCTTCAGGTTACAGTTTGTGGTTTCCAATTTTCACAAGCCACATGAAAAGGAAATCTCAAAAACTGACAGGAGTTTGGTTTAAGAATTTGAATACAAAGATGGAAATGCTGGTGAGAAAAAGAAGAAGAAGGACATTCATGTTGGTCCCATTGTAAAACAAACAAACAAACAAACACTGAAGCCACGCAGAATAAAACCTGGATACCTGAGCTCTAGTCCAGGCACGGTTCAGCGATCCAGAGGCACAGATTCTAAAATAATAATAAGGTGAATGCGATCGCCCCCAAGGCAACATGTTCAGTGCCAACCACAAACCTGCTGGCAGATCTGGTTTCACAAACCCCAACCAACCAACCAACCTCAAGCTCTCGCCTCATCCAGCTTTTGGTGCCCTCAGATGAACCCAAACTGCAGCGTCAGGACAACTTCTTTAAATCATCTGTGACTTTTTCATGCATTTTGCTGCTCCTTTTCTCTCATTTATAGCAAGTGCACTCCATCCAGATTAGAACATTTGTCTATTTGTTGCAGTACAACCTTTCTAGAGGTGTAGAAGAGCAAGTAGAAGAAATCAGACTGGAAAGATTTAGAAGGTGGAGGAGCCGAGGGTGTAGGAAGAGGGGTGGGAAAAGGGGACAATCGTCTGGCAGATTATACAGGCTAAGCCCTTTTTGATTGGCGTTGTAAGTGATGAAAACTGTGAGGGATTAACACCTTGAGCTGGAGAATAAGTCGTGCGAAACGCCACAGAGAAACAGAGGAAAAAGAGAGCGGGGGAGAGAAAAGAGGAACAAGGGAGAGGATGGAGGAGGGAGGCAGAGGAGACGAGACTGAAAGCAAGAAGGAAAAAAAGGAGGCTGAGAAAGCAGTGAAAGAAAGAACTTTGTCACGTTTCAATTTTCAACACTAAAAGACATTTCGATGTGAAAACGCTTTATCTTTGAATTTGCTGATGATGGCTTCCGCTTCTCCATCCTGTTTTATCAATTCCTCAGAAAATGTTACTATACAAATGGCCCACAGAACAGTCGCTTTGCTTAGCCCAGCCCCACCTGGTTATTTTTGGTATACGCGTGTCAAGTTTTCTGATTTCAAATGACACACATGCGGTCTATAAATTATTATGGTGACAGATCTAAAGTCATTCTTGAAATAATGGGTCCATGACAATAGATGAAGGTAAACAAAATCATGCTGGCAACACTCAAAATGAAATAGTGACTGTGGCTGGCAGATGTTATCAGCTGTAGCTAGCTAGCTAGATCACTAAGAAAAGGCTTTCAGAGACCACAGAGTTCCTCTAATCTCTGACAGCATAAAGGACAGTGGCATAAACACACTAGACATTCTGCTCATGAGTGAGGCTTTTATAAAAAGCAGCCTAACCTCAAACCACACAAACTTATCTATTTGTAATGTGATTAACAATGTGCTCCCTGTCGTTGGAGGCAACAATCGGTTAAACTAACACTGTATCAGGCTAGTTAGTTATTGCTCATATTGCATTTTATGATGGAGAAGATTAACATACTGTTTAATCCACTCATTACACTTTGGCTCTTTAGGTAATGGACAACAACAACAACAACCTTCTCCCTTATTATGGCCCCATGCATACTTCACAGGCATGTTGAGATATGGCTACCAGTTTGTTTGCTTCCTGTGAAACCTGTTGTCTGGTCGTCATCATGATGATGTACGTACACCATGGTTTGAGGGGTACATCTAAAGGGTCCTGATGAAGGTGCTGAAGGTAGCATGTTGTCCTCTACAATTGAACGGAAGCTAGCATCCAACTCTTAATTACTGTAATTGTCCATGTTTGTTACAATGTTCAAAACAAATTCCTCCCGACTTTAAGTCGCAGAGGCTGGAGCTGAATACTCTTCAAATCCTGTTTCATTTGGACTTTAAAATATTAATGTGCATACTGTAAGTGTGCAGCTTAATCACTGCCGACCCAGCTATTAACAGGGTCAAGAGGATATAGTGAGAGCACAGAGAGGTCCAGTCAACACAAGCTCTCAAATGGCCCTCAGTGTAGCGTGATAGGAACCCTTATAAAACAGCCAGTAACTCAGCCACTGTGTTTTTCCATCAGGGTAGACTCAGGCCTCCCTGGCCTGATCCTCTCACCCTGTATCCTCTGGGAGCTTCTGCTGAATGAACTCTTCATCTAAATATGGAGCCGAGACAGGAATCCATGATGAACTGGCTGCCCGCCGCCGTAAAAATGTAGTAAACTGCGTGTCCCGCTGTGCCCTGTCAGCGGACTTTTAAAGGGATTGTCCCTCCATCTGGCTCGGCTAAAACGGATTTCCCCATGGCTGGTGGGAAGAGAATGAGGCTCTGGGGTTTTTTAAGGAAAGCAGTACAGGTAAAGGCGTTCACGTCAGTCTAACATGAAAAATTGTGATGTCCTACCAGGAGAGAAGCAATTAGACTGATTAGAATCTTTCGGTTTCTCTCTGCTCAGTTATGTATTCTTGACTTTAAACAGCTCCTGCTTCCTCTTGTCTGTTGTTTTTATTCTGAGTATTACTTTGCTGTGTGTTCCTCTGATGCTCGACTGTCTAACCTGCAGCGCCGGCTGCCTCAAAAGATTCAAATCAATCTTGGCCAATTCCCCGTTTCTTTCTTTGACATGCTGACAGTAGCTTGTAGGTATGATCTCTATCTGTGAGACAGCAGGAGGGATGGCTGCCTTCTCCCTTCAGGTTACATTCAACATGCACTTGCCAACTCTAAGATTACAAAAGTAAAGAGACTTTCATGACCAGGAAATTGGAAGATTGTCTTTTCTAGCTTCTGGTGAATTTGGAAAGAATCAGTTAACAAAAATATGGCACAGAAACCACGGGTAGAAAAGCATCATGAGTGAGGAAGTCTGGAGTTGGCAAGTAAGAAAGTAAGATGAACTGAGTAACACACACACACACAATTCCACAACATTCCCCCTTTGTCCACATCGTCTCGGCTCTAATGCCTATGTAAAAACAGTGGATACCACCCTGGGTCTACCCAATACAGACAGACACAGCTTCATAACTATTCTGGCAGCCACAAACACTGGCAGCACAACCGCATCTACCCACACTTAATGGCCACTCTTGGGACGGCTGAGCCTTATAACAGGGTATATAATTACCTTTAATGGAGCTTAAATAAGCTTTGAGCTTAAATAAATACATTAAGCTTCGGAACATCTTGAAATGATAAAGTGCTGAGAGAAGAGAGAGGGGACAGATAAAAGCGAGTCAGGAGAGTGGGCGAAGGGAGAATGGAGGGTGGCCTGACGTGTGGCACAGTCAGAGTTTTGCTTCTAGTGTTTTGCCTCCGTGCTTTCTGAATTGGTACAGTACCTTAAACAAGATCTGAGGACCCAAATCGGTTTACTGCAACTCAGATGTCTTTCAATCAACTATCTCAAATCCAAGCTGGCGCAGTGGGTGACAGTCCCGGCGTTGAAGTCCCCGGTACTTCATCTTATCATCTTTCCACAACTTTGTTGAATACTTTATTGGTCAAATAGGGAATTTTACATTCTGTTATTTCTGAATAGCCGACCGCTGATATATATATAATAGACCATTGTTATGGATGCAGTTCTGATCTAGACTGTGAAGGACCATGTCTAATCACATCAGTCCGCAATAAGAAGTCTGATGAATTTAGCGTCAGCACACTTCTGACACCCTGTGGTAAAAACTGTTAGCTGGGCACAGATTGGAGGGTAACCGTTAGGTTCCAAGCATTACAGAAAGGAAAAAGTGGAGCAAGATTCCTCCTCCAATCCAGGAAACAGCAGCAGCAGCAGCAACAACTTCCAGGTGTGCCAAAATCACAAATGTAGAGATGAACAAGAACAGAAACGTCAACATCAGTATTCCCAAAGAAGCCCCATTCACCTTGTCTCACATCATCATCAGTGGAAATGTTCACTTTCAAGTGGATATGCCAAATATGAAGAAAGTCCATCACAGAGTCCTTGTGATAATGCATTCCAGAGAATGGGATGGACATACGCGCGTAAGTATTGACAGACAGACAACCACAAAACATCTGTGACCTAAATAATCATGATTTATCACACTGTGCTAAGATGTGTACAGTATTAGGTTAAATGGGCATGGTGTGAGCAGATATCTCATTATATTCAGTCATTTATGAGATTTTAAGAAATCATATTCAGTGTTGCATGAGCAGATTTGTTCCTTAACATTTAGGTATGAAAATCATGATGCAGTTACCTGTTACCCGTTTACCTGTGGGGTGTTTTTTGAGCAGTTGCTCAAACTTGCTCAGTCTTTTGTTGTTGCTGCCCCAAATTGTTTGACATGACAACATGTTGCTTGCATCAAATTCAGAATAAGCATATATTTCTATACATTTTGTCTAAAGCAACATATGAATGAATGAATGGTAAAATCCATGTCAGAGTTAATCAAGGAGAGGCCTTTAAGAATAATGTCACAACTCATGTTACATCTACCTGACATCAGTGCCAAGTCAAATTCTAAATGTAATGGAGCAAGACAGAGAGGAAGATGAGAAGTCAAAGCATCCCAATCAAAATCCAAATTTGTGCCAGTTCATCTAATAGATGTTGAATTTTTGGTTGACTTGTAGGCGCTGCTGAACTGTCAGGGCTCACCAGAATTATTAGGATTTATCCTCTGCACACCATAAGAATCTGATAGAAATGTAATGGGACTCCATCCAATAGTTGTTGAGCAATCGTTCCACACTCCTTCGTCTGCAGAATAGTGGAAGCAATGGAAGAATACAGTTAGGAATAAATGCTGTGTTCACATGAATGGGCACCTCGATGTCATTCATCATGCAAACATCTGGAGTGCCGGATGCCATCTTGACCGAGGCATTTGTTAATAAGGACGTTCCTAATTAACGCAATAATTAACTGCACATGGACAGCACGGAGACGTAAAAAAAATGGTTGAATCACACTTGAAGTTGTCTGTGTTTGTTCCAACAGACACAAATAAGTAACAAGCACACACACACGCACACACACACACACACAGAGTGGTGATGTTATGTCTCTCACTCGAATGTTTCTTCCACAAACGCCCAACTCTTTCCATCTCCGTCTGCCCTTGTGAGAGCAGAATCATTTGTCACTTTCATTACACACAGATTAGGCATAGTGCCGTTGTTTGTACCTACACATGCACACACACCAGATGTCCCCTGGGTTCCATCTCTGACATTTACTCTAGACAATCAATATCTCCCTCTGGCCTTCGATCAATAGCTCCATCCTTCGCCAGGAGTTGTTTCTCACTCTCTGAATATCACACAGCTCAGCCAGACATTTCAAATCTGCTACTCACAGTATATACTACTGCGTGCATATGACACACCATTTACAGGTTTCAGAAAGCCAAAATTAGAACTGTTTAGGGCCTTTTTAAAGCTACCCAGAATTAGATTTAAGAGCAATTTAACAACCAAAATAAAGAAATAAAAAAGCTGGCAAAAACAGAGTATTTCCAATTGAACATAGCTAATAAAAGTTTTGAGACTATAAATGAATCGTTAAAAATGTTACAAGGAAATAATTTGAGAATATGCTGTGAAACTTAAAAAACATTCGGTGAAAACATTTCAGTATTGTATTAACCTTGTTCTATATAGAAACTTTTATTGTGATGTGCAGAGAATCTCATTAAAAACTGTACAAGTACAACAAGTACAGTCTAATAATCTAGCAATAAATATGTCTATGATGCTATTATTAACACATAAAATTCTAATAAGTATCTTATAAGGACTTATAATGGACTCATTAACTACAAGGACCTTGACGTAAAACATTGTCAAATGTAATAATAACTGATGATGTTAGAAACTTGGCTGTAAAACTCAGACGACGCAAGAGCTGCCGTACAAACCCAAAATATCTTGATTGCCCCCTGGTGGATGGCTGCAGAATAGGTCATAAATCCCGCCCCCTCCATGACAGCAGATGGGGCATGAATATCAAACTAAGAACTCACACTTCACATCAAATTCATTTATCCCAAAGATGGTTTCTGATGTATGTTCAAGCATTCATTTTTCAGATAAATTTGCTTAAATTAGGTATTTGAGGCTATAAAAAGCAAGGGAAGCATCATGATTGATGGGTCAGACAGATGTATTAACTGAGTCCCAAGGCTGCAACGTCTGATCACTACTGCACAGACTCTGGCTCCAAATGATGTCACCAGCACGAGATGGCAGCACTCATATCTGACGTTAGGCTTGATCGAGATGAACTGTGCCTCATTTGGAAAGTGGATGAGAGCAGGCGGTGTTAGCAGGGAGCGGAGACAAAAAGCTCCAGTCAAGTCGGACAATTTCTAGCAGCCTTCAGTCTGCACAGGAAGTCACAGAAGCACTCACATCCTGTTAAGTCTGATTCTGATTTTTTTGATATGTTCTATCAGATCCATATAACAGTTTGTACGCAGTCCCTAGCATACTAAAATACTATTCAGGTAATCTGTGACATCAAGTTCATGGTTAAACTACATTTTATATGAATTTCTGAAAAAAGTGAGTGTGTGACTCGTTTTAACACAATATTTCCGTAATCCAAATAATAGGATCCCTATACAAAGGAATTGTAATAGAATCTACCGGTTGTTGAATGGTAACCTTGGGGAAATTAATTTTTCTTCCAGGGTGGATGTTTTGGAAGTGAACTCTTCACATACACTGTGTTGGCCACGGAGGAGGCCGAGAGCCAAATGAGAAGGCTTGCTAACGTCCACCTGAGCCAAAGGAAACAAGCCCTCCACCCCCTGCCTGCTCCTCTGTGAGCCTCGGGCTGTATTTGAGCAGTCCAGTGTTTGGAATGAGAAACCTGACTCCACAAGAAAAACCCTGATGCTGCTGTCGGGCTCAGCTGCCTGATAAAGACCCCCCTCACCCCTCCCCCAACTGATCTGATTGATCAGCGCTGCAGCCTAAACCAAACACCATCAGTAGGGGTGGAGTGAATGAACCCTAACACCTCACCTCTGACGCCAGCATCCAGAAGGTCAAGCGCTGGGCCAGGCTGTTATGTAAGAGGCTCATCTGTCTACGCAGCTCCCGAGAGAGATACTGAGATGGAAAATGCAGGCTGAAACAAACCAACCAGGAATCAAACTCTTGTGTTGTCACTTCAGCCGCATTTAGACTTACATGTAGGAATGTGCAGCTCATGCCTCCAAGTGTAAGAGCTGCACATAGTGGGAGAGTTCTACCAAATATAGTTTTACCAAATATTTGCAGTAAAAAGCAATTAAATGGAATACATTTGCAGAAACCCGAACCTCTACAAATAATTATGAACAGAGTACAGGAGATCTAGTTTTCTTGGAGAGTGTTGGTTTTTTTGGTAGGGTGTTGCCGGTGGAGAGGACAGACATCAGGCCGGGAGGTAGCGTGTATTTATTCAGGTATTAAACGACCCCAGCGGTTGATTCTGTTTAATAACAAACACTCCACGGCTGCATGCGGGCCAAGGGAAACTCTCAGTTTTACATAACAATAAAACAGCCAGTAATCTGTGCCTAGTTTGGCCTGAAGAGGGACTGCCAACCGTGCTGCAGTCATGTAAGGTGATGGACACCACAGACTGGAACAGCACACCCGACAAGTGTGGACTCTGAGGGGTCCACTGATCTGGGACTCCTTGCTGAGAAGTCACCTCCATAAGCCAGGCTACTACCAACACACATACACATTACAACACCAAAGTGATTATCAGAACAGCAATAATAGACAGCCCAGTCGCCAGAAGAAAATGTATTGTATAATTGTACATTTCTGCAAACCATTGATAGGTTAGTTAGAAATGGGGGCAGTCATAATGAATTATAATGCATTCTCTGTCCCTCAGCTCTACCACCTGATCACTACTGCAAATTTGCAGGCTTTGACTGATGCCATGTCCAAAGGATGGCAAGGATAATGTTACTTCATTTTCACAAAGCGGGAGGAAATGGACATGAGTTTTCTTTATATGTCAATGATGAACACACAGGAGGCTTTTTTTAAATAATGTTCCTTGTTGATGAAAACAAGAAAAAATAATGTCATTCATAATAATAATGAAAAATCCCCAAAATATTTTAAGCTAGTGTGGTGTATTGATAAAAGTAAGGTGCGAGAAAGTAGAGTGGAACCAGACTTGTGGTTCTGCTTCTGCTTCCACAGAACAGATGAAAACATTAGATCTGTGTGAACCAAGGAGAAGACTGTGACCTTCCTCAAACTAATACAGAATGCTGCCAGAATTGTTTTCAATTGTTTGAGCTCAGACTGGAGTCTTTTACAAGGTGCTGTTGTGTTCTAGTTTCCTGTGCTAATGGATGGAAAGATATATTAACCTGCATCATCTCTCTCTTTTTTTTTCGCAGATTTTCTGAAAATTTGAGTTAAACTTGGAAACCTGACAACTCTCACTGTGCATCTGTTCATATGCATACATAGTTATGATGTTCCTTTGTTAGAGGCCTAGCTTCCTGATGAATGGATGTGATCAAGTCCTTGTCTTAGTGTGATCTGATTGTGTGTTTGTGTGTGTGTGTGTGTGTGTTCAGGTCTTTTCAGGTAGAGGAGGAATGCAGGCCAGTGGGGACGTGTCTCAGGAGCCAATACACACTGTGTACTGTATAGAACAGTACACAGACCACACGCTATCCTCAGAAGCACACACACAACCACAAGCACATGGGCACACAACATCCAATGAGCTTGTTATGCGCACAAACACAAGCCAAACATGCAGCCTGAATGTGTGTTAATTAACCCACGGAAGGAGTGCACACACACACACACACACACACACATATACAGTAACAGTAACTCATCCAACCTCCAGTGCGCACCTTCTAATCAGACATCTGGAAACAGTTCAAAAAAAAAAAAAAAAATCTTCTTCCCCTCTCTCCCTCAGACTCTCTCTCTCTCTCTCTCTCTCTCTCTCCCTCACCCAGTTGTCGGCACAAGAGCCCCATGATGAAACGCCTCGTCGGGTTGGCGTGTCTGTCATCGTGAGAAGCTGAACCGCCTCGTCTGTCAGCGCAGATGAAAGGGCGTTCTATCGGACTGGTGGGTTTTAAACATGCCCTACATAGTTTATATTGAAATGATTATGATAGACAGGCACGATGGGACACATCCCCTTGGCTTTAAAGCAAGGTAGACGCAGATTGAGAGAGGTGGAGAGAGAGCTGTCTGTCTCTATCAAGCAATTTAGTGGCACATTAGATGAGACCACCTCACAGTGTGGCACTTATCTCTCTGCTAACTACTATGTTCAGTAAACTGCTAAATGTCAGCAATTATACTCCAGTCTGTGCATACGCTGCTAACACGACTGTGATTACATATGCCACCGAGGTCGATCCCCCCCTCCACACACACACACAGTCTTGTTTCTATCACTTCTGAGGACATTACATAGACTTACATTTATTTCCTGGAGGCTTAACTACCACCTAAACATAACAACAATTACTTGCCTAACCCTAACCTCTACCTAACCTTAAGGCAACTCTTCACCCTAATATTTAATCTTTTACATTGTGGGGACGTGCATTGTGTCCCCATAAGTAAGGCGGGTCCTCACAATGTGACTGTGTGAACAGAATTTTGTCCCCACAGCTACAACAATACACACACACACACACACACAGGCTTCAGCAGGGGATATTGATTAGTTAACTCTCAGACAGCCACTGCAACCTGTGCGTGTTGTTGCTAAGGTTACAGGAAGGACTTGGAATTCACTGAATGCTCTTAAGGTTTCTGTCAATAAAGAAAGGACTGCAGCACAAACTCACTTTGACAGGCGGAAACAGTCTCCTGGTGCTAAAAGTGAAAACCAGAATTAAAACTAAGAAATAACAATAATTATGCCTAAAACAATGAATTAAGTGTTTTGATTAGCTCCCTGTACATTTTCTAACTACTGTTATTACAGAAATTCAGCCTAAAAGGTCACATTCATTGCAAAAGTTTGCTATCATGTTGAGTCAGAGTGAATTAAATAACCTGAGTGTGACTTATTACAGGAGACAAGTTGAAATACGCGATGTTTGTGTAAAATAGCTGAATGATAAACACTTGAATGAACACGCAACGTGAATGCATTTGCCCTAAAAAAGAGGATCTGAAACTTAAGTCAAACTGTAAAATTATCCTGTGATAATATGAAATAGAGATTATATTGCTAGATTTTTTTTTCTTGCTTAAAATACTTTCAGAACCCAATTTGAGTGTACAGAATAACAAAAGAGGTTTAGAAAATTGACAGATGGTATCGTCTTGGTGGCCCCTGGGTTTGAGAAGCCAACCATGTTACCGCAGCATCCCTTGTTCAAGCCTGACCAGGGACCTTTGTTTCATTTCATCACCTATAATGCACTCCTCTCATTTTCTCTCCGCTCCATACTGTCTAATAACAAAAGGATGATGTTGCCACTGGTTCCTACCACCTAATCTTCACCTGGGATCCAACACTGACATGGATGTTTGATCACTAGTTCACTCTAGTAATTTAAAATAAAATGTCACCCATCCCGCTGCCTTTAAAAGCTCTTCTCAGAGACCGATGGGTGATGTCACACTGCAGTCTACGAGCTGTGCACATCGTGTTCTGAGCCTAGCTGGGCTACAAACAGTAATGTTGACATCAGGTACACTCAACGTATGTATGGTACTGCGTACATTTTGTGTGAGTGTTTTCCTGCTAAGTGCCCGGGTGATAGATACTGATCGATGTGCGCTGCCTGCTCTGTGTCTCTCAGCTCCCTTCAGCACTGATCCCCACTCGGGGATTTATGAAGCCCGGGGGCTGATCCACAGCCAAATTATGTGGGCGGTGCACAGCTGGACTGCACTCCTATCCATCTTCCCCACTCAACTCAGGCCTGAAAAAAACTTTTCATCTTTTCCATCACTGTAAATGCTGGGTTCTTTCAGGACCACAAATCACCTGGGGAGACAGAGTGGAAGTGTTCGCACAAGCACGACTTGACATCAGTCCAGCGGGACGAGATGTTCTCCCAGCATGCATTTGCAGTGTTACATGTGTGTCAGCAGACGATGCTGCTAGCAGGACTGCTAGAACCAAACGATTGGCCAACAGCATCAGTCGTTTCAGAAAGTGCCCCAAAAGCACCAAAACCCTCTAACAGCTGTCATATGATGGCAGCAAAGAAAGAAGTCAGGTGGCTTTGTTTTAGAGAGAAAGTTCACCTACAGAGGAGGTTGGGTTGGAGGGACGAGTCAGCAAAACATCACACTGGAGACCACTGTTCTAACCATGTTTTAACCATGACCACCATTGTTCACTAACAAACCGTTTATTATTGTAACCAAAAGAGGAAGAGAGCTCTCTCTCAATCCAACTTCTATATTTTCTGAGTCTGTGGAGGCAGGCATACAAAAATGTGGAAGTACAACCTGTATACTCACTGGTATCAGGCTGGGACTCAGCTTGTCAGAAAACACCTTTTATAAAGATAAAAATCCAATGCAAAAATGCACCCAACCAGAGTCCTCCAACCTGGTAATTGTGGAGCTTAATGCTTCAAATTAAGGAACTGACTAATTTGTCCTGTCTTCGAGATGACATTTGACGATCTATTGCTGTATTTATTGCATCTGCAGCTGGATGGTGCTGTCTCTGTGAGTGTGTGTTCGCCATGGGTGGGAGAGAGAGAGAGAGAGAGAGAGAGAGAGAGAGACGGTGGCTGGTGTGGGCCTCACTGTTCAAACATCTCAAAGTTTGCCGACGCGTCGTCTGCCTGCCAGGCCTGAGACAGCTCCGGCTCCAGGATTTCACACACCTACGTGCCACATTCTCAAACTGCCTGACACTCATTTCGCAAACACACGTGCTGCAGAACACACACACACACACACGTACATTATTACACAATTTAGAAGAGCATGCGCACATGACACGCACATAAAGAGTCGTGTCGTGGTCACATGACCAGCACCCCAACTGCTACGGCCACTCTCGAATCTCCTTGACCATGTCTGTAATGTGGCGTTGTGCCCCACAGCACCACATCTCCATTTGTACAGAGAGGTAAGAGTAAGTGGAAGTTGCTTTACCCAAGAATCATGACTGAGATGCATTTTTACCCCAAATTTTCTGGACAACAAAGTCTGTCTTCAAAAAATATATAACACCGAATCAATAGCAAAATATTTTAGCTCTCTGTAATCATTCATCCACAGTCCTCGTGTCGTCAAAAGTTTATCACACTCTGGTATGAGACTTCAGCAGTCAGAGTTGTGGGTGTCTTCCGAAGCTTCACTCTTTTAAGTATAAATGTTCCTTTCAATTCTTTGCTGAGCAACAGCAGAGAGATAACAACTAAAGAAACTACTGTGATAAAAACGGTTTTGAAGATACCAACCTGAATGACATAATCTAGACTGAATGTTACTTTGAATATCTGCAGGAAACAAAGCCTGGAAACTCTGCTCTTCATCTCTGAACAGGAGAAACAACTGAAGCATTGATTAGCTCTTTCACCGTGTACTGTCATGTAAATTAAGGTTTAGAACAGACCATACATCACTGCACTCAGAACAGAACGCCTCCTACTATGTACTCACAGCCTTCTCACTGCTGCTTTATCCAGCCCTGAGGAGAATAAATAACCTCTGACTGTGCAGACCAGCATTTGACTCATTTTGAACCCACAAGTCAGCCTCGTTCAGTGAGCCTGTTTGTTTAGAGGAAAGCCAAAACACTACAATAATATGTTTGGGATGATTGGGCCCACGCCGTGGCTGCCTGCTCCTCGGACCACCGTCATTGACGTCACAGGCGGGCTGTCGGAAGCGGAGAAATGCTCATTGGCAAAATCAACAACAGCAAGCGGCGGCACTGGCGGTGACCGCGACCGGAGTTCTGTGCAGTTGGAAGTGAAGCGGATGGCGGGGTTGGGTTTGGCTCTGGATCACTCAGATACCAGTCATAGCAGGCTCAGGTACATACACAGAGTGTTCAGTGAACAGCAGCTGTGTACCGTTTTACCCTTACAGCAGGCTCGCAGGCCTCACACACATATATTCCCCGCATTTTCGTTTAATTACTGACCTTTGCAGGTTTTGCCATCCGGCTGCAGGGTGAATCCTACGGGGCAGCTGCAGCGCACCCCAGTGGCGGTGTCTTTACATGTCCTGTCGCAGCCGCCGTTGTTGACGGCGCAGGTCTCTGCAGACAGGCGGGATGGAGGTGAAAAAAGAAAAAGAGAAGAAAGGGGTGTTAACATTTGTTCCTTGCTTCTGGAAGAGCATGACAAAGAAACTAGAGACACTGAAGGTGATGTGGGTTGAGACAAAGCTTCATGCAGTAGAAGAATACACACACACACACACACACACACAAAAAAAAAACATGACACAGCAGGATATAATGTATTCTTGTGGTTTCTCATGTAGCTTTGTCAACACACAGATGAAGAAATTACATCACAACACCCCAGTTGTCATGAGTAGAGACATTTTTATATACTCTGAAATACAGTGTTCATACACAGTTTATCAGTGACCGCAGTGTTTATAATAAGACAAAAACAAATGACACTGTGCTGATAAAAGGAGGGTGAAGAACTCTTTGGCCCAGAGGTCGGTCCTGTTTCCAAACTTGACAAGAAATCAGTTAACACAAATAAAAAAGGCAGGGTTAAGGTAAGTAGATAGAAAAATAAAGTTAGTGCAAGGTTGAGTGCTGTAAGTCTAAAACACACTCGGTAGAACCGACGTGTATATTTTCCTCCAGAAAAATGTTCTTGTATGTGGCGTAGATAAGGTTTGCTCGGACTTGTGAATATTGCCTGAGCTGATCCCAAAACAAACACAAGCTCATGGTAACTCTAGCTCACCTGCCCGGCCGCTGTTGCTTTAGCAAAGCTCAGCACACACTTTCCCAATGGGCCTGAAGAAGTGCTGAGGAGGCTGAAATTTGACATTGACTCATGTTTGTTGAGAAGGATTCAATAAAACTACACCTAATGTGGAAAACTTAGCGAGTGTTCTGCTTTTGGTGGGTGTGACTTCACTAATTCCAGAGAAAATCCAAACCATACATTTTACTGCTGAGTGATTTGTGAATGTGCATGAATTATTCAAGATTTAAACTATGGCATCGTCAATTAAAAATTGACATTTGGAAGTGAAAGGCTTTTGCTGGCCACGGAAATCAGAGATGTACCCCTTCTTTTTGGCAACTTTTCCCATTTAATTAAAATGAGAGGCGATTGTGTGCCTGACAGAGGTGAAGTGCTAACGAGGAAAAGCCCTTTCAGGCTGGCAAACGCGTCCAAATCTAGAGGTCAAGGGAATAGCATAACGCCCTTTCAGAGTGCAGAGTCACAAACACGTCAGAGCCAAGATGGCCGATGCTTCCTGTCACGAAACGGGAAGGTATTTGTAGATTTGTTTGTGTTTCTTCATGCAGCTCCAAACAAACATCAATCTCATGGCTTCTTCCCTTAATCTCTGTTTTCTTATTTCTCACTGTGTTTATCCATCCAAGCTTTCTGTTCATCATTTGCAATCCTTTTCATGTCTAGTTCTCTCTCTCTCTGGAGAAGTTCTGAGGTCAGGTCAGCAAACTATTTCAGAAAACAGCCGAGGAAGGAAGGCTTGAAGTAGCCTCTCACACGGGCCCTCTAAGGTACGGAAACAGACCTCTGTCCACTCCTCAACCTGTGTTTGTGTGTGTGTGAGAGAGAATGTGTATTGTTAAGGTAACTAACAACTTCTAATTGCCTGGGTATACAGGTGTATACAGTCAATAAGGCTGTTTGTGTAAGTGTGAAGGTGCATGTGAGTAGACCTGATGTGTGTGTAGGTGGAGGTGGTGTTTAGGGGTCAGAGTGATTTATAACGAGCACAGCGGACCCTATCATTAGCCGAGGGTGAGCACAGTCCTGCTCAGAGCCTCTCTCTCCAGGCCACTCCCAGCCCAGCTCCGGGGCAAGACTGAACGCAGGAACACTGACACTCCGCTGGGCCTGATTGATGTACTGGACAAGCTCCTGGTACCCCCCCTCAGCCCCCCCTGCCCCAAGCCTCTACACCCTTCATCTAACCTTGCATATTTCAGTTCAAGTCTGGTGTGTGTGTGTGTGTGTGTGTGTGTGTGTGTGTGTGTGTGTGTGTGTGTGTGGACATATTTCTGCATGTGACTTGAGGGATTGAGCACTGGATCACACAGTGATCACACAGTCACATAGTTTTTGTTATGTTTGTTTAAATCATAAATTGCGTCATCCTTTTTGCCAACTGATCAGGACAAGAAGTTTCACGTCTAAGTTTACGTACTTATATTTCATGTTTTATTATTGGATTTTTGTTTTCCTGCCAACAGTTAAGTGAATAAATTGACAGGTTTCTGATTACTAACTCACTATTGTTGAGATTGCTCGTCAAGCTTTAGTTGACGAGCAATCTCATTAGTGCCCGGTCAAGAAATTCCCCGTAAAGCTAAAAGATGTCATTTTTAGGTTTAGGATTTTGTACAGATTAAATAAACAAGATGTAATGTGTTAAGCAGAGAACTGTAAAAATGCTTATGGGCGGATTTAGTCATCTTTGGACAGAACCACGTTAGCTGTTTCAGCCAGTTTTTAGTATGTACGCTAAGCTAAGCTAACTGTCTCTTGACTGTAGCTTCATATTTACAGTAACAATATTTGAGTGAAATTGAACTCTTTCACCTAACTCAGAAAGAAAGCAAATATGGACGTGTCCAAAAACGTCAAACTATTCCGTTGCCTGGGTAACTGGCTACTGAGTTAACTCTCGAATCTCCACATATGTTTTGTCGAACATATTTAATAAGTGATTAAACAGGTTATGAAATAAAAAGTTGCTGCTGCTATACTACAGGTTGGTTAACGACTTTAAGATTGCCCCAACTTAAACTCTTCTACATTGTGATTCAGATCAGATTAACCTGAATCTCATTTAAATATATTACTTTTGATTCCGCTTCGTCCTTACAAAACTCTGGGCACAAGATGTCTAATTTTGAAAAAAAACAAAACAAAACAAAACAAAAAAACCCCCCAAAACTCTTGATATCTCAGCATTCTTAGTTGCAGTTTATTTGGCCTACTTAGATGATAAAGACAGGCAAGATGTAAGCAAATGAATACAACTCTCCTGTCCTAGACTGCCCAAGCGCTGCAGCTTCATTGGCGGGGATTACAATGTGTCAGCAAGGGGCCGAGGAATGAGGGGGAAGACAGCACGTATACACATGTCCATCACACCTCCCACATGGAAACGCTGACCACTGCAAAGCGCTCTTTCCGTGAGGGAAGGACACATGTTCTATTGATTAAATCTGGAGACCATGAGAGAGAAGACCATGTGCACTGTGTAAACTAAAACATCATGCCAAGTTACAACAACTGCTGCACCACTGTAAAAAGGTGAGTGGAGCACGATCACCTTTCAGCACTCAACAAGATCCCCTTTTGCTTCATGATGGGCACCTAAATCAGCTGTCAGTCAGCATAGCTCTGGCCTGTGATCACACTACATGGATACACGCTTAGCTTACCTCCATCTGTCCTGGCGTGATGGTTTATTTGGAATCCAGGGCAACAGCCACTGTAACTCCACTGAGTCTCTCTTTTTGACACTGTGCTCACATGTGTCCAGCACCTGGCTCCTGATTTAGCTGTTCTTTCAATATCAACATCATGAAACGTCTTAGAATTACTTTTCATCAAGTCGCCCCCGCTCCCTCCTCTCGTCTTGCTCCCTTTTTTCCTCTAGCCTGTCCTCATCTTAACGGCAGCTTTTCATTAGGGCCTCAGGCCGTGCTGCGTGATGGCGGCGGGGGCAGAGACGGGAGCGCCGCATGTCGAGGAAAGTAGACAAACTGATAGCAGTGTCAAATCTAACACACTGATGCTGTTCAGGCTGTGCCAGTACTGCACTGGGATGGCCTCTGTTCTCTCAGAAACTGCAGGCATGTACACATGTTCGTTCGAGCGTGATGGCGGCACACACTAGCTCAAATGTTAAATGTTTGATTAAAAACATCACTTGTCATTTCACTGTTAGGCTTAGGCTGGTATTCAAATACATTAGGACATGAATTAGTCCTTGGCTATTCATTTCAAATTCAAAATGCATACAGAAGCGCTTCCACATTTAACATAAATTAAGTTGCACATGATTTTGTACTTATCAAATTTTATTGTTTGGATTACACAAACTTTTTATATAGCACTTTTATCCAAAGGGCCTTCCAAATTTGCCTTTTATTAAGACACACACACACACACACACAGTCTTGTTTCCTTTCCTTTTTCTTGGACATTACACAGACTTATATTAATTTTCCCAGAGGCTTAACCACCACCTGACCATAACGATGTCTAATCCTAACTCTTACCTTAACCTAACCCTAACCTCAACTCAACCTTAAAGCAACTCATCACCCTAATATTTAATGATTTACATCGTGAGGACTTGCATTTTGTCCTCATAAGCAAGGCGGGTCCTAACAATGTGACTGTGTGAACGGATTTCTGTCCCCACAACTACAGGAATATGCATCCACACACACACACACACACACACACACACACCAATGGCAGCAAGCTACTGTTCAAGCAGTGTGGGGTTTTGTGTCTTGCCCAAGGACACTTTGGGGTGAATTGAGAATTAAACGTGCTCTACCTGCTGAGCTATCAGGCTACGTAAAAGTTTTACATTGATTACCATTCCAACCAGTATATTTAAAGGTCAAGCCAACTTCAACAGAGTTTTGGCTCTGTAACCCTAACCCATGAAATGATTTTTAAGTTGCAAATTTTACTTTTTTAATCTGGAAAATTGAAGGCGATAGATTAATAACCTTTTGTTTCCTGAATAAAATAAAAGTGAGGTGTACATGACATACAATAGAGCAGTCCTATAACTCTACAGGTTACATGTGGACCACCATCAGGACAGGTGACATGCTGATAAAAGAAGAGGTGAAATAGGGTTTAGTGGGGAGAAATAAAATATTCAGTTAAAAGATAATTGAGGGAAGAGACAGTGGAGGAGAGGAGGGACGAGGAAGCGCCCCTAAAACCAGATTCTCCACTCTTCCTCACTGGTCCGAACCTGCTGAAATGAAACTTGTATGGCACGTGGTTTAACAGACTACAGACCATACAGCACATCAGTTTGAAGCTCTGGATACTGGGACAAATTTCTGATGCACCTCTGTCTTCGAAAAATAAAGAAGGATGAAATTCAAAACATTAGAAAATGAAAGTGAGGCTTCAGAATAAGCCAAAAAAGCAAAAACCAAACTTTGGCTCAAACACCTTTGTGATTTTGGGTGAGTTTGATTGATCAAGTCCTATGAAAACCATCAATTCATCTTATGATCAAAATTTCATAAAATGAGGCCTGGATGAAATAGCATGAAACAGAGCAAACATTCCTTTGGTCACAAGGTTCTCCTGTCTGGTGACCTGATTGAACAATAGACCTAAGTAATTTACTTAGTCCAAAGGACAGGGATGTCTGAGACAGTTTTATTTCATTTTCATGTCAAGGCAAGTGCAGCCTACTACCTTTTCATTCATTTTGATTTTCTAGTAGTGTCCTGTTTTTGCACCATGGATAATCAAAAATGAGGGAAATGGGGCACGAAACATTTGGGATAAGATGCAACTGGGAAGGTTAATGTTAGTCATTGAGAAAAACCTTGGAGCCATCCAGAAATTTGGGAGTTAGAGTTGGGAATGAAGGGTTTAAAGGAAAACAGCGACCTCTTTTACTCCACTTTCATCACGTTAGATACCGTTGTAACAAAACCATGACTGTGGGAGTAGACACAGTGGGCATCAAAGATTGTTTTTAAAAATAAAAAAAAAAGATTAACAAAAGAAAGACAAAAAGAGGAGGACGAGGAGGAACGGAGAGGAGTGGAGTTGGGGATACAAGCACAAGCGCCATGGCAACACATAGAAAGAGGAAGAAAAGAGTTACCCATAAGTAGCCGCCGTTTCACCCGCTTGTCCACATCAGCTACTGACGTGGCATTGAACTCAGAGCTCTCAATTGCAGCCTCATCTTTCTCTAAAACACAAGTGACAAGGGGACAAACAGTGAGCAGCAGGTTAATGAGAAGCCCAAATGACCAGACCTTCAGCCCCTCTTGGCGTTTGAGCAAAAAAACCAAAGCCAAGAAGCAAGAAGCGATGAAGAAGCGCCAAAATCCCTGTTAGAGTGTTAATTCCCAAACAAATGATAAATCCCCAGAGCAAACAAAAGAACAAAACAAAATAAATGAAAATGATCAGTATCAGTGTGTAGCTTACAAAATGAAGCGGTAGATAGGCAAGTAGGTAGGGGAGGGGAAGGGAGGAGGTTCAAGGGCTTACATATGAAAAAAGTTTAAAAAAAAAGATAGGGAGAATTGTGGGGTTTGGGGGATGGAGCGGGATTGGGGTGGGTTTTAATTCTGATGTTGACGTTGCTGTTGCAGTTTCTATCTTCCATATCAAACAGCCACACTTTGTCAGCAATGATTCCCTTGACACTAAAGAGAGGGAGGGAGGATACAGGTCTGACATTTCCAAGATAAGCTGCCTTAAATGTGGCCACAGAGACAATAGTGAGGAAAAAGGGGCAATGGTGATGACAAGAAAGAGGAAAAATGATGATGCAGAGGGGCAAAAGGTCAGACAGCAGAAGGTAGGCACTCGATGAAGGGAGCAATGAAAGGATGATCGAGAGAGAATAATGAACGGAATAGGAAAAGAGAGCTATAGAGAGAGAGAGAGGGATGAAAGAGTACAGAAACAGTCCCATCGTAGCCCACAATGGGAGAGGTATATGAAGGAAGGAGGGGTGCACACACTGAGAGATGGGGTTTGAAAGAGGAGTGTAAGGAGGGCATGCAGAAGAATAAAAAAAAGCAGGGGTAGTCTGGGGGCAGCGCTGGTTGCCTGTTTGTCTATGGAACACATCACAACTGGCTTTAACAGTCAACGCTGGAAAAGTTCCCAAAGCTGGGCAGCGGGGGTGGAGGGGCTGAGGGGTGCAGGGAGAAAGGTGCCGGTGGTGATGGGCGATGGTTGTAGAAGGGAGTGAGATCGCTGTTAAGATGGCATGCATGTTGTGTTGAGGATGGTGGGTTTGATGGTGGGGTTAGGAGCGGGAGGCGGCCTTTCACCAGGCCTGAATCATTAGGACCTGAATGGCTCTCTGTGAATGGACGCCACTTGCCGCAATAGGACTTGGCTTTGATGTACACACACTGTCCTATGGGATGGTAATTAATGTCCCTTCCATTCCCCAACCCAGACTTGCTACCGTTTTCTCTCAGACGCTTGATGGACAAAGTGGAGGACTCTGAAGTACACTCAGGGATGAATGGAGGCTTTCTGGTGCTAGCTAACGGCTGAAATGTGGCTGTATGTGAATGTGTGTGAGTGTGATTGTTGAATCAAATGCTTGTGCATACCGGTATGCATGCTTTTGAGCGTCTGCTTGCTCGAGTGTGTGAAAAAATCTGTCAGAGAGGGAGATAAAATGCTAGTGTTTGTGTGTGTAAGGAGTAGATGTGCAAGACAGGTCGAGAAGGGGTGGGAAGAATCCCACTTGCTCCCAAAGAGTCTATGGGGCTAAGAGGTGGTCGGAGGCCCACGGAGAGGGGAGTGTTTTAGAGAGCCAGACCTACACAGGACGAGGAGGGGGAAGAGTTAAACCATTCTACACTACTACAGCTACGAGGAGAATGGTAAAAATCAATGCACTGGAAGGAAACAGAAGGTCACTATAAACAACAACCACAATAAAAATGTACTGCAATTCAAAAAGGGAAAACAAAAGAAAAAAAAAACAGAAATAAAAGGAAAACCATACAAATGCAGTGCAGGCTCTCCCATGCAGCTGGACAAGAAGGCAAAACAGACAGACGAACAGAAAAGTTAGTGAGACCGTGGCAGACAAACGGATGATATGTGGCACAAGCAAGTGGACACATGCAGAAGAAACGGCAGGATATAAGAGCGAAGAATTTCTTGACTCTCTATTAAGGAGTATGGAGCAGGAAAGTGGGCTGATGGATGGGGATGTTGGCGGGTTTTTTGGCTTTCGACGTGTCGGTTGTTTTTGTTTTGGGATTTGTGAGGAGGTGGAAGATGAGAAGGTGGTCAGAGAGCTGGAGGAGGAGGTTAGGATTGCTTTTGTGGGAGCTTTACCTAAGATCAGGCTGCAATTGAGATGTCTGTTTTTAACCACCGAGTCTGACACGTGACCCCCCCACCCCCGACCCCCCCTCCCTCCCTCCCGACCCAGAGTCACTCTTTCCTCTTGTGCACTGAGGATTGATCCACCTGATTTGGTTTTAACAGGGATGCTCAGACAAGACAGGCAATCAGGTACTATCACCAGAAAGCAGGAGGAGGAGGAGGACAAGGGAGGAGGAAGGAGGAGCAGCGCTATATAGAAAGGGTAAAAGAGAGGGTGGGGAGAGTCAAAGGCAGGCCCCTGGAGCAGTTGGGACACTCAGACCACAAATACAGAGGTCCCTTCTCTCGTCAAAGTATGGAGAGAGACGGAGGGGGGGACAGAGAGAGAGAAAGGACATAAGTCGTTGGGAAAGAAGGGAGAGGAGGGCTCCCGCTCGCTCTCAATTTGCCTCCTCTTCCGAGCCTTTCGTGGACGGTGTGTTTCACTTCTTCAGAGCAGCTGAAAAAAAAGGGCGTTATCAGCAGTGAAAACTTGGTGCTGCCGAAAAGCAGCACTGCATTCTGCTCAAGTGGTGAGAGACAGCTAGATAGAGAGTGAGAGAGTGAGAGAGAGAGAGAGAGAGAGAGAGAGAGATTTTTCCAGTGTTTGAGCACAGCAGGAAGGACAGCACATCAACATGACATCAGATAATTGCGTGTCCGTGGGTGTGATCAACAGCGTTGTTATCACTCACAAACATTTCTCAGTTTACTTTCAGGAATGTGAAATCTTTATGTTTCTGATAGTTGTGCAAGTGGTTCTGATCTTACCAGTTAATCACACATTGTTTTGTTTGGTTTTAACCACATGGAAAAGTTTACTTTTTTGTTTTTATTTTATTTGGTTCTTGATGGTTTACACTGCTAAAATACAAATGAATCCGAACCTGTAAACCAAAGTCACGTGGGCTCCCAAGCACTTCATTAATTCGACAGAGATTTGATGACTTGTCATTCTGCCAGCTTAGAGATTCTGGCAGCAGGGGAGTTGAAACTAATTCTGATTCCAAACTCTGAACTTCAGTGATTACTGCTTCAGGGATTTCTGCCTAGAATGAATTCTGGTGTTTGTATCAATTCTGAATACTTGAGGAAACAGCCAAATGTGACATCAGTCCAGACTGTGGTTTGGTCTCGGTTCATTTTGTCACGCTGAACTTTCCGAGTTTGAGGAACTGCTTACTATCAGATGTCAACCTCCATCTCATTATTACTATTAATCCTGTTTTTTTTTTTTTTAGAGGTTTTTCTCTAACTGAACTGGATTTGATCCTTACTCCCAACAAACCACAAGTTTTGGTGCCACCTGAATTCAAAGGCTTTTGTACTCGAATAACCAGATGAACCAAACTGAAGGAGAGCTGTTACCTCAGAGTTCAAATGAGCTGTCTGCATACACTCTATAGACAAAAGTATTCGGACAGGGGCTGCTTTTCAGGGGTTTGTCAAGGCTCCTTACTTCCAGTGAAGGGAAATCTTAATTCTTCAGACATTTTGGACAATGCTATGCTTCCAACTTTGTGGCAACAGTTTGATGAAGGTCTGTTTCTATACCAGCATGACTGTGCCCCAGTGCACAAAGCAAAGTCCATAAAGACATGGCTGGATGAGTTTGGTGTGGAAGACCTTGACTGGACTGCACAGAACCCTGATCTCAACCCCATCCAGCACCCTTCAGATGAACTGGAACAGAGACTGTGAGCCAGGCCTTTTGGTCCAACATCAGTGCCTGACCTCACAAATTCTCTGCTGCATGAATGGGCGAAAAATCCCACAGAAACACTCCAATGTTGTAGAAAGCCTTCCCAGAAGAGTGGAAGCTGTTACAGATGTAAAGGGGGGACCAACTCCATATTAATGCCTATGTATTTAGAATGCGGAATAATGGTCAGTTGTCCCAATACTTTTGTCTATATAGTATAAGTTAGTATACAGTGTAGGTGTTTTGGACAAGCCAGCTCAGCCAGAATCACTCATGTTAATACAGTTGTTGTTATCAACAGAGCCAACTATTGCTACCTGAACATTTTAGATTTACATTTTGTGATAAGTTTGTGTGCAGTGTATTCATTCATAACTTCAAATAAATGAATCCAACACCTAAGAGAAAGAAACAATACTGTACTGTACAAAACTGTACAAAACCCTTTTAGACTGTGCATGACCTGACTTTATTGTTAACTTAGTACTGCACTGCATGGAAACATTTTTGCAGCTAAGTAACGTGCGACTGCTAATTACATTAGTTTGACCGAAGCAATTTCTATCATTGGTGTGCATGAACAAATTATTAATTAAAGGGAAAAACTAAACCTGTTATTTTCCAGATTTCTGACGTAAATTACAGCACTGATGCCCCTCCATCAACACACAGAAGTTTGTTGACAGTGTAAATATGGAGACTGACTAAAGTGTTAGCTTGAAGGTGAAAGATGATTTTATTATTGAACCGTCATTTCAGGATTTGGGTGTGTGGGTATGTGTGGGTGAGGCTCAGCCCCGCCCCTGGCCATGTTCAAACAGACACAGACCACCAGCTCAAAAAGTCACTGGCAGGCTAAGGATTTTATACGTAGCAACATCATCATCAGAAACTTTAATAAATTTGAGGGTACAAATTAAAAAGGTGTGCACAAATTATCAATACCTTATCAATTACAGGCCCTATGCTCAAATTACAACCAGTGTGACTGGAACAAGATGTGATAGGCTGGCTACGACAGCTAAAAAGTGGTGATGAAAATTGCCTTGGAGCAACTTCAAACTATTTCTTACAGGGAGGAGGTGGAGAAAACAGGGCTATGAATAACTCCCCTTACCTGCAGTGCCTTATCCATCCTCCACTGATTAGAAAAATAGCAAGATGAAAATGTATATCCTCTACGCCAGAGCCAGGATGTGGAGGCATGCTTCTGTTGACAGTCAGATACAAATGGCCTGTTTGGGCAGAGAGAGCAGCCTGCTTGCTCGCTGGCCGGGTTCACTGACTTGCCTGGGTTTTGACGTGATGAATGGGTTTTTCAGAGTCAGAGTGGGAGATGTGTCAGTCATTCATTTTCCACCAGTCAACCCAGTAATTTCTCTAATACTTAAAACATATCACTGCTCATTCCTTGGCCCTGACATTTTACTACTGTGACACTCCTTCCAAGACTCACTATGGACATTATCATACTGTCTGTCTGAGACACTGATGCTTAGGTGGCTCAGGAGACGGAGACTCAGAAGACAAATTAATTTTCAACTATGTACAATTGAATCTACTTATTACCCTGCTGCGGCTTGATTCTCTAACAGGAAGTGTTGCCTCTTTGGTGGACATTAAAAGGAATCTTCTGTTGACTCAGTGGTTTAGAGAAACATAAGATGTATTTTTAAGATTTTTAAGGCAGTCAAAAATGATATGTTAAAGAAAATGATATGTTATTTTATTTCTTTAATTTTAAATTTTTAAAAAAGCAGCACAGTAACAATTTCATATACCCGCCAGCCACCATTTATGGGGCTTTTTGCCATAAACTGGATCGCTGTGGATGTGTTGAAATCTGAGTTGAGACAGTTGTACCATGCTAGCAGTCCGACTGATGCAGCCTGAGAGACTCACCTCAGGGCAAGAATCAAACTCGCTCAGTCTTTAAAGTAGCCGCTAGGTTGACTCAGATGCAGGATATGGTGTGGATGCATCCGGGTGACAGCTTTCATAAATTAGGCATTGACTGAAGAAGGTCTCATCCTTAATGTTTTTCACTGTCAGCATTTCTTATCAGCAACGGGGCTACAATGAAACCTGAGTCTCACCCCTTTCATTACTGACAGTGAGGAGTGATGAAATATATAAATCAGGATACAGCTGGATGTGGACATGTGCTGTTTCTCTCTTTGTGCGAGCAGCCCCCTGTCTCTTTTGTGTTCAGCAGGGTGTTTAAATACGATGAGGCCGGGGGGAAGGGAAGAAGATACTTGGGGAGCTGGGAGATGATCTATCTGCCAACTCGCCAGCTCCCCACTGCCCCGCTTGCTCATTTTGTTACTTTTCTTCTTTTAAATCATCTGTGCTACAGTGAAACTGTCCAGGTCCTTCTTTCATGCAACAGATGTTACGGTCAAACAGCTGTGAGGGCTCCAGGGCATGTTTCCGTGTGTGAATCGGAAAGCCATATTGGTAGTCACTCACCGATGCAGGTCTTGCTGTCTGAGTGCAGGGCGTACTTCTGGTGGCAGCCACACACTGGTCCTGTATCCGTGTCATCACATGTGTGCTGGCAGCCGCCGTTTCCATAGTTACACGTTACTGAGGACAACACACACACATGTACAGGGATCTTACTCCTGGGTTGTATATTATATGTAACACAATGCTGATGACATTTTAAACGTGCACTAATTTGTTTTTCAGCTACAATAATGATATGGGAGGACAGCTCAGCCGAATGGATCAGAGAGGAGCACCAGAGATTTTTATCCTGCGCAGTAACAGAGAAGCGAAATAATGCCCGATTGAATATATGACAGGTGGGGTGCAAGAGAAAGAAAGAAGGGAAGTACAGGAAAAAGGGAGAGTTAGTAGAGGGAGAACCAGGAGAGAAAGGAGCTGAGGAAGAGGGAAAGAGTAAAATGTGGCCGAGAGGTATAAGAAAGAGGAAATGTAAAAAGACAACGAGAGGGATAGTTGGAAATAATAGAGAAATAACCAACAATGTTCCCAGTGTTTTTGCAAAAGAAGCAAGATTTATTCTATTTACAGTAAATGTTCTATTGTTTGTAACATTACTAGAATTCCTTCCACCAATGTTCTAATAAATTACCCAGATACCCTTAATATTTAGCTCTTGAGAAAGGTTTTATGCCTTAAAAAGAAACAGTCCTGAGTTAACTGTATGTCAATTCCAGTGAGTCTTCCAAATTAAACAGCAAAGTAACAGAATAAAATTGCCGTTTTCTGATCTTTCACTTATGGTCAAGTTTTGGTTTAGGTTTATCCACAAAAGGGCTTGGTTAGGGTAAGGTCATGGATTAGGATGACTACTTTGTTAAGGTCGGGGGACCTTTTCAGTTTTGGGGGAATTGTTCCTTTAATGAGGTTCCTGACTTCTAGGAAAACTTCCAGAGGTCAACAGAGGAGAGTGAGACAACAGGGGGAGATGGAAAGAGAAAACGTTTCTTTGTCTGAATTCTTTCTTGAAAAAAGAAAAAAAAAGAAATGAGAAAGAATGCGAACAACACAAGGGTTGAGAAAAGATGTGGAGGACTGAGAAAGAGAATGCACTTGCGGAAGAGAGATAAAGAGAGGGTGGGAGATGGAAAGAGAGAGGGAGGTTTCAACTTTACTTCCTTGGCCCTAAAACAGCCAACTAAGTAGTACTTTTCACAGGCCACAAACTCTGGAAATTGAGTTTGCCATAATAAACAGGACTCATTTGTCAAATACTAACTATGTGAGATGCAATGAGTCCAATATTTTTATTTTCTTCAAATTTCTCTAATCTTCATAGTTCTTGGGGTGAAAAAGAAAAGCAAGCACAAGTACACTTGGTGGACTCTTCAGGAGCTTTTCATAAACTTTGCACTTCCCTAATCTGGATAATTTTTGGATCTTTTAGTGACTCAGAAAAGACAGAAGACAAAAAAAATATATATGGTAAAAAGAAATAAAAAGGAGCACAGATGAAGCAGAGAGCGAAGGATCTGGAAGACAGAACAAGGAAAAAATGGAGGAGTGTGTGCAGGCCTTGTAGACATAACTACCATTTCTTTCATCACTCGTTTACTACCGTTCTGTGCCGCCATGCTCAACAGGCCGGCACAGCGCTGGGTCCCTTGCCTCTAATGAAATATTACCACAGCGGGGGATGCATTAGAACCTTTCGGAGGCTTTCACAATCTTTACACTCTCACTGTCTAAGAGGAGAACAAGATGTGTTGCCAAACAAAGTGTAACTAAAAGCTTATCCCCCCCTTCAAAAACAGCAGCTCTAAAATTCCATGGCTGCAGGCACTCGGTGTGAAGAGTGAGAAACAAGGAGGGTGGAGGGGCGAGCGAGATGGGGGGGTGCGTGAATTCTCTCTACTGAATCCTTCAGCACCTTCAGCTTGGCCTGAAACGCTTAACTGATTTTGGTATTAAATGTCCACCCTCATATTTTACCGCTGAAGGCCTACTGGAACTTGTCCATCATTGCTATTACAGATGTTTATTACAGGAATAGTTAAGATCCTTCATCACACCAGTATGTAACCTCAATAAAATCAACTCAATGAAACAAAGTTTTAATACCTTACTGCCATGTGGACTGTAAAATGAAGTGACAATTCAATTGACTTAAAGATTAACAGATGAAGGAAAGTGTTATGCAGAATGCATTTGACTACATGTGGAATTTTAAGACCTCCTATGTTCGTGAGCTGTTCACTGATTGTCACTGTTGATCCAAAACCACAGTCACTTCCTGGGCTGTGTGTGTGTGGGTGTGTGTGTCAGTGTGGGCATGTGGGGTAGCGCTGAGGTCAGGTGTGATACGTACATGTGCAGTCTTTCTGGTTTTTGGCCAGCTCAAAGCCAGGACGGCACTCGCACGACACCCCGCCTTTGCCTGGAGCCTCTCTGCAGATGTGGGCGCAGCCATGGTCCTTGTTCATGCAGTTCATCCCATCTGTGCAGGGGACAGAGACCGAGGAACAGACAGACTTTAACAAAGTAGTGGAACTCAAGAATTCAAGTCATCATCATGTCCACTGGCACACTTGTGTTATAAAAAGTAGAAAGAAAGCCCCTGAAAAACGTGGCTTTTATCAAATGAAGTTTGGTAACAAATTAAGAAAGTCCTGACTTATTAAGATCTGAACACAAAAATGCTGCCTCATCATCATTGTGTGGGTGTGGTTTGATCACATTTGACAGACAAATACCGAAGAATGCAATAATTTCAAATGGTGGTTCAAGTCCTGATTGGTGCAGGGACGTACAGGAAACACTTTCTATATTAGCCCCACCAATTTCAAATCAGTAAAACAAATCTCTCACTTCAAACAACACACTACGTGTGTCCCGTAGGGAACGTAGGACATCCTGCCTACTGTGGCCATATTTTTCAGCTCACCGTTTATCTGTCCAGTCCACAGCAGCATTCTCATAGTGGTTTTTTGGGGGGCAGTAAAATGATTCTAAAAACCAACCAACACACTACCTGCTCAAGACAGGAGCCACACAGATTGGAGACTAGCTGCCGAACACAGTGAAGCAGTACGCTGTGTCTGTGTCCACCAAGATCGTCGGTCCACCACTTTGACTGTCAGCAACTACTGGATGGATTTCCATATTTATTTCTACATATGCGGCAGCACGGTGGTGCAGTGGTTAGCACTGTCGCCTCATAGCAAGAGGGTTCCAGTTTTGAATCCCGGTCTGGGCCCTTCTATGTGGATTTTGCATGTTCTCCCTGTGCCTGCGTGGGTTTTCTCCGGGTACTCCGGCTTCCTCCCACAATACCAAAAACATGCACATTAGGTTAATTGGCTACTCTAAATTGCCCCTAGGTGTGAGTGTGAGAGTGTGTGGTTGTCTGTCTTTGTGTGTTGGCCCTGCGATTGACTGGCGACCAGTCCAGGGTGAACCCCGCCTCTCGCCCGTAGTCAGCTGGGATAGGCTCCAGCTCCCCTGTGACCCTGACGGATAAGCGGTATAGAAAATGGATGGATGGACGGATGGATTTCTACATATGTTCATGGTTGGAGTCTGACTTTGGGAAGTCCCTAATTTTACCTCTTGAATCCAGCTGGGGGTGAAACTTTAAACTTTACTATACACATCAACAAGTCTCTGGGTCAACCATCATTTTGTCAGCTGAATCAACGCACTTCTTTTTTTGTTGCACAGAGAGCAACTCGGGATAACGGAATGGCGATACACCTTAAAAACAAGAGTTGCTCTCATGAAATCACCTAGTTACAAAATGTTCTGTGATGAAATAGAGAGGGTTGATGGAAACAGATACAGGGGGACTCGTTTCTGTTCTCTGTCCCAAACTCTCTTGGCCCCCGGCTGAGTATTACTGACGTAGGTGAAACTAACGGCCACAGAGGATTTTATTGCTGAACAATGACCAGATCTGCGTGGAAACATATTTTCACACAACAGACAATCAATTAAGGCATTAAAACAAGACCTCCACGTGTAAAACAAGAGGTCTGACATGTAAGCTGTCTAAACTCTGGACTGTGTTATAACTAGGTGAGGGAGCAAATAATATATTTCTGATAATCACAGATTCGTTAAAAATATAAAACATCTATAAAACAAGACAAAGCTGGAACCACGGGAAAGTGAGAAATTCCAGTATAAATAATCCCAGCGGAGGACAACCTCAGGAGACAGTGAGGAGACTTGTAACGGAGGATATGTGGTTTCTCCGGTGTCTGTGACAGCAAGCACAAGCCAAAGCCATATTGCCAAAAGCCAGTTTTTTACGCATTCTGAAATCCCACTTTCTTGCACACTAAAATCCAGACACATTTCCTGTTCGTCATCAGCAACGATTAAGCCCTGAGCCTTAATTTATGACTTTGCACAGCCTCATATTCTCAGCTGTCACTGATCCGAGGCTTCTTCTTGTCAGCACTGACACAGCTGGTCATTCCTCCTTCTCCTCATCTTCCGATCCCTCCATCTCTTCATTCCTTCACCCTGGCTTGTTTGATCTCCTATCCTGGTGATTTACAGAGCGCGCTGTGGCAATAATATCTGAAATAGGTCAGTGTGTAAATCTTCATCAGCAGGGAAAAAAGACGGGGGAGGAAGCAAGGAGGCGGAGGAAGGAGGGCCAGTGATCTCAAGAGAGGCGAGTAAGGAGCCAGCCAAAGATATTACTGAGCTCTGGGAAGAACTGGAAAAGTTTGGGAGTGTGCGGATGTCATGGCACAATCAGTCTTCAAGAAGTCTTCACTCACTAGAGGGTTACTTTGTGTATTGTGTGTGTTTACGGCTAAGGTTTAGCTTAGCTGATACTTTCCATCACACCAAAATGAGCTAGATACCAAGATACAAGATCTTTTTTTTTTTTTTTTTTTTCTTGGTTCTCAGTCTTCTTTGTCAAAGTTTCCTGAGGTTCACATGTGTGACTGGGCAGCATCCATTGGTGAAGATGTGAGGTAAAGCAATAATATAAATAAAATAAAGTGCAGTACAAGAGCTCTTGCTCTACAACTCTGACATTTCCACCGTTGTCTTCCTGCAAAAACTCGCCTCTCGTGAGATTTCAGAGCAAGATTTCAAAGTGGGACAAAGTGGGCGTTTCTGGCTACATATTTCAATAATGTTGTCAGAGTACAATCTTTGACGGTCAGATTTACCACAAAGGGTTGCACTGCAACCAACAAGTTCTGCAACCAGCAAGTTCTCTACCAGTTCAAACCGTCAGGCAAGAATGAATCCTGAATCAGTTAGCTGTCTTGACTGCACCGTAGGTGACATGGACATCCTCAAAAATTTAGTCCAACACGTTACAGCATCTACAGAAACATGGCATGGGGACAACAAGCACTCTGATTGTTCAGCTTGAACTGCTTGTACTTTCTTCTTATCTTCCAATGCTGTTGGGCATTATTGGTAATGAGGCAAGGTACAGAAAGTCATAAAAAGACTCAGTTATCTTTCCAAACATTTTAAACATCTAGCAAAGATCACCACTTCAGACCTTTGGCTCCAGCATAGCAATAGTGTCCTAAACAATAGGAAATTTCACACAATCCTCGCCAATAAAAATTGATATGTAACATATTTGGAGTTTCATATTTGATATAAATACCATCATTTTTCATTGCAACAAAATGTTGGTGACCAAATCACTCCAGTAGCCAGCACTGCAAGTGCTGCCGCAACAGAATAAAGTCAAACAGTTATAACACCGTCTCACTTTAAAACCTAGATAATTAATCCTTGGTCATATTATTCCCAGCATTCAGATAATGTTGGCTTTGATGCAGATTGGAATCAAAATGCTAATTAAAGTGTTCCAAATGTTTTCCGTTGTTAAATTTAGAGCACTTTGCAGCCATTGCGAAGATATGTGTTCTCCGAGTGCTTTTCTTGACCTTGCGCATGAAGATGCTCTTCAAACAGATTTAAGCCACAGTAAGTAAAAAGCATTTAATGCTCAAAAAATGAAATGTGAAACCTCAAACTGGTAACCAAAGTTTTCAAAAGGAAACACTGTCAGATAAGTGATTAACTTGCATCCTCAGGATGTGCATTAGTGTGGTAGCACTCACCACACTTCATCTGGATTTGGTTCAAAGACACACCCCTTCTGCGGTCACCATGGTGAATAATGTCCCTTCGTGGGGCCCAGGAGTGTTTCAAGTACCTCATTAGGGTGCCATTCCCCCTAGAGAGTCCCTTTCACAAACAAAAAGTCCTTTCTAAAATGCTGCCATTCTGGCTGTCCACTCCCAACAGAACCATTCCATCAAAGTCCAGTATCAAAGCAGCCAAAGGAAATTGTGCATTGACATGCTTAACAAAAGATCAAACAAAATCTGATACAATTCAGACAGTATATTTCAGTTTACATTAAATGGGCAGGTACTGATGCAAAGCCAAATTTGGACCCTGACCAATCCAAAAAACCAGCAGCACAATGAAGCCCAGGAGTTTCAAAAAAACAAAACAAAACAAAAAAACCACCATTTAACAGCTGCCAAAGCATGCTTTGACCCTGTTTGAACATTAAACTCATAAGAAAGCAGAGTTTCTACAATCAATTTAAACCCGGGAGAAGTTAAATAAACTGAGGCAGAGGGAGAAGGTGGATGCAGGCCTGGGACTCAGCACAATCGAGCCTAAAACAACAAACAGAGCGGCGGCCACGAACTGTGGCCTCTCACCGTGTCCGATATGACGAAGCCTGCAGCTCACTGACACGTTTACCTGTCAGACCTGACTAACACACATGGGTCCCTGGCTGCATATTCATCCAGGTCTGATGTCGAGCTCTGTTTAGCTCAATGCCAGCGCCGGCCTGCTGATACAGGGACACTCAGTCCACACAGACACAGCCAAACAGAAATAAAGCAAATATAAAAGTTGCTGTCAAGTGATGTAAGGATGCTACATCAATGTAATTTATTATCACACAATTTCTTCACTGAGGGACATTTTGTAAAGAGAATGCTGACTATTTGGGTGAGTAGATTATTTTAAAGACATAAACAGCAAAACATACAATAGAAACACTAAGAACAGTTCACTGTGTGTGTGTGTGTTTCAGCAGTGTCACTCATAAAAAAAAGTTTATGTGTGACATTTTGTAATGGTGCGATTGAGATGTTCACAGTCAATTTGCAAAAATGTGAAATTCTTGAATTTATTACGGCGGACGTGATGTTCTACAGAACGGCACCTATAGGACCATGGTGTGACTCCGACTATGATCCGACTCGATTCTAATTCCTGGGGGTCTGATTCAATTCAGAGTCGATTTTTGATTCAAAGAAGATTCTTCTTCTTTCAATCAATGGAAAAGGGGCCACATTTTTCAGTCTCTTGCTTTAGTATACTGTTTGCCAATCCATTCACCGGTGTCCACCGAAATACAACAAATGCAATAAAGAGAAATGATTCCCAGATTTTTTACTTCAGAAAGTAGCCAATGCATCAATTTTAAAGCATTTGACAGTTGTATGAGAGGCCTCACTGTGGTGTTTTAACATTAGTGCTGTTTATTCAGCAGCCTGCACTGTTTGATCAGGAGGAAACCCATTGTTGTACCCATGGCTGTTTGATACCGCAAATCGTTGCTCTGCTCTGTTAACATTAATGTTGGAAAGATGAAGTAGATAATATTCACAATAAACTTGACGTTCTTCTATCATGTATGATTATGCAGTGATTAATTTTTTTTCAAAATTGCTTGCAGCTGCTGCCTTTTTTGAAGATGAATTACAAGGTAATTTTAGCATGGAGGTTGTTCAGGTGCTGCACTGCCTTTTTTGTTCCATCAATATGAAGTTATCAACTAACGTTTGGAAAACCAATTTTTGACATTTGTGAATTGATTACGAACAGACAAGAATTAAGATTCTTATGTAAAACTTCTTTTCCCCACTCTCCCACCCCTCTTCTGCCAACCTCTCAACATTTCTGCTACCTTAGGAAAGTTCATTTAGCATTTGCTCTGGCAGATGTGTTTGTCCTTCCTTTGTTTGTGACAGGCCAATCACAATCCTTTATATAATCGTCCCTAATATTGTAATAAAGTCCAATGTATCAAACCCGTGTTTGATACATTGGACTTTATTACAGTTGTTCATTTTGATATGACGTTTGAGCATGAGTACCTCAGCACTCCACCAAATTCTGTTTCTAAATAAATTTTAGAAGAGAGAACCCAGGTGCTGAATCTTCACTTGCTAGTAGTTGTTGTGTTGAGTTGACAATATTATAACAACACCAATACAATGACTAGCTGTAATTCATATTAGTCTTTGTATTACTGTTAGTAGTAGCTAGCTAGTTTCCCTAAACTACAACTCAGTGGGAGCTAACAAGTGTTTCACATTGTGTATGTTCTGGTGACACATGTTTCCCTGCTGTGATTGGTTGTAGGTCTATCCAACTGTGTCCAGAGTCATTTTGGTCAGCATCTGTTGATAACCCCCTTTGGACATGAGAAATGAACTGTGAAATTCCAAATTAATATGCATTTGCAAATTGGCCCGTTGTTGCCAGGTTACAGGTTAATATTGCGTAGCATGATAAATCGTCTGTGTGAATTAATTTGAATCAATTGAACTGAAATCAGAGAATGCCCAAAATGAATGGGAACCCCTGGGTGGTGGAGTTAAGTCTCCAGTTGGGTGCCAATAACCACTGCAGAAGAGGGCAGCAGTAAAACTTTAAGTCACATGCTTCATTTAGATTATTATTTACTATCTGTTTCCCTTGCATTTTGCCCTTTTTTAATTTTTATCAACGCCAACCTTTCCGCCTCTGCCTGACTTAAAAACTGTTTTGCGATATTTTGAGATTTGAGATATTATCAGATTCTCTCAAATCTCTTTTAATTTTCTGCATTTACAGGTTGGTCAGTTCTAACAGTGATTCTCTCATTGGCAATGAAAATGTAGAGAGGAGGTAGATGTTCCTCTGTTCTCTCTGTTTAGACTGGGGAGGTCAGCAGGTTTACAGCTACTGAAGCTCCTGCTCTCACTGGGAGCCCCAGCAGGTCCAGATATAACACTGAGACATGTCTTCATGGCCCACTAAGAGCCCTCAGGACACAATCTGTCTCTCACACAGTCTCTCCTCTGTCTCTTTTATTATGCTCTGTCTGTCTTTCTCTTTCACTCTCCCTGCCTTTCTTTATTCATCTCTCCACACATCTCTCTCTCTCCCTCTCTCTCTCTCTCTCTCTCTTTCTCTCTCTTCCTCTCTCAGGAGCCCTGACTCCAGATGAGGTCCAAGCATATCACAGCCATGTTATTACAACCTAACTCATGCAGTGTTACACCCCAAAGCCCCCAAAGTCTGACTGGCAGAGTATAACAGGAGACAGAAAAAAAAAGGAGGAATCAAGTAAAAGACAGAGGCGGAGAGAGGGAGAAAAACTTAAGGAGAGGAATGTGGAAGAGAGGGGAAAGACAGACAGAGAGATGGATAATTTAGAGCCTCACAGTCGCTCTCCTCCCGGTTTCCTCTGAGGCTGATGAGGAATGAGGTGATGCTGAACGCCAGTCTTACAACCTGATCTCCTCACCAGGGAGAAAGAGATATTTCACAGTTTCAGTCAACCGTGAGGAAAATATGATTTTAATTTTTGAACATGTCGTAATATCCAAAATGTGACTAATTTGAAGCAACTATACAAATACTTACAATAGAAATAATGGCATGATATCAAGCCATTTTAAAAAAAATTAGAGCACACATCGTGTTGTCTTTACCCACTGAAACTGTCTTAAGTAAATACGGTAGTTAGCGACAAATAGCGACAGACACTAAAATGACAATACAGACCAGTAATAATAGCATAAACATGTCAGTTTTCCTTTCTACATACATTAATATACTTGTACGTGTTTGTTTATGCACGCCCACTAATGACCATGTGCATGCCTGTCTGTGTCCACACGCGTGTGCACGTATTACCAATGTTTGTGCTGCAGGCACTACTGTACTGCTACTAAAAAGAGCTCTTTTAAACAAACTTCAAGCTCCATATCAAACAGTGCTGTTACAGAAAAGACTGCTGCAGAGAGTAGCTGTGTGTGACTGTGTCGGCCTTACTTTCATTTAGTGCACAATATGTAATTTCAGCCATTAGTGTTCTATCAAAAAGGCAAAAGGAGCAGACTGATGATTTAGTGAAACAGCTTGGGATCATGGGAGTTGTTGTCTTCATTTCATGTGTTTGTGCGTTACGTGCTAAAAGTTTGAAAAGTCTTACATTTCACACTTAAATAAATGTTGGAGTGAAAATCTCAGTGGACAGGAAAAAAAAGAAAAAAATCCTCCTTTACCGTCTCTCCCCCCCCCTCCACTTTTCCATCCATGCTCTTGTAAATGCCACTTTAATTGAAATCTGTCAAGCGCTGGCTGTGCGTCTCTCTCCCTGCTCTGCTCACACCACGGTCCTATAGGTGCCGAGCCATGAATTTCAATGAGAGCTTTTCTTCGACTGGCTGCATTCAACTCCTTTAAATAAGGACTGTGCCTTTCTAATAACCCAGCCCAATCTCTTCGTCAAACACAGAGAGGAAGAGATTGGGCTGGGTTAAGGAGTGCACACACACACACACACACACACCACTTTCCCCTCATTCATTTGCTTTCTCTTTCTGTATCTCCCTCCAACTTTACCTATAGCACAGTACATGCACTGAGAATTTTAACATCAATATCTCAAATTTAATTTCAATACATAATAACAGTAACAAGCATGAAACCCAGCCTTTGGGTTTGGACTAGTCGCACTACAACACCAAACAGACAGCAGGTCCTTTTCTTCCAGAGCAATCACAACTAAAGCTTGGTAGTGAACGGTTGTGAAGCCTGTAAGAAAAAAATAGTGTTTATCTTCCACTTCAGTGAATTGAAAAAGAAAATGAACACACCCCGGAGCAATAACACAGAGAGGGGACGAGTAGCAAAATCCCCTTTGTGACTGAAAGCAAAAGGGTGTATGGGAAATGTGGTCTTCATTTAGAGAAACATTAACAACCACTAGATGCTAACAAAACTGTCTTGACACTTCTTTCCTCTATTTACAGTAAAGATCACACGGAACAGCTGGTTGAACAACCTGGAAATCAGAGTTGAGGGTTTTTCAAGGATTTTAAAATTATTCCTAAGGAATAATTCACTCTTTTCCCCACGATTTTAAACATAGAAGAACATTTTTTTTCCTGCTCTCGTTCCCTTATATTCTCTACAACCGTGGAGCAAATATTTCTCGTTAAACAACATATTTAGGTGTAAAAAAGATTATATTCAAGGTGGGAAAAAACACAAGGCCATACAGAATCATTTGATCCTCTGTTTTTCAGCACATCCTCTTCTTCTCACAGTTTTACAAGCCAGCGGTTATGTGGATGTGTCTGCTCATCTTTATAGAGTTAACCTGAGGTTATTACTGTATGCTTTGGCATGTAACAAAATATCCTTTGAGGCATTCTGGTGGCTTGGAGAACCGCAGCATTGCTTGTGGACATTCAGTTTCGACATTAAGGCCAACTTCTTCTTCTTCTTCTCAACCAATTTAACAGCAATCTGCAATCAGTCCTACTGCCATGGCTCAAGATTCAGGTCTGTTTGATTAAGCCACTTGTTGAATTGTCTGCTAAGTTTGCATTCACAGATTCTGCACTTTGCTTTGTTCACATATTATATAACGTGACACAATTGCAACTAGGTCTCTTCGTACTCATATAACATATGCAGCGAAGACTTTAAAGGGATATAATAAAATGCAATAAATGTACTTCTTGAAGAAATGGAAGTCATCACTACATTGACATCTATACCGTTAGCATAGTTTCAAGGTGGACATCCAGCATCAGTGTCACCGATTGAGTAACTGACCAAATGTGAATGTATCTGGTCAAATGTTTCACCTTTCATCTAAAATGTCATCACTGCATCATTTTATTCGATTAGACATATGTGTGAAACTTATTAGGCATAATTTGCACATGAATTCTTGACTTATGTCTAAAGTCTTAATATTGAGTTGGGATGAATGGACAAATGGACAGACAACAACATGCTCACAGTACTGACATTAGTATGCAAGTGTTAGCTAAATGCTAACATTAGCTGATGTTTAGCACGAATAATGTTTATAATACTCACTATCTTGGTTTTAGTATAGGGCTTTTATATCTGGAAGTTACTGTAAACAAATATTGTTACTGGTTCTATTCAACCCTAATCCTGAGTAAAACATTGATCATAAGTAATGCCCTGCCCCGTCATCTTGTTTCAAAACTACACACAACACACCAAGAAGAAACAGCACCTTTGCATAGAGTCTTTTCAGATTCAAGAACCATTCACCAAAAGCCACAGTACATGTAGCTGCTGGATACAAATCAAACCTGAATGGACTTGAAAGAATGATTTTCTTGCAGTGCCTGCTTGCAATGTCAGCAATCCAAAATAACATTATTTGGACAAAAAGATTAAAGGCAACCAAACTGTGATGGATAACTATCTAAAGCAAGTTTCAAGTCCCTGCAAGTTGATTTTGTACTGAAACGAACTGAAACCAAGAGCTGCCTGGAATTTAGGAAATATGTCTAAAAGTGATGGCACTCTTTGGAAAATGGTCAGCAGTCATGTAAAGTACACTTCATTTGTACTTAATGAGCTACAACCTGCAAACTCCAGGTATGGTTCTTTAAATACACAAGCAGTGTGGGTTCCCGTGTCCTCTGAGCAACAGTGATGGCGTCAAAGCAGCAACGTTTACATGGAGGCCAAAGAGCAGGCGAACCAGAGTTCAGTGTGTTATGTTAACAGAGTCCAGCTGCTAACGTTAAAGAGAGGAAAAACTTTTGGGGAACTGTTTGATTCACACAGCCGTTGTTAACTGAAAGAGTATGACTACAAAGTGTGTGTGTGTGTGTGTGTGTGTGTGTGTATCAGACCGGTTCCGGCTGAGGCAGATGTTAGTTTCCTGTAAAAGGCTGGGAAATGATGGGACAGGACGATGTTTACTTTATACATGTGTGTGTGTGTGGGCGTGTGTGTGTGTGTGTGTGTGTGTGTATTTTAATTCCACTCTCAAGTTTTCTGTGGTGTTTGCTACTGAGCAGCAGCTACACACCAGGTCAGCTCCACGCCCTCGTATTAAACATTTCCACTGACCAAAGACAAACTTTGGCCTAAAAATATAGCCGAGGCATTTTCAGGTGGAAAAAAGAACAGAAAAAAGAAAAGGGGAAAAAAACACGGATTAATCTTTCTCCTCACAGGTAAATAACTCATATTTACCTCAAAGAGAGAGAAAGAGAGAGAGTTATTGCTGACTTATTGGAGCTTGTTTTCAAAGTTAAAATCACATGCTGGAATAATATTTAAACAAAGTATTTCTAGAATGAAGGAAGGAAAGCATTAGTCACTTTCAGCACCCCTCCATGCTCTGATGGCCTAGCCTGTGTGTGTGAGTGTGTGTGTGAGTGTGTGTGTGTGTGTGTGTGTGTGTGTGTGTGTGTGTGTGTGTGTGTGTGACCGACCTGTCGTTGTTTCAAGGAGGGTTCAAACAGAGGCCTCAACCATACAAAGGCAGGCAGCGCGGAGGTAAACACGTTCAGCTTTGCAGCCTTCAAACACAACCCAGACAGATGCTTGGCAGGGTTGAAAACACTTTAACGCACAACAACAACTGAAAATGTAAAAGAAGCACAATGAAAAAGACCTCGGCAGTGATGCTAAACTGACAAACACCGGGATTTCACCTCCTCGCAGCAAGACCTTTGGATCAGAGATGGCCAGTACTAGGGATGAGTGTTGAGTCATTTTCTCCTGAAATTCACTGTACCTGTATTATAGCTAATTGTCGCAAACAAGCAAAACACAAAGGAAATTTACTGGTAAATCAACTCGTGGTGTATGTTCATTTTGGCGCTGATGTTATTTGACCCTGATCCACAGGTTGCCATGGAGACCCATCCCACAGAGCAAGTACATCATCTGCTCTGTTCCTGCCAGGAGCCAGGAGAGAACTAACAAGCACCTGCATCAGAAAAATGGCACTTAACAAGAACTTCTCCTAAGACAAGCACATGCAAAACACACCTCAGCTACCGATAGGCTCTTTGTCTGCCAGCTCATGTATGATGTCAAACACATTACATTCTGCACCTTAAACGTACAGGATTTACATTTGAGCATGTTTATCATCACTTTTGCATAGTTCAGTGTATGTTCATTCTTCTTCATGAACCACAATTTATCACCTTTCTTATCAACAAAAACTTTTTGCTCAAGATCTCTGGTTTAAATAAAATCTTATTGAATCTTGCTGATGTAAAGAAGGATCACCTCACCTTCAAAATTCAAAATCCTATGGAATGACCCTAGGCAACTTAATCAAGGTCGTTTTTTGATGTCTCTTTCATGAAGTCAAATTGGTAACTCTATTTGTCGGACATATACTATTACCTGTAGAGCTTTGTAATACACTAAAATATTACAGTTAAAAACTGAGTGTTGTACTTAATGACATGCTTCTCCACACATTATGGTTTCTTAAATTAGAGCACTTACAGCATCTGACAGGCACGTAGAGCTCCAAGTGCTGAGGTGTATGACAGCTCAAGCGTTTCTGTCTTTTCATGATGTTTGTAATTGATGATAACAGCCAGGTAGACAGAGCTCCCTGTACTTAGAGTTCCCATGTGCCCCAGGGCTGTCATTTAAAAGTTCCCTGTACCTCCAATTTCCTGCTTTGGTTTGTTTAAAGTGAGAATTCCTCATTCATGAAGAGTCAGAGTGTGTGTGTGTGTGTGTGTGTGTGTGTGTGTGTGTGTGTGTGTGTGTGTGTGAGAGAGAGAGAGAGAGAGAGAGAGAGAGAGAGTTGTTGTCCATGACTACATGTCTATACATCTGTGTCTATAGGTGTGTGTGTGTGTGTGTGTGTGTTAGTGCGGCAGCTGCCTCAGCCTCAGTCTGCTTCCTCTCTTCACAAGTCCAAATAAACGCATGCGTTGGTCCACTCTACTATGTTTGTCTCTCTGTGTTTATTTTTCTATTTCTCTCCCCCAACACACACAACTCCCCCTATCCTTTGCTCCCACAATCCATTGCTCTCTTTGCCTTCCTCTCTCTACACAGCACCCTGTGCCTAACTATGTCATTATTTCAAATTAAGGCTGTTAAAACTAACATTACAGTGGTTAATTAAATATATATACATATTTCATATTCTATTTTGTGTACCAAAGACTTTTACTTCTTTTTGCCATGGTATTGAAAGAGGAATCAAGTATTGTTAATTTAATTTAATTTAATATAATAATAATTTTAAAATTCTGTTATTGTGACAACCTTATTTCAACTAATGGCAGCACTTTAATCCCCATCGCCCCTCCCAATTTAGCATTCACAGATTGAGAAAAAAAATCTACAAACAAATCAAAATAATGAAAATGTCTGCAGCTCTCAAGTTTTCACATCACACTGAGAAGCACAACCAAAAGTTGTGTCAGCCGTTACACTATCCACAAGTGCCTTGTTGGTGCCCTGCATGTCGGAGCACCATGCATCAGCCTCCTTTTGACTGTAATCCTTAACATTATATATCACCTTCCAGGAGCTGCCGACGGGCCATTTTCATCTCTGCCGACTTCGTCCATAAATCACACAGAGCCTCTGTTTCCCCGCTATGCTCGTGCCCACTGGGCAGGGCAGCCATCTAATGATTTTGAAAGTGTCACAAAAAAAAAACTCAAAGATAGAACTTGAAAATAAAGACACAAGTGACAGTCAGGGACATTTTCAATAGAACAGAGCTTCCTTCTCAGTTATTTTCCAATTAAAATGGCTTGTTTTTCTTGTGCACAGTTCGCTATTACAAATTGCTTGGTCAGCAGTTCACAGAGACTCCTGCGACAAAATGTTCTTTTGGAGCACCAGGCATGGCGTCCGCATGAGATGGTGTTTAAAATCCCCAGCTTACTGCCAACTCCAACTTTGCCAGGAATTTTGGTGCTGAGCTCAGAGGAGAATTTACAAGCGTATTGTTTTCCCTCTGTTTTGGCGGGAGCTACTTTGTCCAAAAGGCACAATTAATAAATCAGACATAGAGAAAGACCCGGTCAACTCAGAGGCATCAATTTGATATTTAATACCACACTGCAACTAATCAAACTCTACACTGCTGCTGCAAATCAAACACAACTGTGAAACAGCGAACAATAGGACATTCACAATTTTTATTAAATGACACCAATACTAAAATTATTGCTGGCACGAACTCAGCACAAACATTTGTCCTTTTTTGAAAGGGCAGCAGGTAACCCAAGACTTCCAATGATGAGCCAGATCCTCCATTTTAGATCCTCAAATTTCCCGAAAATGGAAACGAGCTTCTTCATTCTACATGCATGTCATCATTGTGCCTGTGAGCCGTAACTGACTCATAGCTTATAGCTCTCCCATATCATGATAGATCAGGAACATTTGCTAGGAGACCTGTTTTCCCAACTCAAGGTTGGGAGATTGCAAGCCAGAAGTCTTGCACTGGATGTGCTTCAGACAGAGCTGTGAAGCACTACAGACACAGTGGAAACACACCATAATGGAACAAACAATTGTTGCTAGGCTTTATTATCCTCCAGGTGAGTGTCAGAGAGAAAGAAACGAGCCGAGAGCTGACACTTACCATACGCAAAGCAACAATCTAACACAAACTGTCTCTCCTTCTCACACACAGGCACACACAAACAAACAAAACAGTTGCCTGCGTAATCATTGGCATCTGCTAAACAATGATCTGAGAAACTGGCTATAGCCCAGAAATTCCTTACTGTTGCAGTTATGGTGAATATGGCATGTTTAGATGGGATCAAAAGTACACAACGTGTCTGTATTTCATGTGTTCAACAGGATACACATTATATCACAGAGGTTAAAAGCTCTGTCATACTGAGCTCTCCACAAGTGGTGACGACATTAACCCACAGGGGGGAAAACACAATGAGCGGCGACGAGTTTTACCTCCTGAAGAATATGCTCAAGACAAAGTACAATGATGCAGACACACTACACACACATCTCGCTCTCTCATACACACTCTAGCACGCATTATGCTAATGCTGAATGTTTCAAACAATGTTCAAAGAAGAAATCCATCATTTTATTCAAGGTAACAGGGTGCTTCGTTTGGTCGTCTGTCACAATAACTCAGAGAGTAGGAGAGTGAGGAAGGGAGTCAGCAAAGGTGACTACGGCAATGAAATATCTGTTTGCGTCACATCAGAGTCGCAGTACTGGCGGCTTAACCGTAAAGGCACAACTCCCATGATTCCACACAGCTTCACCACGTCATCAATCCGCGCCTTCTATTTTCATTGACAATGCGATTGATAATTGATCGATAATATGTTTTTAACAAAGAGTGTGGAAAGAGAATCAAACTGCAGCATTTTATTGCCACTGAACAGTCATGTATTTATATCAAAAAGAGACTTGATTTTTGCTGTTATTAATGCTTTTGATAATAATGTGAAATAAATGACATCATGATGTTTGATCTTTGCACAGCATATATCAATCTTGTTATAGATGAGAGTTTGCCTTGTATGAGATACAGATTTTGTGTGTATGTGGAGAAAACCTAGGCAACCTCACACGGGACTTAGACCTAGAACCTTAAACCTAGAATTTAGAATCCACATATTTAAGGTGGAATTCTAGTGGAAGGACTTAAGAGAACTGTGGAAACCTGTAGAATCACTTCAGTCCCCTGAGCACTGAGATGCAAACACACTGAGACACTGAGCTAAATAGTGAAATATAAACTCATCTACTACACTTGCAGTCAGTATTACAAACCTCATTGTTGGAAATTGGACAGGACCCACCTTTTTTTGGTGGTAAGTACCATATTTGCCAAAATGTACAGCAAGACAGAAAACAAAACTAGAGACACAGTAGTTTTGAAAGAAACCAGCAATAACATCAATGTTAATGAACTGCGTGATTCTAGGAGGGTTTAAGTTGGCTGGTTAAATACTGTACTGCACAGGCTATAGTTCGTTCCAGTGAAGAATTTGTGTGATTTGTTTGCTATTCAGAAAGCAATGATTACTCACGGTATATTTTGTTATGAAAGTGAGTGCACATGCTAAAATCAATTTCACACCTGTAGATCAGTTTAATTGGTCAGGAAGCACTGAAATATAATGATCCAGTCCGGTTCACGGTCCCATTGGCTTCTTACAAAAAAGCAATGTGGACATGAGGACGTGGACTGACACTTGACTCATTTAATGAGCAGTTTTGGTGGCTGTCATCTTACATCATCAGTGCTACACGGACCCCTGAGGGGGAATCTACACTGTCAAAATGAGATTTGAAAATATCTGAATATGAGCATCATTAGTCAAAACAGACCTGCAAGTGGACAACGTATGACAGACACGTAGAAAAGAAAGAAAAGGAAATCAGAATCCAAAAAAGCGAAAAAACTGATGGATTGATGATTTCTAGCCTTTATTTGATAGCGTAGAGACAAAGGAAATATTTGAAGACAGAAATGTTTCGACATGCAACAAAGGTTTCCTTCTAGAAAGGAAGTGATGACATTGTGAATATGTGTTGAGCTGCTTAACCAGGAAGCAGAATGTACAGAGAAATATGGCTGAGTTGCATTTTAAGAGTGCTCCGGCTCAGGCACAGCTCTGATGCAGTTTCATAGTCCACTGGAAACGTTTCACAGGCAGACTGTCTGTTCTTCAGAAGCCACATTTCTAGTATACTTAAGAGTTGCTTTGCTGCCATTTTTCTTGTTTTACAAACATAAGTATAGGCTGTCTTCCTTCCTCCATTTGCTTTCACACCACAAATAAACCATTTTTGGTCCAAGGAGGACCTCTGTCTGGTTGTTTGCTGAGTTTGACTGATGACTCTCCCACAAGCCTAAACAAACCGAACCAAATGAGCAAATTTGTTTGAACTAAACCAAAGAGTTCAGCTTAAGTTAACCATGTTTTTAACATGAATTATCAAACTAATGCTGTATTTCTGTGCTTCCAGATGGATCTCCATGTACATTCTGTGTGTCAGAAGCAGCAACAAGCACAGAGCAGAAATGTGAACTGGAAAGACAACAAGGCTGACTGCCTCCTCTCCCTGGAAAAATGTATCTGGGATAATAAAAAGGTAATGCACTATCATGATGTAGTTTTTGCATTATTCTCAAATAATTTTGTCGGAAATCAACCCACTTGTTAGCTTAAAGCAGTGTCATCTACTATGATGAAATTTCTTGAACTTCTAGTTTTCAGTTTTTTGTTCTAACAACGCAGACTTAATGGCTGGCTAGGTTTAGGCACCAAAAACACTTTGATAGTGTTAAGAAAAGATCACGTTTTGCCTTAAAAACAAACATGGCTGGAAACTCTCCCAACTTCTCATGCAAAACATCCACCTTTAATACCACAAAGACAGCTACAAAAGGTCCCAGCAGTTGCTAGGACGACCTGGGCTTTTTGGTGGTTCCAGTGATCCTACAGGTTGGTATCTTGCTTGACAGCCAAGTCGGGGGGTGTTACTACAACCCCTCCACCTCCAGATAAGAAAGTCAGCTCATATATATGTAATATCAACCTGACATAACACGTACTGTAAAAATGTTTTGTTAAATATGAAATGGACAAAACTAACATATCTGTGGTTTGCAGAAGCGTAAAGCAGAAACATTTTATTCTGGCAAACTCCAGAATATCAAATATATCAAAACATATCTAGTAGAATGGGTATTTCACAAGGACCAAGAGCATGATCCAAATCTGAGAAGAGACAACGGCTCAGTGGAGATAAATGATTTTTTAAGGTGTCGCATAAAGACAATACGTTTTCTGAATGTCCTATTTTCTTTTGATCTAGACAATTACCTTTTATGGTAGAACATATCAAGGCCATCCTGATATTACCAGACAGATGGAAAACCAGTCTTTGCACTTCATCCAGAAGAAAAGAGGCGAGAAGATTCTGCTGCATGAAACTCTGGAGAAAGATAGACTGGAGGATCAGAGGGAGGAAAAAGCCCAAAACCTCTCTGATGAGGAAAAGAATGAGAAAGTTCTGTGTGAAGAGGCACGTATAAAGAAAATGAAAGACAAACTCAAGTTGGAAAGGCAGAGAATGACCAGAGAGAGGAAGGCCTTTCAAGCTGAAATGGCCGAAATGAAGAATCTCTTCCAGATAGAGAAGGAGAAGATGGAAAAAGAAAGAAAGGCTTTCAAGAAAGAACTGAAGGACTTGAACAAAGAAAAGCACAAGATGGCCATGATGAGAGAGGCCTTCAATCAAGAGAAACTGGATATGGAGAGGATGAGGAAGGCTTTCCAGTTGGAGACAGCCAGCATGCAAAAAGAAAGAGAAATCTTCAACAAAGATCTGAGAGAGCAAAGGATGAAAAGGAAAGCATTTGAGTCCGAAAATGATGCCATGATTGATGAACGAGAAATGTTCAAGTCTGAAAGAGAAGAGATGGCAATGATGAGGAAGGCCTACATTCAAGAGAAGACAGGCATCCAGAGGATGAGGGAGGCTTTCCAGACAGAGAAGAAGAACACTGAAAAAGAAAGAAAAGCCTTCAACAAAGAGCTTAAAGAAAGATCTCAGCGTAGAAAGGCTTTTGATGCTGAAAAACATGCTATCTGTGAGGAGAGGAAGGCATTTGAGACTGAAAAGCAGGAGATGGAGAAAATGAGGAAAGACTTTCTTGAAGAAAAGATGAACATCCACAGGATGAGGGAGGCTTTGAGCAAAGAGGGAGACGTGATGATGCAGAAGAAGGCATCCAGTGCTGCCAACATTTCATCTTCCATTTCTGTTGGGGACTGCAGGAATCAACATGGCAACTCCAGCAGCACAAAGAAACGGAATCAGAAGTCTCGCCAAAGAGCCTCACAAGCATTCACTTAAATGTGCATATAAATTTAAATGTTACTGCGCCATTGTATGAGTATGTAACAAATAAAAGTGTGTTCTGTTCTCCACTGATTAAAGACCAAAAAAATATCTTTAGAATAAGAATCACTTAATTACCAGAGACGGGTGTACAAGGAATTTACCCTGGGAAGAGAAAGCTCATCAGAAGACTAAAATAACTGTCTTTCTGTGTGCTTCAACAAACAGTCTAGATGTAGCTTACATCCATGTCTGTTCAGATGTTTACAATGTTTGCAATGAAAACTTTACAGGAATTATAAAAGGTATTAACTTAAGCTAAAAAGGAACTTAGAACATCCATACAGTTGCGGCGTTTTCAAGCTGGCACCTAATATTAGTGTTACCAGTTCAGTATCTGACCTAATGTGAAATATGGTCACAATTTGCTCTTCTGTTCCTGAGTTACTGTGTTGCATAATGGACTGAAAAGTATTTTTGCAAAACATTATAATGGAACAGTGAAGTTATCCCACTTTTTGGATATGTGATGTGATTACTTTATCATTTTATCCTACTGGACATTCTGGTGAAATTTTGTCATCATTAGCAGAAGAATTATTGGGTTATGGATAGCTAATTTCTAACTAGTTCATCAATGAACATGATATCTCCAAGCCAAGATGTCATGTTCATAAGATTGGAAGGGACAGACCAAACAAAAATATCATGCTATCTATCTCTATCAGCTATTCTCTGTAGAGAGGAATAAAAAAGTGAAATAATTTGGTTACTCAAATTAAACTATGCAACTATGGATTTGAGGTGAAATAAACACCGACAACTCACAGACTGAAAAGTGATCAGGAAAAGACCTGCAATTTTTGGTATGCCATCAGATTGATCTACTGTCTTTAAACAGCTGTGTGCGAGTGTGAGCGGACCTCATCAAGTTTCACCCTTACAGGCCTAAGCTATTTTTAGGGCAATTTCACTACCTTTACTCACAAGCATTTACCATTACAAGAGCCATCCATACATGCTATACATTGTTTTTCTCAGCACAGTCTAGGCCAGGCATGTCAAACTGGTCCACAGGAGGGCCGGTGTGGCTGCAAGTTTTCTTTCCAACCAAGTAGCAGCACACCAGACTTGACTCATTTAATCAACTGATCTCCGTCTTCAGACAGCTAATTGGTCAAACGGTGTGCTCTTGGTTGGTTGGCACAAAAACCTGCAGCCACACCGGCCCTCCTGTGGACCAGTTTGACATGTGTGGTCTAGGCTATCCAGATCTGCCATCATTTTATGTGGTAACAATTTATGTCAACAAAAAAATGTTGTGTATTATGAAATTCTGCCAGTAGACATATCTTTTCAAATTTGTGTAGGGAACCTCTCTGGAACCTGGCAATATAAGAACCATGGAGGGATACTCTATGGCTTACCAGTTTACAAAAACATGTGGTTTGTGCCAGATGGAAGTAAATGCTATTTTTTATTTCTTTAACTGAAGTTAATGATATTGTTTTATTTCTGTTGAAAAATGTGCATTTGAAATAAATATGCAATCTATACATACATATACAGAAACAGAAAAATTAAATTAGTGAAGTAAGTACAGTGTAGCTGAACACATAGACAAATGCCAGATATTGTTCTGAATATGCATTGCAGCACCCAAAGTAGCTGAACAGAGAAGAAAGGGTGTGAATTTGGACGCACTTTGCGTCCACCAGCCTCTTGGCGTTAAGGAACATTTGAAAGGCAATGGAGACAGCAAATCTGAGAGGACCATGGGAGGGAGGATGGAAAAGAAAATGCGCAAGGAGATTCCTGCGGGACACCTGGATGCTGCTGCTATTCCTGTGCAGGAGGTTGCGAGCAACAAGTGTCTGATTGAGGATCTCTGGACAGTCGGAGGGTTGTGTGGTGGCGGTTAAAGGCTCAGAACAGCCTGCTGGAGCAGGGCAGCAGGAATATACCACAAGCATCTTCACTGCTTGTTTACCATGAACATCTCTCTGACAGGAGCAGGAATTACACATGTTGACAGAGCAACTGCTTTGATCTAGAAAATATAAAATGGAGGACAGAGAGAGCTTTGCTAATGATTGTAAAGAAGTGTGATATTTAATTGGATTTACATAAATACATTTAATAAAGGGTGTGTTTATTTACATCTGGGTGGGAATAGTTGAATGCTATTCAACTATTCTATTTATTCTATTTATTTATATTTATTTGTCTTTTTACAAGCGGTTCCTTTTGCTCCACAAATCTTGTTGCATATTACCTTTTATCCCAAAAAAAGGTTTCTGTCTGTTCTTGGCCTATTGTGCCATGATTGCACCTAGTACTCATTGCCTCAACAGGTAGATTAGATTCTACCTGTGAGCTCAAGCCCATTCAAGTGATGGGTCCTGCCAGAAACCAAATGTTTTTTCAGGTTGCAGTTACAGTTTGGTTAGATTCAGGCAACAATTTGGCAATTAAATTTGGCACCAAAAACTACTTGGCTGGGTTACCCACACAGAAATAGCATTGCTGGATACAACACATAAACATGGTTGCAAATAGCATGTATACTTTTCCACATATAATTTATGATCTTATTCAATAAAATGTCACTAATCCAATAGGCTAAAATATAATTTTTTTTTATTATTATTATTTTAAATTTATTTTTTATTTATTTTTAAATTAAGTCCCCCCAACCCACCCCTGTAAGCTAGCTCCAAACAGAAATAGTTTTGAGAGAGAGAGAGGGAAAAGGACATATTCACATGCTGGTTTATGGGGTTTCCAGTGAGCAAACAAATTTCTATTTCTGCATCTGTTTCACCTCTTTCTCTGAACATCTCCACAGAGAATCCTCTACCATCAGAGCTCAAAAAATAAAATATTCACAAAAAGGTACACGAACAAAAGATGCACATCAATTGTGTTTGTACCACTTTATGGAGCCCACTTGGATGCATTCCACAAGAGGATGCATGGCCGCGAAAAATTAGAGGTGCTTGAATGTCTGCAGAGCCATCGCCTTGCAAACTTATGGACATGGAAAATATAATTTTGGCTTGTTAGTAGCTCCTAACATGCTTTCACACCGACCACGTCAACACTATGAGTTAAACAAGGAGACAAGAAAGGAGAGGTCACGCTGTTGCCACCTCTTCCTCTATTTGATCCCTGCCCCCCCCGGTCCTCACCCCTCACCACATTCCTCCAGTGTATCACTTTTGTAAGATGACAGATGACTATCCTCTCATCTGTCTTTGAACTTGACTGCTACACTGTCCCCATTCACAGCTGCATGCATGTGAGTATTGTGCTTGGAGAATGTGTGTGTGTGTGTGTGAACGCTCCTTCAGCAGAACCTCGCCGTTGCTGATTGAGCTCATAAGTTAAATGTGACAGGCATAATGAGTAGAGGATGTCAGGGGAGTGGGTGGGTCAAACAATTTTAATAAATCCAAGCGGCGTGAAATGGGTGTCAAACATGCATGTCACAGATCACATATCACACCCAGTGTCTGTCACTGCCACTGTGGGTTTGGAGATCAGCAAGAATGACATCAGTGCCCTCAAATCCCATGTCTCCTTGTGATGTAAAGAGCCTATCAAAGGGTCATGTACATGAGAGATTTGACTTTATAGGAGGCACCAAGTCTACAGCAAAGGACAGCTTTGTCATTTCCTCAACTCACTGTAATCACTGTGTTATCAAATATTAAGCAATTAGTGTCAAGCAGCTTTATAGAACTCTGCGCTAAGGCCCTACATGTTCTTTTTGCATGTCTCAGATGATTCATTTTCAGAACAAGAAGAAAACAACTCATACTCTCCCACAGTACTCTGTTTCACTCTTACCGTCAGAGCGGTGGATGCAGGTATGCTGGTTGTCACTGAGGAAGAAGCCCTCACGGCACTGACACTCGTAGCTCCCCATGGTGTTGACACACACTTGCTGGCATCCACCGTTGTTGTCCAGACACTCATCCACATCTGTTAGGGAGCAGAGAGAGATAAAATGAGCCATGGCAGTATGGTGGAATAAGAGCTAATTATGCTTCAGAAACAAACATGTGTCAGTGAAGGTTTATGTGTCGGGAAATGTCTGATGAGAGGGATGACACCAGAGTCAGGAATGTGAGGGCGACACGAGTATAAACACACACACACACACACACACACACACACACACACACACAAGGGCAGACAGGGTGACCCAACAGGCGCCTGATCCAAGCACTGTAGGTGGCTGAATCAAACCCCTGGCACTAGGTGGTAACGGGGGACTGACAACCTGAATATCTACAGTGTGTGTGTGTGTTATGTGCACATGATGGTGCACGAGTGTGTTTATAGGGCCCCACCGTGCCACTAAAAGGCCAGTAAATTTCCAATGGGGCATTTTGATGGGGCTGAAGTGAACTGCAAACATGTAACACCCTCAACTGACTTTAACAGGGACAAGGAAGGGCTGCCTGTGTGTGTGTGTGTGTGTGTGTGTGAGTGTGTGTGTGTGTGTGTTTGTGTGTGTGTGTACCCAGTACTTGTCCAGGATGATTTTGCATTGTGTTTAGTCTGAGGTTGACCTAGCAGCCAGCTCAGGTTATGCAAACATAGACATATGTGAAGAAGAAGGAAAGACTTAGAGAAAGACAAAAACACACAATCATGCTGGACATGATGTTCAACCTTGTTCTGCTTGTGCCTAAACTTACTTTTATCTAATGACTACTATTAAGCTCAGACTATATGCTGTTAACAGACTAAAGCACAGAGCTCTAATTTGAAGCTAAGCTTTTAAGAACACAGTTCAATCAATCCCCATCTGAAGGCAAAAATCTTGAATGGTCAAAAGCAAGGGGAGAACCCTGACTGTATCAGCCCTTCATCCATCACTACATACTTAAATTACACTGCACACTACTACTACACACACTCTCACCACTGACCGACAATAACAACTGTTACAGTCTGAAAAAAAAAACTGTGATGCAATGATGCAGTGAGAACTACCTTCAGCTGAACATGGACCAAACAACAGAACTGGTCATCAGCCCATCAAACGCACCCACCTCCATTCATGATGAGGCAGGTGAGACAGGTGAGCAGCCTAACCTATCTGGGACTCACTTTAAACAAGAATCGCTTCTATCAATAAAATATCCCATCTGTGGGGTCATTGCACCTTCAACCACAACATTTCACATTACTACCATATGGATAGAAGGGAAAAGCCTGCTCCAGCAGGACAAACTACCTCGCTGACACTGTTGTGAGTTGGGATACTGCAAGGGGCATGAATGGATACAGTGAGATTTTGTGTATTGTCCAAAGCTGGCTTCCCTGGTTTGGCAGGGGATAAGGATGAGTGAGTACAGTATCTGAATCTGTTCAGCAAACTACACTATCTGTACATGTATCTGAATGAGCAGAGCTGAAACCAGATGTTAATCAGACTCATGTTATTTACGTCCAAGAGCAGGCTAACTGTTTGCGCAAAATTCAGTCAGCTACCTATTGAGGATATTCCCTCATCACAAGTATGGCTATCAACGCCTTTTATTTGAATGATACTCAAAAGTACATTATCTGTACCACATACTCGTTCTGTCTTTCTCCCTGATCCAGCTACAGAACTACAGAGTCATTTCTCTACTTTAAGAAGGTAGAGGTGGGTTTGTTCAACACCCTGCAGTGAGGACAGAGCCTTTAATAGCCTTGTTAACAGTGTGCAGAGAGAGAGGGGGAATGCTTTACTGTAAGGTATATCCTGATGGGAAGAAAGGGGTGGATGAGGGACAGGAGAGGAGGCAAAGACCAGTCTCACTGCTTGGAAAGCCATCGTACAGATATACCAGCCGCTGGAGAGCAAGTCACAAAAATACACTCATTTTGTCTACATGTTCTTCTCATCTTTTCTCCTCCGTTTTCTCCTTCTTCTCATTTCTGGAAGAAAAGGAGATCAGCTCCAAGGGGACCTTAAAAAATGCACTGACGCTACTCCAATTACGGAGACCTAGACTGAGGAAGGCAGGCCACAAAGGAGAAGATAGAAAGATCGTGGTTGTGCACAGTGCAGAGATGAACACCGTAGCACCATAGCACCACAGATAACACAGCTGTGCTGGTTGGAGTTACAGCTGTTGTGGTTCCTGGCATGTCAGATCAAATAGATGTCTAGACTGATTTTAGGGTCACCTTGTGAATTTTTAGCCATTTAAATTTATTGGCATGAAGCAAATGAAACTCGATGGGCACTTAGGGGTTCAAGTTCACTTAAATCTGGCCCACCCTGTATCGACACACACCTACAGGTTCATTTCCAAAATTCCAGCTTTCCCAGGCTATTTTATTTAAGGATTATGGTCGATGTAATTTATACTCAAGCCCCACCTAAGTAATCAATATCCAAGACTCCAACCTAACCAAATAATTACCAAATTATCACTCGCAGATGTATTTGGAATCAGCTCCTGGTAACTACAGATCTGCCCACGAACCTGATCGCTTATCATTTTCTGAATTTGCACTGGATGGTGCATGAATGAGAGTGAAATCTAATTTAATGCTGACTGTATTCTGTACTGGACCCACACATACATAAACCTCTAGTTCATGTATAAATTAAAATTAGTAGTCATGTCCTTGCTGAGCTCTGAGCTTTGTTTTCATTTCACTCTCTTAAGAGCTGTTTTGTGTAAATGTCATGGTCTAACGGATGTCATTAATATGACTGATGCATTTAATTTTCTGCCTGGAGGGGGACAGAAGAAGAAAGAGAGAGACGGGGAGAGAGAGAGAGAGAGAGAGAAAGAAGACATGCAGCCATGTCTAAGTCACACGGGTGTCTGCCAATATTTCTGCATAAACACAGGCCATGGGGCCATTTTGCAAGTTTCAACCGGAGCTTCTCTGTTTTGTTTGATTGTGCTTGTGTAAACTTGTGTAAACCTTTGTTTAGACACTACGAGGATGTGCTTGACACATCAGAGCAAGGAAAGATTAAGCGAAAAAATGAAGGGAGAGAGATGGAGGTGAAGGGTGTCGGGTGGGAAAGGCAAGCCTTGTAAGTGAGGGTTCAATCAAATGCTGCGTATGCATTTAGAATTTTTGAATTCAGCTTTGGCTTGCTCTAACGTGTGATTTTATTCTCCCAAACAGAGCTACACAGGTACGTCCAACCTTTACCTGTAGATTAAGACACAGAAGGGTTGCTGTATATCCTGTTTGTTTGGGCTTACAGTAGCAGGTTACCTCAAACGTGTATGAAAATATTTGCACAAAGATTTCTTGAAAGTTTGAACAAGAAGCAGTGAGGAAAACCACAAGCACCTTGGGAAGGTGGGTGGTTCATGGCCAGTATGGACAGAAGATCCTGTTTCAGTTTTCATATGGGCAACGGGCTATTTAAAAACTATTTCTTAATTTTGTGTAAATGTGACTGTTGAAACCTTCTTTTGAGTATCAGAGATTTTGTCCTACATCTCTTACATCAGACTCACATTAGGAAGGGATCATTTGACAGTATGGACAGGAAGAACCACAAGCAAATATTCTTGCAATTAGGGCTGTGTACTAACAAGAATACGACACAGGGGTTAATATATTGATATATACTGTGAGCAAGGTGATTAATAGTCATTTTATTTAGAATCTACAGAATCAACACAGTATTACAAAACATAAGTTTATCGATATCTTCTTACACCTCTACTGTCAATGGGCAGCCTTTACTGAGTAAGTACTTCTCTTGGTGCAGTAACTGGAATGTGCATATTATTTTACATTTTGCTTTTTTGTCTTTGTCTTACTCCTCAGTCGAGCATTTTGTAATACAATCCAGATTCAAAAAAAAAAAAAAGCGGGAATTTATACATGAATAAAATACAATGTGATAATCTGATAATCTTTTTTTTTTTTTTTTAGAAATATACCCAATTGAAAAAAGTACAAAGACAATGTTTATTATCTTGTGATTTAAATATATGCTTATTTTGAGTTTGATGCCAGCCACATGTTTCAAACTGGTTGGGAAACACAAGGAAAAAAAAGACTGGGAAAAGTGTTCTCTGCTTAGAAAACACCAGTGGGAACCCTTCCACAGATCAACAAATTCACTGGCAAAAGTATCATACGAAGGGTATTACTACATGGACTCAGGACCACTTCATAAATTTGCTGTTGGTAAACAGTTTGTTTGCAAATGATTTTATTCTGTATTTATTTGTTTTACACAGTGTCCCAGCTATCAGGGTTGTAAATGGGAACACATTTTGGATCCTCATTCTAAAACAAATCAAATGGCTTTCATTGTGTGATCCTGTCAAACTTTGCCTCAGTTTATGTGCCCCTTCCCTCCCCCTCCGTCTGATCTCCCACCTCCTGCCTGTTACATGTCGGACCTCTGCGCGACACGCCGCGGTCGCCGACTCCCCACTGAGCAGCCACCTCTCAGATCTCGCTGTGGAATGAAAAGGAAGCGTCGAAAGGAAAATAAACTCACGCGAGCGCACCAGACCTTCACACAGGGCACATTGAGCCCAGCTGTGTCCAAAAAAACCCAAATAAATAAAGTCAAAATCAAAAGGAAGAAAGGAACCGAAAAGGACCGCTCTTTAATCACAGGACAATTAGGCAATCTTAAATCAATTAGTGCCCTAACTTGTTGACACAGTGCATCTGGGAGATGATGGAGTGACTTCCTGCATGCTCACGCAAACTGATTTCTTTCTCTCTTTTTTTTTTTCAACACTCTGCAATTTTCCAAATTGTAGTTTGTCATCCCAGGCTCATTCAGAACACCACAACGTTCTGAGGTTTCTGAATATCATGCTTTGAGACTGTTAAAAGCCACAGAGTCTTTATTGTTTTTCACATGGAAGGCCGGAGCATGCGAGAAAATAAAAAAATAAATTGAGTGTGAACTTTGATGGAGAAACAAACAAGTCGGATAAAAATGTTGTTTTCAAATGAAGCTGTTCCACTTTGATGGTGACTTAACACCTAAGTTTACTTCAAGTGCACTGAAGTGTTACAACAAAGCTCTGCGCTGGGCTTCGGCATCTACAGCCCTCTGCGGGGACCTGAACCTAAAAGCGCTTCAGTTATCAGGTACAAAATTTCTACCAGTTGTGGAAAGCATGATTTTAATCTCTTTGATCTCATTGCAGCTAATTCGATCCACAGTGCTGACGTAGGACAGCTTGACAGCGGAGTCACTTGCTGTCTCTGCATGTACACACACTGCCAGGGTTACCGTAATTGTGTGTATGCATGTATAGTGTGTGTGTGTGTGTGTGTGTGCTGTGACAGAGAGAGAGTGTGTGATCGTGCGGCGTGGGGTGTGCCCTCATTCATACAGTAAATCTCCTGCTGAATGAGACACTTGAGAGTGAGACATTGTAACAAACACTGAGGTCCTTGTTGACGGGCGGCGTGAAGACCAAGGTTGGAGCTGGACTCAGACTGTGGTTTTGACAATAGGCCCACATGTCAGTCTCTCAAAGGTCTGTTTATATGGTTACCATGCATCACAGGACACTATTTACCACTACAGTTAGTGATGACAGTAAACATAAAGCATCAGAGAGGCTGGTGACTATGAGTCAATACACAGGAACGCATTACCCAATCTGCAGGGTCGTATATCTTGTCAAAGTGGGCTAAATACAGACTGATCCTACATGACGTGCATCAGACCTGGAATACAACCTGTCAGCAATACAATTATTATTATTGTTACTATCATTATTGTTGGTGTTTTGTCCCAAAATTTGATATAACACATTTGGAAAAACATCAGGGTGAGCATCACACTACATGCTGCTAGTGAAGTTATGAGTCATCTCATGATGTTCACTTGCTGGTTTTGTCTGTTTTTGAAATACTGAAATATTGACTGTTTTTTTTTTGTTTTTTGTTTTTGTTTTTTCCTGCAGCAAACTGAGACCATGCAAGGAGGAAGTTTTCACTGGATAGAAGAATAACTAAGATGATTTGGTTTGTAACCATGTAAGCCATGTAGAGTCTACAGACAGCTGTGATTATTGATAAAATCGTGTCTGTATATGCTGTAAAAGTATATATATTATATTAAATACATATACAGTATATAGAAGTATATAAATGTGACATATTGTAAAAGGGATAAAAATATAAACACTCAAAGAAGGAATACAACACAATTAAATAATTGGGGGATCAATTTATGGCTTCTTTCCCTTTGTGTTTTAAATGAATCTTTATCTCTCTTTGTTTCCACAATTATTTAATAGCTAGAGGACAATATATCTGTGTTGCTCTAAAATGGGGATTATGTGCTCTCAGTTTGGCTGATCGGGTCAGCATGGGAGCATGAGTTTGCTCAGGAAATTTCATGGTATCATGTCATGTCCATTACTTTTTTATATTACTTGTGTACAAATGGAAACAGCAGTGTTAGGTATAAACAGGAAGGGTCAGAAAGTCGATGATTAGTTAACTATCATTTCACTTGGATCATGAACATCCAAAATAAATTCCAGGATTAGGGGAAAAATTATAATTGTATGGTTTTTACCCCACAAATAATTTGAAACAACTGTCAGCAAGCCCAGAGAGTTAACATGTCACTAAATAGGTTAATAATTACGTGTATATATCATTCATAAACGCTGACTCACAGTTGAAGGTCTATAGGAAAAACATTCAGCGATGTGTCTGACAAATACATTTATAAAATGATGGGAAGGGACGAAGAAAAAGGGAAAAGGACACCAGACAGCTATTAAGGTAATTAAATGAAAGTTAGCACAAGGTCAGCAGACGGACGGGAAGAATCTGAGGTAGAAAAAAAAAAGGAGAGAGAAAGAAGGAAAAAAGACAAATACACAGAAAGAAATAGATGGAAAAATAGGTGTAGCATGGCAGGCAATGAGAGACAGTAAAAGTCTGTGTCGGAGGGAGAGACAAGGAGACAATGGAAGAAAGGGGAACGAGAGAAAGAAAAAGGATAGAGTAATAGAGTGAGAGTGAGTCCAGTGACACCCTGTCACCGCTGCCTGAGAGGACGAGAGAAGAGAGGAACAAGACAGAACGAGATAAGAAAGGAAATACTGGGAGAGGACGAGAAAGGGACAAAAGACAGGACTGAAAGGAAAGTACGAAGAGAGGGAATGAAGTAAAGTAAACAGAAGGGAAGAGAGCAAGAGGAAGGGAAGAGAGACAAGAGAAAAATTGAGAAAATTAGGGGAAAGAGGGGGTAAAAAACAAAAGGAGAGGAGGAGTGGAAAAGAGGAGCCAATGGAGAAAATGAACGGATAAGAAGGAAACGCTAAAATGTCAACTAAGCAAAGAAAAAAGAAACAGAGAAAAGAATGAAGCAGTGATTAAAACTGAACCTCAGGAATGACAAGAGGGGAAGGAATGAGCAACACCAGATGAGAAATTAGCAAAGAGGAAAATAAAGACTGAAAGGAAATACAATTAAAAGGAAGGTACAAATAAACTAAAAGAAAACAGAAGAAGAGTCGCATACTGGCTTTGACTGTGATCACACAGATCTGATTTCACGCTTTACTGCCTCGTTTGAACTCAGTAACCCGCTTTTAATTAGCAGGCAGTTCATTAAGGCCGCATCCAGTCAGCGTCCAATAAAGCAAGTCTCCGGGTTAAAGTCAGACGCGGCCTGGCTTCCTCCCGCCGGGCCGTAAAGAGCAGGTGATGACAGTTCTCACATGACTCAGTTGGTATCGTTTGAATTAGTGGCACAAACACGTGTGGTGAAATCCCTCTAACCTCAATCCCTCTGCTTCATTTAACCACAACACATGAAACGACACAGCAGCTAACCAGTGAGCTAACTGCTGTAGACAGTCAGGGCCAATTTACAGACAAGCCAGCAGGAAATAAACAACACAAAACACTGTCAGACACCATTAAACAGACACCTTCCATTCAATCCACTGCTCCAACATGGAAAACTGCCTTTTTCTCAACTTTCTTTAACAGCCTGGGTTTCATTTTTATAGCTGTTGCCATCATGTCTCTGTAGGATCACAGTTTACTTCACTGTGTGGTACTGAGGCAACCACCACAGATAAAGCTCATGTGGTTATGTCTTAAACTGTACTTCCTTTAATGACCACTAGATGCTGGCATAACAAAATAAACTCAAACTTTATGGAAGTAAACAGGAAAACCCATAACGTCTGTCTAAAAAATTTTTTCAATAAGTGGCTAATTTCTGTTTTTTGTTGGATGTTACAAAAACAATATTGTTCATCAGGAATTTATGAAGGCATAAAGTATAGATTCACAGTTTTTCCAGTGTCCATACCTTCGTAATGTACTTCAAAAATGACAAAATGGGCACAAAAAGCACAATGAAAAACAAAAGCTGATATAATGTTTCAGCAGGAAATGGTGCAAAGAAAGATATAAAGAGAAACTGGAACAAGAGAGACTTTGAAAGACGTCTTCTTGATTTGTCTAGCTGAGATCTGATATTAGCTTCAGATAAACTATCGAGTATTGGATTCTTACAGACCGTGGATCTCTGTCATTGGAGGTAGGGATCCATGATTTGGATTTTTTTTCAGCCGATACCAATAACAAATAACGACCTGCTTTATGCGGCTGATGCTGCTAAGACAACCAATGATTCCACATTGTTGTATTTTAAAAAGAAGTTGTAGTTTATACACACCTAAGGGTAAGAAAGGCTAAGATGTGGTGAGCCATGATGTAAAGACAAAGAAGAAGAAGAAGAAGCACAGCATGTTACTGTGTGCTCTTAATGTCAAATTGCTGCCCCTGGGTAGAACCATGCAGTGCAGACCGAAACATGCTGTCAACAGTGTGGATTTTTACACTTTCAGAGAAACTATATCTTATCCTCTCTTGCTCTCAGGTGTGCAGAAAGTACAGGTTATGAACTTCTTTGTACAGTACAAAAATTTGAAATCATCGACGATCTCCATTATCTCTGTCGGTAACTGCTGGGTCATGCATCCCCTGTGAAAGGCGTCAAAAATAAATTATTCTCGGAATACAGTACTTGAAGATTGCAATTATAACCGAGTGTGCTCTCTTATCAGGGCATACATTTGTTGGCTGGTATTTACATCCATATTTGACATAATTGTGTCACGATTACTTTACTGACATATTAGCTCCTGGTTTAACCGATTTAAATTCTCTAATTAATGTATATACAGTGCAAAGAACCAAAAAAAGGACCTAAGTCTAAACCTGAAATATTAGCTCTATATTACTGAACTTTATTTTCACTTTCAATTCAATAAATCCGTTGGATTAAATTGATTGCTGCTGTTTCCGACACCGACCCCACGTCTGCATTCCCAAAATAAGCCAATGTGCAGAAGGCCACAGTGACGGGAATGAACAGTGGCAAAAGCTAAGAAAATACAACTCTGTCGGTAAGAATAATGTCTTCACATAAAATAAAACATTATCAGTGAATGATATCTTTTCATTTGACAAGATGGCTATTAACGTGCCAAATTAAATCTGGAAGTTAAAACACAAATGTACCGGTTGCTTAACATTTCCTCCTTTTGGCAGTGGAATTGTGGTGAAGAAAAGTGTTGTTTTCATCAACTTTGTGACTAATGACAGTTTAACTTCTGTAAAAGATAACTTTATTAGTGTGGCCAAACATTACTCATCCAACAGAGACCACAGAGGCATGTTGGAACCTTAGCAAGGGCATCGATGTTGAACAGTGTTTTCATTTAACGTCTTTGTTTGTGCATAGAGGAAAATCGGAATTCTGATGGCAAGGCGTCTTTAACTCTGCTTTATGTCAGCTGTCGGAAAGTCATTCCTGTGAGGTGAATCCACAACTCAGCAGCTACTCTGTGCTGCTGGCTGCTGCTATTAGCACTCAATCTCTCACTCAATCTCTCCAAAGGCTCAAAGAATGAGCTACAACACTTACAAATGCCAAAACATATCCCACCAATGACACACGGGCATCCAGAATCAGCGTTTGTGTTTTCGTTTCCTTGTTTTTTTTTTTTTCATGTTTCTGATTCTGTTTAGCTCTCGTCAGTCAGCAGCGGAGGACTGGCAGGGCGAAATGTGTTTGAACACATCCGTGCAGAACTACGTGTTGCTCGGGATAGAAAAAACATTAGTCTGGCTGACACTAAGTCAATAATACAGCACTGGGGCTAAATGGGCTGGATCTGTCAGTAATAAAGCACAGCCAGATATCTGTAGGAGAACTCTCCAACCCTGAGCGCCCTCCCAACAGTGCAAAGAAACAAGCCCAAAACTGCACAAATCATGGAAACCCTCCAACGATGATAGAGGGACTCTCCAGAGAAAGACAAGATGAGCCAGACGGGCTTATGAGATACAGGGACACACACACAGACAGGAACATAAGCATAGGAAGCATAGTCTCTTAAGCACAGACAGACAGACATATCTTTTCACAATATGTTACATCAGATGGATGAACGCACACACACCCAACAATCGCCCATTCACATTAAGAATAGATTTGTATTTAAACGCACAGACAAAGACTTCACATAAGTTTTAAAATCCTCTTTTAAGAAGTCTTTAATATTTTTGAAAACAAATGAAGCGTGCCAATATGCCTCATTTCTTTGGATTTTGATCCCACTGACCATCAAGACAAAATCCCACGATGCCACATGAAGGCAGACATAAAAATCAAAGACTCTGCCATTCGTTGATGCCATCACTCGATTTTCGCGGCAGTCTGAATATTCTGACAGATGGGGCCATCCATGACTGACTGAGCAGATACACCATGAGCTTACATACATACATACAACTGCTCCAGCCAGCCAAGTGCTGGTGCTTCCCCACTAGCCGCTGCGTTCAAAATTGATTGGTGCCAACTGTTCTATTACGTCTTTGCGGGTGCAATGCAAGCTTAATGAATTTCAATTGATCCTGAATGGATTTTTGATTTGATTGATTTCAATTTTATCTGTGAATAAATAACTGGTTCTTAATTTATTAGCTTGATGCTAGCAAATAGTTATAATTGCCATTAATGCAGCAATATTAGCATCACCAAAACGGTAATACTTTCTGTGCTCTGTGAAAATATACTAATAGCTTCTGACTTCATATTGCTAATTCATTCTGCAACACTACTACCACGCTGACCAGCTACAGCAGCATCAAAGGATCAAAAAACTTAAACTCAAATCCACAACAGTATTCAGAAATACAGCCATACAAAGAGATGAGAGAGCAGGGTGGGTTGACAGAATAGTTGTTTACAATCAAAATATGTTCTCTTTCAAATCAAACATTGCAAGGTATGACTGTAAATATTGTTCTTGCGACTCCATTTATCACTTTTATTTAACTAAAGCACAGCATACCAATGTCATATGACCTGCTACTTCAGTACACTTTGACAATTCAATATTTAGGAATTTATATTTTAAACACTACCACTGACCTTTGTAACTAATTGACCACATTTTTGCACACTGATACACGGCCCAGCTGTATTCCAGTAATTTCTCCCATTAATTTCCCAATGTCATAGCTCTAAAAATGAAATGGTTGTTTTTAAGTTTCTGTGTGGGATATGTGTGAGGGTTCCTGGCAGCCCAACCCTGAGGATACACTTTTTTTCTACCCTTTGTAGGTATTTTTTTAATATTTACTTTAAGACTGATTAAAAGTCAGGGTAGAACAAAGACTGTTCTTACCCAGGCAGTTGTGTCCATCATGGGCCAGCATGAAACCATCATAGCAGGTGCATCTGTAGTTTCCAGGTATGTTGATGCATTCATGGACACATCCCCCGTTGTAGTCGTTCTCACACTCATCCATGTCTGAAAGAGAAAAGTGGTGCTTATGTTAGTGGAACTTCTTTGTTTCAGTAGTTTAGGTGGTCATGGGAAGTAACACAAGCCTGTTTTCCTCTCTCCTTTTGCTATTTGCTGGTATTCATTCCTGAGCAGTTCTTGTTGTTCCAGAGAGAGATCATCCATCATTGCAAACATAAAACTGTAACTGGTGTGGTCAAAGTTTGTGATTTATTGAATGTTTTCTTGTCAGCAGTGCATAATGTTACACAGTCCTTCCTGTCAATCACTGGACACATTCTTTTTTTGTTGTTCTTATGGATGTTTGGTGGAATTCAGAGCTGTTGATGCACTTTGGTTATAGAACAAATATTAACTATTAATTATTATTATTATTAGCATGCATATGGTAGCATACAGGCTTTTTATTGTCATGTTATGTCTATTATTATGTTATTTTAAAACCCTTATTCTGTATGACCATATTCCACAACTACTAAGCCATTAATTAAGACTCATGTCACTCAGTAACCTCATAATGACTGTGTATTAACAGTAAGTAAGAAAGCTGGTGTAAATGAATTACAAACCCTAAAAGGCTTTGTTCAGTATGGGCCCCACAAGGTCAAATATTGTAACAAACCACAAAACTACTACTAAGTGTTAATACTGTCCAAATAACACAGATCATCATAAATTGTAACTCTAAAGTCTAACTCAGAATATGTCCCCAATTCTAAAGTGAGGTCTTGCTAACTCACTAGTAATTTGACACTTATTACTGAATTACTACCTTATGAGACTCATACTAAGAAAAGGACATTAAGATCATAATTGAGGTACAACAGGTTCCTTATTTACTAGTAATTAGCAGTAATTAGGAGACTATTGAGGAAAAACTGAGTTAATGGTCTAGATTTGTAGAATCAAGATTGCAGATGACAGTATTAATACAATATGAAAGTGGAAGGGGAGAGAGGTGACTAAAACAGCAGCAACAGGTTACTGCATCCAAACAAATGATGGTGATGATGATGATGATGATGATGATGCCTGTTTTGTTCAGATGGATTACTTTTCTAGAGCCCAATTAATTTATTAGCATCACTGTTAAGGGGTAAGGAGAGGTCATTGGGGTGAGGGGTAAGAAAGGAGATGACCGCACCCTCGTCCCCACCACCTCCCACCTCCATGCCGAGCCAGCGGAGGCTTTCACAGGAGCTGCTCACAAGTGGTTGCCATGCAGAGCCATTTAAACAAACAGTCCTCCCCCTCCGTGTGAACAGCAGGAGATCTGCCAGGCAGCGAGGAAGACCCCAGCCCACATCCGCCTCGGGTTCCTCCTCCCTCTATACTGAGGACAACACAGTGCAGGTATGGTACCATCTCATTCTCTGTCTCCTCTTTGTTCCAAATAGGATGTCAGTTTGATTGACACAAAGTAACTTGAGGCATTTCATTCTATAGTGTGTCCCCCGTGTTCAATGACCCATCCTTCACGTACTCCCTGTCTCCCAAAATCTCTCCCTTTCTGCCTCCTCTTATTTCACTTTATGCCGTGGCTGCTGTCTGTCAACGTTCCACTTACATACCTGCTGGCTTATTTGGCTGTTCGCCTGCCTGTCTGTCAGTCGGACTTTCTCTCTGACTGTCCTTCAATTAGTCCAATGGTTTGACGACTGATATGAATGAAGATATTCTGAGACTGAAGTCAATGATGACAAATACCCTCTTTAAAAAGATGTCACCATGTCAGATAAATGGACTTTCCGTCCAGTGGGACATTTTTTGGACTACTGGGGTTTTGGAGCAATGGCATGGAACCAAAAACTCTATAACCATGCTGTATATCTCAACAGCCACTAGGGCTGAGATACTTGAATCTGGATTAAAGTGGTGGACTAAGCAATAGACAGACATACATGCTGCTAGCCTGGATAAAAGCATTACTAAACCAAAAACGACTGAACCTTTGGTTGTATATGCATTTTTGGAGAAAATAATAATACCACCCAAATTACATCTTTTATCCACATCATAAGTACATGTAGGCAAGCCCTTTATTTCAGCAGTAGAAGAGTGTCTAATATGGAGAGACTTCACTATACATTTACTAAGTGAAATAATACTGTAATAATGTTATGTGGCTGCAAACTTGCCATGTGTTGGGATGTCTACATTATTAAGATAAGATGAGACATGCACTGGGGAAATTCACAGACGGGGGATGATTCTGGTTTCCTGGTGGTCCCATGCTCCGTACCGCTCTGTTCTCTGTACCCCACCCCAACATGGATTTCTATTGTTTTCCACCATTTGCTTTTTGCCACCAAAGAATGATTAAAGTTTTAATGGTTATTTTAAGGCAGGTACAAAAAAGTCAATATGTAAATTAAGCACAACAGAAGACATGTTTAATTTTGAAATATTTATATCAAAGTGTTTAAGTGTTCTGGAAGTGTTTTAGTGGTCTTCGTATGGTAACCAACAACCACAACCTTGCTACCAAATCTGTGGTGTACAAGAACACAGAACTTTTCTTTTATTTTAAAAAACATTACCAATGAACATACTCCAGGCAGCAATTATGGTTTCTCCTGAAGAGAGCCGGCAAAATAAATGAGTTCTATGTAGAAATAGTGTGTGTGGCACTTAAATCAAACTTGAATTCCAACAGAATAGCACTTGATGACTTTTTATTTTTTTCAACTCCAATATCAGTCTTCCATATAAGTCCAGACTGTCTGGATCGTGGGGTTTCTCAGGAAGTGGTCTAAAACTGTCAGTGACTCAGGTTGCCAGGTTTGATTGATGGGTGGAGGTCGATGGCTCCAAGCAGGATTTGAGATGCTGGCACACAGCAGTGATGGGCAACACACACACACACATACACACACACACAGCTCTCAGCCTCAACATCCTGCATGTGGACATAACCCAGACCTGGACACTGAGCATATACAAACACTCAAACGTAGAGCACGCACAGGCACCAACACCAGAGCACATGCAAATGTAATCACACACACGCAAAACAACACACACGTACAAACTGACTCACATACCACAAGTACAGACGTGAGGATTTACAAATGAATTCACTCACACAATTGCAAATGCGCTTAAAAAACAACACACAGAGATCATCAAACAGCCGTCGACCACACCGTTCACATAGACGTTCTATCCGCAAAACACAAAACACTTCCCTTCAGCTGATTAACATTGTGATTTTGGCTGGAGTATGACGGCTTTGAAGAGTCCAAAGGAAGGCGGACATAAACATGAAAAGATCCTCATCTGAGAGGCTTAACTTGGTTAGAAACCATCATGACAAAAGCCAAATCAATGCCACATTCTGTAGCATGAAGCGCCACAGACATGTTTACCGGAAGCCAATCATGCAGGCCAACACACATCAACACATTTTAATTCTGTCTGTCTGATCTCTGACAAAGGGACCCTGTCTCTGTACTTCGACGACCACTCTCGCATGTTTGGGTTTTAAAGGAATACTCGCATCCACGTACACTCACAAGTCTTAGATGAGAAGATCAGTAACAAATCTTTGCTTTAAAAACTACTGGAGTCTCGTTCAAATGGTTCACAAATAACTAAAACAGCTTTAATTAACAGCCAGAATTAAACTTACGGGTATAGCAAACATACAAAATGACCAATAAAGCAAAATCAATTATAATGGAATTGAAGAGCAGGACCATTGTTTATGCAAACTCCTCACAGCCATCACCGGCTCATCCTAAGAGGCATTTGCAACCAATTAGGGTGAGCTGGAGTGGGCGACTGTTTGGGGAAAGGTTGTTTGGACACTTTGCTGTGCTGCCAGCTCAAATGGCGTGGTTCAGCACAATGTGGCGCTTCCTATGTGCTCTGCTTTTCATCTGTCAGAGATGAAGAGAGAAGGTAAAGACTAGAACTACAGGAGCATGAGGGAGGGGGAATGCGCCTCACCACTGAGGGTGAATAAAAAGCAGCAGGTGATTAATTGGTTCCTGAATCACTTCAACAGGCAGACACAAACTACATTCACACTCAGTTGGCCAAATTTGAAAACACTATTCCAATCCTTATTGTTGAGTCATGTCTTAGTCCCTAAGTAAAATTCCAAAAACTCTGCATCCTACATTTCCCATAATGCAACCAGGTAAGGGGGTGTTCCCCCTTAATAATAATATTAATAAATAAAATGTATTTCTACAGCATTTTTCAAAAACACGTTTACATGTATTTGGTCTGTAATGTTAGGCAGGTGGTGTGTGTCAAAGAACATCCATGAGAACCCAAGGTTTCCCTGCAGAACATTGCATTGTAAACAGATGATTAATGTTATTCACTTCACCTGTGAGTGGTGTTAATGTTGTAGCTGATCGATGTACAGCATACTGACTGAAAATAGTAACTGAAAATTTGAAAGGAATGCACAACTAAAGCTAAGTGCTCATGAGCTTTGGCTATGTAACACCAGATGCTTCAAACAGGAGATTACTTGTGCTCCTCCCTATTTTCACTGGCCGATTAAACTTTTTTAAAACGTGCTCCCAAAAGACTTATACTTACTTTTCACAGGTTGACTGATTCTTACTATTGCTAACAAAGCTGAGGATCCATCACTTCCTCTCACTTCTGAGACTCCGCACTCTGCATTACTCAAATCAATTGAGTTCATCTGGTGTGTTGTCTGACCGCATCTTAAGGCAAACATGTTTCTCACACTTGCTTCAAACTCTTCACACAAAGATGGGTTGAAAAATCTACCATAAAGAGTAAAGAGGTGATGATTTTTCAAACAGTGCACTCTCAAAGACCCCCTGATTCTGATTAGTTAGAGGTTTAGAGATCAAGTCAGTCACACAAAAGCATTCGAGCAAAACCCTAATTTAAAGCACAAGTAGGACATGCAAATAAATAAGCTGCTGAGGTGGTGGAAAGAATGAAATGAAGGTTTTGCAATGTGAGTATGTGTGACAGAGAGATTAAGCGGAGGTGGAAGAGGTTGGTAGAGGGAGGAGGAAGGTGCTTCGTAGGCTCTACTTGGCCCCAAACAGTGCCACTTCCTGCCCCTGAGCTGTTGTTGACATCTGACAGCCGTGCACCGACAGCTTTGGACCGGCCGCCGCTTCCGCTCACACGCGCACGTTTTCTAATTGCCGGGGAAATGTTTATGCTCCACGTCTCATCAAGTGAATTAGGCGCCTTCACCGACCCTGCACCCCCCGAATGCACAGACGTGCTGAGAAGCAGAGGGAGTAGAGAAAGGGAGAGAAGAGGAGAGGAGTGCAGAGGAGGGGATGCTGCTTGCATTTCATACAGTGTCTTCAGATTTCTGTGAGCTAAATTTAATACATTAAATGCCATACAGAGGGACTGTCATCAACACATTTACAATATGATTATGCAATTACATTAATATAAAAGCATAAAATGTTACCCAAGCCCAACTTGATACCACATATGGCACTCGGTTTTTAAATCTCTGCAGCCATTATCTGATCACCCGCACATTTGTCTTGCATACATTAAAATGACACCAGATTAGTTTCCAGTAAATGGTGATAAACTTCATCTCTTTGATGAGGGAAGCATTATGCAAAAGACCATAGATCAAACAAAGTAAACAAGTGTGAAACAGAACAGTGGGGTTAGGAGGAGGAACAGGGGTGGGCGTAGAACAATCACCAAGTAGACAACGTTTGTAATTAGTACCAGAAAACATGCAAAATCTCTGCATTTACAGCCCCACTAAATTATATCTGCATATTAGCATTAAATCACATGACTACATGTAATGTGACGGGGTCACTCACGGTCACAAACCCACACATATTTATCACCCAACTCCACCGCTTTACAGAGCTATTTAGTCTTTGTTTGCTCATAGTTTTGGCTTTACAGCATATTTACTGCATGGTTCAGTCTCAAAATTCCTATCAACGCTGCTCCCAGAAAAAAAAAAAGGACTGACGAACCCAGTCTACACATACCTGGTCAGCACCAAACAACACACAATAAACACGCAAATAGCTGGTGAAGAAAATGGAACATTTAGCAACTAAAGAGCCACATATTTTTCTTTGGAGTTGATGGAGACCAAAGCAGAGCTAAAAGAGTGAATGTTACATGGTTAGAAACAACATGCTCAGAATCTGGTGATTTTTCAGTAGGCAAGTGGCATATGTTAGACTAAGGGTGCTCCAATCAGGATTTTTGAGGCTGGCTGCTAACAGCTAACAGCTAACAGCTGCTGTTCAATTTTGCTCTGTGTCTGCTGAAAGTTCTAATGTGCGCATTTGCTTTCTGACATGTTAGCTAATTTTATTTGCTGTTAATTGAGAGGAAAAGCAGAGTTATATTTAAGATTAACAATGGCCACATTACATTAATATGTTTTTCCAGGGTACTGTGCATGCTGGCTGCATGTATATTAACATCATTATAAATACATGGGTATATGCACAGTTCATTTGAAAAATGGCTTGGAGCCCTCATTAATGGTATTTGTTGCACCTGTGTTTTTCCTGCAATGTCAAGATGCAGGCAATGCAGAAGTCCTGCATATGTTGGTATTTGGCTGTGTGTCCATGGGCTTAGCTTACCCAAGCTGCCAAAGAGAAAAAGCTTTCCAGATAGTAAACAAGCTCTAATAAACACACAGTGTACTGCCTTTCACAGTTACAGTTGATCTTCAGATGCTTCAGCCCATGTTGTTGTGAAAATATTTGTTCATTGGAATGACTTATGAAAAATTTAACACCTTCTCTGTGTGTCCTCTTGACAGTAGTCTCAGTCAATTTTAGTCAATTTCATTCAATAACAAGAAAATTTTGACATGTCATATCAGGTTTGTTTATTAAAATCAAAAATGGCTCCACTATATTTAGATTTTCCTGTTCGAGTGCCTGGTGTTGTGCATGGTAGCTCACTGCCACAGCATACTGAACAGTTAAATGGAGTGAAGCCTGTATTAATGTTACCAGGACGTACCTGTGCTTTTGACCATACCACAAAAAAGAGCCATATGGCTGTATCCATCCATCCATCCATCGGTCCATTTTCTATACTTGCTTACCCATGCAGGGTCGCGGGGGAGCTGGTTCCTATCCAAGCTGACAACGGGCGAGAGGTGAGGTAACCCCTGGAGGAATCACCAGGCACTTGCAAGGCTGCCCCATATGGCTGTATGCTTGAGTTAAACTTTCAACAATGGATGCTTAAGAAAATCAGCAAAAATCAGGCCTTAGTGATGAATCCAAGGTGCAGCTAGGCTTTGAGTGTACATAAAAGCAGTCAGACTTCAACTTCTACTTGATTGTGTCCTGAAATAACAACTTGACCTTATTTATAACATGGAACAACGGAGCAAACAATATATATATAAATATATATTTAATTACAGTACGTCATATTCCATTACCAAGATTAAGAGTGCGCTTGGCTGCTTTTTCATAAACAAGTCACAGAGCAACTGCCTGGTTATAACGTCAAGGCAAATCGGAGTCAGACAGAGTGCAATATGTGTGTGTTACGATATAAAGTCACAGTCTTTTTGCCAGTCAGTACCAGACTGCAGGGAATTTCTTTCCTCCCTGTGAGCTTTTCCTGACTGACATTTCCACCCCGCAGCACCAGACATCATCCGTCAAAGACTGGAAAGGAAGCGGCTTAGGAGATGCTGGCATGAGGTCACTGTATCTATATATAAAGCCTGAGCCTCAATGAATCTGACCTGCTCCACTGAGTCTGAGCATGGAAAGAGGCAGACAGAGACAGGAGAGAAAGGGAGGTGCACAGACAGAAACTGTGCTGGGTGGACTCCATTTGTGTGAGTGTGTGAATAAAGGTGTGTGTGTGTGTGTGTGTGTGTCTGTGGCTAGCCAGTGAGGAGAGGGGCTGACTGATGACGAAGGTACAGACGCCAGGCAGACAATGGCCTAGTAATTGTCTGCCGCTTCTCTCTCTCGCCCTTCCACCTGCACCGCCTCCCTCGCCATCCATTCTTCCCATGAGATGCCCTTTCTCCCTCTCTCTCTCTCTCTCTCCCCCTCTCTCTCTCTCTCTCTCTCTGTCTCTGTAAAACAGGTCAGGTGGGCGTCACTGCGGTGCTGCGAGTAGACTCCAGTCTGAGTCTGGCATGGTATCTTTTGAAATATGTTGCACTTCCATAAAAAGAATGTGTCACTGATGAATAAATATTGATCACAAGTCCTAAACGAGCTATAAGAGCAATGCTGTAGTTTGCAGTCTATGTTTAAAATGAACTACTTGAAAATCCTGATGGTCCAAGAGAAACGACTGTGAAGCACAGACTTGTAATCTGATTTGATTTTTAACTAGAAACTCTTACTATTTTCTTGCCTTGGCACACCTTGTTGGTTTCAGTGAGTTACAAAAATCCTCACACCTTATGTGACACCTCAACACACATTGATCTGCTACTCCAACTGTCTGGATTTTACTTCATCATCTTGCTGCTGGCTTTTAATCTGAAAAAGACAGAAGGGTGTGCAGTGATTCCCTGAGTGTGCTGTACTGAATATTACCAAATGCAGCCTAAATATTAACTGCCTTTGTTTTAATCATGTTCAGACTGACAACAGCTCAGCATCAAAATACGCATTGATCACTGATTCACTGATGTTGTTTGTCCAAAAAACATTTTCAGTTTGCGCACATGCATCTTCACATCACTTGGCATCGCCCACCCAGGCAAATTCACGTCTAATGGTGCCTTGCAATTGTGCCACATCTAAAATTTACTTTCACATGCTTCATGTTTCCTGTGAAAAAGTTGCTCCTATTAAACTCTATCATAGAAAAATCTGTAAGTCTGTAAGTACATCTGCAAGAAACAAGATGGCCCAGAAAGTGAAACTACAGAGCCAAACCCTGTTATATTACAGTATCACAGTGCTCAAAGTGACATTCTCCTCTATCTGCTTCATACTTAATTAGTTGCTCTGGCATGGTGATACAATCTTGGGCTTTAATTGAGACACAATTGAACACATAAATGTGGCTGTGAATGGAGGCGGCAGAGGCTTTGTGTTGAAACACATAATGAGAGGGAGGAGACTAAACTCCCATTCAGTGCAATAGTCAGCTGATGAAAACCACTCAATTAGCCCGTAAGTGGCAAATCCTGAGTAAACACAAGAGTGTTTTTGCAGGTCTCCGACAGTTCTGTGGAAACCAGACAGAGTATTCATCCCTCTGGATCATCTTACACTCAGCCTTGTCAGACCTAATATTAAGTAATGCATCCTGAGTGATCTGATCACAAGTGAACAGCTCCAAGTCTGGCAGTTCACACTCGGCACTATGACGCATCTCGAGCGAGCGTTTGTGCTCAGATCTCACTTCCTTGTTCTGTACGTAAATAAGCACGTCCATCATTGGCCCAAATGGACACAACGTTTCTTACACTAAGAAGGAGATAACTTGGTGTGTAAAATTTACCAAATTAACAAGACGGCAAACATAATTTCACAAAGTTGATACTTTTTCTCCTAACTCAATAACTTGATCCAAATTGATCAACTTTTTAAGGGAGTTTGGGATTTGCCCCACAGGCAACATCCTATATTGATTACTGTTGTATTTGTACAATTTGTCATCTTAACTAAAATGCTGTCTTCTTATATAACTTCTGTGTAAATGGTGAAATCCATTCAAATTGTGTGTTCAAACACATGCTAAATGTCAGCATTTGAGAGGTACACAGTGATACTGCAATAAAGTGACAATTTTTACAAGGACAGAAACAACATGTTTTTAAAGTCCAGTTTACATGTGGTCATATGTGGCCCAGATCATCTGAATGTGGTCGGGTCTCAAATGCATCCTCAGTGGTGCATTCAGACCTGCACTGAGAGCTGTCCACCTGAGATTGGTTCACTCAAAACCATTATTAATACCAGATCTGAACAGGGGTTCTGACAAAAATGTCACAAAGTGTGTTGAAATAAGGTGAAATGCTTTTTGAAACTGCTTTTTGGTTTGACATTTATGAGATTTAAAGACTTGGCATTTCATTTCATTGTTGTTAAGATGGATTTCTGCAGCAGGAATGCCATCATCAATCTCCCAAAGCTCGTGAAGTTTTTCTCCCTGAACTCTGGAAATGCAGCCGTCTTAGTGATTCACAGTGAATCATCTTATCATAACTCTTAACTCTTAGATTGGCAAACAAGTGTACAATACTCTATCAGCAGTTTCACTGGATCTTCTCTGTAAACAGGGAGATAACTCTGGCGCTGTTCAACGAGAGCGCGCGCACACACACACACACACACACACACACACACACAAGCACATGTTCCGTAAAGCAGGCTACTGATACACAGCTCCTCCCACATACTCTTCATTTGACAACACAGGGATAAAAGTTCACATTTTTCCATAGCAAGCCGGCAGTATCAGCTCGTGGAAAAGTCTAGAGAGAGGGCAGCGTTCATAAACGCCAGATCAGATTTCAGTGGCACGCTTTACAGAGAAGCACATTCACTTGACTCCTCTGAGGACACAGGCCTGATGGGAGCACTCTAAAACTAAGAACAACACCAATGGTCCCTCATCTGGGTGAAACTTGCTGCGGCAGGGACGTGATCCCGATGAGTCCTGCTGAACTACCAGACAGGCGGCAGAACAATGTGGCCTGCAAGCTGCTAATTTGCAGTGCCGAAGTGTAGCGGAGGCTGAGACCACAGGTCGTCTCCCTTGGTCACCGGGGCTCGAATCCCAGCCGTTACAAAAGCACAAGAGCGAGCCAGAGTTTTCTCAATGTGGAGCCACACAGGCCACGTCCCTCAGGAACCTCTAAACTGCACATTAACAATGTCATCATCGATACAATGCATTTTCTTGTTGCTTTCCGTAGAACAGGAAAGTAAAAATAATGCCTGTACATCATGCTGACTCCCAGTACACAAAGTCATAGGATTCTATAAATACTCACTTGCAGCACAGACCCTTTATCTCTCCAAAAAAGGTACATCTGGTTTTTGGCCCAAGCCGGCACATTTACTGTAGCCATTGTTGTATTATTTTATGTGAAAAGCTGAACCATTTTACATCCTTGCTTTCTTTGGCAGCTTCTTTAGCGCTCAGCCCTCATTGCTGTGATGTTTCTGCACTTTACTTCCCAGAGCCGAAACAAATTTCAAACATAAATCTGCATAAATGACTCTGAACTAAAGGATTTTCCTGGGAAATATCTGCAAGAACACTTAGTGTTTTAATTAGGAAATGTCAAAGTTTTCAAAGGACTGGACTTATGGTCAATCTCTAATGTGTCCCAATCAAGTGTCCCCTGATCCTGTTCCAAGTCTTTTAATATTGAGTATGTGCCAATGCAGATGGATACAACTGTGCAGCTTGCTTTTTCAGACAGATATCTGACAAAAATGGCTTTGCCTCATAAATTTCAATGAGACCACTGCAATGATAAAGTTGAAAAGGATGACTGGCAAAAAAAGTCTTAACTTTGATAAACTTTTGTACATGCAACATCCTCTAGAATCATACTGCTGGTCAGGTAGAGAAGAAAATGACTGATGAAGCAACAACTTTCCAGAAAAGTAAACCTTGTCTCATAAACCACTGTGCAGTGGATTTTGATGGCTGACCTTTAATTCTATAAAAAAAAGAAAAAAAATGCAAGGGGTGGGGGGGCTATGTTTCCTGGACATCCACTTGTCTTGCTGACATGTTTTTAATAACTGAAAATGCTTGTTGACATTTATTTGTTGTTCAGATGCTTGTACCACTATGTTCAGCAAAGGCTACAAAACGAAATGGGATCTTTTTAATGGATGTCATTGTTGGAGATTGAAATGAACAGAGGACTGAAAATGGTACGGACTATAATATGGACTGACATAGAGGAGTATAGCAGTTGATTATTTGATAAATCAATTAGTCGACTGAAAGAAAATTAATTGGCAACTACTTTGATAATGACTAATCATTTTATATGTTGCTTCCAGCAAATGTAAGGATTAGCTGCTTGTCTTTGTCACTTACGGTAGTAAAAGAGTCTTTGGGGTTTGGACTGTTGGTTGGATGAAATAAGCGATCTGAAGATGTCACTTTGTGATCTGGGAAACTGCAATGAGCGTTTTTCATATTTTTTTGACAGGCTAAACGATTGATCAATGAATCGAATGAGCAGCCCTTTTATAAAGTAAACAATTAAAGGTCCATTCCACGTATAGATTCTTCATGATGTGTCAGCATGTGGCTGCCTAAAGAAAAAGTGCTGCATTCAGGGTCTTCTTTGTGTTGCCACTCAGAATGCTTCTAGTTGAAAATCCATCCTTTTTCTATACTGCTTATCCATCAGGGTTACGGGGGGAGCTGGAGCCTATCCCAGCTGACTACGGGCGACAGGCGGAATACACCCTGAACTGATCACCAGTCAATCGCAGGGCCGTCACGCCAAGACAAACAACTACACACTCTCACCTAGGGGCAATGTAGAGTAGCCAATTAACCTAATGTGCATGTTTTTGGTATTGTGGGAGGAAGCTGGAGTACCCGGAGAAAACCCACGCAGGCACAGGGAGAACATGCGAACTCCACACAGAAGGGTCCAGACCGGGATACTAACCTGGAACCCCCTTGCTATGACGCGACAGTGCTCACCACTGCCCCACCGTGCCGCCCTCTAGTTGAAAATATCAGTTGTATTCAGAAAGATGCTGGGGTCATTGCCCGTTGCTCTTTTTCAGGTAACCAATCATGTATCGGATGAAGCAGTCGCTCGACACCCTGGTTATCAAGAAAATGAAAGACAAGCTTGTTCTGCTCATGTCTGTCTATCCTGAGCTTTATCAGACAGATACCGCATGAGTGCTTCATCCCAAAGCTCCCCGGCACCCTGCCAACGTTTTCTGCCCGGAAAATAATGCTACACTAACTCAAGCCCTACTCGTACAAATAACTATCAGATTAATTGATAATGATAATAAAAACTAGATGCAGCCCTACCGAAGCTTTAACTCCTTCCAGTGAAAACTGAAAAGTCACGAAACCGAAATGTGTTGGTCAGTCTTAATCTTGATTTTGTGGACCAATCTGAGATATCTGTAATTTTATAATTAATGTAATGTAATTAATCAGTGACAGAAGCAGTGCATACATTTGCTTGGGTGAAAATGTTTAAGGATTCAGCTGTAAGGTGGAGAAGTCTAATGCAAGGTGGTACCAGCCCACAACGCTGTAGCAGTATGCGCTGAACCTGCAGTGGGTGTGGTATTAATGTTATAACTCATTGCTAAGTAGATGCCCACAGGGGTTATTCTGTTTCCACATTATGCTGTCCATGTTTTAGGAACATAAATATATCCATGCAGTACATACACGCAGAGATACAACAAAACTGTTAAGTATTGTTGCGGCTCTTTCTGCCAACACACAGAGAGGTCTAGATAGCATTATAATGTCACAATAAGATAGCACAGTGCATCCAAGGGTATGGAGTAAGCAGAGTGCATCTGGAGGTCTGTGAATAAAATCAGGTGCTCTGGACAGAAAACTTGTAAGATGACAAATGAGAGGTCACAGTGTGGATAGATCATACATTTCTGAGCCAGCGCACTTATGAGGATTGTGGAGTAAAATGTGAACAACAAACCTTCAGTTTTATCAACTTTCTCATAATCCACGACTTATTTTACAACATCGTTGAGGGAGTCTCATTTGATATGGAATGATGTTGATAATAAAGAAGCAGAGAAGACCTGAGGGATGGAGAGAGCAAGAACAGACGTTCTGCTGCTTCCAGGTACTTCCAGGAATAGCAGAGCAGCTAATGGTGCTGGCTGGCAAAGTGTCCCGTAATGCCTGTTGATGGAAAACACAGCCAGCCAATTACAGCCAATATCTAATCACCGGGGTCAGGGGTCAACTCCCATTCACCATCCATCCTCATTTGACATGCCTGTCATTAGCCTCATCACTGGGGGGGAGTTTGACGGATCTCAGAGTACAGTCAGGAGGCTGAGGGAGGAGAGTGTGTGGTGAGGCATGTTTGACACACACATACATGCACACAGAAGCTCTCAAATGCTACATGCATGGTAAGTTGACATTCAAGCTCTATCGAAGCAGAGTACAGCTCTCGCACGCACACACACACACACACACACAAACTGATTCAAATGCTGGTCTAGGTGAATGATGTAACAACAAAGAGACTGGAAGTCTTTGCAGACAGCAGCTTTGTAGGAGGAAGTTCATATTCCTGAAGAGCCCGAACCCTCTGCTGTCTCCTCTCACCTGCTGACAGCAGGAAACCAGCTCTGAAAAAAATGATAAAACTCACGTGTGTGTGACTGTTACATGCCCTTGATAAGCCATCATTTGTATTTGCCTATCTACCTATGTACCTGCCAACCCATGCAGACCATGTCCATGTCCTCATTGTCCTCGGTTAGCAATGTCATTTACGCACTGTGTTTTCACAACCACGGTGAAATTACTTTTAGGTTGCATATTCGACAGACAGGTGCTTCAACTGCCCTGAGCCAAAGAACAAGAGCAATAAGCTCTTTCAACAGTTCAAATTTCCTAACCGCGTGCAACACAAGTGTTAGCAACAGAACCAATTTGATTTCATTGTTTCATATTAAAGCATTCTAATTGGCTGTGAGATGGCCACAAGTATAGCAGTTTTGAGCTGGACTTTTGTCAAATGTCCTGTTTCTATTTTGCTCGCGTTGAAAGCGATGCATGGACGAGAAACAATTAATTCAGTCACAATGAGGGGTATTCTTTTAAATACTATCTTGTTTTCTGTTGAGTGGTTATGTATCCAGTCTGATCTCCATCTTATGGATATACATGGATATGACGTGACTGATCTGTCTACTTAATGGATTCGATGTATACAGTGAGCATCCAATGCAATGCAATGTCAGACGCTTGAATGTAGCATAGTCACACAAAGCGCACACCCGCAGCAGTGAACAGCACCTGCCGGACCAGATAGCTTTTTTTGAACTGACTTTCATGTTTCTTCTATTTCTGTGATTGCATTTAACAGATTTGCTTATTTGTGTCTTTATTAGAGATGCATTTAATGAACAACCACTGATTGGAGAGCTGGTCAGTTCTCTTTTCCTCCCTTATAAGGACTTGTATATTATACTGCGTTTACTGTACTGTAAATTGTTAATTTGTTAATTTAATTTATTACCTCTATATTTGTATTTTTTTGTAGCTGTTTTTGCACACTTTTTGCTTTTTGCACTGTTTTTCTGTTCTTGTGAGCTGCCACGACAAGTACATTTCCCCACTGTGGGATCAATAAAGTTCATCTTATCTTATCTCCACTTCCAAGCCGGTCCATTTCACACATGCTCCACATGTCATACACAAAGCTGTGCAGGCGATAACTCGCAGCCATACGCTAACAGGTTCTTCACCATAAGTGCAGAAGACACAAGCAAAGAAAGAGCAGCTAAAGCTAAAGCTAGCCACAGCTCAGTGACACACACAGGCCAGCAGCCTCAGTGTGTGAGCAGTGAAGCTGTGGAAGCAGTGAAGTGACCGGCAAATGATGGAAAAAGGTACACAGAGTAAGCCATAAGTTTGAGTTGACCATAAATGTCAAGCAGAGCTCCCGTGTGCTGTTTCGCCACTGTTTGTGAAGTGAAGGGGTTAGCTCCAAAGCAGAAGTTCGCTTCAGTCCAGGAGGAAAATCTCCTCTGCTTCCCAACCAAGGTCCAGAAACTAAGCAGAGAAAAGGTTAACCAGAGACCTCAGAAATCTGTTAAATTACCTCAGCCCTGGTGAATTTATAAGCATACTGTAAAATGATATCATTGCCTGACATTTGTCTTCTTGTATAAATCTCTTGCACCTGCTTTTGTTTGGTAAAGTAAAGTTAGATGAACAGCTCATTTTCAGTTATTTGTTATTAGTAGCTCTTTCAATTTGCTTTGAGAGGAACTTGTAAAGTTTAATAATTTATTTTATTATGAAAGCAAAATTTCACATTGAAGAAAAGTTTATTTTTGTTTGTATATGCTGTCAATTATAGATTATTAGAAACAAAATCAAAATCTGAAAAAATCGGTACCAGCAGGTCACATCCTTCAAAAAAATCAGAAATTGGAATTGGCCAAAAAAAACTTCACTTCTAGTTTTTATTAGTCAGAAACAAAAGAAAAAAGCTTGTTAAATGTAGAAGAAGATTCTACATTATAAAGATGGAATGTATGAGCTTCTGAGAATGAATAATGCAGCAAACAACTGTTTGCTATGTAAAGATATAGTGGAGTGATGAAGTCCTGAGCAGAGACGTCAGTTTAAGGGTTTAATCTCAGCTTCTCTGCTTCTTGTTTTGATAGTCAGGGTGGACATATGTGTCCATCCAAGTCCCTCTCTGTCCTCCCTGCTTCCGTTACCAGACATGGCGGTCTGGTAAGAAGCTTTCTCATATTAGAGCTAAACAGCATCATCAATCATGTATCTGTGAAAGTGTGGGTGTCACAACACCTCTAACACCCACAGGTGCGATGTGCCTGAACAAAAGTGATGTCACTGCATTCCCAGATCACAGCAATTAATTTAGCGAGTATGTTATCATAGCTGATAGGAATAATTGTCAGAGCAACAAAAATATATCTCCTGTAATGTCATTAAGGTTTCAGAAATTTAAAAAAAAAAAGGACTGCAGCATCATTCATATAAAGGCAATCTGTCTTGTTATGAACAGTGGAGCGCACAGTACATGGGAAAAGATTAGAGGATTACATTATGTGATCGTGTGTGTGTGTGTGTAAATACATGTGTGAGTGAGCTAGCATTCAGCATAATGGAGAGAGAGAAGGATCGCTGTGCAGTCAGCGGAGCTCCAGCTGTGGTGTGCTTTGAGGCAGAAGTGAGTGGAGGTGTGAACACACAGCCAGGTGCTGCCCCCGTCTCACCCTAACACCCTCGCTCAGTCCACTTCCTCCGTGTTAATTAGGAGAACCTGTAGGGGGGAGGGGAGTGGTGGTGGTGAGGGGGGTATGTAGGGAACAGCTGTCTGTCGTTACATCAGAGGCCCAGTTCTTGTGCCCAGATCTAACCAGACGGAGTCTGGGTATGTTTAAGATGGACTGAAGTTCACATCTGACACCAGGGTGTGTCTGTCATTTCAGTACAATGTAACGTACCTACTGGAACAATGACACACACACGCGTACACGGAGTTGCCTCAGTTGTTAACATTAAAAGTGACAGAAGTAGCTCTGTGTGTGAGTGTGAAAAAAAGAGGAGTGAAGTGGACAGAGTGCAAATCCTGCCTTCCTCCACACCTCGGCACGCCTGGTCAATCACTGCACAACATGAGCATGAGCCAGATTGTCTGTTTTGGTGAATTTAGAATTTAGCACCACCAGATCCTCCCCTGAGAAGGTTAGTCTTCAGACGCTGTTAAACAATCCAACAAGCACTTTGTTTGAGGCACAACGAGGCCTCGAGTCAAAGCTGCAGTTACATCATTTTCTCCACTGCTCCACACTCATCTCAAAACTTCAGTTCACAGACCAGTCTGTGTTGATCAGTCACCAAAAAAACATAAACTTCTGTATACATACATTTTTGATTTTGGACTGAATTGACCCTTTAAAGATTAACCAGATCTGAAAACGACTCCCTTGTACTCACTTGTACGAGATCCATTTTAAAGACTAAGAGTTAATAAGGCAGGACAGCAGAGACAAATGGAAGTGATTCAGGAAGCACAATAAGGTCGAAAGGCCACTCACCCTCGCACTGCTTGCCATCTCCCTTGTAGCCCGGCTTGCAGATGCAGTTGTAGGACTTGGGCGTGTTCTGGCAGAGGGCGTCGATGTGGCAGTCGTCCGAACCCTCTGCACACTCATCTGTATCTGCACAAAAATCCAAAATCAATAACCAATTAGACGTGAGTCCCAGCGGATTCTGATGTTTGGTTTAAACTTATGACACTTCATTTTCAGTGCCACAGTAATCCCTGGCTTCATGTATAAATAAAAATGATCCCAGTGAGCTCTACGTAGTGAGGTATACATCAGAAGCCAGGCAGAGTTTCCCTTTCTGGATTGGTTTCTTGTTTGGGATCATCATTAGTCAAAACAGCCTACTGGCACGCCCAGAAAGCATGCAATTTTGGGAAGCATTGTGCAGACGTTCTTCACTGTGAGTGAAGAAGACACAAAGCTCACAATTTGTAATACATGTCAGGCCAAAGCAAAGTGTACGAGGACTACCAGGAAAATGTTTGCATCAACAAACCTAATCAGACACTTAAAACACCATCACCCAGCTGAACGTGCCCAGTTTGAAGAAGCTAACAAAGGAAAAGCGGCTAAAGCTAAAGCTAGCCAAAACGCAAAGCCAGACACAAGCCAACAGCCTCTGATATGTTTCCTTGGTAAAAGAAGTGAAAAGACTAAAGCAATTACAAAGAAAATTATGGAATTCATGAATTTATGGCCCTGGATGATCCAACGGTCTCCATAGTTGAGAATAGAGGCTCCAGAAATCTGATAAATTACCTCAGAGCTGGTGAATTTATAAGCACCCTGTAAAATGATGCAAGTATCCAACATTTGCTTTGTTACATAAATTGGTTGCACCTGCTTTTCTTTGGTAAAGTAAAATATGTCAGATAAAGTTGGATGTACAGCTCTTTTGCAGTTAATTTTAATTTGTACCTCTTTGCAGTTGCTTCATTTTGAGAGGAAATTGTGAAATTTAATAATTTTTTTTTTATTATGAAATTAAAATTTTGAATTTGTTGATTTTTGGTGGTATATACTGTCAATTCTAGTTTTTAGAAAGAAAATCAGTATCGGCAGGTCATACTGCAAGAATGACAAATTGCAAGTTGGTACACCGTGAATTTTGTACACACTGACACTATTTAATGCATAATGAGGGCACATGAGGGGTTTCTAACTGAAGGGTAAAGACCACCCCAAAGAGCTGTTAGATAAATTGGAAGGGTCGCTGGTTTGCTAGGAACACTTAGGAACGCTTATCTGAAAAAAACATTTCAAAGTTATATATATATATATAATGAATAGATAGGACAGAACTCAGTACACATTGATTTTGATATTTTTCATTTCCCCGACCAGGTAAATTCCTGCATTCCTGAGTGAAAAAACCAAGTGTGTGCATATTATCAGAGTTATTTCAAAAATGCTAAAGAAGCCACTACAAACCAGTGCAGAATCACAAAGGACCGAAATAATAACCTCTATAACGATGGAAAACACATCTCTACAACACCGAATCCAAGGTAGTCTCATTGCTCATAATTGAGCACCAAGTGTTGGCTAACTGAAGCTAACATGACAAGTCATATTAGAAACAAAATGCCACACCACAGGTACAGCTAGCCACACCACGGCTAGCTACAAAAGGCAACACAGGAGATGTAAGGACACACTGTAAGGCAAGCCTTAGCTAGCTAGCTTTAGTTAGCTAAAGTGTATGTCAAGGCAAAGCTATAAACTAGCTAACATTGGTATTAATTCATAGAAACTTGACACGACTCAATTCATAAACTCTGAAAGTAAGGTTAAGACAGTTAGTTAGTGACTACTTACACTAAACTAATACCTGCAAGTTAAATGAGAACGCACATAAGCAGCACCTGAAAATTTCCTACGGTGGACATTTGTCCAGTTTGAGAAAACGATTATAATGATGTAATCAGTGTTATTTAAGCCTGGGATTGTGAGCTACAAATTCGAAAAGAAATGCTGCGTTAAAAACTATTCTGATTTGTCATCAGTCAGTGTCTAAGGGCAAAATTGCTGGCTATGCTTGCAAACTGTGTGAAAAGCTTTCTCTTACAAGAAGCAAGCACTTTGAAGCATACTGACAAGGTTTGAGGAAAGCAGCTATTGAGCATTGAGCATTGTGGGAAATGTAGTATCTAGCTTTTATGAAACTATACTATTCACTGTAAGGATCTGAATAAACATGTCAAACAGATGTGTACATGGACAGCTGTGGACACTACTGACTTGTAGTAATTCTATTAATGCTAATTTTCTGGAGTACACTAAACGTAATGACGTAAATGAGTGCACCCCTTTAAGGTAAAGGATCACAAGCGACAAAAAGTCTGGAACCTCTAGCCTAATCATATTTTTCATTCTGCACTTCTGAAGTAATGCAAAGTTGCCTCATTCAGCTTTACTGTGAGTGAAATTGAAGTTCAGTCAAATCCAAGGACATAATTCCAAACTGTCTTACTTAAATTATAAACCATTTTTTGCCTGACAATCAAAGAGAGCTCTAGAGTCAAGGTCCAGCCACAGAGAACATACAGAGAACAGAAGGCTTAACAGCTCCCCAATTGATCAGGTTATTGATAGAGAAGCTGGTCGCATCTGGGCTCGAATCCCAGGGCAGAGGGCCAACTCATTACACACACACAGAGAGACAGACAGACTCACGGGGAGGACAGAGACACACATTCTCCTGTCAAACCTATCGTTTCGCAGACTTTCACATCACCGCAGAGCTTCTCTGCTTGTCCTCTGCTTCCATCAGAATATAAATAGCCTGTGTGTAAGTAACCCTTCTGGAAGCTGCCTGTGGTTCAGCCCCTGCTCTCTGTCTGGCCCTCTGCCCGACTCAGCCCTATAAAGGCAATAAATAAACCATAAAACGGATTTTAAAATAAATATTTTTTCTGTGAAAAAAAAACAAAAAAGTTTTATTGTCATTTTAATGGAGCTGAAGTGAGGAGAAAGACAAGCAACAAGTTCAAGTGTTTTATGGGATTTTTGATGCTGTAGGAGGAGACGCTTTCCCTTTAGATCCTCTTCTTTTCAGCCTCTTTGCTCCTCCTGCAGTGTGCTCCTGGTTTTGACAAAGCCCTGTCCGGACGGTGGGTCACTGTCTCAATATTGACTCCTCACCCATTCACAGTGGGAGGCTGAACAATGTGCTGCTGCCCGGTCGATACTGGGCCCCTGCTGCCTGCCTTCCCGTTCCTCCTGGGACTCTGACGGCCCTCCTGCCACCACCACCACCACCACCACCCCCTCAGTCCACATTTACATACACACACAGCCTCCACCTCCCTCGTCCTCAGGCCACCAAAGCCGGAGACAAGGTGCTCTCTAGCGGCTCAGAGGACAGCTCCTAAAACCACCATCGGTAAATCATTTGCACCATTTCCAAACGGTGAGATATTAAAACAGGCAGCCCTCTCAATCCGAATCAAAGCAAACGAATGCGTAACCCAGAGATCAAGCTGTGGTTTCCGATTGAAATTGACCTTTGCGCGCAGGAAACTGAAGTTCCACTGAAGTCTGGGACGCTGGTTAACCAAGTGGAAATCAGTTTGCGCATCGCAAATACTGCGAGGTAAAACTGAGTCTCTGCAGAGACTTAGGCATCAAATAAGCCAGTTTGTGAAATCACGAAATTAAGCGTATAAAAATATATCATTTATGACTTTTCAATCTGTTAAATGTTTGTTTCAATGCCCATTTTATTTTCATCATTACGATGCTGTTCTCATTTCACAGTGGGCACAAATGCCTCAAAGTACATAATAATAATATTGGAGTACTTGCAATGAGCAGGGGTTACTGAATGACAAGTTTAAAGCGGCCTACTATGATTTTTTAAAATCTCCAATGACAGCATTAGGATATTCCCAGTCGTTTTTCACTTGTGTTTCCATCATTTTTCCTTTCAGGACTCCAAGCCACCTAAAAGTGCATTTAAGGCTAAACAATAAAGCGAGACAGAGAGGAAAGGGGAGCTCTTACCTGCGAGTCCGACATTCCCCATCACCCTGCAAGTATTTATGAGGAGGATAAACAAACAAACGTCCCGGGAAAAACAAGCGCTCCCCATGCTGACAGACGGTGTGAGGATTCAGCAGGGCTTTTCTGGGGGTTTGGACTGTGTGTGTGTGAATGTGTATGTGTGCGTGTGTGTGTGTATGTGTGTGTCTCTGATAGGAGAGGAGGAGGACCGCTTTTGGTGGACTGGCAGAGGCAGAGAGAGAGAGAGAGAGAGAGAAGAGCAGGAGAGAGCGGAGGCTAACTGAGCCCTCTGATTGGTTTGTTTGCGCCGGTAGAGGAGAGAGAGAGAGAGAGAGAGAGAGAGAGAGAGAGTGTGTGTGTGTTTGTATTTAATGAGCGATGGATGTACAGCGCAGCGTCATGATGGACATACTCAGGGTTCCCCAAACCTGAAAACCCCCAGCTAAAAATAAAATGTTGAATAAGTTATTTGACAAACAATTAAAACTCGAATTCCCATTAAGCTCTAACGGGATTTACTAATTAATTTATAAGATAAATCTGGGGGACCACCAGATTGTTAAAAGCAGAAAGAAAGAAAAGCATTTTTTCTGACCTTTTCTCCCGCTTCCTGTGAAAGATCCACATTTCACCTTCACACCTGCTCACAGTCCACAGCCTTGTCTGTGATGTAGGGTCACAACATCGGGAGTTGGAGGGGGAGTTTTTACTGTAGAAGGGAAATTTAATTTAAGAAGCACGGGCAGTATCAGGGCTTAAATACAGCCGTTTGCTCTTCTCCAACTTAGTGATACAGATGTCTGAGTCATGACAGGCCGTAAAATTTTAAGAAATACTGACACCTAGTGGCTTTATGTGAAAGGTCAAGAATGCCTGTTCAACTGTCTCAGAGCCCCAGACAGGGTACACATTCTTTGGTCTGCTGTCTTTCTGTCCATATTGTCCTCAGTTTTCTTCACTATTTGCACTATTTGCACTATTTGCCTCCTTATTTATATCTTATATCTGCAATTTCCCAGCCTGGGATCATTAAAGTATATCTATCTATCTATCTATCTATCTTATTTAATCAGGTCAAAAAAACAAAAAACAAAAACATTTGTTTCTCTGTCTATATATCCCTTACTATGTCAAACCATCCTGTCTTAAATGATTAAATTAATGATATGATCACACAGTAATCGACACAGTTCTCATTGTTTGAAGGCACTCCAAATGTGAACAAACAGTTAAGTTCAAGGATCAAGGATATTGAAAGAATATTATTGTAAGCCATTATATCCGCAATAATCAAACAGTCACAGAAACAAAACTTTCTTTCAGACAGAACATTGTGATGCACTTCCCATATTTAACGTATCAATAGCCGATGCCTAGTTACAACTTTAATGGTGCAATTGTAATTTGCAGAGGCTACAGAAATAAAGCGGACGAATAGAAAACAAACACCGCCATCTGCTGGACAAGTTCCTTAAACCTGCCCTCTTCAATGCATCATCCAATCGTAAAGTGAGGACAAGATGATGCCTTTAAGAGCAACGAATTTGGTAGGTTTGACATTTCAGACGGTAGCTTTTATTTTGCAGTCGGTTGAGATCCATTTGTAGGCCCAACATTTGCTACTACTTCAATCGAGCCACAGTTTTTCCAAACAAGTTCTACACGAACAACATACATGCATATTGATTTCTACGCAACGAGATGGGGTGAAATGAAAGACCTCAGTTGAAGTTGACGTTCATTGAACACAGCACGAGACTTCACCAACTGTCATGGCGTCTCCCTTGAAGGGGGATTGGTACTGGAGAGAGTAGCCGCTGTCATTTATCAGTTTCTCCGGTATATAGAGCAGCTAACCTCGACAGAAGAGGATTTTAGGAGCGGCTAGTAACCATGGGGACTGTCCATGCTAAGGTAAACTCAATTTCTTTCTCACAGCTGGCCTTTCTGTGGAGTTTTTACCATGACCTCCCTGTCCAGTTAGTGCTGAAGGCTCCAGACTCACCAGCATTTTGTACCCGATGTACTGTTACACACAGTGAGAGAAAGACCAACTACAAACAAATCTGACGGGCGAACGTCGGTGTACACGGGGGAACTGCAGGTGGTGAAATGATGCAACTTCACCTAAATGCATGCAATTCTGCCGATAGAAATAAAGTTTTACGAGAAGGCATTAACGTTTTCACAAAACAGTGTATTAAACGTGAGAAAAATAATTGTAAGAGCGTCAGCGTTGACATATTTACCTGTATGACCTTACAATGCCTAAATATGCCAGAAGAAGAAAGTCTCCAATCCCACAAATCTTCATTCATTTTGTACACACCCACGTGAACAAACCAACCCTGACCAGATGAGTGACTTTCACTGGTCGTAGGAATATGGACACTCTGACAAAGAGGTTGACTTTTCTGCGAGCGATGTCTCAGAGACTAAGAAGGGGTTATTGTTATGTCATTGTTTCTTTGAATTAGACCATGCAGGTAGTGTCGTTTAAAGCATTGCCCTTATCGTTGGTGCAGAGTCTGGATCCTCTCCCGATGCACGGTCGGGACTTGGGTGTCAACCCTGACGACATGATGGAGACTCCAGAAGTAGAACAGGAGGCCAAGCAGGAGATTCTCGAAAACAAAGACGTGAGTAGTACTAGTAGAAGTCCTACTTGTATTAGGATAGCTTTTGTAAAATATAAAAATCTTTATTATTTACAAGTAGTTAAAAAAATACACCAAATCTGGTGATTTGTAATGGTAGTCGTGAATTCTATGGGTCAAGGACACTTGTGAAAGCATATAAGTGCAACACAAAAATCTTTCACCAGACAAAACCAGCAGACACACTAGGAAGGAAATGTAAATACATTTTAATGTGCGGTCATACATATTTGATAATGATATGAATGCGATCTAAGTGAAATACCTTTGATTACAGGTGGTGGTCCAACATGTGAACATCCAGGGTCTTGGACGAACTAAAGAAGATCTGCTCGGTTATGAGATCTCCGATGTTTTCCACGCCAGAAACCTCATCGAGGTATGTATATTGCTGGCATGACGGTTTCAGGCGCTGAAAAGTTGTGGAAATCGATGAAGAGTCCAGCAGACGATTTCTCAGGTGGTTCGTCAGTGCAGAGCTCTGTTTCTGTCTCGGTTACAGGTGATGAAAAAAGCTCACGTCGCCAGACAGAGGCTGCTCCGCCTGGGAATCTTCAAGGAGGTGGAGGTTCTCATTGACACATCTGAAGGTAGCTCAGTGGCTGCGTGGTGTTTTCCTATGGGATGCGCTGACTGTGTGTTTGGTTCATGTGAGGGATTGCTTCTTCTTCCTCAGGTGCAGACGCTTTGCCAAACGGTCTGGATGTAACTTTTGAGGTGACGGAGATAAAGAGGCTGACGGGGAGCTACAACACCATGGTTGGCAACAATGAAGGAAGCATGGTGAGAGAGACTCTTCCATATCAGTTGTTTCAGTCACGTGTGCCTCTATATTGGCTTGGGGGGGAGTGTATAGGATGGTGATTTATTTATTTATTTTTATCTTAGCCAAGATTTCACAAAATTACTGCTAATATCCATGATCTCTCACATAATGCACACATACTTAAGTTTCTGAAATATTTTAATACCACTACTATGGAACATAGTGTCCGATTGGCTGTCAGGGGTTTCTGCTGCACGGTACGACTCAACGCCGCTCGATACAGTTTATTCATTGATGTGAATACAGTAATTGTGGTTGCGTTTTGCCATCAGTGTGCATGATGCTCTTGTCATATGAGTAGTAGCTCAGCTCATTTGGAACAAAGACTGAGGTGATGCTTGAAAAAGTACCAGGTACTTTCCATAACTCTCTGGCAACAGAAAACCAAATGAAGAGTGAGTCACGCCAACAAAAGAGATGCTTTAAAATGGTGTCCAGTATAATTTAAAATGATTGTCTGAAATGATTTATTGTAGATAATGTTTAAGTCAAAGATACTGCCTGTGTTTGTGAGTTGTGGCTCTGATTTACTGACATTACTCGACCGAGCGATTTATCAGTTAATCAATTTTTGGATGAATAGATAAAAACAGTTGTGGCTCAGTTTTGGTTTGTCTTCGCTGTGTTTTGAATATTTGTTTGTTTGTTATCAGACAGACAGCCTCAAGTAACCGTTAGCGTCCTGTCTTCCAGGTGCTGGGTCTCAAGTTGCCCAACATGTTGGGCCGAGCTGAGAAACTCACCTTCCAGTTCTCCTATGGTACCAAGGAGACGTCATATGGCCTGTCCTTCTTCAAGCCCCAACCTGGACACTTTGAACGCAAGTATGTCCCTGACATAGATCCAGAACTCACCTGGACTATACTGTTTTTCTATTTTCTATTTTTTTTGTCCATTACACACAAATCAAGTTCAATACTACTGAGTGCAGGGAATGTTCTGAATGTTCTGTTGATGGTGCATTCAAGGAAGCAGCAGCACATATCAAATCTCAAAGTAAAGTGTGCCTTTTTGCTGTAGGACGTGGACATCGGAACAGTCCTTCGGCAGCATTCATTGACAAGGCTTTGAGAAAAAAATGATAATAATAGCCATTTATTTCTTGAATTTGAGATGCACCAGGAGTGAATACAAATCTTGAACGGTAGCTGTAGTGCATCACCAAGGAGAGGTTGTTAAGTTTGCCGTTTTTTTTTCCACACCTGGTGTCCTCTGTTTCAGCCTCACCCTCAACATGTACAAAGTCACCGGCCAGTTCCCATGGAGCTCCTTAAAAGAGACCGACAGAGGCATGTCTGCAGAACTCAGTGTAAGTGACTGCGTGTATCAGTTTGGTGCTTTGGCAAGAGTTGGTGTACACATGTGAGTCTGAGGACGTGCAAATCCACCTACCTCCAAACTGCAGTGAGACAGCACTTCAGTTCGCCACCACAGTTTCCTCTCACGGCTGTTCAGCTAAGGAGGACGCGCTCATTATCTGCACGGTAACAGTGTGAGGGCCGAGTTCACACTTGAAACTGATGTTCTCCGTCTTCCTGTGCTCCTGCAGTTTCCTCTTGGGACGACCAACCACACGCTGAAGTGGGAGGGTGTGTGGAGGGAGCTGGGCTGCCTGGCGCGCAGTGCTTCCTTCGCCGTGCGAGAGGAGAGCGGACACTCGCTGAAATCCGCCCTCTCGGTACGCAATGGAGCTTTTTGCTACGTCCTAGTTCACCCAACTTTTCCGATTTTTTTTTTTTCATGAGGTTTAGTGCATACTTTTCAGGAAATGTCTGTGAGAGTTATAAAATAATTTTTCTATGCTGCAGCAGTTCAGTAGAACTTATGCTTTGTTTGTTTGCAGCACACTTTGTCAGTTGATTCAAGGAATTCTGCCATATTCCCCAGCAGAGGCGCCTTACTCCGGATCAACCAGGTAAGTAAGTGGGCTTGTGTGCCCATGGAAACACCTCGCTGAACAAATAACATTTCACGCTGTAAAATCAATGCAGTTATTTATTTTCAAATTATTTCCAACAGCAAAGCAGCAAATGTGTTCTCACAAAAGGAAATACCAAAATTCAGATGGCCTTCCCTTACATGTCAGATGTTTGGTAGATAGTAATAGAACGCAATGAGTATATATATATATAGCTAAATAAAAAAAGTTAATAAAATAATAGTAAATAAAATGAAAGTGAAAAAATGAGTTTCTCTTCTTTTAAGAAGGGTTCGCCTGTTATAACTCTTGTGTCTTTCTTGTGTATGTTACTATTGAGCTGACGGTCAGAGTTCTTATGGAACTGAACAGTCACATACTGCAAAGGGCCACTTACATGTACTTACTTAGATGCACATTCTGTTTCAACACATAATGTAAAAAATGCTTATTAAGAACAGCTGTTTCCCCTCGAATGGCGTAAGTCAAATTCTTTAATCCAATTGATGAATTTTGACTTACTTTGTTACGTCTATGATGTTTATCAGGGTGTAAACTTTGAATGAGAAACTTTGGGTCAGTTGTGACGTGTGTGTCCAGTTAGGGTTGGGTCATCTGGCCAAAATTTATGTTATAATTTGAGTATAAATCGTGATCTTTTCTTAATTTTGAAATCCCCTGTATACTATCGTCAGACTTAAACTAGCCTCTGAATTTTCCCATTTGTACCATTTAAAACACAGTATTTCATGAAAGATAGTTCCTCATCAGCGAATCCTCTAGCTGGGAGTTAGAGTGTGTTAGCTATATTTGCCCCATGACAAAGCAACAGTGAATCGGAAATCTGAAATTCTTCCCAAACACAGTTCATGGTCTGTCCGCATCACAAAGATGTGATCGAGGTGTGTGTTTGCCGTGCAGGAACTCGCTGGCTACACGGGAGGAGACGCCAGCTTTTTGAAAGAGGATTTTGAGCTGCAGTTCAACAGGCGGCTCTTCTGGGACTCGGTAAGACAGAATTAAGTCCCTCCAAACCTGTTTTATCCTGTTTTTTAAATTACATGTGTTGTTGTTTCGTTGTATTGTTTGCTCATAGTCAATCTATAAACAGGCCTCGTGGACTTTTATTGTCATGCTTCCAGGCTCTGCTATGAAAAACAAGAGATTGTAGGTTTATCTGTATTTGTAGTGTGCACTTGTTTTCCTTGTGGTTTTATGTATGTAAAGGGAAACATTTTGCGTCCTCTCAGGTCCTGTCTGCTTCTCTGTGGGGTGGGATGCTTTATCCCTTGGGGGGACAGCCGTCCTGCATCGCTGACAGGTACGTCGGACTTCTCCAAGGGCTTGTCATCTGGCTCTGACAGTCAGACACTGGCACCACTCTTTGACCACAGTTTGCCTCTTCCTATAAAGCGACTGCACTCAAAGTGCTGATCCAACATTTAAAAATCAAAGCTTATTTTGAATGTTGGCTTCTTAAGAATGGTCAAGGTTATCATTAAGAAGCTCTGCATGTAAAGTTATTCAGTTCTTTTTTATTTAACTTTGTGCTGTGAATGAGATCACTGAAAGTTAAGTATTTTGTTTAGATTCTACCTTGGAGGTCCCACCAGTGTACGAGGGTTTGGGATGTACAGCATCGGGCCACAGAGTGAAGGTAAAAACCGTTCAAGATGTACGATCTGCTTCCTCCCACTAAGTAAAAGTAGAGCCAAAATATCCTGGATACAAGCGAATCCATCTTGCACTGGTGATGTAATTTGGAGCCAGAGTTTGTGCAGTAGTGGTAGTGGCAGTGGAGTTGTGGGATTGAGTTCCCACACATACACCTGCCTGACCCAATCACTAACAGCGCCCAGCTGTCAATCATGACATTTCAACCCCTTATTAGAGCATCAGATAACTAATTAACACCAAACTTATTAGAATAATTAACACTTGAATATACATCAGCATGAGAGGAACTACCTAAAATGACAGAAACTTTCTTTGGGACAAGTTTATTTGATGTGTACCTTGAGTTTTGTGTTTTTGAGGGAAAGAGGTTTATCAGCTTACTGCAGCCTGCCACCAGGGGGCGATCAAGATGTTTTGCCTTTACTTTAGGGTAGCTCTCATGTTGTCCATCTTTACATACAGTTAGTGGCTAAAAGACTACAAGTGGTGAATATTTGAGTACACAGAATATCTAAGTTATTTTATTTCATTAATTAAATGATACTGAATGTTAGCTGGAGTTAAAATATTAAGGATTTAGGTCTGCTGTACCTTAAACTGAGACTGTGGTTAATTGCTTGTCCCATTAAGTAGTGTAGTACAGCAGCTCATACTACCCATGTGTGTTCCAGGTGACTATCTGGGTGGAGAGGCGTACTGGGCAGGTGGTCTGCACCTCTACACGCCGTTGCCTTTCAGACCAGGCAAAGGCGGCTTCGGTGACCTTTTCAGAACGCACTTCTTCCTCAACGCAGGCAACCTCTGCAACCTCAACTATGGTGGGTAGACTGAAGACAGTACTGAATGCATTAACGTCATAACAAGGAGGTAATAATTACGTTATACCGTGTAAATAATAACCAGGCAGTAGCTTGGTATTAACAATGGATCTATTTCAGTAATATCAGTTATAATGTGCCCTCTCTTATGTTCCAAACATTCCAACTTTTTTTTTTAAGTAATGCTGTTCAAATATGTTTAATGCTGTTATTTGAAAACTCCTGAATCAGATGATTACCCCATTAATACTGTAAATATTACTGTACTATTGCCGCTTGACTCTCTGCGATGGCTTTGTATCGGGAAAGCTTGCGGTGTCGGTTTGTGACACGTTGAGGTTTATGTGCGCAGGTGATGGTCCTCGGGCACACCTTCAGAAGTTAGCCGAGTGTATTCGCTGGTCGTACGGAGCGGGCATCGTGCTGCGGCTTGGGAACATCGCCAGACTGGAGCTCAACTACTGCGTGCCCATGGGAGTTCAGAGCGGAGACAGGTAGGCTACTATTGGCTTCCACTCCTAGATATTGTAGAGGTAAGGCTCGCCGTTGTTGAACCCGTCACTGGTAGCACCCATGACTGCTAGAGGCAAGTCTTCTTCTTCCCTGCCTTTGCTTGCACTATAAACATTTTCTGGCTTGTTACTGCTGCCAGCTGTCACGAACAAGAACAGCATGTGTAATCAAAAAAAAAAAAAAGACGATATATCTGATTTGCTGCCTTTTTTTCCTTCACTGTCCCTCATGAGTTTAATTGTGTTACGAGTGCCGTGCTAAATCAGAGGTCTGAACCTCAAAAAGCTCAAAGTGCAGCATAGGGCAGGACAATAATTCCTAACCTCTGCCTTCTCTCCTCTCTCAGGATATGTGACGGTGTCCAGTTTGGAGCAGGAATCCGCTTCCTGTGACGTCATCACTCCACCGCCCTCAGTGTTCCAGAAGAGGCTGAGACGTGAAAAGGGAGAACGTCTTGTTTTTTGTCACCTGTAACTTGTTGTAGAGTGTGTAATCCAAGCATGGGTCACATGTACTGGGAACGCCCCCTTCCCACCCCCCCCACCTCTCAAACCCTCTGTTCATATGTGCTAGTAAAGACTTTTGAACAACAAAGTTCCGGTGCTGAACCACACAACAAGTGAAACTATTTATAATACAAACTGAGCAGACCTTCTGTGATTTGAGAGAGGAAAGTAACCAGATGTAAAATTTCTTCAGTAGTAACCCAAAAAAAACATGATGTCAAAATAGAAAAAAAACAAATGTACGGTGAATCTTTGACAAATCCCAACAACATATTAATAAGTTCCTCTTTCCTTGATGTGAAATCTCCAGCACTGGTGCCTTGTCTGTGGAAAAAGTCATCTACTAGTGATTTTTACCCACAGTGTTTCCTGTGGTGACACAAAGTATGTTTCCAGAATGTTAAAAGAGATTTTGGCCATCTTCCCTGTATTTGCCTTCCAGGACTTCTTCTCAACTAGGAGCACAACTGCTTAATTTTTTTGTTTTGTTTTGTTGTGTTTGATTGGCAGTTAACTGTAAACCACACACTCTTCTGACCTGATGATTTTTGTTGAGTGGTACTTTGTGATCGAATGACTGCAGTGGCAGGCGAGGGACTGAACCGAGAGAAACCAGCACTTTTAAATTGAAACAGTGGAAGAGAGTCGACCCTTATGCCAAAGTAGTTTGTTCAAACGTTTGTTGTGTGACTTGAAGAGGTTGATCTCTGGGGAACCGGAGGTAGAACCCCCCCCCCCACCCCCCCTCTAGCCCCACCCCCCACCCTCCGGGCGACATCCACCACCAGTGCTCTTACCGTTAGTCCTATTTTTGATGTTGTTGAAGCTATTCACAAGTAAATCACTGCTGCTCCCCTGGTTTTTCTTTGAATCTTTTGTGCTTTTTCAAATTCAGCAATGAAGTGGGAGAAACGACAAGGTGCAGGTATCACTTCTGGATATTGTGCTCTTAACGTTCCTTGTCTTTCAGTTGAGCTGACGTTCATTGTTAATAAGGCCGACTTTTTCCGGACGAACATTGATTACATTTTGGACCACACCTCTTACATCTGTTAAAAAGTTTAGAACTTTGACTTGTAGCTTTTGGTGACATCAGCAAAACAGTGTTGCAACAGCACAGGAGCTTTATAGTTTGATTATTGAATAGCTTTATTGCATTATGGGATAAAGGGACATCCAATAAGTGGAATAAATGTAACCATACTTGCCAGGAAGATATCAGGTCAACAGTGAGAGTAAGACTGAGTGTGATTTGAATAAATGTGTGTGTGTGTGTGTCACACTGCTCTGCCTCCCTGCGGTTGACTGAACCTTTGCTCTGCAGGAACCTGTGCAGGGCAGTTGAGTGTGGATGGTTCCAGATGTGTTGTTTGATCAGAGCTTGTTCTGTGTGGGAGTCTGGGCAGGTGTACAGCAGGTGAATGCTGCAAAGAACTGCAGCTGTGTGAGTATAGTGCAACTGGATTAAAATTACTCAAAAGTTTATCTTTTAACTGCATATTGGTGGTGCAGCACCTTGTTACCCACATAGTCCTTGGTATGCACTGGCCATAAAACAACTACAGTATGGTTACATTGTCTGTATGATTATAGAATGAGAACCAGCACAGAAATACACAAATACACATACATTATAAAGAATAAAGATGACTTTGCTTAACAGGTTTATCAGTAACCTAAAAACTGTAACAAATTTCAGTGTGATAATGTCTTTAATAGAGTGCCAGCACACTAAAAGGATACTCTGTGGTTAGACTTTGTGCATTGTATGCTTAATGGCCTTTGGTTTTTGGCACTGGGCACCAAACAGCTACAGAAAGGTGAGGCTACTTTAACAGCATGTATGAGACTACAGAGTGAGAGCCAGCACAAAAATGTGTAATGAAATAGTAAAAATGTTCATTCAGTTGATAATAAAAACATATCCAATGATAACTTTATGTACATAACCAAAACTTTAAAAAAAAATCCAGAAACTCTGGAGTTCTACTCATATAAGGCTTTTAACATTGTTGTAAACAATAGCTTGTGGCTACTGCACAGCCGTTTGCCATAAACACGATTAACTACATTGTATATAAATGTGGCCTTGATTAAGAGGTTGGGTGTACATATACAAATATTATAAAGATATAAATGTTCTTTTAGATAGATAGATAGATACTTTATTGATCCCAAGGGAAATTCAATCATCCAGTAGCCCATTACAGCAGTGTAGATTAGTCAAAAAGCAAGCAAACAAACAACCAAACAAGGCCTAACTGTTAGTAGGAAAAATAGACTAGAAGTATACTAAATAAAATAAAATATGCTACATAAAGTACAATAGAGTGCAGAGAAAGCAGGTTGACCGGATTGACTGTATGTTTAAAATAATGAACTAATAAAAAAGCCACAGTGTAAACATAAGTAAACAGATTGCTACTCAGAAATGAGTTATAAAGTGCAGGTTAATTGTGCAAAAACATATAAGATAAGGTGCATAGTGGAATAAATATCCAATAAATGTGATTTTTTTACGCCTGGTGTGACTCAGGCACAGACTGTCCCTGGGATCGTGACTCCTGAACACCCAGAGATGTGTTGTAGAGCCTAATGGCCAGGGGAACGAACGAGTTCCTGAGTCTGTTTGTGGAGCAGGTCAGATACAGCAGCCTGGTGCTGAACACACTCCTCTGGCTGATCAGAGTCCTGTGCAGAGGGTGGGAGGCGTTGTCCAGTATGGACAGGATCTTATCCAGGGTCAGTTTTTCTGCTCTGTGCCCACCACAGATCCTGCCCTCCGCACCAGTCTGTCCAGCCGTGTTGCGTCCCTCTTCTTGATGCTGCCTCCCCAGCACACCACAGCATAGAACAGGACACTGGCCACCACACTCTGGTAGAACATCAGCAGCAGTTTTTTGCAGATGTTGAAGGACCCCAGCCTGCTCAGGAAATACAGACGACTCTGTGTTTTCCTGTGGATGGTGTCTGTGTTCACTCACCCGTCCAGTCTGTCATTCAACTCTTGATGGAGACTGGTATGGGATGGAGTCTGTTCCTCCTGAAGTCAACCACCAGCTCCTTGGTTTTGGATGTGCTGAGTTGCAGCTTGTTAGCCCTGCACCATTCAGCAAAGTCTCCCACCAGGCTCCTGCCCATCCTCAATGCATCCCATTATCACAGTATCGTCTGAGTACTTCTGCATGTGGCAGAGCTCTGACTGGTACTGGAACTCAGATGTATAGAGTGTGAACAGGACCGGGGAAAGCACTGTGCCCTGAGGTGCTCCGGTGCTGCTCAGCAGGGTGTCAGATGTGCAGTCACCCAGCTTAACAAACTGAGGTCTCTCTGAGAGGTAATCCTCCATCCAGGAGATCAGGTGTGGGTCCACTCTCATGTTGTGCAGATTGTCTCTCAGGAGGACGGGCTGGATGGTGTTGAAAGCGCTAGAGAAGTCGAAGAACATGATCCTCACAGCACTGCTTCCATTGTCGAGGTGAAAGTGGGCCTTGTGCAGCAGGTACAGGATGGCGTCGTCCACCCCTACCTTTATCTGATAGGCAAACTGCAGGGGGTCCTGGGCGTGGCGGGCCTGGGGTCTGAGATGGTGGAACATCAGCCGTTCCGGTGTCTTCATCTCGTGTGACATTAGGGCCACCGGTCTGAATTCATCGGGCTGTCAGGTGTGGCCTCCTGGGGACTGGGACAAGACAGGATGTCTTTCACAGAGTTGGGACCTTCCCCTGGTGAATGCTCATGTTGAAGATCTGCTGGGGGGGCTTCCCCAGCTCCATAGCACAGGCCTTAAGCATTCTCAGGCACACCTCGTCCGGGCCGGCTGCCTTGCTGGAGCGAAGTTTCTTCAGCTCCCTGCTGACCCAGTGACAAGTGATGTTGATGGGGGCTGAGTCTGTGTCCTTGCGTTGGGGGGTTGGTGTTGAGTGGATGAAGGGGGAAGCAGACCCATTTGCATTGGGATGGGTGTTGAGGGGGTTGAGGGGGGGAATGGAGACATTAGCATGAGAAAACCTGTTGAAGAACTGGTTGAACTCGTTCGCTCTCCCTCTGTCCCCTCCTGCAGTGCTTGCAGATCTTTTTGTGGCCTGTGATGGTCAAATGATGATGTCAAACATCTTTTTAAAATGTTTACTTCTAAAAAAATATTTTATTTTATTTGCTTGCCATGAAATTAACACTACAGTCGGGTATGAGAACAGCAATTTAAAAATGGTATGAATTCCCACACGTGGCCGCGCGGTTGAGGACGTAGTAAGCACCGCGTGACCGCGCACGTACAGTGCCGAGCGGTACGTACTCTGTCTGCTGCTGTCGAGTATAAGCTGTCTGTGGTGAGCCCATAGCACAGCCACTCCTGTGACTCACAGTTACACACGCTCACACAGAGGCAGGTGTGTGTGGCCAGCAGCGCACGTTCCCTCAGTAGAAGGTCGTACAAAATTTTGCATTATTTGGATTTATTTTTTAATTTTTGAGACATTTTTTATAAACAAAACATCGCCATTATGTTGTGGACGGCGAGTCAAGTCTTAAGGAAATTCTCCACTTCGTCCGTGAGTAACGTTGCTTTCACTGCTTTTGCTGCACCAGAGAATCAGTAGTGCCATTGATGTTGCACTGCTAGAAAAACATAGAATAAAAAAATATGTATATACTGGCAAACACTGGTCGTGGTGACACGAAGAGAACAGAGCCAGACTCGGCTCTAATTGCGGATCAGTGAGTCATAGTTCGCGTCCAGGTCTTCACTCTGCTTCTGTATAGAGCAAATGATGGTGTATCAGTGCCAGTTCGCCACGTTACTGTGCGCTCGCCGCTGTCTCCCCCCTCTCCCTCCTCTCCCTCCTCTCCCTGTGTGCCCTGACTGTACTGGCCTGTACTGTACAAGATCTGGAGGAGTTGCATCAGCCTATGAGCTCCACACTGTACGCAGACAGGCTTAGTGCCCACTCCTGCGTGGCTGCGGGGAGACTAGAGGAGAGCTGTGGACACTCTGCCCATTCATGCGTCATTATTGAGGGGTTTTTGCAACCAAGTGAAATGCATGTCATGTCCCCTGTGCGTTAGGAGGTACCTGACTGGGGGCAGCTGATTGGAATGAATGGGGCTGTGAAGGCATCATGAAGCACGTTGCAGAACGCGGTGTTACAGCATGAGACGGTGCCCCGTGCACTGGACGGGACCATTCATGCGAGGGAAACTTGAAACTTCCTTCCTTCACACGTGTGCTGCCGCAATCAGGAACTACTCACTCTCTGGATGAGGGCTGTGATCGCTGTCAGCCAATAGCTTTTCTCAGAGCTGGCCTCAAACATCTCATAAGCATTCTCCCCGGGGCAGACATAGGGCCCCCTGGACCCCCCCGGCTCTTTTCATGTTTTTGATACACTCATGCATAAAGTGGGAAGTGAATGTGAAGTTTTTAGGCCTTGACTCGTATATGTGACTACAAGTCAGGATATCACAGCCTCGGCTGCATTAGTTTTGTTTTTCAGCTCTGTTGACTGCAAGTTCCCCAGCTTGCGCCTTTAGTTGCGTGGGGCCCCTTGCCTCCTGGTGCTGAAGGCAGTCCCCTGCAGTGTCTGGTGTTAAGACCGCCTCTGCACTGGGACTACCATTGTCAGTTACATAACATCTTTGTAACTAACATGAAGTCATGGGAGTGTTGAAAATCCTCCTCTACTGAACAAAAGATTTATGTACACGTGGAGATGTTTGTCATCGTCAAAGCAATGTGGTTTGAATGAGACATACTGCATATGGGTAAGACTGACACTTATGTCTTTGTTTTTTTGTTCTCATTACAGCATTATTACCAGAACAAACTTAAACTAGCTATAATTGGCCAAAGCCTGTTCGGCCAGGAGGTGTACAGCAACCTGAGGAAGCAGGGTCACAAGGTGGTGGGTGTGTTCACAGTCCCTGACAAGGATGGCAAGGCCGACCCCCTGGGTGAGTTCATGTCCTTCTCTCTTACCTGTTGGTTCAGTCTTTCTCTTTGATTTGCACATGACCACACCGTGTGCACTAACTGTCCTTTCTGTAGCAGGTTTTAGGAATATAAGGGAATAAATGTTTGCAGCTGACAGCAAGCATTTTCTCATGCAGCCAAACTGCCGTCCAAACGGTGAAATAAACAGTTGGTTCAATAGAAGGTGGAATCAGAACCGACCTCAAAGTCACCTCCTGGGCATTGGGGAGCTGCTTGTAAACACACAAGTCTGCAGCTACGTCTGCAGCACACCCACACCTCCGCACAACACTCTGGACATTGTGTGAAGTGCTAAGAACACAATAAAGGCAATAGGCAAGTGTTCATGCAGATACAGACACCAGCACTTACCTGGAGAGGCTCATAAGTGATTGTTCAGAGGAATTACTTTTGTATGAGTCTGTACATGCTTCAGGAAGTCATTGCATATTATGCTTGTAAGATATTGGGCCCAAGCATTTAGTTGACATGAACTTCAGTGCTGGTATGCAGAACAAACATATTCGTAGACTACAGCTTGATGACATAAAGTGCTGTATTCTTCTTTTGTTCAAATGACTCTAACATCTGGTCCCATTATAATCAGACAATAATAAATAACACAGAAATGCAGCAGAGTAAATGTTTTGTATTGGGCTTGTACAGAAATAATAAGGCAGAGAATTTCAGATGCGATGGCCTCTATTGTCCTGGGTCTTCTCTGGGTCATCAGAGGCCTGTGCTGTGGCTGAGGTAGATGCGTGTTGACTCTACAGTGCTCGTGGACAAAGACAGGCCTTTATACTGCGTTAGCTGCGGAATAGTGACCCCATTGTCCGTGTGGGGAGAGGCCCCGTGTGGCCCCGAGATGAAGCTCTTAGGTGAAAATGCTTTCGTGTGATGCAGTCTTTCCAGGAAGCATCAACATCAGCTGCTCCTTGACCTCTGCCCGTCATCCTCCTTTCTCCTCAGCATTTGTCGCCAGTATTCAACTCTGTGCTTCCTTATTATTTCTGCTCATAAACATAAACATCTTGCTGTGCAGGTCTTTGCAGGAAAGATGTGATACTCAAAATGAAGTTTTAGTGCAGTAGTCCTCACATTCTACTCTGCTTGCATCTACAGTGCTGACAGGCTTTAATAGAAAGAGTGTGGTGTTTTCACAGACACACACACATACACACACACACACACACACAATGATTCTTTGATTTTAAACAGCTTCCATTGCAGGAGTGCCAAAATTTTTTTTTCTTTTTTCTTTGGAAGGCCGAAACTGAAAGTTAATAATGAGCCACGGGCCAAAAGCAAACAGCACTTGTGTTTTTGGAATGTAAAATGCTATCTGAATCCTAAGTTCCCTTAACTGACTTTGTTCCGGTGACACTCTCATCATAACTAGGGATCCTACATATTTAAAGAGCATTATACCTCCCAAAAATCAAACCGTATAAACAGCTATTTGTATTTTTTTAAGCTGGAAACGTATGGATGGATCAAACTTAATCTCATGTCCCCCGTGACCCACTTTAGGCAGCCTATTGCAATTAAAAAATACTGAAGTGAAGTAAATAAATAATGCTGATAAAAAGTAAAGCTGGTATTGATAAGATATAAAATAAAGTTCTTTAGAGGACAATTTACAGGTAGAATAGATAATAAACAGCAGTATATCTTAATAGCTAGTTATCCCTCACCTCATTCATCAGATACAGGTAGTCCTTACCCCACATACTGTATGTCTGTGGGTGTGAGAGCTGGTGGGTGTACTGTCACTGTTAGCACAGTGACCCAGTTGTAGGGCTGAATTGCAGAAAGTGCACCATGCCAGGGTCTTTACAGCTTCCAACTGACTGTGTACAGGTACAGCAGATTCTGACTAAAGTTAAAGCTCATCTGACTGATGTTGAAGTGGCAGAGACTGCCACATGTTCACTTTAAGGACTGAAGACATTGGAAAACTAACCAATAAATTAAATGGACAGTATTTATACAGCATAGCTCTATTCCAGTCTGACTGACCACTCAATGCTTTACAACACGAGCCAAGATTCACACATCCATACACTCGTGGCGGAGGACACCATGCAATCATAAACATTCACACGAATGCTCACACACGCTCCTCCTCAAAGACATTTCAGCATGTAGACTGCAGGGGCCAGGGATTGAACCACCACCTTCCAATTAGTGGATGACCGTTCTACTTCCTGAGCCACAGTGTTGAAAAGTGAGACTGAGAAGAAAGTGTAAAATGCATTTAGTTAATTCTTCCATTTAAAAGGGTGTGCTCTCCTGCACCTGACTGTCACCCTCATGCACAGCCACTCAGAGTTTCAGAAAAAAGTCTTTACTTGCAAATGCATTGCAAGATAAACAATTGTCTCAAAATGAAGATCAAGCATTTTTTAAGTCTCTACAAGAAACTGCGAGGCAGAGCCAGACCAAGAAATGCTCTGGGTTGATTTCATTTCTGCTTCCTGGACAGTGTGTGTAAACTCCCGACTTCTCTTTCAGCGGTGGCGGCGGAGAAAGACGGGACGCCTGTGTTCAAGTTCCCACGGTGGCGGGTCAAGGGGAAGCCCATCCCAGAGGTGGTGGATGCATACCAGGCGGTGGGCGCCGAGCTGAACGTCATGCCCTTCTGCTCCCAGTTCATCCCCATGAACATCATTGATCACCCCAAGCACGGCTCCATCATCTACCACCCCTCCATCCTGCCACTTCATCGAGGCGCCTCGGCCATCAACTGGTGAGAGAGAGTAATCACACACTTTAAACCTGTCTGCATTCAGTGTAATTTTGAACGATGACTTGGTGTGGTGAGTTACTGGTTTCGTGATACTTGCACTGGGGTTAACTTACTCTTTCAGGTTAAAGATTATCACTGTTCTAAATTTCCTTTTGGTTCACTGGCCACATGGGCTAACAACAGTAGAAAACGTATTACCGTAAGCGTGATGTTCCCATCACAGGTCCACCCACAAAACCACACTGTTTTCCTCACAGTAATGATAGACAACATATTCCACTTGAACAATTTATCCACAACTGTGCAGCCATAAATAAATGGGACAGAAAAGCAGACACTTTCTGCTGAGTGTGAACAGATAGTGGCAGTTGGCCAAATGAAACTACACAGACTTAGCAAAGCATTAGCAAGCATTAACCGTCTGCAGCCTGCCAAGGACCTGTTTGACAGACTTGCATCTGTAGCATTCAGAGAAATGTAAATCATTCTTTGTTAATTTGCTTGCAGCTCATTGATAGAATTATTAGTTTTTTTGGAATCTTACTGTAGTTGTCTCTCCCACAAAACAGCCACCTATAACTACTAATTTTGACAAAACTTTTGCAAAGAACTTAGTCACTTTTTGTGCCGTGTTGAAGCAGGTAAAACGTGACATGCAAGGGTAAGCCAACATGTTGTTTGTCATACATTATGTACACATATCACATAGAAACAACTGTGATCTGCAAATGTGGAATAAAAATAACTACCCCAAATATGTTTTGTAAAACAGTACAAAATGAAGTAAAAGGACGAAAAAACAGTACAGTAAAGGCTAAAACCGGATGATAGCCCCGGAGAAGAAGTAACGCATTATTTCTTGTTCAGATGAAAAACTTCATTTATAAGCTATAAAAACACCTCATTGCTCGGGTCAGTACACTCAGGGATTTTGTTGTGACAGCAGGCCGCCTATGATAGCTAATGTTATATTGACTTAGCTAGATGTAGCTGCCAACTCTGAGTAAATTTGTTGAACTTATGGCTCTTTTCTACTTGTCTTACTGGTACAGCAGACTACGCTTCATAAACGTTATTCCAGCTATAGTGGCTGCTGTTAAGTGAAAGTTACACAAGCTAGCTGAGTCAAAAGGGATTTTATCCTGCACTTAGGAGCAACTAAAGGTCTAAAGGCATATCTCACAGGCCCTAAGTCATCTGTGTTTTCCAGGTCGAAGCAGGGGTAGAGAAGAGTTTGATGCTATCTGTCTAACTGGATGTTTAAACCAGTTCTGTTTGGCCTCAGCCTCCTAGCAAGCTGGTTTCCTTATCTAACCAACATGCTACATTCTCTGTTCCACACCCTTACTATCTGTCTATTCCTGTTATCACTGAGTGCAAATGAATGGCTTCTGTTTGTTTTCAACTGGAAAAAACGGAACTTGCTGTTTATTGCTCTAAGGTGAATTGAACCTGCTTTTGTAAATGTCACTATTTATATCCCATTTGCTCCCATTGTAATGAAGTGCTAAAAAATGTCATTTATAGTCAGAAGAAATAATTTGACATTTAGGAACTATGCAAAATTTTCCATCATGTTCTTGTCTGTTGTTTAAGTGTGAATAGGAAGAAGGCAGGAAGAAGTATACTAAGTATAAGATCAGCTTGCTTCTTCCACCTCTCCTCCTCATAATATGATCAAAGCAGAGATACGTCCGATTAAAATTTTGACAACAATGTATGATGTGAATCCAGCCAAAGTAACAAAGTAACCTAAGATTGCTTGATATTATCCCTCGTAAAATAAATAAAATAAATAAAATAAATAAACAAATTTATTCAACTGCCTTATAAGGACCGATGGACAGCTTGTTTGATTCACAGCCTATCAACAGTCTGCTTGCCTTAGTCTCATTCACTCCAGGTGCAATCATCTTTTATCAGTTCTTTATCTGAGTCGGCTCCATTTGCTCAGGTTTATGGTCCACTTTATATCCTCCATTTGGTCTAAAAATACATGTGTTGTGGCACTGCTCCAAAGTCTGTTAATACTTTTACCTGTGAACATGTGTGTCTCTAGGACCCTGATCCACGGTGATAAGAAAGCTGGCTTCACGGTGTTCTGGGCTGATGATGGACTGGACACCGGACCAATCCTGCTGCAGAGGGAGTGCGCTGTAGAGCCAAACGACACTGTAGACACACTCTACAACCGCTTCCTCTTCCCAGAGGGCATCAAGGCTATGGTAATTATCTGGAATTTCATATTTTTGGGTGCAGCATAAAGAGTGCAATCAGGAGCATGCATTTACATAGAACCTTTTTCAAATTGAGTAATGCATCAAACACTCCAAAAACCTGTACTCTTCATTCTCTTTTCCACTATGCCCAGTTCCCGCTCAGCCCTCTTTATCTTTAGAGATAGTCAGCAGCTTATAACACAGCACATACTGAGGTGTCACACTCGCATTGTTTCCCGGCACAGGTGGAATCGGTGCAGCTCATTGCTGATGGAAAGGCCCCTCGTATTCCCCAGACGGAGGAAGGAGCAAGCTATGAAGGCATTCAGAAGAAATCCAACGCCAAGGTGAGAGTTCTTGTTCCTGACAGTAGCCCCAAGTCACATCTTATCCATCTTTATTTTAAGATGAATGAACTGACTTTTATTGTGATTTGGGGCTGTGTTGTAGAAATAACTTTAATTGAATTCAATTAATCTTGAGGCCATATCTTTATGACAATGAAATTTTACAGTAATTGCTTCAATTACTGCTTCAAAATTCCAGGCTTCACTATCGAATTTTTTTTGTCAAACCTTTGACTTTTCCTCACGCTATTTTATTAGCGAAGATGAATGGAAGCTGGAATGGAATGAATGGAAACTGTACAGGTAGCAGCCTCTCATTATGAGTTGACTGTTGCTGGGTAAAATAACAGTTATAGCAGCTGTAGCTAACTGGTGTCCATATTCAGCTAAAGATCATGAAAGATGTTTTTGTAGCTCAGTCTTCTCTTGTCTAGCTGGTTGTTCTAAGATTCATTAAAACACGTCAAATGCTGAATAACATAAAGGATTCGCCACGTGGATTCGATACTGGTTTTGAATTTGAAAGATGCTGTTGAACACCATTATACAGCCATTATAAAATCAACACGTTATTTGAAAAAACAATGTGATACACAGCTGCAGCAGAGAGACAAAGAGAGAGAGAGAGAGAGAGAGCAAGCGAGCAAGAGATGTTATGTGGATGAGCAATAAAGCGGGAGCATGAGAACGACAAGTGTCGACATGATATACAAACTTTGTCTGATCATGAAGCCTAATGTTACTCTACACTGCAGACTGAAATCTCCTTCACAGTTTTGTAAAATGTTACACGTTTACTGTGATTAAAATGTTACCTTCTCATAAATTTTGTATGAGCGGTGAAATCAGTTGTGACAATGTGAACAAATAGCAGCAGGTGTTCTTATATTGTTGTTACTATTAGATAGGAAGTGGCTGTGTGTATGGGTTTGAATGGTTTTTTTTTAATCTGTGAAGGGAGTGTGTTTTCAAGTTAAATGTTAAGATCAGATTAGTAGTATTCTGGTACTTTGCGCTTGGCTGAGGTGCTTCCCACAACAGAACCGTCATTCCTAAATATATGCATCTACCGGAGCAGGTGCTGGATGTTGCTCATATGGCTCATTATTTACACCACTCCAACATCACATCACATCACATCAGCCCACGATGCCACATTTTTCCTGGAGTTTGTCCACCTTAAGCCATTGGACAGCTGCTCAGTGCAACAACACCTTCATTCAGTGAACAGCATGGAAATTTACTGTTAGCTCAACTTGTTGTTCAGAACCAAATATGTAAAATTGAGTGGCTGGCTGGTGTGTATCTTACAAGGGGAAAGACAGAGGTGGGGCTGATCATAGCTCCTTTCTGATTTGTCACTTTGAACCACGTTGCTGGCAGTGTGTCTAAACGATCTATTCTTAGTGCAGAGGGTTAGTTTCCAGCGTCGCTTTTCCACGTGTCGCTCAGCTAGCAACAACCAGCTGTCAGGTTCCCCTCTCATTCTCAGAAATGTAGGTGAGCTGGTCTAAAAAAACTGAGTCTGAGCCGTCAGCATGTTGACTCCTGTGTCTCTCTGCCCCTTAGGTCAACCTGGCCCAGCCAGCTGAGGCCATCCACAACTGGATCCGCGGCCATGACAAAGTCCCTGGTGCCTGGACTGTCATTGATGGTCAGGTGCGTTTCCTGGAACACACAAGAAACACAAGGTGTCTGTTGGAAGGTCAGACTGATCTCATGGCAGACCCAGAAACTGCGTGAAGCAGATACTCAGTAGCTTAAATAACAAGCCATTGAAAAATATGGACTTAGATATTGTAGATATCAAGAATTGCTTTTTGACTAGTTACTAGACCAATTCATAATGCAAACTTTACTGGAAGCAATTCTAATAAAAGATAACTACAGTTCATTTCTCACTAGTCAAAATGTTAATGCCCGATATCGACCTTTAATTTCGTATTGTCAAGTCAAATTTGTGCCATTGACCTCTATTCATACTCAGTTACGGTTATTTATGATTCAGTTTTGACTCGTAATAATAACGAGTCCACATATACATATTGTAGTTCTGACTGTTAGAATTCTAATTAATGGTATTTCTAACTCACTGTCACTAGTCACTTGGTTACTGACGTCACATCACTGCAGATAACTACTGTTTTACGTGACAGATAACTAGTCACAGTTATATTTGAGATACACATACAATATCTTCTTTAACTACTCAAAATTTAGTAGGGTACACATAAAATGTGTGTCATTAATGCTCCTCTCTGTGTCTTTCCTCAGTCCGTGACCCTGTATGGCTCATCCCTGTTGGGAGGGTCGGTACCAGCCGGTCAGCCCCTGGAGATAGAGGGGGCATCCCAGCCTGGCCTGGTCTCCAAGAATGGACTTGTCCTGTTTGGAACTGATGGGAAGCCTGTGAGTGACTCTGTAGTTTGCTGTACTACAAAACAAATAGTCAGAGCAAACAAAAGTAGAGCGGGACAAGCGTGTCAAAGCTCACGCCTGTGTTGCTTTTCATCCCGCTGCACTCCAGATACAGTAGATTTTTTTGCCTGCTGCTGGGCTTATGCAAACACCAGCATGTGTAGGCCTGTCTCTGCCGCTCCTGGACTTCATCCACTCTGTGTTTGGTCCACAGCTGCTGGTGAAGAGCCTGCAGTTTGAAGATGGGAAGATGATCCCTGCTTCCAAATACTTCTCCTCCGGGGAAAGCTCCAGTGTAGAGCTGACTGATGATGAGAAGAAGATGGCAGAGGAGATCAGGGTAAGTAAACTATTAGCTGGTCTGGTAACGCTTTCTATGAAGACCACATCCACAGTGCATTATGGGGGCATTCATACTGAATTATAATGTATTCATAATGCTTCATGATTACATTCATAAACACACATAATGCTTTCTGATGCACTATATCAACAGTCATCAAACATTAGAGATATGACTTATTATGAATTATAGGTTCAAGTGTCTTATGGCTGTTCCTGACTAGTTATAGAGTACTGACTGATGGGGTTTATAATACATTATGACTACCTATTCTCACCTATACACAACTCAACTTGGTATTTGGCCTTCATTATACAGTAAATAACTTGAAACTCACTGTAATATTTCAATGGGATATAAGAAAACCAGTGTTGACTGATAGTGAATATTTATGTATTTTTTTTTAAATCACAGAACATCTGGAAGAGCATCCTCAGCAACATCCCAGCCATCGAGAACAGCACAGACTTCTTCAAGTCTGGAGCTGCCTCCATGGATGTGGTCAGGTGAGGGAGAAGACTAGAGCAGCCATTGGTCAGAAGTGATTCACCTGAAAGACCAATTAGAAGTTTTTGTACATACAAGCAGGTTTCACCTTTTATAGCTCTGAAAAGTTGGATCTCAAGTCTAAATAACATTTTCTCATTTCTAAATGATATATGGCAGCATCATACTGCCAGTATCCAGTGACAAAGACACAATAAAGTGATTCCAGTTATCATAAATTAATAAATAAGATTAAGATATTTTACATGTTAATAATGCAAATTCAGACAAATGAAAAATCTAGCCCTGACACTTACTATGAACCCTTCCCAGAGAAACCACTTGGCAAAATACAAGGCAGTGATATTAAAAAAGGGTTAGGGTGTAAGCACCGATTGTCTCTGTGTCCAGACTGGTGGAAGAGGTGAAGCAGAAATGTGCCGGCGTCCAGCTGCAGAACGAGGACGTGTACATGGCTACCACCTTCCAGGACTTCATCCAGATGTTCGTCCGCAAGCTGAGAGGAGAGGACCAGGAGGAGGAGCTGGTCATCGACTATGTGAGTCTGCTGCTTTTATTGTCTCAGTTAGCCTTGACAGTAAGCTGATCTTTCTTCAAAATGAGTGACAGGCTGTCAGTGAGGCGAGATCCTTTCATTTAACTTCCAGACCGACTGCCTTTGCATCTTTTTTTTCTTTTTTTTTTTTTTTTACACGTTTTATTCTAAGATAGTGGTTCCCAACCTGGGGTACATAGATCGCAGGGGATAATTTATTTAAACAAATCAGTATATATGATTATTTCAAAATAGGCTATATATTTTTTTGTCCTCTCTTGAAAGCTACTTAGCCATATGTCTGTGATTCATAATCTGAGCTCGGTTAGGTGACTTACTAGCTCATCTTTATTTTTCCTGCAGATAGAGCATCAGTGTTTTATGAAGACAATACTACTGAGAGGACAGGTCTAGGATAAGATAAGAAGATAAGTACAAATGTAGGTGTTTGATTTGTACTGTTGTCGTTGCGCTGTGCCCAGGCAACCAAAGAAGTGAACAACATGACGGTGAAAATGCCCTACCAGTGTTTTATCAACGGCAAGTTCGAGGATGCAGAGAATGGGAAGACCTACAATACCATCAACCCGACTGATGGATCAGTGAGTCACATGAACATGTAGACACACACAGAAGATTTTGTTTGAACAGTCATTTAATGTTAATTACTGGACCTTGACCCCCGCATCCTTCACCAGGTGATCTGTAAGGTGTCATACGCCTCAGTGGCGGATGTGGACCGGGCGGTGGCAGCTGCCAAAGAAGCTTACGATAATGGACCCTGGGGCAAGATGAACCCTAGAGATAGAGGAAGTCTGCTTTACAAGTGAGTAGTTCCACCTAGTGGACGACAGAGGAACCGCATGATCAGAAAAATCATTCAGGTCTGGATTCCTCAAAGCTACAAGCACACTGCAAAACAACCCAAATAAAACTGTATGTTTTTTAATCTGCTGTGGCACATAGGTGTCCTGTTCTCTCTTCACCAAATGTGCAATCATCACCAAATCAAAATCCGCATGGAAAATGTGTACTGCTACTATCAGTTCACAGGCTAGACAGAATGTGACTAAATGTGTTCTCTTCGACCCCCCCCAGGGTTGCAGACCTGATGGAGGAACACCAGGAGGAGCTGGCCACCATCGAGTCCGTCGACTCAGGAGCTGTGTACACACTAGCCCTTAAGACACACGTAGGCATGTCCATCCAGACCTTCCGATACTTTGCCGGCTGGTGTGACAAAATCCAGGTAGGTTAAAATCAGGCACACGAACCGCAGTTTTGTAAATATTCAGCACTGATAATGACACCAGAGGCACACACCGTTTGTTGCAGGGCAAGACAATCCCCATCAACCAAGCCCGGCCCAATCGCAATCTGACCTTCACCAGGAAAGAACCTCTGGGGTAAAAGTTTTACTAAATGCTTCCTAATTGTGAATATTGTAATTGAAATATATTCAATGGAAGATTTTTTTTGTTCATATAAATCAGTTCACCTATTTATACTGTGTATTTTCTGTGGCAGTGTGTGTGCCATAGTCATACCTTGGAATTATCCTCTCATGATGTTGGCGTGGAAGAGTGCTGCCTGCCTCGCAGCTGGAAATACGCTCGTTCTTAAACCTGCACAGGCGAGTACACCACACACACACACACACTCTCATTTTAAATCAAGGCGCTCACACGAAATGGTTCACGACACAATTACAATGGTCTCATGAAAGCCAATGTTTTAAGCACACTACCTCATTTTTTAGCTGAATATCCCCCTGATATTCTAAGGTGTATTTCAGTATGTTTTGTTAGTAGTAGTACAACACTGTAATCTATTATAAACCGTATGTGCCTTACACACAGCTCAACCTATACTCCTATGTCCTGTTTCAAACTTTCCATCCATCTGAGCGGACCAAGTCTCAGAGAAGTTCATGTTTCTGATATCTACAGGTCACTCCATTGACGGCGCTGAAATTTGCTGAACTGTCAGTGAAAGCTGGCATTCCAAAAGGAGTTATAAACATTTTGCCAGGCTCAGGTAAAGATGCATTCATGTGAAGTTGTTTTTCTCTTCCTTGTGTGATTTTTTTTTTGTGATTTGGAAAGAAAACCTTACTAATAACGCTTTAGTCCAGCACCGACTGCTTGTTATTGTTGAGGAAAACCTTGGACTCAGAAGACAGAAGGAAACTCAGGAGACAGCCTGTCCCCATAGATGCTGCAAAGCAGTATTTATTAGTCCAGGGAGAAATAATTCTTTGTGAAGGAACACTTCAATGCTGAAAAATTATTCTCTAACAGTTATTACAAAGGAAAAGGATCAGAATCAGAAGAAAAGTCGACTTACAACCCCTCCTCTCAGGTTGTGTAGCCAGGATTTGTGAACAGATCAGTCAAAGAGTGACGTTCCCTTCTCAGTCTGCTTAAATTCAAATATTTTAAGAGGCCTGAAAGTTAAAACTGAATTTTATAATAAAAAGCATAAATTAAAAAAAAAAAAGTCAGCGAAAATAAGTATTTGTGAGATGGTTTTTAAGAGATTGGGAGGGTTTGTTCTTTTTTTTATAGGCTTTGTTGACAACAGGAAGTTGAAAGCTTCCTCATCAATCGGTAATCCGCCTTCCTAATCCCTTTCCCTCCCATAGGTGGCATGGTGGGACAGCGTTTGTCTGACCACCCGGACATCCGCAAGCTGGGCTTCACTGGCTCCACACCTATTGGCAAACAGATCATGAAGAGGTATGACCAGACGAACTCACTGCTCACCGGTTGATGTAACTGTTTGGTGAAACTTCATGTGCTTTGTTTTTTTGTTGTTCTTGTGATTTCCTGTTTCAGCTGTGCTCTCAGTAACCTGAAGAAGGTTTCTCTGGAGCTGGGAGGGAAGTCACCTCTCATCATCTTCAGTGACTGTGACATGGACAAGGCTGTTCGCATGGTGAGAGAGCAAGATGCTGCTTGTACACTTTTACGCCATGTTAATTAGTCAGTAAATATGATTTTCAAACTACAGAAAGTCGGTGGTTATGGTTTGATTTTGATTATTAACAGATTGACTTATACCTCCATTTAATGCATTTGAATATTTTTACATAGCTCTATGTCATGTGTTGTGCATCATCTTTCACATTTTCATTGGCTGTTTGAAGTGGCTGTCAAAACTCAGTTTTACAATTGCTATGATCTGATGTTCCAAATGTGACATCCTATATGTATACTGTATATTTTTAACTGATTGCTGTCAGTTAAACATAAGGCTGAAATTAAGATGCTTTGTAATGCAACATCACTTGAGTGACACTTAATTCAGCTTTGAGTGAACCAATTTAAAAATTTCCCCAATCCCACTGAAAACTATAATTATATTGGCTAATTCCATTATCAAGTGTTATAAATTTAAAATGTTAATATCAAAATCTGTGATTACATGTACAGTCTCTTTTTCAGTTTGCTCCTAACAGTGTATCTGTGTGTGTGTGTGTGTGTGTGCTGCTACACAGGGCATGAGCTCTGTCTATTTCAACAAAGGTGAGAACTGCATTGCTGCTGGACGTCTGTTCGTGGAGGAGTCCATTCACGATGAGTACATCAGCCGAGTGGTGAGTGAGCCAAGACTGCCCTCCTTTACAATAATATTTCGCATATGTAAGTTTAAAGGTTGATTCCTTACAGCTGGGGGACTCATGAGAGACAAATTAAAAAGTTCCAAAGTTCCAGTTCAAGATATCCTAACTTTTATTCTCTGGTAGGGGGTCAAGTTGCAAACACACTTCAGTGGTGTCGGTTTGAGCAGGAGGAACTGCGTTAGTAAGCTTGAAGAATCTCGCCTCTCTTTCACCATCATTTCCCTCTAAGGTGGAGGAGATCAAGAAGATGAAGATCGGAGACCCACTGGATCGCTCCACAGATCACGGCCCGCAGAATCACAAAGCCCACCTGGACAAGCTGCTGGAGTACTGTGAGGTCGGAGTCAAGGAGGGAGCTACGCTGGTGTACGGAGGCAAACAGGTGGACAGGCCAGGTACGATGCAGTCTGAGGCAAATGGCTACCACAGCTGCCAGCCAACAGCACGATTTGCGTGTGTGTTTAGGAGCATCGGGTTTTAGCAGTAATTACTGCGGCTCGCTTACAGCACCAGCTGTCTTTAAAAACTGCTTCTATCTTAGCCGTTTCTGCTTTTCGCCTGTGTGGATGCACTGTTCCTTTTCAGTGTCAGTGCTCTGTTTGTACTGCGTGTGACACAGGGCAACTGCTTCAGTCGCTAAAAATCAATATGGCGATTTTCCTTCAGGTTTTTTCATGGAGCCCACCGTGTTCACCGACGTGGAGGACCACATGTTCATCGCCAAAGAGGAGTCCTTCGGCCCCGTCATGGTGGTGTCCAAATTCAAAGATGGGTAAGTCATCAAAAAAGTAGCTTTCTGGCTACGTTGCAGCACGATCGTGAGTCGCTAACCTGCGCCCTCTGTCTTCTTGCGCCAAACCGCAAGCGATGTGGAAGGCGTGCTGCAGAGAGCCAACGACACAGAGTACGGCCTGGCCTCGGGCGTGTTCACCCGCGACATCAGCAAGGCCATGTACGTGAGCGAGCGACTGGAGGCTGGAACTGTATTCGTCAACACCTACAATAAGACTGATGTAGCTTCACCTTTTGGTGGCTTCAAGCAGTCCGGCTTCGGCAAAGACCTCGGTGAGCAGAGACATGGAGCTGACATGAAGGACGTGACATTTGCAGTATTTGTCTTTTAGAAGACGAGAAAATCATCTCGCTTTTTTCTGTTGGCATCAGTTGCCAATTGCTCTTCGTACTGTATTTTAATATTTATAGAATTGTTGATGTTTTGATTGCTAACCGTTTGCTAACCCGACGAAAACTGCTGTTGACTGGCACTGTTTTGTTCTTGGTTTGGTCCGCAGGAGAGGACGCTCTCATGGAATACCTCAAGACCAAAGCGGTGACTGTGGAGTACTGAGACACAGACTCTCCTAATGAACTCACATCCGAACAGGAAGGGACTCGTCTTTCTGCTTCAGTCAGACATCCAGCTTCATTAAGCAGATACTTCTGGACAGTGTGTGTGTGTGTGTGAGTGTGTGTTCTGTGCGAAAGAGGGAGAGAGCTTTGTTGTTTGTCTCAGCGTGGACAACGTTCCTGTCTTCTCCTTGGCCCTGCGTCGAAATTCACATCACGGACAGGAGACACGCGTGGTTTATGCCCGTCCGCATGTCCACACATAAAATGCCGGGCTGAACTCCTGATGGGAGCCGAGCCTGGCTCTGGCTGTATTTTCAGCTCCGTCAAAGTGTGTTTTATGTTAAAACACACCCACCACTTCAAATGTGAAATCTGTTTTCCCAGTATTATTAATGATGTCAATCAGTTTGGTTCAGGATTTGGAAATCATCTGAAGGCGTGACCTTTTCTCACTCATTTGTTATGCTGCCTTCACCATCCCTTCGCCTCGTACTTTACTCCTTGGCAGCTTCTGAGCTGTTGTGTACTGCATCAGAAGAAGTTGAGTTAAAGGCACAATATGCAGGAATTTTCTGGCAAAAAAGAAATCAATGCATTAACTCAAAATACAAATATCATCACTTATGACCTCCTAGTGTCTGTATAGGCAGAGATCCTGCCCTCTGCCTGAAATTTCTTGTTTTATTAATATTTTTACAGTGTTGGGACTCGGCATCAGCAGTTGAGGACAAAGAGATGAGTCTCATACCCTGATTGTCCAATATTGATTTGATTTGATGTGATTTGATGACCTGGGAATTAGACTCAGCAGAGAACTGTCTTTTCTCCAGAATCCAGAATTAATGGTGTGTTTACAACCAGCAACTGACAAATTCTGCATATTATGCCTTTAAAGAGTAGCTTAAACAGCAGGCTGAAAACCACTGTGGCTCAAAGGGTGCTTTTCATTACGCTAAATTTTGCTTCCTCTCGTCCTCTCTCCTCCCGTGACCCGAAGAGCGTTTACCCTCCGCCATCATGGAAGATCTTGCGATCCTTTAAACGCACCTCGAGGATACAAGGAGATGAGGAGCTAAGAGTGAGGAAACACACGTGTAACCTCAGCAGAAGTTATTTTATAGGATAGCAACACCTCTTTGATTAAATATGGTAAATAGTCGGACTGTAGTACAGCAGATCAGAAAATGACAAGGTTTGAACAGGAATGATGAAGGGATTGGTGACACTGTTTTATTCTTAATATTTGAGTCTTAATGTGGACAAATGTCACAACGGCCAAAAGCAAGTTGGTAAAGAAACATACTTTGTTGGTAGACTTTTCTTTCAGCATACTCTTCGAATCAATTTTTCTTGAAACTTTCACGGGTTCGCTCGACAGTTGACATGTAGTCACTATATTTTTTGGCACACAGCTGTGACATCCAATATTTGAGATTTAGCTGCTTCATAGCATCATATTCACAAGCCGTGTCGTGAGGAAGGCCACGAAAGACATTTAGCACGGATGTCTGTCGCGAAAAGAGTAACACCAATTCAGTTGTTTGTCACATTAAAATGGATGTCCGATCAGATGATCAGATGTCCGAGTACATTTCAATGCAAAATTAGATTTTTTTTTGTAAATATTTTTTAACAAACAAGGGGAAAAGGACTATTTGATATATATTTTGTCAGACAGAGTAAGACTATATGTTATAACACTATATCATGTTGGATAAAGACACGCCAGCTAGATGTTTTTATGCATCACTAATGTGCAGAAGTTGTGAAATGAGTTTTCTCTCTGTCTATCTGGCATAAGAAGCAAGAGTATTCGTCTCACCATTTGTGAAAAAAAGGTGAGAGCTGCCCCAACAATGAACAGCACACCATACAATGTTAAATAAACTCTGATTTGAATTCATTGTGAACTGCTGCTGATTCTATGGAGTGACACTGCTCTTCCCGGAGTTGGTGCTACTATGTGGTATTTTCTTAAATTTAACACCATGGAGTCACATTTAGAGTGCGTTCCGAGGATATTAACAGTATTAGATGTAATGGTGGAATCATTTTGCACATTCTACTGACGTACATGTAAAATAAAGCAGAAGAACTTACACAGGCTACACTACATGAGTTTGTTTAACCTACCAGCAATACAGTACAAAATGTGATGTCTATCTGTCCATCAGTCCCACACTAGTGTCTCAAGAGCTCATTCAACACTGTAACTCAGCTCTGTTTATGGGATTGGCTCTGTTTCTTCATGAACCCAAAGTCCACTCAAACTGGTTATTGCTCAATACTGCTCGAGCTACAGATGGAAACCAGAACACTTGCAATACCAAAATCTTACCCCTTCCTGATTCATATATAGATATTTGTTTAGTAGAGTGAGAGTCAATCTTTTTGGATATGATGGCATCCAGCAGTACACGGTCCCAACGGTGCTTCTATGGGGATGTACAGTGCATTTGGAAAATATTCACACCTCTTCGCTTTTTCCACATTTTGTTATGTTACAGCCTCATTCCAAAATGGATTTAATTAAATTTCTCCCTCAAAATTCTACACAAAATACCTCATAATGACAAAGTGAAACAAGTTTGCTTGGATTTTTTGCAAATGTATTAAAAATGAAAAACAAAAAATGTAACACTACTACTACACCTAGTATTCACACCCTTTGTCATGCCACTCAAAATTGAGCTCAGGTGCCTCCTGTTTCCATTGATCCTCCTTCAGAGGTTTCTACAACTTGAGTTGAGTCCACCTGTGGTAAATTCAGCTGATTGGGCATGATTTGGAAAGGCACACACCAGTCCAGGATTGTGTCGAGGTTCAGATCTGGGGAAGGGTACAGAAAGATTTCTGCTGCATTAAAGTGGCCTCCATAATCTGTAAGGGGAAGAAGTTTGGAACCACCAGGACTCTTCCTAGAGCTGGCCACCCAACTAAACTGAGTGATCGGGGCAGATGCTCCTTAGTCAGGGAAGTGACCGAGAACCCAATGGTCACTCTGACAGAGCTCCAGTGTTGCTCTGTGGAGAGAGGAGAACCTTCAACAACCATTTCTGCAGCACTCCACTAATCAGGCCTGTGTGGCAGAGTGACCAGACAGAAGCCACTCCTCATTAAAATGCATATGAAAGTCTGCCTGGAGTTTGCCAAAAGGCACCTGAAGGACTCTCAACCACAAGAAACAAAATTCTCTGGTCTGATGAAACGAAGATTGAACTCATGAATGGCATGAATGACAAGTGTCATGTGTGGAGGAAACCAGGCACTGCTCATCACCTGGCCAATACCATTCCTACTGTGAAGCATGGTGGTGGTAGCATCATGCTGTGGGGATGCTTTGTGGCAGCAGGAACTGGGAGACCAGTAAGGGTTGAGGGAAAGATGACTGCAGCAATGTACAGAGACATCCTTGCTGACAACCTGCTCCAGAGTGTACTGGACCTCAGACTGGGGAGAAGGTTTATCTCCCAACAGAACAATGACCCTAAGCATACAGCCAACATCACAAAGGAGTGGCTTTGGGACAACTCTGTGAATGTCCTTGAGTGAGCCAGAGCCCAGACTTGAACCCTATTAAGCATCTCTAGAGAGATCTTTGCACTGACACTCCCCATCGAACCTGATGGAGCTTGAGAGGTTCTGCATTGAAGAGTGGGAGAAATGTGGTGTGAATACTTCCTGGATGCACTGTATGAGTGCTGAGAGATTAGCTGAAGAGTACTTCACTGTGAATCTGCAGTTGTACGGCGAATTCCAGAAGCTCTAGCTGTCAGTGGCTACAGAGGTTTCTGGATCTCAGCAGCTGAGCAGTGACACCCCCCAATTATAATTATGTTATTATTTCGGATAAATGAGAAGGTACACCCTGTTGGTTTAATCAAATCAGTTAGTAAGAGTACTATTTAATTTTCCTGAAATAAAAATAAAAGAAAAAAGATCTCAACACCTATATGATAAAATGGTGCCAAAGTGCATTCATTTATAAGAGAACAAATCCAAATACACCCTGCAACGTTATGAGTAAAGGGGATAACTTCAGCTAAAACTTTCTGACAGAGAATCCAGACAATGTGATAAGATTGCCATCTAACAACCATGTTGTACAGAGGTTTTATTTTCATTGCCATAAACCAACATCTTTTCAGGTGGCCAAACTTGCTCTGAAAAATCACGACTGAAAAGAAAGCACAAAAAAAAGAAAAGAAGTACAAATTGTGAAAGTACAAATGTGTACAAGTTGATGGTAACCAAAAACAAGTCATACCTAAATATACAGTACTATGTACAATTAGAGGTCACACACTCGGCTGATTGCCAGACTACATGAGGTCATCTCAGTATCTGTTCTGGCTCCAAAGGCACATTTTCAACTCTGACCTTCAAATGTACAAAATTATAATAACTGTTGTTCCCATAGGGATGATGAAGATGTGCATGTCTCCACACAGGAGCTTTCAGTTCACTGCCTCTGTGGAGTAGGTTAAAATGCCTTCGCACCTGAGGCAGACATTTAGCCATTTTTGCGGTTTACCCCACGCTACCTCAGAGGGCAAAGAAACTCAATGCGCAGCCAAAAGTCTGTGCTACTCTCCCTGCTGACTGACAACCTGGATGTTGGCTTTCTTCTTCTTCTTTCCTTTGTCTCCGGGTAGTTTGAGACTCTGTTCTGTGATCTCGCTCTCCTCATCAGAATCAGAGTCCTCCTCAGAGTCTGAAGCCTCTTCTACATCTTCTGAGTCACTGTCTGACCCGCTGAGCTCCACCAGAGCTACGTCCTGAGGGCAAGAGGGAGAAAACACGAGACTCAGTTGAACCATACAACAGAAGAAGAAGAAAACCTACTGGCAGTCTTTTTAAATGTACATCTGGGTTTTCTAGTTCAGGAGAAGGGGGCAGGCAGGAAAGCTTACATTTACCAGCACTCACCATCTCTATGACCCTCTGCGCCTCCTCCACGTTCTCTATATCAAAGCATCCCGCAGGAGCTTTTTCAATCTGCTGCTTCAGTTTCTCATTGGCCTCGGCCATCTGAGGCAGGAAGCTCTGCAGCCGATCCAACACTGACACGAACAAAACATCGTCACACCTCTGGCTCAAATGAGTGTATAAATAAATCATGCAAGTGTAAGACCTAAACGGTGACTAATAGCGAGACAGAACACAGAGAAGTGATGTCTGGTCTCACCGCTGCTTCTTGGGACTCTCTCTGTCTGCAAGGAGCTGCCAGCCTTTGGCTTGAGGAGGAGCTTCTCACTGAGACCTGGCAACAAACAAGCTCACAATGAGTTATAATAGTAATCTGGGGTAAAATCAAGACAGGCAATTTTGCAAAGATTTATCATGTTGATATCAGAAAACATCCTTAATAGTAATATCCTGATGATGAATTTAACCATATTCCCTAATCCTATGCCTAATAAAAGGGTTTATTTTTCAGCATTAATCACACTCAACTGTGCAGAAAACAGTATAAAATTATATCAGAAAGGTTAACTGTGTAAACAACTTATTCATAACATTTACATTTTATTCCTTGGATAATAGCAATTATAGTGATTTTTTACTGAACATTTTTACTTGTCAAAAGCATTTCCAGAATAAGATCCGAGCAATAAGATAAGCTGAAACTTTGATCGCAGAGGGGAAATTTAGTGATGGACAGACATTATTTAGCAAGGTTATATTAAAGGTACAAAAAATTAACGGTTGTGTAGAAGATAAACATAAACATATACATACATATATAGAAAAACATATACAATCGAGGTAGAGAGGGATGGTGGATGAAGTTCTATAAACATCATGGCTATCATGAACGATTAACAACCAATATAACATCTCCCATAGGAATGAAACGTTTAGATACCGGTAATGTGAGAGAAAATCCCTACCAGAGGGTTTAATAGAGAAACCCACCAGGAAAACTTTCATGGCACATTGCTGCTCTTACGAAGAAACACGTACAACGTCAGACATTTAGAAGTTACACCTGAATCAGTGAAAGAGCTTAGAGGAGCTTTGGTTGCTTAACTTTTCAGTGTATCGTAGCTAAACATGGGTTTTTAACAATTGTCATGTCTTCCACCATTTTAGCTACTAAAAAAGAAGTAGAATTCAAACCTCCTCCGTTCCCACATGACAGCAAAGCCTGTGAACTTGTTTTCTTGATGTTTAATTCCATTTTAGACACGACACGACAATGTTTTCATCGGCATGTGTTACAAGTGGGACCAACATCCGGGTTAAAGGTAAGAAACTAAACATTTAACATATGATTTATATAGCGCCCTCTACTGTTAAGGAAGAGCTCATGAAACTAGACTGTAAAAGGAGGCTGAAACAATGACACTGAACGAACAAACGAACGAAAAATGTTATTATGAAAAAGTTTACAAAAACACACACATACCTTATTCTAGGCTGACGTAACTTATCGTTTAAAGTAATAAACCAATGAGCCGCATTACAAAAAAAGGGCAACTGCTAAAAGCAAAAATGTGCTCTGCGACTGCGCACTACAATCAAAATATCTGTGGCACTTTTTGCTCCAATTGGATTGTTCACATTGCAAGAGATCTCACTCTGGCTTGCTTTTTCTGTCGCGATACCAGTCGAAGAGAGTTGACCTTCTACATTTTAATGAAAATCTAGTACAACATGAATTCATCTTTGTTGAAAGTCAAGAGCTAATTTGATTCAATTGAAACCCAGTGTTTTAGATAGTATCGCCATCATTACTTTATACAAATCGGTGTATGAAATCTGGAATGATCAAAGACCTGATAAGACCCGAAGGAAACATCTTCCCATTTTTTCTGCATACTGTGCTTTCTTTTTAACTACGTTACATTAAAAGTGATTTGCGTTCCTTCTGTGAAATTAGGTAACCCGCAGGCTATGTAAAACTTCCTTTGCTTTCTGTGTGAATTACACGTACCATTTTCAAAACTGGGTTGGTCATTCCTTCAGCATAGACGAGCTTCGGTGGCACTTTAAGCTCTGACGCGGCTTTCTGGCTGGTTGACTGTCAGGGCAGAGGACTCGCATCTCTCCTCCTGGATAAAATGTCTTCGTAGCGGAAAGGTAACTTATGGAAAAAAATAAAATACGATGACTAGAGGCATTGCTATGTTTTGCTTTTGTAAGCTAACACTGGACATCGTACTTCCCCGGTAAAAACGTAAGAAAGTAGGGAGCCATGTTTCCTAGTGTTTTCATTCTTTCACAGCTAGCTAACATAGCATGGTGTTAGCTAACATAAACAAACATCCACGACTAGCCAAAATTTTATTTTTGGAATGTTTATCTGTAAACAGTAGCTTGCGCCATACGAAGGTGTTAAACGAAATCGCCTGCTAGAAATGTAAAGACCTGACGCTGAGACAAACAGGTAATATCAAAGGCCTGAAGAATGATGAAGTGCAGATATAATTTAAAGGTAGTCAAACTAACGTTATGTTATAACAAATGGTCTCCGGACTGCATCATCGGTATAAGTTAAATACAGTTTTTTTCTTTGAAAGGCGTATTTTCTGCTTTAGCTTCTACTCTCTGCCAACTATGTTGAAGATTCCCTTCACTTTAAATGTGTTGCCGCATTGATGAGATCTAGCATTATCGTTGTGGCTTTGTAGCTTTGGTTTCACTTCTGCTTTGAAATAAACTAATGCTACGCTTTCTGCCTGCACAACATTCGGAGTAATGGAGAACTGTAAGATGTGCTTATAGGCTGAGGGTGCGAACAAATTGTCCAGCACTGAATTGTAAGACCTTCTCAGTAACAAGAGACCAAATGTCTCTCACACTGATAAGATCTTCAAGATAGAAAAAGCTTCTGCAATGATGTGGGCATTTTGTTTCAAACTCCTCACTCATGTTGCGGCAAAGTTGCAAGCCAGTCTGCAGTTCATTAGAAAACAGCTGCTTCATATTGATAGTGTTTTCTGGTTTCTGAGTGAGGAGGTTTTGTCCCTCTTCATGATTCAGCTGTTCCGCTGCAGTACTGCTTCAGGCTGTTTTTTTTCCTGTTTTCCCAGCTATTCTCTCCTCTGTTGTCTTTCCTTGTGCATTTTCCTCAGGCTGATGAGTTCCTGTATCCAATTTCTAATATGGACAGTGCACCTGAGCAAGTGTAGACCAGTTTTACTGTGTGTCATTTTTACACTACTCTCAGACTGGATGACAGGAGATGAGACACTGCAGCCGTAGACCACATCATGAGTATCCAGAGTCTGGGAGGAGCTATAGGGGAGTCCCTGGGCTCTAGCCTGACGGTGCGTATGAGTGGAGCAGGTGGCGGTTGGAGTGCTCTCTCCTTGAAACCTGTTTCGTCTGGGCGGATTACCTCTCTGTTCCAGACGATGGTGCCCACCGGTTATACCAAGCTACAGGAGGAGCGACTAGCCATGGTGGACCTCGGAGCTAAACCAGAGGCCGGCTCGCTCCAGAACGGCTATAGACAAGACACATCACACGTAGAAGGCAGACGGCTCATGGACCGGGCTTCTCGGTCCTCTGTGACCTTATCAGACTGTGGAGACGGAGGCTACTCTGAAACAGAACCCATGCTGGCTGAGAGGAGGCTCTCCGGTGAGGAGGCAGATGCAGAGGAGGAAGAGGATGAAGAGGAAGGGCTGACATCTGATGTGCACAATATGCCCAAGGAGTCGCCGTTGGCCATGGCGCTGCAGATTTTGGTGCCTTTCCTGCTAGCTGGATTTGGAACTGTATCAGCTGGAATGGTGCTGGATATTGTGCAGGTAAGCTAAGCTACAATACAGCTATTATTCAAACAACAAGCAGCATAGTTCAGAGCTTAAGACAGGGTGGTATTAAAGGTTAATTCCAGTTCATTATTTTTGGACCATTGTTTTTGTCAATTATGTGTTAACACAGTTTTCAGCACAGAGTTACTGAGATATGGTAACATCGTATCATCACCAGAACAAAGTCTGAAGGGGCAAAAAAACATGATCAGTCAGACAGGCGGTAAAAAGCCATGGTTTTATCTGAATCATGTCATTTGGTGGTAAAAGCTGAAAGGGGGTGCACTTTTAATGCTGTAATAATTCTTCACTGCTCAGGAAAAAAACATTGTGTACATACCTACACTATTGACAGTAGGTCCAAGTTTGTCTTTTTAAACAACTTTTTTAACAAAACAAGGAAACGCGACAAGCTTGATGCTTTTCGGTTCCTTTTTTTCTTACAAATATCATAATCACACATCCTAAACATAGTTATTAGTTATTTAAGCGTTGATATGTAATGATAAGGAAGTAATTGAAGAAGAAGAATGGATAAAAGATCAAAATCCAACCAAAAATACAGAGGGGGAAAAAAAATGCTGAAATACCATAATATAACCTGAATTAATTTTGTCCAATGAAAACCGCAGAGTCCCTAATAATGGAATGGAGTAAAACACTAAATTGTCTTTAGTGCATTTAGTGCATTATCTTTAGTGCATTTCACAATGGGAGGGATTTGGTGAAGCAACTTTTACATATATAGCATTTTGTTATGATGTTCAATTCAGTTCAATTCAAAAGCGCTTTATTTGTCCCCAGGGGGCAATTTAAAGACAATGTAAATGTTGATATTGTAAACTAGAAATGAAGTATTTCTGTTTTTTGAGACTTCTCCTACTTGGATGTTTTTAAAAGAGAAGCAATTGACATTTATGCATTTGGAGTTATGTAAGGATCTCCATAAGTTCTGGATTAAGTCACAAGTAGAAAACATGTGCTTAAAAAGGGTCAACAGCTCCTCCACCTTGGTTTTCTTTTATTTGCGGGAGTATCTTTCATGTATTTTTGCCTTTTATTAATCCACCAAAGGTGCATACGACTCAAGTTGTTAACCAGAAGTAAAGTACAGGTTGCCAAAAATTACTGACTCTAAAACATGTTTCCAGTTTGACAGGTTTGGTTTTTTTAATTTTAAACAAACAAACCTTTCTGTCCGCATTCAGTGTGTGTCTTACTGAAAGGTGTGTATACATTGTGTGTATTGCCAAGGTCTAACAATCATGCTGAATGCATTTATCTCATCATAAAACCTTTGCAGATATAAATGATAACATTTTAAGTCAAAACATGGAGCCACTCATAAAAACTCCATAGAGCTACTAGTGGTCAAAAACTTCACACGATATCTTTAACTTTGGGTCCACCCGCTTGTGTTTGAAAGCCCTAAAAAAAAATCGACTAAACAGAGCTGAAATTAAAATGATGTTGTCAAAGTAATTTTCATCTTTTCAGTAGCTGATCTCATTTCATCACTGTTTCTTGTTTTTGTGGACATATATGCTTATAACACTTAGCTCAGGGAGTGTCTTTGTCTTGTTTGCAGATGTCACCAGTGGTTTGTGCCTGCTAAGCACACCACAAAAAAGTGTTCTTATTCCACTCAACTAACAAGTTGACAGTGAGCAGCAAATCTTGTTCACTTTAGAACAGACTGCACATTTAAACACTTGATGCCTTTTACGGTCATAACTGCCAGGATTGCTGACAAGAGTGACAGAGCAGTCTGATGCAGTTAGATTTAGGCTACGGGTTCTCAAGTACAAGTGCAAATAAGGACTTTGCCTTCTCCAACTGATAGGGTATCATTTAAATTTGAGTGTCAAATGAGATTGAGTGAAAGCATTAGTAATTAGAGGGTCAGACACGTTATATAAATTTAGAGTTTATTCTTTGCTTGTGTCATTTTTGTTTTCAGCACTGGGAGGCCTTTCAGTACATCACAGAGATCTTCATCCTGGTTCCCGCTCTGCTCGGCCTCAAAGGAAACCTGGAGATGACTCTGGCCTCAAGGCTGTCCACAGCGGTGAAACAAACACGCACACACTCACACACGCATTGACTTTTCTCCGAGCACAGTCAGAAAGGCACGCTACCAGGACAGTATCTTTTATGTGCGGGATGAAACATGAGGGACAAAGTAAAGTGAGGTTTTGGACTTTGTCAATAAAGAGTTTAGGCAAGTGGAAGTAGATGACAGCATACTGTGATCACTTTTGTGATGTAACAGTCGGCTTCCGTGGCTGAAGAGCTGACGTCCCATATGTACTCCCATGATGAAGTTTCAGCTGAGTTGAAGGAGATATACAGACAGTAGTTCCTGACAAGAGCTTGTCTGTTTTTCTGCCTGTAGATGGCATCTTTAATTTTCTGACACAACTTGTTCTTGTTGTAATTAGGTGGCTGTCCAGCATCTTTTTTGCAGTGACTCAGCTACCATTTGCCTATTTCTTTAGCACTCCAGGCCAGCGCAATGGACCGAAACCTAGTTTAAACTTACTTCTTTATTTTGCTCCATTAGAAAAGTTGGCGTCAAGGGGTTCCCAGTCAGCCTGATGACATGTCTCTCTGGCTGCTGTGGATGGTACACAAGATGTGTAATGTTATTGTGTGTGGGTGTATTTGTTTGTGTGGCGTTACATCATTTTTGTGGTGGTGTCTCATCTCCACAGGCTAAGCCTGCTTCAGTGTACAGTAGTCATTGGTCATCTCTGTGACACACTAGAGCTGTTCCAGTCTATAATTACAGTTCAGACAATATGTACTGTGGCAGGTGTAACATAAGCTTCAGTGCAACTGTCCCCCTTCAAAATTCAAGTAATGATTACTGTGGAAAGTTTCAAGTAAGAATTATTTTGGAGCCTTTAGATTGGATTTTGGTGTGGATTAGGACTTAGTCTAGGAATTTGCTGATGCAGCAGAGTGAGAGCTGATTTCCTGCAGAGGGAGGTGAGACGGGCTGCTGCAGCCAGGACGGCTGAACAGTAAGAGGGCTTTGACTTCTCAGAGCAAAAGCTATAAAAACGAGGAGCAGGAAGGAGGTGTGCCGCTTGACTTTTGCGGCATGTGACTTCCCGTGCTCTCCACAAACCTTTGTATTTGCAGTCCCAAAAGCACTTCCTCAGCAGAACCTGTAAAAGATTTCTCAGTGTTCGTCCCCACTACTCGGTTTCTGCGAAGCTGAACAAGTTACCGAGCAGAATTCTCTCTTTGTTTGTTTTATTTGCTCCTCCTGTTGGCCCCATGGCTCCCCACATACAGGCTCCACATTCACAGTGCTGTGTCAACACGGACAGCAGAGCTCAGTATGAGCTGACACCCCTCAGCGGTGTCCCAGAAAACTGTTTGTCTTTGGGTTACTGTTGTTGTCCTCCTCCGGTTGTGACGCAGACAGTGAGCCACAGTGGACAGCATAACTAAAACATGTGGCAGGACTTTTCCAAATTACCATCGTTATTGGTTATTGAAAATATTGTTACTTGCATAGCACATAGTATTTACAGAATGTTAACTGAAGTTTGACAGAGAGCTGAGACGAGACAGGACCGAGGATAGGACAGGATGAAGCCTGTCCAGTCCAAAGGCGTATTTATTCCATTTTAAAACCATGGCTCACTTTCAGCTCAATTTTTTTAAAAGATTAAAAGATATTGTTTAAAGTTGAAGCAGCAGAGGCTGAGATATCCTGACAACTTCTCCATATTATGGTGAAAACTCCCCAAAAAAACTAAACCCTCCATTTCCCATAATGCCTTCCATTAGGCCTTCCCTGACTGATATATGACCACATCTTTTAAGCTTGATGGCTCCATTTAACAGTGCGGGTTTTCTTTTTGTCCAATCCTAAGCAGAAATGACTCATTGTTGTCGCTTGAGTTATTTTCTAATATCTGACAAAGCTCCTCTATAGCGACAGAAGAGAGTTTCCACAGCCTGTTTACCATGACTACTGTACCAATGGTCATGTATAACACGAGGAATATCTCTGTAATTGATTGGTTGAATGGTAGAAAATAAATCGCCCAGATAACCACTTAATGTTTTGAGTATCTTCAAAGCAAACATAACAAATATTCTCAAATGAAAATATTTGCTAGAAAATAACATGATTTAAATTAAATTGCTCTTCTAAGGTGGTCAAATCATTTTCAGACCTCAGCTCAGTTGAAAATGTATTTCACATGTGAGAGACCAAACTAAAGCTGAAACAAGCAGTCCAGGTCTGACAGAACATCACCAGTTTCTGTGGGTTGTAGACTTCAGACTGCAAACCGTCTGACATCAAACATTCGCTATGATTAATTTATTTCAAGTGGATTTAATAGTCCAAGTAAGGACTAATCAGCCTGTGAAAACACTGACATTTCTCTGCTTAAACTTTCCAGACATATTTGCCTTACATACTGGGGCTGTGGAGTTTTAAACATAATTTTGCATAAACAGCGTTTGCATATCGGTAGGATCCAGTGTTGTAGGAGCTTGATCCGTATTAGGGGCTGAAAATCGTCATATCTTGGCCTGTGCTAATCTGATTGATTAGAAATGGCCCCCAGCTTTCTGGAAGGGCAATACTAAATCAATGGAGCACCACTTTAAATTCATGATAGTGTGTGAATGCAGTTTTGGTCCTCTAAATTTTTGTATTATAGTGTATAATAAGGGCTGCAGGTTAACAGGTCATGAAAGCTCATAGAATGCTACTGCTTTTTCTTTATGTCCCCCCCACACACACACACCAACAGGTGAATGTGGGCAAGATGGATTCTCCCATAGAGAAGTGGAATTTAATCATAGGCAACCTGGCACTGAAGCAGGTAAACACACGCTCACACACACACTCACACATTCACTGACACGTACAGCCAATATTGCCTTTTCATTAAAAATGAATCGGTGATTGTTAGAGTCAGTCCACAATTCTCATATTTTTATTAGCTTTGCAAAATTTGCACAATGAATGCAGACAACTTCAGAGATTTAAAATAATCAAAGTATTTCATATCGACACAAAACTTCACCTACATACTATCATATTTATGTAATGCCATGGATGTTATATGGTATGTAATGCTGCTGATGCACGTTCCCTTTACCGACAGACGTAATGGGTTGGCCCCAAGTGGGCGTTAACCCGGACTGTTTTATTGATCTGTGTACAGGATCTACTAATCATCTACCCAGTTGCTGATAAACATACCATAACACATGAAACTTTATAGTGTTGAGAGAAGGTGTTTGTCTGATATGTTACGCAATAATCTGTCAGCTGAAGTGTTATGTAATGGAGTGGAAAAGTCTACCTGGACCTGATGTTAGTTACAAAATTCAATGTCACCTACATAAAGCAACTCCTTTGCTAATCCTGTAAAGCACTGCTGTCGCACACATAGTCGCACATCCCCCTTGCCTCTCTCCTCCAGGTTCAGGCCACCGTGGTGGGTTTTCTGGCCGCTGTAGCAGCCGTGGTTCTCGGTTGGATCCCAGAGGGAAAGTTCCAGATGAGCCACGCTGTGCTGCTGTGCTCCAGCAGCGTGGCCACGGCCTTCATAGCCTCCCTGCTGCAAGGTAAACACTCACAAGAGCCGAATACCATGGTTTAAAATAAACCATTTATGCTTGTTGCCGTTAAGAAGCTGGGTCACTTCACAGACAGTCCGACCTCACGTGCGTTCAAAAAGAAACGCTCATTTCTTAATGACAGATTTGTGTCCATAATAATACCTGAATGTGCTCCACCCTACCTGTGTCATGTTCAGGTATCATCATGGTGGGTGTAATTGTGGGTTCGAAGAAGACTGGCATCAACCCAGACAACGTTGCCACACCCATTGCCGCCAGTTTTGGTGACCTCATAACCTTGGCGATCCTGGCGTGGATAAGCCAGGGCCTCTACAAGTGCCTGGGTATGTGAACAGTTGCTAACCTCATAAAACCTCTGTAGACATAAACATCTGTCCCATATTACAGACCACATCCTAATCATACGTGGTGTATGTGTCACATGCCGATCTGTACAGCATACCGTTTTTTGTGGTGTGCACACAGGAAATCAACATGCTTAACATTTTATATTGTGTAGTCTGTAATGAGTCTTCAGGCGACAACTAAATTATTTTGAAGCTCCTAAGGAAGTTGGAGAGTTGCAGCCTGCACTGACCACTGTTCAGTAATGGTAATTGTGTTCAACACGCAAAACAAACAATTTATGGCTCGATCCCAGAAGGGACCTTTTTTTTTTTTACAGTGTTAACTATTTTGGCAGTGGAGGGAAAAAATAAAGGAAATGCATGCAACATTTTCAAAGGAGGATGTCACAGATTTTGAGTTTTGAGTTATGTCATGCAGATGATGTGTATGGATGAGACAGCCAGAGATTACGTTGTGTGCTCCAGAAGATGCGCGATGATTGCCTTGAGAAGTGTGAGTTTATCTTAATTGGCCGCAAGGTTTCTACAAGAGGCATCAAGCCAGAGGGGAAATATTGATTAAACTCTGTGAAGGTCATCAAGGAATTGTCAAGAGCCGGGCCAGATCCCAGAAATTGGTATGGTGGCCGGATATCTCTGCCCAGATCAAAGAGACAATAGACAAATGTGAAATATGAGTCACAGAACACATTACAGACAGCCACTGATCCAGAATACAGTCCCAGACTGTGTCAAAAGGTAGGGATGGTTGAGTGGTCAAAAAAAAAAAAAAAAGACGTCTCACATCACTCACTGCGGATTATTTTCCAAGGTAGCAGAGCTGAAGCTACCATTCAAACTTTGTAGGAGACTTTCGCTCATGGTGGCTTTCCGGAGACTGTAGTATCTGACAGCAGGCCACAGATCTCATCAGAAACATTTGTAACATTTGGACAAGAGAGCGGCTTCACGCACGTCACAAAGCAGTGCTCGCAATCCACAAGCAAATGACGAAGCTGAACGTGTTGTTTAGACTGTCAGTTACCGATGAAGGGAAACCTGCACGCATCACTGCCCCAGTCAGTAAATGTTATTGTTCGCTAACTCCACTTTGTCCCTTCACCTTCGTTATTATTAGTTTGCTGTTTCACAGCACGTCTTTTCTCCCCAAAAGGGGCCATGATTGTTTGATGACTGGAAATGATGTATGTATGTCTGCTCTACAACAGCTGTGAGTTACTTCAAAAGTGGAGTCCTTCCTTTCTTTTTATACAATTTCCTGTACGTTACTCATGCGTACACGTGGTGATGTGATGTTAATGTTAAAACGATTGATCATTTAGTCCAGTTTTTAGTTGTAATAAGCATTGGATTGAATTAACATAAACACATTGACAATCTTATATGTTTTTAGAATTGAGCTGGTCCATCATCTGATATCTGCTTCTTGGTGTGCTCTGTATTTAGACACTTCCCTCAGTCAACCACTAGAGGGCCCTCCTGCCTCATACTGTAGCTGTGGCGCACATTCTTCGTGTTTAATTCATATCACAGCCAGACCCGTGTTGCACCACCTTGAATTACTTAACACAGTGTATACTGGAAGCTGTTAGCTCTTGGAAAGCATTTCATACTACCTAACCCTGTCAGGTCTAGTTGTATGACACAGATGTTGACTACTGTGAAAGGAACAATTGAGTGCTGTGACCTAAATGTATTAAACACACTTCAGATTTCATATTTCCTTGGCAGGGCAGTGCAGTGAGGCTGTCTGGTTGTGTCACTCTCAGGACAGTGCCTCTGTTGTTCTTGAGCCCAGCCAGGCTGACTCTTTCCCTCTAAATTGGAACTAATGGTCAGTTAACTCTCAACTAGACAGAATTTAAATCGAGCGATTATCTATGCAGATAAAAACTTAATGCCTCTAATGCTTCTAATTTTCAGGCAAAGCACAGGAGAGATGAGACGCCATGGAGATATAGTAGCTACAGGAGCCAAGTCAAGTCCAGTCAGGTTTATTTATAAAGTGCTTTCAACAAACAGGATTGTTACAGAGAGTTTCAGTGAGAGAGCTCAACAATAGATAAAAGCAGGGATAATGAGAGCATGAGAGAGTACAAACACCAAGAAATGGGGCCAGAGCTTGTGAGTGTGCACAGTACATTGGTGTGAATGTGGCAGGCATGTGGCATTGGGTTGTTTCAAGGCAGTCCATGAGGCAATTCAATCCATAATGTAAACAAAATGGGAAGAAATTGATGATATTAATAAATCAGGGTGGGTCTAGATTCAAATATTGAGACGCTGGCTGTATTTACACCTGCAGATCGGGGGTCTTGTTTAAGTCACATATCATAAAATGATGAAAAATGGCCTATTATAACAAAGACAATATGGACAGTATTCTTTAGTATTTTTATTCACTACATCATTACGTGGAGCCATAAGCTGGCAGAAGGTTGTGCCTGAAAAACGTACCACAAAGCAGTTTAAATGTCTGCATTAATGGCTTCTAATATATTTCACAGGCAACTTGAAATAGCAATTTTCAACAAAAATACCACATAGATTTGCAAAGTGCAAGTGGTCCCTGATACTTTCTGTAAATTTCCATAAATGTTTCATATAATCAGTGTTCCTCAGTAGAAAGTAATTTAATGATAATTCAGTGGCATTACTGTTTTAATAATTTATTCAGTTTTTATTATTAACTTTTTCATCAGCTTGGCGTGATCCTTGATCATTAGACCCTCACTTTCTTTTATGTTTTGTACTTGTCCGCATTGAGTCGTGAGAGAGATTTTTTTTCTGTAGCTGCTAAATGCTCCATTATTTTCACCGGCTAGTTGCGAACTGTGCCTGTCTGCTGCCTGCTGCCAGACAGGAAGTGCTCTGTGGCTTTATGAGAGCCTATCCATTCATACATTTTTTTTTTTTGTTCTTATCCAGTGTCTGGGTACAGTTGCAGCTGGTTAAGCAGGGTATTCCAGATGCCCCTTTCTCCAGTAATGTTTTCCCATCTCCTCCTTGGGAATCTCCATATGTGAAATATATAATCCCTCTTCCCAGTTGGTCATGTCTGGAAAACCTTCAAAGGATGCATCCAAATCAGAGGCCTGAACCACCTCAGCTGGCTCCTTTCGATGTGAAGGAGCAGCAGCTCTTCTATGAGCTCCTTCCGGGTGGCTTAGCTACTCTCTCTGTCTCTAAGGCTGAGCTGAGCCACAACTCATTTTGCCGACTGTATCTGTGCTCTCAATCTTTCAGTCACTGCCCACAGCTCATGAGCGTAGGTGACGGTTAGAACAGTGACTGAAAAAAAAAAACCACATCAAAAAACACCTCCCGACTCGGGTCTCTCGTCAACACAAATGTGCTGACGTCACATCAATCTGCCTGTCTATGTCATGCTCCATTTTACCGTAACTTGCGAATAAGATCCCAATCTAGAAGACTTTTTGGTGAAAGCACCTGCTCGCCATGACTGGAAAAGAGGTTGATGAGAGCACCAAGGGTGAACCAAAACGGTAACATTGTTGGCCGTCAAACTACAACATTTAACAGAAAGATGCTAAAAATCTGGGTAGAGCTAAGGGTAAAGGCAGGTTCTAGTCAAAGTTTTCTTTTAAGTTTGTCACTATTTCACACTACCTGTCTTCATTTTAATCAATATTAATATATAAAGTGCAGCTTTAAGCTGAGTGACTAAGTAGTTCCTTACCACAAGCCTCTATTGGCCTTTAATCAAAGATCCATATATTTTCTAACTAAGTTGCTTATCTTTTATACTGATGATTCACCCAGTAGGGCTTTATATCCTTCAGCAACCTGTGTGAAATGGAAAATAAGTACAAGCAATATTTGTGCATCTTGTCATTCCTCAGCTAAAGGAGGTAGTTGGTAGCTGCGCTGTTCTTGTTCCTGGCAGAGGGTTTTAGCCAAATGTATTCCACCAGAGATGGACAGGAATATCAAATGTTTGCTCATTGGTTTATTCACGGCAACATGGGTACCAGATGGCAGAGTGTCAGAGGTTTATGTAAAGAGTTTAACCTGTAGAAGACCTTAATTAGAGCATGGCTGAGCCCGCTTACTCTGTGCATTTTAACTCAGTATCAGATTCCCTGTCAGTGTCTGCAGCTTGGTTAGGGAGCTGGGTTGTGAAACAAGCTCCCAACAAAGCTCCCCTCTCAAATGTGCGCCTCAGTATATCTGCCTCAGCTTTATATTTTAGGACTGAAGGTCTGCTCGAGCCCATTATACTCTGAGCTGAACAGTGGGCCCTTTCTGTTCTCCTGCTATGAGAGCCTGGAGATAATAAATCTGGGACTGTTCTCCTAATGACAGTTATTTAGTGCTTGGAACAGAACTGCTGAAAACATCTGGTGGCAGCTCTAAGCAGGTGCTTTACCATAATTACTCTTTAAAAATAGTTGCATTGTGCTATATTGTAGTTTGAACTAATTTAAACACTAAGTGCTAACTTGTTCATACACAACATTCATACATAACCATTTCTTCAGCTTTTTGAAAGTTGCCTGGAACATGTAAGCCTTTTAAAGTGACATTTAAGTAAGTGACATTTACTATACATGTACTATATATTACATTTACTATATATAAAGAGTTGAACATGTTGAACAATCGATAGCTAAGTACCCAACCAAAGACAAACCTTGCTCATCTTGTGCTTATTCTCTTCAGTCTTACCTCTTTAAGTGTAAAACCTTGACTAACAGCTGAATTGTGTCTGCCCCAAGGTTTCTGCCTTCTAAAAGGCAGTTTTTCCTCACCACTGTCGCCAAGTGCTTGCTCAAGGGAGAATGTTGGGCTCTCTGTATTACAATTTAATTAAAGAGTTTGGTCTAAACCTGCTCAAATTGGAAAGTGTCATGAGATAACTTTTGTTGTGAATTGGCGCTATATAAATAAACTGAATTGAATTGGCATTACTGCTTTCCACCATCTTTTTGGCCAACCAGTCAGGATTACACCCAGTGACAGCTTTAACTTGGCGCTCCATCCCCCCACTTTATCACTAAATGTCGCTAAGGGAGTAATTACCTGTATTACTGACTGTCTGGCTAGCTAGCTAAGGTTGCTAGGTAACGATAGCTTGTGAAATTTGGAAAAATCAAGGGTAAAGAACACTGATCTTGGAACTTCTGTTTCCTGTAGTGTGTCATATTTTAGCCAGCAGATATCACTGTCGAGATTTCCAACCATTGTTTCTATGTTCCCAATTGAGCTGCTTCACTGTAGTTTTTAAAAAATATATCTTAAAAATAGGCTACATTACCAAAAAAATTTCCCAATGCTTAGACCCATGGAGGGGGGTCAGCTGAGACCCGACAGGCTGCTGGACTTTGAATATGCCCTTTCCTGTTGAGAAGCCAAAACATAATTATAAAAGTCTTGTTTAAGACGTTTTATTATTGCAGTTAAAGAATAAGAGTCCATTAAAGGCCCTTGACCCATGTTTGGCATGTTAATTCAGCAATATTAAGCTTTGATGTGTTGTAAAATACAGACAGAATAAAATTTGTTGAAACCATGTTTCCTATCCTCAAACCAAGTTACCCAAAAAAATCATTTTGGTATTGTGACTGATAGTCAGGTATCATATGGAACTCTAGCCAAAACTGTCTTAACAGTATCTTTAGGTTTCCCCAGTGCATGCAGGGATAGGCTCCAAACTCCCACCAACCAAAGGGGGAAAAATGACAGCATCTGTTCTTTTCCCCCAGACTCCTACCCATATGTATCATCACTGGTGTGCGCCTTCTTCATGTGTCTGACTCCTCTGTGGATCGTCATCTCCTCCAAGCACCCAGCCAGCCGCACCCTGCTCTACTCCGGATGGGAGCCAGTCATCACTGCCATGGTCATCAGCAGGTGTGTGTGTTCGTGTGTTAAACTGTGTGTGTGTGTGTGTGCTTAGTCTTCAAAGGGGAAAGAACAGCTATTCTGCGTCTGAGGCTTCCAGTGTCTGGTTTGCTTGATGACTCATCCCCTAAACAAATTGCAGTACCCGAGCACATACACCCTCGGGTCCCCTTGAGCCTGGCAGCCTTACTAATACAGCCGGGAGGAAGGGATTGATTGTCTCGCTCGCTCACGCACACTTTTCTTGTGCTCGCCTGTCAACACTCAGTGCAGGTGATCCCACATTTCTCAGGCATTTTGAGAAGAAAATGCAAATATTGGCTTTGCACACCATAGGCTTAAAATGACTGAAAAATCTTGAATTCTTTCTCTTGCGTCTTCCACTCTCTTAATCTTCACTATTCAGTACAGCTGATGAAGCATTTTTAGTGACATTTGTAGAGCAGTAAACAAATTCATTGTGGACATCATTTAGATGAAGACAATGCACTATCTCTCTCTTTCCATGCTTCTTTTTGTTTCTCTCTCTCTCACACACAAACACACACACACACGCACACACACTAACACCAGTTAATGATCTTATTATGTTGTGTCCTGCAGCATTGGAGGACTCATCCTGGACAAAACAGTGTCTGACCCAAATCTGGCTGGCATCGTAGTGTACACCCCGGTTATCAATGGTAAGTCACAGTATTGGCTTTGCTGTCTCCTTCACTCTGAATGGCTTCAAGGTGTCACTGTTTGATTTGCAATAGCTTGCCTCTGAGGCACGAACAGACAAGAAGAATCTGGTCAAAAGGTTTTAATATGATAGGTTCCTAAATCCTGTGGGATTTAGCAGACACATATTTGTATGTGAAGAAAACTCAAAGCTTGTTTGATTTCTCTAATCAATTCTCTGATTGTCTTTGGTTGAAGTGCAAGACACAGTTCACAAGAGTCAGTATGTCAGTAAGGATCCAGGTTGATTAATATTTGTAAATTTGAGGTCAGTTTTAAATGATTTGCCAGTCATGGTCCTCCGACAATGCATCCTAATGACTCTGGCGTTTCTCCTGACTTTTCCTCGAACACATCGTCAGGTCTAAGTTTTAATTTGTCCCACACTTTGATTTATGACCACATGCCTGGTAAACATCAGCATGTTAGCAGTGTCGTTGTGAGAATGTTAACATGCTGATGTGTGCATTCATTCTCAAAGCACAATTGTGTAGTGTAGTGTAGCCTCACATTACTGTACAATGTTGAATTGGGCATTAAAGGGCATTCTCTCTCCATGGGGCTCTGTGGTATTGGACCGTCTTTCAGGATTTGGGGCTCGGCCCCTTACTTCCTGTGAAAGTTTTAGTGCTTCAGTATACTAAGACATACAGTATATCTACATTCTCCTCTCTCTCATTTATTCTCTAAGAGGCCCACAGGAAATGGGCATAGCATTTTAGCATGTTGTAAAGTCAGTGATGTTTACTGTCTTTTTTACTCACTTTTCATCAACCTTCTAACTCTCGTTTACATGCTTATAATAAAAGAACTTCATTTGGTGACATTTTCTGGAATGACTTTCACCACTTGCTCAAACCGTTATGTGATGATGCTCTGCAGCTGTGTAGGACTCTAGTGTAGTGTTCTGTGTTGCTGGTGAAAAAATTGTCCTCTTATGTTGGTTTTTGAATTGTGGTTGGATTTCTGCTAAAATCTGCAAATGATGGGGTTGCTCTTATTTCTATGAGACTGAGTAGTACTAAGGCATCAAAGATATTCTTCTATGATATATATTGCAATATGAATATAAATACAGGAAATCAAGCCAGATACATGTAGTGTGTTATTCACTTAAAGATACAAAGTTAATCATACTTTCACCATTTTGCGACCTTTGGTTCAGTCCTCTCCCAGCTATGGGACATATTTGTAAATCGCTGCATGCATTTTCAGATCTGTCTCACAGTGTAGCAACAGCAATGTGGACAAAAACAGCCAACAGCCATGGAGTGAAGAAGGAATTCCTTGAATAAAATGTAACATGTATAAAACTTTAAGAAGTGAGTAGTTGAAAGGCCTTTAAATGGAATTCTTCTGTCTTAATAGGCAGCAGCAATACACTTATTTTACAAATCAGATGGCAACAAGCTGTTTAACTTCAGTTTCAGTGCACATAAACTCTGTCTGTTTGTCTCATTTTTCCATCTCAGCAATTAATGCAGTCTTTGACCTTTGGAGCTGAGCTATAGACAAAGTGTTAAAACACAAGATGAATGGCACGCCATAGAGTCTATTTGTCCGGTGCTGTGCAGCTCGCAGGTGTGAATGTGAAAGCAGGAGAAGCAAGTGTGCTCAGTTAACAGTCCCTGGATAAATGAAGGTTACTAAATAAAGACTCCAAATGTTCATCAGCATAAATAAGATACCTAATGAGACTGGTTTAGGCATTCGGCCACAGTCCCGTCTGTCTCCACTTCACTAAACTGGTCCTCCTCCATTTCCCCTTCCTTCTATCTGCCACTGCTAACTGGCTCATCCACGGCTGCCAGGGGCCTGGCACCTCCACAGCAAGAGATAAGCTTTTAATTTAAATGGAATTAATGAGAGACATTTAACGAGATGGAGTACGATTCCGACTCTAATTGGTTTTCCGCTGAGATGTATTCCAGGCAAAAACGGCTGGGGAATCAAGTGTGTGTGTGTTTGTGAGGGCAGAGATGTTTTATTTTGTGTGTGCAGTGTCAGAAAAATACAGGTCTCGGCAAACTTTTTAACCATCTCTCTGATTTCCATCATTTTGTTCCTGGGTAACTACACAGTGAGACAGTCTGCTCATGCCATTCAGCTGATTAAAATGCACTGTGGTTCCTGTTGTAATAAAAAAATACAGTTGAACAAAGGGCAGACAGAAGAGAAGCTGTGAAAAGGATGGTGTGCAGATGTTTGATTAGAAAGGAGTGGGGAAGGAGATGTGTAGAGCATGATAAGAAAAGGTAGGTGAAAGGAAAGATAGAGGGAGAAAGCTTCCTTTTTATCCCAGTGACCTCCATTATTTCATTTAAATACCTTAGGCTGTTTTGTGCAATTTCTCTTACAGCCTTCAGTTTTGTAAATATTTAAATTACTTAAAAGCTGTTCAGGTATTCATGTTTAATCCAGGTGTTGAGGAAGTGTCTGCCAGTTAATTTCCTCATGTTCTTTTTGTACCTATTACAATAGCATCACTATATCCCATAACAAATGGGATTGGTGTCCTTGCCTTTATTTTGATTTTAAATTCAGTTTCAGGTCATCATGAAGGTCTTAAAACAGCCTCGAGGTGAACCTGCAGATGTCAGATTGTGTTGTGAATCTGCTGTGAGCACTCCAATGTGGCAGAGACTTTCATCTTTGCTTGTCATCTTGGCATATCTGCCTTTTGCTTTCCTTCTGTTGTTTGTTTTAAGATAAGATTTCTGCCTCCTTTACGTCTCATTTCCGTGTGTGTGTGTGTGCGTGTATGTATATATATATATGCGTATATATACATCGCCTCTTCTTTCCATGTTTATCTTTCATTACATTTTATCTGTGTTTGGTGTTAGAGCCATTCAGGAAAAAAACAAAACAAAAAAAAATTAAACCTGGAGGGCAGGAGCGGAGCAGAGATAAGATGAGCAGGAAGACAGTGCCTGTGTCTCCGTCGCCCCCAGCTGAGAGGAGCACAGACCCCCTGCAGTTCCCCATGTAGCCTTACTGCAGCCCAGACCTCCTCATCCTCCTCGTCCCCATTCCTCCTGTCATATCCAGTGACCTGAATAAGTCAGACCCCATTCCCCAAATCCTGTTTCTTCTACCTCAGCTGCCCACTGAGGTTGTAAGAATGCTTTCCACACTCTCACCCCTCACCCATCCCAAACACTCTAAGGGACGGAAAGCCAAAATATTGCCCAATTCAGAGCCTCAATTACTGTGTATTGTTGACCCACAACTCTAAAGCACAGCATCAGCAAGGGTTCAGCTGGCAAAAAATGTCACGTGGTAGAAAAAGAGTTCAGATAATATCATTTGGTAATAGTTGCAGTAGTAGGTATTTGGAAAAACATTTTCACTGGTATTTCAAAAGTAAAATGCTGATGAACGTTTCCTATACTGAACAGTTAAAGACATTGCTGTATTTCTATTCTAACTGCACATTCAAAGGACTTCATCTCTGAATTCCATTTAGCTGCTTCAGTTTCACAAACCGTGTATAGTTCAAGCTGGCTCACTGCCATGGCTTTTCCTGAGACGGAGTCATGGCTGATGTTGTTACGAACACCTGTGTTTTTCCTATTATGATGGGTCAAAATGTCGTTCGTCTGAGGACCGTAATTTTGGAAAAGGCCTATACAGCACATCACAAATTAGTGTATATATGCCAGTACAGCAGGCAGTTATTGCATGCTCCTAATCATGATGTCCAGATTGTGTTTGAACTGCTTATAGAGAAGTAGGATGTAGTTTGTGGTGCTGTTGGACTGTATTTGGTTATACAGCACTAACAGGTATTTTTTTAGTTTATCTAGCCCATTTATATCGGTGAGAGTAGCCTAAACAAAACTAATAATACAGTTCAGCAGCACCACAGACTTCATCCTCCAAAATGAAAAGAAGTGTGTATCATAATGTATTTAACAAATGCAAGGAATCAAATATGAAAAGAAGGTAAAAGGTCATTTTTAGCACAGAATAGGATAAATACAGGAAACTGACACTCTCTTAACCATCCTGAAGAGTGGTTTGATTGAGAATAAGATTTCTTCCACACCAAACTCATCCAACAATGTCGTCATGCTGGAATAGAAAAGGACCTTCCTCAAACAACTGCCACAAACTTGGAAGCATAGTATTGTGTAAGATTTGTCTTCACTGTGAGTAAGGGGCCTATAACCCAACCTCTGAAAAACTGCCCCATAAAGAGGTGTGTCTGGATACTTTTGTCTATATAGTGTAAGACCAAGTCAACTTTCAGATGAGTTAAAACCAGTTTACAGCTCTGCAGTGTACAGAATGTGATTCACTGAAGGTGCATTGTTGATTTTTTAATGGAATAGCTATTTTGGAAAATGGCTTACTTGCTGTCTCATTCCTGCATATTAAGTGCAGAGTCAGGGCATTGTTAATATAGCTTAGTATAAATAGTGAAAGCAGGGGGAAACAGCCTGGCTCTGGAAAAAAAATCCCACCAACTCCTCTAAAGCTCTGAAGAAGCAGGCAAAAATAAACATAAAATTTTGGGTTGTGTGCTGGGCCTATTTTTTGGCCAACAACAGCTGTGTGGAATATTTAATATTTAACAATTTCTTCCACATTGAACAGTGGCAGGGTAGTCGGCTACCTTAAGTCTTTATGCTAAGCTAAACAGCTGCGGCTTAAGCTAATTCCAGCTCCATTTTTAACACACAGGTGAGATTGATGCCAATTTTCTCATCTCACTCTGAGAAACAAGTCAAACAACAGTATTAAAGTATTCCTGTTTAAAGACCCACATCAGGCTAGTGGCATGTTCAGGTTGAGGGGACAGGAGTGTGGTAAGGCGGGGCAGAGCGAGGGTGAATGCTCATTGTGGAGTTATGTTTGTTTACAGGCCCAGAGGGAGCACTGGTAATGCTCCAATAAAATGTCACCATGCAGACAAAGAGCCACAATAGATTGAATTAAGTGGACATCGCCCTGAGGTGGTGGCAGTGTCTAATTTAATGTACGCTACTCGGTAACATGCCTGGGAGGATGTCTGAGACATGCATACCCTGCTTCTTGTTCTTTGTATATGCTTTGCAGTACACAACCACTTTGAATGAAAGCAAACTGCATATAAATAATTTGTTTACCCACCGCGTTCCAAACACTTGAATGATACTTTTTAATAATTCTGAATAAAGGAACGTCTCCCTTTCCTCAGCTCTACAGTTCTATGCAGACATAAAGGCACACTTAGCAAAGCCTTGTTCTTCTCTGAGCTGCTCTATGCCCACCTGCCAGCTACTTTGTTGTTGATATCTGTATGTATGTGAGCTCTCCAGCAGGCCCTAGTCACCAGACTGTGGTCACAAGCATGAAAGACACGGAAAGTTAGTTTGTGCATTACTTGCTAAAGGGAAGGTGTGATCGCTGCAGCATGTGAATGTAAAGTGGTCCTGTGTTTTATCAGTACAGATGGCATCTGACTTTCTCATGACTGCTCATCTGCTCCAAGTTAATTAAAATCTTACTTAGACGAAGAAAATAGAACTTTTATTTGTTGTTACAGCAGATATGAGGATTTGTTTTTTTCTTACCATGGTAATTTTGCAAACCCTTAAGCTAGATTTATAGTTCTGTGTAGTCTTTCTGTTGATAAGGTAAATAAGGAACGTTTTCACAACGCTGCCGTAACTATACTGAATGTGACGTGTGCTACCTCAAAAATTTAACTACACATTGGGGCTGTGGCCACTACTAGTCAAGTTGAAGAAAGGCTTGATATTTATCTGCACTAATCAGAGATTTTTCGTGAGCAGGTTTTCATGCAGATCTAGCCTGATTGTCAGTACCACACTAAAAAGCAAGAGTAGAACCATATATCACATATACTTCAACATACACTCCTAGGATGATAGCCTTCGGTAGCCTTCTGGCAGTATGGTCTAAACACAGTAGCCTTTACGTATTGTACCACATGACACAATATACTAGATTTCATATGGAACATAGTTGGCTACACAGCAATTAAAAAAACAAACTCTTGTTTAAAATAATACCATGCAATGTGTACCACAAGATTAAAAGATTTTTTAAAAAAATGTGACTTCAAAACAGCCCTTAAAAATAAAGCGGATGTTTAAAGCATTTAATTATTCATAATAAAAGTAGCCAGCTATGACCGGCAACAGAACAAGTCACATCCCTACATCCCAACAAGTTGCTTCCAGCCTTGATCTCAGCGCTTGCGCTGTCAACTCCCTTAGTGAAAGGCTCTCCAAGGAGACCTTTGCATGCTATCTTTTTAGAACGTGGGCGTGATTGCTCCTCTTCAGCGCCATGTGCTGAGTGTGGCAGGACATCATCGAGCTCACACTGTCTTGCTGTGTGTGTAAGACAACAGAGGTAGAAAAAAAACTTAAATGCCTCATCTTGTTTCTTTTCACAAAAGCACCAGAGGCAAGCCCTTCACACTCACATTCTCTCCTTGGTGCGCACAACTTATAACTTACCTGAACAAGTGACATACGCCCACACACACAAAGCATATTTAGATAAGTACTTGGTTCTGCATCTGTGTTGCTTTCAACTTCAGCTAGTTCTTCTCTCCCACTAGCTGCCCTCCCGCCCTGCCACCCATTTCAGTGTGTCAGGTCTCTCAGTGTGGCTCTCCTCATTTGGTGGCACAGTCCCCATTGCACGGTGCCATGCCTTGTTCTATCATGTTCCCTAAAGGGACACAGGGAGAGAGATACTGTAGGTCACGACTCTTCCCAAAGCATCGTGGTTGCTTTTTCCAGAGTGTGAGAATCCTCTGCGATATCAGCTCAATCTACAGTGTCTGTGTCAGATGCATTGCACCTGAGTAGAGCTGCAGTGGCTGTTTATTGTTGTTCCAAAGGACGCCCAAGCGTGTCAAGTGAGCTGTTCCACTGTGTGATGATCAGTTTATGTTCTGGGAGGTTTAACCTTCTCTGTTTGGTGCCAGCGCAGTCGTAGAATTTGAGCTGTGGTTATAAATAAAGAAATAAATAAACAAATGCTGCTACACGATTCGCTTTACCAAGCATATGGCTGAGGCGATCTACGTTTAAATCCCATTGTGACACCTGGTTAAAAGTGTGCGTAAGACTTTACTCGTGGGGCTCCACGCTTTGCCTGGACGTTAGTCACGTCTAGCTCCTGCTCCAAAACAAGAGATTTCAACCTCTCAGCATCAAGTGTGTGTGCTTCAAAAAGAGGTCACATCTGTAGGGCAAAACATTTCATTTCCCTTTCACTGATCATAACATGAGCTGTGAGTGTAATGTAGCCCCAAGTAGCTCGTCAAGTCCACTCATTTGTGGATAATGAGATGCATTCTGCTTCTTTGAGATGGTGTCACTTTCGTGTTTATCACTTGGCACAGAGCTGGCAGCACCGTGTGACGAAAACATGGCCTTGACAGAACGGTGTGCTTTATTTTGTTCACAAAATCCCCAAATCCCTCGTGGTCGACCACAGAAAAAGGCCTTAGGTTTTTAGTTATGTATTCACCAATGCATCTTATTTCTTTGTTTGCATAAGTTATGCTTCTGTGTCACAAAAACGATATTTTGTACATATATTATCATTTTTTGAACACACTTAAATATTGATATCAGCCTGAAAAATGCAGTATCTGTTGTTAGCCTTTCGCAGTTCTCACTGAAAGGTCTTCACATACAGTCATATTTATCTGCCTGTGTCTCTTCATTGACTTCAACCAATACTGAATGCTTTGCTCTAACCATGAAACTTGAACTCTGTCTGTCCTGTCCTGTCCAGGAATCGGGGGTAACCTGGTGGCTATTCAGTCCAGCAGGATCTCCACTCACCTGCATCTCCACTGTGCTCCTGGAGAGGTTCCTGACGAGGCCAAAGGCTGCTACTACCCCTGCCGCACATTCTGTGGTACAGGTCAGTACTGTTTAGTAAAATCACACATTGGCTAAGCATTAGTGTCCAACTCTATTATGATAAGTGGGGAAACACTTAAGCTCATTATTTTGGTTATTATTTACACTGTGCTGATTATTGATAGGAAGCCTTCTGCCACACACATTATAATTGGCTTTCATAAATACACATGTTTGAAGTAGGTTTGGGTATGATGGTCAGTGGGAGTGCTGTCAGGATGATAATCAGGCTTTAAATTGTAGAGTAAGCTCACAGTTTGAAGCTGGGGTTTTCAGCTCTGTTCCTGGTGAGCTGCTGCACTGCTCCTTCTCTGTTCTGCAGGGCAGCTAATTGCCATCTCCTGCTGTCCCGGGTGTAAATTAATTCCTTGTTAGAATTCTAGAATTAAAACCAGCAGGACTTGTAATCCTGGGGACGGTGGGTGGGCTGGTTCAAACACCAGACTGTTTAGACAAATAATTTCCAAAGCGTGCCCTTTCCATTCACCTTTAACCTTCCTTCCTTCCTTCCACTCTTTTTTCTATTTTCTCAGGAGCCAATCATCGCTCTGCTCAGGTGCTCCTACTTCTGGTGATCCCCGGTCACCTGATCTTCCTCTACACCATCCACCTAATGAAAAGCGGGCACACCACCCTGACGCCCATCTTCATGTCTGTCTACCTTGCTGCTGCTATGCTGCAGGTGAGCACCTGATGGCTTTAATGTTTTAATATGTAAGAAGTTTTAGAATCCTAAAGTAGTCTATTTTACATTCATTGCTCATCATGCCATATAAAATATTCAGACTAGCTATCCCCTGCAATAATATAGCATCATTAAGGCTGCTTTAAGAAGAGTTAAATTTGATTTTCATCCCAATAAAATAGTAGAATTAAGCCCCTATACTTTTATTTGTTTAAAGCTGGACTAATCTATACTATTATATTAACTATGGATCAAATGAATATTTGTAGTGTGACAAGTGTTACTCAGTGATGAACCCACAAAGAATTAATACCCAACTCTGCTGAGTGTTTGTACCATCTTTCACTTTGGTGTGGGCAGTCTGTCAGTTTTGGATGAAGATCCATCTCAAAGGCGTCCATGATTTACTTTTCAGACGAATCGTAGAGCTTGTGATATTTAATGTCCTCTTGCTTCTGTCTTACTCCTCACTATCAGATCCATGCTATGTGAACATAGCAGTGGAATGACACAAAACAAAAAAAAATGAACCATCTTTAACGCAGTGTTGTGTTTTAATGGCGTAACCATATCGACCAACCTGACTTTCATAGCTTATTGTTTTCTGATCTGAATCTGATTGTTTTGGTTCAGTCTGGTTAACTAAGCGCTAATACAGAAAGTTAGTTAATGCAGCCTTAAATTGAACTGTGGATGAATGTTTCCTTCTTAACACTTGAGGTAGAGTATGACAAGCAGGTGTGTATATTCTGTGAATTCTTAGAGCGTTGTGGTTTCAGGCGATTCCTCAAGGACTCTGACTTCTGTACTTTTATGTTTTTGCAGCAGTTGAGATAATTATGAAGACACGACTTGGATTATGAATGACTCCTTTAACTTCTTCAAGTGAAACGTGTTCTGTCTTAATGCCTGGAATTTTAAGAATTTAGTTGGGGTGTTTTGCTTGTTTTGCTCAAAGGTTGTTTTAAGGCTCCCTTCAATCTTTAATGCAAAACATTAGGATGTAATCCTGGCCACTGAGGAGCTGGAGACTTTCCAAATCAATTTAGTCCGTAGCCAGAAGAGCTGCTTTAAGGGTACTTCAGTCCCAGATAGAACATCAAATGGCAGGGAGGGGAGGCAGGGATTTGGGTCGGTAGAAAGAGTTTAGATTCAGCCTCTTTCGCATCTTAATATTTACAGTCATTAAAGAGAGAATATTGATCAATTTATTGATTTGATTCAGGAACCTTAAACACCACTTTTCTTTTTATTTTTAAATGTTCGCCATGATTTACAGGATCTGGCAGACAAGGCACTGCACGTCAGAATGATTCATGAACTTCTTTTTTTGTCCGTGTTGATCTGTCTCTGGAACATATTGGGGAAATTGCCTAAATTCTGTTTTGAATTATGGTTTATGCACAGCGTGAAAGCAGCAAGATTATCATGGAGTGATTGGTTATTGAAGAGTGCTGCAGAAATTACTCATAGAATTTCATCTACTTTGTCATCAGTGCATTTGCTCAAACACAGACATAATGGAAGACACTAATTATTAGGCTGAATGCTGCACATAATATAGAAGTTCAATACTAACTGTAAGTTTTCCTAATGACATATTCAATTTAGGACTCAATTTTAATACTGCGGCATGGATAAATGCCAGATTCTGCATTAGTACAAGGAAAAAACTCCTGCACAATATAGAATATGTTTTTCACACTAGTTTTCAGACAGATTGTCTTTATTCTGGTCAAATGTCTGCTCAGGTGTTTGCCTTTTTTCTGAAGAAAATTAAGTCTTTCTCTAAGCCTAAATCCATGGCAAGTGTTTCTTCACATTCATCCCCGAGTATCAGACATATAAAGGCAGGAATCAACTGATGGCAGAGTATGTGATTGAAACGTGAGATGTTACCAGCCAGCATAGACATGGAATCCAGACTTAATATGTAACTATACATCTATGAATCATGGCTGCCAGATGTAACATTGGAATAATCAAGGCATTACAAATAAAATATGTAACATTTTTGCATTAACATGTCTAAAAGCAACAAGAACCTGATTATATATTTTATTCACTTGTATCCCAAATGTACAGTATATAAAGATGGATGACAAGTGACTTAATGATATTTCACCACTTATAATGGCATCAAATAACTAATTCAAAACAGACTTAACAGAGAAAAGAACACATGATCCTTCATCAGCTTGGTAAGAACTACCTAAAATGACTTTTGGGCTCATGTCCGCTAACTTGGAGGGGGAGGGGTTTATGACCTGTACTGCAGCCAGCCACCAGAGGGCGATCAAGATGTTTTGACCTCACTTTTGGGGAGCTGCCATGTTGTCATATGCAGTTGATTTTAATTTTATCGAAGAATCAACTTAAGAATCAACTTTTTTTTTTTAAATTGGCAGTATATATATATTTTTACATACACACATACTGAATTTTACTACCAAATTTTTCTTGCCTGTCCGGTGGGGGAATCGAACCGGTGACCCTCTGATCACAAGCCGCTTTTCCAGCCTCTAGGCCATGGCTGCCTAGGTAACAGTGCATTACTTTAACACTATCTAGATTGCCATCAGTAATGGTAGCTATTAAACAATTAAGATATCACCTTCCATGATCCTACAATACTTTACTACATTATCAAAATTACATCTTTTGTGTTTATTGTTTCGGGTGAGAGACCCTCTGCAACAGAATTACACATACCCTACTGTGTGTTTCATACAGCTGAAAAGGTCTGAAATGAGTTGGTTATGTTCTCAGGAAAAAAACGCTCTAAAAACCCGCTGTCCGTGACATGCTCAGCATCAGCAAAGTTAGAGACTAGGTGGTAAACACAGTAGAGCAATTAGAAGCTAAGTAGCTAGATATTTCCATCAGGAGTTGATGGAGGCACAAAGCAGAGCTAGAGAGTGAATATTGGAACTCCCATTCATCAGATGGTTAGAAACACCACTTCAAATGAATGGTAATGTTGCTCTGTAACTGCAGTGTGTGTAGGTTGGCAATGAGAATTTAAAGTGTTTGGAGATTTCTTTTAAAGCTCTCCTGCATCACATCTCTCTGCCATGCCTCTGTATGCCCAGTATGAAAGTAAAAACTAATATTTTTCAAAAACAAGGCTTAATGCTAATGTTTCCATCTACATTCAATATTATTCTTCAGTCTGTGGCTCAGTTTTAACATGTGATCGGTTGATGCAAGCAGCCGCAGGCACTTCCTGCATTTCGGACAACCTCTAAAATACATCAAGGTATAAGTGATGACAGCAAATCAAAGGTGTCCTAGACAATCACCAGGAAGGGGAATGAAGAAAACGCCACTGCTACAGTATTAGTAGTTAAGGAATGGGCCAGAACGCAAGGCTCACGCTGATGTCTACATCTGTTTGAAAACGATTGTGTTTGCGTTTGAGGTTTATGAGCGGGGTGTACTTGTTCAGTGCCTGCGCCTTCAGTGAGCCTCCCCGCTTATACTTCAACCCAGCCACTAATGACAGCAATAAAAGTTCTACCACTCTCATCGTCTCGCTTGACAGCGCACTCAAATGAACACATAAGCTCGACATTTTGCGTTTGTAAAATGAGAGTATGGTGATGGTCTGCCTCTATAATCATTTATCATACTTTTAATTTGGAATAGATTATTTTGACTCTGGGTAAGAGAGAAATCAAAGAGGCTCTGTTTAGACACTTGAATCAAGTGGACAGCAGCATTAGTTAAGGATATGAGGAGTCTGCGGCAGTGCCCTCAAAAGACCCTGGTATGATGTATCACTGCATATCTGAAAACTGAAATCACTTTATCCATGCAGATGTATTTCATTTAATGTCCTGCAGTAACCCAAAGTAAAGAAATAAATGTTTAATTCTCATGACCTACATTTCAAATATCCCTTTGCCAGAAACTCGTATGCATTTGAGATTTAATATATACAGCCTTTGAAATTTCCTATTAATTTTATATTTTCTCTCTCTACCCAGCATGAGGCTGGTCACAATTTGGCAAAAATGTCGGTAATATGTTGGAATTTGATAATGTCATTCAGTTAAAGTAAAATGTAGTGTAACAGTCTGTTTCTTTAATAGCAGCGATAAGCGGAAATTGCACATGCTGCGGTTTGATAATATTCTATTTAAAGTGAAAGCCAGAGAAAATTAGGGGAGAAAAAGAAACATTTCTGCAGAATAGCTCAACTCATTCTGCTATCTGTGGGAGCCTCATGGTACAGCCACTGAGTGGGAAAGAATAAGAATGTAGCTAAATTGAGCAGAGTTCTGCATGTTTTGGCATACAGTAGTTGATGGTTTTACACAAATCCATAGAGAATAAAAACCAGGGACATACCAAACGAGAGTAGAAGCATGAAAACCTAACTTAAGCAATAGACAAAGACAACGTGATTTAACAATGCCGTATGAGCCCACAGTATATCCAGACAAAGAATGAGGCAATGCAAAATAAACTAATGCAACATAGTGCTGCAAGCCACAGAGGTGTCAAAGACAACTCAGGACGAGAGAATAGTAGTTTGACAGTTTGGGAGTCAAGAAACTCTAACTCTGAAAAGGTTACACAAAGTTTCCCAATGATGAATATGCATCACCATGGTAATGTAACATTTATACAAAGCATGATATATGGACATTTAATAATAAGGCCAAAAGTCATGAGGTGAGTACATGACCGAATACAAACCAGTAATACTTGTGTTAAAGGCTCTTTAATGAAGGGGAGAACACCTCTTGGTCTGAAGCCTACACCTCATTATTTCACTCAAGGCTGGGTATCACGTGTCATCAGTGTTATCTGCTGCAGATCTGAGCTGTGAGAAAGCTCTTTGGTCCCTCATCTCTCAGCTGAGCTTGTGGTCCTCAAACCACTCAGCTTTGCTCAAAAATAAGGCACATAAAAACACAATATAACAAATATTTTTTTGAGGTTAGACACTAATATTCTCAATATAGAAATCTGAACTTGAATGAACCCTGTTTTTCTGTACAGAACATTTCCAATTTTCTAGCACTTCTGCCTCCATCATGGGGTCAAGTGCCCACATATTGCAATATAAACATTCAGTGAATTTGCTGATTCAAACTCAGTCAAGTTCAAGACTAGAGAGGCAGGACAGGTTTCAGAAAATCTTCTGTCTTTGGAAGCTGCTCAGCTTCCAGCAGAGGACTGTGGCTATGCTGGGCCACTTGCAGGTGAAATTATAACAGGATCCTGCTAAAAAAAAATTTCTGTGGATTTACTCTTGTACATTTTTCTTGACCTGGACTTGACTTGGTGTGACTCTTGTGATAAAGTCAGGCGTGACGTGTATAGAACAACTATTAAGCCTATGAAATTTAAAGACTGAACAAACTTTATAAACTGTGGAAGACTATAAGATGTGACTGAAAGACTCACGAAAAGCTGGTAAGCAGACCTTTGCTTAAGTTGTAATAACCGCTGACACAAGGGACCATGGAGCCGTGGATTCATACTGTTTACGCCACATTTGGACCATCTGCATGTCGCAGCAAATCAAGATTGCTCAGACCAGACGATGTTTTTCAGATCCTCTTTTGTCTAATTTTGTGAGCCTGTGCCCACTGTAGCCTCAGTTTCCTGCTCTTTGCTGAAAGGAACCCGCTGTGGTCTTCTGCTATTGCAGTCCATCCACTTCAAGGTCCTCAGAGACGCTCTTCTGCAGAGCACTGTTGTGATGCCTGGGAATTTGAGTTACTGTTGTCGTTCTGTCAGTTCGGAGCAGTTATTCTCCCCCGACCTCCCTCAGTAACGAGGTGTTTTTGGCCGCAGGACTGCCTCTCCTTGGATGACATTCTTTAAAATTGTGGTATTTGTACTCAGCTTTGAAACGTCCTCTAGGTTATAGCCAGATTTGAAGTGACAATTGGAACATAATATTAGAACGATATTACTACAGTTTTATATATTAGGACAATATTGCGTTTTGCTGTACCTGTTTCAGTTTAGTAGTAGTAGTTTTTATTTCAGTGTCAGTATTAATTTATGATAATTATTCTGGTGGATCCTGCTTTTGGACAGTTGCAGGAATGAAGAGAAAGACAGTGTTTTGTTTTTTTTTGGTCTGTCTGGTCTGTACATGTAGCAGTTTCAGTGCTGTCGAACAAATATGCTTTTCTTTTTTTTCTCCACTGAGATGTAACCGATTCCCTTCTTTTCCCCTGTAAAGAAAGTGCGACGTGACAAAAACAGCTTGCCAAGGTGAATGTTGAGATATAGGTGTTACAGGAGTGACAACAGTGTTAGTCATCAGCTGTTCTTAACTAGCTGAAGGATTGGGGCAAGAAGTTTCAAGATAAGATATCTCTCAAACTTGTCTAAACAGTCTGGAGTCGGAGAGGATGCCCTCTGCAGCTGTGTGAAGATGTTGATCTGAACAGGATGTGGCAGCACGATGTTGAAGTTTTTCTAGACTATAATGCATTCCAGACTAATTTTGTCAGGCAGTTACGTGGCAATAAAACATGCAGACACCAGGGATGAGCAGCCATATGGCTGATAAAAGGCTCAGAAATGTCCCAGTGTCTTTGGAAAGCAGAAAGTACTCTATCATTTTGGATGATTGTGCTTTTAAGATCGACTCCAAAAGATTTACTAAGCGCATATTTGTTAACCAGGATCCTAAGTACTACACCTGGATTGACTCAGAAATGTCAGTCAGCGCTGACATCTCAAATCTGCTAGATGAGGCGGATTTTGTCTTTTTTTTTTTTTTACATCCATCACTGTTAAACTTAACCTTTAACTCTCCTGTTCTAAGTTGCTCTCACTCACTACTCAGTTACATCAGTGTCTGGTGAAGGTCATTGTACTTTGCTACAGGCCTGTATAATTGTACGTGAGACAAGTCTTCCTCAAGGCTATACAGATATATTTCTGAAGCCGTTAGCGAACTAATCGCACAAGAATGGCACAGAAAGTTCAGGCAGTTTCCCAGTGCTAACATCGTAGCTTGACAAGCTAGCTTTGACAAAGATGCCCTGCGCTTTCACAACCATGATGAAGTTAGTTTTAGGTTGGATATTTGCCAGATAGTCACTTTTCTCCAATCAACCACAGCTGTACGTCTTCTTCTTCTCTTAATTCTCTAAGCAAAACACTCTTAACTGATGGGACACAAAGAAAAAGACGTAACTAAATAGCTGAGTCTGTGTATTGAAATCATTCTTGAGCAAATTTTTATTCGAGTCACGCACTGGAAGAAGTTATTGTACAATATCAGATCAAGGAGGTGAAACGGCTTGTAATGGTCTGCAAATCAAGCGTTTTAGTAAGAAGGTATTTTTGAGGAGTGCAGCAAAAATCCAATTATGTTTGGCCAGATGATAAATACCTGCAGTGTTCAAGAGAAGCTAATAGAGAGACATTAAGCGATACAGTGTGTGTTCCTTTAGTCGGGATTTACAAGTTCCTTTGAATACAGGATTTAGGGTTGTGTATACTTGCATACTTAAGTAATGCACAGAGGCAGAGGGGGGCTCACAAGTAAATCTGAGTAAACAGAAGAGGGAACTTGTGCTGCTAGAGAGAGCAGCTTAAAACAGGGACTGCGTTTGAGTCGATTCATGAATATGTCACACTGCCAAAAATACACATCACATCTGAGGTTAACATCAGTTAAATCTGTAATTTTATATACCTCAGCTAAGGCATCCCTGGTAAGTGCCTTTTCATTTAAAGTAAACTGCATTTCCATCCACACCCTCATTAAGACAGAAGCTAATGTGGCTTTGGAGATTTACAGAATCGTCTCTTATGGTATTATAAACCATGGTTGTGTCTGACAAGCTTTCAAAGTCACGGATAGAATGGAACAAGCAGCCTCATCAGTTTGAGAGCATCAGCTATACTAATGTTACAAACACACACCTCTTAATGGATAGGCACCCCCCCCCCCTGGGAAAAGGTTTGTACAGACACACGGAGGATTCTTCTTCTTCAAACTGCTACATGAAAGCAAATTTCCAACACATGATTGGACGCCGGCGAGCATGAAAACCGAGTTTGTGCTGGTTTCGCTCGGGCCTCTCCCGACACCGTTTACAAGAGAGCCGGAGGAATTGCAATCAACCTATCCTTCTGTCATCATCCACGAGAAACTGGACAACGTTCACACGCTCGTTTTCAGCTGTATGTTTGTGTCTGCCACTTGTGTAAGTGGTTTGTCATTGAAGACATTGACACAAAGGCGGATGCAGGCGAATGGGACTGTCTCAAGAGATCAAACAGCTTTATCTCGTGGACACTTCCTCTCTCTCTCGCTCTCTCCACTCCACTCAGACATGATTAAAGAAACCAAACACAGAGGCAGCACAAGAGACTGCGTGACGGATCAGCTCTCTATTATATTTGTCTCTTTCATTTTTCATTTGTTTTGCCAAAAATGTGGAAAGTGCATGTATCTCAATCGTTGAAAAACTGACAGCTTGAAACTTTGCGCACAAGTCCCTTCCTCCCTTTCTTTGTCGGAGACCAAAAAAAAAAAAAAAAACCCTTGATGGGAAGCTATGTACTCTAAATGATGGATTGTTGTTGACAGTTCTTAGGCAGGTGATAGTACGAAAGCAACAATTGCAACAACTGAGAGGATGTCCAACTGTGCCACCCTGTCATCATGAATAAAAGGCAACGCCATGACACCCTCGCTTGTGGATGGTCGGCTTTGAAAGGTTGCTGTTCGCCTGTGAGACGCTTTCATCGTGTCATAGCTGAACATTATTGGATAGGAAAGCAGGACCAAGTTGTTTAACAGGATTACGCATTCATCACAAAACTCCCCCACATCCAAAGACAAGTGGGGCTGTCAGCACTTAATCAGAGCACATACATTAGAGTGTTTTTCTGCACAGAAAATGATGCATAATCACAATCTACTCTCTGCTACCTCTTCACACCATCGTCACTACTCTTAGCATGTAAATATCTTTCAATGCTCGCAATACTTTTATTGTTTTCTTAATGTTTGCACTGCCAACTCTGGACAGCTTATTTCCTTTTAAATTATAGACTTGTCTTTATCTTTTAATAGACTTCTCTTTTTCTCCGCACTGTTCCCTCCATTCGAGGAAAGTTCAATTATGACTAACACTCTCTTAACTTGTCTCTTGGTCTGCTGCTCTGTCCATTATTCCTCTCCTCCTCTGTTTCCTCTACAGTTTAAGTGTTTATGGCATTCTGCACAGCATTTTGAAGCACTTATTTCCTCCCAGCTCTGATAACACAAGTTCTGTGAAGCTGCACAAAGGTGCTTGAAGCTGAATGGAAACATCAGCATGCTAACATGCTCACAAGCACAGGCTTAGCATGCTGATGTTTGGCAGGTGTAATGTTAACCATGTTCACCATCTTAGTGTGGCGTGTTAGCACCTTAACATTTGTAAGCTATCACAAAATCCCCCTGAGGCTCATTGGAGGCTAATTAGTTTTGCAGATATTTGATTACAAACCAAAATACTGGTCACATTAAGAAAAGTGACCTGATGAGGGCATTAGATGAAGAGTCAGGGCATCGAAGTTATTCCATCTAATCCTTCATTACCATCCAGACATTTTATCCACAACTGCACAATTATTTCCAAAAAACTGAAGGCTTACAGTTTTAGATATGTAATAGGAGCCAGTAGACAGTTAGCATTAAAAACTGGAAACAAGGAAACCCGAAAGTGACATCTTCAGATTGCTTCTTTTGTCCAGTTGAACTGGAACCAACAAATGTTTGACATTTTCATTGAAAAAAGACTGAAATATTTAATTGATCATCAAAATAGCTGGCAACTTATTTTCTTTCCATAAACTAATCTATTAATCAGCCAACTGCTGCACATGCCAGCTAAAGCTTACAGACATGAGTTTTGTGTCAAAGCAACTCTCAGCAAGAAAGCATTGAAGCTTGTTTCCCAAAAGGTGGAACAGTCCCTTTTGATTTATGAATTAAGACTTAGATAATGAATAGTTTTAAATGGATAATTCAGTTGGCGCTCTAAATTCACCCCAGTTTTGTGACCATTCTGTCTGAGAGAATGAAGCCTGTCAGGCTGCCGCGTAGGCTTCCTGCTGTATTGTCACATTAGGATGCAGCAATCTAACCCTCCTGTCCTTCTTTCCAGGTGTTGCTGTTGTTGTGTATAGCAGACTGGATGGTGCACTCCATGTGGCGCAGCGGCAAAGATCCAGACAGTTTCTCCATCCCTTACTTGACGGCTCTGGGGGACCTGTTGGGCACCGCCCTGCTGGCACTCAGCTTCCACTTCCTGTGGGTGATAGGAGACCAGGACAGCGACGTGGGCGACTGAGATGGCCTTGAATAGTAAAGCATTTGGCAGAGACAGAAACCGTGCTGTTTGCCATGTGACTTCTTACGCCCTTAAGCCTTGTGGGAATGTGAGCGCTCTCTCTGTCGCTGGCCAGCACATTCCTCTGCTTTACTTCACTTAAAACCACATCGATGGTTGGAACATTATTTTCTGCTCCTGCTCCTTTTTTTTTTTACATTATAGTCCATAAATTTAGACTGTCCTCAGTCCAGATTTTGATCTGCATAGTTTGCACCAAAGAACTTGCATATCACATTGCTGGTCTTGTTAAGAGGAGCGGGAAAACACCAGCCACCACCCACAATGCTGACGAAACCTTGCTGCTGTTGGCTGTCTCTGCAGCCAAGCATCAGTCGGAGGACTGAAAAAAGTTTCTTTGGCAGGTAGATATTTTAAGGGTCTATCACCCACTGTGGCACAAAATTTGTCACCTGACAGGAAGGGGAGGCAGAGTTTGTCCACAGTTGTCTTGTTAACGCACACTTTGAACTGCCATGTTAGCAGGTGTACTCACACCAGGCCACCACTTAAAAGGGATTAACAGAAATTTCTATTGATGGTACAAGAAGGCCACATTTCTTGCTGTGTCTCTCTGTTTTTTCTTGGGATGTTTTTGACATTTTTTGTAGTGTCCAAACTCCGAATGTCTCCTTTCTTTACGGTACAGTTCAGTTCAGTATTTCAGTTATTAGGTTAAAGCTGGTACATTCTTCCCTGCTGCACGTGAAGAAAGATGTACGAGCGCCGTTTAAAGCCATGCGTACAAATATCAACTCTTTTTTTTTCTTTTCTTTTTTCATTTCCAATTTCTAACCTGTCTCCTGACAGGACATTCCCAACCGTTTTGGCTCAGTACAGCAACTAATCAATTCCAGTCTTGCGGACGAATACTTAGACTGTAACTGTCTTTATTTTGAACCGAGTCAAATGATTTTGTGAGCTCAGTAAGTGATTCGTACACAGGAACATTCACGAATTGATAAAGTTAGTCTAAGTTCATTTAGCTTAAGTTTAAATGTGTCTTTATCATCCAGCAGCCACATACACCAGATTGTGACTTGAGCTAACCAATCGCTTATCAGTTTATCTGTTCAGCTTTAGCCTCCATGATACATTCTGCAAACGTTAACAGCACTTCTCTGACCCTCATGTAAAATAAATCATGAAAGCCTTTGTATATTATGTCAAACTGCATTTCCTCACATTCATTTTCTCTGTTTGTTTGTCCCGTCTCATATCCCCAGTGGGGGCTCCACGCCAGATGTTTGCATGCTAATCACATGCTGTTTACAGCGCACGTCCACATAGTATCAACATGTACGCAGTTAATTAGCAGTTTTCAGTTCAGCATTGTCTGATTTACTACTCGTACACCACTGATGTCGTAATCATTGTAAACATAACCTGACAGAAAGCCAGATTTCTGCTTGATTTCGTTTTTCAGATGTGTTTAAAAGGTCAGAGAACATTGATTCAGTTGAAGCACACTAATGAATAAATAAATTCCTCTGGCCACAGGAGAAATAACATTGGGAAAAATCTTCTTCGCTTAAAAATAAACTCACAAAGCAAACCACCTCCCTCATCTGATCATTCAGCATGTGAACGTAGCCGGTGGTTCTCTTCACCTCCACTATGTGCCTCTTGAGATTCAAGGTATTTTTCTCTCTCATGCCATGAATGCATTTTTTTTTCTACAGCTTTACAATACTGTGCAATGACTTCTTTTGTACTAATTTTCAGTTCTAAGGCAACAGTTATTATATTTTTGAAAAGTTGTATTCTGTAATGAGATATCCACCATTTTAATCACAGGCATGGAAGTATTATGGATATCGAAGTGGGAGTGGCATAAATTTGGTTCAAAGTGGAAATACTTCCTTTTGGTATGAGACCCTGTATTTGCTTTTGTGGCTCATTTTGGCCAAAAAGTGTCTAAATAAATGTCAATTTCAATTGGAAAAGCATCTCATTTCTGGGTATTTTTGGTGAAGGGTTTAGCTGACAAGTAGCCGTCCTCTTATCCACATGGGCATACAGCAGTAGTCATTACTGCGCTGAAAGGGAAAGACAGTTCTGAATGCAGCTGATGAAAGCTTGGAAACTGAGCCAGGGAGGAAAAGCAGGAGATCTGATTGAAATGAACAGTAAAAATCTTCATTCTCTTCTCTTTGCTTGAAATAAGCCCTAGATACTATCAATGTTCTCCAGTGGTCTCCATGACAACACAAGCAGGCAATGCTCTTCCTCTCCTCTTGACCTCTGCGTTTGGGGAAAACATGGATTTCTGCACAGATGTCACACATACGCCCACCTCTTACAGACAGTCGCTCATGTCTCCTTGGAAGAACTGCTGTTGAGTTTCAGTTGTGGGAATGGAGCCACTGTAGGAAGAACCTTAAGGAAGTTCTCAGCTAGATATGTCTGCTCAGAAAGTAACTGAGATTGTTTGGCATTGGTTTGGCAGTGGTTCTGTTTAATGCTGGGAGTACAATATCACAACAATTATGAGGTAAATAGCGGAAATGTGGTGTTCGTATGTAGTAATATAGCAGGAACGTACGCTTGTCTCTGAGTTCCCATTGTGTTGCCAGAGGAGGTTGTATTGTCTTGAGGCAGAAGTTTACTTGCTGGAGACATTTGCATTGGCACTGCCACTATCTCGAAACAGCCGGTCACCTTCAAATGAATGAAAACTGTGTTTTGTTTTTTCACACAGTTTGATGATGAGAATCTGACATTTAACATCATCTTCCACTGAAGTTTGAAAAGTTTCGAACTTCATGTGCACAAGATATTGAATAGACTGTGAAATGAAAAATATAATTTTTTGTGACTGAGTAGCATAGCCAGAAATAAATATATATATATAATTATCAATCATTTATTCACTGAAATACATAAATATAAGGCTCAAGCTTAGGAATACTGGAAAAGCCTCAGGTAATAGACAACGGACAAATGCATAAGACAACATAAGGTTATCCAGAACAAACAAAGTTCTTCATAAACGGAAACTTCAGAACGAGCCCAAACTGCAACTCATACAGTTGGATTTTAAAACAGTGTTACATGAAGGGCTTTTCACCGGCTTTGTTTTCTAAGAGAGGGCGTAGGCTTGTCTTAGATAGGCCAGCTGACCGTAGACAGGAAAGGGAGGGGAGAGAGAGGGGACGACATGTAGAGCCCAGGACGCTGCTATGGACTCATCCTTTGTAGCAGCTCACACTCCTCCAGAGAAGCTGCAGGGACACCCCAGCGTAGTTTGCTTTTAGAATGGCCCTCATTTTCTTCATGACCTGTTTCATGAAATAATTAAAACTAAGGGCTCTGTTCTGTCACGAGGAGTTGGTTGAATGTTGACTTAAAACAACCAAGCTAATCATTGTCCTGCACAAAATTGGGCGCCAAGGGCCCATCAAGGCCCTCTTCTCCCTGTGTGTAAGCTTCAAGCTTCTAATGACTTAGAAGATTCAGGACTTTAAAAAGGAGTCAGTATTTGTCCAGAAGAATTGTATTCCAGGCAGTTTTAAATTTGAATCACATTTGAATCATTTTAAAAGACTTAGAATATTTACAGAAAAATAGGACTGAACTAAATAACCAAACTGAATAATAATAATAAAAAAAATAAGAAGTGAAAAAATGGACATGCAGCAAACATTATAGAGAATTGATCTTAACCTTAGAGTATTCTTGAAACTGTGTACAGTCTGTTTCAGTTCTTCCTTCTTGAGGGATTATTAGTGTGACAGCTGCCGGTTCAGATGAGGACTGATCCCATCGCTAATTTGCCAGAGTGTAGCATCTCTCCGTAGCTGTAACACCTCAACATCAAAGCTTCCTCAGAAGTAGCCTCAGAATCCATTTCCTGCAGATGGAAAGGGAACAAACACAAACTGATAAAAGCACATGTCTTCGCAATTGTGTGACTTTTCATGGGAACGGTCAAGCTGGAAACAAGACAAGTGTGTCTGTAGGTGTGCCTTCCTCGGAAACAGGAAGAGGCAGTTAAAGGATGAAAAAAAGGAGGTTCTAAGACCTTGTGAGTGGTTTGGGTTTGGGTTTGTATAACCAATGGATTTGCCACATCTCTCTCAACATGGTGAGAAACATTCCAAAGCTCTTCACAACTTTCCAACATTGTCAAATGGATTTTCTTACTCCTCATGTGATCAAAGCCAAAGGCAGTAGCTATAGATTATTCATGCTTATGGATTGTCTTACCGGCTGAGAGAATCAGTTTTGTTCTTCAGATGAAGGACTTTCTTATGGCTCAGGAGGTTTGTGTCGAATAACAACAGCAGGACATCTAAAAATACCTTATTATCAGATCATTGAAAAACTCAGCCAGGCACTCTGTACAGCCAGGCTGTACTGTTTTATTATTAAAGGGCAAATCTATGATTAATACGTTTCAGTTGGTGTGTGAGCACGTGTTGTGTTTAACAACGCACTTCTGTCAGCGTCTGGACGGTTCATTTTTAACAAGGTCAATAGGACGCAGTGTTAGCTTGATAAATCAGGCTGTGAAGTTTTTGGAGTACTTACGCTGTCCTTGGTGTGCGACCCAAACAGGACCAGAGGGCCTGTGAAACCTGACAACCCCACCCCCACCCCTCCGTCACTCATCCAACCACCCTGTTAGCAGTATGTTAATGTGGAGACTCCAGACAGAAGCGGGGGTTCTAAGAGGTCTGGCTGGAGCTCATAACCAGCTCGTGAATCCCCTCCTGGGCGCTCGTGAAAACAATAGATGTTTCATACACAACTTGATTAGAAACACATTTCTCCAGAGTCCTGTGGGCCTTGCGGGACAAGTCAAGGTGTTCAGACATGTTCAAGTAGGGTGTCACATAGAGACCAGCGGCATTAAATTGCACCGCAAAAGAGCCAAAGGTTTGAGAGGGTGACACTGAGAACACTCAAATCATTACATTGTTGATATAATTGATATAATTGATATAATCACTGCTATATGCTAGTGAAGGAGGCCCCCAGCTCTTGAAGTTTCAGTATGCTGCAGATAAAGTGCTTATAATATCCTCTAACAGGGAGGTTGTGAAAGTAAGGCAGAGTTTGAATTGCTAAGTTCTCATCATGTTTCTTTTATAAAAATAGAGTGCAAGAGTGTCTTTTAGGAGAGACTGACCAAAAGTATGATATCCCCATTTGTAGAACTCGTAGACTAGCGAAGACAAAGACAAGACACTGCCTTTTTGAAGACAGATTGGAAAGGCTGATCAGTTTGGCACTTTGGCGATAATACAATCCTACTGTCATTTAAAGTTTGGTTAGTGGATCAGTCGGGATTATTCAACATCGTACATACAACCTATATTCTATATTTTCAGTCCATGATCACAACCGACATGTTTCTCACAGTGAACGATCAGACTCCTTATGTGGACTGACATACTGTGACGAACTGCCAAAACGTGCTGTAATGGCATCAGAAAGCAACTTTCTTATTTTTGTCAGTTGCTGAAAATAGTAAAATAATAATGGATACAGGCTGCTTAAATATAGTCACCTGATTACATGGATTGCATGGACGTACTTTTATTTTTAAAAAGAGGGGGATAACAAAACCATAACTTTGCTTCCCCCGTAATTGAATAATGGGGTGCATTTGCTCTACTTGCTCCATTGATCAGGCACCAGTCCACCCACCGACTGAATATTAGGGGAAATGGTAGCATGAATCAAGTTAATGTTGTTTCATACAAAATTCTGTGAGGAGTATCATGCAGTTTTGTATTATTTACTGTTGCATAAATGAAAAATGATTTCTCCCAAGTTTTTAGAAACAAAGGACAAAGCGCTCCTGCATACCTGACAGTGACTCCATAGCAAGGTAGGCTTCCACAGATTGAACTTTTTTCACATTTTGTGTTTGTGGATGACGAGTATGAACTGACAATTTGTCTTCCTCCAAGTTTTTTGAGAAAGCAAATTGGCACGCAAGAACGATAACATAAATCAAGCTAACATAGAATCACTATGGCCAGTTTGTTTTGCTCATACCACGTGAATTAGATGAATTGGACTTTTCTTATACTTGCCATTTTCCTTTGGGTAATGTGCACAGTGATATCTGTGTCAGTTTGAGATAATCACAATCACAGGTGTGTCATTAGTTTTACAACATCTTTCTAAAGGGATAGTTCAAAATTAGTTGGCTGGCTTATTCTGTAACATATACAGAAACGCTAATTAATGTCTGAGCTTCTTGTTTAAAATATACAAACCTATAAAAGACAAAACTGAATAGCCTTGTTGTAGTCTTGTGGGTCTGCCTTTTCAGTTGTGGGCTGGAGTTTTAATGGTGCCAGAAATCATAAAAGCCTTTGCTATATTTGAAGTCTTAACTAGAATAATGCTTTCATGAGTGGATCCCCACCATTACATGGGAACAACGTGATACGCATTTCTATTGATCTATAGGTGTTGGTAGATCAATGGTGTTGGTAACATGTAAATAATAATGAGCCAACAAAGGCAGAGAAGAACACTGATGTGAACAATGCTGGGTATTAAATATTTTTTTTTAAAAAAATCAGCTTTGTAAATGTTGGATAAGTAAAAACAACATTCAACACATTTGTAAGAACACACACAATGCATTTTGAAAAGATTCGCTGGCTGAAAGTATAACCTTCGTTTCCACTGGGCACCTTTAATGGAATATGAGATGGAATTTTTTCTGTAAATCAGATTAGTCGACTTTTTCTGCTTGACTGAGTTGAGGTTGCCGCTGCAGAAGCAAAACTGACCAATCCATGTGTGTGTTCTTACTGGGTAAACAGAGAACTTCCTGACACCATACAGTAACATTCCTCTGGAGTAAGACTGTACATACTACTTTACTGAGCTCTTACGTTGATCTGCTGTGACCTGCAGCTCTCTGTCCTCTACAAAGGGTTGTTACTCACACGACTTTTTCTGCTTGACTGAGTTGAGGTTGCCGCTGCAGAAGCAAAACTGACCAATCCATGTGTGTGTTCTTACTGGGTAAACAGAGAACTTCCTGACACCATACAGTAACATTCCTCTGGAGTAAGACTGTACATACTACTTTACTGAGCTCTTACGTTGATCTGCTGTGACCTGCAGCTCTCTGTCCTCTACAAAGGGTTGTTACTCACACAGTCAACATCCCACTGTCTTATGTGTTGAGTCATTTCTCAGAAAAACCCAGAGACAGCTGGTAGCCTGCCTGAATGTGACACTATGACCTCTGCTCCCCCACCACACTGTGCTTTATCTTTTACACTGACAGTAACTGTACTTTCGACAGGGGAAGATCGATGGTGCTGTTTCCGAGGAAGGATGACTCAGCCTGTAGTGGATGCTTGGTGCTCTTGGAGTGAAACTCTTGTCGATCCATCTTTATTTGGGTGGTTATCAATCTCATTTGGCATCAAACCGGAACCAAGACAGCAGGATGAGGCTGACAGGCTTTACTCCGTGAAGGCATTCACAACTTAATGCGTGCCGCCCTGTGTAACAGAGTGAGGACACCTTTCTGGCAGAGTGACTGAGGTTGCTCTGGTACTCAAATGACTCCAGAGTCCTTTTCTTCACCCTCCACCCAACTGTGAGTGGAATTAGATCGGGATTAGGATAAGGGAAATAGATGTATGAATAAAAATAAAGCATTTATTTAGAATAAAAACAATAATCAACTATCCACAAGGTTGCAGGTTCCAAAAAGTGAAGGAAGAGCCTTGGCTGCCAATCAAAGTACTTGACAAACATTTGAGTGTCATCAACCAAAACACAGCCTACACAACACATGGTCCACTGGCACTACTGGCAGCTCTCCTTTCAGGCCTTGACTGGATAGCGGCCTCAGGTGCAGTTCACTGCTCACTATTGGACGGGGGAGGCAAAAGTCGCAGAACCTAGAGAGAGGAAAAAACACAGACACACACCCACAGCACTGTGGGCTGAAACAAACAAGCCAACACAGATGGATTGTCACATATGCAAGCTGTCACAGCACATTTCACCCCGTCAACTAATTCTTCATGACACACCTCAGACTACACATCTACTTACTACAAAAAATGATCAAATTTTAAGTCGCTCCGTGTAGAATTTTAATGCGATGGCAGCATATATAATATGGTGGTTGGAGTAGAAAGCAGAAAAGTGAATCTTTAAATCATGCATGTAAAAGCTCAATATTTTATGTTAACAGTTAATCAAATTACTGCATGCTATATGAAAGGCGTTGCAAATGATGACCAGAGAAACATCAGGTGCCAGATTATATTACTGTTAATGTGAACAACAACTCAATTAATTCAGCTTTAAATTAAGAACTGCATCTATTTTTTAAGAAAAAAAAAAAACAGACCACCATGGTCCAGTAGTGTATGCAGGGTTACTGCTAAAAATACCATAGTTGCATCATGTGGCTGGAATTTCTTTTTAATCATTTGTAATAAGCACTGAATCACTCAACATTAATAACAACTCAATAAAAGTGTCAGGCAATATACAGCTTTTTTAGAAAAGGGTCCAAAGCGATTCAACAGATTCTGAAATATCATCTTGCTTTTTTCCCACAGTACTCACAATGCAACTCAACAGGCAACAGTTTGGTCTGAGTCTGGGGTGTGCTGTATGTTAGTGACAGCTGATGAAGCCCGGTGCTTTTAGTGTGCAGCAGAGATGAGAAGCAAGCTCATGAGGTCTGGTACAATCACTTCTTTCTAATGCCCTGTGCTCAGGCTAAAATTTGTCCAGGTGAGTTCATTGTGCTTCACATATATAAATAAATAACTCCGTCACAAATGTCTTTTGGTCAGAATTAGCCCAGCAGTGGCTGTTCTGCTCTGAGACAGACTACTGGGTTAAATGCTGAACAAAAATCTGCTGCTGCGAAGCGGCTCACTTCCTTCCTTCCTTCCTTTGTTCATAATTTTTCGCTCACAGATCTAACATCCCTAGTCCAACTCGCTCACTTTTCTTTAAAACACTAAGTGAATAGAATATGCTGTATTTTGTGTGATCAGCATAGAGTTGTGTGTTTCTGTTGCGAACATTTGGTCTGAAAGTTGCCTTTCAGGGAGGTAGCAACAGAAAAATGTCCTTATAAAAGAGATGAAGTCAAATGTGGATCCATGTGCCTCCATCTACATATCAACTTTTGGGTGTCAGTTGGGTGCTCTCCCCATCTGTTTATCCAGTGCCTATGGCGTCTTTAGCTCAGCCTCAAGATGGAAGCTGTCTCAGTGCAGACAGCTCATCAGGATGAGTGGCATATACAATGCAGCCTGAAGGTGAAACATTGCATATTATAGCTTATAGAGTAATTATTCATGCTGAATGTGTAGCTGCCCACCCTCGTATCCCGTCTGGCAAACGGCGTGTAATTGCAGATCTGTTGCTGAGGGGATTCTGACAGATGCTTAATTCATGGGCAGCAGAAACCCATAAAAGCAGATCTAGCCCAACAAAACCACCCACATCAATAACTGTATTATTTCAATATGTTGCTTGTCCTGAATGGAAAGTAAAGGTAACTTGCTAAACCCAGTAAAAGAATTGTTTTATTGTTTCCCCCTTTTGAGAGGTCAGAGGTCACAGCGTTAGAGTTGTCAACCATTGTGTTTTTTATATATTTCTTTTTAACTTTTCCTAAAGTGTTTCTCCCTCAGAGTGACATGACTTAACTTTTAATATATGTTATCATTGAGTCAAAATTTAAATTTGTCAAATATTTGGTTCAACAAAACTGACATTCCAATCAGCCTCAGCTGCACTTTGTTAGCCGCTAACACGGTAAACGTCACACATGATAAACATCAGCGTGTTGGCACGATTAGAGTGAGCATGGCAGGCAAGGACCACTGCTGGCCTACATGTACTCAAATCCACAACCACTATAAAGACACAAACACTGGCATCTCATACACTGATGTTATCACAGTGAGTGAGTTTTGTAGGAGCTAGCATCCAGTGGTTTCAGGAACATCTGTATGTTAGATAGTGGTATAGTGGTTCTGAAAACCCATTGACTTAGTAAGTACTTTCACTTTCCAATACTATCCATACAGAAGAAGAGAAACCACAGTTTATGTATGTATATATTTGTGTATTAAATCCACTCCTGCAGCCACTATTCCTCTTTTGTGGAACAGTAACCACAATGAAACCATAATGAAAACCATAATGAAACTGGATTGTACTAGCTAGCTAATAGTATAGCTTCTTTCATTTTGGACTCTCCAAAATAGTTCATCCAAGATGAACTCTAAATTACTTGATTTTTGTTATGGTATTTTGCTGTTAGAAATGCTAATGTGACTGAGTCCTAAGGCAGTACCATAGGTTTAGCATTTAGCTGCAGTGGCCTCTGTTTGGCGGGGATTCAGTGTCTTGCCCATGGACACTTCAGAAGAATGAATAGCTTTACAGTTTCCTCTGGTCAAAAGCCCAGACATTCACCAGGCCACCTTTCACTATAATGTCTCCCTCCTGATGACAGATGAAGTTTTTACTACAACATTAAACCTCAGGATGCGAACTTCCTGTGACGTGCGGTCCCCCTCTATTCTGTTCATTTAGCCCTCAACTCTAAATGTCATCATTTGCATAAATCAGCAGGTGATTTATCATCACATCAGGTAATCCATTCAGTTTAAATATCCTGCCAACACATCATCTTTATGGACAAAACATTGACTAAACATGCATAATGTTTTCCAGCAAAAACCCTCCCTAACACGTGCACATTGACAGGGCTTTATTGTTGCCAGTGTGCAGCAGCTTGGGAGAAAGTGCTTTGCTCAAGGGCAAGGATAAGCATCACTCACTTGCTTTTTCTTTTTGGAGCAGTCGCCTGGAGGTTATAGAAGTGGTGTTAAGAATGTGAAGTTACTGGTGTGAACCTGGACCTGTAACATTGTGGTGACAAGGCTGCTTATCCCAGTCATGGTAAACTTGAATCAGAAACGTTAGTAAATCTGATGGTATCTGTGATAACTAGGCATGAAAACCATCTTATCACATTTATTTACTGCAGTGTGTCAACTCAGGTTTCACAGTAGTCTTCAAATTCCCCTACACAGTCCAGAGGAATTATTCTCAAACCTCACGTTTTATATTATTAACTTATGTAAGATACGTAGTGAGACATTATCAACATTAGAGCTTACCATATTAAGTTTACCTATCAACACTGTAATATGAACAGTGACTGTAATGCAACTTAAGACATTTTTCATCAGGAGATAGTGTAGACAAATACAGAGCAACCTTGTAAGATCATTTTCAGCTTCCAAATGATTATGTTTCCCTTCTCTCATGTTAAAGTTGGAGTTGGTAATATTGGAGAAACCACTCTAATACATAAAAAATAAGCAACTCTGTTAAATGCCCCAGCTGTGGGCATGTGCTCTGTGCTACTGGGTTTGCTGTTGAACGAGTCTGTTGTCGCTGCTCTTGCAACACAGTGAAGTTAGTTTTAAGTTGGATATTTGACAGACGTGAAGCCTATCGGTGTCACAGCTAGCCTACCTCATGTCTCATTCACATGTAAGAAAACACCTAACAATACTGTAATGGATGTAAACAATGGAACTGGATATTACTCATAGCTTTCATACTGTTTGCTGTATATAAAGGTGGACGACTTGAGAGATCCCCAAAAGTGAAGCCAAAAACATCTTGCTCGCCCGCTGTGGCTGGCTGGAGTACAGGTCATAAACCCCTCCCCCTCAATGTTAGCCGATGAGAAAAGTAAAAACTCTTAAGTACACATCATTAAAGTGTTCGCCAAAACAGTTTTTTGTCATTTTAAGTAGTTCTTAAAATGCTAATGCACGTTCAAGGGCTCATTGTTCTGATGAGTTTCAATCAGTTATCTCTTTCCCAGTGCATTAAATTGGGATGTTTTGGCATGTCTGTCTGTTTCTCTTTCAGGCACAAAAGGAATCTGAATGAGACATACATGGGTGTGACGAAGCAACATGGAGCAGCTAAATTGTAGGGAAGCAGAATAATGAAATGACTCAAATCCAGAATCTTCAGATGAAATGATTGGATGGGCATATATAGCAGATATTTTCTTTTTTTTCTTTCTTTCTTGAAAATAACTTACCAACCTTAGCTTTAATTAAGCTAGTGTATGCCAATATGTTAGAAATAAAGACTTTATGAGGTGAAATTATGATGTTGTACTTATAAATAAATTCATGCACGTTTAACGAATATTACAATTCAAAGAAAAACAAGGTGTTATACTAATGGATGTTTAATTTGAAAAAGTTCTTGCCTGGAGGTGGTGTTCATTTGCACTAAAGTACACCAACTAATCTATGGCACTCAACTTACAGAGAGCATTAATCTGAATTTAGACTTGGTTTCTTGGAGGCTTGATTCAAATCCAAGAGTTCTCTCAGTCCTCTAATGCTTTTAAAGGAAACCAGAGGCTGTAACATCTTAAGGCCAAAAGTAGCTCCTAATTGGAATTAGGAGAAACTCCTGAATTTTTGCTATCTATCTAACAAACTAAGTCGTTTGGAGGACTAGTGGTAATGTCTGAAAAGGCATGCTGAATTTCTTTAGTTTAATTGGGCACTTATATCTAACGCATTGTTTAACACAATACTCACATCCTCTTATGAAATTTGAAACAGTTCCTGCTTGATGTAATCATTTCACTTGTTCATACTGTCCATCCCCGTGCTTTCAGTGTAAGTGATAGGAGACACAAGTCAGTCCTTTAATGCATAAATGCCCAGTTTAATGTGAAGCTTCAGCAGCCAAGTGAATCTTTCAAAGTTACACTCTTTTATTAGTTCAAAATTCTCTTTTTATTACTGTCCCTTCACTGCAGCTCGACAAGGAAAAACTGTCTGGGGAAACACAAAGAGGGAATTTTTTACTAAAACGCCTGTTTCTTTTGAAGATGCTCACTTGATTTGTTCAGACAGCTGAAGCCTCATATTAACTTCATATAGACTTACACATAAATACATTTATGAACAGAACAAGGACTGTGGACTTTGCCCCGCATCACTTAAAAGCACAAAGCTGAAAAAACTGGACTGTTTGAAAGTGATTTTTTTTTTTTAAGTTTGCTCCAAACTTTCCAGATTCAGTTACAGTAGTGATGCACCCATTTGATGTTTTTGTAAGAGCTCCTAATTATAAAATGTAATGGAAGATTAAGTGGATTGAGCAGATCAGATCACAATCAGGACTTTTGTAAAACATTGCAAATGCATTTCTGAAGAGACGAGTGGCACACAGTTTGTTTAGGGGGCCTTGCCTCCCATTCTTTCTCCTTTTTTTGATTGGATGAAGCAGCTTTTCTGCTTTTCGACCTCCACCGAAGCACATGCACATGTACTCAGCAGTTTCTGCTGGCCTCCCTTTAATGACAGGGTGTGTAGTCGAGGAGGGTAGTAAAAGGCGATGTGTATTTCAGACACTGGACCACAAGGTCAGTCTGGTGGATGTGTCTAAATGTGGGGTTGCTGCGAGGGTGGGGGTTAGATGGGTGGTTGGACGCGGTTGCCCATCAAAACAACAACAACAGCAACACTCCCTGCAATTTTATTGTGTCTTGTTTACAGCAGGACACATGCAGTGTTTTTAATATAACAGCATCAGTGTTATTATGTGGAGATGAAAAAAAGTTGTCACCACAGGTTCTGTTTCAGGCTGAAAGCTAAAACATCACAATAAATGAAAATGAACTGCATTTGTCAGTGTCAGGGATGGACTGAAAGACCCAAGAACTGAACCAGCAAACCATGTGATTAATGAATCACCACAACCAAAACCAAGACCATGAGAAATGGCTGTCTTAAAATCTGAATCTTAGTCTGGACCAAGACTGGGAAGTAACACAGGAGCTGCTCACATTTTTGGCTTAAAAACATGGGGTGACATGATGGAGTCGATTAGCGCGCTCACCCCAGGTAGAGAAAGTTGAAATAGCAGCAACCAAGATTTGAATGCAGCCTGCTATCTTTTGCTGCATGTCTTCCACTCTCTCTTACTGTCACGCCGTGTTAGTTTTGCTTATGTTTTATCTTTTGGTTTTTGAGTCCATGTGTCATGTTTCATGTTTGTCTTGTCATGTGTATTTGTTTCCATGTGTTATGTTCAAGGTTTTTGTCATGTCCTGTTTTATTTTGAAAGCGTCACTTCCTCTATGTGTCTGTTTCTTTGCTTTAGTTTATCCTGATTGCTTTCTGCCTCCTAATGTGTTTCACCTGTGCCTCGTTATGTTGTCTATTTAGTCCTCGTCTTCCCGTCACTCTTTGTCAGGTTGTGTTCTGTCTTCATATGTTCATTGTCTCTAGTTGATCATTCATGCAGGAGTCCAAGTTGTTTGATGTTTTGGGTAGGTGAGGGTCAGAGCTGAGCTTAGCTTAGCTTGGCTTAACATAAAGACTAGAAGCAATGAGAAGTTAGGGTCATATTACCTTAGAAAATAACTAATTTGAAAGGTGTAGAGACGTGCCAGGACAAAGTCAGTTGTTTTGCATGAAAAGTGCAGCCCACCAAAGCGTGTAGCCATGCTGCCGATCCATTAGAGAATACTGTGTCAGTCAAGTTTTGCTTAGATATGGAAAGCACATGCATGTATGAAGGTGCAGACAAACAGCCATTCATGCACACAGGTTAGGAAGTAACCCTAACCCTCACACCTAAGGGTGATTAAAAGTCCTAAATTAACCTAACCTGCATGGACTGTGGGAGAAAGCTGGAGTGCCCGGTGTTCCTTTATACATTCATAAGCTATTGTTCTGACAGGCTTCCACTTTATCAGCTCAAAATCTCTTGTGAACAAATTACTTCTGAGAGTTGTAGTCACTAGCCAAGAGATATAGAGTACACAACTGGACTAAGGGCTGGAATATGAAAAAGTCGATAAAATCCACAATATTATGTGGAATAAGTCATCTGGCAGTGTAAATGAGGAAAGACTATTTGAAGTATTAAATCTGGCCTGCAGCCTCTATGGCACAAAGTTTGTGTGTGGAGGTCGGAGAAGGTCTGTCTGTGGGTTGTACGTTTTACAATCAACACCCCAATGTGTGGCACTCACGGATGAAAGCAATCTTACTCTGCCCTTCTTATGTTCTTATTTTTTTCATGTGGTAGTTTTGGGAGCCGGGGCCTTTTCTTTAAAGCCGGAGACTTTAAAGGAACCACTGAATGCAGCAGAGCGCAGTGTTGGCGTAATGAGAGAGATGGTAGCTGTGCAGGCTCAGAGATGGACAGAGGTGTAGGCTGACATGCAAACACAGCTGGTGCAGCTTTAACGACACCTCAGTTACAACTAGCAGGTGCATCAAATGCAGGAACATGATTACTGGAGGCTACAAATCATGCTAAATCTCCCCAACAATGGCCTATTGGATAGATACTGAAAGATAAACATTATGTAAAGAGTGTGCCAGTCAAGGTATCTGATTGATCATTGATTGTTGCAAAAAGCTATTGTTATATTAATTAATTCAATGACATTATGTGTATTAAGTTAAAAATACATAATAAGTATATTGCAGTATTACATGTAAAAATAATTCTGATAAATTAGCTAAATCTAGTCCACAAATGTCATGGCCTGTTCACTCAAGTCAGGACAAATTGCTTAACCGATAACTAGTGGTGTCGAGCCCATATGGCCAAAATGTACATTTTAAAACTAACATTTTAAAACTAACATAAAACTAACAACTAACATTATCAACAGAACATGAAGAAACAACAGTGACAATGTTATATCTCACATGTCTCATCCAAGACATGTGTTTTGTTGCAGAGATATCTACTGAAGTTACCTTTGTTGTAATACCACTTCGTACCTCTAGAGGTGGTAGCCTGATAGCCCCTGCTGCAGTTTCAGCTGGGAGATCTAAGGACCAGCTTGCCAAGTTTCACAAACCCTCTCAGTTTTTAGTCTAATAAGTAAACGCAACAAACTCACAAAAGGAAATATTCTGAAACATGCTGTAACAGACAAATACATCTGAATAATAATAATAATAATAATTCTGAATTCAGTTTCTCTCTTTTATCGAACTAAGACAAGCTTAAATGCTTTGTTAACACATTGTAAAACATGCTTCATTCAAATGAGACATAAAAGAAATAAAACTCATGAACTGTTTTTGTTTTGTCCTTGGTCAAGATAAATGCTCAATTTACTGAGACAGGATAGAAAGTATTCATCCTCTACACACTTCTCTGCTGCTTCACCTCTCTCCTGTCCTGGCCTGCCATGTTTTCTCATCCCTGGAGTCATAGTCCTCTCTGGAGCTGCTGTAAATCTTCTCCTTGCTGTATCCCCTGCCATCTAACTCAATGATTTTCAAAGTGCAGTGTAGGGACCCCAAGGGGTCCTTGAATGATTTGAGGAAGTCCCCAGCAAAAAGGGAAATAATTTACTTATCTATAATTGCATCCATATGGAACATAATGACAGAATGTCTGACTGTTTTGAGTTTCACACACTTTCTGTAATAAAACGTCTGAAAGCAAAGTTCTTATCAAATGAAGGACTCACGGTCAGAATCTTATAAAATGGGGGTCTGTGGTCTGTGGTGTCAGTGAGGGATCCTTAGCTCCTTTAGGAACCACAGGCCCGCTGACTGGCCTGCCCCGGTTTTAGAGGCTGTGTTCAGGCCCAGCCGCGTTCACCGGGTTATTTGTCTCATCATCTCCATGAAACAGTGAGTTTCAAAAAATGATATTTCAGGTGACTTTTAAACTGGATTAGTCAATACTTTTCCATTAATAATGGATCAAATGACGGGTTGTATTGTCAAAGGGGTTTCACATAGTGATGAACCCAAAAAAATGATCACCTGAGGAGTCTATAGCTCTATTGATCTTTAGCCTCTTTTGGCTCAGGTCATTATTTTGGTGTTTTGAGGACATCAATAAATTAAATCACTGCAGCTTTAAAATAAAACTGTTTACTAATGTTGAATTTTGGACACTACCAAAAACATTAATGCTTACATCAAAATATATGCCTATTTGCTATATAAATACTATGTTTAGCAGACATTGTACACTTATTATATATCCAAAAGAGCGTGAAAACTTTCTGCTTCTTCTTACTGCTAACAAGTCCAAAATGCATCTTGTTGCCTTTCATAGATGCAAAAATGCAAGAATTCATTGTCTCTTTACAATTCCATAAAGTGAGATGAATCCATGGCTTTACTCTTCTTCTGTATGGTGTGTTGATGTGCTTGCATGGATTTTTTTTTTTTTTGTATCATTGATCATGACACGGTGAAATAAGCAGAGGGAGGCACTGGGAGTTTCAGTGTTATTTTATTTTGAAAACATCAGACAGATGAACCGCAGGTCGTGCTGCTGTAGGATCGACACCACTCTCCCACACTCAGTGTACAGTACACACTCAATTATTCATGATTTCACAGAGTGTGTCTGAAAGTGAACAGAGTAAAGCAGAACAGTGAGAGGCTGTCCCAGGAGAAAACAAGAAATACAGAGAGTTTAAGTGTGTTGCCATGGTGATAGCAAGGAATTAGTATGGGGGTAGTTGTCTGAGAATAAATAAATAAATAAATGACGCCTGTTTGAATGAGAGTCTCGCCTTCCTCGGAGACGTTCCCTCTAAGGCAGAGTGGGTACAGCACAGAGTGTCCATACATATACACACTCACATGCACACACACACACACGCACCAAAACCACCTACACACACTCATGTAGCCATTATTCAGCCACTTCACTCCTAGTTACTGTATGAGGCACTCCGATACGCACAATGCTGACGACATGGTATGAATTCACAAACAGACACGGCTGATCTGGGACTCATTCCTCCAAAAGTCACACACACACACACACACACACACATTACTGTACAGATTCCAGCACGACATTCACACCATCTGGCAGGACATGAAGCTGCTGGAAACACTCAAGAGATCAGAGAGTGTGTGACCTCCGCTCACTGAAGGAGGACAAGATGTCAGGGCAACACAGAGACACATGAAACCTGGCCGGCCCACAGAGGAACACTAGCCACACTAATTTGGACAAATTTGACTGAAGTGCTGCTGAAATGTGATAAACCTTCCACCCACGCTAATTCATCAAGGAGAATTACTTAAATGTTTTCCTCTTCACATTTGCTCTGTAAACAACAATGAACCTTTCCAAATTCTATAAAGTAAGAGGATTGTTTCACTCTGTTACATTTTGGATCATATTTTTGTGCTTTTGTCCATTGTTTAATTGGTTATGATTAACATTGTACCCTTCCACAGTAACTGCTAACACCCAGGAAGTCAATAACATGGCTACAACAGAATCTAATGGGGCAACAAACACGAGCACTCAGAGGATCAATCATATCTGGTAGTCAATCCATGCAGGTGTGTCACTGTCACGTATGCTTTTCTGTCAGTATTTTCCATGGAAGTTCCAGGTAGCTAGCTAGCTTTTTAGAAAGATGACATCCCTATTCTTAACCCCGTCTACAAAGTGCTGAGTTTGGGAACCAAACTGTTACAGATCAACTTTCAGGTTCCACTTTGATCCACAGTGTTTGCTATAGTTGTGCACACACAGATCTTTGTCTATAATAACGGATTATTAGTGAAATTGCAGCATTGTAATTTTGTTCCCAGATCCTAGCAGGTGCTTTGGTGGGTAAAGCGTCCATGTAATTGAAATAAATGATGACCAAATTTGGGAAATAAGCCCAAGTTGTATAAAATGAAATATTTTAAGCAAGCTTCTTTAAATGACTTCTACCAAAATGTTTTTTTGCTGTTTACAGAGCAAAAAAAAGAAAAAAAAATCATGTGATAATATCACAAAAAGCATTTTTTGAGAAGCTCCATTTTGAGTAAAAGATGAAAGTGTTTTTATCTGAGTTTCAAATGTATCCACACTGGTGTGAATGTGAGCTGAGAGCCCCAGGAGCTTTCCTCTTCTCTGTGTGTCTCGATGCAGTCACATGGGCCTCTGCAGGTGTTTCCCTGTGTGATAATGCTCTTAGTACAGGTAACACTGTGTGAATTAAATTCTTTTCAAGTAAAAAAAAAAAAACACATCCTTACTGGCATTACTATATATGTTGTATTTTGTTTTCCTCAATTTGAAACTGAGCTTGGATGCTCCCATGGTGCGGTGTGTGTGTTGATGCTCGTCTCGTCTCTCTGTTGTTGAATCGCCAAAAACAGCTTGATGTTCATTTTAATGAAGTCCAGTCCAGTATAACAGCTGGTAAGCAGACAATCTTTTCACTCATGGTCCCAACTACTTTATGATAATTTACATCAGCAGAGTGTGTGGAGCTGTGGGATGACGTGAATAGTCTCATCGAGTGTGGATGTGTTCATGTCATAGAGGAAGGCCCAGGTGACCACAGAGAGAAGGAGCTCCGAATCTTTTCAGTGTCTCTGTGTTGATGTGAATGAAAGGCACAGAGCAACAAGAGCGCCACACAGATATAATGTGTGTGTGTGTGTGTGTGTGTGTGTGTGTGTGTGTGTGTGTGTGTGTGTGTGTGTGTGTGTGTGTATGTGAGGAAATCAGAGTAATTAATCGATCCAACATCCACACATGACAGCTCGAGAACAACAGCAGTATGAATGACATCATGTCCACAATGTGCAAAAACATCCTGCGTCGGGACTGTACATAAGAGATGAGCAAAAGTTGACTAAAGGTTCCCGGCTTTGTCCCTCTGTGCTGACTGCTGTATGCGAGATGCTGAAATATTCTGAAATATTACGTTTTTGGTGTCCAATAAGGAACCAAAAATAAAAAGCCCAAAACTACAGATATGTTTTTGTTTATTCTCCACATCTTCTGCCCTTTAAAAAGGAGCAGTTGGACAGTTTGGGAATATACCTTTCTGACTTTAACATAAAGACTGGATACAAGGGAAACAGCTCACAATAACAAAATATAATGGGAATTAGTGAACGTTAGATGTGCTAGTAGACAGGTTTTCAGCCACACTAGTGATGTGGTCAGTTGAATGACTTTAGTCCAGACTGACATATAAACATATATATTGATTGAATATCATGAGATTTAATATAGAAATTGTATTATTATAAAACTGTATTAACAAATGTTAGCATGTGGATAAACATTTTACCTGCTACGTATGAGCAGTTTAGCATTGCCATTGTGAGCAATTTAGCATCCTGATGCTAGCATTTAACTTAAAGCTCTGCTGTGGATAAGCACAACCTCATAGAGCTAGCATGGTTGTTGACTCTTAGCCTTGTTTTTTTTTTTTTTTTTTTTTTTACCTTTGGTCAGAGCTAGGCTGGCTACTTCCCACTGTTTTGAGTCTTCATGCTAAGCTAGGCTAACCAGCTCCATATTTAAAAGATATGAGAGCGGTGTTAATCTTCTAACCAATTGTGTAACCAAGTGTTATAAGCATATTTCCCAAATTGTCGAACTATCCCTTTAACTGATTGATGATACGACATTATATATTTTAAAAAAAATGTATTAATTTGCACATAAATAACAAAATAAAGATATACGCACAAATCTCATCATCCGCTCCTTGGATGAAAATCTTAGCAAAAACAGCAAATGTGTTATTCAGTCTACCAATAGACATCGTTCAAAAACAACATAAATATATCTGTTGGTTTTGCTTGAATATAAACACTCCTGCAGTAGTAGGAGTGAACACCCGGCAGTGAACAGATTTACGCAGATGGAAGAGTTAAGAATAGGGATAAACGCTCACAATGTGGTTGTTTATTTTTGTCCGAGGCAGAAAATCGTACACTAGGTTACCCGTGGGGATTTTTTTAGCAGCTGTGTTAGCTTAGGCAGGCCACCCTTTTCCTGGATCATTGACACTGACTTTTGTTTTTCTTTTTTGTTTTTTGTTGGGTTTTTTTGGTTGTTTTTTTCTGCAGGAGGCCACTTTTACAGTGAGGTGGGAGAGAAGCAAATAGAGCGAGGAGAAGAGAGGCCTCTGTAATGGCTTGTTTGCAGGCTAAGAGGTCCTTTGTGTATCGCTCGTCTTCCATTCTGGGGGTTAAATGAGCAGTTTAAGCTGAGGCTCAGTCAGTGTGTTAAAGTGAAGAGGTGTTGCCCACCCGTGCCTCTGCTCTACAACTGCTGAGTAAGATGCTGCGTGGCATCAACATCAGCAGGAACACTAATGTGCAAGTTGAGTGTGTGTATTTTTGTGCGTCTCCCCCAGGAGGTGGCCGTGCTGAGAATACAGCTATTGTTTCTGCTGGGGGACGACGACCGGGGCTCTAAGCCAGGCCAGTAGCTTTTACTCTTTTATAAGAGCCACATGTCTGTGTGTGGGTAAAAAAAAAAAAAAAGAAGGTAAAAAATAAGGCTGTTCTCTCATTATAACCTACACACAGAGCCACACACAAACACAGCATTAATACTTCAAAAGCTAAAAGAAGTTTGCAGCTCAAACATTCACCAGCCTGTCCCCCCAACGAAATATCTGTTCATGATCTAAGATTTGATCATCACACACTATTTGCCATTTCGCTCACCAGCTTCACTTTAATGCTGTGTGGTGACCACTAGAGCTTTACGGTTACTTGGATCTGGAATTGTAGAACGTATTGTCATGTTATGTACAGTTTACCTATAGATTATCAATTTTGATGCCACTTTAAAGGAGAAACTTCAGTTATTAATTATTGCACAACGGGGTAACAAAGAATTGCAAAAAAAAAAGTCTCTTTCACTCTGAAGCTCAAGAGGTTTGGAATTTACAAAGGGGTGTAAAAAAACAAAATGACTCTCTCTCTCTCCCCCCCTCCTGTATAATGCTTCCACAACAGCCTGTAATCCAATTCACAGCGTGATGGAGAATGCAGTTATTAACCTTGACATTGCTTAACATCGCTAACATTAATCACATTACAGTATGAGATACGGTCTCTGTTTCTGTGATGCGGGCAGTAGATTGTTGATATGCACACTGAGAGCAGCAGCAAGTTCTCATGTTCTGGTTGGGGGTGGTTGGGTAGCGCTGCAATGATGTGCACTGAACACTGAGTTTGGATTTCTGGAGCTTTCAGGGATTTTGGAGCCAAATGTTTGACAACAGGAGATGGAAACTAACCCACGAATCTCTGATGATCTCAGACACAGAAGGACAAGGCCATGGGCTGAAATGTACCGTACGACCTTTAGAATTCAAAATGCTTTGATGTATTAATAATGAATCGGAAGTTGTGAAAGAGAACATGACAAAACAAAACTCCTGACAACAATTTTAAAAACTTCCTAAAATGTTCATCAGCCCTGGAAAAAATGAAATCTTTCTATCTTTAATCAACAAAGCAAATTAAATATTCTTTTGTTATTGCTGCTCGCAGCAATGCTTCATAGATAATAAAATCAAACATAAGCAAGAAGACAAACAATCTTAATTTTAATCTTAATTTACTGAAATACGTTTGGTCACCATAGTAGGAGCTTTGTGGGTGTGACCCTGGGTGTGTCCACTTAGCCCCTGGGTGGGGCATAGTGGGACAGGGCAGGGCATGGTTATGAGATCCAATGCCTTCAACCCTTTTGCCACCACACAGACAGTGTGGTGCACTCGCACAGCACTCGCATGAGAGCATCCTGTACCTTTCTCACCATGTCCTGTAGCTCAAAGTATTAAGGATGCTTGGTGTTACAGGCAATGATTCATTAAGCACTTCCACACTGCTGCAACAGGAGTCTCTATTCACAGGAACCTTCTTTTGCCAACATCATGGTGACAGATGACCAGTGACAACTTGTTTCATTAAAATTGTTTTTGCTGAAGGTTGCCACATTTACAGTTGTAGAGGTCTTGAGAGTGAAGTCAGTAGCCATCTATTACAGGGCATCCTTGAGGCTGTGATGAGCCAGTTTCCCTCTGAAATGTATAAATCTAATGAGGGAAAGGGTGATGGGCGCTAACACACCGCACTGACAGCGCAGAAAGACGTGAATAGTGTTTTACAATTTGGCGGAGATTCTCTATTGATCGGGGGGAGGGGGAGATAAGCTTAGCTCCCATGATGCATTGGGGTCAGGGCGCGTGCAAGGCTGCTGTTTGATTTGTAGAATCTGAAGCAGCCTAATTTGTCAGCAGTTTTTTTTAAACATGTAGGGAACATCATCAGAGCATCCTTCTTCAACTCTGTCCTCTGACAGTAAGTTCACCTTTTTAAAACACCTTGAAGACCTGCTTCACCCACACATTTTAGTCTTTGCATGCGTTTGGTTCATTTAGCCCAAATTCTCATCCAATCAGAGGTCTCTGTAACACCCATAGTTGCCTGGACATCCTCCCCCTTATGCCCAGACAAACCCACATTACCTTTCTTTCTTTCAGTGCCTGTGTTCATTTTTTAAAATCATGATTGCTTCCAAAAAATTCCGCCCATCACTTATTTTGTTGCCTCTCCCTAAACAAGGCAGACAACATTCTCAGAGTCCCAGCTCTGTCCTAAATTAATCCAGCCGGAGGTAACTGGGTGTGGAGTAGTTGAACATGAGGAAATCAAACTTGTAAAGCTGATAGAGTTGGGCCTGTTGCTCAGTGCTGATATTGCTGAAGAACTGGGCTGTCATGGCATCTGTGGTACGAGTGGACTTGGCATAGCTTGGGAAGCGCAACGAGTCGCCAACACCCACCAGTCGCAGCACATAGTTGGCGTCGTCTTCCAGCGTCTCATACTTGCCAACAAGGTCGTAGTGGATGTGACATGGGTGGCAAAGCTGATAGACCGTTTGCCAGTGCTCGTTTAGTGGACCTTCACGCTGTGTGGCTGGGTCCACCAGGTACTCAGTAAATTCTTTGAATTTGACATCAGCGCCATTGAGCAGGGCATCTTGGGTGGCATTCTTCCGGTAGCGTCGGATGATACGGGTACCAAAGCGCTTGTGAAAGGACGAGTTGTACTTGAGGGTGAACTTGTTACGGTATGCAGAGACCAGCCTCTCAAAGGGTTCACGAACAAAGAGGAACTTGAGGTAGTTCTTGAGGCGGTGATTGATCTCAGGAATACTGTACTGGTTCAGCATTTTCAGGTTGGAGGGAATGTGGGCTTCATTGGAAGGGATTTCCATTGGGTCACTATAGAAGAGAGACACAAGGACAGTGAGCAGCAACAGCAAAATAAACAACATGCATTTATGTCAGGAGGTAGAGTGGGTCATCCAATAATCTGAAGATCGATGGTTCAACCTCCAGTTCTTGGTGCATGTCAGAGTCCTTGGGTAAGATGCAGAACCTCAAATTGCCCTCAATGACTCTTCCATCAGTGTGAGTGTTTGTATGAATGGTTATAGCTCCTGATGAGTAGGTGACACCTTACAAGAGTAGCCTCTGCCACCAGCATATGAATGTGTGTGAATGGGTGAATGCAGGAGTTGTTTGGAGTGTTCATTAAGACAAGAAAACTGCATATAAGTGCATACTATTTATCATTTATGACTTTGTACAATAAGAAAATTCCAGTGTAACAAATGCGACATACTTGTACTAGATATTACAACACATGTCCTGTGCATTTTTCTTTCTAGTTGTCACAGACTAATACATTTAAAATGCGAATAAATGGCACACAATACTCTTTAAGCCAGTCTGCCAGGGACTCACCTGTACTTGCCCCGTCCAGTGAGCACCATCATGACACGTTTCCAGTTGGTACAGGCCACCTTGGGGACATAGCAGTAGATGAGTTCATGGTCCTCGTCCACAACAAGATGTTTGAGGTCTCCGGGCGTCAGGACTCTGCGCTTACGGCTGGATGCGCTGTAGATTCGACAAGCATCCACTACCTGATCCCTCCTGGCCTGGTGGAGGATGGCTGCCCCAGACAACTCCGGCTGTGTCAGGGAAAGATTGACAGAAATAGACACTGCTGTGAAAGTCAAGCAAAGGATTGTGGGAGGTAATTATCGGGATTTGAAGAGAGTCAACTATGATTTTAAACATTTGACTTTCATTCATTATTTGGTCGACACTGAAGAACATTGGTGATTTCTTGCTTTTTTGACTGAAAAAATGATAATTCTGTTGCTGGGCCAGTATATTTTTTGGTCATTTAATTTTCCTTTCAGAAACGGGTATTGAAAATGTGTTTTGTATTTTATTGTATTTTATGTAACATTTTTTATATAAAAAGTTTCAGTTTTCCTTTTCTATTTCATGTATATATATATATATATAAAATAAAATCTCTATAAATAAAATAAAATAAAATCTTTTTTTTTGTACTAAATTCTGTGGTCATTTTTAAGACAAGAGTGTCCAACGTAGGATTGCTAGTGTGCCATAAAGTCTTACTTTAGCCCAGGCTGTCTTTGGAACCCAGGTTTTAGATGATTTTAGACATGGTAAAACAAAACCTGTCATTCAGGGAATTTTCTCATATTTCAACTGTTAAAAAAATCTTGACTCTGACTAAATATGACTCCATATGGTAACAGACAGGATCACCTTGAACAGGATTCCATTTAAAAGTTTACAGAATGTCTGTAAGGAATATCATGGCTATTGTATAGTATTATTATTGTAGTATTTATGGCATTATAGAATTTGTTTTATCAAATTAACACTTGTCTGTGATGTATGTGGTGACATGTAATTCAACAACTGACTCGTGATAGTGTAGTGTAATATAATGAAGGAAATTGCTGTAATTGTCTTAAACCCTTTTTGGACGCTTTTGTAGGATAGTTGAGAAATAAATCTGAAAAAGGGATACTGCTTTGTGTGTGAATAGAAATTCAAGTTTCACTTGACCCATTGCTTTAGAGAATCAGTAATACCTTTTACATGAGCAGCAGAAATAATTGTAGTATACAGAAAATAAATTATTTCATATGTTTCACCGTACATTGCAAATGCATTACAACATATCTTACACCTTCATATATGAAAAATATATTTCTTTATTTCTATATCTATATCTTTGTCTAGCATGGCTGTCATGACTTTTACTGTTCGGAGATTTGTGACAAAACTACTCCCCATCTCTCTAATCTTTTGTTGTCTTTACACTTTTTACCATATTTGTTACTAAAATATTTCCTTGGCAGCTGAGGACAGGCTTGCTGTGCCAATAAAGAACTCTAAAATGAATGAAACTGAAAACAGGCGAGAGACAGAGATAGAGAGATGAAGTGAGATAGGTGGGAAGACAGGCAGACAGATAGTGAGACAGAGAGTTATTAATCTCAGCCTTTATTATCATCATATTCATCTCTTTATTGACTCTATCTTTTCCCCTATCTAAGTCGTTCCACAGACAGACTATGATAGAGATTAGTTTGAGTATGGAGGAAAATAATGATATTGGAGGATATTACAGATATTGAGTGTTCAATATGCACATATCAAGTCAGCAATCATTCATCTGAGGCGTATTTCATTCTCATCATGATGCTTGTGAAGAAGTGGACCATGGTAGGAGGGAAAGGAGGAGGCCGGGGGAGGACTTAAAAGAGTTTGAGGCGGCGAGTAACCTGAGGGTTGTTGCATCTGAAGGGTGTGTTTTCTTTTGCCTCTTGATTATTTTTCCTCCGGTTCTGAATTCCCCTGCAGGGCAGGGCCCCAGTTTCCCTTGCGGAATTTAAATTGATTGTAACGTGGCCCGCATCTTTACCGCTCCATCCCAACGGTAACAAGTGTGGTCTTTCAGTGCCACATGGGCCAGAGCTGAGAGGGAAGGAGAGCTGCTGACATGAAGTGTTGAAATAACTCAGGGACCACGACCGACAGCTATGCACCAAGACAGCTTGACTAAAGAGTTCGTATTTCTGTTTGAAGTCACTCTATGTATTCAAGTGGCCGTAAATGCAGCACGCTACATGAGCCTGAGAGGAAACCAATCTGTTACGCCTTTTCAATGATGCAGGAAATGGTCAAACACCTTAATATTTCTGAATGATGTCTATAAAAGTCATATTTCATAGTGTGTTGTTTGAGCTCCATGATGCTCTATGTTCTCTATTTAAAAATGATTTCCTTTAATTTTTTAAGAAGTCACATTTTGCTCTGTATTCATAGTAACCTTGGGTATCACTGGAGAAAGGATCCTTGGCTATAATATCGGAGTTGAGAGAATATTCGCAGCACTTCATGACTCATATTGCCGATTATATCTAACTGTATCTACCGCTGGCTTGCTTTTACTCCACTATTCTAGACACTGTGTGTTCAATATATGGATATTGTTCCCACAAGGTAATAACTTGTGTGCACAGTATAATAATAGAAAAATTAAGTTCTGAGAAGCTTTTACTTCATCACTTTTTTTTGTAGATTTGACAAGGCAAAATGGAATTTTGAAGCTTCCTGGTCGAGAAGAAGGCCTCATCTTTCACCCATCCACCCAATATCTTCTCTCCTTGGTTGCTCTCCACTCCTCTCCTGATTCATGATCACAGCCCACTAAGGCGTAAGCACGTAGCAAATAGCAGCTCTTTGTTGAAGAAAAGCTTTCCTTTTCATATCCGCTCAGAGACATCAAACTGCGATTCACACGAATGTTGCAGTGAGCGTGTAGCCCTCCATCCCAGAGGAGGACAAACGCTGTAATTAACATGGGAAGAAGAGACAAGGGAGGGAATCTTGTCATCTGCTGCTCTGCCTCAGTGTTCCTCTCTTTATCTCTCTTCTCTCCACAGGATTACTTTCTGCCATGTTATCTCCTGTTTAAGCAGCTCAGTCAACTCTCTTGTGCAGTTTCCATGAAAGGGTTAGCATGAGAGGAGGAAAGCGGGAGGAGGAGATGAGAGAGGCGATATGTCGATACAATCTGACAGGAAGCCGTGATGGAGATCACTGACCTCTGGCCATGTCAAGCCATTCCCACGGGAGAGTAGATACCATTACTTGCAATTTGCTTGCACATTACCTCTTTAATCCCCCGTGGACATGAGCTTGTGGGTCAGCATCTGATAAGAGCTAGCAAAAAGTCATAAAATCACAGCTATAAAAGTAGTTAACAGCTTTGATGATGTGGTCAATTTAGCTTGATCTCGTCTGATTGGTCAGTGTTCCAGAAGAGCCTAAAACCTTCATCTCAGCAGTTTTCCTGTGCAGCTGTGCTACCCGATGAATTATGTTACCGCACACACTTATTTTATATTAATTTAATTGAGATGTGGAGTGTGTATGAGATTTTGCCCTTCCTGTTTGGGCCTGCATCCCTTGGCTTGGGCACACTGTTCCATCAATACTGTGGGAAGATGCAAAGAAGAGGGAATGTACAGAAAATCCTTCTTACTTACTTTCAAACCTAATGTCAGCATAGAAATCATTATCAGCGCTGTGTATGCAAATAGAAAAATCTCTGTTTTCTCATCTGTAGAGTTCTAGATGAGCGTATTATACAGTCACAAAGATGCTCTTTTCTTATTGCTGCACATTTGCTATTAAAATGTGCGGAAAACCGATGACAGGGGAACATGGAGATGGTGTTTCCATATTTCGAGTCTTCATTTCCTCACAATGGCTATATTATTCTCACCAAAAGTTGTTAAATGTTGGAGAAATGATCTGAGAATCCTTGTAGACGCAGGTGGTAATGAATAGCTTCCTCCTAATCTGCTGATGTTTGCAAAAGAAAAAAAGGCCCAAGGGTATAAAAACCTTTTAAAAAAAACTAAATAACTTTTGGTCATTTAATTTTTTGCAACCTTGAAATAACGTCGGGTAAAGTAGGTTCATTATTGATGGCTTCATTATTAGTTACTGTAATGCTTCTACCATGCAATTACTTGTTACTTTCTGTCTCTCTGAGAAAATGGTGGTGCTGTATTGTATAGTCTGTACTTCCTCTGTACTTGTTTTGTATTTATTATTCTTACAATATTTGTGATTAACAGGAAGACACTGCAGGTCCATTGCACACCATGAGTTCAGCCCACTCTGCTCAGTGTGGACTAACACCCACATGGTCGGATCTGATGGTCAGGTGTTCCAATCTGATGATCTTTAGCTCTGTGTAAGACATGCAGCACTCTCAGTCCTTTGAACGATGCCAGTCCCACAGTGCAGCGGGTTGTCAACACAACACACAGGACACTGGCAACATAACACAGGATCATCCAGCAGAAAAGTTGAAGCTGACTCAACTTCTGCTGCAACACAACGTTCCCTAGCAAGGTGCTGCTATTGAACAATCACGCACATGCGAGCCCACATTTCTGGTGGATTACTTTGTGACGTCAGCATTGTATTCCTTGCTGTTTCATGGCAATAGTCACAATGAAAGATTAAATGGTTGTTGCCGTGAAAAATTGTCAAATCCTGTCTGTGTAGTGTTTTGGCGTCTGATAAGCCTTTAGATGCAATAATCTGTTAGTGCAGCTGGACTTCCTGTATTAAATATCACTTCACAGTGTTGGCTGAAACAACACGCCCCCTCCCACGCAGCCCCCTGCTGTTTTCAATCTGAAAGCCCCCTTAGTCTTGGTTTTCCATTAAGAGAAACAATATAAAACTACATAAATAAAACAAATAGCGTTGAGTTGCGTCACATCATTGCTTAATGGGGAAAAAGCTTGCTACTGGAGACATTAGATGATTCTGAAAGAGAAACTCTAGCATAAAGGCTTGCTAAACTAGTAAAACCTGTAGATGCAAAGGTTTTATGAAATTCTTCCAATGCATTTGTTATGCTTCCGTGATACATGCAGTATATTTTGGTGAAAGAAAGAAAGAAAAAAAGATAGAAACTGTACAGGGTGCATATAAGGTACAGAGTACATACACACTGCAAAGAGGTGCAAAGGGGTCAGCAGGGGCCCAGCAGCAACTCCTTCTAACAGTTTAATCAGGCCATGGTGAAGTTACAACATGGAATCTATTGAAAATATTCACAGACTAAGAATTAGGACTCCAAGATAGTGAATAAAAATCATATTGAGGCATACCCCCAGAATGTTACACTTTGAATTACCATACATATGGAAACAGCTTTCTGATGATAATTTATTCCTCAGAGCTCAAGAAATGTGTTTAAGATGCTGTTGGTGAGAAAATGAGATGCTAATGCATTGTGATCTGTGGCCCAGGGATTCTGCAATGCATCAGATCACTTTGTTTAGGGAAGGTGCCTGAAAACATGTTTTCCTTTAAGAAATGATAAAAAAAACAAAACCCTGCTTCCTATACTGCAATTTAAATACTGCAGAGGTTAGTTCTGCCATTTAGATATCTCCTCAGCTGATTGTGAAGCCCTGTTTATTTTCTAGTGCAGCTTCTTGAGTATTTTACACTTTTGTGCCGATAAAAGATTTAAAAGTCCAGGAAAAAAAAAAATCACTTCTCAGAGAATTGGTCATGTTCCTGACATCCGAGCTGAATGAGGCAGGCGCTGCTCCTCTGGTGATGTTGGAGGTATGCTTTTAGTCTCCGCTAAACAACTCTTCCATTTTGTCTCCTAAAATCTGATCCACCTGCACCACTCCTCCTCTTCTGTTTGTGCATCATCTTCTCTCTCTTCTTGCTAGCTGTGAAGTCATCTAAACAAAGATCAGTAGCATTCATCAAAGCACCTCTCTCTCTCCTGCACACACACACACACACACACACTGAGCACTGAAGACAGTCTGTCGCTCTGACCCTCTCTGCTTACAGACTGGTATTCATAGAGCGGGTATAAAGCTGCCAGTGTACCACAACTGTACCAAACACACACACACACACACATGCACGCCTGATTTTCAAGTGCGTAATGCTTCACCTGAGTCTCCATGAAAGACAACAAGGCAAGGCCCTTCTATAAAACCTTGACAATGCTGACAGTTTATTAGGTGGATTCATCTGTTCCACTGGGGCCGGCGTCAAATTAACTTTCCATAATGTCATTTATGAGAAGTCGGACTGGATGAGGCAGACCGGGCCCTCGTTATTACACGCCAGCCCCTAACCACCTGCACACACTGCGACACGGAAAAGACCTGAGGAAATGTTTCTTTACTTTTATTTATTTTGGGGAAATGGCAGAGAACACATGCTCTTTTTCTGGTATTCCCTGCTTCATATTCATGCAGCTCCACGCATTCATACTGGGAAAAATACTCAGTACAACTGCAGACATCTGCTAAGGAGGAAGGGTCGGGTGGCATATAAAGGAAACTGTAGCAAATAATGGAGTAAGTATTAGATGTTTGGAGTTATTGCAATGTTATTACTAAAATGAAAGAGAAATACAAACTGCCACCTGGCAGGACCATATGATGTTTCTTTCCATCTGTAAAGAAAAGCATTTCCTTCCTTCAGATAGGAGCTGCTCTGCACGTGTCCTCATTTGAAACGTTAGCATGATACAGAGAGTCTTAATAGCAACATTAATGGGAAATACATCAGAATTTTCCTTTAACGGGTACACATTTCTGATACAGGAAATCAAGGGTAAAAGGAACCATTCCAATTTTAAATGAATGCATTATAAAAATTAATATTCAAACTATTAGCTATTGCAATGAACAAAATACCACTTTTAACAATGTGGATTTTCTTTGGTCGTATCCTGCTTAACAAAAATGTAGAAGTTAAAAATGTATGTTTTGTATGGTGATAAAAATTTGCCATTTTAATGCAGATTATCTCTCTGATCCCTCTTCAGCAATGCATTAGAGTTTTTCGTTAGCGACTTCCTGCTCAAGGAAGAAGTAGATAATAAGTCAGACTTTACTCTACATTATAATTGACTTGTGAAGTGTTACCTGCATTTTCTACATTCAAATTCATTTACATTTCAATTTATACATAGCTGGTGCATCAGACTGGTAACAAGCCACCTTCTATAACCTCTAGACACCTCCGAAACCTTTCGAAATGCAGCAAAAAAAAAAACAACAACAAAAAAACAAACTTGAATCGACTGATTCATGATTTTTGTGCTGATGTCTGTTATGTAAGGGCACTGCAGGGAAGCAGTAAATGGGCGCAGTGTGTATATGCCAGAGGCTAAAAGCACCAAGCTTCCCTGCCGGGGGCCAACAAGGTCAAACAAACACGCAAACACACACGGATGTACACACCACACAAGGTACAAGGCTAATTTATTTATCGTTCTACCACACAGGGGTGTACAATGAAATGCAAGACCGTGTCCGGAATGGGTGATGTTCCCAGCCTCTGTATTTCCCTTTCGTCAAACATCAGATATAGATGAGTTGATGCTGTCTGCCAAACATATGATGGAGTGTGTATACCAGCTCTGGGGCTGGCTATCTGTCAAAGCTGAGGCTTCACGTCACCTAAAGGTGAATACTGGAATTTTTTTTTTTCTAATTGGTAATCAACTGCTTCAGTCTTTCCTTGAAAGGACTATACTGGTAGAGGAATCAGTTTAAAGAGGAACTCCAGGGATTAAGTAGTGCATTTCCATTAAGTTGGAGGACTTGCAGGAGGCAGAAATAGAAACAGAATACTCAAACGAGCACTAAGGTCAATATATTGTCACTGTTTCTGCCTCTTTTGTGTGCAGGTGGGTATGGGTATTGGGCCTGGTGTCCTTGTGGTGGTTGAACACTACTCACTGTTACAGCTCAGAGCAGTGACTCAGGAGCTGATACAAAACACAGCCCAGTAAAATTCCATTCAGCCCTGAGCCTAACCAAGGCTCCATAACATTTAGCATGCACAATCTTACCGGCCATAGCATAGTTTATTTGACATAATTTATAATAATAAATAATAATTTATAATTAAATATAATTAATTCTTTTCTGGTGACAGGGTTGATTCGACATCTTTCTATTGGACTCTTAAGGACCATATTGGTACAGTAGTTTAGCTTAATTTAGCCTGTTGACTATTTGAGTTAATTTAGGTACACTTTATAATGCCATTTGCATAAATGTCGTCACATTTTGTTCACGTTGCCTTTGCGCAGTGATGAAATTATGAGCAGGGACCGGTTTGAAAACTTTTAAATGATCGTGCCCATGACCACTTGGATTAGTTTTTCTAACAAAGTAGCCTCTGAGTTTCAGCACCCAAATACCAACTCTCTGATTCTGCTGTGTTCTTGAATGCTCCACCTGCCATTAAAAGTAGTTTGAAAGGCATCCATCTCACAGCTGTATATAGCTTGCTATAATGCAACTTTGATAGAAAGAATTTGCAATGAAAGCTTTGAACACGAACCCTCGAGCTGTTGATGCTGTAAACACATAAATCACATAAACACAGAATAAAATGGGGGCAGTCTGTCACTCTGTGTTCACTTCAGGGGAAATGTCCTGGTTATCTGACACCTGAGTAAGCCTGACTCTCCCTGTCCCACGGTAACATTAAACTGGTAACCCGAGCCCAGAAACAAGCCAGAGTAGAGTCAGCCTGCCTGTGACTGCACCACAAAACCTGTGGCGCACATTAATACTGCGTTCCCTTTCATGCAGACGCATTACGCTCAGGAAAAGCAGGACAGAAGAAGTATCACTAATGTTATCACTGATGCAGCTACAGTACAGGTAGTGATATGTGATGTTTGAAGTGTGTGTAGTTGTTCTGCTGTACATCTGAAGACTACATAATTTGTGCATTTGTATGCGTGTGTGCATGCAGTACTACTTGTGTAGAGAGCAATGAGTGTCTGAGTGTGTCAGTAGAGCTCAAAGAGAAAAGTGGGGGTATAATTATAGCACCACAGACAAGATAATGACAAACTGCTCCGACTTTCCCTCAGAGCCATCAAAGTTTCTCTCTGCTTTCATGAGCACTTTACCCTTTTTCTCTCTGCATGGTGTGTTTTACCCCCCAGGGAGCAAAAATCAGAGGACAGAAAGATGTAAAAGGAGGTGAAGGGAAAAGAGGTGAAATGGAGGATTTCTTATCACGCTGCAGCCGTACTTTTTAACTTGAATCTGCAAAGCCGACAGATTCGTTGCCTCAAATGGCAGCAAGAAAGAATTTGTTTGTACTTTGAAGGCTTCATTACCCAAAAGTCATGTACTGTAATGTCAGTAAACCCAGAGGTAGGTTGTTGATGGGTTATTTTTCTGTTGCTAAACACGAAACATAACTTAATCTTACAAGTGGACGGCGTCGCTGTAATTATAACTTTATGTATCCCATTCCCTCATTTATTTAAATGGGGATGGTGCACTCAACCTATCACAGTTCTTTGTAGTCCCCATGTGGTAAGTTTTTGTCTTTATTTATTGTTAATCTTTTCGGGTCACGTACAGCTGAAAATAGGAAACGGTATCAAGTGCCAATAAACCCCCACCCCCATAAGAAATATAAATGAATAAATAAAAAGCCTGACAATAGACCAGACATATACCTGACAGTAGAAATAAAACATAATTTTATTATTTTACAGGTGGGTACGTATTGCAGTTTAGTTTGCTATTAGATAAAATGAAGAAGAAATGAACAATTTATAAAGGTGGGTAAAAGTTTAACTGGATGTCAAATAGCCTAAGCTAGTCTGTTGCAGGTGTTGGTGCATTGTTATTGAAGGAATCTATAAAGGGTTGCCAGATCTGATTGAGATAGATCTTTTCCAAATGTATGTGCTGCATGACATCTTTCATCAGGGCACAGTGGGTTGTATCAGTCTGCACAACATAAGGGTCACAAAGCCTATCATTTTGTATTGAAATCGCAGGATGATGATCTGAGGATAAGGCTTTATTTATTTTAATAATAATCCAATGCATTTTCATTCATGTTTTATTACAAAGTGAATCACCTGATGAGTATTGATTAATCAACTGATGATGAAGTATACAGCCACTTTTAGACCTGCTACCCGAAATAATCAAGTGTTTGGCAGGCTGCAGAGGAAGCCCTGCAGCACTTGAAGTCATGAATTAATTTAAGAAATATATGTAAGGGATATTAAAAACAGTCATAACACTGTTTTGCTGTGATGCTCCAGAAATATTTTGTGGACTGATAAAACAACATTCAACTTTCTATTGACTTGGGGGTGAGTATATAATGACTGAATTTTCATTTTTTGGGTGAACTGTTCCTTTAATAGAGTTCTTTTACATATTATATAATAGGACAGGTCCTTATGCCATCTTGATATTTTAAGGCAATTATTTGATTAATGTGTTACTTTGGAACTCCACCCCAAAGTAATGAGGCCCAAAAATCAAGAGATAAATGAATAAATAAATTCAGTAAAAGAACACACAATTAAATGTCAGAAGATTATGTTCCAAACACAATTACAATTTGATGTTTAATCAAATCCTTTTTGCCTTCATTTTATGGTCATGGCTCTTTATTTTTTCATTTGCATTTTCAGCTTAATTGTATTTTGTAATTACTCTCAGGGATGCTGGTGCTTAGTCACTTTCTTCATTTTCTCTTCTTTTTCCCATGCCAGAGGCATTTTCTCAGTTGTGAATCTAACAAGTGAACTGTACCAGCAGAAGAACAGGTAGACTTTAGACTGTATGTACATGTCTATGTTATCTGTCAGTGTGAAGTGGTGATGAAAACTACACACCTGATGTTCTCTCTCAACAAAGACGGCATCAGCTGAATTTGATTTTTTTAAATATAGTGTATTGTCCCACAAAGTAATAACATGATGATCTCAAGGATCTCAAGGAAACAATTCTGTAATGCCAAGCTGATGAAACAATTTCCCTTTGATTGCATGGAAAGTGAAAATCGTATTTATTCATGTTGTCTGTGGCCTTCTGTGCTCTCTTCTCCACGCAGTTTATCTTCTCAGAGAGCATTCATCTCCTCTAAATCCCTTTGTCTCTTTCCTTTCACATTCTTTCTCAGCCCTGTTCATATGCTGCCTCCAGAGATGGACCGACACAAAAAGAGTAAAGCCTCCTCCTCTAAATCCCTTTGTCTTTAAACCCAGAATGACTTATCGAGCTTCCCACACACACACACACACACACACACACGCATCTTAAACCCGTACCCGCAGTGTATAGCTGTGCTGGTGTCTGATGGTTTTACAGCAAAGCAACACTCAGACAGCTGCTTTCGCCTCTTTGCTGTGGGTGAAAGGTGCGACGTTTCTTTCAAGTCCGTGCCAGTGTCTGCCGCTCTGTTCCTGCATAATCTGGCCCGGGGTGCCAATTCCGGGGAGGGTGAGGAGGGAAGCGTGAGAACACACACACACATACGCTTAACTAAAGTGAAGGGATTGTAGGGTTAGAGGGATATCTGCAGCTGGCAAAACAAGCCACAGAGGTATTATCTTGCAGCACAGAAACTTTCCTCCCTTCACATTCACTTTGAAACCCCAAAATCACCTCTCATCACAACATGACGAGCATTCACAGCTTGTGTATTTTATCCATTTCCAATGATAACTGCTGGTCATCCGGCCAGGACTGGCGACTTGACCATCTCCCTCAAATTTCCTTTGCAGAACTTTCAGTGAAGTTGCATTTGCTGGGGGAACAGACTCCTGGGTAATGACTAAAATAAAAGAGACCATAGGTACAAATGGCCCGAATGTGTTTTGGACACAGGTACGATCTGAAGTAGCTCAGAGCTGCATGTGACCAGGGTGCCTGTTGTCAGCCTCCTTGGTATCCTAGGCATGTATGAATGGGAGGAGATGAGGAGTTGGTTTGGAGGAGATGAGGAGAGGGATGTATGGTTTGCCTTTCTTAGCCACAGGATGAGATGGTGAGTCCTCAAACATAAACAACAAAATATGTTATTTACCATTGCCAAAATAAACATGGTTTCCTGACCTGGAGCCCTGTTTCAGCTGGACAACACAGGCAATGCTTTCAAAAACCTTTAAAACTGACAGCTGAACAGGTGATCTCAGTGCAATCAACCTCAGCAGATCAAGTCACCCTCTTGTCCTGGTACTGCGGATGTTCAGAGTTGGGAGGTAAATGCCTGTAGTAGCATCCAGATCACCAGAACACATGTTGGAGCTGGACACTTCTGCAGATACAGATATGATGACATTTTGACAGTTGCTGATATTTTATGTTTCAGTTTTACATTCTATGTTGTGACAGCACAGGGCAGGATGAGGTAAGGCTAGCTTTAGATTCAAAAACCACTTGGTTAGGGATAAAAAGATCTTGTTTTAGTAATACACTGATGGAAAACCCACTGAAGTAGACTCAAACAATATTCCATCACTTGGCAGCTAGTTTCATGGCACCAGTGAAGGCTGATATGACACTTATGAATCTTTTATGATTTCCAGGTAGTTGAATTAATTTTAAAACCTCATTTAAACTGCATGATTTCAATCTAGCCGTTACCAAAACATTTAAGACAATCAACAGCTTTTGCTTTGGTGGATTTTCCTCAGCTCTCCTATAAAACACACATAGACAACAGACACCCACACACACACAGACTATGAACACATACTTCCATTACAGTAACACTCTGTTAGTGCTCATGCTTTGAGTCATTCGTCCCAGATCCAAACCCAGTGCAGGACTGTGCACATCCTTTTCACCAGCCTCACTTCTGATCTCTGAATCAGCATTCAAGTGCGAGCCAGGCTCCGGCTTGGTAATAATGGTGTCTACATGCCTCTGAGCCAGCCTGTGATTACTGGTAGGAAGAAAGAAACATTTCCATGAGGAGGGACAATTATTACTGTGCAAGGAAACTAGTATTTAGATGATATCTGACCATGTGTGTGGCCACATCAAATGATTCCCTCTGGAGCAAATCAGCTCATTCTGATTCTTACTCTGATTAATGAAACCAGAGTAAGCCCCAAGGACACAGAGATCTGTAACCACAGGTAAACCAGCACAAAAATAAATAAATAATTATTTTAAAAAACTCTCTGTGAGCTTTTGGAGGCCTCAAAGACACTTTGTTGCACCATGACCTACTGTGCCTCCAGGCCCCTCCGCAAGTGTGAAATTAAGCTTTGAATTGAAGTCTTATTCAGTGTGAGGTTTGTATTTGTAGGGAAATCACATAACATGTAAAACATTATTAACATGAAGAAAAAAACTTAGGGGGGAAGTGGAGAGACAGGAGAGCAGTGAAGGAGCAAAAACAGATGTTTGCCTTCCTATAAATAAATCTCCACATGCAAATTAGGAAGACTGAGTTCTGCTTAGTTTTTCTTTGCCAAGAAAGGCCTTGCAGAATTAGGTGACCTTTCCACTTAATGGCTAGCTTCTCATCCTATGAATGTGGCCAAACCGTATGAATTATCTTTACACCTGGCTCAGAGTCCTTGGCTTTGTTTCCATCTAGCAGTCAGGAGAATCTGAAGTGAACTTTTGAAAAATGGGAATTCGCTGCATTTCCATCAACTAGTTTCTTAGGGAATAAACAGAGTAGACAGAGTGTGGTTTCATTCAAAGATGACTGTAATAAACACGGTGGAAAAAGTAGAGGTCACAAACAAAACCAGTTGTTTTCCATCTGCTAGTAAACCTTAAAGAAGAAGAAGAGAAAACAAAACCACTTGTCTTTGCCATCTACAAGGAGATGTGGAAATTAATCTGAGTTTTGGATTCTTATTGGGACTGAGATGTAAGAGATACTGACAGCAAACACAGTTTCTTCATCTCTCAGCTAAATGCTCGCTGCATCAGAATTTATTCAGAAAAGGTGTTCCTATCTCTGATCGACTCTTTTTCAAAAATGGCAAAAACCATATCAAGCGAGCATGATACTCCAGAATGCTCACCAACGCATGTTTATGGAACAGAAAACCAGTTCCCCTCCGGTCTGATAGCGTTCTGTTGTGAGTGCATGTGCACTTGGCAAGCCATCCAGATACAAGCTGTCCGGTCATAAATGTAATTGAAGTTGTTCCTTTAGAAAATACAACTTCACTTAAGTTTGTAGATGAATACACTGAAATAATTTACTCTGGCTGTTGTTATTTATGCTAATACCAAACTTTATTTGTCTATTGTATGTACTGGTTCAACAAAAACTGTATTTATGCTCAAGCAGTAATAAATACTGTCATGTTCTCTGCCTGGTTTCTGTCTGTTCTGCTCCTCCCCCTTCTGTGTGCACCTGATCCCTGATTGTTTCTCCCTCACCTGTCTCTAATCACTCCCCATTAGTCCTGCATATATACCCTCTTGTGTCTTACCTCGTTGCCAGTTTGTCATTGTTCATAGCTTCACATACCAGCGTTTATTCACAGTCATAGTTGCAGCTTCATAGTGTTTGATCCCTGCTAGTTTTGCCTTTGCGACTCACGATTTGGATACCTTTGCCTGGTTTGACTGCTTCACAGTGTACCGACCTCTGCCTGGAATAAACCTTGTTTTCTGCTCTACCGATTCGAGTCGTGACTTTGAGTCCCAGTTTCACCTAGACAAGTTCTTGACATACTAACATTTTTTAGACAAAGCTGACCCTAAATCAAAAGCAATTCTGGTTTTGGTCTCCATATAGATACAATGGTACCAAAAATAGGATGCTCATTATGGTGTGCCAACAAACAGACCTCTCTCTCAAATACTCTGGGTATGTCCTTAACCCCAGTCAGAAACCTTAAGTCAGCCACTGAAGAAATGTCCTCACTAAAATATGGCAAAAATATCCAAATGTCCAAATCAAACAGCTTCTGACAAGGACACAGCTACAGAAACACATAGTCTCTCTCTCTCTCTTCCTCTCTCTCTCACACACACACACACACGCACACACACATACAGCAAGAGCTCTGTCTTGACCACTGACCCCAAGCACCCTGCTAAAGTTTACTTTAGCTGAAGTAACACCCCCCCTGTGCACACAGAAATGTATCAATGGGACTTCACATGAGTGAGAACGTGTGGAAAAATCCTGAAAATCAAGCTACAGTGAGTACACGTGCACCTTGTCTATTCTTAGCTGTCCAGAAAACCACTTAAAGCTCACCGTATTTAAAGCTCACATTTAAAAGGTGCACGATGATAAATGGCCGATAGAGAAAAAGAGATGAGAGGATGTCGGGGAGGTTAGCTCAAGACAGCAAAGGGCAGAAGAGGCACAGCAGAAGGAGTATAGGGCAGATGGAGCTGTGAGGAGACAGGTCGGGGTTAGTTGCAGCACAAAGAGGCTGGGAGGAAGTGTGATAGATAGTGAGAAGGACAGTGATGGGAGAACAGAAGAGGAGCAGAAACTATCCAATCAGTCAGCGGAATAGCATCACCTCCAGCGGTGTCCTCTCGCTCTCCCCCCTCAGCTACTGCAGCACCCTACTGATAGGCCAGACACGGCACACATCCATGAAGAAAGCACTGTTTTCCAGCTTTTGCAAAATGTATACTTATGCTTCCCTCCACAATGTTCCAAAAATGTCCATTTAGGGGAAACGTGGTTTTGGATGATGTAGCCCATAAATTACACATCATTTATACTTTTCATTCTTGCCAAGCCTTTTTAGGTTGTGCAGTTGATTTCCTACCTTTAAGGCAGCCATTGGTTTCAGATCACTTGCTTGAGATTGGTAATCCATCACAGTGAGCATTAAGTTGCCTTGCTTTTTGTCAGAATTGCATTATCATTGCAAGCAGGGACTGTTTTGAAAACTCCGTTCATTGATGCGTTCAAGGACACTTAGAGGTTTCTGCCAAAAGCATCCTTTCACATTACAGTTTATTGCAAGCTGGGTTTTATTTTCTTAGCTTGAAAGCTTAAAAGCTTGGAGTTTGTGCTTTTCTTAGCTCTGTTGCTTGTAACAGCATTGTATTCACCGAAGTAAGTGCTAAGATACAGTAACACCTTTAAAGATAGGTCTAACACTAACACGTGGTTGAAGTGGGTAAACATAGCCTGAGGTAGTGACACTTATTTGGAGGGGTAATTGAAGGCAAATGATAAAACTCGCCATGTAAACTGGCCATTGTAAAGACCTTAGAGACTCACTTCCCAGTTAAACAACTACCAAACTTGTGAATGAATAAGCTAAAACTGCACATACACTGCAACAACTGTCATTAGGAATTCATCTGGAAAAAAAAATCTAGAAAAGAAAAACTCATGCCATCCAAAAAAACTTTAAAGCAAGGCATAGAAATTTTACACATAAAGACTTTGAGGTAAGCAATGACTCAGTAAGCATTATCCTTTTTAACAACACTCGCTCTTTGTCTTCCAAATTTGATTTCCAGTGTACATTGCAGCTTTTAATGCAATGCTTTTTGGCTACCACATGGAAGCTCATTTGGCTGCCAAAAAGCTTTTTTTCCCCCCCTTAAGACTAATGACTGCCTGCAAGGTAGGAAATCATTCTAAAACATATCATATGCTTTGGAAAGTGGTCAGCATGAATGAAAAGAAAATAAACAAGATTTGTAGATAACTGGCTTAGCTATGTGAAACCACCAAAACAATTCTTTAGGATGACCTTGTACCCTAAGTATTTTGGTTAAATACGATGAATCTACATCAGTCAGCCACAACATCCGAAACCTATCCCCCATGTTCCCCCCAGCTTTAATAGTAACCCATAATACTGGGTGTCCTGCTTGCTCAACAGGATGAGACTTCTGTCACCGTCTCCATCCCATTCTGACATCCTCCCTCTGCCTCTCCTAGCTGTAAACTGCCCAATAAAGCAGAAAAACCATTAAAACTGCAAACCATAATATGCTTTAATTTTATGTTGACAGTCATGTAGTTATTGCTGGTGTCATGTTCTCTGATAGACACCATCTTGTGAAACTCTTTATATCTAAATTGGCGGAATACTAAATGAATGTAGGCTTCACTGGCTGGAACAGGCTCTGACAGAGTAGTAAAGTGCAGAATACTACCTGCTGATAAACACTATTTTAGCAGTTTGTTACTGCCTCTCTGCCCTTGAGAGAGGTAAGTCGTTAGACTCAAGTAAAAAAACTTCATCCTTGTCCTTTTTTGCCCCTTGTCTGTCCTCATTCCCAAATTGACTGAAGATGGTTTTGTCGCCTCGGGCCTGCAAAACTAACAGACAGAAGATGGACGGCTATTATGTGAGTGCTGTCCCCTGGAGTTTTCATGGCTCAATCAATGTAGAGGGTTGCTGACTTCCATGTTGACATTCAGGCATTGACAGCCACGTCACGGTTAGTAGAAAGTGAGCAACAATCTGAAATTTAGGGGTAGGGATGGTAAGAACCTTAAGAATCTGAAAACAGACCTTCACGCAGCAAGGAATACACAAATAGAGTTACACTAAAGCCAGCTGGGATCAGTACCTCAGAGGGCCTTGTTGGGTTTGACCTCGGACAGCTGAGTGAGGAGGAGTGTACAAGTGAACAAATGAGGGTCAAGAGGGACATACAGAGAAATACATACAGAGAAAACAGCTAGCCTCCTACCTGTGTGGGGTTGTAAAGCTCCTGCAGGGCATTGCGGGAGCCTTTCCTACAGCAGCCATCCACCACGAAGTGATTCCTCCGCATGACTGAAAAAAGAGAAGACATCACTAAGAACTGAGGATCTTTCAAACCAACTAACCTGACTGAAACAAGGAACAAGGAAGAACAAGTTCAGAGAGATCTGTTGAAACCTTTCGGTGAAGGATCCGTGTGCACAATTTTCATCATGAACGAGGTGCCATTTTGGAGTTTGGTAAACATTATCAGCAGCAAAACCACAAACATATCTCATTAAACTTTTTCAGTAAAACCATTAAAATGTTCATCTGTGACTAACACACCAGACCAATTAAGGCTGCAGAAGTCCCACTGTGTTGGACATTGGTTTTCTTTCGGCTTTTTTCTGTGCCCTTTCATGCCCCTAGATTTCTAAGTGACTTGAGTGACATGTGCACTGAGCTACGTGGAAATGAGGTGTTGAGCTGAAAATAAAAAAAGCCCTCATATAGCTACACTACACATCTGCAATTTCTGTTTGAAAAGAGTTTGTCGCCAGAGACCGTAAAAAGGTTTCTGTCATCTTTGCTAATGGCGGATAGTAAAAGCTGATGATCAGGTTGTAGTCCTGTTACTGATGCAAGAGTGAAATCTCCCCACTCTTTCTTTTGCTGTGGTCCCCCTGGACCTCTGCTCAAGGACACCACTTCGGGAGCCATCGCTGTAAACGGCCAACTGCTGTGAGAAAGAGACGGAAAGCTACAGGGATAAATAATGAGAGCAGTGACTATATGCCAAGGGCGAAGCCACAGTTCAGCGTTTGTTTGGCTGGATCTTAGCTCTTTACACAACTCGATATAGAGCAGTAGCTGCTGGCAGCAGCACAGTGCGAGCAGCCAGCGCAACACTCCGCCCACGCCACTCTCTCCAATTACTCTGGATGGAAAAGTGCTGAACGACTGCACAGGATCGCCCAGAAAGAAAATGAAGCTCTAACTAGAACGCCACAGATTTAATGGCAGTTTATTCCACACGTCATCTGCCTCATGTTCATGGATGAACATGTGTTACTCCCATCAGGAAAGCTGAAGATGAGAATATCAAATGATGCACATAAACGCTGGATACATTTCTATACAGTACGTCTCCATCACCGAACATTTACCAAGGCAAACAGCATACATGAGGATTCAGTGATGTATTTAAATTAAACCTTACTCTTTTGAGCACTTCAGAACCAATTACTATGGGAATTTGGGTTATCTGTGGGAGTGAACAATGTGCAGATAAATATTTTTTAAGATTAATTTCAGTGTTCCACCACGAATCAGAAATATATTTCTGGCAGCACGGCGAGAGCTTTGAACCTACATTTAGACCTTCATGATGGGTAATAAAACAGTAATGCTTTATTTTACGTGCCCATAATTTTGTAATAATTTGCCAAGTCTATATAATTCTACTAATTATTGAAAGCGGAAATTCTAACATCATCCATTTGCTTCCGTTAGAGAAGGCCATCTTTTGTTGAATATTTCTTTCAGCAATATTTCTGGATATAATGGAATGTATTTATTGGGTTTATTTTATTTTTTAAATGAGCATCTACTTTTAGAGGCCAAACCAGATTAGTCAAGGCTGGTATGATGTTTTATAAACGACTGGCATCAGCTAAACTTAGTAGCCGATGGCTGTGCAGCCTCCACTACATACTTCCTCAATGTGTAAACTTATTTAGATATTCATTGTAACACTTAGATGTTTAATTTAACTGTTATTCCCTTTCTGACATTATTCACCCCTTTTCTTTATGTGGGGTGATATTGATTGATTAATTGGCTGTAAGATTTTTCCTCCTCCAAAGTATTGTTATCAACTTTACAGAATATAACTCACAAACGACTTGTCTGTTTATGTCAAACTGGAGACGTTTAACACATGATGGTTTTAGGGCTTAAGGGAAATTATGTTAAATAGAAGAAACTAGAAATTTTAATCTGATATAGTCACTGAATGAACCTAAAAACAAGCATTAAAGATGCAAAAGTGTTTTATTTTCTTTCAGTCAGAGCATCTTTGTATAAGATGTGTACCATGGGGCCTCCTAATCAATAGCTGATGATACATTTACACTACTGGACATATTTCTGTATATATGTTTGCCTCTGTTTACAATGAGAACTGTGAGTAGTGCAGGATGCAAATTTGCACATCTGCTGTGTAAAGCTGATAATGTCAAAACCCACATTTACTCATCTACACACCTGCTCATGCACTCAACTGTAAATTCACAAATCTGTTGACTACAAACATGTAAATCCATCTCTGCTATCCAGCCAGAACCCGCTGAGTATCAGCATAATGAAGATGTTGTCTGTGACTGTCAGTATTCTCATCTTTTACACCCTGCGGCCCCGTCAAACATCAGTAAGGGTTTGTGTGCTCTAACTCTCATCTCTCATGTCAGAGACACATCAAAGCAAAAGAAAGAGGATTCACATTTCTCAGCAGGATGTTGATTTTTTTTAAATCCTGGTTAAAAATTGAAGAATAGAGTGTGCTGAGGTTGACGCTGACCACAGATTTACCCAGTATCCCTGTATGTGAACTGTAATCCCTCTATTGGCCCAGACCAGATCCGTTGACGGAGCCCTGGGGAGCGAGCTGAGTGCTTGTTAGTGTAACGAGCCCCAACAGACAGCCATGACCTTCAAACACAGAGGGGCGGATTGAGAGAGGTGAGGGATGCCTTTACGCTCTCAAAACACTCACACATATACACTCCCCCACATGCATGATTAATCATGCACACACACACACACACAGAGCGTGATTGATAACCTTGTTGCTAAAGCTGCTACTTAATAATGCAGTTCAACACTCCGTCCTACTGCGGACGATGTAAACAGGCAATTACTGCTTTCTCAGAGGACGAGAGCTTTCAGTGAAATAATGCAATCATGGAATATTTGCTTTTTAGACTCACTCGCATAGAAGCACAAACACAACGCCCGCGCACACACACTTCCATTCCCAGCAGGCTGAATCAGCAGAGCAGTGGTGATTACTGATTGCTGTGGGCACAGGCTTGAGGTGGAGCTCAAGGTAATGAGGATTCAGTCCCAGTGTGTGTGTGATTGTGCCGCGTGGCACTGATGGGTCACAGAGCTGTGGTGATATTTATGTGCTAGCACCAGTAAGCCTGTTGCTAATGATGACGGATGCCAAAATAAATCAGGTAGAAGGCTTGTCTGTGCTGAATGTGGTCACCAGCAGGACAGCAGGTTCAGTACTTCCAGTCATCTGGTCCTTCTATTGAGAATGGTCAAGTTAGGCTCAGTGCAGTGAAAAAAGACAGTTTGCTATGGACTGGACCAGGTTGTGGCTGCCATTACTGCAATGGCCCCTCATTTGTAAAATGTGTGCAAGAACATGTCAATTTCTTTTCTCATGCAATTGATAAAACCATGGAAGCAAAGCCCCCAAGCCTCAGCTTTATCAGAAGTCATCTCCATCAAATCATCAGCTTCTATCTAAAACCATAGACACATATATTCCAGGCCAAAATTCCACCTTTACATTTCTATGTGTTGAAGAACTGTATTATTTCATTACAAGTTTAATGATTCAGTCAGCTGGGATAGGCTCCAGCTCCCCCGCAACCCTGATGGATAAGCGGTATAGAAAATGGATGGATGGATAAGATAATCCTTTATAAGTCCCATAACTGGGAAATTACAAATTTATTTGTTTATTGAAGCAACAGAAGATATGAAGAAGGTTTAGCAATGCCTCCTTGCTTCAGTCTACAAAGATTCCTAGCGACTGAAAAGCTTTTATTGTTAAGGAGCGCCAGAAGCACACAATTTAGCCTGCAATTTGAATTCATTGTTAGACTGTCAGTTTATGAATCTCAGCCTTTCAAATGCCTTTTGGTCCTTGTTCATTCAGTTCATTTCAAAAACATTAAAAACACAAGTTTTAAACTGTGTGTCTGGGAAACTCTGCCTATTTGACCATTTCAACTAGAAGCGAGCGTTTTGTTCAGTCTTCTTGGTGTTCTCCAACGACATCAAAATAAAATCATTTTTTTGTGTTGGTTTATGTTGATGACAAAAGAGAGAAACTCGTCTCGCTTTAAATCCCTTTATCCTCACATCAAGCACAACTCCCCTCCACACACACACACGCACTCACACACACATACACACAAACCTACACTGACATAAGAGTAATTTAAATCCTTCCACACAGGCCTTATCACTGTGCTCTGGTCTGCTCTGATGCCTCCAGGTATGTGAACAAACACACACATCAAACACAGGCTAAACTACTTAATCTGTCAGTAATCCTGTCTCTAGTTGGTCTGCTGCTTTCGACTGACTGTTCATCCCATACACACACACACACACACACACACAGCCAGTGTACACCAGGATACACCCACCCAGTCAACAGTCATCTATAGCACCTCGCCAACACCTGGTTCAGTGGTTGGTGGGAACTGAGCTGTAACCATGGAAACCGCTACCCTTCACCTTCCTCTCTCTTGGGCCGACTGGCTGGATTCCTCAGGTCTGGAATCAGGAAAGGTTATGGGAAAGCAGAGCCTTTTCATTTCCTCAGTGCTGACAGGTATTGACTGTATACGATGACAAAGTACACACACAAACACACTCCTGATGATGTGCTAATAGGCTTAAGCATTGCAGTACATATGAGCCCAGTGTTGCAGACTCAGCTTTGAAGGTTGACCCCAGACTCGTTCTTTTGAACATGTGCATGTTACGAACAGAAGAGCACATTCAATAATGTGTCTTCAGAAGAGAAACGTGCTGTGTTGGAATTCAACAGGCCTCTCACTTCCAGACAACTCTACCACAAAATCCCAAATTTGGGCAAAGGGAGAAAAGTTAAATCAACACTATATAACTATTTTACCTTCATGATGGTACACTGACTTGTTTTAGGGTGAATGGTGTCTATATGTCACTAACTGCCTTATTCTGCATTAGTTCTTATCACTTGTCAGTGTCAGTCTGTCTGTTAGCTGTGCAGCTAGGTGACTGCCTGGAGCAGGGAGTGTTGGTGTTTGCACCACTATCACAGAAGCTTTTGATGTCCAGGGCTGAGAGGGACACAGCAGAGAATGCTGGCAGGCAACGGGGCCGGAACGAGCACCAGAACCAGAGACGGACAAGCAGGCAACAGAACAGGGCTCGTCTGCAGCCTCTCCACAAATCATGACGGAGGCAAAAAGAGGATGTTCTGGCTAAGAAGAGAAAAAGAGACAGTGACCATTAATAGTATTAACTGGCTTTCTATGCCTTGTGTTGTTTGCTCTGACTTGGCTCTGTTAGCAAAGTTGGAGCCAAGTCAGTCCATTTTGACAGAGGTTAGCATGTTATATCCGGATACTAGCAGATTATTGTTTCTGGTTCAGGTTATGTCAGCTTGGCATGCTTCTATTCTGAGTGCAATCAAGCTTCTGACTGTCATGACAGGAAAAAAAAAAAAAAACCCAAAAAACCCCCAAAATCATGTTTACTTCAAGACATAGGTTGGTTTTTAGGATAACATGTTATGATGATGCAGAGTCTTGTTTGTAATCAGCACCTGAATTACACAAGATAACAATGTTTCAGAAACCTGGGATTACTATTTACAACAGTGGTGGTGAGCTCAGGACCTGAGGGGTGTACCAATTTTACATAATGTTACTTTAAATGCATATAAATACAGAATTTGGTTGCTGTTTGTAAACAATTTATTGAAATATGCAGATGGATGGTTGTTTTGGTGAGTCTCATTGCAAGCCAAGAAGGAGCCTCAACAATAAACAATCTTTCTTCAGAACTGTTGCTGGCCAGAAATGTCCTGGGCACAGCAAAAATAATGAGAGAAAAAAAAAATATTTAAGAGTAAAAAGTAAACTTTCAAGTTTGGACAAATAACTAGCACACAAGGCACCAAGTCTTGAAACTGCTGAATCTGTAATGTTTATAGAAAATTCACTTTCTTATACTTTATGCTTTTCGTTTTTATAATCAATGGGATACAACAAGGCCAAAAATGCATCAGCCAAACAGGCAAGATGAGTATGGATCAGTGAACTGAAAGTGCTGTGCAGAACTGTACCCTGCATATTTTGTGGAGCCAGCACCGAAGGGTCAGTAGAGCATTGAAGTGTGGCCTCTTCTAACTGTGACGCGTTTATGCATTATGAGACATTATTTTGAACAATACCTCTACAGTATCTTACTTCCAGATACCTTGTAGTTATTTTGTTATTGTCAGTAGACTACACATTAACATTTTGAATTGTCCAACTGATTAAGGACAAATCAAGACATGAAGACACTATAACACCTGAAAACACACAAAGCTAGGTGCTGTTAGTAGACTCTGCTGCTGTTCGCACTTCACATTTCAATTAGGCTTTTCTACATGGGCTAAATTAGCTAGAAGCACTTGACTGCCCTCTGAGTTATTGAGACATAACTTTAAAGAACTCCATTTAGCGTCCTCTCCCTCTGCCTCATTCCTCCTTCCCTGGCTATAATGCTGCAAACAGGGGCCCCTGCCAGCCTAAAAACCAGCAGCCCAGTCAGTATGTACCCTGAAGGTAAGAGACGCTCTGTGTGCTCTGCAAACATCCACACACACACACACACACACACCACAGAAGCACAGCACACACACTATTCAGTTTTCATTCTCTACTTTCATCAGACTGAGCAGGGATACTGTCATGCTGACAGCCCTCCTCCTCTCCTCCTCCTCCCTGTCACCATCACCTGCCGCTGAAAACGCTCCGAAACGCTTCGATTTCAGCTTTACTAGTCCTTTTAAAAGTGGGCGGAGGGAAACCGGGAAGCCTCCAGTTCAATGCAACAATCAGACCTCTCTGTCATTCACTGAAAGGAAACACTTAAAGTCCTACTAAAACTTGACGCTGTCATCCTGACTCCCAAAACACGGCTCCTTTGAATTAAGCTGCATTGTGCCCGAGAAGGTCAGAGGCAGACAGATTTCACAATCCACTTAAAGCATCCGACAAAATGTCTTTGTTGGCTTTGAAAGGACAAAACAGTGACACCACAATGAGAACACCACCCAAAGCTGCCTCTGCCAAGTAACAAGACTGGAAGCTGACACTGAAAATGATGGGCAGTGAAAAACATCAGAGAGCTATACTGCACATCACCCATCTCTCCTTATTATCAGCCTCTGTGTCTGTTTCCTTTCTTTTATTTTTAAAGAAGGTTGTGACCACCCTGTGTGTTGACTACAGAACCTGCCTTCCTCCACCTGACCTTTATTCTGAAAATGAACACTTGAGCCAAAGTAAATAACCTTCAAACACAAGCACAATTCCCAAAGAATACAAATGTTGTTTTGTATTGGATGGATATGCAACTCTTAGCTAACACATTGGTCATAGCAACTTTGTGCAGTGGTAATAAAATAATAATAATAATAATAATGATAATAATAATAAATTAATGACTGACATTTAAGTTTGAAAAAGTAGAAAACAAATTTTTGGTTTTATATTTCACTTGCCATAATGTCAAAGTGTCACTTTTAGCAGCTAAGATAAATTCAGCCTCATCTTATTTGACGTATATTATAAGTATTTATACAAACAAAAGTTGAACAGAGTAAATAAAACACCCCACAGTGCAGCAAATAACCATTTGTTAAACCTCATAATGTGTGTTTTTGTCCGTTGATGATTCAACTTCATAGTCCAGCCTTAAATATTATGCTGCACTATATTTTCTCAGCCTTTGATTGCACACAAGGCATCACATAAACAGCAGGCCCACTCTCGCACATGCTCAGTACAGGCCTGCAATCATGCACGACATCTGCCTCCATCTCTCAGCAAAGGATTATGGGCCGCTGGAGGAGGAATTATTTGTCACTAATCTTACCTTCACAGTAGGAGATGATGCAGATCCACTTTATGCTGGGCTGTGCACACATTAGCCAACACACACACACACACACACAGGGTTGATTGGGTTTATACACCCACACACAGTACACCATGTCTTTATGTCTGCGTGTGTGTGGCATAATGCCACTATAAAACACCAATCGTTATCATCTCACAGGTGATTAGCAGAGTTGGCACAACTTCATTAAACAAAGCTCAATTAGAACTTGGAGAAGTGATTTTGTGTGTGGGTGCATCTGTGTATACAACCAATCAAGTCTTCAGTGATGATTGGCTGTGTGTGTCTCTTCCTGGTTAGAGTGCTCGGTCTAATCATCTTAATGATGTTTACCAACATGACGATAATACACAAGCAATTACCGCACTGACAGTCCTCACCTCAGGCTCAGACAGAGTCAGTCAGAGGCAGGAGATCAGATATTACTCTTAACGGCATCTTTACCTGACTGAGCTTTATCGCCACTCTGTATCATTATAATCCCTCAAGCATTGACTGACGGTTCCAAACAGTACAGACAGACACACAGTTTGACAAGATAATAAACTTTACATTGAGAGCGTTTGGAAACTGTTTCACTGATAACAAAATATTGCTTTTTTTGTTTGTTTGTTTGTTTTTTTGTTTTTAAATGTACATATAATATCTAGTGCAGGCCATCGTATCACCAAAGACAGAATGAAGAAGAGAAAAAGAGCAAAGACAAAATCTGTCAATTAGAAAAACAGACTTAAGTAATGACACTGTTAAAAGCCCTTCTGACTGGCTGGTGTTCATTTTCCTGGTAAATTATACTAGATATATGAAATAAATTTTATTCTGATTTAATGTGTTCTGGATATTCATATATAAATGAGTACATACAAAGTAAATGTACTCATAAATATAAATAATTGGGCAGATATAAATTTAAATGCTTGTGCCTGATTGGCTATTCCTCTTTTTTTCACATACACTCAATCACTTGAATGCTGTTTTTTACATTTATTCCTACATTTACTGTATTGGGGAGTAAGTAACTTGGAAAATGTGTCTTATTCATTGACATATATTAACTTTCTCCCACGGTACAAAAGTAAAGCCAAAATATCCTGTATAAGAGCACTGCCATCTTGCGCTAGTGACATCATTTGGAGCCAGAGTTTGCCCAGCAGAAGGTGGAGCCTCTCTGTGCATCTTGTTTTGTCCCTGTGTCTCAAATACACTTCTTAATATCCTGGGAAACCTTCCATTGCATGCACACTTGAATTCCTGAAATCATCTTGAATTCTCTATCATCAAGTGTAGTGAAGTGACTTCCCTTAAATGCACATAGATTTTAAATCTAAAGTTAGGATTGCTATGCCTACTATCGGTTTTGCAGTACAGGCTGAAGATTGTGGAAGAATTACCTGTTTTGCACACAGTGACAGCGTGCTGCTGAACGTGCAGAATTGCCTACTCCTGTGCCGTGTACCCCAGCATGATTTTCACATTTCACCATGTTAACTGTCAGTGTGTTCCTGCACAACAAATTCCAGCATATTCAGTGTAGCTGGCAAATGAAGTGATTCTAAGTCCCAACTATGTGATAGTAGATAAGGAGTGGCAGAAGACAGAAGACAAAGATAGCACCTGACGGTTTCTGAAACGTCTACATCATAACCCAAGAGCAGTGAAGCTGGCTTTTCGGGCCTCTTTCAACACATCAGAGCCATCACTGAGCACACTGGAGCAGAAAGCACAGCAGCCAACACAGCAGGTCAGGAGGAAAAAAGAAGGAAAACTCACATCCCATTCTCTAAGCAGGCAGTGAAAGTTTCACACAGTCAGCCTCTGCATCGCCCAGCCATGGGCTTTCATTCATTTAATATGAGGGATTCCATTACTGATGTATTATTCCTGTGCAGATACACTGCAGTAACATGCACTCGATGTAGGCTACCCAAGTATATATACATAGATAATGCTCACTGAGCCCAGTCTGCTGTTTTGTGTTTCATCATATATCTTATTTTTGAATTCATAAGATCAGGATCCTTGTCATTTCTCTACTGGCTCGAGGCTCAGCAGACCAGAATGCAATGCAGCCTCTGGAGGAATGTGTGGGATGACTTTACACGGCTGGTGAGATAAATTATGGATCCTGAAAAACATGTTTAATGAACACAGTGATTATTATGTTAGAGTCTTTGGGACAAATGTTGTTTCTGAGAAATAAATAATACATTTGCAGCTTCAAGGCTTCTTTTGTTAATTAGCTCAACAATTAATGCCTGACAAGAGAAAATGCAGTAATCATTCTGTATTTAATTACATTATTATGCTGTAAGATCATGGATGCAGTAGGGGATTCCAAACAAGCATGGCTTCAGTTTTTGGGGATGATAGTGAGCACACTATATAGACAGTATTGGGGCACCTGACCATTACACTAACAGGGATATTAATGACGTCACATTGTAAACACACAGACAGCTTTGCAGCTAAAACAGCTTCCACTCCTCTGGGAAGACTCCACAAGATTTTGGAGTGTTCGGTTGGAAATTTTTTGCCCATTCATGCAGTAGAGCATTTGTGAGGTCAGGCACTGATGATGGATGAAAAGGCCTGGCTCACAATCTCTGTTCCAGTTCATCCCAAAGGTTTTGGATGGGGTTGAGGTCAGGACTCTGTGTGGGCCAGTCAAGTTCTTCCACACCAAACTCATCCAACCATGTCTTTATGTCTTTTCTGCTTGGCTGTAATTTATTCTCAGCACCAGTTTGTATTTGGTGTCAGTGAAAGTTTGGAATTTTCCAAAAGGCATAATTTCCTGTTCTGGCCAGTCTATGAGGGATTTATATTAGTTTTTATGAGAATACAAGTGGCAACAATTGTATTGCTGTGACAATGTTATCTTCTCTTATCTGGATTTAGAATATCTGAATGTCAGAGGACACTGTTTAGAAAGAGTTATGCAAATAAATTAAACTGAACAAAGAGGGAACGAACATCCTACAGCAGCGTGTGGTATTCCACCAGCAATTTTGATGTGTGATTGAAGGGTCAGCTCACTCAGTCCCAACAAACTTTTACTATTCTGTCTTTTTCCTAGTAGCATCTTGGCCTGCGGATAGTGACGATGTTATATTTCCAGCTTTGAGATACCTGTCTGATATTTTCTTGCTGTCATTTTTCAGTACAGCATTGCATTATATTTTACACAATCCATAATCCACAGTCTGTCAGCAGTTTTCATAAGGACTATTTTTCTAGTAGACAATAGTACCGACAGAAACTTGAGGTCTCTGTTAAATTACTCTCATGCCATTTGTCACCAATGTGAGCATCACAAACTAAATTCCATTCTCCTCCACTGTATTGGAATGAAGGTAGAGATCTCAGAGACTGATAAAACTGTAGAACTGGATTCCACTTGAGCTAAGTATGAGAAATATGTTTAATTATTTGGGCAATTTGACCTTTGAAATTTTCTCAATGTCCCAGGACCCCTGAGTCATAGCTGCCTTCTCACAGCTTGACTCAGCATCCCCTTTGCAAAACAGAAGAAGAATTGATAGCAAAAACCACAGTGTCTCCACTATGACCAAAACACATGTGGTTGGCTGCCAAGCCACAAGCACGTCTGCCTGGAAAATGTGAAAGGGATGAATCGGACAGATAATGGAAATATGTACTAACTAAAGGCCACTAGATGGCTTCAAATTTTCTGGCAGACAGACAGATATTTAGAGTGTCTAGCTAACCAGACTCTAGTACCTCAATTGACAGTAAAAGTCTCTCTGTTTAATCCTAAAATTGGAAATTGTTCAGGAACATTTTATTGGCGGGGCAACTCTGTGATACATTAACTGACTTTAAATAAAGGGTGTTCTCCAAATGTTTTATTGAATAAGCAAGTAAGAAAAGAAAACATGCAAACAAAATAAAGTTTTATGAAGAACTTCTATCATATCATAAGTTTGCAACTCAATAATGGTTTCAGTAGGCAAAGGGAGATGAAGGCAGTGTGGACTTAATGGAGCTCAAGGCTTTGATGGATGGCAGGAAGTTAACAAGTGATGACTGTTTATAGTCCGCCCCTCCCTCGGGACACACGCTGAAACACACTCTCACACAGAGATATGTACAGTCTGACTGAGTGGAAGTAGACCAGCAGTCAAATGTAGTCAACCATGGGCCGATTCCCTCGGAAGGTGGCCAAGCGTGGAAGAGACCCAGTCACATGAGAAGGGCCGACCGGGCCATGGGAGCAGACGCGGCAAAAACCACAAGACCACGCAGACACTGCAGGGGGGCGAGTCACGAGGATGGAGAGAGGAAAGACTTCTGCCTAGATACAGACGGGCAGAGCGGAGAGATCAGTGTGAACTCACTGAACCTCTTCTCACACGCCCTGTGGGAGTCCCACACACTCCAACGCACACTTCATGCCTTACGCCCTCCAACTCCCCACACTCCACCCTGCAATAAAGAGTGTGAATGGAAGCAAACATGAACTAAGTGAGGAAGGAAAAACGTGCTGGGATCAGACGAAGGTATCTGATCCCCGAGGCTTGACGGCAAGCTGACAAACCGAGCTGTCATACGCAAAAACATCACAGGCTGGCAGGCAGTCAGGCGGACACAGGAGGTATGCTGGGAGAAGAATCAGATGATGCACGGCTGCAACAAAGTCACTTAATTCTCAAAACAACCACAGAGTAAAATTATCTTTGTCTTCAATGGTCCTCTCTGCCTGCACTCCAGGGTCTTATCCATAAAACATTTAAAGTTGGAAAAATGTTCCAAGTCGACAGTAGGTCGTGAGAAATTCATGAGGGGGTTTTAGCAGTGACATTCCTTCAAGGTAGAGGAGATATTGAGCAGTAACGATGACAAAGTCACAAATGACTACGTTAATGTCGAGGAATTGCTTATTTACCCTTTACAGATGAGTAAGAAGTCGGCAGATAAATAAAAAATAACTGTTGGGTTTTCAGGATGTTTGTTTTATCAAAGAAAGATCCTTTTACCAGCACAGTCTGTTTAATGACAGCTTAGAAAGTCTTAAGTGTAAGTAGTTTGTTGTTAAGTGGTACAAAGTATTTCTATTAAAATTACAGCATCAATGTAATAAACCAAGAGTCGGCAGCCTTGGTAGCAGCTCTGTGAGGCTGCACTCACACACAACAAGCCAAATGCTAATGTCAGCATACTAATGCGTTCACAATGACATTGATAACATGCTCATGGTCAGCAGCTACTGCATGGTGTTTATTATGTTCAGCGTGTTCACATTTACTAATTAGCACTAAATACATTGAGGCTGATGGGAATGTCATTAGTTTTGCAGGTATTTGTTCATAAACCAAAGTGTTGGATACATTTAAATGTTGATCTGATGTCAGTGTTATGTGGAATCAAAGTTACTATAAGTCACCAAATGTCATGGAAACCAATCTATTTGACGCTGGGACATTTCACCCAAAACCACAAAGAAAGCATGAATGTGTGTGAGCGGATGGCCAGTGTTATAAAGGAGTCTGTATACTGGAACAGCACTATGTAAATGCAAGTCCATTTACCATTTGCTACAGTTCATCCATCCATCCATCCATTTTCTATACCGCTTATCCGTCAGGGTCGCGGGGGAGCTGGAGCCTATCCCAGCTGACTACGGGCGAGAGGCGGGGTACACCCTGGACTGGTCGCCAGTCAATCGCAGAACCTGCTACAGTTCATTAATCTCAAAATCTCTGGTCAGGTGTGTTTGATTTTAGCTGCGTAATATTAACACAAAAAAACTGAACGAATGTATTGAATTAAAGAGTTAATGATATTGTTATAATCTTTAGAATCCTCTTTTATCCTGCAATCATTTCAACAAAGCAAAGTTCCCATTGCTCAAATAATAGATATTTAATTGTGAAGCGAAGCTCTGTAGATATTCTAACTCTGATATATATTCAACGGAAGGTCACTTTCAGTCGGCTCAGAAAGCTGTTCTTCACACTGTGAAAATTAATGAATAAATTCAGTTCTAAGACTCCTGGGTGCGATTTTTCTTTTTGTTCCACCAGCAGTTACAAAAACTCTTTTTCCTGAAGTTTGCTGTGGAGCTGGAGGCATAAAGCCTGGGGGGAATGTGAGAAATACAGCTGCTAATGCTTTCACATTATATTCTAGCTTCTAGCCTAGACTGTGTGTGGAGAGATTAACAGTTACTGCAATCATTTTAAAAATCACCAACCCACAATAAAGTGGCCAAAAGATTAAAACCACAGGACTCTAATATTAGACATTAGAAACAGAGCTGAATATTACAGTGTCCTCAATTTATTTAGGGAGACAGAGAAGTGCCACATGAAGAAAGATGAGTCACATGCCGCAGCTCCACCAAACAAAAGATGAAGAAGAGGGAAGATGAAGGAAAAGTGGACGTGAAGAGACTCTTAAAAAGATGAAGTCATCAAGTCAAGCTGAACATAAGGAGTGACTGCAGCTCTGCCAGTGGCAAAAAAGCTCAGGAGAAGAAGGATGAGACCCAGGTGGAGCCATGTACCGGCTGCTGCAGGCGAGGGGGGGCTGTGTTCACACTCAAACGACACCAACCACCAGCACCTATCAAGCTCGCTAATTAACACCTCATATTTTTTTTCCTAATGTAAAAACTAAAAGCCAGCCAGCTAGCTGTTTCTTCAATCTCTTTGGCTCTGAAAATGTAAAGGTGATCAGTTTAATGGGTTAAATGAAATGTTAAATGAGTTAAGCGAATGTGCAATTAAATAACTTCACTCCCTTGTTATTACAAAGTACATGCAAAATCATTAAATCATAATGTACTAACAACATATATTTGCATACTCTTAATGGCAACTCAATTTGCTGTATATGTAATTCAAAGTGCACATTATGCATTGTGCACATATATTGGTTCTTATAGATTTTTTGAGGAAATGCCCATAGGCCTTAATGTCAGCTCCATGTTGGCTTATATGTTATTTTCTGGGTTTTTTTTTTTGCCTTTTCTCCCAATGTGGCTGCATTGCATTCTGGGTAATTTCCTTTACTCTTAACAGACTGTTGTCCCTACTGTCTGACTTGCCGAAATTTCATATTCACTGTTAATGTTTTATGCTTCTGAAAGATTTTCTGCTTTTGAATACCTCAGTAGCCTCTGGAAACATCTCACAATGACAACATTTATTTATAAGCCTCCACAAACAGCAAAATGGGCTCAAAATAGATTTTTTTCTAACAGTGTTGGTGTGTTTAAGGGTGGATTTTTCCCATCAGCCACAATGAGAGAGAGAAAAGAGGGGGAGAGAAGAGAGAGGGAGTGCTTGCATGCACAGGATAAAAACTACAAACCACAACTAAAATCACAGCTATTATAAATCGTCAACAATTAGTCTTGATGATTTAAGGAGCACATTTTTTCACTGTGCTATTTGTAACTTATGTTAACACCCTCACTAGTTCCATTTAAATTAGAAGCCTGCTGCAGTGGGATTCTTGTGCATCACAACTTCAGCTGGAGGGAAGGCTCCCCCTGACTGAAAACATGCAGCATATCTCAGTGTAACTGATGTAAAGCAGGTGCAGAGCAGAAACACATGACGGGAAGAGAAAGAGATTAAATATGCTGAAAGCTATACTCCCAAGTCATTTGAATATATTAACATGAAATTAATGCAATCACTTAACAGCGTGCCTGCGATGACAACAGGGCCCCAGTGGTCGTACATGGGAGATATCTCGACTGGATTGTTGAGTCACGCTCTGCCTTTATTTTTCAGTTCTTTAGCTTGGTTTAGTCAATCCATGTCTGAAAAACGACTTCCTGGTGATTAAGGCTTTGTGTTTGCTGGATCTCACACGGAGGTGCAACCCTTCGCTTTGCAACTTTCTGGAACAATCTCAGAGGCAACCATTTTGTGCCTCCGAACCGAAGTGTAAAAACTTTTTAATATGTTCGCAGAAACGTATTCTGAAGTCTCTACTTTCTGCGTGGCTCAAAGCACAGACAATCAGTGGGAGTGAAAATGAGCCTGGACACTGACCAGTTTGAGCATGAAGCTTTGTAAAATGACAGTGAGAGTAGAAAGAATTTAAGCCTTTTTCATAGCCTGTTGGGTTTAAACCGTATTTTGAAGTATTTTTGGATCACTGTCAAATCCTCTTGTAGATGCTCAGCTTCTCAGTATATCATTTATAAGAATGGATGTCCTAAACTGCTGCTGCACAGACTCCTTTTCCCTGTGGATGGATGATGAGTTTATGAACATCAATACCTATGTGATATTTTACAATCCTCTTCATCTGTTTGAAGCTCCTCTGCATTGCTTTTGTTATTTCCACCCCCCACCCCCACCCCCACGCTAAAAATACATTCTCTGTTACTGAGAGGCTTTGGGTAAAAGCGTCCAGTGAATGCAGCTCATATGACATGTTTGCAGTACACCAATACTATTTATTGTTGAAAATTGAAACTGTTGCAATATGAAACACGACCGCGCCCGTGCAGCTCCTGACCACCACCCAGCAGGGAGTCCTGTCATTACACACAGCTGACTGGAGTAAGTATGGCTGCGCTGCTTTCACAACACACCAGAAACAGACGCTCCTTCCAGCAGTCGGACATTATTGCTAAACGCTCCACGCGCTGCTGCTGCTGCTGAATCAGTTCACTGTGTCAGATTAAAGAACAGAATGGGATGAGAGGTCACCGCCGCTGGGATACACCACACACACACACACACACACACACACACACACATATGTACACACAGCTGGGATAAAAAAAGACAGAATCCAAAGGGACAGATAAGCAGCGTAGATTTGTCGTGAACAAAGATGCCTACAGGCTGAAACAGTCTACACGCAACACAGAATCATCTTAAGTGACTGAGACCACACACACACACACACACACACAAAACAGAAGATTACCCTCTGAGAAAGAATACAACTGACCTTTCTCTGGAAGCCGTCACCCTTCAGTAACCCCCTAAAACACGCATACTACACAATTCTTCGCATTATCTCAACATCCTTGGAGAGAGGGGGAGTGTGTGTTTGTGCCATCAGCAGTTGGCTTAACAGGGATACCAGGCCTTGACTGCGTGAGGTCCATGATACATCACTATTTATTGTTATGACGAGTGATAAGAAGCCTGAGTGCATCTTGCTGTGCAAACAAGCCCCATTCTGTGTCAGTGCTATTGTTCTTGCTGGTTATTGTTTCAGGTGCAAAAGCAGTGGGTGGTATACACTTGCACTAATATATACTTTGCTTGTTAGTAGTTTATCACAGTACTTTGTTAAGTGGTAAGTGACACTCAAAACAGGTGGTGGAGACAAACAGTTTTTATATGGGTGGCCTTGCTTAACAATGTGGGCCAGTGATCAATATTTCGAGTCACTCATTCTGATTCACTGACTCAGACAACAGTGGGAGCTTTATGAGCTACATCGTCCGTTAACATTGTCCACATTGAGCTTTTGCCGTGTCACATAGAAAACAATGTCAGGCGACGCAGCATAAAGAGCAAGAAAGTCCACACACGGAGAAGCTTGTGGTATTTGATGGGTAAAACGAGCATGGACTCTGAGCCAGGAGCCCTGTGAAGGTGTCCTGTGTTAAATCCAGAATGAATCATTGACTTATTTTAACGTACATCCATAAATTATGTAATGCATTTAACTAGCAAACCCAAAACATGTCTTTTCCTCGACTTAACAAAGTAGTTTCAGTGACTGAACCTAAACACAGCGTTAACCAAGTGCTAATTGTTGTTAACGTGAGAACAAAGGTCACGCAGCTGTGACTCAGGAGGTTGAGTGGTGGTCCACCAATCGGAAGGCCAGTGGTTCAATGCCTGGCCCCCGCGGTCTACATGGTTATGAAGTGTGTACGGTTATCGCTCCTGCCATCAGTGTACGTATGTTTGTGTGAATGGGAGAATGCTGGCTCGTGTTGTAAAGGGCTCTGAGTGGTCAGTAGGACTAGAAGAGCGCTTTATAAATACAGTCCAGAATATGAGGAAAATAACCTGACTTCATCCATTTCTGCACGAAAATCTTCAAAAACATGACACACAACCAAAATGAGTGTCCTGACGCCTGGTGTAACTTCTGGACTCCACCAATAATCAAAAATGATGAATTCTTTTATTTTTTTACCTTTACATTAAGGAAGGTGTGTAAGGGATGCACTCATGACCAGCATGTTGGTGTGTGACAAAGTACCTTAAAACTACTGGCCAAATTGCTATTAAACTTGTTAGGGATATCTTAATATTTCTGGTGACAACCCCAACCACAATTTCCAATATCAAAATCTACCGAGTAAAGGAAAATGAAATCTAATTTAAGGCAGAATTTTAATATTAATAATGTGGTCTTCCCTGTAGCGCCACCCTCAGGACCGACATTTTCAGTGTAATGAACATTCCAGTCTCTACAGGCCACTAATGGGACTTCAGGTCTTTATTCATGTTTTTTTCTCTCTATCGAGTTCTTTAACTGCCTGCATGTAATATTTAACAGTGCTGGAATGTAGCCGCCTGTCCACATTTGAATGTGCTTCCCCCGCAGCAATATGCACCCCACTGTGACAGACACACACACGCGCACACACACACAGCTCCTGTTACCATTTCAGTTCTCATGCTGTGTATTTCAGTCCGGTTCAGAGTGTGTGCTCGGACTCCGTCTGTGTGTGTTTTGATGTAAAATGCTGCTGGATGTTCAAGAGAGATTACTTCAAATCTGTAGCGCTGTAACACATCCAAGGCAAAGCAGGGGCTTTCAAAAGCAAGTGCACACAGACACACACGGGACACACACGGGAACACACGTGCCTCTACATGGACAGCATCCACACACGCTCTGGTCCCAGCAATTTGGCTTTTGGAATCATGTTTTGTGCCAGTATTCAATGTTTTTAATTTGGACCATTTTCTTGGCATAACATGAATCAAGTTTCCTCTTGTGGAAAAGCGTCTGAAAAAGCATTTAAACGACTTTGGGAAACTAAAACCCTCCATTACAGCAGAAATCTGTAACTTTCCCAACATTGCCATCCTCTCCAGTGGGAGAGAGGTACTTGAAGTGATGCTGGACCCGACGCAAAGACGTTGGATTTGTTGTGCGGAAGCCTGCTGTTTGAATCAGACGCTGCAGCACAGAGAAGGATAGCGCCAAGCTAGTGAAGTGTGATACTGCTGGGGGCTTTAGGCTGTTGATTTAAATGCATGAAAATACAAATATGGCGTGGAGCCGGCTGGCTCGCTCCTGAACAGAATTTATTGGCACTGGAAACCAGAACAGCTGTGACCTGAAGAGCAATGACAAGCCAGTCATGATGATAGTCATAATGATGGATTTCGATAACCACTCTCCCCACAAAGGAGCACACATTTTCAGAATTCACTGATATCCTGCAGGACAAATGAGAAGCTTTGCCAGGCCAGATGTGGGCCGCGAGCCACCTGTTGACGAATGCTGCTCTAGAAGAACAAGCTATAGAAAGGCAATGCATGGCGGTAACAGGCACACACACACTGAGTTCATATGGGGCCTGTTGGAGATAAAGATATATAAAAAGGAAGCTGAAAACTCACTGATACATACAGATGGAGAGAGAGAGAGAGACTGAAGTACAGTTTGATTCATCTGGAGTGAAAACTGGTTTTTATTGTTCAACTACAGTAGGTTTTTAAATTGCTACGAGATTGTTAAAACTGTTTTCAGCCTTCGAGACAGTCGTTTGTTCTTTTGAAGAAACACTACATCTGGATCCCCACCAGCATTTAATCAATTGTTCCTTGGCCAACAGCCTAACTGCTCCCCAGTGTGCATGGAAATTCATTCATCACTTTAGCAAACATCCTGCTGACAGACATACTAATAAAAACAAACATGCATGAATTAAGTAATGAAAGATTGATGTGATTCATTCAGCACAACTGTAATGTGCCAGACAGATTTTGATGTTAATATTAAAGCCCACAACATCTGTATTCATGGCTGTGGTTTGACAAATACAAGCCAGAGTATAATAAGCATATTCAAAATCCAGAGCTGCTGTCAAAAGCACTCAGAGGCAACAACACAACAAAATTAGCCAGTTTGAAAAACAAGAATAACTACATTTCAACACATTCCTCTTTCTCTCTACTGTGTGTACTCAAGTGTAGCTGAGCAGTGACCTTCGACCCTCCATTCTGTCTTAACGTAGCTCATTAGACACACTGACACACTAATTACAGGATAATTAAAAAATCATGCTGGTTAATGCCAAGACTGAATCCGTCTCTACACAACAGCTTCACCAGGCCGCCGATAATCACAGATAAGCGCTTTGTAATACAGACAGACACACACACACACACACACGCACTCTTGTTTCCATCACTTTTGGGGACATTACATAAACTTACATTATTTTCCTGGAGGCTTAACCATCACCTGACCATAACAATAAACATGACTTGCCTAATCCTAACTCTTTCCTTAACATAACCCCAACCTCAACCTTAAAGCAACTCTTCACCCTAATATTTAATGATTTACATTGTGGGGACTTGCATTTTGCACCCATAAGTAATGTGGGTCCTTACAATCTGTTCACAATCTGACTGTGTGAACAGATTTCTGTCCCCACAACTACATTAATACATATCCGCGCACACACACACACTATGCCTTTACACAGTCAAAATGATTCTCAATAGCTTAATGGCTCAGGAGCATGACCCCAACAAACTGTGATAAGAATTCAATTCCCACTGGGGCAACCTCTGAGGCAAATACATAGATTAGTGGTACTGAGAGCTGTTTCAAATTAAAGTGTCACCCACATGACACCGGACACAAACCAATCAAACCTCTGAAACAAAGATATCACACTCATTATGGAAGGGTTATATTCTCTCGAAGCGGAATTTTTATGTGATAGTTCAAACAGTTCGAACTAGTTTATTTATTAACAGTTAAAGCTGCAATAACTTATCTCTTTGGCCACTTATGGGCAGAGGAGCAAGCTGTAAACACAAAGTGAACATTTTATGCTCTTCATGCTCTTTGACTGCTAAATGCTCCACTGTGTCCACCAGCTAGCTGCTAAATTTGATGCTTGTGGCAGAAGGCGGTTGATGAAGCAGTAACAGTTAACCACGTGTGACAGTAAAGCTACATTTTAGCAAGTCCCTGAGCAGCAGGGACATGTATTCATTCGTCATTTTATCTATTTTTAATATATGACATCAGTTATTGCAGCTTTAATCTGTTTCACTTCTGGATGACATCAGATACTCGGGATAACAAATGGAACTTCCCTGCCGACATCTGCAGCAACTTTGGTATATGTTAAATTGAGCGATTTGTTTATGCATGCATGCTTTTATCTACCATAACCATCACATTAATTGATAATAATTTTGATGTAACTTATATGATCAACACATGTGAAAGTTTTATCAAGATATTGATGTTGTGGAGCAACCGAACTTCCCATACTGAAACTGGAAAGTGAGAACTGCTACACTAGCAGTGCTCCCTTTGTATTCTCAGCAGTCATTCACAGCATACCACATGTCTCCAAATCCTTTAAGTTGTGTGAAAATGCTTTTCTGTTACTTTTTGTGCTCCGAGCAGCTTATTTGCATTTTATGAGTTCATGGTTATTTCCCCACATTTCATCCATCCTGGCTGAACAAACACACTTACATGCCCCTCACATCAAACCGTAGAGCTGCTGTGTTTATGACCTGCACCCTGTGGAGAAGTGCATCGTCTCATCCAGACCTCCCATTGTGCTCTGGGACCTTGAGCGAGTCAAAGCCATCTGCCATGCGGGAGGTCTCCAGCATCGCTGCAGCAGCACTTTAGGATGAGCGCCATTGAATTTGGGGCAGCAGGAGGGTGTGATTAGAAGGGTGCCTGGGTTCAAATGCCCTGCAGCTGCCGGGAGCAAGGGTCCCTGAGCAAGACGCTGAATCTGATCTGCAAACCTTTTTCAGTATGGTGCCACTTGTCTAAGAGCTGCTCTTATAGGAGGTTTAACTGCATGAAATCAAAATACGTTTGTTTGGTCTGATGTTAAACTCTGCTGCCACCTGCGCAATCCATCAAGCACCTGATGTGATGATAGCCTGTAAAATGCTCAGTGGGGGCCATCTAATATACCATCACATTATGAGTAATGACTTGAAAAAGCCATTAACTTCAGTCATATTTAATGGCAAGTCTTATATTCGCGCCAGCTGTCATATTTCAAGAGGTAAATTTCTCCTTGTGCCCTACACGGTGCAGTCAGTTCAGGATCAGTTTCAGTCTGCCCTTCAGGCATCATGCTGGAACGTGGAGGTATGACTGATGAAACCGAATTGACTGAGGATTTTAATTAAAGGCCAAAGTTTCAAACCTTGAAAGGCCTAAAGTAGACCACTGGTCTAATCCTTGGCAAAATTTGGAATATCCAAAAAGTGTACATGAATTTCCTAGTTGTCACCATTTTTTTTGTATCTTTAAGGCTATTTACTGTAAATCATGTGTGCAGCACGTCACATCACAGAACCATTTTGCAAATTCCATTTTCCTGTAGCTGTATACCGTTAGCTAAGTTAGCTGTGCAGCTATAGCTGACCGGATTGTGGACTGTGCACTCGGATGATGGGTGGAGCCTCCTCATGGACATGGACTGTTGGTGTGAGTAGCAGAGTTTTGGAGATATTGACCATAGAGAAGAGTGCTTTCTCTTGATCATACTGGAACGAGAAGGCACTTCACTTGTGGCACTCAAAGCAACACCAAAAGAAATCCATATCTGAAAAACTACTGGACACATACGCAGAAGCACCAACAGACACTACACGTGGCGTGAGCTCTGTGCTTTCGGTGCTTCCTGCTCGCCAAACGTTCTGAGCGAAAGGCCTGCTTGGCGTGCTGTTGACATAACACCTTGATGCATGTCACCGAGTGCAATACTTTCAACTGGAGAAAGTGAAAGATAGAGAGAAAAAGAGTGAGAGGGAGTGGAAAGCCAGAGTCAGCAGGAAAAAGCTGGGTGTAAAATAACTGATGACATTATGACAAAGCAAGTCTGTGTGTGTGTGTGTGTGTGTGTGTCAGAATGGTACAAGGCTGCGAAGCTGACAGTATTTCTCCCTGTCAGAAGTCAATGGCACTCCAATGTCAGCCTTTCAGGTGAAAGGATGGCTGACAGGTGCTGACATATTGTTATTCTCTCATGCTGCAGCGCTCCTTTCTCCATACGTCACCTGAAGGCCTCTTTCAAGAGTGTCACACTTCTCTTTATGTTTTATTTATGCCTCATTTCTGTGTTTGTGTTGGAGTACTTCATCTGTCTGATGAAGGAGGTAAACATAGTCAGCCAGTGTGTGTTTGTGCGTGTTCTCACTTTGTTCTTTCATCCTTGTAAGAAGCAGTTTGAGCTTTAGACTTCAGAGACAGAGCGTGTGACATGTGACATCATGTTCGCTGATTATCGCTTCTTAGAAGAACAGGATTGCAGTTTGGACTTGACTATGGAATAAGTTAGCATTAGTGAAAATAAGTTTTATTTTGTATTGGAAATGTTCTAGTTTGTGGAATGACATTCACAATATGTGAGAAAGAAGACATGATTTGCAGGGTGCCCTGAGAACACACACCTCATGGAACAGTAGCAGAATGAGACTACAAGTCCAAAGTTCTCCATGATGCTTTGTGCAGGCTATACGGTTCACACTGTGAAACAGGTTGACTTAGTGAAGAACATACTAGCAATTTTGCTCTTCATAGAGTCCTGACATTCCTGGGCCTAATGTTTTTTTCCTGAGTTGCCACAAGCCACAAGATTATTAATTAATTAATCAAAATGGCTTTTAATTTTTGACTTCCATGAAAATCTGGCCACTGAGGAGATGTCTTGCTGTTAAGCAGCCTGTGTAGACAGCTGGACTGCTTAAAATAGAAGTGTATTGACTGTGTCAGATGTTCATGAGATGGGTGACAGCTGAAAGTCCTATGCTTCCTGTGTAGACACGAGGTTACATCCACGCTGCTAACTGAGCTTTTGCATTTGCATTTCCGGGCTATGGAGTAGGTTCATTTTGCAGTGATGAGGGTTAAAGGAAAAACTCAACACTTTACGCTGTAGTACTGCGAATGCACTGTACATCATCATTCAGTGATGTTCATTGTTTCTGTCATGAATCTGGTAATTTGCTTGTTTTGAGGTCCCCATGTTCCCTAAACCTTCCCCATTTGTTTCTGCCTCATTTAAGGGTTTCCTATACTTCCCGGAAAGCCTTCCCTCTGCCCACAGGGTACAGGCCTGAGGCCAAATGTATGGATGTGCATGGCAAAAAAGTAACACATATACAACTTTCCACATTGAAACTGGTATAAAGCCATAACAGTGAACATCCCTCAACTTAGCCTTTTCACCAAGTGATGCCTGAGCGATTCAGTGATAATATTTCAGTGACATTTAAAATTGGATAGCATTTATATAATAACATTTACAGATGACTGTTAGGACTAAACAAATACAGTTTATGTGCAAACAAGGTTTGCATATGGGTGTGTCAGCATCTGAAAACGGGCTTGCCCTTGTGCATGTGAGAAGATTTTGTTCCTTTTATGCAGAAATCTGCTCCATCCAGCATCGGGAAGACACGTAGGAGTGCACTGTGGAAGGAGGGAGTGGTGGTGATGACAACTGTAGCTGCAGAAAAGGTTCTGATGAATATCTAACTGTGTGATTGTTGACTGTCGGTGCAAAACGGTGGCTCTGAATAAAAGCCCTTAATCTGTGATCGTATCTGACGCCAAACCTGAGAAGAAAGCTAGAATCTAGCTCAAAGTACGGCTATGCCTAAGTACAGCCTCACATGGCTGCAGACAAAATATCAATAACTTGTCCAAAAGTGTCACTGTAATAATGGTAATAACTGTTAATAACATGTCATTACATCATAACATTCACACTCAATTGTGACAAAAAGTCCAATTAAAGAAAGCACCTGAAATGGATGGAGCCTCTAAAAGTCCTCACAAAGATAAAATGAGTATTTGTGTTTTTCTCATGATTAAACTGCCGGCTGTCTTTCTCTTCTCTCCTCTCTGTTCCATTCAGAGGCTGAAAATGAGATTCCTGCTCAAAGCTAATGAGCTGCTTTTATGGGCTCATTTTCTGCTTTTCTATCCCACTCTTTATTTTCCCCCTTCACACTCTTGTTCTTTCAAATCTGCTTTTTGGCTTGTCCACGTTCTACCCATTTTACCCAACATACAGTCTTTCTCTCTCTCTCTCTCTCTCTCTTTCTCTCCCCTTGCCAGCATCTCATTCATCTAGCTCCTCTCTGGGGTGCGGCCTGTGCGATTAAGGGTTTTGTGGGAGAGCTGAGTCCCAGCGAGGGCTGCTCTGAGCCAGATCAGCCCCCTCCAGAGCCACAGCTGGCCTCAGGGACTAAATATAGAGACGGAGAGAGCTGAGGGCTTGGCAATCCGGAGAGAGAGAGAAAACAGAGGGTGAGACAGATACTGAGACACAAGGAAGGAAGATCGATTTAGATAAAACCCCAGAGGCTTGTTGCATGGCGAGGGAGAAGAAACAAATATAATAAAGATGGTGAAAAGAGCAGAGCATGAGAGCATAACAGAGCATGTTTTACAATCCTAACCTCCACAGTGAATTGAGGTGATTTAAGACGCACCGCTGTGGATGGCTCCAGCTATGCCATCTATCTGCGCTCTGCCCTGAGGCAGAAAAGGCTCAGTAGATCACAGCAGCAGCACTGCGGTCAGTCCCGCTTTATAACCTCAGCACGAAGCTACAGCAACAGAGCCTCCGTGGCACAAAGCACACATCTAATTGCATTGTAATTACAAAAGCATGCTAGTTGTTTAGGTTTAGTTTGATAAATGTTGTCTTGCTCTGTCATCTGGTTATTATTTTCAATGAATCTCAATGAGCTATGGAGATGAACTTGTAGAGAATTTGCTTGAGAGATGTCATTCATCTAGTTCCCTTTAACAATATTACTGTGTTGTGTTTGTGTTGTGTTGTATCATTGTATTTAAAGCGTAGGTGGACACTGATGTCTAAGATTCTTCATTCAAGCTGCCAGAAAAGAACTTTTGGTTTCATAAGGTCCACTTACATAACCGAACACACTCTGTCTGGAAGACTGGAAGATGTGGTGGAGAGTCACAAAGCTGGTATGTGGACCTTGTGTTACCTGTTTCGTCAAACCTTTTTGAAAGAGAGAATGGCCAAACTATGTCATCCTTTTAAAAATGCTATCTGGCATCTGAGCAGACTTGACTGCACAAGTCTTGGAACAGGGGCTTTCTCTTTACTGCATACTGGAGCTACAGTTCAGTGGCAGTGAAGTAGGCAAGGAGGAGGAGGAGGAGGAGGAGGAGGATGTGTTGGGGTAAACCAACTGAATGGGAGGAGGTTTTCACTGATCCACTTTGTGAGCATCCAAGACTGACAGAGGATCTGATTGTCCAAATTTTGTTTGGTACCAACTCTAATCACCTGGACCATAATAAGGAAAATATATTTGGAGGCATGAACAAGTCTGAAAAAATAGTTCGTTTTTTTTAAAATGAATTTGTACATTTTACTTTTACACACTAGCCGATGTTCCATGGGTGTGTTTTAAACCAGATCCGCAATTTTGATTATCAAGCAGCATATATCTTTTGATGAAAGTTTTGAAAACTCCAGTGCTTTGAGGTTTGCCAAAAGGAGTCCCCCTGTTATACAGAAGTAAGATAAATCAAGCCAATCATTTCAGTCTGACAGCGTAAACTTGCTTCCTCCTTACCAATGTAATTCTCTCACGCCAAAAAACATCAGAGCAGAAAATGGAGTGAAACCTACCTTCAGTTTAGATTGCATTACAGCCTCGGCAGAAGCAGTGGGAGCTAACTTCCTGCGTCAGCTCTATTTGTGCTTTGTCGCAAGTGCGACTAATGCTGCTGAAGCATTAAATGGAGAAGGAAGCGGCTAGTCTCAGCCCGGTTCCATCAATGGAACATGTGCAGAAAAAAAGTCCATGTGGCTATGGTGCTGACAGGAAGAGAAATAGGATTGATTTTACCCTAACACTGGCTCAGCAGCCAGGCTCACTTGAAGAGGAGGAGGGACTTGACAACTGGCTACCAAACGTCTACACAAACTATTGATGGTGATCGAATGGCCGCCCATACTGGCCGCCCCACTGCCTGTGGGCCACAATATAGTTTGATTTGGCCTGCAGCACAAATGAATGGAATGTTTCTCACTGAAGTTAAGCACACATCAGTTGCCACACTGAACAAAAACACAAATGGATGTATGTGTGTGTGTGCAATGTGTCTGTGGGGCTGTTACTCCTACTTATATATATACAGAAAAGCTGCGGGGGGTGAAACCAATTAGACTCAGGTCCATCACCTTTAAAGGGTCATTTAAAGGTGAAAATTACATTTTTTGTTTTTGGTGAAAAGGGTTTTTTTTTTAGAAAAAAATAAATAAACAAAAGTTTTATGAACTGACCCTTTACTAGACATTTCGAGTTTGGAGTTAAAATAGTTTTACAGACATAATGAGTTTTTGTAGTCTTAATGAACCACAGTCACCCTTCCAGGACATGTGACTCTGCAGAGTTTCCTTTCAGAGGCTTGTGTCTTCATTATGTTTTCACACTTCCCCTTAAATGGCTTTAAAAGGCAGATTTGAATTTTTTTAAACTCCATTTTTATACAATACATGCATGCATATACTCTAATCGAGTTACTGGTCACGGTAGTCATTCTCCCTCTCCATACTGTTGGTGACATAACACCTTCATAGCATAACCACACAATAAGAAAAGGAAGACAAAACTCCCCGGTTGTCATTTAGTGGAATAAATGCATAGTGAAGTTGGGTTAATGTGAAGCTTCTGCAGTCTGTATTCAAGTGTGTGTCTTTCAAAGTTCTCTTTGAGTTTGAGAGAAAAATTCCTTCTTTATGCTTCCTCGCTGAGCTGCGGTGAAAACTGTCACACGCAGGGTTTGTTGCTGAGACAAAATGACGACGCATGTAAGAATTATGGATTATGTGTTAACTACCAGGAATGTGCACTTGCACATGTCTGATCTGACATCACAGTGTGTTGGAAGATGCTGCACTTGCACTGTGAAAACAGCTGACTACCAGAACAAAGATCACCACCTGATTTGTCTAACTCAAGACTGCTGAACCCTTAAATTAGCTTCAGCTAAACTTCAGAATGCATGTTTGCGCACTAATGCATTTTGTCCTCCATCATTTACGCTGGAGTCACATCCACAAAAGGTTCACATCGAGGCCAGAACAGAAGGAAAAACACTTGGAAATAAATATTGCCATTTTACAACAATATCACATGCATATTTTATATCAATGTGACCTCGTAACCTCATCAAAGCTGCCTGTTCTTTTACTGAGAGAATTACTCAGGAAGTGGCTGTGTTTTCATAGCTGCATCATTACATCAAACTGAAACATTCTAGAGGTCTGAACATCCTTCTTACACATGTTATAGTTGGTATCTAAAATTTTGACTTAAATGTAAAAAAACTGGGTTGAGTAAGTATTCATTTGAAATGACATGATGATATGAATGTGTCTATCATCAGAGACAGCCTTATTGTTATTGTTTACTGTATGTTATATTTAATGGGTCTATGCTTTTTTCCTATTTCAAAGATAAATGCAAAACAAACAAACTCACTCTCTTATAAATGTTACCATTTAGAAAGAGACAAAAAAAATGTCTCACGTTGAACTTGAGGAAAAAGTTCCTATTCAGGAAGAAAATAAACTGGATATTATGCATGAGGATTTGCAACAGATGGACACCATGACACGAAGCGATGAAACCAGCTGTTCATTTTTTCTTTCGCTGCTTTGCATCATGTAGAGAAACCTGCTCTTCTGCTCTAAAAGACGATGATGTCCAGTATGAAGGAAAGGATAGATGGCACTGAAAGGCAAACTACCTACAAAAACCTAATCTGTGTGTGTGTGTTTAATTCCTTCATCACAATATAAACTTTCTGAGTTTATATCAGAGAGGATTGGACCATAAATACATATTAGACACAGGAAAAATAAGAAAACAAAAGAAGAGACAATGACAGATTGATTGGAGAAAAATGATAGGACGCTTCTGGTGTAGCGCTGTGCCTCCTCGTCATCCTCCAATCACGCCGGGCGACTTTGAAGTGCGAACAAGTTGGGTACTCGGAGGACTGTAATTATAGAAGCCTTAATCAGCAGGGAGCAGAGGGGAAGTGTGTGTGTCCATACATTTTAACTGAGACACTGTTGCTGTCTGTTGAGACCTACACAGCTCTGTGTGTGTGTGTGTGTGTGCGTGTGTGCTCCAGTGCTTTGGTATTGGAGGGGTTACTAACTGTGGAGAATATGTTCAGAGCGAGTGTGTATGTCTTGAGATGCGTTCAAGTGCACGTCTGTGTATGGGTATGAGATATTGATCACGCTATGAGCGTGCACGGCCAGTAGGAGTTGTATGAGTGTGCATTTATGCTGGTGTGTGTCCGTGCATTTAAAAGTATGTGTATATATTAGCAAGCACACCGCATTATAAAGATAAGAAGAGTCACTTCATTTCCACAGTCTTCTTCATTACCTCTAAATTGTTTGCCTGACAGGTCAAAAAAAAAGTTGGCTGATGTACTCAGTAATGTGTGCCTGCATGTGTGTGTGTGTGTGTGTGTGAGCAATACGGACACATCGGGTGCGTAATTCCTTTAATAGGTTGTGTATCCCACAGTGTTCCCCCTCGCACACATGAGTACATGTTGTCATTTTCTTCTTCATTAGTTTCTTCTGAGACTGGCCCTTCCTCAGCAGCATGCTGCCACTTTGCTTTCATCTCCGTTTACATTTAGGGAAATCAATTCCTCATTACACCTCCAAATGAAATGAACCTATTACCTTTTTGGCTTTCTTCTCCATTCCCCCCTGTCATTATAGCTGAAGTTCTCTCTGCACACACACACACACACACAAATACCCTCTCAGCAGTGATGAGATGGTTGGTGTGATCTTCCGTTTGCAAGAGTGTAAAAGTTAAAGAGTTTTTGGAATTTATGGCCATGACGCATCAATGGGATTATGTGAAGAGTTGTAAACACCTATTGAACTGGTAGCCTGGTTCCAGACCCCTGAATCACTGCCCACATCTCTGATTTGTTCAGTGATTCATACGGTTGCTGTTGTGCATCGACTGCTATCCCAGCCAGTCAGACAAACCACCAACAAACCAAATCTTGTAGGTTAAAGATTAAAAATGGGGATGCCACCTTCCTGTAGCTGTAAAGCCACGTACATGAGAAACGGTAATTGAAAAATGGTCCCAAAACATTCATCTATAACATGACCTGCAGAAGTAAAAGCTCAAAAATTGCTTTTGTGAAAAAACGTTAACTGTTACTAGCAACTGCTATCACAGCTTCTGCATCAGCTGAAAATGACTGTGCTGGGACAAATACATCAGCCACCACTGACTGGTTAGGCCAAAACAGTCCTTGTAGATGGTGTTAAATGTGAATAAGTAAGGCACTACAGCACAGCTTGATATACAAACATAAAAACCCCTGAAATTCTAAAATATTTCCACTGATGTGAGAAACATTATCTGGTACGGCTAACTGCTGCGTCAGCTTTTGTGTCCACTGAAAATGACTGTTTGGTTGGAAAAATTGATCATCATTATTTAGGAAAACTTGAAGAACACTCAAGATTTTTCACTTAATCTGACCAAGAACCATAAAGGTTCATGTGGAAATTAACCAAGTCAACTGATCCAAAAAAAAACTCACCTATGAACCAATCATTTCTGAATCTCCTTCTCCGTTATTTGTTTTCATACTGCACTTTTTTCATTTTGTTTTGAAATGCTGCACACGGGAGCACTTTCAACGTGTCTGTCAGTAGTCTTTAAAATGATAAATAACAAGATCATCAAATCAAACAGTATCATATTTGATCCTTTCTGTCGCTGGCACTGATAAGCTATTTAATGTAATCAAACCAAGAATGTTTCTCTAAAACATCTCTATCCTTGCTTAGTCTCACACTCCTGGCAAATATGCTAATTTACAGCAGACAGATTTACAAAAACCCTACAGCTCAAGTGTGTTTATACGGTGATCTGTGTGGGGGGTAGCAATGTTGGTAAATGGTCATATCTCCTTTCAACAGAATGAATAAAAATCATGCCACTGGCTTGCAAAACGAGTGAATACCCGCCCGAGCCCATTTTAATTTCAATTCAATTTCAATTTATTTATATATAGCACCTTATACAATCAAAATTGTCTCTAGAGGCTTTACAGAAACCCAGAGTCTGAACCCCCGAGCATGCAGACAGTGGCAAGGAAAAACTCCCTTTTAACAGGAAGAAACCTTGAGCAGGACCTGGCTTGCAAGGGAGAACCATCCTGCTGATAGTCGGCTGGGTGAAGGAGGGGTAGACAGGACAGAGAGGATGAAAGAGAGAGAGAGAGAAACATACATGCAATAAACATCATACCACACATTTTACCCCACATAACACAACCCAAAAGCACCCAAATGGACGCCGAACGTCTGCAGGCTCCGGCTTCATATTTAACATACAGACATGAAAGTGGAGAAATGGTCAGACTGTTTTCAGCGTCTTTCCACATCACACTTCTCCGAAGGTTGTGTGCACCCTGATTCATCAGCACTTTTACACAGCAGCTGCCTTCTAAAATTCTCACATCTCTTTCTGTGTTGCCTCCAACACTCCGCACTTTCACACAGAGACAGACACGAAACAGGAGGAAGACGTGTGAATGAGGGTCATGTTTCTGTTCTTTTGTTTAGTTTTTCGTTTTCCGGCAAGGCCCACACAGAAACAGGAAGCCAGATTAACGGACACACCGCTGACTCCAGCTTTGTTTATTGCTGGTAGTTTTCTTCAGCAGAGGACACACACACACTGACAGAGCACGTAAGCCGAGACATGTGATAATGCGTTTGTCTCCATGTGAGCACTGAGTCGTTACAGCTATTTTGACAATGGTTTTTTTTTTTTTTTTTATGGAGCAACTTACGGGAAATGCAACTAATTTTCTAATTTTCTGGAACATAACATTAGACTGAGTGATAAATAAATGAAGGACAGAAGCATTGAGTCATGTGGATGCATGTCGTGTGTATGTTCGTCTGTCTGGCTTTCCATCTCATTGCACTCAGCTGCCTACTCCTGCAACTCTGCAGTTATGCACCCCTAAATTATAGTGTGTGTTTTTTTTTGGTTTTTTGAGGACGACGAGTTCTCTTAAAATAGACAGCAGGGGAAATTATGGCCCTTTGTGCCCATATGTTAGTGTGTATGTGTGTGTGAGTGTGTGTGAGTGTGAGTAACTGAGCATGATTTAGTGAGCCGTCGGACCCTGAGAGAAACAAAGCAGGGATGTGCAGTAGCATTTTAGGTTCCTCTGCTCCTTCTGTCAGATCTACAGCTGAGCACAGCTATGACTTGATAGGAGGGACGTGTGGGAAATTGATTTAGGATGGCAAAGAGACAGTCATCACAATTCAGACAAAAGAAGAGAAGAGACGACAGGGCTGAGAGATAAAGAGGGAGCGTGATTTTACACATCAAAATACCGCATGTTTAGAGGTGTTATCGAGGACTGACACGTGTGAAAAAAAATCTGTTCAGAGCCTTGTGCAACTCATATATTTGAAGTCCTCAGTGTCACTTGAGTTGGCGGCAGTTGAGGCTCAAAGACTACAAGAAAATGCGGGGGTGTGGAGTTAGAAAGAAGACCTCTGTAGGCTCCACGCTACAATAGCAGCTAAGAGCGTACAAAACTTAAAACTTCTACTGAACTCTTTGTGGTTGAGTTGCATTGTGGGTAATGCAGGTGAAAAAAGATTGTGGAATAAAAAAAAAAAAAGACAATATCTCTGCATCTTCTGAATCTTTTTTGATCTTTTTTGAAATGGTCCGTCATTAATCCCACATGTTAAAAGCAAATACCAAATTAGATGCTTACTCATCTGAGGTGATGAATATAAAGTTGGTGTGTCATAAACCCAATTTGAAAGATACAAGATTTTCCCATTCAATCAATTCTGTTTTCTTCTATTTTCTGATCCCCCCTCCCAACGCCCCATTGGTCTTAAACCAATCCCTGCCAAAGTTTCACATTAAAATCTGAAAATAGAAGTATCATGACCTTTTAAGCAGATGGAAACCTTTTAATGTGAAATGCTTATGAAGACAGCGTTCAGTTTTATTGACAGTCGCTTAATTCTAAAAGGAAAAATGGCACAGTAGAACCAATTTCAATGAGAGAAAACAATCTTTCTCTTCATAAAAGTGACACAGTATCGATTCTGGCATGGCCAAAGATGTACTGATGGAAATAATGCTGTGGAACTTGTGCCGAATTTATCTGGGGAAAACAAGAAAGAACAATTGCAAAAGCAAATTAAAACAGGAGCAGATCAGAAAACAATGAGACATCTCACTAAAATATAAGCAAAAAAACTCTGTACTATGGCATCTGTTCAACAAAGTCCTTTGTGCTTGAGGTAAATAAGAATTTACAGCACACACACACACACACACACACACAGTGCAGTGCACAGATAGATGTATCCTCTTTAATTAGTTCTTGTTGTAATTATTATATCACCAATGCCACATGGAAACCTTATGACTCCAAATTTGGTCATTTTTCTATTTATACCCCAATTAAAGGATCTTGCTGTTATATGGGTTGAGAAAATTACACATGCTTCGCCTGATGAAACCCTTTCATAACCCCTGGATAAACTCGAAAATGCATCGTGGTCATACAATAAACAAGGCTGTAGCATTCGCCTGAAATTTGACGTGATGAGGGTTTTCACCTGGCAGTGATGGTAAATAGAGATTCTTTTAACTTCAGCCACAATTTATCCATCTGTCTCATCTCCTGACATTTTAGATGTGTTCAAAAAGCCACAACAAAATTGTAAGATGAAAACAGACTCCGGCAAAGCTCTTCCAGACACACTCACCGTCAGAAGTCACACTTCTGCTATGCTACTACGTTGGGCGTACCCCTGCCAACTGGGACGCTTTGCTCTGCTCTCGTTGCAGCCCTCATCACCATGGCAACCCCATCCTGCCTGCAAAGCAGGCTGACAGTAGGAGGAAAGTGTAAAATCTTTGTGCATTTGTCCCCCCCCCCCTACTCTGCCATCTCATAATTCTTTGTTCCTCTTTCTCACTGACACTCCTTTAATTTTTTCACTACCTCTATCAGCAGGTAACAGAAGCCCAGCCAGCCCTCATAAATATTTCCTAATCACCATCACTAGTGATTCATGAAGCACACAGACGGGTAACCTTTGGGTACATATACGATTCTCCCACACGCACCCAAGCCGAGGACAGATGGGCCCTCTCAGATGGAGGGTGACAAATTACTTTGAGATAGTCCTGGGCAGCCTGGTGAAAGCACCTGGGCTACAAAATGAGGGATTACAGGAGAGGCGAGGAAGAGAATAAAGGGCAGGGGAAAAAAAGATCTGGATCAATGCACAGAAGAGACAAACAGACAGGAAAAGCCAAAGGAGAGCACAGCGAAGATGGGAGGAGAAAATTCTAAAATACATCACAGTTAAAGGTTTACTTCCAAAAATAATAATAATTTAAAAAAAAAGTTTTGACTCACACAAAACAATAATTTCTTTCTCTCATCACTTATGGCCCACAATAAGTGCATGGTGAGCTCTGTATCTGCTATATCTGTACCCTGCCTTCTGTATGTATTTTCTTATTTTCTTGATACTTCACTGTGTTGACGACATAAAGAAATCTTTCTCTCCTAGCATCCAACTGAATGGTGGTTTCTGAAAAATTTTCAGTACCTGAAAATAATTCACCGAATATTCCATTCTGGGGACTACTGGTAGCTAAGTCGGTAGAGTGTCCTCTACAGCACCACCAATTTCAAAATCTCAATCTCAAAACCGACCTATCAAATTAAAGACTAACTGCAGTGACATTTGATATATATATATAGTCCCTGCACTGTCACTTCCTCAGCCCCCTGCATCGCCATGCTCCGTCCATCCACCAGATGCCCTCAGACTTTCCCACCTGCTTGTCCCCTGTCATTTCAGATTCAGCCACTCCCTCCTGCCCTACAGTAACCCCATTTCCCGCCTTTTCCATCACCTGACTCGCCCCACCCACCTGCCCACCTGTTTCCACTTTCTCTCATCAGCCCTCAAGTTACAGCCTCTTTTCCCCTCAGTGGCCAGATTGTTTGTGTTGTTTCATGCTGTGCTTTCCAGCCACCTGAACCTGAACCTGCAACTCAAACCTTTAACCATAAAATCTGGAACTCGTATTTGTCTGTAAGCTCAGGAATTCTTCCTGTCTGCCTGTGTTTGGTTCCTTCCACTGCTGCCTCACATGCACCTCCATGACAGCTCAACCAATAAATCATTAAATATGTCACTTCCAGCTGAGCTTCATCCAGGTTGTTTTATGGAGTTCTATGGCCATTTTATTCCTTTTTTTTGTGATTCAGCAGTGATTTATCTCTCACTCTGACTCGTTGTTCAAATTCAATGTAACTGCTGGGGCTGAATAATTCAAGGGATAGATTTTAGGGAGCTTATTCCTTCAAATTTGGATAGTTCTGCCTCAACAACAGTGAAAAATAGCAGCTGCAGTGTTAGTTTTATTGAGACAGCCAGTATGCTGAGGCCTTTACTACTAAGCAAGTTCAACAAACCTAGAATATCTTTTTGTTATCCGAGTTCATTCACCCTGACAATTGCAGTAGCATTAACTACAACGCTGGCTATCAACTCAATAAATCATTCAAGGATTTCAATGAGCATGTTAACGTGAGAGAGAAGTGTGACCAATTTGCATGACCAGTCACAAACATGGACTGGTCACCGCATATTTTACAAACCCAGAGCTAACTACACCAGTCAGCCACTCACAATGAAGTTAATCATATCTTTACAATGCAGTGTTCTGCACGAAAACCTTGGGTTCTGGCAATCATGTGGATGTTCTTTGACACCCACCACCCAAATAACATTGTAGACCAAATACACCTGACCCCATGGCACAGCTCTTTCCGTCAGCAGCAGCCTCTCCCTACCCTCCAGGTGTGAGCACCCAACCTCAATGCACAGGACCCAAAGGATCCAACAATCCAGTGCTGGTGACCACAAAATACCCCATGAGGTCCTGTGTCACTTCGCCTGACAGGTCAGGCTGAGCCTCCAGGTTCTTCACTGACAGGCCTCACCTGGTCGGAGGGCGGATTCGGCTTATTCTGGTGAATCCCGCAGATTCTCCATCGGGTTGGAATCAGGGGAGTCTGCAGGCTATTGTTGTGGTCCTTGAAACATTCCTGAGCTGTTTTCAAAATGTGATAGGGTACATTGTCCAGATGACACATTGCCGTTTTAATGTTGCGGCTGATTGGTGTATAACATTAGTCAAATACAAAGAAGTGAAACACTCAATCCAGACTAAAAGTGACACATTCGAGGGCTTATAATATCACTGCAAAGACAATAAGAAAGACGCACATCCCAGAAGCAGTCTGAAGGGAGTCGTGTGTCCTCTCAGCAGGAGCTTTTTTATGTGCAGATCTCTGTCTGCTCTTTATGTCAGTGCCCCGTCATTAAGGCACGACTGCATCTGATTATAATTGCATTTGTGTATTCCATTAAATTAATGTGTTGCCAATTCTTATTCTTAAGGCGTCTAGGCTAGGACAATTTAGCCTTATTTTTTCAGCTGCACCGTGGCAGTGTCCAATGGACTTGGTAACTCATAAAAAATAATTATGTAAAAGCAATTCAAAGCAGTAAGTAAGCAAAACTACTAACTGCTAACTTTCAGTACAAGGCTTCATTGCTTCAGTCTCTGATGTTATATCTGTAATGTCAAAATGTAGTTGCTGATCACCGATTAAATAAAGCATTTAAGATCATTTTCTCACAATCCACAGCAGTTTAAGATACCATGACAAAGTATCCCAGTAAGCGAACCACCTGTGTAACACTGAAAAAAACTGAGTTAGCCCTCATAGTACAGGCCTCAGGTCAAAAAACCTTTGTTGATATATTCATTTGAAAAAAGGAAAGTAATGGGATATTTTTTAAATGTCACAGACACAAAGGAGGGAGACGGAAAAAGAAGGGCAGTGAAGCAGACTACAGTAGAGATCAGAGGAGCAGACAGCTGTCATTAACCCACTGGTATTATGACGTTCTGCTCTGCTTGTCTGGATGCGGTTTGGCTGGAGCCCGGCTCTGACTCTCCAATCCCATAAGCAGACTCACAAATAACTTGTCTTTTAAAGGTGCTATGTGAACTGCAGGCTTTCATGTCAACAAGACATAAGTACAATCATTTTGAGGCATAATTACGGTAAAGAAAAGGTTATCACGAGAACAGTGACGACCAGCAGCAGCCTCTGCCTATCTTGGCAAGAGGTAGATTAGAAGAACATGCCACTTTCGTCTCTGTATGCTGGAAATGAATCTAATCTAAACAGTCGGCAAAGAACAAAACAGAAAGAACAAATGCTGAAAAAATAAAGGTGAAGAAATGACGTTCTGGGAGAAATAGATAGCGACATTAGACATATATTTGAACTTAGGAGAGAGCCCGGCTAGTTAGTTTCCTTCTGCTTCTGGAGTCTATACTAAGCTAAGCTAATGGCCTCCTGACTTTAGCTTAGCTCTAACTTAACACACCGAAATGAGTGTGGTATCAGTATTTTCATCATGAAACCAAACAAGTATATTTTCCAAAATGTCGAACGACTACTTTAACCTATCAAGTAGAAAAAAATGAGCATTTGAGACGATTTCTCTCGCCATGGCTACAATTTTGCTGCAAATCAACAAGAAGGTACTTATAAGTATAGTTTAGAGCTGTCACGGAAAAGGAGTATCTCTGTACTTTGAGGTAACACCTTTTATTTGAATCTTTGAATCTTTGATCTTTTCTGGCCATTAAAGTTTCTCCACATAGCTGAGGAAGGAGTGAAAGCCAGCAAGTAATCACTTCCACCACATTTAGCTGCACTCAGAAAAGCCATAAAACAAAAACAGACTGAGGAGGGACAAATGTCAACATCCTCTTTATGACAGGAAGCAGAAGGGTTTAGGGAAAATGTGGTCACAATACAAACTATCAAGACAGAAGCTCCAATCATCTCTATCAAGAACTAATAAAATACAAGTAGATTAGTTAATTTTATTTAAGGTTTACTAGTTCCAACAATAAAAATAGAATGTCTGCTTTGAATTAATACTGTCCATTAGTTCTGGGATCAATATTTCCTCCCCATCTGCTCATTATGTCTTATGGACTCTGCATCCGTAATGTTCCTGCATGATCTCCATTCCCTCCACGACAGTTATAATTTCCCGTGCCTTTCTCCTCTTCTTCTCTTTCTAATCTTCTTTTTTGCCCCCTTATCCCTCTCTTCCTGCTCTTTCACCCCTCTGCCTTACTCAGACACAATGTGTCCTTGCATGACCCAGCCAGACACCGCAATGTTCACAGCGGTTTGGAGGGGAGGTGGGATTGTGTGTGTGTGTGTGTGTGTGTGTGTGTGTGTGTGTGTGTGTGTGTGTGCGTGTCTGTGTGAGTGGAGAGAGAGAGAGAGAGAGAGAGCGAGAGAGAGGAAGGGAGGAAGCTTGTGGGAAAATGTGCCAGAAAGTCAGTTATTTGTGGATCAAACATACTGGAAGTTCTAGCAATTTGGTTGAAGTTGGGCTCATCTCTTACCCTCCCACTGGCATTGCTGGTTGGTCTGTAACACATTGGTGTTGAGTATTAAATCCAGTCACTTCCAAAATTACTTGCACAAAATTTATTGGTGCTTCCTTGCATGACCCTTTGGTGCCAAAGGTTGATAATGACAGGTTGTGTGACCAAATTCATATAAGAGCTTCTTCCATTATTGACTCTGTCAGAGGTCAGCGTTGTCATTACTGGTTTGAAGAAGTTAGTCATGCAAATTTGTGTCAGTTCACAAAGTTGATTCTATTAAAGAGCCATAATTGGCCAAGAATGCCAAACACAACTTTGACATCTTTTACAATCCAAGAGCATATTCATTAACCCTTAACCCCTATCTTTAAGTCTCATTTTCAATTTCACTGATACTTCATTAAATTTTAGGACCTTTCAGACTACATTAGTCTAAAGCATTAAACGGTCTTGGTAGTGATATTGGATGCAACTTGAGATTGGGCATACGGTGAATGGCGCAGAGAGATGATTTTGAAGAGGTAGCTGAGGATGAATCTTACTGCTTTGAATCCCTGGAATTTCTACTACAACCTCTCTTTTCAGGTCCAGATTTGTGTATATCATATATATGTATATATCAGAATCTAATGAGACTATTGTAGATTCATGATTGTCAGAGGATGAATCTTTTCCATTTTTGTCACTCTGTGAGTTTATTTCTAGCCCCACTTTCACACAATCCCACGGGCATGGGCCCAGCCCTTTATTCTCTAAAGGAGAAGACTTTATGAAAGAACAGGCTCATACATGCAGCAAGACTGCTTTGTCAGACCACTCTACAGCTCCATCTTCAAAGTTTGTTGAGGCTGTTGTGTGTCTGTGCATATGTATGCCCATTTCTTGCTGAGTCAGTGACGAAAAGGGTTTTGTTTGCTCTGCTCTGCCAACATGTCCGCTCTGACCTCTTTGGAGGGACTTGAGAGGAGTCTTTGAGTCTCTGTCGGAGTGGCCAGCTGAGCCCGCTCTGCGCTGCCATGCCGCACTGCACCGTGAAGTCTGCAGAAATACCGGTGGCAGCATCCACCAGCTGCCTGGGCCAAACCGGCCACGCTGGCAAAATAACCCTGGCAGGAAAAATTCCCCTGACACTGAGCCCAGATGGACGGATAATGGGAAAGAAAGATGTATGAAGAGAAGGAGAAGCGATGTGGGAAAACCCTGAGGAATTGTGATTGATGAGGAAAATAGTTTGGTTGCACAGTTAATCAGGTACAACTGCACATAATGGTTTAATCTCCACAGATTTGAATTGTCATGTCAGCAGTTTGAAGACGCATAATTTCGCTCTCTGCAACAGAAACTGGTGGAAAATTAAAACCACCTAGACATTGATGAAAGAAGGAAAAGCAACTATAAAATAGCTTCCAATCCAAAAATTGGTACACCTCCTTTTGCCTTCAAGACTGCCTTAGTTCTTTGTTGACAAGGCTCACATGGTGCTGGAAACATTCTTCATGCGTTATCCAGCTGCAGATTTGTCTTCTTCACAAAAATGATGCAAATCTTCTGTTCTACCACATTCAAAATTACAGGAGTTGCTGAAATACCCTAACCAGCACCAACAACCATGCCATGTTCAAAGTCACTTACATCAACGTCCTTCCCCATTCCAACGCTTGGACTGAACTTCAGCAGATTGTCTCAAACCATGTCTACATGCCTAAATGCATTGAGTTGGGATCAAATGATTGGCAGACTATTCCTGTGAGTGGCCAGCAAAATGGGGAAAAAATGAAGATAGTGCCGTAGTTGGATTTTGGTGAGTCTCTCAGAATCAAAGGGGCTTTTATGTAGTGCTGCAACCAGTGTTCAACAATCGTACAGGAAGAAATCCATGGAGAAGGACACAAAGACAAAGAAGTAGATTTTCTACAACCACAGTAGCAGTAATTAGACAGAATTGCAAGCAGTGACAAGATGTTTTGCTTTTTTAAAAGATAAAAAAGAATGATACAGTCTGATGCAGTTCATATAATCTCAGACACTGGCTGATTTCACAGGCTGAGAAATACCCCTGAAACCAGTAAAATAACCTTTCAATGTAATACTGGTGACAATCCCCTTAAAGGAAAAAAATACGTCTCAAATCAATTTGGATTTAACTGATTTTATTCTCATAGATACAGGAAATCTCTAACTGAAGTAGAACAAGATGTGGCGGATTGAAATAAAGTTGGTCCACTGAAATAGTTCATTGCAGCCCTTTATCACGAAATCTCTCCTAAAATGGTCAGAAAACCGAAGGTCGATGACACGTAGCAGTGTTTAAAGAGTATCCTTGGGTGGATTATTCCTTTTCTTTTGTGAAAAGAATGAATCACAATCCAGGGGGAGACTGAGGGAAGAAGAGGAGGTGGTGGTGGAGGAGGAGGAGTGGAAAATCCCTCCTAGTTGTTCAGTAAAGTGTCCCAGTAGCTGGTGTAGAGCAGTCAAGTTTAAATGTTCCTCTCCCAGCCGTTAAATGAGACACGGCTCAGCCCTCCTCCACTTAATTAAAGCCATGATTCACTTCTCTTACGCCATACAGTCTACAGTACATCTGGCAGCTGAGGACACCAACACACACTGTCACCCTTTTTCTTTTAACACCCACACTATACACTGTTTTGGGTTGACTTTCAAAGAGCTGAATGCCTCACTATACCCACTTATTTTCCTTAATTCCTAAATCGATGCATTGACATTCACAAAGACAAGGATTACAGTCACACACACACAAACTCACACACACACTTGTTGCCTTATCCTCTGGTGGCAAATCTGTCACATTTTGGGTTTACTGCATGCCCTGTTGGACATCCTGCACTTCTCCAAACACACACATTCTCCCCTGGCTCCTTGCACTCCAGAGGTAAACACTGACTGGTCTGAGAACCGCTCTGTCACCACCTAAAAATGCCCCCTACTCCCTCCTGTTCTGCTGTTATTAATGCCCAAATGTGGCTAACGCGCGACACTTGCTCTCTCAACTTATTGCTCGGGGCTAAAACCTAACAACCAAATCAATATTTATCGGTGGAAGTGGTGTGATTACATTCCTATTTGTGTCTGCTGCTGCTACTGTTGTTTAGGGCCGGCAGACTAGCAGGAGCAGCCATGCATAATGACCATAGGGAACCATTCCACTCCCACAATACACTTATCAACATGCCAGTACTCAGTGCGCTCACACACACATACACACACAGGGGTGCAGCTCGGTACATCAAGATCCTCCGACATGATATCATACCGGAAAACCCTCACCCAAAACTTATGCACATCATTTAGCACATCTGTTATCTGATATTACACATGATGATATGGTTTCATGATCTTATATTTTCATAATAATGAATGTCTGAGTTCACATTAGTGAGTAATTTTCTTTATTTTATACTGGTGTTGTGGTACACTGCTTCAAACATTAAGAGGAATTTTGTTCCTTTTTAGGTGCAACAATACATTTATGTTACACCTTTCAAAACGATTAATTTCTGTCCCATCAAAAAAAAACAAAAAAAAAACATATCAAAATATATCATTTTGGCAATGTAGTGGCTTCTTGTGTGTCATGTGACCTAACTGAGACTCATTTCTCATTAACATTGTTGGTTTGTGTGGTCTCCATGAGTGAATCCCTTGGTGACACTGATTCTGCTGAAAATTAGTAATTTTCATTTGTGCTGTTATCTGTACATTTCATCAACCAGGCTGTCTGGTAGGAAATCTGCTCTGCTCACAGGATGTAATAAATCAATACCAATCTGTGGAATGTTAGACCGTTTCCTCAGTAGCAAATAGCAAGCACTGCTACCCTCCATTAAATAGAATAGTATGTCTTAAAAGTTTGCAGTCTCATTGTTTGACTTCTGGTTAAAACTCACACTTGTGTAGTTGCCTTTTGAAGATACTGGCTCTTCCCTGCATCCACTTTAGATTGGAGACTCCATTAAGTACTGACCCTTTTCCTCCCAATAACAGAAACCCTTTTCCTCTGCATGTGCACGCACACACACACAAAGTCAACCACAGACAGGACAGATGTCAGTGTGGAACATGGAAGTCTGACAGATGGTAACCATGTTTCAGTTTACTGCTGTACAAGCTTTAAACCTGCTACACACACACACACACACACACACAGTTTTAGGATCAGCCCAGTCACAATAAAAAAAAATAATACTCTAAATATGTAAAACAGCCATTTCGTTATTATATGAAACAGATTAGAATTTTATAGCAGGATCCCCTCTTTGCCTTTGGCAAACCAACTGAACACGAAGCAAATGGATACCTGTCAAAACATGTATTTAACAACCCGATCAACCTGAGACACATTTTACGATGTGTGGCAGGCAGATGTTGAGGCGCAGACAAACCTGCTGACGCAGACATTTCCTATCATTAAAGTCCCCGTCTCTGATTCATGGGAGGATGAAGTAAATGATCCTCGGGGATTGAGAGAAACCCCCAAAACATCTGGGAGACTGCCATTTGTTAAACACAGACATCTGAGCTGGAACATGACGTACCGTTCACCCATTTGTGTTTCAGGACATACAAATCATGCATACAGTCTAACAACCCTATCTGATATAGTTTGGTTGCAGTCACAGACTCCTATAGCTTGACATCCGATCAGGAGGATCACAGACACGGCTGGCTGCTGTTCTCCAGACGCACAGAGGTATTTCAGAGGGGAAAGAGGGCGGGGTGATGACGGTTTTCCCATGTGCAACGCTACCGGTATGTGTCTGCAATGAGGGATTGGTTGAGTGTGTGTGTGTGTGTGTGTGTGTGTGTGCATGTATCCCAGCAGTTGAGGGGACAGAAATCTGTTCACGCAGTCACGTTGTGATGACCCACCTTATTTATGGGAACAAAATGCAAGTCCCCACAATGTAAATCATTAAATATTAGGGTGAAGAGTTGCTTTAAGGTTAGGTTGAGGTTAGGGTTAGGTTAAGGTAAGACTTAGGATTAGGCAAGTCATGTTTATCGTTATGGTCATGTGGTGGTTAAGCCTCCGGGAAATGAATGTAAGTCTATATAATGTCCCCAAAAGAGACTGAATCACAACTCTGAGTGTGTGTGTGTGTGTGTGTGTGTGTTTTGCGCATGTGTGTTAATCCCTTCAGGCAGGGAAGCCTTGCTGATGACACGCAGATGAAGTTGTCAGGGATGCAGAGCTGAAGGCGGATAGATGCAGATCTACACACCACACACACACAGACACACACACCACGCACTGACCCTTTTCCACTCTGAAGGGCAGACAGTGTCTGTCTATTGCTTCTATTATTGCAGAATAAGACTCTTTGTTGTTCAGAGCTATGGTAATGTCTCAGTGTTTCTGTTAATGACTTGAGCTGTGTGTGTGTGTGTTAGCATGGGTGTGTGTTCTATTTTTATATTTACAAGGACAAAAGTGTCCTCGGGAGGCTAGAAAAATATGGAAATCATTTGGTCCAGGCTAGAATCTTTCACTTCTTTAAGTCTTAATCCAGGTCCCTAAAAAGTGTGTCTGTGTGTGTGTGTGTGTGTGTGTGTGTGCGCGTGCATGGCATGCGTATGTGGGAGTTCATGTGTCTTCCTTTGTGGCAGCCCTTTCATCGCCTCTCTAATGAAGCCCAGACGCTCGTGCAGATGGTCATCAACTCAGTGTAGTAAATGAGGAGTCCTTAGCATCGGCCTCCGGCTGCTGCCTGTCCCAAAGTCCAGACGGCAGAATGGTACAGTCGGTCTGCTCTGAATTACTCAGGGAGAGACATCCAGGAGGGCATTTAAACAGAAGAAGATGCTGCATGATCTGACGCCAGAGTCTGTCCTGCTTTTTGAGATTTTAGACCGACTGCAGTAGTCTGTGCAAAGGAGTTCAAATAATTCATTTCTTTCTTCTTTCTTACTTTATTTACTTTATTAATCCCAAGCTGGGAAATTACTTCTCTGAATTTAACCCATCACTGATTGAAACACACACACATGTAACGTTCAGTGAAACACACAGGAGCAGTGGGCTGCAACTATCAAGCACCCGGGGAGCAAATTGGGGGTTAAGTGCCTTCACATCAGTTGGCTAATGGGAGGAGGGCATTATTCATCACTCCACCACATCCAAATCTTTCCTGCCCGTGTGCATTAAGTATGGAGCCAGAACCTCAAGAGGGTCAGTCTAGCTAGTAGGAAGCAATGAGAGACAGCAAGTCCGGCTCTGTGCAGAGATCGGAACTAGCACATCTGAAGTTCCCCAACTAACATGTTTTATCTTATCACAGAAATGTAAATTTGATTTTGATATTGTTGGCTAGCATTAAAATGATGATTGTCTGGGCAGACTGACTGGACAAGGTGAAAACCTATACAAATCTGGTCAAATTAAAGCTGTCATGTCTGTTGGTGCTACTTGTTGTTCCCTCCAGTGATATCCTGGGAAACAGAATGGGTTACTGTATGTGTGGCAGCTAATCTGGGATGCTATGGGATACAGTAGGCGATCGACCCCTCCCCCTCAGTGTTGGGATGTTTGATCTGGGATTTAGAGCTGGGCAGGAAAACGGCAGTAGCACTAAGATCACACAAACAGGACGTCCGGGATACACTCTCACAATACACACACACACACACACACACAGAGCCAGAGGAGTGTGCTGGGTCACAGGACAATGACTGGGACTGGAAGACGGGTGAGCACAAACACACCCATTAGCCTGACTGCAATCGCAGACACAAACACAAGGTATAGCTATCTCGTTTCATCTCTCTGGGTCATTCTTCTCTTAGTGGCCCAAACACCAAAATTCTAACTGAGGAGAACAGCCCTTTAATACAAAACAAACATGAGGAACAGCAAACAGTTTTACAGAGCCAAAAAATCTTTAATAGAAAATTAGGAAAACAGATTAACTGTGAGCAGAGGTCATCTACACTTACTTTAATTTGAAACTTTCCTGGTTCCATCACACCAGGATTTACAACAGCAATAGATTTGCTCATCGAGGTAAAGTAAGCCTCTGTTGAACTTTCAGGTAGAGTTGGACTGTGAATTCTGAGATGGGAATTTGCACCTTTAACTGAATACAAAACTGCTTTCACAGCTGACTGAGTAGCAAATGGAGCTCATCTGAGCTGCAATGTGATGGTCTTAGGAAGTAAAAAAAAAAAAAGATCTTCTAACAGAGCTGAAATATGCAATTCACCAGAAAAATTATCAGTAATATCTACCTCCCATCGCTGGGCCCTCATTTTAACCTTGTTCTTCAGAAGATAACTGCATTTTTTTATGTACAGATTTAGGACTCATAAGTTCAGTTCATTTATAAATGCAAATGCTGGGCAAAAAAGATTTCAGTTAAATGAAATCCACCAATTTGTCAGCAGGGGTTTATGACCTTGCTCTCTAGGAACATGATTGGGATTGTTCTTTTTATCTTTTACAGATTCACGGCAGCCTCGGATCCCTTTCACACTGGCCAGAAAGCTACTAACACCTGACTTTTGTCTTCAACAGGGAAAAGTACAACTGGCATTCATTCTAAGGTCAAATGACTGTGAAAAGGGCTTTAGTCTGCAGTTACACACTACCAAGTATGTTCACCAATTTCATTATTACTGTGATTGTACAGTTTAATTAATAAATGGTGTATTTTGTTGAAATGAAAATGTCCAAGGAAATATTGGGGCAGGAAGGTTCAAGGACAAGAGCCCACTCCTCTCAGATTATGGGCTCACACGTTTGAGGACAGTGACCCCGGCGACTCAGCAGTCTCTGCTCCACAGTATCATTTACAGCTGACTCTACAACCACAAACCAATGAAGGTGAGGAATTTTGACTTTCCTGTAGAAATTCCTGGCAGGAATATTTCATTCTTTCCCAAGACTTTCCCATTCCTTGCTTCAAAGCAGCTAGCTTTGTTACCTTTGTTTAACCATTTTCGCGAGGAAATATCTCCTTCACACACATAGTCACACGTGAATAGGTGACTTTGAGGCTTGGATGCACAAGCAGGTTACACCTAACAGTCTGAAAAAAAAACTGAACACAGCTGCCATCTCAGCACACACACACACACACACACACACACACACAGAATCCAAAATTACCTCAGAGCCCCTTCTCAAAGAAGCCAAACAAGCAGCCAACAGAACAAACTGCCTTATTAGCCACGCTGATCTCGGCAGCTACAATGCCTTTAAAGGAGCAGCAGAGACTCAGACGGATGAGGCACACTAGATCTGTCACAGGCACAAAGTAACCTGAGGCTCAAAATGAATTCAGAGAGACAGGACCAAGGTGGAAGGGCACAGGTCCCTGCTCACGGCTGTCAGCGAGCAGAGGCTAAACTAAGCCAGCCAGCCCTTTTGGCTCAAATGTAACAACAGGCATGACAACCCCCATTTGGTACAAATGACCTACCAGTATGTTTCACTCACCAGACCGTTTGTGTGTCCGTGTGTGTCTGCAGCATTGTATACTGTACTGAAATTCTATTGTGGAGTGGGATTTGCTTTGAAAACCCCACACAAGGTCACGGGCAACTTTTGAGGACTTTGGCCAATTAGCTTTGTATTAACACATCTGTTCACCCAAATCACTTCCCTCTTGTAATGCCAATCAATGCAGCGAGTTCTGACTTGTTAAATTCCTGACTATGGGACTTCTACCTCCATCCCAACACAAACAGTGTTGGCTAATTACTTGAAAACATCATTTAATGTGTCAACATTTTTATTTGTTAAATAGTGTGACCAGCATAGAAGAAATTCAATTTAGCTGCATTATATTTGGATGACAAATCTCATAGACAGAGATAGAAACTGAAAATTTTCTTCTTGGCTAAATACCACTAGGAATAAGTGGACAAACAGCAATGTTTAACAGAGTTGGCATATTCTTTTAACACACAGGCACGAATAGCCTAACTGGACACTGTGCATGAGAACTGGCTTAAATAATGTTATCAGTACTTACATGCTTTCTGTCTGCCCTGGCTAAGACTGGCAGTACAGTCCAAACTAAATCTAATTTGGCGTGCTCTCAAACTGCTGCTGAATACAGCACTGCAGGCTGCTGCCAGTCTACTTCAGGTCTGTTCGTTCTCTGGAGTCCACGCCAGATGGAGGAGCTTGTGGGAGCAGCAAAGATGAGAAGTGGAGTCTTAGAATTTAAAAATGTATTTTCACACTCTCACTCGAGCCAAATGTGGCGTTTTTCTCTGGTCCTAAATCTGACTTTTTGAAGTATGAACACATCAAATCCAAGTCTTTAAGCCTTTCTCTCTGTGTCTCTCTCGTCTTATTTAAGACCACAGTGTGTGATACCACAGTTGCCCACCCCCCACCCCCCTTCTGTCTCTTTTACAAGAGGTCACGACCCCACGGGTCCTGGAAGAGAGGTGAGAGTTTACATTGGGAGGCCAGATGGGATTCCCAGGCCTGCTAAACATGCCTGAAGCAGGGAGACGCTTGCCTGAAACTTTATCTGATGGACTACAATGGTGCTGGCATGTGTGTGTGTGTGTGAGAGAGAGACAGAGAGAGAGGAAGAGAGTGGGAAGAAACTGGAGTGAAAATGGAAATAAAAACAAGATAACGATGTACAAAAGAGAGATGAAGTCATTTCAGAAAGAAGGTAAACAGATTTAGACAGAGATAAGAAGACGGGTTGTAGAGGAAGTCAACAATACTGACACAAACACTCACTAGAATCTGCCTCACCTGTGTAATTATGCATAAACACACACTGCAGCATTAAAACACCTACCGCCACTCCTGCACAAACATACTGCTTTACACATCTCCTCTTCAATCAGAGCGTCCTGAACGCAGCGCTCTGTCATCATCACAACAAAATAGAACATCCACTTTGTGACCTTTGTGTGTGCGTGTGTGTGTGTGTGTGTCAGGCAGAAGATGATGCAATGCCTGCGGGGATTGGCACAACTGTGAGAGTGACATCCAGGGGTCTTTGACCAGGATTTAATGGAGTCTTGGTTCAATTTTTACAATCAATTCTCTCTCCGAAAGCTCATTTAATGATGTACAGTACAGGAGAGGTCTCACTCTGTTCAATGTTCCTGCTGCAGAATACAATTATGTCATTCTTATCTAAATTAATTCCTGACTACAGGCCCCTCTCAGATGGGTGTTTCATCCAAATTACGTCTTGGGGCGTATAGTCACGTGGTGAGAGTTCTACATCCGTCTCATTGCAATGGAAGTCAATTTTCAGTGATTACAGTAATGGAAATTCAACATCTTTTTCATGTTACCTGGGATAAATCATCACTGTGCAGCAGTCAAGGGGCCTGTTCCTTTGTTAGAGGGAAGTTCAAAGGAAAACTGGATTTAAATGTAATTTTTTGAATGTTGTGAGCACCACAAATTAAATGCAATTTGTCTTGATTTTAGTGGGCTGCAATGGGAAATCTCAGGAGCCTCAGCAGATAAAACCCACAGCAAATTTGAACTGACCCTCTAACTGTAACACTCTTTGGCATCTTGATTAACTAGCCCTAAATTTAACTAATGTCTTGGTGTGGGAAATAATAACAATACTTTGCTACATGTTGATTTTTTTTTTTAAATTAAGGCCAGGAGAAAAGAAACTAGGTTATGAGGGGAAGGGTGGATTTATCACATACAGCGTTGGGATTAAAACTAATGTCAAGGACACAGAAGAAGTAAATGATCTGTTTAGCAGCTGCCTCTGATCAAATCCTTTCCACACGCCGATTCAGTAATTCAGCTATATTCTTACACAAAGAGTATTACAGTAGAGTCATACCATGGCAGTTTAACTCACTATAGGTTCACTGAAGTGGCGCATCATGGTGATTTTCCTTGTGGAGATTAGAAATATGCTGCTGCCTGCAGCAACACCGGTGACTCACACCTGTGGAGCTGGTGGATCTAGAGGAAAATGCCTCCTCCTGCTCAGAGATGTGACAGCATGTCTGCTTTGCTTTCATGCTGCTGTGGGTGATGGTTCTGTATGCTTCTGCTTGCTGGCTCATGTTTTATCACTCCTTCACACCGGCAGCCCCATCATAACCCTAACCCTAACCCACTGCTTTCACATCGTTAGACTGATACACAGTCGTGTATGCCCTCTGTCGCGGGTCCACTTACCCCGGCACTGGATACTGGAGCATTGATCCTGCACTAAATTTTAGAGAGTGCAACCTGAAGTATAACAGGAGACTGAACCTCGCAGAAATCCATCATCAGCAGCATCGTGGGATTAAATGATTCAGTTTCTGTTCATCGAAAGCAAATGCCCAATTATTTTTCTTTTGCACCGCACAGTAAAGCTGTTGTACTGTAGGTCAGCAGCGATACGTGTGGGTGCGCTCCCCCTTTACGCGTCTGAACGCAGGGTTCGTTGATTTTGACGCACAGAGGCACTGTTGTACATCGCGCTAATATCACCTCCAGGGGCGTTGATGAATTAAAAGACAGGTCTAGGAAAGCAAGATATAAAATCTGCCCCCAGAACCACCGCTGGCATGGAGAAGATTATCTTTACTGTATGCGATTAATTATTTAACCGGTCTCTGGGGCGCACAGATTAGAGAGTACATCGAGCCTAAATGCTCCCTAAAGGTTTTATTTCATTTTTAAATATGGTATACAAATTGATTTCCCCTTTGCTCTCGACCCAGATGATAAGATTTTATAAGTGGTTCAAACTAAGACACTTTGCCAAACCCCACTGCCGCCCGTGCACCGATTCCTATTGCCAAGCCACGTTTCCGGAGACAAAAAAAACCCTCCCATACCATCTCCATGCCACTTGTCAGCGGAGCGGAAGCGAGCGAACAGCGACTGGTTGCACACCAGCGCACAAAGCCTCCACTTCCACCAAGAAAGGATCTCTCAACAAAAGCCGGACAAAAGCGCAGCAAGACAATCAATCCGGAGCACTGAAACTGTGCCACACAAAAGACTGATTCAAGACAGCGTGCTCCCGCTGGATGATTTGTGCGTTTACATGGCACAAGTATCAGTTATTTATCTTCTGTGTTACTGTAGGCTACATCCTGAATAAATCGTCGGGTCAACATGCCAACAGGCTGCCATACAAGAAGACATACATCAACACGCAAACACGCACAGCTAAACACACACACACGCGTCCGAGAGAGAAGAGGGGAGGGAGATCCTACCTGGTTGGAACATACTTTGGAAATAAAAGATGACCAGAATAAAGGATCCCAAACAGGTGGCAAATACCATCCGGCATATCCTGCTCATCCTCATCAGTTCGCTCAGAGTCTGTTTCATGACGGGACGGAGAAGCTGGAGGCTGCCGCTCGCTTTGAGAGGGAATGAAGGGCCGGTCTGTGGGAAGCTCCGGGGCTCTGGTGGTACTGATGAGGATTGTCTGCCGGTCAATGAGCTGAACACATCCAACACGGAGCGTACCACTGCTGGGCTGTTGGAGGGGAGGGGAGGGGGGGCAGAGACGGAGTGATGGCACCCCCGCTCGGACGGAATGAGCGCGTCCAGATGTGCAGTTCTATCCAAGAGCATCACATTAAAGCCTGTTGTCGAACCATTTCCATCCATTCGGAGAAAACTCCCTGTAGTTTTACAATCATGCTTTTGCACAGAGCAGTGGTTCATTTACTCAAGCACTGCTGCACCTAAATACAGTTTGGAGGTAGGCTTCTTTTGACTTGAGTACAGTGGCAGAAGTATTCACAAGTATCTTATTATTAATTTACAGTGAAAAACGAGTTTAGTCAAAGTTTTTAGCAAAAGTATTGCTAGTTTTTAAAATTTGTGAGTCTGTGTTACTTTATTGTATCGTGATTACGGGTTTGTTAATGAGTAAGTAAGGTATTTATAACGGTTGACATATCTGTGGTATTAGTCCTTTTAGGGTTATAGCACACAGCACAAGTAAAAGTAAAAACAATAGCACTTATAGACGCAGTAGCAGTAGTTGCAGACATTATGTTATTGCAATATGTTTTGCCACATGTCTTGTCTTTATGTCACTTTTATTTAATTTTTATTTTGCTGTGGTGGTGACAAAACGCACGGAGTGTTGCTTCTCTATCCACATACAGCTACAGTGCCATCTAGTGGCGTTACAGCACCCACTGCACAGGGGTCAGGTGAAGGCCCTGAACACTGTCCAAGAGAGGCAGGCAGTGATAGATAGACCTCTGTGCTGCATCTTAACCTTGCTGCGAGCCCTGCACAAAGTCATCGAAGCTGCTTTGCTCTGATCAAATTATGCTCTAATGGTATTTTCAGGCACACGCCAAAAGAGACACTCCAGTGCACTTTTTCTAATTAGGATATCTGTCTTACTTACACAAGCAGGTCTATCAGGGAGAGAGTCAGAAGGTGGTCTAGAGGATAACCTCGGAAAATTTGCATCCGATTGTTTCAGCGCTCAGCAAGCAACAACACAATGCACGGCAATACAGGCATTAACATGGAACGGACGGAAACCTCTGCACTTGTGACAAGCTGCAAGATCCCAGCAGAATGAAAATGATGCCCTTGCATGGAGCCATGTCGTACGCTCACGGATGTACAGTTTCTGAATTAAATGCAGAATGTAGAGCAGAGGTAGCTAGAAGAACATGGAGGGTCAGCTGCATGCTTTTAAGAAATATCTGCACGTCGGACCCTGCGTTTATTTGTACTTCACTTAATGATCAGCATGAATATTCAACAGTTGTTTTAAGACAGTTGCTATGCTTTGCGACGCTGAATCAGATAGTGAATATAAAAGAGGAAATGCGAGCAAGGCAGTGCATCAGGAGCTCTGGCCTAATGTCTCAATAAAGACACCATATGCATCAATTAAAGCAAGAGCATTTGCCGATAAACACAATTAATTTGGGTAACTCCATAATCCCCGTCGAGTTCATTACATGAAATTGAGGCTGTAAAACCCCTGAGGCTTGTGCCATAGCAATAAAAACACAGAATATAAGCCTGAGCTTTCATGCCGTGTAAATGTATCAAATCCCTGAGACTTATCACTCTCCTGCAGCTTTTAAAAACTCAGTCATATTTAAGCTTATGGGACTTTCAAAGGCAGAACTTTAAGGAGCATCTCATCTTACTTAAAGCCATAAAAATGCATCGGTGGTACTGTTTGTTTCGTTTTATGCTTGAAGCAAACAGTTCATAAAAAATTCAACAAACCTAAAAAAGCAGCACAGACGCAAACACACACAAAACAAGAAGTGTGTCAGCAGCAGAGCGTCAGTCCTCGCCTGCCTGTCTGTCCGGCTTCAGGTGAAGACGTCATTGGATGGTCAATTGGCCATCCTGCTGCTATCACTCTTTGAGGTTATTGCATGCCCTTCCCTGCTGTCGTTTCCTGATGTTATAGGCAACTGTGACTGACAGCAGGTGGCTAACCTCAGCAGTTTCCCCTCATCATCAAGGCCTCAGGCATACGCTGGGTTTGGGTCAATGAGCTGAGGACCTAAGCAGCAGAGAGAGTCATTGTATGTTAACACCTGCAACTGTACTAACCCACAAAAGTTGAGAATGTGAAGAAAAGTTACTTTTTTAGAAGGAGCTACAAGTTTGAAATCTGAGACCAGATCTCTGAGCCCTAACATGTAAAATATGCCTTTAATAAAAGGGTCATAATTACAAATCCTCTTTCCCTCAAAGTAATCAGTTTACCTCATCAGTCAGTCAGGGAAGGATCTATGGTTAGCCATTACACAATATCTCCAAACCCTTTATCAGCTGACATTGGTAGGACCACTGACCTCTATTTAACACTCCATTGAATGCCTTAATAATTAAGTTTCAAGTGTTAACCCACTCTTGTACCATGGGGTCAGTTTCCACAGAGATAGACTGTGAGTGACGAGGTTTATTAAATATTGTCGATGAATAATTCAGGCAGGCAGCACTCAGTGCAGGAAACTCATTTAAATTTGCTGGTCTGGCATTGACCCCAGACAGCAGAGCTTTTCCAAGGACTGAACATGGTAATATCTCAAACTGGCCTCTCAGCACAGAGTGTGAGAGCACATCAAGTAGGTGAGAGCGAATTAATATGATTGCCAGGGAAAATATCAATAGGTGTCAAAAGCAGCAGGGAGCCATTTTCTACCTTAATAGCCATCAAAGTCATATTCTTCTGAAGTAGTGTGGAAAAAGGGATGCTGACCTGGGCTGACCCTGGGTGGATGCCCACTGTGGCTGCAGCTGTCGTTTAGCAAGACCACATTTCATTGCTGCGATGAAGCCTTGGAGAATCTCTCCAGCGTTGGGTCCCATGACATGGAGACCAACCACATGCTCCTATTGAGACAAAGCAGCGTTGTAGTATGTCAACCTAAGGTAGAGCGATAGGTTATTGATGTCACGTTAGGCTCAAAGACTCAAGCCTGCTTCCATCACCTGTGAGTCATTTCTAAACTCAGTATAAAATCCCCAATTTTAAACGTGAGTCCAAGTCTAAATGGATTCCAAATCTCTTGGTTTGTGTTGCAAAGATCACATCCATCTCGAATCCCAGTTCCTATGTTATCGAGTATAAACCCAAATGTGAGCCACCATGGTATTGTCTGAGTCCTAGTTACGGTGCAAGAGTTTGGCTTAATCAAGTCTGAGCCTGAATCCAAATCCCCAAGTTCCTATCTGAACCCGAGGCCAGCAGTGTCCAAGCTCTTCAGCATGCGAGTCAAAGTCAGTCCGCTCTTGTTCATATTATATAGTCGCTCTTCTGTGTCACTGAGGTCACGAATTCCTAATCCTTCATGTGTAAGTACTAGCCACATATCTAGCAAGTTCTCACTGAGTCATCATTGAGTGTAATATCCAAATTAAGGTCCAGCTCCTCAATGAGTTTGTCACTTAGAAAAATAATGTCTGAATACAGTCCCAAGTCCCGAGTTCTCAAGACTGAACCAAATTCCAAGCCCCTAATGTCCAGAACAAGTCTATTCCCCACATTACAGTCATGACCTTTCAATGGAGGACAAATTCCTCTTTGTGTGCATCTAAATCATATGGTCTTACGGTCCATAAGTGATATCCTCATCACCACGGTGGTCATGTCTTCATGAGTTCTTAACCCTGAATGTAAATCACATTCATGTCCAAGTCACAATTTCTCAATTCTTAAGTCAGAATCACCACTGCTGTGTTGGAGTGGTGTCCCAATTACTCACTATAGGTTAAAAAAACATCACTAAATGCAGTCCCAAGTCCTGGTTCCAAGGCCCTAACAACATGCCTGAGACTAGTTACAGTCGAAGTCATGTCTGAATTGAGTGCAGTCACAGTCTTTGTCTGGTCTCCACCATCGAAGTTCTTCAGTTTGTAAGTCCAATCAAGGTCACTTCTAAATGGAGTCCCTGTCCACTACTTGTGAGTCCAAGTCACCATGACAGTCATATGCACTGAGCTGTCAAGCTTATGAATTTGAGTCATGAGGGTCAGGGGTCAAGCTGAGTTCAAGTTCCTTGAGTGCAGTTCTGAATCTGAGTCTCCAGACTGATTGAAGTTGTCCACACTAGATCAAATCTAAAACCATAAAGATAAATTAATATTAAAAGTCTAGTTTTATTATGTCTGCAGCGTATTTCAATCATGATCACTATCCGCAGACAGGAAAGAAAGCACAACTAAAATGCCTGAGGGAAGGCGGTATAACACAGATACCAAGTCTAAATGAGTAGAGAATATTGATAGGAACACATATCTCCAGCTTGGCAGAGTTTCATTCTGGAATGCATTTATATTGTCGGGTGCCAAGTCAATTGCAGAAAGATCTAAAAATATATCAAGGGGGAGGTGAACTAATGAAGTATGAATGATTGAATAACTTGAGACATTGTGATTAAATATCAAAAAAGGAAAAGAAAAAATATCTCTTTATTTTATAGTTTGTTTGGACATGCTCAATAGCTACACAGCTACCTCATTAGGTGCATCAAATTGGATATGATTAGTTAGGGATACCTAATCATTTGCTGTACTGAATATTATATTATATTATATTATATTATATATTGATATGATGCTATAAAATACTGTGTGATAATATCTAACTTTCCCTGGTTGTTATGCTGTGTGTAAAACAAATGGAATGAAGCATCTAATCTCGTGCCTTTTCTTTTTGTCTTCCCATTCTGAGCCTAGTTCAAAAACAGATGTTTGTGATCCACTCTGTCAGCACTGAAAGTGTCCCATCAAAGGGGGAGACGTCAAAAGCCAATCCCCACCTCTGTCTGCGTGCAACCGAGCAAGCGCATTGGAGAAATGTTTCCTTGCCAGGCCTGTTTTTACTGTTCTATGTGCTTGTGTTATGTACATGTACCTGGCTTTTATGGGCATCCATTCATTTTCTATATCGCTTATCCGTCAGGGGAGCTGGAGCCTATCCCAGCTGACTACGGGCGAGAGGCGGGGTTCACCCTGGACTGGTCGCCAGTCAATCGCAGGGCCAACACACAAAGACAAACAACCACACACTCTCACACTCACACCTAGGGGCAATTTAGAGTAGCCAATTAACCTAATGTGCATGTTTTTGGTATTGTGGGAGGAAGCCGGAGTACCCGGAGAAAACCCACGCAGGCACAGGGAGAACATGCAAACTCCACATAGAAGGGCCCAGACCGGGATTCAAACCTGGAACCCTCTTGCTATGAGGCGACAGTGCTAACCACTGCACCACTGTTGTGAATGAGTGTGTGTGTGTGTGTGTGTTTAAGTGTACCTTCACACTGGTTTCTCCGAATGTTAGAGTGCCTCAGTCCACAGGCAGCACACTTTGAATGAAAAAAAAACGTTATTCAAATCAGCTCAAATCAACTTTACTGTCTCCTGTGCAACAGCTGGCTCACTCACTCACTCAAAAAGACCATCTTGCTTTAAAAAAAATACAACAAAACACAATATAGACTCATATAATAAATAATACATAATAACATAAACTTAGAACATAGAAACTTAGAAACTGACCTCAATCATCATGTAAAAACAATCAGTATAACTATTTCTAAGTGAACAAATCACACAGAAACCAAAGCAATAATTCATTGGTCGATTACTCTGCAACAAGTATTACTCAAAGGCAGACAGTGTACTTGCAGGGGACTATTTTCAGTGGAGGATTAATTCTCATTTGAGCTCAAGTAGGACAGTGTGCATCAAAATAAACTACAATGCCTGTGTGTGTTTATGGTAATGAAAGAACCTGCCACCCAGTGCAACACTGTGGCTCACTAATGTCTTCTCATAGTTTCTGGTCAACAGTGGAGCTCTATAGCACAGAGGAATGAGATACATTAGGCTTTGGGTACAGCCACTACAGTTAGTTTTCATGGGATTTTTACACAGTAAGAAAATTGTAGAGTATTGCGAGTGTTATCCTTAAAGTGGCTTTAACTACTTGCCAGCATAAAGATTCAAGATTCACCTTACTTATCATTATACAACAAAAGACGGTACAGCGAAATTATAGCTGTAGTTTCTTGTGCTACATAACACAAAAAATTCAAGCCCTTTCATGCTCAAAATCAAAGCCGAAAGCAACAATGAAGAGGTTTTAGACTTCAAAAAGAAGGATATTCACTTCAGTCATTTTTTTTCTGTTTAAATAAGGAGTGAGAACAATCACACACTTGCTTCATCATCACAAAACCCGCAGCATTTCAATTACTGCTCACTCAAAAGTTCCAGCACTTGTTCCCATTTTGTCATATTTTGATGACTCGTGGGTATGTTTAAGAGGAAGCAACAGAGCATGTGCATCATAGCTCATGTGTATCATATGCAATATTATTAGTACTTTTGTCACCCCCTATAGGTCAAGTTAAAAATGCTTTGGTAGGTTTCTTCCCAAACATGTCTTGGAGATACAGTATGTACCATGATTTATGATGGTGGCCAAGTTTTTCATCTTACATTGCTGTTTACGCCCAGTCTGACATTGAAAGAGCCATTTCAAAGTTTTTTTCTTTTTAGTTTTAGTTTTTTTATGTTAATTTAGCAAAAGATCTTTCAGGCCTTTTTGCAGACCACACCGAGTTGGACACATGTGTCAAATTTCAGCTCAGTAACACATACAATGTGGGTGTCATGGCCTTTGAAACTTTTCTTTAGCCTCCATTATTAGCACCACCACCTTGGCAATGTTTCTAGTTTATTCCAGCTCATGGCAATTTGGACTGATGCTACAGACTCATAATAATAATAAAGCGAGACTAACGCAGAAGGATACTGCCCTTTGGGAGCTCAAATAATGATTCTTTTTACTGATGTGACACTTAAACTGAGTTACATTTTCCAGTCCAGTGTCCTATTTTACGGCTACACCATTCAATCGAATTAGACAGTCTAGGGTACTTTGTATCTTCTTCTTCAATATATTTGGTATCTTTGGAAACACTGGGCTCTGGACTGCAACTTAAAAGATCTTCTTCTGTGGGGTTGGGGCTGTTTTGGCTTCTGCTCGGGCCTAGCAACAGAAAGAAAATAAATAAATAATGGAATTAATAGGAAGCTAAATAAATACAGAAACTAGTAAAAAAAATTATACATTTATGTCATGTTTTACAACTTAATGCATTTAGTGGCATACTCATTTGTTTACTGAGTCATTTGTTTTTTCAATTTTGATTTTGGCAGTTCAGTCTTCTGCAAGAAGTGAAAAAGTATTGTGCTGACTGTGTCACACAACTTTTTCACTTTAACAGCTTTTATACCTGAAACGGCATCTTTACTGCAGGCACAGACACAAGCAAGATGACATTACAAAGTGACATTTTTGGTTTTGTAATGTAAGTCATACATACATATCTCTGTCTTTATCTTACTCAGTACCTTGATAAGTGATAAAGAAACTCCACCCTGCTAACGATCATGTGGTTCTCTGTCTTCTGTGCCATTTTCTGATCGAAGCCCAGAAGCAGGTCAGGTTGTGACATGACGGTGACAGGCAAGCCCAAGGCCAAACGGGAAACTGGCACACTCCGACCCCTCTGCAGACCCTCCAACAATGAGGGTCCGGCCCATGGAGGGAGGCAGGGAGAGGAGATCCTCACTGGGATGTGAGATAGGGAGTGGACTTGATGTTCAGAGGTTTTGTCTATTTCTGTCCAGGCCGTTCTTTTAACTGAGGTGCATGTGGAAACAGAATCTAATGTCTGAGTTTAAGCTCTCGGTATTCCCAGATACTGAGGTCTGTCTCCTGTCGCAATGATCAGGGTCTCTGCTGTCAGAGGCCTCTTCCTCCCATTCAAGTCTGTCACCTATTGAACAAAAACAAAAAAAATAAACACAGCTTAAACACACCATGGGATATTAGGAGAGAGATAGTTCCTGCCATTTCTATTTCTATGAGCACTTTGCCCTCTGAAGTTTAACTCAACCAGTGAGATAAGTTTTGCCTTTACAGCTTGGGCCAACCGCTACACTGAGTGCTGAAGACTGTGCGGGAGTGAATGCAGTTGTATTAAAGGCCACTCGCTGCTGCCTCCAATACCGAGACAAAGGTTTTTATTCAGCAATTAAGCACAAGAATTCACCAGTTGATGTACTGCAACAATCCACAGACATTTTTGCACACAATCAGGCCATTAAATGTCCGTGCATTCACATGGTCCACAGATGGTCACATTTCCTGCATTGGGAACTTCTGAGTTTTTAAGTCATAAGGCAGAAACAACATAGATGCTACATAGAAATATCCATCCACTGTCAGACGTATGCAATCAAGTTAGGAGAAACACTGAATTAGGGCTTCACTGTTAACAAAGATTCAACAGTAGGGCTACATTTGGCTACATCCTGGTGTCCTCGTGGCCTAAAGCACTGACCATATAGTCACAAAATCACCATAGAGTTTTATTACATGTCACCCTGCTAGCCCACTCACTCCTCAGTTCCTGCTAATTTTCCACTGGGTACCATCTAATAAACAATAAAATGTCTGAAATAATAATGAAAAGTAATAATAAAGGTAAATGTAATGTAGTACATCAATATAACCACACTACATTTTCTACTTCCAGACCTGGACTGTAACAACTGTATCAACTCCAAACTACGAGTCTTCATCTGCTTCTGCTCAGCCTCCACCAGTTCACTCCAGCTATGAGACTCTGATGAAGGAGCAAAGCAAAGCAAACATGGAAAAAAGTCATAATCTCATTTAAAGCTTCAGAATGATCAGAATTAAAATTACCATGTTCTTTCATCCTCCAGCCATATTTTGGAGAGTCTTCAGCAGCTTTTCCCAATAGAGATGCCTGTTGTAGAAATTTCCTGATGCTGTCCATGTTGATAAGGGAGCCTCCCAGTCCTGAAAAGGATAGGAAAACAAAAGACAACAAAGACATCGAAAGGAAAATAAGTGAAAAAAATGGAAAGGAATGGAAAGAAAAGAAGAGAAAGCGGACAAAAGAGGAAAAAAAGAGGGAAAGGAAAGAAAAAAGAAGACAAAGGAAGAATATGACAGTTAAGACAAACCGATTCTAATTAAAAAATATATGATCATCATATTTCAAGCAACAACACACATCAGTATGAGCACAATGTAAGATACCTAACACGTCTACAGGGGAAGAGAAGAGAAGAGAAGAGAAGAGAAGAGAAGAGAAGAGAAGAGAAGAGAAGAGAAGAGATTCATAATCACCACGACTCTTCAGACTTCAGATTCAGTTTAAACACTCACCCCTCTTGGAGCCTCTTGGAGAGGGAGCTACAAGGTCAAGGATCAGCACCTTTTTCCTCAACCCTGCAGCCTCCTAAAGGAGCAAGAGAAGTGTAAAAGCAGAATAAATGAGAGTGTCAGAGTCAGACAGCAAAAGAAAAAGAGGGAAATTAAATATTGAAACGGGTTAAACATATGTCCTTCTCAACAATCCAAGCTCCTACCCCTTCATCTAATTTCCACTCTGCTTCAGAGCTGCTCACAGACCATCCCATTACCATAAAGTCTATTAATATGGTAATTATCTGAGCTGTGTGTGCGCACATTGACCAGATTAGCGGTAATTATGAGGCTGAGGTGGTGGAAGGTCTTCTGACCACTGAGAGTGAAGCACGGTTTACAGCTCGATGCATGCAGAGACACTTCAAACTAAGGAAACAGAACTACAGAAATAAATGGAGAAGTCTGACATCAAATAGCCAGACTTTGAAATACTGGATTATGCAACTAATAATCAGGAAGTTTCATATACTTATATATAACTCATATACCTACTATATGAGTTTATGCTTTGTGTATGACTACTGCCCCCTATGTGCAACTCTCTTCAGAAACAACCTTTCCACTTCCTGTCTTCTCAAACCGCTGCTGTTTCAGTAAAAACATTCAGGAAAACAGCTTAAAAAAACAATATATTTTTCTTCTTACCAGCAGTGCTATTTATCTACACGCTCTTTATGTAATGCTATACATTAACACTGCAGAAAGAAGTGTGCATCGGCTCACATAATAATAATAATAATTAATTATTAATAATAATAATATAATAATAATAAAGGAATTCTGACATGGATGAGAGGCTAGCTAGCTAAGCTAACTAAACTAGCTAAGATTGCAGCTCAACAGAGCAGGATGTAATTAATATTTACATCCCGCCCTGTCACGAGCACGAGCCTCTCGTCCACGAGAAGATGCATGTTTCCTTCTGGGCGCTGAACCGCTGTGGTTTAGTAGAAAGAAAATAGTTCCTGTATGAAACTGCTCACAACTAAGTCTTCGGATTATCTTTAGTAACAGAGTCATGACTTCTAGAAAAATACAACACTGCTGAGTTTTTCAAATGTATTTTATTTTATTTTGTTTCAATTTATTTTGTTTTATTCTATTTATGTTCGGTGCCTTCAGCACCAAAAAGGAAGTGCCACCTTTGCATGCCTGTTGCTGTGGATGATTACTTCATTGTTTTCTGAATAATAGGGCTGCAACTATGCATGGATTTGGCAATTATCCTTGATTAATAAAGAAAACCCAAAATGACATCTTAAGATTTCTTGTTTTGTCTGACTAATAGTCTAAAATCAGCAGTTGTATCAACTTCCATATAATACAAAGCAAAGTAGAAATTTGGGGCAGAAATTTGGGGATTCTTTTTCTTGAAAATAGTTCATTTTCTGTCAAGCCAAATAAATTAATTGTCTGATTATTTCAGCTGTGCTGAATACACATACTGGTTTAGCTTGAGTTCAAGCAGTGACTTTTTCATTGTTTACTTTTTGCAGATTGCTGTTGTTCTGAGATATGTTTACATATGCTGTTTGGTATTGTTGACTTGTGCCTGTTCAAAACCTGACTGATCAACATGCTGCTCCTGTGTGTGTTTCGCTGCATGTAATTTGCCGGGTGCTGCATGTGTGTTCAACTAAGGATGGGTCAAATGCAGAAGTCAAACTCAGTATGTGTATGTAAAAATATATATACTGCCAATAAAGTTGATTCTACTTCTTCTTCTTCTTCTTCTCCTCCAATAACCAGCAGGCCCCAGTGATGGCCCAGTTGGTGGGTCCATGTTTTACTGCTACAAGTGCAGACACTGAGGACCTACTCCTCTGCTTTTGGTTCTGGAAGCAAAGACGCACTCCGAAAATGGCACAAGCACCCTCAGCGAAGAGGGACTTTGGCCCCTGAGCTCTGGCTAACAACAGGCTGGATGTGGGTGTTTTGTAAACAGCATTTATAATTTGAGCCCCAGACTGTAAAAACATAAACATAAGGACAGTGTTATGGTGTGAAATCCAATCAAATACCATAAATCACAGCTTTATGACCTTTTATAATCTTAACATGCATATTAAAAATGGGGAAAAGCTACATTATATCCACCATACTGATGAATGGTACTGAATGAATTAGACAAATAATAAATGTTTCATTATAATGTATAACGGCCAGGGTGTCAGAAAATTATATATTTCGTAAATGAGCAACAAACATTATACTTAGAGAACACTCTTTATTATTTTCGCGTTAACATGGCGACATCTTGTGGAAAAATATTGAGTATCAAGTGCTTTTAATGTGGAAACGGACACGTTTCGGGAACACTCTCACCATAACACCACTTAAACTTCAGCAAATAAACATAAACAATATATCTCAGAGATTGGGTTGCAATCATACAATTAGCCAGTGGACTGTGACTTCTGTAGGGAGGAAAAGCTGTTCAGGGTAACAGCCTATCTTATTTTTGTCACAAATGATAGTGCTGAAATGTAAGCGCTTCTCTGAAGTTTTCGATACACAGCTCGCACCAGCGACCTGAACGGGCCTTGCTGGACTTTCTGAAGGTATTTGATCCTTCGGTGCAGCACTTCCAGGTTTTTCTGTTTCCACTGAAACGTGTGGGAAAAACAACCTGTGCTTTCTTGTTGAAAGATAAAGATAACAGGGAGGGTGAAACATTTGTGGGGAAACATGCAAACTGGACGAGATGCCTTCCGGACCACCATAGATATAGGAATTATGTAATTCATTGTGATTACGACCGAACGACGCTTTTAAAAGTACATGACTGGTGTGCATTTTCTCATTGCATCGCCTCGGAATGCGGCTCTGTGCTTAGCCTTGATAACTGAACTGAAATTGATAATATACACATTCTGAAACACTTGAAATCGTTACACCTAAATGACTACACAAGTCACGGTTACAATTTCAGTTACTGCTACGTTGTTTAAACTTGTGAGTTAGGAGCTCGCGAGCAGTCCCTGAACGTAGCACGGCCCTCTACCGGTCACAGACGGTAATGCAGCCGCGGCTCCGCGCTGGGACTGGTCCTTTCGCAGCCATTTTCTGTCCAACCAAACAGCCGTCTCAGGAAGGTAACCAACCAGGGCTTCATTGCAGGTTTGTGCCTGGCTCCGGCCAATGATTGCTAACCGATTTCTCGTTAGCTCGAATGGAAATGTCCGTCTCTGTCTGATTTTTTATTTGTTGTCTGAGTGAGTGAGGGCTGCTCATCAGGAAGTATCCAGCGGGCGAAACTTTAAAAATAACTATTTAACATTTCGGCCATGGCCATGTCTCGTTCTCCTCTGTACGACAAAGAACAGGCCGGCGCAGTCTCAGCAGGCGCGAGTTGCAGTGGATTTACAATGAAAATATATTCAAGGGACACAATATACCTGAATAGGTTAACTGCAGAAGGTAACAGCCCGCTGGACTGCCTCTATTCGTTACACTGAACTCATTAGTTTTAAAAAGACCGGCGAACTGGCCAGTTAGCTTCATTCGTTGGTTAACAGTAGCTAACGTTAGCTGAATATCGCATATACCCGCGGGTTACATCTGCTAGTTAGCATACGGTAGCTAAACATGGATCAAAGTATCTAGCGTGTGGCTAACGTCAACTGACCCCCCCGCGTGTTTACAACGGTCTAGATAGCACATTTTACCTTTTAGGTTACATTGCTAGCTAACTAACACAAATAGCTCGCAAATCTCCGTGTCGTGCTAAATTCTGAATTTTCCGGCGCGGTGTATCCCCACCCCTCCAGCCCGCAAACACACTTCACCATATAAAACAGCGTGAGATATAAAAGGAGGGAATATTTTGGCAGCCCTCATTGTCCATTTTTCAAAATGTACATGAGGCAGCGCCTCTGGCTTTTATTTGGTATCTTTAAAATGGATTAAAACTTAAACGTTAATGGCAGTATTTGGCACAATACCAGACCCTAACGGTAACATACAGACAGAGCAAAACAAAACCAAACATAGCTTATTTATTTGAATTTGAAAATGGACGTTCTTAGGAAGTGATGGCTGTGTAATAGGTGTGTATGTTGACATGTCAGAATTGTTAATCAGTTCGGTCATGGAATTGAACTGAATTGAAATAATCGTCAAAAAGTCCTTCCGGTGTTTGTTTATCGATTATCGAGCCTTTGTATGGGCAATGATCTTTTCTCAGAGCCTACATAGGCTAAGTGTATAGATTTTTACTATTATGAATAACAAAGAAAGCAACAGTTCCCCAATTCTTTTATAACCTCCATCAGTAAACTCGTTGCTCAAAGCAGAGATAAGTGAACTAAATCCATATGCGTGAATGATTTTAATGTAACTGTTACATAATCAGTTGGACAGGACACAGAGACATACCCAGACCAGTGACATCAGTCAAACAGTTCGTCTTCAATTAGTATTAGTTAACATCCAGGCTATAAACTAAATGTTTGTCCTGGATCGAATTCAGGCATTGAGGCATGAGATCAACTGTGGAATTAAGGAAAATTTGCATTTTTATTCATAAAATATTTTTGGCATTTTATCTGGAGTAGCTTGACATCCGCCCACAAGCAATCCAAGTTCCGTAAACAAGTTTCTCTGGGTACGTAGTTTAGTTTTCCCTGCTTAAAATGATCTCAGTCAGTATTTAGAGTTTAGGAAAACAGCAAATCGTTGAATTCCAAAGGAGAACGTTTCCTGTTTGTGTGTGTGTGTGGAGTGTAGGAAGTCTTGTAAATAACCGTCAAGTCACATATCAAGTGTGATTCCACAGAGTCAATTATAGTTGACTTTGCAGGTATTTTTCTATAGCTTCAGATGTTTAAATAAGACATGGTGTGTGTTGCAGATGGACGGAGACAGCTCAACCACCGACGCCTCCCAGCTGGGCATCACTGGAGAGTACATGGCATCCGGTCACTACGTTCTTCAGTCTCAAGATGGTGAGCAGCAGCAGAAATGCAGCGCGGATAGTCAGGAAACGAGCAGCTCTGGTCACAAAGAGCTTTACTCATTGTGTGTTTGCTCTCTGCAGACGACGCAGAGGAGAGTCTGAATGACCACGATGACAGCGGCATCAAAGAGAACTTCAGGGAGCAGGACATCTATCTTCCTATTGCTAATGTGGCTCGCATCATGAAGAATGCTGTTCCTCAGACTGGAAAGGTGAGCGAGAGAGTGAAGGGATGCAGCAAGAAACCGTGTTTCATTAACAATATTTAAGAGTTCCTTTTTTGGTATTATTTAGAATCAGCAACAGTTTGTTTTTTTAACAAAATTTTTACTGTTTACACCTCTAAGGTAAACATTTTTGTCTGTCTCCAAGTAACAGAAGACGATTCTCTAATATGTTTGTTTTTCCACAGAGAAATTTATTACTTTTTTTTGAAAATGTTAAAATCGCATGTGCTCTGTCTGCCTCACTGAGAAAAACAGAAGTGCTGAAATACTTGTCATTTCAAAAATAGGGGATAAATATTTTCATTAACTTTGTGAAAATACCAATCAGTCTTCTGTGGTAGCCCACTAGAATATTTTACATTGCACTTAAAATAATCACTTTTAAAAAATGGAATCTTTTTTATCATATTCTCAGTTCTCCTGCAATTTTAGTATAAACACAAATACCAGTTTATTGCTTATAGCCATTTATCTCAAGACACCTTTCTGCAATTTTTTATTTCTGTTCTCCACAGATTGCAAAAGATGCCAAAGAGTGTGTACAGGAGTGTGTGAGCGAGTTCATCAGCTTCATCACATCAGAGGCGAGCGAACGTTGCCACCAGGAGAAGAGGAAGACCATCAACGGGGAGGACATTTTGTTCGCCATGTCCACGCTGGGCTTCGACATGTACGTGGAACCACTGAAGCTTTACCTGCAGAAGTTCCGAGAGGTGAGACTCGAGCTAAGGTCCAAGTGACAACATAAGTTACACTCCTTTTATGTTATATCTTTAGCCCGTCGTAATTGTATTAGGATTCAAGGAACTTTATTGTCATACCAGCTCACATTCACGTTTGTGGTACGAAATTAGGACTCAGGTCCCGGGAGCATTAAGTGACTATATATATATAAAGTACGAATAGAATATAAGCTAAACAGAAAATAGAACGTAAAAGAATATAAAACTACACATTTAAATAAGCTAAACCTTAAATAAGAAACCGGTTTTAACATATAGAAGCCTAAGTATGCATGTGCAAGTGTGTGCAAGTATGAGGTAGTCCAGAAAGTAGTCCTTAATATTGCACTTGTAGGATAATGGTTTACTGCTTGGTTATCTGTTTGTAGGTTTGACAGAAACACTCTTTTATCTGGATGGGTTTAGATGTAATGTTGCCTGCTGTATTCTAGTATTAATTATTGCTCAAAAGTAGCCCAGTTTTGTTAGATTCTCGTCCAAATTTCTAAATATTAAAAACTGTATGATTACATAATTCAATACAGAGATTTGAACAAATAAACAATAATCTTAACTAGACCAATTAGCCTGTCTGCCCTCTTAGCATTTTGTCTCTGCCTCTTGTGATTTAAAGCAGCCAAACTGGGCAGGAAAGCTGGCAACAGACAGAGCACGAAGCAGCTGGGTTGCCAGATGTGTTGAGTCATAGATTGTGTGGAGCTGTGTAAATTCCTTCAATTTAATCAGTTCAAAAGCAGCTTGATTTCCCTAACTCAGGTTGTGGCATTACTCAGGTTAAAACCACAAGAAAACATTATGACACCAAAGCTGGTTTTTAATATATATTTCAGTCAGTGTAGCAATTTTTTTATAATGACTCATTTCCAGTTTATACCACGTTGTTGTTCAGTTCCAGATGTTGCTTTGCTCACTTGTGTGATGTCCTCTTCTGTGGTGTTTTTTTCCAGGCCATGAAGGGGGAGAAAGGGATCCCAGGGGTGGCAGTGGGAGAAAGCCTGGGAGAGGATCTCACAGATGATAGCTTCAGTAAGTCAAAATGCTTCAGATTTAGGGTGAACATTTGCATATTTGTCCTCATGTATGTCTGTTTCCCCCTGTGTTCTCAGTCTGCCCTTTAACATCTCACAAACATACATTTTCTCCCTTCATTAGCAAATCCGCTGCCGGCTGGGATTATCACAGCAGATGGTCAGCAGCAGAACGTCATGGTGTACACCACCTCATATCAACAGGTAAACTACACTCTGAGGCAGCAGCAGGTGGCTAGTTGAAAACAAGCCCAAAGATCCAATACTGAACTGGACGGGGTGATAAGTTAGTTAGATGATAAAGCTCATCGTCTCCAACTAAACTCTGTATGTGTGTTGCAGATTCCAACTGTACAACAGATCCAGTTTTCTTGACGAGGCCTTAACCTGAGCCTGAACTCACAGCGGCTCCTTACCAGGCCCACGTTCGCCAGATGACCTGTGACCTCACCACAGGGTAAAGGTTATCAGACAGAGGGGGAGGGGGGGGCGTCTGCAGAAACCCTCATGTACAGAGAAATCACTACCTGATCAGTAGAAAGTGTAGTTTCTAGTTGTGAGGTACCAAATGTTTTGGAGTGCATCCAAACCAGCTGGGAAATTGAGGCTTTATTTTTAAGGCTAGTGTTATGTTATTTAGTGACTCTTTTCTTTTTGTGTATGTGTGTTGTAATGTGTTTGCTTTTATGCCTCTTCTTCCTTTTGGGGGCTGGGGGAATAGGGGGAAGTGCTGTATTGGATGCTTATTTTTGAACACCTTCTCTGTTTGAACCAAGACAAGCCCCGTTAATACGGTCATGTCAGATCATGCAGCTCTTTTGTAAGTTCACACAGTTTACCATGTGCTATAATGTTATGTAAATCCTTTGAATAAAAATTCAAAAGAGACGTTTCACCCCTTTTATTCACCACAAAACAATCAGAATATGCATGATTTCGTTTTTATAAGATTAAGATATAGCGTTCCTGGCTGGTGTCAGCTCATTGATTCTTGGCTATCTAAGCAAGCAGAGTTGTGTTTCAAAGGTAAGGCAGCAGATATTACCTTGCTTGCAGTAAAGGGAATAAAATGTCACTTCAGCCTCATAAATCTAGATTTAGATAGATTATACAGCCCTCAGAGTATAGGATTTAACTTCAAAATGTAAATGAGTATAAACACAATAACCTAAATACCATACTTGAGTAAATATACTTAGTTATATTCCACAAATGATTTTTCAAAATTTTAGATTTTGATTTTTACCGCAAATATATATTGGTTATTGGTCTCCTTAATCACCAATAATTGGTATAAACCTTGAAAAAACAGTAGCCTGTGGCATCTGTAGACATTCATGTCTGCAGCTTCTTCCTGTATTCCTCCATGTAAGGCTGCACTGTGTTCCAGACCTGAAAGCAGAAAACAAAACCCAAACCATGAAGTCATTATAATATGCCATTATAACACCCCTGCTGTGTTAGACTTGCCTTTTGCTCCCTGACGAGTGAATGAGCGGCTTCGATGTCAGGACTCATGACACGGTCTTTGTCCCAAGGCCTGGAGAGACGGGGATTAGTGAGGACATCATCACAGTACTCTGGATGTACAAAATATGGCTTCATGCTTTTATTTCTCATAAGAGGGAACTATGAAGTTTCCTATTTCTATTAAAGAAATGTAATTAAACTAATTGCTGTATTCAGCGGGCTGTGGACGTGCACCACACACTGCTGCTGGCGAATGAAATGAAACACACACACATAGTAGCACAGTAGAACGTTAATGCCGTGCAGCATTATACCAAATCCACTGTCCACTTCAAAATTGGTGAGACACAAGACAAAATCATTTCTGAATGATAGCTTTTAAGATTCCAAAATTCTGTCTCTGAGAAATTTAATTTCAAAGTGTTTTAATGTTTGATAAGCATTCAAACTCAGGTTTGTTACCCAAACTGGGCTTCGTGGTTCATATCTTGCTTTCCCCTTTGAGCCTTTAGCAGCATGCCCACACCAACACAGACAGGAGGGTGACGAGCACAATGTGTCATTCTGTCCGTCAGCCCCTAAACGGGTGCTTTCGCGTCCCCCACTTCTTCGTCACACGTCTTTGATATTTTTAAAATTTAAAATGTAAAAATTACCATCAACAGCGGAAGAATGAGCAAGATACACTAACTACATAACTGCATTCTGAACATCTGTCTGTTTGGTGCTTCTGTACGGAAATATATTTGACAGGCGTGTCCTGAAGGTGATGATATAGTTATATGTGAAAAAGAAAAGGTCAAACTGCAGGAAGTAATTTGCTTGGCCACCTTATGTAAATCTGATTAGCACCCAGCACTTAGCTTGCCAATTTCTGAGGTGTGTCTCACCTGACCACAGAGCGCAGCAACTCATGGACCTTCTCCAGAGGAGTGGTGGTCTGAAGAGGGCGCAGGAACTCCAAGGCCTGGCAGGCAGCCAGCAGCTCTATGGCCAGCACTGCATTACAGAGACACAGGTTAGCTAGGCTAGCAGAAGAACAAAGAACTGTTTATCTGTTCAGTGCAGGTGGTGCATCACCTTGTTCCACATGCTCCACCACTCTCAGGGCTTTGCGGGCAGCCCAGCCGCCCATAGACACATGGTCCTCTGTTGCTGCACTGGTGGACAGAGAGTCAACGGAGGATGGGTGGCACAGAACCTTATTCTCTGACACTGTAGAAATGGTTAGATGGGACAGCGAGTTTATGATTCAGAGCTCAAAGATTGAAGGGAGCATTTTATTGTTAATACCCATGGATGGTGTAAGCTTATCTATTACAGTAAACCGTTATCATATTGAGTCCGACATCCAGTACATTTTGGTCCACCACTGAAAGAGTATTGGACGTATTGTTATGATATAGTCATGGTCTCCAGAGGACAAATCCTACTGACTTCAGTGATCTGAATTTTGAAACATGTTGCATGGATTGGCATGAAATGTTGTTCAGACATTCATGAGTTCCTTCTAATCCACTCTGATAACAAGACAGTTGTACCTAAACTAAGATTAGTCTCATTATGTTGCTCTCATAAGATTTGTCCACACTCACATTTATCTTGGTTCAACACCAGCCCACATTCCAGGTTACCACAACAGCATTTGTAATTCATTGTTCAATTTTTCATTCCAGAAGTTCAGATGCTTGGCCCCTGAATCAAATCCTTATCTCGTGCCAGTCCCACCGTTTCCAGCCACAACATTCAACCTGCTTTACAGCATAGAAACCTCACCGACACATCATACGGAGCCGTCATCAAACGTCCTGAGCACTCTCTCAGCCTGCTTATCTGGCTGGAACTGTTTCAAAGCATACCACGACACATACCAGCTGCCATTCCCTTCTGTGGACATCACGTCCATGTACAGTTTCATTACCCATCTATGGACCCACCCTGCCCTCCCTTTATCCATTCATCTTCCTGCCTCATATCTACTCCTTTTCGATCTCCGCTCATTCCTATCCACATGCTCTCATCCTATCTTCCCTCATTCCTTTCTGCTGAATCATCTGGTGCATACCCCTCTCCACCCAGCCTTCAGCACATCCTCCCATACCAGACTAACAAATGGCACATTTCTTCCACCTTCACTCCTCCCACCTGCATCCACTCAGCTATCCTCGACATTAAATAACCTTCTAATTTCCATTAAACTTTTAAATTACAAACTGTTGTGGTGTGGTCATTGCTAGTGAAGTGCTAATTAGCAAAAGTTAGCATGCTAACACATTTAAGTAAAATAGTAATCGTGTTAAACTTTAAATTCATTAAATGTCAATATTGTCAGTGTGAACATGTTGAAATTAGCATTTGGCTCATAGCAATGCTGTGCCTAATTTACACAGAGGGGCTTGTTATTGACTTCCACTTTTGTTTGTAATTAGGAATTGTTTTGTTTTTGGGTGGTGCACTAAAAGACGTGAGCCATTTTGTCAAGAATGCAACCCCCAAACAAACACAGAAAAATCGCAACCAATACAGCTGACATGGGATCAGTTTTTTACATTTTATGATGACACACCTAAGGCAGCAGCAGTGCAGTGTGCAATCATAAAGCCAGAGTTCAACCCTCCTTCCTTCACGAGAAAGGCAGGCAGTTCACTGAGGGACGGGTTCACCAGCCTCTCAATCCTCCTCTCACTTATACTGGCCAGTTCATGCACACCTATGGCCAGGTAGTCCAAGACCTGAAACAGCAAAGTCATACCCAGCGTTAAATCCAAAACATTTACTAAAGACAACACAATCCAAAGTGGAACTGGGTGGTAGCCACCTAATGCCGAATTATCATCCTTTTTCACTCTGTGGCTTGGTGAGATTACATTTGGTGTTCTGCCAAAATTGCCAGCAGGGCATGAAACAAAGATATAGTTTATGACCATTTAGCTAGGTGGACTGCTTTGATCTGGCAGCAGATCATATTCATATTTTACATGTATTTGGGAGCTTTATTGCACTGACAGTAAAGAGTTGCTGTTAATTTGACTAATGTTATTTAAACTTTACGTGTGTGTGACCCATTCAGAAGCAGCACTCAGCTGGCAGTTGTGAAATCAGAAAAATGAACATTTGAACATATATAAGTGTGATAAGAACTACCTAAACCACCACCACCACCACCTACCATCTCTGGGAAAAACTGAACCGACGTTTAATTTGAGTTATTAGTTTGGCCCACTTGGCTTCACTTTTGGCCAGTACAATTATAGGGGAAACACTTAAAGAGGATAAAGGTGCAAAAATAATACTAACAATAATGACATAGGTCTCAGTGAGTTCAGTGTGACGTTACCTTTGCTGGATACTCTCCATGGAAATTCCCACCAGAAATTGTCTCCCCACTCTCTGCAAATACCAGCTGGAGATCAGTTAAGGATACATAAAGCACCTGTCAGTTTTTGTACTTTGCAAAACTCTATCACCTTGAGGTAAAATCACATTCTCTAGAGGGAATATGGCCTAAGTTACATGTCTTTAGTACCTTTAAATTAGTTTTTTAGGGAATAAGTAGCTTTAAAGATGAGAAGAACATTTTACTTACTAACTTCTGACTGTCAGCTATGTTTACAAAATAAATCAAGTCATATATAATACAGTATATTTATAATATTATAATACAGTAAATTGGAATTATATATAATTATATATATTATATATATATAATTTTTCTTGTGTGATTAAAAAAGCTCTTCAAATTATTCTGATGATGTATAAATTTTTGTCTCTAAAAATATGACAATCCAAGTGTAAACTATTGTCTACATGCTATTTGCAGTGTTTCATTCTCCTCTGGTTTGTCTACTTTTGATTCTTCCACTTGCTGTCCAATGTCCAAATTGCCTTTACACTTTTGGAAATTTATAGTAAGGAATTTAAATAAAGATGGAGGTTTAAACATCATGAAAGCTCAAGATAATGCAACAGTTTGAGAAATATTTGTTTGATCTCTTGTCAAGAGTTAAGAATATGAGACTGATGGTTCTCTTATATCTGTCCCCTGAAAAGACAACTGGAGCTGCTAGATGCTTAGCTTAGCTTAGCATAAAGACTGAAAGACTAAAGGGCTGTCAGAAACTCTAAAGCTCACTAATAAACGTAAATCATTATAGTTTTATCCTGACAAATCTAACAAAATATCTCAAAAGATGATAGCTGAAGAAAAACTGATCACTATAAATGTTTTAATGAAACTGAATATAAAACCACATAGCATTAACAATTTTTCTTTTTCACTCAATCTGCAAATTATTTTCCAATTTAAATGCCAGTTTGTTTATAAAATGTCAGAAAATAATGAGAGGTCTTGCTATAATTTCCCAAATCACAAGATGTTGTAATTCATTTCTTCTTTTGTAAGACCAACAGCACAAAACCCCTCAACCTTTAGTTTACAATCAGATATGATAAAGAAAAGCAGCATATCATCACATTTCAAAAGCTTCACCCATCAAATGTTTAGGATTTTGGCTGTTGGAAGCCGTTTCTGTAGGATACTGGGTTGTCTGTGGCACTGTTCAGCTCAGTGCAAATCACATTCTGGACAAAAGCAATCGTGTCATTCACCACTCCATGAACCTGCAACATCCAGAGACACAAGCAAATAAAAGCCTTCTTCACTCCATGACGTTTGTTATTAGTGGCGGAAATACTAAGTTAGTTCAAAACGACAATTTTACAGGGATTAGAATAAATAGTTTTGATTCCACTTGGACAGCATCACATTTTTCAATTAAACATTGTCTCTGAAGAGCTGAAATGAAACAACACTGTGAAACTGCGACAGTGTATGCTGTTATTCACATACACAAAGTGTACCTGTGGGATACAGCGGAGGGTGTAGGCATCCTGAACACGCTCGAATGTTTTCTGACTCTCTACGGGAAGAACAGAGACACAACACTACCAAATAGCACCATTATACAAGTCATTGAAAATACACCAACGAAATAACACAGTAGCTCCAACAGTGGCGGGCCGTGCATTTGGTACCTGGGCCTTCAGTGGGGACGTACCTGACTTAGTCCACCTAAAGTCCACCTCTTAATACAACCACTATCACGTCGCAACTATATAAAAAAACATCGATACTATCCAAAAACGCAATATGACAAGGCGTCGCGGTAGCGAGAGATTAATTTCGCGTGTTGAGGATAATTACCATTATTAATACAACAACAAACACAGTTAAGACAACTCCATACCTCTACGCTACAACCGCAACAATGCCATGTACCGTACATCATCCGGAGCAGTTCAGAACTGCTAGTCGCACCTGGCTGTGACTTTTGCTCTGACCGACCAATCAGAGGACGGAAGAATGATGACGCTTCACAGCGTCACAGCGAGGATTCTAAAATCTGATTGGTTAAAGAGACAGTCAATGGCTAATATAGTCTAAATTGCGTGGGCCAGTATTACTGATTTGGAAGGGCCTGGGCAGATTAGACCGACATGGCAACACATAGAGCCTGAAATCTGATTGGACAAAAATCGAACATCCGCATACACGTACTGGAAGCGGTGCGGCCGAGAGAAATGATACGAAATGAAGAGAAGAAACTGTTGGAAATAAATTAATAAAATTCCATGGAACAAATATTAGAATTTAGGTTGTAAATGTAGGTCAGTGCTTCTGATGGTGTTTAGGCCAGCAGAGAAGGCCTTGCTGGCCCTGACGGCCCGCCACTGAGTTCCAAAGCCCTTTGAGAAAAACTGCTTGTAAAAATAGGATATACAAATAAAGTTGTCTGTCTGTCACACTTTGTGTCAGTGTGTATGGGTATTATCAGCACTGAATTCCTAAACAGCAGTATTTGTGCTAGTGATCGCAGGTCCTACCAGAGATCTGAGAAGGGAAGACATCAGAGTCTAACAGAGAGCGAAGCCTCTCAGCCACCTCCATCTGACCACGGTGAGGCCTCACTGCATGGATAGCTACAACACAATTATGTTCATTACTGTACTTAAATGGTCTAATATGTGGTCATGCTCTTATGAGTAGTGAATTCTGCCAGGACAATAGAGTACTTATCTGTAGCAATTGACAAAAATAGAAAAATACATAAGTGACCCTCACTGATGTCATTCAAATGTAAAAGAAAGACAAAATATCCTGACATACAGTATTGTCACACTGATGAGCTGGCTCATCCTATGAATGTAGTGTTATGAATTGTGTTTCCTGAATGTCAACTAGTAGGACAGCCCTCACACATTAAAGCACTTTTTTCCCCTGTGGGTCATATTTAAACATAGCACATGGTCTAAAGTGCATAGCAAAAGTGCATTTGCGGTGTGTCCACCTCCCTTTACTAGTTGAAACGTGCATCTGAGCATAAAATGAGGCAAAAAAGGGTTGAAAGTGGATTGTGGATGAAGGTGTACATGCAGATTTGGATGATGTCAGATCCACTGATCCGTGCATCACAAGGGTATACCAAGCAGAGCCTACTTGCATTGTGAACCCATCTTGCTAACTTATTTTCCCTTTAAATAGAATAGACACTACTAATGACATTTGCAATGTGTTTTGGATCAGGGAAAAGACAGAGGTCAGTATTTTTATATTACTGCCTTATAAAGTCCATATGGAAAATATAATAGCAAACTATTTACACATCCGATCATTAATTGATCATGTTTCTGGCCACCTGATTAATGCAAGTTAGATACTCTTCATTGCTCTGTCCTATCAAACTCTGGTTTGTGGCTGGCAAACGATCCACTGTGTTTACCAGCTAATTGACTTTCTGTGTGCCAATTGGTTGGGGAGTGAGACTTAACACAATCAGTAAAATTGGAGACTAAAACAAAACAAACAAAAAACAAAAAAAAAACAAAGCTGAAAGCCACTAAACATTCCATAAAGCTGAGGTAATATAAACATTACATTAGAATCCTGTGTGGCTTGTCAAGGAGAGACTCCTTCCAACCAGTTATTTCACCTTTGGTTCATATAAAAATACTGCAATGTAAAATTATGAAATTCTTTTAAAACATTTGTCTAAACTTGCACAGTTTGTTTTTTGAAATGTCATGCTTTCTGGACATATTCTATGCTACATGCACATAAGCTGTTGTACCGCTGTGCTGTGACACTCATCATGTTCATGTATGTTATTCTTCAACTTGCCAACAGCTTCCAACAGTGCTACATGCCGCATGATTAGCTATCTGAGGAAAGGGAAAACTCTTCAAATGTGCTGTCTTCCAGTCAACACTCAGGGAATAATAAATGTTCTATAGGTACCACTGTGGAAGGCCTTTGTGGTGCCTTTCAGGGCTTCCAAAGTCAAGGCTGCAATGATGTCAGCTTGTCTGGCCACACTCAGGGCTCTCTCCACAGCCTCAGCACCCAGAGAGGATATCATCTGAGTCCCATTGATCAGAGCGATTCCCTGTTCAGCAACCAGAGTCATCAGAATAATCCATACTGATCAAATAAAATCTAAATGTACATCCATGTTTAAGGTTGCATTACAGAGAATCACTGTTTGTTAAAACCACCGTTTTACAGTTTACAGTTTGGCCAGATTATCTAAAACTGAAAAAGAAAAAAAAATTAAATCCAAACTAGGTAAAAACAGCCAAGTGTCTTCAGTTCAAAAATTAATTAACTGTACTTCCATTATTGAGGCAACAGGAATAAATGTTCATATCATTTCTGTGTACTTTTAGGGTTTTTTGCACCTGCACTGTTTACTATCATCTCTGAGTAACAGCAGACATTTCTACTAGACAGAAAAGAATATAGAGATTATTTGTATGCAAACACATCTCCTATCTCCTCAGATTCCTTTAAGAATAAATCTTAGTACCTCCTTTGGTTTCAGCTTGAGAGGTTTGAGTCCATGGCCCTCCAATACCTGCGGAAATAACACCCATCACAGAGTCTTAAACACTTACTTATATATGGTCTATAAGTAATTAATGCCTTAATTTTAATACAATGTCTGGGGTGCCAAATTGAGAAAAATCGTGTGTATCTTCCTCCATGACTTGACAGTTTGGCAGCTGCTGGAAAAAAGCTGCAGAGTATCCAGAGCAAAATCTGTCAATCAAAAACATTAACATAACTCGTTTCTAAATTGCTTAATTCTTGTATTGGGAGAAACTTTTGTTAAAACCTGGTCTTGTGGCTTTGTCAATGACACTTATTAAAACTCTTCACTGAGTAAGTCAGATTCAATATTGAAGGGGTCTTAATGAATTGCCACAGATCTATGAATTACTTGATAGAGCCTCTATGTACATTTTATAAAGTGTATTTTATGACATAATGGTACAAAAAATGACTTCTAAGTCATAGTCAAGTCAAGGAAACATAAAGAAACTCACAGCCTTGGCATCAGCCCAGCCGCTCTGTGGTGACCACATTTTGCCCTCCCCCATCAGGCCCAGGGTGAGATGGGCCAAGGGGGCCAAGTCTCCACTCGCCCCCACTGTACCCTTCTCTGGTACCCAGGACAAACAGGATGCTGCAACACACACACACACACACACATGTAATAAACATATGTAAACTATATACCGCACATAAATTATATAGCACAGCTGTAATCACATAAAATATGTGTTTACATTTGAGATAAACATAACATTTTTTAAAGTATATTTCTTGTCATATTCATTGAATATGAGCACTATCTAATTATTCATAAATACAACTTCACTCTCCATTTCAAAGCTGCACAAAAAAAAAAAAAAAAAAAATCTATCTAATATTTTCACAATCCCAATTAGCCTTGAAGCTCAACAGTTTATGATCCACTATCAACTCTGGGCCAAAATACATTTCTAATCTCAAAGTAAACTCACTAGATCTGGAAACCAAGTTCCTAATGAGTTTCAGCTTACTTTGACCACTTTCAAATATGAATTAAAGTCTCTGCTTGTTCTCTTCTCTTTAATCCATTGGTTCCTAAACTGGGAGAGGGTGCGCCCTCTAGGGGGGGCATGAAGCTGTTGCAGGCAGGGCACTGCAAGACATATGAATGAGGAATGCTTGAGTACTGCTGGCATAACGTGGACAAGTTTGAGAGAGGGCTTCCAGCTAAACTTACAACAGAGGATGAATCTTCATCGACTCAAAGCAAAACTTCCAGGGCAAAGAGAAGAAAATATGACAAAGTCTATACTGCCCTCGGCTTCAACCAGTGCAACGCTGGGTCCTGAGGAGAGACCACAGTGTGCTGTGCATCTGAAAATACTAGCTTCTGACAGTGGTGACAACACATCTGGAGCGCAAAGACAAGCCAGTAGATTTCTTCTGAAGATAACAACAACAAATAAAAAAACCTCATAAAACTGTCATACAACAAGGAGCTCGAAAATATTCTGTAGAAAAAGTTTGAGAATGACTGCTTTAATATGTTTAAAAAGCCAATATGCTTAAAAATGGTGTCAGAGGAGGGTTAAGGTAAAGTGCCGCTTAAAGATGAATAGAATAGTGTACAGTACAATAGAACGGAAGAGAAAACTACTGTACCATTGAAGGCTGCAATCATAGCAAGCAGGGTTTCCTTGGAAACGCCGCTGTAGCCTTTTGCCAGGACGTTGATTCGCAGAACCAGCAGCATGCGTGTCCTCTCCACACTCAGTGGGTTGCCCACCCCTTCACACACACACACACACACAATGGCTGTTGACTACCTGGTGATAAATCTGGATCAAAGTCGACTGTAAATTTATCACATGTATCTGTACAGATTCAAGTTAATTACTGAAAGTCTTGAGATGTTTTCCTTTAAGTGACTGTTAAACAGGTGTTGTGTTTAGTTAGAACTTACCAGCACAATGTGATCGAACCACATTTTCCTGCAGCTGCCTGTAGGGGGGGGGGGATAATGCAGGCTTTAGCACAAGCACCAGATGATCACTATGAAATGCAGAAACATCTCACGGACTGGCGACTCTACGGTCTCTAAAGCAATGGCTCCAAATGTGCAGTAGCTACTTTACATAGCAAGATCCTCCATAAAATAACAGGTCTTGCTATGGGGGCAGCGGCCCCTGTGGCCCTGCTCCTGGGTCCACCCACACTCAAAGACAAACTGAAGCGTACGGTGTTTGGAAGGTGTATTCTGGCACCCTGTTGATACCTGTAGTAAATGTACAGCTTACTTACACAAGTTGTTCTTTTTTAATAAGTGTGCGTGCAAACTTTCCAAAGCCAGTGTTGACTCCGTAAACAACTGCGGTGAAAACACAACACACACTGTTCAAGCATCTGAAATGAGTCATGTAAGATTGTTGGACCGAAGAGCAGCAACAACAACATACCTCTGTTTTCTCTGATAAAGCTATCAATCAGCTCTCTGCCCTTGACTACTCCCTCCTCTGCCTCAGGCGTTAACTGAGGAGAAACGGAACAGCAGACGTCAGTTTGTCTCCACTTTGTGTCTCGCTTTCAGAAGCATGAGTGAACTTTCTCACCTTTATTTTGAACAAGCCTCGACCCAAGTTGACCAGGTCAGCTGTGGTCAGACTGTTGCCATCCAGGACAATGTACTAGTAGCAAAAACCAACATGAAGAGGCAGGTGAACATATGTGGTCAATTATTATTTTTTTTTTAAATCTACAATATTTAGAAACGTAACAGCAACACACCCACCTCCTCAGGTTCTTGATAAGACTTTTGCCTGTTTGCAGCAGATTAAGGAAATGTTTAGTAGCTGTAACAGAACAACTCCAATGCTAAGGCAGAGTCTCATGCCGACTGCAGTCCTGTCCAAATTGATTGTTTTATTCATAATTGTGCAAGCTCACTGAGGAAGGAATTCAACTCAATTACCTCCCTTGAAAAGAAAACGCAATAGAGAACAGCACGTTGAGACAAGAACGGCGTGTTTCTCAAATATGAAACAAAACTGAACTAAAAAGAAACAAGAATTGAATTGAAAGAAAGTGACATTCCACCAAACTCAACAAATCTGGCTAATCTAATAATCTAACAATAATAATCTTAACTTTATTTATACAGCACCTTTCGGAACTCACAGTTACAAAGTACTTAGTTACTGGCTGGGATTTGGGGACTGACAGGAGGGCCTCGCCAGAGGATCTCAGGATGTGTTCAGGCTCATATGGAATTAAAAGATCCTGTATGTAAGAGGGAGCCAGACAATTAACAGCTTTAAAAACCAAAAGTGAAATCTTAAAATCAATACTAAAGCTCACAGGAAGCCAGTGAAGGGCAGCTAGTACTGGTGTTATGTGGTCACTTCTCCTGGTATGAGTTAAAGGCGGCGGCGTTCTGGATTGACTGTAGTCTGTGAATGTTATGTTTACTGATGCCTGAGTAAAGGGCGTTACAGTCGTCAAGTCCGGACCTATAAAGACCTCAATGGTCAGACGCTATCATATCTATAAGAGCTCAAAGTACCCTTATATCTGACCTAAGACTAAGAGTAGACCCAGAACTTAAAACGTATAAATGACTATATATAATTATATATTCAGTGTAATATTACAAAAGGTGTTTACTTTGTGTATGTGTGTGTGTGTGTGTGTGTGTGTGCCTTTCTGTGTCTTACCAACATGGCCTGAGGCTGCTTCTACATGCACAAAAGGATAAGTATTGAGTAAATACAGTAAGTACATTCATCACCATGTTTCCACATGTTAGCAAGTTAACATTTCCAAATAGAAAGCAGAAGTGAAACAAAATTTCAGAATGCTGGTTGTTTTTCAAATGGAGCAGTTTTTTGTTGTTGTTTGTGAACAAATAAATTGTTATTTAACTCAGATGTCAACAATAAATGCTGCAGTGCATATAGTTTTTTCCTCACCAGTGTCACCAAGTACTTGCTCATTTAGGAATGTTGGGTCACTCTGTATTAAACCCTGAATTTTTTTTTTTACCCCATAAAAGTTACATTTTGGGGCTACAACACCACAGGCCCCCAATCATTCTGGACTACCTTGTGAGCACCCACAAGGGAGCAATGGATGATTACAAATCATAAAATGTTGTACACTAATGTGCTGTTATTTGTTGGATGTTACCAGATGTGCAGACACTGTCGAGAGCCTAGTTCTGTGAAAGACCTAATATAGTTATTTTATTAGGCTCGGTGGTTTATCACACTCAGTGGTGATTACAATCTTTACTGATATTTTTGCACTCTCCAGCAAGATTTGTTTACATTTGTACACTCTTGTGTATCAGTCAACTCAGCTCTTCAGTGTGGTTGTCCTAGCAACCAGTAGTTTATGGTTATTAGTGTAGTACAGAATACAGGGACAGTCTGGAAGTTATTTCTCAAGCAGACTAGTTCAGTCTAAGTGTGACGGTGTATAGAACAGTCATCAGCTGCTCCAGGTTCCTGTAACTATTGACCAGTATTGTACATACTGCAGCATTTCTGCTACCTTTTTTAAAAAAAAATAAAATAAAAAACTGAAGTCGTCTTTTTAAATTGCTTTAAAAATAAGAGGAAGGATACATTTCCATTGCCAGTGGAGAAGAATCATGTCTGTCACTTTCTCCCGCAAAGACTGCAAAGACAAATGATAATCTCTAGAAAAGCTTTAGCTCTTAGTGATCTGCATATGGAAATACATGACTTGGAGGCCCATACCCAATCGCACGAAGTCATTGTCCTCCAGAACTTCGTCTGCCTTGTCGTCAGGCTGGAGGAGCTCTCCATGCCAACACCTCCGGATGGTGAACTCCATGTCCCTGTCTCCATCCTCATGCTCCTTCGCCTGATGGTAACGCCGCAGGGCCTCAGATGCCAGTGACTGGACGGAGGCAGAGGGGCCACCACAGGGCACCCTGAACCACTCGCCTCGGACACACACAGACACGCAACGCATTGTTTCAAGAAAGGATACAGCTTGTGAGGTTGCGGTGCTTATAATGAGAGCAAGAGGTACGCCCTCCTACAATTCCTAGCTGAACCTGTTTATCTTGGTAATATTTTCTTTGACCTGAAACATTCTGTCAATCTTTAATGCAATCGTGCAGGCTCAGACACAGTGCTTCACTCCTCACATATTCCTGCCAAACCGCATCCTTTTTATTTACTTACATGATTATATATGATTAGAGATCTAATGAAAGATCACAAAACACTTTTAATGCATGTGTGTGTGTGTGTGAGACTTTTTTGAGACTTTTGTGTTCCCAAAACATTTATCACCTTATTTCAGCATGTTAACATGTTAACATTTACCAATAGAAAGCAGAAGTGAAACAAAACTTTGTGATGCTGATTAATTTCCAGAGGCATCTTGAACAGAGTCCATATTGGATTAGGTTTACAGAATGTGACTATTGGTACTAATGTGATGAAATCAACTGGCATCACTCAGTTGGTGTAACTGCAAAAACATTCAGTCCACGGGAAATTGCACAGTGATGTCACAGTAATGTCTCTTTTACCTACAGCCAATCTCTTTATGTTTTGTTTTCAATGATGAGACGGAATGGGACCAAAACATTAGTGGTGGTCTATCGACATTTAAAAAACGAATGGTACTTTTTGTCTTTCACTACACTCTATATCTACAGAAATGAGATGCAAATTACAAATCAAGTGAGAAGAATACAAGCAACCTTAAGATAAACCTAATTGCACTGCTATTAATATATATTAATATATAATATTATATATAATATATTGGTAAATTAGCTAACTGTAAGTCCTAAGGTCAACTAAGCTTATGAAATTGAATAACAAGTTGCACTGCGTCCTTAGTCAATGTTATTTGGTAGTCAGCTATGTCAACAAGCATATAAGCAGGAAGCTAATTTTTCTCACAAGAAAGTTTTTAGTTTGCAGTTGGAATGGATGAATGAGCCTGGCTTCTAGACTAACGTTGGCTGGGTTAATGTCTTAACTTTAGAGTTTGCGAGTGAAAGACGCAGGGCTGACAGTTAATTCATAACTTGTGTGAGTGAGAATGAAATGTAGGGAAAAACCGTGGTGACCTTTCACACCTGTGGCCCAATGTATCTAAATGTGCATCACATCATGCTGCAGTAGCATTAATAGCCAGCGAGTTTATTTATTTATATATGTGGAAAAGCAACTCAGTTACTGAATTTTCACATATTGGCCCTTACCATAAAAAGTCTAATGGCAAGTATTGAACATGGTGTGCTTTGCAGTTAGCATCTGCAGTATTTTTAAGTGCAACTTAGACAACAGTCTGATCATGTTTTTAAAAAATGTGCAAACATGGAGCTGCTGATGCTGCAGAGACTGCTGGTCTTTTCAGATGCAGACCTGCAGAGCCTCTGAGAGAGAGAGAGAGAGAGAGAAAATGTGAATAAAGGTTGACTAAAATATACTGACTTTTCATCTACCAAAACCATGCTAAAACATTTTGAGCTTGACAAAAAACTCGACAAAAAAAAAATTATATAGGGAAAAAATTACATTAAATCTAAAACTGCTGCTGAAATGAACACTGGGCCTGCCATCAAGTTACTCACAGAAGAAGAAGAAGAAGAAGAAGAAGAAGAATCAGCTTTATTGACAGTATATATATTTTTACATACACACACTGAATTCGTCTGCTGCATTTGACCCATCCTTAGGTGAACACACACATGCAACACCCAGCAAATTACATGCAGTGAAACACACACAGGAGCAGTGGGCAGCATCAAGCACCTGGGGAGCATATTGGGGGGGTTAAGTGGGCAAGAGCACATCAGCCGGCTAATGGAGGGCATTTTTTCGAAATTAATCACTCCAATGAAAATGAAAAACAAACAAACAAAATAACGAAAAAAACAACAACAAAAAAACAAAAAACTATTTGCTTTGTGTTTTTTGCGAATCACCTCTAATTTTCACCCACACCTGCAGGAGCTTTGCAAACTGATGTGGAAACAAGGAATTAGATCTTTGTTTTAGCTAATACAGATTCATTAAAATATTCCATAATGGAAAAAATTCTGTCAGTGATGGAAAATATTCAGCTGATTCCACCCCTGTAATCTGATATTTCTCCAGAAGAGTGGTAAAGGTCATTGAGGGATGCCTCTTTGATAATATATTATCATCACAAAGACAAAATTAGAATGTGACTTAAATTGATGTTCTTGGATTTTTCCCAAATCTAATTAACTGTAAGTTATCTTAGCTTGAATTTTCATGAGGAGGCTGACTGTTCAGCAGTCTTCATTTAGCTTGTTTTCACTCACAATCAAGGTAGGCTACTGCTTTGGCAAAACTGAACAAGCTTACCACATTTTTACAGGCCTTTCTGCAGAGTTTATATTTTTAAGCACAATGTTGTGAGTTTATTTTTGTGATCACCCTCCAACAGTACAAGCTACCAAGACTACCAATAAGAAGCATGTTGCTTCATGGTTTCAGTCATGCAACCCTTGCAGTCCCTCAATACCTCCTTCCCAGATATATACTTGTTTACATTCTACATTAATATACTCTAATACATATGTAAAATGTAACCATTCTTGACAGATTTTTCTAATCTAGTTTAAATACCATTTTGGGGTTACATGAAGTGTCAACCATCCACGTCCTGCCATTCCTTGCTTGTAATCTTGTTCAATCTCTGACATGGGGTTTTAATACACTCAGGCATTCTTGATAAGTTAAATACCTCAATGTACATGTAATATCAATATAAAATGTCATATTTCCTGTGGGAGGCCCCACCTCAGGCCCACGCCCACATGACCCATTTCCTCCCATAGAACAAGAGAGGGGATCGGCCCTCTCCGTTTTCCCCGGGAAGCTGCTGCTGGCTGTTTCCTTAGCCATTCTGTAAATAAACACAGCTTAATACATCCCTTGATGGACAGACACGCACTCTCACAATAAACTGGCTGCACATCGATCTTCTGTCTGAGGAGCAACTCCCAACAAAGACACAACCAAGCCTCCTCCCTTTCCTTTTCCGCCTTTTCGTTTAACGAATTTGTCCGTCCTTCCTCTCCGTCCACCCATCCCTTGGTTATGTTTAAGACCATCTCTATAAATAACAGCTAACAGAAAGTTCAAGTAATACTAATACTATACACCATTAAGTGAGCAAGCCTTATTTCCTGAAAAAGTTATACAGCAATAAAGTAAGAGTACCTTGAGCAAAGATTGTTTTGTCAGATATATGACTCGATGAGAAGTGTCAGGAAGGTTTTTGTGCTCCATAAGAAGGTAAATACTCTCGTTGTTTATTCAAAGCTTGACTAACCCACTGAAATTTGTGCCGCACAAACAGGACAAATAAAGGGAAAAACGTCCCTCATGCCACGCAGGGAAAGCGCATTAGCTCAACATCAACGCAGAGAAAAGGTGAGTTTCTGAACTTCCTGAGGAGAATTCTCATCACAAAATCAGATCCTCATTCATCAGGTAAGAGTGCAGTGTGGACAGTGATGTCTGCTGTGGATCTGCACGACAGTTTTGTGGTGTCAGTCAGAGATGTAGCCTTGTAGTAGCGCCTGCAGATAAATGTGTGCTCAGTGTGTCCTATCACAGGCAGATAGAGGAAGGCTATCTGTCTGTCAGCTCGACCCCTGCTGTCATTGATTCCAGTGCTCCTCGGCCCGATAGCTTCCTCTCAGGCATCGCATCTGGAGAATGTTCCTCCAGTGCACAGACACACACACACACACACACACACACACACACACCATCCTCGGTCCTTCCACTCCTTTCTTAGACGATCCTACATCAGCTCCTTCCTCCCTTTAACTTATGACCCCTCATCCTCCCCATTCATTCTGAGAGGGGAAGGTGATTGCATGGTGGTGTGAACTGAAGGAAGGAGGGGTTAACAACAAAGCTTCTCAGAGTCAAAGCAGAGGAAAGAGGAATTGGCTTGGAGCAGAACCTCCTGACACTGAACCAAAAACTCTTTTTCTTTCAAAAACACACACACATACTGTACTAAAGGCTCCAGATGCAGCTCCACTTGGTACCAGGCTTCTGATAACAAGGTGCGAGTGTTCTGCGTCTTATCATCACCCTCATGTCAGGCGTCCTCCCACACGGGGTATGCTGTGCAGAACAGAGAGGCAAACATCACAGACCTGATGATAGATTTGAAATTCTCACTTCAGCCATTGCCCTATTAAATAATGCAGCTAAACATGATGCAAATATGCAAGGAGCTGCTGAGAGAGAAGCATGAGCATAGACACAGCTTCTCTGTTCACACAACAAGATGGAGAAATGGTGTTTATGAAGTATTTTGACACATTTTTGGAGTGCACTAGAGTGCACAGCAACTTGGAATCAGCCCCATTCTGCCTTCATCTGTCCTGAGTAGAATTGATGTGATATGATGGATTAATACTTCTCTTCTCTTACAAACAAAATCTTTTTTGTTTGTTTGCTGATCATAGCCCAGAGCTCTCTTTTCCACAAGCTGATTGCTCACCTTTTAGTGTGCATTTTAGCAGCAGGGGTAAGGTGTGAAGAAGAGCTCTGGGGAAAACAAAGAAAAAGAAAGAAAGAAATGGGGCAAAGTTTTGCAAGAGAATGGAAAAGTAAGGCTGGCGCAAGTGCTTAAAAGCATCCGTTGCTGCCATAGTAATCTGTGCCCAAATCAGCATTCAAATGCTTCAATTTATTTTGTTTTTGTTTCATAAAAGAAAGGCAATGTTGCGTTGGTTGCACCAAAAAAAAACAAACAAAAAAAAACACACACACATAAAAGCCAAGCAAAAGAGAAAAACTAAAGACAACTCTGAAGTAGGTGTTTTCAGTGAAATAAAAAAAAAAACGAACACCACCTGTAACTAGCTAGAAAACACAGTGGATCATCTAGCAGCACAGAAATACACAGCTAAAAGGAAAGCCAACAGTGGACGTGGTGGTCAGTCTGCTGGGTATGCAACACGAGAGCAGTTTTCTAACTTCACAGCTTGTTTGCTACTTCAGAACAGCCAGAAACAATTTCCATAATATGTCTTCAATAAGTATAAAAGTGTATCATAGAATTAGCCTTTTGGCATCAGTGAAATCCATCTCATTTTTGTTCACGGTGACATTTGATTTCAGCTACTCTCAGCAACACAAGTAAAAATTAGTTGCAGCTTCACCTTTTAAGTCTATGAAAATATCTCCTTGTCTCCCAAAGTCTTGTTGGTTTTACTTTTCTAACTTGTCCCTAATTATTTATAGACTTCAGTTTGTGTTGCTAAATTACAGCTTCCTCAAGTTGTTTTTGCACAGAAAGAAAAAGAATAAGCAATCTGTTCATGCGGTTGTAACTCTGATTACTAAATCCTGAAAGATAAACTGAACTCATGTGTCAAAATCATCAGTCAAATCTATAGAGAAAACTCGCTCTTGCACACAACATTTTGCCACAGTAAATCTGCTCAGAGCTGATACAAAAATACACTCAATCATGGGGGGAGGATTAGGGTCTTATCTTCCTGCGATTGGTACCACGTCTAAACAGAACTTAAGAAAGTTATGATAGGAAAGAAGCAGCAACAAGCACCAAGGTGGGAGGTTTGAGCCTGGTGAGGAGGGGAGCCGCAGGAGGGGAGGTGGAAAAGATGTGTAAAGGGGTTGCTATGTGAGGTGTGGAGGAGTGTGTGAGTGAGGAGAGAGGATGGCAGTTGTGGGGGGTGGGGTGGTGCAGAGGACAGTGAGTGTTTAAAGGAGACATAGAAGGTGTTGAGGAGGTTACTGATGGGGAGTTGGGGGGTACAAGGAAGAATGCACTCTCACATTCCTAGCATGCCCGCCTCATTGTAGGAGACTAATGAGGCGAGGGAGGGAGCTCTGCCCAGGGTCCAGAGAGAGAGAGAGAGAGAGAGAGAGAGAGAGAGAGAGAGAGGACAAAACCACCGGAGTGCCGGCCGGCACGGAGCAGCTGAGCTCACGGCTGAAGAATTCCAAACGCCGGACATGAGAGTGTACGGCTAGGTGCCAGCAGCGTTCTAACAACACACACACACATACCACTCACAAACACACACACATCTATATCAGGGTGACCAACGTGGAAGAAGTCAGACATCGGCTTTTCGCGCTTTATATCTTGTTTAATTCTCTGTTTTAAAGTAGCAGTATGGCCTGACTAGAATGTCATTAGCTTGGGTATCCGTGGAAAATTGTGGATCTTGTTCTCAACCCTGAAAGAAACAAAATCAAGGAAAAACTGAAGACTTGGGCGTGTTACCACAGGGCATTTCCATTTTGTGTATAATAACCTGACTGGAATGATGAAGTCTATCAAAAGTCTATGACATTATTTGGTTGAGTCACTGAATCTGCTGTCTCACTTCAGATAAAATGGGAAAAAAAAATAATCTTTCTTTGATACCCAGAGGGGAAAACCAGTACTTCATAATACTGGTACAGGCAAGTCTCTGACAGAAAGTAGGCATCAGCAGTCTGGCAAAAATTGACATCAAAGTGGATAAAGAGCATCCTTCCTAACTGTGAGTCACAGCTGACAGACCAATGACAAGACACACAAACTCAGTCACATTCAGGAAGCTCTGTGACACATCCTTCCCTCTCTCCCTCCCTCCATCTGTCACCTTCTCACTGATCTCAGTTCACTGAACCGCTGATGCACATTTACACCCTGTCTGTGCTGGATCCAGCTGGCCCGATGAGGTGCATCGTCCCGGCCACATGGAGGTAATGGAGGGTGAAATCTATGAGCAGCTCCTGGATCAAACCACTGTTTAAACACCAAAGCTAACATGACATTCCTCTGACCAGCTGCAGGAATTAGTATGAATGCTGACAGTCATGCATGCAGGCACACCCACACATTAATCAGCACTAGTCTGACTTCAACCAGTTTGATGTGTTCACCTTTTTTAAAGTAATTTTAATCATAAAGAGAAGCCACAAGCTAGAGGAGAAGTGATCGACAGGGCTCAGACATCAGGCTCTAGTTAGGTTTCACTGACTCTTCTGCTTCACGATGTCTGAAAAAAAGAGTCAAATATCAAACTTTACAAACCATTCAGTCTGAGTGTAGCCAAAGTTTTAGCTGCATCCAAAGTCTCAGTGGAAACTACCAGGGCACAGCCAGGCTGGGGAGGCTGCGTCTGATATGGTGGCTTCAGGACTCCAGCTCTGTTTTTTTTTTTCTTGCAGATAATCTGATGCTGCTCCCTTCATCATCAACAAGTTGTGACCTCCAGTGCACCCTGGGGCACTGTGCAAATCGGGGAAGAAGTCCGAGGCGGTGGTACTGTGGGGAGTGGATTCCCACCTTTGGGTAGGGGAAGAGCTCTGCTCTAACTGATGAAGTTCAAGTATCTCATTCACAAGAGAGGGCAAGATAGAGATGCTTTGGTTTGGACTCCACCAACTCTTGAGAAAGACATCTGGCTCTTCACCTGCTAAATGCTCAACCCAATTTCAAGGTAGTTTATGAAACACTGGTGAAAGTTATTTTACAGGATTGTCTGCGTGGACTCAAATTGTCTTTTTTTTGTGACAACACAACTTAAAAAGCTGAAATTCAGGTCCATGTACACGAATCCTAAAGATTAAATGTTGTCAGTATTCTACAAATTGAGATTTTATTGACATATAATGGAAATCACAAATCTTTTCTTCACCTCAACCAAAGTAATTTGTTGCATAAACCTAACCAAAGGGTGAAGCAATGTGGGTGACAGTCCTGAATGTAAAAAAAACTATGACATGTTTGTGGTCTCCATGAACTGGATCATATGGCTCCAAGGCCCAGTCAATCAATACAGCACAGGCTCTGGCTCCAAACGACATCACCAGCATCACATGGCAATACTGTCCGAGGCTGTACATTTTGACTTATTTTAGTACAGCGGAAGGAAATGGAGACCCAATGTCCATCTTTATACACATTAATAATCATACCTTAACTAAGGTTTCAAATACAGGACTTTTATTTGTAAGTACGTATTTTTACATTATGGTATTGCTACTTTCACTTTCACTATTTCAAGGAGTTTGTTTACCAGGAAGAGTTCACCTCTGGAAAAAAACCATTGACGCATGAGAGACTGTTACACCCACATCGCTAACAGGATAATTAGTGAATCGATGCACCTGTCAACACATTTGTCAAAACAACTGCCATCTCATGCATGAAAAAACTGTGAGACTCAAATACCTGCCAGATCATGACCAAACCCAGACTAGCATGAATGTTCACGCAAGGCTAATGCTAACAGTGGGACAGATGTCTGCAGTGTGTACACACTTGCACCACTGTTGTGCATGATCCTAATGCACATGTACACACACAATTACACTGCAATCTGAGATCACTTAGTGTAAGTTTTGTAGATCTGTAGCCCAAGCGTGACTCCTGATGCTGTGGTCACTTCTTTGAAGCTCAGTCTCGAAAGCTTTTTTATTAATGACTCCTAACTGTTCCAGTGGAAGGAAACACCCAAGACAGCCTCCACACCCCTGATCTTATCTCTACTATTTTTCTAAGTGGAGCTTACTTTACGTTCCCAACAGCACAATCGCAGTTAGACGATTACAAAATCTTTTTTAAAAAATAGACGTGCTTATTGTTGTTGCATTTTGCATTCAAAGGAGGATCTGCATTAAATGCAGTCATGTCCTGTCAGTCAAAGGAGATTTGCACTGAATGGAAGCAGAGTAAAAGTGCCCTGAAAGCAATTCCTGGGATGTTTGTGAATATCCGTCGTCATGGCTACAAGCGACAGACTCAACTCAGTGGTTCCTGCAGGGCAACAATCTGGCCAAACTGCCTGACTTTAATCCAGAAGTCAAATACAACATTTCTGGACTAAATGAAACTGTCTTTGCAGGCTAGTGGAAGGGAACTAATGAATATTCATCCTCTAAATCTAATCTAAAACATCTGAAAAAGAAAGAAAGAAAGAAAGAAAGAAAGAACAAACGTCTGAATCCTCACATTTGAAAACACTATGGAAAACAACTTAATCTTATCTGTTTATCACAGCATCTGGCTGTCAGTTTACATCATGACCTCTAATGTGTTTTAATACAGATCATCTCACAATTTAGTTGTTCTAATTAGTGTGCTTTTGTTTCACTTGTCTTCAGCAGGGACTTGATATCAGCACCTACAACAAATGTTACTTGTTAGGCAGGCAAAGAGGAGCTTTATTCCTACACTGTTGCACTGAGACCAATGGTGAAATCACTGTTTTATGGTTAACCAATAAGGCAGGGAATTGCAGGTAGTCTTACCTGGAAAAGGCTCAAAGAAGAGTTCACTTGCTACCTCCTGTGTTGTAAGAAGTAAAAGTCATACTTGAGTATAAGCAAAGATACCTCCCAAATCACAGTTTCACAATTTATTTTTCTCTTGTGATTTAACACCATATGTATATATTTCCAAAATAAGGTCCCGTAAGGCATACCAGAAAGGGTGGGACTTCCTCATGCCTTACAATATGTTGTTCCAGTCCAGTAATAATATATAGTTCAGTAATAGTCCAGTCCAGTAATAAAACTGCATGTTATCCTCTGCAGATACGACAGAAAAAAAGAGATGATGCATCACTTTCCATGATGCTGCATATTACTGCACTGAGGAAATTTAATGAAGCCACACGGGAGTCAAACCTGCAGTGCTTCTGACACGTATAGGAGATGTGCTAATACACCAAAAGACTGTGAATGCTGACCAGTCAAATGACAGTTAAACATCATTAAGAAGATAAGTCACACAAGTCAGGTCTAAGTTTAATAAGATCTAATTTTTGCCTGTATTTGTGTAAAAATGTTGGGACAAGTGAACGCGAAGACATGCTGACTATGTGAATACAAACAGGCCTTTTCCCGCGATCAAACAACATCAGTGCTGATGTGACCGCGTCCTTGAGTCACAGGCCATTTTGGGAAAGAATCAAAACCAGGGGAACATATTGTCTCACAGCTTCCTTTGTTATTCAAAATGTCCCAGCAGCAGTGAATGCAGAGCTCTGGGATTGGACTGGACTGGGGCTGCCCCTGGTTCCTCATGATAAGGGAGGCAGGGACAGTCAGAGGGAATGGGCAGTGCTCCCGGTCTGCTACACTGGCTAACAGTGGAACACTTAGGACGGACAAGACAGCAGCAAGCCTCTGTGGGAGACAGCGACAGAGACTGACACTACCAAGGAGACGCAGAAACACTCTTGCCCCCCAAAATCCCTAACTCTGCAGAGAGAGAGAGAGGGAGCAGAGACAAACAAAAGCATTCTTGGCTTTCTTGAAAGAAGAAGAAGAAAAAAAACCTAACAATACGTTGGGCGAGATCATTAACTTCAGATACAAATTCAAGGAGATAAGCGTGACAGGACGACTTCAGTCAGCGGCCAGACTCGGGCTTATCGTCCCTGAAACGTCTCCAAATACAAAGTTACCCTGAGGGGTTGTAGCGCAGCACTGCATGAAGGATAAAATACATCTGGGAGAAGAAACAGGATGAGAGCGACTATGAGGATCACGTGGCTGCTGTTTTCTCTCAGTGAGTAGTACTGAACTCAAAGTGCATGTACAGCTGTGATGGTTCTCAGAGAGACTCAGTGGGCTATAGGAGTCTTTGTGCTGCTGCTCTACTCGAACGCCGCGTTTTCTATAGCACGCCTCTAAAAAGAAACGAGGGGATGTCTGTGGTTGGTTTGGGGCACGAAATCAATAGAAGTGTCTTTGTGCAGCAGCATTCGAAGTCTAGTCTAAGCTGCAGGGCTTTACTGATGCCTTAAAGACAAATGAAATGTGAGCGTGTGATGCAGCAACAGGTGTGCACCCAAGACTGTTATCCGGTTAGGAGCAAAAGTTCTATATTTTAAATTTTATTTCTGTGAGAATGCAAAAGTATGCAAGAAAGAGTTCTGCGTTTAAAATTCTAAGTACAGAAGTATGTGCTCTTACTCTTTAGCTGAAAAGTAACTTCAAGGCAGTTTGCTTGCATGTAAGCTCACTTCTCCAAAGCCCTGGACAAGACAAAAAGTACCATAAATTCAGTCCTTAAAAGTCCTTAAAATTTTCTTTTAGTTCTTTGGAGATCTCCAGATCTTTGGGAATCAACAGATCATGTGTGTTTTGTAAGCACTGTCCTAGTCAGCAACGTATTTTGTAACTGTAGTTACGAAATGCGCACAATATTATACAGGTACCTGAAAAGTGTACTGTAGCCAACATACTTTCTTTGATCTATTCTACCACTTGTAGGAGTGTACATTTACTTAATCATAATTCACATTCATAGTAGCAGAATAGTCTCCTACCTATTTCCTTGTAATGTAAAATTCTACCATTAAATCAACAAACAAATGGAACTCTTTGGAAGCCAAGCAGTGGTGATTATACTGTCTTTAAAGTGTTTCTCCTTTAACAGTTACTACCCAAATAAATCAGCTGCTTTTGATATTTATCTCCATATTCCTAATTTCATTGCTACAGGTGCTACAGGTATCCTTTACTGTACAGTGTAGGATTCAATTTGCTTACTAGCATGCTTTGTGTGTTTTCTCATATTATGTACACAGCTATGATAGTTAATATCCTATATGACATATACGTTGCAAAAATGTTTTGTCTACAATATCTGCATCTACATTTTATATGACACATATATGTGATATATGCCATATAAAAGACAAGTTAGTAAATCTCAAAGGGAATAAAAGAGGAGTTGGGGTTAAGGCAGAAAAAGTCAGACTTTTTAATTCAATATGTTGAAAAATTTTGGTTCTACGAAGCAAAAAGCACACAAAGAGCATCAGTGGAGAGTTTCTCAGTGCTGCCTGAGAAAGTCCAGGCTTGAGCCGTGTTAAAGTTTGCCCATCCAAGCCTTTTTGTCGTCTTAGTGCCTTCCTTTGTGCTCAAATTGAGGAGAGTAAAAACCCTCAGCATTGAAAGCTCCCCTGCTTTCTTCTCTGTGTCACTGTTGACTGTTTGAGAAGCAGACGTTCTCACTGTTGTTGTGTATGAAATCTGTATGAAACATCTGCTCCTCCACCCCCCATCATAGCACGTGAAGGACTCCCCAGTACCCTGCTCCCTCCAAACACACACACACACACACACACACACACACACACACACACACACACATACAGAGTCCTCCACATAGCTGTGGCTGAGGACAGAAAGAGCCTGAATAATGAAGTGCACCCCTGACCTCCCTCCCTGGCAGAGAGGCGAGGAAAGTGTTTTTCTTTAATTATGCACCTGCCGCTCTCTCATCACTGCAGTGCGTAGCTTCCCGAGGGAGGCTTTTATTTTTTGTGTTAACCCCCCCCACCACCACCACCAAAGAAACGTGTGACACAGCCTAAGCACCCAAACTGAAGGCCGTCAGCACTTTCACCGTTTTTTTTACGTGTGAACGTACATCTGTGTCTGTGTGCTTAACGCCCTGTTATCACAAGGAGGGCACAAAGCCTCGCCATGTGCACAGCGTTTTGTAATATTCAAGTTTAAAGTAACTCTGTGATTGTAACTGAGTAGTTATTGAAGATCTTTTTCAAATAATTGATGTCAATTGATATCAAGCGCAATAAATCGCACTTGATAACTTCAGTCTGCAGTGTCTGCGACTTTGCAAACCTCGACCTTACGGTGATGTGTGAGGAAAGTGGCCCACTTTGGTCCTTTCACTGTGGCCACATAGAAGCAAGGAACGAATTCTCCAAAAAGAGCCACTTTTGTACTTTAACTTAAGTAGTATTCAACACAAGTAAACTGACACCTCTTTGTTGTTACAGAGAGAGTAAAGCGCTGAAAAATGGTACCACAGGGTAGCCTCACTGTCAGGCAATGTTTTGTGTACTGGTCACATTCTGTCTTGTAACTTCTGCGATCGTAACGTGATGTGCACTTGACCCACATGCTATCGTTAGAACAGGAGCAGCTGTGACAATTTGAACACATTGTAACAATAAATGTAAAAGAATTCTATTCTTTTAAAAATTCAAGACTGATATAACATTACTCGTGTTCTAAAGTACTCATCTAGATGTATAGAGGATACTGAAAAATAAGTCGCCACAGGTCCAGGTAGGCTGGATGAAGTTAATGATGTTCAAGTTTCTAAGAACTGTTCCCACAGGACACTCTTCTGTATGAATGGGAGAGGTGACACATTTGTTGTGTAACCAAGTCCTTAAACTCGGGTGTGACCACAGTGTACTCTGTGTTCTGGGACAAAATTGTTCAAAAATGGGCATGTTTGGGGTCATAGTGGCTTTCTAACTCTCTTCACAACGGCCATTGTTTCAGTACGTATTGGTCTTGCGCTTCCTGCAGGTAGAACGAATTGAGATTTCTTAGTCCACTGGTTAGTTTTGATGTCATCTCACTCTTCAAATATGATGTGTCACTCTAAGTGCCACTGAGTTTAGAAAAGTCAAAAAAAAAAGTCAGTATGCTTGAATCAAATATTCGAAAATGTGCACCTGAGGTGACTCATTTGTGTTTCAAAGTGATTGCAGTATCTAAACAAATCACTTGGATTCTGGACTGTAGGAAGAATTGAGCATCATCAGTTATCAGTCCCCTCCAGGACTTCCTAACCTCTATGCACACCATCTGTCTTTTGCGTCTGTGGGTTCACAACTTGTCCATTTCCTACAAGATAACAGGCAGTCGGGGTTCCTGGCTTGAACGGACATCAGTGGCTGGGGGAGACGCTGCGTGCTTGGCGCACTCATCTGGTGTCTGCACTGGTTAGTGTACATGAGAGAGAACGGAGAACAATAGTTTGGAAAAATCTTTATCAACATCCCATTTCCCACGGAGGGTGTGGTGGCAGGAGACGGCCTTGAGCCACCCTCTCCCATTCAGCAGCAGGGAGGCTTTTAATCCAGCTGGTATGAAAGTCGCACAGAACAGTTGTGGACTGGAGCTGTTTTAAGCATCCCCAATATTCAGATATATTCAACAAACATAAAAACATAAATAAAAAAAAACTGCTATCAATCATTATTACCATTACTAACCATTATGTTTACTACCAGTTCTAGTATTACTGCAGTTGTGCGTGTGGTTGGTCCAAGTGGTGTTGCTGTTCCCCAGCAGAAGCCTTTACTCAACTCCTGTATACACCAGTGACATCAAACACTTTACTGTCTCTCGATTACTGTACATTTCAAACGTATTAAAAAGTGGAAAACTAGATATGAATGATATGAATTGGACTTCATGATTTGATCGTAGACTAAATTATAAGGAATGAAAGTTGGCTGTTGTCAGAATGTGAAATCCTGAACTTTGAGAAGTTTCCTTGCGGATAAACGTATTCAAATCACGCATTCCTAAACTTTGAACTGCGAGTGGGGGACAGTTTTTAAAACACGAGCAGGTTGGTGCATTCAAGGACCAACCAATATTTGATATATAGCATTTGATGTAAGAAAAGATCAGTCTCATAACATTGTCTCAGTTTGTTGTTTTTTTTTTTGGGGGGGGGGGGGGGGGTCAGCTTTCTCATTTGCAGTGTGCATATTGTAGTTCAGTGCTTAATGCTTGTCTGCAGAAACTTGTCAAATATTTGAAGCATCCTTGAACGCCCCGTCATAGAAAGTTTTTAAATGAGTTCATGCTCACAAACACCATTGTTTGACAATACATAATAGATAATATGATATAATATGTAGCATTTCTGCATTAAACTACCCAAAACTTTGTTATATATTTTGTTGAGTTGATCAATCAGCCTAGTGTTGGTCTATTCATGATAAGAATGCTGTTGATCTGTTTTTGCATATAAATTCTTCATTTGTGGTTGTTATGGCCCTTTGCAAAGACGCTGTCATTCATGTCATGACGTATTTCATTTGGCTACACTTCAAACATGAAATGAAATAAATGTGCAACTGAAATTCCTGACCTCCCTGAAGGATCCCTGAAGAAAGCATTTTAGCAAGTGCGTGCTGTCCAGATGCACTGGATCTTGTTTTTTAGGTTTCTGTCAGGGAACTTCTTCTCTCTGTAAAGCTGAGTGTTTCATCACTGTCCAACGCTCCAGATAACGAGCCCTCACCTTTACTGTAACCTCGCACTCCCTTTCTCTACCCAGCATGCCACGCTGCACAACCAGGTGGCCATTAATCAGGCCTGCGGCTGGTACCGTCATGGACTTTCACGCACCTCCTCCTCCTCCTCTCCCTCATCCAGACCCTCCTCATTCCTCTCCTCCCTTCATCTTTCCCTCCCCACTCTTTTCATCTGCCTCATCACTTTGAGAGAACTCCCCTCGCGTCTCAGGTTTTAGGAAAACAGAAGTCGACCGCTGCTCCATTAGCTGTGAGCGTATGTTAGTGTTAGTGTGTGTGTGTATGTGTGTGGATGCAAATTGCAGGAGTTGTGAGGACAAAAATCTGTTCACACAGTCACATTGTGAGGACCCGTCTCACTTTATGGGGGCAAAACGTAAGTCCTCACAAGATAAATCATTAAATTTTATGGTGAAGAGTTGCTTTAAGGTTAGGTAGAGGTTAGGGTTTGGTTAAGGTAAGAGTTAGGATTAGGCAAGTCATGTTTATTGTTATGTTTAGGTGGTGGTTAAACCTCCAGGAAATGAATGGAAGTCTATGTAATGTCCCCAAAAGTGATGGAAACAAGACTGTGTGTGTGTGTGTGTGTGTGTGTCTTACATGAAACAATGATTGGTTCAGCAGAATCTAGCCGTGGCGATAGTCAATAGTTTTCCTATATTTTTAAAGTACAGTATATTATATTCAGGTGTTTCTTAAAAAACTTGCGTGATATGAATTTAGGGCTTTTACTTGTTCAGAAAACACGCTATCAGTTTTCTGTCGACTATGAGTGTATTTACTGTAAATATTACCTCAACTCTCCTCATCACCAAATAACTGCATTGTTTTATACAGTAAGACTACTTCAGTTATAAGACTATTCAGTTACAAGTCTGACTCATTATCTTATTATTAACTCATTATCAGCTATAAAGCATGTCAGTCCAAATATATTGGTATGGAAGTGACTGGAGGCCCAGCTCATTATATTGAGATGTTATAGAAAGAGCCACACTGCTTTTCACACTGACACTTTCCAGTAGAAATAAATAGAGAAGTAAGCAAATGTTTAAAACTCTGTACACCAGTTTGCGTGATCTTGGCCCTTTATGACTGATTGTTAGCCAGGAACAGGCAGCTTGAAACGCACATTCTTCTTGCTGTTTCTCTTCCTTACCTACCAGTGAATGGGTGTGTATGAGTGGGGCTGTGCGGGGGCTAATGGAGCTTTAACATTGAACTTTTACCATTAGTGCACACCACAGCTCGTATAAATGCACATACCAGTCTGGTTTCCAAGGACAGGAGTGTGTTGTTTGTGAGAAATTTGGGAAAGGGTGTTACTCTGTCTCTCTGTCTTTCTGTCTCTCTCTCACTTTGTGTGTGTGTGCGTGCACGCGTGCGTGCGTGCATGCGTGTGTGTGGTCAGTCACTTCCATGTGGCCGTTAGATTTACGGCATCTCAAACTCTTGACTACTCAAACTTTTTCTCTGCCCCCCCTCATCTCTCCACCCTTTCACTTGTCTCTCTTTTATTCCCACCAAGTGTTTTCACATTCACCGCTCCTCATCTCCCTTCACTGAGAGCACACAAAGTAAAAAGCAAAGACCCCTCCCTTCTTCAGTCCCACCTCCAGCAACCCCCTCAGTCTCAGAGAACTGAATTAGCTCTCTCAATGGGACCAGAACGGGGGCGACTGAGCCCTAAAAGGTCGTGGCTGCAGCAGGGGTCTGCAGTGAGGGAGTAGCCCATGCTTGCATGGCTGCACGTGGGACCAGAACGGCCTTTGTGTAAGCTGTCACCAAGCTAATGGGGCAGCTTTGTCCTGCCGGTGCTCTGGAGCGACAGCTACATTTATTTATTTACTCTCCTCCATTTGGCGCGCACAGTGCGCATTCACGCTCAGACGCGCATTAATCCGGGGTTACAGTCGGGGCCTGGCAAGCCTGATGGATAACTGGCTAGATGTCTGGCATGCACAAAGGTATGCATGTTTCAGTGCAAAAAAGGTACAAATTATACCACGAATCTTAATACAATAATCCCTCAACGAGTGCCATTTTGCTGCTTATGTTTGCATCTGACAGTCACAATAAAAATAAATGAAAAAAATATCAATCAAAATAAATCTTTTGGACTGGATTGCATTATGCTGTCAGGCGTTCCTGTTATTTTGTCCACCCGCTGTAGTTTTTATGATATGACGTACACAGCCCTGATTTAAAAAAAAGTTGAGATGCTGTGTAAAACATAAATAAAACACAATGTGATGTGACGTATAATGATATTTTACACTATTTTTGGGATTTTCCCCCTGTGAAGAGGAACAGGTCCATGAAGGTTTTCCCAGTTTAATGCAGAGGAACTTGACTGGCTTGCGCAGAGCCCTGATCTTGAGCCCACCCAAGACCCTTTGAGCGACCTTATCACCCAACATCAACGTTGGATCTCGCTCACGCTCATATGGCTGAATCGGACACTAACCATATCAATGGTATTTACTCAGACAGAGGGCCATAAAAATGTCCATCTTTCAATTTCTTCTGTCCTCTCCATGTTTCAGTATGTGTGGGGCCTTGTTCATGGGGGGTTTTATTTACAACATGGCAGCCAGGAAGAGAGGACAATTCAGAGAGTCTCCACCCTCTGGCTGCACTGTCATTCTCCTTTAATGTGCACGGATGGTGGTTCTCACACTAAACAGGATGGGGTTGACGCCCGCTGGAAGCCAACAGTAGGACCTCCTAAAGGGAGGGCAGAGAGACAGAGAGCACCTTCAGACCTCTGCTGGACCTCCACTTAGTGTCAGTGGGTACAGGCACAGTCGCAGTCTGTAGGTTCACAACAGGAGTAGCTTGAGGAGGAGGACATGTTATACTGTTCCTCTTTCTCAGCTCTTTCTTAGCTTACCACTTTTACTGTTTACTGTTACTGTTTATGTAAACATGAATGTAACTATCATGTTAAAAAATGAGTGGTTTGTATAAAATTACTGATTAGTACTGCTTTAAGCGGCCCAGATTGCACCCATAAGAGCTTTATACAGTGCGCTTAGCCCAGCGCTGAAAACACAGAACCTCAACTCCAGGCTATAAAAGCTTTTAACAATGGCAGAGTGGGGTTAACTTCCACTTTAGCCAAGGGTTTTCCTGACCTGCTGTGGAGCAGAATTAGTCCTTGACTAAAGTCAGAGCTAAAAGGCACCAGTGTGAAACAGTGCCAACATAAACAAGAGAAGTCAAGCTTTTTTGTTTAATTTTTAAACCTTAGTTCCATGTTCCAGTGTGTGAACTGGATCGCCCTGCTTATCTTGAGTTGAAGAAGTGATAATAACCTCATGTCAGGTGGATGCTTTACCCACAGTTGGCCTGCAGAAACAGAAAAAAGCACTACCTATAGAATTCAACAGCATACTACAGGCCCACCCACAGTGTTTGATGTTCAGGTGCACCAGCTTCCTCCCATCACAAAATATGAAGAATAATGTACACTGAAACCCAAGTGAAAACAACAAAAACAACTGGCAGAATACCAATTTAGTTACAAAATTAGAACTAGGCCCAAATCAACAGAACTGTTTCCTGTCACTGAAGTGAGCCAAGAAGTAGAAAGAAGAGCCAGGGAAAGGACAGCAGGTCGGTTCCCACACCCTCTGCTGTCTGCTGACCCTCACACAGGAGCAAGTCACACCCCGAGACAAACAGCATATCACACTCTGCTGTAAAGGACAGTCAGTTGGCAGGAATGAGCTCCACACACTCAGGCCCTGTACAGACCTGGTATTAACACTGGTCCTGAGTGATCCGATCAAAGGTGGACAGCTCTCAGTAAAGGTTTGCATGTACCCAAGATGCATTGAGGATTCATTTGAGATCACATTCACAGGCAGTCAGGACCACATGACCACATTCTTTTAGCGGACAGTAAAGATGTCAGTTTTTACAAATACAGTAAACAGTAACCAGTTTGGCTATTTGTCGCCCATGTGGTCCCCAGACTCCCTACAAAGAATCCTCAGTTTTGTAAGTTGTTGACCTTGTTGATCTTGAGCAGATCCAACAACAGTTCACTCTCCTTTCAGCTGTTTTGGTCTTGGATAACCTGACAGACATTAAAACACTCAACAGAGATGAGTGGTACTGCAGAGTTGGGGACAGGCATCACCTTTCACATTACACTTTGTTTAATTTAAGTATTTTATTCTGCAGCTTTATGTGAGTGACAAGACCCACTTCTAATATTTTGCTATGCTAATTCTAAGAAGAGTCATATTAGTGCTGAATTATTGTACAACATAAGTAGCTTGTAAAGTAAACAGGTGGTGATATGTGAGTGTGTGTGTGTGTGTGAGAGAGAGAGAGAGAGAGAGAGAGAGAGAGAGAGTGTGTATATTTTTCTGAAGGTTGTGTGGTGAGGAATGTGCGGTTGAAGTGAAAACAGCCTTGGTGCTGATAGTAGTGGGATCAGTAGATCCTGTTGCTGGTTAAGAAACAGATCCATCAGTGACAGCTCAGGTCAGCAGAGGTCACACCGAACAAGATGTCACACCTGAGGGAGGGAGAGCCAGAAAAACAGCAGGCTGGGAGGAGAAAGATTAAAAAGACAGACAAAAGCTGGCAGTTACTGGTAACTGCCACAGCTTGGTGTCAGTCGGCAGCCATGCATCATCTTTGGAAAAATACCACTGACTTTCAACTGTCAGATAAATTTCACATATATGATGCCATGTTGGAAATGTTGCCAGATCCATAGAAGTGAAGAAATTTATGGGTTCATCTCTGATACTGACAGTAGCAGAAAATATCCCAGAATTATATGCAGCTGCGACAGCTTGAACACAGCGGTTTCAGGGTCTCAGTAAAGGTTGCCAAGTCAATGTGGCAAACTCAGGAAAAAAGCCCTCATGTTAAATGCTGTCAAACAGCTTCAGAGCAACAAGCAGCACATGTACTGCAGACAGAACACTCAGGTCAATCACAGGACTTCAATGAGCAGAGAACCTTGACAGTATACTCTCTTAATACCAGTGTTTATGACAAAAGGCTAAAGGCTGATAAGTGATGTGTCGGTGCCTTACAGAGACAGGACAGACTAGGCTCTGCCAGCCTCCACTTGACCAGAACAGGCTCTTATCTGCTAACTCATGCCTCTGTCCTAATGCTGCATTCACATGCTCTGGGAGGTGCAGCTTGAGTTACTCATGAGAATATTGTGAATGACTTGACTTAAGTCAGTGTGCCGGGAACTTTTGTTTATGTTTTCCAAAACCTGAGCAACAAAACCACAGGTGCTCAACATCTGATTCGACCAGACAGAACTTTGCAACCTGTCAGTGATTCTTGTAAGAGTGATGTCAGAGTCCATGGACATTGGCTGAAAAAATCTTGTTATTGTTGCTTAATCCAACATACATTGTCCTGCTGCCAGAAATACCCACTAAAGCACCAAATATGGATTAATCCGCCACTGAAAATAGTCCCTAGAAAATACCTATTTACTCCAGTTTGAGAAACATTTGCTGAAAACTACAGAGACCAGATGTTTAAGGAAATTACTGAGGCTTTTCATTGTAAAGATAAACAGTATATTTATGAATAAAAATAACTGTAATAAAGTCATGTATATGTGATTTACAATAAATAATCTTCAGCAAGTTAAAACATCAATATGGTCATCAGAGGAAATACACTATATAGACTACTGAATTCAGTTGCTGTATATGGCAGGAGTTGGTTAGACCCCTTACGTCCAGTGGAGGGAACAATGCTATGCTTCCAACGTTGTGGCAGGCCCTTTTCTATTCCAGAATGACTCTGCCCCAGTGCACAAAGCAAAGTCCACAAAGACATGGTTGGATGAGTCTGGTGTGGAAGAACATGACTGGCCCACACAGAGCCCTGAACACCTTTAGGATGAACTGTGAGGCAAGCCTATTCATCCAACATCCCTGCCTGACCTCACAAACACTCTACTGCATGAATGGGCACACTGCAAAATCTTGTGGAAAGCCTTCCCAGAGGAGTGGAAGCTGTTATAGCTGCTAAACTGTCAATAAACTTAAAATGTGCTGTCATTAAAGTCCCTGTTGGTGTAATGGTTAGGGATCCCAATACTTTTGTCTATATAGTGTATTACATAATGTACATGTCATGTAAAATTGCTGTGCTCAAGTGTAACCTGAAAATCAGTGGTTGTATGTGGATGTCGGTGGAGGTCAGAAAGTGCAGGGAGTGGGGGTAAGGCCATTGTTTTCCAGCCACGAGGTGAGGATTGTTCACAGGGCACTCCAAACAGGCGTGGTCATGGGTGCGGTGCTTCCAAGTTTATTGTGTGCAGCATCCTGTCCTGGTCACTATAAATAGTGAAACAGAAGAAGATGGAGCACTGTAGCTGAAGCTTACAGCTGTCCGACCCACAGGAAATCCAGAAGTCGATGTCCACATGGGCTCGTCAGAATATTAAAAACGTCTGTCGGTCATGACAAACCCACACAGAATTAGCGCCCAACTTTGCAGTTTCTCTCAGCTCTATAAAGTGTTTTAACATCTTTCAGCTCATGTTCATGTTCACTCTCACTGCTCTCATCAACCTTGTTTCCAGCAGCCAGCTGCTGTCAGTATAAAACATACAATGTTGGGAGCTGACAGACATTCATCAGGTGACATTTGCTGGATGTGTAAATCAACAACTGTTTGCTAACATGTTCATAACAGCTTAATAAGGTTAAAACAACAATGTTGTGTTTTCAGCTATTTTTTTACTGCTCCCATATAGGCTAGGAAGAATGAATTAATGAAGTTAAATCTTTGCTACTGGTTGGTTTGTTTCCATACGGCCCATTTAGCAGATTGAAGTAATAATCATGTTTCTTTCTTCCACAGGCTTCTTATTTCACACTGCCCGTTCAGAGGAAGGTGGTAACAGTCAAGGAGATCTAAATACTACTGTGTCGAAGGGAAATAATTCTTCAAGTGCACCAACACTTATGGCAAATGACAGCTCATTAACAGCTGCTGGCAGTGAGCTAAACACCACAACTGTAGTACCGACGACTATTGATGCTAGCAAGACAGGCAAATCCGGAGAGGCATCAAAACCCACAGAGTCAACTGCTGCGACCACCACGTCTACAAGCACAGATAGTGCAATTACTACAGTCACCACTATCCAACAATCATCTGTTACAGGCACCTCGAAAGCTCCTCCCACTACAATGCCCGCTTCCACTACGACCAACTCTGCTGTAGTGAAGGATGCCACTCACGCTACCCCCAGACAAGACAAGACCACAGTTCCAGCTACAGCAGCTGACACCACCAGCAGTTTTTTGACTTCCTCCAGGGCTGACACAAAACAGTTGCCTGAAATCTCTGCGCCCAATCAGAACACGTCTGTCAGCCTGCCAGGACATACTGGCAATGTGGGGACAACCAGGTCCTCCAGTACGGCTCACACCAAGGCAGGGATGACCCAGCAGAACAGCATGGGCAGTAAGCTCTATTGTGAAACGCCTACACACCTGATGGGAAGATAAAACTGAGAGTTCATTACAAAAAAAAAAGAAACAATTTACACAGATCAGACTAATTCACATGAATGAGACATATTAAACAATATTAATCAGGGTCAAAGTTTTGAAGAGCAAAGTGATTTAATACAAAAATACATCTAACACTTCCTACCTTGGAGGAATGAAGTATGGCATTTGAGAGACTGCGCTCACTGGCCAAAATCAAAGGTCAGAGTTTAAAACATTTACAGGCCACGTCTGGCTTGTCACCTACTTGTTAATCTTTAGAGGACTGTCAGTTATTTACATCAAACTGAAAGAAACTGATAACACAGCTACTATCATATTAAACCAAGCGAGTATGGGCATGTGGGTGAGAAATGAGAGGAATCACCAACACTTTCAGTGCTCCTTGCCGAAATTGTATGAATGAGAAGGATGAACAGTGTTCTCCTGAAAGATTGTCCCTCATTTGGTGTTCTGATGATGGCCGTTTGGTTGAGATCATATCATACAATTCAGATCTTTTTCATACTCATTAAATGATTTACTGAGCTTTTGTTAACTGGATGAAAGCAACTAGATTAGTTCCATTTGTCCACTCCTTTGTGTGGGATTTTGCTTTCATTTCTGACTTAATTGCATCTTATCAGTCACCTAACAGAAGAAATAATAAAAAAAATTGGTTACAATAGTAATACTGTATATTAGTACATTTGAGGCTAATTAAAGGAGCATTTGTTGAAAGTTTGGGATTACAAGCTTTGCTGGATCGTTTCTAGAATCCACAAATCATTCAGTATGCATAATCAGACAAAAAACACCCACTTTATGTAACTTTGCATAATCAGGTGTTGTCACCTGGATTATGAAAATAATTTGAGACAATTTCTGTTTGGCTTTTCCACCAGACACATGTGACAAATGTGTACATCACTGTGTGGGGTAGAATACATTTAATGTCAGCATATTATTTCTGGTTGAAGGTACCGAGAATATATCTGCGACAAGTACAAGCCACGGGCAGACAGCATCGGCGGCCCAGGGGCCAGCAGGGACCACAAGGACCACCAGCAACCCCTCTACTCTGGCCAAGACAGAACCTCCTGCCACAAACAGCCTAGGTACCCAATCTGGAACCATGTCCCCACAAAACACCCTAACTCAAACATGCAGCCCCTTGCCCACCACCACCACCACCGCCACAGCCACCGCCACCGCCACCGCCACAACCACCGCCACAGCCACCGCCACAACCACAACCACCGCCACAGCCACCGCCACAACCACCACCACAGCCACCGCCACCGCCACCGCCACCGCCACCGCCACCGCCACAACCACCACCACTACCACAGCTCAGCCAAAGACATTTTTGGTAAGGGGAAAAGTTATTTTACCAGTCTAACCCATTAAAACATTACACAAATGACTCACTGATGCCTTTGACTGACATGCTTGTTTTCTTTCTTTTTCCCTGCAGTATTCTCTAAACAGTAGACATGAGGTAAGATTTTGCTTTATTTTTGAGTTTTGTATCTTGTTATAAGCTTCAGACTTATTCTTTTCACATAAACAATGAGGGTGATAATAAACACAGTTCCTGCTCCGACTCTCGTCAAGCCTCTGCTATTGTCCTGTCCATGGGAGGCAAGGCCACACCCTGTCTACTCTTTACTTCACTGACATTTACTCTCAAAAGTTCCTTCAGTCCTGCAGGAAGCGTAAGAACAATAAGACATTGTTCTTTCAATATTGTGCCATCTTAACACCCTACGACTTTTAGTGAATTCTGCTTAAAAACAGAAATGTTCGATTAAGTATGACAAAGAAAAAATGAAATTATGCACTGATACACTTGCCGTATAGACTGATAACCATGCTAACATGTTGTACGACGATCAGTAGTGTGGCCTATGGTATTTTATAGAACTGTCATGCTAACATCAGCATGTTAGCAATTAGGGCAAGACACTGAATGCTCAAACACCAAATGATGCACCAAGTGTATAAACACAGCGTCAGTAAGGTTTTACTATGGCACAAAGTAACTGAAAAGAAATATCAAAGGTAGACCCCCACAAACACAAAATAAAAGGCTCATGGACACACCAACAATGTATCCTACTAACAAATATTGTATGTTTATTATTAATTCTGACTCAATCCTACACTGAGGTAAATATCTGTCTCTTTAACTGCTAAATGCTCCACTATGTGCAGTCATTGTGCTGAACAGTGGGTTTATCCGAGCTATCAGAGCAGTTAACCACAAAATAAAAAATACATATATTTCCTCTTACCCTGTGGTACTAGTTATCCATCTAGATTGTTTAGTGTGAGTTGCCAGGTGTTCTAGATATCGGTTATAGATATGTCTGCCTTCTCTTCAATATAATGGAACCAGATGGTGCTTTTTTTATTTTAAAAATACATCTGAAAAACTCAACAGCAATGTATCTTTCCAGAAATCATGTCCTGGTTACTAAGATAATCCACAGACCGTGCTGTGAGCACTTTCACCTAAGAATTTTCTTTCTACCGAACTGCAGCATATCACCGGACAGAAGAAAACATGCATCTCATCATGGGCAAGAGGTGGTCATGACAGGCCAGGATGTAAACTTTAATGGCATCCTCCTCAGATGAGCTGTAATGTTAGTTAGCTTAGTTAGCTAGCCTCTCCATGAGTGGACGCAGGCTTCCTTATGTACGGTGACAAATCTACAAACAAATCTACAGGCTGTCTATCAAAGGTTCACTATCCTAGCTCGGTGCAAGATTTTGATAGGAATGTAGAATTTTTGTTTAAAGTTTTCAAAATTGCGAGTACTTCCCACTACTGAAGGTGGCTCTAGGTGGATATCTCTGTGCTCTGAGTTTCCAGCAACTAGACAGGAAATAATGAAGATTGCAATAAAAAAAACAAAACCAAAAAAAAAGGGTTCCAGTCACTGGGTGGAAAAAGTGTCTTAGTGGGAACTCTTCCTGCCTTTCACTAGTTTCCTATGTTCCCACACCTCCTTCATATACTCTCCCTCTCATACACCAGAAATAATTCACACATTACAGGACAGGAAGATATGACCTCAACAGTTACTTCTGACCTTCCTGTCCAAACTCCGACAGTACAGTAGTAGGTTTATTGGTGGCTTATCAACTCATGAGTTATTTATAGAAGAATAAAATATGTGAAGTGGGATTGATTGATTTATTATGCATGCAGATGTTTAGAGATGTATCACTTTTCTTTCAGAAAGAGGAGGAGAAAGATCTGGCAGAGCTGTGCAGGCGACTCCTGACAAATTTGCAAGATGGAAACTGCACCCTGACATGGCAGCACCGCAATGGCAAAGTGCAATTTGACTATGTTGAGATCAATGGCAAAGGTAAAGCACCTCCCTCCCTCAATTTGTTAAAGTTAAACAAAAATATTCTATAAACCATCTGTAAACAAATGAACTGAAATGTATCTTACAGTGAAAACCAGCCTGGCCACCCAGTACTATGAGGAAATCACCAAGGTGAGGGCTAATCTATCTGTACAAGTTTACACTTTTAGGGTTACTGGTTCAAATTCCACATTAAGAGGCGCTGCAATGTGAAAAGCAGTCATTCTCATGTTGTGTTTTCCATTTAAAGAAACCAACAGATAACAAAACCCTGATAGCCATCCTGGCTTCCTGTGGAGCTTTGCTCATCATGATCGTCATCCTCGCTGTTTGTGCCTCTCACCATCGCAAGCCCTACAATGAGAACCAGGTAGGTGGACAACTTTCCTGTTCAGTCACAACAAAGTGTCTCACAGGGGCTGATCCTTGAGTCACTAAAGCGTTTTCTGCCAGAAGACTTGCAGTTCTTTTTTCTTTTGGCCTGTGGGGATGAAAGGTCTAGTTGATTCCTATATAATTTGTTTGTGCTACTGTAATATGAGTCACTGTGCCCCAAGCTAGTAAAACTGGTCTCAACAGTACACACTTAAACTGCAGCCCTTCTACACGTTTTGATAAAATCTCAATTTTTTGTTTTTTTTAGCAAATTTGTACATGAAAATGAGTAAGTGTGCAGCTGTGTGCTGACTCACACAAATATCAATGTACTGACTTCACACTTGTTTACATTAAAAAAACGCGAGAGTAAACAGAGCAGAGAAAATGGGTACCTCCCCAGAAGAAAGTCCATAACAAAAAGAAAAAGTAAAGCTCAGCAAAGTTCAGAGTGTACTTAGTAAAATGAGACGATCACAGTACTTTCTATAATACCACAGACTATTTCCATTTAGAGAACCTTGTCTCCATCTTAACATGAACATAGGAAATAGGAGATGTAACAAGGCAAAGGTAAATGTGTACCCTTCAAAATAAAAGCCTCTTCCAAATTTACATTTGATTTGATACAGATTCCCTGTTCATGACATGCAACGACATCGCACTACTGCTACAACTAAGATTTGCGTTTATCACTTATTAGCACATTAGCTTGCTAACAATGACCTTGCTAGCATACCAACCACTACCATTTTTGCAGTAACTACACTGTGACTTTTATCTAAACTTGAACCCATCTTGTTGTATTTCACTGCAGTCTCACAGGAATTGCTTGCTTGTTTCATATATGATTGTATTATGCAGGTTAGCATACTGGAATCACCTGATAATTCCTTTTCCTGGAAGAGAATTTGAATCAATTTTGAATCAGACTGACTTAAATTCACACTGCATTGCAGGTTTGGTAGTGGAACATATGAATAAATATTGCATTAAAATCTGTAAAATCAAATTCCACTAATTTAAATTTGTATGGTGTAAATTAACGCTGAAAACTATGTTCAAATATGTGAAATAGGATCTAAAAGTTTAGAACGTTTATGTTGACATTTCAATATAAAAGTAACAACTGATTTATCTTATGCTACAGTGTTACATAACTGAGTTTCTGAACACACCATGTGCAGATTAAACACAGCTCTGTTGTGCTTGTAACACTGCAAACACAGCACGTCATGAGTGAGTTATTACAAACCGACTATGCCCAATGTTTGAATGACTTTTAAAACACAGGCTTTATTTTCTGGAAATGTCTAACTTCCTGGAAACCAGCAAATCATCAGTGGTGACCTCATCCTATACAAGAAAAATTCACATCACAAATGCTCTCTCTATTAGATCTACCAGCCATTCTCGCCTTAATGCACTCATACTGCACAGTTCAGAAGAATGACCTGAGTTTTACCTTGTTTAAGAGGAGGAATTAGAATTAGAGTAACATTTAATTATGCTACCTGTGATGATGACATCTATACTACGTCTTTCACAGTGCTTTATGACTACACACATGTACATCACTTTATAGATGTGACATATAAGGAATTATAAGTGTGGATGGTGTTTGACAAGTTATAAACTAGAGGTTGACTGATGGGGCTTATAATGCATTATGAATACCTATAGCCACCTACACACAATTTAACAATGAACTGTAGCAAGGACACATTGGTTGCTACAAAGCATTATGTTTGTCTATGGATGAAGTTATGAAGCATTATGCATGCATTATAATACACCATGAATGCCCCCATAACACACTGATCTTCACAGAAAGTGTTGGCGGAATTATCTCACATAACAGAATAAAGAACCTGTCATATCTTGAGTTTTAATATTCTGAATGGTAACTGTGATTTCACAGGAAGCCATTTCTCTTGAAAAGAAAAAGGAGAACTACTGAAATGTGAACAGTTTTTAGAGAGTTTGTCCTATTAATCTTTGCAGCAACACCTGACAGAGGAGCTACACACGATAGAGAACGGTTACCATGACAATCCCACGCTGGAAGTGATGGAGGTGCAGCCTGAGATGCAGGAAAAGAAGATGGCGCTGAATGGAGAGTTCAACGACAGCTGGATCGTCCCCATTGACAACCTGCTGAAGGAGGACATACCCGATGAAGAGGACACTCACCTGTAGAGGACGGAGAAGAGGAAGAAGACAGTGACTGGACCAGCCTAGCTCCATCCACACCAAAACAAACAAAAGAATTCACACGGCCCACTCACCCTCCGCTCTTGACTCTGGGATTCTCTACCCTGTAACCAGAGAAGACACAAAGAAATACATCTGATCGAACCAACAAGCTCCCAGATTAATGCTGTCTGTCTGTTTGATTTAGCTTTACGTATTTTGGCATGACAAAGAAGTGAGTGAAAAAAAATCAAACCTTAGGGAAGAAACAGATAAAACTGTACACAGTGGCCTTAGAGTCTTGAATATATGTTGAAATACACTAAATCAATCACTGTTGTGCCTATATAGTAGCTTTTATATGAATATTTGATAAATGCCCAAAACACTGGCAGGATTGTACCTTTACTTTTATCGTTCTCATAAAAAGAGCTAATTTGTACACAAGCACCTGTAAATACAGTATTTTAATGTTATTTTCAGCAAGTGAGGAAGAGTGGGGTAACGTGGCAGATGGATCACTTTGCTCTAAAAGCTGAAGAGGAAGAAGAGCAGAGAGGGAACAGCAACGTCAACTGCCTTGGCAGTTCTAGATTTACTAACTTAGATAGATGACCTCAGGATACTTCAAATCATCCTGATGATTTTCTACTGTGAGGCAGCTGTGATTAACTGTTGCAACTGAGCATTAATTTTATTCATAACAAAAGAGAATGTCCACAAAGGCCCTGCTTAAGGCCGATTGGTCCATAGAAAGAAGACAAATGGAGGGTTTTAATCCCCAATGACTGTGTCCAGAAAGCCGGCTAGAGGGGATATACAGTATATATATATTTTTATAGCGTTTTCTTTTGTTTCTTGACATATGACCTTGACTAAAAGTTGTGACTTTCATGTAACAGTAATCAAGAGACAAAGCCTTTGTAAAAGTCTTTCTGTCATTCCCCTCTGGCTCAGTCTTATGTTTGTGGGTTTTCAGTATTTTCCAAATATTTCTGCTGGTTATAAAAACAACAGATGAGCCAGATTATCTCAACCTCTTTATTTGGAGGTACAAGTGAAGGGGAGCCATCCTACAGCCATTGTCAAACTAGGGTACATTAGGTCAAATTTGAACCAGGTGCCCTTTTCACAAAGGTGATACGTGAAATTCTGCTTCCACAAAGATTTCAAACGGGAAAAGCATTGTGTGAAAGAATAATATTCGCAAGCTCAATTCAGAAGCAATAACACATACCCTTGATTACTATGGGGTTTTGCTGCTATAGTGGTCTGGTATGGCCAGTAGCATGCGGCTAACTAAGATTTAGGTTTAAATTTTCCACTTTTTCTGGATGGTGATACTTTGCTATTTTAACAACTGCATCAACTGAGTGTCGTTGAAAAGAAATGTCATAAAAATGCAAACTCCACAGTCAGTCAAATCTTGACCATGAGAATAATACTGAAAGGATGATTTTTGCTTTTGGAAGCTCATATTGTTTAGCACTGATATGCCATTAAAAGCATACTGTGCAAGATTTTTCAGTTGTTTTTTGTAAACACACCAATAAGCGATTCTGGAGAAAAACAGATGACTGGCTCATTACCAAGAATAATACCAGTACTTCAATGAAATGAGAGCCATCAATCAAATATATTTCTCCAGAATCGCTGATACTCAGAAACATCTCAAAGACAGCAAAATGATTTGACAGGGTCTCCGCACATATACTGATGACGGAGTGGAATTATTTTTGTCCTGCATAGTATACCTTTAACCAAATTGGTGCACCTATGAAGTGAATACTGTAAATAGTAAATAGTAACTGTTGTGATGCTGGATGGGTGGAGGCCATTAACATTTTAAGATGAATGACTAAATATTAAAACCCCCCCAGCAGAATCTGAGCTCATTTTTGTTTATTTGTTTGTTTTCACTGTGGTGAATTTGATCATTTACTTCCTTTAAACCAATTAAGAAGTTAATATATATCTACTCACACAAGTGAATCCATCACCTTGGGCACTCCAATCCAACCTTTGTCTTTTTCTTTATGTTTGTGTGTGTGTGTGTCTATCACTTTTATTATAGCTGTACCGTTTTCACCAAAGTACGTTAGCAGTATCTTATATATTTATGGTTTGTTTGCTGCTGAAGGCAAACAACAGGGGTCTGACACACTGGAAGCTGTAAATTGTGGAATTGTCATTTTGTTCTATTGTTCCTCTTCAGATTTGAAAATAAAGGAAATGTTGTTCAATTGTGGTGCAGTTTTCCTGTAATATCCGTACATGACCACCAGGGGACAGTAACACAACAGAGACAGCAGTTAAGAAAACCTGAACAAAATACAATCTTTATTCATTATATACATTACATACAATGCATTACAACAAGGCTTTCTACACATTCACTTTATCCACAGAGTAGTGCTCACTGATCTGAGAGTACCAGCCTTTAAAGTCCCACCCAGGGGTTGAGAGAAGGGCAAGATGGAAAGAAAAAAAAATAAAGAAGAAAATGAAAAAATAACATTCCATCAAACAAATATGGTTGTGTAAAGGGTATTTACCCTAAAATAGCAAAAAGGAAAGTAGTATTTGGCATTGTGATTTTTGTCTTGTTTTATCTTTCTTTTCTTTTCTTTTTTTTTTTTTTTTTTTTTAAACAAAGGTGCTTTCAGTTAGCCTTTTAAAACTGTTTTTTTTTTTTTCCTGGCACAAAAAAAAGTGCTACAGCAAGCATGGCGAGCCATAAATGTTGTCAAAAATTTCATAAATAATTCCTCACATAGCACTATCTTCTAGGCTAGATGCATTAATGTTTTTCTCTGGTGTCACAAATCGCTGATCTGTTTCCATTTAGTGAGTATCAGTACAGAACATATACGAACAGATACACAGGGACATCCTTCTCCAACAAAACACTAAGCGAACAAATATTCTGAATATTATCAAGCATCAGCTCTATGGAAGAAGTTTTAATTTCCTTAACTGATGAATTCAGGGAATGAAATGTCTGTTTCGGCAGCGGGGTCACGTCTATGATGATGTTAAACCGTCTGACATAAGTCGAATGTGAACACCGAGTTATACAGACTTGTCATCTCCAGTGTTGCTGACACAAGCAGATTATGGAAACACACCAGAGAGATCATTTACAGTGAAGATAGGTACAGTAGCAGAGCACCCACAGTCACAGTAAACAACATCCTGAGGATATTTAACATTTTATAACACAGTGGAATGGAAAGTTGTCTTGTTATAGATTAAATAAGCACAAGGAAGAGTGGCCTCTTAGATGAATCAACCAGATACACATTAACTGCATTTTATGTAAAGCATCAACATTTTCATTTACACAGGGTTCGTCGGAGCTCACGTCTGACTGTTTTAAGGGACACGCCACCATTTTTTGCTCAGAAAATTTCATCATAATTGCCATCAATCAAATATCCCCAAAGGAGCAGTTGGCAGGAAAGCAAATTTCCAGGAGTCAGATTTGATGCCTGTAGGTCATTATAAAGCTACCGCCATCAGGTGTTCAGTCGGAAAGGGGGCGACACAGCTCCTCTAAAGCTCACTGATTAACATGTTTAAACACTGTTTAATCTGTACAAAACCAGTGTAAAAATGACAAGTAGTGGTTTTACAGGACTTTATGTACCAGATTATGCTGTGTGCTTCCCAGGCACAGAGACACAGAGTCCAGAGGTTGTCAGGCTCCCAGCAGAGACTCCTACATGTTAATGAGCTTAAGAGTTCAAGGCAGATTTGGCTACCTTTGGACAGAGCCAGGCTCTACATTTCCCCTCAGTTTCCAGTTTCGAGGTTAGGCTAAGCTAACTGGCTGTTGGCGATAGCTTCATATTTTAGTGTAAATACGTGACTGGTATTGCTCTCCTCGGCTGCCTGTCTGTTAAGTTAGAAGCCTACATTAGCCATACTGAAATAAACTGAAGCTAACAGCTGTACGCAAGCACATTCTTATTATACTGAAGGATTTACTGCTAGCTAATGGTGGCTAATGTTAGTGCATTTCACTGTAAATACTGTGTAACCGACATCACTGAGTCCACTCAACATACACATTCTGGGATTTACTTTGTGCTCCAGTGCGTGTCTTTCATGTAGCATTGTTACATTTGAATCACAGATCTAAGCATCTGATTTTATGAAAAAATAAATCATTCTTGATCTTTAAAAAAAAAACAAAAAAAAAAAAAAACACAGAATCCCCTTTAATTATATACCTGCTGCAAACTTATTGTTATGATCATAGTAATTCCAAGTAGAGAAAGCATTTCTTAATCATAGCATAAAGATTCTGGCTGGAAACGACCTATGTCCTTTGCTTTATTTGTAAAATATGATTGGTATCATGTATTTTTACCCAAGAGTAAGCATTATTTTATATTTTACTTGTATTGTTTCTGGCTACCTGGCTAAATAAATGTGTATGACAGTTTAAAAATCTTGCAGCAGATGAAACTTTTCCTTTTTAGAGGACTCTGGAAGTACTCTGAAAACAGCAGCAGGTGTTATTAAAGAACATTCTGGGTTTTCAATCGAAAGATCAACAGCTTTCTAGGCTCTGTGACTGCAATGTAATGACAATTCATGACAGAGTCAAACTGGAAGAAGCATTTATGGATGATCCACTCCGAAAAATATGTGGCAGAGGCTTGCTTTAACTTTACCACACTCGACCTGTAACGATTTGGCCTTTAACCTCCAGTGTGGTCCTTTAATTTCAAAATGACCTCTTAAAGAGTCACTGTCTATAAGATGCCACTAATGACGGGCTCATAATTTCAGTGTAGTTCATGTCTGATCTTAAAGTCTCAATAAACACTAAATTTCACATTGATTACGGATTTGACAAATAAAGCTAAACATGAAAGATTTATTTTAAATTTGCCATTACTTTACACAACGAACAAACCACCAACCCAAATGCTGCCTGACCAAACAATGTCCCTTTGACACCGTTAGGTCATCATGTTCTTCAAGCTCATAGATATAAACAGTTCTGGTCCTGTACATTACACACAACAGTCTGAGCAGATGTTCCAGAGATGTGAAGTCGTGCAGTGTTCTGACGTATCACAGTTTGTCTTAAATGTACGACTGGGAAAGACAATCATTTGTTGCTTAAAGCTGACTAAACAATCCGTTATCCGTCTGACTGAGAGTCACGGAAGACATTAAACAGAAAAAAAACGGACAAAGCGGGACTCTGTGTGACCAGTAAGCACCAATGAACAAATGCCAGAAAATGATTTGGTGACAGCAGAGGTAAACTTTTCAACAGGCCTGCGCAATGCGAGGAAAATCCGTGATGTACGCTAATATTGTTCAGTATCGCAATCACCATATGAACTGTGATAAATATTGTAAAGTGTGCATATTAGCTATACAATGCCTGTGCTTTTCTGTTTTAACAAATACATGAACACAGACTGCAAACGTTTTGGATGAAAAAACAAATGCAAACGTGTTTATTGAGCATGGACACTGCGCTAGCAGCTAGTGGGGCTCTGGTTGGCTGAATGGTGTGAAGGCATAGGTGATAAGTGATCAATGGTTTGCATGCTGAGTGTGAATTGCATCTTAAAATCTTAAAACATCTTAATCGTAACATCTTGGTGGCGGGCTCCAGAACAAGTCATAAGCCCCTCCACCTCCATGTTAGCAGAGGGGACATGGACCAAACTAAAAACTCAAAGGTTTCTGTCATTTTACATAGTTCATTTAAGAGTTCATTTTACTGATAACTGATTTAATGCTATAAAAACTTGATACCGACTTGACTTGATGACGTAGCTCCACTGGCCAATCACTACTGCACACAAACTGGCTCCAAACGATGTCACCAGTGCACGATATTTTGCCTTCACTTTTGCACAGTGGGAGGAAGTGGACGTGCATTCCACATAATGTCAAATGGTAGGAACCTTTGTGGCGGGTGTCCCCTCCTCATTCACCACACACAGGTGAACTACAAACCATTAAGTTTCACACTCTTTGTGAGTAAGTAATACTTTGAACTTCCTCTCCCTGTCACTTTCTGAACAGTGTTTTTCATTTATCTTTGTACAATCTTTGTACAACAGGCAGCCAGTTATGTGTCAGCTAAAACCACCTCATGTCTGGTAGACCTGATGATTTAAAACATTTTCTTGGCAAGAGGCTGTGGATTAAGTGGTACAATACCTGACACGTGGACGCTACACGACTGTAATGGATAAAACAGAGGCTACGCCGGTTCTTCTCAACCCTGTTGTATAATTCAAATATATTCAGGGGCACGTCTAGGATTTTTAGGGAAAAAAAGGAAAATTTCACCCACGAATTCTTCACCCTCACAGGACACTGTGTCACCACACTATAACAAACAAACAAACCTAAAACGCCTTTTCCCCACTCTAACTGTCAAACTGGATTACGGGTAGCACTTCACTCACACACCAATTGCTTTCAATTCTTCTCAATAAGTAATAATGAGTATTAAATGTAGAGCCAAAAGTTACTGCATGTGGACCCTGACTTCCTGATGAAGAACACGACCCAACACAAAATCGGTTCAATCCAAAAAAAAGTCCTATTTGTATATTTACATATTCTGTACAGCATTTCACCACTTACAATGAAGGTACAGACCATTAATTACTGAGAGAAATGAAACTCAAACCTTCATCTTGTGTCTCCTGTGGTAAATTTACCAGCCAGTTTTATAGGAAAAACAACCAAAACCAACATAAAGGCATATTCTGTTATATTAAACTTTATCTCATAGAATTATTCCTCTAATTTTCACATAGCATTATTACATTTTTATTTATTTATTTATTTACTCTTTTTGTCTTTGTATGGCCATCACTATCAAATGCAGGGGCATGTGTTACATAAATGGAAACTAACCAAATCATCAAAGTGAATGTTCACATGAGATTTTGCAGGAGAAATGCTGAATATTTTTACCAAATGAACAGAGCTCGTAGGCTTGGACAGTGGTTTTCGGTATCATGGTCACACTGTCCTGTTCTCAAATAAATTAACAATGAGTGCATTTATACTAAACCTGATCAGACATCCGCCTGTGGCCGACTGTTTGAGTGTGGGCACGAAGCACAAAAAAAATGTCTGATAATAAAGATTGCGTGTCAATCCCCTATTTTGGTCTTTTCTGGGGGAAATCAAGTGATGATGAAAAACACAAATGATGTTTGGCAGAGATTAGAGGGGCTTTGCATGCTCCAAAAAATATTCATTAGCAAGAAAACCAAAGGGATATCTTGGGAAAAGGAAAAACACACACACACACACACACACACACACCTCTTATCGTATCCAAATACCAGAGTGTTGTTTTAATGTGTGTTCATGACCCTCACCATCAGGTAACGCAGACTGTGACATCAGGAGGTTCCAGACAAAGTGTAATCCCACCGGCGGGCGTCAGGAATAGAAAAATAACCCGTCTCTGTCTCCTCCATCCCACCAGGTGTGTGGATGGGCAGGTGTTCCATCAGTACAGTGGTGGGGGTGATGTGTCAGAAGTGGCAGGGGGCTAGAGCGTGATGAGGTCTACCAGGTTGCCCTTGGGTGGAGTCATGCTGTCCGGGAAAAAGTTGACGAGTGTGTCGAAGAGCTGCGTCCGCTGAGCGTACGTCTGGTCAACATCCGAGAATCCTGAGAGAGAGAGAGCAAGTTCAGGAAGTGCGCGGTGATGAGTTCAATGTGAAATTAATAATCACCAATATCGACTGTAATGAAACATTTTATTGTGGCAAGGTTTTCAGCTATATCGCCAAGCACTAGTAGAATGTAGTGTAGGCAGTTAATTTACTTTTCCTGTGCAGTCACAGTTCTTCAGTGTGAATCTGGATTTGATTTCATTGTTCAAATTCTGCTCAGAACATCCCAACATGTGCCATAGATGACTTGCACGCTAAAAGAATGATTGCTAAAGTGAAACACAGCAGGCAGCTCTTAGCTTACACTGAACTTCATCTAAACCTTGTTGTACCTGGACGTACAGGTAGAGCCGCAATGTTTAGTCTGTTAAAGTCAGTTGGACAATAGAAGCAATCTGAAGACATCACTTTGGGTTCTGGAAAGTTTTTTTTTTTTCTCTAAATTTTGACATTTTATAAATAAAATGATTAAATGATTAATTGTTAAAATAATGAACAGATTAACTGAAAATGATAAATATTGGCTAGTTGCAGCCCTGCATACATGTAGGGTTCAGTATGAACAGGAATCAGGTTCTTACCCAGAGGGATGAAGTCAGAGCTGGACTTGAAGAGAGCCGAGGGCAGAAGCTGGAACTGGAGCACAAAGCAAACGTCTGAGACACTTTGACAAGAGATGGTACTGAACAAACAAACAGCCACAGCAGATGGAGCTGCTGCGTACACATGATCAGACAACCAGCTGGACAGATGGAGGTTTTTTAAACACCTTTCCCTCTCCAATTGTGTTTTCTTCTTCAGCTCTCTCCATTTTTAACCTCTATCAGTTTTATCTTCTCTTCCCTCTCTCACACATAGTTATCTATTTAAGTCCTTTCCTCTAGCAAAGAATCTCAAAAAAAACAAACAAACAAATGGAAACAAAACACAAACATTAAAATCCAAACTACGGTAGTTTAGTACCTCTTTGGTCTCATCAGGGTCTGTATGGTCCACCGTCAATGACAGGTCATTCTGCAGGTACTTTAGTGCATTCAGTGGCTCTGATTGGGCTTTCTCCTCAAACCTGGCCAATCAGAACACACTGATAGTAAACATGTGTGCACAGTGGGGCTGCAGTTACAACATAAAAACACTAGATGGCAACAGACACAAAGAAGAGATGATCCCACAGCTCAGGAGTCAGATTTCCCATTCTGATCCAGTTGGAGGGTTCCACAGCCTCTCTGTGACTTAGCGTGACCTTATTACATTACATAATCAAGTCAAAGGTCTTTTCATGGCACAAATCCACTTTCTTCTAAAATGTTCATTTTCAATTAAAAGAATAAGCTTCTACTTTTCCATTCTGATTATTTGGCAGAAAGTAAGGTAAAAGGTGTGGGATTAACCTCACAATGTTCCAATATGTGTCAACATTCATCATTTATCCTGTCAACCTGGATGAAACCTTCACCAAAAGGGCTAAGGATACATGAATCCTACTTTTTCTTTTTCATGACAGCAACAATTAGACACAGTGTACAAACAACTGATCTGATATCAGAGCTTTCCTTTTGATGAATTCTAAATCTCAGTGTGTGAAAGTGATTAAGATTGTTTTCACAGAGAATACAGTGATGCAATGCTCTGTGGTATTTTAGGAAAAGGAAGTCAGATAGAAGTAACAGCAGCAGCAGTACTAGTAAGAGTAGTAGTAGGAGGAGGAGAAGTAGTAGTAGCAGCAATAATGAACAATGCAGTGGTGTTTGTTTCTTCTCAGGTTCCTGTGGATCGTGTCTGGACCTCCTGCCTTGGTCCTGCTTGACACCGACGACTGTTATTACCATCTGTTATATTTTTGCATTATTATTACTACTACTATTACTATTAATACTATCTAAATCATCTGCCTTCTAAAAGGACGTTTTGCAACACTTGCAACAGTGTGCAACGTGACACGCTGAACTAACAGAGATGTTTTTTAGGATGGACAGAAGCAGATGAAGAAACATCAACTTTCCTGACACACGTTTGCATGTTCACAGCAGTTTCATAAATGACTGAAAATTAGATAGGGGATCAATAAAGGGTTATCTCACATAATTTGTGGACCTTAAGACTGATGATTATGTTTATGATTATGTGTGAAGCAGAGGGTTACAGTTAGCTAGCTAGCTAGCTTTCAAGTGAATCGGTCACTCCTGGGCAATACACCATCTGTTTAATAATATTAGCAGTGATGCTGAACGGTATAACAAATAGGTGCATTAATAAAATGACACAGCACGTCATGAGGTGCTGGGATTCGAGAAAAAAAACAAAACTACACACCTGTATTTCCTGATGAGGTATCTGCAGTGGCGGAGCAGGTACTCCTTGGAGGGCCGACACAGTTTGAGGGACCAGAAGTCATCCAGGCGCATCTTGGGAGAACAGGACTTTCCAGGGTTCCCACCAAACAAGTAATGCACCTGGAAGAACACATGACTTAAATACTCTATTGCTCTGTGTGTAAATACACATAAGCCTGAAAAACTCCAAACTGAACTAAATCCAAGAAAATGTGCATTTTGGGACATTTGTGCTTCACTTTTGTACAGCAGGAGTTAAATGGAGACATCTCGTCCATCTTTACACATGTTAATGACCGGAGTCTTCTGATTCGATGTTAAGATTTCTGCTTGTTGAATTAAAGTCACAACCGAGGTTATAATTTCCTCCAAATTTGACTCTTAGTTCTTGTCCTCAACCCAGATTTGTGAGCATCACTAAGACATAAGGGGACATTTTTATGCAGCGCCAACAAGAGAAAATAACGCTCTGCAGGTGTTAACAGCTGTGACCAAAAAGTAGCAAGGACTAAAATCTAACAAAGATGAGCTTTGGAGTGTTACTTTTTGAGGGATTTTCAACATCTACTGTGTGTTACCTTGTGCATCTCATCATACACCAGCTGGTGTGCAAAGCGTGGACACGGCTCCTCCTCCTGCAGAGCCTTGCTCGGGTTTTCTTTCACTGCCTGATCGTTCTTATACACACATGACCTGAGCAGGAGAACACACACATTAATAGAATAAGCAGAGGAAGTTAAATTCATGATTTACCTAACATATCCCGAAGCCCTAAACGAAAAGGTGTTCAACAAATTTGGTTTATCGCACACACACACACACACACAGAGTCCTAGGAGAGAGCAACAAGCACACGTCAATTGACTAACTGGACACTGAGTATGAGAACAGCTACTGAAATCAATGTTCTGGAACAATGAGGGCGCCAGTGTGGAGTTTCCAAGGCACGTACACACACACGCGCCAACACACACACCTCGACACTGGGAACATGCAGTTCCCTCATGGAGGGCTAAGAGGTCAGGAAATGCTTTGAAATCTAAGACTCTGCAGTGCTGACATTTGTATAAAAATGTGGATGGGTGTGTGTGTGTGTGTGTGTTGTATGCATGCTATCTGGTGTGGTGAGGAGCTTTTGCTACAAAGAGCTGGTGTGTGTTAAAATTTTCCTGTGAGTGTGTGTGAATGCGTGCATGTCTCATTCTCTCTCCCACCAGTTGTTTCGGGCGATGTCGTAGATCCAGAAGGAGTTGCGGACGTTCTCTTCGCGTTTCTCCTTGTCCTTGCTGAGGCCCGACAGGACGTGGATCTCGTTGAGCTCGGGGTCGATGGTGGCTCTCTGGGTAAAACCCGTCATCGGCACTTTAGGCATAAAAAAAAAATCCAAACAAAAAACACAGAATTGAGAAATCAACAGGGAGTACAACTCAGAAATAAAAACATTTACTTCTTCAGCAGATATGACTCAACTGAGATAATGTGACAATGTTTACAAGTTACTCAGGTCAGTTCTTTGTGTTAGCATGGAGGACAAAACATGAGTCAGACAAGCTCCTCTAATGATAAAACTTCCTTTAGGCTACAGTGGAATTAAAACTAGAATTACTGCTTTGCGGCTGTTTGCCTCCACCAAGCAGTCAAGTTGCAGTTTATATCCGTGTCCGTCCTCACTCAAACACGGAAGAAAGGAATTTTTTGGGGCGAAGTTCAGAAGCGATCACTACATTAACATGTACAATTTCAAAAACATGTCGTCTTCACCAAGAGACTATTTTTACAGAGGAGTACAAGGGGCTGATAGACAGTTTCATCACATGGAGCAATCAATCTCCCAAAGTTCAATTTCACCAAAACCAATGAGCTTGTGATGGACTACAGTGTTTCAAATATGGTTTGAAGATTAGTTTCACCAACTCAGCATCTGGCCAAATGTGAAATATGCTCACAACGTACCCCTCTCTTCCAGAGTTACGATGTTGGATACTGTACAGAAAACATTATGAGGTCACTGTGAAGTTGACCTTTGCTCATTTGGAAATAAAAGGTCATCACTTCATTGTTTAATCTGCTTTGATATTTCAGTGAAATTTTACCATAATGAATACATGAATGCATGACTTACAGCTGAAATGTGTTTTGTCAGATCACAGTGACCTTTGACCAGAGACAAGAGAATTCAGGAGAGCGTGATGGACGAACAGTTCAAAAATGCCTCTGGCTACAGCTGTTGCTGTGACTGAAAAACAAAGGCCTCTGGAGGACGTTTTTGCAAAGGGGGAAGACCCAATGACGACGTAGCAGAAGAGTCTAACACTGGCCAACAAAAAGAAAGCTGCATATGAAAGAAAATATCAAGAGTCCTACTTAAAATACAGATGCATTGCTCCAAGCCTGCTCTGTATAATATGTGGCAACCGGCTATCCAACAAAACCATGAAGCCTTCAAAACTGCTTGGTCACATAAATATCAAGCACCATGCATTAAAAGACAAGTCTTTGGAAGTTTTGAAAGGAAAAAAACAAAAAAAAAAGAAAAAGAAAAACAAGCTCAGGACTCCCACTGACTGTGTTATGGTGAGTTGTATTTATTATGGGCATGAGCAATGACTGGGCAGTGGAAAATTGTCCAACATGAATGGTCCATGTTGCAAAATAGATTGAAAACTGTTGGTTTAAGAGATTGCACACAGTTACTTTAAGATAAAATATGTAACATTTCCCCAATAAATTGTCTAAAAACAACTAGACCTTTGTTTTATATTTTTTTGAGTGGTATGCCAACATTAACAAATGTTTCCAATAACATTCAAACAACTGACTGTACATAAAGATGAAGGACATGACACGGGACAATAATTATACGTGATACATTACGATATACGGTATAGAACATTAGCTTGGTCATTAACAAGTCAGCCCGCATCACATCAGATTTTCACTGGCGTGCTCTGACAATGAAGGCACAACTCCCACACAGCCCCATTATGTCATCAAACTATGTCTTCTGTTGGTTTTGTTTCGATTGAAAGACCCCGAGCAGCAGTGGTTAACAACTGATAAGCCATCTATCCATTTTCTAAAACGCTTCTCCGTGCAGGGTCACAGGGGGTCTGGAGCCTATCCCAGCTGACTACGGGCAAGAGGCAGGGTACACCCTCGACTGGTCGCCAGTTAATCACAGGGATGACACACAGAGACAGAAAACCACACACTCTCACACTCACACCTAGGGGCAATGTAGAGTAGACAATTAACCTCATGTGCATGTTTTTGGGATTGTGGGAGGAAGCCGGAGAACCCGGAGAAAACCCACGCAGGCACAGGGAGAACATGCAAACTCAGAGAGGGAGAGCAGGATTTGTATCTGGAACCTTCTTACTGTGGGTTGACAGCAAGGAGGTTCTGCTGCACCATCACAACAACTGTGGCATCCAGTGCTACAACATTTCAGCTTCCATTTCTTTTGGGGACTGCAGGAATCAACATGGCAACTCCAGCAGCACCAAGAAACGGAATCAGAAGTCTCACCAAAGAGCCTCACAAGAATTCACTTAAATGTGCATATAAATTTAAATGTTACTTGATGCTTGATTGTATGTCACAAATAAAAGTGTGTCTCCACTGATTAAAGACTAACACAATATTCTTGGTCCTAATAAAATCTTAAGAATAAGAATCACTTTTATTACCAGACAGGTGTACAAGGAATTTACCCTGGGCAGGTGTCAGAGTTAAGTTAAGAATGGCCTGGGGGAAAAAGGTATGAAAAGGAAAAGTTGTTCAAAGCTCTGATGTCTCAGGGGTCTCACTTATTAAAATATTCTTAAAATTTATCCTTGATCCAAGTGTCCTAATATCATTCTCAATGGTGCCAAGATGAACAAATATTCTGAGCAGAGTATAAAACATTGCTTAAGCAGGTTCTAAGAATCCTATTTATAACGCATTTGTGATCAACAAATCTCAAACTCAAATGAACAGCACCTGCCTTGTGATTTCCTCTCACTTAATAGCAGCAATAATTTGTTTCGTCAGGAGTAGCCACAGGCTAAAAGAGAAAAATCTAAATTTTTGAAGGACATTTCAATAAATAACATGAAAATGGACAGAAGGACAGACAGACAACCCAAATGGATAGCGCCTCCAGCCACGGCTGTTGCCACCGTGGAGATACAATAAGTAAAGCGAAAGAAAACTACTTTACAACACAGCAACATGCTGCCATGGTAACAAGGCCCAGCAGAGATAGATGGAACAGCACGTAAATTAAGATGGGTGTGATTGAGAAATGCTGACACACACTGTGGTTACTCCAGCAGGTCTGGGACCTGCAGTGGGTGGAGCAAGGCAGCAAAACATTGTATGGGTGGAGGTTTGATTCCCTGTGCAGGTCAACAATTACAACAATTTAAGCAGGCCTGGAACAGAAATTTTCTATCAGATAACAGAACAAATGAAAATTTCAGTACAATAAAATTGAGATAAATGAAATAAAACTGACAAACGAGATAGCTTATCAGAAACCTTTGTGTAATTAAGCTTAATCTTATGTGATATTAAGTCATGCAAGAACGGTTCAGAACAATACTAGCATGATTAAGGCTGTTTCAATCTTCAGCAGTCACACTGAAGTACTTCGTATAGTATTTTTTCCCCAATGGACTGTGCACAGAGAGGAAGAAACAAGCATGAAATTCATGATAAGCTGTAGTCAGCTCAGCGTTCAACTGACTCAGCATTAGAGCTGGATCTCTGCTGGGCTAAACTGCTGCTTTAGGATGTTTTCACACTTGGTCCCTTTCAGCTGTCCAAATGAACTCAAAGCGATTAGTCAGCATTTTCCGCACATATGTGAACACAGCAAACGAACTCAGACCCCCCTGAAACAAACCGAACTGTTAGTCTCAGTGTGGTTTGCCTCAAATCTGCAGAGTGGTTCGCTTAACCTGTGCATTATGAACAAAAAGCACTCTAGATTTACTTAGCCTTATTTTTACTGTATTGCAGCCCTTTACGCTAGCTGTAGGAAGATCATATGGCACTGCTCTCGAAAAAGCAAAAATAGAAACATGGCTGGTGAAAAGATTTCTTCAGTCACGTTTTGTGTTCAAATGATATCGGAACAATTCTATGTTGGTTTTCTTTATGTCTGTTGACTAATCTAACTACATACCACAGCAATATGGATAAGGCAAATATAGCAGCTCCCATATTGTTCAAAATGGCAGTTAGTCAAAGTCCAAAGCAGTTAAGGTCTGAGAGTTTCAGACAGACAATAGTGTGAACAGAAAAAAAAAGTCTGAGGCCCCATCAGAGCTGAAGAGACCTCAGACAGAGAGAACTGGGAGTCCTGTCAAATGGACTCACAATGTGAAAGCAAAAAGAACTGAGTCATTTTCCTGCTGGTTCACTTTAAAGGGAACCCAGTTTTTGTTTCTTTAAAAAAAAAACAACAACAACAACACCCTTAAATTCAACAAAAAGGGTAATCAAAATGGTTTTACCATAACCACGTTGCAGAAGTTGCAATTCTAACTCATCATCATTGTATATACTATCACACTATCAACCCCATAATGAGCAGGGACAAATGAGTTATATTAGAATTACAAAGTTAAAAAGTTAGATTAAAAAGTTAGCTATGTTGACTGAGCAATGCTGTCGTCTAATAATAACACATACAGTTTAAATAGTTAAAGTAGTTTTGAAATGAGTAAAGCTTGCAGCCTCAGTCAAACTACAGAACTCCTCTCCATCGACAGCTTTTTATTCTTCTCATGATGCTAACTGCATCTTCTGAAGGAATGCCTTATTTAGTTTTAAGATATAAAGACAGGAAATAGTTTTTTTTTGTTTGTTTGGTTTTTTTTTCAAAATTGCTATATAATGTATCTTAAAATCATACTTAATTTTAAATCAAATTTGGGCTGGATTTTTCCAGGTTTTAACTTTGGTCTGGTTTTTAAAGACAATGCAGTCCCCAGGAGTAAAATTAGAAAAGGAAGACTAAAAACACAGAAAGAAGAAGAAAAAGAAAACAAACATGTGCAAAGCACTGCCAATGCAGAAAGTTTAAAACATCTCTTTCTTAGAAGAGAAGAACACAACAGGATGGCCATTTATTAGGCAAACAGACAGAAACTGGTTCGTCAACAATACCTTTCAATACTAGCAGTATAGAAGTAAATCTGAGACTTTCAGAGTAAATGTAGTCAGTGTTATGGGGTAACATTTAATTATTTCATTACAATGATATCATCTAAATTAACTTAATTTGACTAAAACTCCCAGCCGAGCCCAGACAAACAGGCAGACAGCAGGCTGGGCGGCAGACATCAGTCTGAGGTTACAGGTCAGAACATGAAGGCCAACAGCACAGGATGCTGCTGTGGTGCTGAGCCCGGCCTGAGCCACAGCACACATCAACATGTGACACTGATTATGAGACACAGAGAACTGTTTGGGCTCACAAGTTCCTTCCTGCCAAAATACATTCTGTTCTGTTCTGTTCTTCCTCTCGCACACCCTTTCAACTTTTTTAAATTCTCTTTCTCCCATATTACGGTCCAGATTCTCTCTCCCCGCCTGGCTCTGATGGGACAGAGGTGAGCGAACAGCGGACAGAGGTCTATTTATACTGGGCTCGAGGTGGCGCTCAGAGTGCAGCAGTCAATCTGTCTGATGGGGGAGGAAGTGTCTGACTGCTGCCGGAGCTATTCAAGCATGCGCTCCAATCACACACATACAAACACACACACATACACATCAGCCTTGACTACCAGTGGTTAATTCAACATGGAACAAATTACAGACATTGCTGATCTTGTTGTCTTTGTTAGCAGCTGTTGGGCAGGTTAATTGTGCATTTTATAACTGTACTGAAGTGCAAAAGGCAAGCTATTATTCAAGTGTTTCCTGACAATAACTGTATCCAGCAGCATTATAAGCTCAACATGAAGCAGGAGTTTTAGATGAGGCCAGGAAGAAGCAGTGACTGGTGGGCCAAATTTGACAACAAAACTGTGGTTCATGAGGAATAGTGAGAACACTTTTGAATGTCAAGATGAGCTGATCAGCTTCAGCAAATGACTGCGTCCACATGTGAAAATGACAAAAAGATGTCCACAGAGCAGCATGGACGTAGTACAACCTGAATGGCGAGGGAAGTTGGACTATGGAATAACGGTTTCAGTTTTACGAATCCATGTCAAAAGTTTGCCAGTATTTGACAGCTTTGGTTAACTTTTGTCCAACTATTTGTGTTTAGTGTTTAGCATTAGCCTTAAGTTAAAATATTATCTTTCTTTTAGAATTCAGTGATGCAGGCAGATACAAATTAAAAATTGTACAGTAATGATATACGCTACCGACAATGTTTTGATAAAGATCAAATTATCTGGGAGGACTTTGTGAATAGCCTAGCTAATCTTTTTTTGTTTCGATTTCATGGGGGAAAAAAATGTCTTGATTTCTTTCTCGATACCAGCTCAGGTACCTGTAACATGCATTAAAAAGAAATCTGAAAGTAAGAAGAGTTAGAAAGTAAAGAGAAGCAAAAGTAAAAATTGTTTTGTAGCATTACTGTGTAACTGAGAAACCAGCTAAGCAGGGTAGACCATTTGACTTCCTGTCTGAACTGTCATGTGATATGCATTTTCAACTGAGTTAGTATGGATGTAGATTAGATGTGAAAAGGTGTGAAATTCTGTATTTAGATAACAAATCAAGAAAACATACTGACGTGGAGGTATCCTTGCACTCTGACTGCAGCAGCAGACATGTCTGCCATGAACACAAGTTGTTATTTTGGCTGATGGAGCCACAGGTTTAAGGTAAACAATATCTGTGGAGCTGCAGGGCAGCTAACCAAAATCACACAACCACAGGTTTCAGGTGGTGGTATGAAAATGAAACTGCAAACAAGAACAAAGGGAGTATCTGACATGCATTGGAATGATTGTTACTATGAGTTTAAAAGAAAAAAGTAGAGCAAAGTTAAAAACAATAAGCCAAAAGAGAAAAACAGATTCTTGTACAGGATGAATAATAAAATACCCACATAACAAGTATATGGGGATTTAGCAGCTTATTCCAATATACAGTATATTCCATACGGCACGTAAATGTACAAAGAAGTCTATGCATTAATCTGAATCTGTCTTTTTCTACAAATGTACGACACAGCTGTCACAATTGGGGCCTTGTCAAAGTCGTTGAAATCCTTACACTTGCTCATTTTTTCTGCTTCCAACTCATCAACTACAAGAACAAAATGTCCACTTGCTGCCTAATGTATCCAACCCACTGCCAGGTGCCATTGTAACAAGGCAATCAATGTTATTCACTTCTCCTGTCGGTGGTCATAATAACATGGTTGATCCAGGTATGGACTTCGTTAAAACGAACAAATCTAAAGTGAAGGTAATGCGACTTGAAACAGAAAGTAGCTGCCCAATGTGATTGAGCAGATAAGATTTTCTTTATTGTCCCCCAATGGGGAAATTCACAATTGGCATATGGAAAACTCTGAAATTGCAACTTGACTTAATTTCTGAAGAGAATGTGAGGATGTGAATGGCTGAAAATAAATGGCAAAAAAAAAAAAAAAAAAAGATTATTTCAGCTAGGAGGAAAGGAAATAATCTCACTGTTTGCTGATGACTGAAAGTTACAGTTTAGCCAGCTGTTATGTTCCTAAAGGCTTACTGTCGTCCGAAATGTAGTTTCCTTGTTACTAAATTAAATAAATATACCAAACATTAGGTTATTGATCACTGGAATCACTCTGTGGTCATGGGGTTAAAGTTTGACTTGATACAGAATTTTCCCTGCATGTCACAGTCTTCCATTATTGATTTTGTTATTTATAAAAGAAGACCGACAGACTGACAGCCCAGCCACCGTGCCTTTATAAATCAACAGACACTATAAATCTGGACAAAACTTACCCATGCCCGAGTCTTTCTTGGTGCCATCAGATATGATCTCTACATGGTCACCGTCCACATCGTAGCTGAAAAAATCATTAAGGTACGTCTTTGACCTCTGACCTCCGAACACGTACAGGTAACGATTTCTCTGTTGAAGGAGAAAGACGTTCAGGAAACAAACATGGATTTACATTCAAGTCAAGATTGAAGGGGTATGCTCAGACAAGCAGACTGGACCCACAGTGTGAAAGAGCATGCAGTGTCCGATGCGGGACTGGACGTCTTCTGGCCCGGCGTTACAGGAGTCTTCCCGCAAGAGGCTCCACGTTCCGGCCTGACAGTGGTAGGCGTAAAGGCCGCTGAACTGCGGCTCTGACGTCCGACTGTCCTCCACACTGCCGTTACACGTCAGGATGCGACCACCAAACGTGTAGATCATGTGCTTCTCCGAGTCCATGCACATCTGCAGGAAGAGCAGGGAGCGGAGGACAAAGAGGACAATGAAGTTTCAAAAGAGGGTTAGGAAAGGGTAACATGATGAGTTTCTGATTTTCAGCGATTATGTGGAAGCATTAGGTAGAGATACATTACAATTTCTGATTTTCATATATATGGACTTTATCTGTTGATTAAAGGATGTTGTAGTGCTCGTTGCACTCTTTCCTGCCTCTATTTGAATTAAAAAAAACATGCATCCAAAGTCAGTCAGAACCACAAATTTTGGGAGATTTTTCCTTAAAAATAAGAAAAATGACAACTAATTATTTCCCTAAAACATTGTTGCTTAATTTACTGTCAATCGATTGTTTTTTTGCTAAATACATTTAAACTGAAAAATAAATTTAAATAAACTAAAAAAATAACATTGGAGAATGAGAAAAAAAAAATTCTTAAAAAATTGGGGTAATCACATATCATCAATGGCCGGAAATATTGCGCGATGCCGATCAGTGAATAAAATGTTGTTTCTTCATTAGTTATTATCAGAGACATTACAAAAGCACCATTAAAATGTTGAGGAAATGAATGATTGTTTTTGCTGGACTCAAAGAAAGCCAATACTCCACTGCAGTGGATGGAGCTTTACGGTCATTTTCGAGGTTGTAGTTCTTGGTGTTTCTGAACTGAACTAGTTTATACAGAGAATTGTTTCTGATACTCTGTGCACTCCATTTATATCAATGATGTCATGAAGAGTGTGCGTGTATTCAGAATATACTCTGTCAAAAATCCAGAGTATTTATAGTAGTATATACAAATTTCACTTGGCAAGATGGTCAACCACAGCAAAATGTTCAACTGCGTTCAGTTTTCCAGCTGGGGGAAGTGAAAATGAATTCTAGCTACCTGGTGGTCAAACACCAACTTTGGTCCCCCGTCAGCTGACGTGTCCTCGCTCAGTAGCGTCCAGGTGTTTGCATCGATGTCATAGCGGTAGAAGTCACTCTTCAGAGACTTGCTGTTCCTGACGCTGGAGTCCAGGTATCGGCCCAGCGTGTAGATCTGACGCCGCTGAGAGTCGATACACATCTTGTGGCACGAACGAGCACTTGGACCACTCTGATAGGTACACAAGAGTCATGATGGAAGAAGTAGCATAAAGATGTACTTAGATACACTTCACCACTGCGCAGAGACATTCATAGATGTTCGGCTATTTTCAAGGATAAAATTAATGTCATAAAACAATGTTTGGTCTTGATGAGCCGCTGTAGCCGAAAACACTGAATATGCTGATGAGACCAAATGAATTATTCACAAATATTGCTCCTCAAACAGAAAACAATTCCAGGCAGTGATAAAGACTATAAATCTTACAACAAGTAAACTTAACTTCCAAACATAAACAAAATCAAAACTTTTACCTGAATTCTATCTCTAGTCAAAAACGCTAACACCTGCTCTACCAGCTGGTGTACTTGGGTAGAACTTGGCTCAAATTTGAGCCAATATTCTCTGAACTTGTAACTCCTATACAGATATACCGAAAATGTTTGGAATGTAATGGTGTCTTCTCAGTAACAACACGCGTTTGCTCAAAATGTTTTCTGAGCCCACTGACCTCTTTTTCAGTGTCTCTTGAGATGCAAGCCCACTGGTTCTCCTGAACGCTGTAAGCCCAAAAGTCAGCCAGGTCCTGCGTTCCGTCCCAGCCCCCAAACAGGTACACAGTCTCTGCGGGGAACAAACATTGTTCCAACAAGATAAGTTTCACATCATTTGCATTCCCCTCTGTTACAGTGAAGCTCTCTACCATCCTTCCACTTAGCAGAAAATTTTCACCCGCTAAATATTCACACTGTGTAATAAATACCGTCAGTGTGTGGAGACAAAGATCTAGCCTGGGGCGGTGGCCTTGAACTCATACATGGGTTAAAAACAAACAAACAACCACACACACACACACACAGTCTAGCCCAGTCCAGTCCTGTGACTAAATCTTTTAATCAAGAACATTTCAGTAGCTGTATAAAAACAGAGTTCAGGCGTATTTAAAGAAAATGTTTATCAGGTACTAATTACTTCTTTTTTTTTTTTGCTAGCAACCCACATAGTGACCACCAACACTGATTTTTCTGAGGGGATGGACTTTTTTTTTTATTTTCTTTTGCATGTGCGAACAGTCAGCACCAGTTTTGTTGAAATATTTACACATTTACAATACACAATACACATTTACCGTACTGAAAGCACAAACTAAAACAAATGAAGCAGCCTTTTTTTTTTCCTTTTTTTTTTTGAGGGGTTGCCTGATTGACCCACTCACAAGGACGATAATTCAGAGACAATTAAAGCGTTTTACCAAAGGGAACGGAGACATTTGATAATCAACACACAAAACATTATACAAGTAAAGGATAATTGATGAAGCTTTAAATTATTGGTATGAACCGTCAAAAACTGTACCGACTCCAGTCCCAATTTTGAGAATCAGCCAGGGAATTAATTTTTTTTTGGACATTTATTCTGGTTTGGAATGTGTCTTTCTGACAAATTAGCATTTTAAAATATTCTCACAACACATCTGGAAATTACTAACACTTGGGAACTACCCAGTGACAAGGTTTCACAAGAAGTGCAAGCTCACACCACATGATGCACTGTGATTTAATACGTCTGAATAACACGTTCGTGCTGTGTCTTTAATTACTAAGCTTTCTAGTATGTGCTGTGAAAATACAACTGTTTGGGTCAAATACAGGTCACTGAAGTTCAGGCAGATGGGAGATGTGGGAAGATGTGATTGTATCAGAGATTTGTGTAGGAGGAAATACTGTAAGTTGCACCATTACATCTACAGTCCAGAAAGTACAGGCCAGAAAACTGGGAGTTGTGACAGGCAAAAAGTATTCACCGGGTCACTGACAATGGGATTATTTTGGGTTTAGGATCAGAAAAAATGCATTTATGGCACTTTTAATCAGTTTAAGATTACAGTTTTTATATGGCTATGATTATGTGCTGTAGTGTTTTCACAAGGTCCTGGATCACACGCTTGCTAATGAAAAGGATATCGTGAACACGCATGTGCCTTCATGCAGAGGTAAACCTGTATGAACCAATCACTGGCTGAAAAAGCTGGCACTGTATCAGCACTGGGATGGGATGGGATCGGTAACATCTTGTGAATACACAGGAATTTATCATCTGATTGACTCTGATGCAGTATTTCAGCATGAGATCATAGTGCATGAATATTAGCCCAATATATAGAAATTATTTAGTACTGAAATGGGATCGGGAGAATGAAACAACCAGTGATTAAGAGCACATTCTCGAAAGCCAAGTTCTTTTGTGAGAAGCTCGAAATGGGGTCAGGAGAAAAGGTGAAGCTCAGGACAGGACTTGTCACAAAGGAATCACTTACAGACGACTGAACCGCATTCATATCCCACTGAATAGAAATTAAAGTCATACTTCATTTTTCATTTTAGTATTATTATTATATTTTTCTAGAGGCTCCATAAAGATCAAATCACATTCAGTTCTCAGTATGCATATATTGTACTGTTAATTGAAGGGGGATTGGGAGCTCGATTTACAGGATCAGGACAGAAGACAAATGTAAAGAAAGAAATAACTTTCAAAGCCTAAACATTAAAAAGGCAAGCACTGTGTTGAGATACAGCATCTGCTGTTTGCAAAGTTCCAAAACAAACAGAACGCACAAAAAAATAATTATGACCAACTGGAAAAATGGCATTAGGAAAAAAGTGACCGGATGGGGATGAGAGCGGTGACAAAGGAATTAGAAGCCTAAACTGAAAGTATTAATCTCTGCTGTTGCAGTTTTGCTGATGTTATGTTTAGTCAGGCAATCAAATGAAACAACTAGCTTAAAGAAAATTACAGATTTGTCCAGGTTTGAACAAAGCTGGAAACACAAAACAACAGGTCTCGTCATTTTTTCGATGAACATACACTGCCAATAGAGGTCAAACTACTGTCAGATAAATGGTGAGTCTGCCACTTCTCCTCCCTGACCAGAGATAACCATTATAATCACTCTCCTCAAAGTCACCAGACTCCACTACAAAAAACAAGATTTATTTACTTTACAGATCATTGTTAAACACACTTCATCCAAAGTCAAACAAAATAAAAGTGTTCAAAATGGTCTTTGTTATTCTTTCCGACAATCACCAACTCTGGTTTGGTCGAAATAAACTCTTACTTCACCAGTTAGGCACGAAATTATTCTGGCTCTATACGCCGTTTCTGCCCACTGTACATTAGTAACATTTTCATTTTGATAAAGAATTGTTTCTTTGATCTGTCAAGTGAACAAAGCTGACATGTAATGTAACTATTAGCTCACCAACTATTCTACTAATGCTACTCACCTAAAACATCAAGTAAAATATACTTTGGATTTGGATACGCTTAGCATTGAAATAGGACAAAACAGGTGACACAAATCATTTAGGATATCCTGTATCAACTGCCTCCATCAACTACTGCTACAGAGAGGTCAGTGTGTGCGGACCGAGACACAAAACAGAGGGATGCAATGCCGTCTCTCAGTCCTGAGACACTGCATCATTCTTTCTCACACATACACGCACAATGCAGGCTTTTGTATTTCAGATAGCCAACGGGGAAGCACACAACTAGCAATGTCGCCAGATACAGGGGGAAAAAAAGAAAAAAAACAATAGTTATGTGTCTCTGTCAAAACAAAAGTCACGATTTATGTCCTCTTAGAAGAGAAATGCCCTCCGGCCAGTTTTTTTTTTGGGAGAAGGGCTGGAGGTGGAGGGGACGAGGAGGGAGGGTTAATTTGATTAAACAGTAATAGAGCTTTGTGTTCTAAGTCTCTGTAGGAGGATATGAGTCATCGCATTGGTTAAACAGCCTAGTCATAATACTGGCTGCGTGGGTCTTACCAGTCTGGACGTCAATGACCATTTGATGTCCTCCCCTCATCCCTGGCCTGTTGTCGTCACCATCACCTGCAAAGAGGGTGGGGTGAGGTAGAGAAAAGGACGGTTTGTGAGCGTGGGAGGTGGAAGATGATGCAGAGGTAAAACAGAGAGAGGGGATAATGTGGAATGGGTGGAACGATGGGAGGAGCAGAGGGTGGAGGAGACAAACAAAAAAAGGGAAGGCAACACCGCTTTAGCTACAAGGCCACAATGCTTTCACAGCGTCGTGAAATGTTTAACAGATCGGGAACAATTCCCACTTGAATAGATGATCTCACTGTTCATGTCGTCTCGGTTGATTTCTTGGGCGCTTGTACCTTTGTTGCATTTTGGGATGATCTGACTCCACCTGGGCTTGTACTCCTGCTGGCTGATATACTGGTTAAACAAACCATCTAGCAAGGAGAGAAGAGGACCATATGGCACAATCACCATTAAAGCAAGCATTAACCAGACATAAAGGACCTGTCTAATCGCCCTTCAAAAGTAAAAATAAAAAAAAGACTGTATTGATCTTAAACTCAGCAGTATCCTGAAACGTTTTAAGGCACAAGTACAGTACCTCTTACAGCTTTGTCTATAAGTTCTTCACAGGCATCAAAGTCTCCTTGCAGCACCAGTCGGTCGTGCAGGTGGGTGAGCATTGGGTGCTCCAGTGCTATCCGAGTCTTCTTCTGCAGTGACTCGAAGGCCTCTGTGTAGTTATGCTGTCGGAAGTGCTTGAGGCAAAGGCGGATGGCTTCCTGTTCTCTGTACTGAAAGGACACGATGGAGAGAAAACAGGTCTTGGCTTTAGAAAAAAAAACAAACAATACTAGTAAAAATAATTCCACAAACACAACCCATTACGGTAAGTGTTTACTTAATACTGAAGTTTAATTATATTAAGTTCTTTTAGTTGTTGTGTGTCTTAAAATTTAGGAATGTTGGCCAATACTATGAAAAGAAGTCCCGAGTTGTAATAAACACCTCTACTTAAATCTCTCCCTTCAGAGCAATGAAACTGTTGTTTGGATGTAGGACTGTAATTGTATCCCACTGAAAAAAAGATCAAACATTTTTTTTGGCCTAAAATTATCTCATGCTTGGAAAGTCTAGCACAACATGAACAAATGAGTTCCATTTGTAAAGCTGCATTGTACTGTGCTATAAATAAATGGCATGCATGAGTTCGGATTAAGTTCATCTTGATCAACTAAATTTAAATGGGACTGAAACCGGGAACGTGGGATGACAAAAGAATAAAACTTTTCCCAGTTCATGTGCTACTGCTGAGTCCATGTGGCTCATTTACAATACCTGCTTTGTCTGTAGTTAAGCTAACTCCAAGCAAATTCAATGTTATCACAACAGTTTGATGAAAGAAAATGTATCTTTAGTGGCTTGTGTGTCTCAAACCCCAAAGCAACCATCAGGTGCTTACCTTGCTGTACCAGTTAAGGCAGGGCTGCACTACGTCAGGGTCTTCAATACCATGCAGTTCAATGTACCAGATGCTGAAATTAAAACTAGGACCCCAAGACATCAGAGGCACTGAGACACAGAGTAAAGACAGACAAAGAGGACAACGGCGTAAAAAGACAGAAGCGTTTTCACCATGTGTGTATCAGAACCAAACCACATCAGCTCTCACCTATTTTGACAAATCTGCAGGGAAACATCTGCTCATCAATCTTGTGCTTTAAGGTGAACGTTTCCTTATTGTAGTCATTCTTAAGGCCACTGGAAGAGAAACAAAAGCTCTTTGAAAAATTATGTTACAGGGCTGAGATGCCAACTGCACCCATATGTGGGGAACTTTTGGACAGTCATCTAAATCTGGCAGTTAACAAAATACTGTCATGTTGGCAGCAACGATTTGTTTTCAGCTTTAACAAACAGGCCATGTGGTAACGTAATAAAACTGGAGGATTAACTGGATGCTGTGATCCAGTTACTGAGAGAACCTTCCTGCACTCACTGCAGGTAGTTTCCACCAGCACTATTGCAGAAAAACATGAACAGAGCATCAACATCTTGTAAAAGACAGTGTGTACATGCAAGAGTAAAATATATTCTAGAAATTCTCGGGCATCACCAGAGCTGACACATAAATGTAAATGCAGCATGTGTAAAACAATATAATATAATCAAAATTTTATAAAATGAAGGCATAAATATCCTTTCTTCTACTTTCACACAATACACTTTAACCAGGAGGATGTGGTTAATACAATACAATAAGTTAACTCAAATGTATCCAATTATGGCTAAAGATTGCAATTTTGCCTGATTCCAATAACATTTCTGTGCACAGCTGTAAATATAGGAAAAGTCCTGTACATTTTGCTCATCGCCGCCATCAGAGCTAAAGATGCACATATCCGAAGTTTCCCACCATGTTCTCATAGTCAAGAGTATCCTTATGTCAAGTACCAACCTGATGGCTCACAATGACGCAATAAATGTAAGCAGAAGAGAAAATAGTTCATTTTTAAGTGCCCTAATTAAGCAACTGTATTTAGTGTGGCTCAGTCACTACAAAACCTAGATCAGTCAGCCAACAAGTAATTATTGTAACTTCTGCCTTTGTTTCCATTGTTCTCCCTCCACTGTGGAGACACGTTCCTGGATGGTAGGACTGTGTATTGGCAAAAACATGCCAATACGATACATATCACGATACAGGGGCTGTGATTCAATATATGTTATATCTATATATCTATATATATATCTATATAGATATCTATATATATATATATATATATAGATATATATACCGGTATCTATATCTATATATATATATATATATATATCGATATATATATATATCGATATATATATATCTATATATAGATATCTATATATATATATATTATATGTTTTTTGGAGAAACATGAAATCTGAGAAAAAAAAGTTTGTTTTAATTTGCAAATCGCAACAGTGGGATCTGCATTTATATTGATGAGTCTGTAAAATTCGACAACAGAGCACTAATCTGTAATCTGAGCAAAATAAAAAGGAAACTACTGTCTATATCATGTATATAATAAAACTATTAAATCAATACTGCACTTTTGAGAATCAACACACTAAGACAGAACATCATCACAATACTTAAGTGTACTGACATTTTCTTACAGCCCTCAAATAATGTTCAAATTGTTCAAGTCGCGAACCATTTTTGCCACTAAGCAGCAGAGCGGCATGTCCAAAAGCTATGCTCTATGTCAAGAATTGATTTTCTCTTGAAAACAATATTGAAAGCCAAGGAAATTTTGCTGCATCCTGCAGTCTCTTCTCTTTGCTCCATCCTGTTTACCTCCTCCTGCAGATGGAGCTCTTCCACTCGTTTACTTATATACTGAAAGTCATTACATGACAATGTGGAAGAAGGAAAATTAAAAAAAAAAAAAAAAAAAAAAATCAATAATAGTTGGACTCTTTCCCTCTTATGTATGTCCCACGAGTGAACTCTATTCACTTACTCAACAGTGCATAAAAATAATGCTTGCCCTGGCACCAGCATTTCAGTTTACGTACATCCAAAATGTCCCAGTTTGTAAAACACTTTGGAAATACAAAGCAGAACCTGGAGATAGTGTCTCACAGGGACTCACAAGTTGTTATGTTCCTTAAGTGACAAAATGCTTTTAGGATCAGAACTGGCTCTAATAACAATCTGGTAGACACAGAATCAATGCTATGAGACCAGGTAAAATAAATATATAATATAGTATCAAAGTAAACATGGAAGCTGTTCTCAGACTGTAATAATGACAAAAGAATAAACAGGCACAACTGGCATCAAGCAGTGACAACCCACCTGGACAAAAGCTCTGTCATATTCTCTTCACTCATCCCACCAAACACTTTAAACTTCTTCAGGTTGCAGACGTGCGTCTTCTCATACTTCCCGAAGGTGATGCTCTGAACAACTGCCGGCCTTTCCAATTTCAAGATTAAAAACTGAAGGAGAGGAGAGCGATAAAGAGAGGGGAAACATGAAACACACTGAAAGAAAACAGCAAAGTTATGATGCAATTAGTGTGTGCTGAGGACTGTAGGAAATTGCTTGTGTTTATGGCAGTGCAGCTACTGTTAAAAGATTTTCTCATTATCTAAATGAGTACAATGGGGTCATTCTACTGCTCCAGGTGAGTATCTACATGTCACTGGTGCTCTAATAAGCCAGGACATTTAATGACAAATCACCAGTGGCCATTAGGCCAGACTGAGTACAGAGCGCAGGATGGACTATTGATTAAATGTGTCACTGCAAAGCAAGCATTTAACAAACCTCAGGGACCAATGTTTTCACATCCACTCATAAAAAAAAGATACTATCAATCCATGTCGTAAGCCTTGATTAATCTTGGATCAAACCTCCAGAAACACTGATGTCATTCATTAGTCCTTCCACATGAATGTCATTGCAACCTTTATCATCAATTTATTTATTTGTTTTTTAAAAAAAGGCAGGTCTGCTGACTTTTGACTCTCTTTTCAGGCATCAATCTTGTTCTTTCACCTCAATCAGTCATGAGTCAACATGTGTTAATACAACCTGATCCTTCCATCAAGCTCCTGTGATGACTCATATGTTCAAGGTCAGAATTGACAGATTTTTGCCCATAATTTGGCCCACCCTTTGTTTTCAGTGGTTGATGAAGGAGGAAGAAGCAATTCTAATCATTTGATTTTCAAGGGCTGTGTCAATGTGAAATAGGCCAGTGGTTTCTAAAGTGGGATCTGGGGATTCACAGGGGTCCTTGAGGGAGTTCCTGGGTGTCCCAAGCGAAACTGAGAAGAATTTATTTTCACTATAATTCCATCCAAAAGTAACAATGACAGAATGTATGATTATTTTCACCATGGGCTTCATACACTTAATAATAATACATCTAAAAGCAAAATTCATATTGTACATGAAACAGCGTAATAGGCTACTATGCTGTTAAAGCACAGACTGTGCCACACATCAGCATCAAACATCTGAAAGACTAACAACTGATACCATTTAGGGCTGCAACCTAAGCAATGATTTGTGATAGAGTTGGGTAGGTTTCTGGTGTTGCTGGCCAAGTGTAGTCTGGTGTACAAGCTTAAATGAGATTAATTTCATGCAACCCCACAGAACCAACATTTATCAGTTGTAGGAAGAGTGTTAGGTAGCAGTAGCCCTGTGATAGCCAATTAGCTCTGCGCAGCTCTGTGGTGCTTCCTGTTTTGTTGAGATGTACTTGACTTGACATCTGTGCACACAGTGCTGCCATGCAACTCTGACCAAGGTTCACAAAAGTGATTTTCATCAGTAACAAGCTGGTACACATTATGCTTTCTGATGTTTTACAAGCTACAATATTTTAGTATGAAGCCTATTTTTTCTGCTTTGCTTTTGATGTTAAACTTTAGAACAAAAAGGAAAGTTAAGCTGAACTGCTGTTGTGAGAAATAAAATTAAAATAACAGCGCGCCACTATTTTTCTGACGGACTGCTGTGCTGCTGCTCTCACATTCATGGGCTCAATGGGGGTCACTGCCAAGTGCAGTGCAACGTCTAGTGGTAAAATTTGTTATACTGGTTTGGACCAGTGTTTGACTTAACATCAAACAAGTTTGAAGTTTTTTTTTTTTTGACATGTACCAACCCTTATTTGATTTTTGTTGGTGTGTTTGTTCTGATTATGCGGCAAAAATCAAAGGAAAATGAAGTTAATTCTTAGAATGGAGAGACTGCAATTAGGGAATGTTTGGTATTTAATCAACTAATCATTTCAGCTCTTGCCATTGCTTGCCATCAGTGCTTTTGAAAAAAAAAAAAAAGACACAAGCAAATACCATACTGTAATTGAGTGCTTCAATAAGACAAACATGATTGAACCTGAGTTTTTAGACAATATGACATATATACAGTATAATGAGATAACTTGTGCCCAAACAATCGCACTAAGTACTGTTTGTTTTCTTATTTCTAGACATATGGTAAATACTGTGAAACTGGCGTGCCCAAGCTGGCTGGCGAGTGGTTAACCACTGTTTTGAAATACTTCATTTCCTCTTACCATCCAACGTAAACTTTCAGATTTAACCTCAAATTCAGCTTGCCACAGTGTCACTGCAGTGGTGTGGTCAAGGAGTTCAAGAAACACAACGAAAAACAAGGTTTTCACTGTATGAAGACTGTAGACACTTCAAACCTGCATACCACTGGGTGGGCACTCACAACACATAGCACAGAAAGGCTAACTACCAGTAAGGGATTTTCACAATCATTAATTAGTCATAGTGTGCAACAACTTCTTTGCCCATTAAAAACTTTAAAAGCAAACAGGCACATATTTATTATTTGAATCATAAGTAAAATTAAATTATGTCATCACTAGGAATGTCAGATGTCAGCTAATAAAGGCTTTAAAATGGAATATCAGCCTAACATGAACATTTCTGCTTATATGACAGGCTCATAAAATGACACTTTCAGCATTCCCATGCAACACAAACTATTTTCTTACTTTGAACAGTGAATATGTGTAATTTTAAAAGCACTGTATGCTTGCATTTATCAGGAGGCCATCACAACAAGAGCAGATGCAATATGTTAATTCCACAAGAAGAGAGACTTGATGTTCTCTGCAATCAGGTGGAAAAAAATATGCATGTACACTGACATCAGAAACAGACCAAAGGAGGTGGGAAATATCTGCATATCAGTCAGTGGCATACATTCAGTATTCTGCATCCCTAGTCATCGCTAAATACCACTACAAAATACATCAGTGCTAACTTTGTTTCTGTTGATCAGATCTGAACAGGTCAGTGACATGATCAGCTAAAGCCCCAAGGAGCTTGTAAAGAAACCAGAAAGATGTGGGCACTGGCAGTAACTATAAGAACGATCGCACTACATGAGACACCTGTAATGCAGACGAATGACCTCCCTGAATTTCACAATTTGTTCTTAATGCACAATTCTCTCGTCAAGCTTGTCTGGAACAGCACAGTAAATAGAAGAGACAGTTTGTGCAAAGAGTACTAGATCTACCTGTGGAGGGTAGTTGCTCTCAGAAGACCATCTGGAAGACTGATCATTAGGTTTGTCAACCAAGATATTCCTAAAAAAAAACCAAAAAAAACACACATACACACAAAAACACACACACACACACAGAGAAAATGGTAGTTTAATTTGTTCCCGCGGGCCATCACAGCAAGAGAAACTGAAGACACAGTTGACAACATAACAGGAAAGTTTCGACACAGGAATCACAACTCAGTACAGAGCAGAGCAAACATAGGTGTTTATGTTTGTGTGTGTATAAAGTAGCTGCAACAATAAATGGATTCTATAACAATACTACTGCTTATGCGGACTGTGCTAGCAAGTGCCACAAACACATTTACGTTTAAAACTAGAGTAACGTTAATTTAAGCTAGCCGTTGTTGTTAGCTAGCTAACATTCAGCAGCTACAACTAAGCTGTATCTTTAGTGCTGAACCAGCAACAGGCGAATGTTCTAAACTATGCGTGACTTCGCCTATGCATTATAGCTTTTAGAAGGGTTTGTGTATGTCGACTGCAAGGTTTGACAGCTTGTTTCATGATACCAGGTTCAAGGAGCCGGTAAACAAGCTGATTAGCTATCGTTGCTAAAGCAGTGCTGTTTGGTTAGATAACAGCAGCTAACGTTAGTTACCTACTTTAGCTCTGGAGTCCAGTTAGCTTACGTGACGTTCGATTTTCACTTACAAAAGCACCGGACTGCACATCGCTGAACCAACTTCTACTATAAGGTACTATTTGGACCACATATTTGTTTGAGGTTGGGAGAATTTCGTGAACTAGCATCTTTGTGAGGTGTTAAGGGCTGCTGATACAACACAAGCTCTTTTCAAGAAAATATAAATAAACGTACACAACGCGCCTTAAAAGGCAAACTAAGTTACTGATTAGCAACCGACTGATTTAAACATCGGAGCACAACTACAAATTTCAAACGAACATCTAGATATTGTCTTATCTCTTATTAAGAGCTTCAAAATCTTCTGTTTTCCTCGAACGTTTCAATTCATCATCCGCAACATCACTATCGGGCAGCCGAGCATAGAAACCAAACGCCCCTATCGCCCCCGACAAAGCTAAAGCTAGCAGCCTCGGATCCCAGACGAGCTAGGCCAGTCGGGCTGGCAGGAAGACACACTGGTGCACCGAGGTGACAGAAGACCATCTCAAACCACAAAACCTATTGCAAATGCAGGCCCAAAAAACGTGTGCATTACTCACTCAGGTAAATATGTAGAGGAGTAAGAGCTCCATTTAAAAACGCTGAAAGTGAGGACTCTGCTCTCAGGAACGACAGCCATCTTGTTGCAGAAAATAACAAGCCGCGGGAGGCTAGCAAGGAGCGGGCAGTGACAGCCCTTTAAAGAGACAGTACACCCTGTTTTGTTTGTTTAAAAAAAAAGAGCATAAAGTATACAAGTCAGACTGCGCATATCCATCATCACATAACATCAGGTGTTCATATTATATCTCCAGACTGATCTACTCGTTTTTAAAAATTGTTTAAAAAACCTAGAGATGGAATTTAAGGATTTGGCGGTATTTACAGATTGAAAAATACATTGGAATTACATTTGCACTTGACAGTAAACAGTAGTGTTTCTAAACAGAAACAATGTACACATATTTAGGCCATCCACAGTATATACTGGAACGTAGGCAAATTAACCTGCTCTGAGGCTCCTGGACATATTAACACATTTTCACATTTTTTGACCTTGTAAGCTAAAAAATATAGTGAAAAATAAAGGTGTTTGTCAGATTTTGACACAAGAACACTGTTCAAGAAAAGGTCCTAAAATAGGGTAATAAAGCAGGAGCCACCATAAGACCAGTGTCATGTACAGGGATTAGCTTTAGTAGCTCATAGAGACAGACACAAAGACAGCACAATTGTTGTGTTGTGTCCCATCCTTTAAAAACACCTGTCTGGGTGATCTCAGTGTTCATAGAGAGCTTTGATGAATCATCCAGTGAGTAATGTGAGCGTAGCTTCCAGTTAACTGGACCTTTTACAGAAACTTATTATAGTACTAAACATAAAAATGTCTCTGCCTCCATCACTAAAACCCCACCCCCTTCACCTCATCCTCTGGATGAAGCAATGCTCAAGTCCCTCATTTGTAGCATATTTGTGTAAATAGTTTAGTTTTTGTTTTTTTCAGTTGAAATATTTTTTTTTAATACTCCATGAGGCTGTGGCCTACCAAACATTAACATCAGCATGCTAAGATGCTTGTCATGACATTGCTGACCAAACATATACCCGCTGAGTTAGTAATAGGATAGTAGGTCAGGTAGGTCATGCATGTTTTTGGTATTGTGGGAGGAAGCCGGAGTACCTGGAGAAAACCCACGCAGGCACAGGGAGAACATGCAAACTCCACATAGAAGGGCCCAGACCGGGATTCGAACCTGGAACCCTCTTGCTATGAGGCGACAGTGCTAACCACTGCCTTTCTGTACTTAATGGTGCGATACATAAGAATTTGAAGCAATTTACATATATTAATCACTTTGTATTGGCGATTTGGATTGTAACTTAAAAAAAAAAAATGAGAGGATTTTCTGAAAATTCCGCATATTATCTTTAATATCATAAATGAAATTGGACAACAGACATCCACACACAAAATGTGTTTTGCTTTAACGCATCATTATGAAGTAAATATTGATTGTGCAATATAATAGTTATAGAATAATAACACCATCTGTGTTTAGATTCCCTATAAACCTCATTCCCACTATGCAGTTCTGTCTGCCACTGGGTATGAAATCTTCCGGGAAAATGAAGGCTGACTGCCAATCCAGACAGGCTGGCAGCCTGTTGTGATTTCGATCTGCTTCCATGTCTCTATTACAGACCAAATAATTGAATAAACTCACACTTTTGCCCTCTGTTGTTGGTAGTTGCTAATCAGAGGAAAATGGAAAGCGATCTGGGTACCGGTGTGGAGGGATGGAGCTGGGGTGGAGTTGCCTCTTTCCCCTTTCCAAGTTGAGATGGGAAGTATGGGAATTTGATTGTTAATCTTGGAAAATGTACTTGCCAAAGCAGACTCATCTCAAGGATATTTAGTAACTGTTCTCAAGCTTTTGAGCTTTCATCACATGATCTCCATTGGCTGAGAAGGATCGTATGACTGAAAGCTTCAAAGCAGCTTCTAAATGGACCTTGTGGTGAAATTGCTTTGTGCTGTACAAGTTAAATTTTGCTCTGGTCAATTTTTTAAATATGCCATGAGATTTTGTAGACAATCTTGATTTGTTTAAAGAATAAAAATGTATGTAATGATAATAATCAGTGTCCTGTCTGTGTAACATACAAGCATGCGATGGATGTCTAGTTTATAGCGTCTCAATGGGTTGGCAGCACAAAAGGAGCTACTTTTAGCTGGCAGTGTCACTTGGTCAGGCGAGCAGAGGGGAAGCGTAGAGGTGTCTTTTGTTGGGGAGAGTTGTAATCCGCTCTAATTCAAACCACAGGGGGTCCACAAGCCTCAGGAAGCCCCAGACCTCTGGTATGTTCACACGGTCCTGACTATCAGCGAGACGTTCCATCACACGGAGGAGAAAATCAAGTAAAGTAGCTTTCATGAACGAGTTTATGTATTTTAATTTCTAATTTATGAATGCATGTGTATGTGTTATCTTGAAATGACAGCTTGGATAAATGTTCTGTATCTTTATTTTTGATCTATGTTAGGTACATTTCTGTTTTCAACTATGATTTTTTTTTCTAGTGAATCAAATACCCGCTTGGCTGAGATAATTACAGTTTCTCTTGTCTCAGGATTATTGTCTCGCATTACTGCCAGGTGGTTAGGCAATTTACTGTTCTATGAAGTTTAAATCATTTGTATGCGACGTAACAGGTTTCCAGAAAATTGTGAAAATTATGGTTTGGGGCCATAGCAATACCTAATATTAAAATGGAGGTTTGTAGTGAAGGTACCCTGAGGATAGAGTGTGGAAAGAGGAGCAGTGACAGCCTGTTGCTGCCCAGCATGTTTAAACCTTACTTTTGACTGGATATTTCTGTAAAATTACGGTGAACCTGTTAGTGTTCAATGAGTCATCTGCAAGTGGGCCTCTTCCAGGCTTAATGATATGAAGTGAATGATAATGGTGTTTCTTGGCAGGGCCTTGCTTGCACTTACTGCAAATGGAAGGTCACTGATCAACACATTCATTTGTATGGATGTGAGTGCCGAAGCTGAGAATACGAGTGAGGATGGGAATGGACAAGCGTCTTATAATGTAAATCTGAACATGTTTTTATTTCATTCATAAATGTAGTTTACATTTTAGATAAGGCACATCATTCTGTACTGATCTAAAAAGCACCCTTTTGTCAGGCAACCCACATTAGTATCAGCTCTCTATGGATGACAGTGCCAATCTGATAAGTCATTCAATCTGTTGTGAACTTCTTCTGTTTGCTTTTTGATGTTGGACAGATAGTGTACAGTGGGTTTTTATGTCTCTGAAAATAAGATGCTTGAAACAAAGCCGGGTTGATAAGAGCAGTGAGGCCGCATAAAAACAAACCAAAACAATGAGCTAGAAGACAATAAAATGCTCAATAGAAGTGAGAGCAACTGTAGACTCTGGTGATAATTTTCGGTGCGTCTTTCCACAGTGATCTCATCTCTTTGCTTCACTGTGGTGATCGTAGCACAGATTTTAAAAATGCTGTTCATGCTGCCTTACTCTGATGCTGGCACGTAAAAGAAAAACTCAATAAAAAGAAAAGAATCTCAATAAAAGATCGATTAAAACAACAGAGGATGACGGACCTGACAGAAGAGGAATTTAGTTTGTGGAGAAGGTGAATTCTCATGTTGTTCACATCAGACAAAAGGTAAATTAAACCCTTTTTATGAGATAAAAATAAGATGAAATTGTAGAGATAGGTATGGCTATCCAAGACTAAATTTAAGGTGATCATTGAAAATAATACCCAAATATTTATAAAATGTTACCATTTCCACACTTTCATATGTCTAAAATCACCAGTTCTTTGGTTTCAGATACATTTAATTAAATCCAAGCAGTTGTTATCACATAAAGGAATAAAATAAGTCAGTGACAAAGAGTAAGGGCTAAAGGACGCACCCTCGTTGTGAGCATGGAGACATAAAGTCTGACAAGCGATCCATTTACAGAAACCCTCCCAGTCCAGGAGTCCAACATTCATAATACAAGCTGGTGAGGCAAATTAAAATCGTATAGCATCGCATGAATGTCATACCATCAACATGTTAAAGATTTGAAGATTTGGTGACGCCTAATGGCATAAAAACACACTGTGGCACGCAGCGATTGACGCAGCTGCCTACAGCGGGTTTAACATCCGATAGAGGTTAACATGGTAGGTATTAAGTTCTTTTGCGATGTGTGGCAGTGTTTACACAAGCTAACAGGGCCTCTGGCATGACTCATGCTCAAGTACTTTACTTTTTATTTAGTATCACTCCTGGCTGTTTTCCAATATTAAACAGTATAAAGCAATGAGCAATGTTATTTATGATGCAGGAAATGTAATATGCATGCTTGTACACACACAGGGCATCTTGTGGAGAAGAAGGTGTGAATGTAAACAAGAGGAAACAGTCAACAACAAGACACGCTGCATCGGAGATCGGCTCTTTATAGCTTAATACGCAGCAAATGTGCTGCTGTGCTGCTCTTTGTAAACACGCCATTAAGTGATTCTTTAGAAAGATAGCCAATTGTTGCGTCTCATTCCCAGGACTTGGATATCTGGACAAACCCGGGAATGAGACTCAACAATCAGCTATCTTTCTCCAGAATCGCTGACGCCCATAAAGGCCCAGGATGCCGCAAAAAATAATGAGAAAATCCTGACAGAGGGCAGGGTCTGTGCAGATCCAGACAGCGCTGCACACTGCTAACGGGTCATGAGTGATGTTTGAGGTGAGCCTGAGACATATGAGACCCTTTTTTTGGACATTCCTCCATATTATGCCTTTAAAGGCTCATAATAGAGAGGATACTGTACCTGTGGGATGGAGGGGAAAGGCTCGTGCCTGTGGCTGATATGAGATCAGCAGTGTTTCCCCAAAATGTTAGTCACCCTGTGATGATGTCACAGCATGACCTCATTGTGCAAGAAAGAAATCGACATCATTACAAGAACTAAGAGTATTCTGTCTTTTCACTCAATCATTTTCACTATCATCACAATAACTAAGTTATTATCATCATCACAAAAACTAACAGTTATCTAATTCGTCACTGACATCATCATCACCATCGCGTCTATCATTATCACAGACACCAGGAACAGGCATCATCATCATCATCTTTCCGGTAAAACCAGTACGAGTGGTTTACGGCCTACTGGTTTTCTTTTATTAAGGGAGCATCATCTTATTTTCCTGGGACGCGCACTGCAATCCGTGAACGCGCATGAAGCGCCGTCACGTGGGAGGTCCCTTTAAGTTTCCATTGACAGAGGCCTGAGCGTGTCACATGGACATGATATAATGAAAAGGCAGGGACAGAAAGGCAGAGTGCGCTGAGCTCTTGGCTGATGGAGAAGGAGCCCGAAATGTACGCAGTCATCTGCCGACAGCCAGCAGTCTGCGGGCAGAGGGACAACGCGGTCGTACCGAGCCCAGCCGATCCTGGCCGGGGCGAACCGAGCCGGACTCACTGCGCCTCATCCGACGGGACCTCTCTATTCGCAGTTGCACCTGCCAGCTATGACACGTACTTTGAAAGAAGAAAAAAAATCGCATTGGTCCCGGAGCAGGAGAGGGGCGCCTTAACAAGCGTGAGTGAAGTTATTTCTAATAGCTCAGCTGATGTGGGATCGGCTTCTGTGTTGCTGCCGCAGGTGCGTTTGCGCGCTTGTATTGTGATCGGTTAGTGTGCGATATTCTAGTGAGAGGACCCGCATCTCTCCGCTTTGGGAAAAGTGTGTTTGCCCAGGAAAGCGCAACATTCCTGCAGGGGAGATTTTTGATCATGTGCCATGTGTTTTCTCGAACTCTGTGTTCGCCAGTGTCCGCATTCCAGGTGGTGTTGCGCACATAGAAATTGGAGTTGAAGTAAACAAGTGGGAATAAGGCCTTACGTCGGAGCTTGAAAACAGTGTTTTGAGGTCCGTAAAGGCGCTCTAGGCTTGACTGGAAATATCCCGCCCCTCTTTTACAAGCCCAGCCCTGAAGCTCTTGTTTTCCAGATACCAAGAGCAAGTGAAGTCGTTTATGATTTTTGCTTGACATTTATGCAAGTTCACAAGATCAACCGCCATGAGTAAGCTCGACAGACTTAACTCGTTGTCTCTGAAACAAACTGAGTAATAAAGCGTCATTGTAATGTTCATCAGTTCTCCTGAGGTAAGAGGGTAGTGATGTCGCCAAGTCCGATTAAATGTTTTGAAACTATGACTGCAGAACGTGAGTGTGGCAGCTTTTTGGTTCATTTTTTAAATATATAATATGCGAGTGTGTGGCTTTTAATCCCTATTTATTTTTCTGCGGGATGTTTGGAATCGTGCCTGCGAGGTGCCGTCAGCGTCAGAGGAAAACAAGAAACCACCTGCCTGCTGCTGCTCCGGCTATTGCGCAAACACACACACACACACACACACACACACACATAGACGGCAACGTTTTGCTGATTCATAACAGGACAGTCACATCTGTTTGAATATGACACAGTGAGTTCAAACAGCCTCTAATTTTGGCCACAGTTTCGGTCTTAAGCGTCTAGAGGAAATAATTCGCCGCGTTAACGCAAGTGGCTCTTCCGGAAATGCTTACCAGCAGCAGAGGCCGACTTTCACACTGGGCCAACCGGAGGAAGCATCAGCTGTGTGTAGAAATCTGACTGATCAGCAGGAAAGTAATGGAGAAGAGACCATTCAACTTTAGAAAACAGTTTCTTTCTGACAGAGACAGCATACCCGTTGGCTATTAAAAGAAATAATGATGACCAGAGGAAACTCTGGCCTTACTGAAACATTCATCTTGATACAATACTGATGTAGGAATCAAACTGATCAAACCGAGTACTTTAGACAGTATATTGACCTACCAATCACCTAAAAACATCCAATATTCCTTATTGAAAAACCAAATCAATTAGGTGAGCCAATTAATCAAGTAGTCTGTTAAAATTAAATTAATTGAATTAATAGGTAGCAGATTTTATAAAGAATTAATCCTTTAAGTCATTTAGAAAGCAAAAATGCCAAACTGGTCTAAGCTTCTCAATGTGAAGATCTGTCGCTTCCCTCTCCTTTGTAACCCGAAACAGGGACTTTGTATTTTATAAAACCAAAACGACATGTCATAATGCCCCATACAGAGTCGGGTCATAATGCTCTGCAGGGTTTGTGGGCACCACAAGAACATTCTAAACATAACCTGTACAAATAAAAGATACATTTGGCGTCACGTGCAGTTTCGTCCACGGCTAACGTGCAAAGATTAGCTAGAGCAGCTTTAAGTTATAGCAAAAGTCGTCAGTAGATTAAGGGATAATGAAAATAACAATTTGCTGTGACTTTAATAGGAATAGAGTGAACACTGCCATTCCTGTCAAGGTTCAATATTGCATTTCTTGTCATCGTCTTATGAAAGCAGTCATTCTAAAGGTTCGGCTCCCTTGTGAAAGGTTGCTGTTCTTGCTTATTATTGAGAGAAACGTATGCATTAAATTGAATGCTTTTCTGTACGGTGGGATATGCAGTATGAGCTTTAGAATCTAGGACAGACATTATGTAACAGCCAAACAACGAGCCTGTAATGCATTATGAACCAATGTTTCTCAGTATGAATTATACCAAGAACGACGTGAAGTTCAGGGAAGTGATAACGCTGTTGGTACTTGAATGTTTCATGTTATTACTGGTTCCTGCTTCATTTGAAACTTGCACATTTGCGTCACCTCTGAATTCACACTTCCACCTCTGAGTCCTTGTGTTTTTTTTATTGTCAGTATTATTATTATTATCATTATTATAACTAACCAACCAGTCTGATGTGTTCTCTCTTTCATTATCGTTCATTCTCTGGTAAATAAATCAACAGCTGTGCCTGACAAGTACAAGCAGGGTTGAACACGAGCTTTGCTGTCCTCCAGCACTTGCATGATAATGAAATTTGCAATAATCCCACAGCATTAACCATTAACCAGCATTAATCCTGCTGTGTTTGGCCTTATTAGCTGAGAACAAATCCATCAGCCTTTTGAAGCGAACTTTCAGGGCTCTAAGCTGTTATTTCCGCCCTTGAGAGCATTACTTGGCAAACCTGTATGTGCAGAATTCCACCAATGAGCCCGAACCTCAGATTAGTGGCATGCTTGAAACGGCTGGAGTGTATCGGAGGAGTCTAGCGGGGATAACATGACCTGCCTGTAAGTGTGTGTGTGTGTGTCCTGTTTATCAGTGTGTGTTTTTGTGGCTGCATGCATGTGCTTACTGAAGACAGACTTTCTGATCTGCGTCACAGACTACGCGTGACGTCTGTCAGATGCTTATGCTTGCCTTGTCTCAACAAACAGACCTGTTTCATTCACACATAAGTGAGCATGTGTTGTTTTCATCCTCTCCTCTGCTACCTTGTGTAAATGGCCGACGCTGAGACAGTTTTTCTCTTCTTCTTCTTCTTCTTCTTCCCAATTTATGCAGCTAAATCTTCCTCCATCATTCTCACTAAATAGCTGTCCCTGGTCCTTGCTATTCGTAGCCGCAGCATCAGAGGCTAATCTGAGAAATGAGCCCATTTTCTGTTTTCTTTTTTTTTTTTTTCCTCTGGTTTGCTTTTGCTGAATAATTGAAGTAAATGGTGCGTTTCTTTGTGTGTGAATTATGCGCCTCAATGTGAGCGTAGCTCAAACAGCCAGCTGTGAAAGTTGTATTTCCGCTGGGTTTATGTGGTCATAATTAGCAGCTCCCATGTGACTGGGTGTATGTGTGTTTTTGTGTGAGTGTGTTTGAGCTTGTATGTGAGAGCACGCTTGTGGAGCAGGGGTGTGCTTGTGTTTACATGACAGCCGACCAGGAAGGGAAGTGACGCAGGAGGCAGCAGAGGGGCGAGAGCTGCAGACATTACACCGCTGCAGAGGGAGAGAGGAAGAGAGAGAGAGAGACAGAGACAGAGACAGAGAAGGAGGGACGGGGCAGGAAAACCACAGGCAGATAAAAGGGTGAGACAGGAACAAAGAAATTAATGGCTGATCACTTTCTTCGTTACTGCAGACTGCAGAATCGTCGCCCTGCCTCTGCTGCCAGATCCACCGTAAACAAACGCAAACACGCAGTAAAAATGAGTCAGTGTCCGCGTAGGTTGGGCAAGTGCGCATTTGATTATGAAATGTGTTTACCCTTCGCTCACTATAAAAGTAGTGACACAGGCTTTTGTTTGTCCAGAGCTTTGACTGTTCCAGCTCTGAGCCACCCTCCCTTGTTGCTATCCTCCTTCACCATCTCTCTGGCCAGCTGCCCTTTCTGATTGGAGCAGACTTGAACTTTCTTGGCTGTTAGAAGACTTTCATAACAGCTTTGGTAATGGACACTCCTCAAATATTTCCTCAGCAAATGCTGCGCTTCCTAAGGGATGGAAAGTGGACATGGGAAGATGGTTCTCAAAGCAGCTCATGAAAGGCCCAATGAGCCGTCTGACAGAATGTATTATGCGGGAAAGTGCTGAATGGAAAATCTGCAGAAAGTCAGATTAGATTTAGAGTGTACTCACCTACGCTGGCTATTAATTAATATTATTATAGTGAAACTGTGCTGCTCGTTTTCTCAAGAAGCGTTCATTACACCCCATCGAGGCAAACAAATAACAAAAGTGTTACTTAGCTATTTGTAAAGCCTTGCCAATAAGGGACAATAATCTCAACAGTTTTGCTAGAGCTACAAGTTTATTAAAAGCAAAATGCTTTATCATCCTTGTCGCATGAATATGCTCTTTAAACTCTGCATTATATCCAAAATGTACATTTTGGCTGGGCTTCCTAAGGGATGGAATGTGGACATTGGACTGCAGTACAATAAAGACTCTTTAAGAATCATTATGTAAAGACTCATTAAGAATCCCAAATGGGAAATGTTCGTTCTCAAGAGAACATGAATGTGCTAAGTGAGTTCTCCAAGAGTCTGCATGTTAGGTTATGAGGCATCTTGTTATCAGTGAAAAAATGAATTGAGTTTCTGAAATTCAACCTCTTTCTCTGTTAGATTATCAGATATCTTGTGTCCAAAGTTGATATTTTGACGTCTACTACCACCATAAAGCTCACTGATCGTCAGTAATTGTAATGGTTTAACCTTGGGGGGGTGGGTGGTGGTGGTGGTGGTGGTGGGGGGGGGGGGGGGGGGGGTTTAGGGGGGTATGTGGCCATTAAATTTTATCTGCCCAATAAAAGTTTGAATTTCACTTTAAAATTCTGGCCTGATTTAGACGCTAGAGGAAAGTCGGGGGGGGACCTTAGGGGATCATGGATGTTAGGGTTGCTCCAATACTGATGCCAGTATCACAAATTGCTTTAAATGCCGGGCTGGGTATCAACAAACACACGAGGCTGTGCGCTGATCCACATACTACATTATTTATTAATTAGAAATGGGCTACTTAACCCTGCATGCAGCTTAGCAGATTTTTTTTTACTGTGCAAGTAATCCAAATACATAAACAGCAAGTGATTTCTGAAACTTCAAGTACATCCTTAACATAACATCCCTCGAGGGTTAGTAGTATAACGGAATGGTGTTGGATCGATTCTCAGTATGCTCAAAATCCAGCTATTGGAACTAAGTGGGAAGCAAACAATGGCATCAGATGTTCGTTAATGAATATCCAACACTAACTTAATCTGGACTTTTTGTTAAGACACTTAAGATACACTAAAAAATGTTGATCGAGGGGAATTTTTGACCTGGAGTGGATCACCTAAATGATGATGAATCATCCTCTGGGATGGGTACTGACTGTATGACATCCCCCATCCAACCTTTAACATGCTGCATAATGACTGGAGCTCGTAGGCTATCACCTTTTTATTAGGCACTACATCACTGCATTTTCCTTCCTCCTGATATATACACTTCTAAAGTCCTTAAGTGCATTGCGTGCCTTCTTCCAGACTGTGAATATAACCGATCTGACAGAGGTGAGCGGCAGATTGCATTGTTAAGCAGCCTGCAGGATGGAGGGTGAGTTGGCAGGGAGACTCTGGCCTGGCACTGAGCTCCTTGGCACACTACTGGCCTGGGGAGGACGTGAAATGAAACCTCAGCAGGGCACGGGTAATGGAGGAGAAAACCTCCCACGTCTTTATTAGAAAGGAGATGAGGGAGGGAAGCAAGAGGGAGACAGAGGGTGTTGTTATAATGAGATTTAGGGAAAAAGGAGTTAGCATTACAGTATTTGTCCTTAACTTTATATGTTTGTTATTTTCCTCTATTTCCTCCCGTTTGGCAGAGCTGCTGGATTGTAGGAATATCATGGCTGGCTTTAACGAAGATGTAACACTTTCTGGCAGCAGTCCACCGTCCATATGTCCGCTGGTCACGGCAATTAAACCATAAGATGATGAAGAAAAATGGCCAGCAGGGGCCTGATATACACAGCAAAATGTAAAGAGGAAGAGAAGCGAAAGCGATGGTTAGGATCATAGATGTGGTTTAACCGGAAGAAGCTCTTGATAGTTGTGTGTTTTTTCCCTTGACACTGTTACCCTCCCCACTTCTTGCACACATAAAACACACACACACACTGTCCTTGTTTGCTTTGATTTGTGTTCAGAATGAGGTGATGCATAGCAGTGCATGACAGATAGAATAAACAGGCATGATAGTTGGAGAAGAGTTCATTTAATCATTTTCAGCATTCGGGATTTACTAAGAAAATGATGTTAAGCAAGTGTGTGATGCGGTTTTCATTGGGTTTTATGGCTGCAATATGTGTGTATTCAGCTACTGATTTACAAAGACAGCAGCTCATTATGTTGTCACGGCCTGGAGTGATCCTGGTACTGCCCCTCAGACGAGCTCACGTTTGCTGTCCAGCAGTGGGATTTCTACGAGATCACTAAGCTCACAAAGAAGTTTTAATGAAGTGAAAACATGAAAACAAATTAAAGAAACAAAATATACCCAAGGCACCTCAAACAGTGGAGAGAGAGAGAGAGAGCAGTAGGTAAAGGTGGAGATGGTGTCATATCATATGGAAGTTGATTCTGAGCTAAATGCAGGCAAAATGTTTATTTAAATGTCTTGACAAAACAAAGGAAAGCTTAGTTGCACGCTGTAGTGACTTAACAGTTCAAAGTTCAGATTCAAGTTTGACAAACACAAACCGTGATTCCATTAGTCCACTGTGTGCTTGCATCGCAGTAATCAGATGTTACTTAATTTGGTCTAATAATCTGTTTTTAGTTATATACAAGCCTATGTTTAAAGCATGTTCCCTCACAACAACAACTTCCCATGTAAATCCCATCTTCACTGTGTTTACACCTAATTTTCAAAGGTCGAGAATTTTCAGGCAAAAGTGACCATGTCAAAAAGCAAGACCTCGGGAAATCCAGATGAACACATAATCAGCGTCTGTTAGCATGTCTAATACTATTTGTGAGATCAATGTAGCCTTTCTTCCTTCCTTTCAAATTTTAAGTTCAATTCATAAACTGCGGTATGAACCCCTGTTCAAGTTTTGCTGTTATTGCCTTACGTGGTCTGGTATGAGCAGTAGCTTATGGTCAATGAAATTAAACAATATTAGCAAATTTCAGATTGATATCTTTGTGTAACTGACTGAATGACTTTACACTACTTGTACTACTGATATACCACACTTTAGCACTTAGCATTATCATGTAAATGTCAGTTGTGGTCATAGTGTCCACTGACAAACTAGTGTCCACTACTCATTTAAAGTCCCAGACAAAGTTTCTTTAAATGAAGACACACTGATAGTATCACATATACAGGTGTAATAAGATACAGCCGTTACCTCAAGTGGGAATATTCCATATATTTTATGGATTTTATTCCCCCAAATTTTTGCCTGGAGGAACATTCCGTATCCCAACATTACCTTTGGAAATTTAATGGAATTTGAAGTTGTGTCACATTTGAAAAAAATGTCATCTTCTATAGATACTTATAGAGAAATGTTGCTGTTTGTCATTACTGAATCAGTACTGACTTTACGACTATGTTGTTCCACTCATTTACCACACCAGGGACGTGTGCTGTTAAGTGTTTATTGTTGTTTCCACCTAATGATGCTGCTTAATGGTGATGTTTTTAAAGCAAATGACTATGGCTGCCACCATGATTATTTTAATTATCGATTAATTATTTAGGGTGTAAGCACTGTCGCCTCACAGCAAGAGGGTTCCAGGTTCAAATCCCGGTCTGGGCCCTTCTGTGTGGAGCCCCCCGGCCCCTGACGGATAAGCAGTATAAAAAATGGATGGATAGATTAATTTTTTATTGATTAGTCAATTAATCCATCCAGTTGCCAGTCAGTCTCAGGGCTGACACACAATCATACTTGCTCACACACTCACACCTTGGAGCAGTGTAGAATAGCCAGTTAACCTAATGTGCACATTTTTGGGATTGTGGGAGGAAACCCATGCAGGCCGAGGGAGAACAAGTAAACTGCACAGAAGGGTCCAGACCCAGACTTTAACCCAGAGCCCTGTTGCTGTGAGGCGACAGTGCTAACCACCGCACCACTGTGCCACTTGATCGATTAATCATTTAGTTTATTAATTTGTTTATTAAATGTAAAAAAAAAAAAAAAACAGTGAAAAATTGTGCCCATCAAAATTTCCCAGAACCCAAAGCGACATCTTCACAATGCTTGTTTTGTCCAACTAACAGTCCAAACCTCTTCTTCTCATGAATGACAAAAAAGATTTAGAAAGACATTACAGAATCTGGTACCACCAAATGTTTGACATTGTTGCTTTAAAAACGATTAATTGATTATTAAAATAGTTTGCAACTGGTTTTCTTTTGATTGACTAATCGATTAACCAACTCATCATGGCAGCCCTACATCTGACTCAGGAGAACGTTGGGAAATGAACAGAAAAAAATAATTTGGTGTTATCCTGCTCAGGGCTATAATTCTGTTGGTTTAAACGTTGGGTCACTCAGCAGGAGGTTGTAAAGATAGACCCAACTGTGGGTACTTTAGAGGTTAGTAGACATTTAATGAAATATGTGGAATTAATGGATATTAAAATCTCCTATCGGCGTGGCGTTAGTTAAACAGGACATAGTATAAGGGGAGGTGCAGACTGCTACAGCTCTAAGTAGGCCAAAGGCACAGGGGAGTGTCACATGAACCAACGCTGCTATGTTAGCCATTCTCCAGTGTCTTGTTCATCCACAGATGGGAAGAGAGAGAGAAAGAGAGAGAGAGTAGGAGAGAGAGAGAGAGAGAGGGAGAGTGCTTAACGTGCGTCATGTATCCCGTGCTGAATGACGTCTGTGCATGACACCCAAAACGGCTCTGCTGAAAAGGGGAAGTGCTCATTTCCATCGGCCTGGAGATCGCACTGACCTTTTCCTTAACCGCTTTAACCAGTGCTGAAGTTCAACAAAGTCATGGAATTTCTCCGTGATGAGGGCCAGCGTCCAGCTCTTATCTGAGGTCGCGAGGGCCACAGGAAGTTCACCCTTGTCCTCAGTTTCACAGCAACTAGTGGCCACAAAACTTTGACCAGTCTCTTGTCATCTGTTTACTTGGCTGGCATGCTCTCACCGCCTCCTCCTCATCTTCCCTTCCCTCTCACACCCGTCACACTGCAAACCCACTAAAGTGAGATACATCCCCAAGGCAACAGAAGAGATGGCGACACCAGCCATGGAGGGAGTGAGAGAGATGGGGGGAAAAATGCAAAGAGGCTAGGATGGTTAGAAAAACAGTTGCGAGGTCAGAGAGATGAGTACAGACAAACCAACTGATGCTTCTCCTGCTACTGACATGACTGTATTTGCTTGTGGATTTATTCCCGTCTGTTTGTACATCCGTTTCTGGGAGAGTTTCTATGGTCTGTCATTTGTCTTTGTCCAGCACAAGGAGGAAGAGGGGGGGAGGCTCTCTCCACGGCACCAGTTACCCCAGTGACTGGAACTAAATAAACTGGCCGTACCAGTTCACCCTGCAGGAGGAAGTGCCTGGGTTACGTGGGGATTATACAAGATCTCGGGTTCCTGTGAAATTCACAAAAACAGTCCACAGAAGGCACTAATTTCTCAGAAAGCCTCTTGATATGGTTTGGTTGTGCTTCTGACATCGTGGTGTTTTTTCACACACAAACGTGTACACACACTCTTGTTCATCCCTCAACCACATCCACTTGTACACGTTGGTGAGCGATGCAACAGCTCCCCTGTTTTGCGTCAGTGACTGGCCTAGATTGTTCAAAATGGACCTGGAACACTTGCCGTTTATAGCCTTTCCTCTGCCTCTCCCTGATGTAACAGCAGAGCACGACTTTCCCAGAAAAAAAAGTTCTGCTGCTCTTTCCTACATGCAGAACAATAGAAAGGAGACAATGCTGCTGCTTTTACAGGCCAGACCAGTTCCTTTCCATCACACTTTGTCCGCATGTGAAATTTAAAATGATAGCAAGAACAGTTATTTGTTCTTTGTAGTCAAGCTCCTCAAGTTTAGCTCTGCATGTGGTAACACACACTCTAACACAGCAGCACACACTCACACACTGTACGCCATGAACCCACACACTTGCTAAATTATAAATGTGCTTAATAATGATAAGCATTTCATATTAGAGTGAATCTTTGTCATAGGCAATAATATTAGGCAATTTTGGCTTGTTGCAGATAAACTTGGATCTGTGTATATGTCAGTCAATTAGCAACAAGAAACTGCAGTACCAACATGCCAAATATGAGTGTGTGAGTGAATATTCTCACATATAAGATAGTAAGTATTCTTAGAATTCTTATCTATTCTGTAGCGTCATATCCACCAGACAGGTATTGATCTCATTTAACTCTTGGCAAGAAAGCGAATTGTCAAATTTAAGGGATCCTTATCAACATCCAACAGAAAGGATTTCATTTAGATATCTATATCTAAAGATATCTACAACAGAAATGTAGTTTCAGCCAAGTCAGAAATATTTGCATCACTAGATAATAAGAAGAAATTTTGGAGAAATGGCAAAGATATGTTTCAGGGAGCGTTGACAAATAGAGTTGTAAGCTGTAAGCTGTAAACGTTACACTGACATAAAGTTGTTATAGCTAACATGTTAGACAGTTAGCCTCTTTAGTGATCAAGCAGATACATAGCAAAGTCACCATTCATTTATAGTTATGTTTGTGGTCACCTAACAACTGTAAGAATATAATTCACTCTCCTGTTAACTCTGTTTTGTTCTCCTCCAATCCATGGTAAAAATACTGTTCTCCATTAGCTTCTCCAGCTAACTTTGCCAGTTACTTGCTGCTTAAAAAAGTGAGAATCTTTTTTCTGAAAAGAGCTGTCTGCTGAACCCTCTGTTGATGAAAGCTGTGAGAGTGAGCTCAAATCTTAAAGCTAGAAAACCAAACAAATACGCTAAAAGATGCTAATGCTCCATAGAGCTTAGGGAAATAAGATGGATGATAATTTGCTGTTGGTTCGTCACTTCTAGAGACAACTCTCTCATGACGCAGAGTCATTTAATACCATGTTTATGTAAAAATACAGATAGATAATATGCAGCTTTAAATTATCCTATTGTGTGGTTCTCCATGTGCACATAATTGATAAGTGGGCAGGCTCACTGTTACCATAGCCTTGCAGTGTCATCTTATCGATTTGATACTTGTCCTCTTAGCCTCTCTCTCTGTTCGGTATCTCTCTGTCTGCTCTCCCTCTCCCCACCACCCCACCCTGCTCCTTCCCCGTTCCCACGGCAACGCGTGGCTATTGGTTACATAACAGCAGAGCTTGTGGCATGTGTGCATGTGTGCATGTGTACGTGTGTTTGTGGCTGCCCCTGGGCTTGGGAAATCAAACACGAAACATGCAGCTTTGAGGTCTTAGTAGTCCTTCAGGCTCATGCAAGTGCATTATTGATAGTGTTAACACTGATTGTACTGGGGGCATAAATACATCCTTCTGTATGTGTGTCTGTATGTGTGTGTGCTCTCAGTTTGCTGCAGTCTGTTAAATTTCCACTAGATGGGAACAGCGTGCAAGTAACAAAAAAACGTCACTATTGTTTACGTATGTCCAGTAACATGTTCAGGGATGATAGGCAGCTGTTTTTCCTATTTAATACTTTTACAGCTTCACCAGGCTTACACAGCTTGAGTGTATGTGCAGACTCTGCAGTGTACTGGTTCATTCAGCAAGTGTCCTTGCTGTTGTGCGAGATGTGAATGGAGATTAGTGTATGATTAAATAGAGAGGTGGATGTGTGTCGGAGTGTCAAAATGAACTGCACACACACATGGAGCCATGCCCTCAGATCCCCCCTAATGGCATTAGTCGGGCCTCAGCAGGGGAGGCCAAGCTGCTGTTCATTTCAATTAGAGCCATGTCAAGGAGCGATCCCACGCAGCACGCTCCGACCTAATTGAGCTAATTTCATATTTATGAGGGAGAAATGCAAGCAATACATAAACACTACACTCTGCTGCTCCCTTGGGGGGTCACTTTAGACAGTTAAAATATTTGGTACTGTTGCATATTAGGCCTGTGTTTGGAAATGTTAAAAAGCATGTGTTTACATGTGCTTGCTGATGTATCGTAAAAAGAGGAAAAAGATGAGAGATTAGATCTTTTGCTTGAGCTGCTGAAGTGTTTGCTCAGGAATGACTTGGAGTGTGTTTGCATAACTAGCTTTCTTCAGAGGCTTCAGGGCCCCAGAGGAGGAGCTGGGTATACAGTATTGGACTGAGCAGTGGGGGAGTAAAAGCCATTATATATCGTAGCTGTCTTATCTTTACAACCTGAACTGCTTCCGTTGTGTCCACAGGTTCTGCTTACGCTACCAAACAGGCCTTGATAAATCCAGAGCCCTAACTGCGTATCATGTCCTCGGAGCTGCTCACACTGTTGCCTGAAATTCCTCTTTCCTTTTTAAATAGTTCCTCATAGTGATGTCTTGGCCAGGAATCAGGAGCTAATCAGGGGTCACTGTTAATCAGGGCTCAGTCAACCCACAAGGGGGCCCTAGAAAAGAAGTTCTGATTAGGGGTCCACCAACCTCCCTTCCCCAAGACAAGCCAAGTCTGGTTCTAGTTTGATTCAATGCATTTTTTCAGAATTTTCACCATGTCGGCATAATATCAAATGAAATATTAAAAATATTAAAACCAGATGTTCACCCATGGTACCTAAATGGTAATCAGGCCTCTGCTGCAACAATTGGGTTCAGCAAAGCTGAAGATCAGATGTTTGATTCAGGGCCTTATTTTAAAGAGTTGAAATAAGACACCATATTTATGTCCAGTATGTTGGTTACCAAATAATCCAAAAGCAGCCTGAATTTAACTTGTGATTTGTATTGTTTAGTAAAATTTTAGCGTGCTAACACCCTAACCTAAGGTAGTGACACTGATAACCACATTACCTGCTAAATACTGGCATGTTAGCATAGTCACTGCATGCATTTTAATCAAATCATCACTGTGCTGCTTATCTGGCTAAAGTTGGGACAATGTAGCCATAGACCTAAGTTACAAATCAATAACCTAAGTTGCAATCAGCTGTTAAGTACCTTATTATGCAAGGTACTGTCAGAAAGTAAAGCCATAGTTTATGGTATGGCAGAATGCATTTCTGTGGCCTCTTAAAACATTTCAGTGTATTACTTGAGCTTGATCTTGAGTGTGCATCTTACAATTAGCCAGCCACAATTAAGGCTCTGGGTTAAGAAATAAAATAGATGATAATGGGAAGTTTTATTATTATTATCATTATTGTTATTATTAGTAGTAGTAGTGCCACAAGTTCTCTCATTACTTTATTCTTAAGATGACAGTATGTCAGTTTTGAATGTAGAACAAACACATTCTTGATCTTACAAATGAAAAGTTGAATTCATAGCAATAAGCACATCCTTGCTCATTCGGACATTTTGCTGCCACAGCCTTACTTGGTCTAATATGGCTAACAGCTCATGGTGGTTAGCCTAGAAAAATTAGAACATCAGTGTTACTGTATAACTGACATTTGACAACTGATAAAATTGTTTATAACCACGATACAAATCTATCTAAAAAGTTTTGATGGTGGTCTGCGATAATGATTTGTTGTCAACAGGCTAGACTACAAAATGAGTAAATTCAGGCCTGTGTCATTCAACAGACATCTCAGAAATCTACGAGTTTACCTGAGGATGAATTGCAGTCGAACATGCTAAAATGGTTCATGTGTAAACACTTTCCTTACTGATCTGACATGTAATGCGTCCCAGGAAACATGTGATTGAGAGCTATTTATTTTTGTATCACTTCCTCATTGCAGAGAATTAGAGGTCACAGTGACCTGTGAGTGGTAATAACCTGCTGCCAGGGCCATTTAACCTGAGTCATGGTGAGTCGGGGCGGAGTGACGAGAATGGAAACTCAAGGGAAACACTGACTAAAAAATGGAGAAAAAGTGAAATTGTGAGATTCGCTTAAACCTAGAAGTCATTAGTCAAATGGAAAGCAAAAGCTGCAACGTGTTAATCTCTGTCTTCCTGATCTCGACACACCATAGGCTCTCTGATTTGGCCTTCAGTCCTCTTGGCAGCGTCTGATTGGCCTGGATCCACAGGTTTTTTGTTTTTTTTTTGGTGACTCACTCCACTCAGAAAGGCAAAAGCAATGCCTCTTATGGCGTGTTTCCATAGCAACCATTGGGGGGTCGGGCGCCGGTGAAGCGCACAGGAGCCATTTCCTAATAAACTGGGTTTTATTGTCTCTCTGTCTGTTTTCTCCTGTGCGAAATGTAAACATGCCTTAAACTAAGAGAGGGAGAAAAAAAAGACAGAAGGGACGGAACAGGACATTGAGGAATGTTTGGAAGGAGGGAGAGATTGTCACAGCTTGTCTTTCTTTCTTTTTTTACACATGTTGCATTCACTGTCCTTCAGTTTTATGAATTACACTGTCCTTGTCTTTCATCCCTCTGTCCACAGACATAGTAGGCATGCTAAGTGATACATGGAAAATACAGTTCTTGCTATGAGGTGGCTGTCCTTTGCCAAAAACAAATTAACACTGGAAAACACAACAAAGTTGAAAAGTTTATTTTTAAAAGCACTTCTGCCTCACTTTTGAAGCCAGCCTCAAGTGGCCATTTGAGGAGCTGCAGTTTTTGACACCCCTGCGCTGGTTTCATTTTTCAGCCCCGGAGGTTGATACATGACCATGGCCTTTTAAGTTTATATGTTCAGCTTTAAAATAAATTTCTATAATTGGCTATGTGCAAAGAGGTCCTCTGTCTGTTTTTGTTACAGATTTTTTTTTCTCAAAAGAAAAGCGTAATTGCATGTACAACTACGTTTTCAGTTGTAGCAAAAACAAAAGCAATTCCATTTGCGTTGGACTTGACCTTGCGTACCTTGCGACTATATTTGATCTCAGTTTAAACACTGTGAATATTTGAATTGATTTTGCGATATATTATATACTGGAGAAGACTTTCATTTCCTCCTGTGGGTGTCAGATGATTGGCAGGAAGTAGAGCGTAACGTATTGCAGCGCTAATATGAAAACACTCAACCGAGGCACGATGAAATAATGAGAAAACAGAAACTTGAATGATGGACCATCTCGCGCCGTTGATTTTCAGGTCTATTGGAAAATGTCTTTGCTGATATAATCTGCTAAGCTTCTAATTTGGAGTGAAAGAGTCTGTCTGGATGACTGGGTGCAGAAACACATCTAGGGTCAAGGTTTTAACCCTATAGTGTCTTGTTGGCTCAGTGGACTGATGTGCATCCAGTACTATGATCACAATGTTTGAATCCATTGCAGGAACTTTTTTCATATATGTATATTTTGCAGCATTTACATAGTCCTTCATCCTCTCTACCGTCAACAATCTTAATAAATACAGCTAAAATGACAGTAAGGACTTTGATTGTTTTGCTTCACAGTCACTATAACAAACCCATTCATTTTATATTTTCAAAAGTTCTTAGATGTTTCATATTAAAGCCACTATGTGCGTAGGTTTTTTGTCATGATAGCATCTTTCAAATTATTATGATAAGTTTTGTTTTGCAAGAAAACGAGAAAAGAAGAGCACTCGGTTACAGAGCCATTAAAGGTGCAGTCCAATGATTTTACGTGCAAGTTTCACTTTACTCATAATTGGGTGCCTGTGAACACGGGTTGCACAGTGTCATTTGTGGCTCTGTTTAGCTTTCCAAAGTTAGAAAAAATAACCCCGCTGACGATGTCATCTGGGTTATCGCAGCTCGGCTTTGTGACAACAAACAGAAAGCCTGTGTTGCAAACTGGAGATCTGAAAGAAGCAGGCATTTAGGAGGAAGAGGAGGCCTACTGAAATATGTCCTCACACTGCATTATGAGCAGTACAGAGCCAGTGTTTTGGTAGCTTGAGCCATACTGGGGAATACAGTTTGTGATACCTTAGCCTATGCTGCTCTGATTTTGACAGTTCTTTTTTTAATGGTTCCCTTGTGAGTTTCTAACTTCATTAAAAGGCAGTGCAAAATCACTGGAGGACCCCGTTAAAGTCAGTGGTGAATGGAGTAGTAGGTATCTAAATTAAGCCTTAAACGACCAAATGTTGCTTATGCTTTTCAGCGTCTTCTGGTTTGTGGTTTTAATTGCTTGAATTAAAGGGTTTACTTAGATTCAGGGTTGTCTTGCTGTGCACTATTAACAGACATTTAATACATATTAAAATAATATAAGTGAAAGGATGCAATAATCACCACGTTTTTGTGGGTTACTTGCTATTTTAACATTTAAATTCTACTGGGACTCTTCCTCTTCTGCTGTCCTTGCCCCCCCCCCCACACACACACACACATCTACACTTCTTGTCTCTGGCTGCATACACACGGCCTCCCCTGCCCTGACAAAGGTGTTGTTTCTGTTCTGTTGACTCTCTTCATCAGCAGGATGTTTTATAAAGTCCCCCATAAAAACACTACTCATGTTTTTGGATTTTTTTCATGCACCCCATACCATTTTAAAACTCTACACTTGTAGAGGAGGCTGCTTGTTAATGACATAGCTGCTGAAATGATCAAAACCATGGTACTAAATGACGTCAGCACCAAGCAGGTGCACTTATAAGCTTAAAACAGTGGGCCTACATTAAGAGATGCCGCACCGCAAGCATTGTGTTCGTGTGGAATTTTGAGCTCTGCATATATCAGTTTTGTTTTTTTTTTTAAAAAAAAGTACACACAAACTAATGTGCACAAAAGGGATTTATTGCACTGGTTGTACGTAGGGCAGACTTTTTTTTTCACTTCTATATGTTATCACCAATGAATGAATTAAAAATAAAGCTTTGGATAAATCAGTTTTCACAGGTCACACAAGATCTGATAAAGCAAGCAACACTCTGAAACGCACTGAAAATTCAGCTGAAAGCCCTAAATGCAGTATATGGAGTATAGCTATGCATTGTGCCTTCAACTGAATCATGTAGCTGGGTGAAATATCAGGAGTGTCAAGGCAACAGTTTCTGTGCGTTAGTCCAAGGGGAAGGCTTTGTGCGCTGATGTGCCTGTGTGGGAGTTTTTCCTTTGACTATTTGTTCTAACCTGCCTGGATGTGAAAGCACAAGGTATATGTCAAAAGCAGTTTTCTTTCTCGTCATACTTCCAACTCTCTGTATAAGATTTGTTGATGCCTGTGCACAAGTCATGTGAATGTAAAGACCTGTGAGCCTCTTCGTGTTAGAGTAGAACAAGAAACTTTATCTGATTCGTGGTGTACCCAACAGAACCTGTCAGATGGTCCAGCTGCTTTTGTCCATTTCTTAAAGTGTTCATAATGTTTCAGAATTAGCAAAGGGCGACTATTGTTGATAAGAAGCTTATTCATTTGAAAGGAACACAATGACAGTTTCTTGTGAAACAGTTTTCTGCTTATGAACAATCAGTTACTATATAAGGTATCAGCCTCCAGGCAGCGGGACCGTGCTATTGATGCAGCATGTATGTGTGTGTGTGTGTTTGTGTGTTTACAGTCTTTACAATAACAGCACGCCTGTTGTTCTTCACAGGCTGTCAGGTATCTGGGATTTCTCCTGCATTTTTGCAGACATAAGTTAAATTCTCTGTTAAGGTCGAGGTTGTTATTAACATAATTTCCACTGGGGAAAGGACACACAATCCTGTTTTTTAGTCCTCCCTTTTATTCTGTTTTATTTTCATTCATTCATTTTCTATACCGCTTATCCGTCAGGGTTGTGAGGGGGGGCTGGAGCCTATTCCAGCTGACCAGGGGTTCACCCTGGACTGGTCGCCAGTCAATCGCAGGGCAGTCACTCAAAGACAGACAACCACACACTCTCACACTCACACCTAGGGGCAATGTAGAGTAGCCAATTAACCTAATGTGCATGTTTTGGGGATTGTGGGAGGAAGCCAGAGAAAACCCACGCAGGCACAGGGAGAACATGCAAACTCCACATAGAAGGGCCCAGACCGGGCTTGCTTTGCTGGAGTACTACCGCTCCATATTCCAAAAGCACTATGGTTTGTGGTTGTGACATTGCCGATACGGAGATGCTAACTGTATCAGCTTTCATCCAGTTAGCGATGGAGCTGGCTAGCTTCCTCCTCGGCTGATACCAAGCCAACTGACTTTGTGGGCTACTGTGACTGGCAGGCTAGCGCTAGTGTACTGCTGGCTACCTAGCATGCTGCTACTATGTAGCTTGGCAGATACAGTAGTTCACAGAGCTTGTAGACTACCTATTTTGTGAAGATGTGAGTTGATAAAAATGTTGGCAGCTAGCACAGAGTGCACAGACTGGGAAACAGTGCTGCAAACTTATATGCGCTGGCCATGAGACTCACTCTTGATGCTTTTCACACATTCTCACGCCCAATTTTCTAACTGATAATGTTGTGGTGCAAACAGATCACTACATAGATAGACAAGACAAATCAGCACCGCACAGAGAGGTATTCATACCATCAGAAGGAAGACGAGAAATATAAGAAAAAGTCTGTTATATTGTAATTTATTCCCATGCATGCTGTAGTCTCGCAGTTACTATGGATACGGGGACACTTTGTGTCTTTGTCACTCTGAAACTTTCTCATGATTCCCAAGAAATAGGTTTTTAGGTTAGCATGACTATGCAAAATCATGAATGTAACTGAACTATACTGAAATCTTGCAATGTTTTTGGTTGCCAAAACACCCTCATCTCTCTTAAATCAGCCCCTCAAATGTTGCACAGACAGCCACTACAGCTCGGTTTCTCATCTTTAAAACTGTAAATTTGCCTGCTGAACTGTACAAACAAACCCGGGTGTTTAAGGAGTGATGACCATGCACTGAGTAATGTCACAGAATGCCCACTGATTAAGTGCTGACGTCCTCCATACTAAATCTTACATAAAACTAAATTTAAAAGTTGGCAGTCCTGCTGTGGATATATTGCACTGAAAGATTGCATTCAGGCCCTGCCGGATAGCAAATAATGTTTAGAAAGTGTCATTCAGTTGATACAGTAAATGGGATTGACAAAATAATAGAATAATAGAAATAATAGAAACACCTGATTACCATTGTATATTACCTATTATCTATGAGTGAATCTAAAGAGTTTGAGTTGGGTTAGTAGAATACAGAAATGTACAGATCCTTCTTTCCTAATTTTTTTATTAAGACTATAACTAGCTCTGGGGGTTTCACCCGACAGTATTTGTCATAAGATTATAAATATATTTAAATGCCATTTAATTTGAGGTTTTTGTTACTGGCTGAAGAACCCTGATTCGCTGAGCTCCACCCATTAAAACCACAGTCGCTCTTTGGTGTACTTGTATATAAGTGCTGATTCAAGTTGGCAATTTTATTGAGTACTTTTTTTTTTTGCTGAAGTGGCTTAGTTCACTTCACATGAAATCACACCCAGCAAGGGGTTTACATTTTGAAAATTGACAGTTGTAAACTTTCCAATTGGGAAACTGTTTGCAATGTAAGACAAATTAGCTGAGTAGAGTATTCTTCCTTTATTTGTGTACTTCATTATAAAATTTTAATCTTTCCAATTGAATAAATAAATCACATTGCATTTCTTCTGTTTGACATGTTTTTTTGAAGTAGATTGTTTGGCCATTTATTTATTGTGGGAACTGACTGATGGGAAAGCTGCTTCTAGTATTATATGACATTTTGATATGAAACTGTCTCTCATTGCAGTCAGTTAGAAACCTGTCCTTCGAACATTTTTAACGGCTGAACAAGCTCATATTTACCACAGCAAGCTTGTAATTACTGGTTAGACCACACTAACAGAGCAGACATCTGGCTCTCTTCTTGCTGTTGCAGAAAACAAAAAAAACAAAACAGTACCATAACCTTGATGTGTCATTGATAAACCTTCATTAATATGTCATTAATATGCGTTTATTGTTAATTTATCCGCTTTTATTAAAGAGCTCTGGTTTGGACACAGAGGACAGTTTGGGTTTAGGCAGGTTTTATTTCACTCTGCAGATTATTGAATTTGGTATGTCAGCATATTTACAATCCGAAAACATCACACACAAGAACCCTGAGGAGTACAGTATGATCAAACAGTGTTAAATTCACACTCTGAAGGTCCAGTTACCGGATACAGTTTGGACTGAACTCCCTCCAGGGGTCTGTCCGACAGGCTGATCAAATACCTGTGGACAAAACATTACATATACTCAAACTTCTTTATTAACCAATGTTTTTTGGAATTGGGACGACAGCATAGGCTGTACTTCCTGTGTCCAAGGTCAAGATTGACCTGTACAGAAGTGCATTGTCAGCTTCAGATCATAGGTAAATAGCATGTTACCAGCAAACAACCGCCAGTAGTGGAATGCAACTACGTACATTTACTATAATAAATGTAATTTATTATAATTAATAATATTAGTAATAATTAGTACAGCTGAAATGATTGGTCAGTTAATGTATTACGCACACACAAACGGGTCCGAGCTCCCGTGCCGTGATGACAATAATACTCTTCAGATTAGAAGTAATGTGAGTACAGAGAAGAATATGATCTGAAAGAGGGCATGGAATCAAGGATCAAAGGGTGTTGTGATTTATTGATTTGTGATTGTTGTGATTTATTTATTGAAATAAGGAAACTGATCAGAAGAAAAAGAAGAATAACTTAGTCCAGTTGGAGATGTGTGTCAAGGACTTAGAAACCTCAGGCCATTTCCTGTCAGCTCATGGCTTTTTCGTCTACATCTCACTTCCTGTTGGTGTAAATACAAAAGCAAACTAGACCTTCCATGAGTCATAAAGCGATCATGATATGACCTCTGCTTTGACGTGGACTGTTGGACTGACAGTTGGTTATGATACTGAGCACGCCTTTGGCAACTGTTGTGGCACCAACATTTCCTGTAGCTTCGTGCTATACAACTGGAGTTATCCCTCAGAACGTCTGGACAGCAAGGGAATTTTGACAACATGATCGAAAAAATTCTAAATGTGGTCTTTAAATAACCATACCATTGGTTTTACACACTTAGCCCTTGAAGTATAAATTGCTGCTACTTCACTTTACCATTTTGATTTCTGACCTTCCAGGCTGCTTTATAGCTTTTCTTTCCAGCACACTGGAGATGTGAAATTGGCTTGAGATGCCATAGGTAGTCCATTAGTAAATATTTCTTCTTTTTTTTATACTTATCCATTTCAGTCACAAAATAAGAAAAAAAGAAAGAAAGAAAGGAAGGATGAGTCAGTACAGAAATACCAATGAGATCATTCGGAAACAGTCACCATTACTGTATAGTTTGTTCACCAGAGGGTAGATTTTGAAATTTCTTCAGTCTTTAACATTTTCCACTCCAAATATTTTAGTCACAATTGTTTAGTAACCAAATTCAAAAGGACACTCTGCTGAAAAGAAAGAAATGTTGAAAGAAAGAAAGAATTAGTCAGTCCAGAAACGTCAGTGAAATCATTCTGAGATGGCGTCACCATCACTGTACAGTTTGTTCACTAGAGGGTATATTTTGAAATTTCTTCAATTTCTTAAAATGCTCCACTCTGAGTATATTTTTTATATTTTAGTCACAATTTTTTTTAATCATAAACTTTAAAGGGACATTCCATTGATTTCAGGCATCTAATTCTTTTTAGTCATCGTGAAGAGCACCATTCAAACTGCGAAAGCAGAAGGATCATTTATTCTGAGGCTCTGAAGGAGGTTCTTAACATTGTTTAAAAATAAAAATACCTGTGATGTCATAGAGGTGTCGTCAGGATTGTCTGGACTTTTAAAGTCTGCAATACAAACTGGAGATGTTCCGTCATGAAAAGGTTGGATCCAGTGTCTCTGGAGTTTGACTAAAAGTCAGAATATCTCAACATGTGTTTCTTCTGATCCCTCAGCTTTATTGAAGTACAATATGAAATCTCTGCTGTGTCCTTTATAGGAACCCAGGAATCAAAAATTCAAGGTTTGCTTTTCGCAGATTCGAGATTCGCTTCCACGTCCACCAAACAAGTTGATTGGTTGATTGGTTGATCCAAGTTTCTGTTGGGAGACAGGATTGGAACCTGGGTTCCCACTGGTCCTCAAAGCTTGTTAATTAGAAAAAAAAGGTTTTGGAAAATCAACATTAATAGACACAATATCATCATTGAAAGTGTCTGAATTTATATATTTTATGCAAGAATAGAATCTTTTGGATGTTTGTGTTTGTTGCAGACTTAAGCTGATATCCGTGGCGTATTAAAAACGACTGAAACTAACTGCTTACAGGAAGCGTGCTATTTTTTTTCCTTACGTGATCATTTTCTTTCTGTAATAGACAAATGTGTAAAAATATCAGGTCAGGTTCAATTATTAGTCATGTGGTCTCACGGTGCTGTGGTGATCCAGGGCTTAAAGCGTCACCATTTAACTGCAGTGTTCCTCGTCCAAGTCCAGCTCGGACCATTTCAATCACTCTCCATCTCTCTCTTCTCAACGTCTGCCAGTTTCCTGTTAGAAGATTGCAGTAATAAAAACACACCACACGGTTTCATGTTCACCCTCTAATTGGTCATCCCTCACCATTTTTTGAACCTGAGCCACTTGAGACCCGAATGTAGCGACAGGTGGTTTCACCCTTGAGCCGCTCTGTAACCTGCTCTGTTTTGCTGCTCTCTGTGATGATACCAGATTGCACCATCCTCCTGTATGAACAACAAGTTGGGTAATATGATTGACACCTTGCTGAGACTCCACCCTCTTTGTTGCTTATTGGCTCTCCAGGGCCCAAAAGCCAGTGTGAACCAGATCAGATCTGCCACTATGAGTGCTGGCGTTCTGTAGCGTGGTTTTTCGAGGATGCTCTCACTACGCATTTAGAGAAGAAACTATGCCTGTGTTTGGGACTTTCCCCCGTGTCAAGTTCAGATAGTGTTGACGAGCTTGGCTGCTCTTTTTTTCTTTTGACAAACTTGATTTCACTTTGTCATTAAGGATTTTTTTTGCGCAAAGTTTGAAGTGTCAGTCAGCGAGAACAGTGCAGGTAATTACATTTTCTCTTCATTTTCTCCATCTATATGTTTCTCTTTAAATATGTGCATGTACATGTGAGGTTAAGAACCTGCCTTCAGATCCATCAAATTCTTCTGCCTTGTTGCGGTGATTCATTCAGTCCACCAGGTCAATGCCACTCTTCATACACCTGACACACACACACCCACATACACATGTATATATATATATATATATATATATATATATATATATATATATGTACATAAGCGTAATTAGAATTCTTTGTGTGTGTGTTTGTGGTCTGTGAGTGGGACTGCGATCTGTGAGTCATGTTCCTCTTTTCATTCATGATTGTAGAACGAGCACGGCCGTGATGTCAAAAGCAGCGAGGAGAGGAGAAGGGAACATTGCAGGATGATGGAATATTTATTCCCACTGCCCTGTCTGTGGCATGTTGGGTAAAAACAGTTGTGAGTACTCTTAGAGCGCGGCGGTTGTTTTATCTGTCTAGTGGCTTTTTTTTTCCATGCTGTTATTTAAAAATCAAAGTGTCTTTTCTGCCACTGGAGTGTGTTTTCTTGCCCCTCTCAGGCTGGTATAACTGGGAGAGATGCGAGCAGGACTACGAGGTCAAAGTGCACACATCCTCACAGATCAGTTCACTGGTTTTGCAGAGTTTGTTATCTTATCATGTCATCTGAGAAACCCCAGTTCAAATTCAAAGGTGCACTATGTTGCATTTTAATGGACTTACTATCCAGGGCTATCCCACTTATTGGCAACATTGTCCTGCATAGGACCTCATACAGTTTATAATTGCACCTTGCCATTACACTTTTTATTCAGCATGAAGGAAGTTGCCATATAATATAGTTCTGCTTTATGCATTTAATCTGCAGAGGTTGACAGTAATAAATTTGAAGTATTATCATTAGTGCAATTGAGTAACTTTCTAATGCTTTTGTAAGCATGTAAATTCATTTCATTCTGGGAGCGTAAGGGTGAAGGTTTTGCATACATTTCAACATTTGCACAAGTTTTGAGTCTTCAGAAGACCGGATACAGTGCTAGTTTTGCAGTTTAGAGGAACAGTGGGTCCAGAGCGCCCCCTGTCTTATTTAAAAGCAAGAAACACAAAAAGTAGAATCGAAAACAAAAAACGTAATTTTGACGAAGCTGACAAGCGTGACTCTTGATTAAATCTACAGTCAGACTGCTGGACCTGTATTTGACTTAAGGTGTAGTTCAGCTCGTATACTAAATCTGAAGAAATTTTCTTTGAAAGGCAGTCAGCTAGAACAGCGGTTCAAGCTGGTTGCCGAGTTCACTTGCTTAGGTTTTCTCGATTCCTGGATACCTGTGGGATCACGACTGTGTTATTTGCTCCCATAAACACTCAACAGTTGAGTCAAGATACTATAATGCTGTTTGACGTAACTTCAGCCTACATTAGGGCATTTATTACTTTCTGACGCTGGGAAATTGGGAAAAGCAGTAAAATTCTTTAACTAAATCACCCACATTCAGGCTGTTCTCTGTGGTGTCAGTTGATAAGCAATGTATGAACTAACATATTCTATATATTTTGCAGCTTCTATTCACTGAGTCTCCCATGAACCCCACTGGGGAAGCCCCCCTCCCACTTTGAAACCCTCTGAGCTAGAACTGAGAAAAGAAGTAGTTTCACTTTGCAGAGAGTTCCATCACAGGGGAAGTTATTCTTAAATTAGTTTTCAACAGAGCTTCTGCAGTACTTTAACCTCAGTTGTGCAATAACGGCAGGGGCACTAATCTATGTCCTCTTCTATCAGTTACCATCAACTGCAGCTCAGCTAAATTGACATAAATAATGAAATCATACTTTCAACACAGTGAACAACTCATTACAGGTCTAAAAATCTGATCTCTTAATAGATAAACATACGTAATACTGCAAAACTTGCAACATTCATCACACTTAATATCCAACAAGCTCTGTGAAATTGCATTAGCTCATCATCCATCATTAAGTTAAGCTTTCTCAGCCTTTCTTGAACCGTTTCTACCTTGTACTCTCAAAAACGTACAAGCTGTTATTCACATTTCAGTATGGCATACTTTTGTGTGATGTTTCAACAATCATGGGAGTACCAGAACCTAACATTGCCAAGGTATTGCTGGGTTGGGAGCTTAGGGGTCAAGTGAGGGCAAAACTCTTCTTCTGAACCCCCTCTCTTTAGTAGTTTAGCACCTAACAGTAAGAGAAACACTCACAAGCAGTCCAACAGCCATAAGGGAACTTCTTTAATGAGTGTCAGAGTTCATTTGTTGTGTTATGACTCAACTGTTGCAGTCTGGTAACGAATCAATATCAACTGCCTATCCTGGGGTTTTCACCTGGGAGTTGTAATGTGCTGATTTGGGATTTCACATACACCATATATTCATTTACAAGACCTTCACGGGCGTTTTCAGCTAGCTGAATATGCATGAAAAAACACTTGCACCCACACAGTCAGGGCTGCTTTCACCCAGTCATAATGAGTATGATATATCACGTAAAGACAAACATAGAGACTGCATGTGAAATGACCACAAATGACCACAATGGCAGTATGATGTGACAGTTTAATGGAAAAAGTCTTCACCTTTCTCTGTATTTGAATTTGTAATCTGGTCAAGAAAATCCCCTTATAGAGGGACTTTTATTTTTCTGATTCAAATATTACTCATTAGACCTTGATTTGAGAGTTTTGATTCTGATGAGCTTTAAAGGTAGTGTACTGCATTACTGGAACCAAATCTTCATTATTAAAAAAACAAATTTCATTCACAACAAGTCAGAAGTGAAATTAGCTCTCGAAACCATAACTACTTGTGAAAAACATCTCTTGACTTTCTAGATTTAAGTTTGGTGTTTTCCCATTCACATCAATACAGTATTACATATTTCTGGATTCCATTCCTAGTGGCCATAAGAGGAACTGAATCTGGATCTCTTTAGCACTCATCTGAGGTGGTTGCCACTCAATCAGTCCTTCAAAGGAAATGCATATTGGGAAATGTAGGAAATACATAAAGGAAACAGAAGTTGATGATGCAGGTTTAGGAAAAGTTGGTACATCCAGAAAGTAAACACAAACAGACAAGGAACCATCATGAATATTGTGCCTCTATGTGTTTGGTAAAGATCTAGACCTGTGTGTGTGTGTGTGTGTGTGTGTGTGTGTGTGTGTGTGTGTGTAGGGCAGTCAGAGGTTCGGACAGATGAAAAGAAGTACATTCTTTGGCAGCAGGCAGGGCTGCTGTCAGATACCGTTCAGGAACACGATGTACGGCGCTCTGGATGCAGCAAAGCCAGCGCCCTGAGATTAAACCAAACACACACTGCTGTGGTGGTTGGCAGAAAAGGAGCTTTGTCATCCTACTGCCATGACATCATTAAGAAAGCTGTGGTGCCTTTTTTTGGCATTGGTGATCAATTCCTCCAGACAGGAGGATGCTCACTTTGCCCTCCTGGCTGCAGCCATGTTAATACTGCAGTTGTTATATTGCATTAATTCTCACTCGAGTCACAGTCACTTGAACTGTGACAGTTCCCTCAGCCAATAAGATGCTCTCTCTCTCCTGGTGTGGTTTTTCATTTGTGGATAAATGTCTCTGAGTCGAAGGGCAACAGGAACAATGCTGCCACTGTGACTCTGCGTCCAGGGACTGTGTGCTCTCTGCTGGTATGGCTTCCCTACACTGTCTGTCAGTCACACTCTGCAGGATTGTCCCATTAGTGTGGGAAACCAAGAGCCAGCGGTGGGCAGAGATGGGTGACTTGACATTGATGTTCCAATTAAATCTGTCAATACCCCACTGAGTGACTTACACTGGTCAGACGTTGAGGCTAAAATGAAGCTCCTTCGAATTAAACTAGAAATTATGTGTCATTTCACTGACTGTCTCTAAAGCTTGTTTTCTCTCATTCAGCAGTAATATAAAAATAGCTTATGTGAATAGGACTGTTACAGTCAATTTGCCCTTTAATCACTAACAATACACACTGTATTGCCATCGTCAAAAAGCTCAACACCCCTAAGTCCTGCTGTTTAGAGTTCACTGCTGAGGGGAATTACATACAAAACATTTCTAAGGCCTTTCCAGAAGCTACTCAACAGATCACCATTATGTTCACACGTGGCCATAAAACAGCCAGCTGCCGAATTTTAGTAGACATATAAGTATGGTGTGATGCGCGGCTAGACGTAGCGTGTTGACTTGAGGGCTTCTGGTTCAAATTTGAATCAAATTTAGGAGGTGAAAGGAAATCAAAAGTGCTCGTCAGTGAAGCGCTTAAAGCTGCATGAGGAAGATGGTCATGTTAGTAGCCTCTAGTGTCAGCAAGAAGTAATTGCAGTCTGTATTTCCTCTTGAAATAAGAAAATATTTCTAAAAAATTCTTACCTTTAAGTCTCACTTGCCTGTGGTAGTCACTCAGTATGACAAGGCAATGCATTACTTTATGTTTGCTGGGTGTATGATTGACATATGGAACAGCATAATATTCATATGACTGCAGACTACAAACACAAACACACGTATTACAAGACAACAAACCAGGATGCATTAGTGTGGTGTAATCTGGGCACATTATGCAGAACGGGAGCAGTAGGCAGGTTTGACAAAGACACGGGGGCCATTGACCTATGCTAATGTGCTTCTCCTGTCCTTCTGACGAGCTTTGTGTGTCTGCTGCTGCTCTTCAATCAGGCAGATGACAGGCCTCAGTCTCTGCAGGTCTCAAGTACATCCATCAGTGATGATTCAGGACCATGTGACGTTATGTGGCCGTAGGCATGTTTTGCCCTCAAATCAGACTTTTAGGAACTTTCTCCTGACTCATATTGCATATCGGCAACTTGAAAGATTCTGCCTCTTTAGGATGCATTTTATATGAAGTAATCTTGAAGTTCAACTTGAAGTTTATCAGGCAGGGAGGATCTAAGAGAAAATTCTGTTGTGTTGAATTATGGGAATTTGAAGAACTGCTTGCATTTCTCATGTCACAGTTGATTAAGTATCTTTTGGCTTAGGACTGCTGGCTGGACAAAAGAAAGATATTATCAGATGTCACACTGAGCTTTCAGAAACTGTGATAAACCTTTTTCACTATTGTATGAAATTTTATAGGCCAAGTGATAAACCCAATAATTTAATGGGTAAAATAATGGTTAGTCGAATTTTAAACTTATGCACAGGGTGTTAGGTAACACATTTCTCTTCTGTTTGGTCTTGGACTATTACCCACTCTCTATGTTAAAGCCTAAACCTCACAATCTTCCTTTGAATATGTTTTGTAAAAGTTTTGCAAAAAACCAACCGGTCTATCCCCTTGTGAACATGATGAAGCTCATCCTCTGGCAGACAGTGACTAACACATCTGTGACTAACACATCTGCACATCACTGTGAGCTGTGGCCTGTTTGTATCACCAGAGGAAAGATCTGGACGTTGCCTACAAAAACACTAATCCAAACCTCATGTCAGCCTGGCTGGCCTGCTGTTTGGCCCAACGTATTGGAAAGACCAACATGTCCAAGTGACATCACTATCCTCAGGCTCTGAAAAAAAAAAACCCATACGACTGAAAAGAAATGTAGTTTAAGTTTTGAAATGATCAAAGTCATTCTCAATAGACACCAGTGGAAATAGATTGTAATTTGTGCAACTGGTTGTAGCATCACCATCATACTGTGCTCTCAGTAATGCTTTATCCCACCTCCATATTCAGTGTGCACCTGAACGTCTAGCATCGTCTCCTTCATGAGCACGCAGCATCAGCAGCGGCAGCGAGGAGGATACAGGTCGGGGCTGCCGATCACGTTCCTGTAAACGGAGAATGATCTTGTAAGAGAGGAGCACTGTGGGAAAAATGATCTCGGGAGGGCTGCGGACGGATTCCTCTGTTAATAACATCATTTACAGCAGGCGTGTGTGTGTAATTCAAGGCTTCGTTTCTGGCCTTGTGCGTGTTTATTTATGCTGAATGGCTTTTATGTAACATCTCGCTCTATGTCTTTTTATTTTTTCCTCTGGGATGAATACCAAGGGCAGGCGGTGAAGAGATGGTGTCCATCTCACGGGGACATCTTATGTAACCATGTGGTTTCTCTCTCTCTCTCTCTCTCTCTCTCTCTCTCTCTCACAGGCTTCACTGGACGTTAATATATGCTGCAGATGCCTATTGGCTTCAAATTAGCAAGAAGGACTGGAATGACGCACTACTGGCAAAAAGGTCTGAATTTGTAATCTCTGAAAACTGTTTGTGTGTGTGTGTGCGTGCGTGTGTGTGTGTGTGTGTGCTTTCAGGAAGGGAGCAAGTGATGAATGTGCAAGGAATTTTAATTCAGGGGAATTCAGATTGCAAAAACAAATCATTTTCGGGTTCAAGTAGAAGATGCTGTGTGTGTGTGTGTGTGTGTGGGGGGGGGGGGGGACTACAACCTCTTTGTGTTTCTCCCCTCTGGACCGAAGTGTTTACCTGACTGTGGAACGAAAAGAATGTGTGTGTGTGGGCGAACAGCGTGATCCTACCTGTTGCGGAAGGTTGTCTGTGAGAGTGTGTGTATGTGTGTGTGTGTGTGTGTGTCTCTTATACACCATGCCACTCCCTCTCGCTGTGAACTTTACCTCCGAACCACATTGTGCGGCCTTTACAGCTTCATCTGGGTGTGTAGACGTGCGTATGTCCTTCGCCGCAGTCACCTGACAGTGATGTATGCTGGCAGGCACTCGAGCAGGATGGGAGGATGAAAAGGTTGAGCGATAAGTGGGGGGAGATGAATGAAAGGATGAAAGGAAGAGAATGAAGCCCATTGTGTTTTATTTGAGCTTGTTTTTAGTAGGTGTTTTGTTTGATTTGAACTCATGAAGAGAAAGGAAGCGATAAGAACAAGACACTGAGTCAGAGGCTTCTGGTTTCTTTTGGTCTGTTGGTCAAGTTACCCATTAAGTGTTGAATCACTCAGTCATGTGGCCCAGACATCACTCTGCTACTTCATGCTGATGAAGTAATAATGAAGTAATACAATATTCTTGTTTTCTGCTTAAAGGAGAGCATAAAATGAGAATACTGTATTGCTTTTTCAGCCATTAGGAGCCTTAATCTTACATCCAGTCAGACAAGCAGTTATGCTTTTGACAATCAATGATAAGTGTTGTTTTATGAAAAAAAAAAGAGTGTCCTTTCAATCTGCCTCCATAATAGATTAAATTCCAACATGATTGTTGGCCAGTGTGCGCGCCATCAGGGAGTGGATGTGGATGCCCTAGTTTTTTCGGCCTGTCTTGCACTTTTGGCCCTAGTCGATTCTTGTAGATGGCTCTTCGGCCAATTGAGCGCATCGAATGGGCCGTGGAAGTTATTGGTGAGAGAAACTGGTTCCACGCTGTTCAGTTAAGTGAGTCAGAGTACGAAAAGAGAAAAGGAAGTGAAGAGAGCGAGCGAACAACTAAAACCAAGAGGACACACACACAGAAGGCACATATGACCAAGTGAAACCGTGTGAGTTGTGAGAAAGAGCGAAAGAGAAAAAAATGGCACGTAAACGCTGCTTAATCAGAACATTAGTTTGTATAACAGCAGTCCTGGTCCGAGTTTTCCTTTTCGACTTCAGAATGCAGACTACTGCTACTTCTACTGAACCTCAGTATGAGACAACAGAAGTAAGACATGTCAGTTTTAGTCCCACTTCCTACATTGTTCTGTTTACAACATACAGTATTAGATGGTCATCAGCTCAGTTTATGTTAATAATTAATACTAAAACACCTCATCCCAGCTGTGTCTGGTCTGGGCAGACAAACTGTTTTCGTCCACCGTAAAAACTTTAGTCACTAAGACTCTTGATTCACCTCAGTCTGCTTCAGCCTACAACTGAAGCATTTTATTGCCACATTAGCATTATCCAACACATGATAATGTCTTTGCCACAGATGTATAGATATATAGACTGGCCCACGGCTTACCGTGCTCATCCTCTCTGTGGATGGCCTGAAGCCCAGAAGTGCTTTGCTTTTTCTGGAATTAAAGTTCCTTTTGTTGTTGTTGTTGTTGTTAGGCATGCAGCAGCTTTTAGGTATGGTGCCACTGGGTATTTCTTTCTTTCTTTTTTTTAAAATTTCCACTGGTGTTAATCTTTAGTAATAATATTTAATATCTCTTGGTTTCAACCAAAAGTGGTTCTGATGACAGATAAGTGACCTATGCTTGCTCTGATTCATATGTTCCTCAAAAGATGTTGAAGAAAAGAAAAAAAAAGTTCCACGGAGGGGAAGTTTAAAGGGAATAACGGAAACATAAAAGTTCATGTTAGGGGTGAGCAATCTGACAATTTTATATCGAAATCGATCTTAAAGCCGTCCACGATCTACTTTTCTGTCCTCTCTAAACTTGACATAACCTCATTCACTAGCAGGGACCATGCGATCAAATAGATTTTGGCCACATTGCCCACACCACACACACACACACCCACACCCACACCCTTAGTTAGTGTGGAGCTGTTAATAAAAGCACAGCTGTAAACCAATGATCGCTTGTTGAGGTGTTTCCTTCTGTCACTCAGTATGGGCTGACAACCTGCTGGGAACATGCAGTACGATTTTCGCCTCTGCTAACCAACCACATGTCAAACTTGTGGCTGAGAGGTTTCCAATGTAATGAAAAACTTTCTGCAAATGAGAAAAAGCAAAAAGAAAAATGTTGCGAGTGGCAGCTCGGGACTGTGGGTAAAAAGCTGGGACCACAGCAAGGGTATCGAGTGACTTGGGATGATGATGCAGAATTAGGTGAAGGGTCATGATGGGCAGGGTTTAGTAGGACACACACGTACTCAAAGGGTTAATTGTGAGGCATGATGATGACTATATTTTGTGGACTGTGTGAGTGTGTGCAAATTTCCCCCAGTGGTTTCCCGCCATTGAGACTGGAGGCACCGCTCTGAATTCCTGATCTGTAACTCACTTGAACAAGAACCTGTCACACACACTCACAGACAGACACACACACACACACACACACGGCAAGCAGCAGTATGTGAGGGTAAACCACAGGCAAGAGCCGTGTGTTTTTTGTGTTTTTTTGTAGTGTGTCTGTGGTTTGAGATTGAAGTGGCGAGGTGTGTGTACAATAGCAAATAATTTTTAACTCTCTCACTATCTCTCTGTCACACACACACACACACACACATGCTGCTCGCAAATCTCAAGCACAGATAAATTAGATAAATGTGGTGGAGGGAGCGGAGGTGGTGGTGGTGGGGGGAGCTGGTTTGTGACGACACACTTTTCATGGTGTTGCAGTATGAATGACGGTGCAGCACTCTCTCTCTCTCTCTCACACACACACACACACACACACACACACACACACACACACAGCAGTTCCCAGTGGCTGTGTGACGGGCTCACAGATACTCTGTGCTGAAGGGAAAGCCTGAGGAAGCGTCGAGCTGGAGCTCTGGAGTTCTCTCTCTCTCTGAGTGGACATAGCAGGCATCTTCCAACGTTTTCTCATGTGAGTGTTGACGTGTGTTGGGTGTGTGTTATTTATTGTTCCATCAGTGTTTTATTGATTTATAAGCTGGAATCTAGTGGGTTTATTAGAACTGATACAACTGCTTTATGGTAAGTTCTAAGCCATTAATGGTAAGAACTTTTGTTTTGATTTGGCTGGTGCTTTGACTTTTTATTACTACGCAACATTCACAACTGCTTGAATATAATGAACTTTTGCCTTTTTTTGAAAAAGTGATGAATTTATAAGCCTTAATTAATAACAATCTAATGTTTATTAACATTAACATCAATTTATTAATAGCTAGGTGTCCAACTAAGTGATAAGTAATTCTGAAGGAGATATAAACCAACCAGAGGGATTGTTCACAACTTGACAGCCCAAAAGTTGGTCTGATTAGTGTCTTAAAACTGATAAATTAGAAAAATATTTGTCCACTGTTCATGAAGCCGTTATTTAAATTGGTACCGAAACAACAGCATGGCTATTAGAAAAGACGAACCTTATTAACTAATTTAAATTCAAAATGAATTTAATTATTACATGTAACTAAAGTGGCACAGAGAAGTCCATCCTCTACAGAGTGACTCACTACAACCTGGTGAGCTACTGTACTGTCAAAATGGACTGATTTTGCTCCACGCTTTCACCCTTTTCACAACCTCGCGAGTCTTACCTGCCATGTCTCACTCGCACGCGCTCAGACCGTTGAGTCAGCACTCTCCTGCCGCGTGTTCAGCTCGGTGTGCCTGGAACCTGACCAGGGTTTATGAATGGCTGGGAGCCCTGGGTGTGGCACTGCTGTACCTTTGCCCTGCAATGCAACAACGTCACATTCATAAATGCTTTATCTCCACACATACACGCACATACACACACACACGCACATCCTCAAACACACATAGTACTGACAACTATATATCTTTATCCAGTAGACACTTAGGGGCTGCATTGTTGTTCTTGTTTTATTTTGTTATAACTCACCTGTGTATGTGCTTGTGTATGTGTGTATGTGTGTGTGTGTGTGTATGTTTGGGGCCCCATTCTGTCAGAAGGTGAATCTCTGCGGGGGGTAAACTAGAGTTCGGCCTCATTAGCAAGAAACCTGCTCGTTGCTCAGGTCACACGTGTGCAGCTTCTCTCTCTCTCTTTTTTACACACACACACACACACTGCACACAGTCGTGAAGGTTTGACCCAACTCTGTGTATGTGTGTGTGTGTGTGAGAGAGAGAGATTGTGGCCGTGGATCATGCTCTCTAATTGGAAACACACAGCTCCTGTCCTCCTGCTCTCACCTTCACTGAGCAGCTGTATTTATGTTTACTGCTGTGACCCAGATACCAGAAAGATCCGCTACACGTGGGAGATGGGTCGGGTGGTTGGGTAAAGGGAAAGTTCACCCAATAACACAATGAAACTTAAAGGCCACCCACACCAAGAACAATAACTGTAAAAATAAATATGTGATTTTAAAAATTGCTCTTACTCAAGTGGAGTCCACACGACAACTATGATGACAAGACAGTGGCGAATGCTGTTGTCGGGATCGCTTTCAGAATGATTTGATGAATGATAGAAACACTCACAGCTGATCCAGATCTTGTGCTGTGAATTTTGCCTTCCATCTACCTCTTGGATGTAGGCTACTTGGTGGTGTTTAGGAAACCATTCATTGAAGTTCATTTTGTCCTTACTGATGTGCTCTTTCACAATAGCCAGAAAACAATCACACTGATGCTGACTCATATAAAATAGGAAAGAATAAGTATATTGGCACAATGTGTTTTCCTTTTGCAAATACACTAAATCCGGATGGACAGATCACATCTGTGCCAGAAGGAAAAAATAATGATATTGTGTTTCTGGTTAACAATGAAATCATTTGCTTCTAATCTAATGAGTCAGACTGCTCATTTGACTTTGTTTTATTTGATTATGAAAAGAGGCCAAGGGGCCTTTTTTTTTTTAGAGTAATAATAAAACTTCATTCCTAACTGGAACACAAATATACTGTCCATGACTTCTGACCATTCGGTGGGGCCAAAGTCAAGAGAGTACATTTGTCTTTATTATTGTGCAACATTCATCAGTTTTATCTGTTTGGAGACGAGTGTGACTTTGATCAAGTCTGATGTCCCACACGGCGGGCATGTGAAATGCGTCTGCTTTCCCACAATGCTTTGTGTGGACAGAGAAGAGGTGGCAGCAGTAGGGGAAGTGGGTTCGAGGGGGTGGGGGGGCGAAGCGCGGCCACTCGGACAGAACCACTCTTTGCCTCTGGCATCGCCATGGAGACAGGGGGCTCTTTTTATAGAGTCCCTCGGCTTCTCTCATTCTCCTGCTGTTTACCATTCAGTTCATATGTTGGAGGCTAACGGAGAGCAATTTAGAGCCTGGAGGAATGCGACTTTTTTTGTTTTTTTTTTTTATTTCTTATTTAACTACAGAGCGGAGATGGTTTGTGTGTGGTCCTGCTGTGTAGCTCAATGGGGAGAGCAAGGCACCAACACTACTTGGGTTGTCGGTTCAATTCCATGTGCAGTTGCATTGTGTGAAATCAGTGGTATTTTACTGGTGTGGCTGGGACACTGTCCAGCTGCCTGGGAAAACAGAGCACTTGGCATCTCACACACACACACACACACACACACACACACACACACACACACACAAATTCACAATTGAACACAGTTGAAGTTGTGCGTAAAGTGTGTCTGCATCCTGGAGTCAAGGAAATGCTGACAGAGAAACAGAAATAGGGAAAGTGGAGCTTGGACCAAAACACACATATAGTCCCAGGATGCCACACACACACACACACACACACACACACACACACAGATGCATATACACACACACAGATGCATATACAGTCCCACCTACTGAAAACACACACGTGGAACAGAGCAGATACATAGTCCACTCACAAATGGGTGTGTGCTTCCTGCTCTTTACTAACATTTTTTGGCTTGTTTCACAGAGACACACCCACTTTGTTATGTAGGACAGCGAGCACACACACACACACACACACACAGGAAGAGCGAGAGACGAGTATGTAACTCTGTCACTGTCAGGACACAGCGAGAGGCAGGAACTACCACTTGAAGCAACTGCTCAGTTGGAGGATGGTGTGAGATGGGATGAAGTGACAGCAGAGGGGAAAACATTCTTCTGATGGAACGGATGCTGCCATTGCGGCCACATTCTGAAGAAAAGGAAGGATTTGCTCGCAAATGTTAGTCATGAGGGAAAACTGGGAGGAGACAGGAGGAGAAGACAAGCAGACAGAGGCAAACTGGCTTTTACCTTCACACAACATGGCACAGGAGACGGTGAGGAAAATGAACTACAGCAGTAACTCTTATTTTTATGCGATTATGCAATGTACATCTGATGCTGGTAATGTTTAGCTTTTGGCTTGTTTACAGGAGTGCATATGCAAGTGGGTGTGCTGTGGGTGTGTGCATGAGTGCTCACGACTGCCCCATGCACTACCCGCCTGGATTTGTTTACCTGCCTGCGTGCTTTCCCACATGAATTCACGTCAGTGGAAGGTAACAGGATTTGGTGGGCTCTGATCCGCCCCTCCTGCCATAAACAATCAGCCTGACATGTCTCAATAATGCTCTGTTCTCATCAAACAAATGCCGAGCAGACAAGCAGATAGATGTCAGACAGGTGGGAGGTGGATGGTGTGTGTGTGTGTGTGTGTGAAGGTTGAGAGGAAAGGTGAAAGTCTGGGAGTATTGACGAGATGCCAAATGCCGGTAGGGACTGAAACATCTCCTGGTGTTTTTCCCACTAAGAGATGAAGTTAGAGGACAAGTTAACACAGCAGAAACCACAGATTATGATTACATAGTAGATTACTGTAATTGGATGAAATTATCAAAATTCAAACAGCAACCCTAACTGACAATATATGCATGTTTAGTACTGTCAGATTGGCTGACACTTTGTAGTTTTGTAGTGGCTTTACAACTAAAACTGATGATAGAGGAAAACCTTTTAAGATAAATATTGTGTTGTTTATTATCTAGGATTGGGTATCAAACTCTGCATTACGTCAGCACTATCAAGTAACAACTGATCTTGAATGAATCAGTGTGCGAGAGAGCAACTTAGAATTTATGTTTCGGTGATACTTGCTGCAGTATCTGTAAAACAAACTGCAAAGCTGTCCAGGGCAACACGTCTAACCTGAGGAAACACCCGGTCAAACACAAAATATAGCTACAAGTCAAAGAGTGTACCATGTTTGATGGTCTACAAGCCTACTGCCCTGCAGCAACCCCAGCAAATGTTCATAGAGTTGAACCATTTTTATGTAATCAATCGGCTAGTTGGATAAGATGTTTGTTGACATAACTTGACTTTTTTCATGTTGTTGGATAATATTAGCTGAGTATTTTTGTTGGTGTTAGTTACCATTCAGCCACCAATATGTCCAAATTTCCAACATGCTATTTAGTGCGCTAAAACAATATCTGAGATGTTTTTTAGAGTGTCTTAAACTTACAGTCTGTGAATTGCATAATATTTATGAGGAAATATTGCAATATGCAAGCATTGTGGTAGTGACAACAACAGCAACATGAGAGGCCACGTTGATGTTTCTTCTTCTTCTTCTTTGGATACAGCAGACGAGAACGGCTGCCCTCTACTCTTTGTAATTAATGTTTCCTTTGGCATTTATATTTTTTATTTAGTCCAGTACTGAGCTGGTATTCCATCAGTTAACATGTGTAATGAGGTGTCAGTTTAAACTTGTAGCATAGCTGAAGCAGAACCCCAGAAGACAAAACAAGTCACCATTCAGACTCTGGGAAACATTGCCTGTGTTTAGGCTTCTGTTCACTCTAAGTATATTTTAGTTGAGTGTATGTTTTTGTTCTTCAGTGTTCCTCCACATTTCAGGGCCCTGCTCTGGGCTATTTCCTCTACATGAAGGTAATTTAAATGATAATACAGTGACTGATTGTTTTCTCATTAGTCAGTGTACTGCATGGCAGAATTCCACGCACTTTTCTTATTCATTCTTACAAACGGATACAATCCGTCAGACAGCCTAGGTGATAATTTCCTGGGAGAGACTTCATTTCTTTGGGTGTCAGGTGACTCGACTGAAACTTGGACCGATACACTGGTATTGTCCTTTCATTTACCAAACAGTTAACAAGGGGATTTCCACTGGCAATTGATTGAGCTCATTGCTGATCCTTGATGCATTTGTCTATTTGCCCAACCCTAATTCCTTTCCTGTACCTGATCAGCCTGTCCAGCGCTGAGATCAGAGTCAAAAGCATGTTCTCACCCGACTCCAGGAACATCTGACACCTGACCATTAACAGGCATCAAATGAGCACCCTCAGACTGAGGCCACAGTTGTGATGTGAGCCTTATTTATTTCATTTTCTGTCAGAGTGGAAGCAGGCAACAGCCACACCAAGCATTTTGTTTGAGTTGGAAGTAGCGGCGGAGAGCCCGTGTCACAGTTGGGTGTGTTTATGTGCTGTAGTGGGCGTAAACGGGCTGTGAGAGAGCCTCTGACTCGACAGCTCTCAGTGGAAGCACAAACACCACTTAGGAGCATGAGCTGTGATCTCATCTTGCCGTTTGATGTGTGTGTCTGTGTGTGTGTGTGTGTGTGGTCGTAGTGGTGGTTTTGATGAAAATGTTCTTGAGGTTGTAGAAGTAACATCATTGTAAAATTCGCCCATGATCTGGGAAAAACAACCCGTTTGAACAACATCAATTGCTCTTGATCCTCGTACAGGTTTTTAATAGTCCAGTCATGCTTGTTTACAGGCCAGTCCAACAGGGGCATAATTAAGATGAAAAGAAATCTGCTGTCAAATGGGAATGGCAACATTAAACAGCATGGTTTGGCTGCAGCTAGCGTGCTAACTTTAGCATTTTACTAATTGAAAATTATACACTATTATACAAATGATCAGTGCTTCCTGTATGAGAGATTAGCCCATCCCGTCTCTCTAACTGTCTGGACATGAGTCAGTCAGGTTCGGTCAGACTAAACACGAGTTGAGCGAGTGGAAAAGTTTAGTTTAATAATTTACTTAGGGTTAGGGTTAGCTAGCTTGCTGTAATGATGATGCAAATTTGGCATGACTATGGAATTAGGGTAGATGCCAGCATGAATGTATGATTAACGATCCATGTTAAAGGCAGGGCCATCTTTTCTCTGTTTTGTCCACCTGTGCAGAACAAAGAAAAAGCCAGTACAACGTGACTACAATCAACATATATTGGACCAAACTGATGCAGTACGTACCTGAATTTGAAACCAGTAAGTCATGTTATATATTTTGATATGCCTGGTAGACAGTAATGGCGAGAAAACCAAAACGTCATCAGACAATCAGTCATGTTTTAAACTGACAAATCTGATGTCTGCTTGGCTAAAATCATATAAGCTAAAGTTGAACAAGTTAAGAATTGCAGAGTCACGTGGAATCATCATTCCTCCTGTTCATACACTAAAGCACTTTATCAGTAGCACAAATGGAAGAAAAAGGCTCAAATTCCAGAGTGATTCTGCTTAAGTTAAGCTGAAGCCAGTATAAGGCTTTAGCAGTGAATTTGCACAATCAAGTGGGATCTACAGTATCAGAGCCACATTCTTTTCAATATAAACTCTGTGTTGGAACGCTGTGTCCTTGCTGAGTCACAGCGGAGTGAAATGTCGTGTTGGTTAAATTCATGTTCGAAAGCATGGCAAGAAATCACTTCACAGCAGTAGCGATGGAAGAATTAATACAGAAACCAATAAAATGTATTTTAGTGTCAACTGAAAACCTTCACTTAAGAGGCAGTAACATCATTGTGACAAAAATCAACAGGTTTGTTGGGAAAAGTAGCCCATGTTTTGGAAAATACTTCATGCCTCCTTTTAGCCAGTGTCTTGTTTAAAGTTATTATATTACACTGAGCCATAACTCAGTGTAGCTCACCCTTTTGAAGCACGGTCTGCAGTCAGTCAGATTTTGCAATACTTGTTTCTTCTGCGTCCTTGCACTCTTTGTTTAGAGTTCTCACGACTTAATCTATTCAGCTGAATGAAGCATTACGTCCGTGCTATCTGGAACTGAGCCCGCTGTTGATGACGTCCCTTTGTGCATATCATTCTGTCATCACCCCCATGTTGCCATTGTTATCTACATGCCGCAGCAGAGACGGAGAGCCTTAATGTGACGTAGCTTAATATACTCACAGTTCCTGTTTCCGTGCAACAAGAGAAGGCCCTTTGTTAAATTACACACCGTCACTTCTTAAATTAAACACAGTGTTGTGACGTTTGATACTGGTTCAGACTGCCAGTTCCTCAAATACAATACTGTCTACAGTGTCGAGGCATATCATGAGCAAGCAAAATCACCTGACAGCCCAGTGTATGACATCTGTGTGTCAGATTTAAGTGTTTGGTGTGTGTGCTACTGCGGACTGTAAGTTGTATGACTCAGCAAGATGGATGTACTGTATGTTTGTTGCTGGCATTACACCAACAAAGCCCTCTCAATGTAACTGCAGTGTCATGTTATCTTTTCTGTGTTTCTTTAGAGTTTTGTTACTGGGAATGAGTTGTTGAGTCACAGTCAGTCGCTCCAGAGCACCGAGATTAATCTACCAAGTATCAGAATAAGTGGATTTTGTTTGTACAGTGACTGGTTATCAGATTTCAAACACTTTGAAATGGGGGGGAGTTGGGGGGAGGCTGTTTGAGCAACAGTTTCTGAAATTCCCTTTTTGATAAACTAGGAAGAAGGCTGCATTTGACAATTTTTGTAATTTTCTGAAGCAGACAGTCTGACCAGTAGTTTCTCAATTTCTCTGCACAATTACATAACTTTCTTGTAAAATACACGATCAGATATGCCTCAGGGATAGGCTGCCCACAGGTGTGTGATTTTTACGACGAGACTATCAAGACACACAAATCAGAGAGTTCTTGCTGTGGGCAGCATCCAGTCTTGATTCGCTCAGACTCGGTTTGAAGTCTGCTCTCGCTTTGATCAAACTAAGCACAAAAGAAAGCACTTGCCATTTGTTTCTTGATTTCAAGAGCCTCTGTGTAGGACTTACTGGCATCTTGTAGCGCAAAAACATGGCAGTGCAACATGGTGGACTCTATGGAAGAAGGCCTGCTCCCTGTGTAGATATAAAAGGCTGTTTCTAAGGTAATGAAAAAAAATAAGAGTTCTTAATTTCAGGTGATTATACACTAATGACAACATAACTATGAATATTATATTCCACCTCTGCCCTTAATTCCCCTAGTCCTACATACCTTTGAGACCTTTGATATCCATTAAACTCTGCAAGCAAACTGACAAAGTCAACAGACCACATTGGGAAGTAGTCTGACATTACTTAGTGATTAGGTCAGATGTGTTCAGTGCCTTATTACAATGAACCAAGTAAAAGATATCATATAGTTGTGTTTTTGTGACAGCCAACCTACACATTCAGTGACTAATGTTGGTGGTACTCTTGGCTTGTACATCACGAACAAATCTCATTGTGATTGGCAGCTTTCACACCAGCCAAACAGAGAGCACCAGGCCAGACCACCAGAGTTCATAAACTAAACAGGATAGGTGGAAGCTGGGGTCTTACATGATGATGCTTAACTTTCAAGTTGAACCTGATGACTTTCAATGAAAGAACCAGACTTCCAAAACTGAGAACATTCAATGTTGAAGACAGCGAGGAGGAAAATAAACTGTACTAGTTTCTCAAATCTGATGACACAACTTGTAGGTTTCAAACATATGAGAGTCCTTGCATGCTTTTAAAATGTGGTTTTGAACTTAATAATGTCTCTGCATGTCCACAAATGTAAACTGTGAAACTAGAAATCTCAGGTGGCAGTTTGTGGATGTTAATTATTAACAAATATGTACTGAATGCTGCCCACATGTGGATGTTTTTCTTAAGCTGTGGAGGCCTTTGAAACTTAGCTCTCTCTGTGGCTTAACGGTATCTTTTCTATCCTGTGGTCTGGTTTTGCATTCTGGCGTGATGTGAATGACAGATTTCAACATAGACATGCGGGACATCTGTCATTATTGATTTTTCTCAGAGGGGAATAGCTCGGGAATGTTACGCTCCTGTTTGGTCATCGATTGATAGGAGACAGAGAGAGTTGGCATCTGTACTCATGGGAACAGTCCACTGAAGAAACACTACTCAACTTGATCAAAACCATCACTGCTAAAGAGAAAGAGGCTTAGAGAGCGAGGAAGAGGTTTGTTGACTTTATGTGTTCATACTCATGGGTACTGTGCTACACTGCTGTCCTATACCTTTGGGTTTGAAAATGTGAAAAAAGCAATTAAGGAGAGTTCCAGGGGCCTTGTTAAAGGCAGAATTTGTATCTGCTTCCTATCTTAACATCAGTTTTAAAGATGGGAATAATCCTATCTTCCTCTTACAGAAGCAGTCCCTGGCTGTGTCCCATCCTATCTCTGACCTTGTAGCTTTTAAAGAAATCATAACTAGCTTTGCTGCTGTTAGCTAGCTTGCTGTAATGACAAGGGAGGCAAAGCTTCATAGCTTCAATGTCTCAGAGGCATTGGCTAAACGTACTGAAGAAGAGCTGATGTCATCTAATACATAGTCAGGGAAATTTAAAGCTGACAGACTAACGTCAGTGTCACTTATGTTAGTTTCTGTAACAGACTAACAACAGTGTTAGCTGAAAGTTTGAGTAGCCTTTCAATAGTATTTCAGTGTTTATACTGTTCCCCAGTTTCAGTGTTGTTGTCATAAAGACATAACAAGAGTGTGTTGACAGTTATCAAGATGTAACACCAGAAATTCCTAAATGTCATTCTAAACTGAGTTAAGATAGAATTTCAGTAATGATGTAGTTTCTGTAATGAGGTCCCAGATGAATAACTTGTGGGTTTTAAAGGGGAGAGATGAGATATTGATTCCTAGATAAGATCAACCCCTTGGAAATAAAAGTGCCACAGTTGAAAAAAGTGTCACACACACACACACACACACACACACAGCTTCACTGGAAAATGAGGTCGAGGAGAAGAGTGAGACTCCAACCAGAGTCAAATGAGCAACCAAAACAACAAGCCAAAACAAGGGAAGTGTAGTAGAGTCGGTTCATAATCCTTTGTGAGTTTGACACCTTTCACTTTATGCATAGTGATTTGACTGTCTATATGAATAATAATTAGTGCGTCCTTCAAGGGGGACTTTGGTAACTTGGGGTGTGTTCACTCTAAGCATGTTGACCCAATTCTCACACATGCAGTGGCTGATTTTTCATTCAAATTCTGGTTCCAGCTAACCTGGTTCTTATATTTGTCTTGTTGGGATTGTGTTTACATCACTTCAATGTCAGACAGTGCAAGAAACACATCAAGAAACGATCAGACAAACCTAATCTTAAATAGGAAACAAAGTTGACACATGTGGTCTAAATTTTAGTTTTACTTACTAATAAAGTAGTTTAGTTAATCTAGAGAAACTTTTATCTTCTTTACAACCCTAACACCTGATGGTTTAGTGTTTCTTGCCTCACTGGACTTAGTCTAGTGATGTCACAAAAAATTGGAATAAAGGTAAGGTAAGGTTCAACCAGTCAACATGCTAATTACAGGTAAAAATCACCAATTTCAACATGTTACATTATTATATCAATTCTTTGGTCAATGATACGATATTTGCTGATTTTGTAAATACAATACTATTTTGATTTGACAGCCTGTGATCAATATGAAATGACATCGTGTGCCCATGGCGGATTCCAGGTTTGAATCCTGGTCTGGGCCCTTCTATGTGGAGTTTGCATGTTCTCCCAGTGCTTATGTGGGTTTTTCTCCGGGTACTCCGGCTTCCTCCCACAAAGACATGCACATGAAGTTAATTGGCTACTCTACATTGCCCCTAGGTGAGAGTGTGTGTGTGTGGTTGTCTGTCTTTGTGTGTCTGCCCTGAGAGTGACTGACAACCAGTTCAGGGTGTACTCCACTTCTCGCCTGTAGTCAGCTGTAGATTTTATTTGATATGAACACCAAAAGAGTAGAATTACAGTGGGTGTGGACCAATCTATCACACTTTTCTAATGTAGAATGACAGACCCAAACTTGACGTAACTTGTTAATTCAAGGTGACTACAAATAAAAACACATTCACACATCAGATTCTCCATAAAAGAGATATCGGGAGGTTGGACTGCTGCCAACAGTTTTTGAATTGGCATACAGACTGTTTACACCCTTGCCAGCAGACCTTGACATGGATCTTTCAGTCGCAGTCGGTTCGCCTACATTTTCTGAACACCCACATGCCAGCACCACAGTCAGGAGCCAGGCAGTCTATTTGAAATCTGGATTTTGCTTCAGATGAGGAGGTCTTTGTAGAGTCATAGTGAGGTGTTGGCAGACAGAACATTACAGGAACGTAACTACTCTTACTGTAACACACTGCTCATTTTGGGAAGCTGTCACGGCACTGAGCCAAGAGGGAAGCAGAAGGGGAAGTTGAGGAGTTACGATTTGGCTTGTGGTTAGTGCTTTAGTGCTGACTAACTCTTGAGTGTGTGTGCAGCCTGAATGCATTCATCACACAACTGCTGTGTGTCTGCTCGGCAGCAAGGCCAGAGTGTTTGAGTTACGGGACAAGGTTCCTTTGGCACCACAGCGCCAGTAAAGGATTTTCTTTGTAATTTAGGCACATGTGTGAGTCTTTTCTGAGTCACTGTATAGTGGGGTTTAGGAGACAGTGTCAGACTCAAAAACAACTGCAGTGTAATCCAAAATGGTCTCAGGGGTGGTTTAAATCTGTGTGCGTGCATATTTGTGTGTGTGTGTGTGCATGTGTGTTTGTGAACTGAGGTTGGGGCAAGGGGTAGGGTGAGTATGTGCTGTTATTATTAAAGACATGACTAAATGCTGCTTTACTGTAAGTGGGTGATGTGTCAAGATTATATCATGCCCCCACCCCCCCCCAAACACATACATGTACACACACGTGCACCCCCGTCTCTCTCACTGACACACACAATCTTGTTTCCATCTCTATTGGGGACATTACATAGACTTTCATTCATTCATAGACTACATTCATTTCCTGGAGGTTTAACCACCACCTAACCATAACAATACACATGACTTGCCTAATCCTCTTACCTTAACCAAACCCGAACCTCAACCTAACCTTAAGGCAAGTCTACACTCTAGTATTTAATGATTAACGTTGTGGGGACGTGCATTTTGTCCCCGTAAACAAGGTGACTGTGTAAGTAGATTTTTGTCCCCACAAGTATATGAATATGTGTCCACACACACACACACACACACACACGTAGATCTGTTTAAAAATCCTCTCTCCTCTAAACTCTGATATCAGTGTGTGTTCGACTTGTGACTGTTGTCATTGTGACAAACCCATCTAATTTCACCCTTCCTTTGTGGTCACCCCACATCACACCATATCCATCCATCCATCTGATTTTAGGCCTATACATTTTACATCCCTCCACTGATGCTCTCCTCCTCCTTGACTGTCTCTTACTTCCTGGCAGTGAGCACACTCATTGAGTAAAAGGTGAAAAGCCCACCTCCCTTTTCGCTTTAAGGCCTGTTTTCCAGTTAACAACAAAACCACGTGTGGCAACATGCTGCTATTTTTACCCCAACTTCAAATTGTCCTATTAAGATTGTTTATCTGTGTCCAGGGAGGAAGGCCCTTCAGCCGGGCCAGCCGCCATAGCACAGGGAGTTCACTGCAGCTTTGATCCGTTCCCGGAACTGAGCCCAAACAAAGCCAGATGTTTGAAATTCTCCAGAAGGAAAGGTTTTGTTTGTCCTTTCTCCTTTCCAGGATGGAAAATAGGGTAAGGACAAATACGTAAGCCTTGTTTGTGTTCAAGAAGGCAGGGCCTTTTGAGGCTTATCCTGTGATGTTGCCTTTTTCTTCCAAAGGAATTATTGATGGCCCGTGGCACTGTAGTGTTTATGTAAGGGATAATATCAGTGTTTGTTTTGACTTAAAACTGTGTAGGTTGTCTGTCGTTTATCCATTCTTCTTGCACACTTTCCACCATTCATCTCTGGCCTACTTGCAGTAGGACTTGGCAGTGTTAATGAATATGGTTCATTCAACAATTCAGAAATACTACTACTACTACAGGCCAAGAGGTTTGGCCACATTGTTTATATTATGTTAAAAACTTGTTGACTTGTTATTGCAGCAGTTTGTCATACCTCCAAGGGTACTTCCTTGATCCAATAGGTCTGCTCTACCTGGAATGATAAAATGTTGGTGATACCAAGGTTTAATTTCAGTATTTTCACAAAATACGCAGAAATATTAGATTTAAACATTTCATCTCTTCATCTGTAGAACAGATATATATCTAACCACGAAAATAGCTGAACTAGGACTCCCAGAGTCCTACTGTGGTCACAATGAATCTGTGCTTCCCCTTGACATTTACATAGAAAATCATTTCTGCGCATTTTGTTGTGGATATTTAAGGTCCACAGAGGATAAATTCTAATGATTCCTCTGACCTTCAGAATGCATAAATCTTTTGATTTCGAAGTCCCAGTGGCCTTCCATCAAATGTCCTCCTCAAGACAGCTTTTGTATCCCCATTACTGAAAATACTGGCCGAATGACAAAATTGTCACTGTATGACAATTTGCACTTGTCATATGAAGAGTCAACAGACACAGAGCAGCGCTAGCATTCATTTGGAGTTGTGCTTGTGTACACCTGACACATACTCCTTTTTTTCTTTTTTTTTTCTTTGTTCCCCATCAAATCCTGAGAAAAATATCTGGCTCTTTAGCTGCTAAAAGCTCCACTATGTTCGCCAGAATTACAGAATCAGTTATCTGATTCACCCAAGATACATGAAGCAGTTAAATATGGGTTGAAATTAGTTCAGTCCAACAGTTATAATGTGGCAGTAATGAACATTTTATTCTCCAACCCCTCCTGTCTACTGTGTGAATACCCTGGCTAGAATGGAAGTGGAACATCACAGTCTAGTATCGTACGCATGGTGCTGTCATTTAGCTTAGTCAGAGTTTTGCGCCTCATGTGTGTTTCATTGTGCCTGAGTTGAATGTTTTCATATCACTGCCGTGTTACTTTACACTTTCGCGCCTGTCAATCAGCTGACATACACAGAAGGGAATGGTTGTCTCCTCCAGGAGATAATGCTTAACAAACATGTTGTCTTACACACTGAGTTGTCACAGTCATGTCATCTGGGTTGTCTTTGTTTTCCACGACAGCGGTTAATTATAAGCAACAGTGAAACCATGCCATGAAATATGGGTTAGGCAAAATCACTTACGGTGTGAAATCCAGAATCGACAAAGGCCACGGCAAACTGTAAAATACACTGTTATTCAGCCTAAGTGTGTCTCTGCCTGTGCAGTATCTTTGTCAGCTGTGCGTCAGCTGTGTTGAGGCCGTGTGTGTGTCTGTGTGTGCTGCCCTGTGAGGCTTAGCTGAGTCGCTGACTTAAAGTATCGTCACGCTCCTTAGCTGAGACTGATGCTCTCCGCTGCTACCATCAGCAACATTTCCATTAGCATAACTCTGCATGCTGGGGCTCATGCTCGCCTCCCTCTGGGCTTTTACTCTGCACGACCTCCGCCTGAAACGCACCACTGACGCACATTAACACACACAGGAACCTGAGGCTATACACACTGCGACAACATGAGCAGCTTTATGGTAATGTCACCACAGTGGTGGCCTGTCTCAGAGCTTGACATTTATCCATAATAGTGACAAAGGGCCCTATAGCCAAATGCAATGTGGGATGACAAACTGGGTCCAAGAGAAACTGTACCCAGAGACAAGCCATTGTGTTTGCTTGAAGACTTTGGATTGGTTGTTATGGTTTCTTTTGGTCTTGGGGGTATGATGCATTTTGGAGCGAGATTTTGATGCTACAATATAGAGCTGATCATACCAAGGGGTCAAATCTTCAACCCAAACATGATGCTTTAGATAGCACTGGTCTGTTGGCCTTTACAGGATGTATGCATGTCATTTTGAGATAACAGTATTGATCTGATTGGCCTGATGGGAAACTTATAATTATACATCAAGATATTAAAGTTAGATATGATATTGTTAAGTCTCGTTAGTATGTGGTATATGTTTAGCCTTGATTGTCAGTGGCTTTCTAGGGTTGTGGGGTGCATTATGTTCGGGCACAATGCATAGATATGATCGGGGGGGATGGGGGCAAAGTCAGACTTTTGAACATCCTACATATTGTGGCTTTAAGTACTTTACAGATAACAGTATGTGGTATATGCCACGTGAACAGTAGAATTGACTCATTACAGATGTAACTATACGAACTACATTACAAAATAATCTACCAGGAATATATGCTTATACAAGTTAATTCTCGATCATATAGTGTGGCACTGCAAAAAATAAGTTGCGCCAATTTGAAATACTTGCTGGAGTTGCTGGTTCTTGTGTTTTTTTCTGTGTTAGGACCCTAATGCCAACGCGGTGGTCTTAGTCAAAGATTAAGGGGATTGTGTTTTGTCATGTTGTGCTAATGTTGGCCTGAACGCAGCCTTAGTCATTGTTGCAAACACCAGCACATATTGGGTTAAATGCAAAAATAGTATTGCTGGCTACTGTGCAGTTTTGCCAAGTACTGCTGATTAGTCCATAGGAGGCCTGCATCATTTCCTGGGGGATGTTATCTTGTAGTGAAAGAGTGCATTGATTCAAACAGCCAAAGAGACATTTGAAGTCAGATAACAATTTGAGTTTGTGCGCTTTACACACGCACACACGCGTTACTTGAACAAGCACACATCCTCCCCCATGTTGCAGACACCTGTTGGTTGTGCCTGCTTTGATGAATGGTTGGGTTTGTCCCAACTTTCACTCTCCAGTCTCAGGAAATGAAAGGAAAAGAAATCATCCATGGCAACAGTATAGTAGTGTTCTTTATGGAATTGCTAGAGGATTGTATCATTTTTTTTAATCTATGATGAAAGTTCAGCAGTGACTGCTCTGTAATTCACTGTAAAAAGTCTTTAAGTATCCTCACATTTCTTTGTCAGCGTCAAGAAACTCTCATTTTCCTGGAACAGATTCATATGAATAATAACATGGCTCATGGGGGAGCGTTCTTGATGGGAAGGGAGTGTCAGCATCAGGTTGGCCAGAACTGATTATATTGGCTCTTTATGTGCATTGTACCATGCCACCAGGTTTCAAATTCTTGACAGCAGAGTCATACCAGCATGTATATAAAAATTTTCCAAATAATCCATGAGTTTCCAAAAAGTTTCAGCTCCTTAAACCTCCCTTATACACTGCTGTCTTATTTTGCTCATGAATAGTTAGCCCATATTCTGCCACCCTTCCCAAAGTGTCACCCTATGTAATTGTCTTGTTCACCTACATGGACGCACCGGCAGTGAGGTTGGTAGCCCTGAAGTGCTGGATGCGTCTGACAGGCAGCCTCCTAGAGGAGCGCTCCACTGGGAGAATTTAAAGGAGCTATGAAACAGAGGGTGATTAATGGTTTTTAATAGTGTGCATGCAACCAAGTCTTTCGTCTCTCTTCCAGGAACAATTGGAAGGTTGCATTCCACTGCATGAATGTGTGTACTTTCTTGAGGCAATACATGTTAAGTAATATTCATTGCCAGCAAAGATGAGAGCTATTCAAGGCATTTGTGCCAAAACTGGGATCCAGGGACCTCCAGTTCATGAGAAATAGTTTAATTTTTCTCTCATTTTACTCACTAGAAAAATCAAAGCCAAACATGTGATTACAGGTCCAATTGTCTTCATAACCCTCAAATGTAATTATCAATATTAACTTACTGCATTACCTCCACAGGTGGATTTCCTTGGGATGAAATCTTATCAAATTATGGTCTCAGATATCTTGTGTAACACGAAAAAGTTTGAGCTAACTAGATTTGTCACTCTACTCAGCCCTTGTTCAAGGGGATACAATGGTCCATTTCTATGATTCCCAGCACCTAATGTACACGTCTGGGAGCCTGGGAGCCTGGGAGCCTGGGAGCCTTGACAAACATTTTATGGTTTTAGATTTATAGCTGTTGGTCCATTTTAGAGTTATATTCCTTTCAATGAAATTCAGTCTTGCTCTAACATGTTTTGAATGCCAAGCCCCAAAGCAGCACAACACTTTTTGTCTGAGAAATGCTAGTGATACTATGGCTATTGTGCAAGATTTTTTAAAAAATTTTCATTAGAAAGGACTTTTTTGGTCATATTTATGGAATAATCCCATGGCAGCACTGATGACATCTGAGGAATTGCAAAGGGATTTGCTGTGGTGTGCTCCCAACTATGCATCTCATAGTCCCATAATGTTAAAGCCTACAGACACCGAGGCATATCAACATGCCCACATAACATTACAATAATCACCATTTGGAATAACCCAACATGCTATTAAGTTTGTATTCAACTCAGAAATTAGAACCTAACAAGGTGGGCTTAATAGCGTTGGGTGTTACTGAAGAAAACATTCTTTTTGATGGTTAAAATAATAAAGAATGATAAACTATATACTGTTAAGCAAGGTATTGTGAGGTAGTGCAATTTTATGTGAGGGAAACTGGAGAAGAAACTGAATGCTTAATTTCTTCCTACCATATGCTATTAATTTCACTGATGAAACTTTACGTGATGCAGACAGTATGAAGGATGGTGCATCCTTTTCTTTACCGTACCACAATCTGGTGGATGAAGTGAAATCCATATAATACCACTAACAAACCATGCCCACTGTCCACTTGTATCATTTCAAAAAATTTGCAATCTCTTCCAACTGTCACTACAATTGTGAGGTGACCTGGCTTCTACAGCTGCATTGACATAGCGGTCATCTTGTTCCTCAGTGAAACTTGTCGTGCTCGGACAACAGAATTTCCATTTTTATCAGGGACTCACCCACACACGCTCTCTTGCATGCAGATCTCCGTTTCTCACCTGAAGGTGTGTGATGATGCTGCCTGTGGCAGGTGGTTCAGGCAGTGGTGCTGCAGTGTGACTAATAGTTGTTGCTAAATGGTGTGAACAACCTGTACATATATTGGAATAATGCTGCTGCTGCTGCTCCCCCGCCTACACTCACCTTCCCCATCCCTCCATCCTTTTATTTATTCACTTCCATCATTTCCTCGAGGTCAACTATAGTGCTCATGAAAACTGTAGTCAGAGGGTAAAACGATGATTCACAGAAGGCAAAAAGTCACAGAAAGTAGACTTGTTATGAAAGGAGCTCGATGATCAGGGTAGTGGAGTATTGCACCATGACTCGGCAAAACTGGAATCAAAGGGCAAAAAAATTACTCTTATATAAACTTGCAATCATCATCATTTAACGTCATTTCTACGTCTCTCCTTTCTGACACAGAGGCAGTGTGGACGGATGGATGGATAGACTGGATAGACTGATGGACAGAGCGGCTGGGAGGATGACATCACCCTTGCCTCTAGGAGCCAGGGCCTGCCATTCATGCCAGCGGTGTGTGTGTATGTGTGTGTGTGTGTGTGTGTGTGTGTGTGTGTGTGTGTGTGGGAGCCTCTGTCTCTATGTGTCACTTCCTTGGAGAGAATAGAACAGGAAGCCGGAGTGAGAGCCGACAACAAGCAATGGCCTCACCTCCACAAGGAAGCCTTTCTCCCAAGAGAGCAAAAAAGAGGGGTGTGCGTGTGTGTGTGTGTGTGTGTGTGTGTGTGTGCGTGTGTGTGTGTGCGTGTGTGTACGTGCGTTCTTCACTCCATTCATACTTCAGGGGGCTGGTGTTGGTTCAGAGTTTGCGTAAGCCTCTACTGTTTCCATTTTCTTTTAGGTCAATCTGACTCTTTTAAAGCAGATGAACAAATTGTGATCACATTTTCTTGTAGACAGTGGTGTGCATGGACTCTTTAGGGACTGGGGCACCTTGGCAGGTGGGCATCCATCCCTCCATTCATGATCGATGTGGGTCAGCTCTGGTCCATTGGAATAATTTACAAAGAACTTTATGAAAGACTGATGAGAAAAGGACTGCTGAAAAAAATGAAAGTATGGGTGATGAACAAGAGGTCAAGAGAGTATGAGGATGTATATGGATAGAAGCAGAGAGGAGAAACTGAAGCTTGACTTCATCTAGTAAATATTTATTAAAGTCCATTGTGATTGGTGGTTTATCATTGTATGGATCTACTGTCTGTTAACAGTGACAACCAGAGGGACAGCTGTCTCATATGTATGCCCAATGCAGTATCGCCGCAGTGACAAACTTGGATTGATGGGATTCATGTACAGCATGATATATGTGCAAAAGAACTATATCACATGTAGAAATCTGAGGCTATGAAGAAGACGCTGAAGCTCTGGTTAGACTGCGAGAACAGCAAAACAGAGGTCTTCCATTGCACGATTTTTGTGTGTAAATCAACTCTGCGTGACAGACTGTGTCTAATGCAACAACGCACCTCAGTGTGCCGGCTGCATGGCTACTTCCCTGAAAGTGACAAGTTGGACAGTTGGATTTGTCATGTCTTTTCAGTTGTGCTCGCTACCTTACTAAACAGTAGAACCTTACTGAAGTTGCAACAAGTAGATCCATGAATACTGAATTCAGTGTGAGCTCCTGTTGGATTTCTGGATTGGACTGGACGCAGCGTACCCTACACTGGTAAATAGGGCTGTCAAGATTTTGACTCCACTTATGTGAGAGTTGGTGCTTGACTCGGAACAAGCATGAAAACAAAGCACAGGCGCAGAATGCATGCAAAAAATTAGGATTCCTCCAAACATTGCTTATTGACTCGTGGATTGTGTTTATAAAACTTTAAAAAATTGATTGAACACACACAGCATAACGTGTCAAATCTTCCTAATACAGAAGAATGTGTGTGACAGCTTAACTTTATATTCACGCCTCTATTTGCCGCTGCTGTACAACTGACCCTGACCTTTGACCTCCATAAACTAAGGGCAGTATAGATGAGAGTGTCCCCTCTGTGAATACACGAGCAGTTGAATCACCATAGTAACCATCTCACAGGGTGGCATGAGAGCTTCTAAATGTGATGCTGCCCTCTTGTGCCGATAAGTGGAATTACAGGGTTCAGGGAGCGTGTTAAACCACATATGACAGCATGACCAAATATTTTGTCATGAGTCTAAGTGCATCTCGGTGTGAGGTCGTATCTGCTTCATTGGTTTGAAATGCTGTCCAGCTCCCTCCACTGCCTCCGCTCTCCTTAGCCAACAGTAGGGTGTCATTAAATCCTTTAATGACGATCTAACCTGGACGTGCTGGTTGTTGCCTCCTCCAACACTTCTGCCATTACAGGTCACCTGACACTCACTTTTCAAACACCTGTAAGGGCCACTGGGACAATGCAGCATTTTACCGTGGCCTTGTTGTCTTGACGACCTGGACGATTACATAATTGCTGAGCGCCAGTTCCCACAAACGGCTGCCTACAGAGGTCTGTGTGCTGTGACACAAGACACCACGCACACATTGTCACTGTTTGTGCACGCCTGTGGCTGGAGCTGCTCTTCTTAGAGTGTGTCACAGTGGAACCAGAGATATAAACACAGCAAAACAATGCAGCTGCTTTTAACCAGCCATTTAATCTGAAAGCGAGTGATGAGAATTTGCCAGCTGGGTGGTACAAATTGCCCCCAGTGCAAGTGTACTCAACATTTGCCTGATCCTACTGGATGAATCAGAGTTATTTTAAGGCTTTTTCCACTGAAAAGTCATCATCTTTGATGATTTTCTGTAGCTTGACAGGCACTGCATTTTTATGAATTTAACTAAAACATTATGTTAACTCTTTATATGTTTTAATCAGCTTCTTTGCTCAAAAAATCCCTGTTACTTTTACACTCACACTGCATAGACCAGTGTAAACATGAAACCCCAGTCACTTTTGATGCAGCGGTTGGCTAGAATTTTGTGGTTTAAATTCGTCTTTCCTCATACACATGTGGGAATGGGAGTGTCGAGGCAAGGTGTGTCACTGTTACATGCACATGACTGTGCACCTTATACCTGCATGACAGGTACAATCAGTTCCATTCAATGAGGCAGCTTTAGCTTTAACTCTGCGGATGAGCTCAGGGATGTGTGCAGTACAGTCATGAGTGCGCATACATTCATTTTATTCACAGGAGCTTTTTTAACCGATTGTCATGCGATTCTCCTATATTCTTCCTTGCAGGATAAGTAGCAACAAGGATGAGGCTGTGAGTACCCGAACATGGTTTAGAATAAAGTAAGTATTCATTATTATACTCTGAATGTCTAAAAGAACACAGTGTGTCAGTATGTAGCTGACACGACAGCTCCTGTGAATTTCTCCAACACAGGCGTAGCTGTTATTTGCTGTCAGCCTTGTTTGTTGTGATGTCTGTTCTGTTTGAATTTCTCTCTGCTGCTGGAGGCCAATTTTCAAGCACTAGTCGTCCATGTCACCGTGTTGCCATGACAACTCCATTCATGTTTAAGACAGACTTCGTCCAAATGAGAAGCGTCGACCCGTTTCTTCTCCTGTGACACAACAGCTCATCAACTGACAGACTGACACATGGACGCAGTGCAGTTGAAATGAGCGCAACTGAATTAACTTTACTACCAATGTTATGTGTATTTTGTATCATATTGTTTATAAAGGTAAGTTTATTATCAGGAGAGTCAGAATTCATCTAAATGATACTGAAATGCTTACTTTTTTCATATGATGACTTTATCAAAGTTGAGTGAGGATTCAACTGCATGCCACCTCAAATAAAGTAAAAAACCCTCAATAGTGTGTTCGGTTCATCTCACCGCTGCAGCTGTGGTCCAACACCTAAAACATCTTCCCCCAGAAGCTGGTTTCACATGGTGGTTTAGATGTGTGTTCCCGTTGTCTAGCACCATTTGAAATCAGTGTTCTTGGGGACAGGAGGACAGCTCTGGCAGTGAGTGAGCCTCAGGAGGACAATCACAGGACATCCTTCCCTCCTCCGCTTTCCCCACTCAAAGATAACTGATTTCCTCTGGTGCTTAGAGCCCGCTGCAGCCTTCTAGCACCATTTGAAATCGGTTATAAAAATGTGGATCAATGCATTTGTGAGTCTTCAGCAAAACGCAAGATAAGGAGAAGAAGGTGACGACTGGCTCTACATTCCTTGACTGAAGCTTGAAGAGCTCAGTTTGTTACTTGTGGATTTTGTTTTTTTTTAACTTACTCAATTCATGGATAACAACTTGATGTTAACTCTAATAAATGTATTACTTGTGCCGAATAAAATAAAGTTTATTATTTGTGTCATTTACACCGTCAGCAACCAGTCGATTTTGCTGCAGTTCCTACTGACCACCACTAGATGTTGATAGAATGGTTTGAGGTGAGCGAGGTGTAACACAGCACAGTAGGGCAGAATTACAAAAAATCACATGCTGGTTTAATTTAAACACTCTTTCAAATATTTTAGACACAAATGGGAGGTTGGATATCGGAGTATAGTTTGCTAAGATGTCTGGGTCAAGTGAAAAAGGCTCGATAACAGCAGTCTTAAACGCCTGTGGTACATAACCTGTTGTTAAAGACAAGTTGATCTGATCTAAGAAGGAAAGGCCAATCAAGGGAAAGACGCCCTTGAGGAGCTTAGTTGGGATGGGGTCTAAGAGACGTGTAGTTGGGTTAGATTTGTTAATGCTGGAGGTCAGCTCAGGGAGGTCTATGGGCAGGAAGCTGTCCAGAGATGGAGTAGGACTAAAAGAGGTTTCTGGCAGTATATCGGCTATTCTGGGGAGATCTTTATTGATTTTTTTCTCTAATGTTATTGATTTTATTGGTGAAGAAACTCATGAAGTCTTCACTGCTAAGAGCTGCAGGAATACAAGGCTCAACAGAGCTGTGACTCTTTGTCAGCCTGGCTACAGTGTTAAAGAGAAAACGTGGGTTGTTCTTGTTTTGCTCTATTAATGATGAATAATAAGCTGTTCTGGCTTTACGAAGGGCCTTTTTGTATGCCAATAGACAATCTTTCCAGACCCTCTGGGATTCAACTGATTTGGAGGAGTCCCACTTCCTCTCCATTCATCTTGATGTTTGCTTCAGTGTTCGTATATTTGAATTATACCAAGGAGCTAGCCTCCTATGATTTTTAACCTTCTTTCTCAGTGGAGCAACCATAACTAAAACTGTGTGTAACACGACTGCAGTGTTGACAAGGCAATCAATTACTGCAGGAGTAACATTTAAATCAGTAAGCTCTGTTGTACTGGTACATGGTGCTGAAGGGAGCTGTGATGGGATTGTATCCCTAAATCTGTCTACAGTATTCTCAGAGAGGCATCTGGTATAGTAGACCTTTTTGTTGTGTGCAGTAAAGTCTGTAAGAGTTAGCTCAAAAGTTAGAAGGGAACGGTCTGAAAGGAGAGGGTTTTGAGGGACAACTAACAGGTTCTTAGTTTCTAGGCCATAGGTGAGAACCAGATCCAGGGTGTGATTATGACAGTGTGTTGGTTAATTTACTGTCTGAAGGAAACCAATTTCAATTTCAGTTCAATTCAGTTTATTTATATAGTGCCAGTTCACAACAAAAGTCATCTCATGACACTTTCCAATTAGAACAGGCCTAGACCAAACGCTTTAATTAAATTGTAATACAGAGAACCCAACATTCCCCCTTGAGCAAGCACTTGGCGACAGTGGCGAGGAAAAACTGCCTTTTAGAAGGCAGAAACCTCGGAGCAGACCCCGGCTCAAGATGGGCGGCCATCTGCCTTGACCGGTTGGGTTGAGAGAGAGAGAGAGAGAGAGAGAGAGAGAGAGAGAGAGAGAGAGAGAGAGAGAGATAGGCAGACAAGGAGAGAGACAGAGAGGGGGGAGCGTGAAAGAAGGAGCACACAAGCAGAGATGCATAGCAGCAGTAATAATATTAGAAATATTGGAACTGTAGATAATGATAATAGAGTATACAGGAGGTACTATGGTGATTATGATAGCAGTATTAGTAACAGTAATAAAGCACAAGGACTCCAGGGAAGAAGTTGAGTTAGTAATATGCATTAATGGGACATAGATGTGTGCAGAAGGAGAGGGAGAGGAAGAAAGAGCTCAGTGTGTCACGGGAGGACCCCCGGCAGTCTAAGTCTATAGCAGCATAACTAGGGGCCGGCCTACGCCAGCCCTAACTATAAGCTTTATCAAACAGGAAAGTTTTTAGTCTACTCTTAAATGTAGAGAGGATGTCCACCCATAACAATTACTTTATTAGTTTTCAGGATGAGATTTGATAGGAACTATAAGCCAGGAGTGCGGTACACTACAGCAATAAAAATTAGTTGTACTGTTTTCCAGGTAGGGTGTGAGAGACTAAGAATAAGGCTTTCAAATGAATGGTAGTTGACTCTGGGCTTTGGATTGAATGATAGGTTTGGGTCAAAAATGGCTGCAACTCCACCTCCTCGGCCGGTGTCTCGAGGAATGTGAGTATTAATATGACTGGGGAGAGTGGATTCATTTAAGCTGACATATTCTTCTGGGCGAAGCCAGGTTTCAGTTAAACAAAATAAATCTATATATAGTCCAATATTAACTCATTCACTAGTACAGCTTTAGATGAGAGAAATCTAACATTTAACAGTCCACATTTAATTCTCCTATTTGTTGTAGCTGTGGAGGTGTTGGTGTTTGTCTTTATAAGATTATTGTGTACAACTCCTCTTCTTCGGGTCGGGTGTCATTACCGCCGACATGTATTACTATTTTACTGTATTTACGCTTATCCTTAGCCAGCAGGTTTAGATAAGACTCAATGTCACCCGTCGGCCCCAGGAATGCATTTGACTATGGTCGCTGGTGTCGCTAACTTCACGTTTCTGACTACAGAGCTGCCAATCACCAGAGTTGGTTTCTCAGCGGGTGTGTCGCTGAGTGGGGAGAACTTGTTGGAAACGTGAACTGGTTGGGGGTGAACCGTGGGCTTGTGCTTAGGACTATGCTTCCTCCGTACAGTCACCCAGCCTCCCTGGTTTCCCAGCTGCTCGGGAGCTACCGGGGGCAGGCTACGAGCTACACTAGATCGGTCCGCACCGGCTAATGGGGGCTGACTAACAACAGTAGCCAAAGACTTTGTTTTCATGGTGCGGAGCCACGTTTCTAATTCACTAAGCCTCGCCTCCAGCGCTACAAGTAAACTACATTTATTCCATTTACCATTTTCACTAAAGGAGGCAGAGGAATAGCTAAACATGTGACACACCAAGCAGGAGAGAGCAGGATAGCGAGAGGGAGATAGAGAAGCTGTAGCTGTAGCTCAGACACAGAATCTAACAGTGAGTTAAAGGCTGACTTAAGACCGTCAGAGTCAACATCCATTTGAATGTTAAAGTCACCCACTATAATGACTGATAATGATCTAATAATGGCTCTAATAATGATAATGAGCTGACTATAATGATCTGTACTGAGCACTAAACTGGATAAGAAGTCTGAAAACCGGAGTGACCGGAGAAAACCTATGCTGACACAGCACAAACACGCGGTGGCTGTCAGTACTAACCACTGATCCACTGTGCTGCCCTCTAAAGTGAGACTATGTAACTTTTCAAAGAACAACACATTTTTCCTCTTGCAAATGAAAAGGCAAATTCATAAGAAATAAAACCCTTCACTACTGTGGGGTTCTTGCTCAGTGTTTGACCAGTGGCTTATATAGCTTATATAGCTGTTAGTTAATGTTAGCAAATATTGGACGGATATTGCTGTGCTAATGACATTACTGAGTATTTTAATTGTTGACTTCTCTCTTTTTATGCTACTTTTATGCTGTTTTGTCCTGTATCGTCATTTTATGATTGCCACTGGTTTTGGCCAGAATGACTACTGTAAAGCAAATGTTACATAGTCTCACCATAACTCAGTATGCTTAAAACAAAGTGCCTCTCTGATTTTGACATGTAGGATTTGAATTACCTCTTTCAGTTTCCGTCTTCACACAACTACTTCCATCATTTTTGTGTGTTTGCATGGACAACCGAGTGGAGCAGGCACGTGCAGATAAGGGGGGCTACAGGGGCTCAGGCACCTGCCCTTTTCCTGATGGACATTCAAAGTGCCCTTTTGACAGGGCTGTTTTTTTTTTGTTTGTTTTTTTTTTTATTATTATTATTTTTTTAATAAATAAATGAGTTCCAACAGCTAAGTTCTCCACAATGTCTCCTAAATCATATGCGAAGTTATACATTTGGGGGGAAAAACGTTTTACACCTAAATACCTTGCAGCCACGATTCATGACGTCACATGGTCAGCGAACCCATCGAAAGCGTGTGCACGCGGCCATCAAGTGAGACGATGCAAGAAGGAGAGGCGCGTGGTAAGGTCGCAGTGAATCAGTGTTCATTCCTTTTCTGACCATTCATGTTGTATGATTCGTGAAAGGACAAGTTAATACATTGTTTAGGGCTGTTTTTTGCGTTGGGTTGTGTAATGTAGAGCAACCTCATCGAGAAATTAAGTTGTTATTGAAATTCAGTTTTAAATAAAGTTCAATTGCTTGAAATGTTTTGTGCCCTTTTTTATAAACTGAGCCCCTGCCCCACCAGAGGTCTCTGCACGTCCCTGCATAGGAAGAAGCTTGATCTGTTGATGCATGAGCCACACTGATATGTATGTGTGTGTCATGTTAATTATGAAACATTCTGGGGAAGTGTGTCACACACACACACACACACAGAGCTCATGGGGCAGAAATGGCTGCCTACAAAAGCAATTTCATTATTTTTCACAACAAATGCAAAAGGAATAAAAAAAACAAAAAGTGATCTGATCTGTGATCTGTTTCATGATCAATGACTGGGTCCATTATTCTGACAGTGAAGTGGTTTTACCGTCTTTATTTTTGTATTAATGCGGCCTTTTGGTTGGCTCACTTACCTTATTTGTGCATCAGAACAAATAAGGTGTGAAAGAAAACATTAGAGCAGCTAAATCAGAGTTTGCCAGTTTATGTTAGCAACTACACAAGAATCATGCAATTAAGACCTCTTTATAGCATCAGAACAGAGCGACCGACGCATGAATCAAATTGCTGTTGTTGTTGTTCCATCATTACACTTCTAACATCTAGAATGAACACATTACAGCCTGTCTGTGAGTGTGCAACAGCAGGCCTGGGGTCATTTTATGGCCTACATCTCTATACATACATACAGACTACCTTGTACCTATTTTAATTAGTTCGGTCCATAACAAACACATGGTACCGAGAAGAGAATCAGGCCTTGGAGCTCACTTCAGAGGAATGTTGTTGGCTACACATAGAAATGAGATGCTATATTATGTTGTACCCTTGTTTAGTGTTAAAGGATAAGTTCAGATATTCTCAAGGCTATCTTGGCACAACATTAACATGCCCGTATGTACTTTGGCAGAGCTACTGGGTCCTGTAGTCGTTCTTCTTCTCCGCACTGGCTGCAAAGCACACCCTTCCCAGTGCAGCACCAGTGTAAGAAATGAGACAAAATCCACAGTCCTTCTGTCCAAAAGGTGTCCAGCCAGAGGAAATTTGAGGTATCAACAGTGTGAGATGGCCAAACAAGGTCACATTAGTCTTCTTCATGCAAAATCCCCTGAGGAGGAGGAGGATTTTTTTTGAAAAACGGTGCTGCACATGCCACGTGTTATGCCATTACACATTTTATGCCATTTTAAAATCATACAGAAAATAATTTTAATTATCAGCTCCCAACTTCTAAATAATGTAAATACTATGAACAGGAATTATGAAATTTCTGAAAACCCTGATGAATCCATTTTGAAGTAAATTTATTGTGAAAAGGCTGAAAAGCCTGTATTACTCATGCTAATTAAACCTGAAGTCGATGGATGTTAAGCTGCGTTGTCGATGCACAGCTCTGGAAGCCATCTACAGGTTCAGCTTCAAGTGAGTGTTTCACACATTAGACACTTTGTTCAAGAATAAAACCTCTTTGCAATCATTGGGACAACACTTCTTATTTTACTACTTAAAATGCAGAACATTCCTGAAACTGACAGTCTTACATCCATTTTAATCATTTCTTTTTAATTTGTTGTCAGATTTATCAGAAATTATGAATTATGAATATGTCTAAAAGTAACGCCTGCACGCTATACTTTACAATAATGCATTATCTGTCACCACCTATCTGTTGCATGGTTGTTCAAGGGGCAATTTAGAGTCACCAATTAACCTGCATGTCTTTGGACTGTGGGAGGAAGCTGGAGCACCCAGAGGAAACCCACGCAGACACGGGGAGAACATGCAAACTCCTCACAGGAAGTCCCGGGCCTTCACAGGAAGACCCTGGCCTTGCTGTGAGGTGACTGCGCTAACCACTGCACCACCGTGCTGCCCTGAACTAGATTATACACTACAGTCTTCTATCTTATTTATGAGCTGTGTGGTAACAGGTAAAATTAAATGCTGTTAAAACACCAGGCCGGAAACTATCAAGTAATATTAATCTCAAGCCCACGTGATTACGACACCTCCCTCAAGCGGGCAAGGAAAAACTCCCAAACTGACCCCTTTAACGGGAGAGTCTGGAAGAAACCTTGGGAAGGCTCGCACAAGAGGAAACCCCCTTCCAGGGACTGTTTAGTGTCGATGGGCCAAAAAGACAAGCCTGGTGCTGCTAATTAAGTCAATGCAGGCGTTACCGTTTATCTCCCGGTGTTCGTTGCTCCTTCTTCTGTGCTTCCCTGCAGTCCATTTCTGGTCCTTCCTTCGCGTAGCTCTCAGGTGAAGAGCGGCTGATGTTACAGCGATGGCCTGGGATCATGCAGAGACAAACATGATTACTGTAAAGAGGCACCAATGTGAAAAAGCAGCAGTGTAGTAGGGATTTTGGAGACTAGAATGATGTTTTTTCTGAGGCCCTTTATATGTTCAAAGCCCATGTTTAGATAGGCCTCCCAAGTTTCAAAGGTATGTGTGATATAGGAAGGAGGTCTCTCTTCCCCTTCTCTTTGTTTATTGGAAGGGTCCATGTCTAGATGAATGCTCCCCTTTTCTTGTAAACAACCAACCTATAAAAGCAGAGGGTTAGAGATGATTCAGGAGTGTGGTTGTATTGGCCTGAATCCACTCACATGCATGTAATTGATGCTGGACTGCTTTGTAATAAACCTTTTTATGCAAGCAAGACAGCGCAGCTCTCTTTCAACATCTTCACATCATCGTTATCCAACATACGACAGCGGCAATCTGAAAACCTCACAGCAGCATCTGCCTTATACTTACACTTGTCTGGTATGAGCTAATAAAATATGATGTTTAGTCAGGAAAACTTGTCACTGTTTGTGTCAAATTTTAAACCATTAACTCCACTATTTTAAGCTACAACCTGCTCCATTTGAAGATGATTATTACGGGAGGTGGACATCAGCAGGCTGTGGTGTTTGCTACAGGCCTTTATTAGGACTGAAGGCAGCCTGTAATAGCAGCAGGGGAGTTGTGCCCTGCTGCCAATAATTAAAAACACTTAATATCCATCTTGGTGGGTGCCCGAAGAAGTAATTTCCATAATGCGGCCTGGTGGCATCCTCATTTAGACCCTCCATCCCTTCAATTGCCAACTTCTCTCAATCTCTACATCAAGCTTACCATGAATAACTTTTAAGCCTCATGTCAAAGAAGAAAAAACCCTGACACAATCACCAGGGTTATTTCATAAAAGTTTGGAAAATGTCCTCCAGGACCACAGAAGATGTTATACATCAGTGCGCCTCATACTGAGTAAAACTGAGCTTAATGAGTCAAGCTGTCTGTGAGTGTTCAGGGTCAATTCATCTTGCTAAGTTCTTGCTAATGATAAATAAATGTAAATAAATTCTTGCTAATGATGAAACACCTAAAGACACTAAGAAGTGAACTGATTGAGAATCAGCCGATCCTGAGAGTGAGTTGCCATAGATGAGCCTACCTGTATGTGTTTGTCCACCTGCATCCCAGCTCATCTTCATCCTCTTCCACTATGTGGAGCTGCAGTCTGGACTTCTTTAGAGATGCTGCTGGAGTGTCCTCAGAGTATCGCAGTATTTTCCCATCTGTTGGACATATGTACTCAAAGATAAAGAGACAGAATTGATTGCTTGTTGCATCTTATGTTCATATCACATAACAATTTCGGCTAAACTGATTTAAAACAAATTAATCTCAAGTGTGAGTGCTGGCAAACTGTCTATGTTCCATCCAGGTTCTTCTGTTTCCTTTTCCTCTTCCTCGTCGTGTCTGGAGATGAGCAGTCTGGACTTCTTTAGAGATGCTGCTGGAGTGTCCTCAGAGTATCGCAGTATTTTCCCATCTGTTGGACATATGTACTCACAGAAAAAGAGACAGAATTGATTGCTTGTTGCATCTTATGTTCATATCACATAACAATTTCGGCTAAACTGATTTAAAACAAATTAATCTCAAGTGTGAGTGCTGGCAAACTGTCTATGGTCCATCCAGGTTCTTCTGTTTCCTTTTCCTCTTCCTCGGCATGTCTGGAGATGAGCAGTCTGGGTTTCTGCACAGATCAAATGTTGTTTAAATCTTTTGCTCCAAGAGTACAATCTAATGAAAACGGGGTTGTGATGTAATACCTACTTTTCGTCACGCTGTGACTCTTTGGACATGCTAGATGAAGCCTGGTGAGAGTTGTTGGACACCTCTGTAAGGAAAAACAAAACAAAACAAGGAAGTTCACTTGTTCACCAACATTTGGAAATTGATTCACAAAATTTCACCAAACTACCTACAAATGTGTCACTTTTATACAGGACATGGTTTAACTGAGACCTGAATTGGATTCAAAGATGAGCTTACTTGTTTTTTTTCTCCACCTCCTCTGGGTCCATCTTCATCCTCTTCCTCTTTGGTGAGGAGTTGTCTGGACTTCTGGGTGAGCCAAGATGTGAGTCTGTGAAAGTGTCCCGCTTCCTTTTCTTTTGAGGTTTAACTTCGACCACACAGGCTTGAACCTCAAATGGAGTCTCTTTCGAGTCGTGAAGAGGGTCCATCCTCATCCTCTTCCTCTTTGGTGAGCCAGTGCCTGGTGTTCTGGATAGATCATATGTGTTTGAATCTCTTGAACTTAAACAGGAGACCTGAATCATTATTGACATGTTAAGAAGTACTTACCTTGTCCCACTATGTGAGGCTACAAAAGTGGCCCATGTCCTCTTCCTCTGATGCTTTGCTTCGGCTGCGCTGGATGTTGCTTCTGCTGGAGTCTTGTTAGTGTTTTGAGGTAATTCTGGAAATGAGTAAAAGGTAAAAATGTGATGTTTTGATGCTTACAAAGTTCAGGAAAGCAATTCTTAATGTTCACCATATAAATACTGACTAAATTTTGAATCATATGGAGTGAACTTTCAGATTCACCGTCCTGCTTTCTACATAGAGATGACTGAGAAATGATTGTTGAATTATTATATAAGTTGGCCAGTTCAGATGTGACTGTCCACAGACTGCTTTCGACTATCGTCGGTCTCTTCCTGTCTGTCACTAGTTAGTAATAGTTTTCTCTCCCATTTTACGTGAATGTTGCATCAGGTGAAACAACTTTCTGCAGCAATGTTTGGCCACATCTCACTTTATTCATTTATCACGTAAATAGAGACGGTGCAGCTGTACAAAGTGGTGAAACAAACTAGTTCTAATGTAACAGTTAGTGTTTACTTTACACTCAAACCTAAAGGTATAATATATAGGATTTCTCCTAAAACTGTGTAGTCTCATACACATACACCTCACAGTATGCCTTAAATGGTCAAACCTGTGTTGACATAAATGAGTCTACCTTTGGGTGTCTGATCACCATCCTTCATTCTCCGTTCCCTCTCTGGTGAGCCTGAGCTTCTGTTGCAGCTTTGTGCAGTTACCAGTGTGACCCATGGTCTTTTGCTCTCTGGATTGATTGACTGACCAATGCTGCCATAGTCGAGCCTACTTTTGAGTGTCTCGAAGAAATCCATGTTCACCTTCCTCCTCTTCTGAGCCGGCAGGGTCCTTTTTGTGCTTCTGCATGGAACAAATACTGTTTGAATCTCGTGAACTTCAATGGAAATATCATGTAACATAAGTCTGTAATAAAATCAGCACAGGATAGTCATACAACACTTGCCTTTCACTACTCATTGAAGATTCAAAAGTGTCCCTCGATCTTTTCCTGGTAAGACCATCTCTGCCTGGACAGGACCGAACCTTAGAGCTGACAGGCAACCGGTGTTCTGGTTCGCTCCTTTTGTGGTTAACAGAAAAGCTAATTTGCTGAGGTTCTGATATGTCGTTGTGGATGGAGAGGCTGCTGGAGATGGCTGATGCAATGTTCTGGATGAGGGGATGTTCTTTGTGTCTGTGCCAAGCAGGACGTGGCTGTCGGGAGATTGACTGGTCCAGGGGGGCAGTGCTGATGGTGCTGGTGCTGGTGCTGGTGCTGGTGCTGGTGGAGGCCTGTGGGCTCAGGCATGGCTGCTGATCCTGACACACTTGCATCATTTCACAAGATGATTTTTTGCTGCAAGAAAACCATTAATTAAATCAAGCAACTACATTGATCGAGGCACACCAGCAGAGATTCTAACATTGAGATTCTAATGTTGAGATTTAACGTAGACTTACTAGAGGCTGTTGGGGTAGCTGGCTGCAAGGTCATTCATGGTGATGAATAGATCCTCAAGAATCTGACTGGGTGTTATCCTTTTGCTGACATCCAGCTGCAGCATCTTCTTCAGCAGATCTACAAAGGTCTCCCTGTCTGTGATTTCTGCCCTGTTGTCCTCATCTGACAGATGGCAGACTGGCTTTACCTGAATCAGAATAAATCATAGGGGTCTTAATGGCTCATGGTAATGGATTTGTGACAAATTTTCTCATGTTTAAAAACAATCTGATTTGCCAGTTGGATTTCATACCTTATTTAGATCATCCAGGGAGTTGAAATGAGTCTCAGTAAAAACTGCGCGTCCATACTCGAATGGTGTCTAAACAGAAATATTTGATTGTCCCAAACACAGTGAGTAACGGAAAGACAAAGCTTGGGGGAACAATAGAGACAATGAAAGATGTTCTAGGTGAAAGCCACCGAGTGTTCATACCTTTAATGTCCACTGACGTTGACGATACATCTTCCTCCGAAAAAACCACTCGGTTTTTAGTCCATTGTTGAGAAGTTCCTGTGGCAGCTGACCCTGAGTCTGCGTAATATGTCGTAACTGTTTGCACAAGACAGATAGGTCCCAATGTCAGTTACACACTTATATTTTGTGAATTGTGTTGGAAAAGCTCACTAAAAAAAAGTACAAGTACTGCTGTTGACTAGAGGAACTGTTTTGCTTTGTGGAAAATGCACTGACTTACCATGTCATATTCACTGTCCCCGGGGTACAAGACATTGCCCAAGAAAAGCTCTGCAGCGATGCAGCCCAAAGACCAGATGTCAATGGCTGTTGTGTAGGGAAGTCCAAGGATGACCTCTGGAGACCTTAGAGAAGATGGAGACATACAAACACATTGATTTAGTTTGGTTGCCTGCTTTGTTGGAAATAAAATCTAAAGCTCTCGGCCATTTGCCTAGCAATTTACCTGTAATAGCGTGGCTGGAGATACGAGCCCCTCTGTGACTGTGAGACGTGACGAGCTAAGCCAAAGTCGATCATTTTAACCTTCAGCGGCTGGTTTACATGGTCCACCATCATGATGTTGTTTGGTTTGAGGTCGGCGTGAACAAGTCCGAGGTTCCTCAGGAATTCTAGAGTTGTAGCCACCTGAAATCATAAACAAGCCGTGTAAGAAGGTCAGTTTTTGTCTCTGAATATGGGCTTTAAATACAGTCCTCTCTCTACAGTCCTCTTTTAAACACAATGCAGTCCACTAGAACAGTAACGATATTTCCTACATTAAAATACACTGCAATGCAACATCACCACAAAAAATGTTTTGTGGGCCAACTGTAATGTTAACAGCAGTGACACATACCTGGTATAAGATAGGACGTATTTCGTTCACAGAGAGACAGCAGGTATGTTTCTTCTGCATGAAATCGAACAGACTTATGTCAAGCAGTTCAAACTCTATGCAAACGTGCTCTCGGTCAATGAAGCTATCAGTCCACTTGACAAAGTTGAATCTGTCTGAGTCGAAAGCTCTCAGGTATTCAAGGATGGCCATCTGGGGAACGTAAGAGGGAGATGTTGAGATGGTTTGAGGTGAACAGTTTAAAGTACATTTGAAGCAGCACAAAGGAAAACTTTGACAAACATCATACCTCATTCTGCGCCTCGGACGTTAAACTTCTTTTCTTCATTATCTTCACAGCCACCGTTCCTTTTGTGGCTGCCTTTATGCACTTGGTGACGGTTCCAAAGCTGCCCTCCCCCAAAATAGACTTCACGAAGTATTTGGAGGAGGGGGAGGCCAGGGTGTCCAAAATAACGAGAGAGTCGTCATCTGAGGAGGATGTCAAAGATTGAACTTTCTCCCTGTAATTCATAGACTGGAGGTGAAGCAAAGAGAAGTAGACACAGAAAAGGATTATTATGATTTGTTATTCAAATCATAGTGAGTCTGTTAACTGAGAAACTTCACTCCCACAGATTTCAAATTAAGATGCTCCAAATTCCCACTTCTTTTATTTCTCATCGTGTCCAAATGCCATTTAACTAAACACATGTGCACCAAACTTGCAGATCTCATAAAAATACAACACAAACATTAAAAATTGTGTAAAAAAACTTGAGCTGCTCATCTATTTAGCCAAATATATATGCTCAGTGGACTCTAAAGTACATGTGAACCAAAACATGCCTTCACTTTAACATTGAGATCAGCTAGAAACTTAATGTGACTAACTTGCACAGAAACAAACTTATTTACTCAACTTACCATCTTGTTGCTTGGTGTTTCTCCGTGTCTCGTTCACCGTGTCGAAACTGAAATGTCTGAAAGGTTTGTCCTCGTGCTGAAACTCACTCGAACAAAGTGAGAGCAGAACCGCAGAACGGACTGATCTGAACCCTGCAGGCCTTTGTGACATCACAGAGTTCTAAAGTCTTTGACAGTCACACGTTCTAACATTCCGCAGGTAGAATCAGCTTTATGTCTCCATGAAACACTATGTACAGTGTGTACTGTATGCTTGAAAGACATGTTTTTTATTTTTTATGACATTTCATGAGTTTCTGTTCAGTGCAAAATGTCCACCAACTGCCCACATGTCACTGGGAAGTCAGAAATACCAGATTACACCAAAAAAAACCTATTCCACTGCATTGTAGAGTCAAACATTGTACTTTAGTTTCTAATGATTTTTTTTTCCCCTTTAAACTGCTCACATCACAGCAGCAAGAGGTAAAATCATCCAATCCTTGACAAAACAATCAAAGATTAGGAAGATTAAATATGAACTTGTATCAAAATGCCCCCCCTCAGTTGCCTCAGCTCTCAGAGGTATCTGATGACCCTCTGGTGGGACCGACCCCTCGTCTGGGACCCGCTGGACTTAACTACACCCATGAAAAATACAAAAGCAACACTGTTGTTTCTGCTCCCATTTCTCATATTTAAGAAAATGTGATTTAAGGTTTAAGTATATGCACATAGTATTTATTCCTCACAGATTTTAAGGACAAACGTGTTTGGAAATGACCTTCAGCACACCCAATGATTTTGAAATCATTCAAAATCAAATCAATCAAAAATTGATGAGTTTTAAAAGGTACAAAGCACAAAAACAAAGAATAAAAATGAAGAGTGTATGAAATAACGACTTTACTTCTGTGCCCCCACAGCTGCTGCTGCTGGACTGCAGACAGACTGCTTTCCAGAGCAGAAAAAACCTGCGACTGAAAATATCTGACAGCGAGTGAGGAAGAAACGGTTGAGTGTTTTACACAAGGGCATTGTGACTCGACACGAGGGTCAAACTGCAACCTTTCAGCTACAAGACACTCTGCAGCGTCAGGTGTCTCCGCAGTTAGGATGGGTTTCATATTGTTTGAGCTCTGACCGTCTCTTCCTCCCATATTCAGACGATAATCACGAAGCTGACAGCGGAGGCTAACGTGACTGACACGCGTCTGTGGAAATTTGCTGTCTGTATTTGCTCAGTAACGCAAACAACGAGATGAAGCCTGCGTGTGAAATTAGGCCGTCAAAAACGACCTCATACATCTCATGAGACGTTGCTGTGATGTTACTTTACCCACACATCACTTCAGTCCCATCAGTTCAGTCTCGCAGTGAAGTCAAATGGTTAATAAGCAAAGTCTCTCAAGCACAAAATGCCCATTAAATCAAGAGAAACCAAATTCAGCTTTCTGACATCACAAGTCTTGGGACGTCAGGAAGCTGAATTTGGTTTGGTTGGTTGGTTTGGTTTAAGCTGAAGTCTCAAAACTTAGTCTTCTAAGATCATTTCTGACTTACATTTGATTCAGAAAAGATGCTGAGCATAAAAAAACCATAAGCAGCTTCAGTGCGTTTGTAATTTAAGCACATGTGATCTATGAATCTTAAATCAACTTGCACCTGCCTTGTGATTTCACCTCATAACACAAATGAGGGCTGAGATCACATGGACGGCAGAGGAGGCAGAAGCCAGACGACACGTCTTATTCAGTGGACTGTAACGTGAAAGCAAAGCCAAACACGCAGCTTGAGAGCCGAGCTGGAGCAGAAAAGCTGATGACTTTACAAAGAAACGGTCTAACTTCAAACGCAAAATTGATGCAGTGTGTCCAAAAAATAATGACTGTTGGTCTGCTCATTCCTCACAGTTTGACTGATGATATCACACTGTTCATAAAGCTTTGGACGCATGTGTCCAAAACTGCAGTACCCCTACATAACCAGCAGGACGATCACTCAATGTCAAGTCCACCAAAAAAAGAGATCAGATCATTTCCACATTTTATGAGTAACTAGTCCTGTGTTTTGAGGCCCCTGATGTGAAAACCAAATGTAACTTCATTAAACATAAAAATAAGATGTGTGTATGGATGTGTGTCCTGGGGCTACAGGGGCTCAGGCACCTGCCCTTTTCCTGATGGACATTCAAAGTGCCCTTTTGACAGGGCTGGTTTTTTTATTATTATTATTATTATTATTTTTTTAATAAATAAATGAGTTCCAACAGCTAAGTTCTCCACAATGTCTCCTAAATCATATGCGAAGTTATACATTTGGGGGGAAAAACGTTTTACACCTAAATACCTTGCGGCCACGATTCATGACGTCACATGGTCAGCGAACCCATCGAAAGCGTGTGCATGCGGCCATCAAGTGAGACGATGCAAGAAGGAGAGGCGCATGGTAAGGTCACAGTGAATCAGTGTTCATTCCTTTTCTGACCATTCATGTTGTATGATTCGTGAAAGGACAAGTTCATACATTGTTTAGGGCTGTTTTTTGCATTGGGTTGTGTAATGTAGAGCAACCTCATCGAGAAATTAAGTTGTTATTGAAATTCAGTTTTAAATAAAGTTCAATTGCTTGAAATGTTTTGTGCCCTTTTTTATAAACTGAGCCCCTGCCCCACCAGAGGTCTCTGCACGTCCCTGCATAGGAAGAAGCTTGATCTGTTGATGCATGAGCCACACTGATATGTATGTGTGTGTCATGTTAATTATGAAACATTCTGGGGAAGTGTGTCACACACACACACACACACAGAGCTCATGGGGTAGAAATGGCTGCCTACAAAAGCAATTTCATTATTTTTCACAACAAATGCAAAAGGAATAAAAAAACCAAAAAGTGATCTGATCTGTGATCTGTTTCATGATCAATGACTGGGTCCATTATTCTGACAGTGAAGTGGTTTTACCGTCTTTATTTTTGTATTAATGCGGCCTTTTGGTTGGCTCACTTACCTTATTTGTGCATCAGAACAAATAAGGTGTGAAAGAAAACATTAGAGCAGCTAAATCAGAGTTTGCCAGTTTATGTTAGCAGCTACACAAGAATCATGCAATTAAGACCTCTTTATAGCATCAGAACAGAGCGACCGACGCATGAATCAAATTGCTGTTGTTGTTGTTCCATCATTACACTTCTAACATCTAGAATGAACACATTACAGCCTGTCTGTGAGTGTGCAACAGCAGGCCTGGGGTCATTTTATGGCCTACATCTCTATACATACATACAGACTACCTTGTACCTATTTTAATTAGTTCGGTCCATAACAAACACATGGTACCGAGAAGAGAATCAGGCCTTGGAGCTCACTTCAGAGGAATGTTGTTGGCTACACATAGAAATGAGATGCTATATTATGTTGTACCCTTGTTTAGTGTTAAAGGATAAGTTCAGATATTCTCAAGGCTATCTTGGCACAACATTAACATGCCCGTATGTACTTTGGCAGAGCTACTGGTTCCTGTAGTCGTTCTTCTTCTCCGCACTGGCTGCAAAGCACACCCTTCCCAGTGCAGCACCAGTGTAAGAAATGAGACAAAATCCACAGTCCTTCTGTCCAAAAGGTGTCCAGCCAGAGGAAATTTGAGGTATCAACAGTGTGAGATGGCCAAACAAGGTCACATTAGTCTTCTTCATGCAAAATCCCCTGAGGAGGAGGAGGATTTTTTTTGAAAAGCGGTGCTGCACATGCCACGTGTTATGCCATTACACATTTTATGCCATTTTAAAATCATACAGAAAATAATTTTAATTATCAGCTCCCAACTTCTAAATAATGTAAATACTATGAACAGGAATTATGAAATTTCTGAAACCCTGATGAATCCATTTTGAAGTAAATTTATCATGAAAAGGCTGAAAAGCCTGTATTACTCATGCTAATTAAACCTGAAGTCGATGGATGTTAAGCTGCGTTGTCGATGCACAGCTCTGGAAGCCATCTACAGGTTCAGCTTCAAGTGAGTGTTTCACACATTAGACACTTTGTTCAAGAATAAAACCTCTTTGCAATCATTGGGACAACACTTCTTATTTTACTACTTAAAATGCAGAACATTCCTGAAACTGACAGTCTTACATCCATTTTAATCATTTCTTTTTAATTTGTTGTCAGATTTATCAGAAATTATGAATTATGAATATGTCTAAAAGTAACGCCTGCACGCTATACTTTACAATAATGCATTATCTGTCACCACCTATCTGTTGCATGGTTGTTCAAGGGGCAATTTAGAGTCACCAATTAACCTGCATGTCTTTGGACTGTGGGAGGAAGCTGGAGCACCCAGAGGAAACCCACGCAGACACGGGGAGAACATGCAAACTCCTCACAGGAAGTCCCGGGCCTTCACAGGAAGACCCTGGCCTTGCTGTGAGGTGACTGCGCTAACCACTGCACCACCGTGCTGCCCTGAACTAGATTATACACTACAGTCTTCTATCTTATTTATGAGCTGTGGTAACAGGTAAAATTAAATGCTGTTAAAACACCAGGCCGGAAACTATCAAGTAATATTAATCTCAAGCCCACGTGATTACGACACCTCCCTCAAGCGGGCAAGGAAAAACTCCCAAACTGACCCCTTTAACGGGAGAGTCTGGAAGAAACCTTGGGAAGGCTCGCACAAGAGGAAACCCCCTTCCAGGGACTGTTTAGTGTCGATGGGCCAAAAAGACAAGCCTGGTGCTGCTAATTAAGTCAATGCAGGCGTTACCGTTTATCTCCCGGTGTTCGTTGCTCCTTCTTCTGTGCTTCCCTGCAGTCCATTTCTGGTCCTTCCTTCGCGTAGCTCTCAGGTGAAGAGCGGCTGATGTTACAGCGATGGCCTGGGATCATGCAGAGACAAACATGATTACTGTAAAGAGGCACCAATGTGAAAAAGCAGCAGTGTAGTAGGGATTTTGGAGACTAGAATGATGTTTTTTCTGAGGCCCTTTATATGTTCAAAGCCCATGTTTAGATAGGCGTCCCAAGTTTCAAAGGTATGTGTGATATAGGAAGGTGGTCTCTCTTCCCCTTCTCTTTGTGTATTGGAAGGGTCCATGTCTAGATGAATGCTCCCCTTTTCTTGTAAACAACCAACCTATAAAAGCAGAGGGTTAGAGATGATTCAGGAGTGTGGTTGTATTGGCCTGAATCCACTCACATGCATGTAATTGATGCTGGACTGCTTTAATCTTTTTATGCAAGCAAGACAGCGCAGCTCTCTTTCAACATCTTCACATCATCGTTATCCAACATACAACAGCGGCAATCTGAAAACCTCACAGCAGCATCTGCCTTATACTTACACTTGTCTGGTATGAGCTAATAAAATATGATGTTTAGTCAGGAAAACTTGTCACTGTTTGTGTCAAATTTTAAACCATTAACTCCACTATTTTAAGCTACAACCTGCTCCATTTGAAGATGATTATTACGGGAGGTGGACATCAGCAGGCTGTGGTGTTTGCTACAGGCCTTTATTAGGACTGAAGGCAGCCTGTAATAGCAGCAGGGGAGTTGTGCCCTGCTGCCAATAATTAAAAACACTTAATATCCATCTTGGTGGGTGCCCGAAGAAGTAATTTCCATAATGCGGCCTGGTGGCATCCTCATTTAGACCCTCCATCCCTTCAATTGCCAACTTCTCTCAATCTCTACATCAAGCTTACCATGAATAACTTTTAAGCCTCATGTCAAAGAAGAAAAAACCCTGACACAATCACCAGGGTTATTTCATAAAAGTTTGGAAAATGTCCTCCAGGACCACAGAAGATGTTATACATCAGTGCGCCTCATACTGAGTAAAACTGAGCTTAATGAGTCAAGCTGTCTGTGAGTGTTCAGGGTCAATTCATCTTGCTAAGTTCTTGCTAATGATAAATAAATGTAAATAAATTCTTGCTAATGATGAAACACCTAAAGACACTAAGAAGTGAACTGATTGAGAATCAGCCGATCCTGAGAGTGAGTTGCCATAGATGAGCCTACCTGTATGTGTTTGTCCACCTGCATCCCAGCTCATCTTCATCCTCTTCCACTATGTGGAGCTGCAGTCTGGACTTCTTTAGAGATGCTGCTGGAGTGTCCTCAGAGTATCGCAGTATTTTCCCATCTGTTGGACATATGTACTCAAAGATAAAGAGAAAGAATTGATTGCTTGTTGCATCTTATGTTCATATCACATAACAATTTCGGCTAAACTGATTTAAAACAAATTAATCTCAAGTGTGAGTGCTGGCAAACTGTCTATGTTCCATCCAGGTTCTTCTGTTTCCTTTTCCTCTTCCTCGTCGTGTCTGGAGATGAGCAGTCTGGACTTCTTTAGAGATGCTGCTGGAGTGTCCTCAGAGTATCGCAGTATGTTCCCATCTGTTGGACATATGTACTCACAGATAAAGAGACAGAATTGATTGCTTGTTGCATCTTATGTTCATATCACATAACAATTTCGGCTAAACTGATTTAAAACAAATTAATCTCAAGTGTGAGTGCTGGCAAACTGTCTATGGTCCATCCAGGTTCTTCTGTTTCCTTTTCCTCTTCCTCGGCATGTCTGGAGATGAGCAGTCTGGGTTTCTGCACAGATCAAATGTTGTTTAAATCTTTTGCTCCAAGAGTACAATCTAATGAAAACGGGGTTGTGATGTAATACCTACTTTTCGTCACGCTGTGACTCTTTGGAGATGCTGGATGAAGCCTGGTGAGAGTTGTTGGACACCTCTGTAAGGAAAAACAAAACAAAACAAGGAAGTTCACTTGTTCACCAACATTTGGAAATTGATTCACAAAATTTCACCAAACTACCTACAAATGTGTCACTTTTATACAGGACATGGTTTAACTGAGACCTGAATTGGATTCAAAGATGAGCTTACTTGTTTTTTTCTCCACCTCCTCTGGGTCCATCTTCATCCTCTTCCTCTTTGGTGAGGAGTTGTCTGGACTTCTGGGTGAGCCAAGACGTGAGTCTGTGAAAGTGTCCCGCTTCCTTTTCTTTTGAGGTTTAACTTCGACCACACAGGCTTGAACCTCAAATGGAGTCTCTTTCGAGTCGTGAAGAGGGTCCATCCTCATCCTCTTCCTCTTTGGTGAGCCAGTGCCTGGTGTTCTGCATAGATCATATGTGTTTGAATCTCTTGAACTTAAACAGGAGACCTGAATCATTATTGACATGTTAAGAAGTACTTACCTTGTCCCACTATGTGAGGCTACAAAAGTGGCCCATGTCCTCTTCCTCTGATGCTTTGCTTCGGCTGCGCTGGATGTTGCTTCTGCTGGAGTCTTGTTAGTGTTTTGAGGTAATTCTGGAAATGAGTAAAAGGTAAAAATGTGATGTTTTGATGCTTACAAAATTCAGGAAAGCAATTCTTAATGTTCACCATATAAATACTGACTAAATTTTGAATCATATGGAGTGAACTTTCAGATTCACCGTCCTGCTTTCTACATAGAGATGACTGAGAAATGATTGTTGAATTATTATACAAGTTGGCCAGTTCAGATGTGACTGTCCACAGACTGCTTTCGACTATCGTCGGTCTCTTCCTGTCTGTCACTAGTTAGTAATAGTTTTCTCTCCCATTTTACGTGAATGTTGCATCAGGTGAAACAACTTTCTGCAGCAATGTTTGGCCACATCTCACTTTATTCATTTATCACGTAAATAGAGACGGTGCAGCTGTACAAAGTGGTGAAACAAACTAGTTCTAATGTAACAGTTAGTGTTTACTTTACACTCAAACCTAAAGGTATAATATATAGGATTTCTCCTAAAACTGTGTAGTCTCATACACATACACCTCACAGTATGCCTTAAATGGTCAAACCTGTGTTGACATAAATGAGCCTACCTTTGGGTGTCTGATCACCATCCTTCATTCTCCGTTCCCTCTCTGGTGAGCCTGAGCTTCTGTTGCAGCTTTGTGCAGTTACCAGTGTGACCCATGGTCTTTTGCTCTCTGGATTGATTGACTGACCAATGCTGCCATAGTCGAGCCTACTTTTGAGTGTCTCGAAGAAATCCATGTTCACCTTCCTCCTCTTCTGCGCCGGCAGGGTCCTTTTTGTGCTTCTGCATGGAACAAATACTGTTTGAATCTCGTGAACTTCAATGGAAATATCATGTAACATAAGTCTGTAATAAAATCAGCACAGGATAGTCATACAACACTTGCCTTTCACTACTCATTGAAGATTCAAAAGTGTCCCTCGATCTTTTCCTGGTAAGACCATCTCTGCCTGGACAGGACCGAACCTTAGAGCTGACAGGCAACCGGTGTTCTGGTTCGCTCCTTTTGTGGTTAACAGAAAAGCTAATTTGCTGAGGTTCTGATATGTCGTTGTGGATGGAGAGGCTGCTGGAGATGGCTGATGCAATGTTCTGGATGAGGGGATGTTCTTTGTGTCTGTGCCAAGCAGGACGTGGCTGTCGGGAGATTGACTGGTCCAGGGGGGCAGTGCTGATGGTGCTGGTGCTGGTGCTGGTGCTGGTGCTGGTGCTGGTGCTGGTGCTGGTGGAGGCCTGTGGGCTCAGGCATGGCTGCTGATCCTGACACACTTGCATCATTTCACAAGATGATTTTTTGCTGCAAGAAAACCATTAATTAAATCAAGCAACTACATTGATCGAGGCACACCAGCAGAGATTCTAACATTGAGATTCTAATGTTGAGATTTAACGTAGACTTACTAGAGGCTGTTGGGGTAGCTGGCTGCAAGGTCATTCATGGTGATGAATAGATCCTCAAGAATCTGACTGGGTGTTATCCTTTTGCTGACATCCAGCTGCAGCATCTTCTTCAGCAGATCTACAAAGGTCTCCCTGTCTGTGATTTCTGCCCTGTTGTCCTCATCTGACAGATGGCAGACTGGCTTTACCTGAATCAGAATAAATCATAGGGGTCTTAATGGCTCATGGTAATGGATTTGTGACAAATTTTCTCATGTTTAAAAACAATCTGATTTGCCAGTTGGATTTCATACCTTATTTAGATCATCCAGGGAGTTGAAATGAGTCTCAGTAAAAACTGCGCGTCCATACTCGAATGGTGTCTAAACAGAAATATTTGATTGTCCCAAACACAGTGAGTAACGGAAAGACAAAGCTTGGGGGAACAATAGAGACAATGAAAGATGTTCTAGGTGAAAGCCACCGAGTGTTCATACCTTTAATGTCCACTGACGTTGACGATACATCTTCCTCCGAAAAAACCACTCGGTTTTTAGTCCATTGTTGAGAAGTTCCTGTGGCAGCTGACCCTGAGTCTGCGTAATATGTCGTAACTGTTTGCACAAGACAGATAGGTCCCAATGTCAGTTACACACTTATATTTTGTGAATTGTGTTGGAAAAGCTCACTAAAAAAAAGTACAAGTACTGCTGTTGACTAGAGGAACTGTTTTGCTTTGTGGAAAATGCACTGACTTACCATGTCATATTCACTGTCCCCGGGGTACAAGACATTGCCCAAGAAAAGCTCTGCAGCGATGCAGCCCAAAGACCAGATGTCAATGGCTGTTGTGTAGGGAAGTCCAAGGATGACCTCTGGAGACCTTAGAGAAGATGGAGACATACAAACACATTGATTTAGTTTGGTTGCCTGCTTTGTTGGAAATAAAATCTAAAGCTCTCGGCCATTTGCCTAGCAATTTACCTGTAATAGCGTGGCTGGAGATACGAGCCCCTCTGTGACTGTGAGGCGTGACGAGCTAAGCCAAAGTCGATCATTTTAACCTTCAGCGGCTGGTTTACATGGTCCACCATCATGATGTTGTTTGGTTTGAGGTCGGCGTGAACAAGTCCGAGGTTCCTCAGGAATTCTAGAGTTGTAGCCACCTGAAATCATAAACAAGCCGTGTAAGAAGGTCAGTTTTTGTCTCTGAATATGGGCTTTAAATACAGTCCTCTCTCTACAGTCCTCTTTTAAACACAATGCAGTCCACTAGAACAGTAACGATATTTCCTACATTAAAATACACTGCAATGCAACATCACCACAAAAAATGTTTTGTGGGCCAACTGTAATGTTAACAGCAGTGACACATACCTGGTATAAGATAGGACGTATTTCGTTCACAGAGAGACAGCAGGTATGTTTCTTCCGCATGAAATCGAACAGACTTATGTCGAGCAGTTCAAACTCTATGCAAACGTGCTCTCGGTCAATGAAGCTATCAGTCCACTTGACAAAGTTGAATCTGTCTGAGTCGAAAGCTCTCAGGTATTCAAGGATGGCCATCTGGGGAACGTAAGAGGGAGATGTTGAGATGGTTTGAGGTAAACAGTTTAAAGTACATTTGAAGCAGCACAAAGGAAAACTTTGACAAACATCATACCTCATTCTGCGCCTCGGACGTTAAACTTTTTTTCTTCATTATCTTCACAGCCACCGTTCCTTTTGTGGCTGCCTTTATGCACTTGGTGACGGTTCCAAAGCTGCCCTCCCCCAAAATAGACTTCACAAAGTATTTGGAGGAGGGGGAGGCCAGGGTGTCCAAAATAACGAGAGAGTCGTCATCTGAGGAGGATGTCAAAGATTGAACTTTCTCCCTGTAATTCATAGACTGGAGGTGAAGCAAAGAGAAGTAGACACAGAAAAGGATTATTATGATTTGTTATTCAAATCATAGTGAGTCTGTTAACTGAGAAACTTCACTCCCACAGATTTCAAATTAAGATGCTCCAAATTCCCACTTCTTTTATTTCTCATCATGTCCAAATGCCATTTAACTAAACACGTGCACCAAACTTGCAGATCTCATAAAAATACAACACAAACATTAAAAATTGTGTAAAAAAACTTGAGCTGCTCATCTATTTAGCCAAATATATATGCTCAGTGGACTCTAAAGTACATGTGAACCAAAACATGCCTTCACTTTAACATTGAGATCAGCTAGAAACTTAATGTGACTAACTTGCACAGAAACAAACTTATTTACTCAACTTACCATCTTGTTGCTTGGTGTTTCTCCGTGTCTCGTTCACCGTGTCGAAACTGAAATGTCTGAAAGGTTTGTCCTCGTGCTGAAACTCACTCGAACAAAGTGAGAGCAGAACCGCAGAACGGACTGATCTGAACCCTGCAGGCCTTTGTGACATCACAGAGTTCTAAAGTCTTTGACAGTCACACGTTCTAACATTCCGCAGGTAGAATCAGCTTTATGTCTCCATGAAACACTATGTACAGTGTGTACTGTATGCTTGAAAGACATGTTTTTTATTTTTTATGACATTTCATGAGTTTCTGTTCAGTGCAAAATGTCCACCAACTGCCCACATGTCACTGGGAAGTCAGAAATACCAGATTACACCAAAAAAAACCTATTCCACTGCATTGTAGAGTCAAACATTGTACTTTAGTTTCTAATGATTTTTTTTTCCCCTTTAAACTGCTCACATCACAGCAGCAAGAGGTAAAATCATCCAATCCTTCACAAAACAATCAAAGATTAGAAAGATTAAATATGAACTTGTATCAAAATGCCCCCCCTCAGTTGCCTCAGCTCTCAGAGGTATCTGATGACCCTCTGGTGGGACCGACCCCTCGTCTGGGACCCGCTGGACTTAACTACACCCATGAAAAATACAAAAGCAACACTGTTGTTTCTGCTCCCATTTCTCATATTTAAGAAAATGTGATTTAAGGTTTAAGTATATGCACATAGTATTTATTCCTCACAGATTTTAAGGACAAACGTGTTTGGAAATGACCTTCAGCACACCCAATGATTTTGAAATCATTCAAAATCAAATCAATCAAAAATTGATGAGTTTTAAAAGGTACAAAGCACAAAAACAAAGAATAAAAATGAAGAGTGTATGAAATAAAGACTTTACTTCTGTGCCCCCACAGCTGCTGCTGCTGGACTGCAGACAGACTGCTTTCCAGAGCAGAAAAAACCTGCGACTGAAAATATCTGACAGCGAGTGAGGAAGAAACGGTTGAGTGTTTTACACAAGGGCATTGTGACTCGACACGAGGGTCAAACTGCAACCTTTCAGCTACAAGACACTGCAGCGTCAGGTGTCTCCGCAGTTAGGATGGGTTTCATATTGTTTGAGCTCTGACCGTCTCTTCCTCCCATATTCAGACGATAATCACGAAGCTGACAGCGGAGGTTAACGTGACTGACACGCGTCTGTGGAAATTTGCTGTCTGTATTTGCTCAGTAACGCAAACAACGAGACGAAGCCTGCGTGTGAAGTTAGGCCGTCAAAAACGACCTCATACATCTCATGAGACGTTGCTGTGATGTTACTTTACCCACACATCACTTCAGTCCCATCAGTTCAGTCTCGCAGTGAAGTCAAATGGTTAATAAGCAAAGTCTCTCAAGCACAAAATGCCCATTAAATCAAGAGAAACCAAATTCAGCTTTCTGACATCACAAGTCTTGGGACGTCAGGAAGCTGAATTTGGTTTGGTTGGTTGGTTTGGTTTAAGCTGAAGTCTCAAAACTTAGTCTTCTAAGATCATTTCTGACTTACATTTGATTCAGAAAAGATGCTGAGCATAAAAAAAACCATAAGCAGCTTCAGTGCGTTTGTAATTTAAGCACATGTGATCTATGAATCTTAAATCAACTTGCACCTGCCTTGTGATTTCACCTCATAACACAAATGAGGGCTGCGATCACATGGACGGCAGAGGAGGCAGAAGCCAGACGACACGTCTTATTCAGTGGACTGTAACGTGAAAGCAAAGCCAAACACGCAGCTTGAGAGCCGAGCTGGAGCAGAAAAGCTGATGACTTTACAAAGAAACGGTCTAACTTCAAACGCAAAATTGATGCAGTGTGTCCAAAAAATAATGACTGTTGGTCTGCTCATTCCTCACAGTTTGACTGATGATATCACACTGTTCATAAAGCTTTGGACGCATGTGTCCAAAACTGCAGTACCCCTACATAACCAGCAGGACGATCACTCAATGTCAAGTCCACCAAAAAAAGAGATCAGATCATTTCCACATTTTATGAGTAACTAGTCCTGTGTTTTGAGGCCCCTGATGTGAAAACCAAATGTAACTTCATTAAACATAAAAATAAGATGTGTGTATGGATGTGTGTCCTGGGGGGGGGCAGTTTCTATGTCAAGTCAAGTCAAGTCAACTTTATTTGTATAGCCCATTTTTACAAGCAGTTTGTCTCAAAGGGCTCAACATAACATCAGCAACATCCTCTGCCCTTCGACCCTCACATCGACTAAGGAAAAACTCCCAGAAAAACCTTTAACAGGAAAAAATGGAAGAAACCTCAGGGTGAGCAACAGAGGAGGGATCCCTCACCCAGGACGGGCAGACGTGCAATGGATGTTGTACAGGCAGGAAAGCAGTTAACAACATGAGAAATGACATTACTAAAAAGATAAGTAAAACTGTGTGCAACGTGGCTGCAGTGTTATTAACAAAAGAATCAATTGCTGCAGGAGTAACATTTAAATCAGTACGGTCTGTTGTACTGGTACATGGTGCTGAGGGGAGCTGTGATGGGATTGCATCCCTAAATCTGTCTACACTATCTTCCAGGCACGTGCAGATAAGGGGGGCTACAGGGGCTCAGGCACCTGCCCTTTTCCTGATGGACATTCAAAGTGCCCTTTTGACAGGGCTGGTTTTTTTTTTATTATTATTATTATTATTTTTTTAATAAATAAATGAGTTCCAACAGCTAAGTTCTCCACAATGTCTCCTAAATCATATGCGAAGTTATACATTTGGGGGAAAAACGTTTTACACCTAAATACCTTGCGGCCACGATTCATGACGTCACATGGTCAGCGAACCCATCGAAAGCGTGTGCACGCGGCCATCAAGTGAGACGATGCAAGAAGGAGAGGCGCATGGTAAGGTCGCAGTGAATCAGTGTTCATTCCTTTTCTGACCATTCATGTTGTATGATTCGTGAAAGGACAAGTTAATACATTGTTTAGGGCTGTTTTTTGCGTTGGGTTGTGTAATGTAGAGCAACCTCATGGAGAAATTAAGTTGTTATTGAAATTCAGTTTTAAATAAAGTTCAATTGCTTGAAATGTTTTGTGCCCTTTTTTATAAACTGAGCCCCTGCCCCACCAGAGGTCTCTGCACGTCCCTGGAGTGGAGGAAGTATCAGAAAGTGTGTAGTGTTATGCTTATTTGTGTGAATTATTTTGTTTTAAGCATACTGATTATGCATTGATTCTTCATTCTGTATTTGGGCTAATAAGGTTACCATCTTTGTCATCTAGTCCTGAACTTTTGTTGAACTACAAAAGCAAAATGTCTTCCTCATCCATGAGAAGAAGCGTCTGATGCAGTTTTTCTTCTTCTTCTTCTTCTTCTTCTTCTTCTTGGTCTCCTCATGGGCCTTGCTGTCATCTGAAAAACAAACAAATATTTTGGCTGTTAGTGGTAGAATTAACAACACTGTGGATGTCATTTTGGGCTCAAGTGGAGGTGTCTGTTTTGTACCTGATATGGTCTCCTCTAGTTCTGTGATGATCGACTGGATCTCCTCAGGAGCACTGGTGTCCTGATCACTGCCAGGAGGGTCAGCATCCAGCACTAGAGTTTTACAACGCAGTACGTCACTGAAGTGGTTTCTGTCACTTTGAGTATCTTCAGTTTGGTCAGCCTTGATACTGAACACACACACAAACACACAGAGAGTTGATTATAGCATACAGTATAGTATATTCAGGAGGATTGTGTAAATGTTTCTCACAGCTACAAGGCTGCAGTGTTTGTCAGTGTGGGTCTCCAACAGAAAGAAGATTTGAGTTTGATTTGAAGACACCATCTATGGCTTCAGAAAGAGATGATTCAGTAGCTCAATAGCTGCTGTACCTGTCATCAGCATCAGACACAGACTCTATGCTTCTGAGGTCGGTTGAGGCCTGACTGGTTCTGGGCTCATCTGCTGCTGGCTGCTGATTCTCATTCAGGTAGCTCTGTGTGATGAAGGGATGCCTAAGGACCTCACTGGGGGTGATCCTCTCACTGGCATCCACCTTGAGCATCGCTTTCAGCAGTTCAACACACTGCCCCCATCCCTCAGCTTCATTCCCCAGCTCCTTGCCTAACTAATATTGAAATCAAATGCATCAGCAGTCAAGTTACTCCTGATTCATGAAAAGAGAATCAGTGAGAGTCACTTTTTAGCAACTACAACCTACTAAACTACTTACCACCTTCAGATCGTCCAGAGAGCTGAAGGCAAATTTCTTGTTGCCAAAGGAAATCTTGTTTTTCCAATACTGGTCATGTGTCATGAGGGTAAACTTATTGTCAGAGGTCTTGATGAAAAACTCGCTTGTTTTTAGACCAGCATTGAGAAGATGGTCTGCTGGTTGGCCCAAGATTTCACAAATAGACTGCATCTGGAGACAAAACACGGACTCACATCCAAAGCACTCAACAGGGATGATGAGATCCAGCCCAGTCATTCTTTACATGATTGAACTGAGGCTGAGAGTTGGTATGTGGATGCAGTATTATTGGATCCATTAGAAAAAAATTAGTAAATTGCTTACCAGATTATATTCACAGAACCATGGGAAGATGAGCTCTCCAAACATCATGAAGCCCAGCACAGCGCCAAGAGACCACATGTCAATGGCTTCATTGAAGGGAAGTCCTAGCATGATCTCTGGAGCTCTGAATGTGGCAGAAAAACAGCATCAAAGTTTCTGTTCATAGCAAAACTGGGAAATTTCAAACATAATCCAGAAGAAAGTCAACCAATCCTCACCTGTAATAAGGTACCTGGTAACGAGTGCCCACCACACCTTCAGATGTATGAAATGACAAGCCAAAATCAATAAGCTTCAGTGTGAAGGACTGCTCCTGATCCTTCACCAGCATGATGTTGTTGGGTTTTATATCTCCATGGATCACTCCAACACTCTTCAGTCCATATAAAGCTGTGGCCATCTGCAGGTAAAAGTTCAGTTACACAATTCAAAACTGCTTGAAAAGATTTTTAAAATTGGATATATTGTTAAATGTTGCTTTGTGACACTACCTCCATACCTGCTCTGTGATGAGCCTGATATCCTTTAAAGGCAGACGATCCCCCTTCATGTAGTCCCAAAGGGTGATATCTAGCAATTCCAACACCAGACCAATGGTGTTTTTCATCTGGTACCAGCTGTAGAGCTTTACAATGTTGTGTTGATCCAGATTGTGTCTCATTAATTCTTCTAAAATGGACACCTGGGGATACATGATAAGTTGGATGTGTTTAGGTATTTGCTGCTCTTTTGCAACTGTGAACATCAAATTATATAAGTTAACCAACCTCCTTCATCGCGCTCTTGCTACTTCTCAAGAATTTTATGGCCACAGGCTCTTCAGTGTCCTTTCTCTTGCACTTTGCCACGACTTCAACAAGCCCATTTTCAATAAAGTCAACTATCTCATAATCGCTCGGGACCAGTAACCCGTCTGAGTCACTGCTGCTGTTGCTGTCCTCTGCCATGATGAAATGATCTTTGTACAGAAAGTTAAAAGGGAAATTGGGAACAGTCACAAAAGGAGTTTATTCATTCTCTTTAAATTTCCTCACTATCACTTGTTTGAACAGATATTTAACACTTTGGTGTCTTAACCTGTTTTTATTAAGCTTCGTGACTAGTTAAGTTAACTGACAGCAGGTGACTAGGGGTCACCAAAATTATGTGTACTCCTTTATATCTCATCCCACTTTCCAGCTGTTGGTATCAGATGTAACTCGACTGGAAGCACAAAAAGAGCAGTGACTTACCTGTAGAAAGTTGTTCAGTTCTCACTTTGGCTCTGTATTGTATTGATCAATCCAGCCAGCATATTGACTCTTCATACAAAACACAGTTTAAGCAATTCTGAGCATTAGATTTGACTCCTCAACCTGACACAATTTTATTTCTGGTTGAATCTGTGTTTACTAGCTTTAAGTTTCAGGGTTTGAGAACATTGAGAATATCATAAGGATCTTAAATTTTCAGAAAATGCATTGTAAGTTTTGAAGTCACCATATGAAACCATATAAATCATAATAAATATATTAAAAGGTATATTTTTGCTCAGTAAAACATGGTTGGGGGTCATTTTAAGAGTGGATATCAAAAGCCTCAAACATAAGTTGGGCTCTAGTAGTCAGTATTAGCCATATCTGTATATCATGTGTGAAACTATTGCCTTAAACATGTAAAGTCGATGTTATCTGCAAAGACTTCAAGTCTGAACAAATGCTTACAAAGAAGAAACAGCACCCCACATGTAGAATACACAGTACACCTGTTTGTGCCAGGACAGCTTTTATCAGGGTTGTTTGATTCAGCCAACCCTAAATGCTAAAATTATGCAAGATGCATTTAATTTATGTTGAAAACATTTTGATGATTGATATTATGTTAAAAAAAAACCGCTGTACTATTGTAAAAGTTGTTGCTCATGCATCTAATTAGGATGCCTCCTGGGCGCCTCCCCTTGGAGATTTTCTGGGCACGCTCAAGATCACATTTCCATAGTTAATGGGTCCTATTGTTTGTCCTCACAATGCTATTGGATTGAAGAAATGTTCATAGGTCCAATCATCTGGCCATAAACTCACCTTACCTGCAAAATTTGTGGGTAAGGTAAGGTAAGGATTTGTCAAGATTCAAGTAAGTAAAATTCTTTACATTTTTTTATGTGTGTTTATTACAATGTTTAGAACACATACATATTTAGTTATTTGGAAAACATTCATCAAATTTGATTTAGAGCTTGTTATGTCTATGTTGTAATTCTACAACGTTGGGCCAGACACATTACATAAGGACAGTGCACTTCTGGTCACAAATTGAAAAAAAATATGTGTTAGATGATCCATTGTAACTAAGTTTTAAATGTGCTTTTCTGTTAAATTTTTACTTAGTTTAGCTCAGACCATAATTAAACACAGGAATAAATTGTATGTGGTATTTGAAACTATATCATCTATAGCAGTACCTGAAACTCCCTGTATCTTTGTAGTTTTTTGTTTGTTTGAAATGATCCTGAGATTTTTTTTTTTTTTTATGAATTTTGCTCAAGTAGTAGTTTGTAGCATTAGGAGATAGACAAACAGGCTCTGAATGTTCTGGATTTTTTTTTTCTTTGGGGGAGGGGGTTATTTTCACCTGTAAGGGACAGGTGTGAGTGCTCTGGGGGGATGCAGGTGTTCCTTTTAGTATGATAAGTACAGAGCATAATAGGCCAGCCAGGCAGTATTGGTGAATGTAGTGGAATTTTGATTAGCATTTGCATTGAAATAGTTATACTTTGATGGATAATACTACCCTCGACACACAGTTTCAGTTTATCTACTACAGTATAAGGCCCGTATGTTATTATTCACATATTTAATTTCATTTTTTTACTTTTTCCATTGCGGAATGCCACCAGCGCAGAAAGGTCATCTATTCAGTGTGCAGGATGTGATTGCTGCAGTCCAAAATGGAGAAAACGATTTTGAAATGGACTCAGATGACACTGATGCAAGTGACTCAGAGAATGAAGATGCAGGTGAAATGGACAAAGAAAATCACCACCCCATTGACTGCCCAGCCAATGATGATGTGGACATCAAGCTCCAACCAAAAAAACACACCATGTCCCGTGACAGGTTTTGCTGGCTGAAAAAGGAGTTCTCTGACTTTGATGTGTACCGAGGGAATGTAGATGGAATACGACAAGCCAAATCTGAACTGAAGATCTAGGCAGACACTACTTCACCTGTGTCCCATTGTCCCATTGGTAGTCAAGCTCCTTGAATCCATTATGTGGGATACAGTTTTTTCCTAATATTTTTATTAATAAAGGCTTATTCATAAAACTATGATTGTTGTGTGATTATTACTCACGATATATACTGTTATGGGGCTAAGTAAGCAATCAACAATGCAAATGAATGCTTAAATAATCTGTATATCTGTTCAGACAAAGTGAGTACAAATACAGAAATGCTGCTCCCAACTGGGCCCAACGTTGCAATATTACAACATTTCCCTAAAAACTTACTAAAATGGAAAAAAAATGGAAAATCTTTAATTTCGCCTCCTAAAACAATATCTGAGAGGTCAAAAAATATTTTGCTCATGTTTTTCTATGTTTGGGTCTCTCCTTTGGGTTAAATAAGTTGCATTATAATCACTCCAAACATCTGATTGTAGTATTTCGTTGTGCTATAGACAACACCGCCACTGAAGAACTTCCGTGCTTTGGCCTCGCCCATTTTGCGTAATATCCTAGCAACGAGTTCCTCTGTTCTTCTCTCATTGGTCAATTTTTGGATGTCCGCCATATTCAAAAACAGTCACGAGCTTCTTGCTATTGTCGTAAAAGCTATTGTTATTATCATCTTTAACCCTTTCAGTGACACAGAGTTAAAAAACCGCCAGTCTATTACGTTTCAAATGGGTAAAACCGGCGAAATCCAAGCTCCCGTCTCGACCTCAGAGAAACCAAAAAGACAATCGAGCTCCAGAAACTTAAAGAGGAAGTTTTCATCTGATGAAGAGCCTCCCATCGAGAACAACAACACGAGCCTGAGGAGGTGAGTGGACATACTCTGTTCATAAACTTAATTAAAACTCGCTAAAACTGCCGAAACAAAATAAAAAATCCCAGTGAAACCGTCAGTGCTAAACCAGTCTTGTCCAGGATGACGTTTATACTTGACCTTACAGTGGCAATCATGCTTTAGCACATGCTTTTTGCACATAATTTCTATAAGTAGTACATTACTAAGCGGTGTAGCATGCTTTTTAAAGTAAGTATTTGTAAGTTGGAGATAGCCATGTAAGTAGTCATTTTAAAAAAGCTGCAAGGTGCCGCAAATACATGTTTGTTACACCGTTTTAAACTATATGTAATTTTCGGTTACGTCAAAATGCCACAAGATGTCAGCCAAGGGCCGCTGTGGCCTACCCCTCGTCTCTTCTGTGGACTTACTGTATCTTTATACACCCCTGTTGCCCTGTTTCTCTCCATTGTGTTAGCTTCATCTGCTTTCATTTGTTTGTTTCCATTAGCAATTTGTTTGTAATAGATAGATGCACAAAACACATGGTAGACTAATGGTCTCCCAAAAAAAAGGAAGGGTCACATGCCTTCCCATGTAAAAATAGTCCCTACTATATATTACTGTCCCTCCACTCCACAAGAAAACATTTGCTGTAAGCTATCAGTTGCATTTTTTGAACGGAACTGTGGATGTTGTCCTCTGGGAAGGGATGACTTCACAGCTACAGTGGCCTATAACTCTTTCATTGTATATATGGGCATGTGAGATTTGTTTGCAGACAGACCTGAAATTATGTGTTTAAATACAAAGCAATACGATGCTGTTATTTTGAAATCTGATATTGTGAGTAATGTATTGGTTCATCTCTATTTATCAGGTGAACGTTAAAGTTTCCAAGGCAGAATATCTCAGCTGTTTTTTCCAATCCTACCTCTGTGTTTATCTTTAGAGATGAGCTGAAAATGGAATGCTTTACCTACACTGTTATTCTGGATCCAGGCAACACAAGCACTTATTGTCTTTCATTTATTGCCATAAATGTGACCAGTACTCAAATATTGTCCCATAGGTCATTTATATGAATACAGTAAGATTTATCTGTTAACTTGTCCGACTGGCAGCTAACATACAATAATAGTAATCTGTATGTTTTTGGGATAACAAACGTCTGCGAGCGTTTATGTTGGACTCTTTTGAAAAGCTTTCCATATTGTGTGCCAAAGTGCCCCAGCCCAGCCCAGTGCCCAACTGGCTCTGCAGACAAACATGGAAAAACATCACCCAATATTTGACCTCCATAACAAGGTTTATGGAAAAAAACGTAAGCGTTGAGTGAGGGGAAAATGAGGCTTGATTTCCCAAGTGAGACTGGCATTAAATATTAGACTGGCAGTGGAATTTTTCTTCTGAGTGATTTTGTTGCCAAACACGTGCAGAATTCAATCAACAGAAATAAACAAGGTTGGTTCAAAGCTTGTGAACTCAGCATTCTAAGTTCACTGTCCATGTAAAGCATTGTGGATAAAACCTCGTGTTGAACAGGTGGAGACAGAGTTGAATAAATGTCCATATGGAGGGGTTTGTGCCTCCTATAAAAATGGGAATATTTTTCGGTAAACTTCATATCACTTCACATCATAAAACACTTCGTATAACTGTAGAATGCACATGTACCCTGTGTGAACTTATCAGCTGCTGCCTTTCCGTCTGGCATCTTGATAATGCTGTGTGAGTGTGTTGTGTGTTTCCTTGGTAGTATCAGTACTAAAGATACCTGAGGTGGGTGCAGGCGGGGACAGCGTTGAAATAGTTCAGTTTAAGAGTTAACCAACTTCAGCAAACAAGGGTAGGGCTAACTGAGATGCTGATCCACTGACTCATGAGCCACACATAAGAGCAGGTACAGGAGAAAGGAGCTTTGTCCCCTGTCTGGAGGCAGTGATGAATGTATAGTGCTGCCAGTCACATGTTCATGTAAAAGCTATACATGTGAGGACCATAGGCTTTCAACAACACAGCTCGCCATATGGGAAATCAAGAAATTTGATAAGTCCAAGGATACTAATTGAAACATGTTGGTACGTCAAGTCAATTGTTGCCAAATTTTGGTACGTGAGAGTGGATCACGGTGATAGAGCAACTTACAGAGAGAGAAAAAAACCAAGATGTCACCTGTGCAATGGTGGCTAAACTTTTCAAAGTTCAACTCAGACAGTACTTGCTCCAATATCCATCCATCCATTTTCTATATCGCTTATCCGTCAAGGTCGCGGGGGGGGGCTGGAGCCTGTCCCAGCTGACTACGGGCGAGAGGCGGGGTTCACCCTGGACTGGTCGCCAGTCAATTGCAGGGCCTACACACAAAGACAGACAGCCACACACTCTCACACTCACACCTAGGGGCAATTTAGAGTAGCCAATTAACCTAATGTGCATGTTTTTGGTATTGTGGGCGGAAGCTGGAGTACCTGGAGAAAACCCACTCAGGCACAGGGAGAACATGCAAACTCCACATAGAAGGTCCCAGACCGGGATTCAAACCTGGAACCCTCTTGCTATGACAGTGCTAACCACTGCACCACTGTGCTGCCCGCTTCAATATCTATAATGCAAAATGTAAAGCTGTCTAGGGCAACATGTCTAACCCAAGGAAACACCTGGTCACACACAAAATGTATATAGAAGTCAAAGAGGGTACCGTGTTTGATAGCATGAAAGCCGAGTCCCCTGTTAGCAGCCACAGCTAAGATTATTTTTTTCTCGGCAAATAATTGGTATACTAAGTGTCCCAGTAAGCCATTACAGTGTGACAGTGACCTATACCATGACTCTAAAACTCAAGCAGCTAAATGGAATACAGCCATTATTCATTTCATTATTTGCCCTTTTCCTGCTGTGCTCTGCACACTCTAATGCACTTAGGTCAGATCCAACCCTGAAACACTCACCCACCCTCTCCTGTCTTTAGATTAGTTATCAAATTGTGTACAAGTTCCCAATCTGCATCCCTGTTTTCTCTTTTTGCTTTTTTTTTCATCACTTGCTGTTTAAAGGAGAATTGCACAATTGTCACCATCTTGTCACCTTAGAAATCATCACAGTGTTCATAACTAAACAAAAGTTGGGTGCAGCCGTGGCCTAGAGGTTGGAGATGTGTCTTGTGATTGGTAGATGCTGGTTCTGATTCCCCCACCGGAGGGGCAGGAAAAATTTGAGTGTGGTGGAGTGATCATGTCCCCACCCCTCCTTAGCTGGCTGATGTGCCCTTGAGCAAGGAACTTAATCCCCAATATATGCTCCCCGGGCGCTTGATGCAGCCCGCTGCTCCTGTGTGTTTCGCTGCATGTGTGTGTGTGTGTGTGTGTGTTTCAATCAGTGATGGGTTAAATGCAGAGAAGTAATTTCCCATCTTGGGATTAATAAAGTAACTTATATAAAGTTCCAAAGGTATTTGTGTGTGCACCTGTAAGCAGATGATCAGTGTGTGCAGAAGGCCAGTTGGAATGCATAGTGTGAGTTAAAGTAATGTGCAATATTAATACAAATGTGCTGTTCCAGCATGTGCAGTTATGAGTGTACTTCCTCTGCCCTCCTTTCATTACAAATGTCCTTGCCTGCTGGGGCAAGACTTGCTCTCTATATATAGTGAATCAGTGAGCACAAGAGAAGTTATGAGCTCTCATCTGCTCTGAGATTGCTAGCATGTCTTTTGTCGCCACTGTTACACTGATGATGTAAAGATCGTTGTGGTTGTGACCCAGCATAGCTAATGGCTGTCATTTTTCTGAGCCACTGTGAGTGCCTGCTTCTTTGGAAGTGCTGTTCATCCCACAGAGTTTTCCACCTTTCTGTCTAACTGCATGATTAAATGGAACCACCCTACATATATGATTCATGGTAATAACGCAACTGACTTTTGGTTAGTTATCATTTCAAAGCTTGTTATGTTTATAAATACTAACCTAACCAAATGCAGCTTGAAATGCCATACCTCAGCTGGGTTTGACCCTTTGCCTTTTGGGCCATTACCTAATGTGTTGTTATAACTAATTTCTATATGTTGAATACATTATGAATCATTTATTCCCATTTATTCCCATATTTTTTTTTCTTATATTTTACATGAATGGTAAATGCTTTCATTTTTGATTTAAAGGATAGATTTTCACAATTTTTGAATAACTTTTAAATAAATGTACTGATTTCTTCTGACTCAGCAGCCACAAAATTTAAAATTTACAAATAAAGAAAGAGGGGAAAAAGAGAAAAGTATCAATTTTCAGAATTATCACTAATTATTTCCCTTTCTTTGATTCGTAAATTAACTGACAAAGGAAACTTGGTCTAGTCATGTGGTTCATGGGGGGGGGGCATGTCTTTTTTTGAGCGTCATTCTGATCTTTGCAACAGAGATGTTTCTCGTAATCGTAAACCAAATGACAGTGGAGATAATTTTTCCCATGGAAGCCCTGTTCACTTGTATTTTAGTCAGTCATTTGAAGAATGTATCCACGGAAACTGGGGCTGTGCAACAGCAGAGAGAATATCTGATCCTAGGTCATCAAAATTCCAGATAACCACGATTAAGGAGAATCGAAACCACAGGGCCATATCGGTGTTTACATCTAGAGTTGTGTCATTAGGCCTACGTCACTGTAGATGGAGAAGTGAACTGGGTTGAAGCTCCTCAAAATGTTTATATACTGTAAGACAGTGGATGATTTTCCGTTTTCCTCAAAAGTGGTTTTACATAATTTTTTTTTTTTAATCTCTTTTTGTTCCAGCTTTTCGACTACTGTTGGAACAGCTGACTGAATGGATAGAGCTGTCATATTTAACCGACAAGTAGCACTTCAGGTGGCCTAATTAGGGCTGGGCAATAATACAACAGTTACCTGCTACCCTCTTTTGATCCATACCCGGTTTACAGCTGTGCGGAGCTCATTATGCTAAAGTGAAATTAAGTTACAAGGCAAGCTAAACTGTACTGTTTTGTCAAAGCATGTCGGCAAAATGAAATCTTTACATTTAGGCTAGATGTTGTTTTATATATTGTGTGTACAAATGCACGGTATACCTATCGGCTCGATGATGGCAAAATTCTTATTATTGGATTTTGGCTAGTTATAGACAATAAAGACAGCCAATAAGATGAAGCCTGATTGATTTCATTGGCTTACAAGCTCAGCATCTACACACTCTGATACAATATGTGATGGTGTGCAACAAGAAGAAGTGCTGTTATCTCACACACACACACACAAACACAATGTCATACTGTTGCCACAGATGTGTTTTTGGACTCTTACCTTTAGGTGATCATAAACTACAGTTACGAACTTCTTATTGGCGTACAAAAATGAGAAATTATTGATTATCTTACTGGTATTGGTATCTTATTGAGAAGCAGAGAAGTGTAAGTTATCAGTACTGGCTGAAAAAAATCCATGTCATGCATCTCAGTTTATCATAAAACATGGGGTGGGGGGGTTGAAGACAGTACAGACCGTCCTGTCCAGAAGTGTCAAGTTAACTCTCAGCAACACCTGCAGTGACCTGTGACTTGCCTCCAGGACACCCAGGGAGCTTCTTGTTTTCTTTCTCTCTTTAGCCAGTGTTGTTGTTCCACAACACATGCTGTTTATCCAAAACACCTTACAGTAGCATCAGTGCATTCATTTACAGCATAGGTGGTCCCAACAGGACCTCCAAACCTGACTTAGTTAATTAGTCTGTGTTGGTGCTTAGTTCAAACCAGTGAGCTCCACATGAACTGTCTGCTCTCATTTTCTCCCCTCTGCTTGATTTTATTGTCTCTTCAACTGAATGTGTGATATTTGATTAACAGGCTGCGGTAGTGGTAAATGCTTGAGGTTTGCGGTCATTATGAGCATTATCATTTGCTCAACTTCCTTGCTCTGTTTTCTAAAGACCACTTGATAACCACTGAGAGTGACTCTGCGGTGTCTGTTTCTTTCTCACGGTAGATATTCACAATTAATGTCAACTAACCAGTTCTGTTCTGCTAAAAACGAAACCATAACTCCTCACTTCCTGTGTAGCATGGAGTTTAGTTTTTCTCATAAGTGACTGGAAAAAAGAGGTTCAGTGTTTCCTAATCCCAGAATTTTTTTTTGTTACGATGAGGGTAGTTGTTTTGTTTTCCATTTGGTTTTGGTTTTTACCAAAGGTGGCAATACAAACTATCTAACTCAGCTCTGATAGTAGCAAATGTCTGCATAGCCTCCACCAGTCAGTTTTAACTACTTTGAGTTGGATGTTGACTTCAACTATTATCCAGTTTTTGATACATTTGTTAATTTCAGATAGGGTCGAAGCCTTCTTTTGATCCACTCGTTTGCCTTCTTAATTGAAATTACAGCAATATGCTGTTAAGTGAAAAATCACTTCCTGTACACATTTCAGTCTAATTGCCCTCTAGAGTTTCAGTGGACAGAAATCCTTCATTTTATTAACAAGACTTTTATTGTGAAATATTTGCAGGAAGGTGTTTTGTAAAGCCCACTGACTTGCAAGGTTCCCGTATGCACATTTAATATAACTACTGTCTTTTCTCAAGTTGCACCAGGCTGAAGTCTTGTTTTATTTATTATTTTGATGTTAAAACTGTTCAGATGAATTGTACACAATGTGTCACAGTGTTGTGTCACTGTGGTATATGGTTTTAATCCCCAACACAAATTGGAGCCATGACACTATATCATGAAGTTTGTTGCAAAACCATGATCTTCTTTGAGTAGAAAGGTGTTGCTATAGTTATAGTATATACTTGATATAGAACAGCAGCAAATCTTCACAAACTAGAGAATGTTTTTGAAAAATATTGTGAATTAATTTACTAATTGTTTTAGCACAAGCCTCAGTCCACTCTTATGAGGTGTCAGAGTAGAATGCTGCAGCTGCCTGCAGTGCTGATAGACAGTTGTCTGTGTCGCTGGGCAAAGGTCACCTGGAGCAACAGTAGAGCGGTAAAATAACTGGAATGACTCAGCCTTACGAGCAGCACTTGCCGGACACACACTCACACACATAGAACAAGTGTTTCTGGGCAGCTCTGCATTCTCCGGATGCTGATGCCTTTTTAGGTCCCATAATCTAAGGCCCCAATCGTCAATATTGTCAACTGTTTATGTCACCGTTTATGATCATGTGTAAGTCCCGGATTGCATTATGAAAGCCGAGCAATGTAGGAGGTTTGATTCATCATGCTGTCATGTCATGAGTGTGATGCACTGTTGTTGCATGATAGTTCTTTTAAACAAACTCTAGAGTGTCTTAACATTTCATCTTTTGTTTACATTTTCCAATGAGTTCAAATGTGGTGTCTAAATTTATTAGAAATTCAGTTTTTTGAAGGAAGTGGCTTTAGAAACTCTGCCCACCCGTTGTGTCCCTTTCCTTAAAGGGTTGAGGGTTTCTATCAACAAAAACCTAAACCCATACCTAAAAATGCTGTTTAACAGGATACAGTCCTCTCTTCCTGTCAGGTCAACACATAGCTATCCCTTTACTTGTTTTCATAAGTTGCACAGTTACTTAGCCTTGTATGGCAGTCGTGAGACACACTCCTCAATGAAAAGTGTTTCTTCGATTTGAAATAATGCTTCAATAAAAATCCAATTTATTGTTGGTGCAAAGACAGCTGCTTTGATGTTTTTCTTCTTGCTGTGTAACCATCCATTCATTCAGCGTGACGTGTTGTGTAATTGTCCTCAGTTTGGCCTTATCCGGCCTAACCTTGTGTGTAATACTTTAATGATCACACAGGTTGAAGATAAGTTGTTTGACATGAGAAGGATTTACAGTATGTGCGGCTGGTTTTTGGGGTGGGGGGGGGCGTTCAGTCCGGGCAATCCCACTTTGGAGCCCCAAAAAAGGCAAAGTTGTCCCCTGCCTGAAAATCCCAACAAAAAGAGACATTTGGACCGTGTCCAAATCTTTGGGAGGGAGGAAGGTGTGGGATAAAGGACTCCTCCTTCAAATCTCATGGGGGTCTTAGGTCTAAGGACAGCTTAGCGTTTGATGAGGCCTCTTTGAGCAAGTGGCCCTGGGTCATGTTCCCCTTCCCTCTCTGACTGGGAGGATCCTTATCTTTCAGCCCTGGTGAGAGTTGGAGGACATCACTGCAGCTACACCATGCTGAGGCTGTGGTAGGTAACTAGAGGTGAATGTTTTCTCAGGACACCACTGTTCCCTGAATCACAGTCCCCCTGTTATCACTGCATGAATGCTTTGAACTGAGGTCATCAGCTTTACTCCCTTTGCCTGGGACTTTAGGTCAGAATGGACTCTTAAATATTCTCATCGTTGCTTCTGAATCATGTTTGTTCGCACTGGTGAATTTATAGGGATTACGTTTTGTAATGGCATTCAGGCCAAAGCAGTACACTCACTGCTACTCCATGCTGAGCAGGCCTTATAGATGTTGGTTTTTGCAGCTGAGGATGACTTGTAGATCAGTTGTAATCGTGACCCTCCCCTCTGTTATCATTGTTCTTCAGGTCATTGCGAAGAGGGAGTTCCTTTGCCTTCCTCACCCCAAGACCGCAGTGGGACTTCAGTCTGGTGAGTACAGGCCTCATATTTTGTTAAGTTTGCAGATCACAGTAGGCCATGGAGATTCAATTTGATGAGTTTCCACAATTATTCGTGTAGCCTATAAAACATCAAAAACTTAATTAAATTAATTAATTAAAAAAACTACTGAAATAATCCATTATCAAAATAGTTGGCAATTCACTTTCTTTTGTTCTACCAATCAATTAACTGAGTAATTGTAGCAGCTCTACAGCAGAGGGGAACAAAAGGTTCCATGCAGTAAGAAAATTACCTATCTATGTATCTACTTTACTGACTTTATACATAAGCAATACACAGTACTTGCATGGCATATGCAGTTTTACACACATTTACCATCTACACATTTCTCCAGGCTGGCTTTTGGCTGACTTCTCTCCTGTCGTGCAAACTGGGAGAGCCGCTTCCCGTCATGACGATGTGTTTTGGTTTTAAATCTCACCTCAGAGTTTTCAACAGAATCTCGGAAACAGTAGCCCTGTTCATTGTCACAGTGATGAAAGGCAGCTCTGTGTTGGTCCACAGCCACTCTAACCCAGATAAACCATCCAAATTGGAGGACAAATATCTCATTTACTCTTACTTGTTTACACTTTGAGCATATTCTTAAATACCATAAAACCTTTAAGACACTTGAGTGTAATTATATAAGAAAATTCAAATTCTTCACAATACCAATCCCTGGGCAATATTTGTTAACACGGCCTCTTTTTTGTTATTGCTGTGTCATTGGATGAATTTTTCATTAGAGCCAAAATGTATAAAATTTATATCTCATAAGAAAATCATGTGCAAAAAGAGCCCTTTTTTCAGTCAACTTCCCGCTTCCAGAGGTTTTGGTTATTTTACACTAGAGATTCTCCTCAGTGGTTTGAATTAGTCAGGCCACATCTCTCACAGCCTCTGGAATGTTGGCTGTCAGGTGGATGGATCATCCTGCAGGAAAATTAGTTTATGTAACAACGTGACTGGCATAATATCTGATAATTGAAGGGACAACAGTCTTTGCTCTGACATAATGTTTGTATTTAACAGAGGGTGTTGTCACCAGGGAGCGTCTAACTGTCTGCGACATTTGAAGTTACTGTGATCTATGGACGTATTGTTGTAAATGCAGCACTAGCTAGGCTTAGGGAGAGTGCTACTCATCCAAAGTCGTGACCTTGTTTCAGTTAGGGCTGCTTCAGATCCGGACCTGGCCTCTATGTTCAGCCTTCATAGCAATCAGCAGCCTTTATCGTCATACCTTACATTTAGAGTACAATGGACTGAGATCTATAAACTCAACATTCCAGACCAACTTTCCCCTTGGCAAATCCAAACACTAAGTGTCTATTTCCATCTAATACCTCACAGAGGGAGTGTGATAACTGCTATGTGGCTCCCTCATGGCTGAACAAGGTCTGTTCATGTAGCCAGAGACCAAGTGCTGGATAAAGAAAATCCAGCCTGCTCCAATTTCTTATCCCACCGACCAGAGGAACATAATGGTCTACTAACTGCTGCTGCCTCTAATAGACTGGACTGCTTGCGGTTTACAGTCAGCCTTAAATGAGACGATCTGATTAGAAACAGAAAAGAGCGAACAGATTAGATGGAGAGCAGAAAGACGAGTGTGGAGGCATTCCAGGGTTTACAGCCGCCTGAAACGCAATACATCGTTCATCTGAAGGCAGAGGAGGAGAAATAAATGCAGGGTTAGAGAGAGGAGGCCAACTGTTCTTTATCTCTTGCCAGCCTGCTGCCTTTGAATCGCAAACATGGCATGCTTAGATCATCCACCAAAACCATGTGGACCTCGTTAGTTCATTCTTTCAATTTACTCCCCTCCTCTCAACCATTATATCTGTCATTTATAAATCTACCTAACAGCAAGTGATAAAAGAATCCTGGAAGTGTCTTTGTCTTATTGCACCTCTTATCTTAACCCCATCGCTTTAAGTTTGAAGATTTTGCCAAGGCTTTGAATAAAATTTATCCAGATCTTTGGTCTTTGAAGTGGTTAGGGGATTTTTTTTTTTACCCCTGGCTGGGGCAGGGCCAGGTATAGGTGGGGGTATGTTGGCCCTCAGGCAAGCCTTGGAAGCAGGCGAGGCAAGCATTCCCTGGGTGCTTGGTGAATTCTCTCAGACTATATCAGGTGCAAGACCTCGAGGGGCTTTCTGTCATGGCAAGAATGTGAATCAGGTTTCCAGCCCAATGCCAAGGTGGACCAGATCAAACCAGACTACCATTTGGTGGAATGTGAAGTTAATTAACCACAACAAGAGTCAAATTCAGAGCATTTTGTCTCTTCAAGCAGCAAGTTCAGGCGGCCAGAGGTGCAAGCCACAGGCGTGGCCTGTCTGATAAGCAGCATTCCAGCTTTAATCAGATGTGATTTAATATGGCTGTCACCTGCTGAGTCGCAAACATTGATAATTATTGTGGGAAGGCCTTGCCCATATCAACAGTAATTTATATTCAAAGACTGACTTCCTTAACCACTGACTGTCTGAGGATTCCTCAGCATTCCACAGGAAGCAGGATTTATATCACTGAATGCACATAATGCATCCAAGGTGCTGCTCCCTAATGGACGTTAATCCATTTCAGTAAGTGAACCCAGTGCAGCTGTATCATCCCCCTGCAGATGTATGTCGCACTTTGATGTTGCATTGCAGCTGTTCGTGTTCACTGTCATGAATCATTCCTCATATTAATATCACAATATCACATGTTAAGTAAAATGGAATTTTTTGCCTGTTTTTATTAGCTCACTGTGATGTTTTACAGACCTTTTACAGGGGGATGATAAATGTATGTTGTAATACTGCAGTCAGTGACCATATGTGATCACAAGAACCAAGTTGTGCAGTTTGCAGACACATAAATTCATTTTGAATAGAAGTGTGACCCCAGAATGTTTGCAGTCCTCTGCTTTCTTTGTCATTTTGTTTTAAAGCACCTCTGCAGACGGTGGCTACCAGTTTTTCAGAAGGTCAACTTTAATTTAAATATCTAATATTTCTCCAATAAAATGTGTAATACCAGCTAGACCTGTGGTATATATTTTGTAGTTGTGCAAAATACACTGACCCAGAGAAATCTGTAATTTTATTCAAGGTAGCAACATTTGATTTGATTGCCTGTCATTATACCTTCTGGAAAAGAATTCAAGAATGGAGAAGAAAGTTGAAAATTTGACTAAATGCAACGTAAATGAAACTTTAAAACTGTACATGAACATTCCTACTCGAGTCACATCAGAATCAGCTTGTCGATCACCGCATTAAAAAAAGCATAAACATTTTACAACTCTGAAAAGTTACCACTAGGAATCATTTTAATCTGCGTCTCAATGACTGAGGGAAAAATGGTAGAATGACCTTCTTGTGACAAAGTAATGTACCAGTAGGGGTGGTTGATCTGATGACTTTTAGATGGCGATCGATTTTGATGGCATCCACAAGCTACGTTTGAGGTGAATTCACCTGATTCTTCTTGGGTGCCATATTCTAAATAATCCTATGTGAGTTACGGGCTGATATTTATTTTACTATTACAATTATTATGGGCTATTTCAACTCTGGCTAAAATCTGCAGGGCATTTTTAAACAGTGAACAATAAATATTCCACCAGAGACAAGAGGCAGAAGCTGGACTCTGTTTCTTGCTTGGCAGTGCTACAGTGAGCATGTCAGTTATTAGCCTGTCTATGCAGGCTCTCTCTGGCTTTAAGTTCAGGCTTAGCTGCTACAGGACACGTTTAAATGACATATTTTGATAGACTTTGTGTCTTTATAGTCAAATGTTGCTTTATAAAAAATGAGCATGTGTCATAGATGTTTACAGCACCAATTAACTTTTATGTCTTAGATGTTATTGACGAACGTGATGGTGTAATGCGTAATGGTTTCAGATGGTTTATATAAGGCACAGAATAATTTTGGGGACAGTGTTTAATCATATAGATTATGTGTACTAAAGTCTACTTAGTTTAGTCTAAGTTTAAACTACCTGGTTAACAGCAGGGAAATTAGTCAACTGGATGGGTGTGTTTGTAGGTATTTGATTGTCCATCCAAAAGTTACTGGATAAAGTTACAGTTAAATATAAGCCACATTCAGCAGCAATATACATTACTTTGTGGGAGTTGTCTGTGTCAGAGCTACTGCGTTGTTTTTTCTTCACACAGTGCTGTCTGAACACTGCTGTAGGTCTTGGTGTGTGTGTACTCTGTCAGCAGACCAGCTCATGGTTTTACTGTCATTTACATGTGACCGAGACAGAGCAGAACAATTACTGGTGTGTGTGTGTGTGTATGTATGTATGTGTGTGTGTGAGTAGGGGGGGCTTACCGGGTTGCCCCCACACTCACAACACATACATCTTTCACACTCAGTTTAACAATAGACTTTTTATCATAAGTGCTACACAAGCAGCTGCTTAAGTCTTTGAATGTTAATTGTGATTTGCAGACTTAATCAAGACTGTGTCTTTTGTTTTTATGTTTCATTTTTTTAATCTCTATCTCTCGCTCCGCCTCTTCCTGTCCGTACAGTAAATATTTTTCCACCTTTTCACCAAACTGTGTGGGTTCAACACTTCCTGAGGAGTTTGGCTCCTATCTAGTCCAGGCCTGGGTCAGAATGAGCACTTTGTCAGGTCACAGGATGGATTTGTCTTTCAGCATTCAGCTCATGGTGTCATCATGGTAATATGTGATATTGTTTGAATCTGGCAGGCAGCACGGCAAGCCTCTATCAGCAGGCTTGTATCTAAAGACCGAAATCAAAACCCCTCTTTGTCTGCCTCAAAGTGTTGAAACTTGTGTGTGGTGTCAGTGGTTGCGTCTTTGTGTTTCTGCTGCCTGTGTTATCATCGTTCCTTTATCCAATGCAGAAATCTGTCTCGCTGGATGAGTAACAAAATAACCAGGCCCAGGTCGTAACACTTTCTGTAGCCTCAGTGTGTGTGTGTGTGTGTGTGTAATGAACAGAGGTTGGGGGTGTACTTGTTGAGTCAGAGTTTTTACGTTGATCCCAGCCCACCATTTGAACAAGTCGCTGCTTGGAGGGTGTTATTTCATCTGCAAGCTGCTGATGAAGGGATTTCCAAAGGTAGCTAGAACAGGACGGCTAATTTTCTTCTCCCTTTCCCTGCCATGTCTGTTTTTGCAAAGAGATTACTCTAGTGTCATTTTTTATCTCATGTGTAAGACCTGCGCTTAAGGCAATATTTAACTTGGAGGGAGCGCTAACACTTAGCACGCACACTTCATGAACAATGAGCTGCAGACTAAAGCTGACCTGCTGGTCTGTATCCACCACCACTACTCAGGCTACGTCTGTAACTCCTGCACACACACACACACATACTGTCCAATCAGCAGTGTGTGAAAAGTTGATATCGTGCCAAGAACTGGTACAAAACACAAACCTTACTAGGCTCATGTAATGACTTGTGTCTGGAATTTAACAGTAAAACCTTCATACACACACACACACACACATACACATATATATGTATATAATATATATTTTAATATGATTTTCAGGTCAGTGTGATGAAGTACGTATATTTATAAAGATCAACTAAAAGAGACATTTATGTTTATTATTTTATACTTTCTGAGTTGTAAATTTAAACCCTTCATATTGATATATTCTGTTAGGTGTTAGCTTACTGAAAAGGTGTAATCCTAGATGTTATTACAGTGTGACCTTTTTTAAAGCATCATAACAGAGCAATAAGTAAATTAGTCCTTGAGTACATTGTTGTTTCAGTATCTGAATTGTCACTTCATCCCTTAGCCAGCTTTAACAGCAACAGTGACACTTCTCTGCTGGGCTCAGCTTTGGCACGGAACGAAAGTTTGCTGAGTCGACGTGAACTACACAAAGTTATTTGCAGCCTCCTATTGAGATGCAACCAACTTTGAACAGACCATGCTACTCATTAATGTGTCAGTGCTTGTAGTCAGTCACAATGCTGCCTGAAATGCGTGCAGGGGGAAATATTTTAAGTGGCTGAGTAGAAATTGTTGAGCAGATAGCTTTTAAATTTTTTTACGGATGTGGTAAAACAAACAGGTTAGCCCGCCAGAGAGGAAATGTCCCACACCACCGCCCGCTTCAACACAAACAAGCACACAGCTCAGTCATTCATCGTCAGCCACCCCTGACCATTATGTGTCCATTTTGGCCCTCCTCACCTCGCTGGTCAATCAGGTCTTCACGTCCTGAGTGTCCAGCCAGAAGCAGTCTGGCCTCTGTGGTTAATGGAGCGCAGTAACGGAGCCCTGGGGGTCCCACAGGCCACCAGTGCTCCTCAGGAGTTTAACAACTCTTAGCCTCAACAGGCCAGACTGCTGTTCTCACCTGCTGACTGACTGACTGACAGTCAGTCCATATGCAGGTGTTAAAGTGTCCCACTGCCCAATTAACCCTTTCCTGTTCCCAGTAGGACCTCCAGCACTGTCTATTGTAGCTTTACAATGGAGCTACAGGGGAAATTAGCATAATTGGTCTGAAGAATGAGCAGGGAATGTGGGAGCTGTAAATTGCTCTACATGTTAGTCTCTTGTTGGCCCCCAGACAAGGATGTGTACTACAGCACAAAGAAAAGCAAATAAATGTGACATGCTAGTTGTTTCCATATGCAGTGGCTTTTTACTCTGTCTTCAGTCAGGACTCTCGAAAGAAACACACCAAACTCCAAGTGTTTGTGAAAAGTGTTTGCCCAGAGGATCCCAATCTGGATAATTTAGTATTTAGATCAAATTTTGCCTTGGGCGTAACATGAAATCTGGCAGAACTTTGAGTGTGTATTTCAAATCCATGGCGCTTGTGTAAAGGTCCATGGACGACATCATGACATTGTTTAATGACACACCAATGTGTGATGCACGTCAAATGTTCTAGCTAACGTCCCACCTGTTCGTGTCTCCACAGAAGCGGAAGCTCAGAGAGAAGGATGACGGCGACGCAGTCAGCCTCTGCAGCTTCGACTTTAAGGTAGAACACATCATCAGACATTCAGCAAATGTGGAAGAAAATGTTTTTGGAAATTATAAGCTAGATGATAGCTTATAAGATGCTTATAAGATAGATGATATAAGCGAGATGAAAATCACAGAAAAAGGTAAACCATTATCTGGCAGTCCCTTGTACTGTCTCCTCAGATATCTCTGGTTGTCTATGTTAATTTGTAAACCATTTGTTTAGTTCACAAATGACAACTAATAAGACAAGAATTAAACAAAAAAACATAGTTGGGGCTTAGAACTCAATGCAACAAAGGCCTTAAAAAAGAAACTAGAACCAGTTCAAGCCACTGTAGCTTTATTATGTGTTACTCTACTTTATTTCGTTGTTAAGACACTAACAGTAACTGAACATGAGTGTCATATCTGATCTCTTCCTGTATCTGATGTACTTCCTTTGTTTATTCAGCGCATATCATCAAAATGGCTGAGCTTATCACTGATCGCCTCTAGATAAAGCCCGTGTTTGTCTGGTGAGCAGCCTGTTGAGGTCTGCTCTTTAGTTAAGCCAAGACAGGTTTCTTGATTCAGAGATCTGAGTGACAGGACTGGCCGGGCTGGAAAATGCTCCTCATTCTGTGTGTGGGTGTTAAATGAGCGTGTTTGCGCACAAAGATACATGAGTGTTTTTCTGATGTAGGACGATCTCGTCATAACTTTACACCTTTTAGCTTCAGGCACATTTCACTATTCTATCAGCCATGTGTGTCATGGAAATGAAAATCTGCTGTATGCATCTCAAAAGTTTATTTGTGTCATATTTATTCGCTCTTTCTTGGGTATGCAGCTCTTCTCATGCTGAGGGTAGCACTAATGGCTTAAACAACTCAGCCTGTGGCCCCTGTCCATTTACTCTGTCTCCATATAGGCTGTCTTTGTCCTGTGCTCACATGGGTGGAGGATTAGCTGATACGTACAGCTTGGGCTTCTGTAACCAGTTGGATCAGTTGCTACAGTTTAGCTAAACAAAGCTCAAATAGAGTTGTGGAGTGTCTCGGGGACCACTCCTTGATTTAAATCAGAGCAGCGCTCAGTGCTCTGCACCGACTTTATTTTCTTTTCTAATTGAACCCCTTCCATCACAGTCTAATCTCTGCACACACTGTTAACACACACAGGCAGATATAGTAGAAATCCCTTGTTAACCATATGACTGCCGGTATACTGCTGGCCCTCGGCTCTGAGTCTAAATAGGGTATTATGTAAAAGTCTGAGTTGCAAGGATCATCTTAGAAAACACTTGTTCTGCAGTATGATGGTTTGTTGTGTAGTGCGTCATTAGATTTTTTGGGGCTGGGGCTATGAACAACGATTATTTTCATTGTTGATTAGTCTGCTGATCGTCGCAATTTCCCTGGGCCCAATGTAAAGTCTTCAAATTGTGTTTTACTAGTATGGTATATTTCAAAGAAAAGCAACAAATTCTCAAATGTGAGAGGTGGAATGAGTACATTGTTGAGCATTTTTGCTTAAAAAGCGAAACAATTAATCCAACACATTAAAAGTTGTTGGTTAAATTTCTCTTGCTCCGCTAATCATTGGTGTAAGGGTACTTCAGTTCTGTACAGTTCTGTGAATTGATGCAGAAATCATATAAAATGCAATAATGGCCTGAAGCAGTCCTGCAAACTGATGTGTAGCTTCGTCCATGGTGACCTTATACTCAGAGATATTAAAGAAATAGCTATAGTTACAGTACAAGAAAGGTAATCTTTACAGTGGAATGTGCGACACAATATTTGTATATAAACAAAATGGTACTCTTTCAATACCAGGCCAACAAAAGAAAAAAAAATGTCCTCAGCACATAAAATAGGATCATCCTCCAAATGTATCCTCCTACATTTGGAATGATATTAATGCCTGTACTGCCTTGGGTTGAAAATCTGATTGGAGATCTGTTTGTATGTGGCTGTCATATTGTTTTAAACATGTTCTATTGAAAAGGTATTCAAGAAACTGAAACTTTAGGCAACAGGATGAGTTTGACAGTACCACCACAGAGTGAATGATATGATGATAAATACCACAAGAAGTCATAAATCTGTAGATTTATACCCTGTGTGGTTTCGACTGGGTTAGTAGATGAATAAAGGCTTCATTCTGCTCACCACACAGAGTCTTACCTTTAGCTCATGCCCAGGAACAGAAATGTTGTCACAATAAGGCTTTCTGTGTAAGTGACGCACATGTTGTTTTGACTCTAATCACCTGATCTGTAACTGAACCATGTATTCACTGAAATTCTCAGAGCATGAAAATAAAAATTGTTTTCTATTACCCTTTAACTGAAAGTGCTGCACGTTGTCGCTGCAAGACTACACAGACAGCTATGGGTGAAAGCAAAGATATGCATATCATCTGCTGGCAACCATTCTGCAAAGTCTCCATTTGCACAGAAGCGCTGAATGTTTTGCAAAAAAACTATAAACAGAATGCAGTCATTTGTGGACAGACTGTGTTTAACCAACATTTTTCTGAAATGTTGCTGAATTGTAGTAATGTCCTATTTGAAAGAAGTGAACCTTTTCTTTTGTTGTTGAACGACTGAGTCTTTTGAGGATTCCCCTTCCCACCCAGTCAAGGTACTTTCACCTGTTACCAATAAGCTTGTTTAGCAGTGGAATCTTCCAAACTGATTTTTGGTTTCTGAGCACTACACACCTTTCCCACTCTTTTCTTGCCCCTAACTTGGCTTGTTTTAAACATATTGCTGGCATCAAATTAAAAATAAGCATATATTTACAGAAATCAGTGAAGCTGATGAGGTCAGATACTTAAATATGTTTTTATTAAATATGTTTGTTCTGTCTAAAGCGTTGGCGGTTTCACTGTGAGTCTTGGTTACCATGCTGTGTTTGGTAGCAACCAGGGCTGCTCTGGGCGTGTGAACATGTACAAAGCAAAAAAAAAAAAAAAAAACAAAGAAAAGAAAAAATGAACTGTGACTAACACACTGATGTTAGTCTGGGTTTGAGAGCTGTGTGTTTTCATTGTTTCTACAAGCTGTTGTGTGATTAGATCACTGTCTGCATCTTCAGTGTCTTTTCATCTTCATTTAATTGTAGCTATAGACAAGTGGAGGTATTTATAGTTTCTTGCCCTCTGAACAAAAACTTCCCAGATTAATACTAGTAGTAGTTAAAATCTTTCAAAAATAGAAATCAAAATACAAGATTTTTCTTGAAGTGACAGATCAGATTTAAATGTTCAGTCCCTTCCTGTTCCTGCTGACCTCCATCAGCAGAGGGCAGCAGCTCCTCCACTGTCCTCCTGTTGCATTAAGTCTTTCAGTGCTCGGCTGTGTCTTTGCCCAGAGCTGCTTGCTTTATGGCGTTCCCAGAGCTGTAATTAGCCTGTGCGCATCCTGCACTCGCTGATGCTGATGTGGAGGTTTAGTTGAGCTCAGCCCCCCCAGGCCTCGAGGCTCAGGCTGTCCCTGGCACGGCATAGGTTAGACAGCGGTGAAACTTTGCCTCTCACTGCATTACTCATGAGACTCCGCCACTCTGAGCGCAGACTGGCATGTATGTGTGTGTTTTGGAGTGTAAATCATGGCCGTACTGCAGCTGCAGCTCAGCGTGACTAGGGGCGAAAAGGCCAGGCAGGCCGAGCCATGTTCCGCTTAGTTTTTATGGCGGCTGGGCCAGACGTACTGCTGAATCAGCCCGAGGTCTCCCTGTACTCCCCGAGTGAGTAACAGAAGGACTTCTTGCAGTGTCTTCTGAAGGCACGCATAGACTATACACAGACAGACAGATTCATTTTTATTAGATCCTCTCTGACTCCTCTGTCTGCATAGTTTTTCGCTCTGCTGTCTTATTTCTCATTGAAGTCAAAAGCCCTTTTTGTCCTGATATTGAAGTCACTTGATTCTGACTCTTTGTTTTGGGGACATATGGGTGACACAACTGGGGTTCAGCATCCTGTTGGTCTGCAGCAGATGAGCCCTGCTGACCACTTTGTCAACAAACTCAAAGAACAAACATCTATACAATTTGCATCTGCCCCCCCCCCCCCCCAAACATACACACACACAGCAACAGCATGAAGCCAGTGTCCTGTTTAACACCTCCGTGTTGACCCAGGAGGACAAAGTAGAGCCATGCACAGGCTTGTCCATTTGCCCAAACCATTCGCACACATTGTGACACCCTGCCTTACAGCTCATTCACATTAGCCGCCCCATCAAGCCTGACACCTCCACTTTTTGCTGTGCATTTGTGCACCAGCTGTATGGGTGTATAGAATCTGTAGCTTCAGGTGTGGTTGTCCTTCAGCCATGTGTGCATCTTCCTGTCTGGCTGAATCTGTTAGTGTCTACACATGTGTGGAAAAAGGTTTCGTTCCAACTTTAGAGAGAGTTTTGTCTTCACTGAAACTGGTTAGCCTTTTCTGCCCCATTAGAGCAATCAACATATGGGTGGTAGTCGCACCCTACACCCCCAGTCCTATTCAGTATACAGGTTTCAGTTTAAACATCTGGCTGAATGTGTTACAGTGCCCCTGCTATTGATATTCTAATTGATCACCTCCCCCAGTTCATCTGATGAGACTGATAACAGCTCTGTTTAAAGTAAAGATCAGAGAGTATTGCTCCTCAAAGCAGAAACCACTTTGATTAATAAGCTAACAAGAAATGGCCATGCAATAATTACTGTGTAGTTTGTTTAAAGAAGATTAAACAGCCATTTAGTTTCAAACATTTTAGTGCCTGACACCAGAACTGGTAGAAGTTTAGCATATTTAGCATAATGATTTTAGTTTTAGTGGAAGACACTGTTTGAAAATGTGAAATATTGCAGCATTAAATCTTACTTGTAGGTGTATGTGCAATGGTCATTTTGACTTTTATGTCATCATGACTGTATCGCATATAAAAAAGTTAGAACTGAAGCTGTGTTTGTTAATAGCAACTGTATTCATTATTAATTAATCTGTCAGTTTTTTAAATTACTTTTTAAGGAAATAAAATGTCAGAAAATACTGAAAAATGCCAAGCATAATTTTCCATCACCAATCATCAAGTTGCTCATTTTGTTCAATCTTAAGTCCAAAAATTTGCAAAGATATAAATGGAGTAAAGCAATATATCCTCACATTATTTGCTTGATAAATGATTTAAATGATTCTAAAAATTGTGGCCAATTAATTTTATGTTACTAACAATAATCTATCTAGTACTATCACATATGTTTACTGTTAAACGTGCAGTTTTATATTTGCTGATAGAATTACCCTTAATAGTTATAATAGGCTCTACTGAAAGCCCACTTCTCTTAGGAGAAAAACATATTACGTTAGACATGTTTCAGTTCATTTTCATTTGCCCTCATCAGAGTTATTTGTGTCAACTCTGTTTAAACAATAAGCCTTAAACGTGATCTTAAAGATTCTCACTACTGTTTTCACTCTGAGTGTATGGATCAACAGAACCTACGGGCAATTTTCCTCAGTTCCAAGTAAACCCGATACCTCTTCATCTGGCTGAGAGGAGGCTTGCTCCTCCCCTGTCTCTCCTACCGGTATAAAGCCCTCCCTCCCTCAGTCTCCCTCAGACCAAACTTTAGAAAGAGAGTGTGAGGTGAGTGTTCAGAAAGCCCTGTTCCATGAGGGAAGAAGAAGACACATAGGGAGAAGGCGCCTCTATTTATTTCGATTTTGATATACTCTCACGCAATCCTTGATTTTCATCTGCTTTTTTTCTCTGATGTGGATTACTTGGAGCTGACACAGCAGGATTAAAAAAAAAAAAAGGATATTGTGTTTTTACTGAAAGCTATGGTGGCTTACGATGAACTGGGTAGCTTGGTGCCTATCAAACGGACTTTGCAAGTGATAGACTACCAGAACCAAGCCAACAAAGAGTCAGAGGTAAGATGCAAAAACACACATTTTGGTTGGTGGTGTTTCTTCTGCGTTTAGTTCTTACTTGGGTCAGTAAATGTTTGACCGGAACGCGTTAAGATGAAGTCATACCTTTCTGTCAGATTGTGAGTGAATCAGCACCTCACCCTGTTTTTTATCTCTCTTAAGCACACAATGTGTGTGCCGGCATGAACTTTGTGCCTGGGCACTAAACCCAATTGTGGAGATACTGCCTAACCTGAAAAAGTTAATCATGGGGAATTACAATGGAGCTGTAAACATTGAACTGACCCCCCCTCAGTGTTGCGTATTCCCTGTCTGATTTTAAATATGCATCCCAGCAGGCTGCTCAGCCATGGTGGGATATGAAGGGATCAGGACAGTAAGGAGATTCCAAACAGTGAAACAGCAGGGGTGTACTCTTAGTCAACATGGCTACATCCTTTTATTTCAGTCCTGTCTTGGATTAATTTTGACCTTTTAACATTTGAAGTTAGATCAGGTTATTGTTGGTGCAAATTCAAAAAAGCAGCCTGAAGACATGCCTTCAGCTGCAAACACAAGCCAAAGGGACAATGGTTTTGAAAAATAGCAGTGCTTTCTGTACTTTTCAGAGTCGCCCCTTTGGCTTCTTCCTTCCTATTCTGAGGTTTGCATGCTTTTGTTTCGGAAGAGATTTCAGGAACATGTGGCTTCATTGACAGTAAAGGGGAAGTCTGGGGACCGTTCATGAATGAAGTCAGAGAATTGCCCAACTTTTAGGCTTACACATTTTTTTGTCCCGTGCCGACTTATTGATGACCTCGACACTTTCATTTATGGTCTGGCTGTTCTGTTCTCAGCCTCTCCTATCAACTCAAGCTGTGGTGTAATCGCAGGAACACATCTGGGGTATTAGCTCACAGCACAAGCACAAAGTTACATCAAAGGGGAAAGCACTGAAAGAGAGCCTTTTGGATACCTAAAAACAAAAAAAAAACTTCTGGTGTTTTATGAAGCTGTAATCCTAGGAGTTTAAGGAGCACACCGCACATGTGTAGTATGTGTGTCTGGAGGGTCATTGTTCCACTTATGATAGTTATCCAAAGCTGCAGCACAAACCCCGGATCTGTCTGGTTTCCTGAAGTGAGCCAGACTGGCCATAACTGCCAGAAATAGTAACTTTCCCCAGCTGTCCGTTTCACTTTACAGCTGATAAACAAAGATTGGAACTAGTGTCCTTATGTTAATCAGAAGTTTCCAGTATTGACTCTAGAAACCCCCCCACCCTCCTGTAACTTGTTTTTTATTATATTTTTCTGCTGATAATAAACGGTTTCGAGTCAGGCAAATCTAGTCCCAACAGACTAGTAAAACATTTCTGTCTTTTCATGTTGACCACAGTCAAAGCAGCTGATGTTGCATGCCTCTTTGACGCCTGCTGCCACTAGAGGGCTTGTTACGTTGTCAAGGCTGTCTGACTATTCTGGTCCAATGTAGAGACCCTGACTACACCAGACTGTGACTTGACCACAGCAACAGCATCTCACAAGCCACAACAGACTGTGCGGATCTGTTCCACAGCTGTGTCCGCAGAGCCTGGAGCCTCAATAGCTGCTCTGTTTCCCAGATTCGCTGAGCCAAGGCAAAATCCCATTTGGCCTGAGTCAGGAGAAAACACAAGCTTTTAGCTGTGCAGTGGTGGATTATAGCGCCCTCATTACTGTGAAGTTCCACAAATGAAAAATGTTTTGTGGTGAGTGCAAACTTTGGAAATGCAAATTATGGCTGTGGTTGTCTCATGGTGTCATGTTTTTGAAGAGGGTCTGAGCGTCGAATCATTACCTCAGATCTTCAGCTCTTTGATTTCTGCAGTCTGTTGTTGTTGTTGGCACAAGGCCAAGCTGCTCTCTCCTTTCTCCCAGCCTCAGGGCTGGGTGAGGGGGAGGGGGTCACCTGGCCCAGGTGTAGTGCTGCTCTCACGCGAGAGACTGTTGAAGAGCCTGTCTTGACTTGCAGCCATAAACACTCCTGTGTACCCCCTGCCACGCTGTGCTGTGTAAACAATAAAGAGGGGATAGATTCACTGTCTGTTTATGACTGCTGCTCCTTTCCCCAACTCACAGCGGTGGTCTGTTTGACTGAACTGTCCTGACACACTGCCACACTGTCCTTGCTGTTTTGTCTCTGTGGGAAAGGCAGCTAAAGAGTTGTAGCAACCAGGAAGCGTTTTTCTCACAGTGTTTGAGCAATGGTACAGGTCCACACTCAACTGGTGTTTTAGCTGTGTGCGGGGAGGGGTGTTGAACAGCTGAGAGCAGGGTCTCGTGCATTCCTGGCATTCCTCCAGACCCCCTTCCCCTCCAAATCAGCAGTCAGAGAGGGTCTTTGTGCTCAGTGGGCTGGTCTGGCTCAAGACTCTTCACATGATGGAGCCAACAGCTGCTGGAGCTGCTTTCTTCTCCAGTATCTCTGTCTGTCCACTGGTCCGCCAGTCTGTCTGCCTGCGGCTCGACCCCGGCTCCAACTGCTCCTATTTCCTCGCCCCAAAGCAGGGAGTGGAGTCAATAATGAGGATTTATTACTTGACTTGATGTGTTTTACCACAAGGATCTCACAAGGGAGCGCTTGGACTTACTGCTGAGGTCCCTCACACTTGGCATTACTGATCAATTCGTTCTGTGTCACTTCACAGAATGAAAAATTAGTCTTTTCTGTGACATGAGCTATGATAAAATTGCTTGACTAATCTCTCTTTCCTTTGTCTCTTGCCTCTTCAGGAACCCAGCAACAAGCGTGTCCGTCCTCTCGGCAGGGTGACGTCGCTAGCCAACCTAATTTCTCCGGTGAAGAATGGGGCCGTCCGGCGCTTCGGCCAAACCATCCAGGTGAGCTCCTGTGACATCCTGAGCAACTCGGGGCAAGGGGCACGCATTTGCTGTTCTGCATGTTGCAGTATACAACTTCTCTTCCATTTGCAACAATGGTTGACATCTTGGGCTTTCGCTTTCCCATCTGCAGGCCTCGTTCCGGGGCGATGGCAAGTCGCCGGGCGTGCCCCAGAAGCCCTGCAGCAAGGCAGCGGCCCCTACACCGCCCAAAAGGAGGAACAGCACGTTGTGGTCGGAGACTCTAGACGTTCACCAGAAAGGAACTTTCTCCACCAAAGAGATTAAGCGGCAGGAGGTGAGAATCAGCACTCACGCATGAATATATAGTAAGAACCAAGTCGAGCAGCTTGTAGACCATAGTTATGACCTTATGGGACTTATGGGGAAGTGTAGTTGTAGATAAACTGAGTGTCCCATGTCAGAAATCCAGACAGCGGTGAATTACACCTGTCTACCAGAGTAGTTTCACATGTCTCTGTAGTATTCGTGTCAAGTGCTCTAAATGGGGCTAAAAGCCACCCAGAGATCATTTCCCAATCTGTGTAAGCTCACATACAGCTGACAAGCCAACAAACTAGCGCTCTTTTACCTTACCTTTCCACTTGTTCTACATATATCAGACATCCCGGCCAACTGTCAAAAGCTGTAAGTGTTGTACAGTTTTAAACTCAAAGAGCAAGAACAAAGAGTTCAAAGTTTACCTCAGCCATTTGGCACCAGGGCAGTTTTAGATATGGTCTCATGGCTGTCATTTGCAATAATATAATGACATCCTAAAAAAAAATATCTTTTTGTCCCTCCTCCTCCCTTTCCTCAGGCCATATTTGAGCTGTCTCGTGGAGAACAGGACCTGATTGAGGACCTCCAGCTCGCACGCAAGGTTTGTACTTTTAAATCTTTGAGGCAGAGGGAGTACATATAAAGCAAACAGATTAAATCAAAGTCTGGCAGGCTCTCCACATAGCCAAGCCAGAAACTATAAAAAGACAGGAATTATTCCTCTGTCTTTCTCTTGTACCCTTAAAGCTCTTCAAGAAGTATTCTTAGGATCTATCCCTGCTTGCCCTAATGGGATGTTGTTATTTGACCGTTTTGGCTCTTCTCCCGTACACAGGCGTACCATGACCCGATGCTGAAACTCTCCATTATGTCTGAGGAGGAGCTCACTCATATCTTTGGCAACCTGGATGCCTACATCCCCCTGCATGAGGACCTCCTGGCGCAGCTCTCCAAAGCCACAGGGGCTGATGGGACTGTGGGCGAGATCGGACAGATTGTTGTAAACTGGGTAAGTGTCATGCAACTAAGTTCCTTAACTGCTTTGATTCTGCTAAAACACATCTGGGTTTCCAGTAAGAAAAGCGGCATTAGTAAAAGTTTCCCTCCTCCCCTCTAGCTGCCCAGGCTCAACGCCTACAAGGACTACTGCAGCAACCAGCTGGCAGCCAAGGCCCTGCTAGACCAGAAAAAGCAGGACCGGAGGGTGCAGGACTTCCTGCAGCGCTGCCTTGAGTCACCCTTCAGCAGGAAGCTGGACCTGTGGTGCTTCCTCGACATCCCACGGTCTCGCCTGGTCAAGTACCCACTGCTGCTCAAAGAGATTCTGAAACACACTCCACCAGAGCACCCAGATGCTGCCAGCCTGGATGAAGCGGTGAGTCGAGGAAACAGACTTGTTGGAAATAATTCTTGATGTGGTTTTATCTTTGTCTTTGACTCAAAACATGGCTGAAGTTAATATTGAGATTCTGTTGTGTTCAGATCACCATCATCCAGGGTGTGCTGTCAGACATCAACATGAAGAAGGGAGAGTCTGAGTGCCAGTACTACATTGACAAGTTGGAGTATCTCGATGACAGGCAGAAAGACACTCGCATCGAGCAGTGCAAAAGCCTGCAGTGTCATGGGGAACTTCGTAACAAGAGCGGCACGGTGAGCAAAACACACACACACACACACACACACTTTGGCTGCCTCTTCACTCATCAACATAAGCCTCACATCTCATTTTAGGCAATCAGGCCATAACTGCCTGCTTTGCTGCCTCCCCAGCCATCCTACAATTTAACCAAACTAGTATGAACTTTGGCAGCAGTAAACATCCTTTATCTTGTTGATCATTTATTTACTTAATTCAGTTCTCTGGTTTTAATTTTTTGTTTGTTTGTTTGGTTTTCAGAAGTTGCATGTGTTCCTGTTCACTGAGCTGCTGGTTCTGACCCGCCCCGTCACCAGGAATGAGCGTCACTGTTTCCAGGTTTACCGGCAGCCAATCCCAGTGCAGGATCTTGTGTTGGAGGACCTGCAGGATGGAGATGTCCGAATGGGCGGCTCCTTCAGAGGAGCTTTCAGCAACGCAGACAAAGGTGAGACCTCTGTCCAAGTCATAAAGTTTTAAGCTGTTGATGCAAGGCTATAGTTTGTCTCCCATCAAATATATTAAGTTTCTAATTGTACTTTTCTTTCCCAATTTCTCTACAGCCAAAAACATTTTCCGTGTGCGATCCCAAGACCCAAGCCACGCGCAGTCCCACACACTGCAAGTTAACGATGTTTTCCACAAGCAGCAATGGCTCAACTGCCTCCGCAGCGCCATTTCCGTCCACCGGCCTCTCAGCGAGCCCTCCACACCCTCCCCGTCTGCAAGCGACGCTCGCTCCAAGCGCCGCCCTTCCTCCGCCTCGGCTATCGTCCACATGGAGGAAGCAGATGAGAACTGCCCACAGCCGACTTCTCAGTCTGCACCTAGCTCACCATGCAACAGCACAGCCCCCAGCCCCACCACAACATCCCCTTCATCCTGCTCATCATCTTCGTCATCGACATCGTCGCCACTCTCCTCTCCCACAACACACAAAACCAAAAAGGACAAGAAGTCTTTGTATTCTTTAGGGAAGAGAAAAGAGACTATGGTGTGAACTGTAGTGAAAGGAGAAAGTGGACTCCTGAGCGGACATTTTTTGTACATAACTGTTAAAAAAAACAACGCAGAAAAATGTGGGACTTGTATTTATGTGTGTCTGTGCGTGTGAATATAATTACAGCAGTGTTCTGTGTTACCGTCCTCTTCGGCAGCTATTTACCTTACCCCTCCATCCAAGTGCATCCCACAGAGACACAGTATTCTGGAGAGAAGTGCACGGCTTCCACCAGCTCTAAAAAGGGAAGCACAATGGGAGGCAAACACACGTTTCACATGTGAATCTGTGTGTGAGTGAGTTTGTTGATTTCTTGAAGATAGAGGTGGTGCATTCAATCTTGTTTACTATTAATTTGATATTTAAGCATTATTTTAGACCTTATCGGGGGGGGGGCTAATGAAAGATTTACATTTTTATATTCAAAAATTTATTGTAGTATTTTTTTAGGTATCATAAAGCAGCACTGTTTTAGCTTTTAGGTGAAGTTATTTGAAAATTTGAGCATGTTTAGCAGGAAAGAAAGAAAGAGAGTCCTCAAAAGAAGGTGAGATGTTTTACATAAAGATTGAAATTTCTCTGTTGAAGTCTGATTTTTCGATCAGTCACAAGAGGCGTCTTATTTTTATACATTCCTTTAATGACAGTTATTGGGATCAGGACACTATTTTATTTTTTGCATTTACTGCAGTCAGAGGCATTAGTTTAAATCCAGTAACTGATGAAATTTCGGTTTCTTTCTGTTAGAACAAAGACATTGCTATTAAGCCTAATGATAGCAAATTTTATATTTTCAGATCATGTCAGGAGAGATGGGGAGTTTTGTTTTGAAACAAAATTTTGAACTGAGCCATGTTGGTTTTTAAAAAGCTGACTTTTCAGAATGAAACATCACTTTTCAGTGTAGCATCTTGCGTGGAACTTTGGTTATGGACACTGCTTGCACCAGTGCAGGCAGCAGGATGTATTTACCTTTCCTGAGGGACAGGACAGTTAAATGTGGAAAAGACTGGTTGATGGAAATAAGAGAATGTTGTTGAAGGCTGAAGAGAAAAAGAGCAAAGATGGATAAAGCTGAGTTTTAGAACTGAAATAGATTGTCAGTGCAAGATGATAACTTCCTTTAGCTTTGTCTATAAGTTGATGTTATGTCTTGCACATAGATGGATGAGAGATGGTAAAAATCAAGTGTGTAAATTAATGGCTAAAGAACGTAGGGGAAGGGAGATAAAGAACAAGGATTTTGTATGTGAGCACAATGTGTTTTTTATTGATGCGGTGGAACAAAGAAAAGAGAATGGGCAACTTGTTTGCCTTGAGCTGTATGTAATTAAAAGAACAATAAAGATCTGTGTAAGATTTGCAACTGACTTTCGTTTTCAGTTTTATGTCTTTATTTTTCTTCAACACGACTTCAAATGTTAGTTTGGGAGATGCAGTGAATCGCTTTACTGTCACCTTAGATGAGAACAGCTGCTTTAGCTTAGCGTAAAGACTGGAGGCAGAGAGAAATGTTTATACTTGTGCCTGCTGCCACTCATGCTAAGCTAAGCTAAGCTAACTGGCTACCAGTTTTCATCATGAGCATATCATTTAGACCCTGATATAACGATGATGTCACTCAACCTTGCTTTCAGTTTTGCCCAGTGCCCACTCACTGCGTCCATTGACCAAAATTGTCAGAGATGTCTGTAAAACTGTTGACATTTTAAACTGCAAACAAGGACAATTACCATCTTTGTTACATTTTTTTTCATCCATAGAGGTTTTATATTTCTAAAGCTGACTTCATCACAATGTAAAGCCCATGGGCCAAGTGGGAAGCCAGAGGGAAAAGGAAGATGGAAGCTAGAAAACCTTTGCTGTATGCACTGAATAGGCGCCGTCTCAAATTCAGGTATCTAGTTCTGTTACACATCTATGGTTTTCATTCTGAACTAACTTAACTAGCTGTTGGCTATAGCTTTGTGGTGAAGGGATGGATATGACAGCGTTAGGTGACAAGTGGTTCCTCTAATCCAACTCTCAACCAGTAAACAAATGTTTCCTAAAATGTTAAGATATTCTTTTAATAATCTTAAAAATATAGACACAACATTTTGCACGTCCGCATTGGGCTAGGTCTTATGACTCACACGACACTAAATAGAGGAGTGCCCCAAATGAACGCAGGAGAAGGAGATACCTAGTGATTTATGCTCATGCTTAACTCTTAACTAAACAGTCAGTTCCTTATATTTGCCAAGAGAAACATTTCCAGTGTAGGGATCAGTCAGGATTTATTTTTTCAAACTGCGACATCGCTGCCTGGCCCTGAGTTTGAATGATCTTATTTGTTGACAGAAAGTCTTTATTGAGAGAAACACCTCACTTTGTCAGGTCTGTGATTTCCATTTGGAGGAGCTGACAAATGGTCCACAAGAGCCTCTCAAATGTTTTAATAAACATGCTGGGTTTAAAGGATTTAGGACTGGGTGGGCTGCTCTGTTTATGCCGATATGTAGTTTGGTGATGATGCAAGATAAGTAAAGTGATCACTAGAAAGATACAAAAAAAAAAGGGCATAAAGACAGTTTAATTTCAGCCAACTGTGAAATGCTATGTCTTTGCTGGAATGAGGCAAATTATCTTCCCTTTTAATTTTTCTGCTTGGCAGAACCCAGTAATGGCCTCATGTCTGCCTCTGAGAGTCTGAGAGCATTCTCCAAACATTTGCTCATGCTCTCCACACAGTCACCCATTTACTTTAATGGAAGTTGAACATATACCAGCATTATAGTTAGTGAAATGGGTGCTGTTAAGTTTGTGGGCAGCAAAGTAGCTCAGCCTTTGCAACTGTGAACAGAGAGGCTGAGAAAATGAGACACTCTCCTATCATTCAGTGGTGTTAATGTTTGCTAATATCAAAGCCATATCCTTTATTATATATCATTTCCTCTCTCTCTCTCTCTCTCTCCATGTTTTCTAAACAGTCAACTGAGTAGAAACCCTCCTTAAATTAAACCTAATCTTATCTTTGTTTGCCTTTCATCCATGCAAAGGAAGAAAGCGGTTGTTTATTTGGAGGCGCTGATGATCCGACGAATTAAGCGGCTGAGGTTGATTTTAAGATGCCACACACCCTATTAATTTAACCAGCTGCTGTTACATAACAAAGCGGCTCTTTTGCAGATCTCGCACTTTATGTAACAAGCACATGCAGCTTTAAACAGCACCACTTAATCTCTTTAAGCATAAACAGCAAAATGAGCCAGCTGAGGACCGGTCCAGACACAAACACATCAGGACCCTCTCTCCAGCGTACCAGAAACTTCTCTCTCAGCAGCTCATCTGCGCTACTGAAAGAGCTGTGGGTCGATTATTGACGGACGCAGACAGCTGAGCCTGCTGTCAGTGATCCGTCACCGCCAAATCATTTGACACTCATCTCGCTTAACCAAAAACCTCCACAAACACAGACTGACAGCAGCAAACTGCCTTCAGGTTCAGTATTTGAGTTGCTCTGTGGCTGCAGACAGCGGAAGGGCTTCACCACAAAGGATCAGATAAACTGGGGGAAGCTGAAACTTCCCTGACTGGTCTGACTCAGTCTCTCAGTATCTCTTTTACCATAATGTGGAAGTGACACCTAATTCTGGGCACGAGGTGATGTGACAGTGGTGTTCCCACCAATGTATTTTTGTCACATTTGGAAGCACTGCATCAGAAAAGGTTGATCAAATCTTAAAAAAATGAGGTAGTGTTTGCTTTTTCAAAAAAGAGTTCATGCACTTCATGGGAAATAGAAACACTTCTGTGAATCACATATCAGATGACTATATGTAATGTGTCATGGATGATTCATAGAGACAGAGCGCCAGAGGGTGATCCCCCCGCTCTGCAGAGAGCCTCAGCGCTACAAAGTGTTTCAGCCCCCTTGAACTCATTGTTTGACTTTCATCGCCACAGCTTTGCCATTTTGGCACTCTCACCACCTTATCATCGTCTCTTCCTGTAGCTAATTAGCTAAAACACCTGACTTATAAGCTTTAATACAGATATTTTCTGCTGGATTTGTAAACAGGCAACTGTTTGCTAGCATGTTAGCCATAACGTTACACAACGTGTTACACAAGCTCACAATTGCCCTAAAATAATTACTTTTGAGCCGTGGCCTAGAGGTTGGAGAAGCGGCTTGTGATCGGAGGGTCGCTGGTTTGATTCCCCCACCGGACAGGCAGGAAAATTTTTTTGTGGTGGAGTGATTAATGGGAAAAATGCTCCCCCCCTCCATTAGCCAGCTGATGTGCCATTGAGCAAGGCACTTAACCCCCCAATATGCTCCCCAGGCGCTTGATGCAGCCCACTGCTCCTGTGTGTGTTTCACTGCATGTAATTTGCTGGGTGTTGCATGTGTGTGTTCAACTAAGGATGGGTCAAATGCAGAAGACGAATTCAGTGTGTGTATGTAAAAATATATATACTGTCAATAAAGCTGATTCTTCTTCTTCTTCTTCTTCTAACCCTGGCCCTGGCACTTCTTGCTTTCTTGACAAAGGTTATGATGGAAAAATCAGTACCTCAGATAAACAAATAAGATATAACAAATTAATTATTGAGCTTCAGAGATGCTGATAGGCAGATATTCTACTTTTGGGCAAAAGCAGCTGTTAACCCCGTTTTCAGTCTTTATGTTAGGCTAGCAAGTTAGCTGCTCGATAGCTTCATGGCTGGCTTACTGACATGTGGGTGGAATCTTTTCATCCAACTCTCAACAAGAAAGCATATAACCACATTTCCCAAAAACCTCTCTTAAATCATTTAAATGTTAATCTGGCTTCATTCAGTGAAAAATGAGGAAAAAGAGGGCTGAAACCTTATCATGAAAATCTTGTTGTTTGGGGGTAATTATGATCTAATTTAGCATGGACAAATGCTGGTCTAAACTTCCAGAAAATTGCCAGGTTTGCCAGTGAAGGAAACGGTCGACACGCAATGACTGTTTTGACAAATAAAATGGCCTGGTAAAAAAACACCCGCTGCAGCATATCTGAGCACAACAGGACACTGGCGCTTGTTGAAACCCTCTGTCAACGTGCTTGTGGAACACGTGGGCGATGAATTTATTCACTTGGGACTCATGCATGGTAAAAAGGCCACACAGCCCCACACAGGGTGGAAGTAATATAACAGAAGGATTGTCTGCTCTACAAGATTGACATGCAGACATGTGAAGGCTCACTGTGCTGTGTCGCTTTCTCTGTGTCTTCTAATGCTTCTGTGTTACTTCAATGTTGCGTCGCTTTTATCACCAGTGGGCTGCATGCTAGAGGGGACTGGAAACTCCGTGGATATTAAACCTTTAGATCAGTTTGCCAAATCCACACCGGCAACCAATAACACAACAAGCTCAAGACAAAATCTGACCAGCAAAGTAGTGCTTGGGGGCAGCATCAGAGGACTGGAGGTCAAACAGGTTCACAGCAACCCTCCATCAAAAACCTTAACTCTATGTTTACGTCAAAATACACTGTGTTCTGCTCATCCTGACAGACCAGGAACTTGTTCAGTCATCACTCACATGCTGCTGAAAGGAGCTGTCAGCTCACTGTGCTTCTTTCAGACAATATTACCTTGTCTCGTAGATTTCCTTTTGCCTTAGGAGATGGCATGTGAGGTTGGGAAAGAAAAAAATCTTCAGACAATAACTAATGGCTCACAAAAATATTCATGTATTTTAAAAGGATGATGGAAATGTTTCCCCTCAGGGTTGTTTTACTCAAAACAAAAGCTGGGCAGAAAGTATGGCAGTTTGTGACCAAGTTCTGTCTGTTACATTAAGAGCTTGTTTTGAACAGCAATTACCCAAACTCTATTTATATCAGTCATTATTCTCCTCAATAGTGGTCTTAAGGTGTACAGAAACATGTTTGCCCACATTGGCAGGGTTATGCTGTCAGGCCACAACTAAGGTTCTACAAGTGAAAGTTCTATTCGTTTTTCCCAGACAGTTGGCTGCATTTGGATGAGCATGACTCTCTCTTAGTAGTCAGTTCATCATTGAGGGAAACAAAGAGCTAATACATTTGAAAAAACAAAACAAAAAAAACAAAAACAAAAAAAATGGGTCACTGAAAAAACATAACAGTGAACTATGAGTCCCAAAGAGCACAGGTTGAACATTATTTTGTGGGCAATCAAGAAGTTAGCTCCATTTGGCATATGGGAATACAACAGATCTCTAACAGATGTTTTTTCATGTTTTTTTTTTTTTGTTGTTTCTTGTTTTTTTACTTTGGTTTTTGGTTACAGTAAATACAAAATGTTTTATTTAATGTTTTCACATATTTACATCAACCTAACCGCACATTCAAACAGAAGACTTTAACGTAAAATGTTTATTTGGACAAAATAAGGACAGAGTTGAAAGTCAGGTGAATAAAACAAGTACTTTAAAAAATTGCATGCATAAGCAATAAAACAAATGAAATATCTAAAAATGACTAAACCTTTCTTATATATGTTTTGAGTTGTTCGCTTACATTGTTCCAAATGTTTCCATTTACGTTCAAACTGCATAAATCTGTAATTTTATTCAAGGTAACAGTGCACCTCATTCATTCACCTGTCATCATTCCAGGACTTCCAGGAGACACTCAGAAAGTGAGGAAGGAAGTCAGTGAATAAAACTTAACAAACCAACAAACTAAACTTAATATGAATGAAACTTTAAAGTAGTCAAGTAGTAAAGTAGTCAACAACAGATTCAGCCAACTGAATCTCCTTCATCTCTGAGAGATTCCTAGAATCAGAAATCAACCTTGTTTGTTCTGGTATGACCAGTAGCTCACTGAGGCCAGCAGTTGATGTTAACAAGCCTTAGTTAGATATTGCTGGGTAACAGACATTACTCAGTCACAATGACTCCTCTCTACTTTTTAATTTCAGTTGAGCTTTTATCATTATCTGGTAAATCAAATTTGGATTAACTATGCTACTATGCTGTTGGCGGTTACTGTGATGTTCCGATATTCTCCTGACACCAATAAACAGAAGCAGCTTTAGACCAGACCAAAGAAGGCTGCGCTTGCTATAATAACTTCTGTTGGAAAAGAAACTCAAGCTAACCTAGCCTGAAGGCTTAAAGCTAACAAGCTAGCCTTTGTGGAGAGCTGAATGAGCTAGTGTTCCATGTGAAAGAAAATGTGAAACAAATGTGTACAGAGTCTGTGTGATGTTCACATGTTGCTCCAAGATATTGCTTTCTGTGTCACGGGGAGATTCAGGCTTTCTTTCATTTCTTCCTGAAGAGGCCCAGAGCTTTGGAGATATGACACACTGACCACTCACTCTGACAAAGTGGAGTCAGCAATGCCAAACTTTCCCTGTGTTTTCCATGCTGTCTCTCTGTGGGACGGGGTATCTAGAAATGCTGACGTTGAGGTAAAGCACAGCAGACAGCAGAAGCGCTTTGAGGGCACATGATCTGCCAAAAGTGGCATAATAACTTACAAACAAGATGGTTATCAAACATGTCAAGATGCATTTTTCCATATTGAGTGAGAGCACATGCAGGTTATATTGGGAGGAATGGCTCTGCTTTGATTTAGCTTTAGTCACGAGAACCATCAAACAGGAATCTGCTCCACATATCAAACATTCACTAGCAGATTAGGCAAAGTCTAAAATAGCAGCTTGGCAAGCGCCTTTTCAGACTGACTCACTCTGTCAGGTATGAATGCTCCTTGGTTGAGTGCTTTGTTTTAAAATCTGTCACCCAATTGTTTACTGTTCTCTTCCCTGTCCAAGCTTCCAAATGTTCGAAAGAGATTAGCCAAGAGACGAAGCTCGCTGGTCGCAAGGAAATCCGAGAATCTCAGATAATCTGTGATTGTGCTGAGAGCTTGTTACCATGTAGCCCCTTTCTCACTGCACCACAACCCATAAATGGTCCTGCAGTTTTCCATGTCTGCATCAGGAGCCACAGTTAATTTTCCATGTGAGACGCTGGGCCACTTCCTGGCCCAGGACTTGATACAGTATGATTTCCATAAATATTCTTTCATGGCTCCAGTGGGAATTAAAACAGCAACATTCCCAGGTAATGGTAATGGTTATGAAACTGGAGCTTAGGGCAACTGAGCCAATCACAGAAGACACAGAGAGAAGAGAGTTAGCTTCTGTGATTTCTTGTATTTTGCAGTTGCTGAGGATTCTTATCTATTAGGAAAAGGACTTGAGTTTGTGTGAATAAAGGAAACCATTACCGTATACGGAGTGTTGAACCTGGCAAAGTCTCTGGGTCCGCAGAGGAAACAAAGGGGTCTTGTGTAACCATGCACTTAATGTTAGGAGTTGGCAAATTTTTCTGAGAATGTTGGTTTAACCTAAGTGTTGCCAACACTTAGTGAGGAGTCTGCTTTTTTTTTTTTTACCAATTAGGTCTTATACTTGTAGTTTTGGCCACCATTCTTATCTGTAAAGATAACACTGCAGTAAGTAATTAAAAACACTGTGTAAAGGAAGACAGATGGGACAAAAAGGCATTTGTTCAGGTTAAAATTATTCCCAAACTGTGCATCCATCACTGTTTATACCCAATGGCCTGCTTCAGTTTTGAGCTACTGTCATAACCGTAGCCATGTGCACACATTTGTTTTGTCTAATGAGGGATTACATGCAGCATTTCACCTGCACACACTTTCAGTTTTACTTCCAAATTAAAAGGTTTGGATCGATGGTTCCAAATCTTATTGGCTTGTGACCATTTAAAACAGCGCAAAGTCTACTTACAACCCCCTGGTCAGTGGTTTCCTTCATATCATTTACATTTACCAAAAAGTTTTGGTTTTTTCATTGCTTCATTTGAATAAATTTTTTTAACACGTCTAAATCTATAAACAATTTGTCACGTTTGAAATATGCTCTCTAAGTCAGATTTATCCTGCGATCCCTTGCGGGGGCATGGACCCCAGGTTAAACTGAAATATTAGCGTGTTTACAACCAGTCTGAAAGCTTGTTTGGGTTCCTTGTTGTGTTGTGGTAATATTTTCCATGTTACTGGCTCCCACTTTGGTGAATGTAATCATAACTGATTCAAAAATATGAGCCAAGATGTAATAGAGTGAAATTATTCTCGGTAAGAGTCAGCGTTTACAGACTTAGAAATTGACTTGGACTTGCCCTCGAGTCTTTGAGACTGGACTTGACTTACCCCACAAGCTTAAAGGAATTATTGCACATTTATTGCACATTTTTACGACTTTTCTCCAAAGTCCAGTGCGAAGCTAAGCTAACTGCCTTCTAACTCGTCGCGGTAGTTAACAGTCAGACTTAAGAATAATATCAATCATATTTTAACTTTAAGCAAGAATGCGAAGAAGCAGATTTCCAATTATGTCAAAGTGTTCTTTTAAAAATAAATTTTAGTATAAGATTAAGTTTAAAATCGACAAAACATTTATGTGTTAAAAAAAAAAATGCTGAGTGTTGTATTATACAACTGTCGATCTATTAAAAATGCACAATAACCCAGTTTTTTGACCTTTTTTGAACATTATATAACTGTATTAAATGAGCATATGTGCTGATCAAACTTGGTTTCAAGTTACAGGTTGCTGTTCACAACTGCTGGAGCATTTTGGCAGCAGCTGCCTCTCGACTCATAGCAACGAGGTGAGAACACACCTTTTACCCCAGCATCAAGATATTATGTAAGGCCTCTGAGAACACTGTGCATGTGTGTGTGTTTGCATTTGAGTAAGCTCTGTATATATAAGATGAGGCCTGTGAAGATGCGGCCTCATAAAAAAGGGATTTGGAAAGTGATTTATCTGTGTTTTGAGTGACAGTTCCATCTGTGTACACAGCATCTCGCTTCTAAACTTTGTTTTGGCAGGAGGAGCATATCTGATAAAAGTGACTGTAATAAACTGACCTTTGTGTATCTTTTGTGATTTCATTGTTTGAAACCAATTTCTTTCTTCATATCCTTTCCTTTGTGCACAGTCCAAACACATGTTTGTAACAAAACATTTAGATTTTTAGGCTTTGAGCTGATTTCCCATTTTGACTGCAGCTGTATAAGTTTAAACTGTTACATCACTGAAGTTCAGCAAAGGTCAAAGAAAAAATTTATATTGCCCAAAAAGTTGTGTTTATAAGTTATGTATGTAAGTTATAAGTTCTGTAAAGACAAATAAAAAGATACAAATAGCAAAATAGGAGGTGAAGCTCATTCCACCTGAGGGATGCTGGGAGGGAATAGAATCAGTCGGTAAAACTTGCTTTCCTCCTTTTACCAGGATAAAATACACCATCTGTCACACTTTTCAAAGGATGATTCCACAGACAAAACACTGCGAGGTACGGGTGGGAAACCTAGAGTTGAACTGACAGATGCATACAGAATATGGAGCCTTTCTCAAGACCACACAGATCTGCGTCTGAGCGCCTCGACTCAGGGAGGACTCAGGAGGTCTGTAATATTGTACCCCCCCAGAGGCATTTCCTCCAGACTGTGTGGTCCCCCCAAAAGACTGAGATCTATAACCAAAACAGTGGCTGATTATCATAATTACAAGCTAAGTTCAATGCTGATCCCTCTGCCTGATCTTTCCCTCCATGTTTGCCAGTTGTCCAAACTGGACTTCTGAAATCCTGCCCTGGAGCTCTTGTGTTGTTCTTCTGACTTTGACAACTCCAGTATCTTATCCTTTTCTTCCTCATAACAGCAACAGGTTTGGAATAATATACTGTCAGAGCGCTGCAGTGTAAAGAGATGATCAATGCTATTCACTTAACCTATCAGCACTTTCAATGCTGTGACTCATGTGTGTATGTCTGGATATATTAGGTGTACTCAGATGTTATTATAACATGATGTGGTATAATTATGCAGTATAGTAACAGTATGGGATATGTAGTAATATAGTATAACAGTGTCAGAATACGCACATCGAAGCCTGGAGAAAAGCCTGGAGAATGTGTTGGAGGTTGAATGTGTCCCTCCTCCTCCCCACCATCCCACTCCTCAGCTGGACATAACAGTATTATTGTTAGACCAAACAGTGAAGCAGGGGAACATTGTTGTGCTCTAATCCCATGTGCCTCTGCTCCACACCCACAGTTTGTCTGCTGTGTTTGCCTCTATTCTATAGACATGGATAAGGTTAAGGCCAGAACCATAAGACTGAATAATAACTTGAACTGTGTAGGACCACACATAAATAAAATGACCTAAAAGATGAAGGTTTTGTCCCCTTTCCTGAACACTGATTTCGACAGTGAGACAGCTGTGATAAAGATCAGAGAGGTATTTGGATGGATGTCAAACCACTGGTCTTCACTGTGAGCCCCAGTCTCATCCCTCCCCTCATTCCTCCCTACTTTACCTCCCGTTATAAGTGAAATGAGGTGACTGAGAGTTACGCAAACTCTGTGATCCATCTCCAGACGGCTGCTCCGCTCTTGAACATCAAAGGGAGCTGGTGTCCTTTCACTGAAACCATGTGTTCTTCTCCCTGATGACCACAGTTAAACCTGGGGACATGATGTCTCTGAGGACCCCCCACTGCAAGCACAACTAATCCTCTCTGGGTCTTACACGGTGTCTGAATGGGTCCCTCTTTTCTCTAAGGGCCTGTTTCAGCTTCAAAATGTCACATTTCCAGGCACGTAGTCCAGACTGGCTTAGGAACAATTTAAGAAGGATATGTCAGAGCCATATGGGGGTCAAGCTCCAAAGCCGTAACACAGGTTGCACTGTGGGGCAGGAAATCAGTACTGTAAGTTTGCAAAGGTTGTAACATCAGTATTATGGGTGCAACAAAAGGTGTGTTGGGTCAGTGAAGGTCACACTATAACTATTGTGGGAAAAATGAGATTTTGAAGTTTAGGCAACAAGAAGGACTTTAGGAAAAGATATTTTCATTTCATAAAACAGTCACAGAATTTGAATCCACAAGAACTGCTTTAGGAAAATATTCAGATTTCAGTTAAATGTTAATAAATATATGGTAATGAAAAATGACTTTTAATCTTTAAGATGCATGGCGCTACGTTGGGTAATCACGACATTAAGTGGTTATAGAAAAACTCCCTTGAAGTCAAGCTTCCCAAGTTGGCCATACGTAGACAATTTTCATCTTCTTCAGTCTCTGTTAAGTCCAGAAATGCCAGTCACGTTTATAATTAAACCGTTCTTAGGTCTTCATGGGACCAAAGTGTCGGACTAAAAGAAACATGTGGGACCTGTCCAAGTCTGAGAAGCGTTAGTTAATTTAACAAAAAAGGAGCCACTCTGAGGAAGACCTGACCGCAGATCTAAGGACCTAATCTGGATAGATCGGAGAATAAAATCCTCCAATCCCATCTGTCTGCTCAGACGCAGTCAAACATGTACTGACACACTGACCTCAGACCAGTGGAAATACAGTAGGACCATACTTGGTTCCCTCAGTTTAATTTAGACCTAAAAACTGATTGGACCAGTGTAGGTCTTACTGTGACGTCAGTGCCAATAAGTATATCTGCCTGATTAAAAAAAAAATTCTGCTGTGACCAAGAGAGACGAGCCATACTGATGGATTTGTAGGTCCAATCAGAACCTTTCAAGGACTTACATTCAGTGCAGTTAGACGAGCGTGGGAATCCTGCTCTGGGCTCTGGCTGAATGCCTGAAATGCAGATGTAAAATACCACTTGTCATTCAGTTGGTTGCTTGTGATGGCAGTGAAAATGACAGACGTGCCTCTCATGTCAAAGAACAGCTCCACCTTTAAAATCAGTTGTCATTTATTTTACGAGCACTGTCCCATACCAGTCACCAGGGAATTAAATCCAAATTTGATTTACTTCTCGGGGCGTGAACTGAAGTGAACAAACAAACAAAATGGTAGTAATTATGTTTCATAACCAGAATTTATTTACAGACCTCTTTCTTTAGGAGCACAAGGAGAGGCTGCTTTGAGCCACAGAGCCGCTACGACTTAAACAAAATCGAAGTGGAGCAATCTGAACTCGTAAAATCTGTCTGAGACTGACACAGATGCAGAAAGATTGGTTTCATAACACCTACGCATCACGGCTGCAGCTGCAGAGGTCACGTGGAGCCAAGGTCAGAGGTGGAGAGGTGAGGGCTGGAAATATTAGGAGGGAAGGTATGTTTAGCAGCGTAGGAGGGCAGGTGTAAGGCGCTTCCGGATTTTCGGTTTCACGGTGAGCGGAAAGTTACCTGGCCTGTGGTATCGCTGTTTGTTATAGAAGCAGTGAGGGGAAAAGGGACTGATCAAGTTTTGGTTGTTGGTTAGTTGAAGCGGTCTTGATCAGTGGCCTCTTGCTTGCGAGTTAATGTGAACCTGAAAAGACATGCATTGTAGGAACGTTGATGTGATGATTGTGAAATGTTCAAAACTAACATATCTAACGTACATTTAATTCTGGCGACTGGGCTGAGTGTGAAGTATTTACGGGTTTTGTGTCTTTGTTTTTGCTTTTTTTTTAGTTATGACTGATGTGTCACCACACTCCCCAGGGCCTTTATCAGTAACCAAAGTGATCCCAGCAACCCCGACCACGACCTGCTGACCTCATCAAAACATGTGCTTTCTTCTCCTGTTGTCACTGGTTTTGCAAATGCATGTTTGTGTTTGTGTGCCTGAGACACACACACACACACACAGAGAGAGACTGTGGGTTTGAGTGTGTGAAAGCAGCAAAACAACATTCATCATTCAGGTTGGTCAGCGGTTCAGTGTGCTCTGAGAACCGTCTGCCTCAGTCACACCCATAGTGTGTTATGTACTGCTGCTGCATGCATTTTGCCAGGTTAAAGTGACCTAATTCACATTTTTGCATACATTTCTCACTGATCTGATTGCAAGCCTGAAATAAACAAAGAGAAAACACGGAATTTGATATTTTAAGTGCTGTCAGATACCTGCCATTGTGACTTTGATCTAAATGCACATTTCAGACCTTTGAGGTCATCTCAGTTAAATGGAATGCGGCGTTTCCTCAAGCACAGCAGATTTATTATTTGAGTTATTACGTGTCTCTGGTGTCTGCCCGTTGTTGGACTCTGTCTAGTCTCAATCTTGGGACATTTTTCCATTACTAAACTCTCACTTGTCTCAGTCTGGTGAGTGTTGTGACTCGAACTTGTCTAGTCTGGTGTTTTGACTTTGTACTTCACCTTCCTGCCTGTCATCGGATATCATATTTTCATGGTTAGTTTGCAAAATAGTGCAAGAATACCTCATTCCAAATAGAAGTATAGCTTTTCAAAATCATACTTTCAGAATTTTGGCTTGTATTTGATCAGTAGTATGATCTGAGTTCCATGTGCATGGATGTAACTGCATAGATGTACAGCCAGTCAGAGCAGTGAAACATGTGCATATGCTTCCCAGATTTGGCCTGGACTCGCCATTCAACCATTTAGACTTGGCCTGTAGTCTTGGGCATAACTCAGGCTACATTGGATGTTTATCCATGTACACATTCTGTTTGTTTTTAATATAAACACACCTTTAGGTTTTAGGTTCATTTTTTTAAGAAGATTCTGAACTGGGGTCGCAGTAGCCCAGTTGATGTGGACTTGGTAACTGGAGGATGGTCAGTTCAAGTCCAGCAGGTCTCAGTAATACAGAGATGGGCTGGTAGCTGGACAAGGTGCTGAGGTGCCACTCTTGCATCTTTCTGGATCAACTGCATGTGTTCAGATTTCTGTGTGGGCTGACATATATGCCCATGTGTAAAGGCCTAGTAAGATAAGAAAAATTAATCTCCCAATGGGACAAATAAATTATTCTTATTAATAAACTGTGAACCACCCCACAGTTTCCCTGATTTGAGGAAGTGAATTTACTCAGTGCCACAGGAAATATGAATGAAATCTTCCTACTCTGCTCTAATGAACCAAACTGAAGTTAAAATTGCCCCAGGCTTTAAATAACCTGCTCTGTAAATTCCTGGTGTGAACGCGTCTTAACACATTAGCCACGCTGGAAGTCAGCAAGGACACAGATGACTTCTTCAGTGAGTCGAGCATTCTCTTCCAGTCTGTTGCGTGTCAGCCTCCTGATGCCACCTGGATCTCCTCCACCACCTCAGGGAACACGGCGCATTATTCGAGCCATTACTCACTCTGGTGCTGGATTACTCACACCTTCGCTCCCTCGCCTCATTTCACACCAGAAAATGTCTTTGTTTGAGATGGCCCCCACCTCTGCCAGCACAGCAGAGCTGCCAACAAACACACCTCTAGCCTGCGGTGATAAACAGAAATGAAGCTGGATTTTCTCATCCCCCACAGTGACAAAGACAGAACTGAATGAAACACAACAATAATTCAGCAACAAAACAGTTATGTAACTTCTAAAACAATAAGCCATGCCCAGAATAAAGGCGCTGCCACATCAAAAAGCTCAGCTACAAGCAAAAAATATCAGATTCCTAAAAGGCTTTCACACAAAAATGATGATGATGACTGTTAGATTAAGAAAACAGGCATGTCTGAAGGGTATCTGCATCATTCATCTCTGACTGCACTTAACCTACATTACATAACCTTCAGTACTGTTGTTTACTTCTAGATTGATGTTTTATTCAAGTCTTCTCTTGCAAAGCTTTATGTCATTTGAATCAAAAGATTAAATCGTTATCATTGTCATGTAACTGGAACCAAGTATGACATGAGCTGCACGATTTGTTCAGACGAATGTTAAGTGAATTTAAGGCAGTTACAAAAGGAGATCGACTGGAGTAAGATAACCAAAAGAATTGTAGTTGATGAGTGCTGAAATCAGTCCGGGCTTTAGCTGTCACGCACACTCCAGTCCCACTGTCAGTAGTGTACCTTGCCAACTAGCTGCAGCTAACATCTCCATTTAATGGAAAATACGGCACAGCACTCTTGAATGGCAGTAAAAACACTGGGTCTCCTATTACAAGTCCCTTTGTGGGCCCAGATGCCTGTTCATAGATGATGTTTTGGTTCAGAAGTGATGTTTCTCTGAATTTATTGGCCAAGAGAGAGCTCAAGTGCACTGCAACTTAAGAAAGCGCATTCAAAAAGACAAGACACAAGCAAGAAAATGTCGTAACACGTGTACAGCCTTCCGGAAACACACTGCAAATACACTCAACACGAGCAATGTCAGCAAATGTCACTGGAAGTGTTCCCAGGAGATACTAGTGCAGAACAACAGGCATCAGGGTGAGGTTTTGTTCGTATAATGTGCAGTTAACAGCAGAGCTGATTTTGACTCAAACATTTAAACACAATGCAGCGCTCCTGTAGATCAGTAGTCAGAACCTAACTTTTAACATCAAACTTCAACACACTCAGAACTTAAACATTGTATGCTGCTGGCACAATGCTGCTCCATCCTTCTTCTCTTGGCTCTTTTCACTCGCAGTCACCTCTTCAGCTCAGCAGCCTCTTCTTCTGTTTGTCGGTAAAGTAAACCGACATACCTTATTTCTTCTTCTTCTTCTTCTGATCTATCGTGAACCGCAAGCAATAGTCTTTGTTGGGGTTTTCTTCCTTTCCTTTAATATCTGATGGTTATGGCAGTAGGCTGTATGCAGTACACACTGACCTAGTGAGGAAGTAATAGACTATACATTAGGATGCCTACGATGTATGACGTAGGCAGAGCTTTAGTGTGAGATTTTGAATGCAGTGGCAGCGTAAAGGCCAGGACAGTGTCAGGGGGAAACTTGCTTTGGAGGAATATTTGTACGCAGGCTCACCTTGCCTCTTCATTTTCATGCTCTGTGGACGTCAGCCAACAAGTCTTTTTTTTGTGTGTGTGTGTCGCTGGATGTTTCTGGGACAAGTTTGAACAAAGTCTCTCTTGTCTCCCAGCAGACTCACCTATTCCTCTGCCTCTCTGAAGTGACAGACTTTTTTATCTTCCTCCTGGTACTTACCTTGTCACCTGCTCTGAGATTAACTTGAAAGCAAAGGAGGCGTCCTGTGGTGCACCAGCTGTATCAGAAATGCAGAGCAAAAGGGCTGGAAGGAATTGACTGGAAAATGACATGAAAGGGATTATTCATGATCTAGATCACACCATCTGAATCACCATCACCAATTATAAATTTCTCACCATATGTCAAAGTGTCTGTCAAGTGTACAATGCTGTTGCGATCACTCCAAGCAAAGTGTGTCACAGAAGTCTTAATGTGAATCTGTGGTCACGCAGTGGGTTGTTACTTAACCTTTATTGTTTTGCTAGCACTACCAAAAACTGAGCGATAGTGATAGGAGAGTCTGAAGAAATGATAGACAGATGATAGAGTCCTAGATGACTCAAGCTCCTCATGAAAGTTGTTCCGAAGGCTAGCAGACAGAGATTGATCACTTGTTGTTTTCAATACAGACTTTGAATCTGCTCTTATTGATCTGTCTGAGCACTCTGGGCTGCCATGTGGTTCACTTGGGGTTAAACTGGACCTTTACCGTCTTAAAAACAGCACAAAAACAGAGTCGCCCCAGTTTAATAGTGGAACTTAGAAGCAGTTAAAATCTGAATTTAAAGTTAATTTCAACCTCAAATTATAAGTCCCAAATATGACTGATGGGACTTTATGGCTAACCTTACGCTCGCTACCTCCATTGTAAAGATGGAGGGGAAAAAGACTCCTTCAAGCTTTCCAAATAAACCGTGAATTATTCCAAACACTTAATTTAGGTCTGAGACCGACCCAAAGTAAACACATAAATTATCCCCATTATGAAAGGCCATTATGCATAACTGCATGGGGATCTATGATACTGAGCTTCAGGTGAATGTCACTGCACACTGACAGGGCTGTCTATCAGGCATTGTATATATTATATGGAAGCTGCAGGAGTATTTTTTCTCTTTTTCTTGTCACTGTGTTCTATACCTTAATCAGTAAAGAGGTGGAAACAACAGCTTGTTTGCATGTGGACTATATTTAATTTTTCAGAGTCAAAGTTACAAAGAGGGTCTGGTACTGTACCAACAGCATCCCTGTTGTGTTTACAATGCATTTGTTCAGGGCACATACCCAAATAAGCATCTGAATCAGGCACACTATCTCAGCATCTCAACATCCGTCCCTTTGGTCCAAAATGCCACAGGCAATTGCCTGAATAACATTATGCAGGTATTTAGTCAGGAGATCTGATGTAATTGAGCCAACTTGGCAAAAGTCATGTGGAAACTTTGAAAGAAAAAATGAGCACAGTGCGGTTTCCTCATCAGTGTAATGACAGTGACCTCTCTTCTACCCAGAACAACAGTATGGACTCATTAATAAAGCTTCCAGTGGGGGTAAACTATTTTCATAGGAACCTGGAGGATTCTCATGAAACTGGAAAAGGAAAACAGCAATAAAAGGCAAAGCTTTTCATTTCTCTGCCTCCTGATTGCTTAGATACACATTCTGTTGTTTTTCATTAAATGGTCATGAGATGAAGTCATGGTTGATAAATGTTATTATCTTTAATTATTAAAAGGTCGTCATTGTTAATTTCCTCTTTTTCCACCAGCATACTGGCAGACTTGCGCTGATTTTGGTTTAGGTAATATGTTGTGTGTGTGTGTGTGTGTGTGTGTGAGAAGGGGTGGGGGTGGGGTCTTATGTGGGACAAATATATACTGGAGACTCCCACTGATTTACATGGCCGGTTTGTGATTTAGTCAGCAGGTATGCAGTTTGGGGGGATTATGACTTCTTTAAAATAATATCTATAATGTGCCAGATTAGTGTTCACTAAATTTTGCAACTTCTTTAATTTTTTTTTTTTTTTTGCATCAATGTTAGAATTACTCTCATCAAGGAATAGGTCAACGGTTCTGTGCTTTGAGAATAAAAGCAGGAATCCGCTGAGACAGTGAATCTCACATGACAGCCAAACACATGAACGATACATGACTAAACACACACGGACATCAAGTCTTGTGTCAGAAACAGTGCTGACGTGAGCATATCAGCAGAGGAATACGAAGTTACATTGGCTGCTCTGCACTTGGGTTGGACCTTTCTAATCAGTTGGCAGCCAAACAGCTCATGAAAAAGCCTTATGGTTCCGTTTTATGTAGGGATTTCCCAGAATGCTTTGGAAATCCCATAGGACATGCATGTAAAGTCCCAGACATACCAAATGTTCTTGTATTATTTTAGGCTTGGAAGGTCACATTTTCCCCTGAAAAAATGAATAAATGGTTGAAATGCAAATATGCATCACATAAATGAACATGAATATCACCAGTGATGGTCTTGAGTGTAAATTTCCTTGACACAATAACCACTTGAGCTCCCTTCAGCTACAGGTGTTGCTTTAGGTGTCAGATTGTTATATTGTCATGTAGTTGTCATTGTCAAGTAGTCTCTATGTTCTCTTGAAGTGAAGCTGTTGCTCTACTTTTCCCTGTGACCTTCATTCACATGCTGTCACTCTGCTCTGTTCTGGATTAACTGCCAGCAATTCAGCAATGATTGATCGGTACAGCTGATCTGCAAGATATTGCAGTGGCAGGTCTCTGTAAACTAATCCTCTGTGGTGTGTATATGAACGCCATGAGAAGAGTGAGGGGAAAATTCCTTTTCTCTTGAAGCTTTATCCACGGCAATGGGAACCACAGTGGGAGAAGGTCGGTTCAGCCCTGCAGCAGTGGTGGATGTTCTGTCGGGATAAGGAGGGAGAATGTAGGCCTATTGTTGAGCTGATATGCACTGATTGCTGATATGTTTGGTGGTAAGGTGGGGTAGGATATTGTGTCACCCCTGTCTAACTTGTGACAATATCTGACTCCTATCCAACAAAGATATGTTGTCTGTGGCTCAACATTATCAGCAATCAGTGTTGTGCAAGTGCTGCCTGGTATCTTTTGTTACTCAAGATGAGCCCTGTTTCTTGTTCGTCTGGACTATGTAACATTCTGCATTCAAAAGGCGGATAAGTAAAGACAGTATTGTAGCGTTAACTGTTTAAACACAGAATCCACGTAATTTCAGAAGAACACAAGTCTGTTCTGCATAGCCAACTCAATAACCAGCTGTTAAAACAGCTGCAATTTCACGTAAGGTTAATTCCGAGGGAATAAGTCAGCATTGTGGGAAATAGTTACCATGACAACTGTTTCACATTTCAAGTCCTTATGCTAAGCTAAGCTAACTTGCTCAAAGCTGGAGCTTTATATTTACTGTATGGACACCAGAATCGATCATCTCATCTGATTCTTAGAAAGGAAGTGGTCAGCAAATATCCCAAACTGTTGAACTACTCCTTTAATTTCTTAAAAAAAAAAAAAAAACTGTAAATATTCATTGATTTTTTTTTTCTCCACAGCAAACACAAGACTAAAACTAGAGGGAAAATTAACTTCTGAAAACAAGAACTATGATGAAACACAGTTCAATTTTCTTCCACAAATAAAAATTAAACAGTTTTATTCAGCCATCTAATTGGTAAAACATATCCTCTGCTGCTCAAAACTCCATTCTGTTCTAGTTAATTTAGCAGATTGCGCTAACTATTGCAACAACTATTTAAAACAACTTAACAAAAATAGGGTTGTTTATGAACTAAACACAACTTCAATCTGACTGAAAATAAAAAAAATGAAGAGGTGGCAAAACAGTTGAGGCAAACTATGAACACGCGCAGACCAACATGGTAACATTTCCAAAAAGGTGAGCTAACGTTAAGCTATTGAAGGATGTTACATTGACATGCTTGCAGATGGCGATCTTTCTTGTTCATGCAATCAGCAGGATTGAGTACAAGAGTAACAGAGGCCATCTCCGGCTAGATTTTTTTGCTGAAGTGGTCGCAGTGCATGTAGTAATGTTGCAACATTGAGCTGCTTATATAAAGCTCAATCCTGACAGTGCACAGCGTTTTAGAGAACAGATGAATTAGCAGATAGTAATCAGCATTATCAATGATAATCAAAAAAAAGGTGACCTTAGGCAAAGATAGATAGATTTACTGTTCAGTTGTTGTTGAAATAACGACTTTGTGACTTTTCAGACCTTTGACTTGCAGTGACTACTTGAGTAGAATCAGTTACTTCCTGCGCTCAGGTTGCTCCAGCTCATGTAACATTTGCTGGCAGGTGATCTGGGTCAACAGAAGTGTGTCTGAAACATTTATAAGTTCTGCCACCAGGCAGAAAACTAAACTGTACAGCTTCAGGCTGATATTGAGACAGAGCTCCTGACCAAAAACCAAAAACAATACTACCTGTAGCTTAATACTGAATATATTAAGGAAAGACCTTCCAGTCTTTGAAATTATTTCATGATAGAAGTATTTATATTCTCTGTTTTTCTGTTGTTGTTTTTCACTGATACAGGTACATTGCTGAAAACTTGTCAGGTAGAGCTCCATTTCCATTTTCCATTTGGAAAAATACTGAACCACAGGAACTGATGCACTTACAATAACACTTGTGCTTTGCTTTGCTTGGAATAAGAGAAGAACAGGAAGTTATGAAATTTGACTGCTTAAAAACCCCTTTCAAAATGACAGAACTGACAACGACTGACATGTGATCTCACAGGATGCAGTTTTAAACAAATATGTAAATGCAACCTAAAATGGAATTGAATATGAATATAAACACCCAGCAAATAATATTTAACTGATGTAATGCTATCAGAGAAGCTGAAATGATTACAGTCAACATCAAACTGTTAGTAAGAAAGTTGGCACTGTAGTATTTTGTGCTGTAGTTCAGCTTGGCAGCTGGCTTTTGTTTCCATATGGTAATAGTGAGAAATCTGCATGAGAGACGACACACAGACGGTACCTGCACGGTCAGTGATGTGTCAACACACTCATGGTGGTCTGATATTTTTACTGTGCTGATTTCTGAGAATGTGAGCAGTTAATGCTGTGGGAACTTCTTCTTGGAAACCAAAAGGTCATCAGCTGCTTGGATATAAACATTAAAATCACACACTTTAACCCTGCACTGTCCAGCCAGTAGAAAGTTCACACCTGAGAAACAAAGATGTGCGTCATCAACAGCAACAGCTGACAAGAAAAACAGAAGTCAGCAGTGCAGAAGTATTGAGAAAGTGGCATATTTTTAAATGTTCCTGGCTGATTGTATAATTCAACTGACCTCCATCCTCCAAAGAAGTCTGATTGTATGTAAGCTTATGAGAAAATGAACTTGCAGAATGTTGTTCAATTTGTAAATGTAATGTAATGTAATCCCCTGTAGAATAACATAGTAATAGTAATAGTAAACAGTAACAGTAACAGAGTATGCTGAGGATGATGACCATAAGGCCAGACTGAAGGCTTCAACCAATGGGTGCAGTCACACTGGGTTTGAGTCTGCCGATTCTGTTGGATAGCCATTAAAGATTTGAAACCAAATAGTGAATATAAAAAAAGTTAGCTGACTTGACACAGTCTTTAATTTGACCCCTTAAGCAGTGGGTTTCAGGAGCTCACCGGCGAAAGAGGACATCATTTGTTTTCATAATTAACTCTATTTATAAGTAACACAGTGACAGAATGCATCATGGGTATGACGTGGGTTTCATACACTTTCTTTAATGAAAGAAGGTAAACACTGTTAAATGAAAGTTGAAAGTCAGAACTTTAACGAAGATGTTTGTTCAATGAATGGACACATAAAAACAACAAATTCCTGATAACAATAGATCTCACCGCACTCGTGGTGTGACATAGGTCATAGAACGTGCTCACAGTGCTGATCTGTCATATAAAATGTGTTGTGAGTGGAAATTTCCCAATGAAAGGACAGAAGAAGGACAAGTAGAGAGAGTTCAGCTGTGACTCACACCGACCGAAGAAGACGGAGCAACAGAGAACGAAGACGAGGCATTAAAAGGGCACAACCTTTGTATCACTAGATAAGATTAACACCTCTCTGTGTTTCATTCTGCACACAGAGAACAGAACAGTCCCAGATCTCGAATGTGCACTCAGACTACGTCCATGCTAAACTGTCCTTCCCTCTGAACTGTGCTTATCTGAGCTGCAGGACAGGGACAAATGCTGAGGGTAAAGTAAGAGGAAGAAGAAGAATCAGGCTTTATTGGCAGGATATTTGTACATACACTGAATTTTTCCTTCGCATTTAATCAATCGTTGGTTTAACATGCAGTGAACGCACACACACACAGGAGCAGTGGGCTGCCATGGCAGGTGCCCCGGGAGCAGTTGGGGAGTTAGGTGCCTTGCTCAAGGGCACGTCAGCTGTTACTAATGGAGGTGAGAGTGTTGATTATTGGATGCTCCAGGCCATGGCTGCCACACATGCAGAGTAGTGGAAAACAGGGTTGGTGAGTCTTTGTACGTGTGCTTTAAAATTCAAAACAAGGGCCAACATTTACTCCTCACTGAATCTCTGGGCAACCAGGGTGGAGCCTGGGTGGAGCAGAAGAAGTAAGAATGTGACAGCCACCACAAGTGTGTGTCATAGCGTAATCTGTTAATACACCCTCGCACATCCCAACGTAATAATTCTTTGTGAGGACACGGAAGTTAAACAGCGACTGAGACAATCCATTTAACACTAAAAGGAATACAGACTGGTTCACCGAGACTCAGCAAGTAAACACGCACTGAGCATTTGTTGTCAGTTGTTTGGGCTCCTCGGCTGTGGAACGACCTGCTTAAACTTAAAACAAGCTTACTACATTACGCATGCGACATAAATTGGGTTATGTTTCATATAGCGTTTACTTCCAGGTTTGATGACTGGTCTCCAGAGTGAAAGTTGTGTTTCTTTGATTCATCCAGCACCCCGATCTCCTTTACATTACGTCACCTGACTTTCTTTTCCTTTACGACACTGGCTGCTTAAATGACAAAAGGTTAATGCAGACAGCGCTAAATGACATGCAAAAAGCAGTACGTGTATTGTCACCGCATGCTAAATGACCTGGTCTAAGATGAGTTTCGGGTACTTAGGACTTAGCTCAGTATATGAGTTAGAGTACATCTTCTGGGGTTTATAACAAATATAAAGCATTTGCTGAATAGTTTTCAATTTCAATTTCAATTAATTTATATAGCACCTTATACAATCAATTGTCTCTAGATGCTTTACAGAGCTCCAGAGCCTGAACCCCCGGGCAAGGAAAAACTCCCTTTTCTGTTTTGAGTTATTAATAATAGTCTAAAGCCGATTTCTGCCTTGGCAGACGTATTTGAGCTGTATGTGGTGTAGAGTGTTGAGCTCTGTGGGTTTTTCACCTTCTCAATCCGAGGTTTCACAGCTCTCAAACCAACAACTGTTTCATGTCTCAAAGCTTCGAAAGTGGTGTGCATACCTTAACTGTCCATGCAATGTTCTGAGGAAACACAGTGTCATGTGTCAGTAAAACCGGTTCGTGGACATAAATGTCGCTGTTGGTGAGCTCATGTCTCACTCAACAAAGTGTCTATTGTCTGATTTGTCTCGCTGTGAGTTCAGATATTTATTACTGATAATGGACTTGTTGTTAAACTGCGGCGAGACATGAAAAGCAGCGAAGATCCAGTGGGACGACATGATAGTCTAAACACAGAAGGCAAAAGCCCACATGCAAAGTCATAAGGGGTGTTTGTCCACCATAGGGGAGCAGATTGTGTCCATCAGTTCATCTGATCAAGCTCAGTTTTGAACAATCCAGAAATGCTTTTGCAGAATCTCTTTCCACCAACATTCATAGCATGGAGTTACATTTTCATTAAACATATGTTGTACAGATTGTAAAGTCCCTTGAGGCAAATTTGTGATATTGACTTCATATGTTACTATTTACCTCAGCAACTGATGTTTCCAGCAACGCCTATTTTGGGATGATATACAAATTAGATTCACAGTACCCCTCTGTGGTGTGACCGCAGACTAAAACCAAAAAGAAAAGTAAAATTAAACACCAAGGTTTTCTACTTTAGTAAAATCCTTTGGTTTATTAAAATAGATTTCATCAGACACTTCAAAATAAGGCCATATTACAGTAAGAAAGGGGATTAAAATCTGAAAAAGTCTTTGAAATTTGGGGAATATCTGTCATCTGACAAAAACATGTTAAGTTATTAAAAGACAACGTTTCCCTTTAAAGCACAAGCCACTGAGACTCTCTTGTTCAGCCAGGCCCAAACCTCCTGCAACAGCTGCTAAATGCATTACTCTTCCCTCGCTCCTTCTCTCCCTCAGACAAAACAAAGCAGTACAGGAAGGGTTGATTAAAGCACTTCCTGTCTGACCGACCCGGAGGATGAAGGATCTCAGAGACTGCTTGGGTATTATTTTACCCACACTGCTCCGAGTCGAGGTCATTCAGTAAAGTTTACTGGTGAAACTGGAGAAGCGACTGCTGTTAATCAAAGAACACAGTGAGAGAGAAGATAGAGAAGAGTATTCCTGGTAGTGAGGTACAGTGTTTTACTCAGCATGATGAGTCTAGCTTAGCATAAAAAACGAATAGACGGAGAAACGATGGCGGTCGGGAGAATTAAGCGCACAGCAAGTTAAGAAAACATATGAAAATAAGAGAAAGCACAAGCAAATCAAGGAAACAACATCAAATCGACAACACACATACAGCATTTAGGAAGCGCAGACAAATACAACAGAAGTGTTTGCAAAATACCTTTTGGTGTTGAAACACCACTTGAACACATTATCTTGTTGCATGTTGACTTGTTTTCTGAGGAAAACTGCCGCATGCCTCTGATTAGCTAATACTCATTGTCTTTGTTGGGTTGGTTCGGTTTAGACACAGTGAGTGATGATTGGGTTAGGGCAAGCATATGATACTAAGGTAGTCAGAGGCAGAGTAGGGCATACCTGTCCTTCTACATCCACAGAAAAGGAATACTGTGCTGCCCCGTTCAGAACTAGTCCACTGAAAACACTACCGCTGCCTCAAACGTTAGGACTGAATGGTGCTGAACTGGCCTGGCTTAGCATACGGAATGGAAATAAGGGGAAACAGTTAGCCTCTGTCCAATGTGAATAAAAAACTGTAGCAAAAACACACATGGCCTAGAAATGAATCAAACGTCACAACCTATTAACCCTTCCTAACCTGCGTGTGCAGATGATTTAGTAAAGCGGTATAATTAACGCAGACATGTTGAGTTTGAGTGTGATTCCATGCTGCCTCTTGTTGCCTATAAAGTGTACATTATGTAACTGTTGTGTAAGTAACTGTTTATCTCATCTGACAGGTTAAATTAAAGTTTGTGGAGGAGTAGGGTGGGTGGGAAGAGGGCCGCCGTCACACGTCTGGCTTCGTTTCCGCTTCATACTCTGAGTCAGCAGAGGCTGCGCCCTCCCCTCCGACGGTCCACGGGGACAAGAAGCTTCGTCTGAGCCGTCTTGCTGCAGCAGCGGGCGGACCACCGGCCTACAGAGGGAGGTGACTGATGCTCCTGTCTCGTTTTGTGTCACTTTCATGAGGTAATGTGTGTTTTCTTAACCTGGATGAGCAGTGCAGGTTGTTATTCCAGGAGAGGAAACACTAAAGAATCAAGAAGGCTGATCACGTGGACCATGTAACCGTTCCGCACAGTGCTTTTCTGTTCTTCACACAGCAACCTCATTCACTTCATTCATTAAATACTGGTAGTACAGTTTAACCAAGGACTATAATTAAGTACAATTTTGAGAGGCTTAACTTGATCAATTCAGTTTTCCGCTACTTTATATTTTTACTACACTACATTTTAGAGGCAAATATTGTAATTTTGCTCCACTACATTTATTTGGCAGCTTTAGTAACTATTTGCTTTGCAGATTCAGATTATTCATTGTTGATAGGCTGTTACTCGTGACATGTAGCCAATCAGATGCACAGTGAGACCACAGGGTCTTGACTACAGAGAGTGGAGGCTGCATTATCCTTATCTTGAATATCCTGAATGAATTAACAAAGCAAGAGATGTTAATGTTCGTTACATAAAAGTTTCTAGAACATTTATATAACATCTGTCTGCTTGTTTTAGTCCCTTTGCATCATCTTAATTATGCTCGGCTTCTAAAATCACGTTAATTTCCACGCTTTTCATCACTCTTCATCATAGAACAGGTTAGTTACGTAACCTGTGAAAAGATCATGAGCCTTTCCTCCGGTGCCAAAAGTCTGTTTTTGCAGTCTGCCTGATGCTCCACCCAACCAAGTGACACTAACTCTCACCACCACTTGTTAAACACCACAACGTGCCTGGGCAGGTACCACACCTGTCTGTTTGAGAGGACACAAGGTGAGGCAGGAGTTGTCCTGCAGCCATCTTTCCTTACATCCATTCAAGAGTCACTCCACAGTTGGCTTTTGTAACACCAGGGAGTCTGAAATGTGGCGAGCTAAAGCCAAAACACGGCCAAGTCAAATACTGGTTTTAGTTGAGGTTGAGACCATGAGACCAAAGGCTCAACAGAGAGCACCAGAAGCCTGTGCCTTCCATATCGTCATACTGGTGTTATTTACTGGTTTTGCTGCCTGAGTGGTGGCTGTGGTTTCGCTGATTAACTCTGGCAGAAAGGAGCGTACATACCATTCTCTGCCCGCACTGACATCAACATGTCAGGATGCCAGCTTTTTCTCTTTCTGTCTCAGGAAAGCTGAATGGAAACACATCGGTCAACTTTTAGTGACTTTGATATTTTCACAGAAGCTGCTTTTTAAATCATCATCAGCTTCATTTTTGTCACTTTTTTTTTTTTTTTTTTTTTTGTTATATGATTTTGGTTACACAATTTGTCATCTGTTCTTCAGTCTGGCTTTTGTTTTGGATTTTCATTCTTCCAAAACTCTGTTTTTCATTTGCACATATCGGTATGATCTGGTTTTAATCATATTTCTCCACCATCTTAAAGCTTGTTCCCTCTGACAAAAGCTGACTTTAGCACTGCAACACTCAGAAAGTCAGCTTTAAAAGAAACGGATAACTTGTGGGCATTAAGGTGCAACATATGGACAGAATTTGGCACAAATATGTTTATGTAAGATAAGTGAATGTAATTTATACTCTGTATATTTCATATTAATGACCTAATGATTCACATTTTTCTTGTACATTTTCCCTGTACTTTGCACTGTCAAGTATAACCTGTAAAAAACCCTATTTGTTACAAGAATTTCTATCCTTGTCAGGGCTGAAAAGCCTCTGAAACAACCTTTAGCTGTTTCTGGGTCAGAAGAACTCCTGAAATCCAGATTGATGAAACTGCTTTGGGGCTGGCCTCTCTTTAAAGCAAAGGAACCCACTTTTATTTTGGCAAAATTGAACCAATTGACCAGGAAAATGAAATTTCACTGCAGGGTTTAGAGTCTGCTTTAGCAGTGAAGCCTCCATCATATCAGCAGCAGATGACACTGACTGTTACCCAACATTCAGTATCAGTTTAGTGCTACCTAGAAACCAATAATGTGCTCTAACCCTGTCAAGATTTTTCTTCAAAGCAGGAGGAAAAGTAAAGGATGAAAATGTGCTTACAGGCTCCTGCAGCCCTCTGTATGTTACTGCAAACTGCTCAGGTTAATATTAGTTGTTTTTTGTGCTTTCTGCTGCTGGTCATTTGGACTCCCATCTTGTGTCCACTGCAAAACTCTCTCTTATCTTTTTTTTAATTTAAGCAAACTTTAGTTAGTTAAAGTTTTATTTTCTTTAAAGTGCCACCAATCAGTGTTTTGTATAACAGGTCAAAAGACAAACCCAGTTAACACCAATTCTGCAGACACTTTGGTGTCTTTGAACACATAGTTTTGGTTTTCAGGCCCACAGCACAACTAGTTTTGATTCACTGCATGTGATGAACCAACTGTACAAAATCAGCCAACAGACACAGTTAGCAATTAGATAGTGAATGGAGTGGAGCATTAAGCAGCTAAACAGACAGATTTTTTATTTAGGAACTGGAGGAGACCAAAAGTAGAGTGAATGAACTTAAATACATCAGGTGGACACAAACAACACTCCAAATCTGTGTCTGCTGCATGTGAAAATGGGCAAAAATGATTTCTCAAAATGATTAGACAAGATGTAGATTTTTTTGCAGTGTAACTGCTGACTTCAAATCTATTTACAGCTAGTTCTTTTATTTTCCTCTCATAATCACTTCATAAAATGAGCGTTGCTGCATTATTTTGGAATCATTCCCTCAACACAGCGTGACACGAGCAGAAACACACCTCCACCAAATATGGCACACACACCTCATCACAAATGGCATCGCTCCGTTTCAAAAGCAGCTTACATCACACTGAAAACTTGTATTACAATTAGAACAATAGACTGCCTGGACGGACTGTTTGACACACACAAGCACACCCACACACAAACAGTCAACAAGAGTTCATTGTTTAAAAATGGACAGGTTGTCCTGCGTCGCTCCTCTGTCACCAGGCAGGATGTTTTTCCTCGCCCTGGTTTCTGTCTTTTATCTTCCCTGCCGTCGTTCTGCTGTCTGCCACTTTACAAATGACCCGCTGCTGCTTTTGTCACAGCGAAACGTCTTGCCGCTGTCGCTGCAGGTACCCATCAGCCCCTCTGCACTCTGGGCAGACATATAGTACAAAAGATTCAGTCTTTCAAGGACATGAGGGTGAAACAAAGGAGCAAGTCGTTGTCACCTGTGATGGTCTGTCAAGACAAAAACAGCCCACACCGACAGCTGGTACGACGAGGTGCACGTGTGATCTGGTTTATTGTTGTCTGGCCAAGTTCGACACTCTTTGATAAACTGCTGTATGCTGGCCCAAATGAAACTGAGATAACATCATGTTTGCAGTCGTCCAAGGAAAATGACAATTACTCTCCTCACACTAAAGCTGTGGATCTTGTTTTAACCAACGATTTTAAGTTTATTCATAGTGGAGAATGTAACTTGTGACAGCAGTTGTGTAATGTCTTCAGTGTCTTCTGCTGGAAGTGTATTTCTGATCAGTTTATCTGTTAAACCAAATGCAAGGTGTTCACCTGCAGTTCTAAACTCAGTAGCTTAAAACAAAAATCCTTAACAAAAAAATTCCTCTTTGACTACTTTCAACCGCTGCTGCCAGAAACGTGTTTTAGATCTCCTGGATGTAAAACAAATAGAAGGAGGTTTGCTTTTTATTCCAGCACACGAAATGATCGGTTTACTTCATGTGTAAACTGATAAATATGCTTGATATTACTGGATATTGTTTCCCACTGCTCTTAATGCTCGTGTATTTCAGCTCTTTAACATTATCAGATTTGTATTTTTAGATGTGTGAATGACTCGTCTATGTGTACTAATTGTCCCTTGAGTGCAAATTGCAAACCTCTTCCACAAAAGACACAAAAGTCATACCAAAACTAGAAGAAAGGACTTGTTGCACTGTATACTTTCTGCAGTGCCTGCACAGTAGCTCACATAGTGAACATTCTATTGCATACACACTGAAAGCATGTCAGTGTTACCTGAGGAAAGGGGTCTGTCCTCACCCATGTGGGAACTGAATGTGCTGGGGATTGTACACAGCTGCCAACCAAGAATTCCAGGTCTGGAAGCCATCAATAAAGCCAGTCCAGCATGTCTGGGCCAGAGGTGAGCATCTCTTCCTCCCATTAATCCGCTGCTTTTGAAGGTTCAACCTTTAATTTCAGGTTAATGTCACTCCCACTTTGCTTGAGTCTCCTTTAGCTGTTATCTTGTCACACTGAGTGATTTGTGTTGAGAATGTTGTGGCAGATTTGAAAGTGTTTTTTATTTCAGCCAACTAAACATTTAAGCTGCTAACGAATGTTCATTCCTCAAAACGGAAGACATGGTCAGCTATCGGGGTGCAGTACCTAAAAATAAGGAGGGAACTGGGACGAACACTTGAAATCTCTCCTTGTTAATGGGATGTGGCCTATTTTACTGCAGAGTTACTACAGAGCACCAGCCTCCATGTTCACTTGTGTCTGGTTTTAAACAGTGATTAGTGCCATTACAATGTTTGAGAAAGCTTAATGTATACAGCAGGTTTTAAAAGCAAGCCGTGCAGAGGTCACGCTGAAGAATCCTATACAGTAGATTAAAGTGTGTGTGTGTGTGTGTGTGTCAGGGCGGCCTTTGATGTGGGATCAGTGTGACTCCAGCTGGGTTACAAGCCGCAGGGAGTCGTGGAGGAGAGCGGCAGCTGCTGTTGTCATCAGGAGCTTTACTGAACCACATCGCTCCTCTGTATACAAGCTTTGTACAGAGTGCTGTTCACTTTGTTCACATGCATGTCAATGCTTTCACCGTAACCTCATTAAGACAACATTCTAATCATTGTAAGTGTCATGTGAACACTGTCACCACCAGGTTATCTCAGACAAAGTAAACATGACCGGATGACAAACAGAAAGCTGGAATACTCTTCAGTGTGTTGAGCTGTTTGGTGCCGCTCAACAACTGGACCAGGTGTTTAGGTGAAGTGACCCCACTCTGCAGTTCTCCTGCCCTATGGTGTTTGTTTCACCGGCAGCAGCTTAGCTGTTTTGCTTCCCTCTAACGGCTCTCATCAGCCTCATTTTCACCCCACTCAACATAGTGGAGAATTTAACAGCTAAATTGCAGGAGGGCAGTGATTTCGGCCTTCAAAACGAGGACACATCAGTTTTGGTTTCAGGTTTCAATCACATCCCAAACTCAGTGCTTAGCTCAGCAGTGTGTTAGTTAAAATGCTTGCATTCTCCTTTAGGACGTCCACCGTCCTCTCAGCAAACACCATAAATCTTGCTGGACAGCTGTTGTGCTGTGAGGACACGCCCTCTGGTCGGCTGCAGAGCAGATTTATCTCCTGTGTTTTTGTGACTTGCTCACAGGTAACACAGCACATGCTGCACACACACACACACACACACACCTGGGAGCCTCTGAACACAGTAGAACAAACAGTTGCATTGTTGTAAATCAGACCTTGTTGGTCCACATGACCTCATCCTGACAGTGACAACTTGTGGATATTGTTGTGGGTGTTAGTGTGATTGTGTTACAATATCTGAGGTGAAGTCACGTGTGTCATGGTGTCACATGCACAGGAAGGACAGAAGGGTTTAACTGAGCAAATAATACACCAGCAGCCCCAGTGTGGGTTATGTGTGAGATTAGTTTTGAGTCACCTGGATGGTACAATTGTTACATTCTTCATACACAGTTGTGTTTGAACAAGGTTGAACAAGGGCACACTGTTTTTACGTCTTGATTGATTTTTTTCTTTCCATTAAATAATGTTCTTATGCTAATATCCCATACAGCAAAAACTAAAAAACAAAATAAACACACAGCATTTAAGAATTGTGTGCAATCCACGTGCTGCACCACATCACATCACATCACATCCTATGGGAGCAAGCAAAGTTCTTATGGTATGCATTTATGTGGTAGTGAAATAATTGGAAAAATGAGTTCCCGATGGTGAAACTTCACATGAACCCCACCTCAAGTAGAAGAACAGCTCAGAAACTTTGGTACACAGTTTATATATATGGCAGGTGAAAAGAAGTGGTTGTTGATGATAAGATCATTTGTATCAATTCACATACTGCAAATCAATTTTTTTGCTCCTGTGTAATTTGTTACATTGTATTAGGTTGTAAGCATTAGCTGCTGTCCATATAGGGCGATCTAGATAAGTTTTAAAAGTTTTGTTTTTTTTATCATTAACCCTTATACTAAGTCAGAAAAAGGAGGGTTTTAGTGGTTTTAAGTAATATAAAGCTCAAAACATCTAAAAGCCATAAACAGGTTATTTAAACGCTCTTTGTTTTATATTCACAAACACTCAAAAGCAAGAAGAAAGACTTTCAAACTCAGGAAAGCATTCGAGGAGCACGTGAATCCAGGCTTATTAAAGGGATAGTGCAACATTTTGAGAACTATAATTGTTCGTTTTACATGGCTGCTAAATTATAGAGTTGCTCGATTTAAATGAAACATCAGCTATTATTTGAAGAAAAAAAATGAATATACCTTATTCTCACAGCACTGAACACTTATTTTTTTTCATATGCATACATGAGTTTTTTCTTCTTCTGTGTATTTACTTGCTGAAATGGAGCCTCTGTGTTTTGAGCTACAGTTACAGTGTGTAACCCAACCTGCTGCTTCAACATGTATGAAGTCACACTTGTTTGTGTTGTTCATACATGTGTTCACTACCTGATTATAATTAGATTTTCTCATGGGAAAAAGTTAGTAAGTTAGTGAGTGACGCAAACTCACACAAAACATAACACATACACACACACTTCTAATCCCAGCTCTTTGCAGTCCCACAGTGAGACAGATGATGTCATTCACCTGTGCTGCTGTAGGGTGACAAAGGCTCTTTTGTGCCTGTGCAAACACATACACTCACTTTTCTTCCTGCGTGCTGCTCATGCGAGCACATTGAATTGAATGCACATGTGGCTTCTCTCTGCAGGGGGAAGCGGGGCATTTATCATTCGTTTGCCGTCTCATTCATCAAACCCGGAGAACAGTAAGAGCTGCTGTGTTGTCACAAAGTCACCTCTCACTTTGTAAGTGGAGTTAAAGAGACAAATCAGTCCGGGTCGGGGGGAGGTCGACAGGTTTCCTTTCAGAAATTTAAAGAATTTGGATTTCTGAATGAGACATCTGGCTTCCTGAAAACTGCAGAGCACCCGCTGAGAGACTATAGAATATTGATAATAAAAGGAGGGTGTACAAAATAAAGAGATGAGTAAATCTAATTTGCAAATATGAGTGTAATTTGCAGTGTTGGGCAGTAACTGTGCTACAGGTAGCTGCTCTACAAGGTCATCTACATTTCTGCTGGTAGCGTCACTGTGGGTTTTTTTTGAAGGACACGTCCTTCTACCTCCAAAGTTCAATTTTGTCAAAGCTTGATTAATGATTAGCGATTGAATTTTCTTTTACGTGTGAGTTCGTGATCACACTGCCTTGAAATAATGCACACTGTGTTGTTTTTTGTTTGTTTGTTTGTTTTTTCAGAGTAAAAACCATGTGAGCAGATCAGACACCGAGCAAGTCTACTTATATGACTAAACTCTAATGGACTGGAGCATGTTTATAGGTGTTGCCATAAACATGCACGAGCCGAAATTATACTTTCTACATCCACAAGTAAGCAAGCGTCTGCTAGGATCTGTGTGACATAAAGTTTGTCGTCAGAGTATGTACACATCGAAAGTAGCATAAACAGAAGATACTATCTGTGGTGTTCACGGTTGTCTGTGGATACGCCTGTTTGGCGGTATATTCAGGCCCTTGCAATGTGAGATGAGTCAGAATGACCAAACAGGATAAGCGTTTAGTCAAATGATCTACAGTAATGATGATAAAGTTAATGATTGCTGAAGACTTTAAACTTACTACTATCGGGATCAGGATCACGTGCCATTTGAAATGTGTTATTTGTATGCTCTGTGATTTGTTTTTTGTGTGTGCTTCCTGCTTGTGTTGTTACCCCAAGTGGCAAAAAATTTGGTCTTTCAAAAGACACATTGCTAATTGATATTCAACAAATATTCACTGGTTTGCATTAATTAATGTGATTAAAAGAACATTTGATTGGGACTATACACTACTGCAACGCTGATATAAACTGACATTATAAGGACCTTAATGTAGGTCCTGTGTATTACATGATCTTGAGGTTCTGTCTTAAAGGGATCACAATGTTGTTTTTGGACCACAGTATTTCAGTTTTCTGCCTTCATATTCCCGAAGAAACTGTGTTCAAATTCCCACAAACCGACTGACTTAGGAGGGAACTGTCAGTTGGTATGAGCTCAACAGCTTTTCCCCTAACGGCCCCTCAAAAGGTTTAATTGGTTTAACTGAAACACTGCAGTCCACTCAATATTTAATTCCATACAGGTGGTCTGTGACCCTTTATAATGACTTTGACTTTGAGACCCACAGTGCCGTACTGTTCTCTGTTCTGGCACTTTTCAACAGGCGATTTTATCTGTTGTTGACATTATGAGTAGGAAAAGAGAGGGATGATCATCCCGATAGCTGCTCCTGAACTCCAAACATGATGCTGTAAAAAAAAAAAAAAAAAAATCACACCTGCCTTATCAAACTATGGTATCATTGTAAAACACAACAGGTGCAAATATATGACTGAGATTAGCCTGCTATGACGTGCAGTGCGAATGTGTGCATGCACGTACAGCATGCTAACACAGGCAGACACACACGTCCACCTACTGGGTTAAAAGCTGTGGGTAGTTTCACATGGTGGAGACAGAAGCTGTTTGAAATTTGAAATCTGTGTATGTTTAGGTTATAACCCTGTGTCTCTGAATGGAATAAACACTGGCATGACAAAGCATCAGTATCCCGAAGAAACAAAGTAAAAATAATGAAAATACTTAAAATTGATAGCCATGACCAGTAGGATTATTATTATTATACTAGCACTTTGCTAAAAAGTCAGCAGTTAGCCTGCAAGCTGCAGTACTTCATCAATTAGCCCTGTAACTGGTCATTTTGCTGCAAAGCTTCGCAAACAATTATTTGACAAAGACAAGCAGATTCATTTTGCTGTGCAAAGTTTCCATGCGTTTTACAGAAATCAGCTTATGTAACACTTTTTGGATACGTTGTTGCCATCCAATTTTTAAGAGTTAGCTTTTCGTTAATACACTGTGTCCATCATCAGTCTAGTCTGTGTATGAAAGGAAAGATTTCTCTAAACATTCAAAAAATATGCAAGTCAGTCTGTCCTTCTGTATACACAAATGATACAGTTTCAAGTAGTCCAGAAACAACTGTAGCTTCTTTAGTTTTGCATCCATGAACAACACTGACTCTGAAAGATAAATGGTTTTGTGACATGGTTTTTGGATTGCATTTGTTTATGTCAGCGTCTTTTACAATAAATTTGACCCCACATTTCAACCAGGTACATCTGAGAAAACTGTCATCAGAGTAGCAAAGGTTGAAGCATGAGATTGTAGTTTTATTTGAGCACACGGTGCACCAGATGATAAAGATGTGCTGATGTGATGAGTCAGTGAATTAGTCAAAGTCGATGATCTCAGGGCCCTCAGGGTGTCATGCTGCTGGTTAGTGGGTGCTGTGCTGATGCTCAGTCATCCTCCTCTTCCTCATCTTTCTCCTGCCCCCCGCTTCCCCTTGAGTTCTGCTCACATGGGAGCCACCAGGTTGAGGTTTAGATCAGCTGAAAGGTATGAGCTCATGTAAACTGCAGCTCCATCACGCTCTGTATAGTGGCCCTAGCTGTTGAGTAATGAGGGGAGGCTAAATCCAAACACTGATAGGAAAGGACCACCCTCTCATGTGAGAATCTGTCAAAGCTCCTCTAGTCAATTAGTGGCTGTTATTTTTGTGCATGTGGATACTGAGGGGAGTGATGATGAGCAAAGTCATGTTTGGAACCAACGTGCTCTTGTTTTGTGTTGCAGAGCAGGTCAGCGGGTCCATAAAGTTTAGTTGGTTCTCACAAAAGTGCTTTTTCATCAGTGCACAGAAGAGCTGCAGGCAAATTTGGCCTGTTTTTCTCTTCAGCTCTCAAGTACACTTTATGCCAACTCGGGAAATGTTTCAAACAAATTCAAAAATTAAGTGTTTCCATCAGTGGGTTAAAATGAAAAAGCAGTATTCCCGAAAGTGAGAATTTCCATGGTTTTACATCTACAAGGAATTTTTAGTCCCAAGTTTGAAAAATCTGACAGAGCCCTTTCATGTGGGCCCAAGTTGACCAAATGTTATGCTCTCATTTGAAGACAAAATCAAAGAAATTCACTTTTTTTGATATTTTAATGGTCCAGCTGATGGCTAAAAAACTGAACAGTAACTTAGTGTTAGTGAACATATTTATATCAAAGCAACACAATGCACTCAGAATGAGTGAGTACACCATTGGTGTATCTGTATGAAACTGGATCATATTTTATGGAGAACATGTTTTCTGGTTTTGCCTGTGTTGTCTCCCAGCTGCTCTGCCTCGGTTTTGTTGTTTACGGACTTTTCTGATCCCATCTCAATTTAACGTCGCTGTTTGTGCTCACTGCATCCAGATCACTCAATTGAAAATAATTTTTAAAAAAAAGAAACAAAAAAAACCCTGCGTGTCAGTGAAACTACCTTTTATTAAGAGGTTTGGAGGTGACTCTTTGTCTGCCCTGTGTATAACCAAGTGAACAGCCTCCTTGAGATGATAAAGTCTGCCGGAGTACCTTCTCACAGCAGACTGTGAGAGGAGGACAAAAAAAGTTTCAGTGCTAAAGGAGAAACTGACCCCTGTGCTCTTATCTCACTGGGCCAAGGGTGAACGGTTTCATAGCAGCAGTGTCAACAGATAGCTGAGCTGTGCTGAAGACTGCAAGTAATGTCACAAGTCTGTTACTACTGCTCAGAGTGTTGCTTACCTGCAAAATTGAGCTGAAATCAAAATGAACTTTTGCTAAATACTTCGTAGATAATCTATATGGCTGAAATCCCAACAGATATACGTGCCTTTAACCAATTAGGCCAACACCATCAAGTGGAAAGAGAAAGCCGATACATGTTAGCCTCCACTTTCTGAGTATACAAACTCAAGAGATGTTGAAAGCTGTAAAGTGACAGACATCTTAACGCCAAGTGGCCTTCAAAAAGGCACAAACCAACCCAAGCAAAAACTGCCTACTGTAAACCCAAGGAACACGTCACACTCCCGCCCCCCCATTTTATTAAAAGATGATCACTGGGATTCAATTTAATGATTAGGTCACACAGTACATGTTTTTACAGTATGTGGCAGCATCTGGGCTCTTGATGTAACAGGCTCAGAACAGCAAAATAAACACACCAAACAAACACTGGGCGCTGCCAGTAACACTAGCTTACATTGACCTATTGTATTAAAGACAATGTGGTGAAATGTTTGATGAAATCTAACATAAGTGGTGCATTAGGATTCAAAGTCAGTGGAAAGATATGAATAAATGCAAATTCACCCTGAGTTCAGTCAGAGGCTGAGCTGCCTCACAAGCACACACAGTGGGTACAGGTTGTTCGATAGATAATATCTTTTAAGTTGGCGCAATGGCTGTTTTAACATGAAATGAACATGAAAAGCTAAATTTACACTAATAATGTGAGGCAAAACATTTGTATTGTTTCCTCTTTGAACACTGTAGTCAAATTGTGACACCAGAACACCAGACAAAAAGAATTGTTTGTGTTCTTGTGAAATATGTGGAGGAGGTCAATTTCTCAGAGCAAGTTTACTGTGTATAAAACTGGATTGTGTGATTCTGTCAAGATGGTTTACATCATAGGTTGAAACTGGCATGTCAAATTCAACCAAAGAGGAACTCTATGCAAAAAAGCTCTGCATGTATTTACTTCAACTTTACAAATATTCCATTGATTGTGGTGGTGATGTGTGTAACTGGGTCCAAAGCCTGTGTTCAGAACAGTGACAGCACTTCATTAAATATCTCATGTTTCATTGCTTACAGGTAAAAAAAAAAAAAAAGTCTTTTTCTTTGCAAAACACAACAGAATGACTCTTGCACTCTACACAGCGTTACAATATTTGTGCACTTTCTGCACTGTAACAACCCTGATAATTCTCTGGAGATCAAACCCATACAACATTGTGATTCATTCACTCAAACTACAGGTTCAACCAGATCTCAAGGAATTCTCTTTGGTCCTAACCACAGGGTAAAAGTTTGCTTTGCAGCATGTTTGTATTTGGTTCACTGAGGTTGTCACTGACTACAAATTGCATGTTGTGAACGAGTCACACTGACTCAAAAGCACAGTGCTTCAGTCACAACAGGTGTTTTGCGTTTGACTGATAGGGAACACCTGCAGTGACATCACTCACAGGGGGTGTGGCCATACAGAGGTCAGGTCACTGCTGAATGAAAAAAATCTGTAGGTATGCTGAATAAAGTGTGACACTGACACATTGTAGATCATTATGCCGTCACAACAAAAGTATTACTGATATTATTATTATTATTCTTGTAGGTTTTAATGTGCTTTTGCTTTAAATAATAAGAGTAAGGAGCATCTAACTGAACCCAAGAGACATTTGCATGCATGTTCACATGCCGTGCAATGTGCTGCAGCATAGCTAATTAGCTTGCCTGAAAACTGATGCTAGTAGTGTTTTCCCTGCAGAATGAAGAAGGAGACTTTAGCAGGAAAGTCAGTTTGGGTTGTTGGTCAGACTTGGTGGCTCTTGGAAAGCAGGCTGGTATCTGCCTCAGTGTGAAAGTCACATGATACAATGCTGATGTTGCTGCTTTATGGGAGATCTGATTGCAAATCAATGGTTTACAGAGCACATTTGCGTGCTCTATCAGCCTGTACTCACTCCCAGACGGGAGAACTCGGCAGCCTAGTGAGAGGTCCTACACTTCAGAGTATGATTCTGTAGTTCCTGCTGTGGCATCATTTCTAGAGTAACATGAAGAACGATACAAGTTGGAAGGTGCTCAGAGTGGTCGACTTTGGGTTATTGAAGTTGACTTGTTTTAAACTTAAGTCAGTGACATGACTGAACTGGTGTAACTCACATACTCATTTGATCTTTTTCTAAACCGAACCAAAGTGTGACAACAACATTAATACCAGTCCAAGAGTCATAATATCTCATAAAATGCAAGAAGCTTTATTTTCAAAATCTATCCGGACATTGCGTGTTTAGTTCTGCTAACTTGTCCCCAGAGCCATGGATATTCAAAACTGACACAAGAGTAAGTTGAGGGTCAGTAATATTAAATTACTATCGCTTTCCACCGACATGGATGTATAAAGAATACTGTATACCTTTGATGCATACAGTACATTTGTATGTGTGTGTGTGAAGAAATATGTGTATTTTAGCTTGAAGTGTTTAAAGAAATGATTTCAGCAGGGGGTTGTACATACAGTAGCAGGCCACTGCTATGATAAGCCCCAGTCTAAGCGTTCAGTTTGTTTTTAGGCACTGGGTTCACAGCAGGCTGCTATAGATAGAGGCCGAGCACTTTGGAAATGAAAAGTGCATTTGAAGCCCCCTTATGAAGCTGCATTCCTTACTAATCCAGAGGAGATCTGCACTGCAAGCCCACTCGATCTCCCCAGGCAGGGCAGAAAAACAGACAGGGAGAGCTGAAGCAGAGGGAAAGAAGCTGAGTTAAAGAGTAATTCATTATCCTTATGTTTATACACAGTGCATATTGTTCATGACAGGTAAGAGCATATATCCAGAAATGTCTCAGGAGCTAAGGAAAACACTCCTGTTTTTAGCTTCACAGCCATGTATGTTTCAGTTTATCCAGTAGGTTGAATTTTCTCAGTTCTCGAAGAAGCATATATGATCCTTTATTTACTCATCACATAAGGTTTCCCAGACTACAACAATGCATTCATTATGGAAAGAAAACATCTGGAGTCAACAGTCAATATTTTTCTAAAGATAAAAACAAAACCAAAAGAAAAAACACAGCACCAGGTGACAGTGAGGCACTGTTGAATGAACACCTCACAGACTCGCCAACTCATAAAGCTAAATTTCATGGCAATCCACATTCATATCTTGCTGAGACATGTCCCTTTATAATTGAAAACGCTGACTCATGCACTGACATTACCTTTCCTATAGAGCTGCTAGGATGCTGGAATCTGTAAACGTGACCTGCATATACCACATATAGCAATAACATGTGTATGCATGTTTCCATCCACCAGTATTTGTGTGACTTTCTGTTTGCCCTGCAGTTATTTGGAGAACCATTCAGCTAATCCACTTCACATCGCTGAGGAACCAAGGAAGTGCAATGCTGAGTGTGAAGTAGTTTCATGGTTATACCTAAAAAGGTGTCAGCTTATTTGACTTTTAAAAGAAAACTGCAAGAAGTAATACCAGAGGACAAGACATTCCAAACAGGCACTTTCTGAACGGGCGCTGCAGTAGTTTATGTACCAGGTTTACCATTAAATGTTTTATTATCAGCAGACATGTGAACCTCTGTGTCAGTTGACTGTAGAGATAGTCCTCTGTCTAGACCAATAAACAGAAACAGGTCAAGATTCCAAACTTAAAATCACTTTACAAATTGTTCACAGTTTTTTTTTTTTTTTTTTGTTCAAGGCCAAGAGTTCAATGAACCACGATTGAGACTTCGGTCAAAAGAGCCGCCCTAATGGCTATGACACATGATCCTTGCTTTTATCTGTTTTGGCTCATTCTTTCCATCTCAGCCTGGCCTAACAATGATACTCCTGCTGCCTGTGATGTTGACACAGCAAAGCCTGCCTTTGATTTTCTGTCAAAGTGGGTCAAAAGACAACACACAGGCCTGGGATGGAGAGGAAGGGGAGAGGAGGGTCTGGAGGCGGGCTAATGGAGATAGAGGCCAGAAGAAAACCAATGTTACTGGGTCTTTGTTGCTAAAACTTCCCCTCTGTAGCTAATGCTGGCCTCTTTTGTCAAGGGGTACAAACAGACATATAGACAACTCAGTCAAACAGAAAGCCACCCAAGCATCAGCCTTGCAGGTTTTTAAACCCTAGAGTTCAGCTTGATCCATCTGCAAACAGATACCACTCCTGTAAACAAATCCAGGGGAGAGAGATGAGCTCTTTCAAATCCTTCAAGGCCTGTAATACAAGGAGCTCACGTGAAAGCACTATAAACTGTAAATGAGGCTTGCTGTCAAACACAGACCTTCATTTTAACTTATGTCCTGTTCTACGGTGGTCTGGTCTGCACGACAAGATGTTTCTCTGCATCTCAAGACACAGAGAAAAAAAGACCAACTTACCTCACATACTAAAGGACCTCGAGTGTAGAATGTGAATAAATCTGTAGCAGTTGATATTATTCCGCTTGTTTCCGTTGCAAATCAATCTACTCTGGTTATTTTTTTTTTCCATCAAAAGTCATTATTTTAGACTTGCCATGGGAATAAGTGACACAGCAAAATTTATTTATGCGTCTTTGTGGAAAAAGTATTGTTGGGAAGGTAACAGTCATATACTACCTAGCACAGTCTAAGGATGCTCCCAAGTTATTCAAAAGCATAAAAATATAAAAGTGGATTGAAACTGCACAGCTAATGTAATAACTTCCTCCATTTTGGACCCACAAACTTTCCAGACCTTCTAAAGCACCATCAAGACCGTCCGCTCTTGTTCAGCGGAGTGATTTCACTTACCGAAACTGAGTGGTGCAAAGTAAATTACATTTACTCAAGTACCCTAAGTAAGTACGATTTTAAGGTTGTCTACATGAATATTTCCATTATCTGATACTCTTCTACTACAATAATAAGTATGTCAGTAAAAAATGCAAAAACTTTAAATCCATGACTTACGACGTAACAGAATCTCTCTGTAGTATTGCTACTCTGACTTAAGTACAAGATCTGTGTACTTCCTCCCATTCTGTCAAATCAAACTGTGCAAAAGCATAAATTTGTCTCTGCAAGCAAATTCACTGATGCAACAACTCCGCCAAAGTGAGTTACTTTCTTGCAAAATTCTGCTATACCATTGAACTTTAAACATACTTTGTAAATTATCCAATGAGTATTTGCATCTTTTTTGATCTTAACTGTTAAGTAGTGTGGGTCAAAATGTAATCATTCACAAGCTTTTTTTCAGCTGTGTATCTGCCTGTGCTGAGAACGCTGACACAAGAGAAGAGTGCCAAATTTGAAAGTAGTTCAGCGCAGAGCTTTAGAAAAAGCTCTCTCAGCGTTTTTCACTAAGCCTCTCTAAAAACCTCCCTGGCTCCTGCACCTACAGAGCTGTTGTATAACCTTTACACTCACCAGGACACACATGCATACACACACACTCTCTCTGTTGAGCCACGTGATCAGGAAGCCTTTGAGGTGGGTTTCGGAACAAGGGGAAGCCTATTTTTGAAAGTCATCCACCATGGGACTCAATTAACACTTCATCTAAAAGCCGGAGCACGGGGTCGACGTGTGCTCCCTTCCTTCCCGTGTTTCCTGAGGAAAAGCTGAAGTGGGTTAACTCTGCACAGCGGTGGTCTGGGCCTTTCCTAACAGTTCACTCCAACAGAACCCGGTGGACGATTCTGACTTCTACTGCTGCCTTCTCTTCCTCTTGCGCTGCAAAGCTTCAGACGGTCTTGTTGACCTGACTGTGTCTACATCCATCTTCACTCATTCTTGCGCTCTAATTTCCTGTACAGTGTCCTGAAAATAGCCCACATTTAGCTGACTGATGTGCTCAGCCTCAGCCTGGCTTGGCTGCCAAAAATCCCACATGTTTAAGCTCCACTCATACGTCTTAGATGATGACTGTGCTGACTGCCTCTCGTTTTGTTTCACTCAAATGTCTGGCATTTGCCAGGATGAGGACATGTTTAGAAGAGAAATCAATTGAGTTTCACACTATACAGTGCTCCCTTTTTATCATAATGTCTGACCCTAAAAGGTTGAGTTACTGCCAGAAGCTACTCAACTAAAAAGAAGATGAAGGGCCAATATCTACCATACATGTGTCATCACATTTGAAAGAAATGATGTGTGATGTATCTCAATGGCCTCATCCTCTGAAGACTAAATTTGTTTAGTATTACCTTTGATACCTTTAAAGAGGGTTCATAAGTTGTAATTAATAAGATATGAGGGAGTATACTCTTCTCTGTGTCTTGTTAACTAACTAAATTGTATAGTCCTATGCATCTAGTTTGTAATATAAGTTGTCAATAATTTGATTCTTCATTAGTAAATGCCTTATCCAGCTATCGATTTAACAAATAAAACTTTATGAAAGTGCATTTGACCAGCTGTCCAGCCAAGGCACATTACTGAGCTAACACATACACTATATCAGTGTTTCCCAACCTGTTCTTGAGCCTCGGCCCATATTTTACATGAGAAAGATTGCACAGCGTGCCACTGGGCAAAAATGTTTAGATCAGTTGCCGGCTCCGCTCGCCACCCACCCAGAGCGCACAACCAACAACAATTGTTGAGAATCACTGCACTATATAGAAACAATATATAGAACATATATAATATAATATAATACAAGTACTGAGTTTCCAACAGCAAATCAGGGACCATGCAGATTTCCCAAACAGACTAACTCCAGAGTTGGAGCAATGGGGGTTAGCCGAGGCCCAGCAGGTTAAGCTGACCACATTGACTAGATGGATGGCTTCAAATATGCCCTCTTTTAAGTCTATTATTAAAGTTATTTTGTTGATGACAAGCATTCCTATACAGACCATCAGGAGCTGTCCTATGTTAACATCACATAGGATAAAAGGCTGTAATAGGTTAAGTCCCAGGTTTCTGAGCATTTTTCTTCAAAAGGCTTTGAAGAATACTGGGAGCTTTCCCACTAAAACTTAAACATGTTGTAATTCCCACATAATACGAACACAGCAATATCCGATGATAAACTTTGACTGATAAAAGGAAAGGTACCGCTTAACTTTATGAATAAAACCGCCAGTAGATAGCATGAAGTCTTTAACCTGTCCTCATTGAACAGGTCTTTTTCCTGAGAAGAATGTAATGAGTAATGAGACATCATGTCCTGTGGATGATGAACTTGTTGAGAAGAAATAATGTGCTTTTCAGGAGAACTGGGAAATGGGACTGAACTTCATCTCGAACAAGCGAGGCATTCAAATGTATCACAGCTGATTTATCCGGTGAACACAAAGTTGTGCAGCACTTGGTTCTTGGTTCTTTGTGTTTGCATCGATCTATCCCGAAGCCCGTGGCATGTTTACACACTCAGACCTGGCTCTTTGCAGAGCAGTGTGTTGCTCTCCTGTCTGCGCTGAGTTTTTCCAGATCCTCACACTCTCTCTTGTTTTGCTCTGTCTGTCTCCCTCTCCTTTGTTGCGACCTGTCTTGTGTTTGGCACCTCTAAATCTGGCCAAGCTCAGCACCGCAGTATCTTCGGGATTCTCCCTCACGTGCCCTCCTTGCAGAAGGAGAATGGGATATATTTTTTTCCCTTTTGTCTGCAGGAAGCATGTGTGTCCTTGCCATAAGTAGATCAGTTGCCTTGTCTGCGGATCGAGATGACCTGTGCCCCTTACACTCTGACCTGCCAACCTGCCAACTGCACACATGGACTCTTTCACCCCTTCATGTCTATACACACACACACACACACACACGTCTTTGTTCACTCATCAGGGATCATGACCTCTCATTTGTGGGGGTGTGTCACTATTCCAGGCACTGCTCCCCTGCCTCCATTTAGCCTGCAGAGGTGCAAGGCAGGTTGTTTCCCAGATTTAACCCTCCCACCCTCTCCTTGCACACTTCACATTACCTCGCCATGGCTCCCGTGATTCACAGGGATATAATAATGGGCAATTACCCCTGATTTAGCCTTAACACGAAACAGTAACACCTGCCAAACAAGACTAACGAATAATAGCAGGATACAGCAGAAGCAGGGCTTAGTGTACTTTTATTGTACTAGTAATACTACAGTGTAAATATTATAATTACCTGTCAGGAGAGGAGAGTCTCTCAATCAAGGCCATTTAAGCATGTGTTTGTTGTCAGTGTGTTTGGGAAAAGTCTGATGATTATTGTTTATTGGATTATTAAAATGTTCTGCAAAGTGTGTTTTGATTTTCAGTTTACACTGCAATGTCAGGAAGACAAGAAGAATGTGAATACACATCTACACTTTTAGACTGCACTATCCACAAATGTTTTAACTACTTATTTGATCACAAGGGATGAAAGGGACAGTTCACCCTAAAAATCAAAAATACATATCTTTCCAAATGCAAAAATCTTTGTGAACTCATGGGAATAAGTTGTGTGAGTTAGCTTTCGTGCATCTGTTCATGCCAATTGTGTAATGACCTGGCAGGCAGAAAGCACAGCTTTATCTGATAAGCTGCATTACTCCATACCAACTCCCTGATTGCTCTCTGTCTTGCTTCACTCTCCTGAGTTCCACTGAAGGCTGTAAGCCAAGCAAGGAGCTCAACTCCTCGCACAAAATCCTCCCTTTGTGAGCAGCTGAAGCAGGTGAGCCAGTTGTACCATTTGTCTGTCATGGCACAGACCGTGACCTGCCAAAATACCTGGTAAACAATGGACTCCCTCACAGTTTAGAATGAGAGCACAGAGGCAGGTTACTGCACATGGAGCTGAACTTTGGACAAAGCTGTAATGTTATAAACTAGAATGATTTGGCTGTAATAACCCGCATGAAGACATGATCTGAAATTAAGAGCCTAAACTGAAGTTTATTCGAAGTTTTCTATTCTCTTTTGGCAGTTTGGTGGAAGAAGAAAAAGCAGTAAACCTGAACCTTAACATCAACAACCCAATTTGACCACCCTTTCCTTATAATATTGCATCTTCATTCTTGCAGATTGTTTGCTGACATGAGAGTACGTACACAAGTTCGACACCATCTGCATCCAGGCCTCCTCCTTCCATAAACCTCAATGGGAGCATGTCTCCACCCACCTTTTTCATGATGAGTTGCCATGACAACAGCTCAGGTTAACATTGCTTGCGAAGGATGAGATTTCTTGCTATCTGTCCTTTCTGCTTTCTCCTTGTGCAAATGGCTAGTCACTGAGCTAGTTGTTCTATGATATGCAAGTTCGACATTTGCACTGAACATTCATTTTGTTTATTTTGTCAAAACAAACACCAGTCTTATACTGGCCGGTTGCCATTCTGACTGTTACATTACTGATGTCTGACTCACTCTTTTATAGAACGATAAAATAATCTCCTCTCAAGGTCCTGTTACTCCTTTGTAGTGTTTTGACCATATCATACAGCCTTCCTCAGCAGAGGAGGTTTGCTCAGTTTGCACTTAATGTGTGCTCTTAGTGCCAATGTTTTATTTGCCAAAAGCACAAATGAACATATAAGAAATGAAATGAAGAGAAACTGATGATAACATACTCAAAGAGAATATTGTTTTCAACCAAGGGCACAAGTCTTTGGGTTTTCACTGTGTTGGTTCTTGCATCAGTTAAGATTTTTGAGGCGAGCACATTGGTTTCTCTGAGCCGCACTTTACCCAGAAACCCCTCTGCATACGTAAAGAGAGTACACGTGTGTTATTAAAGCATACTAGCCTTAAACAGCCTTTTTGGTTTCATCTTTTATCCTCACATGACTTTGCCCTGTTTTTCCCAAACATCCCTGCCTCTCTCTCTCTGCTGTAAACTTCAAACACCCAAAACGTCAAAAACAATTCTTGTAGAGTTTAGTGACTTTTAGTCAAACAAAAGACTTATTTTGTTGAGGTTGGCAACTCTAAAGTACCCCAGAATACATTTTTCTAAGATTGAAAAAAAAAACTTCCATCCGTGAAAGAAATAGCATCCTGTGGCTCTTTGGAAGCAACATTAGTCAGTAGGTTCATTCTTCAGACTGAAGTTTGGTCCAAACCTTGTCAGTCTGTTCTTCTTCTCTTCTGTTCATTTTAAACACACGTGGCTGCATAATGATTGTCTAGGAATTCTCCCAAACCCTAGTTGGTTGGCTTTAACAATCATTCTACTCTGCATCCTCTCTCACGGAGCACAGTTTAATGTACCCCATCCTACCCCCCTACTCCTCGTCCGCCCCGCCGTCCTCCCTCAGGCCCTCAGTTAGTGCGGCTTGGCGCTCTGACAGACAGAGCTCATGCTGCACTGAACAATGGCTGGCGTCCGACACGCTCTGGCAGACTGCGGAGCTGTAATCACGGGATGGAGTAATCCCGACAGGCATTTTTTTGTGCGTGCGGAAGCAGACGTTTTCGAGCTACTGTATCTGCTCCTCTGCTAGCATGCGGATGTTTTTACTCCGTCCCAAAAGGTTTCTCTAAGTGCTGTTAGAGGTCGCCACGGCACGACAATCCAATGCAGCGATGGCCGTTTCTGACTGGGATTCTCTCTCTGGTCCGTGGCTCTGTGTGACAGTAGGCGGTTGTGACAGCAGCCTGAGATCTCCAGCTGACAGATGGTTAAAGAGATCCCTGGTGGCTGGGGTTGAAGGGCAGACGGCCAGCGCTCAGTCTGCACGTGAGCCAAACAACATGCCGGACTCCCTGAAATGCATCACTAGGGACTGGATTTACTTCTCACTAGCTGTCAGCCAGACAGGTTTATTCTCTGCTTCATGTTCTTGTTACATATTCAAAGCTCACATATTTACCTCTACTGTCATATTAACACAGTGGCAGACTCAGACTGTTTGACGGGCAGGGGTGATAAAAATGAACTGGGCACCAGCTGTATGACAGTCACAATGCATTTATGGTGAAACAGTTACAAACTCTGGTTGAGATTAAAATTGTTTTATTATGTGACTCAGATTTAATGTTATATTTAATACACATCTGTAATAAAAACACACAGGGAACTATTTAACCATTTAGAGGCACATGGAGGCCTGCTAATTTACTTGCATTTAGGGCAGCCTAAATGAGCAACCTGGATGGCACTTTGTCATATTTTCTTCATCTATGTGTCCCAGGGATGCATTGGAGGGAATTTGGTCAATTGGGGTCATATTTTCATAGGTTTAAATATCAATTCTATCCATTATATACATTGTATGATCCCTGAGAACATGGCAACGTCACAACACTTGAGCCCAGTATAGCAAAAAAAGAGCTAACTTGCCCCATTATCACTATGATCTACCACATTGTTGTGCATTTCCAACCCAATCACCAGAATAACTGTTGGCGGCAGGGATTATGTCAATGTGAACACTTACGAAAAAGAATAGTTAAAAAAAAAGCTTACTTATGTTATTTAAACATTGAGTTAACTTGTGGATGTCAGTTAAAAATAGGTCAACATTTGCTTTCAATCTCACACACACATTTCTCCTGGGTGAAAGTCCTGTGTTTGTTTCACCACCCGAACCTCCTCTATGAATGGACTTTTTACTCTCTTTATACTACATCACCTAAAATAACACAAGATGCAAAAGAACAGCGATTTGATAAAATGAAACGACTTAAGAAATCGGCACGTTCGTCGTACACCATTTGGCACTTATTATATTGAAACATTTGATATGTTGAAACTTTACGTTTCTTTACGTCTCACTTTTATGTCGTTGCCGCACTGTGCTTAAGGTCTTGTTAAATTTAGGAACTGAAAACAGTTGGTTAGGATTAGGAAAAGTTTGGCTTACAATATCTGGTTTTGTTTCCCCCAAACACACCAGGAAACCCTCCTGATGTGCTCCTCAAATTATCTGATGCTAGCGTCACAAAGATGGCAATGGTCTCCAAAATAACGAGGTGTGATGGTTGGTTTAAGTGGTCATGGCACAAACAATGCCTGTTCCTCGTACACATGAGCTCATATACATGTAATCAGAACATGATATAACCTTTATTGTAGAAATGCTTCTGTGATACGTATGTACATGAAACGTACTTAACTAGCATATCTGTGCAGTTATAACATTCAATTCTGGTGACAGGGCTCGCATTTTGGGTCAACATTACTGCTGGTAAACATTTGTGACGTCATCTAATGAATGAAATCTTATAGTTTCTCTTGAACTGTGTCCACGCTGCTGATCTAAGCTCTTTTTCACACGTCTCTCTGCTTTTCTTTCTCTCCAACACTCCCTGTATAAACACAGTTTGCACTAATAGTCCTGACACAGCCCACTTTAATTGGGCTTTCATTTCCTAAGCGGCAGACCCACGGACACACATACACACACACACACACACACCCTCATCAGTGGTTCAGGGGTTATTTATTTGACCTCGTTTCTAATGCATGCAACAGACGGGTTTAAAGGCCCTGGCAGTTCCACATGGCAAAATGACTTACAGCAGCCATGAAAAGATTGAGTTTCCTGCTCCTCTGAGAACAGCTAATAGACCCACAGATCTGGCACATCAAACACTCACTCACACACACATACACACACATATACATAGCCTTTCGTCTTGTACGGTGGTTACGTGCCATACCACAACCACCACTGAGAACTCTCTCCTCTTTTCACCAACCTCCTCTTTTTCCAACCTTAGCTTCCAGTTCAACCCCCCTCCCCTCTTCCCACTGTGCCCCTGTCAGCCCCACAGATGTTCCAACACCCCTGGGTGTCACGTGTCCCACTGTGCCCACTCCAGATAAAATCTTGAGGATGGACTCCTTACTTTCTGCCTGTGGCCAGTAATGAAAACACTGTCAAACAAATGTAAGATAGAGTGAATATTATGGACTGTATTTATGGTGCTGTTGATAAATTCAACCAGATTGGTTGAGTGATTATACACAGAGCTGTTGCCACTGTAGCTCTCCAACTTCACGATGTATACTCCATTGTGTTTTATTCAACACAATGTAAAGTAGGTACAACCTGGAGCATGGATTTTTATTTTTCAATTACTTTGAAACCTTCATGGTTTAAATCCACATCTTTTTCAGGACATTACTGTTTACTTGCATGTTTCCATGTTGCATTCTTATGGATGTGCATGATACAAAAATGTCTTAAAAACATTACTTTATAGCACTATCAGTGGTCAAAAAGATCTGACTCGATGTGACTGAAATTTCATTGATGAAAATCAGGAGACGCGATGAGGTCATGTTTGCCTACTTTTACAGGTGGATCTACACTGAGCTCATCACAATCTTTGTCCATGCGTCAAGACCAGCAGGGACGCTGGTCAATCACACTGACAGAGGGTATGAAATCTTTACAGATGTGATTTTTATAAAACCAAATGTGTGGCCGAATTACTTTTTTGGTAGGACCCCACAAAAACTGCCACTGCAGAGAGGTGCTGATTTAACTGCTTGTTAAGTTTGGAGGCTGTAGTCTGTGACATTGTACTGGGCCACATTTTATTGTCAGATGTTTATGCTTTTTGTCCAAACTCTCTACATACAGTTCAGTAAGAGGAAAGAGGTTGCCAAAAGCAGAATTCCTATGATATTTTTTGGAACGGCTCTTAGGGAATGACTAGGCCATGGAGTGGGGGCAGTGGGGTCATTGGTCAGATATGACGACATCAGAGTTATGAATGCAGAGACGTGCAGTGTGGGAGAAGTGAAAGATCAAAATGGAACAACAGGAATCCGTCAATCGAGGAATAAGGCAGAGGAGAGCAAGAAGAGATTTGCCTTTTTGAACCTTCACAAAAGCTCCATAAGGTCTTCAAGAGGGCTCAATTAAAGTTCCACTGTGGAGGATTTAAAGGCATCCAGATGAGGTTGAAGATAGCAGATTCCCTTCTGTACTACTGTAGAAACATGATGTTTAAACATGGCAGACTCCATGAAAGACGACCCGCTCCCTATGTAAATATAAAAGGCTCGTTCTTAAGTAACAAAAACACAATAGATCCCTCCAAATCCTACACCCTGGACCTTGAGAATACTTCTTGAAATTCCTTCACGAAAAAATTTATTGCTCACACACTGTATTTAGCAATAGAATGCAGAGGTTCACAATATTTTGTCCACCCTTTTTGAGTGCCATGAATGTAGGAAATGTCTAAATTCTCTTAAGTCTCTCTGAGTTGGCTGCAGCTCTGTACCCCCACTCTGCCTCTGTCTAACAGTGTGAGTCAGTCTCTCCAGAAGCACTGCTCTGCACGGAAACATGAAGCCAGCGTTCTCATGTTTGCGTTTACCAACGTCCTGAGTCGGTGTAGTTTTTCCTGCACCGTGTCACCGGGTGTCAGTTTGTGTTTACAGCCACCATGTAAGTTTCCAGGTTTAAGTAGGAATACTTGAGCTTGAACAATGCATTAACATTTTTCAAAATATTTGGTAGTTTATAAAAATATGCTTGTATCAAAAACAAAAGGGAGAGGCACCAGTAGGTGATCGGAAGGGAGTGACGCCATCCCCCTTGTTAGCAAAATGACCAAAACGCATCCAACTTCTTAATCTTCCATCCATCTCCACGTCCTGTGAGGTCACAGATGATAGATTATTGAGCTGACAGAGCATTTCCGTTTAAACTAGTGCAGCTTTTCTGGCCTTTAAGGCACTAGCAGAAGAGCAATCCCACAGACCAGTCGCATGCATTGCAAATCTGCTCAGGTGAAGCTAATCAGCTGATCAAATCTCTGTATTCCAATAAAGGTTGTGCCTCAAGTCAATAACTAGATAAAGACATAGGAGGGAGACCAAATGAGAAACAACAGTAGAAGAAGTCAGAGAAAAGTAGACAGCAAAATCAGCTTTTAATGTAACAATAAACAGACTTCTTCCCACAGGTAATTCAGAGCCAGTATGTCTCATACGTCTCACAGTGGTGATTACTAAAAGCAGCAATGTGAAACACCACTACTAGACAAAGCACAGAGCATCTTTTAAACAAACATACTTTCTCAAATTTGGACTAACGGCAGAGGAAATAAGATATTTTATATGGCACTAAATCATAATGAAAGTTAGACATTACAGTTTGCCATTTTATATAACTAGACCATATGGCATTGAAATTAGCAATAAAAAAAGAGAAGAAGAAGTAGAAGAAAGTATATGCATTCAAATTCAGAAATTCAAAATGAAAGGTCACCTTTGAATGAAATACATTAAAAGCTTCCTTTCACAGCCTTTGAGCAGTCATGCAAACTGCCACCCAACAGTCCAAAATCAGAAAACTCCTTTTGGCCAAAACTGTGTTTTCATTTTTACACTTCTTAAACACTATTTAGGCATGAAAGCTAAATACTAAATTATCAGAACACATTGCAAATTCAACTTTTGTCCAGTGTAAATATTCATGTTCATGTTCATGGTCAGGGTTCACGGTCATGTTGTACGTGTCTGTGTGTTCTCTGCAGTAACACAAATGTGAACCTCCAGTCAGAGGTAATACAGAGAAGTGCAAGGGTCTGGTGCTGCAGTGAAAAGCCTCCTTTGTCTCGCAGCCTCAGACCTTGTCCAGCCTCATGTTTCTAATGGTTTCTCCTGGAAGTCAGAGTGTGTGGCTGACGTAACAACTGAAATTAAATGTCTCGCCAAAGCAGATGTTGGACAGAGCCTGATTGAAAAAGATGTGTGTGGGTTTGTGTGTGTCTGTGTGACTGGAAGTAGACGTTTAAATAGGAAAGGACAGAAAATTAGGTGCATAGACATGTGTTTGTGCATGCAAACAGTTTTGTTTGGCTTGCTGTTCGTTTACTTCTGAACTCAAGGAAATCTTCATTAGCTGGCAAAGGATGATTATGCCAGACGGTTGCTTGGTCTGTGGACCGAGATGTCAGCAGCTACGAAGTGCCAAGAAGTTTGCTATAAACATACAGTACATGGTCCAGTTGTTTTTTGTGGGCCTAACCCTCCCCTGACCTTAACAGTTTGGAAATTAATTAAGTCACTGAAAGTACCAAGGAGTGCGTGTGTGTGTGTGTTTGTGTGTTTGTGTGTGTGGGTGGAGTATGAAGCCAGGTTCCCTTAATCACAGCCAGGCCCAGTTCATCACATTATGCAATAAGACGTGTAGTCAAAAAGGCGTTGCTGAAAACATATTGCGACAGTATCACAAGATACTGCTAGCAAGCTAAATTTCAAATTTTATTGTTGAGAAATGCAACAGTCAGATATCATATTGTGATGGTATCAGATGACATAAATAAGATAAACGACAGTGATGGTTTGTTTTAAAGCGAGCAACCTGTCAGGTCAAATAGTGATGTTAGTAAATCATGTGAGAAGGACACGGCCAGAGTCCATGAATCACTACAAAAGTGCTCCCTGTAACTAATGAGATTTGAAAAGCAGGCTTCTGTGTGTCTTTCTGTGTGTGTGCAGTGAACACACCTTGTGCATGTGTCAGGCATTAGGTGCTAAACCTTGGATCAAAGGCTCTGGACAGCAGCAGATCTGTCTGCATTTTGTCATTGTTTCCGTCCAGACGGCGGAGTGTGTAAAGCTTCAGGTGAGGCCTGTCAGAGCAGGGAGTCGTCCAAAGGCAACGGGATACTGGGAAATCCAGGAGGCAGGCAGCTGTTTTCCATCTTTAACGTATGGACACAGTAAGAGTTGGGAGAGATTGAACTGTGGAAATACCAGATCAGACAAAGTGAGAGGTGTTAGGCCAGGAAGGAAAAAGGAGAAGTATCCCAGCAGGCCTCTGATGGAAAGTGATGGGCAGGAGAAGTTCAATGTCGACACACCCAAACAAAAAGACCAATAAGGAATTCATGACCTTTATTAATCTCCATCTTATTCACCATGGCAAGTTAGCATGCTGCCCTTCAGTAAAGAGATGGAAATTTAAATCACTTTGATAATTTCAGCTCCAAGATTCATAATCATTGCAATTTGTATTTTTTTTTTCTAAATCAAAGGGAATTCAGTTAGTTCCCTTTCAGAATGTCACAGTGCTGTGCATGACTATCAGTTCAGTAGGAAATTAGGTTTGAGCCCTGACTTTCAGTTTAGTACAAAACTAGGCCTGTATAAGCACTGTTTATAAGGATGTAGATGCTTTAATCAATGTAATTATGTCAACAATGGATGAAGTGACTTTATGTAGGGTGAAATGTTATATTCATATAATGATAAACCCATAAAGAACTATCACTCTGCAGTCCCCCCTAGTTCATTAGAGTCTTTTTGCATCTTTCACTGTTTTCGTTTTTATGGACTAAAGATTTATTGTTTTGTTTGATCTCAATGCAAAATTCATGATACACCCATTGTACTGCTCGACACCAAACAGCAGACAAAGTTAGAGACTAGCTAGGTAAAATTTGGTGGTAAACATTTCACAGCAAAAGAGCTAGGTTTTTTTTGTTGTTGTTGTTGTTTTTTTCTGAAAAGTAGGGGGGGACCAAAATAGAGTCGTGCTAATAAAAAGCGCTTTTTTTTTTATACATACAATACAGGACTCCAGCTGAATGTCTCCTGGATGTGTCTCCTGGATGTGTCTCCTGGACATTCACCATGTTAACCATGTTAACCATGTTAACATGGTTAACATGGTGAAACATGCTTTCAATGTAATACTGGATATCAACTGCTGAGCTTGCAGTGGTACTACTGACAGCTTCTCCTTATTTGCTCAGTGACAAAAAATGATTCCGTTGGTGTGTGTGTTTGCATGTTTTAGATTTATTCCTTAATTCATGTACTGAACAGCTCTATCAGAGTAGCAACACAAATGTTTACTGAGGAGGTATATATATTTATAACAATGCTTTATATACGGGAATATGAATAAGTTGCTTTGCCTTTTTCTGGTTTGGCGAACAAACAATGATGTGATAGTAAGCATAGTGTTGTTCTGACCAGCTGAAAATAAAACCAAAGGAAAGAAGCTCACGTGTGACTCCAAAAAATGCAGTGGCAGAAGAGTTTGGACCAGGATCGTGATTTTAAAACCAGTGTTGCATTCAGTACTGCCAGAACGTGGCAAAACTGAGAAACTGAGGTGCTTTTAACGTCCCATTTGGCCAAGAGTTGGCGAATGCTTGGTAAAATCTGTTACCACAGCACTGAATAATTTAGGTTTGCTGTGTCTCCTGAAAGGAAAAATTGAAGGAAAATTGATAGCAAAGGTTTAAGTACATTTAGTGGTGCAAAATGTACCTTTGGAAACATGGATTAGACTTAGCCATGTTTACAGTAGCTGCAGAAATTACAGAGAAAATGTGTGCTGTCTCTTAAATCAATTTCCACTCGAAATCTGCATGTAATTACTGGTTGATTTATGAAGAAGCAGCTCATTACACAGTGCCTGGGTTTGCCTCCAGGCAAACTGCTACCACAGCTGCACTGCTCCCATCCAAATCTTATTAAAATCCTGGTTAAGAGTTTACATGGCCAAGAAATTTAGTTTCTGAACAGAACTGCAAATGTCACTTTAAACTAAAAAATAAAAATGAAAATAAAGATGGACGACATGAGACCTCCCCAAAAGTGAGGCCAACATTTCTTGATTGGCCCCTGATACTCATAAACCCCTCCCCTCCATGTTGGCAGATGGGAAAAGGGTCATGTTAAAAACTACATGTCAGGTACATGTCAAATAAATTTTGTCAAGTGTTCATTTTTCTGATAAGTTTGGTTTTATTTAGTTATTTGATGCCACACAGTGTGTACAGGGCTTTTGTCTGTGTGTAATTGCTAACCCTACAAACTAATGAAGTAATAATAAGCTCTTTGGCCTTGAAAATAACTCTATATTGTGTTAGCATTATTATAAACAGTAAGATAACTAGGAGGACATGTGTGCAGCTAAAGCTGGAGTAGAAAATCACAGCTTAACCAAACTATACACATCTCAGCAATCCGCTGTATAAGGCTCATAATGTTACTGTAAGAGTCAATGCAAATATCCTAATAATCACTTATGAAGCAGCATAGATTCTTTTAAATGTATGAAACTGCATTACACTAACTTTTACGCAAAAGTTAAGATGAAGATTAATGTGTTATGAGAAAATTCTGTTTAAAGGGGAATTCCGATCTTAACTTAGATTCTGCCGAAATAAAGCGGTCTATATCAAAACAATCAGTGATTTAACACAAAGCCAGCAATCTGTAAAGATTAACACACATATACACTGTGACAAAGCTACACACACAGCAGTTTTAGCCAAGCAACCAGACATTTGCTCAGTCAGAGTGTCTGCAGGGGGATTATATAACCAAAGTAACAAAAGTTGGTGTTTGGCAGGAAAAAAAAAAGACTGTCATCCTGTAATCCAATCTCATCTCCTTTAATAACCATCATGAATACAAAACAGAGAGCAGGACCTCTCACTTCAGGTACGACACATCTGATCTGAGCTGGGTTTGTTATATAAGGTCAACCGCACGTGGAAAAAAATTGGTTCCCCCTAGAATGGGAACAGGTTTAAACGTGTCACTTACATATATGTCACTTCATGAAAGGAAAACGCTGTGGTTCCTCTTAAAATGTCATCAGTGTGCCCTGCTGGTTTAACCTCACCCTGACTCAATATGTGCTCTCCTACATATCTTGAAATGTCTATACATCATGTCCCATTGGCTGCATTTGTCCAGTTATCTCCATAATTACAAGACTGCTTGACTACAAAGAGGATCCACAAATGCCAAAAGCTATTTTCCAACTCCTTTTGAAGTGCTTCCAGGTAGATTTCCCTTCTAACTTTAACTTGACATCCTCAGCCTATTTAGGTTTGCAGGCGGATGTCGGTAGCGCTAAGTTTGCAACTTTGTGACAAGCTGTCAAACCCCCTGCCCTTTTTAAAGATCTGACCTGAGACCTTTTGTTGCAGAGCCTACAAGCCTGAGGACAGTGCACCTGCCTGCCACACACCACCATTTAGGGGACGCACAGACACTGACTCCAAAATATCTCTGTCAACAGTTTCTTAGCGTGAGAGCGAATTTCCCCGAAACTGAGCTGCTTGAAAAACCCTAAAGAATTTTAATTGTCTTGTAAAAAAAAAAAAAAAAATATCATAGAGGATTTTCCTTCAGAAAGCTGACACTTGCTAATAAACTTGCAGCAATGTTTAATGCTACCAGCTGGCGAAGCTTCCTCTGTGCTTTCAATATTCATCACTCTTTCTCAATACAGCAACACACACAAGACTATCTGAGCATAAGCATTTACACAGCGACTCTGTGTTTATAATGAAATTTATTCAGAGCATTCCACATGGACTTATATTTGGATCTGCTCTCTCGACTGAGGCACATACTTTGGACAAATTCGAGAAGTGACCTGCGAGAGTCTGATGATAATCCCATCAGCCTGCAACAGTCTCCAGACAGTTCACAGCACTGGATGGAAACATGCATGAATTTGCATTTTCTTTGGCCAAATTTCTGTAAATTTGTTTAAAGTTTGTTTAAAGCTCGGCTGGAAATTTGACTTAGGACGTGGAATACTGAATATGTTCTGGATACTTAAGTTGGAACAACATCTTTATGTTGGTTTTTCTTGCATTTTTACCACTTAATGTCACTGCGCTTTATTCTTATAAAAAGGTTTGGGAGAGCAAAAGAAAAATTCCTGATAAATCTTGACATGTTACCTTTAGCTTCATGACGTCCTACCACACACACTTAGGAATAAGCCATAATAAACATACACACATGCTGTGGGCCTGTACATGTTCACATACTCACGCGCACTAACACACACACCACACTTTTCATACAATAACCACTGGATTGTTCACGCTTTCTCCTCATTTGCTTGTCAGAGACACACACACACACACACACATACACACTGCAGCTCTTATTACATGTGTCTGCTCTCAGAAAGCTCAGCCCCTGTGTGCAGACATTTAGCACGTCGCCTCTGATGGAAAACTGCACTCCATTCACATCGTTATTTCATATTTTTGGCTGCTGCAATCCCAATATCTTTCACCGTTGCGACAATTGCCTTAGCAGACAGCCAGCACAGCGCTGCACAAACGCAAGGAATCCAGACATTACCCAATATCCTGAGAGGGTCTGGGGGGATACGTGCTGCTCACTTACAGACATGCCAGTGCATAGGGTAAGTGGTCAACAGGTCTGCGGTTTAAAGGCACATGGGAGATTTATCAGGGTGGACGTGAATGACACGCCGAAAGACATGTCAATATTTGTCCTGTAGGGAGGACTAGACAGTGGAAAAATCTATAGCAGCAATCAGTGTATGTCTGGAAGTAATTTTGTAATTAAAGGTTAGAATTTGTTTTCAGTGTAACAAAGTTCCCTAAGCCAACAACAAGAGAGTGAAGTTTCAAGAAAGTCAGATTTGCAATGCATTCTGGTCTACAGTCTGCCAATATGAATTTAAAAAAGAAAGGTGTCTACACCAGTGTTGAACAAAGATGAAAAAGGCAGCTCCAGAAAGAAGCGCTTTCTCTCATCAGGAGGGCCAAAGTGATCATTCAAAGGTTAATTGTGGTTTGTTAGAGCTTGTGTCATTTTTTTTCAATTTCTGACTTCTGTGAACACAGCAGATCTCAGCAATTACTTTAGTGAGTACAATGTGTTTAAAGGCCAAATCTACAAAACTCACAATTAACCTTGTCTGTCTTTAACAAAAAAAGTTTTGGGTTTTTTTGTTATTTTCTAACAATAATACAGAACTTGACTCTTCAATGTGACATTCTCCATCACAATATACTTTATGAATTGTGTGTGTGTGTATGTAAAGCAAAGCGTAGAACTCCCCCACCAGCTCTCCTGATGTCTGAGCCAGCTGGTTGACCCTCTTACTCCCCTCACCTCACACAGTTAACCTGGTGCCCTTTCACCTTTACCCCTTTCACACACCTCACACTCACACACACACACACACACACCTCAGGGGAGTCATACTAAAACTGGGTTAGTGTCGGGTGGTGGTGGTGTTGGTGGTGGTGTGGACAGTTTCCAGGAATCACACTCATCCCCTTCACTGCACTCTTATCCTTTGCTGATTTTCCAGTTTTCACAGCCAGAGTCGGAAAGGGTGAGTAAGCGTTTCCTGTGGAAAATGGTATTTTCAACATAGTAATTTGGCTTCTGCAGTTGTGCTACTGTTAACAGACAGATGAGGAACAGTAGGACAGTGGAGATGTGGAGATAAAAGAAAAACGCTGTGTCAAGATGTCGTCGCTGTGCGAAATGACAGATCTGCATTTAACTTTCCTCAGAGTGTTAACAGAACGGGGCGGAGGGAGATGGATGGTGGGAGGTGGCTGGCAGGTCAGGGTCTCTGCGGCTCGGGGTCAAAGGTCAACGCTGTGAGGATGCTTCACAAGGTCTGCACTATAAAAGAGATATTTATGGAGCCATTAGCATGAGTGAGGCATTAGTTTACAGCTCAAAGACACAATTAGGACACACGAGTATGCACAGTCAGATATAGAGAGGACAAGATAAAGAAGAAGAATGAGACATAAAATGCACAACTGGCTCAAGTTTCAGCCTTTCACTCTACAATGTCTGCAGTCTGGGCAGCAAAGTCCAAAGTGACCAAATTTGAAATATAATGACTTTACGTAGTTCCTGCCTGAAGAGTAAGCCAGTCAGATGAACACTGCTACATATACTGTAGCAGTGTTGGTTAGTGACGATTATGTGCTGTTAAGTCACCACACCTGGACAAGGAATAGTCACTTTGTTTGTTTTTTTGTACACATTAATCAAACAAGATATAATGTTAACGTCTTCCCAGTTTTTGTGCTAAGCTAACCTGACAAGGCTTCATAATTAGCCTACAGAGAGGCAAAGTATTTTCCTTGCCAGTTCCCCCCATTGGGCCTTACTTTAGAAAAAAGTATGGATGGTAGTTAATGACAAGAGACAATTTTTTAATACTGTCTGAGTAGTGCCATACACATACACATAGCATGTTTGGGAATTTACAGGATCATTTCACCAGCTTGTCATAGAGATTCAGTTTTGTGCTATCTCTCATTACTATATACATAATCAGTACCGACATGGCTGTGGCACACGAAAACTATTACAGGAGGTGAATATCGCTACAAGTCAGGCCATGTTGACGCTGACAGCTGCAGCTATATGAAAGGAGAGTTTGTTTTGTCTGTTAGCTAGCATGGGGGATCAGCTCTACAAGGTTTTAGAACCTGAGTTTCAGATTGTTAAACAAGATGACGTCACTACACGACTGTATTCTTACAGTCTTTAAAGTCTGAAAAATAATGGCACGCCTCATCCTGTAATCAGTTTTTTCGACTGCTTTATGCTGCTCTCTTCTCGCTGAGGTGAAGACGAGCCCTGAGAGTTTCGTGCTTCGGTACCTCCAGGAATGTTCATCACCCCTGGTTCACTGTGTTCAAGCTTATCACCAACAGATAAACACACGAGACAGTAAATTAAGCAGTCAGTTTCTCCTGCTAACCCAAAATTAAAAGGCTGAGGCATGTGAGAGTTGAAAGCAGAGCGGGGCTGCCACAGGTGTAAACTATTCTCCTGTAAGCACCTCACAGGCGCCAGGCTGATATGTTCAGGCTAATCTCATCTTCCTATAAACTATTATTACAGCTTAAAGAGCAGGAGTGATTTAATGCTGCAGAAAAACGTTTTGTTGAATCAACCCGCGTATCTTTCAAGGTTTATTGCTGTCTCCGCAAAACGTACCCAAACACACACCCAAACCTGCAGTAAATACAGCGAAACTTGCATGCACAGTTGTTTTCTGTGTAAATGCAGGCACACGTGCACTGAATCAGTCACTGCTGCGATGGAGCATTGCTTCTCTGACATGTTTATCATCTATAGAAATGCTCTGAATGCATGTTCATTCACATTCCTGAACCACAGCTGGCCTTCCACTGTGGTGAGACGCTGGGTTGTGGAACAGGTTACAAAATGGCTGAAACAACACTCATGTCAATAGCAGAGAGAGATTCCCCCTGATAAGTGAATGACAGTGTCAAGCTGAGGGGCTTTTATTTTTGTTAAACGCGCTGATGTCATGCGGGTTTACTGTTGCAATGAACAGCAAAATAGGGAAGTGGACCCTGCTGACTTTCTGCCTTATGCCTGGTTTCCACATCCTGTGACTCAGAGCGGTGATTTCTGACGACTTCACCAAAGGGGATGGGGAAAACAAAGCCCTGGCAATATTTCAGTAATATGAAACAAAAAGTTCAAAAATATATGAGAGACAACCAAACAGATACAAATAAATAAATTGAAGTCAAAGGGAGGTACAGTACATAATCTTCTTCTTCATATGAAGAAGCTTTTCATCGAAAAAGTGCTTCTTTAATGTGGCATACTTTAAAACCACTTTAGTCAAGCTTGGCAGTTAAACAGCTATCAGACATATTAAAAACACACAAATAAGGGATTTGGAAATATTTAAGAACTCATATAAAAAGTTATTAATTGAGAAGTCTGCATTTATGCCCTCTGGAAATAAACATTTAAGACACAAAATCCACAATGCTTCTCTCTTTTCTCAAGGAGCGCGTGAGTGGGTGAGTACATTTAGATGTTTATTTAAATATCATGTGTTATTTTGTGCTTGTTTGACAGAAGAAACAGAGTGACAGCCAGCAAATATTTAGAAAGACTTTGCTGTGTGAAAAGGAACGTTTCCTTCTGCTGCAGCTTCCTCGAGGTTTGACGGGACATTTACCCAGAGGAATGTAAGTCATTCGTCAAGGAGTTTAGAGTCTAGTATCGTGACAGTTTCGATTAGGAATGAATTCACATGAAGACGAGGTGGTTGGTCGCTGTGCTAGCAGTATCAATTGATTTACAGTGAACATAATTTCAGTAAGTGCTCTCTTTCATGACCTGTGTTACATACATAGGTGATCTGTGATCTGTCTATGTATTCAGGGTTTTATGAATAAAAGTGAACGTTGACTGATTTCTGGTCACTAGGTGGTGAGGTAGGAGATCTTGACCTGAGGGGCAATGATCAACTGGTCACAGGGTCGCCGAAACGTATTACAAAATCACTCCAGTCAAGCTGCAGTTTGAATGCATGTTCATCCAGACTCAACATGTTGGTGTCTGTAGTGGCTGACAGAGCGCTTCATCACCTGAAGCTCAAAACCAATGAGCTGACGGTGGACTACAATTCTTCAAATATGGATTTAACTGCAAAGAAGATACAAATTCTAAAATGCGTATACTTCACACACATTCAACCTGACAGCACAGAAGATCTATTTAGTCAGCACAGTTTCAAGTGGACACCCAAGATTAGCGTCAACTGTTCAGTATGTGACCATTTGTGAAATATGGTCACAATCTGCCCTTCTGTTCCTCAGTTATGCTGTTGACTACCGGACAGGAAACACATATGATGACACAGTGAGGTTGACCTTTGACCTTTTTGGATATAATATGTCATCCCTTTATCATTTTGTCCTATTAGACATCTGTCTGAAATGTTGTCATAATTAGTATTCATTGGTATTAATTCTCGACTTACAGCTAAAAACATTTTTTGTGAGGTGACGTCACGGAGGGACGGACAGACGGACAAACGTCATGACCCTGGCTACAGCTACTGCAGGCACAAAAACAACAAAACAAAACAAAACATGGAAGACATTAAACGTTTTGACATTTTCTGGACGCTGTCTCACTGCACAAACTGGACACACCACACAAAATTCATAACTGCCACATCCAGTGGCTCACATCAGAGTCATCACACAGCACATGAGCTTATTTTTAGTTCATCAATAGTGGCAGAAGGAAACATTTCCTCGGAATGGCAGCAGGAGATATGCGTCTATTTTTGCTGCATATTTGTCATGGGAGAAAATAAGTAACTTGCAATTGTAGCCAAAAAGTTTCCTAACTTAGCCTTGCCCAAATTTCTTGATTAAGCCTCTGTTATTGTAAATGAATGACATCATGTTTATTTAGCACTATTATGTAGAGTTCCATAAATAATGAGTGCTGATTTAAAACATTAATTAAACCATTTACTGGGAGCATGTTTTAACTGTCTCAACATACAAGTAAGCAATAAAATACAAGGCCACAAGCAATAAAAAAAGGTCTTATGTAAGTTAATGAACATGTAACCTCGTTCAAGGCATTTACAACCCAAACACTCTCCTCCTCCTAACATACTTATCTCCTGGTATGGAGAGCTGTGTGGCAACATACTATGTCTCTGTTACAGTCCCAGTGTGTCATCACTAAGGTGATAAAGGTCTAATTAATAGTTGTCGGGGAGAGCAGGGCAGTCTGTAAGCACAGCACTACCTGCAGCACATTCTGTACTTCAGCTCTGTTTGTCAGGCTGAGGAATGACCTTCCACCATCCAGCACAGGCAGACGGTACGACGCTACGAGTGCTGTTGAAGGTTTTCAGTTCCGTCCACATTTACGACTCAAAAAAGTGGGAAATTTCTACTTTCATGCAGTGACGCATTTGAACTGAAAACGCTCATTTCAGGCTTTATTTCGAGCAGGCTTTATTACTGTAGCACACCATTTACTGGTCTTCCTAAACAATCCCTGAGAGAATTAAGCTCAGAGACAAAAGAATACAGCTATAAAAACTATAGAACACACTAATCATAGATATGAGGGAATCCGGCTATAAAGAAAGCTAAAAACTGTAGGTGCGCCTAAATGTGGAATAAGGTCATAGTGCAGCCTCAAATCGGAACTTTGGAAGTCATTTTATTGTTTGTCCATCTATTCTTGGGTCAGCCATTAAATGTAAAATGAAAGCCATAGACCCCCAACAAACAACAACGCTGGAACGCCGCATGCAGTGATACTCTCGCTGTCAACAAGTTGTCTTTTTCATTCCATAGGTTGTGTAACTGTTCTCAGGTTAGTTATACAACTGACCTGCCTCACCTTGAGCTGCCATGTGAATATTTGGTTTTGATGGACTATAAAAGGGAGCTGCACAGTGAAACATTTAGCACATGCAAACATGCAGTCTGTCCAGATGCTTTGCCTCTGATTTCTCAGGATGAGTGAGTGTGCTGAATAGTAAATCGTGGCGTAAATTTCACCTCTAGCTATTCAGTCAGTCTTGACGGAAGAAAAACAAAATGACATTCAGTTAATGTTACAGAAGACTATGTTCCTGGCTGCTGTTTCCTCAAAGTCTGATGCCACATTCAAGACAGCAAGTCACGTTTTGAAGAATGACTGCGAGTTCACCGAGTTCGGTGTCCATTTTGATTGTAATTTCTTCAAGAAACACATTTACGTGTAGAATGCAAAATGTTAAGAAACACATTTACGTGTAGAATGCAAAATGTTAAGTGACAACAACAAGTTTTAAAGCTTCAACAACTGATGTCACTTCTTCAAATTGTGTTGTGTTTGATGTTTTGTAAGAGTTGCGGCTCCATTAAGGACACACCAGGATCCCACGTCCCTTAAAGGCTCCAAGAAAGATGTGTTTTGGAGTTTGACTGACAAGCGTCTCTACATCAGACTCTACTGTGCTTTTTGTTGCCTGCTTGTACAGCCTTGATCCCACCCAGATCCATCCCAAACTTGTCAAATGTTCTACCTTTGGTTAAATCCATTGCTGTCTTAATAAACAAACACTAAAATGCATGCTTTCAGTACATATTCACAATCTGGCCATTTAAACCTTCTTCCATTTTGAGATAAAAGTTGAAATCCTCCAATTACACTAAGAACTGACGTATGAAATCACTCTAAAGCAGAAAAAGAATATTCATTCACTTTCCCAGTAAAATAACAAGAAGACAGAACAAGAGACAATTTGTCCTTGTGACAAACTGGGTTGTCTCAAACTTCCCTGGAAAACAGTATCCAGTGAGATACTGCTGAGCAGGCATGCGTCACAAAACCCACCCATCCCAGTTAATACCCACAGACAGACGGGGAAAGGGCCTGGGAAGGAAACTCTGCTGACTTCATTTGTACTGAAGCGGCTGTACTTGAGATTGGGCAACTCCAGGCCAGGGACTCCCTTCAGAAAATACAACCAGATGGCTCGGTCATCTAGCTGCTTTTGAAGTGTCCCTGTGTGTGTGTGTGACGGAGAGTGCAACCCCAAGCGTTGTCATCCAGACACACGTGAATATTATTTTCTCAGACCAAAGCAGTGTGTTTTACTGTAAGCGTGGGAGCAGACTTGAGGGTGGAGACCAGAATCAGACTGGCTGAGATCCTCTGGACTCCTGCTGAAAACAATTAACTGCAGCAAGAAGCCACTTAGAGAAGTCTTTCATTTAGCAGTCTCATCAATAAATTACTATAATTAAAGTCTTAATCATCTAAATCTGTTTTCACCAGCATCTGTACTGCGTTTTCTTCAAGTTCTAATTTATAAGATGTGTGTTTCCTGGGTTTGTGTTTGTGCTTTCTTTGAGAGGAACTTGTTTTTGCTGCTGTGATGTCTCCTTCTGTGGAATTTGTGGTGAAAAATGCTATGAAACGCGGTCTGATTGAGACTTTGTCGTGTGTTCCGGACAAGACTGCAAAGGGTTAGAAAGTGTCTGTCCTATAATTTTCACAGAGCTGTGTATACTTACTTTGCCTGAATCGGAAAGAGAAAATACTAAAAAATACACTGGGTATGGACATTCTGCAGATATTCAAGACAAAAACTTGGTAAAAGTAATCAAATTAATAGAAAACAAAGTGCAAATAGATGATTTTTAACAACAAATCATGGCTTTTCACTTGTTTGGATTTTGTAAAAAATACAATCATATAATCTTCTTTAATCTTCTTTTTTCTTTCCACGTGCTTTCAGTTCTGGCAGGCCGTTTGACAGAACTACAACAGCTGCTGTGTCAGATACTTCCGTTCATGGGGATTAGTCTTTCTTCAAAGTGTTCCTTCATTTATACAGTGGAATACTGTAATCCTACAGGTCACAGCAAAGGCCACTTCAGTCAGGATGTGCAAAATCAAATATGACACCTGAAAAGTGTTAAAAATGCCTGAGGATAGAACAGCAATATATGACCAATGAAGAGAAGAGAGACCAAAATAAGAAAGACAATCGAAACAGACTTTACTGCTGCATGTTTGCTATTTTACTGAGTCTGAGGAGAACTGAATTATTGGAAAACGATACTGTAAAGCTGGTCAGGAGCTGAGTGGCAGCAAAGTTAAGACATCGCTCTCTGTGATGACTCATTTTAAATTTCAGTTTTGTTCACACAAAGCAGTTGTCTTATAGCAAAAACAAGAAAACATACAGATGGGAACCACTATATCATGAGCTTATCTGCATTAAAACGCAGTATCAATCATGATGGAGAACTCTGGGGCCTCTTATATAAAAATGTTCTTAGATTTCTGTTTGAACTCAGTCTTCACATCATTTTCGACACCGTGCTCATGTCCAAATCATAAAAGAAAAAAATGTGTAAAAAAAAACAAAAAAACTTAAGCATTGGTAACTTGTGCACCTGTCAAGGTTGTAACTGTTTAGCCAACTTTTTTTTTTTTTTTGGTGGGGGGTAATCTGCCTGGAGTCCCCCTCCAATCCCTGAAAGAAGAAAAAAAAGAAGAAAAACTTGAAAACTCATTTCCTGTTCCTATGCAGCCTTATCCTACTTTTCTACTAGGTAATACTTTTAAAATGAACAAAATAGAGACACAGTAGGATGTAGTATTTGACATCGATTGTACCTGCACAGCAGCAGTCGAACAATGTCTTCTGTTCGGGTACAGTGACAACGTTTGGCTAAGCCAACTTTAACTTACAGCACCTTGCCTTTCAGTTTCTCCTTATATAAGAATAATAACAATGCCAACAGTCAGGAAAAGCCATTTATATTTTCAATACTCAGAAACAACTTCAATTTCATTGTACAAGTGACTGTGCAAGGACAATAAAGACTATCTTATCTCAACAGAGGAGGTGCCAACTACACAAAATACCAACTTTTACATAATGTTGCCTCTAGTTCTGTCTGTCCTCGTGCTTTGGAGAGCTGAGTATCTCACTGTTAAGAACAGCTGCACTTTGGAGTTGATGACAAATAATGAAGTCAGTAGCAGTGTGCATTAGGAATAGAGTTCAGTGTTTAATAAACAGCATCTGTCTTCTTATCTCGCTCGCGACACATTAATGTTGACACGCTGACACTAACCTCTGTACTTCCCTGGCAAGCCCGGTTTGCTGTTGATTTCTGAGCACAGAATCCTGTGTCTCACATCTGCAGCTCATTTCAGGGCGGTGATTTTCAGGCTGCAGTGTCTGATGGGGGGAGTGTGGAGCGTAGCACTGGACCATCACAACATCCAGCTCTGTTTATCTCTGATCCTCAAACAAAAGCCTCCCAGTTCCTGTCTGCTTAGCGCCACAATCCACTCTTCCACTATGCTCTCCTCTTTCTCTTCCTCCACTCCTCTTTTACTGCCAAGACGTGATCCCCCTTCTGTTTGCAGTGTAATAAGGAAGATCTATTTCTCATAAGACTGAGAGAGCTGTGTATCCTGACAGATGAAGTAAATCAGCAGGGCCAGATTAATTAGCCACAAGCTGGAGCGCGACCACAGTTACAGGAGCTTGTTTTCTGTTTGCCCTTTTGGGCCTGAACACATGCTGACTGGGAAACACATTTTGTTGCTGTCTGGCTGTCTGGCTGTCTGATAATACCAGCATTTGGTTGACTAGTGATTTCTTTATCAATAGCACACCCTAGTGGCAAATGAATTGCACTGAGCTTATTGTCAGGCATACTGTGCTTTCCTCAGTCCACAGTGTTGATTTGAACTGAAGTTGGCAGAATTCCAGCTGAAAAGAACTGCGTAGTGAGCTTTGCAGACATTCAGACTTTAGAAAACATCTCCAATTAGATCCACCAACTTACATTTTATAATAAATTCGTAAAAGTCAAGTATACAGCACAGTCACATATCTGACACACACACACAGACTGTAACCTGCTGAGCCTTGGCAACTTCAAAATTTACTTGAGTTCTTAAATCTTTATTGATCCCAGAGAAGAAATTCCACTGCTGCAACAGCACAGGGATGAAAATAGGTTCTGATAAATCATCTCTGTGGATGATAACTGGGACAAGGAGCCTGTTGTTCTGAGTCTTTGGAGTTGCTGATGTTGAGCGTCAGGTGATTGCTGCTGTGCTGCGTTGTGATGAAGCTCTCTATCAGTCCTTTGTACTGCTTCTTGTCGTCTTTTAATGACTTTCAACAGCCAAGACTAAATAAGCAAAAAGTCCACCAATCACACTTTGATTCAAATAACCAGTTTGTTACTCATGGAAGACAAAAAATATATGCCTGAATTAAAAGTGATTCCAAATGACGTGTAGATAATTAAATACTGTATAACCAAGACCATCTTGTGACAGTCTACTTACTTTCCAAGACCTTTACGTTGCTATAATCAATCTTTTTATGTTAACAATGGATCAAGTATGTGATGTGAAAGGAGTGGTGATGAGCACACAGTTCCCCACAGCTCTACAGAGAATGTTTCAGCTCACTGTTTTGCTTTTACTGCCCTCCACTAAACTGGTTTGGTTCATTCTCACTGCATTCCTCAAAGTCGTCCTTCAGCAGCGGCAGCAGCAGCCAGCTGTTTCCAGGCTCTGATAAACCCACTGATCTCTACCTGCTCTGCACCAAACGGCGGAAAAACAAGCTGGTGAAGAATTTAGCTGCTAATGAAACACGTAGGCCTGTTTCCCTCAGGGGCTGGTGGAGAACAAAACACAGCTTAAAAAAAAGAGCATGAATAATGACTCCATCAGGTGGATACAAATAAAGGGCTTAGGGTGCTGCTCCTCAGACTTTACTGCAGTTTTTTTGCACAGTACGTTACTTTCTTGGACACTTCTGTATTGTTCAGACTTGGGTATTATATGTGTATCGCTAAGACAGCAATTACGCCATTATGTATGTAGTCATACGTATGCATTTTATGGCGTGTCTTACAGTGAAACCAAAGACAAATGTCCACGTTAGTAGAGACGATACATTTTTTTTTTTTTTTTTGGAATTGTAATCATGTTAGTAACCCTTTCCTAACATGTTTGTATTGTCAACTTTAAAGTGTTTTGCTTGCCCCCAAGTGGCCCAAAAAACAAAGCAAAATAATTTAATGCATCTTTATACATCATGTCATTCTGCGATGTGGGGAGGGGGGCTTTAATCTGTTAACTAAAATCAACTAAAATCCTGAGTTTTGAAAAATTACATATGGAGACAATATGTATAAGATTATCAGTACATTATAGAAGAGCAAAGGGAAATATTCTACTTAACCATATTCCATTTTACTTCAAAGTACTTGAACATGAAGCTGACTAAACATGAAAGTTCTAAGTGATATATTTTTTTAATTTCTGCATCATTACATGCATCATTTTGTATACATTTCCTTGTGGTTTAGAGTAGCATATTCATAATCCCTTATAGTTATGTTTGTCTGAACAACATGGATCATGTTTAAGATTAATGGACTTAAAGCTGAAGTAATATTACACATGTATCTTGCATTAGCAGCACAGCACTATCCAGAAGCTACGCCGTCAGGATGAAGTATCCATCATGTTCTGTTCCTGGATTGCATTTACAGAGAGCAGACAGACAGACAGACAGACGCCACCATGAGGACATACAGTCCAGCATTCATGTACTCAGGTGGCAGGGTATGAAAAAAACATGTTCATGACCTTTGTATGAAAGTCTGAGTCATGCAAAGACGTGAGGACAACAAACTCGTCAACAGTACAATTTATTCAATAAATACTAAACAAACATATTCATCAGTTTTATTTATCACCTTCAACAGATAAATTGTGTGCTTTTGAACATCAGAGCAGAATCTGACTTTATTCACTTTAATAAGACAATAATTAATCAAAGAGAATGGCCAGTTCTGTTTATGCTGACCAGCCAGCAGGAACGTTTCAAAACAAACCAACCAGTCATTTGTTCAACATTCCTATTATGGAACAAAGTCCATTTTTCATCTTAGATAAGTGGACATTCCCTGCATGCCTGCCCTCTTCTCATCTGCTTTTTTTTCCCCAAATCCCTTGTGCAGCCTTCAACTGCCTTGAAACCAATCATGTTTTGTACTGGTTATTTTAAGCCGTAAGTCGAAACCCCATCGGAATCAGGGTCAGATACTTTAACAAGTCTTAAAGGGAACGCTCCATGTGCACCAAGACTGTTTATAGGTTAAGATTATAATGAACCAGACGGCAGAATTTATACTTTGATTGAACAAAACAAGAGCTTGGCATATTTATGGAGTGAAGCAGACGGGCTCCATATTCAGGCCAGCATTGTGCAGCCAGGGCACGTTTAGGGAGAGAGCCGAATGAGTGGGGGAGGGGGGTGAATTAAGACATTTGGATGAGGGTCTGAAAACATGAACTATTGCTTTCCAATGCTTTGTAAAGACCTGACCTGTCAGGCAAACAGTAAACACATAGGTGCAGAAGTCCATGAGAGCTGACAGGTGGCCTCTTGCTTTTTAAAGCTCTGCCAGGTTACCTTTCCTGCTGGCAGATCCAGATAGAAGCAAAGGGTCTGGAAACTGTGAAATTAAAACACCCAAGAATCCTGAAGAGTGATGTCAGTAAACTGCACGTGCGTGGTGTTTTATGTTTTATACCAAAGGGCAAAGAGGGTAAGAAGGAAAAATGCCATTTGCTCACTGCTGTTTTGTTTATTTGGGATTTGGATTAATGGCTAGGACCATACCAGTGTTTGTATATGTTTTACCTCATTTACTACAGTGTGCAGCCGTGAACACACACTTTGCATTAGAACCGAATATTTTGAAAGTGCACCATAAGTGCTTTGTTGGGACAATATGTTCCCCTGACTTCAACTCACTGTGAAAAACAGTTTCCACAAATCAGTCTTCCTTGCCGGCCGGGGACATTGGACGCATGTCATTCTCCGGAACTCCCTAAATACCTTCATCATTGGCTCGACTTGTCGATTTTTGGATAAACTGGCAAAATTTAAGCCTAAAACCTTTATTTTTTTATGATCACTTGTGAAATACCAGGTTTTTAAGGGGCAAGCAAGGGGAAATTATGATGAGCATTTTTTACAATTTTTTGACACTGTCTGGACTAAACAATACAGCAGTCTGGCCTTTATGTGATAAGCTGTAGATTAGCTCTGGAAACATCTGTTAGCACAGAGCCAACCATATAAGCAACAGTGACCCCGTTTATTGTGATTTTTCATATCAAATTCTGGCCTAATGTAGCTTTAATACAAGCAAAGCCTGAGAAATCTGAATTACTTTACAAACAAAGTTAAATGTTAAAGACGGAATGTGACTTCCTACAAAGACATCACATCTCCAGCAGCTAAACTTTCACCTGCCAGTCAGAAAAAGGTGAAGCAGAAGAAGAAGGAAGAGAAACAGCAACTAAACTGTTAGATTTACTGAATGTCTTAGTGTGAGGAGAAACAGAGAGATTACAAATCACATCTGTGATCTGTAATATCAAACCTAAACTGAAAAAATTCTGTGTAGCCACAAATAAACTTCATCGCGTAATCTGCTACAACACAACTTATCCTCCAGCTTTCTGTTATTAAGGAGTAAATTATGTTCAGCTTCAGTCAACAAAATCATAAAGTGAGTGTCTGGGCTGATTCGACCTCCACGCATGCATAAAAGTTATGAAACTTCCAAAATGGGTCATGTCAACTTAGCTGAGAGCCAATAAAGCAAACTAAAGCACTTTATGGAATTCATAAACAACTTCCCGCAGCTCCTTCTAAAAATACAAGGACCTCAGTGAGTTCTCTGTAGGCAGATTTAGTGAAGCAGCAGACACAGTTATAAATAGGAAGCCATCACTGAAGCTTCAGCGTCTGTATCAAACAAAGGCCTTCGCCAGGCGCAGGCTGTGCATCACAGGAACCTGAGATGAAGCCAAGCGGCTTCTGGAGTGTGTCACTCTGAGTGCTGCGGTGACAACAAAACTGCTTGGTATTCCTCTGAATGTCAAATTCATATTTCACATTTTAACTGCAGCTTAGCATGTACAGCACACCTGCAGGTTTAGTGACATGCGTGCATTTGCAAATGCGGGATTCAATCCAGAAATCTTTACTTGACAAAAAGAAAAAAAAAAAAATGTTTCTTCCGCAGCCAAACACTCTGCAATTTGTCTTCTTCCCCTCCCTGAGCTCTGACAAGTTCTCCAGTTCAAATAATGAATAACCATCTCTCTAATATTAGAAGCATTCTGTTGTAGTGCAAGTTACGCTTATATAAATGGCAAACACTAAATGCTATTTAAGACTTTTATGGTTGCAGTTTATAATTCTGATTACAAAATGAAGCTCCCATTGGCAGCAACCAACCCTGCTTAAAAAAAAACAGAGGTGCTCATGTTTACCAAGTCACTGAGACAGTTTCTGGTGAAGGAAACCAAAGGGAGCAGCTTTGTCTGGAAGAAGCTGCTATTTAGATTTTAACTTTAGGATTCTTATCTGCTGTCAGCAGGTTAACCATCCATACCCTACCAGTATGCACAATGGTCATAAGACACAATTAGGCACTATGACTTTGCCGACAGCCGATGAAATCACAGGAAATGTGGACAAAACTGCTTTCCATTGCTCTCTGTAGTATGTGTTGAAAACACTGCTTTCTGTTAGGTAAAGTTAGTGATATTTCACGAGTGTGTTTTTGGCTCCCGAGATTGTGTCAGATTAGGCGATTAAACATCAGAAGTTGTCCGAGGAAGGTTTCACATCACAGGTCAGACCCCTGTCTATGATATTTCACCTTCTGTCACACAAGGCAGTAATTTTATAGTACGCTACAGACCGACATCCAAGATAATCATTAGCAAATGTAATTATAATCACATTTAAACTTAAAGTGTCATTATTATGACTTTTAGTGTAGTGTAGTGCAGTTCTGTGTGGAGTTTATCGACTCAACGTCAAACACTGTAGGCTTCTGTCGTCCAGGTCTTTAGAGTGAGGCCATTATGGCAGCGGTTCCCAAAATGTTAAAAAAAAAAAACACCCCAACATAGGAAACTGTTTTGTCCCTACAAGCAGCCAAACCTGCCAAACTATGAGCCAAACAGACAGACAGGAGTTTTTTTTTTTAGTGCTGCTAATCAAAAACTGCTTATTAGCCTGACAACCTAAAGTGTTGGCATTATAGTAATTCAGTAATTATGCTAGACTCTATAAACTAAATGAAATAATTTTATATTTGGGCAAATATAGCACTTAAAACAAATCCAGTAGAAGAGATGAGTTACTCCACTGTTCAACCTTGTATTAAGTCCTGAGGTGAAAGTGTTACTTTGAAAAGAGTCAAGTGAAAATACTGTGCTTGTAACCAAACTGTGTGTCTACTATTATCGTATCTACTGCGGTGGCACCTTTGCTGTGTTCTGCTCGGATTGCTGCAGCTCTCTCTGTGAGCACTGATCCAGCTCCTGCTCCAGGTGACACTCACTGATAGCTCAGGTAACTGATGATGAGTTTCGGTATATGCAGTTGACCTATGACCTTCAGAGCTCTGGTGCCCAACTTCTTCCTCACTGCCAACCTGCTGAGCTGCTGCAGACTCATAGGAGTGGCTATAGATAGAAAAAAAAGGCATATTTAAGTGTTCATGTAATGTAGCTTAAACTTGCCAGCTGCCTTCCAGACTGGATGTATGAGTGTAATTGGCAAATAAGCTGACCTATGGGTTTTGAAGTACTGTATGACCTCCAAACAGAATTATTGTTTTAATATAAATATGGTATTTTGGAAGAGCATATTTCTTGGTTCAAACTGTGCCCCACTTTCTAAATTTATCATCACCTTCTCATGCGCATCCAGTTACAGCAGCTAACCTACATGTGGCTAACTGGGTATATTAGCATCATAGAACAACAACAGGTGTCATCTGTCTTACTCTTCCTGGAAGTGAAACGTGATGCTTGCTTGCCATCTGCTGGTGCTACACTGACACTGTTATATAGGACTGTTGGGATAAAGGCGAGTCCACAAACTGTGTGATCTAAGGATTTTGTTCACACTGCCAGCCCAAATTTGCTTTTTGGTATATCTAGATTGTATACATATTGATTTTTAAAAAGGGTTGACAGCAAACAATAAATGAATCAATAAAAATGAAAGTCAGATCAAGAGGAGCTTAGCAGAATCCATGCTGCTTCTAAGTGTGGAGAACAGCTCAGAATAAATGTGTGCACTGACGACGAAACAAGTTGTCCAATTTACCAGCGCGACTGTTAAGAGGGCGAAACGACGGGTCCCGATTTCTCGATTCCGTGTTTGAAAGGTGCAACACCACCGTGCGTAGTTACGGACGCCTGTGGTCACGTTTTGTTTTCCATGCAGCCCTCACTTCTGTGAACTTACCCTCATAAAACCGCAGGCAGGCTGCGGACGGAGAGCCTGGCGTGGTGTAATCGACAGGTTTCCTGTCGTGATGGTCTCTGGCGTAGATGTTGGCCCCAAACTCCACCAGTACCTCTATCATTTCAGCTCGCATGTTTTTGGCAGCGTGGTGCAACGGAGTCTCATGTAGCCTGGCAGCATTCACTTTAGCACCTAAAAGGGAGGTTAATGAATGTCAGCGCTCGATGGATACGGCTGGTGATAGTCTATGTTTTATTATAGGAAACAAATCTCATGAAAAGATCAAAAACTACATATTGAGCCCATTTCTCACTACATTCTGACTTCCCTACCCTGTCTGCAGCTCTCAACTCCAAGTCCACTGGTTCCTACTGAACATGTTCATCTTTAAAACCAGTTCACAAATATCTATTTTCATTTTTACAAAAGCCTCAATAAATTCCCAACAGCTGGTCACTGAGGTTTTTTATCAAACATTAAGGAAACAATAGAAAATAGAGCATTTGTTAGTGACCAGAATGTAAATTTGTGTGGTTTTAAGTATTTCTGGTATCAAAAACACTTCTGTTTGGCATTTGGCACTTGGCTTACCTGCATTGAGCAGCACTTTAACGCAGTCTGTGTTATCGTTAGCACAGGCCACATGCAGCGGGGTCCCGTAGTAAAGGTCGTACGCCTCCAAACAAGCATCCATGGCAATTAGGAGCTTCACACAGTCTGCATTTCCTGAAAAATGACAACAAAAAAACATTGCAGCAATATATATATATGTGTCAAGTGGGTAACTCAACTTCACTGAAGCTAACAGACATGTGAAATAAGCTGAAGCCCTCACCTCCCATGCAGGCCTCATGCAGGGGCGAAGCAGTGCGGGAGGTGAGGGCAGGGTTGGCCTTGGCGCCATGATCCAGCAAGAGCCTCACACACTCTAAGCTACCAACCGAACAGGCATCACACAGCGGGGTGCTCCCGTCTACGTTCCTCGCATCCACCTGAGATGCATCACATGACATTGGATTATATACTGAAGTGCACTCAATTTGTCTAATAACTGGCTGACTCTTTTCTACGTCTATTCCCTACATATTCTTTTGTTTTATTTTTTTCTGTTTACAATACAATAAGAGCATCATGGAGCTGAACTTAATGCTTAAATATCTCTACTTTATTTTGCACTACATTACACTGTTTACTGTTGTATACTTTTTTTTATATTGCCTTGCATATATATTTTATATGTGCCACTTTTTATTTTGCTATTTTTTAACAGTTTGTTTAGCTTGTTGTGTGTATTGCTGCTGCTGCACTACTCAATAAAGTACATCTATCTATCTATCTATCTAGCTGCATTAAATGTACGAAACGTATGGGATATTTCCAGGTTAACTGTATGCATATATAGACAGATAGATAGATCCATAGATAGATATCAAAAGCTAGCTGTTTCCTACAAAAGTCATTTATGATATGGGAGACAGGCATGAGACAGTCTCGCTGACTCACCTGGGCTCCAGCGTCCAGCAGCAGGCGGACGCACTCGGCCTGTCCGCGGAGGCAGGCCTCATGCAGGGGTGTGATGGAGTCCACCGCCACCACATTGACCGAAGCACCGCCCCGGATGAGGTGTTGCAGCTGGGAGGCCTGGCCGAGGGACGCTGCCTTGTGCACCTCTGTTCTCTCTGCCCAGCAGCCTGCAGGGGGATCACGTCACAGCAGAACACACTGTATGTGCACAGTAGATAACGCGACGTGTAATTGTCTTGTTAAATGTAAACTATTAAAAAAAAGTATGAAGGTTGCTATATAAATAATATGTGTATCTTAAGTTGTTATAAGCAATATATTTTGTCAGCACCACATATCTCAAGTGACATCTTTTCATTTGTGGAGGTTAAATATCTCTTTGTCAAAACTAACGTCATTAGAAACCTTCTGTAGTAACACAAATATAAGAGTGTTAGATAAGCTAAAGCTATAATGGGAGTCAACAATTCATATAATACACATGTTGGCACAGTGAAACATGCCGGGGCTGCCGCTTGCTAGCTTATGGTTAGCTTATTAGCTTGGCTGCTAACAGTGAGGACAAACCGACGTCCAACTGGGTCAAGATGAACATACGACTGTCTCACAGGTCATGCTGTCTTCACCTCGCACTCACCGATATCTCCGAAGAAATATGGCCGAGCATTTTCAATTTCCATCCTTTGTCGGTTTCCTCCGCGCCGTAGGAACTACGTTAACGGAGAAATAGCGACACGAGATGTTTGTAAACAGCCGCGTTCCGGTCATGTTTACATACGGCAGGAGCCACGTGACATACCTGAAAACCGAAGCGCATGCTGGGACTTGTAGTGTTTATGTCAAATAAGCTATTTCATGATCTGTAAAGAACGCAATAAATATTTATTCTACGTCAGGATACATGCGCTAGATGATTCACAGCATTACATGATAATACATACATGAATGTTGACATCAACTTGGAATCACAATGAGTCTCCTGATTCAAGAAATATGGTGGATAATCAAATCATATTTTTTAAATTACAAGCACATATGTTGTCCATAATGGTTCTTTTTAAGATATGTTATAGATCCATTCATGTATCACTCTAGTGATGTGGGATGATCACAGTACTGGAGGTAGCTGTGGATGCGGCGGGATATGTCCAGCTGATCTATGACCTGTGAGGCTCTGGTACCAAGCATCATCCTCACTGCAATCCTGCAAAGCTGCTGCAGGCTCAGAGGATTACCTGTCAAGAGGAACAAGTTTTCATAAGCAAAGTTATCATGAATTGAAAGCAAGACTGAGAAAGGAAAAAGACTGCTGATAGCTCTTACTTTCATAAAACGTGAGACAGGTGTAAGCAGGAGACACAGGTGTTGTGTAGTCTACGGCCTTTCTTCCCAGGTTATCACTGGCATACACGTTGGCTCCAAACTCCACCAACAGCTCGATCATGTCCACCATGTTGACTCGTGCTGCGTGGTGTAAAGCTGTCTCGTGGAACTTAACTGAATTCACATTGGCACCTGTAGAAAGTTGAGATGAACTTAAGCTTAAGATTTAAAATGATCATGTCATTTGTACACAGAGAATGATTTACGATTCATATGTTGCAATTTGCAAACTTAGCCGTAACACTACATCTATAAAGATTTGCAGGCTGAAATTGTAACCTTCACTTGTCACTGCTGTCTGCCCATCTTTGACGACTTCACCGAGATATTTTTAATCCCTTGATGATTCTTGGTCGATCTGAATCATCAAATTAAAAGAGACAGCCTGGACAGCCTGTTGCACCAGCTGAGCATTTATTAGCAAACTCAACACTCAGTGCTATCAGAGGCAGAGGCAGGGTGGATGATTTCTTCACCCTCCCAGGAAAAAAAACATCACTCACCACAGAGGAAAGTGAGATGAGGGGTGTTTAGTTAGTCGTAATCTGCAACCTCACCACTAGATGCCGCTAATTGCCCCTGGCCCTTTAAGTTAAAGATGCCTTGTGGAGTTTTCTTGTAAAAAAAAAAAAACAACAGTAATATTTACATTCACCAAAACAGAAAACCTGATGTTTTGCTGTAGTATATCTTAGCACATTACAGGCACGGGCGATCAGTGGAATAATGTTAAGATAATTGTGGGCAATATTGTGTCTTGTGCCACTAATATGAGAGTGCACAACATAAAAAAAAAAGTAAAAATGTAAAATATAAAACAGTCGCAGAGTTCCATTAGATCCACAGGAAACTTTTTAATATGTTGACCATAAGGACAACACAATCACAGAGAGTGATGTTTCATCTGGTGTATCGTTCAAGTAAAACGGGACAAAAACACACTGACTGACTGAAAGGACACTGTCAACATCGAGTGGACCTCCATCAGGAAGAAGCGGTCTGTGTCTGAGGCAGTGTCAGGTGTCGCCCACTCTGCCCTCACTCACCTGGAGAGCAGGGATTCCTATGTCAGTCTGCTTCCCCTGGACTTTAGTTCTGCCTTTAACACTATCATTCACACACAGATGTGTCCTGAGTCCCCTGCAAGGTACCTGAGCAATCACATAGTGAAGTCTGCAGGTGACACAGCTCTGGTTGGACCTCCACAGAGGAGGTGTAGTTTCAAATTATGTCAAAGCTTTAGAATTACTCTCCTACTACTCTCAAACTATAAGCTACTTTTGAGCTTATAGTTTGAGCTGCAACAGCACGCAGGTCTCTCCTCTGGATGTAGTAAAAGCAGATTGTGAGAAATGCAGGAAACCAATAAGAAAAGTAGAATTAAAGGAGGTAAGCTGGAAGGGAGAGGGTAAAACTTAAAAACAACACTTACACTGCAACACAATACAGATATCTTTCATGTTATTTTCACACTTTCTGACCTGCACTAAGCACCTCCTTGACACAGTCCACGTGTCCTTTAGCACATGCGATGTGGAGGGGTGGACCAAAGTGGACGTCATACGCCTCCAGCTGGGCGCCGCTGGCTATCATCAACTTCACTACTTCAACATTACCTGAGAGGAACGTGAATTTTTAATTAGACCGAAGACGTCTGATGGGTTACGGCTGGTCGAAGCCTGTCTCACTGGGGCTGAGGGGTTTACCTTGTATGCAGGCCTCGTGGAGCGGCGAGGCGGTGAGAGCTGTGAGCGATGGATTAACTTTGGCCCCGTACTCCAAAAGCAGCTTGGCACACTCCAGGCTGCCAGAAGCACAGGCGTGACACAGAGGAGTGCTGCCGTGAATGGTCCGCACATCCACCTGGAAGAACCAGAGAAACAATTCCCTTTTTTTTTTCTCCACACAACTTTAGATAATGGCCAAGATTTTAGTGGCCCATTTTATACTTACTATGAATTATCACAGTGTGAAAAGTAGATATAATACTAACTATAACAATGACCTGTATGTGTCCCAATTTATTTAAGTGTTTTATTTCTTCAGGGTTGGTGTTCCATAGCTGAATGGCAGGACCATGGAGGTGTATCCCACCTGGGCTCCAGCCTCCAGCAGCAGCCGGGCACAGACAGGATGCGCCTTTATGCAGGCTTCATGTAGGGGAGTGATGTTGTCCACTGTCACCATGTTGACTGATGCTCCACTTTCTATCAGCTGTTTTAGTTGTAGAGCCCTGCCATGGGACGCTGCTTCATGCAGGGCAGTCCGGTCTGCCCAGAAACCTTACACAGACAGGTAAACAATACTTTCACAATATATGGATAGAGTGCAGGCTTCCCTTGATTTTTCTGTTTGTTTGTAGTGCACAAGTCTCACAAGTTATTAAGTTATATATATATGACACTGTTTACTACTGTATATAGTTTTAGGTTTTTATACACGACACAAAAAAAGTGCCAGAGTCACGAGCAGGGCACGAACACGAGTTAATACGATTAGGCGTCAGCAAATCTACTGCCACTCGTACGGCATTCTTAAAGCAGCTGACATTTCCTGTGTGTGTGTGTGTGTGTGTGTGTACGCTTTGTGAAAAAACGATCAGCGGTGCTCACCGATGTCGCAAAGAAACGAACGGCGCGCGGCTGTCACCTCCATGTTTCCCCGGTAAACACTTCGCGCAGGGCTGTAGCTGAGGCACTCTCAGCTGACGTTGCTGGTACCGAACTGAGAGCAAGGCAGCAAGGAATTATGGGAGTCGTAGTTCGCAAGCTTGAGGCTTCCTGCGCTGCTGCTCACGTCTGTTTTAAAAGGACAACTCCATTCTGTGCAAATACACAACACAGGAATACACAGAATATTACACAGCTATGTGTAAGTATTACGTTTCAGGGCTTTTCGTGTCCTATTATTCACCTGTGATGAGCTATCAGGAGTCAGATATAAAAAACATTTAAGTCCTTTCAGATCTTTCAGCATCTTCAGTTCAGCTGTTCTGTTGGTAGGTTGACACCACTGTGTCTCAGTAATACAGGTAGAAATCACACATTTTTTTAGCTGTCTAAATAAATGAAGTCCATGTCCTCAGGTACCTCAAAGTGCGAATGAAAGGTTTGTTATGAACGTGATAATTCTGTCAAGTGTACAACAGTAAGTCTGTGACTAAGAACTTGAATACCGTAACACTACTCTGAAAGTGCTTTCTTTACTGTTATGGTTGTAGGCCACTACACTCATATGATTTTAAATAAATAACCAGTTATTTTGTTGAAATCAGTCTAAAGTTCAGGAATGATTCAGCTTAAGCCTCAACATAAATAAAAAGCCTCTGTGAGCAGCAGAAATCTAGAGGTGTGTTTCTTCCTGATGCAAACATTCACCAGGTGGTCACTTCACACAAACACTTAAAATAAAGAGAAGAAAAAAAAAGTCAAACACAGCTTTGGTTTTTGACAAAGATGTTTTTACTTTGCAGTACAGAAATCATTTGAGCCCAAGGTGGGTTGTTTTTATTGTTTGTTTGTTTTTTTTTTTAAGTTGCTCACAACGGAGGATATAACGGGGCTCTCGTCAATTCAATACTGCTGCAGTACACATTTGGTCCTTCTTAAGCAATTACAGTCAACCACACCTCCCATTAATCTGCTGTTAATGCTCGGATCAGCCATCACTTTGCATAATACAGGAACTAATATATCTCCTCTGATGCATTATAGTAAATCAAGCTGTTGAAAACAGGTTCAGGTGGTTTATGCTGGACTACAGTCACCCATGTGGCTTGGCTTACAGTATGTCTGGCTGTGCTGGAGATTAGACAAAAAAAGGGGTTTAAAAAAAAAAAAAAAATCAAACCCACGCACCACTTTTACCACTTTAATTTCACAAAATAATAAATGACAATATAATCTGACAGCTGAGTGGCCACTTGTATGTGCTGTTGTTGGGTCTGATCATCCTTGAGTAACATTCAGCTACTCACATGACGAACCGAGCCAAGCCACCGCTCACTCACGCTGACATGAAAAAAAATACCTGCAGAGACCAAATAGCTGATGTAGAAATATTATATATCTGCAATAACACCTTTTATACAACAACACAAAGACTGGACACCCCCACCCTCGATGCACACCACTCTGTAAGATACTGCTGATTATGACTTATCATTTGGCATCTTTGGACTATGCATCATGTTTACATGATGCAGCAGAAGAATGTAGGGTTCTGTATTTTAGGCATAACCATTGTTTAGTGCAACAACCATCTGTATGCATTCTGTAAAAGCACAGCTCCCTCCCTGAACCCTATCCAACAATACTATATCATATCTCTCTATATATGGTGATCTTCCTCTATGGGCAAACCGGATACCTGGATAATCAGCTGGCCCACTGGTGTGTACGTTTTTGTGTAGGTTTTCTATTTTAAGATTTCAGTTATCGGCAGCGTTGTCTTTGATAATCAGGAGTGTTGTGGCGGGTGTTGCTTCTACTCTGCGGCGTCGCCGAAGATGTCCTGCTTCTTGCGCTCCATCTCGGCAAAGTCAAAGTCTGAGCCCGTCATCCTCCGGTAGATGTCCTTGATGTCATCACAGGTGGTCTCGAAGTGAGTTGTGGCGTCATATGAACGAGAGATGAAAATCTAGGAGGAGGAGGAAAATGAGATGAATTAACAGCTAAAGAAGCCTTTTAACTATTCCTTCAGTGCACACAGAGATAAAAAGTCCAGGTCAGATATCTTAGTTTTAATTCTTAAACGATGTCAATAACAGAAAAATACAATAAGTTCACATAAACACAGTAATTATACTAAAGAAACACACCACAGAAGTGTCTCCTATTCAGGACATTTTGCTGACATTCATTTTCCTGTTTATACAACATAACAAAAAAGCTCAGTGGTCATTAAAATATTGAGATGTGCTTAAAGTATAAAAGAGATTCTGTTACTTCCCACACATTAGCATACAGGGCTGGAAGATGCCATGGACAAGAGGTGAACTAGAGACTGTAAACCTTACAAACTTAAAAATATCCAGAGGGCACACAGTTGCATATCTTTCTGCAACAAACCAAGCGGGTGCAAAGATACTGGCTCAGACTGCATGTTTACCAGGTAACAGTTGAAGGACATCTTATGTTCTCACAGGGTCACTGCTGAAATAATGTGTCCTGGCCAAACTCTTGAGCAAGTATACAGTATAATATGTTCACTGTGTTGCCTCAATTGTCTCAAACAACTTCTAAGTCTGCTCACTAAAGTGAAGTGAAAGGAAGTAAATGTCTGCTCCAATTGCAGAAAAAAAAGAAGGCCCCGAAAAACAGGCAGTTATGTCAAGCACACCTGATTTGCTGTAAATATGTGGAAACTGTGAAACAACAGGGATAGGGTCCTTTGTGTTCCATCCTAACCCACTGAACATACCTGGCTGTCAGTGCCCATGTCAGTGGGTGCATACTGGTCACTGATGCTGACAAACTTCTGCTCGATGGGCTCCAGGAGGTCCAGGGCGGGCTTGATCTCCTTTTCAGGGTCGCTTGTCTCCACCGTGGTGCTGGCGATGGCGATATATTTACCCTGCGCTGCCACGTTGTGAGCAAAGGAGATCATACAAACGTAGATGTCTAGAAACAGAAAAAGTAAAGTTAAAGTGCGTTTTTTTGCCTGTGGGTACGTTAAAGATCAGTATTTAATGTTACCTGTCTAACTGGTGGTTAGATATTAAGAATGTTCCTTTAGTTTGGTTCAGAATTAGTGCCTCTGCACACCAATCAACCCGCAGTTTACAACCATGTCTATCCAGACTCATATCATATTATGTAGGGGAATGAGAGAGAGCTTCAGCGGCTGAAGCACAATATGATCCAAACCAATGAGCTTGTGGAGGATTACAATGCTTCAAAAATTGATGTTTTTTCTCTTAACTCCTATCAGCAACAGAACCTTTATAACTTAAACAGAGCGTTCAGTTATGATACCAACATTATCTCCTCTTCTTCCAGATGCATTTTATTTAAGATGACAAAGAAACGAAAACACAGTAAATTCTAAGTCATCTGCTCATTTCCTGTAGGCACTCACCGTGCTTCCTGTTGACCTGATTCTGGGGTATGATGATCTGGCAAGAGTTGACATCACCAGTGTTGGCGATGGGGTGACTCAAGACGCAGATGGCTCTGATCACCTGGCCCACTTTGGTGGAGCGATCCATTGCATAGCTGGGATCGCAGATCAGCTGCTTGCACCTGGCAATCTATGACAGGGAAACGTAGCAAATTTATAAAAAAAATTGTGCTTAGTTTTGGAGAGTTTTTGACAAATGTACCACTTCAACTTCACGTCAGATTCTCACTTCCTATAAAATATAAATAGCTTCCTATAAAATATATTGTGGCATGCATTTTTAGTTTATGGATTGTTAAATATGTGTGCGCACACAATCTGATGTGCACAGACCAGATTACATTTGTGTGCAGAGTTTTGAGTTCCACACACTGGAAAGCTGATGGGAAAACTGGGACGTTATTCTACACAGGACAGCACAGTCTGTCACCCCTCAATTAGAACACATACATTTACCAGCTATAGATTCTATAAATTTGTCTCTATACCTACTACAGTTTAAATAAGCTACTCCTAGGTGGTGAAACTGATGTTCTACTGGGAAAACAGCCAGTCCAGGTGAAAAGGAACATCCCTGTGGTTCATCCTCTGAAAGGAGTGCAACAACTCATTTAAGAAAAACGTGTACACTTTGCATTATGAATATAGTTGTAACCTCAATATTTGAGATCAGTTAAAGGTCTGTGGGTAAAATATTAATATTTGTTCAGGTCTGATTTGTGCAACTGATTTGTAAAACTGCTTGGTATTTGTGTATGGATTGGAAGAGTCTAATCAGTCTAATGACTCTACAACTACTGCATAGTATTATACAGGATTATGGTATTAAATGTTGTGTCTCACATATTAAATAACTTGTCTGGCAAAAATGTAATTTAATGTTGAATCAAATATTCATCCGCATACCCACAGCTCTGTGTGTAAACTCCTCTATGTGCACAGAGTTACTCCTTACACATTTCTAGCAAATTGTTACAGATGGACCTGCTTGTCTCCAATATTTCCCACATGGACGCATCTCAGACAACAAAACATGCTGGAATTCCCAGTAACACCTGTGATTTTTTATCAATTGTTTGCGCTGAAAGTTAGCTCTGATTATAACAGCAAAACACTACCATCTCAGTACAAACGCCGCTAGTTTAAGTCTGATATTATACACAATGTGTCACTGGACTTCACAAGCCACCAGAAATCCAAACACATGAGAACAAAATGCTCACCTCTCCTTCAGACTTGACTCCCACCACCTTCCCTTTCTCTATCACAATCTCCTCTATGGGTTTGTTCAACATATACGTCCCACCATAGATGGCACTCAGCCTGGAAGAGAAACACAACGTTACCATGTTATGATTTAAGCCAAGTGATTCGTGTTGAACTATATGAAAGCAGACAACTAACAGGAAAGGAAGAAATTTCTGTATGTCCTTTGATTTTCTCAACGACCATTGATTTGAACGACTTCACACTTGGCGAGCACATTTGCTAAGAAATCTTTCTTTCATAAATATTGCAAAATTGTTGTGAATAAATATTGGGAATAATTGTGAAACTTCTGCAGAAATTTTCAGAAGCTACGTCAAGCGTTCAAAAGGTCCTTTTGCAAACGCTGTTTACTTTGAAAGTTCATTACATTGTATGCTGCAGCACAAAGATATAACAAATATTACACATAAGTGCCTTAAAGGAACCGTGTCCTACCTGGCAAACCCTTGAGGCAGCTCTCCCAAGCCGTACAGTGGATAGAGGTATGGGCTTTTGCCATATCTGGCCAGAGACTCGCTGTAAAGCTTTATCCTGTTTATTGTTTCAATGCAAGGTTGATCCAGGTAACTGAGGAAAGAGATATGGAGACTATTTAAAACTCAACTGTACAAATGAAGAAGGATGGGGACATGACATCACAACTGCATGCAAGTATTCAGAAAAATAACATTTATTCTACAATTAGAAAGACCACTGACTCGTCTGTGCGGTAGAGGGCGAGAGAGTGGCCAGTGAAGTCCAAGACGTCCTGGCCCAAGCTAAACTTTTTGAAAACGTCCCTCATAGTCGTCTTGTTGGGGTCGACGTCTTCCATGGTTTTGGGGTCTTTCTCGTCAAAGTTGGCGATGAAGCTCAGGAACTTTTTGAAGCGCCGTTTCTCAAACAAGCCCATCAAACCTTTAGGAGAGCGAGAGTTTAGGCTCTGAGTGGACCCAGGTCAAAATGCAAGCTTTACATCAACACGCATCCAGCAGCTGATAGTGTGAATGTTTAGAGTCAAACCACATTGCAAATTAAAAATAAAGATTAAAGAGAAAAAGATTTTGTTTTTCTTTCAGTTCATCAGTATAAAGACAGAAATGCAGAAAATGAATCAAAAACATTTCCCTGATGGCTTCTAGATGTCCTTACTAGATGCCAGAGCCTCAGTCTCCGTGGAGGGGACTTTATAGATTTTGCCCCCCTTGTACACAAAGCTGCCCTCAACCACTTTGAAATCCAGGTAGCGAGTGACTTCTGTGATCAGCAGCATGCGGACCAGCTGGCCTGAGAGAAGGAGAGGCAAACATCAGCGTCACTTAAAATAAGGTTACTAACTGTACACATATAAACATTTATGAAATATTAACATGAGCATACAGAGCTAATATGCTAAAGCTCACAGCTCTAATTGGAAACACAAGTCAATCAATACATAAACATATCGCAAATATTTGTTTCAAAAGGTTTAAGTCACAAGCTAAAGCAGCACATGATAAGCAAGTGATTTAAGTATACCGTTGGCCATGAGGAATTTAGGGATGAGGTCCACGTTCCAATCCCGGCCTTTTCCCATTGACTCAGGGGGTTTGCCAGGAAGGTTGAAGCGCTTGTAGAGCTATAAGGGGGACACAGAAGCAAACTTGAATCAAGACACAGCCATTTCAGGCATTTAACAAATGTCTTGTTGCACTTATTCCCAGGCTGGGATGAGAAAGTGGCCGCCCTAGTGAGAGAGGTAATGATAAAGCACAGGCAGTTTTTACTACAAGACTTTTGGCATGTTTGAACAGTGGATAATGTAGAGCAAAGATTCCCAAAATCAGAGCTGCAGACTGCTGCTATTCCTTGGAAACACGTTTAACTGGGCCAAGTGCGAGGAACAGGCAAGAACCAAACAATACTGATTTGTTTAAACAATAATGATGTAACTTTACAGGCATTACAGACTCATTTTCTGTAATTCATCATGACTCACACCCTTAACAACAAGAGTTACTGATTTTTATGTAAAGTAGGTCACGTAGGTTAAATAAATATTTTGTTTATGGTTTATTTGTCACAGTTCCACATAGTGTGAATTCTTGCTTCCTAACGTCTACATTTTTAACTAGTTTAACCTCCCCAGTGTGACACAGGTGAACAAGGAGGGTCACAGGAATGTGAACTTACATCTTCAAGAGGTGTGATGGAGGCACTCTCAGCTCCGTAGTAGGCGTTGCGGTCCATGTGCAGAACCTTCTTCCCCTTCACTGACATGATGCCTGATAAAATGCATTCCTGTTGGGAGAAACCAAAACAGAAGAGAGATTAAACCCGAGATCAACAGGATACTGGGAAACTCCAAACATTGCAAGCTGTTTTTCAGCAGTTTCCCAAAATACTGTCTCTGCTGAACTCAGCTTGTATCTACATGCATACAGTCATTTAAGTATTATATTAAAAATGAGACAGATGCTTTCCATGGTCTGTGTTTTGTTCCCAAGCTTCAATACTTCAAACCCTTCTGTCACACCATCCACTTTCATTGCACAAGAGGAATCACTCAGTGCTGCCACCATTTTCATACAAATGGATGGATGTGGTCTCTGTCTGGCATGTCTATGGCTTTTCATTCTCTGATCTGTGGGGATAAATTCTTTTGGCTGCATGCTGGGTCTAGCTAGAACAGAGCGGATGAGCAACTACTGCCCTAACGATACAGGATTAGGGATGTCACTTGCAGTTCATTTTGCCTTGAACAGCCTGATACCCAGTAACCATTAATTAAAAGGCTGATTGTTTTTTAAAGGGGGGGTTTACTGAAAAACTAGTTGCTGAAATGTGCCAGACAGAGAGTGAGGAGCACACTGGGTTGCATCTCCCAGTCACCACTGATGAAGTAACAAGTAGTTGTGTTATAGCTTTTGTTTGTTACAGCTGTCCAACAGCTGTTGGTCAGAGCAAGCTTGCCTGTTTGCCTGTTTGGTCTCTGTAGCTTTCACTGGCATAACATACTCGGAACAGAGGTGCTGGACTACTACTTTGAATCCCTTGTCCTCTACCACGCTGACTAGCAGCAACGTGATCTTTGTGTTAGTAGTAGCAGTGTAGTAGTAGTATTAGTAGTGCTAGTACTACACTGAAGAGTAACATTACAGAATTTACATTTTACTTCATTGCCTTTCATTTCCACACCAAGCTTCATAAGGCATGCTTCTTCTTTTTTTAACCTCAGACTGCTAGCTGATGGAATGTGCGTGCATGCAAATTGGTCTATGGAACATAGAGCATAATCAGTCAAATATAATCTCAGTAGTTAACATATTAACGATTAAATGTTGACATCCTTAAAGGCTTAATGACTGCCACTCTGTCTATAGCTTCTAGTTCACCATCATCATATGTGATTGGACTGTTTGAGCTTCAAATATATTACAGCAACTGTATTAACATTCTTTTCGTCACTTTATACTACAGAGTGGCAGATGGACTAAGCTTGTATGAAACAATTATTTAATTTGACAAAATGACCAGACAGATCCCAAGAATTCACTTATGATAAACCCAGTTCTAACTTAATGTCTGACATGCTTCTGAGCAGTGTGAGACAGAAACTGAGAGAAAGTGGAACTTACTCTACAACAAGTTTTACTACTGAGCGACAGCCACCTTGCACTGTGGATCTACATGGGCCAACTGGTTTGTCATGGTTAAAAAACAGCAATGCATCAAAAATTTCACTGGGTGACGAGAACTGCGTTCCTGTTGTGGAAGGACAGTGAAACCAAAAGGAAGTGGACACTTTGTTTTTTTTCCCATCAGACCAAAAAATGCTGCAATATATTAATTATATTAAGGTAAATGAGGCTCACTCCTAAGTCTTAACATAACACAGCACACCGACAGCTGCCACTTTTTATTTTGCTATTTTAATATTTTGTTTAGCTTGTTGTGTGTATTGCTGTTGCTGCACTGCAATTTCCCAGCCTGGGATCAATAAAGTATACCCATCTATCTATCTATCTAAGTCTTCAAATGGCTTGTTTTGTCGGGCCAACAGTCCAAACCAAAAGATAATGACATTGATTTAAAACAAAAGAAGCAATCCAAAAACCAATGAGAGAATGGATCAAAGTTTTACGTCAAAACATGATTTAGACAATCAATTTTGATGAAACAAACAATTTGCTGGTGGGACTACACATATTGCTGCTATCAAAGCCAAATGCCCATTAGCTGTAAAACTTCTATTTCTTCCGTGAAAACAATTCAATTCAGTTTAATTATATAGCGCCAATTCACAACAAAAGTTATCCCATGACACTTTTCAATTAGAGCGGGTCTAGACCAAACTCTTTAATTAAAACAGTGGCGGAGATATTGTCTGAAAACACAATGCTTACTGGTCATGTAGTAAGCCTTAATTTGAATATAAACTATACCTCAGATGGCCCCTTCATAAACTCAGTGACATAACTACTTCTCTACATCCTGAAATATCCAAATTAGCATCTTCCATAAGCGCACTCCCAAAATAACATGCCCCAGTGAAATCTGATCATGTCTATTTGTGAATGTCTGGGTTTCATCTACTGTATGGTCTCTCAATGCCACTGATTTGAAGGACATACCATCATTGTACAGATAAATTTCTGACAAATACAGAGCAGCTCTCAATAGTCACCCTTTAGGTGGCATGTGTCAGCATGACCTGCTGTCGCTTTTACAAATGCAGGCTTTCACACAAGCTGGAGGCAGCCTAGTCATCACTGCTTCTGCCAGAGGGTATTGGCCATGCTGACAGAGAGGAAAACAGACTGATCCAGTGTATGGTCAGGCAGAAAATAAAGGATGAAACATCAGGACCAGAGGCAAAGTCCCAGATCAATTTTTAACAAGTAAGGACCATAAAAATCAGAAAGAGGGCGAGAGGCCAGGCAGCAAAGTCCAACACAAGAGACAAGAGCTGGATGAGTGTCTGCAGTTCAAAAAAAAAATCACGACAGAACATCCCAGTCGGAGCATGACAACAATAACTATGGTTTTACCACACTGGAAATTACAATTATAATACACTTTCAAGAGTTTCAAGCCAGACTTACCAAACTTAAATCATACTTAAATTCACTAGGCTCAGTTGTTGGGCTCATTGTAAGATGATCTGCTGTTGTACATTAATAGATAATTAAAATAATTACATATGAAGAATATATGACATAAAACTGCAGTTTACTGTATGGCACATCTACTTCATTGCACTCCTATCTTAGCAACACAGAAGATTAAAGTTCTACATTCAAAACATGTGATGAACTTATAAAGTTAGACAGGAATGTGCTGGCTCAAGGGGAATTTTGATTTTTATCGCTATAATAATGCAGATCCTTAGACTGTGCTTTTAGTGATTGTTTGGCCAACACTTAACTGGCAATGGCTGAAACTTCTACGCACGGTGACATTCATTACATTGTGAGTGAAGGCAAGCATTGTTTTCATTTCCTTTAATTTAACACCACTTCCTCTTTAAATAGCCACAAGGCTCACAGCAACTGTACACTTCTTAGACAATGCACATGTAATCTGGCACAGTGAAAATAATTAGCAATACTAACTTTTAATTATTGTTAATCAAAGAGTAATTTGCCATTTTTTTGTTGACTGTATGGTATATAACATGTGAGCCAACCTTGATATCTTGAAAAGCTCTGATTAACCCTCAGTCAAAACCCCCCAAAATATTCATTTTTTTGTGACATAAAATAAACAGGTGTTACGAAAACTGCCTTCACAATTGAGTAATAATAGTGTTCTTTACTGCTAATTGCTTTTGCTTTTAATGAAAAACATTCACTTTTGATATATTATTATTTCACTGTAATACCTATAGTTCGTAGAAAGGAAGTAAAATGTTTGTCCACAACTGACATCTTCCCCACTACCACAGGATTTGTAAAACCATCACTGTAGTCTCTGTATATTCCTGAAACAAAAGCCTCAACCACTGAAATGCTTCCCTATTCACTTGTTTCATCTTCAGACACCAAGCTGCTTACTGCAATCACTAAGTGTATCATTATTCGAACCCAAACCATACAGCATTTATGTACAGTTTGATATTTTGCACCAAGCCACTCCTTTCGTGTGTCATTAGTAGTGGACAGATGGGAAACCTCATCCCCCAAACACTTAGCCCATCAAAAATTCCAAGGCGGGTTACAAAGGCCAAAATACATTCAGTAAAGGATTAATTCATCTCATATCTTAGAAATTACATATAAACGTGACATTGGTTAAAAGACGGGAAAAAATTGGAAGGAATTATCAAATGATACGATCTAATGCGAGTAAATGCAATTTACACTTGGTAAGTCCGTACCGCACTTTATACCATTCTGATTTCAGGACAATTAGCAATCTGCTGACATGGCCATGGTAGTGTAAGTGTATAACATATAAAGGAAAGGCCGCACGGTATGAGGAAGTGAAGTCACTGATTTGCATAACAGAACTAAAATCATATGAAACTACGCTGTACAACAGTCTGCAGCACTTTTTAGGCTCTCCAGCTCTGCTTTAACAGAGCTTGTAGTGTACTTTCGGTTCCTCAGTCTTGGTGGAACCACACCCAAATGTGAGCTAAGCCAGCCCCCTTTCTGCTGCGTTCTGCTTGTGCCCTGCTGCCTCGGCCTGCAGCAAAACACTTTGTAAGTCAGTGTTTGTTCATAAAGAAATAGCATGCACAGAAACTTAACTAGGCTTGTTGAGCTGCAGACAATATCTCAATATTATATGGAGATAATGCTCTCCATATTAAGAACAGCCCAGAAAGTACAATGAATTTAACTCCTTGACGATGACAGGAAGCTGCCCATCGGTCATCAACAGCACTCATCACGGTACTTCCATGTCACGCTTCAGCCTCGTAAAACTGACAGCAAGTCAGAAGGCCTGTCAGGAGTATGCTTTTGTCTGTCGGGCCGTGGAATGGTTAACGCTGACAAAGTTTCTTTCCGGGTAAACAACCCCTACACATAAGGGAATTGCCCATAAATTGCCATCTGACGTTATGCTAGATCAACTTTTTTGGTGTTGTAGAATGAAGTTCAAGCGAAGCAAGAAGTAACCCTTTAGAGGTGAACTGGTTAACAAATACAGTTTCTAACAGTTACATAAACTACTTAAAAGTAATTCGGCTCAGTCTATTAGTTCTTTAACTGAGCAGTCTTGCTAACTTTGTGAGAATTGGTTTTAATCAGCTTGGATTTCATTTTACTGTCCAGCCGAACGGACGGGCACAGAAATTTACAATAGCCTAAGTTACTTTGTTAGCTGCTTACCGTTATAACGACTTTTCTTGGATATCTAAGTGACAAACGTTAACTTAAGGTGCGATGAAGTCAACAGCTGAGCTAACAAACACCGTGTACACCAAAGATAAATCGGTGAAGCTGACACGTCTTTATTCCGCTGTTAGCGGGCTAATTACTTAGCCGTTAGCTTAATTTAGGTCGGCTAACGTTAGCACACTAATCATCCGCGTATAATCTTATCTTCACTTAGAAAAGCTGCCAGAACTGGCGCCCAACTTCCAAATAACCGGTTAAGTAACTGACCTCAATACACTCATAGACAAGACAACATTCACTAACAAAAGAATCATGAGTTTCAACTTATTTTGTGTAAGTTAGCAGTCAAGTACAGTTAATCTTTCCAGGCACTTAGCACGGTTAGCACTAGCTACTTTGCCCAACGTTTCCTTTAATTAAGTAGTAGTCTCTCACTCTCGGTTAGCGACTAAGCTAGCTACTTAGCTCTAGCCCTGCTCGTTAGGCCTAGTTAGCTCAAAGCCCAACTGTCAAGTGCTAACTGCGTTGGTAACAGGTTGCAAATCATTTCAACGGTGTAGACCGCATCGTTTGATTCCTTCTCACCGTCAGCCCGGTGCCCAGAACGATAACGTCGTATTCTTCATTCATTTTTCCAAATCTTTACTCTTCTGAACCTGAATATCGGGAAAGAAGAAAATGGAGATCTGCGGGGCTGGAAATGACAAGGGGCTGCGATTCAGCGTCAGGCGCCTCGCGGGGCGTGGCTTCTCAAGTGTCAATCATTTGGAAGAAGAGGCGCAAAGTATCTGGTCGAAAACTTATGAGCTCTACTTGAGGGAAACAGTCTTACCACTGTATGAAGCTGATATGCAAGAGGAGACCAGGCATTACCAGCTAACATGTGGTAAGAAATACAACTTCCAAGTCCTCACATGACCGTGAGTTCCAATGTAAGCCTGATACTGTGTTGTATGTTTTAATGTTTCCCACAGAGTTCCATAACTCCTACTATGCATTTTGAATCATTATGTTGTACCAATTTCAAAATACCTCATCATCATCACCACCACCACCAATTCCACCAACAGACAAAGTGCAACAGCTATAACGATGTACTGTAAACTGCAGAGTAGTCTACCTTCACTGTTTGTATTGCCAGAATGGACTATAATCAAGACCAACACACCTCTTAAGCAAACCCAGTGACACTCATGAGGTTACTGCATTACTCACTCGTGTGTCAAGTCGGTCTGTATGGGGCTATAGGCTACAGAGTCACTCATTACACTAAATAATTCTTGTACAATCATTTTAGAAAGGTGGACACATGATTTACAGGAGTTTAAAACTCACAAACATATTCAAAGCAAAGACAAAACCTAGAATTTAAAAACAGTGTCTTCAAGTTTAATTGTAACATTATTTATGCATACATATTTACATACATGCACCAGTTTTTCTAAACAGATCTTTTATCTTTTTGTTTGTTTTGTTTTGTTTATTTGAATCTGACATCCTAGCAACTGCAATGACAATCTAAGGGATCATAATGATATCAAAATACAGTCAGAAGAAATCATACACAAGCTTATCTTTAGCATGTCCACCCATGTCTGAACTTCAGCGCATAGTGTTCTCTAAACAAGACATTATTTCCCATGCAGCAGAGTGGCAAGCTTTTTGGTTATGTTATTAAGGTTATTGTTTGGTTAAGTTAGAGGCAAGATACTGTCGTCCAAGACAAGTCTTACAGAACTCAGGTCTGATTCTATAGAGCCATTACAAATCTGTGCTCACTTCAAACACTCTCACTACATCTGGTTTCTTGGCAAGCTGCTGTGCTGTTGTGCCCAATGCATCTTCTGAGTCTTTGAGTCCAAGCTGCAGGAGTGTCCTGGCTGCATCTGCATGCTGCCCTATGGAGGCCATGTGAAGAGCTGGCACAAGAAGAGAAGAAAATTCAAGAATCATACTGCTATTTAAGCATATTTTAACCCACTGACTCGTCATAACGCAACTTTTCAGATTGACTGAAAGTTACAACAGTATTGGTTTTATCACATAAGAGCTTTCAGACTCTGTAGTGTTCTTATTGATTTCAAGTTTCGAGTTGAGCAACATCAGTCAAAATATGATAAAGCCATGACTGTTAAAGAAATCTGCTCAAACAACAGCCCTGATGAAGCAGATCAACGGACTTTTGATTGTTAAGAAATAATACTTCAATGTATCGTGGCCTAGAGGTTGGAGAAGCGGCTTGTGATCGGAGGGTCACTGGTTTGATTCCCCCACCGGACGGGCAGGAAAAATTTGGGTGTGGTGGAGTGATTAATGTGAAAAAATGCTCCCTCCCCTCCATTAGCCGGCTGATGTGCCCTTGAGCAAGGCACTTAACCCCCCAATATGTTCTCCGGGCGCTTGATGCTGCCCACTGCTCCTGTGTGTGTTTCACTGCATGTAATTTGCCAGGTGTTGCATGTGTGTGTTCAACTAAGGATGAGTCAAATGCAGAAGATGAATTCAGTGTGTGTATGTAAAAATATATATACTGCCAATAAAGTTGTTTCTTCTTCTTCTTCTTCTTCCTTTATTGTTGTTTATTTTGCATTGAATATTGACGCCATAAATACTTTTCAGGAGCTTCAAGTTTGTTAAAAACCAAAAAACAAAAACATTTCACAAGCTCACCACTGCAGCTGCAGCACGATGGTGTGTGATTCAGTGCTTACCACTTCTTCCTTTTTTGTCCCGAACATGAAGATCTGCCCCCAACTCCAGCAGTGTTTTTAAGGTGGATGTGTGGCCCTCCTGAAAAACACGCATTGAAATAAGGAAAGAGAGTTGATTTGCACACCATAATATCTTTATATATTATCTATTAGTCTAAGCTAACCTTTTCAGCTTTTTTTGGGTTACTCATTAACTTAACTATTTCAACCATTTATCCATCACTTCTACATAACCCTTTCAACTTCTCTGCTCATTGATAACTAGTTTTCAAATTAGTTGAGCTTCTCCAAACTATTTTCACATATCAGCAAGCAACTGCAGAAGTACCCCTAGTCGGGAATTGCTGATCTCACCTTCGCAGCATAATGTAAGGCAGTGAGCTGGATGTTAGTCGCCCTCTGGTTCACGTTTACATTTAGGTCCCGTACCAAGAAACACAGCGCCTCCTCCTGGCCAGTGACAGCAACCTGGTGCACCGGCTGAGCCCCGAGTATGTCAGCTGCTGTTGGAGATGCCTGCATTGTACACAAGTCAAGTTGTGATATCATGTATAAATATGTCAATGTCTCCATCAGCTGAAACATTAGTGAGCTGAAACGCCTTATTCTACCTGATGCTTTTCTTTAAGCATCCTGGCCACAGAAATGTGTCCATTCCTGGCAGCATCCATGAAAGGAGTAACTCCACAGCTGTCAGCGCTGTCCGGGGTGTAGTCACATCTGGAAAAAGGCCGGCAAATGTGAAGTCAGACGGGCAATGTTATCTGTGAGCTGCAAATCATCATAAAGCTGAAAAATGTGAAATATGTTTCTTCACTTTGAACCAGTCACACCTGGAAGCTGCCCAGTCCAACAACAACCTGAGCTGTTGGCCACTGAGCAGCTCCGCTGATGCGGTCAAGGCCTTGCAGACAGAAGTCTCTGTAGAGGCAGTGAGGGTGAAGTAATTGCTGCCATTTCACATTGCCCCATGGAGACTTATCCTTCCAAAGCAAAAATCAAACCAGCAATCTCTGGATCACAATATTGTTTTTGTATTTTGCCAGTAGTCTTGTCAGTTGCTTATCTTAAGGCACTTTGAGCCAGAAATTCAGAGAAAAATGCATGGAAGTTGCATACACAAAGTCACTAAAGACAGTGAATATTGCTAAAACTGACTGAAACATCTCACAAATCTGATAGGATTTGCTTTGAGCGAATATTCCCAATAAAAAAATTCAACCTACCTCTCCAGTAAGATCTTAACAACCTCCTCACAGCCATGCATCGCTGAATGATGAGCAAAGAGAGTATTAGTTAAAATCTGATAATTAACACAAAAGGTCCCCTCACATAACAGGAAAAAACCCCCCCAGATATTACTTTTGTCCTTCAGTGATCATAAAACACATTCGGAGACTTGACCACAACAGAGCAGCACAAGACAAATGTTTAAAACCAGCCCGAAGTCAGGACATTTGTTGGTGTATGCCAGGTTTGACCGATCGGCCATCGCGTCACACATCTGTATGTTGACACTTGATATCTGAGGGTGCTTTACCCGCAGTGTGCAGCGGCGTCCTGCGCGTCTTGCTCTCCGTCCTCCAGACATCCGGCGCGACAATCAGCAGGTGTTGTATGACCAGAGGATCGCCCTCCCTGCAAGCGATGTGGAAGGAGTTCCAACCGTCTTTGTTTCTCAGTGCAGGGTCGGCCCCATGGCACAGCAGTTCCTGAATCACGTCGAGGTTTCTCCGAGTGCAGGCCATCATCAGGGGAGTCCTGAGAGAGGATAGGCAACACTGACATCTGTTCTGACCGAGTGAAACCTGCTGAAGCTGGCAGTCACAGTGAGATGAGGAATGAGATGCTAATACACAGAGGGGATTTTTGTATAAAATAGACATCACAATTAGAAAAACAAGAATTATTAAACATTTCATCAGGGAAAAAAAATCATCAGTGAAAAAAATCTGTAGATTATTTGTAAAATAATTTGTAAATAATTCACACCAACAGAAAAAAAATTAACCTTAAATTGTCAATTTCATAGTAATTTGTATATGGTGTACAGCATTTGAAACATTCACCTTCAGTTTTTACATTCTGAAAAAATTAAATGGAGCATTAGCTCTAATAAAACATGACTAAACCTAATCTAACACGTCCTTTACGTATAAAGAAAAATGTTATTACACATTTAAATACAAAATAATGAAAGACAATCTTAAGACGTAAGAAATGTATGTCTGCAAAATCTCTTAATCTTATTTTATTTATTTTGTTGATGCACTGAATGATCAATCTGTTTGGATTCACAACTTGAGGGCACAGACCTGTTTTTCCCTTAGGTTAATAAAAAGAAATTGCTCCTTCGAGCCGGATTCGAACCAGCGACCTAAGGATTTCAGCATTACACCGCTACAGTCCTCCGCTCTACCAACTGAGCTATCGAAGGGAGCTGACAACCCACTCGAAATAATGCCCTGTTAAAGCCAACAGAGGGCGCTTCATGTAAGGAAACAACGTTGCAACGGTATTCTCATCCTCACCAATCAGCCTTCTTCAGACTATCCGCTTTAGCTCCTTCCCGGAGCAAGTAGCTGACGCAAGCCTGCTGGCTCATGGACGCAGCTTCGTGCAGCGGCCTCTTGTAGTCGTTGTTGTACACTTCCACATCCATGCCTACCCGCTTTATGAGATAGTCAACAATGTCCAGGTGTCCGTGTCTGGCAGCGTAGTGCAACAGGGTGTCTCCAGACCGACCGAAGTGTTTGCTACTGACAGCATGCACTGCCGCCGAGCCGCCTAATGTTATCAGTTTCTCCAGAGAGCTTAACTGTCCCTCCTGGGTGAGCCTCGCCATCTGTTTTAAGGAGTTTTCGTCCATGTTGGATGGAGGTTCCGGGCTATTAAATGCACACAACGTCGCTTACCGGTCAAAAAGGACAAAATAGTTAGACTGAGAAGCTTCAGGACATGCTGGAGAGAAGTGTTTACTAGTTTTTTTTAGCAGAGTAGCAAAAACTCAAGTGGCTAACCATGACCTTACACTGTAACGGTTGCTCTTCTTGTGCACCACGTCAATACGCTTTGTAAACCTAATAAATATAAGTTTTTGTATATAGACGGCACGGCATGCATCTATGAATAATAAATAATGTATTAAGATATAATAAGACATGCAACTTATTCATACACACAGGTATTTAAGGAAAACTGTGTAATTGACGTTGTAAGAACTGTTTTAACAAACCTTCAAGCAGACTTTTGAAAATTTAAACCTTACATGTGCAGGTTAGCACTGATTCTAGGCGTTGCAGTTTTTCATAGAACAGTATGATTAATATTCACAATCCTAACTAATATTCAGCATCTATCAGATAGGACGACGCGTACTTTTTAGACGGGATAAGTTTTAGTCGTCCTTTCCAAACATGCGAAACTATTGGCTTTATGGGAAATGTAGTTTTTCTTACAACGTGTAATGTATGGACATCCAAACCTTTTTAAAACAATTATTACCTCCAGAATGGAAATTTATAAGTAATTTCCTCAGGATCAGAATGATGAATACTACTTAAAGTATATGTCACAGCGCTCTGGTTTTAACACAGCGCTGTCGGTGTGATTTTTAATGACTATAGACTGCTTCTCTCACACTGTGGCTAACAGAAACGAGCCAGAAGCGGACACTGCTTTCACAGCAGAGGTTGACTCAGCGAGAGAGCGAGGAATCAGAGCGCGAGTGAACAGCATAAGTCACATCTGGAGGGAGGAAGGAGGGGGAGTAGGACTTTCTGTAGGGTGAGTCTCAGAGTCCTCAGAGGTTTTACAACATGGACCATGAATCTCAGGAATGACACTGACCACAGTCACCGCCCGCTTTGTCTGGTGAGCTTATACATTTCTGACATTTTGAATGTGTTTTAAATTGTGCCACAAAGTAAAATTAGTGATCATTTACATATCAAGCCAAGAGGGACACTCCTCCTCTTACTTTATCTCACGTCTTCTAAAGTGCACATGTGCTAAGATAACGCAGTTTCTCGCGGGTGTATGTCTAGTGCCTATTGTGAAACGTGTGTCTTGTGTTTAGCGTTATTCATGCCACCCTATTGTGCTGTTATAGTAAGGAGAACTTTTTGTACTGCTACACTGTAAAAAAATATCCATCTGTGAAAGAACTGACTTTGTCGGCCTACTTGAAAAACAAGTGGAAAATGTGCAGTAATGCGACATGCACGACATTGTTTTACATTGTTTTCAAGCAATGCAATTTTTTTTTTGTCTTAAATCTTTTTGCTTATGAGTGTTGTTGTTTTTGTTTGTTTGTGTGATGATTTAAGTGCTTTGGTTTGGAGCCTCACCGCACTGACACACAAACACGGTTACATGCAAACTTTTAGCAACTTCTTGGAAGATGAAAAACTAGATTTGTAGTAGGTAGTTACTGTACATCATAACCCACTTCCTTGATATCTTGAAGAAGGAAAATTATGTTAAAACAGGGAATAACAATCTTTTTTTTACCATTTTTCAAAAATAAAGAAAAGAAGTGGCATAAAATTGTATAACTGTTCATATCTGGTGGTACAATTCTGCAAAAACATGTCACTGTTAATGCATTGAGATTGGAGAACATGTGACATGTAAGTTCAATACATCGTAAATTGCAGAGTCTTGAGTGAATTAGCAGTTGTTCGAATGCAGACCAGAGACAGCATGTTAGGTGGCTCTGCCTTCTGGAAAGAGTATCCAGAGCTAATGAGCTCCAGATGTTTTGGGCTGTTCTAAACAGCGACAAACAAAACTGAAACAACTGCATGACACAAACTGCATGTTCTGTTTCATTTCAACTGCCTGCTCAAGTTAAGTCTGCAGGTTTTCTGAGGAAACGCTCCAACACAATAAGGCAGGCTACTGTATGTGTGACGCTAACTGACGAGTGACTTAAAGTGTGTTGTTTCCATCTGAGGCCATGGAGATGGGGGATCAGTCAGAGAAGTGAAGCTTTTAGACAGTTGAGATCTGTGCTTTATAGCGTTCAACCCTCTGCAGTTACATAAATGCCTCAGTGGCTAAGAGACAAGTAGATTCCTCGATGAATCCTGGCACCAGGAAGGAAGGAAGGAAGTGATGGAAGGATTTGGTCAAAAGACAACCACATGTGCTGGCCCTCGGAGAGTTTGCTGCAGGTCAGGCCACTGTGGCAGTTTGTCACAGTCATATACATCAGTATGTGTAAAATATATGTCACATACTTCATTTCTCTGTGTATTTATATCCAAATGTAACTGATGTCTCTTTACATTAAGTTTCAGTGTCGACCATAGCCTTCGTGGGGATTCCAACCAACCCCTCCTCAATAGTCTGAATCAAAACCATCAACACAAGGACTCCGACATGTTTCTTATCTCAATAATGACATCACTGACACAGTTAGATCTTTGTAAGAGAAACCGGATTCCTTAGCCATATTTACCCTTAGTCAAGCTTGGTTAAGGTAACAGTCAATTTCCTTTACTTTTGTGCAAAAACATATGAGGCCTATCACCTTTCTAAATGTCAGAGACATTGTAAGTCACTTTCAGCTGTGTTGCTAGGGTTCGGTGTTAACATTCTGCTGAGGGAACTGTCCTTCTTTCAAGCCTGCACACATCACTGATGGGGCCAAGTAGTATTTCATCTTGTAGTTCTCTTGAAATGAATTTATCTCCAGGGGCTTAATAGTTCTTTCTTTTCTGTTTCTGGGTTTGTGTGTGCAGATGTTGTTGGAAACAAACATGAAACATGGCTCTCCTGAGAAAAAGTAAGTGAAAGATAATTTAGTTGATTTATGACCTCAAGTGATATGAATTTACATAAAGAATAAATGCTCATGTTCCTGTTTTTGGGCAGTTACACTTCCAGACTTAATTGTTTTGTTGTGGTTTAACACTCATACTAAGTATAGTAAAAGAAAAGTGAGGTGCACATGCACCTGTCACATGCTCTATGCACGAGTGTGTGCTGGGGGAGGGTATGATGAGGTAATGAAATCACAGGCTGTAAGGAGTCATTCCTCATTATTCTATTCAATGCAGAAGTCCCTCAACATTCATTCTTCCTAATGACCAGCAGGGGGCGACTCAATTAGTTTCAAAAAGAAGCCTGATTTTATTCTAATTGCTTATGAGAAAATTAGTCTAATTCTCAGTTGATTCATTCGCTCAGTAAACAGTTTGTTAATGAGTTTATGGCTTCAGCAACTAGTTCCAAGTCTTTTGCAAAAAAGGCATGATGTTCATTTTGTAAATTGTGGCCCCATTTTGAGTAAAATAGATGATAAAGTAGGGTATGCTTTAGGGCTATTTCCACTATCACAGTTTGTCCTCAGGTTCTCAGTCAGAGCCAATCAGGATATCATCTCCAGTTCCACTGTCTCATCCAGATATGGTCAGTGCTATTTTCCAAAAAAATCAAGATAGCAACAGAAGCTTCAAATTCAAATCAGAACCAATGGGTGACATCTGTGATTAAAATCATGCAGGGAAGATTTTCGCTCCTTGAGAAAATGACACTGTTCAAACCCGAACCCAAACATTTTTGGCAGAAAAATAAAACTAAAAGTTCAGTTTGTAAAAGAAAAACAACTGGTTAAGGATGTTTATAAAATGTCTCAGATAGTACAAGTGGGGACAGTAAGTCCCGAATATCTACTCCTGCTCAGGTAGTACTGCACATACTGTGCACAATATGTTATGGGACCTGAATAGGAAACAAAAATGAGAAAAAGTGGCTTGTAACTGGTTGCAGATGGGTGTTTGATCTTCCTCTCTCTCTTGTCTGTCTGACAGGCAGCTGGTGGGAAGAAAGAAACTTCAGACATGATCACCATGTGCATTTCTGCTCCTATGAGAGGGATACACTGCAGTCAAACAACAACTGAGCTTATGCAGCGTTTTTAATGCTGAATTTTAGTCCTAGAAAAATGAAACTGAATTAACCAACAACAAATTTGATAATGACTTAATTGTTTCAAGAAATCACCGGGCGCAGTGATCAACTGCTGAAAGCAAAAAAAGGCGTTTTTTTTTTTTTTTATTTAGCAAAAATGCAAATGCTTTCACACTCTGCTTCCAGCTCCTAAAACATGAGGATCTGCTGTTGTTCTCTTTTTGATGCCAGACAATACAAGCAATGTGAAGACATCACCTCCTGCCTCTGTGTGTGTTTCAGTTAACCAGGTCCTCCTGCTGCTCCTGGTGCTGATGGTGTGTCTCCTCCTCCACAGTACACTGCTCAGAGCCTCCTCTCGAGCCAGGCTCTCAGGTACACCCACACAGGTCTGACTCACATCATTAAGGCATTAAAGGATTTATATTTTGCTTATCGTCAACAAAAGACCAAGACCAATGTTGAACTGATCCTAAAAAATATTGTGTGTGTATTCAAAGCGTGAGCTATCTGATTTCTCTGTACAATAGAACTCTACTGCTGTCCAAAACTAGGGATCTGCTGCTTCTATGAGTGCTTACTCGAGCACTAAATGTGTATTAATCCGCCACTGAAAATAATCCCCAGCTAGTCCACTATTTGATCTTCTTTGAGAAAGATTTGCTAAAGCTTAGAGTATTTATTTGTTTTGGTAAGTTACTGAGCATTTTGTAAAGAACGAAAATATACATATATGAACTGATTTACAGCTTGGAGCTGAAAGCTGATTTGTTGATAATTTGGAAAAAGCATTTTGTGACTTTCATCTAATTTAATATTAATGCAGTTGGTAAAGGTTGTTACAGCTAAGCAGAAAAACAATCTGTATATAAACAACCAGAGAGATTGTTGCACCATATAGCTGTGGTCAATTTTATACATCACATCATTCTTATTGGAAAAAACTTCCAAAGTAACATACAACAAATTCAGCCTTGAGCCTGCCGTCTGATTCCTCTCAGATCACTGGAAGAGCGCTGGAATCGCAGCAAAACATCCTGCAGTAACAGTGTCTGAGATGGATGACGTCATCCCCGTCATCATCTGTGCATCGGAGGAGCGTATGGGTGCAACCATGGCAACCATCAACAGCATCCATAGCAACACAGACGCCAGTGTGTTCTTCTATATTGTTACTCTTCACGATGCTGTGAAACTGACGAGGTTTGTCGCTTGTCTGAAAGGCTTTATAGGTGAAAATTGTGAGATGTGGCCAGAATTTATTTTACTTGTAAGTAACATTATCAACAAAATGTGAAGAAACAACAGGGCTGATGTTATGTCAAAGACGTCTCTGTTTTGTGTTGCATGGTAGCCAGCTAGCCACAGTCCGTCCTGTCTTGTAATACCACTTTGTACCTCTAGAGGTGATAGTCGATAGTCTAACCCAATTTCAGCCTGGAAATATAACAAGTTTGCTAAGTTTCACAAACTCTTTTAGCATTTAGTCTAAAAGAAAACAAAACTAACCTCATCAAACTAGCATCCACTTGTCTCAGAGGTTGTGTCCGTTCCCAGTCTGGTGTTCAGTCATCTGGAAGTCCTTTTGAGATGAACCATGTTGCCAGTGGTGACTCCGTCATGATCCAAGATCATGGTGCAGGCCATTCTGCTATAAGGCCATTAGCTCCACAGCTAACTGGGCTAATGGTAACTATAGTTATTACCAGTATACCAGTATAACAACAAATAGTACAGTGTGCAAGTGTGTGAAGTTAATCTAGGGATGTGCTCCCCCCTATATTTTAAGTTTTCTGGCCATATTTTACAAGTTGCCCCTTTAAAGGTGCAATAAATGACCATCTGAAGCCATCTAGTCAGTTTTAAGATGGTTTGTGTTCTTATACTATAAAATATCAAATCTAATTCAAGTAACTGTTCCAAATATGGAGGGAAGACATGGGCGTGGTTTTTGGCCACCTTAGCATTATAACCAACCATGGTGATTTTTATACTTATTTACCCTCTTTTACTTTGCATTTTCCCAGGAAGTACATAGAGAAGACTAAACTGAAAGGCATCAAGTATGAGATAGTGGAATTTAACCCCATGGTTCTGCGAGGAAAGGTGAAGCCAGATTCCTCTCGACCTGATCTGCTACATCCAGTGAGTTCTGGGTTTAGTTTTGTTCCTGTATTGATACATACCTCACACTCTCACCCTGAAATAATTTTGCTTTGTATTTTGCAGCTCAACTTCGCGCGATTTTACTTACCTCTGCTTGGCATCAACCATAAGAGGGTGATATACTTAGATGATGATGTCATTGTGCAGGGTATGTATGTAATCATGGCTGGAGGGAATCCATGGGCGAAAACTTCATGCTTTACATTCTTCAGATAAAATAGTTTTAAGGTTAGCGATTGTTAAAATGGGCTTAGATGTAGGTCTTCTATGAATACATGATTTCTTCAAGAGTAAACATTTTAAGATCAGACTTTAGTGATACCTGAGGGGGGAAAAAAATTGCAAGTCAAGACAGTTACAGTTTGTCATAAAGATAGTAAAGTACCATTTAGCTTTGTGTGAAGATCGCTGACCTACTCGCTAGCTTGCAGAACCAGCTCTACAACGTTTCAGTCATCAGGTCACGGTGAGCAAGACGACATCAGTTACACAAATGCTGGGCATGTAGTCTGTGTATTTCTACACTTTGTTGTAATTCAATTCAAAATTCAAGTAAGATCAAAAATGCATACATATATTTTTGAAAGAAGGTCTCACTGCTTAAGGGAAGGGACTTTTCCCCTCTTTGAATGGTAAGTAGACTGTACTTACAGTATTTAACACATTTCAACCTGAGAATAGATCAAAGTGCTTTTAAAGGGGTTCTGTATGCAACTTTATAAGGCACTGGTCTGCTCACATGGAGCGTTTGGGCAATTCATTTTGTGGTTCATTAAACTCTTTCCCACTCATTTCTTAATTTTCCGTTAATTACGTATTGAATATCTAATCTTTCATACGTGTTGATGTATCATCCCACTTAAATGCTACTTGTGCTTTTCAGGCGACATCAAGGATCTGTTTAATGTGAAACTGAAGCCAGGCCATGCTGCTGCTTTCGCCACTGACTGTGACCTGCCGTCCACGCATGAGATGGTGCGCAGCATCGGCATGCAGGTGCATTTTTATACCTTTTCCCATTGTGTGTATCAACGTGCTACTGTGGAGAGACTATGGCATTTGTCTGAAAATCAATCCAATTTTTACTTTTAGCTTGTGTCAATCAGTGTGTGGTAGATACACACATGATATTTATTACATCTTTCAACTTTGGTGTGCAGTCATAAAGAAATTGATAATGAATGTATCCTGATAGTCCTTCTGAGTTAATTTCTTATTCATTTTTCCCTATGAACTTTTTAAAAAGATTTGGTATTTGAAATATGCCGTCTTCTCCTCTGAGCTCATCCCATAGACGACCTACATGGGCTTCCTGGACTATAGGAAACAGGAAGTTAAAGATCTGGGCATCCACCCCAGGGACTGCTCTTTCAACCCTGGAGTGTTTGTGGCAGATGTTATCGAGTGGAAGAAACAGAAGATCACCAAACAGCTGGAGAAATGGATGGAGGAGAATTTCAGGTCTGAGCCAAGGGGCTACGTGTGAGGAAAAACAATGAAAAGAGAGCATGCGGCATTCCGTTTAGTCCCACTCGCCTGGATCTTGGTAGATTTTTTGGATCTTTTGATTACATTACAAAGCACAGTATTACCAAACTCTGTCATGCATGATTAGGGGCTTACTGCAGATTTTGGGGATGTCCACTTGCCTTCAGGTTCTGTTTTAACAGGTTCAGGCTTTAACATTACATCATAGTCTTTCATTTACACCACTTACCAGTTATTTAATTTATTGTAATATCACTTATACTGTTCAGTTCTACCACTTTGAATTACATTTTCATGTATTTATGCAGTAAGATAAATACACAGTTTTATATATTTTACGAGTTGCAGTCGAAGCATCTGCCTGATCAAAAACCCTCTTCCTCCTCTCCACCAGGCAGAACATATACAGCAGTGCCATGGCGGGAGGTGTCGCTACTCCACCCATGCTAATAGTATTTCATGACAAATACACAACACTGGACCCGCTGTGGCACGTCAGACACCTGGGTAAGATCACCACTCCTGAAGAATGTCAGTATTAGTTCCTAAACAGCACAGTGGTCTCTCAGATGACAGCTAGATCATTGTTTTGAAAGAAGAAAAATACAACTATGTCATCCTTTTTTGAATTAAAGAGTCAACTGTCAACTTTGTACGTTACTTACTCTACTGAAAATTAAGAAAATTGTGTATTTGTATTGTTTGTTGAATGAGGCACAAACCTTAACCTTAACTGGTTTGAACAAGCTATTTATTCTGCTAACAACAGAACTCTACATATATACTGTATAATTACTCATAACCAATATTGTCCCAAGTCCCAAACAGGTCATAATGCGATCTTTTCCCAATGTGAAGGCATTTTAACAGCACAGTCTTATCATTCTTTGTGCAACCTCAAATAGAAAAAGTCAAAAGTTTTTTTCATTCAAATCAAGATGATTTTGTTTTACAAAATTTCTTCCACCTGTCATTGGAAACTAATAATAATCATAATCATAATAGAATCATAAATGATAAAAAAATAGTATGGATGTGGATATGAATGGGTGGATGGATGGATGGAGATGGATGGAAAAAAATAGTAAATAATTTTATATAATAATAATTTAACACTAGAACAGAGTAAAACTAATTAACAGTTTTCTAACTTACAGTAATAATGGAAGTTATTACAGTAATAATGACAAATAATTGAATCAAAACCTAAAATATTGAAGCATCAACCTCAGGTCAGTTCCTCTTTGTCCAGGCTGGAGTCCAGATGCCCGTTATTCAGAGAGCATGCTGCAGGAGGCACACCTGCTGCACTGGAATGGCCCATTTAAACCATGGAACTACCCTGCTGTTCACTTGGATCTGTGGGAGAGGTGGTTCATCCCAGACCCCTCCAAAAGGTTCTCTTTGGTACGACCTGAGAGCGACACTTGAGGTCCGAGGAACATACCATGTCTGAGCCACAGGGTGACATGAAGCATGTGAAGTTCAGGACTTACAGAGAATTTAATACTGAGGAATGCTCTTAAAAATGAAATGCTGGTTAAACAAAATGTGACTAATCTGTTGTATACCTGTAAAGACATGACTTGTAGAAAGGTGTTCAAAGTCAAAGCGGGAAACTCAGAAGTGTTCATTCAAAGATTTTCATGTCTTTGCAAATTGTCTTGAGCTGGAATAAATGTGTTTCTATAGTAACCCAGTGGTGTAGTTTGTTTTATTGTAGTGAGTGCGTTGTGATGACTGTGGTGCCATGATCCAGTGGATGCACTCAGCTGCCTGAAAGTCGTTCTGTGAGCCCGCAAAGTTCTTAACAGCATATTCTTGGTTGAGATTCTTTGCTTGACAATTCATATTCTAACCAGTCAAGTTAGCCTGTCTGTGCTAACATAACCAATCCTTTCAGTTTCTCTGTCCTACCCCAACTTTTCACACATTTTCAGTTGAAAGAGGCTGTTTTACAACTGAGGATATGTTACTAATAGCTACTATAATGACTGTAAAATTGTATGATAAATGTCAGTGCTGCGTAAGTGAAGTGAAATTCCTGGACATTGCTAGGCAAGGAAATAAACTCAATATTAATGTTTTTAAGAGTGAAAATGTTCAAATTTAAACTTAAACAGTGCAATGGAGTGCAAAGAAATTCTAATGAGGAAATTCTACCGACATTCATGGGCCCCGGAGGATGAATCCTGATGACTTTAGTGATCCTCTGACTTGAGAAGCTGGAAGAAGTAAATGGAGTCTGATTTTTTATTTAAGCCAAAGTTGTAATACTACAGTATATAAACACTCAGTAAAAATTTGAATTCGGAATTTTTTCTTTAATAAAGTACAAAGGTATTAGCATCAAAATATTCTTAAAGTACTGAATTCCATTTTCATTTTAAAATTGTTTAAAAATTGCATTTTTATTGCAATTGCTACTCAAATAGTGCTTGTCATTCTAATATGGTCATAGAGTATGTGAAAATGAAAATTGGATTATTGTATTTTCATTTTAATTTCTACTTAAATAACTTATTTAATTAATTAAAAATTATAATGCTACTGTGAAACTACATTTTCATTTTCAAGTTAAATAAAGTCTTCTATGGGCTTCCATACCTTATGACCATCATACCCAAAGAGGAAAGAGGAAGGGAGGAGTTCACAGTCACAGAAACTGAAAGTACCGTAACTCAACACCACTACAGTCGAGACAACTTAAGACTTTTGCAAAACAGCTTTTGGCATTTCTCGAAAGTACAACAGAATCTGAGTACAACTGGTGAGTAAAATTCTCGGTGTTTGAACTGTTCAAGAGGAATCAGCAGGAGAGGCTACTGACACAACACATGAAAATTTGATTTTGTACTACAGCTGCATTGTGTCCTATTGTCCTACTTCCCTTGTTCTCCAAGTTAAGTGTCATACTTAGACTTAAAAATGTACTATAGGCACAATTAGATCAATCAGTCTTTCAAAATCACAAAACTGGTGTTCAGTGCAAATAAACTGTATGTTTTTGATTTCACACTTTCATTTTTGTTATTAGACATGGCAGCAGCCAGCAGTCTCCTCTCTGAAGATCAGTTTCTGTGCTCCATCTGTCTGGATGTGTTCACTGATCCAGTCACTGTACCATGTGGACACAACTTCTGCAAGAACTGCATCACAGACCACTGGAACATTAATGTCCACTGTCAATGTCCCATGTGTAAGAAATGTTTTGACAGAAGACCTGAGCTGTATGTCAATACTTTCATTTCTGAGATGGTTGCTCAGTTCAGACAGTCATCAGTAAAGGAAAGCAGCTGCAGCTCAGGGCAACAAGGAGCCAAACCAGGAGAAGTTCTCTGTGATGTCTGCACAGACACCAAAGTGAAGGCCCTGAAGTCCTGCCTGGTGTGTCTGACCTCCTACTGTGAGACTCACCTGGAGCCTCATCGGAGAATCCCAGGACTGAAAAGACATCAGCTGATCGATCCTGTGAAGAACCTAGAAAGGAGGATGTGTAAGAAACATGATAGACCTTTGGACCTGTTCTGTGAGACTGACCAAATGTGTGTGTGTCGGTTCTGCACAGAAACAGATCACAAGCTTCATCACACTGTTGCTCTGGAAGAAGAATTCGAAAGAAAGAAAGCTGAGTTGGGAAAGACAGATACTGAAGTTCAGCAGATGATTCAGGAAAGACGCCTGAAGATTCAGGAGGTCAAACAGTCAGTTAAGCTCAGTAGGGAAGGTGCAGACAGAGAGACAGCAGTCAGTGTGAAGGTCTTCACTGCTCTCATCCAGTCTGTTCAGAAAGGCCTGGCTCAGCTCACCAATGTGATTGAAGAGACACACAAAACAAGAGAGAAACAGGCTGAAGTCTTCATCCAAGAACTGGAAGAGGAAATCTCTGAGCTGATGACCAGAAGTGCAGAAGTGGAGCAGCTCTCACGCACTGAAGACCATCTCCAGTTCCTCCAAAGCTTCCCATCCCTGAACCCTGTTCCACCCACCAAAGACTGGACAAAGGTCAGAGTGCGCTCGTCTTATGAGGGGGCTGTGAGGAGAGCTGTGGCTCAGCTGGAGGAGACACTCAGTAAGGAGATGGAGAAGCTGCATGCTTATGCTGAAATAAAAAGGGTCCAGCAGTATGCAGTGGATGTGACTCTTGATCCTGATACTGCAAATCCCTTTCTCATCCTGTCTGATGATGGGAAGCAAGTCAGTCATGGGAATGTAAAGCAGAATCTTCCATGCAGCTCTAAGAGGTTTCGCTGTTACTCTATCTTTGGAAAGCAGAGTTTTTCTTCAGGAAGATTTTACTATGAAGTTCAAGTTAAAGGGAAGACTTCCTGGATTTTAGGAGTGGCCAGAGGGTCTGTCGACAGAACAGGGTGTGTGGTACCATCCCCTAAGAATGGTGTTTGGGATTTAAGACTGACAAAAGAAGAAGAGTTCAAAGTTGGTGGATCATCAGTTCACCTCTTTCTAGAGTCGAAGCCTCAGAAGGTTGGGGTGTTTGTGGATTATGAGGAGGGTTTGGTCTCATTTTATGATGTAGATGTTCCAGCTGTCATCTACTCCTTTACTGGATGTAAGTTCACTGAGAAACTCTACTCATATTTCAATCCCTGTCATAACTGTGGTGGTAAGAACTCCACTCCACTAATCATTTGCCCCATCAATTCTGATGATTAGACTGATCATAATTGGAGTCACTGCCATTTAAATTACATAAATCACTTAAGTATTAAGTTAAACTACAATTTGATTATAAACATTGATGATAAACATGACTGAATTAATCTGTATTAATTTGTAGACTGAAAAACTGTTGAACCGTATTGTAGAATGCCCTTAATAGTACATTTATTTTAAAAAGGTTAGTCCACTGTTGCTTCTGCTCCACTAGGAGGCGCCAGAGACATAGTGATGATATTTAGTGGAACAGTCTCTCTTGTTTAGAATTAGAAACCACATTCTATCTTGTCATTAAGTTTGGGCAATTCAGTCTGTTTTGGAATACAGCCAAAAGCATGGAATTGCCTATAGACCAAAATTACAAAGAATAAGTAAATAAATAAAAAGAAGTACATAAGTACAGTACATGAATACATTTATAATATGAATAATTACACAAACATATGTTAATTTAAAGTAAATTGTGACAAATTGACCAGAATAGAATAGACTAGACTATGAAAATTCATATATGTCGGAAATAGTGACTGGTCCTACTGAAATAATCATCAACTTCAGAACCAAACAAATCATAAAAGCACCTGTCCTTATTGGCAGCCACCCAATTAAAATAACTGACTCCTTCAAGTTCCTTGGCACACGCATCAGCAGTAACCAGAAATGTGACCTCAGCAGCAACCATCAAATGCACAAAGCCCCACAGAGACTGTACTTTCTGAGGCAAGATCTTCTGGTCCAGTTTGACATAATTCAGAGTATCCTATTACTATCAATTACTGCCATAGGTTCACAATGCACATCACATTTTCTAGTGTCTCCCTTCAGGTCTCTCGGGGACAGGACAGAACACCTCAACCTGAACTTCTTTCCCAAAGCCATGTAGTTGTTCAATTCACAAAAGCCTGTCTAAATCAAACTGTACGGTTTGTGTTGTTGTGCACTGCACTCACATCACTTCTGTTTGCACTGGCGTTGTATGTGGTGTACTGTTAGTCATTCCATCTGTACTTAATAAATAAATAATAATAATAATAATAAAAATTGGTAAAAGAAAATTAAAACTATTCCAACAAAACTGAGATGAGACTTGAGTTTGATCATTCACTCTATTATTTTATGTTAGATTTTTTATTATGCTTTCCATATTTGTTCAGTTGAATGCACTGTGTAATTTATATATTCTTTCAGGATTTGTGTTCAGAAGGACAAAAATCTTCTTGTAAATTTATTATTCATGTAAATGCAAAACACATTTTGTGAGTGTATAAAATCCCATTCATCATTATAGGAGGTATTTTAGGAATTTCCTTTGTCATTTTTACATAACTGTATAATTACATTGCTTGCATGTGGAAATATTTGTGGTGGCGTGAATTTTAATTAATGGGAAATACCTTTGAAAATTAAGCAAACACTGTCTGAGTCTGCATGGTCGGTCTTCTACTCTCCTTTGGTTCAAGAAATTCTTTCTGTTGGACGTCACAGATTATGGTCACAGATTTACTTTATACTTTTCCTTTCTTTCTTGAAACGAGAAAGACTGAATTAATTTAACTAAAGGGAATTTCTTATCAAAGATGCTAAATTCTCTGTATGCAATGCTATACAGAGAATTTTGTGCTCAGAAATAATTATGTGTACATTGTGATATAATCATATAATTTAAGCTATTATTTCTGAGAGTGGACGTTCTCTCTTATGTTTAGTATTTCAGGAATGATGTTATTCTAGTGTTGCATCACAGCAAACTGGTTTAAACATCCTTCCTGTGATCTGGGTTTAAGGCTTCAGGTAATTTGTTTTCTGTGTTTGTGTGTGAGAGAGAGGAATTTAAAGTTTCACTCCCCTTAACGTCTCTTGGAACCTGATGAAGGATTTTTTGACGTCGGGAGCTGACATCAGAGGCGGTGGCGTGTGTCGTTTCACGTCATCGGGATGTCAGAGTTCAAGGTTGTTGTGGAGTTGCTGGATGCTTAAACACCTCTTTGGCAGGATTCCAGTGCCTGAAAGCTATGAAAGATATTGCATCCCTAAGAAAATTGATGGGGCACGAAGTTAAACATCTGCACTGCTACTGTCAAAAGATTGTGTATTAACAGCACAAAATGTCAGCACTGTCCGCTGCTAGAATTTATCAATGGCATCGACCCCTTCTTTACTTCATGTCAGGCTTTAAAAACTTTGTTTCTTACTTGTGCTTTGGTCAGGGCAGTGTAGCAACCAAATGAGGCTCTTAACGGTTGATACACATCACGCTACTCCACTATTAGCCTGTAATTACAGTGTTTATTATCAAAGTCTATAACAGTGAGGCAGCTCTATAGGAGCTGGAACCATCATGAGTGGTGTGAAAATTCTGCTATATTCACAGTCGCTTTAACCAGTCATACCTGCATAGTTAAGCAAAAACAAATGGTCAATTACACAAAGGGTTTTCCTGTTCTTATTTTGATTTTAAAAAATGCAGTTTTATGTTCAGTCAGTAAATAACATAAGTAATGGATAACAACAAAGCCCCTTGTGACATTTGTTGAACCACCCCTTTAAACTGTTAATTTTTCTAAAAGTCACCCATTACTTCACACATAGTAATTTTCAGCTTGCTAAGGTCATAGTAAGAGAAATGTAAGAAATTTACTGACAGATTCAGTGTATTGTTAATGCCAGGAAATTCCATTAATTACAATGTAGATTGTAAATAAACAGGACTAAGTACATGACCTTGTGGCAGCCCCTTAGTTATACCTGTATATTACCTATACAGTACCCTATTAGGTTTCACTCAGCAGTTATTTCAAACATTCATCTATGAAATTCCAATGAAAGTCTTTGACAACACAATAGAAGACATTTTACAGAATCCACTACACTTGCATGATAAAAGAACAAGAGATTATCAGGCACTATCACTGTAAATATTTAGAGCAAACGTATGATCCCAGCTTTTAGCTTCAGTTCTTTTTCTGGTGAAGGTTTTAGTTACGAACGATTTTATCATTTGTGTTTCACGAGTGGTGCAGATTTCAAGTAAAATAGAGAAAAGGAAGAGAGAAAACAAACTTTGCACTTTCACCTTGTTCATTAACAGTAAAGGGACAAAATTTCACTCAACTACACATCATCATAGAGACATAGCAGAAAATCCAGTCATCTAGGTGTAGTCTTAATAACCAGTGTGAGAAAAAGGCTGTGCCCAGGGAAGAGACTATGTGTGAGACTGCACGTATGCTGGTCACAGCTGGCAGACAGGCCAGGAGGAGGAGGCTCTGTATGTGTGTGTATCAAAGAGAGATTGTGTGTAGGTGATACTTTAGTTGCAAGCTGGAGGTTACCGATAATGGTGTGTGTGTGTGTGTGTACAGTGTGGGTGCGTGTGTGTGTGGAGCATGGTGTGGAGTCACGTTTGTCTCCACATTATGGAGACTCCAGATAGTGTGATGTCACTGCCAGCATGACAAGTTTTCCACTGATTAGTTTCCTCAGCCCTGCTCACAATGTCCACTCTGAAGTTAAGACATTTTGAAGGATGAGGTTTTCTTACATTTAACAAATACCGTGAGAAGCCCTAAAAATGAATGCATCTTACTGACAGTTCTTAAAATAGATAAAAATAATTTCTACCTGATGCAAAGTTACAGTATGTCAGTCTGTTGACGTGTATGTTCTTCATGTCAGCAAATTCCAAGTGCTGTTTTTTTAAAAAACCTTTAAAAACATTTTAAAAACCTGGAAAATAATCCAGATGTAGCCACAGGTCTCATTTTTCATTGTACACATTAACCCACACAAACTGGTTTCTGCGTGGTTCAAAACATTTCTAAACATTTTTAACAGGCAAACAGTCGTAAGTGACGGAAATCTGTTTTTACTAGTTAAGGCATTTAGGGCTGAGATCCTCATTAACCTGACATGACAGACAACTATATTTAGTGGAATCACGTTCAGTTACACTTCGCAGTAACTGGCTGGTTCAACAACCCCTCGGCTTTGCGTTGTGCTGAAAAGGCTGACTGGAAGGCTGTTTAATTCTTTATGGCGCAGTCTATTGCCTGAACAGGACAAAATATATACTGACCAGTCGCAGGTTGGCTCACGACTGGCAGCTCAAACACAGCACTACATTGTGACTTGAACATGAAGCCAATGTTACCTGTCACATAGCTAGAATCAGGTTTATAAGCGCTGTGTGTGAAACCTGTAAAACACAAAAGTTACCAAAAAAAAAAAAAAAAAAAAATGGCTACTAAGCTCTCACTGAACTTTCACAGAAATGTTAATATGGGTTGCAAGTTTTCGGTAAAATTAACAAAATTGTAAAAGAAATTTTAAATAAGTATCTGACAGCAAAGCTTGTTAGTTAACCATAAGAAAATGGTGCCCAGTCCATCAAATGAGTAAGTAAGTAGAAATGACTTTTTCCACTGTTTGTGTAGCATCTGGCATCTGACAGGCTGCAGGAATTAAAGTTTATTTTAATTTCTGATAATGGAACCTCCATACATAACCTTAACTGATGATGCAAGTGCCTAAACATAACATAAGTCTTGACACTCTGTGACTTGCCAGATTATATAACCGACCAATATTTGCTTGTTATGCTGCTAAAAGAACATAATATGCAATGTATGTGTGAGACGTTGTGTGAACTGACCCTTTAAGCAGAGACGGCAAACAGCACATTTTCTCAGTGTAATTTGGTGTAGTGGCATGTCATGTTTACTTGGCATTTCCTGTCTTTGACATTTTCCCTCCTTTTCAATTGCCCTAATCATGGTGACCTGTTCCCCATTTGTTTTCCCTCCCTTGTGTACTTAGTGTTTGTGAAGGAGGGAGTCCTTTGTTTGCCACTTTATATTTTGCACCTTGTGTGGCATACATTCCCAGACTTCATGCATTTTTGAATCTTGTTTTGGGAACCTGGCCTTTTTCTTGGATTTCATGTTGCCTGCCTAAGCTTCATGTAAGCCTTTTTCTACTTCATCAAACCTCTGTACTGTTTTATCTTTGCCTTTAGTGTCTACATCTGGGTCATTCACTTCTTAACATTCTCATTGCATGAGTGAGAGCCATTTTATAAATGGAATACTAGTATACATATTCCACGCTGTGCCTGGATCATACAGTAGGCTAATAAGGATGTTGTGTAATCTTCACTTTGCTAAATCACAAAACACTGAACGCTAATGTAGATAATAATTAATCATTTCCTTAGCTTATCAGTGTCAAAACTGATTAAACAAAATGAAAATAAATGTTTGACTCATTTTTAAAGATTCGTGTCTTCAAGCAGGAACCAATGGGTGCCAACAAGGGTGCAAATTCAGAAAGTATTGAAAGACAAACTTATACAGTGCAGGTTTGGGTGGAGTATGCTGACAATAATAAAAATATAGAATATGCAGGCCTACAGTTGAAAGGGGGCTACCATCAAATACATACCAAAACTTCTCCCATATATTCCCTTGCCCCCCCCTCCCCGACGGTATACGTTCTCTCCATTAGCGTCTCTATTATGCATTATGTAATAAAGCTATTTTGGCAGCCTGTAATATACAGCCTTAGAATGCTGTGATCCCCCTGACCCTGAAAAACTTACTGAACTTACAGAATGTCTAAATTTACACCAGGCCATTACAGTCAATCACTGTAAGGCTGCAGAGACGTGGGACAGGCAGTTACCTCCCCCCGCCTCTCAGAGCATGCAGACTATGGACGACAGAACATGTGATTGCAGTGTCGCGTGCACTTTTCTCCAATATGAGCTGTCTCAAGTGTTCCCTCAGTGGGATGTGTGGCTTGTATCCCATGTTCGTTTCTTCCCACATATGAAAGTTTCAAATGGTAAATGATATTTCACCCAAAGCCTATAGCAGCAAATTCTGTCCATCTGCCTCCTGTGGCAGTGCATTAAGACGACCAGACTGTGTTAGCTCTCTGTCTACACTCAAAGAAAATGGAAACTGACAACAGGATTTATTTTGTGTTCTTGTCTGCTATATCTACACTGTGTCTACATGCAGCCACCTTTCTTCAGTACTTTTTTATTCAAACTTCTGAAACTGACATAGGTGTGGGAGGTTTTGCATGGATTAGTATAATTGCCCTGTGGTTTACCAAGGACAGTAACCTCTGTCTCTTTTCAAATTCCTGCCCTGGCTCCTCTCCTTAGGTAAATTAACATGTTCTTGCTCAAGTCACTGACTCACTTCCATATTCCTGTCTCAGCAAAAACCACCTAACAGATAAAGTTACACAATGTGATTCTTTGACACAGAATGAGAATTGTCAAGGGTAAAACTGCTACTGCTCATATTTTGTGGAGGTTTTTTTGTTGCCACCAAATCAACAGAAATAAAGAAAATATTTGGCTGTTTGGTTTAACTTAACAAAGTCAAATGAATTCTATTTTAATAGAAGTATTGTGCTTTATATATATGGACCAAAAGTCCTGGCTCACAGTCTCTGTTCCGGTTCATCTGAAAGGTGCTGGATGGGGTTGAGGTCAGAGCTCTGTGTGGGCCAGTCAAGTTCTTCCCCATCAAACTTTCTCTCAGATGAAAGTGACATTGAGAACAACAATGAAAGAGAGACTGACAACGTGGACACCTGCGGCTTATAGACAATTGCGACCTATATATGTACAATTTTTTTTCTTTATAAATTTAGTGGGTGCAGCTTATATTCAGGTGTGCTCAATAGTCTGGAAATTACGGTATTTTCTTGTTATGTATACTTCACATTATCTCCCAAAATATAAACAGGTGGTACAGTGGAAAATTAACTTTTAGCCCTTTTCATTGCCACTCTGTTAATCCAAAATATCCTTCATTTCTTATCACAAACTAGAATTATAGTTAGTACTGTGGCTGAGGAAGATGATCAGGTGGCCTCACACATGGTTATGACAAATACATGAGGGGCAATCAGCACAACAGCCTGAAGTTAAAAATTTCTTTGAAATCATGAGTCTCTAATCCAGTGTTTCTTAGCGCTGCCCTGCATATTTTAGATGTTTCCCCGCTCCAGCATGCATGATTCAGATGAACAGCTCGTTATCAGGCTTCTGCAGAGCTTGACGATGAGCTGATCATTTGAATCAGGTGTGTTGAGGGAGACAGGTAAAAAAAATCTGCTCCGTAGCACAGTGACTCATTTGGTATTCATATAGCATCTATTTACTGCGCTGTTTTCAGTCAAACATTTGATGAAGTTTTTGATAAACCAGTAGCAGTTGCAAGTTTAGTTTTCAACTTGACCTTCAGCTTACATCGTACTCTTTTAAGAGTTGATCTGTAGATTCTCCAACACCTAATGACAACATGGCTGGTTGTGTTGCATGCTGCATTGTTTCAGGCCTGAAATGACAAAAATAAACAAGTTTATGAGGTAAAAACCATCCACTCGCCTAAAACATGTCATGTCTGCGATTTTTAACTCTAGAAGGCTTATATTATTATGAACCTTTACTCAGGAATGCTGGATATTTTGTCTGAGGGACCAGTCTAATTAAGTATTTTTTATTTATATAGCACCAAATCAATAATAATAATAGTACTAGCAGTTGGTGTCAAGCTCATCCACAGCGGGAGGTCCAACCACGATCCACAGAACCTGCAAGACTTTGAGGAAGAGGTCATGGTAGTTCATGGGACATGAATGTGTGCAGAAGAAAAGAGAAGTTCAGTCCATCATGGAAAGTCTCCCAGCAGTCTAAGCTATGGGCTAGCCTAAGCCAGGCTAAGGGGCTTAACAAAGACACTAATTCTTTACACTAACACTTGTGCTGTGAGCACCTCAAATGAAATTCCATTCACTTTCATTGTGCAGGGGTGGAAGCACATGTTTCAGAGTTCAAGATCTGTCATTTGGGCAACTTTCTGCATTGACAAGACAAGACAAGCCAAGACAAGGCAAGACAACTTTATTTGTATAGCCCATTTTTACAAGCAGTTCGTCTCAAAGGGCTTTACATAACATCAGCAACATCCTCTGCCCTTCGACCCTCACATCAACTAAGGAAAATCTCCCAGAAAAATCTTTAACAAGGAAAAAATGGGAGAAACCTCAGGGTGAGCAACAGAGGAGGGATCCCTCACCCAGGACGGGCAGACGTGCAATGGATGTTGTGCATTGCTAGATTCCATTATAATAATAACTTAGAACAAAGAACAAGAACACAAGAAAGAACAAAACAAGAATACCAAATAAATAATAATTCAAGTAGAATTGATACAATAATAAATAAATAAATAGAAAAAGAATAATCAATTCAAATGAAAACTACAGCTGCTGTGAGTTGGGACAGGGTAATCTGAGTTATAAGATGTTTACTCCACAGCACCTGGGTCTTGAACTCACAACATTTTCCACCAGTGGACCATCATGATCATGCTGAGCTACACAGAGAAGTCCTTTGAGTAGGCAGGAACTATGAGGTGGCCTAACGTGGTTATGACAACTACAGCCGAACTGTCTGGGCCAAAATTATCACACAACCTTGAAGTCATGTCTCTGATTTACGAATTCAGCACGAATTCAGAGCAGGGGTGTCAATCCCGGTCAGTTCCCCGCACCACTAAAATGAAGTCAGATAGCACAAATTTGTTAATGTAAACAGCCAGATTTTGGAATTGACTTGACTATGAAGTTCATACATTCACTGCAGTAAAGTCACATTTCTACACCCACAGTAGAAAAGTCAGATTTCTGCACACACAGAGCAGAATGTAATCCGCCACACTTGCTTTACTGTCATTTTTATAACTGATCACCTGCTAACAGGCTTTTGTATTCAACATAAGGCTTATCAAAATGAATTCTGGAATGCAGGAAACTGGTGACTGCAGTGGACAGTGAAGTCAGGTCGAGTGATAGTAGGCTGACTAGTAGATCCTGGTTTTGTTGGTGTTAATTGAAAAGTACTTCATGATTTAATTTTCCTACATAAACACAAACCTGGAAGTAGAATAACCCTAGCAGTACAAATACAAGTAATATGTCCTAAACACAGTATTTCAGTAGCAGCTATATGCTACCAAGGTGTCTTTAAGCAAGAAACCTAACTGTCTGGATACTGTAAGTTTGAACCAATAAGTTAAGAGGAAAACAACCCAAAAGCCTTGAAACCAGTCTCTAGTTATCTATCTAGTTCTTTGTTATCACAGCGTTACAGCCCAAACTGCTGTCAGCTGACAGATGAATATTGTGCATAGTGTTCTCCATAGCCACAGTCGCTGATATTCTTAACAGACAAACCAGCTGACTGACTAACAACTACTTTAGCACTGTCCGTTTGCATCATGCATTCCTAATCAGAACTCACTGCTGTCTTATCCAGGCTCGTTTGCTGACATAGCTAATGTAGAAGTCACACACTGTTCTGCATGCTCTGTTGAATTCATCATGCTGTCTTGCACACTTCACAGAAATAACTTTTTGTCTATTTTTTTTTTTTTTTTTTGAAGTCACAGCAAATTAATTTTGCAAATTGGTAAGAATTCCAAAATGTGCTACACTTTGCTAGGCTTGGAGTGTCATTCCAGAGAGAATTTAAGGGATTATTAGTATACGATGGTTGAAGGGTGTAGGTCCAAGAGCCACTGCAATAAATTCTTAGGGTGTCACATAGTGCTGTTTTGTCACGTCTATTGGTGTCTCATATGAACACTAAAGGGCATTCTCTGCATCTGATGATGACGCACTGTGCTTTAAGCTAGCTCCAGTGTAGATCCCTCTGTGTGTGACTAACAGACAGTCAGAGAAACTGCACAGTGCAGCATAGTATGTTTTTTTTTTGTGTGGTACTTTCACTTTACTTGACTATTTTTACTTCAGCTGCATTAGATTTCAAAGCGAAATACTGTACTCATTACTCAAGTGCATTTTTTTAAACCATAGTTGCTGGTTACTAGATTATGTCATAGATTAAACAAAACATGTATATAAAGCATTTTGAATTAACTCCAAATTGACCAAGTACCATGCATAAATAATGACAGTCCAGTAATAACACTAAAGGAATCACTCTGTATAATAAGTAGGTGTACGTGTCAGCTCCTACGTGCTGTCTCTGACGCTTGCTGTAGCTGACAAAGCAATCTGCTGTTTCACTTCTTGTGAGTCACTTCTCAATATGAATACCAGCTGCATTCCAACATTGTCAGTTGTACATACACGTGCATTTGGACATCAGAGGTGTTTCAATCCAAAGTATTTATTGGAGATACGGTGTATCAGTGTGTTACTTACGTAAAGGCTGGCCCTGAGCTGTGTCGCGTGTTGGAATGTAAATGTTATGACAGTGAAAGAGGGTCAGCGTGGATCTAGAGGCCTCTGTGGACAGGTGTGTGAGGTGGGGACAGTCTCTGCCTACTGTCTGTTTACCACACTCATATAAATGGACGGTGTGTTGTGTGAAATACTTCTGGTATAGTGTGCTTCTCCTTTCTATTTAGAAAAACATGACTATTCATGACTGATTATCCTTTTTAGGAAGGAGAGAAGGAACAGGTCTGCCATGACCCAATGGAAGAAATTCATAAAAAGAGACTGACATCATTTGGCTACCCCTGAGTTGCCTAAGCACCATGATGAGGCACAGTTCTCTGCAGCCATCACTCGGCTATTAGCCTTCTGGGTGCTTTTTATAGTCTCATTTTCCTTATTGATTTGCTTGTATGGTCCCCAGATTAGACTCTCGTCAAGCCTCACCTCCAGCTGCAGTGTAGGTAGCTGTTTTCAGCATAAATCCATGCCCACCTTCCTGACCTGCTAAATGCTTCAGTAGCCTCACCAAACGATGTCTGTCTTATTTTTGCTGCTGAGCAGGTAGTGTACAGCTAAAAACAGCTGCCTGCTGCTGCTGCTGGACACAACACATTGATAAGAGCAGTGAAGCAAAACAGTAAAACTGCAGAACAAAAAGCAACAAGCTGCAAAACTGGCAATAATTATTTGTGGGTCTGTCACATTACAGATTGTTACATCCATCATATAAAATACTGGTTAGGGCTTGCTGTGGGGTAGCAAAACCAAAGTTTGATTGACATCTATTTAGAGCTGCAGTTATTGGCTGATTAACTGATAAACTGCTCACAAAAGAATTAAGCAACTATTTTGATAATCAATTGTTTCAGTTGGCAGTCGGCACGGTGGTGCAGTGGTTAGCACTGTTGCCTCATAGCAACATAGGTTTTCTCCTGGTACTCCGGCTTCCTCCCACAATACCAAAAACATGCACATTAGGTTAATTGGCTATTCTACATTGCCCCTAGGTGTGAGTGTGAGAGTGTGTCGTTGTCTGTCTTTGTGTGTTGGCTCTGTGTCGGCTCCAGCCCCTCCACGACCCTGATGGATAAGCGGTATGGAAGATGAATGAATGAGTTGTTTCTGTCATGTTTTATTTTTATATTAAAATGAATAAAAGTTCTCAGATATGGAGATTCATTGTTCTTCTTGGCCTTACGTTAAAGTAAATTTAATATTTTAGAGTTCAGACCATTGACTGGACAAAAAAGACATTTGATGAAGTCACCTTGTGGATATTGTTATGGGCCTTTTCTAACTGTTTCCTGATCTTAGTTCAAATAGAGTAAATGCATTCAAGCTGCAAAACTGTTACATAAAAGAGTGATTCCAAGCCTTTTTTTGTAAGATATGTGAGTCTGATTCTTTTAGCGATGAAGTTCAACGGTTTATCCATTACTTTTAGGTAATTATGCTAATTATGTATCCAATTATTATTATTATTGTTATTTTCAAAATAGTTGAGCTACTCTACAGTCTCTCCATCGTCCTCTCTCCTGTTAGTGTCAGATCTCAGATTTACAATGAGTATATCCTGTGTCTGTATGATTACATTCCACTGATTGTTGTGGAACATTTTACTACCCTTATGTTTGCGCAGTCCATAAAGTCTGCTGTCTGCTATAAAATGTAAAATGTTGCTTTTTCCATCAGGCAACATGAACCAGATCTGGCCTACTGTGAGTTTCCACTGGTTAGAAATCATTGCAATAAGTCATCTATGTCCAGCCGCTTGACCTGACCAGCACTTGAGTTAGTGGTTTTCAGTGTAGACACCATGTGCTTTTGACTGTCAAGATGTTTTCTTTACTTTTTTTTCATTTTTTTTTTCACTTGTATTATGTTAGTTACTTTGCTGGTCTTGAAATGGACATGAGGTTGTCAGTCTATCATTGTATGTGACTCTAGAACTACAAGAGTCAACTCATGGCCTAAATTGCAACTATAAGGAGAGGTCGTCTACTGGTATGTGACACAGTTTCTGCTGGTTGACATGCATCAGCTGCAGACAGGATGATATGACATAATTCAAGCTGGTGGACTCTTTGATATTTGTTATTTACACAGTGATAAAATGCAAGAGCAAAGTGATAACAGAAAAGCACAGCGAAATTTAAACTGAGAAGGAATGTGTGTTTCTAATTTTGGCAGGTGAACTGATAAAAATCTATGGAGGGCCTGATTAGACCATCTTGAGGTTGCAGCCAGAGGCAGCATTGCTCTTCAGAGAGAAAAAAAAAATCCTCTGTGCCCTCAGTTTGGAGTTCTTTAGTCATGGTACTTCCATGAAGTTGGGGGACTCACAAGACACAAATTTAAGAAAAAAGAATAAATAATAATAAAAGCTATGTATCAAAGTCTGAGTTTTGCCTTCTTTGTCAAGAATTAAGCTCCAAAAACCTACAATCCACATAATGCAACGCAATGGCTGCTTTATTACCCCACCCCAGTGACATCTTAAAGGTTCATTTTTCTAACTTTTGAAAGTTTCAGATTAGTGATGTGCCCCTTTAAGCCTACTGCATTAGCAAAAGGCTGCTGTCATGGAAAAGTCATGAACAGTTTTACAAATCCACCAACATTAGCTTTTTATTTTGTTTCAAGTCAGCTGACAAATGTACAGTGTTCTCTCTTCTTTTAGCTCTGTTTTGGTCTCTACTCATGAGGGAAATATTAGCCTATGTAGCTGCTAAACACTGCTCCACCGTGTTCTCCAGCTAGTTGCCAGCTCTGTCTGCCTGCTGTTTGGTGCTGAGCAGATACCGTATTTGATACATTGTTATTAAAATGATGATATTGATTATATAGATATATATTTAAAGATAAGAGTAAATATATGAAGTAGGTGCATTTTTTTGGTGTTTCTTATTCTCCATGCTTTTACATTAATTTCTAGTGCATATATTTTAAAGTTTGACTTTGGACAACTTGTAAGGTAACTAATTAACTGCTTTGATAATTTATTCAAGACTAAGTACTATGTTTCAGTGAAGAGTAGCATAAGGGATTACAACTTAAATTGTCTCTTTTCACTCTTATTTTGAGTATGATGGGGGACTGAGATCAGTTTGGTGTCTCACTGTTCAGTGCCAGCATATAACCACGCTTGTACACAGTACGCTACGTGCACATTTCAATCCATACATACAGAGACAAAATGTCTGAGGTTTAACGTCTTTAAAAAAAACTCATGGTCCAAAGTGAAACCCACAGGAATTTCCCAAGTTATCAAAGGGAGAAATACACACAGGACAGTGAAAAAGTATCTTAGATAAAAATAAAATGTTTCATATATGGATAGGTTTTAAATTTAAGGAAAAACTTGACTAAATAAGTAGAGATACACTGTATAGTAAATGCAGATGCTCCCATACAGAACTTTAGAACATAAACTGTGGGGAAAAAGAGGGGTTCTCTACCATAACGTTAAAGCCACTTCAGGTCAACTTACAGAGAACGAGTGAGGCTTTTTGGGTTTGAATGTTCAACTCAACTTGTGTGTTCAAGATCAATTTGCTGTTGGTTCCAGCTGTAAAAACAAGCAAATAGAACTCTTACGTCCTTACACCTCACGTCCTCCTTCTCTCCTGTCCTTTGCCGTATGAGAATCGTACCAATAGCTTGCGTGCTCTCGACCAAACCCCCCGTCACTCATTAACCCTGTCCAGTCATACGACCTGTACTGCTAACGTGGCTGCTGTCAGGAGATCATGCCCTGATTATGTTTCTCAATGTTTCATTCACATTGTCCCCTGACCCCCATTACATTGGTTAGTTTCGTCATGCAGTGATTTGTAATGATTGACTTCTTTGGGGACTATTCGGTCAAAACAATTTGGTCAAGGGCGCAGTAACATGGAGGAGGGTGGAAGTGATTAGAATACCTTAAAATGTAAATACTGAATAACATCTTTTGCATGTTTTTGGGCATTATAGCCTCACATGGATGCTCGCATACACACATACATTCTTAAATCATACTCCATACTCCATCACACTACAGTGCAGTTCTTTATTTTACAGAGTGAAGAACATTATCAAACAGTAACATTTAGACTACAGTTAAGACTTCCTTTCCCACCATAAGATCATGTTTATGGAACAGTGGAAAAGACGAGATAAATAGCCTTTGGTGACATATAGATATTAACATGTAAAGATAACTTAAATACATTATTTTCTTTAAATAGTTTGGCTATATATATATATTTATTCACAGGTGCACATGATGTCCACAGTCATCCTGTCGCCACATGGAGTGCACTGACATCTTCAAACACAGTCACTGGCAATCTAAAATGCAACATTTACAACAGAAACCTCGTCCAATTTTCACAAGTTCATTAAAATGAGCAAAATTCACGAAACTATCGACACGTGTCTGCATTAAAGTGCTTTCCTGTGACACTAAAGGAGATCATGTGACTTTTACATGGAAAAATCAGCAAAAACAAACCTACTTAGATCTTCCTGCACCTACTGTATCTCACAAAACTGACAGTGACATTTTCTACACTAACTCTGCACTCTTTCCTCTTTGCAACAGAGAGCCATGAGAGCTCTAGATGTTTTCCATGGGGAGGTATTAGTGGTCGTGCACAGTTTGCTCACACAACTTGACGTGATGCAACATCTGACGTCACGAAAACATAATGCGCAAAAGAAAAAAAACAGAGAGCGAGCACAATGGTCAAGAGCACAGATCAAATAAGGGAGATAAGTGTCCTGATATGTACAGCAGCTCAAACACATATGCACACACACACACACTCACATCGTGTGTGTGTGAAATAGTACATTTTAAAAAGCAGAGAGATCCACCAGGGTTTTAGAGCGTTTGAAAAGCCTTTTAATGATCTGTCACGAGACATTGATTAGCTCCATTACAGCAGAGAGAATGGCATGTTTCACCTCAGCAAGCCTTTGAACAGATTAGATTTAAGACGAAAGAAGCACTGATTATTACCCTGTGACCTCCAGGCCCCAATGATCACAGACAGAAGAGAGAAGAGTGGGACTGAGAGACTAAAGAGAGACTAAAGACATAAAGTAAAATCAGAGGACACAGACTGAGATATGAATACATTATTACATGATGTAGATCACATACTGTAAAGTCATTTGATTTGTCAAGTATTGCCAGGTATTTGGTGAGTATAAACTGTAAGGCTTTTAGGAATATCAAACTTAGCAAAAATTATCTGCAAAATAACAAAAACATTTTGAACAAATAATAATCTAGATGACTGCGCACACAAGGCAGAAAATGGGCTAACAGTTTGGCCTACATTCCTACAAAACACTCAACCACTCTCTGAGCAAGTTAAGATCGGGCTACTGTATAGTAAAGCCTTGAAATAGAACTAAGTATGTAAATCATATGGAATATAATTGTGTTTCTCACAAAAAGTGTGTGTTTTATAGATATGGTGGCACTCTCTGAGCTGAAGTTTAAGGCCAAATTTCAGTATGCTTGACGAGTAGAGCTTGACCTCAGTTATTCTCAGTCTGTCATCTGCCCACCATTTCAGAGACAGACATATATAGAAAAAAGGAGCCGTTTGGATTTCCTGCTAAGCTATTTTGCGAACGTGCTTGAAAGTGGGCACTCTAACACCTAACATTTTGGTTGCTGTGGTCTCTCATTAGAAACCCGCAATGTAACTAATTTAAACCCATTTGACGCACTACATGTGAACAACGAGGCTTCCCATACTTAAATCTCTTGTCATGTATGGGATATGAAAAATATCAGTAACTTTTTGTAATTTGACATGTGCTAACCCTCATGGGTGAAGTAAGTATAAAACATCTCTTGGGCTTCCAACCCCCAGATTGTGAGAGAAAAAAAATGTTAATTTGTAAGAACATTGCAAAAGACACTTATTTTTCCATTGAAAAACTCTGCTTGATTGGCCATTTGCTATAAGGCTTTAACGTAGTGTAATTATTTTGTCAAATGTAAGCAGATTTTTTTAAAAGGGCAGGTTGCACAAAATTACAAAAAAAAGAAGTTACCTGTGGTTTTGTTTGCCCAAGATATCTTGAGATTTCTATGTCAAGATATCTTGGGCAAACATTAATCATTACAGTAGAGGCCAGTGGAATTTTTTTCTACAGGAACACCTCTTTCCAGAATAAGAACCAATGTTATTCCAAAATACGCAACTTTATTTTATTTTTTTAACCTTTTTTTTTGTCATTTTGGTGAACCAACCCTTTCAAAATTTAAAGGCTGCTGGTGTGCACATGTGTGGCTGCCACATGCCTTGCTTTTTATTTATTAGCATTGAATGTGCAGACCATGGGAGACTCAGGGCCCCCCTCCCCTGCGGCGGTGGTACATATGACTGAAGTGATTAGGTCAGGTTTATTAAACTGCTGTCAACCCAGAGTCCTGACTTGCAAAGGGAACTTATGAATCACGTGAAAGGGCTAATATTTCAGTCTTTGCCTCCCGCAGGGAAAGTGCCAGCAGTGGCGCAATGAAGCCCTGATCCCTGGCTCCAAGGTTCACATTGCCGCCTTCTGTGCTGGCCACTATAATGCAACACTGAAACTGATCTATGTCAATTCTTTCCAAGTCATTGGATGTTGACCCTCTTCTTTTCTTCTTTTCAATGTGGAGTTCATGTATTTAAGTCCTGACTCAGACTGCTCTTCAACTCTGGTGAAAACCAAGTGCTGTGGCTGGTTTCAAATGTAAACTGTGGTCCTTAAACACAAAGTCCTGCTGAGTGACGAATTCACAGGTCTTCTGAAAGCTCATGGAATACTCCAGGATCGCAAGTATTCACACTGAAATTATAAAGGCAGTTGTGAAATGACCCAGGAGTTCAAAAATGTTGCCATTAAACAAGGGGTAAAAGGGTTCATGGGGTCATTGACGAGATCTTTGTGAACACATTGGTTTTGACAGTGCTCTGGCTCTGAGCGCAGGTTGAAATCCACATTAGGGGCTTATGGGTTTGATCAATGAGCAGTGGGATGACCACCGATGGGGAGGTCAGTTGGCAGACAGGACTAGGCCACTGAATAGTGTTGAGGACAAGCCTTCATTCTTACATTAACAGCATTAGGACATCAAACTCAAGCCTCTTGGCTTCGGTTGAGCATTCAGGAGGGAGAACCAAAAAGACTTTGACAAGGCTTGAACGTCCTTCAAAAGGCAAATGCTCTCAGGGCGGTGGGAAAAGTCACATTTGGAGTTTCGAAGGCAGATTCAGTCGGTCAATCTTGAATCTTCTGAAGCAGGACAAAGCTCAGGGAAACACAGCAGTCTTTTAAGAGGAGTATAAGTGTCATTTTGAAAAATACATGGACTACATCAACTCTAATACAAAGGCTACCAGTAACACATTAAGAGATAAATAAATGATATATAGACAGACTTGCTGTGGGTGTTCAGAGGTGTCAGCTAACTCATCCATAACTATGGGGGCTCCTGGGATTGATGGGGGATGAGTCTTCTCTGCCACTCTGACCAATGAGCTGATAGAGCCGGTGGCTGAGGTTCTGCACCTGGCATGTTCCCAGAACGCAGCCCACTCTCATCAGCTGGGCGTGGTGGGGGTAGTGGTGACTACGTGATCCCATGTGGGCATGGCGACGGACTCTCAGGATTCCCCTCTCAATAGGTGACGTCTTAGTGGGTTGTGCCCATGCAAGGTTTGGAACAGCTATTCTCATTCCTGAGGCTGGTTTGTGTCTCAAGAAACCACGCAGCCATTTTGGAGACAGGCTGGGGGCTGAAGCGGAGATGGCGACGTGAGTCTGGCTCCCTGACGATGAGGCTTCGTCCTCACTCTGGTCATTAAATTCGTTGAGGAGGTCCAACCTGGGGTGAAAAGAGAAATAGGGTGAAAATCTGTCCTGGTAACGGCAGCTAACATGCACTAAATGTATCTATAGTTGAGGTTAGTGGGAATGCTCTAGTTTTTCAGTTGTTTGCATCAACCAAGTTTTTGGTCAAATAAATTACAGGATCACCAATCAAGTAGTTGCACTAAAGGACAAATATGTCAACCTCATGGTGGTGCCAAAGAAAGTCAGGGAATCCCTAAAGCCTTCATCCTCTCGGCACCATGAGTGTCTGTACAAAATCAGATGATCAATCCTGTTCAGTTTGGCCAGCAAGACTAATGAAATAGTCACAAAGAAAACTCACAATCAAAATTATTGCTGGGATAGAAGAATAGAAAAAGTATAGAAAGAAGTTTCTAGTTTAAGAAAAAATAACTTTCATCTGCCAGCACTGTTAATACAGTGTAATAGCAAATGTTGTAAGGGCACAGGTAGTTTCTACAGAAATCTGATTAGCCGTACCAAGCTTAGTAAACAAATCATTTTACCTGCTGTCTGAACACAGCATGGCTCTCTGCGCAGTTATCCACGTGGACATCACGCTCATCTCTTAATGCACTACATAAAAGTTAATGGCTATGTTGGCTAAAACAACATGTACTCTGAGTCAGCCTTGCTTATTACATTACACAATCAAAATGCTTTTTAATGCCCAGCTGGGTGTCAGTGGTAGCTAAGGGAGATTTAGCCTGGCCAGCCATGTGTCAGTGGTGCGGATGATCTCCAAAGGCTTACAGTTTTAGTTAGATTATCTGTAGTAAGATGATGAAGATCAATTTGTTTCAGGATTTAATAAACCTTGTTCTGCCTTTGCTCAGTACATAATACATTAAGTGAAACTGCAGTCATCTCTTGGCCAATAGACACACACTGTCACTATTTAAAGGGTCAGTTCATTCAAATTACAAAATGACATATATTCTCTTTTTAATTAATAATGTACATGGAAAGATTTGTGGCAGACATTATTTTTATTTATTTATTTTTTTCCAGGGACTATTGTGCACAAAATCAGATCTCACTGTTCTGCTTAAGACTTCTTTTACAGCACATCAAACTAAATGACCTGTTAGGGTTGGACGGGCTCTTCCAGTGCGCACAGGCCGTTCAGCAAACACAGTGCCTACCAACGGGCCATCTGTTCATTGTTTGACAAAGACAGTCCCTTCTAACAACTTGACTCTGCAGCTCCTCACTGAACTGTCACTGCTGTGTTTGTGCAGCACAGTGTGGCTTAGGTCTCTGACTGTTAGCCTATCACCACTGCTGGAGGCTGTAGAGAAGTAAATAGAAAAGTGCTGTTTCTCCGGGAAGCCAGAGATAAATATGATGAAAATGTAATGGGATTTAAATAGAGAATCAGGGCAAATATATCTGACATTTGCTTTTCTGAGTCAAAGTGGAAAAAAATATTCCACTGCTTCAGGTTTGGCACTATTTTCCCATGGTCTGAAAGGCAGAAGCCGCAGATGATCTAATTATAAAACTTATATTCCACTTGTGAAATGCTGACTTGTGTTATTTCACCATGAACACTCACTCATTGTTAGACATCACAACAGATGACTTCTCTCACAGTCTACGTGTTATGATGGCTCTGGGACTCCTGTGTGAAATGTGAAGCTATTGGTTTATTCAGTTGCTTCAGCTGCTGGCTCACTGCTGACAGGTCTGGTAGCTTGTAGGAGACCTGCTGTCCAACAGTGGCAGTGGCTGAATAAATAGTTGTCTAAGGCCAGGCCACAGACGGAGGCGAGCACTATTTCCAGGACAGACCTCGGCGTGCCATGGTGCCACATCACCAAGTTACACCCACCTGGTCTGCACAGTGAAAGTCACATTTGACAGCACAGGAAAGCTATTCACATGGGTGACAAGATAGCAGTGGTGGCTCTGCACCAAATTCCATGTTTTTGTTTCATAGCTTGTTTATAGAATGCATATTTTGTGTATTTCCATATTTATATTTGTTCTGTCTGCATAGTGTTTTCACTGTTCTTACACTGTTTAGGGTGGGTTCAAAGTAGGTGATACTTAATGTGATTCCTATTCTTACTTCATTCTTTTATACAAAACAGAACTGTAATCTGTGGTTCTGGATGACTTTCTTTTCTTTCATTTTTTTTTTTTTTTTTTTAGCAATTTTGATCATGGAGGTCAAAAGTTAAAAGAGTGAAAGAAACTCATCCCATCTATAATAGAAACAGCTTATACCAAGGCCTGGATAACCCCGCTATCGGGGCCCAGTGTTAGCTGCGGGCCCCTCTTGACCCTTCCCCGAGTAGATAATAATAGTTGCCTCCTTAACCCAGAAGACAATGGCCATGATCATTTATGTCCCTAAAGTGCATTAATACAATCAAATTTACAAAGAACTCAGAACCACAAACTAGCGGCAACACAACAAACCTAGACCCTTTGGAATGCCTATTGAGAGGCACAACTGCCCTCACTGCTGCGCAGGCTCCAAATGACATCACAAGCGCGAGATGGCAGTGCTCGACCATCACTTGCAAGACATGCGGCTCAGTCTACCAAAGGACTTTTTAACTTACAATCTAACATAAATTCCCTATCCCTCACACAGGATTGGACTTTGCAGGTTTGCATCGTAATCTCTAATTTCCCGGAAACCAATCGGCTAGTAAGGACATCTTTGTTAGCTTGCAGATGGCCACAAGAACCCCATGACTGTACTACAACAATTATATAACAATATGTAACAATTATTGCTTTTTATATAATGTTAAATATGTTTGTGTTTCTTAAGTGTTTGGTCTCCGGAGGGCTTATTTGGTTTTCGAGATTTATCCCAGATTTATCACATTAGTACTTTATAAGTATTTCTCTACAGGCAAACTGAAATGTCACATTTGATTTTATTAGCCATGTGAGGTATGTGTAATCCAGGAAAAAAAAAACAAAGCCAAGTACTGAGTCAGTCTGCATACAAGCAGCTCCAGTTACATCCGCCTCAAAATGACTTTAAACTGCGATGCTTTTTCTTCCAGAAGTTAAAAGAATCTCTCTTTCACTCTGTCACATCTGATCTCACACAACAGGTTAATTTGGCTATTAAGAGCCTAATCTACCAAATCAGGAGTAAAGGAGATCTACATGATTGGCAGACGATCAAAGAAATCTGAGCTACTTTGTCTTTAATTGTCCAGCCCACTGTGGTTTTCAATGCTTTGTATGATCTCAGCTTAAGGGCTTTAAACTAAAATTCATTTTGACGGAATATGATTTCTAAGGATTTCACAGTTCGACAAAAGGCCATGCTGATCTCTCTGTGCTGCCTTGTTTGGTTTTTCTTTTATACTAACCTCGTTGCTGCTTTTAAGGTGAGGAATCAAAACTGTCCCACATCTTGATGACAAGCTTCATCACCAGTCCTTAGGGGTGCCATGCTCTCTGCAGAGAGGCCATGGCATCGCTAACCCTTAATCCCAACACTAACCCTGCAGAGGTTAATCTCCTACTCTAAGGGCTGGGTATATGTCCTCAGAGCATGTCGGAAGACAAAAGTGCTCATAACTGTTCAGAACAGCCTCACTCAAAGGCGGGGTAAAAATTCAACTCTCATAGAAATAGGCAAGAGAGTCTCATGCAGGCAAAGTGAAACCTTTCAGCTGTTCAACATGGGACATATGTTGGGTAGAGGAATTTCTGAAGCCATTCAACCATCTTCCAGGTACTTCTTATGAAGCATACCTGTGCCTTCACTGTGACTCCAACCCTAACTCCCTCAGATGAGGAGCCTTCCCTCAGTCTAACCACAGTACCACATTACCAATACGCTACACAATTAATAGAGAGGCTGAAGCTTACCAAAGGCAGTCTTAATCAGCAGAAAAATATGGCACATTCATTTGTAATCTCCCACTAGGCAACAGTAGGGAGATTGTTGTTAGCAAGAGGCAGGACAAAAATAAAGGAAAGGTGATTTATGTCACATGAAACACTGGTGCTACTTGTTTGGGAGCGGTTCTGCTTTGATAACCTCCACAGTGGGTTGTGATTTACTTTATGCAAGCAAAACTCAGTGCAGCCAGTAAATTATACTTAAAGACAAGCTAAAAACTATAAATCTGCTCTGAGACCACATTACTGCAATGTAAGTAGACAGGACACATCAAACAACACCAGGTTTCCCCTTGCCCAAGAAGCCACCTTTGTTTCCCTTAAGGTTTTTGATCCACACTCCCACTATAAGATACTCCTTGTATATAATATATACAGCTGACTGTACACAACAGTGTGACTTCCAGTGTGGAGTGGAAACCTGCTCTTTAAGGATGTGGAGGGTGGAATTTAGGTCTTAGCCATTAATCCACAGTGGAATTCTCTGCCTGCTTGGTCGGAGCTCCTCCTCACACTCCTCTACTTCAGCCTGGCTTTGGTCAGATTGACCCCCATGGAACCATACGACTGTTTATACCCTATATGTCTGAGCAGTCCAAGCCAAAATCCCTGTTTACAACATGCAACAAGTTCCAGAAGACATATGAGAAGAGGAGTCTCTTGAGATTATTTACAGCGATGGAAATGCTAGTTTTCAACCATTCCAGATGTATAAAAGTGGTTTTGTGAGCTGTGCATTTCTGATGTATACACATAGCATGTGCAGCACAGTTGAACCAACATCAACAGGAAGACACCCTGTGTGAGGTGAATGCTGGTAAATATTACACTAAGAGTATCTACATTGGATGTCTGAACCACACTTTAGTCCTACAAGAGCAAGTTAATCATTTAACAGATCTTTTGGGGGAAAAACATGACTTTATTTGGCCTTGAAAAAGTTTAAACAAGCTTGTATCACAACATATACACACAGACTCATTTGTCATGTCATCGTACCCTAGTCCAGACAGAACAGAGGCATGTACCAAAAGCTTGGCCGCAAATCGGCTTACATGTCATCCGTCTCAAAGCGACGAGCCACTTCCCACTTCTGGAATCTGCATTGTAGAGCTGCTTTGCTGCTAAAGCCGTATTTAACTTATTGTTTGGCGGCGGATCCCGGCTATTTTCCCTTACAAAAAAAACCCACAAGACGTTATGTAAAACGACAATGAAGGGTATGCGTTGCGTGTGATCCCAGGAACATGCAATTTCTCCTTGTTTGGAAAGCACCCATCAGGCATTGTCAGAGCGTCTATGTGGGTTTTTGTCGTGTCCTTATCAGGACACATGGGGACAACATGGACGCAAACACAGAACAGGAAAGGAATGACAGACATCTAAGCTCAGACACACTTAGCGTCCAACAGGAGAGAATAAATGCACACTAGTCATGCCTGTTATTATCATGCTGTCAGTATCTGGTGGTAAAAGAACAGGATGTGCTCTGCGGAGTTAAGAGAAGAGGGAAAATTTACTGCCCTAATTAAAGCTAGATAGGACATTTATGAGAGATGTGTAAAATGTGGAGGCTTGTGAAGCAGCAGAAGTGATTGGGGGGGGGACATTTGTAATAACTGTGATTCCCTACGTTGCTAAAGCTCTTAATGAGATGACACCACCCCATAACAGATCCTCACTGAATGTATCGAGAATGCGATCGCAGGAATCAATCAGGCTAAACCACATGATCTGAAGTAATGTGATATCTCTAATGGGATTTATTTAGGATTAAAGGAGGCATCCAGGTGGTGGTAGAGAGGAAAAAACTACTGTTCCGCTACCACAAAGATCCACCCCAAGCCGCGCTGGTTCCTACTTGGACCATAGAGCACAATTGTGTTTGTGGTGGGACATGAGTGAGGGATCATGATGGTTTTGTTTCTATGGAGGTGATTTCTACTGGTTGCTCAGGGTTTAGCTGAGGGGCCTCATTTATAAAAGGGACTTACAACGAATTTTGATTTTAACTAGGACTTAAGCAGAAAACCATGTATAAGTAGTTATTTGTACAACCTTACTCTGACGTGGAACTGATCTTATCTTTAAGCAAAGTCTAGACTTGGCGTACGTGATTTTACTCTTGTTATTTCAGAGTATTACAGTTTGGAATGCACAGGGGTCTGTTAACTTTACACGAGCTTTGTGAACAACGTGATGGGAATTATTAATTAAAAGCATGAGGAATTTATAGACCCACAGTCATAATTTTTGAACACAATGAATCACTTAATCTTTTCATACTGAATTCTTAAGCAGGGCTATTTCTTTTTACATCAGCCACAGTTAAGTCTTTCTGCCTCTCCTTTTTCGCAGTAGCGCCGACACACTCCCGAGCTGCAAGTTTGGCTTTGTTTGTCAACCCACTATTTAGTCCACTGAATATGTGTTGCCTGGCTTCAGTCTCCTCTACCATCACAGTGACCTTGTCTTCAAAAGAGTTTGAGTTTCTCTTTTGGTCCATGGTTATTCCTGACTAAACCCTCAATTTGCTCCTGTTATATAAGGGTGAAATCACAAGGCAGGTGCTATCAGTTGAAGTTAATTTGAAATTTAAAGATCACAGGTGTGTAACTTACGAAGGACATCGACAGAACCTTCTTAAGCAACGTTTTTATACGCAGCATCTTTTACAAACTGAACAAAAAAGCTTATGGAATTACCCTACTCTGTTGTGGATAACAAGGTCAGGGGGGGGGTAGATTAGATTAATCAAGAAAAAGCGTAATGTCCAAAAAACAAGTATCCAAATGAACAAAGCAAACATTAAATGCAGATGACCCAATGGAAGACAAACAAGATGGCCCCTCTTACTTACTGGAAAGATGGGAACAACAGAGATGGGAATCAGGGGGGATTACGACGGTGCTGGGCAGGTGCAGTGGAGGAGCAGCACAAACAGGGAGCGGATACAGGAGGATCGCCTCCCCTTGTTTCGATTAGGTTTCAGGAACAGGTGTTCACCATTTGAAAACACACACACACACACGTACATCTGCAGGAAACTTCAACTCCCAGATCTTGTTACACTGTTATATTATCAGTATTAGATGTTCTTTAAAAACCTTGCTTGCACCCTGCTTTCATGTCGCCACTCTGCTTCTCCAATGTTTGTGTCTCTCTAACTGTAAAATAAAGGCAAAACGCAAAACAAAAAGCGACAAAAGCAACAAGAGATGTTGGGTGACCTTGTGTTCTAAGACGTACACCATAACATCCCTGTGACCCGCGTAGTGAAAGTAACTTACACTCAGATTGCAACTGACTAGTGACTGTCGCTTGCAAACTGCAGTCAAATTAGGGAGTCCTACTATGCATGCTCATGCATGGCACATGCACTCTCTCTCTCTCCCTCTCTAGCCTAAATCATCAAATACACGAAAATAACCTATAAAAAATTCGAATGTTGCTCCTACGAGCACAAAACACAACCAGTAACACCACTGCAGTGTTTTTAATCTGTCAACATCTGCTTTACTCAGTCACAAGTAGAAGGCGAGAGTAATTTCTAGAGAATGTTGAGTGTGGGTCTTCAGAGGCTCCGTGTTTGCCTTTGCCTAGGGCCCCTCATGTCCCAACATTGAGCCTCCCTCACTGACACTGATTCAGATGTGGGTCCAAAATACACCAGAAGAGGGCGATCACACACCAAGTCATCCACGTTTCTCACTGCTCCTCAACAATGCAACTCCTCACACATATTGCATCGCTGGCAGGCCTCCATCACACATCAAAGTGGGCAGAGTGTACTGTATGTGTGTTGGACTGTTAGTATGTCAAACTGGTTGTTATGCTGTTGCCTAATGTTTTATGCAGTGCTCTGTGATTAAAAGCTCTGCTACTTAAGGGGTGGAAAAGTACAGGTGCCATTCATTGCCTAACAAGATCCTTTACAATGGTCCATGTTGGTATTTCTGACCAGGCTATTCATAGAGACAAACAGGTTTTCCCACCTCGCAAATAACAGTTTTCCATACAGAATCACGGGGAGATTAAACCAAACAAAACCTCTATAAACAGCTGCTCATGTGACAGCCTTTGGCAAGAAGAAGAAGAAGAAATCATTGCTCTGTAGAGTAAATGCTCCTGTGATACCAATAAACTGCCTTTGCATATTCGCCACTGCAATCAAGGGTCACATTTACCGCAGATCTGCTGTAAAATGTGCAAAGTGAAATAGATTTCACACTTTACTTCCTATTTCAGAACATTACCCCCATGCCCTCACGATCAGCGACTTTCAACTTTAACCTACTTTAGACTTTACTAAAAAGAGTGAGAGACGATTATGGAAAATGAAACAAGTTACAAACTGTTACAATCACCGTTAGGTTACATAATTCAGTACAGAAAATGGCTTTTCGTTTGGTTTGACTCACTTAAGGTTTACAGTTCACAAGGAATATGAAATAGCACCATCTAACAGTCCCGTATCTGATCTGGTCTCTGGCATGGCTGCTGCAGAGATAGGAAAAGTGTTTTATTGTGTCAGGGGGGAAAAGCCTTTGACCTTGCAGTCTTCATTATCTGCCCGACACAACAACACAGAACTCTCATTTTTACACACAGTTACCCTGATGTGATTTATTACAAAGGCTACAGGCCAAATGACTTCCAGTAATAACTGAACACAGTGACCAAACACTACCCACACACAGGAAAGCTGGAGAAAAAGTGAAAGTTGTAAGAATGCTTCGGTCTCATTTCGGTTCAGTCATAATTTTGAACAAAACAAGATTTCACTAGAAAACCGCGCACATATGGAGAAAGGACTCCACGTTAAGGTATGTAAAAGCATAATGTTCGCTTAAAAGAATAAAACCTACATGACGTATTTACTCATTAAATGCTGCTGTCACAAAAAAAATGCACGTCCAACACGTCTTTCAACACTTAATAACGTCATTACAGCTGATTTAGTTAATAGTGGCAGTGCGCTCTAACCCTCAGCCTTACAGGTCAATGGTGCCATTAAGTATTAGTACCCAATCGCGCAATAATACCTACATTAACTGTAGTGCGGCTCCAGGTGCGTTTATCAGGTAAGTTTAAGAGTCCGATTCAGCCAATCAGACACGAGGAGCGGCTCTTTGTGCTTGATAAAACAGTAGCCCAACAAGTCGTATTTCCTACCTGCTCCGGTCGGGACGCTCCTCAGCCGGTAGAGCCAGTAGCTGCTGGAGGGAAACCAGGCTGATGCAATACACAGTCAGCGGGAGAATGGACCGCATCTCCGGGTCAACTTTAACTTTACACCCTCCCTGAGAAGGAGGGGGCGACCTCAAGGACTGGGTGAAGTTGAAATCCCCAAGAGAGGGGAAAAAATTAGGGGGAAAAAAATAAACAAATAAATAAAAATGTTCCAGAAATGCTGATGCTTGGTTCAGATGTCCAAACTTGACAGTGAAGACTGTTGATGAAAACCTTGGAGAAATCAAAAGCAATAAAATGATCAATTAAACCTGCTGCTCAGTGCCAACAAACAAGAAAAGAAAAGAGAGCCGGCATTTTAAAATTCCACAATGAGAAACTTTTCAAACACACAATCTACAATAAAACAATGGCTTCTTCATCAAAACCTCTGCTTATGAACGTCTCACTCCATTACACTCATTAAACCTGTGCACCAGATGAAGGCTTTACATTTTTCTGAAAAAGCCCAAAATGCAACTTCAACCCAATATGGAAAATGCTTTTGCAAACTATTACATTTCATGAATAAGCTTTCTCATCGCATAAGTAAAGAGAATCCCTTACCTTCTTAGTATTTACAGCTCAGAGACTGAGTAGACCCTCTAGTTGATTTTTTTTTCCCCTCTGAATCCAAACGTGTCGGTCAAGTTTTCCAGTGTGAAGCTGAGCGCCTTCTGACATTGTGGGTTTAAATAGCGAGTGGGCGGAGTCCATGACTCAAGTGCCGACGGGCAGAGGTGAAAGGTGTATCATCACTATCTCCCATGCTAGGAATATGCTATTATTATGTGGGTGGCAAAAAAAAAAAAAAAAAAAATCCCCGCAGCACGTGTTTAAGGAAACTACATCACTATTCCTTTATCCTTATTCCTATTTTCCTTTTATTCTATTCATAGGCCTAAACTATATGACAGAAAAAAAAGTTCCCGTGACGTTGCTAAAGCTAGCTACTCAAGAAAAGCTAACTCTTTAGCTAAAGCTAGCTGGATCCCAAAATATGGAAGCGTCATGATAACCACAAAATGAATACTGAGCACCATGTAATTACTTTAAAGTCTCAGTATTTGTGGTAGTAATTTACTCCTAAGCGTTATAGGAATATTGTAAAATATTGTAGTGATGCAGTTCCAAAGCAACACAGAACACATAAAAGCACAACAGAAACATAAATCCTTACAGAAAACATTGCTGCTAGCTAAGGAAGCTAACAATATTAGGACTGTAGCAGTGTAAAGTCCTCTACGTAATCACAATCAACCATGTTCATTCTTAGGAAAAATAGCTCAATTTTCATGAATTTCTTGGGCAGTTTGTCTTTGTGACCAAACCCTCCTTGTATCTCTTATCATCACTGTCAGCCAAGTGTGTAAGGCAGATAGGGAGAAATGCAGGAATCGTCACAGAATCCCCAGAAGTCAAGCCAGTCTCAAAATGATGAATCGATGATAAATTTCTTGAGCTGAATGTTTCCTTCACATAACATTTTTTCTATTTTTATTTGTAAGATGTCCCTGATAGGGAACAGAAGTATTTAGTATTTGTATTCTGCAGAAAACTATGACTCAATCATTATCAGTATGAAATCAAATGTATCACAGGTCTGAACAACATCTTACAAGTCTATTTCAGGACTCAGATGGACATATTTTATTTGCAGACTTTGACTTCCTGTCTCCTTCCTTTATAGCACAATTGGATGATACAATAGTAATACATACACCTGATCCTGTCTCAGATGCTGTTACACAACATTCATTTCCAAGAAAGCATGTTGAGTAAGTTGTCAACAATTGAGTGGCACTTTTCCTGGTATTGGAAACAGAGTGTCCATATAAGACAAGCAAAACCGGAATGAATGCAAGAATGCTATGTTTGTTATTTGTCTTTTTGCTGATGCAAAATATCATCTCAGGCATCTAAATAAACATCAGCAGGGCCACCACAGAAAACTGTAGTATTACTGATTTTCAGTTTCTGACAGACATGGCCCCTCTTTGTACCTTGTGCTGTGGATTGAATTTTCTGAAAAATAAATGTTCTGTGATTTCTAGAAAACTTGGGTCATTTTACATCATTTACCGCTGTTCTGAGGGTATTTCCTGAATTCTCCAAAACACATATCTGGATGAACAGATATTCAGTTTATTAACTTAAGTTATAAAAGTTATTATATTAAGTTATTTTTGTAACCAAAGTTTCTGGGTAGTCTGAAATTTCATACTGCTATGTCATTGCACACACTCACACCTAGGGGCAATGTAGAGCAGCCAATTAACCTCATGTGCATGTTTTTGGGATTGTGGGAGAAAGCCAGAGTACCCGGAGAAAACCCACGCAGGCACAGGGAGAACATGCAAACCCTGTGCGGAAGAGTCCAGAGCAGGATTCGAACATGCAACCCTCTTGCTATGAGGCAGCAGTTCTAACCACTGCAACAACGTGCTTCCCTAAATGTTAAATTTAAAGTACTGGAAAGTAACATCAACATTTATCAATATAGATGCTAACAAAATGTTTGATTTGATTGCATTTTGTAAAAACTGAGCAAAGACGTGTTATTCGCATCTTCATCTTTGGACAAGCAAACAGTCAATTCAGAGTGTTTGTACAGTTTTTCTGCTAATGTCAGTTATACTGGTACATGCTGAATGCAGAATACAAAATAATGGATTCATGTCTTTCGTTTTGTTTTGTTTTGTTTTGTTTATTCAAAAGGAACAAGGCCATGTGTGGCTACCTGGATGAGAAAACCATCAAGGTGATCAGAAGTCATTGTGTGTTCTTCTAAAGAGCAGGAAATTCTATTGGATTTTCGGAGATTGCTGGGTATTTATTTTTCACAAAGTGGGATGATCTCTGACCCAAATGCAGTAACCTCACAACTGTTTGACTTTGAGAAAGAATCTGATCTGAAACACTTGTTAAAAGAACGACTGCCTACGTATCATTCAGCTTCTTTTCTTCTCCATATGTATTAATAAGTTAAATCCCTGTTCCATCATGTAATGTTGACATATTTCCAGGAGTTGCAGGAGTTTGAAATTTTTAAATGATTTAGTAATCTCAACTGTCGACCTAATTGTCAGCTTTTGTGTTAGACCTGCTATCCTGAAACAACCAAAGCAACGGCACAGAGCCCAGTTTCTACACCTGCAGGTTAAGTTTCAGGCTTAGCAGGTAAAGAACAAAAGAAGTCATTTAATTCCTCAAAAGCATTCAACAACAAATTCATGACTGGTGACATTAAGAAAATGCTATGATCATCATGAATTCCTCACAATTCTGTGCAGTGTGCTGTACAGTTATTGCCAACCCTGGATTTTTTTTTTTTTTTTGCTTTAATGTGCTACGTGATTCCTGCCTTGTATGTAATGCGGAATGTTGCGTGAGTGGTATTCGCTCAGACAGATTCGTCAGTGATAGTTGCCAAATTCTCACCCCTGGCGCTATCATCTTGCAGCTTGGCTCTGCTCAGGCTGTTCTTTGATCGTCTCATGGAGTTTCTCAGTAGTTGTAATACCATCAGAGTTAGTGTCAGGGCTAATCCAGGTTTGGTTGGAATCAAAGAATCCTTTCCACCTTTGGTTTGCATTTTCACAAGCCAGTTATCAATTCAATGCATTCATACTCATATTCTTGAAAATCAAACAGTGTGATGCTCACAGCGGTGTTGGTTTGACTTTCCTCCTATGGTTAGGGCTTGAGTTAGGGTTGATACATTCATATTGAATATTGCATACTGACCTTCACCCACAGCCCACGGTGGTACCTATTGATCTGGCCGTGATGACACAATGATTCATGAAAGATTTCCCGACGCAGACAGCTGGTGGTAACTCATTTATCCCTCAGACTTGGCTATGGAAAAACAGGTCACTTCTTCAATGTTTCTGGCCCGTTTATGTAAGAGTTCTCTGGCATGTGACAGCAGGCGAATCAGTACCCGCTGGACTCTGAACAGAGGCTTCCTGCCGGGTTTGATCTCTCAATCGTTCAATCGTTTACTTTTGTTTCAGGCTGCAATTAGCGAACATGAGCACATACTCTGTGGGGCCGACCAACGCGGCATTTTTAAACAGAGCCCCCATCTGGGACTTTGAACCTCATCCAAAAGGGAAAGGTTTGGGGGACGTAGTCAACTGATCAGAGAGCAGACGGGTGTGTTCTTGATTGTGCGGCGTTCTCTGTCTTGTCTTTGTTAATGTGAATCTCTGAATGAGTGAGACTGGGAAATAGCCTGCTTTAAATGTTGCATAAACAGTGCAAATAAGCAGTGTTGTCTCATTAGGCACAATAAGGGTAAATCGCAGTGATGCAAACTCCCATGCATCAAACTTGCAAACTCTACACTGTGGTCCCCAGTGTCACCTTGGTAGCCTAAAGGACTAATCTTCATGCAACAAGTAGACGCTGAGAAACATTTCAAAGATCATTTAAAAGCCAGTTCACATGCAAACACTGGCTATGTTTAAAAGAAGTATGGTGTTACTCTTTATTTTTATTTTTGATAGAAATGGAAACAACAATAAGTATGTAGTTTCCTTTCCAAAAAGAGAAAAGAATTGTTTCCTAAAACACCTGGGCGCTGCAGGCGAAAGCAAATATTACTCAAACAGGAAGAAACATTACTCAGCAGTGGATTAATCCTCATTTGATGGCTGAAGTAGCAGTAGCAGGGTGTATTCAGGACTGAGTCAAAATAAACTACAGTGTGTGTGTGTATTCTGTCATTACAAAACACTTCAGTGAGTGTGGCCTCAATGAGCCCATACAGCCCATACAAACACACACGAACACACACACAGACAGACAAAGTACTTTTTAATATGATATATTCAATGTTCGTTCAGTATTTTGGTGGGCCTTGTTGACAAAAAGTGTAAAATAGTAAAGTTAACAAATTTATAGTTCAAAATAATTAGGAGGTGATGCAAAGTAGCTTTAAAGGGCTGATTTGTTACAAAAAAGATCAGTAGATATCTATCCATGCAGATTTTCAACAGGTTTTAAACAGGTTTGCTTTTTTATATTTATGTACAATGGAGTTAAGTGGAACTCAGTTTTAGTAACTAGCTACTTAGATCCAAAAATATTTTCAGTTTTGATACTCTGTGGATGATCCAGAGTGACATGGACACTGTTTCTCAAAAGACATGCTGCTGTTCAATAAAAATTATATAAATAATACTGGCTCATAAATCTAAACAAGAGCTTTTCCAAAGTTTATGTTTTTCTTTCTTCACCTCACCAGCACCTCATCTGGCTGAAAACAAGTGTTTCCTCAGGTTTCATGGTCAGAGACAGTAGAATTCCTAGTCTAGTGCTTTTTTCTACCGTTTATGGAAAGCTACATTTTACACCAATATTTGTCGGATTTTAGAAAAATGTTCTTGTTACTATTAGTTTATTTAGTCATGACACTAGTAAAACAGACCACACCTTAGGAGCACAGCATCCATAACCTTCTCCCACCTTGCACAAATAAATGACACAGTCAGAGATAACAGGCAAATTGCAACTTTGCTGAGGTGTTAATATCTGTGTTGTGTTGCTTTCTGTTACATGTATTTTGGGCTGAATTTCTCACTGGATTGAGTTTGTTCCATCATGAGCCACTGTGTTGTAGTCTAATGATTGCTGCCCCCTAGTGAACCTTCTGTTGCAGCAACAGATTTTACCGTATAGCAGAGATTCTGAGAGTGAATCTGTTGTGGTGCCTCCCATGAGGACCAGCCTGAGCTGATATCCCAAATACTAAACAAATATCATTTATCAGTATATTTGGACAACAGAAACAAACATATGAGGGAGTTGTCTTGGATTTTAAAGTATCTGTTGCACAAGTCCCCAAATCAATCTGGAGACATTTTCCCACTGTGTGCTGTTAGCATCCTCTTGGCTGCTTCAGCAAACTTTATTTACACTGCTTGTTTGAGATGGTGTACAACCGAGTTTGTTTGAACGGCTTGTTGTCTCTGTCCGAGCCCCTTCAGTCTAGTTTGTTTGGCATGGCTGTTCACCAGTACAGGGGTGTGTGGGAGGAGAACCTGGAGGAGGGAGCTAATAGGACAGGGTTCTGCCAGTTTTGTGAACAAATGAGGGATTGGATTTCAGTGTGGGAAAGATGGTGGTCAAGGACAGAGGTGACTGATAACAGCCAAGCTCCCAGAAATCACAGCAACTAATGAAGAAAACTGAGCTCCAGCGTTTGTGGCAAAAAGTTGGAATAAAAACAACTTTCATTTTCAGCATAACAGTGTCGTTGTGCTTAAAGTCCATGAAGGAATTATTTTCCCAGTTTTCTGTGGAATAGCCCTTAAAATTGTACAGACCAACCAAGAAGTCTGTGTTTTTGGGTTAGCTGAGAGTCAGCTGGAGTCAGGCACCATGATGCTGTTGACACGCAGCCACACTGAAGCTGTGTTCAATCGCTACCAAACAAAACTTGGTAAATATTAATTAATGTGGTAATAATATATAGGGATGTGTCACCAGGACTTGAATTAAGCCTGAATTAAAGTCTGGGGTGGGGGGGGATATAAACATATATAATATATATTTGTGGGAAATATAGGACCCAAAGTTTTCAAAGCTCAAGTGATGAGCACATCTCATCTCTTAAGTCCTATCTGTTGGTGTTATGGGTAAAAACACATTAGTTACAAATATGGTTTAATGGCAGTTTACTGCCCACAGTCTTTTCCCACACCTCTTGCATTCATGTATGCAGAAACATGTGAGCTTGAATTACAACAGTGAGATACACGAGACAGGGGAGTCTCTGTGTGTTTGTGTATGGGTTATCATTCACCACAAAATACAGGCCAGCCACCTGCATAACAATAACCCTGTGGAGTGACAGTATCAAATAAAAACACTGCTGAGAATGTCAGCATCTGCTTGTCTCAGCTCTGGGGGGGATGAAACCGATGGGTGCAAAGCCTGCTTAATGAAGCGCCTCCATGTGATTTGCTTCACCTGAGCTGAAGGGAAGCTGACGGCTGGAATAGCCTCATGAAGAGCAGTGATGTACGAGAGGCCTTCAAACCACTTCCTGTCTGTTGGTACGTCTACAGGAAGTCACATGGTTGTTGCATCCTGCACAGAGCTGCTTTGTGCTCTGATTGAGCTGCATGTGCGAATAGGTTCTGACAGAGCCAGACTAGCTCTTTCCACCTGTTTCCAGTCATTATGCTGTGCTCGGCTGACCAGTTACGAGCCATATCTGCTTCACAGACATGAGAGCGGTACCGATTTTCTCACCTAACTCTTGGCAAGAACGCAATTATTCCCAAAATTCTGAATCCCAAAATCCTTTTATTAAACATATTCTTCTGTTATTAAAATCATCTCTTAGTGTTTTACTATAAGTATCAGTAAGGTACTTCTCACCATTGTTTTGTGTTCTGCATTAGCTGTGAAAAAATTAAAAAACTAACTTGCATGAAAAATGCAAAATATCTTTGTGCATTTTCTCTTTGCTGATGAAAGAGAAACAACCAGATGACACGTCTGCAGGTGGATCCACAAAGCAGTTCATTAAGTCATGTATGTACATGGACACTTGCAGAGTTCAAGTTTGTCTAGCACAGACATACTTCATTGCTGTGTGTATCCGTGGCCTGAGGGGAGAGTCTGGGAGAGACTGAGTTTCTCTTGTCTTTGTCTATCTCGCTTTCTCACCCTCTGCCTGTCTTACTGGCAACTTGTCAAATGTGGTTCAAGGTTGAGATAAAGTTAGCATCCACTGTAAGAACCTAAACCACAGCAGTGACCTCAGTGTGACTCCCTGAATATAACATTCACAGATCAGCTCGAGGTGCATTTTATCTCCCGTAACATAGCTTTGGTTTGTCGGGAGGCTGTCTTTATCAAAGAGCAGCGCTGTCGTCCACTCGCTCAGATAACTGTGAGAGAAGAAGAGAGGGAGACGAGTTGTAAGTGAGTGTTGGGAAAACAAAGCTCTTCAAGAAAAAAAATGTGACATCTCATGTTTGGGATTGTTTTCAACCAGAGGATGATAAGCACTTTAGGTCAAAGGTCACAGCGCAGGAAGTGTTGGAATTCTCTCAAGGCTATTACAGTGCTGACAGCCAAGGACAGGCCACTCGGATGTGGGCCATCAGGCCTTCCTCACATCCCACTGACATGTTATCTGCCCATCCTAAGTGACAATTCTGAATTCTCTAACCTCACTGAGCGTAGTCCAAGTGTTTCACAGCCAAAAGTTCAACATTTTTCTGATGATCTGTTATATGTTCCTCACTGAGGATACTTTGTTACTTGTCACTGAGGTTACTTGTTTCGCAAGACTGCAATTAGAATGAGGAAACTATCTGAGATATGGAGAGGAAATTTGGAGTTTGGGAAATCGCTTGGTAGGAGAAGCCTGGATTAGTGCTGCACAAGCAGTTTGGTGAAATCTGTCTCACTGACATGTTATGTTTCTTGAAGCTTTAAAAGGATGCTCCATTAATTAAAATGGTGGTACCGAGGCTACGTGTTTGGACATCTATAAACTTGAGTAAGTCGATGAAATGTCTTTAAATGACTACATGTTTCAGTCACGCTACTAAGTCCCACACAAAACCTAAGCGGGGGAATACATGATTTGCATTAGAGCTGGATCAAGATCCTGCTTACAACATAAGTGAAATATATTACAGTTGAACTTCTACACACAACCACGTCTCTTCCTGGTCACGCCCAAAAAAACACCAACAAATTAAAGGTGCACCCACACATCCTTTAAAGAGTAATTCTTGTGAAGATGTATGACATCAAAGTTGGGGACTTTCCTTTTTCAGTATGTCAATTCAATTTGGAAACGTGGGTCGAGAAGGTCTTGTTGAAGGTGTTATCTGCTTGATTAGCAAACCCAAAACGAAAAAAAGTGAACTTTTCCTTTAACCTACAACAAAAACAACAAACTTAATTCAATACAGCAAATAAAACTACATGCTAAAACACGTTCATGTTCAGTTGTACCATACAATTCTTTAAATTCCTTGTTATAAACTTGGATTTTCTAAACTTCTGTACAAAAAGAAAAATATTGTTCTTGGTTGCCCCTTTAAAAATAAACCAGTCTGCACTGAATGTTTTGTGTGTCGTCTACAGTTGAGAGCTTCTAGATTCGTCACCACCTTTCACCCCTCTAGCGACGGTACTGTTGGGTTTATTATAGGTTTTGGTTAGACTTTTGGCCCCTGAGCTGGTTTGGCTCCTCACATGGGACATTCCTGCTGAGCAGCCCCTCCCTGGAAGTCTCTCAGTGCGCAGGCTCGCGGTTCTCCGCTGTCAGGGCAAGGCAAGACTGACAGTATGGCGGCGGGGTGCAGCTGGAAGGATGCTACTGTCGCCCGTGATGTGTCTATCGCCGGTAGGACGTAAATGGACTATTGACGGCAAAAACAGAAGAGGATTTAGCGAGAAAGGGCTGTCGCCGTGAGCTCCAAAGATGGCCAGGCTCGCCGACTACTTTTTAGTGGTCGGTTACGACCTCGACAAGCGAGGTGGGTGCTTGAGTTAGCCTGCCCTTCTAGCTTTAACGGCGTATTATTAGCTTTGGATAGGAGGCAGAGAGGGAGGCGGGGACGGGGCGGGCCGTCGCAAATCAGTGACCAAAGCTGGGAGCTGTCGGCTGGCGTTTGGCTTATAACTTTAGGTCGAGGATGCCCAGGCCTCACGGGATTAGTGTACTTAAATGCTAACCTGTCAGCTGGTATCCTGCCTATCTGACGGGGGACACACTGAATGCACAACTCTACTGCGAGGCTTAACTTCGAGACATGTTTTAGCTTTACGCAAACAGATAGTCTTACTGCGTTGACAGCTAACTTGGGCTGACTTTATTTGCTAAGAGCTAACCTTAGCCGGGCTAGCTTTGAGGGGAGGGGGGGCGGGGGGCTGGCTGCTTGATCGACTGTGACCTAAGACGGATTTATTCACCCGTTTTACAGTTTCATCTGCATCTTCCCCAGTTGTCTCTCATTTATAAGTGTTACAAGCAAAACTGCCGCGTTTAAACGTACTTTTTAAAGCATTATATCCACACAGAGTCTGCTGGACAGCGAGTTGTCACTTCTGTGGCTGCAGGGTCCTATGCAGTTACTTGGGACAGTGAGACCACGAAAACCTTACTGATTTCCATTTGGACTTTATTTCAAGTGTGATTTGTAAACTAGAAATGGACTCCTCTCCTCGGTGGAGTTGCTGATTGTTTTCTTTGTCTGTGTTTTGTGTGGATTAACCCAGATAGCTTTGCCCCTCCCTGAGCCCCCTCGGACCGGAGCTCTGTTCCCTTGTGTTGTTGGGACGAGGTTTGGACCGTTATCTGAGCCCCCTCCCTTCAGCCTGAGCCTTGGCCTAGATCTCTGTAGTATAATGGCCCGTTTAATCATGAAATATTCACCCCACCTATCCGATGTAGGCATACAGCTTGTAACGCGGTAGAGTCTTTTATTTAGAGTGGATTTTGCCTATGAATTATTCAGAAGAGGCAAATTGTAACATGGCAAGCCCTCTGTGGCTAAAAGCAGGCACAGTATTTGCTTTTATTGCTGGAGCAACCTGCATCACTTTTCTGATTGCATGAATGCACTTATTGCATCTTGCATTTTTTTCAGAAGGGGGTGAATACAGGATGTTATAACGTGGACACTGCAAGCGCTGCAGAAACTCTGCTTCCTGCCTGAATGCAATGCAGAGCAGAGCAGGCCTGTAAAAAGCATCTGGGAACCAGACATTAAAGCCACAATGGCTTTAATGGATCAAGGCTTCCATGCCTCGTAAAACCAAACACTTAAGAGTGATGATCATTGTTGGCGTCGCCCCGTAACTGCTGCCTCACTGTTTACAGCAATTTTACTCAATGCTAAAGTTTCTAGGTGGAGACATATTGTTGCGCTAAACATCTCCAGTAGCTGCAGTGAGGTTATTCCCATCATTTTCATCATCATCATCATCATCACTATCTGACAGTCATCATCAACCTCTTAAGTACATCCTCTGCACTTGGATCAATACGCTACTGCGCACTCCTTGCTTTTAATATTGTCTTATTCTGTTCTACATTTTTCTGGTTCCTCAAACAACGTTGAGTCTGATGAGATTTGTAAATATTTGTGTGTGTGTGAAATTTTGTGGTTGTGTTTTAATTTTTCCAGCTTCGGTGGGGCTCTCACTAAGTGACTATAAAGAAAACACTTGGCTATGAAGCAAAGAGAAACAGTCCTCGATCATAAGAATACCAGGAATTCTGAAGCACAGTAGAGCTTCCTCTCGTGTCTAAATATTTCATGCATCCTGTCTACGTGTGTGTGTGTTTTTTGAGTTAGGGTTAGGTTGGTTGCTGGTTGTTAGTCAGTGGAACGTTTTGCAAGCGTGGGCATTGACAGGTTTTCTGGGCTGATATCGTCCTATGCCTCTGAGAGAGCTGTCACCAACAGAAATGTTGTGGGTGTTTACAAACAGAACATCCTCATGGCATGGCTGTTTTTTACTGACTTTTCCTGGGTCACTTTTAAACACCCAGTTACAGTTTGGCTTGTCTAAGAGATGCTAACCTGGGGGCAGAACCTTGTCTGTAAGGTGTCTAAGGTGTCAGGCTTCTCACATCATGCTCGACCTAGATCATAGTTACTATCAGTGCATCTTACTTATAGCCAAGATGGCTGCTTGTGGGTTGGGAAGAGTCCATAGTTGCTGGGGTGTGGTCCTCCTAGCAAGGGTCCCTTGAGAAACTCCACAGCATGTCAGTGTGTTTTGACAGTGGTTCCTCCACTGCTGAGGACCCAGAAGCTAAATGGATATGCAGTCTGAGGCCCAAACAGGAAACTGGGGAGAGGACCCGAGGGAGACTTGTGTTTAGAGTGGGAATCCAGATTGTCTCCCTGTGCGTGTCTGAAAAACCAAGAAAGGGGGGTGTGTGTGTGCGACACTGTGAGGCGGTCTCATTCAAGATCAGGAAGAAAGACGCATGCATTCACACACAAACACACACACACACACACACACACACACACACACACACACACACACACAGATGCCAACATACAGGCTCTATTGTAGTTCCCTCTGTGTGGCTCTGGCAGTGCAGTTTGAGGGTGTTGGTCATTCTTATGCTGGCCCTAAACAGAATGCAGGATGGTTGTTTTCTAGCTGGGGTGACAACTGCTCACACACACACACACACACACACACACACACACACACACACACGCATACCCCTCTAACTTGTAGTCAAGTCAGGACCATTCACAACATTAGAGGCCAGTGAGGATGCAAAGAGGTGCCCACATGATAGACTGAGCAGGCTTTTGTGTTTACACGTCAGGTTGTGTCTGTTACTATCTTACATTGTTGTCATGATTGAAGAATTGTGACTTTGCTAACACTATTTAAATTTACAGTGTGCTGTAACTCCTCACTGGGACAGCCTTGTTGCAGCGATTGTCATGTTAGTTGTTTGTCAGCTCTGTGAGCAAAATGGTTTCACATTTCACTTGTGACTACAGGGGTTTATTAGGGTTGGGTATTATGAGGATATGCACCATTACGCTTTAAGGGAGTTTTTACTTGCCACTTTCTGCTTGCTCATGGGTTCAGGCTCTGGGTTTCTGTAAAGCACTTGGAGACAATTTTGATTGTATAAGGTGCTATATAAACAAAATTCAATTGAAATTGAACCATAAAATTAGTCAATTATCAAAGGACTTTGCCCTCCAGTTTATACTTTGGTAGCTTCATTGTACATATCACTGGGTGTATGAAGCTAGTGAGCAGGATTGCTTCATGGCAATACTGGGTTTAGTTATGATTTTTGCATCAATGTGATGCAGCGCCGTGATTTATCAGTGATTTAGTTTGCAGTTTTTTAACACAATTGATGCCATGTGTTACTTAGAGAAGAGAGGTTACAGTAAATGTGGGCAGGGATAGAATAATATCACATTATGCATGCAGTGACAAGCCACGCTGTGGTTCATGGTTGGCACCTTGAACCCTGAGGCCAAGGTATAGTAGGGCACAATAAAATTAAACAGTCAAACATGGCAAAACTGTTGAAGGTTCATAAAATATTTCATCCAGATTAATGTTGTAGTATTGAAGTATGGATCTCTGTTATTGTGACTGAGTTGTGATTAATTTGTTTCATGCTCACAGGTGCAATGCTGAGAGTGTCAGTGCGAGTGAAAGTTTACGTGAGGCTACATAAAACCCAGAGGTGTTCGGGAACCTCTTCGATTGAAAGCAGGATGAATCGAGAGTGGTAGAGTGAGTGAGTTGAGGAGAGAGGAGACTGTGTGTGATGTTGCCAGCAGTGCCTGCCTGTGGGCAGCCACTTCCTTCATTGCCCCAGAGCAGGGCTGCAGCCTTTCAGGCCCTCCAGAAATAGCCCTTACAATCTGCCTTTCATAGGGGGACAGAGTGACGCTGGGTCGTGGCAAAGGCTGCGGTGCACTGACGCTTGTGTGTCTGTGTGTTGGTGTGAACTGCCCTCCCCTCAGCCTTTCAGATGGCTGTCTGAATGTTTGTGGCTGGCTCTTTGTATTTGCTGCGTTACCATGGCAACGCTTACCCCTCTATGGTCTGTGGGTTATGGTGAGCGTCTGTCACACATTGAACAGTTTGTGACTAGTTATGATGCTATCATTTTGGCAGTCAGGGTAGCAGTTGCAATATTTTGTGCTGATAGCTTTACATTTGAGCACTTCTGCACTAAAGCATTCTCCCTTTCTCCCAGATTTTTATGCCAACATATAGACTACCAAAACTTTCAGGCAACCAATTTTAGGGGGTCATTTTAATGTAAGCAGCTCATGAAGGCAGGTACACATCATGTAGATGCTGTGTTGCTTAAGTCAGTGAAAGCAGTTTGGCTAAATATTATTGTTTGTGTTTAATTTTATTGGTCCAATATACTGTATATTCTGCATCCTTAATCATAATCGTGCCGTTAAAAGACCAGAAAACATATCTGCAGTCTTTACAGATAGGGAAGAACTTTCCTTATATCACTGTTGTGACGTTGCCCTAGACCCAGTTGTGTGTGTGTTCGCGTGTGTGTCTGTGTCTATATTATAGCAGGTTGTCTGCTGTGCTGAATACTTGTTATTCATGAGGAAGACGGTGGCCCCAGGGCTCCACCGCTGCCCTCATTCCCTCATTCCTACTACACAGATACAGAGGGGAGAGAGAGAGAGCGTGTTTGTGTATCCATGCATGTGTGTGTTGGTGGTAGGGATGTAGATACACAGATACACATGCTTCTTTACACACATAGACCACGTTTGACAGCACACACTTATTCATTTGTCATATACTGTATGCTCAAACTGTAATCCATAGCTGCATGGGACAACTTGTGTGTGTGTGTTTGGGGGCAGTCGTGGATCAGCGGTTAGGGTATTGGACCCTTGGCTGAGGTACCCTTGAGCAAGGTACCTAACCTAACCCCCACTGCTCCCCGGGTGCTGCACGCGGTCGCCCACTGCCCCGGGTTTGTTGTGTGTGTGCACGTCACTTGGGTGGGTTAAACACAGAGCACGAATTTCGTTGGAGTGAGTTCCCTCCAATGACAAAATATGTCACTTTCTTAAATGTGTGTGTCTGTTGCAACATGTGATCTGCACCCTGGGGGACAAAGAGCTTGGCCTTGTGCCCTAAAATTAGGTTGAGAAATATGCAGTTAAAATAATCTGTGTGCACATTTAAAGATTCGTTGCATTTAAAATTCTATTTCCTGACATCAAGTTTTTCTTCAGCAAAGGTGCCCATTTTTTTTTCTGTTTACAGGCGAACAGAACTGTGTATGTGTGTGTCTGTGTGTTTGTAAAGGGGCGTTAGGGATGCCCTCCCCCTCGATGCTTTGATGGTTTCCCTGGAATTCAGAGAATTTCTCTGTCCCCTCTCAGGACAAAGGCTGAGTCAGTGTTGCTCACAGTCAGCCTGTTGGTGCTCGAGGGAGCAGTTGTTGAAAATCCCTGAGGGGTGATTCCAGCGTGTCCGGAGCAGTTTTGATTAGAAGATAGGGGGTTGTTAGGGGTGGTTGAGCGAAGCTGCTGTGGTAACTGCGTTGCTTCATCAGCCCATTTGTGTCATGCAATTCCATGCACACATGGGATGAATACTTGCACACAGTGTTTCCCCAGCCATTGCCTCTGGTTGTGTTAGGCTGTCTGTCCCTCCAATGGGACACTCTGGCTCCTTGATAGAAACAAAATATTTTATTTATGTAATATCTTGTTATTTCTTCATGTTCAGAAACATTAATGTTGATCTTTATTCTGAAGTTGCCTTTTGAAATCAGGGGGATGATTCCACTTAATTCCCTTTCCACTCATCCTCTCTGCTATGTTTACTTTCTGCTGTGTCGCTGGCAGTGTAAATTGTAATATGCCTGCTACAAGGCCCATGCAGCACAGTAACTTGATTCTCACTATATTTTGTGATGTTGCTCTGTCCAGTCAGCTTTAAAAGTATTTATTGTACCACTGTAATGTTGGTTATTTCAGTAATTAACCTGTTCAGATATTAGCCCCACTAATTGTTAAGCTAACTAGCTACTCTGTCTCGCTTGCCCTGTATTACTGTACAGAACAGAGGAGAGACAGATGAGGTGATGATTTTTTTTTTTAATGTTTCCAAACTTAACATAAAATTGTGATTTGTAATTTGGGTGTTTCCTTTTTTAATTTCAAATCATAAACAATATTAGATCATCTTACAAAAAGTTACTGCTCTAAACATGTAACACTGCAGTTTTAATTCTTAGCCGAGTAACAAATGTCAGTGAGATATTGGATGAGATTTTCTTGTGTTTCTTACTGTGATTCTCTATTTCACTCATTATTCTTGGCCATTTTCCACTAATTTTCTCCAAATAATAATAATAATAAATACATGTATCAGAAACGCCAGGAGTGACTGGTAGGAGAGGATTAAGTCTCATCTTTATTAAGATGGCCTGCAGGTCAGTGCTATTTTTCATGGGGGGAAAAAAGTAAATCTGCCTCCCAGACACCCACTGTGCACTGTCTAATCTTATATGTAGCCTGTGATTGGTTTGTAGATGCAGATTAAAGGGCGGTTATTGGTCCAGACTTGGTTTGATATCTTTATCTGCATGCTGTATTTATGACATGTATTTACTGCCCTCCCATCCCCCCACAAAGAGGTCTGTGCCCAGGACATTGGATTTGCGATACACTCTTGGTTGTCCGAGGGAGATGTGACCAAAACATCACATCATGCTGCTAGTCAATCTGTCTTTGATGGAATGACTTTGGATCTGTCTGTTAAGCATATTCAGGTTTCACTGGAACATTACAAACAGCACTTAACAGTGCAAATGTTAGTGTTGTCACATCACCAAGGCGCTCATGGCCCCGTGAGCTCCACTTGCTACACTAAAATCCTGTTCAAACTTGCACCTGGTTACGTAAATGTGAAATGTGCATGTAAACATACCGTAAAATACTACATTGGAGCTTACAACATTTCTGTAAGCCTTAAAAACAACTCTGAACTGAATGATGTCATTATCAAATGTGTGTGAGAGTGTCACCTCTACCAAACTGCAGTTTACCACTGGAATAAATGATGGAATATTAAACCTTGGAATCTTACAGTCATTGTTATGCTGTGCAAGACATTGTGCAGGCATGTTGTGTAGCCAAGTACAAGTAAATTCAACTTCAACTTTATTTACTTAAGCTTTTATTTTGGGGATTCAAAGAGGTCAGAAAGAATCAATCAGCCCAAACCTACCTGTCAGCCTTGATTGTCTCACAGTCACTTGGTCTGGTTTCTATGAAGTTGTGAGACATGCACACGTCTGTTACTTGACTGTTGGTTGCCCAAGTAACAAGATGTAGTTTCCGGGCCATGTGCGTGGGTGATTCACGCTGTGGAAAAAGAAGAGAAAGAGTTTTGGGGTTAATTTGCAGCTGAATTCAATCTGGAAGCAGGATGTAGTCGAAGTGATAAAGGGTGCAAGGATAGTGTTGTGGTTGACTTGATTAGAGGGCTGTAATGTATGGCTCAGTAAAGACAAAGTTCTGGGTGCAGGAAGATAAATGATCAATGGGTAGCATTAGCCCACCTACCATCATGTTTCCTGTTGCAGTATTCTGGGTTAGCACACGGAAATCTTGTTTGCATAGAGTTCTTGGTGAGCTGCTTGCATTAAGACCACATTTTCTGTAATACAATGCATCTTTAGGGAATTACCAGGTTCAATAAGCCATAACATACATACACACATAACCGCTCTTGTCCTTTATGTTATTCTCGGAAATGCTAGGTGCATGTTGAATGATATCTCCTTGACATCTTAAAGCTGTTTGTTCACAGTTAATTAGTTTGTATACCAACAACATTGTACCTCACCATGCTGGCATCCTCAGTATCCCCCTGTCCGCTTACAGCTCCTTTAGAGCCACAAGACTGGACTTGATCTGTGACTGCATCTTGTAAGCATGCAGCATGTGCCTTCCTCATCATGTGATTGTCACTGACTGATGAGTCGTAGATACTGCCCTGGATTTATGCTGCTCTGCTCCTCTTACTCCTGGAAGTCACACCAGCCTATGTGTGTTACATTTTGGCCACTGGACATTGTGCATACTTGCAAACTTGCATAGTTCACATAAGATGACTTGTAATATTTCCCTGACCTTTTCATAGATGTCTGGTCTCCTTTTTTTTTTAAAATTGCTTTAAAAGACGTGGCTCCTGTCCACCAAACCTGGCTGAAGTTGCTTCTTCCAAACTAATGTACTGATAGACTATTAAAGTCTAGGATGTGAATAACTAAACAAGCTGAGGTCTGTTTGTGTTCAAGTTGAATCCTGCATATACTTCAGTCAGAAACACTGGCCAGAGTGACTGGAAAGTAGATAGTCTGTGTTTTGTGAGCACTGGCAGGTTTCCTCACTCTGCTGTGCAAAGTGTGCAAGGCGGCTTTGACTAAAGCAGAGCACTCTTGCAGATAGCCAACTGCATCCAGGAGCAGGAGAAGGGGGAAGAAGTAGTGATCAATCATAGGTCTGTGATATTCTGATTTCAGTCATATCTGAAACAACCTCCTACTTAAAACTGAAATACATTTAGTCACTCAAGCTACCGTTTCTCTCCCAGAGGCCATTTCCCCTCCTGGAAAGCCTTTCTTTTTTTGTTTTGGGAATTCTGATGGTTGAAAGAGAGAGAGAGAGAGAGAGGGGGCATTAGTTTTGCAGGAAGGATGTGAGTTTGCTGAAGAGCTTTTGCACAAAGCAAATGTCCCACATTGTCTCGAGGGTGATGGCGGTTGCCAGCTGGAGCAGGGTTTGTTTTGTTTTTTTTTCATGCTCCTATTTGGTTCCTAAATGGCAGCTTCACTCAGAGAGTTTGTTTTTAACATGGACTGGCTCATTTTTTTATGCAGGATTAACATCTTTGTCGTCATCTGACACCAAATGCGCACAGCTCAAAATGTCAACTGTTAATTATTGACGATGTGCTGGTCTTCTCTGTGGAGTTCAGTGACATGAAAACATACTGTGCTGCCTCTGACACAACAAGGAGCAGCAGTCTGTAGCTGCTTTAATCAGAGAGTGACTCACAGTCCATATTACTCAACAAGTCTGGCCTGTATGTGTGTGTGTGTCTTTATCAGAAACTGCCCTAGCAAGCACTGGTGCATTCATGAATGTGTGTGTAACAGCAAACTGGGTGGACAGCAGAGAGAGCACTGTCAGAGGGTGTGGTATAATATATTATGATGTCATAGTTTTGTGCGCCTTCATCCCAAGATCTCAATGTCTCTGGAGACATTATGTTAACAGAATGAGGATGCTGTTGTTGCGAAAAGTAAAGCACTGATGACAGCTCTCAGTTCACGTTGATTCTGCACAGTTTAGTTGTAGCGTTCATTTACTCATGAAGGTTTTCATCATAAAAAGGTCGCAGGGCTCGTGAATAAACCTAAGGAGGAAACGCAGCAACACAGTGCATCAGTGAGATGGTGTTTCATTAGAAATAAGTAAAGTTCCACTCTTAGAACATGAATCAGGAGTGAGTTTAGTCCTGTCTCTGTGAACACAGAGATGCATGGAAACGCACAAGGCTCAGAGCTCTTTTGTCCCGCCTGCTGCAGTCGCCGTGGAAACCGTCTGATGTCGTGTCACTGTGGTTTGGAAGCCTGCAAACGAGAAGCTGCGGTCTGGTTCAGCACCAAGAGCATGACACACACATGCACACAGACGCACACTGAGCTACACACACTATACACACTTTTCAATCATTCAGTGATCACATGACCAGTGGGTCTCCTTCCATCCTGTGTCACAGAGTATCACTTCTAGTAGTCATATGTGTGAGGAGTCATTGCCAGCTCTCTCTCTCACACACACACACACACACACACACAGTTTTACATAAGCTTTGTTTGGTCAGGTTATCTTACCACGTGCATTGTTTTTCAGCCTGATTTATGATCAGTGGTGCCTCAGTGATGTTGGGCTCTGCTCTGATTTTTTTTTTTATTTGTAGTTGTTGTTTATAGCAACTCGAGTCATAAAAATGCCTCTCTTTTGCTTTTGCTTTTTTTTTTTTTTTTTTTCTATTTGTTTTTGGCAAAACGATATGCCAGCAGTCAGAATCAGGACTTGATAAAAGCTAGAATAAAAAAATCAGATTCAAATCACGATATAATACCCAGTCCCTGAAACATTTAATTGAATACACAGAATACAAATTTGATGTTTTCATAATGTCGTGATCTGTGATAAATAAGGTGAATTTTATGATGCAATGGATGGTTAACTATTTGGTATTTTTGTTTACTTAATACTTAAAAAGTTGTCTTTGCATTAATTGCATTAATTAATTATTTATTGTCAGTCTCACTTGCTGTTCTGTGTTGCTTAACTTGGACTTACTCTACTGTGTAGCGCAGCCTCATTCTCGAAAGGAAATGATGTCAGAGTGGCAAGATAGCAGGAATAAAATATCAGGCTGAATTCACTGTATTTAACATAGGTTAGTGAACATAAAACTCTCCCTTTTCATCAAACCATTCCAATGGACTCTCAAAGCTTTGCGGTTTCAGTTTTGAATGCCTATAATCTGCTTCACGATCATTTTGAAACAGTCGGATTGAACATGAAAACAAAATGATTTCGATTGGCAAACCAGGAAGCATGAAAATCTGATATGGCTGATAATGGCTGCTGAAAGAGAGAGTTCAGCTTTGCCTATAGTCTTGCCCACAGTCGTCGCATTGATAGAATCTCTTTGGTTGCTCAGCACTATAGGAACTGAATACACTGATTGTGAATTACTGATTGTGTTGTTCACGCTGTGAACACACAGCTGCTGTTACACTCCTTCCAAGTCATTTGGAAGATTAAGTAACATTAATACGATACAGTGCGGTAGCCTTATAGCTGTTACCATTGTTGTACAGTGTTTTGTTTTTGCCAGCTCTATCAGAGGTGTTGAATCAGGTTGCCGGTGATTTTTGATGCTGTTGTTTGTTGTTTGCATTGTGTTTAGTCAGTGACGGAATAGAGAGAAAGCATGGGAGAAAGCACAGCCAGTAGGACTTTCTTTTTGTTGCTGAAGCAAGACATGCATAGATATCAGGCTATCAGGGAGAACATAGATGCAAGGTACACTGATGAAAACATACACACAGAGTTCATGGTCATATCCTGAGTTTGAGATTCAAGGATGTATGCTTAGGGAAGAAATCATCACAATCAGGAGGAGAATGTGCAGGTTAGTCTGGCGCCAAGAAGACATTTTGCAAATATGTATGGAATTAGTTATGACTATCGTACTGAAACTGATAGTCATTGTTGTTACGCAGCAGGTCTTGCTGTGACACATCCTTACAAGGACTCTCCACTCACTTCACATTCCTCTCAAACTGCAGACTGATAGTGAGCTTTTGGATACTTACATAATCAGCATCCCTGTTATGCAGTCATGCCTGCAGACTCACTGCTGTCTGCAGCAGCACTTTTTGCAAGCCTTTAACTTTGTTCACCTGCTACTTGCACACACGCCTGGCCCGTGTGATTGTGGTTAAATTACAAATAGATTTGCCTTCAAGGAGAAGGCGAATTCAACCGCAGCAGGTGGTCCAAGTGAACTCAGGTGTTTAATGATGATTATTATGAGCTCATACTACGGTGAAAGAAGTATGTGCTTGATAATAGAAGATGTGAGGTCTGTTGAATGAAACATGAGTAAAAAATGTCATGGCTTCCAAATGTCGGCCTGTGGGAAACACTGAGAGTCGACCTGAAATCACAGCCATACAGTATGATTAGATATGATACATCTGTGAATACATACAGCTCCTGTGTGAGACGGCTCCTTTGCACATATGCTGCTGGAGCTTTGCCTAGTCTTGAATCCTTTAACTGAATGTGAGTGGAATGCAGTGGGTGTGACACAAAGGAGATCCATATCAAGTGAGATTTTAGTCTTGATTCTGCTGCTGGCATTGTGGACTTGGTGCTGCAACCTTACAGACCAGGCTCATTGTCACGTTGAATGTCTTGACGGCAGTGGTCTGATGCCAGAAAGAGCCCTGTATGCCATCATACAAGCTAACTGCTGCGGTGTTGTCACTTATCAGTGTAAGACTTCATAGCTTATAATGTATTTTGATATCTTTCCCTTTCTAAAACATAGGACAGAGCTTGCTTCTTGAAGTTATAAATTGTGATACAGTTGTTATCAGGCTTTGGGGTACTCAAGCTCAGCCAACAAACAGCAGTTCAGTCCAGTGACACACAATAATATTTCTGCAGGAGCTGGAAAAAATTAGATTTAATAACGGGTGGTTTGATCCAAGCAGTCGGTGAATGGCCAAAGAGACATTCCAGCTCTAGTAATGAATCCCAAAAAGCCTGACAGTCCTGAACTGTTGAGCTCCTGTGGTAGATCTTCCTTTTTATTCAGTTTGTGTGTGCAACAATGGGAACATTTCAGACAATACACGTTTACTGTATTAAATTTAATCTTACATCTGTTTCACTTCTACATGTATAACGAAGGTCTGGGTATGTATCTTCGAGAAATCAAGTTTAAATCAAACGTTAGAATGACCACATGGTGTCTTGGCTTTGATCACTGCTGAGTGTGCAGCGTGAAATGCTTGAGATTTTCGTTGTTGTTCTCTGGCTTCACTTATAAAGTGAAAGGACAAACATTTCTGATGTTAAAGCACTGAATGATCTGCACAGGTGAAACTGAGCCTATCAATAGACAAACGCATATAGACTTTTAGATGTGTATAGCTAGCTAAACTATTTGATACATTCTGATAAAATGACAGCTGACGGGTGTTGTTTGGCCCAATGTGAGCCATTGTTTTTATGAAACGGTTACCAAGTGTGGCAGCATGAAAATTCCAGACACATCTAAACTTAAACTGATCATAAACACCAAACATTACTAGTTGCTGGTGGTGGCTATGCAACATACTGGCTTAGAGACCTCATTTTGCCTGCTGCCGCTCTGTAAGCTTCACTTAGCCTAATCTACTGGTTCAGCTTTATCACCACAGTCAACCCAACCTCATAACCTGTCTTATCAATCAAGTTTGTTTGTCACTTGTAATCTGGTGGGATGGCTTGTGGGGCTGTCGCTCGGTGCTGTCCACGGTGCTGAACTGAGCCACGGCCAAGAAAAGTCAGAAAAGTCAAAAACTGAGACGCTCTCGGTAATGCTTCTTTTTCTTTCAACGTTCAGTTAGTTTTTATGCCTCAGTGCAGGCTATAGCCATGGCCAGAGGCATTATGTTTTTGGGCTGTCTGTCTGTCCCATTCTCCATATGGATATCTCAGGAACACACTGAGGGATTTTTTTTTTCCAAATTTAGCACAAATGTCCACTTAGATTCAAAGATGTACTGATTAGAATTTGGTACTCAAGGGTCACTGTGTCACCTCACAAAACAGTTCTTTAGCCATAGCTCAAAAATTCATGCGTCAGTTATAATAAACGTTTCACACAAATTTCTTTTAGGTTAAAATAATGCAGTGATGGCATTTTATATTCAACAGGTCAAAGGTCAACTTTACTGTGACATCACAATGTTTTCTGTCCATTATTCAAGAGTGTAACTCAGGAACAGAACAGCAGATTGTGGTTATACTTTATATTTGTTCAGGTACCGAACTGGTGACACTTTGAAACTGTGCTGACCACATAGATCTTCTGTGAAGTCAGGTTGAGTGTGGGTGGATGGATCCACTTTTTACAATTTGTTGCTTTTTTCAGCACCATCCATTGAAACTTTGCCATCCACCAACACTCTTTGTTTTTGATAATATTAAGCTTCAGGTGATTGTTGTTGCACCCTGTGATCAAGCTCTCTGTCAGTCATTACATATATTATGAGTCTGGACAGACATGGATGTAAACTGCAACTTGACTAGTGTGCAGAGGCATACAACCACAAGGCAGTTATTCAAGTTTCTTTATGTGAAATCCTGACCCGTATGGTAGTTGCCCACATCTGTCACCAAATCCAATTATCTAAAACGGCCTACACAGACAGATATTAGTCGTTATGCAAGCCAGCGTTTCAGTTATTTCAAAATGAACCTTATGGGCAAACACTCGTTCAAAGGTTTAGTGTGTAAAGCAAACATTTGCATCAGTGTTTGGGTATCCATGTTGAATTTTGCATCACACCGGATCTGGCATTGGTTCAATGCCAGTGTCCAGTCCTGTTGTAGGCAGGTGATATGGAGGTTTTCCTGCAGCTCCATGGCAGGACCAACTCATAACTCACCGTCTGATCTGTGCCACATGCTCTCAGCAGAAAGTATTTTAGAGGATGCTTTCATTTTTTGTTGCTTGCTGGATTAGCCCTGAATGGCTCTAAATGAGAGGTTACAGACTTGTAATTTTATTTCAGTTTTATGAGCTAGTTTCAGACTGGCAGTGTGTTCTGAAATTGCATTAGGAATATACTCAGACTGCTGTCAGCACTGCTGACAAACACTGCAACTGCAAGTCTGCTCCACCAATAGTAAACCATGCTAGATCACTGACAGTCTGTGGCTGGGTGTCAGCAGACATGACTCAGGTTCCTCAAAACAAAAAAGAAAACCATATAGAACTTGCATAATTGACCCGTTCTAGGTGTTGGCGCATAGTAAATAGTAAACAATATGTTAAATGAGGCTGTGGAAATGGTGAAATGCCAAGTTTGGCTGAAAAGATTGCCCACAGCAAATTGTCTGAAATTATGTGTTTGTAGTTTTCACACATAATTTTGGATTAAAAAGTGAATCCACATTGAAACTGCCTCAGTTGTGCTCTGTGTTATCAGAAGCAGGACCAACAGGGCCACCTCTAACTAAAGAATATTTTAGTTTTTGCCTTTTCTGGTATGGTGTAACCACTGCATAAAGCTCTGTGTATAACTCAGAGACAATAGGCAGGATTGCAGTTTGTCTTGGAACATTCACTGAAGCAGCTTGTTGTTGCGTAGTTTGGTAATGTTATAAAAAGATACATGAAGTACAAAAGCAAACATCTTTGTTTTTTTCTGTAATTTCCTTGAGTGTAACTAAAATATTTAGAAAGTTGTGTAGTAGTGAAATGTGCAGTGGTTGTAATTAGTTTTCACCATGCCACAGCCACTGCGCCTTCTCATCTCTCTGTGTAATTGCTGGTTTTGTGAAGTCGAATGGAAGCATTTAAAGTCTTGTTTACTTTCTATAGAATTCTTTCTTATGCGTGCACAGATTCTCACCATCACTGGATTAGTGTGAAAATTAGCCTCTTGTGATGAGGTTCTCTTATTTTATTGTATCCTGCGTGCCTCTCCATGAACCAGCCCAGTGCAAGGAGGCAATCGTGTTTAGTTTGTGTAAAGGGTTTTTTCAGGAGGAGTGAGTACTCTGTGTATGCGAGTGTGTGTGTGCTTGCACGCGCGCGTGGTGGTTGTGAGGCCTGCGTGTCACTCCCAGCAGACTCATTTTGTGGCTTGTTCATACACTCCTCCCTCAGCTACAGGATGTCCTGCTTTAACTAGCTGAATAATCTTCACCCTGCGTGACTATTGGCTGATAGTATCTTTGCACCCGCCTCAAATGTGTGAGTATTTCTCACACACCAACATCTCATCATCTACTGACAGCATATTGTTACAGAGCACAAGGTCGGAACCAGCCTGTACGCTGCTTTTGAAAATCAGGTAGTTGGAAGGGAACCTCAGGTCCCAGCATGCATCAGCTCTATGCACGAGATGATTCATCACAGTGCACCAAAGGGGGTTGGCTAAGTCACATGTTCTTAAGAGTCATAGCAAGTCTATCAGTTTCTCTTTTGTTTTACCGTCAGACTTTGAGTTCTTCTCACCTCTTTTAATAAGAGCTGCACTTTGCAGCTCGGTTGTGTGAAATGGTTAGATTACCATTATTTTTATTGTTATTTTTAATGTAGAGCCTACTTTAATAAAGTTGTCATATGCTCACAGTCAGAAAACATGTGAATGTTTTCTTTAGCATCTGAAGTTGAAGGTCCATCTTGAACCTATACAAGGATATTGTTTGTTTACAAGCCAGCATGGCATTTCCATCAAGGCACAGAACTGAAAGGCTTTATAGTGTCCCCTCTCCAGGTTTCTTGTAGATGCCAGAACACTGCTGAACAGGTCAGGGGCTCAGGAATGATGGGTCAGTCATGACCAAATAAAGAGGAAGTTAACTTCTTGTCGTTGATTACTTGATCCCAGAGCAACCACTCCCACAAGCTTCCACATGTCCCCAGCTCGCAAGGGAGAGGGGGAGGACTTAAGCATTTCCCTGTGTGTTTTGGGAGCTGGCCTACTTTCTGTTTGTGTGTTGTCTCTGTGAGTCGGTGCTTCTGTTTTAGTTCCCTCAGTAAAAGCACACAGGCTCTGTTGTTTTCTCGGAGGCAGCATTGAGTCCAAACTGTCCAGGTTTCCTTTATTTAGCACGGGATAATATTTAGTTTTGTGCAGATTTTTGCTAGATTTACATCCTTTGTATTGGGAGGGTGAGTGTATTCTTTGTGCAGATAAATGCTGCCATTAAGAAGCCTCCAGGGCTTCCGAAGCAACTGAGCTGAACGACGGGCTTGTGGTGGTTATGTAAGTCTGCCTGTGCTGTGTCATCGCGCTGTTGTGATGAGCCGGACCCTGGCCAACAGTGGAAGTGGCCTCATTAACCATTAGTAAATAAACATTTTAACACCTCTCTGCTGTTTAAAATGTAGATATGGACTCTTTTAACCTTGATGATATACACACACGAAAACAGCTGTGACTAACGGATGTGTTTCATACTTAATCTCTTCTCCAGCATAGTTTACCATTAGCCTGTCATGGCCAGACTAATTTGCAAATATGTATTAGTCTGGAACCTCTTGTCAGCGTTATCTACAGGCGCAGACCTAAATGCCTCTCAACTTAATTGGTTAGACCCTAGGCCTGGGTGATTAATCAGATTTTAATTCAAAATTACAACTTTGAATTTTTTTCACTAGGTTTTTGAAACAAGATGAAGAGATAAAACAGTAATTGTGGCATATTGTACTTTGCAATAATGCCTTAATTTTATCTGGTTTTACAGATCCAGTGCATGCCTTTCATATACATTAGTCTGTCTTTGCCCCCCACCTCCCCCTGAAAGCCCAAACTCAGTCCTAGCCAGGCATTGGCATGGTCAGCTCAGCGCACTGCAGTCAAGTGAGCTGCTTGGATTTTGATGTACCAGTGCTTGGAGCTGTCAAAAAAGATGAGAAAAGTTGCATTTCAGCACTCCTCACATTTGACACACTTGAATAGACCTACAATCAGTCAGAGCAGTGAAATGTGTGACATGTGACTTTTCAAATCTGTACTGATGACGCCCCTTTTTCAGTCATTCTATGAAACCTGCCCTCATATCAGATAAACTGCTGTAGTGAACCAAGGTGAAAGTAATTGTGACTGAACGGGAGGGTGGCCACATGTACTGTGTGTGCCAGAGCAAATGACACATGAGGCTAAAAATGTCTGGACTAATTTCTGCTCTGAGTGCATGGGCATGACATTAATACCTATAATAAATATTAATATCTAACTTCCAGTAAAAACAGCATCTGAAAACTTCACAGAAGAATCAGTTAGTTGAAAATGGCATTTTCCTGGAGTGACATTTCCAGTTTGCTTTATGGCTTTAATTTTTTATTTATCAACCTACTGATTCAGTGACTGATGGCTTACCTCTGTGAATTTGTGTGAAATTTGAATGTTTAAACGTGAAGAGATTAAGTTGAAGTTCTTAATTCTTTTTCTTTACTAAAGCGGCTGATTATATTGCTATGTTGAAGTTAATCTCTGTAGTCCAGTAGATCTTAGCTACAGATGTTGCAGCACCATAACAGCTCTGTGTTTTCATCTGAAGACACACCTTCAGGTCTGAGATTAAAATGCTGTGGCACGATCAGAACAGCTGAGTTTATGGCAATATCCTCCCAACAAACTTTCTTGTAACTATTTAAATAATGTATTATGCATATTTACTGTCTCACAGAGCACTTAGCATATTCAAAATGAGACCAGGTCACAAAGGTCATGTAGAACATGTGCCATTCCATGCTACACACCAAATCTTCCAAAAGATACAATTTGCTTTGCCATGATTATTTAAATTCATAGTGCAAGGCTCAAAAATAAGGATTGCCCATATGCCCCGTGCAAGTAAAGTACCATCTTTAGTAACTTCAGAAACTCTCAATTGGGCAAGTTGGGAAAAAAATAGACTAACAAATTGTATTTTGTAGTACAAATGATGGATCTATTAAAGGAGTGAGCCATCTTGCTTTTTTTTCTCATCTGTTAAGAGTTGCAAATGTGCAGTACTGAATTGGGCACTCTTGAGAAAATAATGGCAGATAAACGTGTGAGAAGTGTAGCATAAGCAAACATTTCACCTATTCTAATAACAGGAGTACATTTTGGTGGTGTTAGAGGATGTGGCTGAAGCAGTTTGCACATTTTGCCACGAGTTTGAGAACAAGGTGGGTAAGTTAACTTTAGTCTTTGTTGCTGTCATTTGAAAAACCAAGGAAAAGTAAAGACTTTGGTCTGCACTGAATCCTCTAGTGGCCATCATACAAGTGATAAAACAGAAAAAAGAAGAAATAATAAATATCAGTATGCTACTGATGTAGTTTTGAAAAGGCTAATGGAGCCTATTTAAAGGAACAGACAAGTAAATAACATGGACTGACCTCTGTATGTGTGCCTCTTTGTGTGTCTTTGCAGTGGAGGGTGAAGGTCAAGGTCGCATTCTCCAGCGGTTTCCTGAGAAAGACTGGGAGGACAGTGCGTTCCCACAAGGCATAGAGCTGGTAAGTTAACGCTCAGAGACATGTTCCAGTGTGGCTCAGAGGTTAGAACAAAGACACTTGACCCAGTCAGGGTTGGGGGTTCAGTGGTTAGGACATGGTCAGGATTTACAGAAGGGACTGATGCATTTGTCACACTCTGAGCTGGAGGAGAGTTATTTTTACGGTGATTCCTAAATGTTAAGCATATCAGTGGTTGACAAATGGGACTGTTTGACTTTAGCCTTTACCAGAAATCAAGGAGTCAGCAGTCCAGCATTTTTGATTTTCATACACAGACAAGTGAGGAAATGTGCATTTGACAACCTTCATAAACTAATTTAATCTTGACAACTTGATTCCTTGCTCATCTTACTCAGGCAGACTCACAAGGTCAAAATTCTTATCCACTTGTAGGGGTATCACACCACTTGTTGGTTTGTCCGACTCTGTCTGTCTTTCTGTCTGTCAAACACTTTGATCCACAGGAAGTGACTTAATAAATGCAAGCCAGTGTGGTAGGGAAATGCATGGTCATCTGAATATGTATATTGTTCATAATCACCCACTGACCTCAATGACACTTTTGTAGAAAACTGTTTCCTTACCATCTGTGCAGTTAACTTGCCAAAGAGAACTGGCATTTGGTGTTTTTGGTCCCTCATATTAATGCGAATCAGTTGTCAAGCCTGTGGTGTTCACACGTTGATTAACAGCTATGAGTCCCGCATAAAATTTATTTGACCTTAAAGATAAAAGCATTCATCATATGGCATGTGTAAACGTACCAGCTACAGGCCAACTTCACGTAAGTCATCAAGTCAGTGAGGCAACCTGATGAATAATGACTAAAACTTAACAAATGCCATATCTTAATAAATAACACAGTTAATATTGACTTTCTTTTGTTTGCTCACCCCAGTCAATGGTGTGGCCATACTGATTGCACCATTAAGGTTTTGTATTTTGCATGTAAATATTTGAAAATGACATACTGTAACTTCTCTAAATCAATTATATTATGATTTAAAAATTAAAAAAAACTTCCATGGCTTTTCACACGATCCTGTGAGAGGCTTTGTGGTGTCTTCATGTTATTGAAGCAGAGGGAAAGTTTTCCAAACCTGTTTTGTTGCATTAATGACAGCCCAGCCCAGGATGAATCACCCTGAGGTTCTGTAAGAACATGTGACCTAATGCTGCCTTGATATATCACCCAGGTTGGTATGTACACTAATCTTTTTTTCCCCTCTCTTCCTGTCACCCTCTAATTCCAACCCATGTCCCTGTTTTCCTCTGGCCATCACCTTTTCACCTCTCACACTTCCTCCACCTCCTCCACCTCCTCTCTAGTTCTGTCAGCCCAGTGGTTGGCAGTTGGTTTCTGAGCAGCAGCCTGCCTCCTTCTTTGTAGCGGTTTTGACTGACATCAACTCAGAGCGCCACTATTGTGCCTGCTTCACCTTCTGGGAGGGCTTGGACAAATCACAGGTGAGACAGAAGTTGACTGTTCAGTGTCACGTGGTCAGTGTTGCTGGTGCAGCAACAGATGACATGACTCCTCATTGGTTTTCCATATAGGCTACAAGATCAATACTGGGTCACCTGACTATTTTAGTATAGTGTGTCTTTCTATATTCTGTTAAGAGCCAAACGTGGAAGGAAATGGGACAACCTTCATTGGGTCATGTGCTGGGACACCTATTTAATACATTTTTTTTAGCCTGATGAGGTTGCACTTATGTCTGTGTTCAGCTGCAGAAGGCCGAGAACAGTGAGGCAGATGAGGTGGATGAGGAGCCGGCCGTCGTCCAGTCAGCTCAGGTCTTCGCCCCCAAGAGCCTGGTGCTGGTGTCCCGACTGGACTACACCGATGTGTTCAGGGTACGACGCACACAACAGCATCAAATACAAATACACACATCCTGTGTGGAGCATCGTTCTTGATTTGGGATGCACAAACACAAAACAAAAGATAAAATGCAGCACTGAATATATATTTGATTGTTTTTTTTTTTTATCATCATTATTATTTATGTATGATGCATCACACCCCTGATAACAACCTTTGTGTTTCTCATTCTCAATTGAACAGAACTGTCTGGGTCTAATCTACACCGTCCATGTAGATGCTCTGTCTGTCCCCTTGGAAACTGTGATTGGAAATCTTCTCACTTGTGTCATCCCCATTGCTGGAGGTTCCCAGGTAGCTGCTGATCATCTGTCTCTTTCTCACACCTTCCAAAGACAAAAAAGTCAGAGATGTGATGTGATTTTTCAGTCTCACTTCTTACACTGTTACAACTCCTTGGTGTGTGGTAGGCACTCTTTATGTCAGCCCATGCCTTGTGCAGCTTACTCAGGCAATAAGCAGCCTGCTATTACAGCTCCTCGCTGACTGCTGGCATCACTAAACATGCATCCGTGTTAGCTTGGTGCACATGTTAGCTGTTGTTGGGTAAGGTTTCGACCATGTTTTCATGTATGCACGTAAAATAGAATGTGTAGATGCAGAGGGGCTTGTAGCGTGCCTGCACATTTCTTTGTGCATGCATAATTGAATCATTTATGGATTACTATGTGCAGAGAGTCATGAGGTTTGACCTGACACTAATCTTCATCATAGAGCTGGTTTTAAAGCTGGCCTCTGTCCCTGAGGGGGCAGCTCAGTCAGCCGTTCTGTAAACACACTTTAGTGTAGACGTTTCAGAATCATTCCAACTCACTGTTATGGGCTTACAGTCAGACATTCATTTCAAAGCTTTATGGATGATCAGCTCTGCTTAACAGATGTAGATGGAATCATCACAATTTACAAGCAGCTTTTGCCATGGAAGGAAACAATAATCCTTTTGACTCATAACCAAATGAACAAAATAAACATTTTTGTGTTTTCTGATACGTAATGTATCATGTCAGAGATACCGTCACAATACTTGCAGCTAAGCTTCAGGGGTTTTCTTTTGTGTTTGTCTATTAACTGGATATGCAATGGGTATGCAGTAACCCAGCCAATGAGCAGGAGTGTTTTTCCTTCTGAAGTTATAGGAGAGTATGCGCATATAACATGTGAACATAAACCAGCAGCATTGTGTGTTACTTGAGAGTACATTTGGTTTATTTTCAGCAACTTATTTTTCATTACATTTTATGTATTTTTTTTTCTTATTTTTCTTGTTTTTGTCAGTTTCATATTCAGTAAAGAGCTATTTTTTGGGGGGGGGGGTTTAGAAACAAAAAGTTCTCATGTGGGAGGAGATGTCTGTTTTCTCTAAATTCATCAGTTGAGCCCTCCCACTGTGGTCTCCAGATGGTATAACCCATGTGTGTCATATTTGTGCACTCTACTGTACACCGGTTCCTCTGTGTTACAGATAAATGAGTCCCCAGTTTGTAGTTTAGACAAGGTTCCCCAGGCCCTGGCCTGTGACTGGCTGCTGGCCTGTCTCCAGGTAACTTTACCATTCTGCAAGCTCCACCAATCAACAACCAGCTCAACGCTATTGATTCTGTTAATCAAACAGACTCGACTTGTTTTCTTTTCTTTAAGGAATGTGTTTTTTTTTCTTGCAGTCATTTGAAATCATGTATGATTGATGGCGCTTCAGCTATTTTTGACCTGCTTTTTTTGTGTGTTTTGTCATCAAAGAGAATCACGTTAATCATTTGAAATATTGTTTTCTTTTTTTTTCCCTTCTATTATGTTTGTTGACAGTTTGACTTGTTGCAGCTATTTGTAATATTTTTTTGCAACATTTATCATTTTCAAGTTGTTTCCTCACTCTTCAAAGCAGCCACACACACACAAACACACACACACACACGAGCATTCAATTCCTGTTGCTGTGCAGGTCTCAGTTCAGTTGCTGAGTGGCCATATGGGATGGCAGATGGCCTCCTACAGGGCAGTGCAGCTTCTGAATGAGAGAATCAGATCTGATCAGTATTAACACACATACAGACCCAAACAGCAGAGGCTAATGCGCAGCTCTCCTCACACACTAACACACACCCAAAAACACAAACACAGGCCAGACTTAAAGCTTAGTCCTTTATCATTCTCACTGTTGGATTCTGACTAAAATGCTGTCAGTGCTCTCACTATAGAGCTGTGTAATACCTGTGTTTCACTCAACCAAGCACCCATATATGTGCGCACTGCTTCTTGAGACCCTTACAAATGAGTTTGTGCTGCTGCTGCAGCAGTAGCACAAACAGTTCTGTTCCTCTGGCTCAAGAGGAGGATAAGCCACTTGGAAAAGAGTAATACACAGTTACACACATTCCTAGAACTATTTAATCACACACCAGCCACACTAAATGTCTGTCATTAGCACTGAGTGTATCTGTTAACATCAGCCTCTGCCCAAACACACACACAGCAACGTGATTCTCAAAACACCTCTGCCATTAGACGTCCTGTCATGGCAACAGTGTCAAACACCAAACATACCACCTTCTAACCTTGTGAAAAAAAAGCTAACTATATGTGCGTTGTTCAAGAACAAAAAGCTTGAAAGGTGCAGTAACACTACCTGAGTGGGCAGGGCTTAGTGAGTGTCACTTAGAAAATGTTGGAACTTTTACACTTTATTTCCAAACAGTAGTAATATGGAAGGCAGTCACATCACTTACTGAATGGTGTCTGAGGTTCTGATATGTAGCCCTGTACTGCCTTTCATATGGAGTGAACTGTTCTCATTTATCTAAAAACTGTTTCAGTGCACTGCTGTGGAGAACGTAAAGTAGCTGAAGTGATTTTTACAAGAGTGTGACCTGCAGGGCAGGTTGACCTGCAGGATGTTACAACACTTAAGCCATTTATCTGAGTGGTTTACACAACCCTTATATGAAGTGAACTCCTGGCTGTTGGCCTGATGTGAGGAATGGTGAATAAGAAAAGCTGAGCAGCAGGGTGGCCTTGTGGTTAGGAAGACTGTCCTTAACACAGAAACGTGACAAAGTTTAATGCATCCTTTCTTATCAAGTCCCCTTGACCAACATAGTGAATCCCTGCAATCTGTACACGACCCAGACCTATGACCTGTGTGTGTGTGTGTGTGTAGGTGTTTTTATGATCTCATGGGGACAAAAACCTGTTTGCACAGCTACACGTGGGGACTCATCTACCTTATGGGGATAAAATGCAAGTCCTCATGGAGAAATGAATAACTTTTAGAGTGAAGACTTGGTTTAAGGTTAGGTTGAGTTTGAGGTTTAGGTTAAGGTTGGGGTAAAGGTTAGGGTTAGGGTTAGGCAAGTTATGGTTTTGGTTTGAGTAAGTCTGCAGGACTAGGTAGTGGCAGATTTCCCCACAGCGAGAGATGACTTTGATTCAGTATGGCATAGGAGTGGCTGTGTTAGTGTGTCAGAGGAAGACAGCACAATTGCAGACTGCTTTCCACAAGGGTTCATAGAAAGAGAAAAAGTTTACAAGTTTTAACACAAGAAATCTTCCTGGAGCTATGGTGTATTAAATCATCCATCTTTGCTTGCTACATCTCAGCCCTCCTGACTAACCTGCATAAACTACAGGTTCTGAACTCCTTTTTAAAATGCAAAAAATGTGAAATTATTTGTTATCTTGTCTATATCAGCTTTGAGAAGGATGTACTTATCTGTTATCAGTATTTGCTGAAAAAAAACCCAACGTTGTGTGCATCCCTATTATAGCAGAAAGTCATGTGCTCATCTTAACATCCATTAGTGGTTGACCTGTGACAGAAACATAAGCAAATCTGTCTCTGTAATGAATTCATGACAGAGGGAATTCCAGTCCCTCTTTCTGGAAATTGTTCGTCACACTGCCAAGTGCGCTGACTGTAAAAATTTCATTTAGCAGCAACATATTAGAAAAAACCTGAGACAAATCCAACTTCAAACTGAAAGTTGCGCAAGTGGTGCTGCTGACGTTCACTGCCATTTACTGTTAGCGTTTGCAAGTTAATTCTCACGTAGCCTGTGAACTTCAGCTTTTCCCCTTATCTCTTATCATCAGAGCGTCTGTGAGTTTGAGGTTCAGTGCAGGAGCTCTGCTGTTTTCAGTATCATTTTGACTACCTGTTACGGTTTAGAAACACTCACACCATGTTGGAATAGCAAAACTGTGGTCAAATGCTTTCAGTTTGGAAATAAAAATATCTCAGGTCCCAAAAGTCCCATATCATGCTAGTGCTAGTATTGCAGTGTAATTTCAAAACCATGCGAGGATGTAGGAGTATCTCATAGGTTATTGAATTGCTTCTGATGGAGCAAACATTGTGTGTCTCCTCTATCTTCATGTGTGTTAGACCTGCATTGAACCACACTAGTAAAAGTAATGTCACCTGCATACCTCCTCCACCCTCTTTTATTACTATCACAGTTACACATGACAAATTGCCTTTGCAATATTTGTACTGTTGTACTGCTGTTATCTCTGTGTTCATTTGGAGTTCAAAGTGAAATGAATCATCTGTTGTGCTGCTGAATGCTCACCGATGGCTTGTCTTTGTTTTGCACGTGTGTTTATCACGTTTAATGTTGCTCTCATATTATTACCCAAGCTGTCATCTTGCCGTTCATGTTTATGATGTTATTGTTTGTGCAGCTTACATGTTTTGCAATGCTGATACAGTGCAGTCATATTGTTGCAAGGTTTCACTCCTGTTGTTTCTAACCTGTGTCTTATCCTGCGGGGTGTGTGTGTGCCTGGATGTGTGTATGTCTCTGCTGGGTGCTTGTGTAGCCCGGCCAGGAGGAAAGAGAGGAGAATTTGGTACGCCATCCTGACTTCATTCTCCCCTCTCCACCAATCAGCTCTGAGCTCCCTCAGCTTCATTTTCTCCGCTCATTTCCCCCAGCGAATCCTCGCACACCTCCTGTGATAGGAGAACCAATCAAGATGCTTTCATAAGGCTCAATGTGTGACCCACAACTGATCATTCTTTTTGTATTATGCACACATCTGACACAAGCCGTCAATCCATGCAGTCATGATACCGCACACTCTGACTTAAATTGGGATGTTTTATTCATGTAGTCCATTCTCACGTAAGATATCCCACAATATGGTTTTTTTTTCAGCAGGCTTCTGTCTTGCTGCCCGAAGCCTTTTCCCAAACAAAGCTTGACTCCTTGTTTTAATAAACAGTCATGCAACAAGAAGAAGAAGAAGCGAACATTTGATTGCGTGTGCAAGTATTTCATGGAGCGAGTGAGAAAGAGAAATGAAAACGGTGAATGCAAGCGGAGTGAATAATATAGGTTACAGCGTGGAGCCCAACCACACATAGACAGTTTAACAGTACTGTCTGTGGTGAAACACAAAATAGATCTGAGATTACCTGCTAATGAACTGAACTGTTTGGAAGAAACACAGCTTTTATCTGCCAATATTCAGTGTAGATGTAAAAGATGTAATAAATGATTTATAACAAACTATAATTTGGTTTTATGAGTTCTGTTTAGTAATCTTCAAAGTCATAGTCCTCATCAGAGCCGATTTAAATATCTCTTCATATTCTATCATACCTAGCTAGCTAGCTAGCAGTAGCTATAGCTACAGTCACAGATAACTTCTGCAAACAGTATAGTATAGTAACCTTTGACGTGTTGGCACCACCTCAGTTAATTTACTACTCAAGCAAGCATTGTAGGCTTGTAGCCTCTAGTTATGACAAGTCACTTAGAGCAGGGATGAAGATGCTCCATCAGAACCATGCAGATATCAGTTAAAAATGTTGCAGACATCCGGCCTATCAGAACACACATCAACACCTTGTTGTTAAACCTGAAAAGCCAAATAATGAATTGAACTCACGAGATGATCAGATGTGGGATCACAGTATTGAACTGCTAACAGCTCATCTATGGTTGCTGATGCTATTGCTGCTGCTGTAGAGCGCATGAAAATATAGCTGCACCTTTCCCTCCCAGCTAGCCTAACACACACACACACACACACATGCACACTAACTTGGTACATTTAAGCCATTTTTAGACAAAGCTCTTTATCAGAAGCAAATTTCTGATTCAAGCTGGTTTGTGAAGCTTAAAAACACCTTGGATATCCATTCAGCCCAGGTGTTGATATAATTTCTTCCATGTGATTTTGCGTTCTCTGTGTGCAAACTTGCGGAATTGTTCTTGGGCTATGGGATAAAAAAAAAAAAAAAATTATTTTGTTTTCCATAATTATGTCGCCCACATAAACAAATGCAAATTTGAATTTTGTTTTGTGCCGATTTTAAGTTAACATAATGAGTTCCATATGTTTCGTGTAATCGAGAAATCATGTGATTTTGCCACAAATGGCCTTTTTAGTTGTAATACTGTGCTCGCCCTGTATTGATTTGTATTTTTGCACTCTGAGTCATCCCAGTTTCCCTTCCCAGATGTGCTTATTATCCAGACCACACACAAGTCAATATTTATTGGCTGTGTTTTCTCTCTGGAGCACAGTAGAGTTTCGGTTTTACAAAGTGAATTTCTTTTGTATCTGTATGATCCATTTATTGGATACAGCATACTACAAATCTGATCTTGAATTTCCAGGATCTCTGTTGTGGTAACCTCTTTAGAAGGACTTGTAAGAACTTTTAATCTTTTTACAATTTGCAAATGAGATCAGCGATACATGGTCAATATTTGGACATATACAGTTTATCTCAGGAGGTGCTTCAAAGCCCTCGTCTTCATACAGATTCACCCTCCCTCTGTGCTCACATAAGATTACAGTGGAAAATCGTCCGTGCATGACACCTGCCATGTGTGCTGGGATTTCTCTCTCCCATAAAGGCTCGTTTACATGGTGGTGTCGGTGTTGTTTTGCAGTAAGGTCGTTGGCATGGAGTCGTGATCAGCTGGAATGGCTTGTGTTTTATTTGTGATGTACCTGCTAAGCTTCTGGGATCCTCCATCTCTCTGTCGCTGACTCACTCTGCTCTCTGGACACGCACCACTGATTAAACCACCACGCTGATTTTCTGAGAAACATCCTTGGTTCTTTGGTTTTCTCACCCCCTTCTTTCCAATCCTTCTTTTCTCTCCTTCTCTCTTAATCTGTAGAGGACTATAACATTAGGTGCTGGCGACCGGCAAGTGATCCAGACCCCTATCGATGACTCACTTCCTGTCAGTGGCACCAGCGTGGCCCAGCTCTTCAGGCAGCTCGGTACGAACAATAACCCTGCAGTATGGGATTCATTCTACACCTGTCCAGTTTCCCAGATAGTGTTTTGCTCAGTGCTGATACATACAGTGAATCCTGGTGGCAGTAAGGCAGTATTACAAATTCATCTTGAAGCTCTAGATTTGCACTCACTAAAACATCATATTTTGAAATGACAGAATTTGAATTTTCCAGTGCAGGACTATTAAAGGCCTATCTAAACTTATCTGGATGGTGTAAAATGTGTTTTATTTTATTGCTTAGCAAGTCCCACATTTTAGTTTCTTTAGTTCCTCTGCTCATTAAAAATGGTCATCTTAATCTTCAAGTGCATAAAGAGCTTCTAACGTGCTTTGTCGGTAATAGGGGAATTAAAACTTCTAGCAAAATGTTCAGTCACAACACATCGTTTTTTCGAATTTTAGTTTTACTGAAGAATAACTTTTCATCGGTACAGAACATGATTAGGAATTTGGTCTCTGTCCAGGACTCTCTGTGATTCCTTGTCTGTGCCGTCATCTCCTTCAGGTATAGTGAACGTGTTGTATCTGTTCTGCGCTGCCCTGACGGAACATAAGATCCTTTTCCTGTCCAGCAGCTACCAGAGATTAACGGACGCCTGTCGAGGATTGTTGGCCATCATGTTCCCCCTCAAATACAGGTGTGACCCCATTCCTCAGTCCCTCCCATCTTTCCCCGTGTGTTCTTTTTTAATTATTTCTGTACGGTACACATTTGATCTTATATTGAATGGGTAAAGCATGAAGCAGGAGATGGACAGAGTTCTAACAGCAGATATCTTCGTGTGTGTGTCCCTTCCAGCTTCACTTACGTTCCCATCCTGCCAGGGAAACTACTCGAGGTCCTGAGCACCCCCACCCCCTTCATCATCGGTGTCAATTCATTCTTTCGCTCAGAGACGCAAGAGCTGGTGGGTTCTCATTACTACAGTATAACACTGCTGCTGTGTATTTGGATAAGACAAAGTTCTGCTTCACCATATACAGTCAGACGGGCGGGCATTGTCTTAGTTAGATTTCTTCGATTTCCTGATAAAGGTCCGCCTTGTCCCACACTGGCCACCATAGTTGTTTTATGGGAGGTTGTTGGCAGTGCATTCTGAAAGAAGAAATGAAAAAAAAGAAGCTCCTGAACATCAAACATCCAGGGATGCAGTCTGAAACAGCAGAAAGTGTTGGCATAATCACAGTGAGCTGTAACACCACATGCCAAGTGCACACACCAGCCAGTCAGTCAGCAATAAATAAACAAACCAGTATCATTAAAAAAAAAACAAACCCCAGCATGCATGGTGTGGTTAGACTGACTTGCTGCCAGTTTCCAGCTGTGGGAAAGAAATGTGATACAATAAAAGAAACCTTATTGTTAAAAGTTGAATGTCAATTTAATAAACTCTCAAGCTTTGACAGTTTCTATTAAGAACTCCTGTTGTACACCCTCAGTTACTCTGAGTTTTGATTATGAGAATTTTCATGTAAACTCTTCACGGACCCATAAAGCAATGGATCATGTGTCTTTCAATAAACTGTCCCTGCTGCCATTTGACTATTTTCTACCTGCCTACCTTTGTAGATTCTGATACTCTCAATGAGGATAATTACTGTCTAGACGTCATGATCAAAGAAGAAAATTAGCTGCTGTCTTATTACAGCCTGATGAGAGTGTAATGAACACTCCTGTCTGACTGTATGCTGATGGAGCCATTGTTTCCCATCACAACGAGCCACTGTGTTTTGCACAGTAGTCACACAGCCAATCATCACTGTGAGAGCAGTCATGAGGGTCCAGACTCAGAGGTTATCAGCTGCCCCCCCGCCACCACCCCCCCAATAGCTAGCTTCCTGTAATGAGCAGCTGCTGATGGAGATGACTTTGTCTCTGCATTTGTCTTGTCTTTCACTCAGTTTTGTCGGCTGTTATCAAAAGATTTGGAGATGAAAAGTGTATTTACGTGTGAGTGTGTGTTTTCAGCTGGATGTGATCATCGCCGACCTGGACGGTGGCACGGTGACCATCCCCGAGTGCGTCCACATCTCCCTGCTGCCCGAGCCGCTCCTACAGCAGACACAGACCGTGCTGTCTATGGTAAGACTCTGAACACACCCTTAATATGCACGACTACTTACTATTGGGAAATCTCATCAACAACCAGTGGGTGGTGTCTTCCAAGAAATAAATTTCCCACTGATGGTTTATGGGCTGGGATGCCAGGAAGCCTTTCAAAGTTTGTTTTCCTCTTACAGTATGTCTTTGGATTACCTTTTCACTTTGGTGTAGTTGTAGCTAAACACAAACTAGAGGAAATGTAGTGCAACTTTTTGAATTTTTTTTTTGTGACAGATGCAAAATACAATGTTGGCAGCTGCAGCTGTAGTTCTAACTGTATCACCCTTACACAAACAGTACAGAATGCCATATCAAGTACTGTCCCGGCACTGCACTATTGTGTTCATATCAAGCACTTTAAACAATACCAGCTCACATCAACACATTGCTGCGCCCTGCAGCTTCAGCCCCTTCCAGTATTCCAGTGCCGGCCCATTCTGAGAAATGCTTATTATCTGTTTAATAAGTATATAAACAAATGATTTTTTCAGCTTCCGTATTCTCTTATTGATTACTCTCGTTGAGTTCTGCAAAATACATGATTCTTTCCTGCTTCCCACTGGGATTGTTGTTGCTCATTTTATTGAATGTCTCAGGTATGTGAATCACATTGGAACTGTTGCAGGAAGCTGTCAGTCAGTTTACTTACTGAGTTTATGAACAGTTTAGTAGATAAGCTGTAAGTTGTTATGATTGCAGTCGTGTAAAACATAATAAGGAATCAGATGTTAATGATAAATAGCCCTGGGGTTGTTCGGAACGTGGTCAGGTTTAATTTTATGTCCCTGTATACTGCATTGTTGGCGGTGCTCTGCACTCTGCCAGCTCACGTGCTGCTGAGTCATAAACTGTGCTGAACAAACGACTACTGATGAGTGTTCTCTCTCACTCACTACCTTATGTTTTTTTTTTCTTTTACTGCATTGAATAACTGCATTTGCAATGACTGCGTTTGCAGAACGGATTTGGATTGTGTAACAGTGACCACCAGAAAACAAGACCAAGAGTCTCTATGAGGCTGTACTTCAGATCAAATCATGCTAACATCCAATGGTTATGAGATATTTCACTTTGGACCAAAGTGCCCCCAGCATCGCTACAAAATTCTTGTAAATATTAAAGAGAAATCTCACTAAGTATAAGAACAGAGAATACATGCTGTAAAGCAAAAATAACTGGGGAACATGTATTTTCATGCAAAAACCCTATACTGCTATACAGCTGCCTACAACATATTGACTTTAGAGAAATACTGTTGCAGTTAAATTCGTAAAAGGGTCAAAACGTTTTGACATTATTCTTTTTCTGTTGCTCACTGTCAAGAAATCTTAAAAGGAACAGTTCACCCATTAATGAAATCAGTGAATCTGGGGTTATGATAGTAACCAACAGTCTTATCTAATGGCATGTGCAAGTGTGTTCAAGCTTGTGCATTCACATGGGGTATAGGCTAACTTTTTTTAGATTAGCAGCTGGCATGAAGATTTTGGTTGACAGTACAACTTAAAGGTACTTGCTCTTGACTTGAGTTGCTCCATTTTCTATGTGTTTTATACTTCTACTTCCAGAGGGACATAGTCCTAGTTCTTTTTGCTCTACATTTATTTTACTGTTTAATGTACTAGTTTTTTTCAGCATTCCGTATAGCATAAAACACATATATTAAGCATATAAAATACATGATGTTGTTAAAAATTATACTAATGGTTCCCAGCTTGTGATTCTTTACATGAAAACTGTGTCCAGTTTCACATGATTAGGGTAGTTAGCAGTTCCACCAAAGACATGTTCCCCTTTAAAATCATCACATGGTTTCACTTCAAGAGTTATTTTAGGCTCAGAAAGGTTAAATGATTCAGTATTTCACCAGTAAGCAAAGATTAGGCCAAAATCCCCAAAATTGGCTCTTGGGTTTTGTGAAAAGATACCAAAGCCAACTGTAAAAAAAGATTTAATTAATTGAAGACATCGTCAGTCCATCTCCCTGTGAAATTGATTGCTCCTGGTTCTCATACAAGTCAGCTGTGGGAAAATCCTCCTAATGTGTGTTATGGTGTCAAGTCACCCATTCTGGGAAAGTCTGGATTGTTTGCTGCTGTGATTGCAGTCACGTTCAAAAGATGATGATTCACTTTATTTGATTATTGTTCTTAAAAGACGACTGGTAAGTTTCTGGTTGAAGATTAAAAAATGCACTGCTGGCTGCGCAGAGTTTTTGGAGTGGTGATATCACTGAGGCAGAGGGTAGAGCATGTGTTTATTTACGATAGGCTGGAGCTGCTCTGTTTCAACCCGAGACATGCCAGCTGTGTATTTGGAGCCTGAAATTTGGGAATCAAAAATGCTCTTCCCACGGACTTTCACCGTATTTGAAATATTTGTAATATAAGAAATGAATTGTGCTCTTTTTGTTACTTATCAAAATAGAAGCTGAAGTTACAGTCTCCCTGTGCAAATGTCAAGCATGGCTGGTGGGCTCATTTTATTCAATGTCACACTGTTATAATGCCTGGACAAAAATATTAAATTTTTTTTTGGCAATGACGAAAATTCATACCTTCAATGCACATCCTCTAATTTCTGCAGACCCTGAAAAAGTGAAATAATAGAGACAATAAATTCCCTCTGGTGGATACATTTGAAAAGGCTTCAGTTTTTGGTACAATTGTTCTCAGTTTTGTCTCACAATCCATACTAAGCCAATGAAAAAATTGATATGATTCCGTTTAAAAACTTCACAGACATTGACTGTAAATTAAAAATGGATGACATGAGAACTCCTTGAAAATGAAGCCAAAATATCTTACTCGTCCCCTGGTGGCTGGCTGCAGTACAGGTCATAAACCCCTCCCCCTCAATATTAGGAGATGGGACATGGACCAAAGTAAAACCTCAAAGGACACTTCAATTGAAATTTTCCCAAAGACAGTTTCTGACATATTAGGTAGATCACAATGATGTATGTTCAAGATTTTATTTTTCTGATAAAGTCAGACGGTTGTAGGGGCAGGAACTTAATACCACGGATCCACTGCCTGATCACTACTGCACAGATTCTGGCTCCAAATGATGTCACCAGTGCAAGATGGCAGTCCTTGTATCTGGGATATTTTGGCTTCATTTTTGCACAGTGGGACGAAGTGGAGATGGTTGTGAAAATAACATGAAAAACTAGTGTGGGTTGAGGGTGATCAACTTGTGAACAGCAATATGGACGTGACCTCAGCGCTATCCTACACTGTGTGTTTGATCCTTAGACCGAAACAACATCTTCGTCATAAGTCATCCACTTCCTCATGTTTTGTTGTGTTGAATAGTTGCTGTCAGAATCCTTCATTCATTCAAGACATCAAGTGGATTAGACATTATTTACTCTTCCTACAGTCACTCTCTCTGCCGTCTTATCTTCTAACACACAGACACAAGATCAAGCAACAATTCTTACTGCACAGCGTGGGATGTTCTTCTGTTATCTTAATTGTTTTATTATGTTTATTTTTATCTATTGATCACCTTTGTTTCTGGGGGCGGGGCAAGCCAATTAAGTGTGTGTCAGTTTAATTTTGTCTCATTGAGCCAATATGAATGTTTTCATGTACAGTGGTTGGACTGTTGGACGGTCATATCACTGCTAACTCTAATAGAACTCTTTGAAGGGTCTTTAAACCCACTGACCCAATAAAGAATATGTGTACAATCCTGGCAGCAGTTTTTTTTCCTGCCAACTGCTGTGTGTCAAAGTGTAATCAAGCAAGGCACTGAACCTGGACCTACTGCCTGGGGGCATCTGCCAAATGCCTAAGATGACAAGGCTCAAAATAAACTGAATAAATGAAAAAATCAAAGTGATTTTTTGGTGAAATGTTTGTGCTTGTGTCCCTGGTTGCTCTGTGCGAATCATGGCTTATGACCCAGAGACTTGTGTGTTGTGATTCTTTGTCTGTATTGAGGGAAGTTCAGTGGGATAAAGGTCTGCATGTGTGTGTGTGGATGTGTATTGCAGTAGTTGTGGGAAAAAAAACTTGTTTACACAGTCACGTTGTGATGACCCGCCTTATTTATAGGGGCAAGATGCTAGTGGTCACAATGTAAATCATTAAATATTAGAGTTAGGCAAGTAATGTTTATTGTTACGGTTAGGTGGTGGTTAAGCCTCCAGGAAATGAATGGAGGTTTATGTAATGTCTCCACTGTTTCTTTTGTTTGTGGTGGGTTTGCCTGTTCAGAGGACTAATTACCCAAACAGACCCGAAAGTGAATCGGCTAGTCTGAGCAGCTCACACAGGTGGGACTGACCTCCCTCAGTGAAGCAAGATACAATTTGTTGAACTGTCCAGAAATGTTCGCTGGGATGTAAATATAGTGGCCTGAGACCAAAGGTTGTTTCTGTGGTAGATTCTGCATATGGTATTTGTTGATTGGGCTCTGGATATATTGCACTGTTACTGTGTGTGTGTGTGTCTCCAAACTGTAAAACATGGAGTCTAAATTATTTTGTTTTCCTTAAAGCTGCACAAAAGCAAATGTGTCAGCATGATATGACATCTTTCAAATGTTTTTGTTGTTCAGCCAATACTTTCAACCCACAGATGTTCATCATGTATGAGCACCAGATCTTTTACCTGATGAGTTTGTCAGTCAGACTGTAAGTCGGTCTCAGGCCTTGACAGATGAAAAACGTAACTGGTAGGTAGTGATTAGTTGTGGCTTCGTGTTTGTTGTAGGTTTTGGATCCAGAGCTGGAAGTGGCCGATCACGCCTTTCCTCCAACCTCCACGCAGCCCTCTGCACTCAAGATCCAGGTAAGACAAACACAATTATATTGAGTTTTTATGATGTTAAAGTGTTTTGATTTAATCTAATTTAATTCTGGTGAGAAATTGACCAAATGAAAAAGTTTTAGGTTTCAGCCAAAAATGGTGTCTGAAATGATTTTATTCTTGTTAGCATTCCGTCAGCTTTGGTGTTTGTGTGTGTGTATGTGTGTGTTACTCGAATGTTATGCGTGTTTCAGGATAAGGAGATCCGAGCAGTTTTCCTGTGGCTGTTCGCTCGGCTCTTCCAGGGCTACCGCTGGTGTTTGCACATCATCCGCATTCACCCAGAGCCAGTGATCCGCTTCCATAAGGTGTGTGGACCGTACCAACCACTGACCAATCATCAGTGTGTTTGAGAGACAAAGTGCCTGCAGGAGAGAGAGAGACCATCAGCGTGTGGGTGTTTACTTCCTGAATGAGAACCGCATCAGATTAGTGTAACTCATGTTTCCACAGGCTGCCTTCCTGGGTCAGAGGGCGCTGACAGAGGATGACTTCCTCATGAAGGTGTTGGATGGGATGGCGTTTGCAGGCTTTGTATCAGAGAGAGGACCTCCGTACAGAGTCACCGACCTGTTTGACGACGTGAGTTTAAAGCATTGCCTTTTTGTAATATAGCGCACCTTAGTTACTCTCCACTGTTTTGTTTCGTGTCTGAATTCTGAGTGTGAACTTAAGGTTCTCTATAAATCAAATTCAAACAATGGAACTGCTTTAAAAAAAAAACCCATAGTACAATTCATACATTTTGGGCTGTGCTGAACTGAACTATTTTAAGTTTTGGGTGAATGTGACCAGATAGAGTTGGCAGAAATAATAAACAAGTTTAAAGATACCCTGTGGAGTTTACATTCAGTGTTTATTCCCAAAATGCATTGATGTAAAGCTGTTTTTTTTTTAATTTTAATATGCCATTTTTGGAACAAATATTCAGTTATTTATGTCAGCTTGTAAAGGATTAACTGTCACTTGTTAACTGGGAGTACGTATGTGGCTCAGGCTTACTTCTTTGTACTGTTTCCGCAGCTGGTAGCCAATCATGTGGAGAGGATACGACAAGAGGAGGCCTGTCCACACAAAGTCATGAATCATGTCAAGGAGCTGGCTGAGAAGCTCTTCAAAAATGTATGTTCTGAAAGAATACCAATAAGACTCTTTTTTCCTTCACTTTTATGGCCTTGCCCTAACTTTTCTTTCCTTTCTCGTTTTTCTTTGTCTTACCAAACTAATGGCAGTAGACATATTCTTCTCTCTCTCATATTTTCATTCAATTGTTTCTTTAATTTCCTTATTACACCAGCTTGTCCCCTCTCTGTCTTTCCCACCTTCTAGGAGAATCCTTACCCAACTGTTGCGATGCACAAAGTCACACGACCGTCAGAAAACAGCCAGAACACTGCCAAGAATCGGAAGCCCTTCCCTTTGCTGGATGAAGTCGCTGTGCAACTCTTCATCGACCACGCCGCCGCCAAGCTCAAAACTGCGCCTCCTGTGGTCAAAGCAGAGCTCAAGGGCATGGTGCCGTCTGGACCCCCACTGGGTGAGCTGAGGGGAGAACTGAGGGGTTCAAACTGTATTTATGTTTAAACTGAGAATTTGGCGAATTGTCTTAGGAATGTGTGGATCAGATTCATTTGAAATAAGATAAATAAATGTGGTAAACCCTTTTTTAAAAGTGTTGAACATCTGCACGTGCACCTCAGGGTTCTTTTGTGAACTTAGACAGCCTGTCTCACAGTGTGTGTTTAATGGGGTTGAGTTCTGGGCTGTAGTGATGAATGGGTGTCTCATCGCTTCTCCGCAGGAGACATCGTAGACAGGAACGGCAGCGTGATGGCCAACAGCGCGCGCAGGCTGGAGGTGGTCAGGAACTGCATCACATACATCTTTGAGAACAAGATGCTGGAGGCCAAGAAGGTAAGAGTGACGTATCGTAGGGTGAATCCTGTCACAAAACACCGCTCATCTAAGAAACAAACCTACTCAGTGTGTTGTCCCTCAAGAAATTAGGTTACCTGTGTTTCCTGAAAATGTGTTTCTCATTGTTAGTCTGACTTTTGCAAAATGTTCTCGTTTGTGACTCCTCTCCTCTCTGTCCAGTTAATGCCAGCTGTGTTGCGGGCGTTGAAGGGACGGGCAGCGCGGGTTTGTTTGACCCAAGAGCTCAATCAGCACGTCCTGCAGAACCGAGCTGTGCTGGATGACCAGCAGTTTGACTACGTTGTGCGAATGATGAACTGTACCCTGCAGGTGAGCCTGCTGCCAATATCACTGGAATCAGTAGTATAGTCAAGAAAACTTAAGATGTACTTCTTCAGCAAATTGCTGTAGAAAATTGAGCAATAAAACTCTGACTCTGCAGTGGTTCTTTAGGCTACATGTCAGTGTGCTAACATTCTCACAGTGACGGTACTAATGTACTGATGTTTATGTTTACCCCATCTTAGCTTTACACCTTTAACAAAATTTTCTAATAATCTGTTAAAGTGAAAAACTTGTGACCGATGCTGTTCATAGAAAGACAGAATTTAAAGCAAAGGTGAAAGGTGATGTTTATTCAAAGCGCTTCCGGATTGCACATTGTCACAACGTCCATTGCTTATCTGTCTCTGTTCAGGACTGTTCACATATCGACGAACACGGCATTGCAGCTGCCCTCCTTCCGCTGGTCACAGCCTTCTGCAGAGTAAGTTCATAACCAGCATCACTACACTCTTTCCATATGTCAAACTCAACCTTAACCACAGCTAAGAAGCCATTAAGTCTCTAAAAAATCCATTGTTCCTTTTGCATGTTCCGAATTCTTTCCCTCATAAAAGTCTCCTCCTGTGTTTGTCTGACAGAAACTGGGGGCAGGCATCACTCAGTTTGCCTACAGCTGTGTACAGGAGCACATGGTGTGGACGACCATGCAGTTCTGGGAGTCCATGTTCTACAGCGACGTCCAGAACCACATCAGAGCTCTGTACCTGGAGACAGTGGAGAGAGAGCAACAGAACCACTCTGTGAGCACCTGCATGGCACTCGATTTGTTACCAGAGTTAAAGAAATGATGAATGACAGTGTCGCACATCATATTAAGTTTTTGGGGAATTTTTGGAAGGAAAATCTGACGCAACAGTTAGCAGACTAATGAGTCAGTCTCCCACCCTGCTGAGCAGAGTGTCATTTTGGTCCTGGGATTATTAATCATTCACGAACCTCATCTGATCTGCCGTCAGGAGCAGCAGGACGGGTCAGGCAGCGGGAGGGAAATCAGCGCCTTGGAGCTGGCATCGGAACAGAACCGGCTGTGGCCGACGCTCTGCAAGGAAATGCAGGCAGAGCGCGTGCAGAAGGAGGAGAGCACGGTGTTCAGCCAGGCCATCCACTACGCCAACAGGATGAGTTACCTGCTGCTGCCGCTGGACACCAGCAAGAACCGTCTGCTGAGGAGCTCCGGCCTCGGAGATGTGGAGAGCGTCAGCAACAGCTACGTCACCAACAGGTACGATAAGCTGTCAGCCTTCGGAAGGATGTACACAGATCAAAAGATGAAAAATATTCATGTAGGTCTGAGAAGGACATGTAAGTATCACAGTATGGAAAATATTTGGTCGTCACCTCACTCAGTCAGCCATCTTTACCTCTGCCTTTAACATAACCTTATTTCACAGGAATTTTTTTTTTTAAAGTAGCTGCCTGTTATACAACTAGCTTTCTCATTGAGAAGAAATTACACAATTACTTACAAACTGGCAGGAATGTCAACAGCCAGCTTTGTTAGCGTTAGGCTTCTACAAGTAATTCTGCAGGTAGGAAGAGAACGAGTGGAAACAGCCACGGTGAGATTTCAAAGGCAGGAGCTGCGGTGTGTCGACACGCCTACAAGAAGGATGAGTCAAACGGAGTGAAGCCAGGCCTGTACATGTGTGTGGAACAGCCCCAGGACTGAGTCAGAGGAACCTTCCTAACTGAATATAATCTGTGATTATATATCCATAAGTCAGCTGTTCAGTGTGAAGATTCATTAATGCATGTAGCCTGTGTGGCTTAGATCAACAATAGTAGCTTTGTCTTCTCTTCAGCCGTAAAGATTTAAAAATCTTCTTATCCTCCACTTTTGTGTGTAATCAAACATTGACACTTGATAAACAGGGATGCTCAGTTGAGATGCTTCTTTGTTTTGGTCTCTAGCACTTTTCTGAAGCTGGCTGTAGAACCATAAATGTTCACAGCAGTTTTTCTTGTCTTTGTAGTATTGCGGGCAGCATGGCGGAAAGCTACGACACGGAGAGCGGCTTCGAAGATGCCGAGAGCTCAGATGTGGCTAACTCTGTGGTGCGCTTTATTAACCGCTTCGTAGACAAAGTGTGTAACGAGAGCGGCGTGACCAACGAGCACCTGAAGGCTCTCCACACCATGATACCAGGTATGGAGGAACTAGGACGACATGACGACGACATCACACCAAACTTCACAACTCCTCCATTAACGTTTCTGTCCGTTTCTTCCCAGATATTGTTCAGATGCACATCGAGACATTGGATGCAGTCCACAGGGAGAGTAAGAGACTCCCTCCGATCCAAAAGGTAACCAATTCCTATTTTTACGTTCCGCTGGACAAAGGCCTTGCAGAACCCCAGCCAGCCCCGCCCACTCCCCTCTCCACCAATCCCTACAGCTCAGGCTCACAGTGTCACGGCAGGTACGTCTGTCTGCCAGAGACAGAACAGTGTGACTCGCAGCACGCCTGAGCAGTGCATGCTGGGTGACTGCTCTCCCTTGCTGTGGCATTTTGGCGTCCCAGGCGCGGTGGAGCTCAGCCTGGCTGACGGTGCTCCCTGAGGCCCTGCAGAGCGGAGTGCCTTCAGTGTGAAGGGTGCTGTTAGTCCTGCGTGCAGTGTGTCAGAGAGAGGGGGACGCCGGCTACGCCGAGCTTAATGTAACATGTTTTGTCATTTCACTAAAGACTTGAGTGGAACATGTAACTGCTCAGCTGCTTGGTAATATTCTCCGTCGTCTCCTGCATTTTCTTTTTTAGCATGCGAGTCCACATCCGAGTGGATGTGAGACTGTGAGCTAAAACACAAAAACAAAAACGGGGACTCGGCAGATAAATGGCGCGAGAGGAAACTCTGCCCTTTCTCAGCTGTGTGACTGCAGCTGGAGTGCAGACCTGCGTGGCATTAGGTGTTGTGCAGCGAAACAGGTTACCAAAGTTGTAATTCATTTCCTGTCAGAGGGTGGAGTTCCTTAGGAAGCTCTCCAGGCCTCACTGTGGGACAGGAAGTGATGTAAGGTTTCCGGAGGACAAATTGTTGCTATTCAGAAAAGCTCAGCGTTCCACTGAGACATCCGAGTCTAAAAAAACGAGAGTCCTGTAATCAAGATTTGGATCCTCGGGGACTCTTCAAAACACCACAGTCCTGGTGTGTTTGAAGAAATATGAAATCAATGTCCCGTCACATAAACAAACCCGAATGAATATTTTTATACGTGTCTTTTTGTATATTTATCTTTTTCTTTTCAACATTACCTCTGCCAAGATCCCACCACTCCAGATCAACTGATGTGTGTGTTATGCAACAATAATACATTCATTTGAATCTTAGCCTTTCTAAACAGTGCAGGTCATCCAGCCAGTAACCTCAGCATGGTTGTGGAAGCATGAGACTGCAGAGTGGACTGTTTGTTTGTGGCATGTTGCCGTTTCATAGATGAATTTTTTGCTAACCAGTATGGTCTGCAATGCTATCGGCATTATTATGTCTCAGCCACTGTGTTTACACACACACACACACACCAATTATTCAGAGAGTATGACAGTATTGTGAATTTGATACAGATCATGTAAACATTCCATTTGGATGTTTCAAATTTGTTTCAAATTTGGAAACATACACAGCACATTCAGTATATACGTGATTAATTTTAAACGCATTTAACTCCGTTTCAGCTCGATGCACAATAGTGCATGGCTCCATGGAAGGAAGGAAGGAAGGAAAAGTCAGAAATTTTATACAGTCAGGACATGAATGTAGCAACGTTTCACATTATTGCCACAGTTAGAATCCTCCTTAGTTCGTCTTTGCTGTGCTGCATCATTAATCTTCCTCCTCTGTTCCCCCTTCTGTGTGTGTGTGTGCGTGCGCGCAGCCCAAGTTGCTGAGGCCTACGCTGTTATCCGGTGAGGAGCTGGTGATGGACGCCATGCGTGTCCACCTGGTCCCCGACGGCCGCGAGGAGGCCACGGGGCTCATGGGAGGTCCGCCTCTGCTCCCTGCTGAGGGTGCCATCTTCCTCACCACCTACCGACTCATCTTCAAGGGCACACCCACTGACCCTCTGGGTGAGACATAACACACACACATGCACATGCAAGAGGCCTAAGCTTGTACCTGTTTCCGTGACAGATGTGTGGGTCCTCTAAACCCTGCTCATTGTCTGTGTCTTCCTCCTGCAGTGGGTGAGCAGGTGGTGACTCGCTCATTCCCCATTGCCTCCCTGACCAAGGAGAAGAGGATCTCAGTCACTTTACCCATGGACCAGTTCGTCCAGGAGGGGCTACAGCTTCGGTCCTGCACCTTCCAGGTACCCTTCCATTCTCAACTCCTGTCACAAAATATCCTCATATATTTAGTTTTCATTTTGCTTCCTGTTCTTCTTCTCTCATTTCACTGTTTCTCTGTATGCTTGTAGCTGATGAAGATTGCGTTTGACGAGGAGGTCGCATCAGACCTGGCTGAGGTCTTCAGGAAGCACCTGCACAAGCTGCGCTATCCTCAGCACGTCCAGGGCACTTTTGCCTTCACTGTGGGTCAGTGCGGGAAGATGATAGTGGAGCACAAGACCAAGGACAAGAACCAGTCGCTCAAGTAAGGAGACATTTATGTCAGTGCACAAAATGGTTCTATGTAAGTAAAACCCAAACTGCTCCCAGTTTTTCTACAAGGAAGCAGCCGGCAGCAATGCGGATAGACCCTGACAGGCTGTTACATCACTTGTCACATTACGGTGCAGGTGACACAGATGAGGCTTCACTTCTGTAAGAGATGAATTTACAGCAGTTCCAGCTGTTGTTCCAATGTTTGCCATATTTACCAAGTTAGTCATTTACACCTTGAGTTTCAAGGCGCCCTCTAGAAACTACAACAGTCACTGTGATGACAGTAATAGAGACTGTGAGTGGTCTTGTTGCTATTTGATATGTTTCACCACAGTATGAGATGAAATCAGAATTACAAGCCAAGTCTGCTCGAATGTGAAAATGTTTTAATGTCATCAAAGTGCTTAACGTAGAGACAGAGAAACACAGGAAAATTAATCCTGGAGACAAGCTAGTAAAGTTACTTGTGAGTCTATAAACCTCATCTGTTTCCACTAAGCCAAATGTGTACACAGAAAGCAACTGCACCTGAGGAAGCAGGATCTGGAGTTGCTTTTTTTCTAAGGTGCCTCATGTTGTGTGATTCATGAGCATGCATGTATAGTCACCACTGTCACGACAGTGCATTAAGCCCCGAGTGTGAGAACATGTCCCGCTCTGCTGGAACTGCTGCAGCTTGATGAATGTGATGCATTGAGAAAAGGCAGCTGTAATTTTCCCTTTTGGTTCTGAATCGCCATTTGGGTCAAAGTAAACTTTTTGTGATGTTATGTAGCCTCACATGTTCATTTTCTGAATCATGTGTTGGAAAATGCCCTGGTCTGTCAGTTTGTCTCCTCTTTATTCAATAGCTCAGCAACCAACCACACACATAGACACACACACACACACACAAACACACACACAGAGTTCTCTTTTTCTTTTGTGGAGAATGAAAGAAGCATGAGAGAAGCCTTTGAATTATTCATCAGTGGAAAATGTGGCGACCGTTTTATTGGCTCTGTTGTTTCCATCTCTGCGCTGTTTGTGTGTGTGTACACGTATTCCTGTAGTTATGGGGACAGAAATCTGTTCACACAGTCACATTGTTAGGACCCACCTTACTTATGTGGACAAAATGCAAGTCCCCACAATGTAAATCATTAAATATTAGGGTGAAGACTTGCTTTAGGGTTAGGTTGAGGTTAGGTTAAGGTAAGAGTTAGGATTAGGCAAGTCATTGTTGTTACGGTTAGGTGGTGGTTAAGCCTCCAGGAAATAAATGGAAGGCTATGTAATGTCCCCAAAAGTGATTCAAATCCATATTAAGACAGACTCCGGCCGTGTGACATGATGGCATGACAAACCAGTAACACACTAGTGGATTGATGGCTGCCGATTATGCACAGAGTCGAACAGTGAGTCAGATCAGCTCTTTGTAGGCCTGAGTTGGACACTGCTTCAAATGACTCTGACTCAAGTGACTCTGAACAGGACATGCTGTGGAGTCAGCACAGTAATGTATCCTTGCCTTTATCAGAACTCTTTCCAAAAACCTGGTGAAGAGCGCCAAGAGGACCATCGGACGACAGTATGTGACCAGGAAGAAGTATTCTCCCCCCACGTGGGAGAACAGGAGCAGCATCCAGTCGGAGTTGGATGAAGATGAAATCTCAGGTAGTTGCACTTTAAAGCTCTTTTCAGACCTTCCCAGAGTTCTCCATTGTTGTACACTGTGCACATCGTTCAGTGTGGATGACATCATCACCCTCACAGCAGAGGGAGTCATTAACTATGTATCAGCTATGTCACACACTTCCGCTACCTGCTTAATCTTGATTTGACAATGTAACACAGTCCAGTACTTTTAGATTTTATGCTTCAGCTGACATTTTAACAGTACTTGTGCAACCAAATAACATTTCAGCTGCTGAGTGACACACTTCAGCTGTCATTAGGGCTCCCGCCTCATATGAAATATTAACTTGCTTCACCACTTACCACAGCTGACATTACATCTGCTTTCATTTCGTACATTTTAAAGATGTGCAGCATTTCCGTATTAAATGCCTAAAGAGACATATGTACACATATATGTATATATATGTATGTACATATCTAGTTGGGTTGCGTACTAGCATGGAAGTAAGTTAGTCAATGTGACCAAACGTCACGTGAATAAAATTTTAACACACTGGTGGGACGTCTTTTTTTCAGATTTTATTTGAAGACACCAAGTGGTTAAAACTACGTACTGTGTGTTTAAATGACAGTTCATCTGGTTAAGCTATCACACTTAACTCTGCCTTCAGTTCTTCTTCTTTAAAGGTGAAATGTGTGACATTTACTGCCACTAGATGTCAGCATCTCAGACCAAAACAAATGTGTGCATCGTTAAAAAATCCCAATCAGACTGTAAAATCATGCAGTGCTGATCAAATATGAAGCAAGATTCTGTTACTGCATAGCCTATTTCTCCCTTCAAACGTTTTCAGAAAACTATTGTGGTGTACTGTTTAGCAGTAGCTAGAATAGCAGAAGGTTTCTTAACAGGCTGCCATGTTGAAAACGAACGCGAGGAGGACTGAGGGGGACTCACGTTCACACACGGCCGTCCTGGCAACAAAACAAAGAAGAGAGATACTCAGATTACAGCACACACACACATGCGCACAGTGAGATGTCATTCTTTGTTCAGGATACTGTTACTTTGCTATATCTCTTTAACTTTCCTCTGAAAGTTTACCAGGTTTCAGTGAGAACTCGACAATTGTCATCTCAACTTCTGTTAATGCACCCACTTCAACACTTCATTCAGCTCTTATACTTAAACTGTAACTTAAACTCCTTTCAATACTTTCTTTTTAACTTTTCAACTTTAAGAGTTTTAGTTTCAAATGCTGATTAAATGTCAGCCATTTAAAATGGAGATTTTCAGCAGGGAGCAGGCAGAAAATATACACGAAACATGAGAAGCTGCTCCTTGCTGTGGAAATGAAACTCCTTGTTTTTGAAGTTGGGATTGTGTCTCCACAGTTTCAGAGGAAGTGGACCAGAGCTCCCTCACCTTGTCCTCCACCATCCGCTCATCTGACAGACAGACCATGAGCAACGTTGTGGAGCGTGCTTGTTGCCGTGACTACCAACGTCTCGGTCTGGGCACGCTCAGCAACAGTCTGACGCGTTCTAAGAATGAGCCTTTCAGGATTTCGACTGTCAACCGTATGTACACCGTGTGCAGGAGGTAAGAGGCCACTGGAAGACAGCACACAGAGGTATGGACAGTATGTCCCCCGTGGTTGATACAGTGTGTTTGTGTTGCAGCTATCCCGGCCTGCTCATTGTGCCTCAGAGCATCCCAGACACGACCATCCAGAGAATTTCCCGTTGCTACCGACAGAATCGCTTCCCAGTGGTGTGCTGGAGGAATTCGCGAACCAAGGCCGTCCTCCTGCGGTCCGCGGGCCTCCATGCCAAGGGCGTGGTGGGCTTCTTCAAGTCTCCGAACGCCCCTGCTGCAGGTACGACAAGAAACTGATCATTTCTTTAATGTTTAATGTTTATATCACTAGGCAATGTTTTCAGGATTGTCCTGCTTCATGTCCGCTCGTTCCCTCTCCAATCCTGTACATGTTTGCTGCCTAAAATCCGCAGTCAGCTCCTCCGCTGGAGGAGTGACGAGCGACGTGGTCAGAGGTCATGATTACAAACTGTTAATCTGCCCCTAACACTCATATAATATATATAATATTATTACATAATATTATATGGAAAAGAGTAAGAGAGGAGGAAGTGCGGTCTTTCAAAGCTTAAATGCCACTAAGATTTGGCTGCCAAAAAATTTTGTTATCTGAGACACAAAGGGTGTTTTTATGTTTTCTTGTGTGCAGTGCCCTCCCAGGCAGACTCCACCAGTCTTGAGCAGGAGAAATACCTGCAGGCCATCATCAGCTCCATGCCTTCTTACAGTGAGAGCAGCGGCAGGAACACGCTCAGCGGCTTCACCTCCACACACATGAGCACCTCAGGTTGGTGGTCTAAAGCGCGCTGACCGGACATGCTGCTGTCAGAAGAGCATCGCTCATCACTGATGTTTCTTCCGTCCACAGACTCCTCAGATAAGCTGAGGCAGCCCAAGATCGGTGCTCTGATGAAGCAGGTGATGGGCACCAAGGAGGACGTTCCTGGAACCTTCAGTAGAGGAGGTGAGACACGTCTTTGTGTGTGTGTGTGTGTGTCCATGTTGCTCCTGTAGTTAGCTTTAGTTTGTCTCTTACAGTCCCGGTTTCAAAGCAAAATGTGTGAACTGTGTTTTAAGTTTTTAAATCTGTGACTGAAACTGGCACTGGACCATCCCTTATAGCTCACATTTTGGGTGTGTGTGAGAGTGTGTGTGTGTGTGTGTGTGTGTGTGTGAGAGAGAGAGAGAAACCATCCTCCACTGTGTGGTGTTGTTGTTTAACGGGCCGTCTCTGTCGTTTGACCTCAGCTCTGGGTCAAAGGGCGAAAGTCATCTCCCTCTCTCAGCCCAAAGTGTCTGGCAAGGCCAGGAACCCTCCTAGAGGTACAGTAGGTCCCGCCCCCTCCCTTCACCCCTGTCTAACCAATCAGATCTCTTTCCCAGTAGCGTCAGTGTGTTTGCCGTGGGTCCTGATAGTGTGCTGTCTCTGCGGACTAATGGTCTGTTGGTATTGCTGTGTGTGCATGCTGCTCCTGCAGCTCTGCCGTCTGACGTCCTGTTTGTTGTTTCCTGTTTGATTCTTCTTCTCTCTGTTGAATGTCAGCAGCAACCAGAGCCAACTCTGTTGCATCATAATGTAGCTGTCTTTGAGACGGATGTAGCAAACTGGACTGGTTAGTTTTCAGTCGTTTCTGCCTTGTTTACCGGCATGGCTGTTAGTAGCTGTGGACATTAAACACATCAGGATCATTTCAGTTCATAGTAAACCAGAATGATCCTTTAATGGCTGTTTAACAAGGGAAGGGCTTTCACATGATGTCTGATGATACACTTCCCATGTTGTGAATCCTTTGAGGACTCTACTTTGTGTGTGTGTGTATGTATCACAGGTAAATGGGGCAGTATTCGAGGCAGCGGGCGTCTAAGTGCCTACAATCCAGATGTGGGAACACGTCTGGCAGGAAAAGAGTCTCCGCAGCCCAACGGAGGGCCAAGCGAGGCGCTGTTTCTCCGCCAGCAGAAGGCCTACCTCTACATCATTGGAGACAAGACCCAGCTGAAGGTAACCAGTGGCACACTCATTAAAGTGGTGACAAGAAAGGTTAGCAAAGAATAAAAGGAGGAAGAACATGCTGGAATCTGCTTTGGAACTTGTCCTGGTTGGGAGAATGAACTGTGAACTGTGAATCATTGTGTTCAGGGAGGGAAGCAGGACTCGTTCCAGCAGTGGGAGGTGGTTCCCATCGAGGTGTGTGACATGCGGCAGGTGAAGAATAGCTTCAAGAAGCTGATGAAGGCCTGCGTGCCAAGCACCCCGACCACTGAACCCAGCACGAGCTTCCTGCGATGCCTGGAGGACTCCGAGTGGATGGCTCTGGTTAGTGCGCGCGACGCTGCATTCACTGTTTCAGCTCCATTTTTGACCTCAGATGTTGTTTTTACCGACCCTGTGTGTATTTGTGTCCAGCTACACCGGGTGCTGCAGGTGTCTGTCCTGGTGGTGGAGCTTCTGGATATGGGCTCGTCTGTTATGGTGAGCCTGGAGGACGGCTGGGACATCACGACGCAGGTTTGACAGACACCTCACTTTGCGAAATTTCTGTTCTCTGAGCGAGGCTTGGTGTGACAAGCTGTGTGTGTGTGCGTGCAGGTGGTGTCCCTGGTGCAGCTGCTGTCTGATCCGTACTACCGAACCTTTGACGGCTTCCGGCTGCTGGTGGAGAAGGAGTGGCTGTCGTTTGGCCACAGATTCAGCCACCGCGGGGCGCAGACGCTGGGCAGCCAAAGCAGCGGCTTCACCCCCGTCTTCCTGCAGTTCCTCGACTGCGTGCACCAGGTGTGTCTGCGGCGCCCTGTGTGCACAAATGATACGTTTTTTTTTGTTTGTTTTTTTTTTTTTATCTAAAAATCAATTTCAGACATAGTAACAGCAGTTTGGACTTGATTTGACAAGACTTGATAATTTGACAAGATTGTTGCAAAGTGAGGACCTAACTACACAACAACAAATACAAGACAAGCAGGGCAGAAGCAGCACATAATGATACATTTCTTAGCTGAAGGTCAGCCGCCCTCTGTCCTCTTTCGTCTTACTATATATATGTTAATAATGTGTATGTTAACCTGTCAGGCGGACCGTTTTTCCTGTTTTGCAGATCAGTGACGTGAGTTCTGCCTCCTTATCGCTTGCAGGAAATGTGGCTTCATTTAGCTTCAGTTGCCCCTGACCCTGTGACACTTCTAAATGTCCTGCTGTCCGACCCATCAGTGCGTCAATTACAGGCGAAGACCCTTATAAAAATAGGAACAGGGACAGGATGTAACCGAAAGCACACGTTTACAAACAGCTGCTATTTGTACCGGAAGTCAGTACATATTCAGTACATGTTCTTCTATAAATCTCTGAAATAATAAAGAGATGACATCCAGTAGAATGTCTTAGGAAATGAGTAATGTGTTACACTGCAGTGGATTTTCCTGAAAACAGTTTTTCCTCACAGAGATGAACACACTAACTCAAGGCTTCTTTACTTCACTTAAAGCTGAAATTTCGTTGTTTCCAAATGAATCTTTGTAGGTGCCACCAAACTCATCTGAAGTTCCATCTGTGTGCACACACTCGGCGCAGTATAAATGGGACCACGTGGGTGAAGGCTATCGGCACCTTCCACCTCTTTAAACCGTAGCCCTGACCTGTGTTTCTGTCCCTCCGTCCTCAGATCCACCTCCAGTTCCCCATGGAGTTCGAGTTCAGCCAGTACTACCTGAAGTTCTTGGCCTATCACTATGTGTCCAACCGCTTCCGCACCTTCCTGCTTGACTCGGACTACGAACGCATAGAGCTGGGTAAAACCATTTCTGAGTCTACAGGGTGTCGCTTATTTGGAGCAACTGTAACACAACTTCAGAAACGCACAGTTCCATTTATTGTGTGTGTGTGTGTGTGTGTGTGTGTGCAGGAGTGCTGTATGAGGAGAAAGGTGAGAGGAAAAGCCCCCAGGTGTGTAAGTCTGTGTGGGACTACATCGACAGACTCAGCAAGAAAACTCCTATCTTCTACAACTACATGTTCTCGCCTGAAGACGAGGAGGTGAGACCACTGCAGGGGACACAACACGTAGAGATCAGCCCATGCTGGTTTAATGCTTTAAAGTCCATTAACTGATCACAGACGCACTGAAACAAAGGAAATGTGTGTTCCAGGTGCTGCGGCCATACACCTTCATCTCTAACCTTAAAGTGTGGGACTTCTACACGGAGGAGACCCTGTCAGAGGGACCCTCCTTCGACTGGGAGCTGAGGGGTCGGCAGGAGCGCGTGGTGGAGGAGACGCCAGAGAAACCCGACACCAGCGGTCCCAAGTCGCAACGACGCATCGTGTGGCCGTGCTACGACAGCCTTAGCAAGACGGTGCCCGACGCCATCACCAAGCTGCTGCACGACCTGCAGAATCTGGAGGCCGAGCTCGGCCAGACGTCGGAGAAGTGGAAGGACACGTGGGATAAAATCAAGACCACACAGAGGACCGAGACCAAACTGGAAAGCAAGGTGAGCATGATGGCTTTTGGATTTCGAGTAAATAACCACTGCTGCAACTACTACTGCACTCTGCAGAAGGAAATTCACAAACTAGCTGACTGCTCCAACAACAGCTAGGGTTTTATAGACAACAAATAATTTATAAAACTGCTCACACAGCAACAACACATACTGTGTTTCTTCTTTGTACTTACAGTCAATAAAAAATGTCCCACTGCAAAATGTCTCCAAATGGTGCACAAATGACAAAAAAAAAAGCTTCCAACATAAACACCACACAACTCATTAATCAAATCAGTCAGCACTGTTGGCCGAGTAAAGCAGCACTGGCCCAAAGATCTTTAACCAGTAACTGTGAAGCTGTCCACAGTTTGAATAATAAAGTGTGTGTAGTCACGACACGACATCTTGTGGTGGAAAAGCAGAATGCAGTGAAGGATTTAATAGTTTTAAGAGTTTGCTGTTTTCCTACTTTCCAGCAAGCTGTTAAATTTAGGGAGCATTTCAAAAGGAGTCACTTCAAAAGATGAGAGTTTAAAATCACTTTTAGACCTTGGCCGTACCTCTGGAGTAAACTGTCACCTGAAGCCGTTTGTCCTTCCTCCTCAGCCGTCGTTCTCCAGCTCCTTATTAATGTCGTCCAACCTGAGCCACCAGCGCCGTTCTCAGGGCGTCTACCTGCAGGAGAGCGGCGTGGGCTCCTCCATCAACCTGGCTCTAGAATGCGAGGCCAGCGCCACCTCCACGCCTGTTGCCGGTCGGACCAGCACCAGCACGCTCTATAGCCAGTTCCAGAGCACGGAGAGTGAGAACAGGTCTGTACCCACTGTGGGGAGGGCAAGTCTGCGTCTCTTAATTTTAGTCCAGTTTCAGGTGACGAAATGCCATTGCATTTTAGTCAGCTTTTAGTCAAAAATTCTTTCTCTCTTTTCTTTCCAATTTAATTGAGCTAATCGAGGTATCTGTTATGGATATCTGTACCAACTGGACTGAAAACCAGTCTTGTACAGAGGCTCTGCAGGTCTGTATCTGAAAAGACCAGCAGCCTCCACGGCAACCAGCAGCTCCATGTTTGTAGTTTGTATTGAAAAACTGGCTTCCTGTCACGCTAAGCCAATGTGCTTGATAGGAAATTTGTCAACTGCCAGGTAACACTGATTAAAGTTAGCAAATTTAAAAAGCTTAGTTAATATTAACACATTTTAATAGTTTCTATTATTAATTTGTAGCCATAAGGTGACTCGTCTTCTCCCTTTAATATGGTGCACTGTTTTAAAAAAACATTTCGTCATCCCTTAAACATCAAATGTGTCATTTTTATTTTGACCTTCTCCCATCAGGAGTTTTGAAGGAATCTTGTTTAAGAAAGGGGCGTTGTTGAAACCATGGAAACCACGGTGGTTCGTCCTGGACAAGACCAAACATCAGGTTTGTGCACACATGCAAAAAACATTTAGAAGAAACACCCTCATAGAGCAAAATAATATTTTTAATGACATTGGCCCAAACTGTTTAGACGCTTCTAAGTGTGTCCGTCTCTGTCCCCAGCTGAGATACTACGAGAGCAGGCAGGACAAGGAGTGTAAAGGTGTGATTGAGCTGGCCGAGGTGGAGTCCGTCACTCCAGGAACGCCTACCATTGGAGCGCCGAAAAACATCGATGAGAAAGCCTTCTTTGATGTAAGTTCACCTCCGGTTAAAGGGACAGTTCAGGTGGGGTTGTATGAGGTCCAAGTAATGTCCCAGCAGCAGCATTGGAATACATTTTTATCACCTAAAAAAAAAAAAAAAAATCCAGCAATCATCAATTCTACAATTATCCCCGATGAAATAACAATTACCAAACAACTCAGGCCTCCTGTCTGCTGAATGTCCCAGTTATTTAAGTGATATGCTCCAATTATTTAAACAGAGCAGCTGCACAATTTAAGAAAGCTAACAAAGGTTCACTTTCAGCTGTGCAGTGTTGTCCTCACAGCCCGATCACATGGCTGTGGGGGCTCACATGCACGTCTATACAGACAGCTTGTCATAACTGACGCTAAAAAACCACAGCTGACACTGAACCCTGCCAGCTTCATCAACCATATTTTCATACTTTTGCTAGCGTGTTCATGTTACTAGTGTGTTTGATGACTTTCCCGTGGTCTTACAGCTCAAGACGACCAAACGAGTGTACAACTTCTGTGCCCAGGACAGCCTGAATGCACAGCTGTGGATGGACAGTGTTCAGAGCTGCCTGTCAGACGCCTAGTCAGGAGGCAGGACTCTTTAAAGAGCAATGCAAACAGGAACGAATGAGCAGTTGCTTTGGCACCTGATGGACGTCTGTGCTGACCAATCCCGGCGAAAGAGGGCGGAGACAAGGGGGCCTTTCACCGATTAAGCTCTGTTCTGTTCGCTAGTGTTGAACTAATAACCTTGTGTCACAACGTTTGTGTTTTTTCTTATAAAAACAAGAAAAAGAAAAAAAAAAAAAACAAAAAACTGTCCCCGAAGAACCACTGGCTGTCATCTCACAGAGCAGCTGCAGCCTCTCGCCTCCCACCCCGACAACCTGACCACTATGTGCGCTGGATGTTTGTATGCACAAAAAACAATGCGTATTAAAGCATGTCGTTGCAAGTCTGCAAGGCGTCCTGCTGCTCGTACCAGCATGAAGATCTTTCCAGACCCTCCACCTGTAAGCCACAAACCTGATCTCCCTCTTACTAACCCCACTCGCCTTCTATGACACTCCGGGGAGGAATGACGGAGGAGCCACTTATGTACAGGACTCGGCTGGTGGTTTGATGGACCAAAACAACTCTGAGGAGCACACGTGCTGACAAACGCTCTTCCTTCCGGTCCTCGGAGGACTCTTTGCCCCTCACTGCCTGATGTAGCCCGTTCACAATCATCGCTTGGACTGGAAGTTGAGTGTTTTGTTTAAGCCGGGATGGGAGGGGGCAGGAGGTCAACGGTTCATGAAGGATTTCCTTTTCTTTTTTTTTTTGTTTTGTTTTCCGAAATCTCAAATTCGTACCAGAAAGAGATCAATTCTCATCACCGGTCCTCAGCGGGTGATGGTGATATACTGTGAAAGACATAAAGCAGTCGTAGAGATCAAACCAGGAGAGCCGGTCTGGAGAGACTGGAGCCCGTCAGGTATTGAGTGTGTCGGTGAACTTTCACTGAGAGTGTTTACATAGTAGATAAAAGTTCCCTCACTAAGCTGAACTCTGCTCTTCACCTGTGTGTTTTTAAATCTGTACAACCACTATTAACATTCAGATTTTTAAGGGATGCTGAAGGAAAAAAAGGAGGGATTTCATTTTCTAGTGACGTCTTAAAAACAATCTATAGGAGGACATCTGGAAGGTAGGAGAATAAGAGGAAGGGATACTGATGAACAGAGTGATATTATGGTCTGCTTTGGAGAGACTGCAGTTGTTAGGGACGGGCAGTGACTCGCCACAGTGCTCAAAGTGCAGGAAGCTGGATATTTGTTGAAAGAAATTGAAGGTATTTTTCAGCTTGTGCTCCATAAAAGTGTCCATCACGATGCTGTTGCATTCACCACCTCCACACTCAGTAATAACTGTGTGTATAAAAATCATTTCAGTTGCTCGCCTCCAACTCCGACTGAAAGCAAACACAAACATTAGACCTTAAGTTAGCTACTGTAGCTAACTGCAAGGTAGTTTAGTAAGCCGGCGTGATGAGCAAGCATGCTATACAGTCTAACTTTGTGCTTAGCTAGCTAGCATAGTCCGCATTCATTGGAATACCAATCATTTATTGCTTACTGTTTCATATATAGCGAAATTCAACGGGTAACAGAGGTAAGTGGATACTACAAAAAGAGGACAATGACAGAAAGAAACCTCTTGCTTGCTACTGCTTCCCAAGTCTCAAACAAACAAACAACTTTTTGGTTCCATGCTGCTTACCCAGATATATCGTCGTCGTCTGGAAAATCTGGGTCCTTTGAATACATGTTTTAAAAAGCAATATGTTGTGTTTCTCGTGCTTTTACAAATGGATGTTGTGATTGCAAATGCATCTTGAGTCATTTTCAGAATGGCCACAATTATGGAAATAAGAAAAATACCCATGCTGGGACTGGGAAAGTCTGCCAAACGTCTGAGAGCTGGTCACATACGTACAAGGTTCACTCTGTGGCAGATGTGATCCGATGCATGGACAGTTTAAGTTTAGCTGCCGTTACCTTCAGCGCTGAAGCATGTACATGGACGAGTCTGCATCTGTTAGTTAGGGAGAATCAGTACGTTTAGCCGGGGTTTCAAAACATCAACCCTTTTCTTTGGTTTTTTTAATTTTCAGACTGCCACCCCACCCCTCCTCTATTCACTCTTCTCCTCCACCTCCATGCACACACCACTCTGACCCACACACTTGTTAACACAAACCCTGCTATGTAAAATAAGGTTCTACTGCTGTCTTTGTTGAACATAAAATTTGAAATTGTAGATTTTTTTTTTTTGTGTCTAATAACTCCTTTGTATATACTACTCCAGATTTGTATGTAACGTTTATGGTAGTAATTTATTTAACTTGTCTCCTCAGTAAGAAAGTTCCTCAAGCACCACTTTATTTTTAAATTAGGAATTCAATGTGCCATTTGTTTATTTCTGTATTAATGTGACTAATGATTTTTTTTTTCTTTTTTTGTAAACATGGTTGTCCTTACTCAATATCAACTGTTAATGCAAGAGTGGAAAAGGTGTGTTAGCGGAAGGGGAAGCCTCTGGGCTGGTTTTTAAAGGCTGGTTGGACTTAAATGTGTTGCTCGCCCACAGTGGTGGGATGTTCTGGACGGAGGTTCCAGTCACAATAAATTTCAAACATATGAAGTCTTCCAGTTTGCTGGGTTCTGCTGCTAGCTTAATATAGTCAGTGACGAGCTGGCACACTGTAAAATCAGGCTGCATACATGTGCTGTATGTTTTCCAAAATGAACTGAAGGATATTAGTGAGACCGTTCAGAAAGTAGTCAAAGGTATTAAGAAAACTATTTCATCTAGTCATTTTAATTAGGTTTTGGGTAAATGGTGTACACAAATCTTCGAATGAACTTAAAACCAGGCTGAAAAGCAAGGATTCACTGCCGTCTCCGGCTGGATGCTCGATGTTGCACCTGTAGCCACACCCAACTGTGATGTCAGCATACTGACACACCCACACCACTTCCACATCACATCCACAGCAATGTTACAACTGAAATTCAAACTGACCAACAGTCCAAAACGCAGAGATATTCAGCTTACTATCATGCAGGGCAAAGAGCGGCAAATATTCACATATGAAAAGCTGGAACAAGAGAATATGGGACATTTTTTTTTGCTTGACTCAAAGAATTAGAATGGATTTTGAGCTGGTGTTAAGTCTTTGTTCTAACATAAGAAAAAGGAGTCAACGGATCAGAGTACCTACAGTGTAAATAATGAATGATATGATGATTTATTTAAAATAAAAAAAAAGGAACTGATGTTATTAACTGTACTAATGAGCATGGTAATAATGCCAAAACATGCTCCATAGCTTCACACCAACCGGCAGACAGACTGACTCGCTGCTGTGTTGGTTTTCAGAGATGTCAGCATCCAGTTGGCTGGAGGTCTGGTGATCATACGTCGTTTAACTTAAGGTGACCTTGTGCACCTTAAAATCCCCCCCCCCCCCCCACCCCCCCCCCACCCCCCCCACAGAACAGATGGACCAAAGTGACAGCAGGAACCCGCCTGCAGGAAGACTCATTGTGCCCTTGTGTTGTGACTGCAGCCTCCACCCAGTCAGACCCAGCTCATCTTTTCACTCTAGTTTAGTCATCTCTGTGGTAATGCTCAACAGCTCCATTAACCACAACATAATCCTTTTTTATTTATTTTTCGTAATTTTTTTTTTTTTAATTTAGAAATGACTTTCTGAGCCGGGTTATGTTGTCAATCATGTCAATATAGTTTATAGAATCCAAATAAAAACTGTGGGTTTAAATGTTAATGTGTGTATTGACTGATTTGACTAAGTTTCACCTCAGATGGGACATCATCCAGGTATCAGCTAGATTTACAATGGAAATAAAGCATTTTAAAATGTTTCCAGACACACACCTGCAGCTTATCTGGTACAAAGCATACCACGTATTAAAGAAACAGTTCACCCAAAAGTGAAAACTCAGTCGTTATCCACTCACTCGCTTTTAAGGCTGAGCTCCTAGAGCAGTCGCCTGGGCCCTTTGCTGCACGTCATCCCCGTCTCTCTCCAGCTGTCGCTATCTAAATAAATAAATAAGAAATACCAAAAAAATAAAATATAAAAATCTGTGAACGTATCTGTAAATCAAAGAGTAGATCACATCTTTTTCAGCACTGTGAAGTTCTTACCAGTTAAGAGCTGAAGGGCCATTCATCTGCTTTTGCACAACTTTAAACTGCCTGTACTGCACATCACAACTGACTGTTTTATCTTTAGCTGTTCAAAGGTGAATTCCCAAACTGTAAGAACCAAAACAGTGCAACGTTATTCAGTTTTTGTCGTGGAAATTTAAATAACCCTTTTACAGTAATTGTTGTGGTCAGTCTTGGTCTCACTGTGGATTTGGTCACAAAATTTGTAACTCTGGGTGCTGAGGATGCCGGCTCCCTTCACACTGGGGACGTATAACGATTTGACATCGCTCGCACCTGTACTTCCTCTCCCATTTGGAATCCCGAGCCACCAGGGCTTTATATGCATTTCTGTCAGACCAGCACTAGGAAGCAGACGTCGAGGCAGATCTGTGAAGGAGCTAAGTCAACATCACACCTCCTGCCTCACCTGGGACGACATCAGGCTCCTTCTGGTCCACACTCAGTCACACTGTGAGAGCCTGTCCTAGAACACCTTGGAAAAACACTTTGCATTTCTAGTTTGATTTTATTTAACTGCTTTGATATTTAAGAAAACAGGACCGACTTTCTTTTCCAAATCATGTAATTAGTAAAAACAAATTCCATACGTCACCATACTGCATAGGAAAACTTATTTACAAAACGGCATGAGGTCGATCAGGTTGAGCATTACATATCTTCTCTCTGGACTGTGTTCACATGAATATGGGTCACAAAGAAGTCACAGACATCCAAATCTTTTCTTTTTTGCAATCTTTGTTGCATTTTAACTTCTGCGTCTTTTGTTCAACCAGCGTCAGACGGTTCGAACCATAAAATAGCTCACAGGTATGTCACATGAGTGCTGCTCTATGGCTGACCCTGACCTCTGACCTCCCTGTAGAAGAGCTCTCCTCACGATTCGGTGGGCTCGTGCAGACTGTTTGACTGACATCTCCCTCACTCTCCTGACGGCTTTGTTACACCTGTTGGGACGGGTCAAACGACAGCTTTATCATCCTTACATGGAGTCCAGTCACACTGAGCAACGAACCAAGCACAAGTGTCGGGGTGGGCGGGGTTTTCAAACTCAATGTCATTAATGTAAACGTTTGCAGAGGTGGAAAGACAACAACCAGACAGCCAGAGCCAAGCTTTTGGTATTAATGTGGTCAACCAGACACTTTTAATTTTGCTTTTTTTTGTTTGTTTGTTTGGTGTTTTTTTTTTTTTTAAACAATGATAGCAGAACCTGATCGCTGTCAAATGATTTAAGTAAGTACATCAAAGAGGCCTGGAGCTCTGCAGAAACCAGACCTGCCCTATTTCCAATCCTGTTGCTCTCAGACAGAAATAAAATTAAACCTTTAAAAAAAAAAGAAAAAGAGAAAAAAGAAAAAAAAAAAAATACAGCATCACTACAGATGTCACTCTTGCCCTGTGAGTAAGTGCTCGATGGAGAGAGACAGAGAGAGAAAAGGAAGAGACAACAACAGTAATCTCAGGATTGCTTGTAAAATTACTTTTAAATGTAGATAATATTTGTATATAGGTAGATAACGTTTGGTTGATTTAAGAGGAATAGCAATAAGAACTTAAAGGTCAATACAATCAGAAGGTCTTAGCTCACTAGCTAGGTCAACAGAGAACCGGTTATACATGCACTAAAAAGAAAAAAACAAAAACAAAACAATACAAAAAAAAAAAAAAAAAATTAAAGTTAAAAATCTTAAAGATCAAGTTGAGATTAGATCCAGATTCGTTTGCCCAAACCTACGCCAAATGAGTCGTCCAAAGCTAGACTGATTCTTTTTAAAAAGATATAACGTGGAATTTCATTTTTAAATAAAATGGCTAATTGACATTATTGCACATGAGCAAAAGACAGTAATACTATTAGAGCTCTGTTCCTCGACCTCCTCCTCCTCAATGGACCCTCCTGAAGCACTTCAAAACATTCAGAAACCTGGTGATGTACGACAATAAAGAGATGTTTTATCAACAACAACCAAAGAGGAAAAAAACAAAAAAAAAAAAAGGAAACAAGGGATTAAAAACCTTGATCTGTGTGAGAGGACAGATAAGACAGCCAGCAGAGATGAGGGTAGAACACTTACATTGTGCTATAATGTACAGTAAATGGCTGCATAAGTGCTTTTTCTGAAGCCTGAAGAAGAAAAAAAAAAAAATGCTTTCCAAAAAAACGTATTTATTGTTGAGGCATCATCAAAAGTTAGCCTGTGCTATCCATTCAAGGGGTGACAAATCCCTAGCAATGGGATTCCAACAGCTTTGAACAAGTAGGAGAGAAATCTTTCAGGACATAAAAAAATAATAATGACGATGTTACCCCTCGGATTCTGTCATTTCAAAGATCGCTGCTACATTAAAACCGCACGTGTGTGCAACATCGGAAAAAAGGCTTTGAAGACGATTCCTCTATACTCCATCCTGTCTGTTGGATCTGTTGGGTTTTTTTTCTGATTTTCCATGTATATGTGTGTGTGTGTATATATATATACACACACACATATACATATATATATTTTTTTCTTTTTTTTTTTTTTTACATGTTCTGCCGCCTCATTACTGGTGTTGATTGGCAGTGTCCAGGTCCAATAACATGGCAGAGTGATTCGGTAAAAACACCGTAGTTGCAGTGAGGTTATTTAGAGGTGTCACTCTGGAGGAGGCTGACAGTCCACGGCACCGTCACCCATGGATTTAACGTGCGCTCCCACCGGACCATTGACCGTCACTTCCTGGGGAGGTGGCGCTTCCTCTCTGTTAGGATGACAGAGGAAACGGTCACATACATACAGAAACTGAGAAGACGGGTGTCTGCTGTATGCTTGTTTATTTTGTGTTTGCGTATTGAGAACAAACTACACCAAGCCTTTAACCTAATCTTCATGTGCAACTGTCCGACAGTTGGCTTGGAAACGATTACTCTACACCTAACAGTTCTGTTGTTGATGACCTCATCTCAACTCTCAGGCTTGGAGAGCTCATCGTGTTCAGAGGAAACGGCGTAAATAAACACTGAGACACGCAGTGGAGCGATGAGACTCTGGTCCACTTTCAACATCCACTTCCTACAATGGTCCATTTCATGTAAACTCTGTCACCAGTCCACTGTATGTCCATGTGTAGCCCTAAAATCATGACTGTGTGGTCTGAACATGTGTGAGCACATACACATGTTGGGATTTTATACCTGAGGTGTAGCGCCCTCTAACCTCTGCCACAATGGATACTAATCGTGATTTTGATTATATCGTACATAAAATGATATAAATAAATAAATAAATGAACAAACTAAATTACTTATAAGTTCTTTGCTTTTACTTTTTTTTTTTTTTGACAATGCATCAACATCACTTACTTCCTGTCGGCCTGTGTGGTTACAGGTGAATCCTCAGCAGGTTGCTGCTCTGACGCTTTGGGAGGATCTGACAGAGAGAGTTTCTCCAGAGGTACCGGACTCTCCTCACAGCTGAACACACACACACACACACACACACACACACACACACACAAACACACACAAACACACAGTCACTAATTAGTCCAATCCAGTCCAGTTTCAGCACAGTTTGCAAACATTTCCTACTTTGGGCTCAATGAACAGAGCCCTTCATGTACGTTGTTTGTTTTTTTGACACTGCTATAATCAGCATTCATTCATACAGTCTGACTAATGTATCTGTTGCTCTTTGCTCCACTAAATGAAGCATGTGAGCGAGTGTGGGTGTGATCACAACAACTGAAAGGACGGTGACTAGAAGGGGACATATTTCAACCTTAATATTAAGATCTGGTCATAAAAATGACTGATGGAAGTCACAAACTTCTTCTACTTTGTGAACTTGCAAATCTCAGTTTTAGCTCAAGTTTGCTGCCAGAGAGGCTCCCACAGTGTTTCATCTGTGATAGTAAAAGAGCGCAGGTTGCCAGGCCAACGGGAACCCTGCCAAACGGAGAAAGCAAATTTGTTTCTGTTCCCTTCTCTTTCCATTCGTCCCCTCTGTTACGCGTTTTGTTAGCGGTGCAAGAGTCACTGATGATGTAATACTAATGATATGCTAAACTTTATTTATAAATGTAAATGTTAAGCTACGAGTACAGGAAAAGTCCGCTGGGGCTAATTTATGCGAAAAACACAATTTGCAAAGGCAAAAACAGACAGAAAGACACCGGGGCAAGTCATTCCAGATGCTCCAGGCTAATATTACTCCTACAGATCCACACTGTCCAGTCAACGTTGAGTGTATTAACTTTACTACTAAAATGTTGAGAAACTCAGTGACACTCGTTCCAGTAATTAGCCCGTTTGTAACTTAGCCTTGCAAAGTGTTACGATAACTAGCTTGCCATGTGTTACTGTGCAGGTACATGGAGCAGCAGAGAAAGAGATGAAGTGAAGATAAAGTGAGTTGTCACAACTCATTACGTTACAGTAAGCTCGATAAAAGCTTCTCAAGAAGAGTAAATTGTGAAGGTACGTTAAAGTCTAAAACCAGAGACGGAAAGACATCGATTCCAAATGTTCCATGCGCCGTCAGGCCAAAGCAGTTAACCTAGAGGACTGTCCCAGGATATTCTTTGCTCAGAAAGGCAAAACTGAATCAATCCAGTAATTTCAAATCCCAGTTCGCTCTATAATTACCTCAATGTTGTAATTATGTTTCAAATATAGATGTTTACACACACACACACACACACAGACCAGGCTGTAAAGTCGACTGGTGAGCAGAAGAGGATTTTACAACTCAGCATCTGACAGCATGGCTTTCGACTAAAAGATGCAAACCTTTTGAGGTCAGCTGTCTTGTTGCCGGGGATGCAGGGTGTGACGGCGGAGCGAGGAGCACCAGCATTTTTGTCATCCTCCTCGCTGTCGGACCCCCCGGAGGAGCTGCTGTCCGAGGCCATGATGGGAGCCTTCCTCCCTTCTCCCTCCGGCCAAGCACCAGATGAGGCACTAACATCTGCTGACATACGCAAAGAGCAGAAAAAAAATGAAACCGTTTGTTGTAAAACACATTGTATTCTGACGGACAGGTTATGAAGGGGATGCTAGTGAGTGCTCACCGCTCTTCTCGTGGTTTTGGGTGGCTTGTTTATCTGCATCGCTGCTGCCCGAGTCCACAGGAGAGCTGCACCTGGGATCAGTCTCTGTACTGTAGAAAAATCAACAGGACAGCAGAAAAACGTGTTCAAAAGTTATACAGAATGAAAGTGTTTTCAAAACGTCAAATGGTAAGCACATGTGATTCCACAGAACTTTACACTGTATTGAAACACAGTGGGCTACAAACCCATTCAACTTTACATTTTCAACCTTTTTGTTTTGCTTCCAGTATTAAAAGTCAAATCATTTGTGGGAGCCTGAGCATACGCATGCTGCCACTCAGATGTCGTGAGGGAACTACTTCTCTATAAACCACACGTGCAAACACGCATCACTGTAAGTCACAAATGTTGTGTTGGTATTTCTGAATTTTTTATAATTAATTTCTTTTATTTTTTAAAAAAAATTCTGAAATCTTTAGATGCAAACTGTCAGTTGTCCTTTTTCACACTTCAGACCAGTGATTAAAAAAAAAAAACCAAAAACCACAACAGCATTTAAAACATAGTTTTCTAGGGATGCCTGTTGCATCAATTGAGCCTTTAACCAATCAGACAAAGAAAACATACAATTCATCTTCCATCCCAGATACTCGCTTATTTAGGTCAACAGGTTTGCTTCTCACCCGGCGAAAGGCTGGAACTCAGTGAAGTTGGCCCAGCCAGTTTCCTTCGTCTCTGCTCCACTCGCACCTGAGCTGTCCCACCCTGCTGGGATTTGGGATGCTGCAGTCTCTTGAGAGTCCCTGAAATTTGCTGTCCAGCAAGGACCTGGAAACAAGACAGAGCCTGCTTTGAAGGGCTGTTCGTGAATTTACGTGACGTTCGGCTGTGTTCTGTGGGTAGCTGCTGTCCTCTGATTGACCTGTATCTGACGTGTTCTGCTCAGTGTCCTCGTCCTCATCAGATTCAGATCCACGGTCCCGCTCCCTGCCACCGTTCTCCATGCTGCTCCTGGAGCTTCCCTCTGAGGTTTGGGACACCCCAAACCTGGAAGCAAGTGACAACGGATAGGGGTTGAGGAGAAGAAAGGGTTAATAGATAGGAGACTGAAATGCTTGGTGCAAAGAAAAAAAAAAAGAGGGGGGGATGCAGTGAGGGAATCACAAACTAAAAACCTTGTTACCTTGTTCTGGATTTAGCTTGTGTTGCATAGTTCATCTCCTTCTCCTCCCAAATGTCCTCTTCTTCATCAGCATCATCAAATTGGCGTATCCTCTCTTTACAGCAGGCTTCAAAAGCAGCCGCATTGGCCTGCGTAGAGACAGACATTTGGATGAAGTCCAAGATTGCCAATAATACAATACAACAAGTTTAGCAACTGTAGCTGTGGCATTAGTGTCACTGTAACAGCAGACTGAGTTTGATGAGGAAACATTTTTTCATCAACATGACACAGACACACGCAAAACACTTACACTATTATCATCAGCATCTAGATTGAAGTTTATTTCGGCAATTCTGTCAAATGTGGCACTGAGGAAAGACAAGGAAAAAAAAAACTATTAGCAAACATGCTGAAGAGGAAGGTGATCAGTTGAACACTGTGGGATAACTGAAACAATGTGACACTAAGTCACATACACTTAACTAAAAAACAAAAAACAACAGATATGAAAATCAAACCGTGTCAATGAAAATCTGAAAATATGATTCTGAGCTGTGGAAGATTTTTTGCTGTTGACCGAGTATGGAATATAGAGTTACAGAGTCACTGATTTTCTTTGAATGGCAACAAGCTGTGTTAAGACTTTTACTGCTTACTTGATATTTTCATCATGCTCACTGAACTCCTCATCATTGAACCCAAACTGATCAACAAAGTTGGCAGTCATCTGTTGGATCTGATAATCGGAGAAGGCCTGGAAAGGTCAAAGGTAAAATCATTATGAACTGAGGATGTAACGAAAGCTGGATAAAGATATTTTGTAATCATTACAAACAACAAGCAGCAGTGGTGTGACGTGTCATTTTCAGTCTAACCTACCTGCTGCAGAGACAGGTCGTTGGGGAAAGGGCTCTCCATGTCGTCGTCCTCACTGGACGAGTGCATGTTGTGGGTGCTTACCTGCAGGACACAGAGGTCTAATGAACTTTGCAACTTAAACAATTTTAATAAACTCATGAAAACAGTCAAATATTAACAACTGTCCTGTAAAGTGAGAGCAAAAAAAAAAAAAAAGTATTTTTGTTGTGGAAATCCACATCACAGAGAACAGATTTTCTGTCATCCTCACAGTATACCACTGAGCCTTTGGCATATTATGTCGGTTTTATCTGGAGCATACAGACTTAAGCCAAGCACACACAACGGGACTGAAGCCCTGATTTTAGAGACTGTCAACAAAAAGCTCAGATCAGATCAGGAGCAGAAGTCAGTGTGAATTATGTGTTAACTGCTAAAAGACACAACGTGAGAACTTGCCAATGCCTCATGGATATCAAGGAGGATAGGTATCTGGTCGTGTCAGGAGACAATGCAACTGGCTGCAGCCAGTCAAAGGAGACAAGAGGAGAAGAAGAATCAGAAGAGCAAAGGAGATGAAGTTTGGAGACCAGACAGACTGATCCGGGCTTCATCCCAATGAACAATTTTATAATGTGTGACATCATCGCTGATCAGTCACGTCATTAACTGAAAAATGCGGAAAGAAAAATGGGATTTGCTGAGAAGCTGGTTCTGTCCTGATTAACTGGCTGCTCCCAGTACAGTGGTCTTTACACGGAAAGAGGAAATGAGAGGGAGTTAAAAGCAAAACATGGATTCAGCAGAACCGGAGTGCTGCTGAGTGATATCTCACCAGCTCGACTGTGTTCCTCCTGTTAGTCTCTCTCAGGGTCTCGTCCACAAAGCTCTCCCAGCGACCTCTGCAGTCCTCTGGAAGCTCTGCAAAAGCAGAGAGACTCATTTTCACTCACTTTTCTGTTAAAATGGTAACTTATCTGACATAAGGATTAATTCTATTCATAATTACCTTTGATGAAGTCAGTAATCTGGGCCTGTACTGGTCCTTTCTCCAGGTTCTGGACCACCATGTTAGAAATTCGAGTCAGATGACCCATGTTGCCTCTCCTGGTGCCGCCCTCAGCTCTGAAATTGACAGGGACACAGTCACAATTACCTTCGATTGGCAAAGTAACTGCAGCACCACAGTCGCACTCTCTAACTCTCTGATGCACTGCTGTCTTGGTATTGAGAAAATTCTCATGAGAAGCGGTTGCCAATTTAAATACTCCTGCACATATTTACTGTTTATGTTTTACATCACAGTCTTAACATCAAGAAAAACACTAAAGGGCAGGAACATTTGTAGTTTTATATATACCACAATATATATTTCTGAGGACATGCATAAAGCTTAAAAATGCAGCTGCAGAGCACATAGTTATGACTGTGAATGTGAAGATAACCTTACTGTATTTTATCATTCTCCTCCCAGGCGTCAAGGATCTTCTGTACCAGTTTACACTTCTGGAAGAGCTGAGGGTTCAACAGAAACACAGAGCAAAGTTAAGTGTGGAAATAATTAAGGACGAGCATCAAAACTGTGCAAATAAAACAGAAGACAAGTGTAGTATGGCAAGTGCAGGACACCACTGCTGCTTAAGCCACTTACATGTGCCACGAGGGCATTGTGGATGGAGGTCTGTGGCTCACTGGTCCTGCCCGTCTCCACTGCCTCCCCCTGCACCTCAGGGTTGGATGCTGCAGGCTTCCCATCGTGGTTCTGGAGGCCTGGGCTGGGCCGCTCCTCTGAGGAAGGATGGTTCAGGATAGCTGCCACACACAGCTCCACTTGGAAGTGCAAAAAGTTATTCCAGGAGTATTTGAAGAACAGATCCTATTCAGAGAGAGACAGATGTAAGCAAAGTCAGTAACAGCATTTAGGTGTCAAGATGTACCAATAGCATGAGTCAGTTTTTGAGCATTTTAGCCAATTATTACAACACTATGTGATGTGGTCCTGTGCCCTAACATGGTTATCTAAAAAGGACATGGTGGTGCTGAACAACATAAACAAATTCATGGTCTTATATGAATCTGCAGCAAATAAGCCACACCCCCAGCCCTTTGGCCAAGTGGTGCGATAAGGTAATCAGTGCTTTCTGGCCTCGTGACCAACCTTGTGCAAATCTGATGCAACTTTTTTCAGATACAACACACAACCAGGAAAAGGCATCCTTCTAGCAATGTATGAAAGCTCAAACAAGTCTTGCCCGGTATGGATGCAATGACATAAAGGAGCAACTGAGTTTCGAGCAGGGCTTAGCCTACCAGTAGTACGTCCATCGTGGAAAGATTGCAGAGCTCCTTGCAGATACTGGGGTCGCTGGTCTGTAGCAGGGCGGCCACCAGCCGGGCCACGTGAAGGCGGGCGTTCCCCAATGGCTGCTCTAGAACGCCAACGGTCGTCAATATTGCACTTTTCTGTAGAGGAGACAAGAATTGGACATGTATTGTCACAAATGTTGTTTTGGCACCAAATCACGAGCAACCCAGAGTTTTAATCACCCGGGGGGAAAAAACAAGGTTCTGTAACAGCAAAAATGTCTACTGTTGCATCACACTTAATCTCTTTTTTTGAGATGAGGCTTTATTACGTCTTACCTGAGGGCACTATCTATCAATGTGCAAAGTAAATAAACACATATTACAAAAAATTATGGGATTTAATACTTTTACAAAATCAATCAAATACAGAATGTCTCAGTGCTTAATTTTACAACTTATTTTGCTTCCCTTGGCACTGGCTTTACCTTGGGGGGGTCCAGGAGAAGTTGCTGGAAGTCCTTTAAATGGGGCTCAATGGCATTTAAAATACTGCTGTTGACAGTGTAAGACCTTTCATAACCCTGAGAATACAGATCCATCAGCCCTTCCAACCTGCAAGATACAAGCAGACAGAAATATAAGCTCACTCACCTAAGGTCTGGACAAGACCCACCTTTGCCTACGTAATTTTCTTCTTTCTATTTACTCTTATTTTAATTTAGCTCTGGTTTATGGCATTTGGTTCTTCCTTTGTATTAACTGTTGTCCTATTTCTTTTGTGAAGCACTATGACATTCTGCTGTACAACGATGCTAGATAAATCTTTCATTCCTTACTAGAAATTTTGAAAATTCAGACTAACTCACTCACTTAGTCAGCATTACTTCTAAATATAAAGAGAGGAGAGCATTTCTTCTACTTTATAGGAGTTGATACAGTGCAAATTTACCATGTATACCATGTGGTTTTATTTCTCAAATGGACTTGAAGGACCTGCACCCAGAGGAACCAAATTGAACTATAGCCCCAAAACCTAACAGCACTCACCCAGACCTTCTGGTCTCCAGTAAGGTAAGTAGCACTTGAGTTCCGTTAACGATGGAGGCCTCACTCCTTTCACCCTCAAACATGTTCTTGAGGAGTCCCGACACACTCTCCTGTCTGAAAGACAGCAAATTTATGAAACAAACTGGACCATGATGACATGCTGATGACGTGTTCTACCCTTAAAGCTTGTAAGCCAGTTGTCTGATTTGTCTGTTAATACTGAGGTGTAGATATCCATAGGTGAGCTACTGAACACCCACACACTCAAAACTGTTGTCAAACAGGCGTTTGCATACACAAAGCATAAGGGTTTTTCTTCAGAATACTCCACTCCAAATAAGGAAATTTGCAAATCAGGTGCAACAGCAACATAGGAGTGTTTCAGTATGTTTCCAATCCATGCTTGTGTAGGCATGTAAGAGCATGCACCCTGTCAAAACTGTAGTCTCAAACTGATTCATTATCCAACAGGAAATAGGACAAAAGTTTGATTAGCTTGACCACCTAACAAAGTCAGTCTGGAGGTAATTTTTAGAACTTAAATCAAAAGGAACTGTAAACTTACGACTCTAGTACAGCCAATAATGGGTCAGCCTCCATATTCTCCTGCATCTGATTGGCCTGGTCTCGACTAAGGCGAATGATGTCACAGAGCGTTTGGGATGCATTTGATTGTCTCTGAAATGTAAACCATTAAATTAGAAAATCTAAATTAACAGATGACTTCTTTAAGTTGCATGTACAGCATTATGGTTTCTTCATCAGACAATATGGTGGCAGGTCAACTCTCAGCAGGACTCACACTCACCTCCTCATCTTTGCCAGTATGTATGAGCTCTGTGAGTCTTTGTACCAACTTCTCCTCGTTCAGCCACTTGGAGAAAAATGCAGTGTTAGATACTTTAAAAGCTTTGAAAAGTTGGTGTCCACTCATGAAAGATGCACAATAAGATATTCAGAGAGCTTACATGGAGGACCTCCTGCCTCAAGGGGGCAGGCTCCACGCAACTGATGAGGCGAAGCAGCAAGTCCATCATTGCAGAGGCATCAATATGTTTCAACACCAGACCAATGAAACCTTCCTTTTTCTTTAGAAAAGCTATCACCTGGGAAACAAAACAAAGTGCTCAATTGTGCTCAAAAGAAAGTGATGTTATTTTCCAAAATACCACAATTGTGTTGTCCAATGTATGTTAGGTTTTTCTATAAACTGCTGTATTTATTAACAACACTATTTATTGATTATCGACGTCAGTGATTTCCAACCCAGTTGTCGGTCGTGCCGGGGGGGGGAATCTGGCTTCACCCGATTGCCGCTCTGGGCAGGCGGCATGCAGAGCGGCCAACTGATTCAAATAGCTTTGCCCGACGGCACGCATGCAATCTTTCCAATGTTAGAGGTGTGCCACGGCTCAAAAAGGGTTGGGAAACACTGATCTACATGTTCAAGAAACTGTTTCTCGACAGTCTTTTTCAGTGTACCTGTTCGGTTTTCCTGGCAATGAGATTGCCGATAGTTTTGCTGAAAAAGCTGGCCAGTAGAGGATTGAGTGGTGGGTCCTGCTCGAGGAAGTGGTAGAGTATCTCAAGGAGAGACTCATCCCCGCCCAGCTTATCGTTTATAATGGACACATCTGATGTCAGGAGCTCACAAGCAATGTTGGGAAACCTATTTATATATAAATATAAAAACAAACAAACAAACAAACAAAAAAACAAAACACAGAGATTGATAATTTGAATGAGTCTTATTTCAATCAATGATATTTAAGTGACATTTCTGAAATGACTGATGGTTTGAGCTTAACAGCGTTTAGAAAAGGTCAAAACAAATTTGATTATATGATTTTGGGTGGGAATTTCAGTGACCAGAGCAGCAGAAGTAGGATGTACTTGTTGTAGTGTATGTAGACACTAACCAATAGATAGATAAGACAAAGATAAGACAACATATAAATAACATATAAACAATATGTGATTTTAATGCATGTTAATCCAAATTAATGGTACCAGAGACAACTATATTGCAGACACACAAGATACAGGACGTTTAGTAGAAAATTACTTTTATGGCCATTGGTAATCTGTCCCTAGAACTGAACTAAAAACGTGCACTGCTGCCTCCTAAGGACAACCACAATAGAAAAGCTGATTAATCAATTAGTCAATCATAAGAAAATTAGTTGCCAATTATTTTGGTAATCAATTAATCGTTTCAGTTATTTCTTATGGAAAATGTCTAACATTTCCAGGTTCCACCTTCTTAAATGTAAAGATCTGCTGCTTTTTGTTGTCATTTATGGTAGTAAACGAAGAGCCTTAAGCTGTTGGGACTGTTGGAAGGAAAAAAGAAGATTTTTTTTAACAATGTTTTGACCTTTTATAGACTAAACAATTAATGGATAAATCTGAAAAATAATCATTTAGATTTTAGGGAATCTACTGTATTTCTTACATGAGAACTCTTTCCAGCTGTCTGATGAAATGGATAATGATAAAGTACAATATAAAATCTAACTTGTAATTATATAGTTGTATAGTATAGTTTATAATGGTTGCACTACAACGTAACCCTATGCATTACACAATCCTGAAACCCATTCCTTGCCCCCGCCAACATCCTTTGTCTCAGTCACCACTGTGAGGACTCACTTAAAGCGGCTCCTCTCCTCAAGGTCTGCAGGAGGCTCTGTGGTGATCAGGCTGACCAGCTCCTGCATGCAGTGGTCCTGGGAGAGGAAGAGGAGCAGCCGACGATTTTGGGCCTTGCACTCCTGCAGAACGTCATCCTCCTCCATCAGCTCTCTCAGCGTCACGTCCTCCCTGTCCAGCAGCTGGTCGATGTGGGAGGTGGTGTGCAGGTCAAACTTCCAAAACATGGCGGCCGCTGGGACGGGGGACACAGCCCTAGGTCACGTAACAGCAAAATGACAAGGAGTGGAAGAGTGGAAGAGAAACAATAAAGACAACAACTGGATTGTTATGGTACAAGTAAATGTGGTTCTACATCATGAATACCATTACAAAAATATGGAAATGCCACACACAAAGTGCTCACACATACCAGTGGATGAAATATAGATATCTTTAATCAGACCTCCCCCACAGGCAGGCAGGCATTTGTGTTTGTGCAGACGACAGAGAGTGTGGCGAGGCCTGGCATTTATCAGCATGGGGCTCCTCTTAAAACGCAGGCCTCTTTAGGAGATGAGACGCTGAGAGGCTCACCATAACCTGTACGACACAAAAAAACAAAAACAGCAGAGATTATTAATCAAGTGTGCAACAAAACTTTAGGAGAAATGACACTATGTTAACATACCATTCACACGACATTTCACACTTGCACAAATTCTGCATGTGAATGTATACTTAACAAGATACAATGTATGTTTTGAACCATTATGAAGTTGTGTTGTCCTCATCATGTGTCAGCTCGGAGCTGGTAAAATTTCTCGGGGTGCAACGGTACGTGCATTTGTCATGAGCCATTCAGTACAGGAAGTTTGTTACTTGCAAACACTTACAGAAACTGAGAATGAGTTTTACACAGAAAGTTCTGGCAGTGCACCATAGGGCTAGGGCAACTCATCGACATCACTCATTACTGAAATACGTTGTATAATGTACATCAGCCTGTCGCATTTAAGCAGTAAGACGGGTACGTCCAGTCAGAGCATTTCCCCGCAGAACAAGCTGCAGCCAACTAAGATCACCTCGAGTGTGGAAGTATTTTATAGAGAGACCCAACAATGTGGTGTTCTGTAAACTGGAAATGGCTTATCACAACAGTACAACAGCTACACAAATAAATCCGTGTCATTGCCATTTTAAGTTTTAAGTCAAAAAATAAAAATACCGATTCCCTAGTTTGGGAAAAGAGCCCCAATGACATACAGTGATTAAAATAGTATAAGAGTCACAGCAATTATTTTGCATTTGAAATGCTGTATTTTTATGACTTTGAGGTCATTTGAAATGACATCTGGGAAAACCAAAGTTTTACAATTTATATTTTAGCAAAAAATTTCATTCTAGATTGAAGACCCGCATATTTTAAAATGTGACATCTCTCAGGTTACAACAACAACCTAAAGAGCTCAAACTAACAAATGTAATAATAATTACAAGTAATTATGATGTGCATGGCTGCATCAATAACATATTAACTCAACACAATGGGAATTTTCATGAGTGAGAAGGCTGTGAACATTCCCAACATAACAAAACTGATTAGGAAATTGTACGCCTCAGGTATTACACTACCTATTTAGTGAACTTCATTCATTATATTTTAAACAGTCAACATCTAGATGCTCATCACTCTATACTTAGACAACCACTGAACAAGATTTGATCGTCATCTATTTCTCACGTCTCATTTGCACCAAACCAGAGGCTTTAAATGTCTACTATCAGGTAGAGGCAAATGGAGAATGCATCTTAAATGAGAGAAAAAGTATGTCATAATTTTGTGACTACCCAAGATTGTTAGGTTTGTTTTGCCTCATTTGGTTACTGTGGCAGCTAATCTAGACGACCTAACACACCAGCAGTAACACAAAGACAAGTACACTTTCTGGCTTTGTCAAAGTGTGTATTGCTAGGCAACATGCTATCAACTGTTGATCGTGGAAGTAAAACTGAAGGAGGAAATCAAAGTGCTTCCTCCTTTCTCTTTTCCTTTTTTTCCGAAGGAGGACCCTTCCCTGCACACGCACCAGCCGCAGCAGCAGCAGTGTCCATCTGGCATACATTTGCAGAGTACACAAGTGCAATAATAACCCGCTGAACGCTCTCTGTGGACACTGAGCAGGAAAGCAAACGCTTGACTTTACATCCAAAATAGAATCCACCAGAGGCAACCTCAACAAAACACTCCACCGGCACATATAACAGACGATGAAAAGAGGAACAATGGCACACATAAAGTGCATACATGTGGATGTTGTGAGCCAACATCAGTCTGTAATTAGGCAAGTCAAAAAGCACGGAAATCAAGCAAAAGGAAATTCCACCTGCACTTTTACTTGAGTTCTTCTTTACTTACTGAGTGTGAATACATATATAACTGGTTGTGACTGGATGCTTATCATGTCGTACTAAACACCCAGTGCAACATGCACTACAAATGATCAACTGGCAATAGTTCACTTCTGACGACAAACAAAATCGACATTACTCAGCTTGTTGCTGCTCACTTGCACTTAGCTGCACTTAAGTTGTAAAATTAAGTGAGCAGACCTGTGTCTGATGTTAGGTACACAGATGATGGTCCCAAAATATTCATAGTGCTTAGCCTATTCAATTATGATTATTAAGCATTCTTCGTTTGACCTGAAATGTGAAAATGTGCGATTGTTAATGTCGGAAATGATGTATCTGCATCACCGGTTTGTAATATTTTGCTGAGTAAGGGGGTATCCATTTGTTAAGACTGTCTAACAATGAGAGACACACTGGTGTGTAATGTAAACTGAGCTGCCGTTGCCTTGGCATGAAGTGCACATCAACTGACTTGCGGTAGGAGCTCAGATTTCTGTTTACTTCAACTCCAGTGGAGGAACCACAGCCCATTAATAGAAGAAATAAAAACACATTATTTACTTTGTATTAATGAAGATACTTGCGGTTAATTGTACTGCGTGGTTCACAAGCGAGGCCCCTTTGCTAACCGGCGGCAATTAAGCTAATGTGCAAATTAACCTAGGTACTTGATTTCAGTAACGCAGCAAGGCTTCGCTGCTACTGGCCTTATTCAACTCGGAAAGGCAGCAGTGAAGAATACCTAACTTATCTAACTACTTAGCTTAGCTTGTTCGTTACTAACTAGACAGTATTGAACATTCAAAAGAAGCACGGTATTGTAAGAAACATTGCGTTATTAGGGGGGGGGGTGACGTTAATATAGATGGCAGCCAACAAACTATAAATCTTAAACGTTTAACTTAGCGACTGTGATATGGTAAATAGCGTCAAGTGATCAAATGGCTGAGCAGATTTCTTAGGCAAAGTTAACAAACATCAGTCTCTTTATCACGACTTATGTTAACTGACGATTTTAGACACTAAGTTATCTAGTTAGCAAAACAGTTTAGCTAACGTTGTGGTTATCGTTAGTTCCTCCTTTCCCCTGATTAGCACTTAAGCTAATTAGCTACTAACAGTTAACGTGTACTGAGCTGAGGTAGTCAACTGAAATAGCTCTCCAACTTGGGTTCAACTTTGTCGATGCAGTTAACGTTGACGTAGGAGTTAACGTTAGCTAGCTGCTCAAACTCATAACGATCTTGCTGTCCACAACTTACCTTTGATTGAAAGTCAGCTGCTGTTCCTCCCGTCTGTATGATATTGTTGTTGGAGTTTTTCGTTAAGCAGCCAGCTACCAAGTCACTAGCTATCCAGCTAACTACTAGCTAGCTATGTTAGCATACATACATTAGCCTGTGAGCGAATAGTGATTTGTTTTGAAGGGTCAATCGGCGACAGCACAGGCTACTGTTAGCTAGCTCAACTTAGCTACCGTTAGACAAATGTGGCTTTGAAGTCTATTATATAAACCGTTTCGCAACATTAATGGTTACTTGACATTAGTAGCAATATCTGTTATAGAGTGTACGATTCGTACTCACACACAAAGTAATTGAGACGCGGGGCTAAGTTTAGCACGCAAAGCAGGAAAAACTCAGTCATATTTTTCGAATCAAAATGGCGACATCGGAACGAGAGCGCGCAGTGGACCTGCACGGGGGACGTGCATTGACTTGGGGCATTGCACTGAGCTTTGAGCTCAAGCATGTTGGAACACTAGTGGTATGACAGTGAGACACTTTTCTTTGTACATTCAGTTAAACCAATACTAAAATTCTAAGAGTCTTAAATAAATAATATTTGTTATAATACATCTAAAGGCCCATCTATGTGCGATCGCCGACGAGGAGTGACCTTCAAAAAATGTATTTTGAGAAGTTCAAATTTAGCTTTTGCTTAATTTTGTTGTCATATTCCATTTAAATAAACACAATAAATGTTTAATACGGGTGTCGCACTGACTGTGGGGGTGCTTCATCAAGAGTGTTGAGTAGCTGAGCCTGATCTCTAACCTTTAAACAACAATAAGACACGGTGTCTTTTTAAGGTAGCACAGCATGTCGGCCTGTTCTGTAGAAAACCACAAAGTCTCATTATCAATATCTGAGAGCAGATGTTTCAGTTGTGTGGTAGTTAAGCACAGCGGACTTTTTTTAAATTTGGTATATGTAGTAAGGACAGACATAGCTGCAATAACACCAGTTATTTTCATTTTTTTATTTTAGCCCAGTTTTAGTTAGAAAAAGTTAAACATTCATATTGAATTTTGATGGCTGAGGTTTACAATAATTTGGACTGTATTTGAATTTTTAGGTTGGTGAATAATCAACTGAAATGTAGCAACTTGAGTATTTGACTTCGTGAACCCTAAAAAATAGTATTTGATTTTTATTTTGAAATTGCACAACTTGAAATGATTTATTTTCTGAGGGGAATTCAAACCACATAAATTCAGACAGATGGATTTCATTAAAAATAAAATATTTCAATGCAAGTAAAGTAAAACAGAGATATTGACATTTCAACCTTAAGTAGTAGCGATTACATTTCCAAATTCAGTATTCAGTTCTTAGTAAGACTGAAACATCTTATGGTCTTGCTTTGTTTACAGAGTGCAAAGAGATTTAATACGGTTGTTCTGACCCACAAGCAAGGAAATATTATGAAGCTATATAGACCTATGAATGCAACAGAACCCTGTTACTTATAAAACTGGTAAAAATGTTTATGTTATTTATTTTAGTTTTTAATCATTCAATGCAAGTATATTTCAGATCACTGACGTCAGTCATTAGACATTTATAGGCTATTACGAAAATGACTTCTTATTCATTATGCTCTGAAATTTTTGCTGTCTATTGTTTTTTTCTCTCTTTGATTAATTTATGTTATCATCTCATGTTTATCTCATCCCCTTTCGCCTTTCTCTCCACTTTATTTTCCTTCCCTCCTCTCTTCTTTCCTTTTCCTCTGCCCTCAGTTCTTCCCCTCGTGTATCCCATAATGCATTGGGTTCACTCGTTGTATCATGGACCAAAGCGGTAAGCAAAATGACCAGTAGGGCCGACGTTAGTAAACTTCTTTTTCTTATGAATGATTCACCACGTAGTTGTAATTATTGCTGTTCCAGCTCTTAAGATAACGACATCTAAATCTTTCAGTAGAGGGGTTTGCTACAGCATCCGATTGATCTTCCAGAGCAGCGTTACAGCTAGCATGATCCAGGCTAACGTTAGCGTTAGCTGAAAGCAGGGTAGTGATGGAGTTACGCTAGGGCACTTATATTTTCCAAAAGTCAACGTTAAGTTCTAAAGTAATAGTCACAAGCAACATCACCACCGAGTTTCCACAGTTTTAATGTTGAATGGCAAATATTTGCTTTTTACTGCATGTCAGTAAGCGAGACCGCTAACTGCGAACGAGTTGCGGCGCGAATGCTACTTGACCAATATTAGCAATAGTGCTAATTAAGCTAACTCAGTTAAGGTGTAAGAGGAAACACAAGTGATTTAAGGACCAATCTTCAAAATTTTGCTTAAATGTATGAGTCCGTAATATTAGCATTTTAACTTTTAGTCCCAAAGCTAGACCGCTGTGATCACAACAGATGAATTTCCATGTGGTAATAATCTAGTTAGTTTGTTATCCAGAATTACAAGACGTTGTCAGACGTTAACTTGGAATGTATGATCATACTAATGTCTTGCTCTGCCTCAACTGTGAGGGCTTTGCCATTAAGAATTTTCTCCAAAACGTGTCTCCTCAGTAGTATTGATAGAAAAATGTTTGTTGATCTGTAATGTAAACTCAAGCCTTGTGGACAGGCAGGGGCCACTATCACACGCCCTCTGAACAGCGTTGCACACTCAAATGTCCTTTCCCTCCAGCGAACTCTTTCTCCAAAAATTTCACTCATCACACAACACCACACATTCTGCTCCCATCATTTACAAAAATTATATCAAATGATTATAATTTTGACAAAATGTTGCCATGTACTTTGAATCCATGTCATAGTTTTCTTATGGCCTTCTATACGACTTCCAAAGTACAGAGAATTTTCACTGCCTTTTCGTCCAGCAGACAATGATCTTCAAGGAAGCGATGGCTCTGGGAGCTTGGGTGGCCCGGATGTTCGCAGACGAATCCCCATCAAACTCCTAAACAAGCAGCCCTTAAGGAGCAAACCTCAGCCCCGTGCCCAGAGACCCATCAGCAGGCCATCTAAAATTGAGGCTGGGGAAGATGGTAGGCACAGTCTGCAGCACACCATGCCTTTAAACATGGAATTTGAAGGACTTTAGAAACAGCATTGTTAGTGGGGCTCAGACAATGTAGCTAAGCTAGTGTTCCTAGTGTCCTTTGCTCGGGGATGATGAGGGTCAAAAATGTGACTTTTTTTCTTCTTTGTCAGTGTATGTTTCCTGTTCTGTCACATGCCATCATGTTGCTTAAGATATAACTAAGCTTAAGGTGATGTTTGAGGTTTGAGGATACATTTTGAGTAGTAACTGATATCCTAGCAAGTTTTTAAGTTGAAAGTTGTGGCGACATTGTGCAGTTTACTTTTGCACCACCAGAGGGTGCCATTAAATTACTTCTGGTGACCATAATTGACCTTATGTTGCAGCACAGATATAGAGGATCTTACACAATACAGTTCTGTCTTCAGTTGTTATATCAAGTGCAGTTCAAACGAGCACAGTATTGAAGTACTACTTGGATATTGATATTATTTGTGACTAAATTAAGGACATACTACACAGCCTTGTTTTCTTTGAAATGTGAGCTTTGAAACTGAACAATACATTAACATTTGGGGGGTTTCAACAATCAGAAAAATAGGATTTTTTGAGTTATCATAAAAGTCGATTCTAGTATAATAATTTAATTTTCAGGCATGCTTTTGTATTTTATTATATATCAGATATAGTGTCAGGTTGACATACAGACATTTGTTTTTCATGCACAAATTAAACTGACATAACTATAACTGAATTGTCGTTACTCTGTCAATGTCCATAATTATCATCAAATTGGCATTTTGTCACAGTCCTGTCAAGGGTCATGGTATCTACTTTGGGGCAATTGAATTATACTGCTTCATCACCACTTAGCTGTTTCTTAGTTTACCTGCATTGAATCATTATTATGCAATTATTAATTATTGTCTCTTCTACAGATAACTTCTGCTTCAAGCAAGAGGAGAGGTTTGATTGCGGTGCTAAAGCCGGTGATGTATTTGCAAGTCAGAGGAGATTCCCTCAGCCACTGTTTTGGGACTATAAGGTACATCAAAACAGCTCAGCAGCTCATTCAGCATATTAATGACAAATACTTTATCACAGATGTCTGGCACACAGTACAGGATGTCTCCCTTCCAATCAGAAAAGTGGAATTGTGAGGAATTCCTACACTTATTGTAGAAGAATGGGCAAACAAAAGTAGACACATTCTCAGTTCTAATGTGATCCAAATAGTTGATTTGAGTGTGTTTTAATGGTAGTTACCTGTGATTTTGGTCTTTTGTTTTTCTACAGTTAAACTTGATTGGAGAACGGGATCAAGTACCAATTCACTTTTGTGATAAATGTGGTCTTCCTATCCAGATGTATGGACGGATGGTATGTATTCATAGATATATATGTGTGTGTGTATATGTATATGAATCAGACAAAATAATGTATACACATATTGGGAACAAAGAAAAACATGTATAAATATTTATTTTGTGTTAGTACTTCTATACATATAGATACCTCTTTCGAAGTTTGATCAAATTATGTTAGCACTGTACTGTTGCACGATGTTTTCCCAACAGATGGCATATGGCCTTTTTCCTGATGTGTGTATACATTATTTTGGCTGACTCTGTATATAGTGTTCATTTTTCTTTTAGAGCAGAATTAGAATTAAAGAATTATAAGGGACCAGGCAGCTCTTCTGTAAGAATTTCACAATATGCTGAATATCTTACTGTTGACACAAATTTTATATAAAATATATGCAAGTATTACCACATAAAATGGTGGCAGATCTGGATAGCCTAGATTGTGCTGGAAAAAAAACAACAACAAAAAACAATGTGTAGCATGTATGGATGGCACTTGTAATGACCAAAGTAAATGCTTGTGAGTAAAAGTAGTGCCCTGAAAATGCCCCAAAACTCTAAAGGGTAATGATAATTTTGGCTTAGTCAGTTTTGTTTATGGACCCTTCTGTGTTTCTCATTTGTCTCCCTTTATTCCCCCTCATACTTGTCTTCCTCCTTCTCGTAATGCCTCATCCCAATGCACTGCTGTGGAGCAGCTGTAATCTTGTGTTGAATGGAACTTACTCTGCAGGAACCCACAGAGAAATGTTCATGTGTAACTCCAATTCTTTCTTCTCCTTCAAACTTCTTAGATCCCATGTAAGCATGTTTTCTGCTACGACTGTGCTTTGCTTCATGAGAAGAAAGGAGAGAAGATGTGTCCTGGGTGAGCTCCTAACTATTTAAATGTGACAAACATTGCAGTTCCTCACCTATGTGCTAGTTCACAGGTGTTTATTGCGTAGTTGCTTAACCTGATGTGTTTTTATTACTGCTATGTGTCACTAAATCTTGTCCCTGTGTTTTCAGCCTCACCTTGTACAACTGCACAGACCCGGTGCAGCGCATTGAGCAGTGCCAGCGTGGTTCCCTCCACATGTGCAGTGTTGTGCCGGGATGCAAGCGCACCTACCTCTCCCAGCGTGACCTGCAGGCCCATGTCAACCACCGCCACATGAGGGCAGCCAAGTCTTCTGCTGGCCGCCAGGAGCCCGTGCACCTGCCCCCTGCATCTGAAGTCCCTGAGCGGTTCCGCGTACCTCCACCTCACTTACCCAAGAACCATGTTCACCTACCCAACCCGCTCCAGCACAGTAGTCATGACCCCTACAGTCAGCCGCCCCCACCCACTGCTCATGAAGGCCCACCACCGACCCCTGCTCTCGGCCCTGAGACATTCCGCATCGCTACAGTAACAACTCGTAAACACAGCAATCTCATCACCGTGCCCATCCAAGATGACTCCTCATCCTCTCGGGAGCCCCACTCTGGTGGGCCAGGCCCTGGTCAACCCCCCCACCACCACCCTGGGGAATACCCTGGCCAGCCACCTGTAGTATCCCACTCTCACCACATGATGGCACCTCCACAGCAGCACTTTGGCCCTCCACCTCCCCCGCCTCCTCCTCCTATCAGCCACCCCATGCAGCATCCTCCCCAGGCCTCTGGGACACCACACATGGTGTATAACCAGGCCCCTCCACCCCCCATGTCTACAGCTCCCCCACCAATTACTCCACCACCAGGGCACATCATGGGCCAGATGCCCCCTTATATGAACCACCCACCACCAGGACCTCCACCACAACACAGTGGTCCCCCTGTCAATGCCCCCCCACCTCATCATTACAACCCCAACTCCATGCAGCAGTTCCCTGAAGATCAGGGCACTCTCAGTCCCCCTTTCAGCCAGCCAGGAGGGCTCAGTCCTGGGATGTGGCCTGCTCCAAGAGGGCCCCCACCACGAATGCAGGGTCCTCCTCCCCAGGGTCAGATGCCTGGGCCACACCACCCAGATCAAGGCCGCTACCGGCCTTATTATCAGTAAACTGCCAACTGAATGGATGGGTAACAGTCATTCTGTTCCATACCACTTGTCTGAATAATGTGATGGTAGACCTCAGGGTTACAGGATGTAGGACATTGATTTTGATAAAACTGCCCCAAAGCAAATGTGTATGTGCTGCACATTTTAGTTAAGTGTGCTGAACTTCCTGCTGAACATGCGATAGACTTGGAGAAAAGCAGGATTGTCCCTCTTTTTTTTTTTTTTAAATAGTGTATGGTAAATATTTCTGTATATATGTCATCTGATTTCACGCTTGTGTACTGTACATTGAAAGACGCCAACTATGTCCCAATAAATTTTTAACAGCAGATTTGCATCTCATCTTTGTTTAATATGATTACTATTGAAGCTAGTTCATTTGCTTAGATTATGAATAACAACAATTAGCATTTTAATGTCTTAAGTGACCCAAGAAGACATTTGGTTTTGGTTATTTGGACATTGTGTCCAGTTTGAGGTAGTAATTCTTATGTAATTTTCAGTTTTTTTAACAAATGTCAGAAAGCGACACAGAACTAAAAAAAAATACCCTGTGTTCATGCTGTCTGCTGCAGTACACACTAAAGGGCATTGTGTTCCTTGTTTTTCAGGTACTATCTGATGCTTCAACAGCTGTTTGTCTTCTTTGGGTCCTTTTATTGATGAACATTTTGCACCGTTTAAAAAAAAAAAAGAAGCTGGTTTTAACCATCGAGGTGCCAAACATTTAAGATGAATTTCACACTGGTCTCATTTAACACACTGTTACACCAAATGATTTTTTTTAAAAAAATTTATTTAATCTTTAAAATGTCTTGCATTTATCAAGGAAACAGTCTGAAAAAGACGTGAAACATGTCCTGTGACACTGAGGACAACAGACCAAAGTGGCATTTCAAAATAAAACACAGAAGTAGGAATGAGCGAGTACTCAGCTGAAGTAAATATCTGTTACACATAATGTAATTTTTGCGAGTATCATCCAAGTAAATTGTGCCACTATCTATACTTATAATGACGAAAAATCCACATTGGGTAGATGACTGAATTTTCATTTAAGTTCATAAAAAACTTCCTTGTAACCTGTAAATAGTTCTTAGTCTGGTGATCTAAACTGTGGATCTGAAGCTCTATTCTGAGGCTGCAAATACTTTTTTAAAAAAATAAGCAATAAATATACCAACTTTGAATAAACCCATATAAATTTCAGGTTTAAATTTTCAACTTCAACTGTAAGGACACTTTGCTCATCCCCTACTCAGACTTCTATTTAGTTGAAAGTTAAATATACAGAAATTGTGTTGTGCTATTATGGTGAGTACAGTAGATCAAAATGGTGCAGTATATTTGATATTTCTATCCAGTCTGTAGTTGAATGGACTTTTTGAAAGGATCTTCCTGGCGACAGCTGCTCTTCTAGAGTTTGGTATCTTTTAACTGCAAAAAAAAAAAAAAAAAAAAAAGTTTCAGTGTTTTACTGTATGAATGGTATTTATAAATGGCATTATTTCTTTGATTTTTTTTGTTTGTTTGTTTGGGCATCTTCCATGCTTCTCACCTAATTATATGAAGGAACTTAAATTTTGATTACAATGACCCCATGACCTTTGTTTTGGTACAGGGCTTCCCAAAGTTGACCCACTATAATGTTCAAATTGCCACCCCCCCCCCCCCCACACACACACACACTCACACACACACACAAGTTTCCAATGAATATACAAAAGAATGATATAAAAAGTTTTCCTTACCGCACTGCCTTTTCTCTTGTCCTCCTTGTGTTTTTCAAGCACGTGCAGCATGGCGTCATGAAGCGTCGGGAAGAACGTGGAGGTCAGAATCTCATCATCGAAGAACATACAGCTGTGGAATATCTCCAGGATGTATGCTGTCAACACATGAGGAGAATGTTCTCACAGACAATATTCAGTGTACACTGATCATAAGATGCTGTGCTTTTAAGAAATACTAAAGAAACTCACCATCACAAGAAACAATGTACACATCCACACCAATACGCATGTAGTCTTTGAGCATCTGTGGAGAATGCAGTTCTTATATCAGGACTACTTCATTGCATATTCACCACTTACATATATGCGATCTTTCTGCACACTTTGGATTTGACCATCTTGGTCTGGAAAGGAAGTTTTGTCTCATGACAAGTTGCTGGCAGTGTAGTATTATTATTAAATATTTTATATATATAATATTTTCTAACACTGTTAAAAGTTGAATGTATGTAAAATCTTTGGAGTTTTAATATTATTGAGCTGTCATTGCTGGGATGCAAACATTTCCTCCTGATGCCACCTCAGATGTCCACAGTGGAGTTTTAGAATTTATTTTAAAGCACTTTAAGTACTTCCTAAGCTAAGCATAGATCCACTGAATGATGTGGAGTTTGCATGAGCTAAGTTGCCTGAGTGGGTTTTCTCCAGGTACTCCGGCTTCCTCCCACAATACCAAAAACATGCACATTAGGTTAATTGGCTACTCTAAATTGCCCCTAGGTGTGAGTGTGAGAGTGTGTGTTTGTCTGTCTTTATGTGTCGGCCCTGTGATTGACTGGCGACCAGTCCAGGGTGTACCGTAGTCAGCTGGGATAGGCTCCAGCTCCCTCGCGACCCTGACGGATAAGCGGTATAGAAAATGGATGGATGGATGTGCCCAATGGCCACTGACAGTATTGCAGCAAAAAAAATAATAATAACTAATATAGAATTTAGCCCATAGACTACCATTATAAAGGAGACATCTGTTGACAGGACACCTTGAACTGCAAACAAGGTGAGTTATGACTCTTTCTTACTCTTTGGTGAAAACTAATTGAATACTTGAATTTATGAATACATGTTTTGGAGTGATGACGTGGGTAATTTACACAATGAGCTTTGAGTTTTGGGAAAACCTGCTAAGTAATTTTCACTTTTCTTAGCTTCACTGCCATTAGAATTTATTAAACTCTATTATGTGGGAGCCCCCTGAATAACATTATACCATTTTGAGTCCCTTCTGAGCAGAGATGTCCACAAAGGAGACAGCAGAGAAGTCCAGGATCAGGCTGTGGATGTCTACTCTGGGAACATTGATGTTAGGAGGAAGCTCGACGTTCCAGTCCATCCGAAAACGAAGGTCATTTAGGTCAGTGGGCTGATCCAACTGCTCCATATTCATGTAAGGCTCATCAGTCATCTGGCTGCATAAGTTCCTCAAGCCTTTCTGTTTGACAGAGGTAGGAAAGGATGCTTCAGGTCTTTAAGAAGAACACTATGAAGCCCTCACTGGTGCAGTAGTTTCTTACCTCTGTGAAGTCATCGTCCTGTTTCTTTAACAGATTCTTAATTTTCCCGAGAGCCTTGTTCCTCTTCTTCAAAATCCTCAGAGGGTTAAAGCCAACCTGAAACAACCATGTTTATGCATTATGTTCACAGTTATTCTGATACTAAAGTGCTGGATCTGACTCTGTGTAAATTATTAGCCCTGAAATCTTTATATAACTTAACAGATTGGGCAATATAAACAGCAAGGGATTTTTGTAACTTTAAGCAAATGTCAGAAAACTTAGATTTGTCCTTGTGTATTTTTGGGTGACAGGGAAAAGATGCACTAAGTAGACTGACTGACTAGATAAAACAGGAAAGTTCTATGACATCATTTCTCTGTTTGTATTTGTTTATGTTTTACAAAGCGTTCAACCTTAGCTGGACCATACAACAATGATAGAAAATATATCACATCCATACAGAGTTAGAAGTATACAGCTGTTAAAAAAATAATAATAATAGATTTGGTATTGAATTGGAAGTACGTATTGCCAGATTTCAGGCGTTGAAATCAGTAACAGGAAGGAAATAATGGCACAGGAACGTTTCTGGGCGGTAGATACGTCATACATACAGCTTCTACGAGCTTGTCCCTGAAGAACTCAATATTGGCGAAGAAGATAGGCGAGGGTATCTTGAAGATTTTTACTCCCTTTGGTTCAAATAACTGAGAAGAGAAGCACCATGACAAAAATGGTGAAGGACATCAGCAGGATATCACAACATGAATTGAAACAATTCAAAAGATGTATGTTCAGCTGGGTTTGTTTAACACACTCACATGCAAGTAATCTTTGCGATCTCTGTAGAGGTCGGTCCCTGGGATGTTAGCCAGGACAGAACAGCGGGGGCTACAAGGACATGATGAGGGTCCAACATAAGTATTGGTTTGTTTAGGTTAGGGTGTGGATTTTATGATAATGAAACAAAACTTTTAAAGATTTACTTAATAACTTTTTGTCTTTCCAGTCATCACTGAGGAATTTTGCTGCTTTAGTGCTGCAAATTTTAGTGCTATTTGGTGCACTATTATTGTATACTATGTATACTTCTGGGTGTCAATAGTGTTTTTATCCACTATTAGTCAGTTTGCATGTTTAAACTTTGTAAGTATTATTACAATTGAGTCCTGAAGACCACAGTGAGCAGCTCCACCCCCAAGCCCACCGCCAGACCAAGGTCCAGTCCCAGGAGGCAGGCAAACAGACAAGTGAATACCCACACCACCTGCAGACAAACACCTGAGGTCAAACACTGAAAGAGAAGAGTAAGTAATAGTAAAGTAAAATAAATGACATTTTGAATACATACACAGTCTGGTTTGTCCTTCTTCCACAGGTACGGGATTTCTCTGAACTGCATCAGCATGCCCTTCAGGTTGACGATAACCAAGGCACCCAGGACAGACTGGAGCAAAGTCAGATATTAAGGGAATGCATAACAAAACAAACATACTTTTAGACATACTGTGTAAGATATACACTCTATAAAACAACATGACAGACATTTCAAATTCTGTCTCCATAAAGGGAGTGTAAACATATTACAGAAGTGGGTCTCACCCTGGGAAGCGGCTCCAGCAGGAAGCCAAGTGCCACAGTTACAATCATCGCCATCATGGCTGAGATCAGACCTGCAATCTGTAAAAGAGTTAATGTTTCATTTTAACCTGCCAGTGGAGGAAAATAATATGTTATAAACCAAACTGTAAAGGAATACTACAATAATTTTTTAGGGAGACAAAAAAATCTGTGTGTAGTAAAAGTTTGTAACTCATGAAATTATGCTGTAAACGGGAAGATTTGTCATCTGACCTGTGTTTTACCTCCCGAGCTTTCCTGCACAGCTGTCCTTGAGAGTGCCGTGCTGGCTGCAAATGACCGGAAGCTGGCACCAAATATGTTGCTAACCCCAAATGCAATTAGCTCCTGTGAAGGAAGTAATTAAAAGTTAACCTCCCTGGCAACAAAAGATTACATAACTGAATAATTCTGTTTGGCCTGCTTTTTATACACATCTGACCTTGAAGTAAAATCAGCAGTTAGCATAACTTTATATGTTCATAAAGAAACTTATGAGCAGTCTTACTTTCATACTAGTTTTGTATCAGTAACTAATTAACTCTTTTCCTTTTTCAGATCCAGACAAGGATAATATACGTAATTCACCTGATTCCCATCAATGGTGTAATCATGTTTGGTAGAATAGACTTTGGCCACAGAGAAAGCAACAGCAAACCCCACAATGGCTGCAGGAAAGGCCTCCACAGCACTCTCCTTGAAGACTTCCATATTGGGCGCAATGGGAGACTCATACCTGAAGGATGATTGTGTTTAACGTTGCATTTAAAGTATCTGATGGAAAGTAGCATATATATCAATTTTGAGGGAGTTAAAACTTGCGTTAATACTGTATTCAAAAAAAAAAAAAAAAAAAAAGAATAAGCTTGTGAAATACATGAAAAAAAGGCATTGTCTAGTTAGTTCCCCTTATCTAGAAATCCAGTAGTAGAAATCCAGTACTGTATTTAAAGCACTGGTATTTCTTCCATCAATGGATCCAAATCACCTGACATGATCTACTGACATAAGTAGAGTAGAGCTTTAAACTTACCCACTAACCATTTTGCCAACAATGTCAACATCATATTTATCCTTGAAGTTGAAGCCATAGGAAATTCCACAAGCTATGATAGTCTGTGAATAGAAAAAACACCTGAGAGTTATAAGCACTCGCACCTATTGCGGTTTAGAATTCACTTGCAGAAACCTCAACACTTTGGCACTTCACAGCAGGAAAAGTGCAGGTGTAAATAATGAGATGAACGATGACTGGATTCCATTTAGCTGCTTCAATTTTCAGTCTGTCTGTCACACTTTCGTGGCTTACCGGGACACTAGTACAAAGTCAGCGTTGACGTCATAATGTTATTAATGTTATTAGTAACAGTTATGCTTTTCCTACTATGACTATCCAAAATGTCTCTTATAAAAAGGTCTAGTTTGGGACACAAAGAGTAACTTCCCAAACTATACCTTTAGTTAGCGTGTTCACAGGCGTGAGGGCAACTTCTAGCGTCTAAGATTTGAGTGGTGGCTGGTGAACAGCAGCCATTTTAAGCAACTCTTCTGTTTTCTTACTTTGTGTTCTGCGTTTGATTCTTCATGAACATTTATACATTTATAATATTTATAATACATTTATAGCATATAACATATATAACAATACCTGACAACAAACAACTTTCAATTCCCAGGTGTTCCTTAGATGCCACAACCAGTGAGGGTTGATGCTGTTAACTTTAGCAATACAAATAAAGGCCTAAATTTATGTGATGCATGGTGAGGTAGTAATGTATACATGGGTTGTAGCTGATAAGGTAAATTGTGCATGAGAGGTATCTTCCTTGAAGGTTTATCTCACCATGATAACCTCTATGGGAATAGGAACAGGCAGCTTGGCTTTGTATCTGTCATTCAGCTCCTTCACAATAAACACCACCACCATGATCACTATGGACATCACCAGGTCACAAATGTTGGTGGAGGTGATCTGGACAAAGATCTTCTCCAGGGTCTGTTGCAAAAAAAAAAAAGCACACACAAACTACTCAGCACTTTGAGCTCAATTAAGGAATATTTTGTTATAGGTTACAATTGCGTCACACTGTCACAACCAGACAAAATTGGCATGGCATGGCATTTAAAGATGCAACAGGAATCATAAAAAGGCCATATATTCAAGTGTCATTTAACACATAAAGATAGGCAGTACTGCTTTAATGGATGCCTCCTGTCTTGTGAATATTTTTGAGATACCTGTGAAACTTTGCCAACATCTGAATAGAACACAGGTGAGTGGAATTTTGTTTGAAATTTACACTGGTGGAAATTTGAGTAAACTGACAATTAATAGCTAACAGCTAACTATTATACCTGCTAGTTTAAGCTGTTTGCACTCCGAAACAGTGTTACCAACTCATTTTCAAACTCCTCACTGCTCAACAAATGAGCTTGACACCATTCTCAAACGTGTTACTAAGTTTTAAATGGGATGGTTGGTTGCCTGTTTTGTCCTATTTCCAGTCTTTGTGCTAAGCTCAGCTCACCAGCTGCTATATCGTTCATAGACTCTTTTAGGTCCACAAATGCATGTTGCTTATACATTTGGCACAATGTGTTACTACAGGTTAGAGTTCAAATTGTCTTGTTGTGATTATTTAATAATTGAGCAACCCTACTTTTGCTGATTTATTCCGAGGGTGTCAAACTCAATTTCACCCCTGGGCCTTATTATATTCTATTATTATTGGTTTTAGTAATAAGCTTAGCATACTTGGCTCCGTGTTTGGCTCCGTACTCCAACTGTATATTGTATTTCTTTAGCACTGCCACTCCTTTGCGACCAAAACAATGTACCAGTCTCCATTAAACAAAAACATGTATTCACTTACTCATCTGTTATGAAACTGCCTTCCCTCTGCATCAACTTTTCTTTCTTTTTGTGGACATTTTGCAGGGCTGCTCTCAGTGGGGGAAAGTAAATAAATAATAAATAAAGTAAATAATACTCAAGTATTGTACCTGATTACATTTTGAGGTACTCTACTTGAGTGTTTCCATTTTCTGCTGCTTTATACTATTCCACTACAATTTAGAGGCAAATGTTGTATGTTTTATTTCAACTGCTTCATACAGTGGATGTACAATTCATTCATAGTTTAGTGTAGCTCTTTTGGGTCAGTACTAATATACTCTGAAAATCTTTCATTGAAACAAGATTTGATTTGGTTCATGATGGGATTCATATATAATCCAACAGACCATCATGCACATCTTATGAAAGAACTTGGACTTGGGAAAATTTGGCATTGTACCACGTCAAATTAAATTTCCATACTTCCTGGTGCCATAATGGCAACAGAGGTCCTTAAAACAACAAAGCTATTTATTAGTGGCTGTCTGCTGTCTCAGCTCTCCCACCCAGCAGTACACTAAAGTGAAATATTAATGTTTCTATCAGAGCTGACATTAATTGACAAGGCTAATTGTTCTGGCATTACACATGACAACATGAAAGACCCCTTGGTAAAATAACTTTCAGGTACATTCTGGACTTCATCACGTCACACACGTTGCTGGAAGTTATCTTATTGAATATGATCTCTAGGGTCTGAAGAGGGCAAAAAGTCAGGGTTAACAGATAAATGACCCCAATTACCTGACTGTGATAAGCAATGAGAAAGCTTCAAACTGTTTGGTACTTACATATATGAGAGCAAGAGGACCACTGATGCCTGGGACGGTCAACCCTAACACGAACTTGAGCTGGGACACCAGGATGTGGATAGCAGCTGCTGTGGTGAAGCCAGACACCAGAGTGTCAGACAGGTACACAACAATAAAGCCCACCTGCAGGACACCCATGGCAAGCTGCATGGAACAGAAAAATGATTTAAAAATCCCTCTTAGAACTTGCAGAATTGCTGGTACAGTGTGGAGACAAAGTTAAACTGACCTGGAAAATCCCCATGAGGAAGGTCATAGAGGAAGCCACCAGGACTCTCTGCTGGTCCTGGGTCAGTCCCTCGAAGCCAGTGATGTTGGCTGGTGGTCCATCCTCTGGGACCAAACGGGTCACCACAGCCCCCACCATTAGGCTCAAGACTGGGAAGGACCCTGCATGAAGGTGAGTGTGGAGGAGCGGGAGGACACTTTTAAGCCTTATCACATCCAGTCTTATCTCCTTGGGTAAAAATGATAACATCCATAACAAAGTGGCCTCTTTAAGTGATATGTTTATGCTTTATGACAGAAAACTTGTTTTATTACCTGGAGACAGATAAAGAAAACGTTTTTTCCCAAAGAGTGTTCAGTTTTCTGAAAAGTTCATTAGGTGCTATTTTCAAAGTTAAGTTGTATAATTTTATGTTAAAATGCTTTTTCCAGCTGAGTATGGAAAGTTAATTCAAAAGGAAAAAAAATGTAAAATATTTCATGGCAGCTCAGCGTTGTATGACATACCTACAGATAGATGTCTTGAAGTACCAAAGAAGAAGTATGTTAGTACGGGGAAGAAAGCTGTGTAAAGGCCATAACTTGGAGGCAGCGAGGCCAGCAGAGAGAAGGCCAGTCCTGAGCGAGAAAGCAACGAAACATCAAACACAGAATGAAGATTTAAATACTAATGCATCATTTTCATTTAAATGTCTCTGTAAAACAAACAAACAGCTTCCATAAATGACCAGTTATGTTCTGTCCCACAGTTATAAGGAGACCAAGACAATTGTTACTAAGAGAAGCTAAATCTGTGGGTATAAGCTGTCAACAAATTGTTAACATTTAACAAAAAAGGACTAAGATTCTACAGTCAGTAGCTCTTTGAGTCAGCATGCTAACATGTGCAAATGAAAATTCTAACTGACGTTTATGATCATAGTTTTGCATGTTAGCATGCTGCCAATTGCAAGTTTGCACAAAACACAACATACGACTAAGGCTGGTGGGGATGTCATTAGTTTGCAGATATGTGCTTATGAATCAAAGATTTGTACCAGAATGCTTTCTACCAAACCATCCAGTAGTTCTCATGGGATATTCCTGGGACAGACTGGGTGACTTACATTCTCATTCCAAGAGCCACGCCACTGGCATTTTTAAAATGCTGTTTACGGCTTGACCATAATTAATGTAAAGCTGAGAAAGCTTCTGATCAAGTCTTTGGGGAATTATGTCAGAGTCAATAGTCGTCATTTAATTGTCATTACAACTAACCATACAAAATATTACACTTACATGCAACGCTGTGTAAAATCGAAAAAATTCAAAACAAAAAAGAAAATATCTGATCAAAGGTGAACTGAACAGGAGTAAGGATCTGATCGTGCACACAGTGCCAAACTCAATGACAGTCCTTTACAAATTATATCCATACGTAGTGCAAAGTCAGCAGATTATATTGTTATGCAATATTCTGTCACAATGCAAATAATGTTATAATAGATAAATAATGATCATAAAATACAGTAGAAGTAAGAATGGATAATAGATGCATGTATAGTCAGTATTAATATTTTTCTTATGGAATCATTTCCTCAGTCTTCCACTTAGCCAGTGATATTGGTTGTTTTGTATGCTTCGACAGTGACTGGACTCTGCAGTCACACACTCAGGCTCCCTCTGTACTGCTCCTCACCTTGCATGATGGCCACCAGTCCAGTACTGATCCCAGACACCACGTCACCCAGGATCCACTCTTTAACTTTGTAGATCTTCATCCAGCCAATGACCGGCAGAACAGAGAGCAATGCATTCTTGGCCCGTTTTGAGTCACACCTGGATTTGACAGAAGTAAAAAGCTGTTATACTTATCTACTAATTTCTTCTTTGAAGACTTTACCTTGGAAACAATATCTTTAAGCTCCTTATCACAATGAACCCCTTATTTTGCATAAGGTTTGCAGTCAAGAGTGCAAATTATTAAGTCAAATCAAAGACCATGTTCCTGATCTCTAGAGAACTGGGCTTCACTTACGTTAGATACTCTTTCACATGGTTCAGCATAGTTTTGCGTTGCCTGTAGACTTTCTCGTGATCTTCTGCAAAGCTGTCCTCAGAATACACGGATCTGGCCACCACATACTGTCTCCTCAAAGTCGTCATCTTAATGCACTGAGTGTCTCTGGAAATGAATCTCAGTTCAATATGAAAGGTTCTGGAGATAGATTCCTAAAAAAAAACCCTTTGCGCACCACTCTGCAGTTTGGTGACTCTGTGTATCTGATCTCTGATCTGCAATTAGCTGCATCTCTGTGTCAGTTTTGTCTTAACTCTGTGCAATCATTAACACAAGTAGATTTATGATCCAGTGCGTTTGTATGTCATTTCATTTTTAGTTCACTGCACATGTGGATGTGAAAAGAGCTGAAAGAAAGCTGATTTCTTCCCTTCAGGACTAATGACTCCAAAATGCACTGGATTCTAATGTAACAGAGCAAAACTCAACATGACATGTCAGAGAGAGAGCGAGAATACATTGTTGCACATAACAAGACACGTAGAACAGACAGATACAGCCATTATAAGATCAGTAAAGTTTTTGTGGCTTTTCTGCACCTTTCAGTGGAGAGATTGTTCTATAATGAAAAAGAGCATGCAAAAGCCTGTCTCGGCACTGTTTTCCTCATCATTAATCTGTTGTCCGTCAGTCTTGGAGGTTGTGTTCGGTCCTTGTCCAGTCCCGTTCACTGGAAGTCTGCTGAGCCCAGTTCTGTTGCCTGTGTACTGGCTCCATTTCTGGTGTCATTTCTGGCTCTTCCCGGCAATCAGAAACTCCTTTGCTAGCGATGTAATCACCAGCACAAAGTCAGCTTCAGACACAGTTCACTTAGAAGTCTACCGTTTTGTCCGACCAAACTGTCTGCTGATAATGCTGTCCCCTATTTGTTTGGAGTATGAATCTGACAAGTTGCCAATTTCTACACATAGCTCCTTTAAAAATTATTCAGGGACAATCACATCGTTTCTTTTCCCTTTCCTTGCAGTCGCATAATTATTCAGCGAAGATAATTATATCTATAATTATTATGTGTTCTCATTCATTAATTATCAGTGCAAAGTCACCAAGAAGGGGCACACTCAGTTTGTCAAACATATTGAAGCAGGCAGGCAGACTGGTGTAGCATTTCAGGACAGGTTTCAAGGACATATAAGATCCTCTTGTCGAACAGGAAATATACAGAACAGTGACCTAAATATGTTATTCATTTTATTCTCTATTTTTAATTACTACTAAATGACATGAGATGTAAAGCTTATGAACTGGAACAAGTATGTGACAAACAGTACCGGCATTAGCAGACTGAATTCCAATCAGTGGCCTCGTTCAGATGAACCTGCTCTGCAGTAATGAGTGGAACAATAACTGAAACATGGCACCTCCAAGATCAGTTAATAAGGCAGGAAACACATTAAAGTCCTGGAAAACTTCTGTTTTAAATCTTATATTTTTATTTTTCTGTGATCTTAAATATTTATGGCCAAACAAACAATGACAACAGTTTAGGGAAAAAATGTCAATAGATATTATCTGTCAAGACCAGCAACAAGTGAGCAACCCTTGAACCAAGTGTGACAACAGTTGTTCATGAAGTGCATTAGCTGGCTTTTTGACTGTTGCCGGTTGGTAATCCAGCCTTGATGTGCGGTGAGTCTGACACCTTTTGAACAGCATGACAGTAGCAAACAGAAACATTAGATGTTTGTAGTGATAAAATATTGATTTCCATATTTCAGCCACTACAAATTCATTCTTTTTCACATTGTTTTGAACCCAAATAGACAACATTACTTTGAAAAGAGTGCACCAAAAAAATTCACTGTTATGACAATAACAATAATAATAACAATAACAACTATACAAAGTATATTGCACCTAAAATTTCTACAAATTCACTATATACAGTATAAAAAAAGAACAACAGTATAAAATTTGTTTTCTTACATTACAGTTAATACTGTATATGTAAACTCAGATTGTCATATGTATCAAGTCAAAAACAGTATCTCATTATTCATTACATCATTACATTGTACAGCATGATCTGTAAAACATTTACTCTTTTGTTTTGTCCCTTTGATCTTTTTGTTGCTTCCTCCCAGAATTCATCTTCTCAATTCACAAGTTAGAACTTGGTTTCTGGATCTGGAGCCTGTGGTAGAAGAAGGAGCTGTGTTTCAGTCTGTTTCATCTCAGTAGCATGACCAGGTATCAAAAATGTGCTTTTACAAAATGAAAACAGTAATTTTCGAACAGTTTTAAGGATATGTAGCTTCCGTAACAGCTTAAAGAATGAATGAAAAATGAGGAACATTTAAATGAATATTGTGAATTTGAATATTTCAGGTAGAAAAGATGGACAGCTGGTACTCTCCATCATTTGTGGACTTTGTATGTTGATCAGCAGCCTTAGTCCCCAAACAATCAGTCCATAGACAGAGTGAAACAAATTGCATGAAGTGCGGTACATGGCTAAAGACAAGGAGATGAAACATTGCAGGTACTGTTGCTCACATGTAAAAATAGATACATACATTTTTATCTCTGCTCCTCAAATTGCCTCCAGGGTGGTGAACTGTGACAGTTGTTATAATCTGCAGAACGACATGAAGAGTAAAGTATTCTGTACATATTCACAGTGGTAATATATGTAGTTCATTAAGACAGAAGCCTCTTCCAAATACTGTGCTGTGGTATGTTGCACCAGATAAAAACTGTAAGCCTTATCTACTTTACCCTGTCATCCTTCTTCTCTGTAGACTCTGGATGTTTCTCAAGGATGTGCAGCATGGCGTCATGCAGTGTCAAGAAGAACATCGATGGCTGAACTTCATCATCAAAGAAGCAACAGTCATGCAGTTTCTCCAGGATGTAAGCTACAGGTGAGGAGAAGAAGGCAGTGAGTGTACTTCAGTCGGGTGGGAGGATCGGAGACTGAATGTGTCACACAAGTCAGAATGTTGCTTTTCTTTGTATACAGATTGTGATTACATGGGATAATACAAATGTATGCACAAGTTGTTAAACTAAGGGCTCAGTAAAAAGAAAGCACTGGTACATTTTTAGACGTATAAGCTCTTTCGCAAAGCCAAAGTCACATGTCCCAGTTCAGCCAGCATACTGCCTCTTCTGCAGACTTAGAGCACACACTTCACACACGCCTTGTGTGTCTCCATTTTGCTAGCATAGTAACAAAAAAACCCCAAAAAAACAAAAAACAATGGAATTTTTTTTGTCGTGTCTGATAAAATTGACATAAAAGTAATAACTTTAAAGACTTGCACTTGCTAAACAATGAAACTGAAATACTAAATGAATTGTTACAAATAATGAACATGCAAAAACTATCTCTTGCTTCACAGATAGTGATGAGATTGTCACATGTCTGTTTGAATGACTCAGGACCTGACATACTGCAGGTTAACACTTACGATCACAAGCCACAATGTAGACCTCAACTTCAACCCGGATCAGCTCTTTCAGTGCCTGCGCATAAAGTTCAAGATGATTAAAGAAAAAAAAAACAGCATTTGTAAAATAACTGCTTCTGTTGCTGCTGTGAATAATAAAACTCACAGTTTTGAGTCCCTTCAGGCCTGAGATGTCCAGGAAGGAGACAGCAGCAAAGTCCAAGATCAGGCTGTGGAGGTCCACTGTGGGGACGATGATGTTGGCGGGAAGCTCGCTGTTCCAGTCGATCCGGGCAGGAAGGTCCTTGAAGTCAGTCGGCAGGTCCAACTCCTCCACGTCACTCTCATCCTCTGACTCCTTGATGGGTCCACATGATGTGTTCAGGAAACCTTTCTGTAATATAGGTGAAATGCTGTTCATTCATTTTCTTACTTGTCTTTGATTACCACAGAGCAGCACATTCCAAATCTCAGTAGTGCAGTGTTGAAGAAATGATGCTGGATTGGATGTCTTATGTTTGAAAGATTTATTGAACTCGAGTGTTCAAGGATAGTCAGGAGTCATCAGTACAAATTGTTGCATGTGATGCCACCCAGTTCTGCCCTGACAAACCCTGACACAAGTCTTTTATACAACTATGAGAATGCTCAAGACAGTGTTATCCATTCTTGCAGTGCTACTGTGATGACCCAGGTCAACCCCTAATTTAAAGGGAGGATGGGAGAGAAGTAAAATAATTCCCTTATACATCCTGTTATACAACAGCTTTTTCTTCCAAACTAATGTTCTAGATTATTCTGTGATGTGTGAAAAATGTTCAACAAATGTTCAACACAACAACAAAACAATATGACATAAACAATTGTTCTGATCTGCAATGCAAGACTAATATTTAGAGAGTGCTTTTGGAAAGATCCACAGGAATATATGATACAGAGTGAAGGACTATATTTTCAAATGAACACCCTGAATTTGGCTTTTCTTCCCAGTGCAGCATTAACAGCATTGCAGCCTTCGATATTTCATAAGCTTGATCCACTTTGTTCATGATCATGAAGCTCAAGCAATACAGTTTGTAGCCACAGGTGTGTTTCCACCCACCTGTTTTCATGTGTTTCTTCAATTTGTGTTTCAAAAAGTGCATTGGAAACACCAAAAAGATTTTAGTTTTATGCTCAGCTGAGGTAGAAAAGTTGGCTTATCAATAATAACAAAAGCGTATTGGAAAACCTTAATAAAAACATATAGATAATTATGTTTATGTTATTTTATTTTTTGTGAGTTAAAATGCTCTTTAGATATGTAAGATACCTAATTAGTAAGAATTTTTCAAAATCTGAGTATGGCAGGCAAAGCGAGATTTTGCTCAACAAGTGATTCAGTTAATGGAATCTAAGCTCCTAGTGCCATTTTGCATCTTTACAATTATCTAAACTTTATTGGTAGATAGAAACACACATTAATCAGCATTTTTTTTTTTTATTTGTTTTGACACGCTGTAAATTAGTCACAACAAAGCTTCATGTCCTTAGAACATCACGCACGTGGCATCGTGATCAGGCATTTATTTGCATGTGATGTAAGTGGAGGTGAACCTTGCACCGTCTGCTGAGATATTGCTATCACATATCACATCAGTTTTAATTAAAGAATCAGAATCAAAGCATTAGTTTTCACAACTGATTTGCTTTCAATAATGGTATTTAAATTATAGTCATGTTAATGTTTTTTTGTGTTTATTTATTTCTGGCCTGATTAGAGTTATCAAATGAAAACATGAAGAGACAACAACTGCAGTGTTAAAAATGAAGTAGCTGAGACTTTTACGGCATTGTGAAAGTGCTGTTTAAGCAAACATGTTGTGCTGTTTTAACTCAACAAAGTCATAGTTATTACTTACTGATGTCCATTGCAGATCTCCCTTTTTTAGTAGTTTCCGGATCATCCTCAGTGCCTTATTTCTCTTTCGTAACACTCTCAAGGGGTTAAATCCAACCTGAGAAGACATTAGAGGAACATTTTAGAAAGTCAAAGGAATGAGGTCGAAGATAAGATAGATACAGTTGTATTTTACAGCCTGTCTCAGTTCTTTTTATGGCAGTCTTTATGGTATTTTCCGTTGGATAATATGCTGTGTCACATCTAAGTTAATTAAACAGAAAAAACAAAACAACACAATCCACAGCTGTACTTACAGCTTCCACCAGTTTGGTCCTGAAGAACTCAATGTTGGCAAAGAAGATAGGTGATGGTATCCTGAAAATCTTCACTCCCTCTGGCTCATATATCTAGAGAGAGTCATTACTGTTATACTCAAAATCATAGATTAAACTAGTCTCTCATAAGATGCAAACTTGATTCTTATCAACTCTTCACCTATTCATAAGAAGACACAAGCTCTGCTTTATGGGTGGTATAAGCACATTTGGAGATTTTCTTTCTGCAGGTGAAATTAAACTTTCAGCACAGACACCCTTCCCCCCAGTTCATTACAAGCTGAAAATCAAACTAACTCTGATACTGTCAGATACTGCTCCCTTGAGATCCCTAAGTTTGGAAGTTATGCAATACAATAAACGTTTTAAAGGACAGTTAGATGATAAGAATCCTCTTGTAGGCCTAACTCTGTGCCAAAAAGCAGACAAGTGTATTTCCCAAATAGCTGACAGAACACATATGAACTTACATCAATATAATCCTTTCTGTCCTTGTAGATATCAGTTCCTTTGATGTTGGCCAGCACACTGCAACGAGGGCTTAATAAAAAAAAAGATGGTAGTGATGATAGTCAGACACTGGTAATTGAACTTTTAATTTTATGTTGAGTGTATTTACATATAAAAACTAAATAGATTTGTAAAATATATAACAAAGAAATTAATAAAGAAACAGTGCTCTGAGGCCAACTACACACTGGTGGAGAATGGATGGTCTACAGTCTGCTAACATCTCTTAGAAGTTGTACTTAGGCACAGCAGTAGTTTTTGTTAAATGCTAATGTCAGCATGGTAACATGTTCACAATGACATTACAACAGGTAGCAGGTAAGAGCTGCTATGTTGACCATCTTACATTAGTATATTTGAATGTGAAAACATTTGTACAATATTGAATTGCAGTCTATCATCAAATTTTTTAGTTTTGACTTTAGTGTTGGACTGATCAACCAACACCATCCACAGAGCTGCTACATGACTAAAAATTGGAGTACTGAGGACTTCATCAGTTCTAAAAACATTTCCGATGTTCCATGTACCAAAAGGAAAACTGTGTGCCACTAAGACTTGAAGGAAATCTACGATCTAAGACAAAAAGACAATAGAGAGTGTAAGAAAATAGAGTTAGTGGTGATACTTACAACTGAGTCCTGAGGATGACAGTAATCAGCTCCACACCAAGGCCTGCAGCCAATCCAAGATCCAGCCCCAGAAGGATGGATGCAATACAGGTACTTAACCACACCACCTGGACAACAGTGGTAAGAAGCAGAAGAGTTTTTTGTTGTTTTTTTTTAGAGGGGAATATGTCATTCTTTTTTATTGCCAAGTAAAATGAAAGGACCATAACAAGTCTTCAAATGCAGAGATTTTATTGGACTTTTAAAATTTTCTCTAGAATTTGTGATAACTTACACAGTCATGTTTATCTCTCCTCCACAGGTATGGGATCTCTCTACACTGCATCAGCATGCCCTTCAGATTGACGATGACTACAGCACCAAGCACTGACTGTTAAGACAGTAGATTAAGTTCAAATTTCAGCCAGTCCAGTCTTCAAGGTTTGTATGTTGGCAGAGTTTAAGGGAATTCTGAGGTTTACCTTTGGCAATGGATTCAGTAGGAATCCGATGGCCATCGTGACGATCATCACCATGATAGCTGACAGTAAACCAGCGATCTGAAAATGACCAAACAGATATGTTGAATTGTAGATTTCAGGAATGTCTTGGGGACACTTATCTTTAACAGGCTGAATTCAATTTTAGGCATATGAGAAAACTGTCTAAAATGTTGTTGCTGCAACAGTTTAACATGGTTATAAATGACTATGGTTCTCAATATGAGTATATTTTCAGTATGGTATCAAGAACACCTTTTGAGATCTTGTACATCTAGGATTAAGGCAAATAGCACACTGATGAAGGAGCACGTTGAATGAAAAAAACATCCAATATTTCTTTACCTGAGTCTTTCCACCTGTGCTCTCCTGCACTGCACTCCTGGAAAGAGCTGTGCTTGCAGCAAAGGACTTGAAGGAAGCTCCAAAGATGTTGCTGACTCCAAAAGCTATCAGCTCCTACATCAGGTAAGAGAGAAGACATGTCTTGTTATCAGATCAAATCTGTACAGTGGCTTTGACTTTTTGTAAATCTTAGCACTGTTCCGTACCTGGTTTCCATCTATGGTGTAATCGTGTTTTACAGAATAGACTTTTGCAACAGAGAAGGCAACAGCGAAACCCACTATCGCCATGGGAAATGCATCCACTGCTGTTTCCTTGAAGATGTGCAGGTTTGGAGCCACCGGAGACTCGTACCTGAGAACGGATGTCATGTTGAAATATTTCCTTAGCATTTCTAATAGATATTCAATTTGAATTCCACCTCATATAACAATATTCATTGTGCTTATGGCTTATGAGTTATCAAGTTAATTGCAAAGACAAGTATGTTCTGAGCCTTATGGATTCACCATATTATCTGAAAGTTGTCTTTACCCTAGTCACCATGCAGTATAACAGTCAACAGCCCGTGTTGATGACACTTTTGTGTGTTGCATTTTGTGCATTTGCTTTTGTGCATTGCATGTAAAACACTATCTACAAGTGTTCCAACAATATTGATGGGTGTAGCCTTGCAGATATGTGCCTGCATTGTATTTTATGTTCTCATTATCTTTCCACTGTGAGTGATGTAACTCATGAATTAGTCTCTTCGGATAGACAGATATTGAGACCCATAAACTCATAACATAATCATAACATTATATTCAAGGCAAAAGCAGCTACACTGACCTGACAAAGGATGTGGCTGTTTGAAAGAAATTTATTCATGTAGCCTTAGAACTGGGAACCTTACAAAGATAGTGATCAACTTTCACTGTCACTTCATGGTAAGGTCTTGGGTTTGATTCCAGGACTGAGTTGATTCCAGGACTGGATGGTTTACATTGTTTTCCCCACCATCAAAACCATGTAAAACACATTTGCTGGGTCAATTCTCCATTCAGAGAATTCCAAGTGGGCAAGATCCACCAAGTCCAATTTCACCAAAGTAAACACACTTGTTGCCATAGTGACAAGGCAGCACACACACTGAACAGTTATCTTTTTATTACTTGCCCTGTCCTATTTGCAGTAATCTAAGAAAGAACTGGAGTGTGAAAACTCAAACTCATGTTGCTTGCTACTAGTGCACAGTTAGGACAAATAACACCTCACTCATCTTACTTTTTCCAAAAGTAATTTCTGTTTTGAACTATATCAGTTTCATGGCCACATCACTGTCACCAAATACCCAGCATGTTTGATGCATTTGTTGTAATTATCACTGACGAAACAGCTAGGCAAAAAAAAACTGCTTTTCACTCTTGTGCAAAATGTCTTACCCCAATGGAATATGACCAACAACATCAATGCCATATCTTGTTTTGAAATCGAGTGCGTATGAAACTCCACATGCAATGACAGTCTGGAGAAGAAATGACACAATGGATAGAAGCCGTTAGTCCTGATTCACAGGAGTTTCAAAATTAGATATTTATTAACTCCTGTTCTACAGATTGAGGACTGTTTCTTTGAACTTAGACGAATGCTTTCTTTTAGGTGACATAGATGAGCTCATAAATTAGATTAGTAATTGTTATGGACCGCACTCCAATCAAGCACAGTCATAAATAGTCACAATCAAAATATGTGTTATCATTACTACTGTTTATATTTCAACACCTCAGGCTATGGAAACATACTCATTGTGCTATGTGTGTGCGTGTGTTTATGTATGTCTATATATATGTGTGTGTGTGTATCTGTGTATGTATGCATGCTTATAAATTATACATTATTGTATGATGAACGTATGTGTATCGATGTATATATGTGTGTATATAAATATCACTATTCTATAAATTATCATAGTATATATTGAAGTAACTAGGGAGAAGGGGTGAGACTGAATAAGCTTTGGCTTCTTCCCACTCCTTTTGAACATCAATAAGCGTTAAGTCTTGCTGTTTCATTGTGTGATTGTTTCATTCTTTTTGTTTATCTATGTTCAAATATATATCAATCAATCAATCAATCAATACTATGAGTCATATTGGACAATGTTACTCACCATGATAACCTCTATGGGGATGGGTACGGGCAGCTTGGATTTGAATCTGTCATTTAGCTCCTTCACGATGAACACCGTCACCATGATCACCAAGGAGATCACCACGTCACACACGTTGCTGGAAGTTATCTTATTGAATATGATCTCTAAGGTCTGAAGAGGGCAAAAAGTCAGGGTTAACAGATAAATGACCCCAATTACCTGACTGTGATAAGCAATGAGAAAGCTTCAAACTGTTTTGTACTTACATATACAATAGCAAGTGGACCACTGATGCCTGGGACTTGCAGTCCCAACACAAACTTAAGCTGGGACACCAGGATGTGGATGGCAGCTGCTGTGGTGAAGCCAGACACCAGTGTGTCGGACAGGTAGATGACAATAAAGCCCACCTGCAGGACACCCATGGCAAGCTGGAAGAAACAGTGAGATCGTGAAAATGATGTGGTGGTTTATGAAACCCACTGTAACTTCTTTCCATGTACAGAGCGGTCACCACACCTGGATCTGATTTTGATCTAGATCCACTAGAGGTGCAGTGGACTGTGCACACTAGAAAGTGGTGCCTTTGCAGCTATGGTCATGTTTCCATGTCTATACAATATTACTGCTATACATCCTACTAAGGCCCATCTAAAAGCAGATGACAACATTCTTCCCTTTCTGTGGAGGTAACAAACAGTGATGACATGTGACGTGCATCACAACACCTACAGCTACTGTTTTCTAGGTAGTCTGGCCTAGAATCTGATCTGTTGCACTGATGGGACAGCAGAAAATGTCCATGTCCTGTTCCCTGGTATCAGCACTCCAGAAAAGCAACTTTTGAATGAGTATATTCTAGCTGGATGCAACAAAATACATCAAATGTGGCAGAGAAAAGCTCATGCTGACCTCAGGAGCAACTTGTATTAGCTGACTGGTGTCAGCTGTTTTATTATTGATACTTCACAGTTACTGGCTCATTCACCAGATGTGTGCAATCACCTGACTACTAATGTCCATTCATATTCCTAACAGTGTATAGAGCAGCCATTAATTTATCTGATAGTCCACCAAACCCAACATCTTCATTTTAATGGGACTGCAGATTTAACTATGTTCATGTGTTGTTCTGCAAGACAGTGAGTGCATTTCCCAAAATGTCAACCAGTTTTGCACTTTTCACCTTTTATTTTTCCTGTTAAAGAGTGATTTTGAAGGATGTAAACGTGACTGCTATACAACTTCTCCATATGACACACATAAAAACTTTTAAAAATATTTTAATATTTTGCCCTTTGAAGACCTCGGTATTATTATTCCTGGAAACTTTTATGCAACCCAGTCACCACAAAAAAATGTTGACATTGTATGTTTCTGTTAACCATGGATATGTTAGTTCTGTGCATTTTACGTGTATCACATCCAAATTTCTACAATATAGTCACATCATGTACAGATTATGTGTATATGAAATAACCTTCTTATCAGGACTTCATGGCTTGCCAGTTGCGTGATAACTTGGTGAGACAGCGACATTGTAACATTGTAACATTTACTGTATATACCCATTTGTGGCAACACAACCATGATACAACCAAATATTTTCAATGAACATATATGTATATGCTGAAGCTTTATATTTGATATGTTAGTATTTTGTTCGTATAAACATATTGTATTTGGGTTTACTTGGAAAGGGCCTTTCCTGAAGTCAAACTTAATGGGTACTTTAGTCAGATCATGCAAATTCTTTTTGCATTTGGTCATGAAGAGCTGACTGTCTCCAACATCTGCACAACTTGCCCTTGTCTTGGTCAATGAAACTTAAAGATGCTTGCTATAACAGGGCTTTGATGCTGAGTGGTCGAGTGAATGTGTTTCACCTGCATAAGACCGCAGAGGAAGGTCACAGAGGAAGCCACCAGCACTCTTTGTTCATCTATGGTGAGGCCTTCAAGCCCTGTGATGTTGGTGGGCGGACCCTCGTCTGGGATCAGCCTGGTGACCACAGAGCCAATCATCAGACACAAGACTGGAAACGGACCTGGAAATACAGAGGGAGGCGCCTTTAGTTTAACTGTGGCCTTTTGAGCGGACAGAGATATACATTCTGCAACACAAATGCACACATATTGGCCTTACCTACTGAGATGTGTCTGGAGGTGCCCAAGAAGAAGTACATGACAACAGGGAAGAAGGCAGAGAAAAGTCCGTACCAGGCTGGCAGAGAGGCCAGGAGACAGTAAGCCAGACCTGAAAAACAAAAGCATGCTCATATTATACAGATTTACAGTGTGATGCTTATACTGATGATTCTTATACTATACTTATACTTGTTTCTTACACCTCTCTGATGATGTACACTGCAATACTATTTATGGCACCACACGTTGAAAATGAAAAGAATAATTTTGTACAACAACTATAGCATAACAGTTCTAGGTTTGTTTAGATAATAATCATGACTCACTGTTAAGGACAACCATATCAATATTCTAAACAACTCAGATAACAGAGTAAAGGTTGACTGTTATCATATATTATCAGATAAGGTTTTATGAACAAAATGTGTGTCATACATAACATTTTTTCATTTTCATTTTCATATTTTGTAATGACACATTTTTAGAGGCACAGATGAGATATCATTTTATTTTGTTGGTAGCTTTGTGCAGAAGCAAAATCACATCTTTTTGATTAAAGCCCACAACACATCAAAACCCATGAATTACGCAGGAGCCCTTCTGGGCGAATCAGTAACAGGATCCCCCCCCCCCTCCCCCGAGGAATGTTCAAACAGTGTGCATTTCTTTCTACCGATACCAACACTCTGTGATTAAAGGTGCATTTATCTACTCCCTTTGGTTAGCTCATGCAGTGGGAATGAGGCTACTGATAATTATGAAGTTTCATCTTAATTGAGTGGCAACGGGTTCACACTTCAACTACCCTGACCGACGAGAAGGAGGATGAGAATCATTGCCAGTATCACAACTGCAAACACACCCAGTCGTACTGGTACAGAATTTAACCACTGTGCCCAAAATCAGATAATATTTGAGATGAATACGATTGACCTTCCATAATAGCGCAATTATTGTGACAATAATTGCAACTTTCTGATGTTGTAACAAAAAATTGTCAAAATAGAACTGAAATCTTCGCCTTACTTTCAGATGAAATGAAACACATATTACCTTGCAGGACAGCTACCAGTCCAGTGCTGACACCAGACAAGATGTCACTGAGCAGCCACTCTTTGACTTGGTAGATTCTGATCCAGCTGATAACTGGCAAAAGAGAGAGAGCTGCATTCTTGGCTCGTTTGGCATCACATCTGCAATGGCACAATAGCAGAAGAAATGCAGAGAAATGCGGAGTTCACGTGAAACTGATGAATAAATTGATGGAAAGAACAGTCACTCTCTGAAGCTCTGCTGAAGTTATGTGGCGCTGATCTTTAGCAAACAGATTCAAGATGCTGAGAGTGTAAAATGAAAGTGATTTCAGTGACATTCAGTGTATGCTTTAGGATATTCCTCATATCAGTCATGTCTATATGTCAACATAAGAGAGAATACAAGAGAGATCAAAAAGTACAATCTAACTGGTTAAACAGCTCATTTTTACAGACAACTAAAACCACCAAAGCAAAGAAATAAAAGTCAAAGGCTAAATATTGACAAAAACAAAGATGAAGAAAGTAAAGCAAATAGTCGGGGAGAACAGGGTAAAATTAGACACTTTCTGAGCTCTTTGTTACCGTGACAGTTAAATTGACAAGTTAAATTGTATTTAATTTACTCTCAATAATCTGTCATGTAATTTATACTTTTGGAAATCAACTTCTACAAAGCTCTTGTACAACAGAAATCCTTATAGACAGGTACATTTTAAAAAATTGGAGTAGAATCAAAAAATGCCACAGTTTGACAATCACACTACTCACTTCATTTTCCTCCATGTTTACATGAACTTAACGGATGAATGTCCAAAGAGCAACACATCACTGAAAAAGTGAGTAAGTAATTTACAATGTGCTGGTTTTCTTTGGTTCTCTCATTTTCTGCAAACACAAATGTCTTACATCTTACTCTATTATTTTTAATTTATGTGGATCAAAAAGGTTTGACTTTGCAAAACTGACCTGAGCCATCAAGAGTTAATCAGTTTTAAGTGTAAAAACTATATAACAGTTGTGGTCAATAACAGAGAAAGGTTGTAGGTTTTAGTGGTATAACTACAACAGAACTCATTTTACCTAGAAGAACTTTTCCCGCTCTCCCCTTTGACTTCATCACCAACATAAAGGACAGATTTCAAGAGTTAATTGTGCATTGATTGCAACTCAAAAACAAATAAAAACCAAAAAGCATTATGTATTCCTTACGTGAAGTACTGCTTGACGTGATCCAGAATGGTCTTGCGGTGCCTGTAGATCTTCTCATGCTCCTCGGTGAAGGAGTCCTCCGAGTACAGCGGCCTGGCCACTACATACTGCCTAGCTCCTGGTCGCATCATCTTGCCTCTGGTGCCTGGAGGACTGCTGCTTCCTCTCTATGTGTCTCTGAGATTCATTAATCACATTAGGATCCTGTCTTGTCTTTGAACATGACTTATCAAAGAGTATTAACAGCAAACAACAGAGATGCAGACCCTCAAATACAGGCAGAGCCAGGTCAGGACCTGCACTGTCTGAGGTGTGTGGGGGGGGATTTGTCAGGTTGTATTTGAGCTTTAGAAACAGATTAACACCAGCTGCTTGTTTTAAATTTTAGTACTGAAATGTCTCAGCTACCTGTATTTTCCAAGATTTTGTTATCAGCATTTCTAACATTCCTTATGAAGATCCTCCCAAGTTAAAAAAAGTCACACTCAAAACTTAAACAAAGTAATAGTTTCTTTTTCCACCAACTTATCTTATCCTTGTGTAACGTACAGCAGCTCGTTCCACATACCTGACGATGCCCTGATCTGTGTCCAACTCTCCACTCACTCTTCCTCGTCCTCCAGCTCCTGCTGATGAACTGTGACATGAGACGGCTTTGCCATCAATAAACACCACCACTACCGCTTATCACAACTGTAATTATTAACAGCAATTATGATGAAGCCCCTGTTTCGCACAAATGCTGGATGCTTGCCTTATCCTTGACCATTGTTCTGTACTGATATCTGTAATCTGCAACTTTCAGTGGAGGTTTTCCGCCCAAAGAGTATGTGGAAGATATTGTACCAATGGGCAGGATAGGGAGGATGTGGAAGGGACAGACTGGACAGGACAGGACGGGTTATTGTTATGAAGTGGAAATCAAGTAGCTTTTCAGGATGGGAAATGCGGCTTAAGGTCGGCTGCAGTGCTCTGCCTTACTCTTCAAGGGTAAAAATAGCCTTTGTGTTAACAGGAACTCAGAGTGTTTGAGGAAAAAGCTACTGAATGCAGGAGTTGTATTCCAAAATGTATTTATCTAGCTTGTGATAAGACACACTAATATTCTGATTATCAGATTTCGACCTCGAATTAAACACACAACAGGTTAAAGTTCATGTTTATCATGAGCAGAGAGATATTACAAAGTCGTCAAATTTTGATCAACATTAACCTTAATGAATAAAGAGGAGAAACTCGTTTGTGTGTGTGTATTCTGTGTACTTATAATATATATAATATAATAATTGCAGGTAATGCCAGTTCCCACTGTTTGTCCAGGATTAAGCACAGTTCAGGTCAGGTTCTTGGAAAGTGTGTGCGGGTGTGTCTTACACATCTTAAAACATTGGAACAGTGCCTCCAAGCTCACACAAATTAGTGCAATAAATTGGTGTGATCTAACTGTACGGCTGTGATTAGGTGGTTTCAGCCAACTTTTGTTCTGTCACACCATGTTCGGTTATAAATGAGCACAAAGACTGATAACGTTGATAATGCCAAGGCCAGCCGCTCTCCACTTTGTATGTATTTATTTGAGTTAATAAATCAATTGTAGGCAGATTCGGTCAAAGGGCCTACTGTTTTATTTACTTAGTATCACTTTGAAAGCCAACCGTTAGCAGTACAGGCTGCTTTGATTTGGTCCTGCAATATGTCAACATTGGTCTGTTACTGGTCTGCAAACGATGTAGTCGCCAATTAACCATCATTGAGAAAAATGGAACAAGATGGGTAAATACAAATTAAACGGTGAGACACTGAAGTCATTCTGCTTTTTGTACTTTTACAGCAGTGAAACATGATGTAAAATTACAAGCACAATTAAAAGATAAGATAGTCCTTTATTGATCCTAGGGTGTTACAGCAATAAAACATATTAACATGATATGGCAAAAAATGGAGGTTGCGTAATAATAATAAAAAGAGTTTATGCTATAATGCTGTGCTATGTTGTATGTTGTTGTACCACTGATAGAGCCCATTTCTTTGCACTTTATATTTTATAAGGATATCCTTAAATTCCATTAAACTTTGTGCACATTTCATGTACATTCAATTATATTATATAGGGACATGCATCGAGATTCTAAATACCCGGAGGCAATCGGAATAAACCCTGGAATACAAAAACAACTAACCAAAATTGGCTTAAAAATCTAAACACTGTAGTGCATATAATCCAGAAAAACCTCAGCTTTAAGCGTAAGAAGAGCATGGGGGCAGGTTAAATTGAGCCTTCAAGGGGTAATATTCTTTTACCTGGTTCCATTTTCAGGAATGGAAATAGAAATTCTTGCTTACTAACTCTAATTCAAGTTCAAACTGGTGGCTGTCAACTTATCCCATTCTTCTCTACATTTTGCAGTGTATTCCACCTTGGCAGACCCTGCAATGTAACTGTTTTCTCGTTGGTGTGAATTCAAATGTTGTTGTTGAACTGAGCTCCAGAAACTTAACCTTGTCTAAAGTGACCTCCCTCCCCAGCATATTTAAAACATGCAACATAGGAGTGAAGGGGTATTGACTGACCACTGCTCACTGTAGCAGACAGCGTGCAGAGATGTAGCGCTAAAGTAGTCAGTGTGGTGAGCAGGTACTGCCAGATTCTCTGTGTATGGGAAGCACAGGGAGTCTGGGCGAAACTTGACAGTTAGCAGAAGCACATTTTTGGCTCTTTGAGGGTCACTGTATGAGTGCCTGTGCTGTACCTGAGCTTGCAGTAATGTCACAACAGACAAAAAAGGGGAAAACACATCAAATTCCAGAGAACAAGAACACATTGCAACTTCAGCAGACAGAATGTCCTGGACTGTCCTGCTGGACTGAACAGGATGTGGTGAGACAGATACACTTGGTTGGAGTAATCTGCTTAACAATGCAACATTGTAAGTCTCTGCTCCAATCGTCATCACTGTCGTATTAAGGCTGAGAAAAGCAGACATGATCTGTTGCTTCTGTGAAAGAGTGAAACTGAGGCATTTGCAATTGTAGGCTAACAGGAGGTGTAATTAAAGGAAGAAAACAAAGAAAATAAAGGAGACGCATCCCCAAAAGCAAGTGTCACTTATTTTTAAGCACAAATTCAGTTCATTATGGAGAGTACTACACAGCTACTTGTACAATATCTATACATCTGTCTATATTTGCTGGCTCTGAAGAAGTTTTCTAATGTCTAAGAAATTATTATGCTTTCAGGGTTATCTAGGCTGGGCTTCTTTGTCAGAAAACACATTTTTAACGTAAAACCCACATTACAAACTGGTGCATGGACTCTGAAAGATGTAGACTTTTACCAGGCAGGGGAACTCTAAAGAAAAATACTTTAGTTGAGTTGCTTTATAGGAAATGTAGGACCAAGGGTTTTTAGAACTTGACCCTCAGGGGCCAAAAGTCAGAGTCTTCTGGCATTTCCTCTAAACAGTATTAAGCATTCTTTTATTATATGTCTCTTCCAAGTGTGTAATATGAAAGTGCAATACTAAATTACTGGGGTACCTCTTTACAAAATCAAAATTAAATCAAATAAAAACATTGAGTACATAACTTAAAATATAAAATCATAAAATAATCTATGATTTATATTTATATATTTACCAAAGTTAAAAAAAACTGCAAAGCTTCATTCCACATGAACCAGAAACATCAGCAGTTCAGGTTGGCTCATGAACACATTTCAGCATCAATTAGTGTACACAGAGCTAATTTTAGCTGGTAACAAATAAATTAGTTACTCAAAAAAAAAAAAAAAAAAAAAATCAATCGTATTCTCTGTAACAACAACTATGAACAAGTATTTAATTTTTTGATAGCATCACTGCAATGCTAATGTGTGGTTACATTTTTGAAGAGGTGAACTTCTGCTACTGTGAGATATGGAGATACTCCTAAACACAGAATTATAAATGTATAAAGATAAAACCAGCTTGTCAGAACAGTGTCGGTTTGGGTCAGTATACCAAGCTGAATAAATAACTACATTTATTGTAGCGGCGACATTTCCGCAAAACCTTTTCTTTAAATGCATCATTTTTTGTGCAGGTACATACGATAACGGACCTTTTCTACAACTTGAAACGACTTTTCATAGATAGAAAAGCACATGTATTATCAGTAACATTAACAATGGCTTTGTTCTATTCAAGTGTCCCAGTAAGCCATGAAAGTGTGGCAGTGAGCCTGCACAAACCATACCAGAACCCTGAAACTGAAGTAGCTAAATGGAACTCACCCATCATCTATTTCACAATTGTTCTACTGAGTCATTTCAAAATGTCTTCTGCATAAAAAGACTTTTTTTCCTGACAGTACTAATATAATATATGTGGAAACACATTTAAGGGTACTGTAAACCATAATTACATCTGATTTATGAGTATTAACAACATTTATTGTTCCATTGTATGCTGTTTTCTCTTCTGACAGGATTGTGGAGCAACCCTCACACATGCACAATAGTTTTGATCCAAGAGATGGAAAAGTAAGAGAGATACAATATAGATATCCAGTGGGGAACCACAAATGTTCTTATCCACCATATGAAGGTCAGAATCCCTCAAACTAGGTGCTCCTTCGAGTAATTCTGCAATAAAATGATTCTGTACACCAAACTTTATTGTTTTTTTATAGTCAGACTTTAAACCTATAAATAATAAAAAGCGATAATGTCTGCAGTTATTAGAACTATTTGTCATTCTCAGATCCGAGACACAAAGTACAAATCAAACAGATGTAATCAAAGATTAATGACAATGGACTGATACTGAACACGAACATCAGATTTTGATCCAGTTAACTCTCTACACAACAACTGAGCTAATAATTCATTTTATCAGTTCGGCAGATTGACGTTCACAAGGAGATACAATTGTAAATATTGAGCAGTTAAAATGTCACTTACTGATGCAGACAGGTCACTCAACTCATGGTCAGGCCTCAAGTGTCTTGAAAGTTGTGGCTCTCCTCCTCTAGTCTTTATGTCTTTGCTGACTCTCTAAAAACTTAGAAAGTGTTTAGATGAAAATGAGCATTCACCAGAGGGACACAGACTGCTGTGGTGTACATTTAATGTGTGGGGTTGCTGTGTGGGAGAGAAAGCTATGTATGTGAGCATGTTTGCTTCTGTGACTAATGTCACTGACCGTGCAGTGTTCTCCCACAGTGGCTGTAGCAGTCATGTTTAAGGACAGAGTAAACATTGTTCTGCCATTAGTGAAACAATGTTGATGTGCAAACCTTCAGAGTCTTCCCCTCTAAAGGCCCAAGGGGTACAAAGTTTAGCAGTTCACGTGGGTAAAAAAAAATAGAAAAGCAATGATAAAAGTAAAGAAATAAACAGAGTGTAAGTGTTGTTTCAAACACAAATGCAAAGTTATGTATCCTAAATTATGACCTCAAACTCTCAGAATTTTGTTTGAAACTACTATGGTCCAAAATTTCATCAAATATGAGACTGGATTATGGAGAAATGTGTCTTAAAGACATCCAGAAGCGATACAGAATCTACGATACAGTTTAATTTGAAAAAGTTAGAAGAAACACAGCAAGGAGATACGTGGTAAAGTAAATGTTTAATCATTATTTCATAATTCAGCAAGCTTTCTCCTTCATTCGCTTTACAGTTCAATTATACGACTCTACTTATGCTTTGTTTGCAATTTTTGTATAATTATCTAAAAATTTCCAAGAACATTCCTGGAAAAAGCTATGCAATTTGGTAGAAATTATAGAGAAAGTAGAGACAGTTTATAGCTAATTCCAATGAACTACAAGCATAACTCAGAGAGTATTTTAGTCTTTTAGTAAACACACTGACGAACAAGGCTGAATATCAGTACTTGATAACTTTAAAGTCACAATTCACCCCAAAATCATCTCACCTGTAGTGTTATTTATCCATTGTGATTGCTTTGGTGTGAGTTTTGGAGATATTGGCTGTAGAGATGTCTGCCTTCTCTTGAATGACATAATCCACAAAAACGATACCAAGTAGCAGGCAATTGAGACTTCTCCAGTCACAGGAGAAGTTTCAGTTGCCTGATACTTGGTAGTAGTAGGCAATTATTAGGCAATTGAAACTTCTCCAGTCACAGGATGACTGATTTTAACAATCACTACAATGCTGACACAAGTAAAAAAATAAATAAAAATAAAAAAAGGTTAATGTGTTATTTACCGCTCAAGGATAAAGATAATTCATAAACCAAATCAAAAGATAACAGCAGTGTATTTCTGTCTCTCTCCACAGAGTCAGTCACGTTTTCAGATGTCCGGTGCACCAGCAGAGGGAGGAAACAAAGTGTTTATGCCTCAAATCAACCACAGCTGCATGGTAATCAGTCTTCATCATGAGCTGAATTATGTTCCATGTTTAGGCTTTTGTTCCCGTCCAAGTCTTCAACTCATACTCTAACAACTAGTGGTAGACAGTGGAGGAAATAAACACTTGTGCCAGAAACTGTGGGCTGACTTAACACGATAGATTGTTCTCAGAAATAACTGCAGTTTGGTCTCATTGCTTTAGAAGCTGGTGGACTGACTAAAGGTGCCACATTTACCGTGCAAGCATCAATAAATCACTACAATATTTGTAACATAACATGTCTGCCAAAAAGCCTCTTTGCACTGCGTTTTTTATGGAACAAAACAACAAAGAAGGAGACATGGTGTGAAATACAACTGAAGTCCTCAGAGACAGATTCATTTCAGTTCAATTCAATTTATTAATATAGCGCCAAATCACAACAACGGGACACTTTCCAATCACAGCATATCTAGACCAAACTCTTCAATGTGATTTTTAGAGACAAAGACAGAGATGCATAACAACAGCAATAACAACAGAGTATTGGAATAATGATAACACTATTAACAATAATGAATTTGATAGTAGTAGTAGTAATAGTAGTAATAATAATAATGCAGAAATATAACAGGTGGTAATAACAGTCGTTAGTGTCAAGCAGGATCACAGCAGGAGGTCCAGACACGATCCACAGGAACCTGAGAGACCGGAAAGCCGAAAGACTCCAGGAAAGAAGTCAAGTTAGTGACATGCACTGATGGGACATGGATATGTGTGGAAGGAGAGTTAGAGGAGGGGAGAGAAGCTCAGTATATCATGGGAGATCCCTGGCAGTCTAAGTCTATAGCACTAGGGGCGAGCCTAAGCCAGCCCTAACTATAAGCTTTATCAAAAAGGAAGGTTTTAAGTCTACTCTTAAACGTAGAGAGGGTTTCCGCCACCCAGAACGAAGCCGGAAGATGGTTCCATGGGAAGGGAGCATGATAGCTCAGTGCAGATGGTATCACTTCCTTAAATTTTGTTGCATAGATTGATGCATGAAAATCATTTCCATCATATTTATTCTCTTCCGTCTGTGTGTATGTGTGTGTGTGTGAAAGGAAAAGAAAGGGAAAAAGTAGCAATGTGCCCAGTTCTCACATTTACCTTGACTTTAATAATGTTTAAGATTACTCTTGCACAAAACACAGAAAATGCAAAAACACTATGTATTAGATTTAGTGGTCCTCCTCCAAACTCTGTGTGACAAATGACAAAAAAAAGAAAGAAAAAAAAAAGATTACAGTCAATTTGAGCAGCTAGGAGACCTCAGTTTCCTTCTCAAGCTGCTCATACAATAAAAATTATTAAGGACACACCAGCTCAAATATATCCTTTGTAAACGTGTAAACGTGTGTGTGTGCATGCTTGCAAATACATGTATGTGTCAGTATGAGGGACAAAAATAATTAATCATATCACTGCACAGAACGAAACGTTCATCAACCAATCCACGAATGAGAGGTGCATGTTTTAACATTAGTTAGCTTAGAAGCACAGTTTGTCACGTCATTGTTTCCTGTTCAGCAGACAGGCATCACATGTTCTAGACACAGATACAGTGTTACTGCTACTCTCAGTGCTGTTTAAATGGAAATCCCTCAGTAATAGTAATCACATATTAAAAAATGTATAATACAACACTGGCAGGAGCCATTGTAATGAGTATTTTTCCACGTTGTGGTATTTTACTAATATTTAACCTCTGATTAGAACTCATAGATAACACCTTCTTTAATAATCTTTCAGATAAAGAAACTGTATATGTTAAAGAAAATACAATGGACATTTTACAGAACATATGTTTTCAATAATGCTGACACCGTATGTCCCTGCACAGGCTGCTGATGTACATTTTTGTGTAGCAGATTTAATGCACTGGATACAATGACTATTGTTATTTCTGGCAGCATGTTTGACCGGGTCTGTTGAATTGCTTAGGAGTGGTGACAATGCAATTAAGCCCATGAAAAAAAAAAAAATCAAAATGAGGACAAGGAAGAGGAAATGCTCCCGCTCACCGTGCTGGCGGCTCACTGACTCATCGGGTCAGTGGTGACCAAGAGACAGTCAAACATAATTACTGGTACTTATTTCTTTGTGGATTTAAGTAGCACCACAGTGATTCTAATTGTTTGACCTGCCATGTCCTCTTTCATTAGCCCTTCACTATCAACAGAACTTCTGGAGGGATCTGAAGGGAAGTGGTCTGTGGGAAGGCTGAAGGCTGAGAGACGTAGGGGTAACAGTGTTCACCCGCTTGTAATTCAAGGAGCCATAAAGAATGTTTTTACTGCCTCAAAGAACAAAATAACACCATAAACTATCCCATGCTTGATTCAATAATTGCTTGGTCATCTGCTCAGAGTTCATTATCCTGGACATTGTTTTAACCTCAGAAGGTTCCATACATCCTCCAAAATGTCCGGTGTGTAGCCATCACAGCTAGCAAAAAGAAACATGAAGAGAAGATAATATAGGAACATATGCAGTCGTGTCAACGTTGTTGCTGGTCTTACTGGTCTGATGAAAGAACAGTAACTTGTTGCCAAATTTTATGACTCCTTTAACCATGCCCACACTAGGTGGAAAATTCACCTAATAGGAAAATATAGACTGTAAGTCAGCTCATGTAATTCACATATTGTTTTGTCCCTGCGATCTAGTATATGTTGGATAAACCAAGCAAACCTTCAAACAACAAATATTGGAGCATGAAACTGCAACACATACAAGCAATGTGGATTATGCAACTGCAAGACATTAAGCTGAGACAAATCATGGTTCACCCTTCTCAAAATTTTCAAAATTCTGTTGGATTGAGAAAGTCATAAAATCACAGAAAAATGTTTTGAATATATACACTTGACACTATGACACCAAAGGGACTTCAAATCAAAGTTCAATCAAAGTTGGTATTAGTGAATCATTGATAGTATTTGTGATTGGTCCTCTATCTCAAACCAGGGGAAGAGGAAGATGATTAATTAGATAATTAGGTCAAACTCCCAGTTGTGTACTAACTCTGTCCTTGTGTATATTGTTGAGTTGAACTTGCGTATTTGAAACACTCTGCAGAAAGCTCTGTGCTGAAATGCATAAACATTTATCTTTTTTGTGAGCCAAATAAACAAAAAATGTTGATATTTTGTCTTTCTCAACTTGGAAATATGATATGTGCTATCCCTTTATCCCTAATACTTTAACTTTAACCTATAACCAAATACTATTTATTCAAGCTTCATATTAACAATTAAAATAAAAAGAATAGTATTTTCACTAAGTAAAGGTTCAGAGTCTTCAATTACACAGTAAATTAAGACTTTTACTCAGAGTGTTTCATTTTCATCACTGTTGTAATGAAAAACCCACACACAATGGCCATATTTTAATAAATCTTTCACTTTTACCATATGTATGTACATTATATATAATTTACGACAGCTAAAAAGAGAAACGTGTTGCTGTATTATGTTTAAACTCTATACATGGTCTCTCTAGTATTAATGTCCTTGACTGTTGCTGCCCCCTAATGGTAACAAACTGTTAATACTGAATTATACTTTGTGAGTGTGATTTTTAGTTGGCTTGAAGTTCATCTCACTGGTACTGCAGCCGCCAAATACGTCTTTAATAGACCGAGGAGAGTCGGGAGAGACCACACCATGGAGATGACACTGAGGAGGCAGTTCCCACAGAAACAGAGGACATTATCATATAGCTCTACATTTTTACCTTCACCAATAGCTGCTTCAGTTGGAGTATGGCAGCGTCAATAATAATGAGCTAACCAAAGGAAACTGGTATAGTACGTATGAGCAGTATAGCTCATTTCATATGCAGCAGGCTTAAAAAAACAAAAATAAAACAAACAAACAAGCAAACAAGAAAACAAAACATATGGTCAATGGGGGGTGGGGGGCCTGTGCCCCAGTAGAGCTGCATGTCTTGCAACGCCATTGATGTTTGCACACGGAGCATCATTTAGTGCACAACATTTTTCTTTTTACTTTAGACAACTCTGGTGAAGCTGGAGGCAGTGTGTGCGTCTGTGTGTGTGTATATGCGTGTGTATCTCTGCATGCAAATTAACCAATAGAACAACAACCATACTTGGTCAGAAATAAATATAGTTAACTGCTGACATTCCTTAAAGAAATGTTTTCTACAAATTATATGCAAAATTGTTTATTTATTCAGATTACCATGGTCATGTAGTAGACACATATGCACATATGAAAAAAAAAATAAATTTAAAAATACATACATGATGACATACGTGGCTTGAATTAGCTGTTAGGTAATGTTAGCAAATATTGGATGGATATTGCTGTGCTAATGACGTTACTGAGTTTAATTGTTGACTTCTCTCTTTTTATACTACATTTATGCCGTTTTAGCATGTATTATCATTTCATGATTGCCACTGGTTTTGGCCAGAATGACTACTGTAAAGCAAATGTTACATAGTCTCACCATAACTCAGTATGCTTAAAACAAAGTGCTTCTCTGATCGTTTGACATGTAGGATTTGAATTACCTCTTTTCTCATTTTTGGAGGAAGTGTCGTTATGCTTATTTGTGTGAATTATTTTGTTTTAAGCATACTGATTATGCATTGATTCTTCACTCTGTATTTGGGCTAATAAGGTTGCCATCTTTGTCATCTAGTCCTGAACTTTTGTTGAACTACAAAAGCAAAATGTCTTCCTCATCCATGAGAAGAAGCGTCTGATGCAGTTTTTCTTCTTCTTCTTCTTCTTTGTCTTGGTCTCCTCATGGGCCTTGCTGTCATCTGAAAAACAAACAAATATTTTGGCTGTTAGTGGTAGAATTAACAACACTGTGGATGTCATTTTGGGCTCAAGTGGAGGTGTCTGTTTTGTACCTGATATGGTCTCCTCTAGTTCTGTGATGATCGACTGGATCTCCTCAGGAGCACTGGTGTCCTGATCACTGCCAGGATGGTCAGCATCCAGCACTAGAGTTTTACAACGCAGTACGTCACTGAAGTGGTTTCTGTCACTTTGAGTATCTTCAGTTTGGTCAGCCTTGATACTGAACACACACACAAACACACAGAGAGTTGATTATAGCATACAGTATAGTATATTCAGGAGGATTGTGTAAATGTTTCTCACAGCTACAAGGCTGCAGTGTTTGTCAGTGTGGGTCTCCAACAGAAAGAAGATTTGAGTTTGATTTGAAGACACCATCTATGGCTTCAGAAAGAGATGATTCAGTAGCTCAATAGCTGCTGTACCTGTCATCAGCATCAGACACAGACTCTATGCTTCTGAGGTCGGTTGAGGCCTGACTGGTTCTGGGCTCATCTGCTGCTGGCTGCTGATTCTCATTCAGGTAGCTCTGTGTGATGAAGGGATGCCTAAGGACCTCACTGGGGGTGATCCTCTCACTGGCATCCACCTTGAGCATCGCTTTCAGCAGTTCAACACACTGCCCCCATCCCTCAGCTTCATTCCCCAGCTCCTTGCCTAACTAATATTGAAAACAAATGCATCAGCCGTCAAGTTACTCCTGATTCATGAAAAGAGAATCAGTGAGAGTCACTTTTTAGCAACTACAACCTACTAAACTACTTACCACCTTCAGATCGTCCAGAGAGCTGAAGGCAAATTTCTTGTTGCCAAAGGAAATCTTGTTTTTCCAATACTGGTCATGTGTCATGAGGGTAAACTTATTGTCAGAGGTCTTGATGAAAAACTCGCTTGTTTTTAGACCAGCATTGAGAAGATGTTCTGCTGGTTGGCCCAAGATTTCACAAATAGACTGCATCTGGAGACAAAACACAGAGTCACATCCAAAGCACTCAACAGGGATGATGAGATCCAGCCCAGTCATTCTTTACATGATTGAACTGAGGCTGAGAGTTGGTATGTGGATGCAGTATTATTGGATCCATTAGAAAAAAAATTAGCAAATTGCTTACCTGATTATATTCACAGAACCATGGGAAGATGAGCTCTCCAAACATCATGAAGCCCAGCACAGCGCCAAGAGACCACATGTCAATGGCTTCATTGAAGGGAAGTCCTAGCATGATCTCTGGAGCTCTGAATGTGGCAGAAAAACAGCATCAAAGTTTCTGTTCATAGCAAAACTGGGAAATTTCAAACATAATCCAGAAGAAAGTCAACCAATCCTCACCTGTAATAAGGTACCTGGTAACGAGTGCCCACCACACCTTCAGATGTATGAAATGACAAGCCAAAATCAATAAGCTTCAGTGTGAAGGACTGCTCCTGATCCTTCACCAGCATGATGTTGTTGGGTTTTATATCTCCATGGATCACTCCAACACTCTTCAGTCCATATAAAGCTGTGGCCATCTGCAGGTACAAGTTCAGTTACACAATTCAAAACTGCTTGAAAAGATTTTTAAAATGGGATATATTGTTAAATGTTGCTTTGTGACACTACCTCCATACCTGCTCTGTGATGAGCCTGATATCCTTTAAAGGCAGACGATCCCCCTTCATGTAGTCCCAAAGGGTGATATCTAGCAATTCCAACACCAGACCAATGGTGTTTTTCATCTGGTACCAGCTGTAGAGCTTTACAATGTTGTGTTGATCCAGATTGTGTCTCATTAATTCTTCTAAAATGGACACCTGGGGATACATGATAAGTTGGATGTGTTTAGGTATTTGCTGCTCTTTTGCAACTGTGAACATCAAATTATATAAGTTAACCAACCTCCTTCATCGCGCTCTTGCTACTTCTCAAGAATTTTATGGCCACAGGCTCTTCAGTGTCCTTTCTCTTGCACTTTGTCACGACTTCAACAGTCCCATTTTCAATAAAGTCAACTATCTCATAGTCGCTCGGGACCAGTAACCCGTCTGAGTCACTGCTGCTGTTGCTGTCCTCTGCCATGATGAAATGATCTTTGTACAGAAAGTTAAAAGGGAAATTGGGAACAGTCACAAAAGGAGTTTATTCACTCTCTTTAAATTTCCTCACTATCACTTGTTTGAATATATATTTAACACTTTGGTGTCTTAACCTGTTTTTATTAAGCTTCGTGACTAGTTAAGTGAACTGACAGCAGGTGACTAGGGGTCACCAAAAGTGTGTGTACTCCTTTATATCTCATCCCACTTTCCAGCTGTTGATATCAGATGTAACTCGACTGGAAGCACAAAAAGAAACAGTGACTTACCTGTAGAAAGTTGTTCAGTTCTCACTTTGGCTCTGTTAAATTCTTCCTTGTAGTTGATTTTTACACCGTTGGCTGCTTATGTAGACAAACGACTTGTGTGTAGTCCTCCCAGAAACAGTAAAAGAGCAAAATGACCAAATTCTAAATTCTCATTCTTTGTTACATTAATTCTAGAATGCTGCTGTGATGTCAGCAAACATCTCTCCAAGACACACACCAGTATTCTATTAAACCCACATATGATGTTGTCTATCATGTAAGATTTGTTGTATGAAGGTAACTGGGATGAAGCAAATGTAAATGCCACAATATACTGAATGATATCAGTTACTCATGAATGTTCAGTATTGATCAATCCAGCCAGCATATTGACTCTTCATACAAAACACAGTTTAAGCAATTTTGAGCATTAGATTTGACTCCTGCTGTAGAAATTAAAACCTGATACAATTTTGTTTCTGGTTGAATCTGTGTTTACTAGCTTCAGGTTTCAGGGATGGAGCAACTCTTGAAATATATGCAGTATTATACAACATTAACCACAGCAACATTAACAATATCTGCACATCATGTGTCAAACTAAACTACTAGTCACACTGCCCTGAGTCGAGACTCAAAGCTGAAATGGCAGCAGTGCATCCAATATAGCCTTCCATTCCTGGCGATATCACCACCTCTTCAACTTCAAAAATTTGCAAAACTACAGCATCTATTTCCACTATTGTTGCCGTTGCTTGTGCAAGCCAAATATAAAGTCGCCCTTATCTGAGACTTCAAGTCTGAACAAATGCTTACACATAAGAAACAACATCCCACATGTAGAATAGACAGTACACTTGTGCCTGTACCTGTGTGTTTTTGCCAGCATAGCTTTTGTCAGGGTTGTTTGATTCAGCCAACCGAAAATGCTAAAATTATGCAAGATGCATTTAATTTGTGATGTTTGATATCATGTTAAAAAAAAACGTTGTACCATTGTAAAACTTGTTGCTCATGCATCTAATTGGGGTGCCTCCTGGGCGCCTCCCCTTGGAGATTTTCTGGGCACGCTCAACTGGGATGAGACCCTGAGGCAGACCCAGAAGCCACTGGAGGGATTATATATCCCATCTGTAATGGAAGCACCTTGGGATCCCCTAGGAGGTGCAGGAAAATGCTGTGAGGGAGAGGGATGCATGGAATTCCCTCCTTAGTCTGATGACATTTTTAATAACAGCACAGTGGGATAAAACGATTCTGATTTATTAAAATGTTCTAAAAGATTAATTGATTTTTTTTTTAAGTCGTTAAAAGTCTTGTCAGTGAAGACGACAGAAATATACTCAGAACATAAAAACCAAAGTGTGTCAGGGACAGTGAGTGACTGACATCAGGATAAATTATAATGCTATTGTTCACTTGTTATGTAAGGATAAAACATGCACTTAGAGGACTGATTTTTCCTCTTTATGATCTCTTGTTGCAGGAAATGTTGCTCCTGTTGTGTTCAGTAGCTGTGGTTCAATGACGTTGACCAAATATGCCCCAAATCTGACACTCAGACGCAAAACCACTTGCAGAAGTGCTAGTAGCCCACACTGTAATTATAATAATAACAATAAATGGCAATCTATTAAATTTATTGATGATCATGATTACATTTGCTAATGATCATTTGAAATTTAAGTGTTTTGTATTTACATTTTTTATATGAATTGTATGGGTCGAACATTTTTAGCATTTGTATGTTGGGGAAGTGTGCCTTATAATATGTATTTTAATAAGTGCCTCAGCTTGAGCAAATGTACTTAAATCCCACCGCTGCAAAGCTAACCTTCCAAGCAGATGTCAAATAATAACGATATACCCTAAAACCAGCAGCATGAAACTATCTGTCATCAATATGGGCTGGGAAATGTAAATCTTTATTGATGGTTGTGGATTACAGTAAAGAGAGGTAACACGTTAGGATGGGTGAGACCTTTTTAATATAATTATTGTTACTGCAAATTCTTATCATTTCTTAACAAACGTTCAAATGTTCAAATCATGACATCGTGTGTTATTGTCGATATATATATTATACTATATTATACTACTACTTCGTCATGTTGGACCTTCAGCGAATTACAACCCTAGAGGCAGCCCCGTGATTCTGTTTTCATCACCTCGCTTCCTGCCAGCAAACAGTCAGAGATCCAATAGATATAAAGACCTATCACTCTGGCATCGGTTTTGAACAGAAGTACGTTTTCTCTGTCATTTTAAGCCCACTGCCCACACCGTTGATTTCATGTGATAAAATCCCTCGAAATAAAACTCGACCATACATTTTTCATGTGACCGAACCGCACTTTTTTTTTCTTTCTTTTTTTCTTTCTTGCATTGTGGTTGAGGACTTTCTTTCTGATAACAAATTAACTAACTGGGCATACATTTTTAATAAATTTTAATATAGACCTTTAGACTATAGTTCTACATATGAAAACTACATCATAACTAAACATCAAACTAACTTCTGCCAAGCTCCAAGTAATTGAAGAATAAATAAATAGACCTAGATATGTTTAACTGAAAATTATGTGGGAATAAAGCACGGGAAAACTGGCAAGGAAAACCATGGCTCTGAGGGCAGCGTTTAGGGCTACAAATTGGCCTGACAACAAGAGGGGAGCGCATGCGCAAGAATCAACAGCCACCTCCAGTTCTCACTAGACCGGAAGGGGTAAATGAATTTCACAACAGAGTAAGTCATCTTTCCACGTATGCTATCTCTGGTCTAGTCATAAGCGGTTGGTGCTGTCTGTCGTCCACGAAGGACGTTGTTCGTGTTAAACTTTAACTCGGGAGGTTGGTTTATAGATTTTAATTCTCCCTCAGCCGATAGCATCCCGAGGAGCTGGAGGAGAGGTGTACGGAGGTAAGGAGCTTGTCTTTACTAGCATCTTTATGTTAGCTTAAATGCTGAACTGTTGACAGCCAGAAAAAACATCCTCTCCTGTCACAGCAAGGGCAAGTATAGTTGGACGCTTGTTCCTCCTTACAACCCGAACATTATTGCCTCAGATTTATTGAGTCTCTGTTAGCTAGCTATGGGAAAGGAGAGTAAACGGGAAGAAGCTCGGTTTGCGTCAGATAGTTGATTGAATCAGAAGTGACGAGTCGGTCCACCCGGTCACACTACGAACCAACAAAAAATTAACTTGCTTCATTTTATATGACAGAAATAGACAGCAGTACATTCTTGGTCAAGTCTTCTTCAGTGTAACAGGTAACGTGATAAAATTATCTGCTCTCGCATCGTTTACAAAGTTAATCAGTCGGTTGTATTTCAAGTCATTTCACACCGCGAGTCAAATAAATATTACGCACACATTTACGTAAAATCTGACTTGCGTAAATTGAGAGAAAAACATGTCCGTTTTAAAATTGTTTGCATCATTCATTTATCTAATGGCTAATTCACATGGACCTAGAAATGCGTATCTGTGTGTATGCTGACTTTTAATGTTGAATGAAATATTTTTCATTTTCATTTTCATTTTTCAGCCTTTTTTTTGGTGTCCATTTTTTGCGTCCAGATGAACTGTACTCTGAAACACATACAGTGCAAACAAACGTCTGAATATATCTGCATGTATGTTCTTGATTCTTTGGAACATGAACGATGTGGAAGGTAGGACCTTTGATAGAAATGTTCTCCACCACCAAAAAGTTGTCACGTTGTCCCAGCAGTAGATCACATGCAATGCAGCTGATGTCGTTGCACAAGCTGGCCAAAGACTAAATATTGGCTGAAAATTGCAAGTCAAACTGAAGTCTTATCAGCACAAAAATGCACAAACACCAAAGCCTTGTTGGTTATCACACCCGCTCTTCACGTCCTTTAAAAGTAAAAGTTTAAAAGTAGTGACAAAAGGCAAAAGTGTTGGAGTAATATCTGTCTTGTCTTGTCTTGCCCTTTGAGCAGAGAGAAGAAGCTCAGACTGACAGTTGGGGCAGTTTAAGGAATGAGGATATACCAGTCAGAATAATGACGGAGAAGATAAAGTGAGAGAGAAACGACACCGTAGAGAAATACACTCAGCCACGCGATCCTTCCTCTGTTATGGATCAAGAAGAAGCTGCAGCTCGGGAGGATGCAGACTCACAGCTGATATACAGGATAGAGCGTCCAGTCTACAATGAAAGCTTCATCCGGTCGCAGCTTCTCCACCGCAAAGAGAACTCCATCAGCCTTCGACAGAGGCTGGCACAACAGTTCCAGTAAGTTTACACTGAGGAATTTACCTCTAGATTTTTGTCATGCTGAAGTACTGTTGAGCAAATTGTTGCACGAGTGTAGGTCTGTCCACACAAGTCAAAAAGGAAATATTGCTACAAGGCTCAATGATGTATCCAGTCTATCTGTAACTCATGAAAAGGATGCATTACAAAGGAAAAATCCAGAATTTGATAAGTAGTGTGGAACTGCTGCAATTAGTCGACTGAAAGAAAATTAGTGAGTAGATAAGATTAGATAAGTGATCAGTTAATTGTTTCAGTCGTTTTTAAAGCAAAAATGTCAAACGTTTGCTGGTTCCAGCGTCTTAAATCTGAGAATTTGCTGCTTCTCTTTGTGCTTTCTGATAAATAAACAATCAATTTTTCAAACAAGCAATTTGAAGAGTCACGCTGCACTTGAGGAAATTGTGATGAGAATTTTTCACAACTTTTTTTTTCTTTTTTTTTTTTTTTTACATATTACAGACTAAACAGTTAATCAGTTATACAGTTATAGAGTTAGAATCTGCAGCTGAGCTGATAATCAAAATAATCATTTGGTACCCCTAAATTCACATGCGAGCACTGTTTGATAAGGTTCGTCCTGTCATTTTGGTGGGAGCATCAGAACAGTTTTCTTTAATACATTCACATTAGGTAGATGATATATTATGTACTCCTACACTGACATGTGACTTCTCCATCAAAGGTACAGTGTCAGTCTTACCAGCTCAGACACAAAGAATGTTTTGAATTTGTACAAAGAGCCTTTAAGCAGAAAAGTGAAAACAGATGAAGACACACAGTGTGAGCTTTCTAAACTCTCTTGTAATTGTTGCAGTTGGGACTAAAGACATGGCCGTATTAATGTCTGTGCAAGACTTAGAATGTAGACAAATCTACATAAATGATATGCTGTTTTTACCATTTAGCTCAATGAAAAAGAACATGGATTCCATTTTTTCTGTAATTAATTAAATATGTATGTTGTCTTTGATGGGGCGAAAAGTCCCATCAAGCTGATCAGTTAATTGACTTGTTTCCTTTCACAGATGTTCATCAGAGAAGGCCAAGGCGGTAGTTTTGAGTTTCCTTCCTATTCTGACATGGCTGCCATCTTATTCAGTCAAGCAGTGCCTGTTTTCAGATGTGGTCTCAGGTCTCAGCACAGGAGTTGTCCAGCTCCCTCAAGGTCAGCATCCTGTGGTCCCAGCCGCACTACTGTCTGAACTGTCACGCAGAAAGTTGTGTCGTATTTATGGTGAAACAGTTATAAACCATATACATACATATAATAAAACACACAGGAAATTATTAACACATGGAACTGGTGTTTCAGTATATAGGACAGCCTGCATTTCACTGCATCACCTTCTCACAAGTTTAAGGGCAACCATTTGTGCCCTGTATCCCATTTTGTCCACTGAAAGGGAATTATAGAGGGCACTTTATCATGCTTTATCTATCTTAGAGGCACCCAATGAGGCACTTTTATTGTGGAGAATTAAAAAAATAAACACCTCTCTCTGTTTATGAAAGCCTGTAAAACAATACCTTTACAGCCTGATGGAGTCAGCGATTAGCACTTTCTGAAGCTTTTGTGCAGTAGCCAGAAGCCAAGTTTGGTCAGGCCAGTTATGTGGGATGACGTAGGGTTAGATGTGTGAAGGACCAGCTGCCGACTCCTGAGGGGCTGCTCTCTGCTTCATGTCGTCTCTGTTTTGGTATCTCCGTGGTGCTGAGCTTGTGATACAATCACTGGGCCTCTGGGTCTGTTCAGTTTATTTTCATCTCTCCCTGTCTTCTGCTCCACAGGTCTAGCCTATGCTATGTTGGCTGCTGTGCCTCCAGTTTATGGTCTGTACTCCTCGTTCTACCCAGTCCTGCTCTACACCTTCTTTGGAACGTCTAGACACATATCGATAGGTGAGAAGTACTGCCAGTGGCCTTTTGACGCTCCTCACCGCTAGTGCCAGGAACACTATGATCACTTTAAACTGCCAGCCTTTTCTGTCCTACACTGACAGGGAGCCCAGCACTGCTCTGGGTATCAACTCAAATACATTACAAAAGAGTTGCTGTATAAAATGTAAAAAAAAACCCCCAAAAAACAAAAAACTGAATCCAATTATTTGCAAACAAACTGTGTTTATACGCAGATTTACAGTTTTAAGAAGCGTTCCTGAGCCCATGTAATGTTATTATACAGTCATGTGTTTGACAAAGTGGTCAACCTAGCCCCATCCTTGCTTGTGAATGACTGAGCCTTTTGAGCATGCCCCTTTCACACCCAGTCACAATCCTCTCACCTGTTACCAGTGAACCCGTTGACCTGTGGAGTGTTCAGGTGAATGCACATGTATTTTCTGAGCACAGTCTTTTTTTTTTTTTTTTTTGCTCCAACTTGTTGCTGGCATTAAATCCACAATAAGCATATATTACATACAAAATCAATGAAGTTAATGAGGTAAAACATGAAATATATTGTCTTCGTACTGTATACAGTTAAGTATATGTCAAAAAGAGTTTGCAAATGATCACATTCTGTTTTATCTATGTTTTACACAGCATCAAAGCTTTTTGGAATCAGTTTGTAATGTGGAGGGACCGTATTTACTCAGATGTGATAACAGTGTCCTCAGCTGACACCAACAGTGGGATTGTGAAATTTCCAAGACCCACCCTGTCTCACCCATCTGACTGCTTCCTTTCCTGGAATGGGTGCCAGGTCATCTCAAATGTCAGCTTTAAACTACGAATCCATCTGGCAAAAGGGGTAAAATCTGCAAGACTCGCTCAGCCATTTGAAACAAAAGATCTGACCAGAAGTGAACAATAGGAAGCCGTTGGCTTTGCTGCCACTGCTACAAATCTTGCTTGATAACCGGTCATTGTGGAAATGGTGATCCCTTAGCTTTTGGAAGTGAGCAAGTGGGATTACCAAGCTGGTGTTTAAGTGTTGGGCAAGATGACCTTTTCATTCAAAGGCATACACATACACACTCATAATAATGTACAGCAGCTAGTCTGGACAGAAGGTGGGCAAAGGTGAGTGATTCAGACATGATGACGTTCAACAGAGAACTGCTGTTTGGTTTGCTGTTGCTCTGTCGCATTTTCCTACAGTGAAGGCAAACACTGATAAGAGACTGCGTGTATGTGTGACTGACTAAGATTAGACATTTTGCATAATGTTCCAATGCACAGCCGAACCTGATCTACATCTGTGTTCATTTTATAGGCATATATCCCCACAATCTAACAGTACTTTTATGATAAGGTCATTTATTTTACAGCGTCAAAACACAAAAAACAAAAACTGCCTGTGGAGGAGGCTTGTTGTTAATGACATGGCCTGTCAATATGATCGACCGCATGAGTAGGCCTGCATTAAACAGTAGAGGTCTTACCACCGTAATACCAGAGAACATATGTTATTGTCAGTAGTATACTATATACTGTAGGTGTGAATTCAGGTGTGGTATGGGGCTGTTTTTCAGGGCTTGGGCTCAGCCTCTTATTTCCAGTGAAGGGAAATCTTAATGCTTCAACATACCAAGACATTTTGGACAATGCTATGCTTCCACCTTTGTGGCAACAGTTTTGGGAAGGCCCTTTTCTATTCCAGTATGACTGTGCGCCAGAACACACAGCAAGGTCCATAAAGACATCTGCTCTCAACTCTGTTCCAATACTTTTGTCTGTATATTGTGTAATTGTTAGTGTTCACTAAGGTCTGGATTAGTTCTTGTCCTTAAGGCAGTCGGTGGCCTTTTCACAGGTTGTCCTCAGTCAGCGCCAAAACCGTCTCAAACTGTCAACCTTCTCTGTCAGGGGTCTTCTGGGATCAGCTCAGTGAACTGTCTGAATAAGTTACACACTCATCCTCATGTCGCCCATGTGACTACTTTCTTGCCAAGAACGGCCTCGAAGCCATCTCAAATGTCAGCTCTAACCTTTAAGTCCATCTGACAGAGGGGCATGATAAACCAAACCTGCGCAACCTTTTTAAACAAAAGATCTGATCTCAAGTGAACTACAGGAGGCTTCACTGCAGAAGGGCCTGTGGCCAAAGCCTGACAGCAAGTTGCTGTGGAAATGATGACCCCCAAAATTTTGGCAGAGACTGAGAGGAAATAACTGGGCTGCTGTTCAAGTGCTGGGCAAGCTGGCCTTTTCACTCAGGGGGATACTAAACATGATGTGTAGGGTGAAGGCACAAGCTCGCACACACAGTTAAGGTGCAAGTATTTTCACAACTTTGACATAATAAAGATGGACAAATACCCTAAACAAACTGTTGTGTTTTGTTGTGTGTGATCTGCAGGCACCTTTGCAGTGATAAGTCTGATGATTGGAGGTGTTGCAGTGAGGGAGGCTCCAGACTCCGACTTTTTTGCCCTGCCTGCCAACGGATCCAACACGTCTGCCATCCTGGACGTGGCGGCTCGAGATGCCAGGAGGGTGCAGGTGGCTGTTGTACTCACAACGCTGGTGGGAATCATTCAGGTCAGCCTCTAAAAAAACTCACCCAGCACACCCTGCCAGCAGCTGAAAGCTGCTGTGGATTTGGCTTCACCCCCCCACAGAGCGGGTGTTATTTGGTTAAGAGATCACAGTGAAGTGATACAGCTTTCTCACGCTCAAAAATCCTGGTTTACCCATGTTTTAAGTATATCTAAATCAATGTTGATGTATCCACACCTTGAATAAATGCTTGTATTTGAAACAAAGCTATGTTGCTTGTTCTTATCCCATCACCTCTTTCTTATTCCATGCTTTCTTTGTTATTTTTCCTTTTTTTCAGTTTGTTTTAGGTCTCCTCAGGTTCGGCTTTGTGGCGATCTACCTCACAGAGCCCCTGGTGCGAGGCTTCACTACAGCAGCGTCTGTGCACGTCGTGGTCTCTCAGCTGAAGTACCTGCTGGGCGTGAAAACAAAGCGCTTCAGTGGGCCCCTCTCTGTTATTTATGTGAGTTTTAATAGAAGTGTAGGATTTGACGGTGGAAAGAGTTTGATTTGGCAGTTCGTCGAATATCTTTTTGCCACCCTTTTTTGGTGTGTGTTTGGTGAATGCAAAAATTAGATGACTTAAATTCATCACGCTATCTTATTTCTCTTGTCCCAGAGTGTCAAAGCTGTAGTCAGTGACATCACAAGCACCAATGTCGCCACACTCATCCTGGGCCTCGGGTGCTTCATCTTCCTGTACGTGGTCAAAGTCCTCAATGAGCGCTTCAAGAAGAAACTTCCTATTCCCATTCCTGGTGAGATTATCGTGGTCATCGTGTCAACTGGGGTCTCGTATGGCATGTCCTTATCAGGCAACTACAAGGTGGATGTTGTCGGGGAGATTCCAACAGGGTAGGTTGTCATATTTTCAATTTGTTAGAGGAATTTCTGGAAAAACTCACAATTTAGAGAGGTGTATTTCAGTCCAAAGATTTTACAGCTGAGAGATATGAATGCACTGTAGAAGTTGTACGGTATTTCATGTCTTCTGTGGTTAAAGCTTATTGTACTGGATGTAGCACAAGTCTTATGTGTCTTATGTGTTCTCAGGCTTCTCCCTCCTACCGTCCCAGAGTTCTCGCTGTTACCCAATTTGGTTGCAGATGCATTTGCTGTAGCAATTGTAGGATTCTCAATGGGCATCTCGCTCTCGAAGATCTTTGCCCTGAAGCACGGCTACAGCGTCGACGGCAACCAGGTGAGTGTGAACACGTGAGGAGCTGCTGATGAGCTACAGATCCCTCATTAGGATGGTGACTGCATGCACTTAAATGCACAGTATGTAATTTCTGCTCTTTAAACAACGAAAAGAAAAGACGCTGATTGACTACTAAGCTAAGAAATAATAGAGTAAATAACAATGTCATGATCAGTTTCACCAAACTAGACAATAATAACAAAATAATGGAGTAATGAAAAGGGTACGTGGACACCATTCATTGACCAGGTGGCAGGATGTGAGGGTTATTTAATTGATGGTGTTACAGTGGTAGAGGACAAACCAAACACTGGCTCTAGAGAGGGCCTTTCACCTTTGTCGCAGCCACTGTAGGAGAGGGTGAGATGAGGGATGTTCAGTTGGTCGCAATCTGTAACCTCTCCGCTAAAATCCTCCAAAGTGGACCATTAAGTAAGCAGGTTACAGTCAGAGAAATCTGTTTGCTGTTCTGTAAATGATTTAGTGGATTAGAGAACCCTAATTTCCTAGCTAGAAAGCTGATTGCTCTCCACGTATAAGAGCATGCAGGTTTCTAATCTGCTTTTTGTATGTGAACATGTGCAAGACAAAGACTTCAGACAAGGTAAATATTGCTGAAACAAGAGAGCGGTGGGATTAAAGACTGCGAGAAGTTCGGTTTCCCACAGTGTGCAGAGCCTCTAAGTAAGGCTTCTGATGTAAGACTGAATGTAGAGAGGATCTGATCGCTGACCTTCTGCATGTGTTCATGGATACCAGGTTATTACAGTGCATGTAAACATACTGAGCCACAGTGGAAACAAGGGATCTTACTGTGTTTTTGTATTTGGTACATGTCTGTCTGTCGCACTGACCTGGATCTGTGCATGATGTCGTAAACGACCCTCTCTGGAGTTCATTGTGGTTTACTGTGTCAACACCTGAGAACAAATGTTTGTGTTTCAGGAGCTGATTGCACATGGCCTGTGTAACTTCATCAGTTCTTTCTTCCAAACCTTTGCCATCACATGCTCCATGTCAAGGAGCCTGGTGCAGGAGAGCACTGGCGGAAAAACGCAGGTAACACACACACAAGCACACTTAAAGGAGTGATTACTTTGTCACTATCTAAATTAGAGTTGTAAAACCATAATTAGATTGTGATGTTGACTCAGTTATTGTTGTAGATTGCAGGGTTGCTGTCATCTCTCGTGGTGCTGCTGGTGGTGGTTGCCATCGGTTTTGTCTTCGAGCCGCTCCCTCAGGTGGGTGGGGCTGATGACACTGAGCTTCCAGCTTCCTGTGTGGCAGCTCGGCGTCACAGGCGCGGCTGCAGACACTTTTATTTTCTCCTCAATCTGTTGAGCAAACCGTGGATGAATCATTTTTATAATGTGCTTTTGTATTGTCTTGTTCTTATCATCTTCCATTCTGTGCCCCAGACTGCGCTGGCTGCCATCATCATGGTTAACCTCCTGGGGATGTTCAAACAGTTCAGAGACATTCCTGCTCTGTGGAGGAGCAGCAAGATTGAACTGGTCAGTCTGTCAGTATAACATCAGTAATGTCACTGCAGCTCAGCAGCCCTCTGAAAGCCTGAAGATGTTATGCACTTTGTTGTCCACTGTGGTTTTTGAAGAGGTCCAGTTTAACTGGTAGTGAGCTTTTTAGTCAGTCATCATGTTTAACACATACCAAGACACAACATCAGACCACAGCAAATTACTGACTGGAATGTGTCTTGATAATTTTTGAAACTTTATTAAGGCGGACCCTTTGGCCAAGTGTTTTTCCTTCATGAATTAAGCAGTCCTAGTGGCTGTTACATGGTGCTTTCCTACATATTTATATGCCTTTGTAGATGCATCGCAGCCGTAGAAAAAAAGTAACATGAAAGCATTTATTAACTTGACTGATTTTATTTTTTGGCATGAGCTCAAGTTCAGCTGCAGATTTGAGAAAAAAAAACCAAAACTGTTTTCTTTTTCTTTTTTAAACCTCAGTCTGCTGTCATTATGTTGTATCTGCAGACAAACAGCTGACTCATGACGCAAGACAAATCTTTGATGGAATCTGATAGTAAAGGGCAGTCTAATCTAATTGCCGTTGAATTCAAAGTCATGGTTCAACCTTGAAAAGCATGTAGAATTCAGATGTTCTACCCATGATGTGATCATAAAGTTTCAATCTTTTTTTCCCCTGTTTTCAGTTGAAAATGAGAGGTCATGGCTGAGAGATGACTGGGAGCCACTGTCAGTGTTATCATCAGTGTGGCCAAAAAAACCCACTATTTTTTCTGTTTCTTCACTCTGTCTCTCTCAGGCCATCTGGCTGGTTGCCTTTGTAGCGTCTGTGCTGTTGGGCCTGGATTACGGCCTCTTGGTAGCCATTGCATTCGCCATGCTAACAGTCATCTACAGAACACAGAGGTACTGATAAAACAAAGTGTGTATTTTTCTTCCCTTAACATCATTGTTCACCGTGTTCACTGATTGAACATGATGCAGCATGTAACAGCATGTAAACCCATTTGCATGAACAAGTAGAATGATGTTCAAGGCCTGCTAATAGATGAATTTAATTTGTTTTTGAACTTTCTTCTTGTCCTTCAGCCCTAAAAGTGCAGTCCTGGGCCACGTGCCCGGCACAGGGCTGTACTGCGCTGTGGATGAGTATGAAGAGGTGAGTCTGTTACAAGAGAAAACACTGAAGTCTGAACAGAGGACAGAAATGTCAGTCTGCTGGTTTGAACGTCTGTAATTGGTGCTTTTGTTCCCAGGCGGCTGAATATGAAGGGATTAAGATTTTCCACTCCAACTCTTCAATCTACTTTGCTAACAGTGACCTTTATGTGAACGCCCTCAAGGAGAAGGTAATCCTAGCCACTGTGGAACTGAACTGGTTTTAAGCAGGTTGCATTGCGTAGGCCGTCAGTATTGTTGCCCAGAGACGTGTAATGATATGAATGTGAAAACAGCTCGACTCTGATTGCTGATGATTTGACACAAGGCGAGATTATCTGATCTGTTGTCTGAGCAACAAGTATTTAATGGTATACCTGCAACACGCAGGCTTATTCATGGTTTGTAGTTTAGACAAGCCAAAAATATAATTATATTTCTTATTTGAACACAATTTATGACTCATACTTAAGCGCTGACTATTTATGAGGATTGAAGCCAAAAGTATATCATTAAAATAAGATTGTGTATGAAGTCGAACTAGGTAGTGCTTATCGAAAATAAATCAATATCATATCATGTTTTTCACCCCGCGTGTTTTCAGCCGTTATTATAAAAAGGACGCATGGAGGACAGGAAAGGGCTAACATTCAAATAGTCGTTTGCTTTTGTTTCCCTGTTAAAAAGACATTATCAGCCGTTTCCCTGACTTATCTGCTACTACTGATGTGTTTACAGACAGGAGTAAACCCCGAGCACTTACAAGCTGCCTGGAAAGTGCAAAAGAAACAGAAGGAGAAGGCAAATGGCAACAACAACTCCCCACTGAACGTTTGCGCAAAGGTGAGTCTGTCTGCTCTGCCTGGTTGTTTGTTGCGTATGTAAACAGTCAGCTTTGTTGACAGTGTAAACAGGCGGTTTAATGGATGTCTCTCAGGCCTCAGGCAGTGAGAGATCCTTTAAAGCCACAACTGTGCATTTACATCTATTTTATCCAACCCGTGACTACTGTAGATCATTTTTATCTTGGTAGCTAGATGGAAATGCTGACCTTATACGTGTCCATCAGTATAAGATTTGGTCTTTTCCTTTGATGGGTTCCAGTATAAGGAGCAGGGAGTGACTCATGAGGTTTTAACTCAAAACAACGTGGTGGAGGAGCAGATGAACGGCCAGATGGAGGACAGACACGGCGAGTCAGACTTAGAAGAGGCTGTCTTTATTGAACCTCTCAGCAATGTCCACTCCATCATCCTGGACTGGACGTCCGCCTGCTTCATCGATTCCGTGGGAGCCAAAGCCATTAAACAGGTTCGAAAGATATTTTCAATATCAGGTTCACTACAGCAGCAAGTGTAGATGTCAGTGCTGAGATGAATGATTCATTCCTGAGCTGCCAGTTCAGAAAGGCTTTTTATGCTACATCCTGATGTTTAATTAAGTCATTGTCTGTCTCTGTAGGTCATTAAGGAATACGCAGCTGTGGACGTTAAAGTGGTCATAGCCGGCTGCAGCAGTAAGTAATGATGACGACTTCCTTCTGCATTTGTTGTAACTGTAGTCCGAGGGTCGTTTACTGATTCTGAAAGAGGATCCTTGTGAAGCTGCCTCACCCAAATTAAACCAGTCACTCTGATGTGGCGGCATTTTTTTTCTCTCTAACTTCATCTCTGCTTGCAAATTCAAAACTTGTGCTGAAGTAGTATAGACTTGTTGTATAAAGACAAACAGCAAATACTTGAAAATCAACCAGTCAATAATTTCATCATATCTAAATCTCTTTTGTCCAAATTTATTCCTCAGCCAGTTTTTTTTTAGTTACATGTAGCTAAAGCTAATACAACAAAGAAAGAACTCACTAAAAAGGGCTAATGTTTTGTTCATCTCATTGGTGTTGGTGAACTAGAGCAACACAAACGAGAGCAAAACGCCCATTAAAGATGAATCAGCACGTCCCTGAAACAGTGTCAACCAAACTGAACTTAAAGGAGCCATTCATTTTAGCTAGGTTGACTTATTCAAAGGGCAATGTGGTGTAAGTTCAATTGCTTGTAATTTTGATTTTTTTTTTATTTAAATAGTTCCTATATGGAACTGGGGAGTTTTTTGCCAAATGTATTTTATGTATGTTTATTTATATTGGAACTGTCCCTATTAATAATAAGTGATCTGACTGATCTTGCATTTCTGCTGTGATCTACAAGGAAGCCTACTGTCTGAGCTGGATGCCTTACAGTTTTTCACTGGGATAGTGACTCCAGAGATGGTGTTCCCCACTGTCCATGACGCTGTGCTGCAAATTCTCGCCGGCCGGCTGTCCCGACCAATGAAACGACCTGACAGTAGAAGACACCTGTCATCTGGGACAAATCACAGCAAGGAAGTGGATGGCAGACTTGGGAGTACCTGCACCCGCCTGTAGGTGCTATGAACTTGTGATGTTCCAGCATCATGATAGTGATGACCTGAACAATCATTCATACTGAATAGAGGAGGGTTTGTAACCCAGGTGGATGACCTCCCACCCAACCCTCACAAGATTCTGACAACTTTATTAAATTAAAATGCCCAGAACAGTGAGACACAAGGCGGTTTTGAGGCTTTTATTCAATCAGAAATGTGGGATTATGAGCAGACATTCCTGCAGAATTATTTTTCTACATCTACTCTGTTGAGCAGATTGTTTAGAGTTGCACTTTTAAAATGTTTCTGTAGTTCTGTTGAAGTTATCAATGCACTGCTGGGAGAGAAACATTTTCTAGTACTGCTGCTCTGGTCCAAATGATCTTATTAGAATGGTTACTGAAAGAGTCCAGTTTATGGTGGAAACAACTGACATATATAAAGATGGACAACACATCTCCACGTCCTCCCACTGTACAAAAATGACACTAAAGCATGCTGGATACGAGCACTGCCATTTTGTACCGGAGACGTGCCCGAGTCTGCACAGTAATGATCGAGTTCTCGCCAGTACACTTGTCTGGCCCATTAGCAAGCAACACTCAGCTCTCAGTCATGAAGTTTCATCCCTTTTTTTAGAACTATTAAATAACTCATTAAAAGCACTTGAACATGCCTCATTTTGGTAAGAACTACCTAAAATGACAGAAACCATCTTGAGTTTTTAGTTTGGCTGATGTCTCAAACACCCCCCCCCAGGTGTTTACAACCTGTGCTGTAGACTGCCCCCCCACAGGTGGAGTTTAAGATGTTTTGGCTTCACTTTAGGGTAGCCCTCATCAGTAATGTCAGTGCTGGAAAAGTCTGGGAATCTGACTGGAAGCTGCCTGTTATCATCACGCTGTATCAAATGTTTGTGGTTACCAAGAAATTTTGTCTTGATGATCTGCTTATTTTCAGCTGTATTACTGTGTGACCAGCAAAATCACTATCACTGGTCCTTTTGCAGTGTCATGTCTATTACAGTGCGCCTGCACTGCTGTGAGTCCGAGTGCAGTACTAATGTATTAGTGTACATTCTGTCAGTGCAAGTTTTAGCATATGTTTTTTTTTTTTTTAGTTGTGCTATTGTATAACACAGGAGGCCTTTAAAGGTACCATACGGTTACTGAACAAAGAGACTCAACTCTGGAATAAACTTTATTTTTAAGTGAACAAGAATGACAACAAAAGAACAATATTTTTGACTCCGTGCTCTGCTTCTTTTGACAGCAAAATGCCGAAGTGGAAACACTCTCTCACACACACAGACACACTTTCAGTTGTAGGTCATGTATCTTGGGGTGGCGCTGAACTTGGCGTAGGACTTGATGACCTTGTTAACGGCCTCCAGGAAGTCTTTCTCTGTGGCTATCTTCCTGCGAGCTCTGATGGCGAACATGCCCGCCTCTGTGCACACACTGCGGATCTCAGCACCTGGACAGGAAACATGTATCAAATTTTGCTAACATAATGACTTTCAGGATGAACAGGAAATATTGTGTATAAGTTCAGTCATTCATACACTCTTAGTTTTTGAGAGTTTTATGTTTGGGGTGAGATGCCTCTATGGCCACGTAGGGAGAAAAGGATAGTAATGAAGCAAAATGTGAGCTCAGCCTCGACTTCATTACAACCAACCAGTGTCAAGTTGGATGGACTTTACAGCTGAGTTTAACAACATTTCCCCTGACACATCATCTTGATGTGGTCAAAACTAAAAGCTTTTATTACTAACTAAAATAATTCTGTTATCAGCTTTGTGACACTGGAATTTATTTATTTTTGTCAATTCCTGTTGGTGTAATGTAAAAATTCAAATACCACTGAATTTGAAGGTGCGTGGTTCTGAAGGGACGGTGACAAAATGATACTAGCGTGCACCCTTGTGACCGCACATCAGCACTACACCAGTGAACAAATAAAAAGCAAATTTCTACCTGCTGACTGGAGTAACTAAGAGCTTGAAGCCACTCTGCAGTAATCATTTCAGAACAGAAAGGACAGAAAACTAACTGAAAGACGTTAGAGAGAAAATATAGGGGGGGGGGGGGGGGGGGGGGTCTTAAGACAACACATGACAGAACAGAGAATGAATGCTGCTGTATTAGCCTTACCTGTGCTGTTGGGACAAAGGCGAGCCAGCAGCTCAAAGCGAATATCTCTCTCCACGCTCATGGAGCGGGCATGGATCTTAAAGATGTGTGTGCGACCCTGAAACACAAAACAAACGGGTGAGCTACACAAAGACACCACTGACTAATCATGCTGTATAGTTTTATGGTAGGTTTATGAGAATATGTCTTCATGTCTCGTCAACACTATTAACTCACCTCCAGGTCAGGCAAGCTGAACTCGATCTTCCTGTCCAGACGTCCAGGTCTCATGAGGGCCGGGTCCAAGGTGTCCGGCCTGTTGGTGGCCATCAGCACTTTGATGTTGCCTCGAGGGTCGAAACCATCCAGCTGGTTGATGAGCTCCAGCATAGTCCTTTGGACCTCATTGTCTCCACCAGCACCGTCGTCAAAACGAGCACCTGGCAGGTTCAACACATTACGTTAATGTCTTAAATATGGAAGAGTGTATTCTGCTCAAGTCTTGTATCACCATTCAGTGTGTTCAGAGTGTAACTAAGTAATTAACTTTAAGTACAGAGTTGAGGTACTCATACTTTATTTGAGTATTTCCATTATATACTACTTTATACTTCTACCCCCCTAAATCTCAGAGGGAAATTTTATACCCCACTTCATTCATTCCCTTCCTTTCCAGAGAAAACCATGTATCTCAAGGCAACAAGATAAAATTATATACATTTTTGTGTGTGATTTTAAACTTATATACAGATGTAATGTTCTCACAGATTCAGATCACCATTAATTTCAAATATCTCTTGATGTTGACCTGATGTGAACACAGTTAAAAAGATCCTAACAGCCATATTGGAGGAAAGGTACTGTAAACAAAGCTGTAAGAGAAGAAGGAGACCTTTGGGTGAGCCTCACCTCCAATGGCGTCAATTTCATCGAAGAAGATCAGACAAGCCTTCTTAGTCCTGGCCATCTCAAACAGTTCACGCACCATCCTGGCCCCCTACAAAAAGGATGTTTACACTCATCAAGACTTGCAGTCTGCTTTTGGTCACCTGGTGTGTTTGTCAATCTCTCTATACACTCACCTCTCCCACATACTTCTGCACCAGCTCAGAGCCAATGACTCTGATGAAGCACGCGTCTGTCCTGTTCGCCACGGCACGGGCGCACAGGGTCTTTCCTGTGCCGGGAGGCCCGAACAGCAGCACACCTTTAGGAGGCTCAATACCCAGATTGACAAACCTCTCAGGCTGGTGAGCAGAGGACAAAGATGTTAGTCATCCCTGCTAACTGTAATAAACTGGAAACTTCATTTATGTAATGACAGAACAGGAGTGTGATGTTAGCAGGGGTGTCATGATCCTCCAAAGCTACGATTCGATTTGACTTTTGATTTGAAGGTCACAGTTCTGAGTTTATTAAAATATTTTGCCCAACACTGATGGCTGTGAAATTTTAAACTATCGAGTAGCCTTCTAGTAGAAGCCCTGGCACGGACTGAACTGTGGATTTTCTTCACTTGCAAATACTCACATGTAGCAGGGGGGTCTCGACCACTTCTCTCAGCTTCTCAATCTGCTCCTTACATCCACCAACATCACTGTAGGTCACATCAGGCTTCTCCTCCACCTACAACATGTGAAAAATGTACTGCTGCTTATTTTGGAAATCAAAAGAGGCAACATTACAATTTTTTCATTTAATTTTACTATAAGGTTGAAGTGGACTTGTTGTTTCTCAAAAAACCAACAGTGTTTTTCTCATAAATTGGTGGCTTCATACCTGCATCATAGTGACAGTCGGGTCAATCTTTGGAGGCAGAGGAATATGGATCTGATATTTGTTTCTGTCAACACTGGAAGAACAGATGAGACTTAGCAGTTTGTTTCACTTGACTTAAATGGGGCTTCCAAATTATATGCGAGGCATTTAAATAACACTTGTGCCTCACCCGACCCTCATGCCCTCCTCGATGTCAGTCGGGGCCACCTGGTCGCTCAGGTCCACCACAAACTTGGCAAACTGTTTGACGTTGATAATGTATTTGGGGTCCTCGGAGTCTGCATTGATGATCTTTGTGCATCTGTTTGAATAAGAAAGAAAAAAACATATGAGACTAGATACTGTAAACGTGACCAGAGATGTCCAATGTACTATAAGAGAAGACTGTTTACAAGCCATCGCTGCAGACTATTTAAGACCAGTGAGGTGGAATACACTGTATACTGTTGTTTTGACAGAATTTTCATAAGAATGCAGTAGAAATGAGAAAGTTAACTCTGACACCAATTTATTCATACTTTCAGCAGCTTCAACAAAACAAAACAAAACAAAACAAGGATACAAAACATTTAACTTTAAGACTGATAAATACTTGCTAAAGTCAGGAGATACAGAGATACCACAAAATGAAATCAACAGACTCGAGCATACTGAAGCTTTACCTTGCTACTTGCAGTGGCTGTTCACTCTGCAGAGTCTGTTTGTCAGCAGCCAGATCCCAAAGCGCTGGTGGAGCCAGGCCTGTGTCTGACTCCTTAATGCCTGTGAAAGCCAAAAACACAACCCAGCATCCAGTGAGACCACCTGAAGCCATTGGTTTTTCTGCGAAAATTTAAGTAACGCCAACACATTCTTCACTGTCACTAAACATGCAGCCTTAATGTCATTTAAGCATATTTATGGCTGCATCGCTCACCTGTCAGCTCGTTGATCTTTTTGAGCAGCTGCTGGATGTCATCCTCCACTTGTTTGATCTGTCTGGAGTAGGTGCTTTGACCCTGATGATGAACAGCAAGTGCCACGTTATAGAGTAATTTTAAATTAATAATGTAAATATGAACAATTTCAACACTTTCACAAGTAGCTTTAACCACATGCAAACTTTATTAAGGTCATACTTACATATGTTTTCAGCAGGGCGATGTCGCCTTCATCCAAAGCTGTGAGGATGAAAACACCGTAAATGAGTGTGCACTCTGACAGCATCAGTGGGCCGCTAGCATTACTGTCGAACTGAGCGGTGGGATTTATTTCATCGTTGTTCCACATTTTACAGTAACTGCTTTGGCTGCACACATCTTAAATATTCTATTTAACAAACCACGAAAGCTATCGTAGCCAGTGATAAGTAGTAACAGTTTGACTGAATGGCAGAGTTAACATTAGCTAAGTAGCTAATGTCGACGTTCCTATTTAGCAAAGAATGTTGGTCCTTTTCAAGAATTTCACTTAATATTTAAATAGTGATTACCTCTGATAGGTGCATCTTCTTTATCCTCTTCCTTAGTCTTCCTTTGGTCCTCCCCCAAATAGTCCGGCATTTTTAATCGAGAAATAAACTGCTTAGCACTAAAAGACCGAGCTACCTCAACAACCAAACTGTACCATTACACAGCAGCTTTGAATTTCCGCTACTGTGAACGAGTCACCGGAAATATAGGTCGGAATTTTATTTAAGATGTACCACCAATAGAAGAAAAATATTTTTGACTCTTAAACAAGATTCATATAATTATGATTCTCAGTTACAAATAATAGTTAAATGTTGGAAATTCTCAGTCAATATTTATGGATTTTCAGCGAAGAGACACTTCTTAACAAAACTCCTTTCGTAACTGTGGAACTATCGCAAGGAAGCGTAATCATAACACGGAGTGGTTAACGGCGTGACAGCAGGGCTTCCTTACGGATTGGCACTTAGAAAGGGAGGCCCATGTGGTGTGTTAATGAGCGGGCCATAAACTTTAGCACTTTAGAAAACTGTCAGTTCATAATTTCGGCACCTGAATGTTCGTGAAACCCATTCTAAGATGTTGTTAGAAGCGCTGGACGGTGATGAAACGATTGTCTTTGCAGCCGCTGCCGGTAAGCACTGAAAGAGGCCAGAGGGAGGTAGCTAGCGAAGCTACCAATGGTACATGAAGACTGTTGCTGTAGTCGTTAGCATGCAGCTAAAAGGCAGACAGCAAAGACTACTCTAATATTAGCTAATTGTAGAGTATCTTTATTCTTAATAATTTGTATTGGCTTTATTCCAGCTGTGTTGTGTCCAGTGTTGCACAATGAAAGTGAACTGCTGCCCACTCATGGTTGCACTTGCTGCAGTGATTTATTAGAGCTCTTGTCATATCTGAACACTTGCTAGTTGGCATATCTTGATATTTAAAACGCTCTTACATGTCAGGCGCTCTGGACACCTGTTGTACCGTCTGTAGCTGTCATCATTTTCTATGACGACAAAAGCAGCTGGAGTTTTAAAGTATCACCAAACTATAGTAAAACGTTCATTCCCGGTTACCTCAAATGGGAACATTTCATCCAGATATTTTTGGTGCAGCTTGTAGAAGAATGCCATTATTAACTGTTGCCGCCTCAAATGCATCACCAGAGCTTAGTGTCACTTAACTATAGTGTTCAAAGTCAAGAGAAAGAATCTTGTCCAAGAAGTTTTCTAAGCAAGTCATTACAGAGTAAATGTCAAAGTGTGTCTCATAAAATGAAGATTCACGTTGAGCTTTTCTTGTAAACTAATATATTTGGAGACACACATATCTGGACAGCTGTTTTGACAACCATGAAGATAGAAGAAAAATAATGTGTTCACCCGGAAAGGAAAATCTGGCTTGTAGTCAAAGTCGTGTACGAAAGAGTTTGGGTGCTCCTAGCATTATTAAAAGCTATTAATTATGCCTTCATTGCACTGGGGTCTGCAACAGCTGATAGTGCCAAACCTCAGCAGATCACACAGGAAATAAAGATGACATTGCATTAGAGAAATGCCAAGATAACATCTTTTAGGAACAGCTTTGCCATTAGTTTGTTTTCCAGAGAACACAGTTTTATTTTTCAAATGTCCCATTCAGTGTGTACTCAGTCACAGTTTTTTAAAAGCACTCTTTTAATGGATCATTGTGTATTTATGTAAAAAAAAAAAAAAAACAACAAAAAAAAGTTTGTGCAAAGTTGTCAAGCATTGAAAATTTCAGTCAGGCTCAATACTCTGATGAGAAACAGTAGGTTTTCTCACCGCTTTATCCCTTCGTAGCCTCTGTGCAGGTGCAGGTGGAGCCGGTGGGCAGATGGTTCGAGGCCTACATGAAGAGGAGGAACAGGAGCACATCTACCTCCTTCCAAGAGCTAGAGGAGGAAGAGGAGTCCTCAGAGGAGTCAGAGGATGAGGAGTTTCAGCTGGAGGAGTACGCGATGCTCCGAACACTTGATCCCAAAGACTGGAAGGTATCAGTCAGAATGAGAAAAGGTTGTTGCACGACTTTCCGCTTCTTTATCAGAGGTGATGCTGGTGCAGGAGACGCTCACCAAACGTCTGGTTTTTAATTTCGCAGTGCGGTTCGGATGCCAGGATTATTTTTCTCCAGATTTTGCTGTTGATCATTTATATTTCATTATATAGTCTATAAAATTAGTTGGGACAGGAGCAACAGGAAATTGGGAAAGTTGTGTACGGCTCTAAGAACACCTGTTTGGCTCATCCCACAGGTAAACAGGTTCATTGGTAACAGATGACAGTATCTTGATTGGGTATGAAAGAGACTTCGTGTAAAGGCTTGGTCGTTCACAAGAAAGGATGGGATGAAGAATTTATTGTTTTTATTTACATATTACATGACGTCCCAGCTTTTTTTGGGATCGGAGGTTGAGGACTACTCAGAGTATAATTAGAGAATGTGAGACATCAGTTTGTCATTTGAACTCTTCACTAACCTGTTATTTGTTTGTCAGAATCAAGATCACTATGCTGTCCTCGGGCTCCCACACTTTAGGTACAAAGCCACACAGAAGCAAATCAAAGCTGCCCGTGAGTATGCCTCATCCCCCTGTTCTTATGGATCTCTTGTCTGGTTGGTGGAAGTAGCCTATTTCAATCACATTCTCTGCTGCCTCTCGACAGACAAAGCGATTGTGTTGAAGCACCATCCTGACAAGAGGAAAGCTGCAGGAGAGCAGATTGTAGAGGGAGACAACGACTACTTCACCTGTATAACGAAAGGTAAGCAATATTGCTTTTAATTGTTATTAGCATCAGTTGTTGTTATTTCAGAAGCAACTCCTGAACTTACTGTAACTGTCATCCGCTGGTCATTGGACCTCAGCTATAGAAGTCCTGTCGGACCCTGTGAAGAGGAGAGCCTTCGACAGTGTAGATCCCACCTTCGACAACGCTGTGCCTTCAAAGGGCGAGGGCAAAGAAAACTTTTTTGAGGTGTTCGCGCCCGTTTTTGAGCGAAATGCCAGATGGTCTTCCAAAAAGCACGTGCCCAAACTTGGCACCATGGAGTCCTCTTTTGAAGAAGTTGACAGTTTTTACTCTTTTTGGTGAGTAGTTGATTGTTGTTGGGTTTTTTTTCATTTCTTCCTATCAAGAAATGTTTATTTGATTGAAAACAAATGTCAGTGATTGGTTGATGCCAGAACAGAACGATGACATTTAGCTGTGTCTAAAATACAGGTCAAAGAGAATGTGCTTTAACTTGGACTTCTGTTTCTGTTAAAGGTACAACTTTGACTCATGGAGGGAATTCTCCTACTTGGATGAAGAGGAAAAGGAAAAGGCTGAATGGTAAGCTAGCATGTGTCACAGCAGTCCATTGAGCAGAAGCACAGTTCGGGTCCCGTCTTCTAACTAGAGAATCTCTGATCGACATGTTTGAACTCTCCCTTGCAGTCGAGATGAGAGGAGATGGATTGAAAAGCAGAATCGAGCTTCCAGAGCTCAGAGGAAGAAGGAGGAGATGAACAGAATACGAACACTAGTTGGTACAGTCCCAGAGCCAGCACACAGCACAAGATGAATGGAACAACTAAAAATATCAGAGAGCTATCTGTGGGAGATATCTGCTGAAAAAAGAGTCAGACTGATGCATCACTCAGCCAGTAATATTGGCAGATATTGGCCTATTACACATATATGTTGTCTAATATGTGATAATATAAAGACTTTCTTTTGCACATATACTTGGAGCATTTTAGAAATGGTATCTTTATGTAAAATCCTGTATCATCGGACACTGAAGCGGTTTTATTGCTTCACTGCTGCAGATACTGCTTACACCTGTGACCCTAGGATAAAGAAATTCAAAGAAGAAGAAAAAGCCAGGAAGGAGTCTGAGAAGAAGGCTAAAGCCGACGCCAAGAAGAGAGAGCAGGAGGAGAAGGAGCGAGTAGGTGTCATTCATTAACTTAACATTAACTTGACCTTCTTAATTGGTCCTTATGAGCTATTGGAATTACTGTGATGTGCTAAATGAAATAAAGGCATAACCTGCTTAACATACAATAAAGTATGTCAGACCGGGTCAGGGTTTCGCTTCGGGTGACTTGAAATGATGTCGTCACTCTGGCAAATGTTCACCAATCAGTTTTCTGGGTGTTTTGCAGGCCCGGCAGGCGGAGCTTGAGACAGCTCGCTTGGCGAAGGAGAAGGAGGAAGAGGAGGCCAAGCAGGCAGCCCTGCAGGCCAAGAAAGAGAAGGAGATTCAGAAGAAGGCTATTAAGAAGGAGAGGCAGAAACTCAGGACTACCTGCAAGGTTCGTTCTCGTAGAAGCACTCAAACCTTGAAGCCCGCATTCATCAGTTACAGTGCTTTGGTTAATGTGTTCTGTCTCCACATTCTTCCTCACTCCACAGAACTGGAATTACTTTGCTGACAATGAAGCTGACAGTGTGAAAATGATGGAGGAGGTGGAGAAGCTGTGCGATCGGCTGGAGCTGACAAGGTACAGTCCACAAGATCCACTTGGATGAATTTAACGCTGTAATGATTCTAAAGGCTAAGATCTTCCAAGTCTTACACTGCTTTCGGGGAGGGGGCACTGAGCAGGTGTGTAACAGTTTTTCATGTCTGGTTCCAGCCTGCAGTCCCTGAATGAAATCCTGGCCTCGGGCTCCAAAGAGGACAGTAAGGCAGCCGTGGAGAAGCAGGTACAAAGGCACAACCACCATGAGACCTCGCACATGCCCCTCTTCAGCTGATGTCCTCTCGAGTGCACAAACATGTTGGTGCTCTTCCCTTCAGGTGCAGGAGGTGAACGCCCAGCTGCAGAGGGAGAGGGAGGCGGAGGTCCAGGCGAGGCAGGCGGCTCGCAGTGCCGACCAGGCCAGCGGAGGAGGAGGAGGCGCCGTGGGTAAGGGCTGGAACGAGGACGACCTCCAGCTGCTTATCAAAGCCGTCAACCTGTTCCCTGCTGGAACCAACGCAAGGTAGACGCTCACGCGATGCGTTCAGGCGCAGTATTAAATGTAGGTCACCCATGTTTTGGTTGACCCCAATACACAGTGGCTGTAAAATGGAAGAAAATTCACTTCAAGTGGAAAGATATGCTTTAGGTAGAGTTTATGTCCATATATCCATCTAGATTGTTTTGGTGTGAGTAGCTGAGTTTTTGAGGTATCAGCTATAGAGATACTTGCTTTTGCAGAAATATAATGGACCCTAGATGGCACATCACTTGTGGTGTTCAAAGAACCAAGATAATCCACACATCTTGTGAGCAGTTTCGTGTAGAAATAATTTTTACCACAGGCTTCTTGGTTTTGATGATATTTGAGCTTCAGGTGATTGTTGTTGCACCATGTGTCTCTTTTAGTCACTGAGCTTATTCTCTAACGCAAAAAAAGATGTTTGCATTTCTGCTCCCTTCTCTGTGCACTCTTTGTCCCGTGATGTAACCCAAACTTGTGTTTTTTTTTTTGTTTTTGCTGTATTTGATTCTAAAGCTCTTTCTTGACATTCAAAATTTTTTTTGCCCCCTCCATGATGGCACAGCCCTGCTTTCCAGTCCATTTAGCTTAGCATGAAGAAAAAATCAATATATGTTTGTTTCCCCCCCCCCCCCCTTCCAGGTGGGAAGTTATTGCCAACTACATGAACATACACTCCACCAGTGGAATGAAGAGGACTGCCAAAGATGTCATCAACAAAGCAAAGAATCTACAACGGCTAGGTGAGCTTAGAAACAATGATTTACACAACCTGCTGCAGTCTTCAGTCCCATTAACAGTCACAATACATAGATGAAGTTATTTCAATATACTTCTGCTTATTAATGCTAATGAACATCTATGTATGAGATATTACTTGATTAAAACATATACATATATATATTTACATATATTTCTGAACTGCCATTGCAGTTTTCCCTCTTGCAAGTCAACAGAATACTGAGTGATATAATTATTTTTATAACTGGAAAACTGAAATTATGTTTTTATGGCAGCAGACTATTTTGCATGCTGTTTCTTACCCTTTCATCATCTGCACAGACCCCCTACAGAAAGATGAGATCAACAGAAAAGCCTTTGAGAAATTCAAGAAGGAACACACCTCAGTGGCGCCCTCTATAGACAATGCTATGCCCTCAGAGAGATTTGATGGTGAGTGTGCTTAGCGTTACAGCTGTTGTCAGTTTGTATCTTTATCTGGAAGATGATTCCTTAATCTGCACATCGGAAGCAGGAACATCGCTCAAAAACGACAAAGGCTCTGCCTAACAGTGTGACTCATTGACCCCCTGTGTGTCTCAGCCTCTGGTAGTGATGGCAACACTGCCGCCTGGACCACAGAGGAGCAGAAACTTCTGGAACAAGCCCTGAAGACCTACCCAGTGAGCACACCTGAGCGCTGGGAGAAGATCGCTGCTGCCGTCCCAGGTCGAAGCAAGAAAGACTGTATGAAGAGGTACAAGGTAAGATGATGTGCTGGTTTCAAGGCATCAGGAACCTTCAGTTGTCAGTTTATTAGGTCGACCTAGTTAAACCTGTTACACTGAAGTGATAGTGTACTGAGGTGTTTCTAATATTTTGTCTACCCCATTCATATAAATCAGTGCAGACTAAACATTCAGAATGTCTCCTGTGTGTAAGATGGTGCATTTGAGCAGCACCACAAACTTCAAAACATTCTAACCTGATGTTTCCTTGTTCTCTCTTACAGGAGCTGGTGGAGATGGTTAAAGCCAAGAAAGCTGCACAGGAACAAGTGGCAGCCAAGAGTAAAAAATGACAAGAACCACAAAGAATAGTATCTGTGTTATTTTAACATTATTGTGTTGGTCTTTATTTTATAATAAAAGTTACAGGAGGAAAAAAAAGCTACAGAAAAGTCTTAAATACTATATTTGCTGATGTGCTGTACAGTTTAATCAGAGCTGCTCACTTCAGCTCCTCACCCAGAACATTCCACTGCAGATCTGCTTGTAGTCTGGTAGCTGTTCAATTGGACCTGAGACAAAAAAAAAACAAGATGGATTTAATGTCAGGCTGTATTGTACTGCTTTAAAGTGAAAACTGCATTTCATTACAGCATGGATTTCATTTTTGTAGCTCGTACCTTTGTTTCTATTGGTTAACACTATAGTCAAACTTAGTGCAAAGAACACACTGGCTTCCCTCAAACTCTACCTACCACGGTTTTCAGGGGGGAAAAAAAAAGGAGGGATTAGCAGCATTATTGTGATTTGATCTGGCAAAATCTGTCCGCTTGTTTACAACCTGAACTCTCTTTACTAAATGATAACCAATAGAACCAGCTGCTGGAGCTACAAACAAAAACACAGAGTTAAGTTTTCCTTTAAATCCATTCAGAGCAACTGCAGAATGTTATCATCCTATACATATAGTTACATGAAAGGATCAAGTGTCCTCTTGAATTAAAAAATAGCTGTTTCTTCATGTGGCATTAAAGGCATAGTTCACCCCAAAACCAAAATTAGTTTTTTTTTTTTTCCTCTTACCTGAACATTTACCAGAAATCATGACCTGGTCACTCAAGATAATGCAGACCTTGTTCTGAGTAGTTTCATGTATGAACTATTTCTTTCTACCAAAATACACCGTGTCACCGCAGGGAAGGAAACGTGCATCTACTTGTGGACAAGAGGCTCGTGACGGGGCAGGATGTAAACATTAATGGCATCCTCCTTGGCTGAGCTGGCAAGCTTGCTTGCTTCTCATCCATGAATAGATGAAGGCTTCCTTGTGTGTGGGGATTTGGAAAGAAAGTAGGTCCTGCATGTAACTGCTCACATCAAGGTCTGTGGACTATGTTGAGTAACCAGGTCCTGATTTCTAGAAAAGAGACATTGCTGCTGAGTATTTCCTTTTTTCAAAAGTGATCAAATTTGATTTGGGGTTAACTATTCCTTGAACTGTACTTCCTGGCCATGATCCAACTCCAGATATTGTCTTTAGTTTATTTTTTAGAAAAAAAAAAGAGTTCTCAAAAGCATGTATTGTTCATAAATAGAACAATTTATTATTATTATTACTACTATTATTATTTACTCAATCAGGTCTAGAGATTGCTACTTGTTTGGGTTGTTATGGAATGAGCTTTGATCTGAGACCTGTGTTCTCATGGTAGGTGAATGAACTGACTTCTATAGCCTTGCCATAGGAGCCACTGCTAACAGACAATATTTGGACATTGAGGCCAGGTTATATGAAAGCCTGAAAGCAGAACTGAGCATCTTGTCCCTGAGAAAGCAGGAGAAAATCAGCTCAGTGGCAGGATATTTCCTCCACCCACAGAAAATGTCAAAAGTCAAATTTGAGCTCTGATAACTCCATGAGCTCAGGGACAGTCAGCTAATAACAAATTGTGAGCCATTTAGAAAAATCTGCAACACACCAACAGCTGCGATGGCAGGAGCCTTGTTGAAGATGTATTTGGTGCACACATCTTTGATGGTCTTAGCATCGATAGCCTGTTGAGGGGAAGGAGAAAAAAAACAAAAACATTATGACATCTTTCATACCTTCATATCCCGATTTCCTTTCCGCCATAAAAACCTATTAAGTTCATCAACTGGAACAAAGGCATCGTACAAGTGCATATTTCCTACTTTTATGATACATTTCTCACTGAAACGGGATCTTATTAAGTTAAGTGATGATCATTCCTATTAATCAGTTGATTTTATTAGTAAGGGTTCATCTGTTCATTACAGATGGAGCAAGAAAGTCATCAATAAAGATTTAGCACCTTCTAGAAAGAATAGTTCTATATCATGGGTTTCTAAAAGGCCTGAAATATTTTGGCAAAATTGCAAGCCTCCACATTAGCCTCCCTCACCTGTCTGGAGCTCTCTCTATCTGAGGAACAATACTTAACAAGATCAGAAGTTAACCATCAGGGAAGTGACAGAGCATTCTGCAGCTCTTAGAATTCTGCTCAAAAGCCTTTAATTTAGAAAAGTGGGGGTCATCTGACTATATCCACTCACATCAATTCTGGCCTCCAGCTCATGCAGGGGGATCCTGCGACCATAGCACAACATCTGCCTGCCGATGTCCTCGCAGATCGGGGTGGATCCTGGGGACAGCAGATAATCGAGTCAGTAAAAAGCGCCACATTGTGCTTCCGAGTCCATCGATTAGGCCTGTCGTGACGCTCGCTTACCGTCCAGATGCAGGAGCATGTTTGTCTTGAGCAGGTTTTTGGCCCGTGCCACCTCGCTGTCCGTCACACTCGTGCAAAGAGACATCCTTGACAGGGGATGAAATGAGACTCATCAATCCACCAGATCTTTGATTCTATATTTGGACCAATGAGCAGACTGCAACAAATTTGCCATTTCTACAGTATGTCTGTAAGTGTGTGTGTGCTCACCATTCCATCTGAGTGAAGTGCATCATGTCGTTGATGGTGCCGGGCTCACACACCATGTACAGCCCCCACAGGCCAGTGTCTGTGTAGCAGGTGTTGAAGGACTGGAAGCTGTGGCAAAGGTTTCCCTGACAAGCCATCTGAGCCAGTTTGCTGGACAGATTCTGATGACGTACAAGATGGGAGACGTGAGGTGCCTTTCATTGCCATGTACAAACTACTGTGTTGCGTCTGTTGACAAATACACTTTTAAAGTATCCAGTTTGTTTATTTTAATGGCATGTGGCAAATTCAACAAGAAGTAGTGAACCAAAGAGCAAATGGGTCTAAATGAATTTGTATTCACAAAAAACAAAAGTTTTTATACTGAGATAAAAAAAAATGTGTCCTGTGTAATAAGTGTGTGAGTATGAGGGGGGGGAGCTGGGAGTTGGAGGTTTCAGCAGTACTCACCACACCTCCACCAAACGAACGATCCCAGTTTCCAATCAGCGTGTTTGCCACCATGAGGGGGATGGTGTCGGGGTGTGACCACCCCACTGCTTCCACTGCGATGGCGATGTGAGCCAGGGGCATCTTGTCGTCACGCACACGGATCTGAAGCGACAGCATGACACATTCACTGGTATGATTTCTCCTCTGTCAGCCAGTCAAGACTGTGCTACTTGAAAATAACCAGAATGAATGAATGAATTTATATTATAGGCAACTGGACAAATAAAAGAATGATTCTGATCATCTGAGTACTGGATCCTAGCTACAGTGGCACTCTAGCTACAAAGCGAGCTCGTACAAAAAGATAAAAATACTAAGCTTGTGACACAAACCCCATTCCGACGTCACACACACACATACACAGGCATGGTTGAAAAACGGTGTGGCTTCCCCTGATCCTCATTCCCCTCCTGACTGCTTAGCTGCGTCTCCCTTATCTAACCTATGTCTGATTACCTCCTATGCCCACAGGTGTGCAGGTAACCTATAGCAACCATAGCGCCTCACCAACCACACACCTACATTCATACACACAAACATACACAAATCTAAATTGGCTACAACAACAACAGTGTGGATTATCCTGCAACCTTACCTCACTTCCTGTGAAGTGACATGGAGGAAGTGCTGGGGCTTCACCTTTATATCTGCCAAGAAGCTTTCCAAAATGATACTTGGCCAAATCAATGAGCTCATCGTGTGCAACTCCTGATCAAAAACACACAACAGAATGTCCGGCAGGTCAGAACATCCTCACATTTCATGTGTACAAATTCATGACTTTGGGTTCACGCAGGCTCAACAATAATATCAAATGACTTTATTTTAAAAACAGTGGAGGTAAAGAGCTCTGACCTCCAGCAGCTGCCAGAACTATTCTGGGGCCTTTGTAGTGAGTAGTGATGTACTCCACCAGGTCTCCTCTGTTGATCGTCCTGCAATCAAATACAAGTGACTTATGGCACAAGAAACAGGTGTACAAGACAGCAGGTTTGACTAAAACAGAAGCATGTGAGAGCACTACATCAACCACATCATGATCAGATATTTTCATAGAGCAGAGCATTTAAAACGAACGTTTGGTCTTACTTAATATTCTCGGTGGGGCCCAAGATGGTCCTGCCCAGAGCTGTAGACCGGTACGCGGTAGCATGCAGATAATCGAAGACCACTTCCTGCAGATTGGTCTCAACTTCCTGCATCTCTCTGAGGATCACCCCTCGCTCTCTCTCAATCTCTGCCTCGCCCAGTGTGCTGTTCTGGATGATGTCAGCCAGGATCTCCACAGCTGCATAGGATTTTATTTGCATAAATGGAACTATGAGACAAGTCTGAATTTGGTGTACTAAGCTGTTTCTTAAAATGTTATCAACTTAAAATGTTGGACTTCTTGAAAACATTTAAACAAGTGTTTTTATTTAGGAAAAAAACCTCACTTTACTCCATCCAAATAAATTGACTCCAGATAAAATAACTGAAGACATTTTTATTAATTCACCAGGACTTGCAGATAAGCTCACTGTTACACACATTGCCTATTCCCTGCTGTACTATACCTCGCGGAAGATCTTTAGAGAAAGCTTTGGCATAGTACACAGTTTGCTCTCGGGACGTGTAGGCGTTCAGGTGTGCCCCCATGTTCTCGATCTCCAACTCCAGATCCAGCTGGGAGCGCTTCCTGGTGCCCTGTCACACACATACGCGCAAGTGAACGAACCTCAACATTATGTTTTACATCATACTATTTCTTTTGATCGCATATAACATTCATGCAATTATTTTGCATTACATCACTCTGGAGAATAAACGGTCTTTGTAAAGATAAGACGCATTAGAAGACAAACCAGTAAATCCACTTTTTTGGAATAAAATCTTTGTCACACTGTTACCATCTCACCTTAAATGCCATATGTTCCAGGAAATGTGCTGTGCCATTATTTCTCTCGTTTTCGTAGCGACTGCCGGCATCTATCCAGAGGCCCACCTGGAAGAAGTCAGAAATGAATATTCACACTCTCCGCTCAAACTGTGCTAACACTCTATAGAACATCAAATATCCAAGGTGAGGCTTTCTTCTCTACCGACTGAGCTAAAGTCACTGGATTAAACCCTTGACATGTACTTTCTCAATTTGAGTGGCATCTCACGGCACACACTCACCTCATTATTATGTTACTGTTGTTACATCACGACCATAACATTAACCCTCTGTCCTTTTCATTTCCTTCACCACATGGCATTCTCCTTACTCTGCTCAGCTACCTGACCAGATCACTAAACATGTAAAAACACACACACCTCACTGCATGACTGCATGGGATTATAAGGAAGGTTTTGTCTTTCATTTTTCTATTACAGGTCTGGATAGAGAGGGTCATCGTGTTTCTCTGTAAAATACCGTCAAAGATACAAGACCCAAATACTAAGCAGTGTGACAACAACGACGAGATGCCATTTTATTCTTCTATTCTGAGTTATTATTGTAAATACGTCAAAGGAGATGGAGTAAATAAAAAGGAAGTGTCTGTATGCTGCGCGTTTAGTTTAGGTAATTGTAAACTTACTGTGCAGGTGGTAAGTCCAGAGTCCTCAGAAGCCACCCGAAGCCCATTTTCTAAAGCGGTCACTTTGGTTTCAGGAACATTTAAAGCCACCTGCTGAGCAGCCTGCGTAGCCAAGAGTCTGTGCGGGCCTGCTGCGAGCTGCAGGTGGACCACAGACAGGAATTAGCCATGATGATGCTACAAACTCAGGACAGCGAGGCGAGAGCTGTTACGAGTCACCACACAGGATGAATGTAACTATGTCATCGACTGTTTTACTTTATTACACGGGCGAAACTTTCAAACACTGCTTCAGGAATACATTTTGGAACAGCCAAGCACGTCGCACCTATCAGCTAGTTACCAAACAGTGAGCATGACACGCCACACGGATAGGTTTTCCGCAGTTGGACTGTACACTGATAATTGTCAAGGAACAGTTAAGGAAGAGTTATATCAAAACATTAATGTAAACATATTTTTCTTACCCTGCTTAAAGAATTTGTCTTCAATAAATGTCTTTGTAGCAGATATCGCCCAGCAAATGTGAGACGCTGTAAGGACGCCGCCATGATGTTTATATGTCATACAGCGCATGTGCAATTTTCACTGACGCAATCAGTATGCAACATCCGCCGGGGATGGCGACAGGATTTTATTAAATAAAAACGAAACCATACTAAAACTTTTCAAGACTATTAATACGCTCCTACCAAAGCCAATATAAACAGAACGCATAACGGCAAACCTGAAATAAAAGTGGAAGAAAAAGATCTAAGGTGGATGGATGGCTGGATACTTGCTGTTATTCATTACACTTTGCTTATTTTCCATTCTCACAGCTGTACAAGATGTTTGCATTAACTTTCAATATTGTATTGAAAGTCAAATATTAACTCGTCCTCTTCCATCCTCTTAAATATTTAATTTATTAGTTAAATACATCAATGTTGTATTGAAAGATAGTGTTGTGATATTGTCAAATTATTTTGTAGTCCACAGCAATGAAAAGCATTTTGCTTGATTTCTAAATTACTTTACTCAACATTCAAATTTGAAAAGCAAGCGGGCAATAAAATGTTCTGCATTGCTACATGAGTAAATGACTAGTGAGCCTACTTAGTAGAACTTGTCAAGACTTTTATTTAAACCTATATTCATTATATTGATTATACTTTGTTGGGGTTTGGTTTTGCTCAGTATTATATGAGGAAAACTGTTATTGAATTTCCCATTTTTCCCCTTACGTGGTCACGTTTATTTTGAAAAGGTTTCACACTTGGAGGGCGGAAGTCTGGCTTTAGCTTAGCGCGAATTTTCTTCCATAGGTCTCAAGCAAGTTGTGCCTATTGACACTCTCATTACGATAGTTCATAGTAAGCTTCGTAGCCAAGTAAAGCTAAAATAATATTCCATGCAGGACAGAATATTGGCATCTGTGTCCTATATCTGAAGGTAAGTCATTTCAGTTTTAACACAGGATTGTTTGTTTCACTGCCAGGTTTAATATCAAGTTCTGTCATACAGTTAGCTGCTAATGGTGTAGAGTTAGCTATTGTCGCTAATGACCGGCCAACTTTAGCTGATACATTAAAACACCAGTCAACAGCCATTATCTTTGGTGTGATTTCCAGACAAGAAATGGCGGATGGTGGAGCTCTAATGGACGGAGACCTGGAAGATGGAGAAATCTCCAGCTCAGATACTGAGATGGGAACCGCAGCAGCAGCACACACTCAATCACAGGCTCTTCCAGCTTTTAGCGACCAGTCCTTCCACAACAGAGCCGCTGCCCAGACCTCTGCTACCGCCTACCGCAGCGCTGCCAGGACGGTGGACTCCAGCGACAGTGAGTCGTCTGACGAGGAGGCGGCTGTTTGGCGGCGGAAGCGCCAGAAAGTGTCTAACGCTCCCCAGCCGCCGGCCTGCAACACCCGGCTAGGGCCGACTCCCACACCCGCTTTCAGCGCACCGGGAGGCCGCAAAGTGAACAATATCTGGGGCTCTGTTGTCCAGGAGCAGTGCCAGGATGCCGTAGCTGCAGAGCTGGGCGTATTTGGTATGGAGGGTGAAGTTAGCATGTCCAGTAGAAATGTGGAGACTTATAACTATGTACTGGCTCGTAAGATAATGGAGAAGGAGAGAGAGATGGAGAACCAGAAGGATAAAGGCGAAGTGAGCATGCTGGATGCCGAGCTGGAGGAATACATGAAGGAGAGAGACAGTGAGGAGAGGGCAGGGGGTGATGCAAAGAGGAAGAGGTCAGTGAGAGAGAGACTTGGCCCCAGAGCGGAGATGGATATCAAGGGCCGGTATGAGATCACAGAGGACGATCCTGAGGATAAGGTGGCAGACGAGATAGCACACAGGCTGCAAGAGCCTAAAAAAGACCTGATAGTGCGCATTGTTGAAGTCATTGGGAAGAAAAAAGCCATAGAATTACTCGGAGAGACTGTTACACTAGAGGAGACTGGCGGCGTGTACACAATAGACGGCAGCAGGCGACGAACACCTGGCGGTGTGTATATCAACCTGCTGAAGAACACACCCAGCATCACCAAGGCTCAGGTCAGGAAAATATTCTCAGAGGAACAACAGAAGGAGTACAAGATCAAGAAGACTGCCCAGAAGAGGAGGCGGCACTTGTTGGCCAAGAGGATGAAGCAGGCCATTGGCACGCTGAACCTGCAGGAGCACGATGATGTCTCCAGAGAGACTTTTGCCAGTGATACCAATGAGGCCTTGGAGTCACTGGAGGAGGCTGCAGAAGAAGAAGAAGAGGAGACTCAGGAGGAAGCTGCTGTGGGCATTGAGGAGACAGCAGTGGTATACAACTCTGCAGACCTCGAGGTCTTCTGAGGGCTGTTGAACTCCGGGAGGTTTGACCTGGACAGGACATTTTGTATTGAAATTAAAACAAAAGGCTTAAGACACTGTATAAATACTGTCTCTACTGAGTACAGGATCACGCCCAAGTGTGCTTTTTGAATTTGTGTTTTGTTTTTTGTTTTTTACCTTAAAGGTTAAAAAGGAGAACTTATGTTAACTAATATGCTGTTTTTGTTGTAGACTTCAATCATAATGATCAAAAAACTTAAGCAAGTTGTTGCAACTTATTGGAGTAACAGTGAAACACTCTTGTTGATTTTAAAATACAGTAACTTTGTTTTCTTATAATTTTCATTATAAGATAATGAGGTCTTGATTTATTAATTTAATTTGTGTGACTGTATCTGCAATATAAATAAAGTTGAAATTACATGCAATAAAATAACTTACTGTAAACTTGCAGTAGTTGGTGTGCATTGAATTTGAATTGTTGAGTTGCTGCTCACTACAAGAAAACTAAAAGACTTTTTTTTGTATCAAACAGCTGGTCAGGAATCTGTTTATTTGTATAGCGACGAGTCTAACACGGTCTGGATGCTGTGTAAAACATTAATATAATTTGTAAACAAACCACAGCTAGCACAGTTTTACAAAGTGTTCCTGAGCCCATGTAGTAAGATCCTTTAGGACAGCCCTTATTGTCATCTCAGTTAAGAAAAAGCATAAAAATGAGATTTTGAGTGCCGCTCTAATGTGGTGCAGCAAGTTAAAAACACATTCTCCGCACATTCATCAATGCATGTTCACATTTTAATAAATAGTGAGTTCAAAACAAAGGTATTGCACATGAATAACAGTAGTAGAAAGGAAACATTCATTTTTATTTAAGTCTGTTCATGATGCGTATAGCTGTTAAGGAAAAACAACTGGTTGAATCTATGAGTCTGTTTTGGGTGATCTGTGTCGGTTCGCAGAGGGCCGCAAGTCAAACAAGTGGTTTACTTGGTGGGTACAGTCCAGGGAGGGGAGAGGGAATTCACTGATTCTCTGAGCTTTATACAGTCATGTGTTTGACAAGGTGGTGAACCTCAGGCCATCTTTACTTGTGAACCGCTGCACCAGAAAAACAGAAAAGACAAATACTTAGTACCGGTAGTTTGGACAGTTTTAGTAGTGTTTGTCCACTAGATGGCGAACACAAACAGTATCCAAAATGTACTTAAATATGAAGAAGAAAATCCTCTGACCCAGGATTTAAACCAAATAGGGACCATAAACAACAAACTTACTTAAGAAATACAGAAATAGAACTGAGAAAGATGCAGATCTTAAAATAGATAATAATATAGTCTTGGTGCCAGCAAACAGAGTACTGGGAATGCAAAAAGTATCAGATTACAATGTCCTGGGTATTTTGCATTACCCACATAAAGAAATACTCCCCATGAAGACCTTAAGAGTAACTGGGTCATGGACTCAGTCGCAGTTCATTTTATTTATGGGTGGGGTGAAAAGAGAAATGGGCACATGAAACCAAGACTTGCGTTTAGAGAGACACTACTTGAGGTCATTGCATATGTTTTGTGTAAATAATTGTGTCAATCAACACAGAAATTGTTTTTTTTTTAAAGGCAAACTGGTGGTGACAAAGTCTGTCATGCAATCAAACTACAGTATAAGAATACACATACAGTATATTAATACATAGTTAGGCGGAGACATCCACATCTGCAGCTCAGTCTCTGCACCAATCAGATGTATCAGTTCATAATAGAGTTCAGACACGCTAATGAGCTGTAATAAACCTTCACTGTTCTGTTCAGGAAAGCTGCTTTGCTAGAGGACATGAGATGAATGTCAGTTTTGTTTCTTGTCTCCATCCTTCTAATGTATTTATTTGTATGAACCATATACAGCCAGTAGGTGGCAGCAAGGCTCTGATTATTATCATTATTATTATTATGAACTTTACACTTACTTTATAAAGCAAGCAAGTTCCATACGAGTGTTTTGTCCTTGAGAACATCTGAAATGCGTTCAGAGTTAGCAAGGCCTGAAGTCTGAAAACCTGCATTCTGTTTGAAAAAATATATATTCATATTAGTTTCACCACAAAACTGAAAAAAAAAAAAACCCTTAAGCTTACAGACCTAATATATGAGTTAAACTGGTACCGATTTCCTAAACAATTCTAGATTTCCAGAGGAATTTCACTGTAAGAACTGCTTCATTAAAATTGAAATTAAACTCCATCAAATATTTATTTATTAACATTAACTAACATTCCTTACGCGTGTTCATTTGTATTTGTGTGAGCACTGGCCAAAAGACTCTGCAGTAGGGTCTGCAGTAGTTTAAGCATTTAACTGGAACTTATTAAACACTGTCACCTGTAATTAGTGGGAAACTGTATGGGTTTTACTCCAAACGTAATAGGAAAATATTAGGAACTTACAGACCTGTAAAATATAGTTTTCTAACTGATAAAAAGCAGGTAATATTCAAAGCTGCAGCAACATTTTTTTCCTACTTAGATGCAAGGAATTGCCTTATATGCTAAAGTGTTAGTCAATAGCTGCCAGTTTACACATCCAGAAGACAGAGCGAAACATTCGTTTGGAGTTTCTGGTGATCTGATTCTCCATTTAGCTTTGTCTTGATGTCAACCAACTGTGGAGAAAACTGTCTGGGATTTAGGCTGCTAAATGTTTGATGCTGCTAAATGTTTTTCACCAGCTAGTTGCTAACTTTGTTCCCCCCCCACTTTTTCTTTTGTGCTGGACATCTGGGATACATTGGGTTTATCTCAGTTTTCTTTTCTTAAAGCAGCTGCCTCTGAAAGCAGGTTTGATGAATGCAAAGGAAACAGGCCAATATGAATCAAAAGAATGAGCTAAAACAGGCTGAAATGGTTCACAGACTTTAGGGGAACTAAGGTCAGGTGTTTCTCTACTGTTATCTAGTATTTCATCACTATGAGGTATGTCTTTCACATTACACATGCTTATTTGATCCTTTGTCAACATATAAAATATGGATTAGTGCAACTTTTATGTCCCGTGTACATCAGGATCAATCTACAGGCATAATTTGCCATCCAATATTTGCCTCATAAATCAGAGTTTTTACTTGAGCTACAGACCTCAGTAAACAGATGCCCCCTGCTAAAGCAGCTGCATCAGAATCAAAGTATACAGTCGCCCCACACACCTCCCAGGGAGAATGAAAGCCTTAATGGTGGCAGTGCATTTGTCAGCTGAAGCGCCTTGGAAATGATCATTATCTCTGTTCATGGCTGCCACATGAAAGGCCCAGCATTGTGGCAGAAACACGTTTGATAATCCGCCACTTATGGCTGTTTTCATATTTGCTGCTGGATATGCCTTCTCTGATAGGCCGTCAGTGTGTACATCATGACTCCACGTGGCAATTAGGCAAGCTGATTAAGGTTTGCGAGAGGTGCGGAGATCAGTTTGTTGCTACTGAAGAAGGAGGGAGTTCACTGCTCATATAATGACCAACAGATGTGTATTGTTTGCATTAACGGTAAAGGCGATCAAAGTGGGATTATCAAAGAAATGTGCGAGCTGTAGGAGGTGGCTGATGTTCTGCCTTGTCTTATTCATCTGAAATTGTTGCACGCAGTCTCTGGTCTCAGGACCTCTGTATCTGTCACCTGGCAACCAACTTGTTGCCTGGATACAACACGCTGTTTCTTATTTCGACGGGATCAAACGGGACCAGAGTTGAAAGACTTGTATCTTTGGACAAATGGGGGGAGGGGGGCACTGCTGCTGCATGATGTTAGCTTTCAGAGAGGCTGTCAACAAAAATCTCTCAAGCAAATAAAATGGATGTGTGTGTGTGTTTTGCGCAGAGGATTGGCATTATTTTGACAGACACCACATCTCTTTCAGCATATGCTCTTTGAGATGTGTCCACATCATTGAGCGGTGCCATGGATGAATGGCTCGCCGCCTGCTATGTCAGAAATCAGGAAATCAGAGGAAGCCGCTCAAAGAATTGTTTCTCTCATAATGATCACACAAGCAGAAGTAAAATGCAATCCAAGTTTATCGAGGCACCCCCGCTGACCCATCTGAGCTAATCTTAGAGGTGCTGACAGTGAGAATGCAACCACCACAATTAGGCAATGGCAGGGAGAGGTTGTAATTTTCAATGTGTCTTTCTCTCACAGGAACGTGTTCCCTGAGCTTCAACGAATGGAAGGAAGAACAGCAGGAAAGGTGAGTTGGATAACATCATGAGAGGCCTACTGAGAACAGGCAGTGACTCATCACTTTCACCGAAACAAAGGTGACCCAGATGGGAGGAGATAAGAGATGATGGATGACGCTCATAATGCGCATCAGCTACGAAGATGATGTCACTTTAGTCCAAAGGCTGTCCCACGCTTCCCTGAGTGTTACTGGACAATATTCTGCACACAACTAAACTTCCTGTCAAAGTTTTCCTTAAGTTACAATGTTAGCTCAAGTGCTTGTTGGAAATGGTCGACTGTATAACCTTATTGGACGTGTTGTTAGTTCTTGTACGTGCAGGACAAATCCAAAGCTCTTTTAAAAAATGTCTATTTTGCATTGTAGTAATGCAGCAGCCCGAGTGCAATGACAATCCAATCAAACGAAGCATGACACGACATCATGGCCCGATAAGAAATCCACACATTCCGATCAAATTAAGAGCCATCCTTTCAACCCGAGCATGAAATTGATCATAGTGGCCAGAAATAAAAGAAAGGGGGGGAACAATAATGCAAAATTTATAGCTTCCTTTCTGAAAATAACAGAACCTATTACATGAGCTGAAATATCAATAAATCTTTCAACAAAACAATATGCAGTGTCCATCTTTCTTCTTCAAACATGATCACAAAAGTGATTCAGAAATAATTTGGATAGTGACAGAATTGTGTGGCACTCACAAAAGCAACAACAACAGCAACAAAAAAAAACCTAAAACAATATACAAGTGCAGGTAATAAAAGTACTTTATTGTACTTTTCTTGTACTGTACATGATCCCTCTGTGGCGAGGCAAAGATTGTTCTGATTGTAGTTGCCTATCTGGTGAATTAAAGATAATTCTGTAGTGTCTCTGCAAAAGATCTAAAATCTAAATATGAACATAACAAATGAAGAGTTTGATGTATTTTTAGTTTGGCAGTTATGATAATGAGTGAATGCTTCTTCTTCTTAGCTGCAAGCTTAACATGCATTCACACCAGTACTCAGCAAAATGACTTAAAGGTAAGAAGCCCTTACCTGTATTGTTATTGAGCAAAGTATCATCTCGCAGAAGGAAGAGTGCATCTACTCATGCTACTCAGCCAAACTAACTAAGCGAGCTAACACTACAGCTCAGCTGAGCAGGATGCCATTAATGTTTACATCCAGTCCTGCCATGAGCACCGACGTCTTGTCTGGGAGTGGATGTTTCCTTCTGTACGATGATAAGGTGGTGCGTTTAGCAAGAGGGACAGCAGCTTAACTTCATTAATTATTTTAATCTCTTGACACGCTGATAGGAATAGTCAGGATCTAGTATTCATTAATGTTGTGTGCTGCTCTACACATCCGAACGGACTACGAGAAAGAGTGATTAAAACTGCTGAATTTACATTTACATTGGATGTGGTATATTTTATATTTTATTAATATTTTTTTTCATATCAAAGAAAACATCCCACAAAAGGAAAAGTATATAATAAAATATGATTGGATAACTACAAGAGACTATCTGTGAAAAATTTCTCTGTATGAAAACAAATGTTCTTTCAATAAGAGAAGAAGAACAAGACTGCACTGTAGTATTCTAAAATGGGATTATGCGTCTTTTTGAAATAAAACCCTAACTCTTTCATTATCATCATCATCATCATTATTATAATTATTATTATTATAACAGCAATAATAAAACTAATAATTTGTTTTTCTGAAATGCACAAATTATCCACAGCAGTGTCAGATCAGCTGACAGAATAGGTGGCCATGAGAAGTCACTACCCCTCGGCAGCACTGTGATTCCAGAAGGATTCGCAACAAAAACAGTTCTGCAGTGGGCCTTGATTTTTTACTGTTAGCTTCAGTCAGAGATGGTTCAGAGAGAGAAGCTTTGCTTGTGATCTATGTAAAGAAATGATGCCGGTTGCTTAGGTTACAATATACAATTATTCAAAATAAAAAAATCTTGAAATTAGCAATGTTTGCCAGTAGAATTACTCCCCCCAACAAAAAACAAACAAAAAAACAAAACATGTTTATGTCAAAAGTTCATTTTCAAAAAACACTGGGAATCTGGGGCAAACTAAGCTTCCTCTTAATAGCACCGCCTATGACTATATCATCCATCCATTCATCCATCCATTCATCCATCCAACCGTCCAATATCTATACTGCTTATCTGTGCAGGGTTGTGGGGGGGGGGGGGTGGAGCCTATTCCTGCTGACAGTGGTCGAGACACTGGGTGCACCCTGGACTGGTTGCCATTCAATCACAGGGCCTGACTTTATCATAACAAATAATTTTGCACTGTCTAGCTCATGTGCCTAATATTAATTCTTAGTAACTGTCGTAAGCCAAGATAGCAATTAAATTACTATTATCCTTTTCATGCTGTCCAAGAAAGCATTCTTGGTTTCAGACACACCATTTCACAAATTTTAGATCAGCGCTAAAACGCGCCAACCTGAAAAACTTTTGGAATCAACAAATTCACCACCTAAACTGCCACATAAACTTAGAACAAACGATCACTGTGATGGATTACGTATCAGAAGCACATTTCAAGTCTCAGCAAGATGATTTTCACCTAAGAATTGAGAGGCAGGGTACACCTTGGACAAGTCGCCACTTAATCACAGGGCTGACATATAGGGACAAACAGCCATTCACACTCACAATCACTTCTATGGACAATTTAGAATAGAAGACGCCAGGGTATCCCAAGGGATTTTCTGAAAAAAGAACTACATTGATCTGATTTGTAATGAAATGGATTAAAAAACAGTAGGCTAAGATAATGTAAAAACAATTAATCTAGAAAATGTGTGGCCAATCTATTTTCCAATTTTCTATGTGATAAGAGTACCCACAGTATCTCACAGTATCTACATGTTGTGCTTAGATGTGTTGAAATCATATCAACGTATTGTTGTGAGGTCTCCCCCCCCTCCAGTCCACTGACATCTCTCTTTATAGGTCGCTCTCTGCTAAATGATTTGGCTTGGACCAAGCTGCGGTGTCCTGGAACTGGATGGCAATCTCATTAATCTGTCGGGTGACTTCGCCACCCCTGTCATTCCTCTCTGGCCCTCAGATAATGGGCTTCTATTATGCCCACCAGTGTGTAATCGTTCAGACTCACAGACCACTAGGATTACTTTGTTCCCATCATGGCCCTGTAATGCTTTATGCACTGCACATGTCGCACATCTGTCACTCACATCACTGAGAATATAAGTTGCTGCTAACACATACTGTGAGAAGGCATGGAGAAGAAAAGTTCTGGACTGTTTCATGGGTGATAAAGTGAAACGGAAACCACATCTTAGTCTGAATTTCAGGACAATTGGAGCCTAAAGAAATAGGCTGACAGAAATAGCCTGGTTTAGCACAAAGAGTGCCTAGCTGTATCAACAATAATAATAAAAAACTCCCCAGCCATAAGCCAGCTCAACAAGCTGTCTTATTTTCATGATATACAATATTACCATCAATGTTTACAAATCTGAAATTATAATTTCTTGAAGCAGCAGTAGCTACTAGTTATTTAGATTTTTGGGCATCTTGCGGGTAGCAGAACAAACTTTACACACTCTTACATTCAGCAGACAAAGCACAACATAAGCAATTATTTGGAGTAATACAGTGTTCTTTTAGCTCCGTTTTGGTCCCCATCAACTCCTGGGAGTAATATCTGACTTTGTAGTGGCTAAATGCTGTTCACCAGCCAGTTGTTAACCATGTGAGAACTTCCCAAAAGTGAAACCACCTCCTCCTCCATTTTAGCAGACTGGACATGTGGACAGGACATGACAGAGATGAGCACACTGGAGAGAATTTTGTGTTGACAGCTGCAGGGGTCCTCTTTGTTGTTTTATGTTCTAAATCATCATATATGGCATCAAACTGTTTACAGATTTTATTTTGCTGAATGTGAGGATATTTTGAAAGCGAACCGATTGCACCTTAGCTGTATCCTCTTTACATTTTTTTTACTATTAAGTACACAGTGACAGTAAGGATCTGACAATCAGACCAGATGTCCGCATGCCAGCTCAATTGAATTTTCATTTTTTCCTGTTTCTGTTAAGAGTGAAAAAAATGAAGATAGAGGATGATGTCAAAGTTCTACAATACACTGGTCTGTACTTACTGTCTATTACTGTCAGTGTGCTGAAAAGTTTTGTTTCCCACAGTAGACAGCGGCAAGTTGCAATCAGTAACCAAGTCAGACGATATTGCATTGGTGATGGCTTTCTGCTGTGGATGAGTCATGCTGGCTGCCCCACATGAATGTCTATGAACTCTGAGAAAGAAGGCTGTTGTGGTTCATTTGTGATGCTTTTGTACATCTGGTGATTTTCAAATCTTTAAGAGGTAAGCCCATTTAACACATGTCAAAAAAAAATGCCATCTCAGTACATTTACTAGCCTAGTTAAGTACAATATTCAGGTTGTTGTTTTTTGCTTTAATCTTTTCATGACACTTTATACCACTAAATCTCAGGGGGAAATATTGTATTTTCTACTTCACTACATTTATCTGACACTTTTAGTTACTAGTAATTTTTAATTAATATTTAAATTAATTTAAAATTATAAATTAATATTTTATTATTAATATTTTTTCCATTTAGCTATCTTCAGTCCAGGATTGTAAATATAATAGTGTTTTTACAGGATGGTATTTAAAGGCTACTTTTACTGAGGGATCATGGTACTTCCTCTACCATTGTTTACAGCGATTAATTGCAGAGGAATTATATTATTAGTTTATTCTAAACTTTAATTAACAGCAACAACACTCATGAGCAATACTCTGTCATTGTCTGTGGTTACATTAAACTAAATGAAAAAAGGTTAAAATAATGTTTTTTAGGAGCAGCAGTAACATTAGCAGTAACATTTTTGATAATTTATTGATTTTATTGTTATGTGGTAGAACCCAATATGCAGACTTCAACAAGAGAGATGAAGAGATGAATAAATAACAGAATAAAACTTACTCAAAAGGAAACAGATGCAAACAAAAGGCGGCTGGCGGTCCAGGTAACAACAGTCCAAACAGCAAAATTATCCAAAACGGCAAGGAACACAAAGGCCACAGATGGGAGCAAACCGAGCACTGGAAACACAGACAAAGTCAGACAAACTGACAGAACACACAAGTAGAGTGCAGGTATACATAGACAACAGGGACCAGACACAGATGAAGACAATCAGGGCGGGGCAAACAATCTAAAAGGAGGGAAAACAGAGAAAGGTGGGAAATTAAAGTTAAACAGGACACAAGAGGAGAAAGTCTACAAAATATAACAGGAAACAAACTAAACATAAAATTCAAATTCTGACATTTTACAAGACAAGGCTATGACTGAAATTACCTTGAAAATGGTAATGTAACGTAATGTCACTTCTTCACGGTTCTCTCCTGCAACTTTATTGGATTCTGTCGTGGATCTAGGGATTGTGACAAATTAAGTGTTGACTTGCTGCTGGTATTGAATAGTTTTAATTAGTTATTTACTTCAGGAAATGAACTAATTTGTGGCACAGTTTACAAATAATATACCTGTTAATCAAGTTTTTCACGATCCATGTGAAATCACAAGTCAGTGGAGTTAAAGTCCATGTCGACTTGCAAGTCTTATTTCATTTTATAAGTCGAATCTAAAGTCATCAAATTTGTGACTCAAGTCTGAATCCAGTCCATCTCATGTCACTTGAGTTTACTTTAGTAGTAAAATAACTACTCTGCTTTAATTCCAGTGAGGAAGAGGAGAGTGTAGAGTACATCGACATGTTCAACACGATTAAGGATTCATTTTTCACATGAATTGCTTCTAATCTGTGCGACTCCTCTGTTTAACATTAATTGGCTCATTAAATCACTGCCAGCAGACTGACACCAGTATGAGATTAATAAGCTCCATGTCTGTGGTGTGCACAAATCCTTACAGCTTCAGTGCAGCTGCAGCTTGGCTTTCGCGTGGGGTCGTGCAATAGATGAAGAACACACGTCTGAGTTAAACGAACTTTTAAGCACCACCACAGACTTTGATTAATCAGAAGTAGATGTGCTCAAAGTGTCAGAGAATATTGTTCTTTTCAACAAATGAATCCCTGGTCTGTATTAAAAATAGCCAGTAGAGCGAGCCCCATCAGTCTACAAGGAAGCCAGATTAGCTGCTATATTAGTCACTGGGTCTCCACTACAGATTCACAAGTACCTCTGATTGCTTTTGTTTCCTCCCCCTGAAAATTACCGAAAGCCCATAACAGTGAGTAGGAACACTGTATTACTTTACAGCACTGTACAGCATGAGCTAGGAGTGGAGAGAGAGAGCGCTGCTGCACTACAATAGTTAAACTGTCACTCCTTCTGTACAGGGCCTAAAGTATTAAAAACATAATCCTCATCTCTAAAAATTTGTCAAAATTGGGAGAACATTTTTAAATTACATTGTAAATACTGGTTTCATCATACTGTTAACTGTTTGTCAACTGAAACCCCCAATTCTCAGCCTGAGACTTGGGGAAATATGGGACATGTAAGAATTTCAGATCTTGCTTCACACTGCAAACCAAAAGTCAGGATATTTTGTCCTCTAATGGTTTATTTGTCCGGAGTCTTTCACCCGTGCTGCGGTCGTAATAGAGCGATGAGAGCGGTGAGAGTTAATCAAACAAGTCAAATTAAATCATGACAGGAGAGCTAAACACTAAGCTGAAACTCACTGTAAAGCTCTGTGAAACTGAGGGGAGCTGCACAAACAGCTGATGATTCTCTGTAGGTTCATCACTGTCATCTGACAGATAAAAATAGCAGTTAATAGAATAATAAAAGAAAATGCCACCTGTTACAATGCTAATTCTGTCTACCAGTACACTTAAGGCCATGTCTTATTTCTAAAACTGAGAACTGGAGAACAAATCTTTAGAAAGGACATCAACAACTAAAATTGCACTTAAATGATTTTCAGGTGCCCGTGGGAGACAAATGAGCAGGACTAGGTTGAAATCTTATATGGCTGGAGCGTGTAGGTCAAAGTTCTCCTGATGATGTGAGCAAACTTTATTTCCCCTTCCAGCAACTTACAGTTGCTCTTACAAAGCCAGAATCTGAGAAAAAAAAAATCCTGAAATAGCTCTGGTGAAACTTCTCAGCAAGACAATTCTTTTTGCACACTGAAGCTTGTAGTTCCTCATATCATCCTGTCCATTCGCTCCTCTCACACTCATAATATCCTGCTGTCATTGTCTAATGCTCTCAAATGAGATTTCAGCTGTTCTCATTGGCAGGTCAAACCAATCCAGGAGCATAATGACACACCTACATTGTTAGGTCATCTTGCTCCTGTCTTTTCAAACATGATTCTCTCTCTACCTTTAGTAGATTCGTGATATTATGCATGCCCTTTCAGTTCCCCATCACTGCTCAGTCTTTACAAATTCATTAGCCACCATCACCACCACTGTCTGGACCCCACTGTAGGATTTATCTTGCTGCTGCTCAGTGCAGATGTCCCTTGATCACAATATCTCCCTGTGTAGTCTAAGTAACAAAGTCTAAGAGTTTCTGTCAAGACTTAACTATCACATGATCTGCTGTAATAAACAATTATCTTTACTTTACTCACTTGTCTCTCCTCATTGAACTAATGGTGTCTTTCATTAGAGCCTCCCTGTCTGATAAATGTCCACATCTTTCAAACTTCAGTCTACCAGGAAGGAGCTCCTCACTTTATCTTTAAGGCTGAACTCATTGCCCAGAGCCCATGACCATAAGTGAGGGTTGGAGCGTAGATCAACTGGTAATTTGAAAGCTTTTCTGGTCATCTTCACTACAATGTTCCTGTACAGTGACACTGATGATGCACCATCTGCCGGTCCATTTTCCTTGAGACAACATCTTACCTCCAACCCTGAAGGAGCAATCCATTGTTTTTTGGCCATAGCACCGTGACTTGAAGGTGTGGACTGTTATACAGGCCCCTTTACAGTCAGCTGTGTCTTGGCTGAAGGTCTCAGGCCAACAGAGTGATGCCAGCAGATGAGGCCAATAGAAACATATCATGCAAAAAACAGAAATGCAATTTTTCCAATCTAGAGAAAAATGTGTTTGGGCCTAATGCAGGTACTTTATAAAAAGTCTCACACAATCTCATTATGAGTAATAAAATGATGTTATGTAAGTACAGTGGTGCTCCTTGAGGAACTGCTTCTTGGAAAAAACATCATCATTCCCTGTAAATACTTCATCTTCGTAACACACGGAAGGGAAGGTGCTTTTGTCCATCAGGGATAAACAGCTGGTGCCTGGACAGCCAGCATTGCTTGAATGTCAGTGGCCAAAGGAGAATGCATTGTGTTTGGTCAGAGATTGTTATTGCACCGTTAGGGTGGAATCACATTTGTACAACCATCACATAATTGCTAATTTGCTCATAACCAATCCGTTCACCGTGATTACATTTGCATACTTCCATAATACAGGCTGCTTTATAAAAAACAAAACTATTCACCATCCAATACACTGCTAGAATAATATTGAATAAAATGTGCATGCAATTTTAGGTTAGCATGAAACAATCATGTGGTTCATGTGCAAACAGTTTGTGAACAAGGTCAGTAGAAATTAACCTCTTCAGTGGCCATGTGGGCACTTCCCTCTTCCCTCAGTAGTTTGTGCTACACTCCACATATTAAAGCATTCCAAATACCTAACGATGTGCTTTATATCAACATATTCATAAATTTGCATCAAAACACGTCCTGAGGCAAGAGGGAACGTTGAAATGAGAAAGTGTGAGCGTCTGCTCTGTAGATCAAACAAGCAGGATATATACCATAACTGTTAAAAAACTATAAATAAATGAAAAATGCAGAGGGTTTTTTAATTCTAAAATCATAACAAAATGATTATAGGGATGAATGAAAAGCTATGAGCAACTAACATTTTGTATGTACACATTGTCATTCCATGCACATATTCATTTGTGTTTTAAATTCAAAGGTCAAGTAATTAGAAACACACAACCCCTCTACATCTTTCTGGACATGGGCAACTTTTTTCAGGTTAGATGCATAATCCTGAAGCCATTAAAATAATTACAAAATGTCCTCATATTCTGATTTTATTTGAAACAAAATGTGCGTGTGATGGAGGGATTGCCAGAATATTCTGGATTTCTGTCACCTGTGCTCAAGGCTTTAAGGTGAAGTGAAGCTGAAGACAGCTGTTAGGTAAGTGTAGTGCTGCTTAAAGCAAAATTGTGTGTGATTGTATGAGAGCTTTTAATCAGACAGTGGCACAAACACTTTCTATAAGGGTTCTCTTGTCCGATAATTGTGCTCTACTAAGCCGCAGTTTGACATTTAGGTAAAACCAAAAGAAGTCAACTGCAAGTCAGACTTGCATTTCAAGCGTGCTTACATGGTGAATTTAAGAATAATTTCATCGTTATGTGATTAAGAAGCTGCTGTCTGTTCAATCCTTGCAAGACTGTTATTAAGAGTTTGATATTTAATCTGACACACAAATGATTTCTTCAGGTTTAATGACATAAATTGAGTGCTTTCATTCTGGCTGATTTGTGGCTTAACTAACAGGTTCATTTGCAGCTGGTGTACTTTTGTTCATGCCAGTTGTGTGTCTCAAGGTACGACAACGCAGGGCAGTCCAGAGTAAAATATCGACACCAGTGGCAGGGTTGAATTGAACTTATTCCTTACTGGTTTAGAATTGATGGAGCCTACCGATTTTGGAGAACCGCACAGACAGAATAACAAATAGTGAACGGAGCCTCTGTAACGTCACCCATACGTTTCTGAAGAGATGTATCTGAAGCTCAATATGGGTGGCTCCATCTGTTTCTATCTTGGCTTTGTCTGACTCCCTGCTACCTGTGCCACTTTGAGGATGGGTTTATTTGTAGTTAACAAAAGTATCAATTTGTGCCAGGACACCTTACTGTATATTAGCTTCAAGCTAGCAAGCTACAGCACAACTCTGTTTGTCTCTGTGAGTTTGTGTTCAGTTTAGCCTCTGACTGGAGTCAGCTCTCTCACCAGAGACTCCTGTTCTTTCTGTTACCTTTCAGTGCCCTCTCTTTTTCCCATTTCCTCTCTAACATTTATAAAATAAAGTGCATTTCCCCTTTATATAGCATGGTAGTACATTGCAGTGGATTTTGGCAGCTCTACTGGCTAACAGGCAAGAATGAAGATGAATCTATTTTTAAATCGATCTTCCTCTGTGTTCCTCTTCACTCCAGGTGTTTATTCCTCTAGTAGCACTGCAGGGTATTGTCCGCAGCCCTGCTCTCCAGAGACTGCCAGCTCGCAGCAGCTGTCTACCACTGAAGAGGGTCACTCATTAATCCAAACATCTGTCCTTCCACTCAAGTCTGTTAGTATAATAAATTGCACAGCAAGCCACAGTATTTGTATGATATTTGCATAAAAAAAAATCTATCCAAAAGACACCGAAACATGACAGAGAGATCAAGTTTAGTGACTCAGTCAGCAGACAGCTCAGAGCTAAAACAAAAAAAGTGGCCACAGCCCTAATTATGCATCACTGAAAGTCTTAATATAAATTAAAGGAATATGTTACATGTTGTTATATGTTACATAGATATTTTTCTTTACCGACTTGTAAGGTGTACAGTGACTCTCTGGGTGATGTGTAAATGAAATAAACTTAAGTTAAAAAAGAATTAGCAACTGTTAACATACCAGCACCCTAGGCTAAGATAGTGAACATGGTACATCTGCTGAACATCAGCATGTTAGCATATCATGAGCATGTCAGAATGACAGCAACTTCCATACCGACTTACACAATTTCCACAACAACATGATTAAATTAAATAATTTATTGAGCTCCAGTCAAAACATGAATATAGAACCCATTTGCAAGATAAAAATCAATCACAAACTGGAGAGTGGAGGGATTTCCGCAACACACTTTCATGATCCACAGTTCCAAAGCCAAGGTTCAGACATGGTTATGGTTGTGTCTGCTGTTATAACCCACCAATGACATCAAGATAAAAACACCCAGGATCTGGTGATGACATGCCTGCGTCGTGTTGAGGTGCAGGTCTAAACTGATGGTGTGGAGCTGCTGGCACTGCGGCACAGCGATTGGACGTGCCTCCTCAAACCTGCTTCAGTAATATAGCTCCCTTAGTCTAGAGGAGCAGAGTGGAAAATCCAAAGTGACTGGAATTATGTAAAATAACACACTACTGGCTTTTTATAGAAAGGGACCGCCTTCCGTCGGCATGGTAACTGGTCGCCGCAATTGGCCCCCAGTTTCTGGTGGTGTGAACCGAGGCATTCCTCCCTTCACTGTCTTGTGTGTGTGGTTATGGATAATCGAGGTGGCGACAAAGAGGTGAACAAATTTGACTTTGGCTAAACAACAGGCTAATCAACACATTCATTTTAATCTATTTATGTCCACATAGAAAATAACAGTAAGAGGACACAAATTTCTTAGTTGCAGTAGAGTACACACACACACACACACACACACACACACACACATTTCCATGCAGCTTTAGTATTTGGTCTGCTTGTCTGATGGCTTCAGTTGTAAACTTCTTGGGTGCCTTTTTATGAGCCTGTAACGTGTTTTTACTCCTCCTCAGATCAACAGGCAACCTCAAAATGTCCCAGATTTCATTTTTTGACATCACTCTTGACACACATCCGATGTTTCTGTGTGTTGATCTGGGCCACATCTGGGAAATCCTCATGCTGGAGCAAGTGACCCACATGCGACTTGTATTTTTAACACTCAGAAAGCAATTTGTTTGCCGTTGTCATGACAATAAGTAAATCTTCATTCAGACAGGACAGGTGACGTAACTTTGGCTCTATGGAGGACGATGATACAGATGAATGGGAAGAAAGACAGGCAGTGGTTTGATTGGCTTTCGGTGAGACATATCAGTTTTGCTAACTGGCATGTACTGGTGACAGAAAGAAGAGGCTGAGCCCCAGAAACAGATACAATGTCTTCTGTTATTGTTACTCGCCTTTAGAACGCTGCTGTCAGGATGAATTGTTACCACGTGGGGATTATAACTGGGAATAGCTATGAATAAGGTGTGAACAAAGCCTTATTCACACTTATTCTCATTCCAGTTGCAGTTGCATGTGTCTGACTCCACCTTTGATTTAAACAAAAGGGACAAAGACCTTGGTATATACATGTGTACACACACACACACACACACACACACACACACACACACATACACAGGATCTTGCTTCTTGTACATCATGTACCTGGAAATCTCACACAACGGCATCAAAGTCCTCTCCATCTTGTCTATCCCATCTGCCAGCAGCTTTGCACACATTACAGCTGCACGGAGCACTTGATAACTTAACAGTGATGCACCATGCAGTCTATTTAATTGCACTGAGAAGATAATATGCAGGCTTATGATATTTCAGAGTGTCATTCAACAACAGCGTTTAAATGGAGATTCCAGGCACTTATGAATCATTGTTCTCCATCACTGACAGGTGTAATTTTCAGATGTATGAAGGGCTGTTGGCATATTTTGCTTACAGATTCATTATTTCCATTGGGACCACGAGACAAGCGTACTCAAGCCTGAAAGTGATGTGAAAATTTCAATTTTTATGAACTCAACAAGTGCACAGGCCTTGCGCCACCCTTCCTGTCGAAGGATATCATAAAAGTTGAAAGGTGAGCCAAGCTGAAGGTGGAAGAGCAGCTCATTACATTCATTTAGGTATACAACCATGTGAACTTCTTACTGTTTTGATGCCATGTGATCATTTGGTAACCATGGTTACAAGAAACACATATGCATGAGTATTCTCCCTGATTAATGTTAAAACTGCTGTGTTTGCATCCTCTTACTTTGTCAGTTAATGTCCTCAGTAATATGCCCTGATTCCTTAGGGTACAAGATGCCTCCTTTTAATCCTGTTGCTACCATTATTTTTAACACACGGTTGATTTTGCTGTCTAATAATACTAATAACGCTTGAAATTAGTTATTTAGTTGTGAGCTTTTCCTGACACCAAAAAACATAAACATACATATCAGAAGCATTAAGGTGCTGCATAAACCTCTGCATCCATTCATCTGCTCATTTAACCTTGATGAGATTAGCTCCATTGAAATAAATCTTCTTCTTCTTGAGAGACATCCATCATGGCTTCATAAGCTGAGCAGGCAATTTCATAAACTCTGTTAGGACTTGTTATAAGGACGGTAGGGTTGATATATTTTGCACTTTGCATGGGTGTGTTATGTGAGAGAAATAAAAATGGAGAAAAGGGCTATTCCACCAGTGTCTGAATTTAAAGCAGCTTAATGTGGAGTTATTTGTTGTAGTGCATACAGTAGGCTCTTATTTTCTTGTTAGATGTATTAGGTTCATATAACAACAATTTTTAACAACTGGTCCCATTCTGGCCACGCCACCGAAAATTACTTAATTTCAATGTATGAATTTTGTGCAGAAATTTTCACACTCAGAGTTCAAATGCATAAAAATTTCTTCTTTCAGCCCTGGTAAAATCTTACACTGAACAATGTGTGCTCTGGTCAAGTTCAGCAGTATTCGAAACAATATTTTTTTGAAGATAAATGTGGAACAAATGGAATGCTGTGGCACAGATAAAACACAAATTAAAAATAGAAAAAAATAATACTCCCTACATCATTTTTTCTCAGACAAAAACATGAGGGAAAAAAAGGGAGGAAAAAATGATTTTGCCAAATTTAACACTGTGGGCTTTTGGCAACACTTTTGGCTCAGCACCAGTGCCTGCTAGTATGAATCCAAATTTAATGTAATCAGGGTCATATTTCCTTGCAGCTTTTACTGACGTAGGGTTGTCACCCACTCACTTTTTTGTTTCAAAACCTGATCCATTTTGTGTCACTGCATTGGAGGGAATATAACTAGTCAACTGGAAAGACACCTTATCTATACCTGTTGTGTACTTACTGGTATGATGATATTCAAACATAACTGGTCATTCAAAATATGCATCTTACTTTGATATTTTCCATTTAGATGATCTGAATAAAGGGCACATTTAGATATAAAAATAACTAGCTTTGTATTTTTTAAAAAAATGCAATGAAATGTTTTAATCAAACAATTTGGCAGTACCACTGCCTCTGAAGCCCTCCAGTCACCCACGGGTTTCGAATGGCTGCTCTACTGCAAAACAGCTTAGATGGTTGGAACCAAGTTGTCTCTAATAATGGATTTATTCTAAGCAGGTGTTAAACGGTGTAGTCAAAATACTGCTTTAACTGTCAGGACTATTTCACACTTCAAATGAAGACCTTCTTTAATTTTCGTTATATCGCTGACTGGTTGTTAAACCATCAGTCTGAATCAAATAAGTGAGAGCAGGCACTGCAGAACATCTTGAAAAGTGACAGGAGAGAATTTGACCGACTTGTCCCTGTTTGTCTCGGGTGAGGTTACAGACAATGTGAGCCACTCATCAACAGGTTCCTGGCTGAAGTCCCTCTCTGCCCATATGGGGACACTTTGGTTTTGGTGAAGTGTTAAATTAAGAACTAAATGGACATTGCAGAAATATGGAGAATTCAATCTGTGTTTTTTTTCTAATCTAGTATTGGATTTGATTAAACCATATATATATATATATACTGTATATATACACACACACACAAGATGTCCTCATGGTTAGTAGCAAAGCTCTGTGCTTGAGGTCAAGTCAAGGTCACCAGAGTTTGATTTCGAGTTTCTATTCCAAAGAACTGCAGCCTGTTTTCATTTGTACATCAGTCCCAGTAAATGTCACTTTCTTCAAGGTGTCATGGACATCTCTTGTATTTTCTGCCTTTTCATTATTAGTTTTTCAGACATCCTGAGTGTGAATGAGGGGCTGATGGCGTACAGGAGCAGCTGATGATGATTGGTGAATAGAGCTCTGTGATAGCTGGAGTCATTTGGAGTTTAGCAGAGACGGAGTCGTCACAGTCGACAAGCTCGCAGCCGATCATCCGGGAGACATCAAAGGCAGAAATGAACAGTGTTGACAAGCTGCTCGCTGTCTCTCAGACTCTGCTGATTTGGAGGGGAGAGAAGAGCATTACAGCTTGGATTTGTATCAGCATCACTGCCAATCTGGAGACTTTATTAATAGAAGAAACTGTTTTCACTCCCACTCCTAACAAAGGTCAAAAGTTCATGTTTGTTTTCTCTTTTTCATTTATTTATTTTTTTTATTAGGTTTGTTAAGCTGATAACTTGTAATTTTCTTAACAAAAATCGTTACATAGCTTATGAACAACTCTGAAAGTTAACAGTGCGAAAGGGTTCTCTCAACTTTGTCATACAGGACCATCCTGTTGCTAGGAAACATCCAAATAGGTTTGACCCTGTGCATCACTTTATTGCTGTAAGCGTTTCTTATCTGTACTTTCTAAAATGTGTCTGCTTTTGTTAGGTCTGTCTCAAACACTTCCAGCATCAGTTATAATCTAATATCTGACAAGACAGGATTATTAAGTCAGTTTCAGTTGATTTGCACTAATTTCATCAATTTCAAAATATGCATCATAAAAGGTGCCATTTTGCAAGATATAGCCAGAATTGTAGCTTTAAACACTTACGTATTGTGTTGCAGAGATGTGTACTTGGGTTAGTTAGTTAGTTAGTCTTGAGGTGATACTTTGTATAATAGCCTGTATAATAGTGCCTGTGGTTTTAGCTCAGGTGGTCTCAGAGGCTTTGTCAGGTCCTGGCCATGGTTATGAGGAGCAAGCTAAACCAAGCTGCTGTGACTCCCCCATAATTATAGGTCGCAGGTCAGGTCAGTCCATTCAACTACAGGGCCACTAGCCCCAAGGCTAACTGAGCTAATGCTAACTATATTTAACTCCAGCAAACACTATAGTGAGCAGAAGTGGCCAGTTAATGTGGCCCTGGTTTTATATTTTCTCTTAGTTACACACGCAATTAGTTTTGTTCTGTCACTATAATTAACTTGCTGTCTGTGTTAATGTATGTTTTACTGGGTACACAGCAAAGACTGCATACAAGTCTACATACATCAGTGGGTTGTATGTATATTATTTCTGCAAGTAGTAATTTAAAATAAATGGGGGCCTTATATACAAACAATGCATTTCCATTTCCTACACATTAACTGGTACTTATAAAAGACAAACATTTGGTCAGAATGTGCAAACTTCACACATAGCAGACCAGATACACACAAAGCTTTGCTACTCTCTTAAAACAATATGATTCTTGAGGAACTTACTGTGTTCCAATTTCTGAGGATTTGCTGGTTTTCTCTATGTGATAATATTGTAAAATGAGTATCTTTGAGCTTTTAAGTGTTAAATATTCAAAACGAGACATACAGTATGAAGACAGCACTTTGTATGAAATGTGATGGTGATTTTTTTACTGTTTTGTGGCATTTTATAGAACAAAGAAGTAATCAGGGAAATAACAATAATGAAATAATGAAATAATAAAAACTAACATAATGAAAACCATTAACTTCAACCCTATAGATAATCAGTGATGGGGAGGTTACATTTGAAATGCTGTTGGCTATAGATTACTATAGCTTACTAATTACCCAACTAATTTTTAAAAATACTTAATTAAAGTAACATAAGTTATTGAATTTGATTTCTTTTCCTACAAATATTTTGAACTGTGCAGTACGATAGAATATATACATCCCATTGGTAGGACACTGACACAATATAAAGCTAAATTAGGTCTTGGTCATACACAAATATCAGTCAACTAATCAAATCAGTCTAAGCAATGTACAGTGATTTTATTGGCACATGAGAGGCGGTACAAATTCAAATAAGAGAACCAATCAAACACCCTTAAAAGTGGAGAGCATTAGGATGTTTTTGGATGAGGGATGGGATCACCATAATATAAACCTTAAAGCAGGCAGTCTATCACCAACCACCAACACTGGGATGACTGTTGGGATGAGGCTTACAACCAGGAAAGCACCAGAATCACTCGTAACAACAACAGCATTGATACAGAGACCACCAGGACTGGAGTCACAAAGACATTGACCAGGGGGACATGGACCACTGGAACGCGGACCACTTTTACAAAACCCACTGGGACCAGAAGAAACAAGAGTCGCTGCCTTTCAACTGTGACCACAGCAGTGTTATTCTGTTATCAAACTCTAAATATTTTGTGTGTTTCTGTCTGTGGTCAGAACAATGTGCAGTTTTCTTGTAAAGATCATCTGCGGTTTTCACTCCTCAAGGACATTAATCATTACATGCCTGACAACGCCGGCGCTCTTTGTCACTCACACGATGCTTGGCTACATAACAAAAAGCCAAACCCCTGTTGGCTGAGGGAATTTTCTTTCTATGTAAGTCAGACATTTTTCTTCATTATTCCAGATATGCGCTGCATACTTCTCATTGTTATTCACACATTGCACAACCAAAAGTTCAACTGATCTTTATGTCTCTGGTTCTTCTCTAGAATGATGACCTTGGATGAGGAAAGAACCTATCTGAGAACATTAGTTTATGATCAAGGCGGTGAAGCATTTCAGACCTCGACTTTGTTTTTACAGTAGAGCCCTCAAGAATATGCATTTTGACTTCAAAGACATTACCAGATCATTACACAATATGTCTGTGCAAATAGGAAAGTGTATAGTAAAGATAAGTTTGAACTATTTGCTGATCTTCTGAGAATAAAACCTCTTTCTGGCTGCAACGATACCTGAGTCCCTTCTCTCTCTCTCTCTCTTGTTTCTTACCAACATCCTGACAAAGGTGCCATTAGCTTTGTGGAGCTACAGATTGGGAACAAATGGAGTAGGAAACGGTTGTTTCTCCTCAGGCTTGCAAGTGGGGCATCGCACAGAGTGTGTTTGGAATGCCTTGTTCCACTGTCATTCACAGAGTCTCAGAGTGGCCATTTGCCACAACGCCATAATATCTGCCCTGGGGCTGGTGACATCATGGTGGATCAGGAGGATGAGCCAGAGGAGGATGTGGCAGAGGATGAGGGGGAGACTTGTTTGGAGGCAGTTGGTGGCACTCCCTGGTGTTACCAGCTGTCTACCCTGAAGGACAATGACTGCTTGCCATTGTGTCATTGTAAAACTACGAATTCCATTTATTTAAAAGGTTTTGTACAAGAACTTTGTTTATCATTTGTTTCGATTTCTTTCTTTATTTTTTCCAAAATAAAGCTGCAAAGTGTTTTTTGTATGTAATGTCCTCGTGCCTCTTCCTGAAAACATCAGGCATGGCAGCCACTGATTGAATCAGAGTCTAACACAGTCAGTGATCAGTGAGAGACACATCCTCAAAGAGACCACAGATCATGTCCAACTGACAGAATCCAAAACAGTCTTTATTATGGCAGCCCATCAAGGTCCAGAAGCCCCTCCTCTGACTCTCTTTAGTTTAAGAGCCCTTTATCAGTTATCAAAACTGTTTCTGATTACTATTTATTTTTTAGCGAACAGATTAGTATTATAGAGTTAAGGTAATTGTTTTAACTATGTCATACTGGTCAGTGTCCAGGTGTCTGGAGAAATAAAGAAACTGTTGTACAGTAGGGGGTCAATATGGCCCAAAAAGAAAGTTTTGCCCCAGGGTCTCCAAATGAATTATTTTGGCCATGTTTCCTGGTCCAACTCATGATTCCATAATTAATTATTACAATACGTACAGTATAAATTGCACAAGGAAGAATGATTGCATTTGCATTTTCACTCACTCTAATGCAAACATATGTACTTATGTATGTACAGTATCAGTCTGTGGGCACACAATATAGTGATTTCCAGCAAGAAACATATTGTCATAGAAGACAATAACTAGTCTAATTTTGTGGAATCTTATTTCCTGTGTATCTCTATAAAAATCCAGCACAGCAACAACACTTCCACCTACAAACATCAGCACACGTTAGGAAGGTGACCTTGCTTCCCTTTCCCTCCTCCTCAGTCCTCTCCTCTCTCCTCTCCAGATTGTTTACCTCCTTTCAGCACCTTGCAAAAGTCAGTTGTAATCTCTTTTTTCATTTCCTATTTTGCTGTTGCATGACCGATGAGTGTTGACTTTGAGCAGCGCAATAAAGAAACACAATGCAAATGAAACGGCTCCTCCATGATGTTGTCATGTCTTCTTGTCTTTAGCTCTTTGTATTTTCAATTTTAACCTGTCTTCTGCATATATTTGTTCGCTGTATATTAATGGATTTTTCAAGTAATGTATTGCATTCAGGAAAAAAAGCACTTTTTCAATCCAAAGATTTGCATGATTTCACATTTGGCCTTGTAGAGTACGCATGAGGGCTTTGCATGGGGCTCCATCACATAATTATTTTGTTACCTGGGTCCAAAACCAGGAAAAGAATCCAAAACAGCTGACGGCAAACAGAAACACTAGTAAGTAAAAGTCCAGAATTTAATGAAGTTAAAAAGGCAGCTGCAAAAATCCAAGTCCATTTTCACAAAAACTATTGAGGCTTTACGCAAGCGTCCAAATAAATCACTACAAGAAGGAGGAGAGGGGCATAAGGGGCAGGAGAGGTAATGTGGTCAGAGCAACACAGAGTCGGAAAAATCCAACAAACAACGGAGGAAGGCAGGTGAACCCGAGGCAGAAAATGCAGACATTACTACAAAAGTTACATCCAAAAGTTAATAACAAAAATCAATTAATCGTATTACCGTGAAGAGTGTCACAATCTCCTGGCAGCGATGGAGTGGGAGAGCTGAAAGTAAGTGGCTGCAGGTGTGCAGGTGGAGTGCCGGGAAGAGGGAACCAGATCACCACGCCCAGCTCTGGACACACCAAAATAACAGACAAAATGAGACAGGAACAAACCAAGACACAAGGAAGGGGAACCTGCTGCTTTGTTTGCATTGGAGTAATTATAAGGTCATCAACTCAACACTACAATTACTAGCAAGCGTCCACATATGCATTTAGATGAATAATAAATGTAATAACTGAATCCTGTTTTACCACTTGATGAATTTATACAACATAAATCACATTCATCCATCCATCCATCCATTTTCTATACCGCTTATCCGTCAGGGTCGCGGGGGAGCTGGAGCCTATCCCAGCTGACTACGGGCGAGAGGCGGGGTTCACCCTGGACTGGTCGCCAGTCAATCGCAGGGCCGACACACAAAGACAGACAACCACACACTCTCACACTCACACCTAGGGGCAATGTAGAGTAGCCAATTAACCTAATGTGCATGTTTTTGGTATTGTGGGAGGAAGCCGGAGTACCCGGAGAAAACCCACGCAGGCACAGGGAGAACATGCAAACTCCACATAGAAGGGCCCAGACCGGGATTCGAACCTGGAACCCTCTTAAATCACATTAATCTCCATCAAATGTTTTGAGAGCACCTGTGATATGACTGCACTTAATTTAAATTAAAAACTGAACTGAAATATTATAACTCTTTTTTTATTTTTAAAAATATATCCAGCATTTACTACACACTTACTGTCACCATAATTTAAAATAAATTCAAGCCTCTGTTGGCATACCTTTTGGTGGTAATAACGAGCCAAACCCTCCTAAGACACCAGAACAAATTGTAAACAGATATAAGCTAAGAAATGATAACTGTTTATTGTCAAAAATGACAAAAAAAATTCAGACTGCATTGGGAGACTAAAATGTTTCATTCTAAGCCAGAAAAAATCACCAAGCAATCAAAGATAAATCATCTTTGAATGAATAAACAATTTCTTTGCTGACCACAAATATGATCATATGATCATATTTGTGGTCAGCAAAGAAATTATTATCATTTCAGTTAAAAGCGGTTCTTTACTTACTTTGGGCAGGACAGCCCTGCTTTATGTAAGCCTGCAGGGAGACTTGAAGCTTTGGGAACTGCAGTTGTTCCTCTTTGTGAATTTTAAAGAAGTTATTGGGCCTGCTGAAGATTAATCAACCGACATTTGCAAATGCTTTGATTAAGCTGTTTGAAGACTGTGTTACTTTTTCTTTTCCTTGTTCTCATTTTCCAAACCAGACTACAGCATGGACATTTACTTTAAGAAGAGGTAGTCTGATATTAATGTGTACAATCACTGTTTGTGCCTTTAAATGAAGTGGTAGTTGTATTTTAACTGTTCAATTCAAATTCATAAACAGTTTATTTGTCCCCAGGGGGCAATTTAAAGGCACACAGAGTAGTTACAGTAATCAAGAAACCAAAATCGGCTGTGCAACAAGGCATTAGTGCAACAAAGCATGGAAATACTATTTAATACTATAGTATTTATAGTATTTAAGTATTTAATCTACAGTCCAAACCCCAAAGATATTCAGTGCACTGATGCTGTTTGAGAAAGATGAGCATCAAATCCACACATCTGGGAAGCCGAAACCTGAGAAAGTTCAGCTCAGTAACTAGAAGTAAATGTTGCCACTGTATGCTTCCGCAGACTGTTTAAGTTTTGTACGTTTCATACATGTCACATCACAAATTCTGCAATATCTGTCATATTGCTTTCAATTACATGTTTGTGAGTTGACCTTCTCATCGAGTGATGGAGAGGTTGGCATTGGAGTGACAGCTGGGTGAGAACGCTAGCAAGAGACCGCTGTTTGAGACCGCTTTATTTGCAAATTGGTTATTTGAGTGACCTTTGGGACCTTTTGAAGCCATCTTTGTACCAGCAAAAGTAGATATTTTGAACAGTTGTTTGTGCCTAAACCAACCCACAGTTTAAGCACAGCATTGTCACAACATAAAACAGAAACTTGAAATGAAAAGAAACGTAAAGTGAGGTGTTACGTGGCTGCAGCTTGTCCTTTCTTTTTCAATTTTGTGTCACTCCTTTATGATCTATTGTTTTCTTAAATTTTATTGAAATCATTTTTTTTTTTAATTCTTTGTGACAATCTGTGCACTTATAAAGACTCTAGTTAGAGTCTGGGTTCTGAATGCTCCTCCTCATATAACCCTGTTCCCATCAAATGTTCAAATGTTTCACCATAGCTCACTTGCAAAAGAGGTAATTCATCTTCAATACAACCAGAGCATACAAAAAATCTATCAGATCTATAGATTCATTGTATAAAGGATGAGAAACAACAACGTGCATGTTGATATGAACCCCTGCAGATGTCCTGCTGTGTTCCTAAGCTTAATAGTTGGTGTAAGTCATTATGCTAAAGCTATAATATGGACAGCGAGAGGAGTAATAGCAGGGGCAGCCACTGGAACACAGTGGCTGCTAAATGTTGTGAAGCGAACTGTTAGGGATAATAATGATCCATTGGGCTTGGTTGTCACATGGAAGCTTCAGGTAATGAAGTAGAAAGATTTAAAGAAGACCTTCAGATGACTTCCACAGCAGGAGACATGCGGTAATAGAGCTAGATTGAATAATAAAACAAAAGCTTGTGTGATGCAAGCATGGTGGCATTTGTGGTGTGTGTGTGTGTGTGTGTGTGTGTGTGTGTGTGTGCGTGTGTGCATGTGTGTATGTGTGTTTGTTCTTCAGAGTAATAGCAGCTACTAAAATTAAAGCCACAATGCACAGTACATTATGAACACTGCTATAACCTGAGGGGATAAAAGTGTTTTTAACTGTATGTATGCATCTACAGGCAGTTTGTGTGCACTATAAAGACAAATGGGGCCAATGGATGTGACTGGTATGGTGGTATTTAGTTACAGGTGGAGTATATATGAAATATACCCAATTTTCCTCTCTTTTTAGCAACTGCAGACCTATTTACAAAAATCCAAAAAAAAAAAAAAATGCGTGACATTTGGCACTTTCTCTTGAAGAAATCATGACAAATGTTCTCTGTGTTGGCTCTAAATAAAATAAAACAAATATATGAACATATCACAAGGAACTTTGTACTGGTTATGAAATAGTCTCATTTTAATACTGCCTCTACTTGGCCTACATAAGGAAACAAAACCTTCAGCAACAACAGCGACCATTTATTTATAGTTAATCTTAACACCTGCCACTGCCTCAGAACCACTGATTTAAATAGAGATGGATGAAGTATCTTCACTCCCTTTCACTGTACAAAAACAAAGCCAAAATATCCTGGATACATACCCTCATCTGACCTAATTGTGAGCAGCACTTGGCTGTCAATCATGATGTTTTACCCCTTTTTATGACATTAACTGATTAAAACCACATTTTTCAGAATACAAAATAAGAGCATTTCTAATAACCATGGATTACATTTGAGGGCTAAATTAGCATTGAACTTCTGATAAACCTCTTAAAACCCCACTCGGTGTGTTGTCCAGATCCCCTGTGCTTGACAGAGGCCAAGTGGCAGAGAAGCAACAGAAGGTTGAGTATCAGCAGCAGACAAAATCACATGTAGAACTAGAATATTGAGTTGAGGATTTATTTCTACCGCACCAGAGGTTATTGTTGTGAGAAAAACCAAGAATGTTTGGTGAGATTTTTTTTCATTCATGTCTTCTTTGAATGAAGTGTGTTTTACAGTGTGTGTTCATATTCTGGCCATATCTTCTAAATTGTACCTTTAAGTCATTTTGCCATCATTTTTAGAGCAGCTTTCAAATTATTATGAAACAGATGATTTGGTGAAAAGTCAAAACTGATATTGCTACCATCTCGCAGGGCAACCAAGATTACCTGCATGTAATAACTTTCCATATCTAGCTGTTAGATAAATATACAAGTGGATCAGTCATCTCAGTCCCGTTTAAACTCTTTAGAAAGTGTTTTTCTCTTTGAAAAAAATATTGACGGAAGAGAAACAAGAAAACTGGAAATAGCTCTATTTGAAAGCAAAGAGCGACAAACCTTTTTCCTTCCCTGTGACTGAGGTATTTCTCATCTGATTATTACTTTCCCACTCTACCCAGTCACGAGCCAGCCCTGTGATTCCATCTGTTTCCACTGATCGCTGTTAGAGGTCAACAAAGGTCAGACAGATAAGGTGGTTGCTGAATAAATTTGTCACGAATCTGAATTTTAATCCTGAGAAAGTATCTCCTATTCTGACGAAGACGGGTTATTCTGGTGGAAGAGGACACGACACGAAAAGATTATGCTCCTCAGTTGACTTCTTCAGATATGCACAGGCAATGTCTCAGCCCAAATCTGACAGACTTAGCTACCCTTTCTGTTCTGGCTATTTTTGTTCAGTACATATACACTGTATATGTAGTGCCAATATGTCACAGATGGATGTAGCTTCGCCAAAGAGGCCAAACTATTTTAGAGAATGTAAAAGATGTAATACTGTGAAAGTTAATTCTTTGGATTTGGACTTGATTTCTTTGGTAACATGAAACCCCTAAGACACAGATGGCTGAAATAAGCAGTGGAAAAGGTCACAGATCCGTTTCAAGTACCACAGAAACATGTTATTATTTCAGCATGGCAGCGAGGAATGATTAAAAAAAAACCAAAAAAAAAAACCAATCCACCATTGATGACAGTATCACTGCTACAAAACCACCCATTATCTCCATTATATCCCCCCAGTGTGACCTGCTGCGTGTGCTGGTGGTAACCGCCTCCTGCCACAGGCAGAACAGGCACATAGCAGTGTCATCATCAGACAGGTCGACCATGGGCCTTCTGGGAAACCCTTGCAGCTTTCTTACCAGATCAATTTGATTGGTCCCTGGAGCCAAGGCTCATCGGGCACACAATGCACCCTCTCCCAGTTTCCTGCCTCTACCTGTCATCATTTACATTTTGATAGGCCTCTGCCTGTGATGACTGCTGATTTTTATCAAGGTCAAAGCTGCAACAGCTGAAGGGAGAAAAACAGGGCCATAGACGAGGAGAAGAAATCAACGCTGATGATGGTGATGGAGGAGGATGGGAAGGGACATGGATAGAGACATTAGGTGAATGACTGAAAAGACCATGATGAGTGCGACTGGAAGAGCAAAATCGAGAATGAGCAGACGTGGGGTGAGATGAAACACAGGGGTACACGAGTGGGAGGGAGTACAGCCACTAAACAATGAGTCCACACTGTGTGCAGTATTGTGCCAAATAATGGCAAGTGACTGAGGAAGAGACACAGTATAATTGCTGTTTTTGATGACTCAGACCATGGAGACACTGATGCTATGTGTGAGGTGTTTGGGTCGTGATCGGGGCATGCAGCTTTCCACTTTGCTCCGGTTAGTGAGATGAGTTGTGCACAGCCATTCGAAAAAGCAGCACGTACTTGAAACAATAGCTAAAGCAAATTGAATTTGTGGTAATTCATATGGAAATAGGCAATAACAACAAACAACAGACATCGGTGCATGTACACATATTTAATATTGTCACCAATATTAAATAATAATATTGGTGAAGCTTGATTTTTATCTGTAAAGTATTATATGTGAATGCTACCATGTGATGAATTGTATCAGAAAGCATTTTTTTTTTTTTAATCAGTATGTCAGGTCTTTGTCTCTGTCAGCTTGTTCTGGAGTTCTTCTGCCTCCTAGAGGCCATAAATCCAGAAACAGCTGTGTCTGTGAGGAGGACATTAGTATAATAAAATAAAAACTCATAGTTTCGCTCGCAGTTTCATAATACAGGGGCAAACACAAAAGGGGCAAAATGAGAGCGAGAGATCCTTTAGTGTCATTGGATGACCTTGAAAAAGGATGAAAATCCAGGAGGAATTGTCAACAGGCAACACATCTAACACACACGCACATATCGCACAACTATCTGACACTGCACCCCCCAGCACATATGTTATCTCCAGAAAACACACACATACATGCTGTTAGTGTGTGTCCTCTCTCTTGAGGATAACACTCACTGCTGTGATTGTTCTTTACAATCCATATTTTGTATTTTGCAATGATAATAATAATCCCATGAGCACGTACCAGTGTCATCTGCACAGATGATTATTTTGATCTGTCATTACTGATCTATCATAGATGTCTATGGACAAAAATCTTATATAGATCTTCCAGTTGAAATTATGGGAGCCATTGGACCATGAGGGCCAGCTGGGGCTAGCTGGTTAGCATGCTAACTTCAGTCTATAGCTTTGCAACAAAACACACAGACATCTGACAGAACGACAGACTATTCATATTAACATTCTTACATAGCTTACAATGTGCACATTTAATGTTTGTGGCAGCACCAAATACCAAATCCCCACTACAAAAAGTGCAATACTCTTGATTTTCACAGTTTCCTTCACAGTTTTTCTTTGGAAAAATAGTCAGTAAGATGTTCAAAAAGCCACAGAAAAAGGCACAAAGGCTTTTTCTCCAGACACAAGACTAGACAGAAGAGAGCTGAGGACAAGCCACTGAGCACAAGTGATGGTGATGTGTGGTGTCATCTTCTGTCCTGCTGAATCTCAGACACATGTCCAAGTAAAAGCAGGGAACCCAGAGCTGATGTCCCTATTTGTACCCACTCACTGACACAAGAAACAGACAACCTCTGCACAGAAACAATCCCTTTGCTTGTTGCCAAATCTACTCTACAGGTCAACTAATCAATTGAAATGTAAACCAGAAGAATTAAATTACATTTAGTACTGTCAGTCCTCTTTCAGAATGGATTGCTGAATAGTAAACACTTGTCATATCAGAAGACATAAATATGACAATATAAAGTAACATAATTTTGTTATTTAAGTAATTAAATAACGTTCACGTTGAATGTTTTTCCTTTAGTGTGGATCACATGAGTTGCAGGATGCATAATGTAACTTACCCCTGCAAAAATACTCAAAGCAGAATCACAATGCTTTATCGTAAGGAATCATAAGTTGAAGGTTCTTGGCTGCTCTTGACATCTTGGCACAATGTGATGAATCCACAATCTCTCCCTCTCTTTCCAGATACAAGGAGGCATGTCCACACACACGGCTATGGCCCCTGAAGGCAGAAAAAACACACAGCCAGCACTGGCGTATCTCTGTGACTTTCAGATTGTTACTAATTCCCTAAGGATACTCACATGGCCTACCTGTGAGTTCCTGCTGCTCATCACAGCACTCCGGCTTATCTTCCTGCTGGCTAGCGTCTCGTCATTTGGTGAGGTCCTGGTCACCTTCGTCTGTGGCTCTGGCCCTGTCGCTCTTACTTCTTTCCCCACGCCAGTGTGTTGCTGTCTTATCTTTACCTTCTCAAGACTCCTCTTTCTGTGTGTGTCTCTCTGCCTTTTTTGTTCTGTGTTTTTGCACCTTGTAGTTCATCCAGCTAGCTTCCCATTGGTTGGGTGGGGCTGCGTGCTCACCTCTGATAGGTTGAGGGCAGTGTCTGTCACAGGGGCTGAGCTCAAACAGAGGCAGGTCATTTGTGTTATTGAGTCACCTCAGTGGCTGGAAGTTAACAAAAACATAAAACCATTTCAACCCAAAAACATGCAATAAAACCAACATAACAATAATAAAATTAAACAAGACACTTAAAACATATCAAAAAATGCAAACATAGCAAACCTTAAAAGATACATACAACAAAAGAAAATGAATATTTCTGCCATGAGATACTTCTCCTAAACTTAAGTTACAGGCCTTGAAAAAGTTTAAGGGAAGGAAAAACGTCAGCAGGTTTGGTTGTTGAAGGTCAGCGGTGTCTGAAAACTGTTTTTTGCTTGCATGCCAAAAACTGCTCAGAAAGTGAGAAGAATTTTTGCAGCATAAATATAAAGTGAACTATGACCTCTCAGTTGTTGTCAGTTCTGATTTTCATGTGTTTTAACAGGTACTGTGCAGATCACCTGACAGGGACACAAGTGGTTTAGTTCGATTTCATAGTTTCTGCTACAGTGCGTCTCTGCGTTTTTTCTGTGGTTCCTCCACCCCTTCTACTTTACATAGAATATTTATTTTTATTATTTTTTTATTTCTGTTTCATAGTTTTTCAGATCGATTTACTTTAAAAAATGTGTTCCAGAACTGATGTTTGCGGGAACCTGCTTAAAAGGCTGTTTGCAATAGAAAGTGGAACAATTTGGGGAGGAGGCAATGTTATAATAATATGACACATAGCTGAGCTAGCAAAGGCGTCTGCTGTCATTGTAGTTTATTTATTTATTTATTAGCAATAAAAGCAGCTTTTAAAATTTAAATTTAACATGATGGTTTGTGTGAGGTATATCACGGAAAGAGTACACATAAATATGGTTTCTTGAAACTTGGCAACATTTCTGTTAAATAAATAGGATGAACAAATTAAGCTTTGTTTGATTTGATCAGTGATTGGTTTAAGGAAATAGTTTCCTCACACTGTTTGAGTTGAAGTGACTGCACTATTTTCAACATTTAACACACACACACACACATTAGGTGAGAACAAGCTGCACATTCTCTCAGGTTTTCCACATTGGTTTATATGTGTGTTTTATCCTGCCGCTGCTGTTTAATCATTTATCATTCCCTGTTGTACTTGATCGGAGACCCGCAATTATGTTTGTCAGTAGTGAATTTTAATACGAAACCTACTTTCATCTAAATTTCTCTTACATAATCCTTTTCATATCCACTGCTGCTTTGTCCTGAGAGTGTGCCCTGTTGCCATGGTGATCTACGAGGGGATGGATGCTGTTTGAAGGGCAAATAGGGGGCAAAGGCCCAACAAACGGCCTGAATTAAGAACACAGCTGACAGTATCCCTGTGGAGATCGACCCCACAGCTCTCCTTCTGTCCTCCCCTTCCTCTCTCCTCCTCTCTGAGTGGCCCAAAACTACACCTTCAGGGTCCTAAAATAGAGACACCAGCTCGGGTGATGGAGAAACAAAAAGAGACAGTTTTTTTACCAAAGACAAATTGCAACCCTCTGTGGAGAAAAAGGAGGCCAGACAAGATGAGGACGAGGTAAGCCCGGTCATCCCTCCTCTAGCCTCCAACAACTCAGCTGAGTGCAAAGCTTATAAATGGCACACTCAAACAAACTGCTAAGTTGTCTGGGTTAAAATTTTGTTCATTTAGCATGACAACTTAAGTCACATTATTGTTTGTTTAATCAAAAGAGCTAGCATGTGATTACATGACATTTCATCACTTCAACTGGAAATGGATTTTTCATGACATTTAGAAAGTAAAATAAACTCCAGCAAACCTCAATCACTTTATTATTTATTTTAAGATATTATATTATGGGGCTGTGACAAATTTTGGATATCATTCTAGTACCGGAGGGAGTTCAGTCCCATGTTTGCCAGCTGTGTTGACACACTTCAGCCATCCATGACATTAAATTACAGACATCAGAGCCTACAAAATGTTGTTTATGTCCTAGTTGTAATTACTTACAGGCACTGCTTTTTCCCAGTTGGCAGCTTGTATTAATGGTAATTCAGCCATGACTGGCTTGCAGCATTTGTACAGAATAATCAAATCTATCACATCTAGATCTTGATTGGCTGAGAGCAACAGACAATCGGGATCAATTTAAAGGGCATTAAACTTCACTGTTTGTAGTACAGAGTAACGTACACTGTGCGATATAGCCTTTCGTCAGCATCACATAATATTATTACTGACCATAGCGGGACTAAATGTCTTTGAGGCCTCATGGCCCATAGGAACTATGCGCACCTATTGATATCCATATGCCTCGAGTCTCTGTGCAACATGTATGTGCTCTGCCAATTTAAACCTGCAATAATTGACTTCTGGTGCCAGTGGAAACAAGCTGTAAACACAGCACTGACATAGCATCGCCTTTTGAGTGCACATGGAAAACATCCTGCCAGTATACACATCCAGGAAATGTAGAACACAATGAGTAGATATTTTGAGTTGTATTTCTGTTGGCCTGTTGAATGTGAATCCTTTTAGCTCTGCTTTTGGTCTCCACCAGCTCCTGAGAAGAATATTTGGCTCTCTAGCTAAATGCTTCACTTTGTTCAACAAGCTGGTCTCTAACTTTGTCTGGGTGGCATACTGGAGTTTAATGGGGATTTTCAGTTAAACCAGCTCCTGAGGACTCCTGAGGACTGTAAAACCAAAACCTCCATTCAAAGGAAACTGCAGAGATGAGTGACAATTCTCCAAAGGTTTGTCATTACAAGCAGCCCTTTTACATCACACACGGTCATTTGATATATGGTCATCAAAATGACTGATTACAGCAGCTTTAGGCAACAAATCAAATCAATGCACACAGCATACACATGGCAGGTTGATTTCCACCACTGCCACTTTATCAGGTCACAACAATGAGCTTATTACAATATCTACAGAAAAAATTAAAATAAATGTATGAAATTCATCTTATCTGTTCTTTAAAATATTACTGCAGTGTCTGTACTGTCACAGCCAATGGGAACTGCTTCAGTTGGCTCCCCTGCTGCTTGCCTATATGTGGCATTCCATATCAAATACTGTAATCTTAATACAACTGAGCTTAGTGAATTGTATAAGCAAACAAATGTATTTTTGTGTAGATACCTCACATTTAACAAGTTTTCACTGGAGATATGCGATCACAAATACCTTTTGGCTGAAATTCTTTAAATAGTGTCCTGTAAGCTCTGCATCAGGAGGAAGTACAGCTCAGTTGTTTTGGGGAAGACCTGACAAAAAGCAGACATCAAAAACCATCTGCCGGGTTTTATTTTTCTCATACTGACCAGGCGCGTGGGCTCTACTCAATAAGCGCGGTGTTTACTCTGCAGTCATAAACACCAGCTGCAGAGATCAGTGGTACCACGGTGGCTCAGTGGTTAGGACTGTCAAAGCAAGAAGATCCTTGGCTTGATTCCCTGCTGTGCATTTCTGTGGGGTTTGCATGTTCTCTGCATGCTTGCGTGGGTTTCATCCGGTCTCCCACACCATGAAATGATTTATATTTTCCTCCTGCCTGCACCCTCGCCTGAGGCACCGGTTCCTGGGCGTGGTACAGTGGCTGCCCTCTGTTCCTCAGGGAGTTAAGTGCAGACAAGAAGTTACACTATGCTGTGTGATTGTACATGACAAAACAGATTCTTTTTCAAAAAGGCCCTCATTATGATTCTCCTCATGATCAGGCAGTGTTTCCATCAACTGACAAAAACCTAACTGTTCAATTCATTTGTTAAAAGCTTTACACAGTGATTAGGCTTGTGCCAATCAGCATATATTGATAATTGGAAGGGATGAGCAATGATTTGAGAGATGAGATTTTTTTTTTTTTTTTGCTCTCTGCTTGCTCAGAGAGAATAGTTAATGTTATGTATATGACTATGGACTATCTTGTACATGTATCATGTATGGAACATAATGCTGTGATGTTGTTGTTCTCAGTTCTGCAGTGAGTATGTTGAATGGCTTTTATGGAACATAAACAGCACTAGCACGAGGCTAACTTTAACCGTTAAGTGTCCCTGAACTCCGTGTCATACCAAGCAAAGTGAGATGGACTTTTGAAAGGGTTAATGCAAGTTGTTACTTTTTTAAACATTACGACTGATGGTGCATTCCAAGTTGAAGTACAAGTCGGGAAACCAAGATGAATTTCTACCAGGTTAACAGCCATCTTGGATTTGGTGAGGTCCGACTTCAGAAGGCGGTCCAATTGACATTTCTGACTAGAAACTTGGGAATTCCAACTTCCCAACTGAAATGGAATGCACCATGAGCCATCCATGCTGGCGTTTCACTGGTGTATTGCGACTCAGCTCCTTATACCCTGTCCTACTCCTGCCTCCCTGTGACAAATGTATCTCCTATCTGCGATATTCAGTAACCACAACTGGACAATATGAAAATAGAAGTGATTGCTCAACTCCACTGTACATTCTGTTAATTTATGCTAACATTTTTACAAATAAGAACTTGAACCAGGAAGAGAGGGCATTTTTATTACCTTGATGGATAAATACCAAACTTGGCGAGAATTCTCACCAGTATATTCTCTCTGTGTTTACTTAATGGTTTATTTGTGCTAGATCTACCCTTAAAAATATGTCAGGCATGGTTGGCCATGTAAGTAATAGAAAGGCTTTGAAAAATGGGGTCCTGCTGAATGGAAAGAGTGCAGCATGAAGGACACCACAACCTCTGCTACCATTCTTCAAAGAGAGAAATGCATTTTAGCATGGTCTGTGTGCAGGTGTGTGTGAGTGTGAGTTTGAGGTAAAAAGCAGAGCAATGCTTCTCCGTTAGGGACAAAGTGTTATTTTATGATATGTACCCTTACTTGATGCATATAGGCATCATCTCATGTCATCACCCTGGTATTCTGCCAAAATACAACTGGGAACCTCAAGCTGAGATTTAAATGTTTGCTAAAGTGAAAAGGAGACCGTGAGGTAACGTTGAAATGATGATTGTGACTCTCTCTCTCTCTTTCTCTCTCTCTCTCTCTCTGTGTGTGTGTGTGGGTGTGTGTGTGTGTGTGTGTGTGTGTGGTTTCCCAGGGAATGGGCAAGTGAGCCTCCTCTGTCTGTGCATTTTCATTCTTTCTCCAGCTACATAATATACTTTGGAAAAATGATGTTATTAATATGGAAATTATTATTAACATCATAAATTACAGCAGAACTACAGGATTTAACTGAACGATGACTACATGGCTGTTTAATGTCGTTATTTTTTTGGTCTTCAAAGGTCCATGATGCAACCCAGTGAATACTAACTTCTAAATATAATGTAGATGAATCTTCTTCTAAAGTCTGAAAAAAGAACAGAGGATTCATTAGTTAAACTTTAGAATATAGTTTAACTTAAAAAATAGAATAAAATTATTATTATTATTATTATTATTATTATTAAGCACTATGATAGTCTTACAATTGTGTGCTTGTCCTTCCTTCAGCATCATTATGAAACCACCCAGTCCAAAGTTTATTTTGATAGCTCAACTGCTACCTTATGGATGATTTTATCTATAAATTTTAAGATAAAGTTTGTGATTGTGACATTGCCTATGGAAGGCATTATTTGTAACTTTCTCTTAATATGGTCTTTAATTGTGTACTGTGATTATTCTGTATGTGTAAATCTCCTATGAAATGAAAATGAAATTCTTCTTCTTATTATTGTATAAAAAGGTCAAAAAGCACTGAAAAATAATGAAAACTTTAGTATCCTTTGGAGAAAAAAAAAGTTAGCGTTACGCATAATGCACATGATGTGTACTAAAAGAGCTCTATAAGCAGGTTCAGGAACAGGTGGGGTGAAGTTGCCGCAGTAAAAAAATGTTTCCATAGACATAAAAAGACCGTCTTGTGTACTGTAAATGTGAAGGCTTGCCAGCAAGGATTATGCCAGATGGCTTCCTCCTGAAGCATAGCTTACCCATATGTCAATCCACAGTAATGACTCCCATCAGGTTAGCAGAAGGGAGAAAGGTTACGTGCTCAGCCATAGATTTCAACTGTTCCAAGAGACACTGGTGAGGCTGATATGAAACATTTGGATGATTACGGCCTGTTTGTTATTTTAAGTTTCTAGACACTGAAACAATGAAATGTTATTGAAATGAAACATTTCTGGAAAGAATGAAAGCAAATTTGAAAACACATGACTAATATTAACATTCAGGATGTCAGATGATGTGATGAATGATCTTTCTTCTTTTTAAATGATAAATTATGAGGAATAAAGTTGTCCTTCAATGTGATTGATCAGCTTAGGTCAAAGGTTTGATTGTCTCATTTGTCATTTCCAGTGGCAGATAAAGACGGTCATTTATCCTGCGCCTTAGCTCGATCTCTACTGGTCTCCTCAAATCTGCAGCCATTTGGCTTCAAAATGTCCGATTTACACTGTAACCATACACACGTTTTCATAGCAGGCTGACTGGAAGGACTTCATTTCCAATGAAAAGACTGCATTTTCTATGGCTGAAGTTCTACTGAAAGCTCCAAGGACGAATCTTTGTGCTGCAAGAGAAAATCTCAGTACCTTCAACGAAAGGTTAACAACACAAATTCAATATGTCACGGTCTCCATGGATGCAAGATAAAGACTTTTTTTTTTTTAATTATTAAAGTCGTACAGTAGATTCACTGTGACTGCAGCATATTTTTCAAACACCTTTTCATCCGGATAGATTGGCAGTTTGAGTAGAAAAGAACTCAGAAACTTTTCATTTATTGTTCAGCGATGAGGCTATTTTAATTCTGTTCAGGTAAGTGAATAAAAAATGTCATTTATGAAAATATGTGCTTTTTATCACGAGGAGTCAAAAGAAACTCAATGTGCTGTCTTAAAGCGCTTATCTTATCCAGGCTTCATCAGTTCTGTAGAAACTAGAATTGATCAATCATTTCGTCAGTTCTGCAAAAATTGATAAAAAAATTAGCTGATAAATTAATAAGCTCTGATATGCTGATAAACAAGTGACAATTTCAGACATGACTTGAAAACCAAAACATCTGCATCTGATAAGACCCTTCAGGTGTTTTTTATTGTCGCTGATGTGGACCTCTGCCCAGGATGAAGACGCTGAGAGATACATAAAATTATCACGCCAATAAGACTGTTAAAAGTATGAAGGTGTGATAAGGCTAAGATAATTTAAGAATTATTATGAGAACTGGGGGTGGCATGGTGGTGCAGTGGTTAACCCTGTCACCTCACAGCAAGAGGGTTCCAGGTTCTGTGTGGAGTTTGCATGTTCTCCCTGTGCCTGAGTGGGTTTTCTCCAGGTACTCCAGCTTCCTCCCACAATACCAAAAACATGCACATTAGGTTAACTGGCTACTCTACGTCGCCCCTAAGTTAGAGTGTGTTCGGGGCAGCTGGCGTATGTCTGCAACGCAACACAGACGTCGGACAGAATGTCAGCAATGGTGTTTCTTCATACTGTGTTGATAATGTTAGTTAGTTTTTTTGTTGTTTTTTTTAAAATGTTTTAAACTAATTCTGACCATAGCTTACAAACTGCAATATATTGCATCTAGCAGCTAAAGCTAACATTATGTTGACTGTTTCTCTTAATGACTGTCAGCACACACATCACCCTTGTCCAGGTGGAGTTTTTATTTATAACTGGGTCCCAGACAGTCGGTCTTGTGATGTAATCCACTATCAGCCAAGAAATCAGCCACAGAAATTGGTATTTGGAAAGATTGTTTTTTGACAGCCACTTTGACTTTGTTTTCTCAAGTGTGATTTTGGAAGCTGAAGTCCCATGTGCACATGCACTGTGTCACAAGATGAGCAGAGCATTTGGAGGCAGATGCAAGACACAGTAGATGCAACTTATTTATTGAAAATAACAAAAACAGAACCACAGTAGGAGGCAAACAGAGCAGATAACTCAACAAAGAACTGAGCTGATAGGCCGAGGAAAACGCTGGGATTTGGACAGAACTGACAGGGTCGATGCAGGGCAGGCGTGCCGTCAAGACAGGTGCTAGGAAGAAGGAAAGTGAAGGAAGGAGGCCACACCCACAGAGAGAGAAAGAAGAGCAGTGGGAAAAGGAAATACAGGAAAACACAGAGAAAACCACTGAAGGCACAAATGTGACCAAGACACACTGAGAAATCATCTTTACAGCTTTTTAAATTGCTGTTACACTTTTTTAAATGCAAAATCCATGTGAGAGATTTTTCTTACACATGTGTGGAGGTCTGTAAGCTGACAGTTTATTTGTGACCAGTAGCACATAATGACTTGTGTTTAAGACTATGACTCGGGTTTTCATTGTCAACATGACTGTATAAATGTATTAGGTTACAAAAACTTTGGTGTGGTTAATATAATTTCTTCTCATAAATACACGCAGGGTAGATGTGAAACCTCCATCAGCCGAAACTCCAGGTTTTAGTTTTCTTGTTTATTTTTTCTTTTCTTTTTTTTTGAATAAAGAAATCTCCTTCATTCATTTTTCATTCGATCTCAAAAGCTGTCTATGCAGCATTTAGATTTAGAAACTGCCTGACCGCTCAGCAGCTACTTTGTGTTTCTCCTTCTTTATTGATTGATTTATTTATTTTATTTCAGATCTTTAAGAGCGGAGTCAACATTGCGTACACAGAGGTTGGTTTCTCTGCTTTTGAGATGCCACCATTTTAGCACTGCAGTTCACCTCTGTGCCTGTTGCCAAGCAACTCCTGTCACTTTGGGGATGCGGACCGAATGCAGGAGCTGCTGTGGTATTTCCATGATGTTTTGCACCACACACCTTGGGTTTTCATGTCATCCACGCACAGTAAAACATGCTTATTCTATAGAAATGCATTACTCCTACTTGGGAGTGTTTTCCAGAAAACAGAAAAGCTAAAATAACTGGCCGTGCATGGACTGTAGAAACGATGCAGCAAATAAACTGACTTTTAGTCCCACCTTTGTGAACTACTACACATTAAAATAAATAAATAAAAATTACATCACACACATAAGCCTGTGAATATTCTCATTCATCCAGGTCATGGTTATCTCAAGGAAATTCAATCGAACGCAACTGGACTTCGTTATTTGTCTTTGAAGACGTTTCACCTCTCACCCAAGAGGCTTCATCAGTTCATGCTCGCTTGACTAGACTGGACTGGGCTTCTGTGCTGCAGCTGCAGTCTGGTGCGTGAGTGTCTGGTGGAGAGCAGTGAAGCATTTGATGGTGGAAGTAGGATGCTGTTTCCTCTTTAAGATAGAGAGAAATTATTTAAGAATTTTCAATCATGGCTGCGGTCTCATTCAGATCTTCCAACATGTTCTTGACACAGATTTGTCCAATCCACATCAGAATTCTCAGGTGTCACATCCCTCCCTGATGAACCTTCATCAACATCCCTCAAAGGTCACTGTATTAACAGTCATCAGTTTCTGTTCGCCATGGTCCTACTTGTCTTCCTCTCTCTACCGGCACTGTGGGAGTGTTGTTTCCCGGCTCAGGAGTCACTTGTTGGTCTGGCACAGCTTCGCTCTGTAAAACATGGCTGCCTACGAGCTGCGTGCATAGCGCCTGTTTTTACCCTCTACGGCAGCTTGATGGATATAGTGCGTTCCTGCCGCCGCCTGAAACACTTCAGCTACGTCTGCTTGAGAATTCTGCCGGAAAGGATGGACATGCTCCCCGTGCAGTGTGTCTGAGGTGGAGGGGGGAGTGGTGTGTATGTGTTTGTGTGTGTGTGTGTGTGTGTGTGTGTGTGTGTGCTGCATTTAGGTTACATACAGACAGACACAGCTCCCTTTCTTTTCCCTTGTGTCCTTTCTCAAATTGGTTCAGAATTTTTATCTTTGTTCAGACAGCTGCACTATGCAAGAGTTCAGTGTAAAGATACACCTGTTTATTCGGCCTGAGTCAAATACTGGGTGTATGGTTAATGACAGGGCCGCATAAAAAAACTGAATGAACATGAACGAAATTACAGACTGACAAAAGTTGCTTACAGTAAATGGAAAAAATGTGGTGCACCTGATCCTGTTAAACAATAGTTAATATTGTTTGGCCACATTGCTTAGACATATTGTTTTTGTGCTTCTTGGCAGATTAGTGAAAGTAACATCAAAATAATTTTTCCTTCACATTGAAATATTGAGTAGTCTCTTCTGTTCTGTAGTACTTTTTGATTATGGGTTGCATTCACAGTTCTTCTTTGCTTTGCTGTTCATGTTTACCAGTTACATTTATTGTTAATTTTTAAATTATCTGTGATAATCCAGTAAGCTTTCAATTGATTTAATTACCTTAGGTTAGGGAATTTTCTCAACCCACGAAGGAATATTTAATCTTTTGTTTTTTGGAAAACTTAACTGTCAGTTGGCTGTTCAGGTAGGTCAAAGGTCAAAAGTGCCACTAACTCTTTGTCAAACACAATACATGTTTGAGCATGATACAGCGCCAAAAAGATGAACCTATCACAGTGATTGCATTTCCATCACAATTATAATGACAAGAGTCACTGTTTCTTCAGTCTGAACAAGACAGAAATACATCTGGAAAGGTCTTGGCTCTCAGGAACATGTTTGGGGAGGAGGTGTAGGTGAAACTTTGCAGTTACACCAGAGATGACCTACATCAGCCAGCTAAGTAAAAGATAAGAAGGGGAGCTGGAGCCTATCCCAGCTGACTACGGGCGAGAGGCGGGGTACATCCTGGACTGGTCGCCAGTCAATCGCAGGGCCAACACACAAAGACAAACAACCACACACTCTCACACTCACACCTAGGGGCAATTTAGAGTAGCCAATTAACCTAATGTTCATGTTTTTGGTATTGTGGGAGGAAGCCGGAGAACCCGGAGAAAACCCACGCAGGCACAGGGAGAACATGCAAACTCCACATAGAAGGGCCCAGACCGGGATTCGAACCTGGAACCCTCTTGCTATGAGGCGACAGTGCTAACCACCGCCCTCTCTGATTGGACCTGCCAGGAAAAACCCTAAAGGAAGGCGTCCAAGAGGTTTCCTCTTCAGATGTCCAAACCACCTCAACTGACTCTTTTCTATACAGAGGAGTAGCAGTTCTTTGCCAAGCTCAATTTGGATGTTTGGATGCAGGCTTGAATTTGAATGTTCTCTTCTGCTGTATTATGCCACGGATGAGTCAACATCCTTCTAACTCCAATTTAGTTGATTGCCATGTTTTCAACTGTTACATTCTTCTCTTGAAAAGCTGATGACCTCCACACTCAAGAAGCCCTCTCAACACCTCTCTGAAAAAACACAGTTGTGTTTTCCTTTGTGTCTTAAAAGCTGGGACTGGAACTTCCCCTCCCGACCCTGACAGGAAGTGATATGTGCTGAGATTTGTCTGAGCTGCATTCCTACCACTATGATCCCACTCACACTCAGACAGACACCTTCAGCTGTAAGTGTGATGCCCGAGATACCCGGCGCTTAGACGCTGCTAATTAAATGATGCTAATGAAACAAAGAGGCCTGCAGAACCGGCTCGTCTTACCTGATACTGCAGCCGATCACTTGATGGCAATCTGAGGCAGATGGCCTGCAGCCACAAGGGGGAAAGGAAATGGGCTCAAATATTTACTCATTTCTTTTTTGCTATATTTTAATAAAGTAGAAAGGTTAAGGCTTTGCATTCCTTTGCATTCCATCGCTGATTATATCACTTATTATACTTATGCTGCTGTGGCTGGAGGCATTATGTTTTCAGGTTATTCATACACACAAACGTTAAAACGATGACTCAGGAACGCATGCCACAAACGTCCACTTTGAATCAAGGATGAACTGATTAGAATGGTGGTCAGATGTCACTGTGAGTCCACAAATGTGGATAATATGTACTGTGTATCAAAAAACAAGACAAAAAAGACTAAAATGTGCAAAAAGAAGCTATATCAGACTCTTAATTCCTCTGGCCACCTTAAAATATTTTCAACAAGAAGTTTTACCCTTGGTCTTATACAAGTAACACTTACATTTTCACCTTCATTTTTCTCAACCTCGTTCTCAGGCTCACTGTCACGCTCGCTCTTGCTTTCTGCTTGCAGGAGTGTCAGCAGCTTGTTGTAATAATAATTCACCCTCACTAACATCACCTGGGTTTGCAAGTTCTGCTAGTTTCCTCTTTGAATTGAAACTGAAAGTAAAAGACCAAAAATGGGTAAATTACCTACAGTAAAGGCAACACTGTACTGTAGAAATTTTATATATATACTGTATGTATATATATATATACATATATATGCACATGCATATTCTAAATGTATGAGAGTCATACTATATGCTCTACAGGTACAGAGCAAAGGGTGCTGCCTAAAACACCTCTAGGTCTTCACAGAAACCTTCGTGGCAAATCCAGTAAGAACTTTGAAGCTGAAAAACATCAATAGCAAAAATGGTAACCGGATTACAACGGGCTGACAACCGTGAGATGTGTAAGACTGCAGGCGTTAGACCTGGCATCTGCTTTAGCTGCACGTATGTTAGTGGTCTTGTGTCCCTGAACACACCGAGTGACTGACTGATGCTGGGGACTCCAGTGCTGTAATGCTGCTGTAAGGTACTTTGGAGAAAGCGTGTGGTGTTACAGTAAAAATGGGATTTTGTATGTACCTTGTGAAGAGCAGTAAGTAGGTAGGTGGGGTGGAACGAAAACAACAAGAGGAGGACAGGAAATTAGAAATCCAATCAAGACAGAGTGCACAGACAATGTTGGCGGTGATAATTTTGTGCCCGGTTGCAATTCATCAATATCAAGAAGAAGAAGAGGAAACATGCACGTGGGTTTGTGGGTTCTTGAGGATACACAGACATCCTTGAAAAATCTCTGCGTGAAGGGCGCAATCTTTTGTGGAAATTACAGACATCCTTGAAATTCTGCCGTTTGAGGATCCTTCCTTGATTTTCAGAAGCACCCAGAATCTCCAGTAACACCAGAACAAATTAGTACATTTTAATTAAGCATATTAAAGATAATATTAGGCTAAAGAATTAAAAAACAATTCATCAGCAGACTGGATGGCAGTTGGTTTGATTATCACCAGCTGGGCACTTCCACTGTCAGAAACTGCGTCGAGTTAAGTGACCACCTCCACTCACCACATGGCCCTGCTCATTAGCTTCACACTTGCTTTTAGGTGTGTCTTGTCATGAACGTTAAAGTGACACATGTGAAAATGTTGACCTCTTGTGATCATTAGGGTTCATGGAAATTATTCACTCTTATGACTCTTAACTTTTAGACTTTAGGATCATGTTGGTCAGAAAAGGACATGGACGTCTGTTTTGTGGTGAAGGGTAGACCTATGAATTTTTGTTTCTTGATGATTTACTTGAGGAAATTTGGGTTCCTTGTTGTGTACATATCATCCATAAAACAACAGCAAAAGAGGGAAGTCAGCAATCTTTCATCTTGCTCTTTATATCAAGTGCAGGACATCAAATCTAAAATAAAAAAATAAGAATAAAAAATAATAGCTGCTAAGTTAAACAGTAAGCCTGTACATTTGTCTTTCTTAATTGAAACCAAACTTAGGAGGCATCTTAATTAACTTTGGTTCTGCAAAAGAAAGTTTTCTCTCGCTTGAGGCTAATCTGGTTGTCTGAGAGTGACGACCCTGTCTGACTGTTCTTTGAAGTAAGCCTGAATATAGGGTCATGCTCAACGAATGTCACCTGCTGATAACGAGACAGGTGATATTCCTTTTGTTAAGCAGGACCCTGGAGGTCCCTGGTGCTTAACTACATGTGGATTAATAAACTGATAAGCTTAATGAATCCTGACTATCAGAGAAGGTGAAAAGGGGCTAATGGAAGTAATTACCTTTCCTGATCTGTCCACTGAAGGGCAAGCCTGTCCTAATACACATGATAAAACAAGGGATAAAATCCACTGTGAGGAATGGAAATGAAATTTGTCATTCGTTAAACATTACCCACATGGACACACTATTTGCATGGCTAAGTGAGAATTTTATGGGGCGCTGAATGGTGATGAGTGATTTGACTTTGAAAACAACAAGGGTCAGGTTTTCTGCATTGTCCTGCTTCAGTGCTGTTTAAATGAATCTAAGCAAATGACACACACATTACACATTTAGATAAAGCGTTGACCGATTGGTTTGCCAATATTTATTTGACCCATCTGAGTGCCACTGATGTTTGTTTTAAATCGATACCGAGCGTCTATAGGGACTGTTAAATTGGGTGGGGATGGTTGATTAACTCTAAGCATCACTCACAACAAAAGCCTCACCTATGAATGTGCGTGCGTGGGCAGTCCCTGTACAATTCAACACTGAATTCATTTCCTTCAGAAACCATGTCCTTCACCGCCCTTCAGTGTAATTGAAACACATGGACTGAGCTGAGCGCTAACACATGGACTCCGGGGATTTTTCGTTTACCTTCTCTGGTCGACTGATATTTGAAAGATTTGTGTGGGTGACAGCTTAACACCTTTAACATAAGCAGTGGCTGTTTGGACTTAAGGCTAGAGAGGCACTATGGTCCCTAAACAGACTGAAATCTGCAGTATCCCCATACATTATGCATAAAGGAAAAATGCACAGCAGTGCATCCAGTCACATGCTCTAAACTGCAAGACATACAGTACATAATGTTTAAAGTAGACCTTGCAGCCTGAAGTTGTTCCTTTGCAGAGTTGTGGCTTATGCACACAACTATCAGTTCACATACACCACACATCTGTCTCATCTGTCAGACCTACCATTCATCAGACTTTAAGAAGCAATTCACATTAAAGCTGCACAAATGAATAATTTTACAGTAACAATGGCTCAGACTAAATATAATGTGAAAAATTCCACAGAGAATTATGATCGAAGTCAGCAAGTCCCCTCAACTCTATAAGGTTTTAGCACCTTTCAGCTCCTTGCTTTGGATTGACAGCTGCAATTTCACTATTTTTGGTTCAGTCTCATTGATCCTGTCAACGTTTACAGCTGCAGCAGATGCACAAGATAACTGAAGGTGAAAAGGGAAAAAAAAGAAATAAAATAAAATTGTAAAAAGTCACACATTTCTCTTGTGATCACAGCACCTGTTGTCAAAAGGTGAAAATCTCTCATAAATACCGAAAAAACCTTTAGTTTTAGGCATGAAATTATAAATCAAATATTTAGTCACTTGATTCAAAGCACAATAGGCACACTATCTGTTTCTCTGTTTGTCTGCTCTCTCCTTTTGACCTCATAATTTTCTTTATTTGTTTAACAGCTCGGCTCATCAGCAGAGGACCAAACAAGCCACCGAGCATCATTAGTCATGCAAACTGCCTCACACTCACTTATGAAAGAAAACCTGATGGAGTGCCCCTCTCACTGCGGGAGAACGCTACGGAGGGTGGCCAGATGTTGCTGCTGAGGGAAATGAACAGTGGGCACAGAGGTTGAAAAATGGACAGATTGATTCCTCTTGGTCAACAACACAACTAAAAGCACTTTATTCTCAGCTGCACTGGGGAATTAAACTCTAAGATGGACATGTTTTACAGCAAAGTGCAGGACAGAAGGACAATTAGCCGACAATTAGTTGTCAGGAATCATTGTGAAAAAAGAACTGAGCAAGACCTGCTGGTATGTATGATATTTTGCAGCATAAAGACAGATGAATTCATTACTCAAGAGCTGGAAGACAAAAGTAATAGTTTTATTCACAATGCATATTACTCTGCATATTACTGTCTGAGGAGAGAATTTTATTCAGAATAACTACTGCAGGTGAATGATGCTGCTCACTCAAGCTGTGAAATTGTTTTTTTTTTGTTGTTGTTTTTTTATTTTTTTTCCAAAGCAACCAGGCAGCAAAATAAAAAGTTAACAAAATCATTTGCATCTGTTTAAGGCAGGAAAAACTGCTGCCTGACATCAATCAGTCGGTGCTGTTAAACCGCACATCAGCTTCACAAAAGGCTGCGCTCTCTCTGGATGAGCCTCGTTGAAGGCTTTTTGAATTAAACCGTTCGTCCTGTAGTACTTGCGAAGTCCAATTTTGTGAAGTGTTACGGCCTCATCATACTGTAACAGTAGGTGAAATTACCCCAGGATGAATTGCACACACCGTGCTGACACTGGCGACATTGTCTTTGCAGTTTTCTGAGTGCTGTGATGCTAATTCAGCCAGACATTTCCCACCTGAGAATCTGAATGGCATACCTGCTGTCATACGCACTCTTTCCTCTGTCACCTAAAAGGGTATTTTTCCTCTTCTTCTTTGGCCTTTTTCAAACAAACTACATCCATTAATGGTATCAAAGTGCTTAAGTAAACAAGCATCTACTCACGAACGGAAAGCGTATGATTGTGACAGCGTGAGAAGTAAAATGTCTAGTGACTAGTCTAGTCTAGTTATTTTATTCCCTAACAATTTCTCCAGTCTCCAGGAAATCAATTATATCACAGGAAAGAAAATAAACTCACAAAATGTCATGGAAGGAAATATTCTCAACACAAACAAGATAACACATTTGACTGAAGAGTTTAATTAAGAACTGCCAAAGTATACCGACTAATTGTTTATCTCCAAGTGAGGGGAAGGCACAGGTCTGCAAACAGGTGCTGATTATCATGAGTAACTGGGTTTTAATTGGAAACATAGTTGTCAGGGATTTTTTAAATGTCAGCTTTGGGCGTTTTGAACAGAACCAAATGCCATGCCTCTGTTGTAATGAGTTAAATTAATGTCAGTAAACCACAGTAAATCACTCAGAAACCAACTGGACTGACAGACTGCACTACAATTAAGATATGTGAAATTTGTGTGTGTGTGTGTGTGTGAGAGAGAGAGAGTTTTTTGGTGAACTGCACCTTTAAGCTCTCACTCCAAAAGCACAGTCTCTATGTTCATCTTCTCTACTTTACTTCTCAACAACATCATCTCCTTTTCATTTGTTAGCCAGCTAAGCACTAATTAGATGTAGCCTGCAAGTTGTTGTTGAAGTTTGCGTCGCATAGCAACAACAGGGACATAAGGTTCCTCACTGCCTTTGAGCTCCAGTTCTCCGCGGTTCTAATGACGCTCCCGGTTTTGCTTTGCGCTTCGGCTTATCGGTAAATGAGACCCTGCCTCTGAATGATGTCTATGGCTTCATCTTTCATTAGCAGAAAACTGAAAGACTAACTCCCTCTCTAATAAGCACTAAAAGGCAGAGAAAGCAGAGGAAGAGCGGCTGTGTATATATCAAGTCAGATAGCACCCAGCCGTGCCTGCCTCGCTGTGCTCTGCTCCCCACCAGCAACAATAGATGGCTAAAAGACTGCTAAATTGCCCAGTGATTGCTTTTACGCTCCTCTGTCCTTTTTCATAAATGAGGTGTAAGTGTTCAGTGACACACAGCTCTACCTGACAGCTGTGGTCACTCCTCAGGCTCCAGCTGGCTTTTTTCCCCTCTCTTCTTCCTGTTTTGCTGTTTGCTCAGACAGAAGCTGACAGGGAGAGTAAATGCCAGTTGGGCTAATATGTTAAAAGGTCTCTCTCTCTGTACCTCTGTCGCTCCCTCTTAAACTCTTATGTCTTTGTTTGCTCATGTTTCCCCTGCACCATGGTTGGTTGACTGGGGACTTTATAAAACCAGGGGTTTAGAAGTTTTGGAAAGACTCACTTGTTTGGTACTGAATACACTTCCTTATTTAGGCAATAATTTTGACATTTTTTCGACTGTATTTTATTAAGGCAAAGTTTCTGTATAGTTGATTGTTTTTAGAAAGAAAAGTTCTGCAAATGAAATGTGTTTACATTAAAAAAAAAAAAAAGGTATTGAGTATTATGTTGGTATTGGTGCTGGGATAACACTACAATACAGTGAACAAAACTGTGAGTGATTATTCACACTCAACCACCAAGTGAGGAACAACCTAATAATTGTTACTGAGTGGTCCCTGAATAAGGATGTGACTTGTATAATGATGAGTTACTGCAGAACAGACTTTCCGTTCATGATTATCAAAAAAGGAAATTAATGCTAAGGTAATCATGAGGTAATGAGGAAACTCGTAATAGATATTAATTATGTGTTGGATATCTGTGTGCGTTAGTTAGCTTGACGGGACAAGAGAGCACCCTAAACTAGACAAAACATATGTAATGTACTTAACTAAATTATAATTTATGCATTGTAGTCCAAACACCAAGCATTATATTGATTATATCAAAGACAGGGGTTTTATTACATTCTATGAGAACATATACCTAATTCAAAATATATGAATATAAAATATGTTTACATGAATTTTACAATTAAATGTGTCCAGCCACGTTAACAGATAATATGATACATATTTAAGAGGCACATAATCACTATTCTAGGGATTGAAAGATACTTTCCTTAACTGGATTCACTTGCAGTGTTTTGATCACCATTTGGATTCAGCTGTTGGTAACAAACGTTAACGCTGACGTTGTCAAAATCATCTACAGACGGTTTCTTGGATTGTATTTGTAATAACGTGAAAATGTACAAAGTCACTTAGAAAAACACAACTAAACAAGTAGACACAAGGCATCTGCAAGTCCTTGCATGCTAAATGTCAACAATGAAAGGGAGGCACATAAAACAACACATCTAACAGGACTATTAATTGCTGATTTCTTTTCGATGTTGTTTCAGAGGTGGCGAGGTGGCAAAACTCCCCCAAATATTTCATATATATTATATATATATTTCATCCCCCAAATACATGTTCATTACTAAGCTCACTTCCTCTGAATTCTATTTCTCCTTTTTTACCTCCTTCCCTTATTCACACACACACATGCACACACGCACGCACTACACAAAGCCTGACTCAGTGCCAACTGGAAAAGGCCCAGATCATTTGATGGCTTTCTGTGAGGCAAAGTTGCCACTCTCAAAGCGATTATGTTTCATTACAGTGGAAATGGGAGAACAGGGTTTCCTGGCGCCTAAAGATCAATAACCCCACCTCCTCTCCCCAGCACACACACACATACACACCTGCTTTATGTGTGGTGTGTGTGTCTGGATACTTGACAGTCTGTTTATGAAACCCGTGAATCTCCTCTGAGATTGTTTATTCTTTACTGTTATTGCATCTTTTATGTATTTGTCACCTTTTTTCTGTTACATTACTCAGGCGTCGATTTAATTTGTGCCTCCTGTGTATCCGTTGTCATTGGAAGGTGCAGGCATGAATGAGTTTTGTATGAGGGTGGAAGCAGAATTGCCTTGAGGGTCCAAAAGGGCCGCAGTGACTCAGGGTTGGTTTTGTCACTGCTGCCATCCCATTGTGTTTGTATTGATTGTAGGATGTAAACTGTATTTAAAAACAGCATCACTTCCCAATGTGGAAAATATACATGCATTATGGTACGCATGATAACTGCGTTTTTTTAACAACACAAGTAATTTAATTTTCCACATCCACACATTATTTTCTCTCTTTATAAATTCATATAAATAATTTTCCATGAAAGACCAATTTGTGGTTCTCTACTGTAGCTCTATCAGGTGAAAAAAGTGAGACAGTGAGTCAATCGGGGCAGAAAAACAAGGCACGTACTGTTACGTGGGTAAGGCTTGGTAAGGCTTCCAGTTAGTTTATGGCTGTTTGGCTGCATTTAAATCACAGCCATCTGAATTATTCACTGTTCCGGGGAGGGGTGGGGTGGGTGGGTGTGTGAGGCTTATCTGTTGTAATTAGTGCTGTTCTTTAACCCAGCATAAGGCTCCAGCCACTATCGAGCACATTGGAATTTATCTTTGAGACCGCTTCTGGCAGTAATCCAGCAGATAATTAAGAGCAGTAAAAATGGATTCTGTGAATTACATCTCCCATACCTTTAATGCTATATTAAACATCCATTTTCTAACCCTTTTCGCTCTTTATCTCCCAAACATGAGATGACTAATGCCGAGCTAAGAGCCTCCAAAGTGTATTTCAGTGCCATTGTTAAAAATTGTATTTTATGACTGAAGTGGAAAAGTGTAAAGAAACATGAATGTGGCACCTGTCATGTCTACAATAGGTAGCTGAAGGGATGTTTTGAAACTTTAATTGGGTTTAAGTGCTCATCGTCTTTTTCACTTTGTGAAGACATAAATTCTACTTAAGCTGTGTGACACAGGGGGAGACACCTATCAACCAAGGAAAAACACACCCAAACATATCTCTCTCATTCCTCCGGCTCAAAATAAGACACAAATGATTACATCATTTGGTTATTGAGACTAGACCACCAACAGTTCCATTGGGGATCCTGGTGTGTTATGCTAGCCGTGGCTAATGTCTAGCCGTTATCCTCAGGGAGAGATGAGGAGTGATCTACAGAGCTCATGCGAACTCACTTCTTTCTAACTCCAGCCCCCAGATGTTTTACATTTTCAAGCTTCAGACCCGCTCTACACTGACTCAAGTGACATCATTTGAGGCCATTTTAGACTTCACATAGCTCCCTCTGTAGGCACTAAACGCTTTATGCAATTTCTTAAATATGAGTTTCTCTATCCTGTTTTCTTTTGCATTTCGGTTATGTTAGTTTATTTCTTGAGTCACACTTCAGAAACCTTTATTGTTGCTGACAACTGAAAAGGTTTCCTAGAGGATATTTTCAGTTAACTCTAAATAGTCCAAATAACAAATTAAAAGAGATAAAATTAAAAACATTATTATCTTACCATACTTCTAGAAATAATCAGGCCATAATGAAACATAAAAAGAAAAAGAAAACTGAAAAATGCAAAAAATTACAAAATGTATAGTGACAATGAAAATGTTAAAATCAAATTCAAAAGCTTAAATAGAAATGCTCAAACTGAGAGCTTAATGTGTAAAAACAAAATTGAAAATAGCAATTGAAATAAGAAAAAGGAAATAAATATGAAACTCAGAGTGGGAGATGAAAAATGGAAAAAATGGAAATGTACTTTACGACTGAATGAATTTGACATTTTAAATGTCATCTTTTCCATTTCACATTAGGCTTTTGCTGTTTTCCATTTAACATTCGGCACACCTATTTGAAGAAATACATCATTTGTCAGGTCACTTTACCATCACCCATGTGAGAATCCTAAAACATTGTCTTACGGGCATTGCCTGCTCAAGTTTAGACAACTAAAACTGGGTAATGGTGGTGAAATCTGCAAGTCCATCAACAAGAATTTCATAAAACTCCCTCTTCAACCAGTGAAACTTAATGAAACATAAAATGTAGCCTTTTCACAAGCTGGGGGTTCCTTTTGTGGAGAGAAGGCTACATAATAACCTCTGAATCCCAACATTCACGCATCCTTCATCTTACCTGATGTGTTGAGTGTTTTGTCAGCCAACATTAATCTAGTCATACAGAGAAAATACCATGTTTTCAAAATCTTTCTGAAATGACACTAGACTTAAAATAAATGACATCGGGCCTGCGGAGTCAATGAACACGAGCCACATACTACTGATTTCGCTAAATTTCATCACACACTCAATTACAGTTGTCGACTCTGACGTGCGGTGAGACGCCGGTGCCAGGTTGGATTAACATTTATGTGTGCTCCATTACAGGAGCCCCGTGACAGCTGACAGCTTAATTGCCTGACACGACTGAAACTACAAGGCCAGAAGAAAGACCAACATGAAATGAGTGAGCCAGATAATTCAAAAATAATTCAGTTCATTCAGTATTCATGCACAGCAGAAAAGTGCCTAAATTCTATTTATTTACAATTTTTATAGGCAACCATCCATGGCTGCATCTCGACCACCCTGTTCACTCCTGTGCATACAGATGAAGTCTCTAGCAGCCATTTTACTTATTTATAATGAAAGCGCAGGCCATCTTTGGTATTTGCCTTCTTATTTATTTTGAGTGTGGTGGATTTTAAACGTCTTCTGTTAATTACACGTCAGCTGAGAGTCAGTGACTGCAAGAAGATAAACTGAGAATAGACGCTATCAGGCACTTTCAGTGTTCTCTCAGTAATTTGGCGCCTGAACGCACCGTAGCACAAATAAACAACGAGAACCAACGAGTCTCGTGGTGTTCAGTGTTTTAGGCCAAATCCATTAAGGGGATGTCTGGCTACATTAGTACATTACTTAAGCTGCAGCACAACAGGATTCAAAATCAAATTTTCACTTCTGCATGATGCTGAGGATTTATTGGTTAAAAGATAAACAAAAGATTATTGATTTTAACCATTTTGTGTCCGTTTCACTAATTTCTCCAAAGGAATGCAGTTAGATAAGGGAAGTCTAAGGGTGTACTATAGAATAATGTAGATAGCATTATTAGTTAAAAATCTTTTAATTATTTGCATTTGAATACCAATGATCCTCAGTAACCAAATGGAAAAATGCGTAGGTCATTGTAGCAGTAAAGACAAAGAAACAAAAGTTCAGTGGAAAGAAATCAGCACAAGGCTACATATTATCTGGTGAATGGAAGAACAAATGTTCACTGTTGCAAAGTGCAAACGAACTGTAAATGATTCAAGCAGAGATTTTATTAATGTACTTGCAGAGGTGGGAGTAAGGCCCACCAAATTTCAATTCTTAACCTTCAAGACTCAAGCCAGTCCCAAGTGAAGTCGAGTCATTATTCAGGCCATGCAAGACTTAAGAAATTCATATCATAAGATATTTGGATCTCTCCTAGTTTCACATTTAAACCAGTTCAAAAATGAACAACAATTCATTATGATGACCTACTACTGCTAGTTACATCTCCTGGAAACAAACAAAACAGACAATTTTCCTAAGAATTATTATTATTATTATTATTACACCAGGGGTGCCCACACTTTTTTGGGTTGCGAGATATTTTTAAAATGGCCACGTCAAAATGATCTACCTACAATAAAAATGCTAAACATATATTTATTTATATATATATATATATATATAGTGAGTATACCTTATATATTTACAATATGTTGGTGTACCTTGCATAAAAGCATGAACCCGTATGGCACAAACAATTCTGCACATTTTTGGCCAATACCTTACTCTGATGACTTGCGCTGCATGGAATCAGCCAGGGTTGCATAGTCATGGTGGAACAGTATCTGGACTTAAGAATCTTCATGTGGGAAAAGGCTGACTTGCATAAATAAGTCCCAGAAAAAGTCCATTAACCCTGGACTTCAGCTCAGTGTCACCCTGTAGTGTCAAAATCTCCTCCTCCACTCCAGACGAGTTCAGATGAAACAGTGTTGCAACTTTTGATGCGAGTGAATCAACGTCAACATCTTCTCGAAATGGTTTGCACATAAATGTAGCTACTGGCTTGGGAGAAGCAAAGTCTTGAAAACATCTGTCAAACTTTGGCAGACAATCGTCGACTTATTGGGCACCACTGCATTACACATTACTTGTCCATATTATCTTAAGGTAGGAGCACTCTCTCCAACAGACAGACATCCACAATCAGGTCAATTACTTCAGCAACTGCCAAAACAAACAAACATTGTCACACACACAATAAACAATGAATTAACAGTGTTATGAGTCTCTGCTAACTTCAGCGTGTATGTGGTCCACCAACCAGGATTTATTTTGATAATAAATCTTAAATCTGATAAACGTTACACTGGGTTACATTGCTGTTATTGGTTTGATTCATGGTTTAATAATATGTGTAGTTACTGGTGGCTAATCAGACTAATTACCAGGTGATTGTTCTCAGTTTCTAACGGCAGTATTATCTAAATAGTTCCCCATTGTGCGCGCGTCTTTAAACTACATTCCTAATTAAACATGATGTGCTTGATGGTTTTATTAATGACTCCTGATGAAGCTTGAAAGCTCACATTCTTCTTGCCCTTTATAGCTTCCCTTTTTATAAGTCGCATTAACATTTACTCATCCGGAAAAAGCAAATTTTTCTGTGTATAATATGACCTCCTCTTTCTGCCAGCTGCAGTGCGTTTCCTGGTTTTTCACACATGATTTTTCAGGCCATTTGGAGAAGTTAAACCTGTGAATTATTCAGAACAGTTCATTTATTCAAACCAAGTTCAGTGTATTCATAAGTGTGTTGCTCTCTTAAAGTAGAATGAAGTGACAGTGCAGACTCAGAGAACGGAAAGAGCCGAAAGTGTGAGATGACAAAACAAATTCAGACACAATTGGATCATATGGCTACAAGGGTGCGTTATATAAAAGTGAAATGTGTATGAGGCAGAATTAGGTCACAAACACAACAAGAGACTGGCACTTTTAGCAGTCACTTGAACATAAGTCATAGATCTTCTTGCCATCTTCCCAGTGCCTGACTCCACCTAACCCCAGGTTAATCCAAAAATGGGCATACAGGTGGAGTGTGGGTGGCTAAGGCTAAAAGTTAAGCTATTGCTGTACACTGTAAAATAAATAATAGTTTACACAGAAAGCAATGCAAGTTTCCGCCTCTCATTATACATGTGAGTTTGTGCTTGGGACATTTTAAGTTTTCAAGCTGGCATGGAGGGTACCGAGGGTGTTTGTGCTGCTTGGTCTGTCAGTCCCGGTGCTGGAAACCAGTGCAGATCAGAGATTAAGACAGAACTGTATTTGCAGTATGTGGTCACAGGTTGCCAGCTGTTGTGCAGGAGCTTCAGGAAAAGCTTGTCAACCTGTGCGAGATCACAAATCCGCCATGCTAAATTTAGCTTGCTAATACGTGTGCTGCTCTCAACTCCTGATGCAACGGTGTGCACAGGCTTACCTTAGCTGGCTCATTAACACGCTGCTGGGTGCACGCAGCCTATGATCTCACTCCGTGTAATGACACCAAGGCAGCTGAGCTGGATAAGAGGCTTCAACTGATCAATGGGAATGTCTGATGTGAAATATTTAATACTTCCCTCTCTCCCTGCTTATCGTCAGGACTTTATGGCTCAGCATGCAAGGTGTTTCACTCCTTCAGTACACTGGAAAACTCTGGGTACCTAATGTTGGAAATCGTTCAGACTTTATTCTCAATAAGCTGTAAACCTTCTACTGTTTGGTCAGCTGGTGACACCAGTTGCCTTTTTGTAGAGGTATTTAGAAGTGTTTTTGGCAGCAGTACAATATGCAAATACACTGAAAGTGAGAGGAGCTCAGGAGGTTTGCATGTGAATTACAGTTAGATAATCATCTGACAGCTGAAACACCTGTCTTCACTGAACAGACGTTTGCCTGATCATAACGGTCTCATTCTGTCTCTTTCTGTTTATTTCTCATCTGTCTTTGTAGTCACAGTGACTCTTTGGTCAGCTTCTGGTAAGATCATCTGCCTGTACAGTGGTAAAAGTATTTTATAGAATATGAAAGAAATTTGTGAGCTTGGAGAGCTGATGTAGAGCTACAGCAATTAGAATGTCAAAAGAATATTCATCACTTCCTACTTCAATTATCAGTGATTCATTTCAGTCTTTTTAAGCAAAAATGTCAAACATTTGCAGATTCCTTCTTCGTAAATACACAGTATGTAATTTATATGACTAGGTGAAGTAGTGAAGTAATGTGGGATCATGGGAGTGTTCATATGAGAGATGTATTGTCAAAAATGTTCTATGCCATTAAAAAAAAAGTGCCAGCTTCTCTGTTGAAATACATGGTACAAGGTACACAAGGCTCAAGCTCATTGTAACCTCGTTGGCCACACTGGGACCAGCTGTTCTTTTAGAGGGGACAAATTCTATTGACCCTGAAACTAAGCGCTCATTTAAGCAGCGGTGTGGATTTATGGTCGGACACTGAGTTGTTCTACCACCAAAACCAAAAAAAAGTATATAGCAAAGCTTTTACTCTGTTACAGGGCAGTTTGCTGCTTGTTGTGGCAGTGTTGCGCAGGTGTCGATAGGAGCATCTCTTCCTTGGCTGCTTGCTAAGCAGTCTTACAAAAGCAAGGAGCTAAGCAACACTGGAAATCAGTTCTCTGATTGTTAACTGTCACCTTCTCTACATTGGTGTATGTGTTTGAACTGGTTTCATATTTACTTTCCGGTTTGCAGAGTATTGTCCATTCACCAGTTTCACAGTGAGTTGCAGTGACCTGTACCTGATGCTGTGGTTTCATATTTAGCATACTTTTTAAAATCCAAAAATGTTAACTTCAGTCTTTACTGAACTTACTTTACCGCTGCTGCTGTACATCCAGGACTTAACTTACTTACTGGCTGTTAAAACCCAAAGTGGGGCTGTTTCACTACACAGAAACACAGTTAAGAAGAAGAAAGAGGTATTGGTTATACGACAAAAATAAATATTTATTATCTGGTAACAATATAATTTTTGTCCCTAAATCCCTACACACTGGGCCTTTAAAATGATGATGATAGCAAGTTTTAATAGCAAGGGAGGTCTTGACTTGCCTCGGTGCCTGAGAGAACGTCTCAGTGCGTTTTAGTTTTTTGTTTTCTGCTAATGTGGGTGACAAATTTGAAACTTAAACACAGATTTGCGTGAGGGCATGTTTGCTGTCCTGGAGTAATTGTCAGCTGTGCTCTGTGATGACCTCTGAGGCCACCCCTAGTGGGCTGATAAAAAGACTCTCCTTTTTCTTTTGGAGATCAATACTGCATATATCTAGATCTAAAACTCGTTTTCTTTCACAGTGGACCAGTTGAGCAATTCCGCTCTCATTACTCGTGCTGCTGTGAAAAACACTGAGATCCAAAATGATGACAATTTCTACATTTGGGGCTGTTTTTAGAGTTTTTCACAAGCCGTCAGGGGTCACTGAAATCTTACAAACCTTCAGGAACAAGTGAACAAGTATTATGACATCTTTAGTGTAGCTGAAGAGAATGTCTGCATAGCAGTGCCTCCCTACATCCCTCTTTCTGCAGCTAAATAAAGGATGAAAACTCACAACTATGGAGGAGTACACATCAGTATCCCACATACTTACAGTGGTGAAGTGGTGGACGGAATGGCTGAAGGACCAATTACTTGTGCAGCCATGCACGGACTCATATCCTGGAGTGTCTTTGCAGTACAATCCTCACCTCATCTGAACTGTTTTGGTTGTTTGTTTAATTATTTTCTGTTGTCTCCCAGAGCTGATGTTGGTATTTACAGCCCGTGTGCGTCCCAGCACTTAGCGCAGGCTACTACATGCTGCCCTTGCTGTTGTCAATAAGGGGCTCCATGTCAGCGTGTGAGTAATTTAGAGCATTCCCGTGGCTTTTAGAGTACGCACCTGGAACAAAGACTGTAAATGGAGCCCCCACTCTGCTGACTGACTCACTCCACCCTTGTCAACTACGCCGGCATCATTACATGGCACTTAACAGGATTTAAATGCCACACTGCAGTATGACAGCTTCAGGCCCCAGCATCTGACTTCCGCTTATACAGTGTGTGTAAATGTTCAAAGGCTGATAATCATCTGCGTCAGGTGTGCTTTTATAAAACCATAGGGGGGTGGGGGCATCTCTCTCTTATTATACACTTTTATCAGAGGTTTCCAGTCTCTGTGTCATGTTAATAAAATGTCCAGTGTCATGGGTTTTGAGGGTTTTTGGTTGCACTCTTTTCTCTCTCAATGTATGTATAGTGAACAGTAGAAACAGTACATTTAACCAAGCTGAAGTTGGTAACATATTAAGTTAAGTATCCATATATATATGTATATGCACTGTATTGCACGCTGGGAGTAAAGTAAAGTTCGTTTGCGGTTTTGCCATTTAGTCGTGATATCAGATCATTAATCAACATATCTTAAAACTACTTATCAACCTATTTCCTGTGGATTTTCATGTCCCCGGGTGGATGAATCTTATGCTTACATCTTATATTTCATCCCACTCAATAATGATATGAGGCCAAAACTTATTTTCTACCCAAAAAAAATCTCTTTTTTTGTCCCTATACAGGAAATCAACTTATTTTACTACTTCATTCAGGTAGTTTCAATACACGCGCTGGCTATAATGGTGCGGCTAGTTCAACTTACAGTGCATCCAGAAAGTATTCACACCGCTTCACTTTTTCCACATTTTGTTATGTTACAGTCTCATTCCAAAATGGATTAAATTCATTTTTTTCCCTCAAAATGTTACACAAAATACCTCATAATGACAAAGTGAAACAAGTTTGCTTGAATCTTTTTGCAAATTTATCAAAAATTAAAAAACAAAAATGTAACACATACATAAGTATTCACACCCTGTGATCAATACTTTGTTGAGGCCCCTTTGGCAGCTGATGCTTGTCATTCATGCCAAAGAGTTCAGTCTTTGTTTCATTTTCATTTTGTTTGTTTCATTTTGTTTCTTGTGGTCTGAGAGTCTTTCAGGTGCCTTTTGGCAAACTCCAGGCAGACTTTTATGCATTTTACTGAGGAGTGGCTTCTGTCTGGTCACTCTGCCATACAGGCCTGATTGGTGGAGTTTTCCCCTCTCCACTGAGCAACACTGGAGCTCTGTCAGAGTGACCATTGGGTTCTTGATCATCTCCCTGACTAACTCTTGACTGACTCCCTTCTACCCCGATCACTCAGTTTAGCTGAGCCGCCAGCTCTAGGAAGAGTCCTGGTGGTTCCAAACTTCTAATGCAGCAGAAATCTTTCCCCAGATCTGAGCCTCAACACAATCCTGTCTCAGAGGTCTACAGACAATTCCTTTGACTTCATGGCTTGGTTTGTGCTCTGACATGCACTGTCAACTGTGAGGGTTTATATAGACTGGTGTGTACCTTTCCAAATCATGCCCAATCAGCTGAATTTACCACAGGTGGACTCAACTCAAGTTGTAGAAACCTCTGAAGGAGGATCAATGGAAACAGGAGGCACCTGAGCTCAATTTTGAGTGTCATGACAAAGGGTGTAAATACTAGGAGTAGATATTACATTTTTTGTTTTTCATTTTTAATACATTTGCAAAAAAAAGTCAAGCAGACTTGTTTCACTTTGTCATTATGGGGTATTTTGTGTAGAATTGTGAGGGAAAAAATGAATTTAATCCATTTTGGAATGAGACTAACATAACAAAATGTGGAAAAAGTGAAGTGGTGTGAATACTTTCTGGGTGTACTGTAACAATGAAACAAAAACAAAAATGTATTTCTAAAGATTAAATGGTAAGGATACTAAACTTTTTGTTTTTGCTCTTCAAGATCTTTCTGGAGGTGTCAATTCAGCGCTGAGTGACCCCTCTGAGACAACAGTGTGGACATACTCTCGATGACCTTCTGAAACTCATGAGGTTCTCTCTAGTGTCAGCCTTCGGGGAAGACTTTTCTCTTTTAGTCCCCACTACCAGAAGGACTCAAATCATCACTGTGTTCTTTGTTACACATGACATTCTTGTACTGAGAGATGGAATTTTTACTATACAGCAATGACAGTACAGTATGTCGGCGAAGCTGTCTTGTTTGCTTTTAAAGGTAAAAAAAAAAATATTACAGATAAAAACAAATAACAAAATGAAATGCAACACAAAAAATAGAAGCTGCTTTTTCGACGCACCTGGTAGGTTGGTCTGGGTGAAGTATGTGTTTGTGGTTCACTTAAGCAAGAAGTGAGAAGTTTCAAACCGCCAGCCTCTCATGCAATATTCATATCACGAGTTTGTTATTTTGGATTTGCAACAGCTGATACCACACATCCCACCCCCTCCCCAAGCAGGGAGGTGGAGGGTGGGTGGGTGGTTTGGAACAGGAGGGAGGGGTAAGGACAGGAAGAAAAAGAAGGGTCCTGTCCTGGAAAATGCACTACCAGCTCTGGCTGTTTACATCTCTTTGGCACGTCTGTGGCTGTTTCCATGGCAACGGGAGTAAAGATAGTTGGGATGTGTCAGAGATACAGTGCGCCGTGTGGTGCTGATTGCTGGACGTGACTTGAAGAATGAACAGGGTACACAGGAAGTGGGAGAGGACGGCGCCAGCTCTCTATTATCTCAGCCTGAACCTGTGGGAGAAATCAGCATCGGCCGCCAAACAAATCTTCTGCTTTTAGGCACCAACTGGTTTGTTTTCCTTTTTACTCTCACTGGGACATGACATTTACAGCTGCACTAGACAAGATGCTCAGGTTAAAGCACACCTGTATTATTAGAGTAAATGATAAAGTGCAACTACAACTACCACCTCCCCACTAACTGAGGTGTTGCACTTTTTACTGAATGACATTCTGGTGTTACAAATAACAGAGGTTACTTACAAATCCTACATGTTCCACTTGCACTGTGAGGACTCATTGCATATACATGCATAGACACAGCCCATAACTGTATAACAGATCCAGCGCTTCAATTTGTACTTCTTCAACTGAATTTGTAAGGAACCTTGTGTCTTGTTTGCCCTGCAGGAAGAGCAGACAGGAGAGCAATCAGAATCATAGTGGGAGCAGGTGATGGTCGTGGGCCTGAGGGGGAGGTGTGGGTTGAAAAAAAAGAAGCCCTCACCCACAAACCTGGTCCTGTCTCATTAGAGGAAGGTGACTTTCAAGTTATGCTAGAAATGTTAGAATTTCCGAAAACTTGAGTTCAGCTTTACACTGTCATTTGTGGCCAGCTATGAAATGAAATAGTTTGACTGTATCTCGTGGCAGTGAATGTTGCTCGTGGAACTTAAGTCCCATAACAACACTGGACTCCATCTGCCGATGCAGACTGTGAGATGCGGTTGAAATGCATGCAAAAGGCTTGTGTTAAGACATTTCTCATGACGCTGGACATGTTTCCTACCATCTGGTATTTGTATTTGCAACACAGCAGTGCTACTTGTCAACTTATCAATAAAACACAAGTAGATAGGTTTGAATAAGTGATGACTTTGAAGGTGAAATCCATGTTTTGGCAACGAGTTGTCAAATATTTTTCAGTAAACTTTCAAATCATCGTGAGGAAGAAAAGAGACCAGACAAAGCAAAGACAGAAAGAATCAGTTAAAAGATAAATAGTTTATGTGAATCTATCACATAGCATTTACCTTTACTCTATACACATTGTTTTGAACGTGATATACAGTATGTCATCTTTTTTTTTTTTTTACAATTTGACATAATGGATTGTTTTTTTTTTTCAGCATGCACTTTAGAATGCCAACAAAAGGCTCCACAAATACAGACTTGAAACTAGAATTTTCCTCACAGTAAAACATACAAAACATGAACGCGGATCAAAAGCCTGACAGTTTGAGGACACGATGGAGAAGCACAGCATCAGACTACCATTACTTTTACAGGTAAGAGCCATGTACTTAACAGTAAGACACAAAAATACATGTTCTGGATTCAAAAAAATAAACACCTTTTTTTTTTTTTCAAGTTACATCGTCATCCTAAAAATACACAAAGAATGGTACCCCTTTGTCAGTTCAAAGAGTAAAGCAGCGTGTGTACTACACGAGGAGGAGTGTGGGTACTGGGTGACACTTGACAACCAGCCGACAACTTTGCAGGTTGCAACTAACATGTCAGGTGAGTTGTGTCACCTGCCTGTCCTTCCCATCAGCTTCTAGAGCTGCATTTTCAACATGATCACCTTTTGCCTTCTTGTTTTAACGGGCTGCTGAAATCACAGTGTGGATCGGCGCTTTTTGTTTTCGGGTGCTTATTGCAAATCCGATCTGATTGTTTGGGTACATGGGATTGCTACTGTGCAGATGTAGCCATTCTAGAAGTCCCACTTTAGAACTTGGTAAAATTCTGCTACACTTTTGCTCCACTCCCACAAGGGGAAAAGTTTGGAAGAATGAAGTTATGCAGTTTTTTTTTTCTTTAGTCACCAGGAGTTCTGAGGAATAGTCTGGTAAGAGTAATTTGGTTTGTGAAGAGACAAAGCTCTGCAGCACAAATGCAGGGTAGTTGCATGTTAAATGCGCGGCGGCGGGCGGGCAGGCGGGGCGGGGGGACTTCTACAACGGCGACTGCATCACAGGGGAACTCTGTCTCGTGTTTGTGCTAAAACTAACTGGAAGAGTGACAGCATCAAGTCCACTCATTGGTATCGGCTGACCTGGCCTTTCAAACTGCAGATCTTACCCTGGAGTTTTAGGATAAACACACACACACACACACACACACATTAACACACAGCAGAGCAATTAACCTACTGAAAATTACCAAGGGAAACAAAAGCAGAGATGACCATAATGTCACATTTATTCAACTTAGCACGTTTGTCTCTCTATACTGTATATACTGTATGTAGAATTTCATATATGAATACACTCCATTTTTAGAACACAAAGTGCCTCAACTGATACATCTTAATACACTTATTGCGAGGAGGGATACCATAGCGAGAAAAGTGATTGACGTTGAGTGTCACGGCGCAACCAACCGCCTCGTTACCTGACTCGCCATCAAAAGACAGATGTGTGGACGGAGCCGCTTGGCCCAGATGTGCTGTGTTGTTTTATTTACAGGAGCAATATCTATACACTATGTAGTCACTTTTAAGGATGTGTCCAGTTTGCTCTGCTCTCCTTTGTTTCTCCTCCACAGTTCCAAAACAGGAAAACAAAATAAAAAAATCAGGAAAAGGAAAATCCTTAACGAAGTCCTCCAAGGATTTCTTCTTGATCTTTAAGTTCCTTTTCTGCTCACTGAGCCGATGGCTGGGCGGCTGTCAATGGGTTTTTTTTGTGTGCCTCCTCGCCCATATTGTCCTGCAGGAGTGGCCTTATGGCTCCAAATGGGGGTCCTCCCACTGCAATGGGTCCTCATACTGATGACTTATCCCACCGTCATTCAAATAGGAAATGAATTGTCTAAATAAAATATAAACACATCTCTAAATATCAGAAATGCATAATCTGTCTTTGCTGAGCATTAGTTCAGAACAACTTGCTATGCACAGACTGACCATTTTCAATATATGAACATAGTACAAATCTATGGTGCTCTTTCAGCATATATCCAGAATTATAAAAGCTCTGCTGTATATTGTAGTGGTTGAACTGGGGGTGATTCAATAACTTGGTGCACAGACAAAGAGAAATGTTTGCGAGAGCTCTTCTTTTTAATTGTTTGACTTTTTTGCCAAGCTATGTCTAAGATGCGACTAGCTGTGAGCCAGTTGCTTAGCAACCACCTGCTACTGACATAGACACACTTATAGGGATGGTTGAAGTACTTTACCACATGGTTATGTCTGCTGTCCCACACCTGTTGGTGCATTGAAGCAATTTATGTTGGTCATGAACAAAAGTGAATGAATTATGACAATCTGAAGGCTGCTTCTGTTTAATATAAGGTTTGCTACGAGAACTATCGTAACTGAATTCGGGTTGGTCTGGGTTTGGGATTTGAGAGCAGTTTGGTGATGGATGATATGAAATGTGAACTGTGCAGTTAAAAGAGCAAAAGCGGAAAATATATCAGTGGCAAACAACAAACAAATCTGCTCTTGGGGTGTAAATCATGCAAATGTCAAATCAAATCTGGTGGAACATGATGCAAAATCCAGATTTTCTCCTTGATGATGGTGCCATTTGTTTACTCTAATTATTCTTACGTCTCAATATTAATGTGGTACTTATCCACTGATTATTAACCGATTATGCATGCTTGTCTACACTGCAACCACATAAAGGCATCTCTTCTTAGGATTATTGAATAACCCCCGTTTTAGTATACACACACACACACACACACACACACACACACACACACAATAACACAAATCTTAATTCATGACCAAAAGGGTGAGAGGGTTACCCACTACAATGTGACCCTCATATTCATTCAGAAGGTTACCTTTCCACCATGGCGGTGCCTTCCCCCCCAAGCCATTAAGATAGAACGCTGCTCTCTGCTTGTGTGAAACCAGTAAAGACAACCTCTTTGCAGTTATCTGTGAGTAAACAACCAGAGACACAACATACTTTGGTGGCACTCCATCAAAGGAAGAAAAAAAACGTAAAGGAGGTGGGGATAAAGTTATCAGAAATAGCAACGTACATGCAAAGAAAAACAAACACCCTGTTGGCGTTCTGTGTTTTTTAATCTCCCGGGTGGATTGTTAGTGAAGCCAATGGCAAAATGAATACACAATGCAAGTCGAGTACAGCCCCCTAAACCCCAACATAATAATATTAAATTAAAAAACACTCCTTCATATATATGTAGGCATACATATATACCTTTTCCTTAATCTCTCCTCACTGTCTGCCTTGTCCCTTCTCCCCTCATCACGCTGCTTGCAGACAATGGTTACAGGATGATCCATGCAAAAACATGAACAGGCCCAGCAGCAGGTGAAAGCTGACTGACACACTGACGTGTGCTTGTGAGTCGAAACAGAGTCCTAAAAAATCAATCCTCCAACCCAACGCCCATCCCTCCCATTTCCTTCCGAACAATAAAGTAACAAACCAAAGACAAAGTCACAGTTGTATGAGGTTAAAAAATGAAGTGACATCTCTCTCTTTTTTTCTCCTATTTTTCTTTTTTGTTTTTTTTTGGAAGCACATCTTTTTCAAGGTATCTAAATATAGCAACATCTAATATCCCTGATTATTATTTTGTCTTTTATTAAATGTTATGGCTGCTACCTCTGAAGCCACCAGTTGTTTTATTGCAAGTCTTAAAGTACAACACTACTGAACTAAAGGGAACACAGGAGAACTGACTAGTTACTTGAGGATGTAAGCTAAGCACATGTACCTTCAAGGAAAAGGGGAAAGTTATGCTCAGGTTGCCCAAGCCACTAACATTAGTCTTAGCTACAAAGTTAAGTACTTATCCACTAGTCACACTATCTAGAACAGAGTTCAGGTATAATACCAAAGGGAGTTGGCTTGTTTGGCGGTAGGATGAAGGGTAAATTAAGCCAAAGCGGCCCAGGATGGGACATCTCACAGGATGGAAGGAATAGGGGAGCGAGACCGTCGCAGCGGGCAGGGTGATCCATAGGGCGAGGTCACAGGAGACAACCTCAGGGCATTACCAGCCATGCCCGCTATGTTGTTTAAGCTCCGGGATTTCTCATAGCCTTCAGATGAGGGGGCGACAGAGAGGTGGTAGTGGTGGTGGAGGTGGTTGTGGTTGTGCAGGAACAGGACATGAACACACACAGGCAGGCAGGCAGGCAGGCAGGCAGGCAGGCAGGCAGGCAACGATCCGAATCCGAGCCAGCCGAGTGAACCGAGACAAGACAGAAGACAGGAGTGAGACAAGGCAACGGTAACATACTGTATGGTGAGTGCATGCACAGCACATTTCCTGACAATGACAGTAAGGCAGATTGGAATCTTAAAAGGCAAATGTTTTCAAGGAGAAATAACCACATTGATTTTATCCTCAGTGGGTACAGCCAAAGAAACACAGTTTTCCTGACGATTGATGCATTCAATCTATGCTGGAAACATTATCTAATAAGAAAAGATACACCTTCTCATTCATTAGTGCATAGTTCTATGTAGGTTAGGAGACACAGCTTACACAGAGCAGGGAAAATATCACAAAAACAGGTATCTCTTTTCTTTTGTTATCTCAAAGTAGGCTACTTAATTTGAAAACATGACATTCAAATCACATCATTCAGGCTAAGAAAAATCTTCTGAATTAGCCTTCTTATTGTACGTGTGAATGAAGCTATGACACATACCATCCACCAAAAACGTCAAAACCCATATTATTTTTAAATCAATCAATTCAGCTAATCAAAAATAAGGCAAGTACCATTTGCTTGTATATGCTTCCACATTAACAAATAATGTGTTCACAACCGCACCTGGATGGAATGAAGCCATCATTAATGCAACTAGTTTTTCCTCCTGTTACAAATCAAAAATGTCCACTGTTTGGAAGGTCTGTTAAGCCTGACTTAAAATGAAGTGAAGTGAAGTTTTTATTGTTGTCTAACCTAGCTATAGTGACTGATGATGTGGGTACTCACACTTCGTAATGTTATGTGGACATTCAGAAGCAGCTGAAGCCCTGACATTACATGACATAAGACAGAACAGGACAGAAAAACCTGCTTTTATCCAACCAATTGCCCAAAGATAGCCCTATTGCTAGCACTGTTGTCACATCAGATAATGAGGAATTAAGCTAATGAGCTATTCTTATTATGTCATAAACAAACTGAATGCAAACACACTATGGCTGCTTACAGCTGACTTGAATTTGCATTAATATTGGATTCTAATCCGAGCAAACCCTCAGACACATGCTTTCGGTTTGTCAGCCATTTTACCTCGGGTTTGTTCACATTTGATTAGTTCTTCTCACCAAGTGGAAGCAATATCTCTGGCTTGATTACGATTAGGAAGGCAACGTGTACTGTTATGACACCTCTATAGCTTGTTATCAGGATTTAACATGATTTTATGCCCTAAAAGGCCTATTTGTCCTTCAGTTGGACTTAGCCTACAGTAGCTCAGTAAGTTGGTTAGCTAACATGCTGAAGGGCAAACATATTGAATGTAATGATTATGAATGAAATAATGAAAAAAGTTTTGAATAGGGCCAGTTGTTGCCATTTAAAGTTGCCCTTCAACTAAAAATGGTTCTGTGGCTCCACCCACTCACTCAACCATTCACATTGTTTTAACCGCCATTCCCCACTGTCTTTGAGATCTGCCTGAGTGGTTAAAATTCCAGTCCGCCAGAGATAAGTATGGATAACTATTAGTCAGATAAGACAAATTGTTTTTCTTGTTCTTTAACTAGCAGGGTTGAAGAATAGAATCATACAGTAGCAGTCATTCATCTCAAAGCATCATCATTAGTATTTTATCTCACAAGAAAATGCTGAAAGACTAGAGATCTTATTGGCTAATAGATGGTAATACATGAAGGAGTCCTTGTATAAATTGTTTACTCACATACACACTCCTTCACTCACACACGTATATCTATATTTATATAGACAAAAATATATGTGTGTGTGTGTAACATTAATACTACCAACATGCATATTATGTATTGAAATGGAACTCACTGTTAATAAATTCAGGTTATCACTTACACATACTGATGATGATGAAGATGATTAGAACAACCTTAATTATTAATGCTTCAATTATTTGTGCAGATTCACACTTGTTCAGACTTGTAAGGAAAATGCAGCATGTGATGCTCGCTGGCCAATTCGCATTCGGTCACTTGGTGCAAAATAAACAAGCAAGCCAAAGCACTCAGACCATTAATGGAGCATGCCAATCAGCTGGCGTAAACACTGATGAGGAACAGTTAATGGAAACCTGGTCATTATCATATTGCATATAGCACCGTTTGTTTCACTGAGGAGAAGGGTGTAAATTAAACCAGGGCGTGCTTCAGAACAAGCTGAGCAGGCAGAACAATGGGCAGCCTGGGTCTATGCTAGAAAGATCCCACTGATTTATGCACTGGCAACAGTGCGGTGGCAACTGCAACCACCAATGAAGCAGCACAAACGAAGGCACAGCTGCTTGACTGCTTAACGCTGCCCAGCGGTGAAACCTGAGACCAACACTGCCTTGCGGTGATCATGAGAATACTGAAATCCATCAACAATTATTTTCATTTGGTCCCATTTCTGAATAAAAAGTAAACCTGATATTATGTTATTAAAAAAAACAGGAGCATCAAGTTACAACGTGCCACTCTCATGGAATGTTAGCATTGATTTCCCTGCTATAGAGAGAGTACAACAGTATGAGGCTATAGAGCAATAACACTGCAAGCATTTAACTTCTGATAGAAGGCAATTAGCTAAGGCTTGACTTCAGCATTACAGAGCAGATTAACACAACAGTAATGCCTCAAGATGCTTAAGATAAAATGTAGGCATTATTCCCACAGACATGCTTTAGGCTTCACGTGGAGTCTGCAGCTACAACCGTTTTACAGAACAACTGTCTTATGATTTTGCTGCAGGGAACACCTATCAAACTAGCTGCAGTGTGACCACGGTTCCACAGTGTGAACTGATCACTTAATACATTTTAGTTCATGACCTTCTCTGCCTTTGAAATCACATGGAATAGCAACAAGGCTTTCTGGTAATTCAGCAGATGTGAACTTCATGATGACCTTTAGATAGGGTCAAAGTGTTTGGAAGGCCAAGCCCTTTCTGAGTCTGACCTTTCCTCTGATGCTGTGCTACAAGACTGAAGGCGATGGCTGACAGAGATCAAAATTTGAGGACAAATTTTGTTAATGATTTTTATTACTGAAAACACTGTGTTCTGACTATACTAGTTGGACTATATTTTTGCGTACACTTTACCGGCAAACTTTCAACATTGTACAATCAGAAACAAGAATCAGATTATCCTGGTGTTGCTACCAACATCAACTCATAATCTTAGACATGGGCGCATTGACTTCTACAATTAATCTGTAACATTTAAATTCACAGTCACAGCATTATATAAAGAGCAGAATTGACTTGGGAATTGCTAAATCTTCCCAAAGAGCAATTGGCAAATTATAGTTTAACAACCATAAGCAGGCACAGTAGGCCTGTCAGGCTTTGCAATCTTATATGAAATGGTGTGTATGGAATGAACAGGCAGGGTGTGCAGATCAATGCTGCTACTAGATCAGTGTTTAAAGTGTTTTAGCAGCTCGGTCATGCATCGATCTTAGATCGATTTGTAAATGTGATTTGTGTTGATTGTTAAAAAACACAATGCTTTTAACCTAACATATTGTGTATTTTAACACTGAATGGTGTTAAAACACTGTACTACTGAGGTCTAACCTGCAATACAGGGACAATGCTGCCCTTATTGTGATAAAATAATTTAGCTATAATTTAGGTATTTCAGCTAACATATTCAATTCAGTTGTGTCTAACTGCTTTCCTATGAAGAGATCCGCTGTTTAAAAAAAAATCTAATTGCTGTTACTTTCAATTTAAGGTGCCTGTGTGCTGTGCAAGAATGGAAAGATTGACAGGCTTCACAAAGTGGGGTGGGGCTCAAGGAAGGGTCAGTTACAAGGCTCTGTGATAAATGTGAGGCAGAAAGTGCAATGGGTCTAATTTTACAAATCAAAATTTTCATGGTTAGCTTTGACAGTTTTCAGTGTTACAAAGGAAGAAGTCAAAATGTTTATGAGTTGAGTTGGGATTAAAATCTATTGCTTGAACCATTTGAATTCCTCTGATTGTGAGATATCTGAAATATTTGCCGGTGTATCATCACCTTAGGGACAGATGATACTACTGGACAGTTTATCTGGGAGCTGGAAATAGGCAATGAACCCTGCGATAGCCAAAAAAGTGAGACACTGGGTCATAAATTTATTCAAGTGTTTCCAGGCAACAAGAAAACATGAATAAATTGTGTAGAAAGCAACAGTTCTGAGTCAGCTGCATGTACACTGTTGCCCATCAGAACTGCCAAAAAGAAAAAGTGTGCAGCATCTCACTGTTGAGAGCCACAACAGCAGATCCACGGGTTACGTTACCTGAGCTGACTAGGCCTGAACAAACAGCCTTCCCCGCTCCAGGGATGTTGGTGTCCCTGTCACTAAGGATACGGATCAGCTGATGAGGATTTGGACTGATGTCTGGGTTTTTTAAACATCATGCTTTCACGTGTTGTTTTTTTTTTTTAAATGGTAAAACATGTCTGAGTTATGAACTGCTGTGTTTTTATTTAGTTTATTCAACACATAGTGAAAAATATAGCCAGTGGTCACAGGAAATCCAAACACACTTTTTATGAAGACCACACCTATAATCAGCTGCAAGTCATAGTGTATTATAATGCATTCATAATGCCTTATGATTTTATACATACAATGATAAATACACTACTTACAACATACTATAAGTCCTTATTCATATTAATTTAGCATAAGTCACACCTATAATGTTTTATTACTGTTGACATCAGAAAGCATTATATGTGTTCATGAATATAGTCATAAAGTATTATGAATGCAATATAATACACTAAGAATGGGTTCATAATGCACTGTAGATGAGGTCTTTATTAGAAAGTGTTACCAGAAATCCTTTTGAGATGAAACCTAACTCAGACTTACAAGTGATGATTAATAACACAATAGCAAGCATGGATTTCAGATTCTCTTAGAAAAGAAATATTGAATTTAAAAATAAAGTACTATACTTTTATGAAATGACAAACATAATGAATTTATTCTTACTGTAATATATTTATTCAAGTTCAGATGAATCATATTGAAAACTGAAAGTCCACATGCAGTTACCTGTTTTTCGTAGCCCCCCATCTGTAGGGCAGGTGTAGTCACTAGCAGCGAGCAGGAAGCATGTCCCCCCGCTCCGGCGGTCCTGTTCCCGAGTGCTGGACCTTCGCATGGGGACCCTTTCCTCTGGGGACATGGTCAAGTCACTGCCCCCACTGCAGTCTGCTGACAGCACTGCACAAAATCAAACATGCCTGGTTAGAAGAATGATATCAAAATAAAATTGTATTTCTACTGGTTCCATTACATTGTGTAATATTTAATACCCATTTCTTTAATTCATTTTATAAGATTATGAAATAAGAAGCAAACTTTAAAAAGAACTTTAAATCATAAGCTTACAACAGTAGATTTAATAATAAAATTAACATACAATACCATTAAATCTTCAGTAGTGGCATCAATAGTTTCCAGAGTTTCAACTGTGATACTAAATAATTAGATATTGTGATAGTTATAAAATGATTTAATTATATGCCTCCCTTCTAAGATACAAGTTGCTGGGCGACTACAAGTACTTCCCACCAGTCTGGCTTTTAACCTTGTGCAACTTTACAGTAACATTTGTCTGCAGCAAACTTTTTTTGGTAGGAGTTTGCTTAAGCTCTTCTTCAGTGTAATGTTTCCACAATGAACTCAAGAATAAAATATCATGTTGTCTCAAATTCAAGTTCAGGTGAGTCAGATGGCTTTTACTGTGATTTGTAATTGTGGGAAAGATACATAAAACTGAGTTCATTTGTTTAGTTGTTACCATATTAGTTAAAAAGATCCTTGAGTCAAAAACAAGATATTAAAATCTGATCACTTTCTTATTGTAAAGAAATCATCATTAAGTGCAGAATCTTCTGTAATCTGCTAAATTGAAATGAACACCCTGAAAGGTAAAGGAGCTATCATTTATATGGATACTACAAGTATAGAGTAGGAAGCTTGACATCATTCAGCACTTTCATTGTCAATTGAAATAACCAAAAAGAAACTAAGTGAGACTAAGTAAATGCAAATTTATTAATTAACTATTTTTATTAAGTAATTATTTTGTTTGAAATTAATTTCTTAATTAAAATTATTTGAATGAAAAATGTATTTTTTTTTACTACAAAAGTTAATATTTCACTGTTCAATGTATGTTAAATCTGCCTGTCACAGGTAAAATGTTCCAGTATCTATGGGGAACAATGAGGAAACGTACTTCTCAGTGGTACATTCTCTTAGGGGGGCTGCAAAAAACATCAAACAGCCTCTCACATAAAAAGCCTGCGTCAAATGTCACAAGCACCACCGTGCAGGTCAAAGGTCACAGAAAGACACATTGTTCTCTTCTGAGCCAATGAGAGACTTTATAAGAATAGAAAATTTTTGACACCCTCATGCCATACTTAAAGGATAAAGATTAGGCTAATGTTATTCTGAACAAATTTCATTAAAAGGCCAAAACTAAAAACATAACTTAAAAGCTCTTAAAAGAGACACGTATTTAAATGCCATACTCCATCATTATCATGAAAGAGCCAGTATAATATGTTCTCCTCAGCTGGTAAATGTGGATCTGTACAAAGAATTTTCCATAATGTCTGATGTTTACGACATCAAGTTACTCTCAAGAGACTGAATATGCAGTGACAGTTTAACAACTGGTAATTTTTATGTGGACTAATGGACCATTAGCTAAGCTCTTCTTCTTCTTATTTACGATTACAATGTACGGTATGTTAAGCTTTATGTTCTGAATAGGCAAAGGTTAATTTCTTTAGGTTACTATGAAGGTTTGAAAACATAAAATTTATGTTAGTCTTAGTTCACAGAGTAAATACACATATACTAGAAGCTGACATGCCCTCTCACATGTGACTGAACATATAGTACAAGTTAAATGGAACCTTTCGCACTGAAAAATAAGATATGAGGCAATCTAAAGGACAGTGAAGGGATACATATACTACAAACTGTATATTTTAAACGACCTCTAAGGAAATCACAGGCGACTAAAGCAGACTGATTCTGTTTGTGCATTCAGTTGAGGCATGAATTATTCTACACTTATTAAATATAAGATTCTGAGACCTAATAAACAAATAGACTGTCAAGAGCCCAGAGCGGGCACCTACCCTTAGGAACATCTGCTCTAGAATTCAAAGAAAGTCAGTATATGGAGGTCGACACTAATTTCCATCAATATCAGATGTGTAAGAGTAAATTACTGACACGGGCCCAGAGGGAAAAACAGCCAGCTATGGTTTGGGCAACAAATGAACAATCCCTACTGGAAGAAAGCCTTGGACATGGACTCTAAATTCTTCTCAGCATGAGATATTTCACACAACCATCTCATACTCTCAGTACCTTTTGCATTGTCTTTGTCATCACTGTGGCAACCAGAGAGGAAGGCTGCAAGGCAAAAGAGCTCAGTCTTCTGTGAGGGAGCTGCTGTGGTATTTTTGATTCGCCAGGGGAAAACCATTTCTAGTCTCAGGGAGGAATCTGTCAAATGAAAACTGCTTTCTACCTGAGATGAGGTCCCTTGTGGATTCTTGTTGCTGTCACTACATATATAACACACTATTTGGCACAACCTGAACTTTACTACTGAGGTGTCGTTGCTGATAATCTTCTCTCCCATATAGCCTTGGTCTAGGCATGTGGTCTTACCTGAACGGTTGCGTTCTAATACCCTGGTCCCCTTGACGTGGCACAGGTCACCTTGAGTGCTGTTGCAGGTGGTGTTGAGATCAGCTTTACAGTAGGTGGGGGACCCTCCCTGCACCATCTGAGGGATGTGTTTCTTCCTCTTCTTGGGTAGCTTCTGCTTGGCCATGGCCAGGGAGTAGTACATCCCAAAGTTATTGACAATAACGGGCACAGGCATGGCTATCGTCAGCACACCAGCCAAAGCACACAATGCACCCACTACCATGCCTGACCAGGTCTCTGGATACATGTCACCATAGCCCAGTGTTGTCATGGTTACTACGGCCCACCAGAAGCCAATGGGAATGTTCTTGAACTTGGTGTGGATGCTAGCAGTGGGGTCATTGGGCTTGGCGCCGATTCGTTCGGCATAGTAGATCATGGTTGCAAAAATTAACACTCCCAATGCCAGGAAGATAATGAGCAGCAGGAATTCATTGGTGCTGGCCCGTAATGTGTGGCCCAGCACCCTTAACCCCACAAAATGACGTGTTAGCTTGAATATACGCAGGATACGAACAAAGCGCACCACCCTGAGGAAACCCAACACATCCTTGGCAGCCTTCGAAGAAAGGCCACTAAGCCCTACCTCCAAGTAGAAAGGCAAGATAGCCACGAAGTCGATGATGTTGAGAACACTCTTAACAAACTCCAACTTGACGGGGCAGAAGGTCACCCGCACCAGGAATTCAATGGTGAACCAAAACACACAAACTCCCTCCACGTAGGTAAGCGCAGGGTCAGTTTCAATCTCATACTGCGGGCCTGAGTCTGGCAAACTGCTGTTCCGCATCAGGTCAGTCTTGTTGATGATAGTATTGAAAGCCTCATGTGTCTCCAAGCAGAAGGTGGTGATGGATACCAGGATGAAGAACAGAGATGCAAAGGCAATAAACTACAGGAGAGGAAAAGAGAAAAACAGACAAACAAAAAAACATATGTTACATTTATAATTGCTAGAACCTAGAGATTTTCTGCACTGGCTCAGGATATATATACAAACATAAATCTTTTTACTTTTGAGGTAGAGAGTGACGAGTTTAATTAACGTGCATCAGTTTGAGTGGACTCCAGAGAGAGGAGCAATCTATTAGAAAGAGCAACAAGTAAACACACACTTCCTCCCTTGCTCCTGGTGGGAATGTAGCGTGGGAATGCAGATGCAGTCACATTTAATTTAATGTTGATGGTATGTTGGGCAGTTGGCAGTAAAGCAAAGAGGAAAATGGTTAACCCAACCAAACACAAGACTTCAGACTCACTGAGTGATCTGTCCGTTGTATGTGCTTTTGTCATTTTTTGCATTTCTGTAAATCTCTTATTGTCTCTTGTCCCATGCTCTGAGCGAATACTCAGTTCTGAGCGGCTGCAGGGTGTCAGTTCAATCCTGATAATGGACACCTCCTAAGTAGATCCAGTGTGCTGTGTGTTCACCATTCTAAATAAATGTGCTAGTTGCAGACGCCTTGACAGTAGAAATAAATTACATGAAAAACAATCTGAATATCAACAGTGAGTGTAGTGCTTCAGTGCCACATCCTCACCACAGGATGGTGAGCTGCAACACTCTACACTGCCTCTCTGAACTTACTTTGTAGGCTGTCACATAAGAGATCATCTCACATCTCTTTCATAATTGTCTCTACTTCACTCTATGGTTAACAGTCAACATGGTCCATCATTTGTTGGTGAAAATTTTGAGACTGATTTGTCAACAATGATATGGCCGGATAGTTGAATAGTCTTGTTCTGCTGGTGTGCACTGTTAAACCTGCTGTCCAATTGTATTTTCTGTTTGTCAAGCATACACAATATTATCAACTTGGTATTTTGCTAGCATAACTTTCTGGCTCATGGCAGAGCTAGAACTGGGTGAACTAAAAATATCACCCATTGCCACATTGTATCGAAGGTTTCCTCTGTTCGCTGGAGTTTCAGTTGTATAGGACCTTCATGTCATAGGAATGATTGCTCCAAGTATTAGCCAAACCCTCAAGTGTTCCCAGCAAAATGAAGTTAGAGTTTTGATTGCCAAATGCATGAAAATACAAGTGAAGGGTCTTTTCTTTCCTTTTGGTAATTGACCATGGTAGTGTCCACTGCTTGTCGAAACCCTTAATAAATTATCTGTATCTGGGTGACAGCATCCAAAGGCACAGTCAGGCAACAAAAAGGACAATTAAATAGTCCTCTCGGGTGCTATTTAGTAACTCCATTCATATTTACTGCCAGTATGAAGAAATGCATAGAAATAAGGACATTACTAAGACCCAGTACACTCACTAGCTTTGGGCAAGGTGAAAGGGAAGGGACAAGGTGATGTCACAGAATATTTGGTTTATTAAAATGTTACTGGCAGCAGGGGAAATCAACGGATGACATGATCTGAACGGCACTAAGAACAAACATTTACAACTTTACAGCACAGAATGCACTGAACAACGACCAACAAGCTTGTTATTAATAGATAGGTCTATTCTGCTGACATTGTACGGTAACAGTATTAGATGATGAGTCACGTACAGATCGTATTTTGTTTTGGTCTTCTTTTGCAAAGTGTTTATGGAGCCACCTGTCAGATGCAGAGCTCACATCCAGCTTTTCCACTGCCCTGGAAGAGGCTCGGGCCGAATCTGCAAACATCCACGGCTTTTTTACGAGAGCTAGACGGAGCAGATTTCCACACATTCAACCTACTATGCTCCTTCTCCACCTTCCTCCCACAATCCCTCCGCTGGTGTGCACTGCCTACTGAGTTCTAAAGAAGTCGTTTCACACCCTGCCTTGTTTTTGGATTGCATGACTCACACACTCTCAAAATATCATTGCCACTATTTGGGTCGCCCTGCTCCTGAACTGTGTGTGTGCACTCACTCCACTGCTGATGCTCTTCATATATTATACATGTGTCTTTATCGTTTTATAAGCGTGTGTATTTGTCCTGCTCGTTCACTGGCACATTTTCAAAGCCACGGCATGTTTCACTATAACAGTTTTGATGTTTGATATACATAATATCTTCCCGTTCACAACATGTTCACAAACACCTCCATTTTCAACAAATGCTTTATATGTCTTTTATAGGCACTTAACTCTTAGTGTTTTGAGGGAATTTTTTCAAATTCGGCTCAAGTGACAAAATTTCACATCACATAAATGTCAAATAGGATAAAAATGATTAAAGGGATGATGTTTTATATCCAAAAGGTCAAAAGTGTAACTTCACTGTGACATCATAATGTTTTCTGTCCATTATTCAGCAGCATAACTCTGGAACAGGAAGATTTTGACCATATTTCACCTTTGCTGAGATACTGAATTGCTGATATTTGACTGTGCTGACTGTTTAGATCTTCTGTGCTGGTGGGTTTGAAGATGTGTGTGAAGCATCCATGTTGTAGAATCTGTAGCTTCTTTGCGGCAATATCATTATTTGAAGCACTGTCAGTCACTACAGATATTTTCTGCATATGCACAGACATGGACGTAAACTTGACTGTAGCACCTACATATACAACCAGAAGCGGTAGTTCTAGTTTTTTTATGGTTCACCCATTGTCCTCACCATCACTATATCTATCTGTACCTGTTAGAAAACGTACAGTGGTGAGGTGCTGAAAGTTAGAGCATCACAAGACAGACTGAGGTGTCATGTTTCCAGCTCTAGCATGGCTTCTGGCTACACTGCATTTGGTCCACCTAGGCTGCTGTTAATGTAGAAATTGGAGTCTTTGTCCTCTTCAATAGGCTTACAGCTTGTGGGCGGAAGCAAACAAGACACCATTTGTGCTGTTGATCTCACTTGTAAACCTGCACAGTGACACTATGCAGTACACAGTACTGTATGTTGAGAAATTTACTTCTTTGACCATGTTTGTGAAGGAAAATAATCACGAGATGCTGTAGAGACAGCGCAAACATAAGACAGCTAGACATCTTTTTACCTGCAAATCACAGAAACCAAAAAATCTGCTCCAACAATAAACTTGATCTGAAAAAGCAGAAACCAAATTTCATGAGCTGCTCCATGAAGTTATTTTATTTTAGTTTATTTCGTTGTGTGTTCTGTCTAAAACTAGACAGCTTCTTGTGTTTCAGTAATTGGCAAGGTTTTAATAACTACACAGTACTTTCACACCCATACTGTGGAGGTAGGTAAAAAGGGATTATTCTTTTACAAAGCCCGTGTCATAACTTTTTCTCACACTTCCTATTTGAGACTGAAAAAGTGATGAACATAAACCAGTCCAAACGTCTCTACTGTACTTTCACAAAGTGAAGACACATTCTCTTGGCCTGTACCACCGCAGTAATAGAGGCATCACCATAAATCATCAGTCCATATCAGGGCCAGATAGCTACAGCTGAAAACTGTCATCATGTTGACAGTATTGGTTTGTGTATACAGTACAAATACAAGAACAGCAAAACCTATTCTATAAGCTCTCATATTTACAAGTTGGTGTTTGTAATATGATGTGTCTCAAAACTTAAACAAATATGGATGCCTCAGGTTTAACAGATATAGTGCTGTATTGTCCATGAAAGGTTTTTAACTCTCACAGAATCAGCTTTGTAGTAGAAGCATTTTGAGTTGTCTTGTGACACAAATGCACTTATGTTGTAAGCAAGAAACTCTTCAATCCATGTACAGCATAGGATCAAAATGCGGCACTAGTTTGTCCAAGTTGCTGAATAGAAATAGAAAGATAATGCACAGTATAACAACAAAATAATCCCAAAAATGCAAGGGACGCCGCTGACAGATTTGATTAAAGTATTAGAGGTGTTTTGCAAGTCCGCTCCTGCTGCTAGCCTCAACTTTCTGTCTGTCTCAGCCTGCGTCTTTATCGCTGCCTCCCTCTCACTGTGTCGTTGGCTGAAACAGCTGGACTACCTGAGCTGTTTCCTTCGGCTGCTCGGATGCTGCGCCAACTAATGACAACCGCTGTCTCGTGCTGGGCTGTAATTTTGTTGTGTTTACGTCTGTGGAGTGAGGATGTATCATCTCCTCGGTGCATGCTGGCCTGTAACAGCTGAATCATGTCACATTAAAGGTACCTGACACACATGCATGCAAGTGCACACACTGGTACCCCTGTTTATACACACACACACACACACACACACACACACACAGCAGCAGCAGCACAAGGTTATTTATGACAGACATTAAAAATGCAAAGGCGCTACTCTACCATGTGATTGCAACAGGCACATGCTTCTCGACATCCTGATTTCCAGCACACACACTCTGCATGTTAAGTAAGTCCTGTACTTCTATAAATTGCTCTTTGAAGCCGGGGCAGAATGTATGCAGCGCAGACGGTCCATCTCTGAACAATACACATCTAATTTAGCCCATGGACTCGCTCCATTTTTCAGCCATCTTTTTCGTTACATTTAAGGCTTTTAACTCTAGAGTTTGCTCACTGGCACAGCTCATTATGGCTAAGGCAGCTGTTGCAGAAGCTAAAACCTGTGACCTTCATAGTGGAATCTCAACGTGCCGTGGTGAACAGGTTTTCAGCATAAACGATCATCAGAAACAGACAGAAAATAATTTCGCTGATTAGCACGTCCGTGGTTCACCCATGAGCAGGGCCTGCTAATTCTGTCAAACAAATCACGCTCGACTTCACCACAACAGAGACTGAGAGGGTTGTAGCTGCCGCGGTCATGAACCATAGTCCACCACAGTCATTTTCTGTGGTTACAAAAAGGATCAAATACAGGAATTGTTGAAGATGTTTCCATACTATTTGGTGCTGGGCTATATACCGATAACCAGCCCTATCCTTGCAGATAGTCACACAGTGACAAGTGCCCAGCTGCAGAAATGCAAACCCTACAAAACATGACCATTATCGTTATCATAACTTGTTTTCCGCAATGGAAGTAAAGCAGCTGCAGGGTCTGAGCCATGTCACTAAAACATGGCCCCTTGTGAACTATGCTGCTGTGGCTGAGGAAAACAACTTACAGCAGATTGAAAATAAATTTGATGCTATTAAAGATTGCTATTTTAGCAAATATGAAGCAAACTTGTGTTGGCATACCTGCTAAAAAATAAATACCATACTACTATATGCTAATATTTATTCATCAATGTTAATATTGTAAGCTTTTTTATTGAGTGTCCTGTTGGTAATATGATATGAGCAACAAGAATCTAACTGTGAAGTAAAAAGACAGAAGTCTGTATATACTGGAGATGATGTGAGCAGAATAAAAGTTTGCCATTGAGATTATGGAGTCTTGTAATATTATTTTATTGTCTTCATGAGGTTCTGTGGGGTTTTTTTGCCACCTCTGTGACACAAGCAGCTGATGAACCATGTTTGAAAATTTCTTCAACTTTGTTTGTCCTTCACGTTTGTGCTGCGGCTACAGCTGGATATACTTGTAGGCTGAGTGTAAGGAGGGAGGTCTTCAGAGACTGTCTGTCAGGTGTTCTTTGAAAGCACTAGGACATTATAAGAACAACAACACTGTGAAAAAAGGTTGGTTCTGTCCAACACTTTTGTACCACAGACTGAAATAAACAGTCAGTCCTCATGGGCAAAGTGTGGCTGAAATGGGAAGACTTACATTTTCTGCTGTTCATTCGTGTTCACTATATACAGCAATGATTCACAATAAACGCAGTAAACATAAAATCTTTGTTTTGTTTTGTTAGTTTCTCTTTTTAGCATTATTTCATTGTCCGCGAGCTGAATGTTTTCATATCAGTGCTGCATCACATTAAGCTCAGATTCCTATCAGTCACTTGATACCAACAGGAAGTCTCCTCCAGGAAAAAATCGATAATAAATGTTTCCTTACACGCATTATTATCACATCCATACTGTGTTAGGTTTCGTTGGCGAGGAAAAACTGTGCAGAATGATAGCACATGGCATGCATTTTAAAATAACTGGGAAATAGATTTAGACGGCGGTAAGGAAGACATAGTGTAACTCTGACAGTGGTATTCTTTAAACGCTTCTTTCATAAGTCTCTGGGTCTTTTAGATGTACTGTACAAACAGAGTGAGTTATTAGGGTTTAACAGATTCAGTCAGCAGTCTTATCACCACCCCAATGGGATGTGATTGCTGTCAGAGTCCTGAAGCAGGGATGCCTTCGTCATGATCACATCATTTTTCACAAGATGTCTCTGCCACTCCCTGGAACTCTGCCTGTTCACGGCCAAAGAAAAAGACACTTCCAGATCAAACAGCTTCGATCACACGACCCCCCCACCCTCCAGATTACATCTGCCCCTTGGCCTGGAGCCGCCAGAGCAGGCGGGCCAGGATCCTGACACCAGAGCTATGCAAAGAACAACTGATACACCGGCATAGATGTCACATTAAAATGGCAATGGAAAGGAAAAACCTGGTGGTCTGCAGGTTACAGTGGATGAAAGAGCCTGTCAACAGTGCAAATTAAATGCGACCAGCCTCTGGACACTTCACACAAGCTTTACTTTCTAGAACCTACTTATGTATTCTATAAATATAGATGTCTCATTATCAGTTTAGTTAGACAATGTTAGTCTAAACCACAGCCCTTCTACAGACAACCTGTCCAGTCTATTAATGGCATCGTACCAAAAGCTGGCTGCAGTTCACTTTGGGGACACTCAGTCCTAAATGAACAGGAGTGAATGGAGCAGAGTGGTTAAAATAATTATTTATACCTTCTTAAAATTTTAGTTTAGTTTTTGCAAATAAAGTATCGATTATATAACAGAATTGAAAAGACAAAAGAAAAGGAAAAAAGAAAAATACTAAAGCCCGTTTATTTTTCTTACAGGGCAGAAGGTTTTGCCCGTTAAGCACAAGCATTTTGCTAATGTATGCTGATTGGTCAATTAAAGATCTACGACTAGCAACATTACGTTAACGTGGGCTAACTTCAATAATAAAGCTTTGGCTAATCTTACTATCATAACCGTAACCACAATAATATGGCTTCAGCTTTGTGCATTATAGTCCTATGCTTTTTCCTAATGATTGCTACAGCAGACAGTGAGTTTTTTAATTGAATATCACAGAAAAGGAAATTAGCTGCCAAGCTGGAAAGTGATTTATTATGTTGTGAATCTGCCAAAATGAATCTTTAATTGAACCTTACCTCAATCTGAAATATTCTGTGGTGAATCCTGGTAGCTCCAGCATTCACTCAGAAAGCTAAAAACAGAGTGACCCTCATGGGTCGCACATTTTTTCCATACATCCCTTCATCTGTTGGCACTACAACACATTGGATGGGCAAACTTTGGCATTCTCCCACTGAAAAATCCCCCCCGCACACACACACACACACACACACAACCAGGCAGCCCAGCGCTCTGCTCAGGCTCTGTTTCAGAAACCGCCCTGCTGGCTTGGCCAATCAGAGCGCTCGCTGCCCCCACCTCCTTGGGACTGCCACCATCTGTTTGACACTACGCTCCAATCCTGGCCTGTGACCACCATCCACCACAACGCAGCTCCGGTCCTCTGTAAGCTGCTGTGACATCATCAAGCTGAGGGGACCCCGGAGGTGCTAACACAGTCCTAGATGATCTCAAACACACACACAATGTCACACTCATAATTAAACCTGTGGAGTTTGGGGTTTGATCTCATATGTGGTTTGCCTTCTGTCTCCGTGTGATTGCCGAGTTATAATTTCAGTGTGGATTTAGGGCTTTTCCACTGTGCACTTGAAGACTGCAGACCTGTTAAACTGCACGTCCACACTTCACCCAGCACTGTGAAGTATGACAGCATGCATGCAACACTGCAGAGGGTAAACCCACCTTGAGCCTGTTTACCTACATTTTAACAATTGTAGATATCACAGTGCATGTTTTATTTTATGATTTAAATCATTAGCTAAGGCTTTATGGAACAGTTTAATAGAAGAAGAAGAGCAAGCATATTTTTACATACACACACTGAATTCGTCTTCTGCATTTGACCCATCCTTAGTTGAACACACACATGCAACACCTGGCAAATTACATGCAGTGAAACACACACAGGAGCAGTGGGCAGCATCAAGCGCCCGGGGAGCATATCGGGGGGTTAAGTGCCTTGCTCAAGGGCACATCAGCCTGCTAATGGAGGAGGGGGGGGCATTTTTCGCATTACTCACTCCACCACAGCTTAATAGATTTAAGGAATCAAAGGAATCATTATGACAACCTTTTGGTTGTTTTGGCTGGTGTTTGTTCTGCTCCAGCATGACAGGCACTTTGTCTTTTATGTGCTCTTTAATTCATTCTCTAAGCCCAAAGGCTGCAGTGGAGCTGTAACAACGCATGTATTAACAACCTATTGCCTATTAACAACCTATACCTCTTGATTATCCTAGCATTTGGTTTTGTAGCAAACACACTGTGCATAGCATACAGAACTAAAAGGAGAGTGATTATTGGGCTTATGAACATTTCTTGGGTTTGATTTGGGTTCATTTGTTGTTTTTTGTGATTTGGATGTGCAAATAGCTGCTTGCTAACATCTTAGCCAAAACACCAAAGTGACAAACCATATATACATAAATCACACAGTACGTGCCGGGGCATAAAATAAAACAATTTTTTTCTATAAAAGTGAATAGTTTAAAGTTACTCAAGGTTACAGTTAACCCCTGTTTTACTGTCAATTACCACAACATTAGTGGATGCATGTGCAGAAATACGGATGCACACAGTCAGAGCTGTCCTCTCCATCTCTCTGTTTCTCTCTCCCACAGACACCGAGCTCAGCTCCAGCTGGAAGCAGAGACCCCCGGCAAGAGATATCCCTCCGTCTGTTGCTCAGTGTCTGTCACTCGCTAGTGTTGTACCCCTCCCACCACCACCACCGCCACATCACCGCCAACCCACGTTACTGACAACACACCAGGGAGCAACACTGATCACCTCCTTAATGACAGGAGCATCTCTCTCTCTCCTCTCACTCCCTCTCTCTTTCTTTCATGTTGCCTAGTAACCAATGAACCAGGGCTTGTAAACAAATGTCAAACAGACTCCACAGCTAATTGTTTTTGAGTTTTCGAAACCTGTGATGCCACCAGGTTAGAGGCTGTGGCAGCTGGATGCAGTCAGAAAGTGTGAATAGTCTCCATGAAATTGAGATAAACCTACAGTATGCAAACCTACCTATGTATATACATGTATGCAGCCCAGTAGATTGATAATCTGCAGAGCACAATTCACATCCAGTGGCAATGTTGAGTGATAATCAATGCAAGGAAAGTGACTATGTGAAGGTCAGGGTAGTGGGAGGTTATATGGTCCAGTGAAGGAGGCCAGAGTTCATGTTTTCTTTATGTAAACAATAATGAAAGCTTCATGCATCTTAACTCTGGCTGTCAGGTTTCCCATGGTGTCCAAAGGAATTCACAATAACAACATTATCACAATATTAGTCTATTAAAAAATCTATTAAAAATGCCATGAGTAAAATTCATCTTCATCTTGAATTTATTAATTGTTTGTTTTGTCTCTTTTTCTTGTTGGCAAATGGATCACATTGACAGAAGTATTGGAAGGTGGAGAGAGAGACTGTATCTATAATTGTACAAAAGTGTAGAAAGAGAACAGTTACATTTAATCAGTGGTGAAAGGGCAAAACCGTCACACAAAAGATTCCCATGGCCTAACACCTGATTATTTACATTATATTATCATATTTTTGTTATGACTGTATTATGTATTGTATTGCAACAACATTTGTTCATTGGAGGAAATGCTGCCATTGTACATTCAGTTATTCCATCAGCACCTATATTTCCCCAAACAAAATAGTGGTACATGGAAGTAGGTTTTGATAAACTGATTCACGCTTGGAGTTGAACGCACCCTCCTCCCACTCACACAAAGAAACAGGCTGATATCTTCTGCGGTCACATGAATGCATGCAGCTCCTTCTGTTGTCTTTGTCACCTGCATTCTTGTCAGTCTGTGAGGAGGAGAGGTGATGAAAGACACACACACACACACACACACACACACCTGCTCACTCACATTTTATTAATAGGTTTAAATCCCTGGAGCAACTACATATCTACACACCACTGCCAGTCTGTGGGAATCATTCACCAATCACGCAGGAATATAACATTTAGCATCAGCGCACGAGAACGACGGGATGAAACACAGTGAATCATGACTGGAAACGTCTTTCTTTTACTCTCTTTTTCCTCTTTCGCTAACTCAACTTAGTGAAATGTCAATGTAAAGAAGTAATAGCAAGAGCTTCTCTTTTCTTGCTCACTTCTTTGACCTTTGAAGTGTGAACGAAGGGGAAAGTGGCCGACAGGTCCTTATGTTTATTTATGCTGTTTTCTACTGCTGCTCTCATTGTAATTCACCCTGGACAGGAAGGTCTGCTAAATGCATGAAGTACAAACGAAGTGTACTGAGGAGGCCAGGATGGAAAATTCTTCTTTTAGTATATCATCATATCTTGTGTATCATAAAAGCAAACACACAACATATGATATAAACAGGGTTATACAATAAGGTTGTCTTCGATGTTTAAGTCGTGACTACAGCGTGCGACGAACCTTCACACAGGTCCTGTGGGGTGACGGAACCTTTCAATGGCTTGTCTTCTCAAGAGTCCAGATCATTAACTATTACACACATCCAGCATATCTGCTTCTACACGGTGTTTGATAACTGAGCCAGCCTGTAGGTGAAGAACAGTGCAGACATGATGTCTGTATTTGCAAGTTCTGTCACATCAAGCTCCCCATTCTTAAATTAAACAGTGGTTAAATCAACATTATGCAGTGTAGTTAGTTGAATGGCTCATTTAAAGACCATCGTAGCGCATGCATAATTAAATCGCCAAGTAATTGATTCTCATCTCAGGCTTATTCTATAGAGACGAGGCTGGATGATATTTCTTTTATTAAATAAAGCAGGATAAAAATAAAGTGAGTGCCTGGGAGGACAGTGATGAGTCCCAGGGAATATAAGACACAGAGAAGGATAGCAGGTTTGTAATGAATTGCCCTACATTACAACGAAGTCCCAAAACAAAAGCATGTCTTTGTCACACACAGGGCTGCACTTTTCCCCTTGATCAGCTGCCACCATGGTAACGACACCTTTTCCTTTCCTTTTTTTGTTTTTTTTGACAACTCAAGACGGTGAATCGTTAAAAAAAAGGAAAGAAAAATGGGAGGTGGAGGAGGTAGTGGAGGGGAAAAGGGTTTCCCCTCTTTCTCACTCCTGATCTCCCTTTCCGAACATGCTAAAAGAAGCTGTCTGTTGTTTCTTGTACAGACAGATGACAAAACAAGAGTGGGTTTTGCTGTCATTCACTCTAGTAAAAGGATGGGTTTCAATAAATTGTTTTCGTTGCTAATTTAGAGTCAACAGCTGATGGAGGAGCAGGCGTCGCCTAAAACATGCCTGACTGCTAACCAAAGAAAGAACGAAAACACAGAAGCGTTTCCACATGACAGGAGGATTTGCTGTTCCGCTCGTTCTCTCTGTCACCGTCTCCCCCACTCACCCACACACACACACACACACACATTTCCTCCCCATCCTCATTATACAGCTCGCTGTGACATGACAGCCAGCTCGCTCGGGGAACCCTTCTAAACCCATAGCTTTTGGCAACCAACCAGAAGCGGGGGCTAAAAATAGCCTATCAAAAATTTCCAGGCGTTCTAATTTGAATAATTCATTGTCACTTTAAGTCGGTGAAGTCAGTGAGTTGGAGGGGAGGGTGGAGGGAGCTGAGGTGCAGACAGATGAATCCCTGCCAGCAACTGTCGCCTTCATTTCCACAGGGGACTCAAAGGGTCAAGAGAAAGGCAGGTTTAAAAATATTGAATTAATCCACAAATTCTTGAATTTTTACCAATGCAGCTGCATGAGTAACCAGTCAATGTGTACTCATGCAGTGTGCATGTAAAACGCACAAATGTGTGTATGAGGTCTATGAACTGAGGATGAACTGCTATGTTAAATTCTGTGACATTACGTCGACGTAGTGATCAGTGAAAAAGAAGAAGGACGTAAAACAAAACAGCAAATGTTTACGGCGACAACCACACCAGCCTGTAAACACAGAAATGTTCAAGCACTGATTTTCATTGGCTTGCCCAACACATATCACTTTTGTGCTTTATTAGGATCATGACTTGTTGCGGTCGTTTTTGGTGCTCTAAGATAGGGTCAGGTTCCGGTCATGTGTATTTTGCATCCTTCATACTGCTGCCTTCCTTTGAGCGGGAACTAAACCAGTTTTCCACACCCCTGTGGAAACAGTTATACAAAGAAATGTGTGGCTCTGGAGGAGGAAAGAATCCTTATGATGTCTTTTATATCCGAAACAGTGACAGTCTCAGACCTGCCAGCCTTGGGAACATTTGAGTATAACATAATGTAATTCACATGCTTTTTCTCTACTTTGCCTGGCACTCACCTTCATATCATCGAGTTATTCAACATGTAAATGAACAATGAGGAAGACTATTGTAATGTTAAAACGATGTCAATTATGAACACATTATTCTGACAAAGATTTAACCAACTTATAGGTGTATATTGCATGGGCCTAATAAAAAATGTAGCCTATTCAAGTGAAAACGCATTAGCAATGCAGGCCTTTCCTACAAGAGGTTTAGCTACATTATTGCCTGAAGCTCCTTGCTAACATTTGTCAAAGTCAGATTACACAATGTACAGACCCCCCCGCAATAATATTCATGACTACAGTACTATAAAAAGTCCATGCCTGGTGAGCATGCAAGCTAACTTGCAAATTAAGGAAAGTTAGACTAACTGCTATTAAGTTAACAATTGTCAGTTTTACACGTCTACTGCAGTCGTTGCTCATTTGAGGAGCTGGTGAGCTCGAGTGAGGAGGCGGGGGAAGAGAGGGGGGCAAAACTGACGTCGCCAGCTCTTGAAATGGCTTTTTGTCAGCCATGAGCACTGCAGGTACATTTAAACTCACACACGTCATAGTTTAGAGTGACAAATTACACCAGCATACTCTGATGTGAAAATTCATACCTGCTGTGCAAAATCTATACAGGCTGGCTGGAAACTGGAGGCTCACACAGTGCAACACATAGTTAAACTGATAAGCGGATAATTGGAAGTAAATTCCACAGAGGGCTTGTGTCCCCTCACTGCCCAGCTACCAAAGTCCACATGAGAGATGCTCTGAATGAATACTGCTCAGTTTTTTACCCTGAGTTATTCCTTGCAGGAAAGGAACAGGCTTGTCCTTTGTAGACCTTTTGGTGCCTTGAGAGGAATCCACCACCTCTGCATTTAGGGTGTTTTTATTCGTAAATATTTTCCCTGAAAAAACACTATAGGACTGATCATCAATCCAAAATAATCCAGTAAAGGACAGAATTTTTTGTCCATAAGGTGAACAGTAAAAAAACACCAATGTTGACTGGGAATAGTAGCTTGAATTTTCTGTCAAACCTTTTTTTAATAAAACATTGCAACTTAATGTATGGGATCGCTTTCGAGGAAATCATTCATGATCAGGCTATGGGGTAAAGCACTGATATTTTAGCTGGATTTTTCTCATACCCAACCATTTTAATGGAGAGCATGGCAACCAATTTTATAATGATTTGTCATTTGCAAGATAAAATACTGTCCATGCAAGAATTATACTTTTTAGTCGACAACCAGGCAAAGGCAGAAGAAATGTTAGCTTCATAGAATTGCTTGAGCATCCATTTGGAATAATTAAAATGTTTGAAGTCCCCCAAGTTATTGCTTGAAGAAGATGATAAGCTTTTACATTTTCTGGTTTCAACCTCTGAGCTGCAGCTAGACACGTCTAAACACACGGAGCTACGTTCTCATGCATCAGTAATAATTAAAGCCAATATCGCCACCATTGTCCCGTATCATTAAATTCAAAATACTCCTCAGTCGTTATTGTCTGTCAAAGTTGCTCCAACAACACATGCCTGGTAGAAAACAAAGAACTGAAGGCAAAAATGAAAGTGAGCAGCAGGCAGACAGCATGTGAGCGTTTATCGTGACATCACTCAAAATAAAACAAAAGCTGTATTCAACATCTCCAGTCAGACAAAAATATACCCACTTGAAGATCCCGAGGAGACTGTGATGCTAAAAATAACCAGCACGCCTCCCTCTCACTGCCTCTCGCTTTCATCTGTTCATGTGCCCATCAATATTTCAGCTCTTTGCCTATAGCTCAGGCGTGCCATTGACTCATGAAAGCTGATGTTTATGTGAACACGTCTACATTATGGCAGCATAAATATTAGCGAGGACTGAGCTGATTGTGTTCAGTGAGACTGTATCGCCAGGACACGACAGGCCTGAGCGGAGGTTCTGGTTGTGGTGGTTAGCGGGTATTTTATTTTGAAATTATCAGAAAGGTCAAAAATATAACCGAAAATATTAAGAATTGAGAATTATAAAGATTTACATAAATTTACCTCTTTGACTGTACTGTCAGTTGCTAAAAAAAAAAACAAAAACCCTATCTTCAACCTAAGCTTCATCAAGTCTTAATTAATAATTTACATTATGGGGACTTAAGCTTTTTCCCACAACGTGACTGGGTAAACGAATTTTTGTCTCCACAGTGATGAGTAACACACACACACACACACACACAGACACACAAACCCTGTGCTAATCACTGCCCTGGACATACATAAGCATATCCATTGCATTATATATACATAAGGAAATTAGGCAAAATGGGAAAATGTTGCAGGAGAAAAATCAGGAACAAATGAATGATGAATAAATAAAAAAGAAAGGAAATATGAAGTGAATGAAAAATTAAATGAGCAAGTCAGAGATAAACAGAGGAGGAAAATGAATCACACTTTAATTTATGGTGCTTTATCAAATAAATATCAAATGAGAAGTAAAAAGCTTTATTTTTCTTTAGTGAATTGTAATATTATTCATTAACGCACTTTTCTGAACTTCTGATAACCTGTTCCTCAATTTTGTTGATTTATTTTCAAAGTTGCAGAACTCATTTTGGAATAAAAGTCTGCAACTTGTAGAAATTCACTTCAGTGAAAAGAATCAAATGACTGTGAATGTTGGACATGTTTTCTGTTGGACCGTACCAATATCTGAAACTCTGTCATCAAGAGACGGGCAGCTTTTAGCTCTCCTCTTTTTGAGATGTCGCAGTGGGATTAAAGCATCCACGCCTTGCTCCAAAGCCAAACCAGTCTCTAAAGAAAGTCGCTACAATGCAAATCATCGTTAATCTTAATAGCCCTAAAGATGCCATTACATACACCCATTTCCCACTGAGGACACAGACTGCCCATATTCCCAATGAAAGATGCAATGCCTTTGATTCCTCATTCAAATCCCGCTCCCAAATCCCCAGAGACTAAATGTGACATTAATCGCATTTCGAGGCTTGGACACATCTGAGAGTCCGACATGATAATCTGAACCGGAGGAGGATCAGGAAGACAAAGCTCCAGTGGAAGACGGGTTGCCTCAGTTGACTTAACAGCCTTGATATTTCGGTGTCCTGTGACGTGTTTGATTCGGTGTGGCACAAAGCACCAGGGGCCCGGCTGTCTCACAAGTTGAGGAAGCACGTTTTGACAACAGGATCAGGAGCTGTTGTGCCGGTGGAGGTGGAGGAAGGCGGACATGAGAGGTGGGTTTTGTGCCGTGTGAGGCAGACAGTTCAGTTATTTCATATTTGTTTAATGTCTGTTATTCTAGGCTGATTCAACACTGACTGCTTCTGTCAGGAAAAATACTGACAAGTTTAACATCCAGGTGGCTCAGACACGCACACTGTGAAAATAAGACATCCAAGGGGAATGTTTTTTGGCATAAAATCCCATCTCTCACTACTTCGGCTACCTCATGAAAGCAAAACAAACAGAAATAGCGCTGATAGATCATAGCAAATGTGAAACATGCAATATGTCAACAAAATGAGAGTTTCACCAACACTGAAGATTTATGTGCCATTTAATAAAACAATTGATCAAGTGACCTCTGTGTTCATGAGGTTAGGAGACTTGGCTTTAGAGAGAATTAAGTTCTGATGAGAGTCAGACAGAAGCCATATGCTCACATCCAGGGCTCAACATTAAGGTTAGTCGTCCCAATCTTGAATTTCCCTTGGGATCAATAAAGTATCTATCTATCTATCTATCAATGAAGCTGAAAGTCATAAACCACATTATGTGCCACCAGCTCACATGTGTCGGGTCTTAATGATGTGTCTGACTGGGGCTGATGTCTTAGTTTAACGTCTGTACAGACTTGATTTCGTCTTGACATGTCAACTAATAAGTTGGACGTGTCCTGACTGGGTTCAGATGAAGCTTAGCGAAAGTGCAGTCAGGAAGACGATCTCTTTGCGCATGACTTTTAACTTACAAGCATCTCATTCTTCTCTTCTTCCAATCACAACCTGTCACGTTTCTCCTTTGGCCAACTGCAAGCCAAGTTGTCAAATTTTAAAAGCGTTCACCCTCTCCGCTGTCATTCACAAATTTGCATCCCACCTCCACCCCTTCACTGCTGCTACCGGCGGTGACTGACCATAGTCATTCAAACCCTCCAGTTACAAGTTTCCCTTCCATGAAGTCAGTATCGCTCCTCATCACCACCTCCAGCGTCAGCGTCCCTGCTGCGGGGGGAAGTCTCCTTCATACGGGAGCACCTGTGGTGATCTTCTTCCTGCTGTGGTTTAAGTCCCTCTTTCGTATTAGTCTCTCCTGATTGAAACACAGCTTGGACAAAAAGAATCTTTATGTGCTAACATTTGCACAAATAAGAAAGTTTTTTGACTGTGTGCATGTCATGGCTGTTTGGAAGAGAACAAATTACATAGCAGTATATTCGACTTGGTGAAACACTGACTGGAGTGCTCCTTCCTCCTGTCATCCATTTGCAGATAAGAAGAGAGGAACATATGATTTGTGTGTGTCTGTGTGAATGTGTGTGTGCGTATGTGAGTGTGTGTGACTCCGTGCTACAGTGTAAAAATTGATGTCAGTATCCGGGCTTTTTTCTGTTGTGATTAAAAGCCTAGTTGGCAGGCATTTGCTCAGCCCTCCCAAGCTTTCCTGAATACATGAATACATTATTGTCATTTAAAAGAAACAAACATGCAATTATATGGAGAGTGGGAATAAAAGAGAGAAACGAGCCTAGTCAAACCGCTATACATACCCCCTTTGTGTTTGACCGAGTCCACACGCAGAGACTCTGATAACACACACACACACCACCTCCCGCTGACTTCCGCAGCCATTCCCTTCAATCACAACCTGCTAGAAACAACATGTGCTGTCTCCAGTTAATGAGCCTGTTATCTGTCACTTTGCTATTATTTGCGTTCTGACGAGCTTCCTGCTCTAGATTTCATCTGCTTAATTTAGCCAAAAGCTGCACTGAAGTGGGTCACACACACATAGCTGGACCGGCGGGGTTCGAGGCATAGCAGTCCGGATAAAAAGCTCTCCTCCCTCGTCGTGGTACAGGTGGTACAAGGCGATTGAAATTCAAATCCATTGTGAGCTGAGGATATAAATTATCTTGGTGTGCAGATGGGTAGAGGGTATTGTTCACCTCCACCCTCTGATAAATAAACTATATGGGTAGTGGTGTCTCGCACAATGGTTCAAGGTCAAAGCGGACGGCTCTGGAATAGGGATGCAGTTTTATGCAGCTCTAGTGAAATACAGCAGAGTTCAACAGCCTTCATAGAGCAGGAAATGTGAGACAGGTGCATTAACCCAAAATGAGGATTTACATGCAGGGGATATGACTAGAAACAGGAAGTAGTGTGAGCATGAAGCAGACTAACATCAAAGCATCGCTCTCCATAACCACTCGTTGGTTAACAATAGCCTATTTTCCTAAATTTATACTTTTTAAGCAAGAAACGCATATTGTATATTGTAATATTTACTTTTTTCTTTAATGAAATTGATGTAAAATATGGCCAACAAGAAGTTTGTTCTCATTAGCAATGCTGTGTTTTCATAACAGAAACTTTGCTTGGTGATCTCCCTCCAGCTAACGGCCTCCTTATTTAGCTTTTTGTAGTACAATTAGACAGTATTGAGAAGATAATTCCTCATGTCAAATTGAATAAATAAAAAAAGGGCATCGGACAAATGTTCATCTCAAAAAAGACGGACTGTCACATAGATGTATGGGAAACCCTGAAGACTTAACTGTATCTGAAACTGTGCACAAAGAGGATCATCATTTCAACCACGTCACACGGCTCTCATCAGCAACGTTGAGTTTGCTCAGTTGCCATGGAACTGTGGATGTTCAAACTTTCTATAACTGAGCACAGCTAGGAAAGAAAAAGTTGAGCTTGGCTGTTGAAACAGCTATTCTCACAGCAGTTAATCAATCTCACATACTCTTTTGAGAGCATCACATCATCAGCTGCTAGTTTCAAGGTCAAGAATGAACTATGAAGCATATTTCATGGTGTGTAAAAAGTGTGGTTGTACTACACATTTTATTTGCTTACACAAACTATTATTTGAAGTTTTGACGTGTCATGTACCAATAACCGTACTGAATATCCTGTTATTTCTAAATAATGCATTGTTTAAGCTGCCCAGGGAGCAGACCTGTGACTCTGGGGTTACTCAGTGGTCTCTTATATGATATACAGAGAAAAACCCTGAATTCTGTTTTATTATTTTTTTGGCTAAAGTCAAATGTACACATACACACATGATCAGTGACACTCCAGGGGTGCTGTCAGTGACTATTCATAATTTGAACTTAATCGTTTTGCATCCAAAAAAAAACCCCAAAACATCCCAAGGATCTAATCGGTAGATGTTTTATCATTTTCACAGCAGAGGGCTCAGATCACTCGCTAAGTCTGTGCCTGATGAATTGAGTCGTGTTGAGCGGTGGATCTCTCATTTTGACGAGACAAACTCATCGCACCGTGTCTGCTCCATTCACCAATTCCCACAGCAGATCAGCATTATTCAACATCTTCAGGGCCGTGGCTCTCACTGAGAGATGCGGTGGGGAAAACCACTGTTGCTATGGCGATGAGGAACGTGTAAGTGGCGGTTCAGGAGCGCCGTGACTAAAGACAAGGCAAGATCCGACAACGCCTGCACCCATCGGCCCTGAGCTGAATGCTGATGTGTTTTGACAACACGACATTCTTGAAACAACATTCAACCAGAGACTCGTACCTGAGACTCGTTACTCTTATTATGTCTGGCAGTGCTCAGTGGCCATTAGACCAACTGATGCCAGCGAGCATTCACACATATAGACAGCAGATACAGAGCGATATGATGGCCTGCACTGAAGTAAAAGGAAATATAACGTCTGCAGCCCATGTGTGCTGCCTTGACAATGAAGTTTTACAGCTGTAATACATTGTGAAAATAATAAGCTCACTTGATCTGACACATGACAGAATTTATACGCCTGATGGACAAAATAGGTCATTTGTCACTTCCTTCAAAAATGACTCAGGACGGCCAAATATTATCTATATATCCTTCCATCTCAATTGTAAAAGTTTGCTTAAATTTAGGCAGCTGAAACTAGCTGGTGAAGGTTTGAAGATCGTGGTCATGGTCCAAATAAACCATCGCAGACTGCATGCGAGAGCGGACGTGAACGGCTGTCTCCGTTTTTAAAGTCAGTGTGATCTCATGGGACGGCGTATGAATGGCACGCCACTTTTCATGTCACACACATTTTAATATTTTCACCTGTCAGTTAACGCTTTAAACATTTTCTGCATTTTGGACATGCAGGAAAGCGTCATGTGACCTTCACTGTCATGGTTGTATGACCTGTGGTTGCAGTTTGGTTTGGTTTAGGCAGGAAAACTACTGGATTAATTTTTAAAAAAAACCCATTTGCTTAAATACACACATATACACACATGGGACAATGTTCTCCTGAAAAAAATCTCTCTTTTTTTTTTTTTTTGGTCCATCCCTCACCCACCCCAGTCTCCACAATGCACTTTCTCACTTTTGTTACCAGACATTTTTATCTTAAAATTATACTGGATTAGCTTAATGGGTTAAATGACATGCAAAAATCCAAACTGTGCTCAGATAACATGCCAAATGACTTAGATATCGCATGTTATTTAAACACCATTTGGTGAGACCAGGCTGGCAGGCTTAGCGGTCCACCTCGACTTCCTGCTGTTTTGCGGCAGTTTAACAAGATCACGTTACTTCTGCCTTTGCGTGTGCGAGATAACAGCCCTTACTCACACAACCACAGGTGGTCGCTTGTCACGAAAATGGAAACATTGACCATTTTCAGCTCTTCAGCCTCCAGCTTTGTGCTGTTGTTTTTCTGGCCATTTGTGTCCTAATGTAACTTCAGTCCCTTTAAGTTTAAATTTTCAGCAACTGTAAGATTTAAGGGTTTTTGTTTTTGCTTTGTTTTTTACAGACTAATCTGATTGGAGATAAGAAGTAAACAACCTGTCATCACTGTGGTTGTAAACCTGTACACCAACACTGTAATGTATGACAAGAAGTAGTTTTTAAACACATTGTCAAAAATTTTGCTTCTAAATATGTCCAGGAGATTCAGTTCCAGGCGAAAGATATAGAAGTTGAAAATACAGACATTAAAATGTTATTGGAATTAAGGCCATAATGTTAAAAACTTGAATCTGTCGGTGCACTCATTAACCCGTAGTTTCTAAGTTGCTGGCAAACTCTAAACTAATGTCATTATGTGTTAAAAAAGGACTGCATTTGCATTTATCTGTAGTCGTTTCATAGAGTAAAGTCAAACAACTAAAAGAAAATGTCCGACAAAATAGCGTCCAATCAGTCTGATGAAACCTGTCCCGGCAGGACTTGTTCCTTCATGTATCTGTCCCCTGCTGGACAGCATGGAGGCCCCTGCTGAAGTCTGATTGCAGGGCAGAGCTGGCTACTGTGTAATCCTCTCAGCCCCCCCACTCCGCCCCAGGCAACTTGAAATTGCAGGTCTCACTTTGCTATTATGCTCAGCAAGATGGACGCCCACAGGCAGACTGTGAGTGAGCATAGCAGCATGCCATACAGAGTAGTCCGGCCAATGATTTAATCCCTCGTGGGATTTACTGTTGACCCACCAAAGGTCACTGAGAATGTAATACAGGCAGGCCATAGAGTGTCATGATGGGCTTGAGTTTCAATATTGATGCTTGAGTGAAAATAGTGGAACAACTGGCAACATTTGCGTGCGTCCTCAAGCCACATGCAGCAGCGTGATGAAATTAGAACAGCACTGACATGCCAAAATAACGAGCAAATCTACATACCGTATGACATGTACATGCATCTCCAGGAGGGAAAACAGGAAAGATTTACAGTCTGTCTGCACTGACATGACAACAGATTTGGTTTCATTTTTGTTTTTGTTTTTTTTTAACTCATTTAACTATAACACCATAGATCTACTACACCTGTAAACAGTCTTCTGGGTATTCACATTATATGATGAGAGTCACTAGAAAGTGATTTCCTGTGGTGGCCATGAGCTCAATACACTGAAATTTAAAGGTCAATTCTGGCATTTTTAAATTAGGCCCTCAGTAAATGATTCATGGTATTGGAATTAGCCCAGTAGTACTCAGTTGTCACAATATGTCAAAGTTATGTCCCATAATAGCCCTTTTTGTCCTCTCACTGGCTGAGATTGTTACTCTAAGTATCTGATTACATTACAAATAGGATCCCTACAGAGGTCATCTACTGGACCAATTCCAAAACTTTCATTATCTATGAATCACCAAAATGTAAAGTTGTGACATGCTCCCAACACATAAATTCACATTTAATATTTAGTCAAATAACTGACTATAATAACTTCATGAGTCTTTTCACCATCCCCTGGAAGCAGTTTGTGCTGTTGTCTGTGCTACTTGCAGGGTCTCCGAATGCAGTTGCGTCTTCTCATTTTGCAGCTTGTTTTTTTCTAAATGCTGCATGTGTTAAGTTGGTAAAAATCTGTCTTTTTTATATTTGCATGTGTTTTCTTAAATTACAGTGTGCTGAGTCTCAGGGCCAACGTACATCCATTCTTTTTGCAGTTCCTCTTGCTCTCAGTCTGTGTGCCAAGCCAACAGTCTGACCCTGCAACTCCTGGTGCAATAGCACACAAGACAACCAGCCAAAATGCCACAGTGATGAAGCTTGTTGGTAGCTTGTCCTAATTATTGATACTTTGATACTTTTTTGACACCACATTTGTTTAAAACAATACAAAATCATTTTCAACCCATGGCTGCATAAATATTAACATTATTACAAATGTGTTGCTATGTGTTTAATGACTTTTTATCTGGTATTGAAAAAAAGAAAAACAAATCTATCTATCTATCAGTAATTTCCATACTGTAAAAAACAAACTAAAAGTGACATTACTTTGACCCAACTGAATAACAGTTTACTGTCCAACACTGGAAAGGCCACTTCATACACATCACCTCTTGTGATCTGAAGGTAAGGAAACCATTAGTCTGATCTGAATTTTGACTGTCAACTATCATCAGTCACAATTCCTCTAAATTGGAAGTTGATGTCTCTGTCGAATGGAGAAGACCTGGGCTCATTCTACGAGTCTCCAGGGTTTGACAACCTTAACAGTGAATAAATTCATGTGCAATGTGGTCTCCATTCACCTCTACCAGCGCCAGACACACACACACACACACAATTGCAGACTGGAAGCCTAGAAACCTGCATTTCAATGCAAATGAAGGTCAAGTCACTTTTTTTTTTTATCATGCCTTTGCTGGTCTGGGATCTGAGCCTCGTGACTGATGAGTGTCCCGCGGCCAAATGTGAAACACCACCTTTTCAATCTGACACAGTTCGTTTCCTCTGTCACAGGGAAATATTGCTTTCAGTTTGTTTCCACCCATGGGAGCTATGTACAAAATAATTGGCCACAAGATGAATTATTTATCTGCTGTGGTGTCTTATGGCCTTGTACTGGAGTTACATACACTCATTTTAAGATATGACAGAAATTCTCTTTCTTGGGTATTTACCAGTTTACCACCTTGTGTTCATTGAAGTGCAACAAAATTTGTGGTTGTGAGGATGGGAATAAATGAGTAAGGATGAGTTTCATCCAGCAATGAATATACTGAATGAATATATTACTTTGAGCAGAGAGTTGAAGAAGTATGTTTGTACTTGACTAAACAACGAACAAATAAAGTTGCTCCAAAAACTATTGACAATTTTAAAGCCTACATAACACTCATATTATGCTCTAGTTTGCCACTTTTGAATATATCTGACTAATAAAATAGAGAGACTATACAGTATTATTGCTGAGCAGTTGAGCGAAGGTTTATGCTGGGGTACGGGAACACCACTTGGACAAATCACACCCCGAACTGCGGTAATACAAGTACCAGTAGTGATAATGATGACAATTTGTTAAGTTTACTAATACAATATGATAGCATGACAGATATTAATATTTTCAATATAGTGATGGTGGGGGGTGGCTTGAGTAAAACGCTTACAGCATTCATCAATGAGAAGCAGCAGATTCTGGTGAGCCGACCTCCAGTCGACAGTGCTGCTAATCTGTGACACTGCTGGATGTCTGATGCAACAATCAGGAGGTTTATTCTTCCGAAAGGATCAAAGCCTCACGTCTGCTGCCGTTACAGTAAAATCTATTTGTGGCTCGCCTGCTGAATTATTCATGTAAAGAGTGTATTCTGGTCCTGACTGATCGCTCGGGTAACAGTGTCGTATTGTAGCTCTCACTCATTTGTAGAGGTGCAGAGGTGAATTTCAGACTTTATTTCAATTCAATAGATTTATATAGCATCAAATCACAAACAAAAAGTGTGTCTCATGACACTTTCCAATTAGAGCAAGTCTAGATCAAACTCTAATTTGATTTTTGGAGAGACTCAACAAATTCAGCATACAGTAAAATATATCAGAATGTCATCAAGTCATGTCATCATATCAGAATTTTTGCAAAGTCCTGTATGGACATCAGATCTCAATAATAACACAATTGAGACTCTAGTTAATTTCAAAACTTTTACCTCCAGTTGTGTATTTTAACATTGCGGTAATAGTGATCTTACTTAATTAACAAACCTGAATATCACTGGCTTCCAATGTGGAAAAATTACATACCAAAAGCATGTTTACATAAATAAACTTTTGTGACTGGAACAGCAACTAATGCTGTACATGAACAAATTACATTTTATCTATTTATGATACATTACTAGTATTCAGTACTGAGGCACAATTCTAATCACAATTTTGCTTAGACCTGTTAAAACCTGTCACTGTGCTGATTTGTCCTGTCTGTGTCTGCATGACAGCTTGCAAAAAGTGCAATTTGAGCGAGTTTCACAGCCAGTACGTGACAGCTGGCAGCCTTGAAAGTTAGCCACATATTGTATAAATATTGCCTTATTTACTGAGGTAATGTTACCTGTTTAGGTATTTCGTTACTCAGTGTCTGAAAAAAAATCAAAATGTAAAAAGAAAAAAGAAAAAGTACTATGAAATCAGCATGCAAAGAAAGAAACAGTGTTAAAAGTGGTGAAAGTAGGCTGTGCAGATCTATAAATGAATATGCTGTTAATGATGTGCTTTCTAATACATTGAAATCTTCAGTTCATTAAATCGCTGCAACATCTGAAGGCAGCAGGAGACGTGTTGATAAATCTCTGTTTTGAGAAGTGCAGTGCAATGGCCTGCATGACTGTCCATCGTGTTTACCTTCATTAAATAATGTGTAAATGACACCAGGTCTGTGTGTGTGTGTGTGTGTGTGTGTGTGTGTGTGTGGTGATTGTGTAACAGGTTCACACAGATCTGTTATACATATCTGATTACAGCTCATTGATCCTATACATCACAGCCTCAGTTTAATTGAAAAAAAAAACATTTTCAGCAGTTAATGTTTTATCCTTGAAATGCATCATGGTGCAAACACCATCGACCTTTGGCTGTATATTTGTGGTGCTCTGTGTTTACATCATGGCACCCTGCACACTCCAGACTATAATATGATTTGCTAAAGATTTTATTTGTTGTCATCATGACATCCAATATATGATTGGCTGAGAGTGTGTTTATTAATCACCACACCCTCTCATCTATTTTCACATTGCACATTGCACTGCTGACCCAAAATAGCAGGTGGAGATTCCCATACGGTCCATACACTCAAGAGCTACCTGCACAATGAAAATAGGGCATTTACTTTATTGTACAATGGATCTAAATTTGGAATAACACTTCACAGTTACAATTTATTTGTGCTTAAGTGTCGGGGCAGTGTGCCAAAAAGCTCTCTTGAATAAAATATACCATTAGTCCAATGATTAGATTTCTGTCAGAAGGCTGATTAGATACAAACCCTCTGGGAGAAAGAGACAGCCATGAAGAGACAGTGAGTACAGGACTAGTGATGCTAAAAGGGAGGCATAAAGAATGAAAGAGGAAAAACAAGATAACAGAAATTATGAAAGAGGAAAGAGAGAGCGAGAGAGACAGGAAGCGCTGATAATGAATGTGGCTACTGCCTGCGACTCACATGCTACCATCCTGACCATCCATCGTCCAACCAGTCCTTGTTAAATAATACAGATAAGATGGAAAAGCTCTCATTCTCCACATCCATTTAGCCAAATCGCACTCTATTGTAGAAAAATGTGCTTAATGATTCATGAAGCGGCTCCCATTACTATCACACAAACTTCCAGAGAAACTGTGAGCAGGAGGGGAGACAGAGAAGGAGCTGAAGTACAGCAGCTCCAAAGCTCTGGAACAAAAAACAAATAAACAAAAAAACACACACAGTGGTTCTGGACAAGTCATCCACTTGAACCACATGTTTGACCGTCATCTCTGTTGCACTGTCCAACAAAGACAGAACAGTGACCACCATTGTTTTAGAGAGATCAGACACTCAAATTTCTGGACAGCATCCTGTCTGCAGTTCAACTTTACGACCGCTCAACATCATCATACAACTTTGGTCCCTTCTGATTGGTGGACATGTTGAGGGCGTTTCATTGTTGGTGGTCAGTAAAGTGTAATGCACTTTCATGCATTTAAAAGAATCAATGCTGTATATATATTATAGAATACTATTAGCCTTACTGTAGTAGTCTGTTGACATGTGTAAAGGTGAGTATAGGTAGTCATAATGCATGATAAGCCCCGACACTCAACCTCTAGTTTATAAGTACTCAAGAACATCCATGAGATCTCTGAACTCACAGTTCATTATAATTACATTCAATTATCAGACACATTTATAAAATTTTATGATTGATGAAGTGCATCAGAAAGCATTATGTGGGTTTATGAATGTAGTCATGAAGCATTATGAATGTATTATAACACACTATTAATACCATAGTACCATACTATAACAAGCTAGACATGTGGTCTTCATAGAAAAAGTTATCAATAGGTGTTCTCATACCCAAACAATAACTGTTCTACACCAGTATCGTCTACAGCATGGTCTCTAGTGAAACACTGCAATGCCTACGAAATCTTTAAAAAGCTGCAAAAGGAACGTATCAGTTCCTCACCGATTGATACTAACCTTTTCACGGCCAGTTGAGACGGCTCCCAAACTACAGCAATTGCTGTAATGGGATTTATATTTTTCAATATCTGTCTGACATAAAGTCTGACATAGTATTTTTTTGAAATTATGATAATCTGGATAACAAGTGAGCAAATCTGCATGAGTTTCACAACAATGTGGCTTCTCATCAAATAAATGTGTTCGCTCAACCTCATCATGCTGCCAGGCAACCTGCACAGCTCAAGCTGACATTTGGGAACAGCCAGCGTTCAGTGTGTTAGCACTGTACCATGCAGACAGTCTGGCACGCACCCGTAGACAGACACGCCATCACAACAACCTGTAAGCACACACACACACACACACACTGAGACCGGTGCACAAGCAGACATGCATCCCACTGCTACCCCCACTCATCCCCTCACTACCAAAACACACACAACCACACACACAGAGTCAGCGAGCTGCTGAAACACAGAAGAGCAGCCCCCAGCGGATAGACATCAACGCTAGGCATTATGGGTGAACCTATCTGCCGTTTCAGATCGAGTTAGGGCCAATTAGCCTGTAGGGAGTGAGAGGAGCCATCGCATAAGGAGCTGCTGACAAGAACAGCACACAGCGGACCGAAGACGCCCTCCAGCAGTGATTATAACAGAGACTACTTCAATACACCAGCAGCCCACCATAAACTCAGATCTTTCTTTTCTAACCTAAAAAACTGCCACTAAAAATAAAACTAGGATTCTCTGCAAAACTCTTATACAAGCAGATGTCGATTTTGTTCGCTCGCAATTACACCTTAACACAATAATTACTCAGCTTACATTATAGATCTGATCAAAGTCTGGACTAAGAAACGTGTCATTAGAGGAGATTTTTCCATGACGCATTCCTCAGTTTGTCAGTTCCTGTAAAAGGTTCTGACTCTAACTATCTGACTGCTGCTTACAATTCATGTGGTGATGAGAAAGTGTGCAGGATTTGAACTCTTCATCTCTTTTTTACTTCCTTCACTTTACCTGAACAACTGAGCACAAGACTATAAATACCTTCATGGAGAGACTGTTGAAAAGTGTGCACTATTATGTCCATTTGGAAGATGACCACGTCTCGGCCCTCTGTCCTGGAGCCATTTCAAACAGGTACACCTTTGCCTTAAGACAACTTTGGATGAACAAACTAGTTTTATACTAGTTTGCAATTCTAATACTATTCTTTGCATGGTCCGTTTATAATTCATTGTCCTGATCTTTCATTGCCTTCATTAGCAGATGTTGTTTACTCACATGTCGTGGGTATGGTTCAGTTGTTACCACTCGGCCCAAGCATGGATCTTCCCTCATGTGAAAACAGATGGTTGCACAAGGGGGCGAGATTGTGACCACTGTCTCGGCTGTAGGATGGTGCAAGGATGATAACAACTGAACGGATGCAGATGAAAGTTGTGGAAATTTAAGCAGGATAATGGATAACTAAGTGGACTTGGTTAGTATATGGTTAATATGTATATATATATATATATAGTGCTAAAATGATAGATTTTTGTACAGACTAAGTGCAAACTCACTCTATCCAAGCACTACAACAAACATGTCCAGAATTCTGCAAGCTGAGACAAACGCCCAGGTATCTGAAACCAGAACATAACATTTAAATGTCCAAACAAATAACTGGGATACTCTCAATTCTCAGCTACCTCTGCTATACTGGTCTCAAAATATGTGTGATAACTGTTGTTTGCAGTCAAGAGCTACATGGTTACCACTTTAAATAAAAATCATTTTTTTCTTTTTTCTATTTGGCTTCTACAGAGAGAGAATGAGGGAAGCCAGCAGGACAGATACTGTAGCTGACTACACATACTGTACTGCAGCATGAACCAACGAGTGTCGGTGCAGTGTGTAGGGATCCACAAACACAGTGAAGTGGAGGTGATCTAAGCGGCGAGGCAGGATGGATATAAACATCATTTGTTTTCCCTGAAGGTGACTGAGATAAGCGGCGCAGCGATGGATGGATGTGCGGAGTGAGAGGGCAGCCCTGCAGATTGATGTTGTGTTAACATGAAATGAATTGCCAGAGGGAGGGAAACTGTATGGTGTCCTGGGATATGATAAGAGATAAAGCAGAGATGGAGGCTGAGTGTGTGTGTGTGTGTGTCAGTGTTTGTATGTGTGCGTGTGTGGGGGGGATCATGTATTGTTTGTGAATGAACAGCCTGGAGTGAGTGAGTGGCGTGCTGTCGCGTAGCAGTTTAATGGTAGCATCTGAATGTATCTCTGTTGTGTTCATGTGGAAGTCAAAAAGCAGTGACAGACAGAAGATAGAAAAGCAAAACGTGAGAGAGATTCAGAACAAGAATGGCGAAAGAAGCAGGAGTATTCTCACATTACTCAGGATCTTTGGGATCCTGCAGCTTTCTTCTTTTTGCCTTTGACTCCCTCTTTCCATCTAATCTTTCTGCCTCTGTCTGTCTGTCTCTCCCTGCAGTGGGTTAGGATATCACCTTCTGTAATGAAAGTACTCACTTCCTCTGCTACCACTCCCCAACTTCTAAATGAAGCCCGGGATCTGCCAAGAAGACTATCGACATCCATCCCTCCCTCGACTCTCTGACTGGTTTGTGATTTCCAAATACTTCGCTCCCTCAAGGTCAGAGTCATCCCTGGTCAGAGACAGCGAAGGGGGTGAGGGTGACAGAGGTGTGTGTGTGTGTGTGTGTGTGTGTGTGTGTGTGGTAGGGTTATAATAATTGAGGAGATGCAGGACTAAGGAAGACAGACAGGACTTAATTGGATTTCACACAAAACCTTTGACACATTGTCCTTCACATTATTTTATTAAACCTTCTTTTTTTGTTTTTAATTCTAAATTTCCAACGTAATCCATCTACAGGGCAGAAGGTGTTTGGGGTTGTGTGGAAAAAATAATTTGTTTGGTCAGTAATCGCACTACTTTTACAAATAGCAGTGAGTAACAGTGACTAACTAACAATTACAACTATAGCAATAGTAGTATCAGTTGTGGTAATAATTAGCTTACTTGAGTGAGCAGCAAAGAAAGTACTAGCAGAGGGTCAGTAATTGCAGTAATGATAGCAGAAGTGCTAGTTGCAGTGTTATGTTATGACCAAAGAGCTAACAGTAGTAAATAAATAAGGCTAGCAGGAGTGGTTTCAGAGGGCTCTTTGTTATAGAAACTGATTTCACACCAGGTTATATATCAGTTCATGATAAATGACCAGTGGCCAGTGTACTTTTTCATGTGTAAATGGTAACCAATGAGGCTGTCTGTTGGTGTAGAGTGGGCGCTACGCTTCATTGCACTGGGAGTGAAAAACACCTCACACATCACCCACCTCCACCTCCCTGCTGCTGCCCCTTGGTTTTCCTTCAATCACAGTCGGTTCTTTAAAGCAACCCCTAAGGGAGACTAGGGGTTTGTTGTCACGGTGGTAGGTTAACAAAAGAAGAAGGCTTTTCTTTGATTGACTTGAAGACTCCCTGTGACTGTACAAGTACCTATAGTAACCAGCTACGTTAGCAGGCACAGTGCTGTGCTTCACAAACATTTTAGCATCTTAATTCATGATGGACTTCTGTCTTAATGAGAAGAGATGTATTTTATCCTTGTGACACGTGTTCCAAATGGCCTGCATGCAGCTGTTTTCATTGTGATACTTGTCATGACGCAGAGCTCAATTATGATTAGTTCAGAACATTTCAAAGAATTCCTAACTAATTATGCCTGAAACTCTTCAAATGTTTTGCATTTAAGCTAGATTTTGCAACTAAAATTTAGATTTTCTAAATCTAAATCACAAGTCGAAGGGCCAAACTTTCTTTTTTCTTACTAAAATGTTGATAATGCTGGAAACCTTCTGTACCAGAGTGGGTGAAAATAGACACAATGAACGGTAAGTAAGCCTACTGGCATGAGTGAGGTACAGTGAGTTAAAAATCAATAAGGGGCAAGCAGTGATCAAGGCTAACATCCTGGTCTGCCCCTCAGAGGGCAGTTTGAGCTGCTGGCTGCTGCCTTACAGCTCCATTAATGCTCACTGCAATTAAGTTTGTACATTTAATGATGTGGTTAGATCTGTGTTTTTCCCTTTACTTCATTACATTCTGAATGTTTGTGGAGTTGGGATTTTCCATCTGTAGTCATTAGAGCAATGGCATCTTGAAGGAATAGGAAATTTCTTGGCCAGTGATCTAGAATCTTCATGTTACGTTTATTTAAAATGTATAACTATTCCTTTAAGGTGATCCATAGTGGCCTAAGCCTTTTGATAGTGAAGCATAACGGTGAGGGAAACAAGACTGTGACTGGAAGGTCCAGAACGTTTTGTTTTGTTTTGTTTTTTTGGTAAATTACATGGACATATCCTTTAATGCTCCAAATGACCTTGCTTTATATAACTGTAAAGATTTCCATGGAATTGGAATAAAGTGTTACAGGACGGAAAAAAGAGCTAGTGGAGTACCTGAAAGTGGTAGGACAAAAAAGGAGAACATTTTTTGCCAGGGGCTCGTTATACACCGTGGGGACTGAAGGCACTTTATATACACTATTGTGCAATGCTCACAGGCACTATTAGACAGTTGGGAGAGATGTGTTCTCATGGTGGAGGATATTTATGTCTTTGCGTTTGCTGACAATGCCTTAGGGCCATGTGTGGCAGGAAAACACGAGGGGTACCCTGGAAGAAATGGATAGCCTGGCTCCCCAATCTGGCCTGCAAAATAGTGGACCCTGTGGTTCCAGTAGATTGGCTTGAGATGACTTGGCACTCCAAACAAACCTATTTCCACCTTTCAAGCTCACTTACTTCATCCTGGTGACAAATGACCAGTGTCTGACCTCCCGTGGCAGCCATTTTACACCTTTACTCAATTCATTAATGTTCTAAAAATACCTGCATTCAAACAACAGCACATCTCCAGGGGTGTGAAGGTGGGAAAACAGAAAAGCCACGTGAGCTACACAACAAACACCTGAAAGAAGAAGGGAAAAAAAAAAAAGGATTTCTGGATATAGACCCAGAACTCATGCTGTGTGTAGCAGAAAAACACAGCCAAACAGGCACTCTCACAGGGATCTTTGGTGTTTTATGCACCTGTGTGACCGGGGAAGCAGAGCCACACTGTCTCGTTAAAAAGTGTGCAAAAGCTTTTACCTCAAAGGGAACAGGCTCTGCCAGCAGGATCAATGCCAGGCAGACTTGGAGCAAGTTGGCCACATCTCGTCTTACCCCGCTTAGTGAGTGGATATGTACCATTTCAGTGGGGATTATACGGAAGATAAAGAAAGTGAGGTAGGAATAATGAGGAAAGAAGGAAGTACCGAGGACAGAGGAACAAAATGATTTTACATGTCTGCCAAAAGAATAGTTCAGCAGAAGTTTATGGGGTAAGATGGGTTTTGAATATGCTACATGCTAAGCTATGCTATTAATGTGCTTACAGATACTTGCAGAAGACAGAGTTGTCTAAACGGTTGTTAATCTTTTGAGCACAGAAAAATTTCAAGTTAGATTACACCAAACACAAGTTGAAACTGTTATCGTGCCAGTGGGAAAATTGGATCTACCTCACCCTAAAAAGGCGCTACATTCATCCCCTTTCCTTTCACATTTAAAGATAGTCCTGCTGACAGAACACGCTGCCTATGAAAAAGGTCGTGAATGTAGGCCTAAGTCAGTGAGACACAGAGAGTAGCGAGAACACCAGGACACTTGACTAGGCTTGAGCTGGTCCCCAGTGTGCCTGTGTTTTCTGCCCCGGTGTTCTTCATGTTCCTATCTGATCATCCCTGCTTCAGGCTACAGGTGAGACTGTCTGCTCTGCTGGTCTCACCGGTACCCGAGCTGGGAATACATGCTGAGTGGAGAGGAGCAAGTCCTGGGAAATACAGTGCAACTCAGGCATGTGGCTACAGCAGGGCATTAGAGAGCAATTCTGCACACAGTCATGGGTGAAACTCGTGGAACTAATGGAGATGGGACACTTCCAGAATGAGAGAGGTCCTCTCTCCAACCAGTTGCTTCCTGAACTGTATCTTTCCATCTCCAGTTCCAACAGTTCTGACAAATGACTTTACTGCAGAGCTAATGTCTTGGTTGCTAATGACAGTTTAATTACATATAAATTTAACTTTCACCTTTAATGCTTACTTTAGAATAACAAGAACATGCTGGTAAGTTTGTATATTTTAATCCATTAACTTTAAATCAGGTTTCAACTTCTACTACAACTACTGTAGTTCTCTTTCAAAACTAGTTACTTGAAGTAGTAACCTAAATTTGAGTTATTTTCAAAACTAAAAAATATTATCTAACTTGATATAGCGTCTATATTGTATGGGGTTACAGTTTATCATGTATGAAGCCGTCAAATGCATATTTTGGGTGCTTTTACGGGTTATTCACTCACTGTCAAGATTTTGCTGAGATTGTGCTGAGAAGTGCAGCCACAGAAATCCCATTCACCAAAAAACATGCTCGATGCCAACAGCAGACAGAAATTACTCCATTAGATGGGGTTTTAGTTGCATGAAGATTGGGATCCAGCATGTTTTCCTGAGGCATCCCTAAAATTTGCTAGTGTCATCTCCACACAGTTATTGGATATACATGGACAATACACACACACACACACATCCATCTTGGAAAACATCCAGCTTCTTCAGTCCCAGAAGAATTCATCTGTCTTGTAACAGCAGCCTACATTATTCTGCCACCACGTGCAGACATGTGCCTGTTGAAAATAAGAATCGATCCCACTGACGAGTAATCATCTTAGCCCCATGTTTTTTCTTTGTTAGTGCTCAGCCCTTCTCCTGTTTCACTGAGGGTGACATGTCCCCAGAAACTGTGAAGGGGTAATAATAGACACCATCTTCCTTTTGTTCTTTCCCAGCTCCAGGCCTGTAGTTGGTTGCACAGAAGCCGTTCAAGTCAATGTTGCCATCCATAGCACTTAAACATTAAATTTTCCACTTTAACAAATATTGATTCACACGTCTTTTATTCATACAGCTTTGGAAACTGCATTAGTTCCAGTCGTTACCTTATTGCATGAATAAAATTACAAGATTTTAAAACTTATGGGCTAAGCTATCTTTCCATACCTTTTTTTTGCCAACACAGATCAGTATATCGCCCAAAGGTTACCTCCTGTAGGAAAATATTGTCTGCAGTACTAACATAGGCTAAATGCTTTCAATGTGGGATTAGATATAAAATGACCCTGAATTTTTATGGAAAGGCCAAAGGGTGAGTTTAGAAGCTGGTGACAGATGAAGATTCCAGAAATGAGACCGGGTGAAGATAGAAGTGTTATATTGTAGTAACACTTTGTACTTGGCACAAGTACACAGCGGCTCAGATGTGGTTCAGATCTGAGCCCTGTGGCTATCTCTTTGTCCCAGTGACAAGAACTCCTTGTGCCCCATCCCTTCTAATGCAAAACTCCATTACTATCCTTTCTACTGTACCTTTAAATAGAATGTCAAACCGAATTTACATCTGAAAGCATTAGTTTTCAAAGTGAAATTTCATGAAAATGACTATACAGGTGATATTCTTGGTGAGAAAATGATCATATTTTGCTTACAATTCCTGAGGGCTGAATTCAAATATTTATAAAGTTCAGAAGTACAAATCTGTACAGCACCAAATGACAAAAAAATGTGATTTTGATCTCAATATGATATGAGTCCATGTTATCGAAAATCTCTACTTTTGAGAACAAATGTCTTTCCGTTAGAGATATTAACTCCAAGAACAACACTGGTTCAAATTTCATGTAGAGATCTGAAACATCTCTGTTTGCAGTCCAAGATGCCAGACAGGCTAAATGTTGTGCAACTCAAGCGCTGACTCGCTGATATCAATTCCTGCTTCCAACCATATCTGATAACAAAACAAAACAAGTTGTCCAGAACAGGTGTGTTACTTGTCTCTTCACCAAATGACTTTCAAAACTTTCAACACAGAAGGGCCATTGATGCCGTTGTATTTGGCAGCCACGACTGTCATGGCAGTGCAAGGCTGCATGACTGTTATTATGGGAACATCAGGTTGAGACAGAGCACAAGGCACTGTGGCAGGACAACAGGTCACAGCATTTGCACCCTCCTCCATAATCACCTTTATTTGGAAGGTTTAAAAGAAGGGCTCATAAAACATGACCTTTTCCAAGGCTCTAATCGTTCTCCCTGAGGGCCAGGTGCCTTCCATTCCCAATGTGACAGTTTTACAAGTATGTTCTGACACCATTGCCTATGTTCAGGGGTGCTAAACACCATAACTACAGACTAGCAAGTCAAGGGAAAAAAGGAAGGACAAGGGGAGAGAGTGAGAGTAGGATGTCCTGGCACATGGTCAAAGTCAGTATCAGGAGGATCAAGAAGGACGGAAAGAACAAGATATCGATTAGAATCAACTGTTTGCTTTAGTTAGCTTTGATCTCATCATTAAACGAACAAAGAACAACCTGCACCAACACCAAAAACAAAGTCATTTATGGTTGTTTCCTGCATCATCTTGTGAAACAGAAATCTAAATATACCCAATGCATCCAAAAAGGGAGAAGCTATCACAGTATAGACCTTATTGTATAGACCATTTTCCTCTGACATGTCATGTGCTGTGTTTCAGATTGCAAGTCATAGAAATGTAGGCAATTTCACAAATCATTACTATTTCAGGGCAGCACGGTGGTGCAGTGGTTAGCGCTGTCGCCTCACAGCAAGAGGGTTCCAGGTTTGAATCCCGGTCTGATCCCTTCTGTGTGTAGTTTGCATGTTCTCCTTGTGCCTGCATGGGTTTTTTTCTCCAGCAGTTTTTTACTCCAGCTTCCTCCCGCAATCCCAAAAACATGCACACAAGGTTAACTGGCTACTCTACATTACCCCTAGGTGTGAGTGTATGCATATGTGGTTGTCTGTCTTTGTGTGTCAACCCTGCGACTGACTGGCGACCAGTCCAGGACGTACTTCGCCTCTTGCCCGTAGTCAGCTGGGATAGGCTCCAGCCCGCCTGTCCCCCGACCCTGATGGGTAAGCGGTATAGGAAATGGAGGGATGCATTACTATTTCACTGCTTCCTGATTGACTAGACTAGAAATATATGGATTGTCACTGTCCGAAATGATAACGATTTGTCAGATTATCAACGTTTAAATGACTTGTCACCTGGATCACAGCAGTATGGCTTCATTCCAGCTTTTGAGCTTGCACCCTGTGTGTGATGTCAGAGGAAAATGGCCACCGTGTAATTATGGTCTATAGACTGCACTGCAATGGAAGCATGTTGGTAGACAATTATCAATGGTACAAATTCTTGAATAAAAATGTTGTAACTGATAAGCACTAGCATGTTTCTGCCTGGATAAAATGTCAGGCATCTGTTAAACTTGAAGGTTTATTCTTGTCCTGACATACTGGAGTCTTGGGTTTGATCAGCTGGTCCGAGAGACATGCGCTTAAAGAGAAAATGATGAGGTAAATGTCACAGAGTGAACACATGATCAAGGTTGAAATGGAAAACATGTTGTCTCAACTCCTAGCTCTACATAGGGGCTGTGGATCCTCATTTTTGATATAAGAAAGACTTTCCAATTGATTCCCACTGTTTTCCCTATCCTCATGCACTACTTTATTATAACCTTTTAGACCAACTCCCAGAATAGATTCTTTATAAATACGTCCCTACCTGTGACCTAATAGTCTATCATGCTGTCTGAAAGACTTTATATCATGAAGAAAAAACCCTTCTCCTCACTCTTTGCTACTTACATGTACATGTATATACAGCAGCTGTTATGTTCTGTGTTAAATCAAAAGGCTACACAGGAAACCTGTCAGTCACAATGATTGACAGCTTCCACATTGAGGGTGAATGGTGGGCTTGACACGAAAAAGCTCATTTCCTCTGAGGAAAACCAGTCATTTCTATGCAAATTCAGTAATATTTTGATACACACGAATGATCACATTAACATGAATTCTACTGAAGTCTCACCTTAGCACTGGTACTATTTCAGCTCTGAGCAAGAATTTAACCTACATTTAAACTGTATGCACTGACGAGGAAGCAATTGGCACTGTTTTGCATAACCGAGTGTCAAAGGATTTGAAAGTGGTCAACTTAAGGGTGAAATAAGACTCCTTGATAGCTATTAGATTATCAAGAAACCTGTGTACCAGTTTCCTGGTTGGAACATCAGCTCTAGTTACATACAAAATAACAACTCTAGTTGGAGAGTTTCAGATGGAAGCATTAATGAAACTAGAGTAAGATCCAGAACAGATCCAATGAAATGCTCAGGTGCCTGCACTGACACTGACCTAACTGCGCTGCCACTATATGACTTACTGAATGTGCATCACAACAAATGCATTTTAATGTGAAGCAGTGGTTGACATTTTCTTTGAAACTTTTCATAAGGACATTAGAATTTAGATTTAGAAGATTTACTCAATAGTTTTCATTTACTCTGTAGTTTATGTAAAAACAGTACACTTTTTACAAGATGCACAAAATGCAAAATCCTAACAAAAAACGACATTTTAGTAATTTAAAAAGCAATATGGAGGAGCTACAATGTTTAACAGGTTGGTTTTAGTGAGAACAAACAGAGCAATGGACAAGTGAAGTGGTTTAGTGAAGAGCCTTAACGGTGTCAAAGCAGCAGGGTCTTAAAAACTCCCTTTCTGGCCCTGGACCTCTTCCACCTGAGCAGGTGGGCTCATGGGTTTTAAAAGAGCTCAGGGCAATTCCTGTTCCCATTCCTGTTGTGATTCTCCTGAATAACTTCACATGTCACAATCCATAAACAGGTTCATTATGCACAAATTTTAAAAAGCTTTGGAATTTTCTATGGCGGTTTGCCCCGAGAAACCTTTGGGGCTGAGTGGCTTACATAAGCAAATGAGCGATAAGGGTTTTTGAAAAGATTTATAAAAGTGACAACTGGGCAAGAACACATGATTTGATTCCTGAAATGTCTATAACTTTTGTTTGATTTGGAGAACACTGATACTCAATCTCCTTAAATAATGTCACTGAGACACTTGAAATTCAGTCTTTTCTTCAAACTCTGGTACCTTCAGTGCCAAAGAAGAAAGAATAACTTCAGAGATGCCTCCAAAATGCCAAACATTGTGGGTTCAAGGACCAAGATGTTTACATGTGACAGCCTGTGGTTTCTCGCAAATGGAAATCCAAGTTTGACTAAATGGGTCGAAGTCAAACCGCAGTTTGGACTGATATTCATACATAAAGTAAAGCCTGATTTCACATGCTGTGAGAATCTGACAGACCAGACTGAATTCAGAACTAAAAGAGACAACCTGACAGGTTCCACCAAAGAGGACCTCAGAGCTGTTGCAAACTGTATTGGTGAGACCAAGGCTATGGTGACACCTCCTCCAAGAGTCTGTTGACCTCGTGTCTTAGGATATTTCGGAAAAGAAGTTTATTTCTCTTTTTTGCTCACAAAAAAAAGAAGTGAAAAAGAAGTGTCATTCATAGTCATTCTCATGATGAAGCAGTTGGTGTTTCCCGCATTTTATTCTTGTCAAAGTGGAATCACCTCCAAGACAACCTTTTGACTATAATGGGAAACTGAGTCACACTTCAAGAGCTGGTTAGACACAGATGACTCACCCCATATACTCTGTGGCAGGGAAACTCTGGGATTGATTTCACTTTCAACAAAGAAATACTGGAGACATTGCTGGTCTAATGGTTATATATTAGGAATAGGCATTAGTACTTGAGAACTCAATTTGGACATGAGTATTTGTCCAATGTGTGAAGCACTCACATTTTAACATATCAAAATCTAAAATAAAATTGAGCCTGTTCCATATAAAAAGGTAAAATTCTTTGGACTCAACACAATGTGATAATTACTACCTAGAAATATCTGTGCAGATCAGCTGGGAAAAAAGATACCCATCGCTGTTTTCCATCAGACATCACTCAATGTTACGTCGTCGCTGTAATATTACAGGCAGAACGGCTACCAGTATGTATAAGAGTATGTTTGGAAGTATATCAAAAGGCAAATGAAATTCAGGTGCAGTGCAAGCAATGTTACATTAAACTTATGTGTCATAGAACTGATTCAACGTTTAACCATTTGTGCAAAGTATAAAAGCTGAAAGAAATGTCAAGGCGGGGGTCATTACTGAGTGATCTGAGATGGACACTGCAATATGTTTATTTAACTGGAATTGCTCATTAGTACAATATGTCAAACTGAATAGACTCTAAACAGCAGTGAAACTGACTGAAGGACACAGGACACTGAAATGTAATTATAAGAAAAAAAATATGCATTAAAGGAGCCATACCATTGTGCTGAAAAGGAAGAACACTTTGTATTCACTTCCTTCTTTCTTGCAAAGAAAGATTAAAACTTTTTTCCAGCTGTGTTCTGTCAGCTCACTGGGGACCACATGCAGGACCTATAACACCTACACCATTTTTCATTGCTGTTGTCCAGCCACACTGTAGCCATTAGTGCACCCCTACTCAGATGCATCAATTTCAGAAGTGGGCCTGGTGCAAGGACACAACCCAGACTGACATGCAAGAAATCTAGGAGTTCATTTCAAGGCTCATGTGCTACAAAAACAGCATTCTACCATTTGAAAAACAACACAGACAGATACACACTTTCATAACTGGCAGCCTAGACTATTGTAACGCTCTCCTTTCTGGTCTGCTGAAGAATAACATCAGTTACAATTAATTCAAAATTCTGCTGCACAAGCTCTGACAAAGACCAAAATGAGAGCATATTTGAAAATCTGTATACTGATTATCTCTCAGTTTTCAGACTGATTTAAAATCCCTTTTATTAGTTCATAAGGCACCACAAGGCCTTGCACCAGACTGCCTCTTTTGGATTATAAAGCAAGAGGGCCCCTCAGATCAGATTCCTCTCATTTAGCTGTTCCTCAAATCATATGCAGTAGCATTTCCAGTAGCAGTGGCATTTCCCTTTAATATCCACCTCTGCAAAGAGTTTTGACTTGAAACAAACACACCCAAAAAGAAAGAAAACACCAACAATATCAGCACGATGCTACCAGCTGCAGCTGTGACAGGTTGCAATCATATCGTGTTTTCTGTCTTTTGCTGTTGTGTAATGATAACAACGCACCGCGTCATCACAGCTGATAGCCAGTTTGCGCAAATCCATTTAGGTATTACTGCATATAACCAGAACACGTAGCAATACAGTGGTCACCCTCCTCAATCCTTCATGGTGTTACAAAGACTTTGTTAAACAGCGACTGAGTGTTTTGTTACGTCGCCAGTGCTTTGTGGTCAAAGAATTAACATATATAATATTAAGGAAAGTATATTCAACATGAAATAATCTTGTTAGACCTTCTCTGTATCCCTTAGATGTCCAGTCAAACGTCTGCTTAAACCGACTGTCGTTTCAATCATTAATGCTCATCCACTCTGGACGTCTGTTTGTATGAGAGCATCTCTCCAGTGTTCTTAATGTAAATGTAATTTATATTTACTGTAAATGTTTATGTGTGCTGTATGCGCCTGTCTGTTTCTGCAGGCTGTGCGCTGACGTTAGTGTCATCATGTGATGGTGAGTGTGGAGTGCCAGAGCTACACAGATGGTGTCAAGGCAGGGCTCTTCCAGTGTCACGGCCCCCTCGCCGTCTGGACTCACAGACAGGGAGCAAGAGATCAAAAGGGAGAGCAGAGACACTTTGAGTCATGAAGACTGGACCTGCAAACAAATCTTCATGAAACAAGGCCAGCGATGTCAAACCAGTCGTAGTAGGGACACCAACCCTCTGATTTTAAACCAAAGAGCTGATGATAACGCTTTCTTTTTTCCTGACACAAAGCTATCATCAGGGGGCCCTTAGAGATGAAAAGGAATTGTAGATGTTGGTAGAAGAATTCTGCATTTTATCCTTCAAAGTTTGTGGGATTTCTTCCCTTAACGGATGTGCAAAGGTTGGAGGTTCATTACACAGGTTTTTTGCAGCTGAAATCACTTATTTGGAATGATTTTCTAGTGATGAGGAGAAATAATTGACTTATTGAATAATTGAGCGCAGTCTGTCTCTCTAGTCTGCCAAGACATTAGGTCATCTAGTCTGTGCTTTAAAACTGATGAGGGAATACCTAATATATAGCATTATATCGTTTTTCTTACCTATTAATGAAAATATTACCAATTTTAATATCTGACACACTATCCAATGAATACCGTATGGAAATCTACAAACATATTTAAAACATAATCAGGAGAAAGACATGCAGAACTACAATAAGAAAGATAAGATAAGAACTTTATTGATCCTGCGGGAAATTGTTGTGCCGGGGTTGCAGTACAAAGAGGCAAACGAAAGTGTCAAGTAATCACACAAAATATAAAATAACTGAGTACTATAAAAAAAATAATAGAGTATATACATGACATAACTAATTAGATCTTTCAGAAAGTTCACACACGTGGCTACACACATCTATCAGCTGCTTTTGCAACATGTCTGCACATCTGCTTACTTTATTATTAACTGCCCGTAATGTTAGATTACTCCTAAAACGCTGGCTTAAAAACTACAGGTTAAAAGCCTTAAAACCTTCATATGAAACCAGCGATCTCTTTTGCTAGGCGTAATATATTTTTTAAATTAGTTCACTAAGTTGTTGCAGAGATATTCATCATATGACTCACGCACAGAACTTTGTTTCCTTTTAACATCATATCATATGACATGTACAATCACAACAACTGTGTAAACTATGATGTACAGATGAAAGGTTTCTTTATAGTTATATTGTGAAAGATTATTTAAAATATATAGAATAATTAAGCCATTAATGTACACAAGCATTCTCACCAGTGAGAAGACTCAGTATTACTGCAGGCATCAGAAATACAATGCTTCTGTGTTGGATTGAAACCAAAATGTGTATCACTCACCACTAACCAGCGCAGGTCTGACTCATCAGAGATTTGTCACGTTGAGACTGGAGTCTGCAAGACTGTGTCAAAGAAGCAATGTATTCACTCATGCAGAGTACAATCATTTTTATTTTGAACAGTTTTTTTTATCAGCACCTTGTTTTCTTTTTCAAATCTCATTAACTTCTCGCTGTATTAACAGCAAATATACTTTTACAGTCAGAGGAAATGGACTGTCGACAGGTCTGAGTCTTTTCCTGTGCGCAATCTAACCAGGTGCTAAAAGCTGAAGTGGGAGAGATGAATGATAGAGGAAGAAGATGGAACTTCTTCTCCTCTCACTCACATTAAGATTTTGCAGCGTTTGGATCCACTTGTGTGTGTGTGTGTGTGTGTGTGTGTGTGTGTGTGTATGCACGCGCTTGCTCATGAAAAAGAGACCCTCTCTACTACTCCACTAGCCTCTTCCACCACGCTGCTTAAGTGACTTCTAATAGAAAGAGAGTCATGGTTCGAGGCAGAGCTTGGCAGAGAGTGAATAGCATAATTGCCTGTGTCTGAGGAGGGCGGGAATACGAGGGTGCTACAGAGGAGAGGGTTATATTTACATGCTGAGTTGTGAGCGTGTGCAGACACACCACGGCATTTAAATCTGACACTGCAGCCGGTGGTAAAGCTGCAGATCTCACGCTGCGTCTGATCGTTTTTACTCTGATAAACGCCTATTGCATAAATAGTGAAATGATATTGCAGTTCATGGAATGTGATTTGCATGTAGTACCAGCACACAAGGAGAGCATGCAGTGTCAAATCAGTTACTCATGGTATGGGCAAGCAGGTAAAGGTTTAGCCCTACTTTAGTGTTACGACCTTTACATCTGAGCTACTGAACCAAGCAGTAGATTTTCTAAAAAGTAACTATAACAAACTTTGAAAAACACAGAACTTACTTTAACAACTCTTACTGTTCTTCCGAAGGTACTCACAACCCAGTATTCATCCAGTTCTTATGTCTGTTGAAAATATTAAACAAGTAACATCATTGAAACCCATACCACCTTTTTCATTTTTGGTCCCCTATGTACACTACAAATTGAGCGAGAAGGCGTGTCTTTTTACATCGTCTGCATTAAGCGTATCTCATGTCATTTTAGGGGCATAAAGTAAAAAGTCAGGTGATGCATTATAAGGAACAAGAAAGTCTACACATGGAGGAGGTTGATGGTGGATGTGTCAAATACACACAGGACCTTCACCGAGGAGTCCCAGGTGAGTCTATTTTAACTGATGTTCATAAGTGAAGGTATGTAATGTACATAATGTAAGTAAAACTAGCTTATTAAGTTTTTTTTTCCTAAACCTAACCAAGTAGTTGCAATGCTTGTACCTGGGCGAGAAGTTTTGACGCCTTAACCTAACCAAGCAAAGACCAATGAGTGTCACTTGTCATGTAACAAAGACACTGAAACTGATGCCTGACTTCGTCCTTTCCAGCCTGGCTAAAAATAACTGACTTAAAACAAGATGCATTGTGTTTCTATGTTTTATGGAAAAAGATGTACAAAATGACAAATTGACGATTGAAGTCCAGACGATTGGGAGACTCTTTGAGGATTCTTTAAATAGCTTCTGAACAGACATGAATGCATAGTGCTGGATACTACATGATGATACATGAGAGGCACAAACTTTAACTGGTAACGGTTTAGCATTTTTGACTACTGTACTAATACTCAGTAAGAACTGAAATTATAAAATTGAGAAAAAACATTAATTTAATATGTATTTTTTAATTCATTGTGAAAGCACCCTGAGTCTATAATGATGTTCACCAGGGAGGACATTTTTATTCCAAGTGACTGTGGCTGACGGGCCCAACAAATACTTCATAATATAATTCTAATGATGGCACAGACAGACAAACAAGCTTGTCTTATCTGTGATTTGAACACTGTCCATGTTTCATGACTCTGAGTCACAGAGAAATGTGTGGAGTGCTGACAATGCAGGGCTTGCTGTTAGTTTTCGCAGTCTGGTCATTTTCTTGTCATTACAAGTGGACTCATGAAAAAGAGACAGCTGACATTAGCTCACGCTGTTTTGCATAAAGCGCAGCCAACACAAAGAATGTGCAGAAGCTGCCAACGACCAGCAGGTGTTAATGTAGCATGAACATGAAGTAACATTGGGAGGGAATGTGTGCTAATGTTGCAAACTTGGCTAACAGCTTTCATTTTTGAATGGGGGCTTCTGAGTTGGAGCTAGTTACCATAGCTTGCTAGCTTGGAATACAAACCTAAAAGCATAAAAGGTCATCTAAACAGCAGAATATTCCGAGGAGCAGGCATTTTAAATTACTGACAGTATTAATTAATCTTATGTGGGATTGCGGAAAGAGAGGGAAAACATATTGTAATACTATTTATAGGCTTGTATAACTTTCTTCAGTCTGTAACAAAACACAGAATTTGACAGTATGTCTTCTAGCAAAACCAGAGTTGCCTTTAAGGTAACTGAGGCTCATTTGTCCAGACATGATCTGGTCTGTTACTGTAAGACCAGGTTGGAACAACCATTAGGATTAGCTCTTAAGAACTTTGATGAAATGAACTCTGTGCCCTGTTAACTTAACAGTCTCTGAATATCCCTACGTCCTTGAGCTCTAGACTCAATGACTGATACTTGAGTATGGTGTAGTCTAGCAAGAGTTCTGGCATTCTGCTACCGCAAGCTCAAAGTGTAATCCTCCCAAAGTCGAACTGTTTACCTCAAAATCAGACCCAGTTCAGCATCTGGGTGAACATGATATCTGAGGTCATTGAGATAAAAGTCAAGACAGACAGTGACTTTGCTCTTTTTCTGTCCTGCGATCTGCCCCTCCTTCTCATCCCCTCTTTCCTCCTTCTCGGTGCTCATAAAATAAGCAAGAGGCTGCAGGTATTTTAGGGCGCTACTTTAGGAAACTAACCACACTGTGAGTTGACTTTGTTCATGAAATATGTTCCAAATAAAGGCAGCACCTCTGGCTGATGGATCACTGAGGAAACAAGAGAGAATATTGCCCGAGAGAGCACACATTTCAGCATCAAAGCCAAAACATAGTGTCAACACTTCCTCAGCTATTGCTAAAATTATATTTTGTGATATTAATAGTGTTAATTATGCAGCTAATCAGGTTTCTACCTTGCACTGCAGATTGTTAAAATCAACCGCAGTGGCTTGCATTTTATGATCATTTATATTAGTACCAGTCTCCTTTAGTCACATATTGTTGGTGCTAATTTCTGACCATCATTATTATCAGTCTCAGTATGTTTCTGAATGATTCTTAATGGTATTAACATTAAAAGTTAATACAAGGTATGTGCAGGGTTTGCTACTTTACATAATCTGACAGATAATGGTAGACATGGACTGTAAAACTTTCCCTTTACATGAGCATCAACACTTTCAGGTTCTGTTTGCTGCATCATTGTGCAGAGAGTGTATACACAGGAGTCTTGTCTCAGAATTACCTAAGTACAAAACTGACTGTGACGGAAATGGAGCACATTGCAATACAGGGCACTGCGGCTGCTGGCAGCTCTCAGCTCTGGTGGTGACCGCATCAAAGACAGTTACACTTTCAAGCCGATACAAAGACTTCAGTTCTCGCTACATCAATAAACATACATGTCAAACACAAAACTTAAAACAAAAACTACAATAGATGTAAAAAAATATATATATATATATTTATACTATAGCCTATGGTTTATTCCACTTTTATTAGTAGCATATCATCATATCCATTTTCCTATGAACTATGGGTAATCTTCCTAGAACAGTCAGGTGAAGACAAAGATGACATTTCTGGAAGTTTGCAGTGTACTTAAGGTTGAGACATTTGGATTCAAAAAGGACTTTAGAAGAAAAAAAACTGAAATGTTATCTCCCCATCAGCCCCATTTCCAGTTGTGAACATTATAGAATGCTTTGGGTCAGTGTTCACCAGTCAAACACTGTCGTATCCTTTTCTTTTTTTTTTTCCATTACCTTGTCAGAATTTCACCATGTCAGTTTACTAGCCACGGGAGTACCACTCAGTGAAATTTTTAATAATAAATATGTGTTACACACTGGGCACATGGAATTTGGCGGAGTCTTATGAATAACTCAAGAAACTCTTTTCAGTTGCATCACGCAGCTTGACCCCATAAGGAATACAGGATATCTCAGCCTGTGGTTGTATTGTTTCCAACCATTCTTTGTTTTAAATCTGTCTCTTGCGAGTCCCCTAACTCTATGGAAGTGCAATGCTAAGCCTTCAAGCGATTCAGAAGATTTTAGTGTAAAATGCAATGATGTGGTTGTCAGTTCTCTCAGCAGCTTTGTTTCCATTTAATTGTCAGGTGAGTTTGAAGCAAATTTTGAAGCGAAATAAAATAAACTGCAAATTTCCATCTCCCATTAAGCACGGTGTTTATATATGGCATTTATTTAGTCTCAAAACATACGCACATGAAAAGCACATGCACATGATACAAGTGTAGAAAACAGCGGAAAAGCATCCTCGCAAGGGAGCAGCTACATGAGCATGGGACTGTTCATTTGTTTCATTTGGTGGAAACACAGTTTAATACTGAGGCTAACGTTAGCTACATAAACCTAATCTAAATCTTATTTAGCTTTTTTTTTTTGTCCCAGGCAATAGAGGAAAATCGCTATATATGACTCTCAAGATGTTTGTCGGGTTCTGCTCTGAGGTTTCTGCCTTCTAAAAGGCAATTTTTCCTCACCACTGTTGCCATGTGCTTGCCCATGGAGGAATGTTGAGTCTCTCCGTTTTAAAAACTAAATTAAAGAGTATGGTCTAGACCTGCTCTATTTGTGAATTGGTGCTACATACATACTTCAGTTCAACCGGTTTCTATATGCTTGATTTTCTATTTCAACATTATACCATGTGTTTGTTTTATTGTCATTTTGCCTCATCTACTCTTACTCACTTTGAATTGTGCTTTTACCACAAGAAACCATTTCACAGCTGTGTAAGGTGGAACATCACGAAACTGCATTGAACTGAGCAGAGAAGCTTGGTGGTGGATTAAACAACCATTTAGCTCAGACACGTGCTGACTAAAAACACTCCTCTTCCTTTCTGACAGCAAGCAGCAGTGGTAATTTAAGATATATCACATGCCAGGAGGCATCAGCGGCTGGCACACAGTGGCATACATCTGCTCAGACTCTCACCCTCACGGGAGATCATCCTCCCTCAGCACGACTGAGCCTGAGAGAGACACAGTTGTCCTTGGATAACAGCAGCGGACTGCTGAGAGGCTGAATTTCTCGCGCTCGATCAGAACTGAAGTCAAGCTCTTAAAATGGCTCCTCAGCCTGCGGGAGCAGATGCTTGGTTACCCTCTACACGGAGCCCATCTGATTCCCACAGAATTCAGGTTAACCGTCACAGAGTAGCATTCAAGGAACAGGTGGGAGAGGTCAGAATGGAAGTCAGCTTCTATTGATGACACTGGAAATGCCATGTTTGTATTCATTCATCATTTTAAGCATTTAGTAAATCTTCTTATGTCGAGTAAATAACAGAAGCAATCTCGAAAACCTTCAATTCCTGACTCATTCTTATTATATTAACAGCAACCTGTTGTGTGGAGGCTGGTGGCTGGAGGTAGCACCTTCATACTATCCCTATGTGAGGAAAAATAAATAAGGACAGAACAAAAGTAGGAAAATGGCCTATTTAAATTTGGGTCTGAGACTGGTGATTCTATTGACTACTGATAACTGAAGAGATGATCACTAATTAGTTCCATGCTAATGTTAAGATGATTTATTCATATAAATATATAGCAGTGGGCCAAACTGATTTTATGAATTGTTTAAATATCTCAATTCTCCATCTTTCTAAATGTGTATTTTACATTTAGGCTAGCATACAATTTGATAGCATAGCATTGGTTAAACTTTTCTTCCCACAAAATAATAAATTAGCAAACAAACACAACTGTTTAGTCTCTGGTTAAACAAGTCTGTGTGTAGGAAGGTGAATCACTGATTATAAAACCATTAGCCAAGTGGGACCAATCAGTGACATGACCTGCAGCAGCTTGGATCTCTCAGTGGCACATGGTTACACGTCACTGGGTTAGATGAAGGCATTTGTACTGTAAATGGCTTTTAAAGTATCATCAGGTTAAATTAATTTTGAAGTCATTTATAGAAAGGGCCCGAGGTAATGTTCTCATCCCAGCTAGATTCCACTGAAGAAGTGTGAGTCAATGACAAAATTGCTCATGTGGGAGTGAATCAGCATTGTGCTTTGACACACATGCAAAAGCCTCTCTTCTCTACTTCCCGTCACTTTGGGTTGAAAAATATTTACACTAATATTAAGGTACATTCAAAAGAGCAGTTTGCATAAACTGAAGTAATTCAGTCTACTTGTTTCTCCCACTCATGTCTTGAAATGAATGATTATACTCAACACCCACTGAGGGTTGTCACCAGCAAAGGCTGATATTAAGGATGATATTCATTTTACAGACTAATATGAGTCATATCTGCACATAAACAGGACAGATGTGAGAGGTAATAAAGAACAGAATCACTATTTGGACAGTTTAACGTTAAAATTAATCTATGAGGAGACAGGAGATGTTTGCTGTATTTCCACACACTAACCCTGACAACTCTTACCTCAACATTAATGCTAATCCACCCAGAGATAATAGTAACATATTTAGATTCTGCTTTTGCTTTGCTAGGAGGCTTGCTCCAGTAACTCTGGTCCTGTGGAAGAAGCAGGTCACTTTTGATCACACATAAACTTACACTGTCCCAGTAACTTCAGCTATTTCAGTCACAGGTTTGTGCAGTACTGGCTCACAAAATGTGGCATCAACACACATGTATTTATGGACTATTAATATTTTGAAATAAGAGATTTAAATTAGATTTATTCTAAAACTTAACTTTAATATGTGACAAAGCCATAACTGGTACAGGTCAGTCTTGAACAAACATTTACTGTAGCATTTAGTCATGCTAGCAGCTTGGGGGCTAGGGGGCCATTGAGATGTTTTGGATTCACTTTGCAGAACTGTCTTAAGTACCTGTGTATGAATACCTGGTCGCAGGTTCTACATTAAAAAAGCCCAAGACAGTGCCACGTTGAGTGGCATGCTAAGTTGTTTGGAGATGTGACACATTAAATAAACTTTTCATTTTATATCTTAGTTCTCACTACACAAGCTCACTTCTATACCAACACCACATGGACACCTTCTGTCTTTCCCCTAGGCATCATTTCTCCTGTCAAAGTCCTGGTAGGTTGAGAAAGGAGACACACACGACATTAATTTGTCCTGAAAAGACACATATTTCTTGGGAATAAGAAAGTGGCCTCTTCGGTCAAATTGATTAGTTCCTGTCTTGAAAACATAAGGGAGTTTTGCACAAAGTTTACTGGATTAAACTTTTGCCCCTACACATTTTATCAAACTGAGTTCTGGATTCGTACTACAGGCTATGGGCTGCTGAAGGGGGAAATGGACACATGGGAAATCATGTTGAGTGGGGCTTCTCCATCAGCCACCATGAATAAGAACGTGAGGTAAATGTATAAAGTGCCTGTCTGCATTAAACAGCTTTAAGAGCTGTTGCAAACATACAATGAGAAGACAGAGCTCTCCTCGGGCATGAGGCCTTTAACCTTTTCCTTCAGAGATGGGACTCTGTCTTTGTACCAACAAACCCCTCGTGGTTCTTGCTGAAGAGCAAAGGCACCCAGGCGTGAACATCCTGCTCTGTCTGCAAGCCTGGCGAGGAGGATGGGGCTGCAGGAGGGGGGGGGGGCTCCTCTGGCTCCCCAGGAGCCAAATCCAGTAGAGAATTACTAATAGGATTGGTTCTGCCAGGTTGGTATCAGTGAACCATAGAAGAAGTCTCAGACAGTCAAAGACTCCTGCGCTGCACTGTGGGGATGGGGTCAGCTCGCTTTCACATCCACAAAGTCAATTCAGCAGAACAAGAAATGAATCATTTTTCTACAAAGCTTTTAAAAATGTGATTCCTAGTCCTTTAATATGAATGCTGGCACTGAAGCGAAAGTCTTCACCTGTATTCACATTAAAGTCAACTTTGGACAATTTAAACTTTTAGATGAAATAACCATCTAGTTGAAGGGGTAAGGCTGTTGTCTCTTTTCATAAGGGTTGTCTGCCATTAAAATATTCCTACTTCCAGCTGAAACCAAAGCGGGGGGGGGGGGTCTGTACAGCGGACTCACACCACAGCTTGGTTTCCCAAGACTCGCAGGAATAGAGAACCATGTCATGCTTGTATTAAAAATAAATCTGAGGTATATTCTTTATTTAACATGTTCAGCACACACTGTCCTCTTCTGCAGGCTCTGATCCCCACAAGAAGGATTCAGGACTTCTTTTCTGATGTACTTAGAGTTACTTGTTCATATGAGGACTTACAGTCAGAGTGAGATATCCACCATTTGAAAAACTGTGACTCCCACCTAAATTGTTACTGTTCAAAAAATGCTTTTATTTTTTTTTTTTTTAAGGCAGGCAAAATGCACTTTGGATTGAGACATGTTAATGTTGTTCGTTGACAGAATGATTGATCAACTGATGGCGTATTTCTGGAGCCTAAGCAGTTGTCATTCTCATGAATAAGTTATGTTTGAAGATAGATTTGTTTAAAAAAAAGTGCATATTAACTACTGTCCTACATTTAAATCTATTTATATGGAAAAGCTCTTAGGATTTTTTAGTTTAGTTTAGTTTTTAATAGCGGTACAGTATTACCACAGTAACAACCAATAGCACAAAGTGAAACGTGTTGTGTTTCTTCAGAAGGTGATAGCAAAAGGAATCATTTGCACAATCTGAAAATGAACTATTCTGTGCAAGACTACATGTTGTACATAAACTCTTACAGCATGCTGTCGACTATAACTGACTGCACGTCGCTGTGTGAAGGGAGTGGAAAATCGTTCATCAGAGCATAATGTGTACCCAACAATATTCTCCCATTCAAATCAAACAAGCTGCAAGTCCCACGAGGCAAACTGTGAAGCAGGCTTGACTGGAAGAAGTTCACAGGTTGTTAAAGGTTCTTCAGCAAAGGCAACTGATGTTTATGATTTATGTCTTGGCTCTACATCACAGTCATGATTTACATTTTTGCAGTGAGGTGCATTTGAATTCCCCTTTTATATTAAATACTATTAACTTTGTAAAATTGGGTCTACATCTAATGTAAAATTCCACCTTGAAGAAATTTGCAAAAGTACAAAAATAAACATTTTTCAGAGTTCCAGTTCACGCTAGACTGTGTTTTGTTTTGTTTTGTTTTTTTGTTTGTTTTTTTTTTGCCAGAGGGCAGAGACAATGCAACGACCCTTTGTACAGTTAATTTTTCTTTCCGAGATACATCCTCCTGGGAGGTTTCCCTTACTGACTGCAGTCAATATCGGGCTAGAAGCGCCTGCATTACCATATGCCTTCATCATCAGCCAGACAGACCCCTGACAGTTCCAAAAGAAGTTACATTAACAGGATTTACAATTACAGTGCCATAGGAAAGAGGCTGTGGTACTTGAGTTGGGTCTCCGAGGTACCTTGGAGAGCTTTGAATTTTTTATGTTGTTTCTCTCGCCACGCCGTGACTTAAAGAACACAGCACTTGTCAATTATGAAAACACATTTGAGTAAGAACAAATAAATACAAAGAAGATATAACTTCTTACTGGAGGATGTGAGAGATACCACGTTATTTTAGAGATGCTTTTGCCGATAATACTACAACACCTAAAGGCGTTAGTCCTACAAATTCAACGCTCCAAAGCAGATTCATTTAATTGGAGCGACATTACACAGCACCACTGTCAAGCTATGTCAAAAGACAGATGGTGCAGAGTTGTTTTGTTGTGGAGTTTCTTACTGTTAACGCTAACTGTTCCTAACTTTTAATTTTAAATCACACAAAAAGAAATAATATTTGCCAATGTCTGAATCCAGTGATGTGACACGGTCTTCCCATGACCAGTAACACAGCCTATGAGCTGCTGCTGTCTCTCTACTCAGACCTAGCATTAAAAAGCCGGTTGTATGTAAAAGGATAAGGCTTCTTTAAAAACAACTCACAAAATACACACTCATGCTTAAAAAAAGTCTCAGTTTTTTCCAAAAACAGCAGGGCTCTGTAATTTATAGAAAATCTTATTTAAATAAGAGGAAATAGCGCAATTGTTGAGGTCTATTTTCAGCAGCGGATTAGTCCACATTTGGTACTAGAGTTTGTATTTATGGAAGCAGGACAGTGTATGTGGGATTGACTCAAAATAATTTCCTGGACAACAGTAGAGCTCTGCGGCTGTGAGGAATAAGATATACCAGGCTTTTGCATATACACACAATACTTGCTAGTAGGATACATTCAAGGTTGGATTTAATGGGATATGCTGGCAATAACCAAAACATAAACCATCACCAGACTGAGAGACAGACAGACAGACAGACAGAGCAATCCATTAGCACCAAAATGTGATTAACTGAAGTTCATCTACCACATGTGAAATTCCAAATCCAAGTAGTACATCAATAAACATCATCAATAAACACAATGAGCCGTTAGGCTCATATTAGTATTATACATATTTTAATTTGTCTCTCTTACACATTATGGTTCACACTTTTATGTTAATGTCCAAATTTGTTAATGCTTTAAAAAAACTAAACTAGGTTCTGTTGTGTTTTCTAGATTGTAAAGCGCTTTTAAAGTTCCCCTCCAGAGAAGAATGTGTCTTTCCTTCTCGTTCCTCCAGTTGAATATTTCCAAATATAAATTGAATATTTCACTGTGTAGAATGATATCTGTGCTGACTCTGTCACTATAAGGCTGTTTTCACATTCATTGCTGAGAGTGTCAATTCTCTCCTCGAAAATCTGATTTAAAGAGGCAAAACCTACAATCACAAATAGTTCGGCAGCTAGTCCTGATCCAATATTCAACATACACAAATGTGATGTGGAAACTTGATGCCTCCAGTGCACATGCACCAAGGACGTACTTTACAGTCAAGTAGGAGACATCTTGTCTCCAGCAGTCAAATTTTTTTTTTCCATAATCATTTATATATCATGGAATTTTTAATGAAGGAGAAGAAATACTTGCCATTTTAAGGTGTTCCTTAATAAAACTTTTAATTGATCTTTAAAAGTTGTAAGCGTTGCTAAATGCAATCGAAGCCTGACACTCCTGTGTGATGCACTGCTTGAACTCTCCCAGTGGCACCATGAGACTCCACATTGCTTAGTTAGTATTTGACGTGAAACGCATCTACCCTACTTTTCACGTACAGTCCCTCGGTCGGCCTGCCTCTCGCTTCGTTGGTTTGGCAACACATGTCCTCTAATTGAGCCCTGCTCGCTCAGATATGGCTGCATTAAACAGTGGATCCTCTTTAAAGCCTCGATCTTTGAACCAGCGCAAATGATCAGTGGACAGAGCTGTAAGCCAGGGGTTGATCCGGCAGGGTACCCAGGCACACAATTAGCATCGGACAAAGTTCCCAAGAAAACAGCGAGATCCAGTTCATTACTATGCCTCGCATTGTAGGGACAGAGACATCGGCACATTTTACAGCTTCAATCACAACCAAAGCTGTCAAACAGGGTCAGCCCACAACTAGTCACCATTATTACGAGATGACAACTCTTTCTGTGCTTATCACACTCCTGTCATCTCCTAGCTGGTGTGACATTTTCAGCCTCACCCTCATCTGTGTCTAGGAGTACTATAAATGTGACAGTTGGCAGCTAAATAAGATGGCGTTAAGGATACAGTAAACACCTCACTGAAAATGTGGTCTGACCTTTGACTGTGAAGTCTGGAACACTCTGTGGGTGCATTCCAAACAAATGTTAGTTAGCAGTGGGAAAGATTTTCTTCAGTGCTCACTCTCTGACTTAAAGGGGGGAAAAAAGGTTTAAAGGCTGTGCAGCCTATTAGGTTACATCAGCCTTCAGTTGCTAAGTGACAGGATATCTAACCATAGACAGTAGAGGCAGACGTTAATATTTTTAATCACTTCACCTCACAAAGAAAAACTTTTGGTTTTGATGATAAAAACATTTATCTATTTATTCTTATTTTTAAATCATCTTAATTTTTATACATCATGACACACTGATGATCACCTAACACTTATATATGTTAATGTCAGTTAATCCTTGATCATTATAACCGCATGTTCCTTTGTTGCATTCAAACTCTTTCTACAGCCTTAATTCAATCCATTAAGCACTGATCTGGTGATTTGCAGGTCAAAAGAACACAGTCAAAACCAGGTTGAATTTGGTTTAAAGTGACACAAAGGCCACATACAATCATATTTTCAGTTTTAATGACTATATTTCATGTGAAATGGATTTAAAACATATGTTGAAATATTGTCAGCTTTTTATGCTAGAGTAAGCATCACAGCAGGTTTAAAAAAAGATGTTTTTTCAATCCTTTACTCTGAGAAATATTAACATGTTTTTCTACAAGCCCTTTTTTCAAACAAATTAATTTTTTTACATTAACAATAGAGAAAAAAAACAACAACATTTAACATCGTTAAAGATGTTGCTTGTGGGGATAAAACAGACCTATGACATGACTATGCAGTTCTGTTAGCATTTTACCACTTATTGCTTCAGTTTTTTTCATGAGCCATAAGTGTTTTGGAAGAGTCTTAACCAACCACGTTTTCAGTCATGAACAGGCAACTTTTTCCAGCAAAATGGCTCCGTTAAATGCAATGTACCCTCCCTGTACACCACCAAGCGGCAGACAGAAAACCTTAACAGCTAGCTGGCTAATTCCAGTGGAACATTTGGCAGTGGAGAGCAAGATATTTTTTCTCAGGGGTCAGTAATGCTAAAGCAAAAGTGGAAAGCAAATACTGGGCTTACATCATGTGGTCATAAACACAACTCCAAATGAATGCTTAAGTTGTTAGGCGTTTAATGGATGCGCCAACAGGCAACTCTTTGCTAACAGATTAGCTATGTCATCTTTAAAAGGTGATAATACATCAGTGTTGTGTTTACTTGTTGCATTATCCCCAAGTGGACAACTCAACAAAAGAGGTCAATAAGTTCTCAAATGGTAAGTTAACTAAACACTTGAGCATGCACACAAGAACTTTGTCCAGACAAAGTCGTATGGCAGATCAGTTACTTAAATCAGAAACTATGTGATTTAAGCAGACATTTAGTACCATTTTTGCTGCTTGACAGTTAACCACACTCAGGGCTTTGTACACTCTTCTGTTGGAATTTTTTGATGTAAAAAAAAAACTGTAAAGTTTTGACCCTGCGTAGATATTTAACAATTCATTCTTGGCAGCAGTTGACAAAACAATATCAAAAATCAAAGTTTGAACACTTGCATCTACAGTTCTATAGAAGTAACTTTTGTGTGAACTCACTCTGCTCAAGAAAGTGTTATTATGGTCAACAGCTCAACAACTAACAAATAAGTGGACCTTGGTTTAAAACTAGTTTGTGTTACTTAGATGTCAATCGGCAAAGCAAACACACAAATCAGTGTCTAAATCAGTTAATAAAAATATTAGTATTTAATTTTGTTATTGCAAACAGCTACAAATTGAATTCTGAAACACATTAAACAATGTGGAAAAAAAATGTAATCCATTCTGATCGAATTCATGCTGTACTCTGTAAGACAGAGACTCAGTGTCAGTCAGCCAATGGGGGCACAGAGTCAAGAAACACAAATCAGCCTGAAAGTCTGATTTATTAATTACCTTTTAATGCATGAGCTTGAGGGTTGTGCAAATGGTGCCAGACAGAAGAACTCTCAGCAAATCCATTGTCCTTGGGAAGCGCTCAATCTTTGAGAGTGATTGGATGAGCATTAATTATTCAGGATTAAGCCCAAACTAACTGTTATAGCTGATGTAGCTCAGGGGCCCACATCAGAGCCCCTCCTGGAGGTCAACAGTCAGTGCACGGAAGACAGATGGGACACACTTTGAGCATGCGTGCCATCACATCCATAAATGCATGATACATAACTCTTATCTCACCCAATCCTGAGTGCACTTTTGACTCTGAAGCGTATCTATCTGCTGTATAATACAGTATCAGGCAGGGTGTTCACCTGCTGAGATGGACATCAAAGAGCAAGACCTGTCACCTTCTTTTTCACCCGTACTGGTTTTGGCAGCACTTCTTGCAGTTTTCTGTCACAATGACATCAATTTCTATTTGCAAATTGAGCAATAAAGCATGCCCAGTTTGGCTAACATTGAGTTCTATGCATTTGGGGAAAGCCACCACCATATCTTCAATATTCAGGTGGTTGTCACGCTGTCATGTGTCTCGCATTACCACTACATACACACCACATTTTCACATTTAACACAATCCGACATCTAATCCAGGTGCTGTTTTTTTTCCAGCTGTGCACCTGCAGAAAACCAGGAAAAGGTGAGCGGGAGCAAGTTAATAAATGCACGTGTGTACGCTCAAGTCGGAGGCTCTGTTGAATTAACACCTGTGGAAACCTGTAAAAACGAGACAAATACGAGTACTGCCATCATGGAAAGTCATACATGCACTCATGCTTCAAAATGCATCATTCATAGTCAAATGCATGTCATGCTGACTGATGTCCAAAATCGTCAGAAATTTGCAAAACTGTGCTTTCTGAAAGCAGAGCCCGGCTTTTTTTGGGGTCTGTTCCATCAAGGACAAAGATCTCCATAGCAATGATTACCCACAATCCATTACTCTTTTATCCTCTGAGGTGTCAGTACATCATGCCTCCTGCCTCTCTCCGTTTTTAAGAGTTAAACTGAAAAAAAATAAGCACTTGCAAGGAATAGTGATAAAGCACCATGAAAGAACATTATTCTTTCTTAAAACAGATTTCTAATTGCCCTATGAATATTTTTAATTTACAACTTTTATAAAGATTCAAAAAGACCACACAAAGGGAAGGAATCAGCCATAGAGACACAGTTTAAGGTCTCACCGTCATCATGTATGCCAAATCTGGCACTTTAATCTACTGCGTAATAATTTAAAAGTCCCTCTGCAGGAGAGAGAGAGAGTGAGTATGTTCTTCTGAATACGTGTGGGAGAGAGAAAGGGTGAGACCGACAGACAGACAGAGCAAGGCCTGATGGGATGCCGTATATAGCAAACTGTCAAGCGAGGGGTCCAATCATGCATACTGAACAAGTCTCCTTCATTAACTATCCAACACGCCTCTCTCTTTTCTCACACAAAGACACATTCTTCAACTTTATTGTTTCTGTTGCTGGTGGATGCTCCCCATATCATCATATGAACTAATACGCACTGTAGTCTATTTTCATAAATAGAGAAAGTACAATAACTACTAGACGTTAGCATGAACAGCAACTTCTGCGATGGCTAAACCAAGCAGCAGCCAATACAGCTGACACAATGTGTGTGTTGAGTCACATTTTTGTCATTTGCTGATCCCAGACCATTGAGACATCAAAGTCTGATGTGGAAAGACAATCAGACAGGTTGTAAAAAATCTAGCAGCTACCTTTCTTTACAGGTAAAACCACAGACAGTATAATAAGTTTGTTTTTTTGGAGGATATTTTTGTAATTGACAGGTGCATCAGTCTCTTACTGTCAGCCATGGTGGTTGCCACTTGCACGTACCACTTTAGATCCTCACAGGATTTCAAGGGAAATTGAAAAACTTCCCCTCAAACACGTGCTGATGATGTAACATGGTTATTTTTCTCCAGTCTGTATGCTTAAGAAACTCACCAAAGAGAGCCAAGCGTGCTACCAGCGAAGAAGACGTCACAGACACCACACTGCACAGCTGACAGGTGATAAACTGCAGTGCAAGAACGCCACAGTGACGGGCTTTTAGCAACAAACACGCCACCAAATGTTGAAAAAAGAAACATCTCATAATCTCACACCTTTAACAGAACCAAAGCTGTTGAGAGTCCTCCTCATGCTAACCTCTCTCCTAATTACCATAGCTGCAGTCCTCCACACTACTCCTCTACACTGAGCTATTAAAGTCAACCAAAGCAGCACAGGATGATGATTGGCGGGGCAGATTAACGTGACTGGCAGCGACTACAAACATGCCCAGCGGTGTGCCGTCACCGCCCACGCTCGGGCAGCCATTTGCCCTGCTCTCCTACCCAGCGTCAGGTCCGCTGCTGTTTACACGTCAGACTTTATTTACTCAGCGTGGCCTTGCCGTCTGTTTGCAGCATTTCCTGGCCTCCTACAACCTCAGACTCCATACAGTATGATTCAACGGGGCTTTAGGATGAGGCGGGAAGGTCCTTGTACACCTGTAGCCCTGGCTAGGCAGGAACAAAAAGTAAATGTGTCACCTGTGACGGCACAAGTTAAAGAGACATGCACTCAATGGACCGACTGTGATGCTCCAACATCCTTTTTATTGCATCGCTTTCTTAAAACTAACAAGCTAGCACGCAAAGGGTTACTGAGCAATAAGGGTTCATGGTCGAGCAAGTTTCTGAAATCAATCAGTTTCACAGACCGGACGAATCTGAATGAAAACAGGCCGTGGTGATGAGTGATGATGTTGCCATGACAACAGGCAGGCTGAGCGTGCAGCCTGGCTTTGGTATCTTCAGGCGTGCGGCAGGCGGCACCCAGACGGTTTGGGTTTTTAACCTCTTAAGTGGAAGAAAGCAAGCTGCAGTCTCAGATGGGATCATGGGAGGATGGGGGGGTTGCGTGGGTGAGGGTGAGGTGTGTGTGTGTGGGGGGGGGGATACAAAGTCAGGCATCAGCTGAACCTCTGCCTCAGAGCGCAGACATGGGAAATGAAAAAGGTGGTGGGTGTTATTTCTTTTTTCTTTTTTTTTTTGTTACCATCCCAATCCGGTAATGGCCAACTACAGAGACATGAGAGGGACAAACAAACAGATTAACACATAGGAGAACACATACACCTACACACACATACACAGAAAACAGCCATATATTCTCAACATAAACATACTGGAAAATCAACCAGAGACTCTCACTCTTTCTATCTCACGAAAGCAAGTGAACTCGGCCACAGTTAAAACACACTGCATGCAGATTAAAGAGGCCGCATTGAGAGTGAAGAGAGAACAGGATGGCTACAACAATAGAAACAGCGTGGGGGGCCCAGAGAAACACGCCTGCTACCGCTGACTGCTGGCACATGAACACTCACAGATGAGTTGGTTAAAGGGACAGACGAGACTTTTTCAGTAAACCTGGAGAAACAAACTCATGAAAGGCACAGGCACAGACAGCTGATAGCACGTCAGTCATTATGCTGTTAATGAAGATGTTTATGGAGGATTGTCAAATTAGTTGGGTTACACTGTAATTACTGGAAACAAATGAGAGCATGATGAAAAGGACTGCCTTTTTCTCTCTGTCATGCTGTTAGAGCGACTGCCTCCCAAAATTAAAACCACATTTCCCATAAACCCTGCCACTTGCCCATTCCATCCCCTCTCTCCCTCCCTGACAGCACACAGTCTGTGTTTATTTGAAGAGCAGATTAGGAACTTGTAAAATATGGTTTGACTAAATCTGTCACTAGTCAGCAGCAGAGACACTAAATGACAATGGTGAGGCTGTTTTTTCAGTAATATAAAGATTTTAATGAATCACACATTTAGGGGATTTGCTTCCTGCCCTGACTCCGCGCACAGGTGACGTGATACGCAGGTCATACAGCAATGCCTCAGCAAAGGCAAAAAAGAAGTAGAAGAAGAAGAAAATCTGCTTGCTAGTAAACAAGGATGTGAACAATACAGAATTCACACTTTAAATAACAATCGCCTGTTATGTTTCTGTCCTCATCAAAAGCAGATACTGGTTTACTGTAAACAACTACCATGATCAGTGACTTCATGGAGTTGGAACCACTTCTGGATTCATGAGGATGAACATAAAAGCCTGGTGTAAACTGGATGGTTGATGTGCTCCATTCAACACATGTGAGTATGGGACATCCCTGTGGCTGAGATGTTAAGCTGCTGTCACTGGTTTTAGTCCAGCTGGGAACCTTTGTCGCATCTCTCTCTCTTCTGTCACTATGGAAAAGAGCCATGAAAGTCAACCAGTAAGTCAAGTAAGTCTTTCAATGTATATGGCATGTAAGTATAGTATTACGATAGGAGGAAAAAAAAACAAAGAAACTTGTTCTTCAGCCTAAAGAGAGACAACACAGACCTTAGTAACACGCCATAGTAACTATCACATAATGACTGAGAGCGTCTCTGCAGATGCTTACTGGCTATATGATGATCCGTGTTCAGATGCACATGATCCATCCACTTATCCTTTTTTTCCCAGTCACCACTACATTAATGTCATTTCTGCAGTTAAAGAGCTCTTTACAGTTAATACTGTCCCCCTCTTTGGTGTTAGGGTCAAAGGCGAACACTTCACCGGCTCTGCTTACCAGGCTGAAATCACACCTTTCATTTCCATGGAGGATAATTCCACATTGCTCTCTTCTAACGCCTTGTCAGGGGGCGGATTAGTGCCCCCAAGGGCCTTCTTTTAGACACGCATACATACACTCGCTTTCACACTGCACATCACCTCTCTTCTCACACATACACACAGAGCCTTTCGCTGTGTATGGGTATATAAAGGCCTGGTGTTAGAGGAAATGTTTAGCCATCACAGAGGAGCAGCGTCTCTCTGCATGCTGCCACCATGGCACCAAAATGAGGTCTAACATGGCTGCAAGGAACGTGGTTCATATGCAGGCAACAGAGGTCTGAAGGCACTTATAGAGGCAGATGTTTCTGTGTTGTATTGGTGGCAGGGAAATGTGCCGTGACTTCATTTCTGTGTATGCATACTGGCTGAGTGTTGGTGCAGGGAGACAGATGTATGTGTGTTGTAAACACCCATTCAGCTCCATCAACTCCCTTCTGCCAGTGAAGCATCGCTGAAACTAACTCAATATTTACCTCTGATACATCCCTGCTAATTCCTCTGTCAGCAGGGTAATCGGCAAAAAACATTTCCAAGAATCACCAATGAAATTTGGTGGAGGAGAACAAAGAACAGCAAATTGGTTTCCCTTTAAAAATGAAAGATTTTAAACTGCGGCTGTAAACTAACTGTGATGCCATGTTAATGTAACCTCACATTTAGGTGTGTGTCTGTGTACCTCTGGGTATTGTGATATTTTGTATCACCACATTCATGCCAATACACAGCCCTTCTTTGGTGTAAGTTAAAGTGTTACATGCTCCAAGTGTTTCCTTTTTATGAAGTACACATTTATTTCGCACATAAACAAAAATCCCTGCCCTAACCCTTGGTGAAAGTTTGCTGATGGATTGTCAGAGGAGGACAAGCGATACGTGGCAAGGTCAGTGCCAGACACACACACAGACACACACACACACACACACACACACACACACCTGAGGCCCAACCCCTCCTCTTTTCTTAGAATCTAGGTGGGACACAGACTTGGAATTATGAGACGGAGGAAACAATTAACTATTGATTGAATCAACAGGCCAAACTGATCATTGATGCCAGTCGCCGACTCATCACAAGAATTCTGGGAATACTGCAGGATAAACATACATTCAGCATGTATCGGCTTCGTATCTCAAATTATATATAATTTATCAACGATATCCATTTGTCTTAATTCTCACCATCAACATAAAAAATCCAGGCCAGCTGTATGATGGACAGTCATCATCTCTATAACTCTGCTTCCCTTCCTCACACATCCAAATCTCACATAAAAGTCCATTCCCTGTTCAAAGAGCTACCTGCAGACAACGAAGAGCAGGAATGATGTAACCACAGCAGAAATGAAACCAACACACTTTCTGTTGCTAAATGGCATTATGCTCTCCTTTTAGCTGGTGTCGAATAAGATCTACGTTTGAGAAACAGGGTTTGCTTTGATTATCTGACTGTAACACTGGGTCTAATGGGGGACAATTTAGACTAACTGGACTTAACTAGCTTTAGTAGAACACATGCAGAACAAATGCACCAAATATGGTAGCAGCTAATGGGGAGATAAAGAATTTAAAATACCTAAAAATTTCTACTTATTCTATTCTGTGATTGTGAAACATAAAAAAGAGATCAATAGTGTCTGAACTAGCATTTATACCGTGGTGACAATGTGTGGCATGTTCACATTAAATGTTAAATCACGCTATGTTCAATGACCTGTTTCACAAAGTAGTTTGAGGCTAGATCCTTACAAAAGCCTGCCGTGAAATACGAGTTAGACTAGCAAAATGGACAAATATTAGCTTTGAGGAAGAATAACTTTACTGCAAAGCCTGCATTGAAAACCTTCCCAGACTTGTGTGTGATTTAGGGTGCTTTTCAGACTGTCATAAACATATGGCAAAACTACCCACGGGGCTGTACAGTTTCAGAAAAGCACCAATCATTTTCTCCAAAACAGCATATTAGCATAATGCAAAGGACACACTTAAGGACTGGGCCATGTGAACAAAGTCAAATATCACAATTACATTTCACCAAGTACCTGGATATCACTATTGCCACAGTATTTCAGAGGTGAATATTGGTGCTTTCACAAAATTTAAACTCGCTGTTGCCAGGCAACTAGTGGCAGCTAAGCTAAGCTAATAGGAATGAGCAAGCACTTCATTATCTGTATGTGTATCTGTTCAACCAACTTAATTATCTGGATTTACTGGAATGGGCGATGCTTAACCCGGAAGTGAGCAGTGGAAAAAAAAAATTGCCGGAACTTTGTTCATTTAAGCCTGAGATTGATCTGGGATGACATGGGTTATTAGAAAGCTATTTAGAGAAAAAGCCGTTCCATAAACTTGAAGGAATAAACTTCAGCCAGGTAAGCCGAATGAGGATTTCCCTTCAGCATGAGCACAGATATTGGCACATTTTACTTGGATGATACTTGTACTCATAAAGAGTACAAACTCATTTCAGCCGAATACTCACTCAACCTCCGTACCTTCATATTTAGCAGACATGAGCGTGGTATTTCACATGTCATCTAACTCTCCACCAGAAAGTAAATAAGGAGGCTGCAAATAACAAGAATATGACTGAGCAAACACGAAATACTTTTGTTTTATATGAAGTTGTCAAATGTAAATACAAGAATATCAAAGCAAAATATAAGCTACTAGACGTTGTAGTGAAGCATCACAAAAAAAACCTGCTTTTGTTGTATTAAATGTTAGGACTACATTTAATCACATGAGCATATAGAGCAGAAAGCTGCTGCAGCACTGCTGTCTTTCAGGCAGCGTCACCTTCGGCCACACCCAAAACCAGTGATGTCACAGCAGGTACTTCGAAGGCAGACAGAAAAGAACTTCCTTTCGTGACTTAATGTTTGAGTATTAAAATAAAACCATCAGTCAAACCTGAATTCAACGTTTTAGCTTCAGCAGCCGTGCGCTTGCATCACCAGCTGCAGTGACACACTGCCCGTGACATCACGAAGGCGTACGTGTGGCTATTTTGACTTAATTTCCATTAACACAACACAACCTCAGTATCGGCAGTCATTCGCTCCTGTGGCACGTCAGCCTGCCAATGAGATATCGATTTGCTGTCCGTTACCCAGAATTCACCCGCAGCCTATGACCAGCTTAGCAGAACTCTTGTCGTTAACTGAGGGTGTTTTAGATGAAAGCTGATTCGCCTTTCAGACGCTGCATCCTTTGATAGGCTGATATGAAGTCCATTCAACACACTGAATCTTAACTACTCCGAATCTTCTGATCAACAGCCAACTAACATCCAAGTGTCAACGATTCAAAAAGACAGATCAGACTGTCTGATCTCAGCATGTATGCCCTCCATCCAACTTCAACACTCAGACTTCTGTCACACACTTTATCATTGTGCGTGAGTGTAAAAATAATAACAAAAAAAATCTAACGATGATGAAAGGGAATGGCAAAGATTCCACATGTGGCGTGTAAGTTTACATCTCTCCTATTCCCAGCGTGAGGCACTGCACTAATTTTGGAAACGATAAAAGTCCCACACATTTCTTTTGTGTTGAGAAGCTGAGCATTTCTGGGAAGCAGTTTGAAGCAGAAATGACTGAGTGAGATCTAAACGGGGTAACTAACACACTGTGTGAGCTGAAATGACATTTCTGGAACTGATAAACAAAACCCTTGTTACAGGAACAACAGAGTAACAGATATAGGATGCATGGCTAAAATAAGCAGCATCAGAGTGCAACAAATGTAGGCTATAGCCTCTGTTTGGCACAGGCCTACACACCTAAAATACACTGCTGCTGAGAATATCCATCCTGACAGTGTTAACACCTCGTTTGCTTCTGGCAAGTGGAAAAATCTGCTCTTTGAAGTGATAATTGAACCTGTTCCCAAATCATCCTGGAAAGTAATTTTGAAATGAGTCAAAATAAGACAGATTACAGTCTGTAGAGAATGAAAATGTATCAGTGGAATTGAAACAAAATGAAAGGTTGGGAGGAAATGATCTAACAGCACTTCAAGGTTGGACAGGAATATTTTTGAGACTTTTTTTTTAGCCAACTTCTAAATGACTTTCTTTATTCTTTCAGGGAGATGTGGTTCTGTGAATGAGAAGTCGGTGGGTAGTGAGGTGGGGAGTGGGTTTTACTGTGTATGTTTGGAGAGCCCCAGACGCAGTGGTGCGCCCTTACCCTCGCCGCCCTGGAGGAGTAGGGATCCTCGAATAGATTCCAGATCACCGGCTGCCACTTCCTCCACAGGCTGACATTACCGTCGGCAGCCACGTCCTCAATACCGAGCCTCTTCCCTATCTCTTCGTCCTCATCCCCGTTGTCCACGTTGAGCTCGAACACGTCCAGAGCCTCCTCCGCGTCCCGGTGCTGCCGGTATGTCATCCAGCAGCAGGGCTCCACGTCCGTCTCATCGATGCCCCAGAAGGAGAGCTCCTCCTCGAACAGCGGTCCGCACACATCCGCCGGGCAGTGGAGTTTCCCGGTGCGGTAATAGTTGAGCACGTAGGCGAAGACGCCCGGGTGGCGGTCGAAGAAGTACTCGTTGGTCCGCGCGTTGTACTCGATGAAGCCGGGGACTTGTTGCAGCTGATCCAGCACGGAGTCGATGTCCGAGTCGGAGGCGAGCAGGGCCAGTCGCGTCCCCGGCAGGGTCTTCAGGGTGGTTTTGTAGGTTTCGTGCCTGGTGCCCCCGACGTTGAGGATTATCCTCTCGTTGTCGTCAAACTTGCCCATCGCTCTGTATCAGACATGACTTGATGGAAAGCGGGGGAAGTTGGCGAGTGCAGTCCGGAGGTAACGGCGAGCCCGACGCGCACACACCCACAGTCCTGTTCAAAAAAGCTCCAGGATTTTGGTGCGCAGCATCTCCGATTTCACTCATCCGACGCTTTCGTGGCTATTTAAGGGAGCGAGGAGGACGTCCATCGTTTGTTCAGAAAGATTTCGGGGAGGCGGAGGTCGTCGATTTGTATCCCACAATCCGTTCAGACAGTCAGTGCTGGGAGTGTTGAATGATCTCAACCGGTGGTTCCAAACAGACTGATGCTGCTGCTGTTGCTGCTGCTGCCGCCGTTGCGCGTCTGCTGCGTCCCTGCCTTCTCCAAGACGCACAACCGCTCGTCAGCGTCTGGCTCGTTACTCCACTATATGTAACGTCCCCCTCAACAAAGTAATGTCGGCTGTTTACTCATCGCTCCACGGGAAAGGTCACACATTGCACGTCCATTTAGTTACACTCTAAAGCTGTTGTTTCTTAGCCCCCCCTCCTTTAATTTAGGAGAAGATAAGGAAAATGCATGAGCGCTCAGATCCCGAGGTGTTGTCACGATTTTAGACAAACTACAATTTTTAGTTGTCTGCAAAAAAATCGGTGAAGAAATCTGAGAAATGTTAGTACTGAGAACTGTTAGTTTTAATCCGAACAGATCATTTAATCATGTCTAAGAAACTGACTTTAAAAGCAGGGATACCATGTCTACCAGGTACCACGTTGTCTGTATTGTTCCAGTGGGTTGGGATACCTGACATTTCAGGTTTAATTTGATTTAATTTTGTTTGAAGTATTCTCATTTCGGCCTGTGTGTTTTCACATATTTGAGTGCTTAAAAGGAGTTTTTTTTCCTCTGCACATCACTAAATGAGGCAACAGCAGTGCCTCGTGTTTTGAAGTTAAACATCTTCTTTCCACATGTGTGTTTAAATAATGTGCACACAAGACTGTGGTTTAATCCCACTTGTTGCAACGTGTAACTGCTGAAATGGCCATGAACTAGTCCCCTTTTTTTAAAAAAAATCCCTAACAGGTACCTATCACCTCCTGAGCAGAGCTGAAACAAGTCAATTCATCCATCAGTCTTTCTAGTTAACTGGCAATAATTTTGAGAATCAGTTCATTTTTTTGGACATTTTTCAAGCAAAACTGACCGTTTCTAGCTTCTCAGAGGTGAATATTTGCAGAGTACCTCATATTAAATGTCTTTGGTGTCGATGAGGACAAAACAATATGATGCAATAGGAATTGTATTGTATTTTCTTGTAATTTTAATAACATGACATAAATGTGTGAAAATAACTGATAGATAAAATGAGAATGATAATAATCATTATTTGCAATGCATACAAGTTGTGCAAGAGGTAAAAGGCAAAAGTAACAAGGCTGTATTGTAATTAGCAGTATGAGATGCAGATGGAGAGGCAGTACATAGTGATTTTGTTCTCTCTGACTAAGAAATCAACAATTTGTTAAAGTGCAAATATTAAATCTTACAGAGTCAGCAAAGCAAAAGCTTAATCACATAAGAGGACGTGACTGGAGTGTTGGAGGGAGCTGGTGTGCCTGCTGTCAAATGGTGTTGGCATAAAGACATCACCAGAAGTAAAAGTGAAAAGCGTCACGTCGAAAAAGCCACGCTGTAAAACTCAATGGATACAATTTAATGATACAAATCAGCTGGTAGCCGAGCAGGTGAAGCGTGGAGGAAGCGGCTGATGCAGGTGAGCTCTCAATGCTCTGTCTGAACTAACACAATGCTCCATTAATACTAATGCTTGTAGAGGCAGTGGTGGCAGATGCCATAGCAATAGCAGTGCTGACAACATAGTAGTATAGTACTAGATGCAGTGGCGTATTAACCTGTCAGGAGGGCCCAGGACAAAAACTGGCTCTGCTCCTGTACTGATCCCACTCTCCCTCCCACTCTGTATAAATGATGTCTTGTTGCCTTTATGTCACAGTGCATGTGGTATGAAATCTTCATTATATGACAGTTTCATTAGCTCCATTAGCCTACGTGGAATATGATCCCCCATGTGTTAGGAATTTGTATGAACAAGATTTTTTTACCAACATGCACAATGTAGACATAATATTGACTGAAATAATAAAGGCCCATAAACTATAACCTAAGTCAAAAGATAATGTCAGACATACAGCGTCAAACGGCAACACATGGTCCAGTTGGCACAAATGCATGACCTCAACATGTGCTCTTACATGTCATTCCTCAAGGGGGCATTATAGAGCATATTCATGACCAAAGTAGCAACAAAAAAAACAAACAACCAAAAAAAAAAACCCATGTTGCCCATGAAGGAATGTGTTTTCAGATGCATTTCTGAATGAAGAGGAGACATAGTGTCAATATTTGTTAAGCTGTGTCAGCCATGATTGTTTTCAGTGTGAGGGAGCCCACACAGAGGATGGATCAGCTCTCTATTGTTGTCTCATGCTACAGCGCCCCCTAGCTGCAAGATAAGCCATGTCTCACTCCCAGGACATCAAATACCTCAGCACCTCAACCAGACATGGAAGGTGCCCTTGTATGTCAGGATGAGATGCACAGACTAATTTATCTCCAATACAAACATGTCCTTGTCTATATCAGACGATCAGAGCAGCTGCACAACGTGACGCACACTATACAGACAAAAGTATTGAGACAAACCTCTTTATTATTAAATTCAGGTGTGGTATTAGAGCTGTATTTCAGGGGTTGGACTAGGAAAATTACTTTCAGTGAAGAGAAATCTTAATGCTTAAGCATACCAAGACATTTTGGACAATGTTATGCTTCCAACCTTGTGGTAACAGTTTGATGAAGGTTCTTTTCTATTCCATCATGATTGTGCCCCAGTACATAAAGCAAAGTCCATAAAGACATGGCTGGATGAGTTTGGTGTGGAAGAACTTGACTGGCCCGCACAGAGCCCTGACCTCAACCCCATCCAACACCTTTTGGATAAACTGGAACAGAGATTGTGAGCCAGGACTTTAGGTTCAACTTCAGTGTCTGACCTCACAAATGCTCTACTAATCTTGTGGAAAGCCTTCCCAGTGGCATGGAAGTTGTTGTAGCTGCAGAACTGTCTATTTATTTAGAATGTAAGGTCATTAAGATCCCCATTGGTGTAAAGGTCAGGTGTCCCAATACTTTTGTCTAGATAGTGTAGTTTACAAAGCAAGAATGTCCTACATAGGGTTTGTGCCTAAACTTAACCAAAGTGCTGTGTCATATTAAGCACAATTTAGAAAGCCACAAACACCAACGTGTGCGCCTGCGTACTTGCGTGTATCGTGTTGGTGCCCTCGGTCTGTTTACAGGTTCACATGCCTCTTGACATATCATATGAGCGTTGGCTCAAACATTAATTCTCTCTGTGTTCTCAACACGTAAATAAGCTTTGATACAGGTTAAGAAATGTGTGTTTCCATAGAGAAAGAGGCAGAGATATCCCAACATGTACGAGGAGGAAAGAGTGACATCTTCAGGGAATCTAAGCACAGCTCAATCAACACTGAGACACGGCAGGCAGCTCGCCTACAATTACATGCATCATTATTCCCTGGTGTAAGGCTGCCTTGCAAAACTGCAACCTCTGAGTAACCTAATTGCTCATTATTTGTTCTCGATCACATCTGCTGAGAAAGAGATTTCTTCCTGGTTTTAAAATATAGCTTACAAATGGAAATAAACAGAGATTTTTTTTGTCTTTATTTGTTAATCGTTAACGCAATTATTATTATTTTTTTTTTTTTTGAATGGCACACCAAATTAATCTGTACTAAAGTGGCAAAGGGGACTGGTCTACAATCCCAAGTGGAATAAAGTTATTCTGTCCGTCTGTGAATTGTCTCACAACACAGTGACAGATACAGAGCAGGTGTACATTGTGACAGCTGTTCTCCCAAGTTGCTATCACAGTGATCTGACTGCCAGTCCAAATCCAGATCCAGCTTTGTGCCTTTAAAATGTGAGTAGCTTCAAATCGTGTGACTTCTCTAACAGCGCTAATGTGTTGAGACCTTGTGATTAGTGATGACCAGAGCAGTGAAGCCCTTAGCACAAATCAAAGGTTATATGTTCATGCTGTTTATATCCGAGAGTATTCATTACACACGGTTCATTCTGTGAATGCTCTTCATACCGCATCTCTCATCTTCATATCTACCCGTTCATTCTTTCTTTATGTCTCTATTTTGATGTGGAACACATCAAAATAACAGTATGTTCAGTTCGCTATTAAAGCTGGAATTATTGAGGGACGATTTGGCTTTAACTGTAGTCCAAGGAGTGGAGTCACAGCATTTCCTCTGCACCTGACGGACCTGCCAGGGAGTCCTACATCAACTACATTTTCAGGACAGGGTCAGAATTAAATACTGATCACTAACAGATGCCAATTCAGGTCGTATAATACATGAACTGTTTGAAAAACATCTACTGCGGTGACATTACTCATTTTCCACGACCTGCTGCTTCCCTTTTCAATTTAAAGTGAAGCAGCCAGTGAGTTTTGAAATTGGGCTGTTGAGGCCTTTTAATGTTTTGCTAATGAGGTCATTCATCACAGAAGTATCTGGGACTAGAGTGGGTCAAAACAGTCTTTGCCTATAAACAGCCTTCCTTGTACTGACTTATACAGGAAGCAAATAGGATTCAGTGTCTGTCCCCCCACCCCACCCCCCATAATATCTTCACTAAAAATAGAGCAGCCAGATTGCTGATCTTTATCGGGAAGTGGAGAATGAAAAAAAGAGAGAAGTCTATTGGAAAACCAAGGTCCTTGGCCAGTCCATTTTCCCCATGTAGAGCCAGAAGATCAGTCCCAGGAGTGCAGGGGGGCTGAAGGCTAGACAGGCAGTCTTGGCAGGTTTCAAATCAGGTTCACAATAACATCAATCAGAAATGCAAGAATAGAGCACAATATTATGTTCAATTTTTTCTAAGCACAGGATTATGTTTAAAGAAAATTCAGTTCCGATGTCTCGTTTCAACCAGTATTACATAGGAAAAATGATGCTCGATAAAAGAAAAACTTAAACCAAGCCACAGCAGAGGAGTCTCCATATTCATCATGGGAAGCCGGAACTGATATAAAGCTAAAGAACGGGGCCAAAAGAAATTTCAGTCAATTGAATAAAGACAACGAGTATTCAGTGAACTACAGAGCAGTGACCTTGTAAGACAGAGGCAGAGAGAGTTTTCTGCCCTTTCAGTCTGAACTTTCTGTACTGTCCTGGGCAGACCGTCTGCTAGGTTTATATCTGATGAAGCACAATACCTCTGCCTCACTCCCAGAGGTCTGACAACACAGTCCTGCTGACTTTGAAGACATCTAAAGACCAAAAGGACAGTTGTTTGTCTGAAACCTAAAATAAAAACGCTGCCATTTCAAAATGCCCCTTCCAATAATGATAAAAACAGTGAGAGGCAACTTGGCATCATATGAAAGCCCAATGAGCCCTGTGTACTCTCTAATTCCTCTTGAGAGAATATGAGGAAAAGCTAACGTTGTGCTGACAAATAAGTAAGGACAATAGACTCCCAGTTAACTACAAATTTGTTTGAAGAGGTATTCTAGTGTTTTGGTATTGCACTTACTTGAAGTTGTGAGACTCACAAAAAACAGATAAAACAAAGATCGGCTGTAATCACAGCAGCAGAGGTCGAGACGTCCTGCGTTTATTCCCAAGTCCGGGCCAAGCTCCAAAAACACTCAGTCCTACAACCACATTACCCCTCAATGGTATCTTTTCCACATGTTCACATTTTTCAAACACTATTCCCTTTAACGAAAAATAAAAAAAGGAAATTTAGAAGTACTCCTGGAATTTTCTTTACAGTGTCATGATGAATGGGGGGGGGGGGGGGGGGGGGCACATGACCTTTACACCAGCAGGGATATTGAGAACCTCCAATTCTAAAGAGACAGTTCTGCAGCTCTAACAGCGTCTGGGAAGGCTTTCCACAACATTTTGGAGTGTTTCTGTGGGATTTTTTTTTTGCCCATTCATGCAGTAGAGCATTTGACTCACAGTCTCCCTTCCAGTTCATCCCAAAGGTGTTTGATGGGGTTGAGGTCAGGACTCTGTGTGGACCAGTAAGGCTCTTCCACACCAAACCCCTCCAGCCATGTCTTTATGGAGCTTTGCTTTGTGCACTGGGGCACAGTCATTCTGGAATAGAAAAGGGCCTTCAACAAACTGTTGCCACAAAGTTGGAAGCATAGCATTGTCCAAAATGTCTTAGTATGCTTAAGCATCAAGATTTCTCTTCACTGGAAGTAAAGGGCCAAGCCCAAGCAATGAAGTACAGCTCCATCCCAATACATTTGTCTAGTGCGCTGATGCTTATATTTACATTGCCCTGATTAATACAAGATAACCAAGAGCGTTCTGTGGTATAAGTCCATCACAGAGGCAATTACTGCAGTCAACAATTACAGCCAAGTCATCAGATTGATCAAACAGCATGCAAACTGTGTCAATAAGCATATAAGACCAAGAGCCTTTTAAACATTTCAGCCCTTCCACATAAAAACACTTTAAAACACTTTAACGCCCTTGAGAAGGTTTGGTGTGATTAGAAGTCCAGTTTAGCCCTGAAGGGAGTGGTGGAGGAAATTAGTTTTTTTTTTGCTTTTTTTTTCAGGCTCTGCTGCAAACACTTCACAGCCATGGATACAATTAAAAAACACACACACACATGATCCTGCTAACCACAGGCCCTTGGATGGAATTAGGCAGAAATCCCAGTGGAAGAAAATTGAGCTGATTAAATGTTGCTTTCCTAATTGAGACGGCCGAGCTAATTTGTGATGAATCCCAGATCCTTTTCCTCCACTGCATGGGAGGAAGTCCTTAATAAACCATGCATGTTTAATTATAAGTTATGACAACACAGTGGCTTTTTTTTCCTTGACATACTGTAGAGAAGTTCTCAAAAATACTTCAGAAATGAGCTTGTTAAGTTTATTATTATTATTATTATGTTTTTAGGGTTTAATGTTGATTTCACACTATTTTAATATTTTCTCAACAATGCTTCAGTTTGTTTGTTTGCATTTGCTATTCCATTTCCAAAACAAATGAAAACAGAGAATTCATAAGGTGATAAGTTCATAATATATAATGACATGCCCTAACCACCCAGTTCAGTGTTAGTTCTTCTTTACCTTACTGCCTTTGCTGTATCTGTGCTCCTGTGGCGCCATCTGCTGGATACAAAGAGTGACTGAGACTCAAATCGAAACAAGAGATGTGACGGTTATTCAAAAGAATTTTGACGATATAATAAAACAACATGTGTCGGGCCAGTTACTCACTGTATAATGATGACCGTAGCTACAGAGGGCAGCATGACAAACATGGAAGGTTATTTCAAAGCTCCAACACACCACGTTTCTCCCTCGCATGTTGCCTTCTATCTGCTGAACATGTGAAGGAAATTGTTTGGCGCAAACAAGTTCTTATCTCTTATCTCCGGGCCAAACTGGTTAGCATGCTAACGTCAAAACTTATCTCTGCGACTCAGAACCTAACGCCACCACTGTTGCCACCGCATGTTTCTTTGCCATATTTCTTTGCGATTTTAATAAAGTTTTGAATGTTTCAAACGAACATTCTTACGTACGTATTACACCTTCAATGCAGCTCTGGTCGACACAGGAATGACTCTGCCAAGCACTGACTGATGACCAAACACTGCAACGGTGGTATGATTATAGGGTTTGGATTACTGCTGGGTGACAGATATTCATTAGATCAGGGTTTTATGTTTATTGTTATATATTTTGTGCATAATCTTAGTTGCAGTTATGTTAACATGTTGGGTAATTATGGAAATTCCTATTTGACTTAAAAGCAACGTTGACTTCAACCTTAGCAACGGTCGAATAATCAATCAGAATAACTGAAAACACCTGAGCGTATGTCCCCCACTTGAAATTTCGTCACTGTATTAATGTTTCCACAATATTTCTGAAAATCATTTTTTCAGATAAAGTAACTGGACTTTCTTGACCTTAAGAACTTAAAAAAAAATCACACAGGAAGAAGTTCAGATTTAAACAAATTGGCAAACAATCAGTATCAGGCTTCTTTCTTTCTTTCTGTTTTAACAATTATTTGAATCTTAAATAATCATCATCTTTGCAGACGTCATGCAAGCCAACAGGATCACTTTTAGCTGTTTTATTTTCCACTAAGGCGAATTGAGTTTATTCCATTAACCCCCACATGAAATACACAACATTAAACACAGAAATGGAACAATACATAAAGGGGCAGAACTGATACAAAACATTTACAAAGAAAATTAAGGCAACGGTTTGTGGTTTCCAAGATGTGGCAATACAGTTTGTGTATAAAACTCAGTGTCAGCTTTGATCTTATAGATGACAAAATTAACGCTGATGATGTGATGATCATACATACAAGATTAAAGACTAACGTAATGTGGAGACATTAGTAGTTCTAACTGCAGTCATGAACACACTGGCGGGTGTCGAGTCAGCACAAATAACGAAGATCTCTTAATTAAAACCATTTGAAAAACTTGTCATGACTGACTTTTGACTGACTCCTTTCTACAATGTTGCTATCCAACAACATAAATAATAATAATAAAACAAAAGGTTTTAAAAAGTAATGTAAGACTATATCAGTAGGAAATCTGAATGAGAGCTGATGTGTTCCTCGTTGATCGAATGATTGTCATTTTCCTCATGAAGAAAAAAAAAATCTGCAGTCACAATCAACCAAAATAAAACATGTAGTTACGTTTCCACATATAAACATGCAACAAGCCTGAATTCAAACTTTCGTGATGTACGTTATGATATTGTGCAGTCTGTGCAGTCTCATCACATTCAGCAGCATTACTGTTAATCCTTTTCTGATAGAAAAATTCTAAAATAAAATTATATAGTATATATTACTAAAAAAAAAGTAACATTGTTTATGGTAAGACTCCAGTGGATTTTGAAATCATCCGTCTCAGTAATTTTCTGGTTCCAAACGCTGAGGGTGGTTACAGGATGCTGTAGTGTTAAGATAATACACTGAAAGCACATTACCTGGAGACTAACAGACAGAAGCTGTGCTGAGCTCGTGTCCTGTGGCGTTCATCACGGTGGAATAATGACGTAAGATAGAGCTTTTCCAGGGTAGATATTGTTACTTGGCATAGCAGGAGAAGAACATGCGGAACTAAGAGTATTAACTTAATTAAATAGTTTTGTTCCACTGAAGTATCCCAGGAATACTCCTGAACAGCAACACTTGAATGGAATGCAGCCGTGACCGTTAGCTACATCTGTGCTTGCTGCCCACCGTACCAAAATAAAGGATAAAGGCAAAGAAGCAGCAAAGGGTGACACAGAAACACACCCAACCTCCTTTAGATTCTAATCTTTCAAACAGTGGTTTTCAAAGGGGTTCTTGAAGGGGTTTCAGGCGTCTCCAGGAAAAGGGGACACAAATTATTTTCACCAGAATTCCATCCATAAGAAACACAATGGCAGAGCATATGACTATGTTGGTCATGGGTTTCATACAGTTTCTGTAGTAAAACATCTAAAATCAAAATTCATATGAGCTGGGTGATCGTGGGACAAAATCTAATGAAATGGGGGGAGGGGGTCTCCGTGGCCTAATCTGTGTCCCTGACGTGAAAAAAGTTTGAGAACCACAGCCTTAAATGTCTCAATTCAGCATCCAAGCAGGTGCAGACCTTATGACGGAGTCAGTAAAACAAGACACGTGTAGAAATTTCATTTCAAAATCAGGTAGGTTTAAAAAGTAATTAGTGTTTAAAAAGAAATGGCTAACAACAGGAAAGCAAAGGACACTGTGGGCTCTATTTTCAAGTCAAACAAGTCGCTCCGTGCACATCGGCAGTTCACATGACGGCAAGATGAGGGTTCTGAGTGGATGAGGCATCGCAAGGCAAAGTGTTGCTTTTTCAAATAGCGGTGAGAGTTGTTGTCCGAGGACGTGGAGCCAAATGTATAAACAATATGCACGTACAAACGGCGCGTGGCGAGCACACATAACCAGGCACACTCCAGATCACAGGCACGTGTTTCTTTTCTGTATACTGATCTGGGGGGTGATATGCTGAGGCAGAGAGGAAAAAGTGAATGACGGAATTTGCTCAGGTAATGTGGCTCATTGAGAGGACCAAACCCACCTGACTCAGTCCCTTTGCACACAGCACATTCACTTGGATACAACAAGAAAATAGAACCCTGGGCGTTTACTGTTGCTTTCCTTGTGCAGTTATTGTTTAAGAATGCAATATACGTTTCTGATGAATGAGTAGACTTTTGGAATGAAAGCCTTTCATACAATAAATATTCTCAATAATTCTGAACAGCGCACAAGTCCTGCAGTGAGTTCATTCAGGCCTGTTGCGTCGTCTGAGGCCTGACATGGGCTGCTCCACTCCAGCCTCCTCAATGTTTGTCTCATAGGGCTCCTCTAGTGAAGGGATGAGCTCAGGGTCCTCCAATCCTTCCTCCTGCTCCTCCTCCTCTTTATCGCCGTCCACCTCGTTCACTTCTTCCTCCGCTTCCCCTTCTTCTTGCGTGAGCTCCTTCATGTCTTCGCCTTCTGCGGCAGCTTCATCTTTAGCTTTGAAACTCTCCGGATAGATTCTTTCTGAAGCTTCTGCCGTTTCTGCCGAGCTCTGCTTCTTCTCCACCACAGAAGCCTCCGCTGAAGAGCCGTCAGCGGCTCCAAGCGACTCAATGAGGTCGTCCAGATTACGCCCACAGGATGCCTCTGGAAGTCAGAAAACAAGAGGTACAAAGTGGGTACTATAAAGTACATGTGTAAACTATAAAAGGTGAGATCTTAAAAGCACCAGGTAAAAATTTTGATCTGTTCTAAATATTTTGTTTCTTTCAGGGGGAACTCCAGTAAGTTTCACAGTAAAATCTTCAAGTTCAGCCCTTTAATTTTAATTTGTTTCTGCTGCTACCAATGCAGAACTCATTGAAAACTGTAATATTACTACTGAGCTTCATGTAGCACAATCCCACACATTTCACAATGTTGCGCTGTCTAGTCGATAGAAGTGTATTTATTACATGGCTGTAACGTTGCTAGATCAGTAATTAGTAGAACCCTCTCAGGTGTTGTACAGGCTGGCATGACTAGACCATGTGTCCAATAGGGCTGATGTGCTGCGTAGACCAGCATGGATACTGTATATGTTCACTGGGGCTTCATGTAGGCTATTTAAAAATAAATATCAATAGTGATGAAAATTTATACTTGTTGAAGATGAAAAATGTTTTTTTTTTCCACCAATATCTTAATTAAAATTGATTTTTCTTCTTTATTACGTGAAAACAAATGGAACTTTTATTCATAAATCACATCTAACAGAGGGTGAATGGCAAATATTAATTATATATACTGTCTATATTGCTTGTAATTGGGATAAAGTGATCTTTCAGGTATTTTTATAAATAGGCTATTACAGCAGCATCGATTTAAAACCCCAATAACGCAGCCAGTCCAACAGACCCGTGAACATTGGCAGAGTAACAAAAAAATGCAAGGATTAAAAGGAAATCAAAGACCTCTCTACTTATTTTTTAATTTATTTTTTTTGCACGAATGTTATAGAATTACTCTTTAAGCTTAAAGCATTGGTTTTAACCCAGATATTTATTTTATGTTTGTTGTTTTCTGACTTTTATCGATCTTGAAGGTGTTTGTTTTAATGTCATAATTGTTAGTCCTGCATAGTTTTACATATATTTTTTTTTGTCTGTTGCTTTAATTTTGCTCTGTGAAGCACTTTGGGCTGAATCTTCTTTTTTTGTTTTTTTGGGGTTTTTTTTTTTTAGTAAAAGTGCCAAAACATGTGGATCCACTACTTGTTGTCAGAGAAGCAGTCGGCTTGATTTTGGCTGAGGGTGTGACAGTGAAATCAGCAGCTGTAATGTAGTGCATATTCTGAAAGGAAAAGCACAGAGCACAGCACACGACCCAAAGCCTGTCAGAGTAAACATCTACCACATATGATATTACACAGAAACACCAATGACGTGCTACAAAAAAAGCAGAAGTAAAAGGAAAGCTAATGTCCGATGCTCTGTTGCTAGGTTGTGTTCTGATCTTTGTGCTTCAACCACATCAATAAGTGTAAATTAGATGCAAAACACTTTTGTGAAGATGTATCTCAGTGTGGCCGCTTAAACTGAATTTCAAATTGTGGTTCATCACAACATGACACGCAACGCTGATGGCACACCAGTATACCATTCGAAAGCTGTGACTGCAGCATTATGAGCTAACGATACAGTTTGGATTTTTGTTCGAGAAATGCATTAGCACATGCTGACATTATTACCAATGGTTTTGAGCTAAACCTGTCACTGGTAAACAACAACGTGAATAGTAATTCCTAAAAATCAGATCTGAGATAATCGGTGAGCCCACCGTTGATGTTCAGGGGTGGACAGTCCATTCCTCTCTTCTTCATCAGGTACCGGATAGTCTGCAGTTGAGACATGATCTCGTTCTTCTGCTCCTGGGCCACCGACTTCACACTGAACAGAAATGAAGAGTGACAACTACATGAGCAGCTTCTAAAAGGAACGTGTATTAAGAACACTGATCTTTGCCTGGAGAAGAAACTAACAGGAATTACTAGTTGCTGCTGAGGCATTATGCTAGTTAGCTTAGAGGGCTAGTTGACTGGTTAGCATGCTGCCAGCTGATGATAAGACCTAAGACCTATAAAAATACCTTAATAGCCTTCACGAGTTGTGCATCACAATTATTAGAAAAGTGTTAACTGTAGGAGTGTCACAGCTAATGCCTAAACCTTAACAATTAAAAAAAATAAATAAAATACTCTCTTGCTGAGAGTTTTAACTTCACAAGCTTTAATTTCTCATAAAGGTGTGGCAAGTATACACTGAAATCCGAACAATACAAGTCACTCTTCATTAGATTTTCTTTATTCTTAATGAAAGACAATGTCAGCCAAGCCTGAACAAAAACTAAAATTACTGCCTTGTGGTGGTAGGGGTCACAGTGACCTTTGACCGCCAAAATCTGATCAATTCATCCCTAAGGACATTTGTTCCAAATCTGAAGAAATCCCCTCAAAGCCTTCCTAAGTTCATGAGAAGGAGACGGCCAGATTAACAACCGGAAAACGCAATTCCCCTGGCTGTGATTACTGCTGGCCTAAGGACATTAAAAACTGGGAAATTTTCAAAGAACTGGAAATTCCCTGTCACTGTTTCTTCTACATTAACTGTCTCTCATAGTATCTATTAATGTCTCAAACACCGAAAACAGCGGAAGACAGTATTTTCTGAAATGAAAAGGAATGAGAGATCGTCAGACGGCAAGGCACAGTAATATGAGGATCATGTTTCAGAAGCAACGCTGGTTACACAAAGCATAAAGACAAGGCATGGCGTGCACACCTGGACACCAAAACCACAAGCAAACAGACGGTGATCAGCACTCACCAGTTAGTGAGCGGGTCCAGCTGGGTGAGGATGGAGTTTAGCATCCTCTCTGTCTGTGCTAGCCTTTGTTCCAGCTCGTTCAACTGGTTCTCTGTGAAAAAAAAAAAAGAACACACACACACACACACACACACCCACGGGGGAAAAAAATTACTCATGGTAACCAAATACATGTATGAACACAGACAACACAGATATGCAAACAGAAATCCCAGTGCATGTGACACACACCTGCCTCCACCGATTTTTTGGCTCCTTTTGCAAATTTGTCCTTTTGCGCCTGGTCATCAGCAGACTTGATCTGCCAGTGGGAAAAGAACACATCGATGCAGATTTTGCACGTAAAAAAAAAAAAAAAAATCGCCTTGCGAGGTTGTAAGTTCTCTCAGTGTAAATTTGGTGTCACAGGTATCTTTACTTACCTTTAAAAACTTGTAGGCTGCAAACACTCCGACTCCGATGGCGTAGAGAGGCATCAGAGTGAACACGTAGCCCTTGTTGCTGTTGGATTTGAACTTGTCGCCCTTCAGCTCTTGCTCCATCAGCTTCTTCATCTGCTGCATGTTCTCAGGGCTCTGAGGCGAACCGGGGGCGTTCATGTTGATGGGCTGACCTCTCACTGCGCCGGGGCCCGGACCTGCTCCTACAAAAAAAATACAACAATATCATGACGACAAACAGGAGGGGACAGATGGTGAAATTTCTGTGGAAAAAAAAATTAAGCCAGTCTGGGAGGCGTCCCAAGGAGTGTTGCTTAGCTCTCCAGACCAGACTGGTCCTGGCCAGGATGGTTTTCAGGCTGAACCAATCTTAAAAATCAAACTCTTCAAACTAAAACACTTCAGCTGTGGAGTCCTGGTGTCTGCACATGCATCATTCTGTACAGTGAAGCATCCAAGTGAAGCAACATTAAGCTCACAAGATTTCTGAATGAAGGGAGGCTCTAAGATCTGGGTTCGCACCTTCCTCACTTTGTTCTGGTCAACATAACCACAGATCAGGCACGACATTAAACCCACTGACAGGTGAATAACACTGATCATCCCTGTACAATGTAACAACACTGATCAGCCAAAACAGCGCTTCAGCAATATGATTTTTGGCATAGGAAGTTAGCTGTCGTCATTGTGAAAGCAGTCTGGACTCTGTTGGACTTTAATGATGCTGAACATCACGCGCAGAGGTGTAACAAAATTCCTCCCGCGCGTGTAGTCTTATGTCACAGCATTTTAATGTAGGATCAGTGCGCACGCTAGCTTACGTGCGGCTATAAGAGACATAAAATCAAGTGCAGAGGACCCGTACCGCTTTGTGTGTCATTTCCCTCTGCGACAAAAGTGAGGTTTCCTACCTTTTCTAGTGTAGCGAGAGTCAAATCGGTTTTCCTTCGCCCCGGTCCCGACGCCGACGCCAAACAACCTCGGCAGGACCACAAATGTGAAAAGCACGGCCGTGAAAGCCAGGGCGACTTGTTGTGATGTTGACAACATCATCCTCTCGTGAACACATAAACGGCACGAGACGCCAGCCGAAAGGGAACAAGGCCAGTCGCTAAAAGATGTGGCTAAAAAATAAAAGAGGGGGGACCGGAAGGAAGCGTTTTACTGTTAGACTAACATACACTGAAACAATTTGCTGACGCCTAAAGCCAAACCGTTCTGACAAAACAGCTGTGCTCTGCTCCCCTGCAATATCAAGAACAGGTTTTCCGGGAAAGACATTTTCAGAATAAAAGCACCATGTGAAAAAACTTGCCATGTTCACTCATAAAATGGGAAGCAGTCTCCTTCAACAACTTTTAATATATTATTATTTATATGCTTACATTATATTATTTATATTTATTTTATTACTCTTTTATTTTATATCTGTAATATTTCATATATCTGATCATTGTGAACTCTTTGAACTCATTGTGAAGTGGTGGATCTTTTTTTAATTAAGTAAAATGATTTGTGGGAAACAATGGGTGTGAGTGAGAGCTTCTTTCAAATCCCTTCAGAGTTTTTCGAAAGTATTCTGTTCTGTTAATGTCCACTAATGCTGGAGGATGTGGTTGTGTGGCTTTCATCCCTCCCACCACGATGCAATATGAGTACCATACTGTTTGGCTGTTGAAGGAGCCATGCCCACTTACTGAATGTCTTCTCAGAAAGCGAAATCTTTGGTGCAGTGTGTTAACATAACATGCATAAGTCCATTAACTGACCACTGAAATCCAAATGGAAACACAGAGGAAGTTAGAACTATGTCTCCAGTGATGAAGATATGTGTGTGTTGACTTGGCTGTGCTGTGTCCATGATATGCAATTCAGGTTAAGCATATCACTTATGACAAACAAATGCCATGCCAGCCATGCATGGTGCTCTTTTTATGCAATCATACTTTTTAAAAAAAAATACACACAAAATGGCATTCTCAAATTAATATGTGCTTCTGGTGGGTGTAATGATTCAATTTAGAACATACGCTGAGCATTTTCACAAATGACGTATGAGCTTTTATTTTGAATGCTAAGAAACAAGACTTCCTCCTCTCGCACAAACACATGAAAAAACCAGCTCGACTGCCCCCTGCCGTTTCAAGGGAAACTCTAAATTTCCGTTATTACATTGAAGTCATGCCTCGAAATTGAAAAGGAAGTTGAGCCAGTTTGAGATAATATTGTCAGAAGGGTAAAACCGTTATAGAACCAAACCGAAAGGAAAGGGGGGGAGTGCACATGCTCCGAAATCAAGATGACGAAGAATACAAAGATTTAACCAACTAAGAGGTTGGTGGCTTTTATAAAACATGGATTATCAGATTGTTAAACAATACAATAAAAATACATTCATATTATTAATTTGATTACACTTACCAAAACACGGATCCATCGTGGACTGTTTGAAGTGCGGGAATCAGACAGAGGGTAAGTTTACCTTAATATGCCAAAATAACATTTTACATCTTTATTTCCACATGCTTTTTTGTGCTCCCCTCCTCTCCCCCAAACATCGTTCAGAAGACTGCTTGTCTGCTACTTTTATCCTGTACAAAGAACAAAAGCCTTGAGCTGCAATTTTCCAACAACTCTGCAGTGAAATAATTAACAATGCCTCTGCTGACAGTGTTATATGTTCCTCATGCGTTATCTATTAACATATCCATTCACCAGTGAAGACTTTCTTGATGGCTAACTAAGAAAGATATATTTTTTTGATTGTGTCCTGCAAGCCATGCAGTAGTTTGGATCATAGTTGAAGACACACCTGTCAGATTTTCTGTGTTGCTTTCAAATATTTATTCCCCTGTAGATCAGTTTATCTTATTTAAGGTTACACCTGCTGGGTCAAAACACAAGTGCATCAGGATTAACTCTTCCGTCCTCTTTTGTGTCTTTTGTTTGTTGAAGTAATCTCTTGAATGTGTGAATGTTGAATGTACACGTGGCATATATTGAAATCTATGATAAACAACATCATTTTAAAAACACAGATTTCTGCTCATGTCCAAAACGTTTTGCACACACAAAACATGTTTCACATATCTGCGTTTTGGAATGATTTTTAGAAATGACACACATCTCGACTGTATTACTGAACAATGATCAAGTCTATTAGAGAATGAGACCTGGATTAGGCCTCAAAAAATTATGCAAAACAAAAATTTTAAGCTCCAAAATCTACCCACAAGCCATCAAAAACGAGTGCGGCGTTATTGTCACATTGTTCAGTCGATCCTGTCCATTCGTGGAATAAGCCAAATCTTGACTCTGAGGGCTTTGAAGCTTTGTTCAGCTTCTGTAGTTGACGCAGGAGAAGAAGCAAACTGACATGAGCTTTCACTTTGACTGGTGAATACTGGCAGGCTTCCCGTGGGAGCTGCATGTGTGCTTTGCCTGAAACCAGGGCCATCGAGTCAACATTGTTTATAAGTAAAGCTGGGTGCGCACCACAGGAAATGAGATAGTGGAATTTCCTTAATATCAAAGGAAGTCACCATTTCCTCTGCCTCGGCAAAACAGCTTTTGGAACAGTTGGTCACGTTGTTTAATCCATCCATTTTCTATACTGTTTATCTGTGCAGGGATGAGGGGGAGCTGTAGCCTATCCCAGGTCAAGAGGTAGGTTACTGCAAGACAATCCCAGATACACACAGAAAGACAATCACACTGTTAAATTTTAGAGCAAAAGAGGATTCCAAATAAGCAAACGAACACAGACTGGTAAATGGTACAATACAAGTCTTTACTGAGCCACTCCAACAACATTAATAACACAGACAGTCCAGAACTACAACTAAGAATCGGGCGGCAGATGAGTGCAAAGGGTCAGAAATTAGATAAGTCAAAAACTCAGTCCACAAATCCAGAAGACAGAAATCAAAACTAAGTGTCAGTCCAAAGGCCAGAGACAGAACAGGCTGGGGCGGGCAGAAGAAGGCAGACCAACCTGTACAGAGAAAAATGTGAATGGATTGGATCACTGATGTCCTTGCTCTCTGAATGGCAGTTCTTTACTGTATCTAAACAGGAACAACAAAAATCATTTAGACAGGTAATTGCTACTAATCTCATGTTGGGTTTTGTAGGTGTTCTTGACTATCCCCACAGTACACTGACAACTTGGCCATTGGATGGCAGCAGCAGCCCATATTTAGATGTGCATTTTCTTTTCCAGCTTCTTGGAAGTACTGAGTACTTTATAGTATTTATTAGTAATTATATATATTTTATAGTATATTTAGGCAAGTTAGTCAATCAGTCATTTGTATTCAGACACAATGTTAGTAGTAGTTACAAGTAGTTTACAAGCAGACACATCTCAACTGCAGTCTCCCTGCCTCCTGTGGTACCCTGGAGGAAGGAATTATGAATGACCCAAAAAATAATTAGTATTTGTCTAAAAAAGCTTTCTAATCCAAGATTTCATCAACCCCCGACCCTGACGGATAAGCGGTATAGAAAATGAATGAATGAATGTATGATTTCATCAAATTAGCTGGATCCAATTTGGTTGGTTTACCATAACAACTCCAACTCAGATAAAAATGTTCTAATATTGAAACATGTGCTCTCTTTCTGTCCTCCTGTATTTATTTTGGATTGCAACCATTGCTTTTTAAGTTTTAAGGTCGTTGTTAAGGTTGTATACTGCCACCATATAGGCCTACACAAACCGATCTCTCCTCGACCTCTAGCCTGGACACAACAAGACTCATTCTTCCAAATGGGCAGTTCAGTACCAGTATTATGAAGCTTCTGAACAGCCTTCACTGCACAGCACCATACTGTGCTGCAGTAACACGTTAGGATGAAACTGAGTAACCATGTGATAGCAGGTATCCCTCTGCCACACATATTTTGCGTATGTAATATTTTCATATGAAATATTCGAATATTTCATACCCTGCACTACCCTACAACATCACCCTGAAATGTGAGGCTCAATTCAGACACAACTAATGCTGCCTTATGGTTTGCACTTTAATCAGTGATATTATTCGACACTAACTAGAGCCTCATTTTAAAACATCTACAAATGACGCCCTGCATTTGGAACACACGAGCGCAAAACTATGTGCAGAAGTTAGAAGTGCTGTGTCATTATTGTTAATTCGACACATTTTAGCTAACAAATGCTACGTCCTCTGATAGCCACTCCCCGTACGTTTATCTGTTCAAGCGTTGCAATTTCATTGGCATCATTAGTTGATTTCACTTCATCGATGTCCGCGCTCCGAGCAGCCGCTGTTTCTTCGGGGTGTGGCGTTTAGGGGGCGCGTGCACGTCCCCATCTTTAATTCAGGCACACGCGCTTGTAGTTATAGACACAGCGGCTTCTGACATCCGACTTCCGATACGCCTTAACCAATAGCTTTTTCTATATGTAGTTTCACATCGTCACTGTATACTGCATTCGATAACAACTTACTTCAATTCCTCACATTCTGGGACAAAACATTGCTTTTGGAGGTGAGTCAGATGTATTATCCTGTTGAAATGCTCTTAAATGTTATGGACAGGTGTAAGTCCCTCCAAATTGCATCGTATCATATGGGTTTATAGGCTTCGTCGCCTTAGGAAAGCGTGATTAAAAATAATAATAATAATAAAATACATTTAGGGTTTGATAAAGACCAGTCTGCACACGGTGTACCTCTCTCGTCAGTTCTCTGGCAACCTGAAATAATTGCTCCAGTAAGGAATGATTGATTTTTTTAACTGCATTTGAAGCTGCAGGGTCCTCTTAAAATATTCAAGTATAAATTTTCCATATCGGCACTTTCTTGTCTATCACTTAATTGAAGTTACAGAACGAATACAAGCACTTTGGTGTAGTTATCAGGGTTGTAACTGTAGCTCCTGACGCAACAGCTGCTCTTCGAAAGTGTAGAAAAGTAGCTTAACTCTAAATTAGTATCACGTCAAGAAACTAATCAACAGGTTATTTTGTGGAGTAATTTATAATACCACAAAATCTCTCCGTGTATGTATTTATGCGTTTGTGTGTGTGTATATATATACATATATATATCTATATATCCATAGATATGCAGATACATATATAAAGAGAGAGAGAGAGAGAGAGAGAGAGAGATCCACAATTCATTATGGAATAAAATGGTAAATGAATATTCGCCAATTTCATATATATATATATATATATATATATCTTTATTTCTCTTTCTGCTCTGGCTAGTCAAATTTCTAAACGTCCGTCTCGGTAATGGAAGTGTGCACGTACCGTACGTGAAGAAATAACCGAAATGTAAACATAAAAACATTGATATTTTCTTGGTTTTAGTGTAAGTCCACTTGCAGGTTGACACAACGCGGCGCACAAATGCAGTAACAAAACAAAACTCTTATTGTGTTACCTCGACCAATCGGACTGCTTATATCAAAACTTTGACAACCCCAGCGACGAAAGCAGAGAGTACTAGCCAATCAGAGGCGGAGTGGGGCGTGTCTGTTTCATCTCTAAAGAACTGAACTCTTAACTCACTTTTAGTGATTTGAAGTGTCCTTAAATGGGCCTTAAGGGATGAATACATTACATAACATTACATTCCTGATCTTGATGGGAAATATGTCCACACATGAATATTTCATATTATGCACTGCCTCGTCATGTAGCTATCTCTTTGCAAAAAAATGAACAATTATCATTAAAAATGTAATGACCGATAAGGTATTTTTTTCTTTTGATATTACTCACTCTATGGATCTCAAACAATCAAAGACAGGACAGCCACAGTAAACCTTGCTTCAGACATAGCAGTTTAAATTTGTTACCACTTGGTTGTGACTTTTGTTTGGTTACAGCTGTATGTTCTATATATTACTGTGGTCTGTCTTGGACAGGACACTCTTGTCAATGATGTAGATTTTTAATCTAAATAAATGTATCTATGAATCGTCACAAAGCTCTTCAGATGTTATAGGTAATCTCATTTAGGGTTTTTTTTTCTGAAAAATGGTGGTCAGATGCTGCCGTGCACAGTTTTCTTTGAAGCATTGGTTGTACGTTGTGGAGAGGCTACCTTATCCATTGTCACTTATTAAGTTTTGTGATAGTTTTTATTCCTAGTGAAGATTATACTTGAGAAAAGACAAGTGTGGCTATTTTAAAACATACATCCCAAAAGAAGATTAAAAAACCACCCCGCAGTCTGTCCTCGTCTTTCAGCCAGGACAGACCAGGACTCATTCTCCCAACCTGCTGTGTGAGGGGTGAAGCAGCAAGTTGGCTGCCTGTTGAACCTTTTCAGGACAATCACCTGGCAGGCACCTGTGCTAACTGAAGCACTCCATTGGCAAGAAGCTCGCCGGGTCAGGTTAATGCATAATCCGAAATATTCGTTTACAGACACTTTTCACATCAAGGTCATTACATCAACACCATGTTTTCCCAAAAGGAAGTTCAGTCTATTTTGAATTTGCTTAAATTTTTTTTTAGGATTCTAAACACTCATGAAAAATATGCCAGACAAAAACAAAAAGAAAAAGGACTACTGCCCAGCATTCATTCAAAACAACCCAAAATATTAAAAACACCCAATGAATAATGCAATTATATTTGCAGATTTTATAAATAAACTTTTTCAGCATATTGAACAATATATTCACACCATGGAGGACATTTCAAATCAATGAAGATTAAAGAGAAACAATATGCCTTCAGAACCCCACAAAGAAGACTTTATTGATTTGAAACAAGTTGTGTGTGCTAGTTTTCTTTGCTCCCACAAGAGGCTTGCCAGGCAGACAGGACTTGTGATGATACCCGTCCAGTCCCCTTCACTTTGTGCTCCATTACTGCAATATCAGTACACTACTTCAGAGATCCACTTTGTCTAATGCAATTACAAGTTTCCATTAAGGAGTCGGATGTTAAAAAACAGACTAAATAAATAATTTGATGGATAGAGGGAGCTACTTCAAGACAGCAAAGGAGTGACAAGTATGTAAAGCTGGGGTTGCTAATAGTAGCTAGATTTTGAAGGTATCCAGCCTAAAAAAATCCCACCCCGATCCCTTTAGGGCTCCCTCTAAAGCCACTACTTTAAAGCACATGAACTACAGTGACTGCCCTGCTTGGATATTCGACAGACAGTCACTATGGAGTGAATATCTGTCAAATATCCAACCTGACACTAACTTCACTACAGGCTGTCTTTGCTAATTGGCATCCAAATACCAACTCTCTGAAATTAAACACTCTAGATTACATTTAAAAACTCTACCAAACCACAAGAAAATTATAACTAACAAGAAGTTAGTTGAGGTACCATGCAATGTGCAGACTTTTTTCTACTTTTTTATCAGTGTGCAGACTTCAAAAGCAGAGCTACATGACAGCTAAGTCAATATGTTTTGTACTGAAGGCACTTAAGTTTGGGTGACATTTTTTGAATGCCTGTTAGTGCTTGTTCTAATTTGCTTAAGATTTATAGTCACTAAATGCACACGCCTTACGTAGCCTCCTTGCGAGCTTGGAATCTCAGTGGAGTCATTTGTGGTCTGGTGGCATTTTCAAATGATGAAACATGACATTCGATGGTTTTTGGTTAGGGTGATATTCATTTTTGTGATGCCATCGTGGCGTTTCAGATTTGATTTGAAAAAAGATGTTCAGCAACTCTCTTAGCTTGCTGGAACAATTAAACAGAAATGGAACCGTGCACAAAAATCACAAATAGTTAAACAGGGCGTGCCTTGTGAAATATTTTTGAGAAGTTCAAGGTGGTGACTGAAGTGTTGTTTGAGTAAGACCAGAAAGAGCAGGGTGCGTTTGTGGGAGAAGAAGAAGTTAATTAGTTTCTGTAGACAAAGCTTGGGGCTGAGTGAGCTAGAACTGCTAATAAAAAGACCTTAACTAGAGACTGAGACAGAAGGGAGGAGCAGGGAGGCAGCAAGACCTTGGACACTTACACAGGGATAGAGTCGAAAACTCAGGCGGGAAGTACTGTGAGTCATAAATATGCTGCCTCCAGCAGCTAGAAATATAATCATACTTCCTCCTTTCAAAGACAAAGAGGCTGATACGCAGTTTTCATACTTGAGCGATTAATGACCACTTTGGAGTGGCCAAACCACAACTGGACATTGCTGCTGCAGTGCGATGGATGTCATCAGCTTATATACTATTGCACCCCATAAGGCAGGTTTGGAAGCTTTACTTATGATCAAAGGAACAACAAGTGCCATCTGTAGACTGTAAATTGTCTGAGATAGTTCTGACTAAATATTATTTCAGGTTAGACAGATGAATTCTTCTGCAGAGACGGGCAGTGTCAACTTATTGATGGGAAAAGTGAGAAGATCATGCAACCCCCCCCCCCCTTTTTAATGTGAGCTGTTGGCATATTGATGATTAACACTAGTACAGAATCTGGTTTTGCATTTACAGTAGAGGCAAGTAGAGAATCTGTGTCCTTTTTTGGATGTGAGCGTAAACAAATGAGTTACTACAGACTGTCGTCTTTTAAAAATAGATGCCTTATAATTAGCTGTTGAGAATAAGTAGAATTTGTAGTTCTTAGGAAGAACTTGAAAGATAGGCCAATGATCTGTGTGTTGCACAACTACGACCAGAGAAGTTTGAATGCATGTTTATCTAGAGGTCGTGAAAAGACAGGAAGAGCCTTTTGACACATAATCCTCCTCCTCTTAAACAGCAGCCTTGAACCCTTTTGACACTACTTTTTTATCTGTTTCTCAGCTATTAAAAGTGTTGTCAGACAACACTGGCATGTTAGACCCCAGAGTTAGTTAAGCCGCACCTATTTCCCACTAAGCGATTGAGTGATATGAGGAACAGGCTCATAGAGACAGATTTCAGTGGTAGACCTGTGCATTTTTTAACAACGTGTGGTAGTTTGTATTAGTTGTGTCAACATATGCAGAGCCACTCATGTTGCCTTCCTTTTGAAATATCACAGCCTGTGCTACATGGGCAGCATGAAAAGGGAGCGTATCTCTTCTGGCTTCATTTTTCTTAGTATGATTCCTGTTCGGATGATGTCTCATGTGATGTATATGTATTTGTATTTATTGTAACTTGCCACTCAACACAGAATTTTTGTACTACTTGTTGGTTATTTGTTTGTGTTGTTGCGGATGTTATTTTGATGATTTGTATCAGCTGGATGTTAATGGCCAACAGAATCCTGGCTGCTGTTCAGCAAGGCTCATTGAGACAAATGTCTCACATGTGGAAAGCCAAGGGTCATTTGTGTCACATACTTACACTGTAATTTTTGGGTGCAGCCATTATTTCATTATATATATGTATATATATATATATATATATATATATGTAGGTTTTTTTAAAACCAAAATCTAATCAAGTTAGGGTTAGGGACACATTATTATTTAATTATTTAGATAAAAATCATTGAAATGCTGACAGTAGTTAATATGTAGGATTTGTGCACATGTACTAAAATGTCCATCTTTAACTCGTGCTCAATGGACAAAATAGATGGACAATGCCTGCCCATGTACACAAAGGTTATTGATTAAATTTTGTCACAAACTGTAATGATACTGTATTGTGTAGTATGACACTGACCAAGCTGCATTTTTATCTCGTATTCCCTGTGAAGTGTGAATAACTGTTGTTTCCTAAGATAAACATTGGCCTTTTATGTGATTTCCTTATTTTTAACAGAATTTAGTTTGAACAAAGAAAAGTACTCACTCTCATCACACGTGTACTTTATGTGATTTTTCCACAGCAGCAAATCTGCTTTCAGTAGATTTCGCTATTCCCAAAAACACAAGGAGTTTAGCCTAAAAAAACTTAAACTGGAAAGCAGAAATAGTAGCTGAGGTGGAATTAATTTAATCACTAGCTAAATACTTTCTATAGCTACACTAAATGTTATCATAGCCAGTCATCGATTTGCGATTTGATTTTTAACAGTGGTAGCACCCACTCTTCCAACACCACAAAACACACCTACCCACGTTATGTCTCTCCAAAATATTTTGTTTATGAACCTCTCTCTCTTCCACAACTTAATGCTGCTACTTGACGTTGTCAGTTTCAAGCGTCGGGGCTTTATCAAGAAACCGTTAGGTTGCTGATATTTCAGAGCAATGATCAGGGCCATAAAGTCTAACTTGTAAAAACTTCAGACAGATAAAGGATCAGTGAGTCAGTGAATTTCGATCATTTTGCTAACAAGGGGAATGGCAACCCTTCAAATTACCCACTGATTATAGCTTTACCAAAATGTTAAATGTGATTATGTACTGTAAATAAATTTGACCAACGCTTAAATGTAGTGTTTTCTTTGAGGGACTGGTTAGTATTCAAGATATGATAAATTTCAGTGCACAATTTCCAAAAGAAATATATGCTGATATCAGACTGGGACGGATTTGGGCCCTAGTGGTTCCGGTTTTCTTTCTCTTTCTGTAGCAATAGAGTGACCATGTGATTTAAACATACTTTTAACATTTTTTTTAAACATTTCATAACCCTGATCCATTTATCTGTTAGCTATACTTCCTTTTCTTTTAGAAGGTGAAAACAGGCCGGTGCCAACCAGTCACACCTACGGTCCATTTAAAGCGAAGTAAACCAGAGCATCTTGCGAAAACACAAGCTGTGCTACAGGTTCAAACCTGCAGCCTGTTATTTCTGAGATAACAGTGCCAAATACTGCTCCCCCATGTCTTTGATGTGTGTGTATGTATGCATTTGAGTTGCAATGTTAATTTTAAGTTACTCCAACACAGTCAAAAAAGTTATTAGAAACAGAAATTTTATTTACTCTTATGTATCTTATCTCTGCAACTGTTAGAGGATATATAGAGATTTTACCTCAACCAAAAATTACATAACTTGGTAAATGTAAACTTGAAAAGAGACTGTCTAACTCGAACAATTATGTTTTTCACCTCCTATCCATCGATTTAAATTCGATGCAGGACTGTTGCGGAGAAAGGAGGTCATGCTACAAGATTTTGTTGGCTTCAGGACATGAATGTCTGAAAACCTGATATTTGAAACAAGGGTGTCAGCAACAGTTTTGTTATGAACAGTAACATGATGCCCTCCTGCCACAATTTTAGCAGATGGCCACAAACAAGCTGAATAACAATGCCTGGACGAGATGCATTTTAATGAAAGAAAAGTAAAGGCTGAACTGCAAAGACAGGGCTGCATTGTTAAAGAACTGGCACTTTGAAAGAGAGCTGTTATCTGTCTAGTAAGGACAGACGCCTACTAGTTAATACCAGTATCAAAAAATATTTCAATTCATTGGCTCTCATGCTTTCTGGGCATTGTGCCTGTTTCGCTACCAAGCTGTAATAGTTATTTTTGTCTTGTTTTTCTGTGATATTCTCATAAAAAGAAGTCCTGTCCTGAAATTTAAAAAAATGTTAAAAGACAAATAAAGTGATTCTTAAAGTGTTATGATGTTGGGATAGAGGCAGTCAGCATGCACACAACAGAGTTCTCAAAGGTCCACACTCAAAAAAAAAAGAAAAAAAAGGAAGAAAAAGGAATTACTTAAAATACTTCCAAAGATGCATGTAAATGTATCACGCAGAGAGGCACATGATGAGTAAGCTCACACAGTCGACATGTTAACAGGTTGATTCAACCTCAACCTCATGCTGGACGTGGGTTTCAAACAGAGATATAACAAATGTAGAAATAATTACAGCCTAAAACATACAGTCATGTAAACATATGTAAGCAAACCCTGTGCGCGTTTGTTTGCAGAGAAGAGCAGTTCCAGCTTTGTACGATCAGTGCATGTCCACCAAGGCAGACAGCATAACCTCTCTTTTAGATGGTAAAATCTCTGATAAACATGCTCCTATATCTTAAAAATTTTAACATATATGTTCTTGTTGGACTTCTGCAGCATTTGTTATCTATGCTCAGGTGTGATAACTCTATCTCAAAGCTAATCATTAAGCTATGATGGAGTTATTAGACCAAGGTTTATTTCTCGGATTTCTTGGAACAGGCAGATGCACTTTGTTTGACCAGCCATCAAGCCATTAACTTGGCAAAGATTAAAAAAAAAAAAAACAAAAACCAAACAAACAAACAAACAAAGCACAAAGCTTTGTGACAAGTAATCAAGTTCATCCCATCAAAAGCATCCTTGTTAGAATCATAGATGTTATATTGTCATGACATATTTGCAGATTAACTGTCCTTTTTTGTTCTTCTGAAAATGGAGCTGACTTTTATAAATAATTATTATTATTGTTATTATTTTAAATAATGGAAAATCAGCTATCATGCACATATTAATACTTGTTTAGGGCTTTTGGCTTATTTTGCTAGCATGTTCATGCATATATTCCAGGGTGATGATAATGAAAGTAGTTATGATTATATATTAACATTATAAAGGAAGTACATCCTTTCCGCTTCAATAAATTCTCAAGAATATTCAGACATTGGAATTGGAATGTGAAAAAATGATCTGAGACACTAAAAAAAAAAAGAAAAAGAAAGATAAAAATCACACAACTGCAACAATGTATAAAATTAAACTCTTGAGTCTTGCTCTGTTGGCAAAAATTGAAGATAAACCCAACAGGCAATACTGAGGTCAGAAAAAAATGATCAACAAGTTGAGGAGACATGTACAACAAGTTGTTTTTATTGCGACAGGCGTAGTGAAGAGGGGTCCTCAGAAGACATTGCTTTGTTATTAGGGGTCACAAGCAAAAAAGGTTGAGAAGCACTGCTATAAAACGCTTTTGCACTTTGTAAAAGCATAAATCTTGTGCTTGTAACTTCTAACTACACCTAACCCCACTCTGTACTGAATTTGGTTTTGATCTGGTGTCTAATTTCAGGTAAAATGACATCTCAAATAGCGCAGGTGTTGCTGACACTGGACGCTGAGGCAGTCAACTCACTCAAAGAGGGAATCAACTTTAAGAAAAACCCAGAGGAAGGTAAATGCTACATCATATACAAGAGCAGCAATGAACTTAAAGCATGCAAGAACCAATGCAAACACCAAGGAGGGTTGTTCATTCAAGACATCGAAGACCTGGACGGCAGGTGAGATCACTGTGACAGAAGCACGGACAGGTCCAGGCATTATGCTGTGTCAATCACATGTTTCATGACAACTGACAGGCTGCTCTGTTTATGCAGGACTGTTAAATGCACAAAACACAACTGGAAATTAAATGTATCAACAATGAAATATGTGAATCCACCAGACAGCTTCTTGCAGGACGAGCTCGGTAAGTTCAGCCACTACCTTTACTTTGTCAGCAGTTTGTGTTGGGTACAGCTTGTTCAAGTGTTTGGCCTGCGGCAGAGCCCGTATTTGTATAACAGCAAGGTGGGGCCTGCTTATAGACACTATAATTAGGTCCACTGTCTTCTGGGATGGCAAGAACTGGGCAAGGTTACAGCAGGGACATACAGTTAATGTGTGCATACGTCCAACAGTTGCCATAGCACCACAATTTCCATCTGTCCTGTTCCAGTGTGTCCCAGACAAAGTGATCCCTCAGGACCATGAGCACTCTGGCTCAGTCCACCCTTAAAGACTTTTCCACATATTACATATATTCTTGTGAGGACTAAGGATTGTTTAGCTATGAAATCTCTAAGCGGCTGTGTTCTTAGAGATTGAGATGAGATGTACTCTGTTTGAGCCCTTCCCGAATCCTGTTATCATGCTGCAGTTATGGATATGATTTTTCTACTTTCCATTCTAAACAGGTTCTTTATTTATTTTTGCTCTCATTTAAGTTATGAGGAAAGTTACGAGGATTTCAGTGACGAAACACAAGAAACAGATGTGAGTGAGAGTGATACTAGATGTACAAACGACTTTTTGTCTTTTGTCTTTGTCTTTTCAAAATCAAATTCACCGATTCACTGATGTACGCTGCAAACATCAAGATGTCTGTCCAACTCTATTTTAAATTTAACACTTTATTCTGTCTCACATTGGCAAGTTCAGTTTTTCAAAACTTTTCAAAGCTCAAAATTTGTAATAACAAACACAGGCCTGAAATATGCAGACAGGGACATACAGACATGCATCAGTGAAGAGATGACGGCTAGTTAGGGGTTTGGCGCCTGGCCCAGGAGATGAACTGACAAGGTGGTATATCATGTCAGGGACCTGAGTTCTTTGTGTTTAGAGAAATGGAATGTGGTTACCGTCCTCCTGTCTCAGCTGACATATGCATGGAAGAGTGCATAAAGTGAAATAAATGAACAACCCTTTCAGTGCAGTAATAAACATAACGAGTCATGCTCCTACAGCATGCGTATATAGAAACGGGTTCATCTCACTTGTGCTGTAATCATTATGATGTATCTGCTTACTGTACACAAAGCACAAACACCATCCAAGCAGGCGTGTGTTTATTCTGCAGCTGCTATTGTGCACCATGTTGATTTACTGTTGATGGGCCAGAGAACCAGAAGATTCAAAAGGCAAATGAGATAATGAAGGTCAATTTGTGGAAATTAAAAATTACATAAAGACCATCAAATCTAATTATAGATATGTGATCTCCTGTCCTTTCCTTGCCCATCTTTCATCTTTGCTTTTTAGCCACAAAGGTTCATGCACACAGAAGAGTCAACCAGGCTGAAACTGCCCATTACCTTGATTTGTTTCATTATCCACCTCACCAGAAATAATAACTAGGGACAGTGACAGTAATCAAACACAATGACTGTGTGACCTGAAAACTTCAAATCTTTCTTTCACGACAACTTCTGTAGCATTAAATATGTGACTGAATGACTAAATAAGAAACAATCTCTAAATCTAAAGTTCCTAAAAATAAATTAACTCCACTTCCAAAGATGTTGGGACACTGTGGAACAAACACAGAACGCAGTCATCTTCAAACAAACTGTGTTTCTGGTCAACAGTCGGAAGTCTTAAGTGTTCCTGAATCCGTGTAGTAATATCCTTTATACAAGCATGTGTTGACACAGGGCTTAAACTGGGCCCATCTTGGCTGGTGATTAACCAGCCTCCTTCAAATCACCTGTTATCAATGCACCTGTTGATCTGTGGAATGGGCCACACTGATGGTTTTTAAGCAGTACTCAACTTTCCTAGCCTTATTCAAAAATCAATCAAGATGATGTGGTTAAACATTGAAAATGTTGTCTTTGTACGGTTTTCAGTTTAGTGTATGTCAAAAAAGGATTAAGAAATAATCACATTCTCTTCCATGCATCTGTTTCTATAGCAAGTGTAATCAGTTTATTACCTATTTAGGGGATAGTACTTGCAATATCATACGCAATGCCTCTTGTGGAACCACATGTCCATCACATTTGCCTTGCTTAAATGATAACAACATAGCATATATATCCCAACTTAATTTGACAGATTACCTCACCTCAATTCCAAATAAAAAAGGACATAACAACCCTCAAGTTAGAATCCCTAGTGAAGGAGGATATGGTGCCTTTCAAGAATTTGTATGCGTATGTGGGAAATATGTGTATCAAATTCTCCAACCAGGGTGGTGTGGGAAATGTTTTATGGCTAAATTATTGCCCTATGTCCGAATAGTTAAAAATTTAACATATCACCACAATCAACAGTATGTTTTACACAGCATCCCAGCTTCATTAAAATCAGGGTTTTAACTTGCCAAAAATATGCAAATGAGTGAACATATTTTTTTTTTTGTTTTACTTTTTTTTGGTGACATCACAGAGAAAAAAAACAAACAAACAAACAAAAACCCAGAAATACAAACATCTATGAGCTGTTCTAACTCTGGGAGAAACATTTGTGATCATGTAGCACTCATAGTAAGATGTTGAATGAGAACAGTGGAATAAGTTTCCAGGGTTTTTAAATAAACATTGATATTGTAAATGTACAAAATAAAGTCTGGTTAGTCTCCACAGTGATAAAAATAGGGAGAGTAGTCCTTAAAGTCATAGTTCTATTTGTCTAAGACCAGGATGTTCCTGATCTATTTGTCCGTGTTGAGGGCAGGAAATTGTGTATTCATTTACCATGGGGAGGGATACTCTAAATGACATCACATGAATTAGGTGTTGCAGCTGTGGATGTGAACAAACACTGACATTAATGAGTGTGAGAAGGACACATTCCACTGACTATTCATCTGTGCAAACACTTTCCTGTTATCATGTCAGAGAGGGGAAGGGATAGAGTTTGTGAGAGTTCACCTAGCACTGTTTCACAAACTTCAATTATCCTCTCTCATGTTTGCCAGCTGGTGTTATGGCTGCTTACTGAACCAACATTTTAAAAAGTACCCAAAAAGTCATACGTGAGTCAGAGTCAACATATTGTGCTAAAACATTACTTTGATAAAGTGAAAGTCAAAGATATGAATAGTATGTGACTTAAAGTATCTGATATGTACTTAGTATCAGTAAAAAAAGTAAATTATACATACAGTATGTAACATGTACACCTGAGAGTGATTGATTATTGGGAAGGCTGAATATCAGGTATGATATTCAATATTTTTCTGATTATTGGAATCTTTTTTTATCTAACTGCACATAAATTAATTAAACTATATGTTTTTACATTTAATTTGATTAAATTTAAAATTTCCAAAAATACTGCCAAGTAACTAGTCTTTAAACTTTAAAATTAATTTTTTAAATACATTTTTTTTTTTTTTTAGATCCCAGGATGAGATAACCTGTTCACTTTTGTATAGTCTACACTGCTCTCACTGATTTTTAAAGGAGCCCACAGTTTTAAAGTTATAGTTCAAAATGAAGTCCCTCTTGTGATCTGTAAGTTTAGCATTTCTGAGATTAATTCTGCAGAAATATGCAAAGCTAAGTGAGAGGGAACCGTGAGTCAAAATAATATTACTATTTTATGTCTTAAAAATAGTCAGGTCAATGTATGTTTCATCACACACAGAGGTGGAGATGTTGGATGATGGGGGGCTTCAGTTGGTCGAGTTGAACCCCATGGACCCCTGGTTGGCTGATCCTCGAGAGCCTCTGGATCTCCAGGAAGGAGAAGTGAAAGTATGCATCCAGTTTATTTTTTTCACATCATGACCCATATTAACACCACTTAATTCTTACAGGAAAATCAATGGAAATACAGAGTTTAGACAAGGTTGAAATATTGACGTTTTAATTCATCTTTGCTCCTTTGCATAGAATTTCTTCATTGGCATTTAAATAAAGCTGCTCTTTTTTGTTAATTAATTATCATGAACTATTTTACATTTTGTAAAAAGATAAACGCAGGCAGATACCTTCTGTGAAAAATCCTCCACGTGATTCTTTCATGTCATTTCCCTTGGACAGTAGTCTGCTATAATCACAGTTTATTAGAGCTGTCAGATCTGTCCACTGTGACACAACATTCAAGGTAGTAAAAGGACATACGCCGCTAAAGTTATGAACTTTACTCCCAGGTGACGTACCTGACCCATGCCTGCATGGAGCTGCAGCTGGGACAGAGGCGGTTCATGTTCGACCCATGGTTGAGGGGTCCCGCATTTGCCAGAGGCTGGTGGCTTCTCCATGAGCCTCCAGCCGACTCTCTGGACAGACTGTGTGCAGCAGATCTCATCTACATCAGCCACATGCACTCTGACCACCTCAGGTAAATCTCATCAGTGTTGTTACATAGATCCCCTTTTATAACCTAATCTAATCTTAACATCCAGATCACAGCACCAAAAACTAATTCATGTATTGATACTAAAAATGGCTAAAATTCATCAGGCACCGACTGAAGTGAATAAGAACTCCACCAAAAATAATTTAACAAAACTATCGAACTCGTCAAACGCACCCTTGAGATCTTGCACACACTTCAAATGGGTCGCTTAGTGACCACAGAGAGGATTTTGGCTTAAAAAAAGGGTATAAATAAGTTCTTTTCAAATAAATTTGGGATCTCTGGGCTTTCTATCAGCATGGGGACAAGCAGATAAAGACTATAACTCTCGCACAGGGTTTCACAACCTGGAAGAATGTGCATACACAAAATCCTGCAATTGTATAATTGCCTGTTTTTTTAAATATAAATCAATGGGCTCCGCAGCCACCCAGCTCCGTGTTGATGACTGGCTGTTTGCCAATGAAAGTAAGTTAATGTTTAATGTCAGGTAGGGACCTGACCTTTGCTGTGTCTTTTCTAGCTACCCCACACTGAAGGTCTTGTCAGAGAGGAGGCCAGATGTCCCCATTTATGTTGGTGACACATCAAGACCTGTCTTTTGGTTAGTAAAGTGATGGTTCCACCCATGTGTGTGTGTGTTTAAAGTAATCTTTTAATCAGTCACACCTCAAACTCTCTTTGTCTTGATGCATCAGGTATCTGGAGCAAAGCCAAGTCAAGCTTACCAACATCAATGTTGTTCCTTTTGGTGTCTGGCAAAATGTAAGTCACTGCTGCTCACATTCTGATCTGAGCCACGACCAAAAACTTCATAGATTAGATTCACAGATTCATAGATTGTGATTATACATTGTAAAATAAATGGCAATAATTTAATTATAAGAAAAAGAATTTAAAATAATATTTTGACATATAAAATATTTTAATGAAACACAGATGAAAAAATAACTACACTCAAACTATCCCGTCCTTTGGTCTCAGGTTGATGAACACCTGAGATTCATGATCCTGATGGATGGTGTACATCCTGAAATGGACACCTGCATCATTGTTGAATATAAAGGTGCATGCTTTTCAGTGACTTTCTTATTTTAATACCATCATTAGAGTTGCAGAACAAAAAAACATTAAATCAAAATACGCATATTTGCAGGCCACATGATCCTGAACACCGTGGACTGCACCAGACCAAACGGTGGCCGGCTGCCACAGAAGGTGGACTTAATGATGAGTGACTTTGCCGGGGGAGCATCTGGATTCCCCATGACATTCTATGGAGGGAAATACAGCGGTGAGGCTCACCCCATTGGTTAGGAATTTCACCACACATCGTGATTTTACCCTGAAACAGGCACCTTAAATTTGATAATTTATTAACTGAAAGAGAAAGATCATGTAAATTTTAAGTTTGTCTACAAAATAAAGCATACAGTTTCCAAATCAATTTCCAAGCATCCCTTTGTGACAGGTTTAAAAGTCCGCGATTATTTGAAGTCAGGGAGCGGTACAGATTACAGATGTTTACTGCTAGCCGATTAAAGGCTGTTACGAGAAACACCAGTCAGTTAAACTTACTGTTAGATGTGGACATTTACAATACATGTTGAAATAATTTGCACTGAAAGGTCTTCCATATCAAATGTTGCTTTATAAAAATGTTTTGTTGCTTTTGATTTCTGAAATGCCATTCAGATTCTAAATGCAACATATGCTATGTATTGATACAAATCACTCCATGCTCTCATGTTTAGACCTTTTTCCAACATAATTAATCGTATAAGTTGAAAATGAATGTCCTCTTTTAAGCGTCAGTGTAGACAATTTAAATCTGAACTGTCACCAACTGAAATGCAAAGCCTTGTCCTGCCAAATGCGTGTACACGGGTGGTCAGGTATACTTGATGTATGTCACATTGCTGACATGTGATGTGCCTGTCTGTACCCAGATTCTTGGAAGGCAGACTTTATCAAGAATGAAAGGAAGAAGCTGCTAAATTACAAAGCTCAGCTGGTGAAGTCCCTGCAGCCCAGGATCTACTGCCCGTTTGCTGGCTATTTTGTGGAGGCTCATCCATCAGACAGGTAGAGTTTGTACAGGGGGGTTGGCTGGCATCTACGATATCGTTGGTTGATAAATGAATTACAGCCAGGGAGAAATGGCTTTCAGTGGCCTTTATCTTTGCCAGATGTCACAGTTGATGCAGCTGATATGTTTTTATTTCAGACTTCAAAGCTGATGTGCAAAATGATCTGTAATATGAACAAACAGCAACAGTGATTACGATGATTGTACAAATCTGGCTTTTTAGGACTCCTGAGTCCTTCTAAAAGTCTGTTTGTGTGTGTCTTTACTGTGTTTGTGTGTGTGTGTGTGCAGATACATCAAGGACACAAATATTAAAAACAAAGCAGAGGACCTGAATGCTCTCATCAATAAGCTCACCTCAGATGTTAAGACATGGACACCCAAGCCAGGCAGTGTCCTGGACCTCGGCCTCGCTCTGAGAGACCCCACTGACAGGTTGATAACACCTCAAGCACTGTATGTGTGTGTGTGTGTGTGTTTTATCTGGTGTCAATATGTCAAAAACCTGTTTGTTCAGTCTACACTTTACACTGTTTTTGTTAAGCCATCTGAACATTCTGTTCAGATCTGCTGGGATATGACAACAATGTTAAGAATGAACACAAGCAGTCAGATGGTGAGAAAGGTTGTAAACCAACGGTCTAAACCACTTCATATAGTGGGTAAACTAAAACAAATGACATTTGGAAGAACAATGCTGTTTCTTTATTGCCAGGATGTCGCCTTTTTTTTCAAGACGCGTAGCTTTAGCCTCAGGATTACGTATGTAGCCATTAATCTATGAACCTTTAACATGGTTCATGTTTCAGAATAAAGTAGATAGGGACAGCAACCAACATCAACCAGCCAGCTAGCTAGTTAAATTTACCAGTGAACAAAATTGACTGAGCTAAAAATGAGAAACTGCTTTTGTCTACTTCTGGCTGAGATCAATACATTGTTTCAAAAATTGTTTAAAAAAAAAAAAACAAACAATAACAATATATTGTTTGTTTTTTGAATAGCAACAATAACTTAGTGAAAGATCAGTTAGCTTAGTTGAGTACAGTTATTATTACCAAACTGAATCATGACCAAACTGCAGAAATTCCAAATTGTAGCAAATTGAAATTATCCTTTAAACTGTACAGACCTGCAGGTTCAAAATGTAATCTTATTTTTGTGAATATTTCCTTCATTACACTACCAAACATAGTGAGGCCATCACCAATCCCCCAGCCAGTGCAAAAATCTACAAGGACAGTTGGGATTTCGACTTGTATGTGGATGAACTGAACAGCGCCATCAGCTGTGAGATATTTAAACATCAAAGCTGGATCCAGTTTTATTACACCTGGGCAGGCTTTCAAAACTACAACCTTGTTATGCGGGTAAATACACTTGAAAAATATGCTTGAAAATCAAGACCCTCTCATCATCTATGGCAGATGCTTCTGGCTCTTCTTTTGCATAAACTTCTCTGAGCTCTACCTTTAGTGAAAACTTTGTTCTAACGCTTTGTGCTGCTTCAAAGGGAACTTTTCAGACCTGGGCCATGTGTTTACATATTTTGGTGTGTAAATGATTCATATTGATCAAAAGTTTTGGCCCAGTTGATCCCCTCAGCCAGCAGTCACATCCCAGCTGCGATGGCTGCAACATAGCCCTTTAGGACAACTCCAACAGTTCAAGTTATGTCCACTAAAAGTGCTTTTTCACCACTCACAAGCTGAGGTTGTCACTGTAAGTGCCTAACAACATTACAGAAATGATCCTACAGAGAAACAGTGTTTTTTTGTTAAAGAGTAAAACCATTTTGGCTTGAAAGAAAGAAATGTCTCACTCCATGAGAAATCTCGCTCTGATATGGGATGCGTCGTTGCAGGAGAACATAAAGTCAGAATTGGAGAGAAGAGTTTACCTCAAAGAATTTATTTCTAAAGTCATGATCATTTTGAAAAGTATGAATCATTCAAACATCAAAATATATGAACCTTGGACCCAGGTTTAAAAAGACCAGAATTTCCTTTAAGAGTCACGATGTGGACAGTCTTCCTTTATGCCCTATGGTTCTGCAAACATTCCAATTCCAGTCAATCACTTTTATTGCATGTCATTTCCCCTCACTGCCTGCATTTCCTTCCATCTCAATACTTTCTGTTATCAGAAAGGATTATGAATTATTATTATTGTAGTACCACAGTCCAGTTTGGTGAAACCTACACTTTCAGTTCTGTTTTAAAGGGCCACTGCAGTCAAATTACAATAAGACATCTTTTGCAGGTCAGAGCTGTGAGATTGCAGGTGTCACAGCCAATACAAAGGAACAGATTTGAATGTCATTTGCAAGACTGAAAACCCCTCGTGGCTGTTTCACAGAACTTTTCACACAAAACTTTCTACATAGGAGTACTTTCTTTAATAACACGTGACAGGTTTTAAGAGGCAAAAACAAAGTTCATTTCGCTCCACTTGGGTTGGGGTGGGTGCAGAGGCTTCACAAATAGGTTGAAAAACCTTTTTGTAAGCACAAAGCAAAAAGACCAACACACAGGAAGACGAACTTCAATCTAAGCCTTGCTGAACAGAGTGCATGACTGACCTCTCAGTCTGACATTAAAGGCATTTTGGCCTAAACATTTTTCTCTATTTTCTGACTAAAGTGCTTTACAAATATAATCAAATTGTGAAAATGTTCAGATCAGTGGGGAAAAAAAGTATTAAACTGAAATTTTGAACTTATTGTCTGTGGATCACCTCTGAGACAACAAATGCACAGACAAAAAAATAAAAAAAGTGTGTTGCAATGTAACAGTTGAGATATTTCACTCCAGACCAAAGCGGTGGACCAACTGACCAATTGCTGGTCCTAGAACCAAGCTGGGAGCGTGGCTCATAAAAACACTTTGGGAAAATTAACATCCCACAGCCAGTTTAGTGAGGGCAGAAGTGAACTCAACTCAGCAGAGGACAGGCAAGGACCTGTGGAGATGATATCATGCAAAGATGGGATTTTAAAAGTCAGTGCTCTGCTCTGTTACCTTGTTACCTCTCTTCCTTTCCTTTCAGCTTTGAGTGGTCCCGCCCGGCTGCTGTCTCTCTAAAAACCCCAGTCTGTTTCCCTGGGCTTTTAGCTTATTATAATGTGCAAACCGGTCCTCCTGGCTCATCCACCCTTGCTTTCTTCCATTCTGTTGGCAACTTCAAAGTCATTTGATGACATGCGATTGTCCCATTGTGAATATTCAAGGTGATAGAGACAAATGACAACTTTGAACCCCTCGGTGATGGCTACGACTACTTGGTGGACTTTTTGGTTCTGTCGTTTCCCACCAAAAGGCCTGAAAGAGAGCACTCCTACATAGAGGTGAGACATCAAAAGATACTAAAGGACAAGAAAGGTAAAACATCTGCTGTGTAAGATCTGAAGTTCTGTTTGCTATATTTACCCTTACATTTGTATTTCAAAACTATGTAGTTCTGGATGGTGCAACATGCAGTTGTTTCAGTGAGAAACAGCTGTCAGGTCCAGGTTCACCACCCAGACCACTTCCTCACATTCATATTTCCGTGCCCTAAAAGAAGTTTCAGAAACTAAAAATGATGTCTTGTAAATCGCTTGCTTTCCAAAGCAGAGTGATGCCTCGAGGAAATCATGATAACAGCTATGCAAAGAATCTCAAGCACCTGGGGTTGAGCTTTGATGGGGCATGTTTCTTGGTTTCTTCTCTCAAGATTAAAAACAGGATTGGGGTGATGAGACACGTGGTGATGCACGGCCGTCTCTGGGATGACCTGTACATCGGCTTCCAGAACCAAATAAGCCGAGACCCGGACATATACCACCACAGGTATACAACATTCTGTATCTCATATATACAAACCAACAAGGTTCAGTTTAAAAAAAATAAAAAATAGGCAAGTAGGCAACACCAGACTTGATCAGGGACATTTTTGTGCAGGGTTTGGTGGTAATGAAATGTAAGCATTTTATCACAAAGGTGAGGGACAGTGACAACAGACAGGAAGAAAGGCTGAGGTGACTGAGGCTGAGAATTTGCATGGCTGACGAGAAAATAAGACACAGGTGACTAATGGGGTTGTGAGGATCAGGTCACCGCAGGCCAGAAGACACACCTGCAACTTAGGTGTGGTGATGGTGGGGCAGAACACAGAAGACTTTTTAGAATAGAATAATATTCCTACTTAGAAAAATCCCTTTTTTGTTTTGAAACAAACCAGCATTCCTCTTAAATCTCACCCTGAGGTGGTGATTAAAGCAACATTTCAAACTAAACCGTAAACGACAATATCAAAAACTCTCACTCCGCTGTTTTGGTGTAACGTGACTCTGTCCCTTTGTAAACACTTAGCAGTTGTATGCCGGTAAAGAATTTTTATTATTTTTGTTGTGTCATCCCATCAGACATTTCTGTTTTGTTTTTGTTTTTTTTATCCACTGGTTGCACATCGACTTAACATTTAAAATGGGCAAAGTACAGAACCTGCAAATGAGTTCTAATGCTTTCATCTTTCTTTTGTTTAAATGAGAGTTCATCTGCTTTCAGTCATAACTGCATAGACCCCTCAGAGCCCAACTTCTTTAACTGCATTCAGCTTTTTGATTTCAGCTTCACTCAGCGCTTACACTCACACTACTCAACCTCATTCTATATTTGCTTACTTTTCAGACTCTCTACTTCTAAAAACAAAACAAAACAAAACAAACAAAAAAAAACTGGCGACAAATTTAGTGATTTACTCAAACCATCACGGAAAACGGTGAGAAATACATTCAAATATATTGTATTGTTGGTAGGTGTGGCGTGTAGGGTAAACAGGGGGATGGAGTTCAGTTGGATTGCGTTTCCACAGTTACCCGTGACACACTTGTTCTGAAACCTTATCTGTACTGGAGCTTGTTAATGTTGACAGCTCAGTACATTTGATCTTCTCCTTCTCCTCTTAGATGTTTTTTTTTTTCCTGTGGCACTAACTGAACAGGAAAAGCCAGTCAAAGTTTGACTGAGCCCGTACTGTTAGCAGCACAGAAGTAGGTCTACATTTTGTGTCATTTTTGACCACTCTGTCAACATCAACTTGCATTTTACACAACCTCCTGTGGTACCTATGCAACACCTAACAAGTACCACATCAACAACACAACCATGTCCTGTCCCTGCAAGTCAGTCTCTATTTACAGCTTTATTCATATATGAATACAAATAATTTTACTGCCTCAACAAAAACAGATACAAATACAAATTCTCAGCACAGCCTTATGTTTATGATACGCGGTTTTATCTGATCAGACTTAAGTGAATGAAAACCTTAATCTGTCTTGTTGGTCTACAGGTTCTGGAACCACTTCCAGACAGAGCTACCAGTTCAAAAGCCAGACTGGGACCAGTTCCTGCAGCAGAAGATGTCAATCCAGGAGCCTGACATGCAACAAGAGCAGTCAGATATTTGGAGCTACTGTGTCGTGTTATGAGTATGGATTATTTACGTACACCTGTGGAAGATCGAGAAATATATTTTTGTTTATGGATAATTTACAGTTTTTATTTTCATGCAAACCAGATCATTTTCATAAATGAGATTGCACTATGATTATGCAATTGAAGGGTGAAACAGAAAGATGTACAAATACACAAAAAACATTTGTATCTTTAAAGTGACAAGTTGAGTTATGAAGGAAATGATGTCGTAACTGCCCTTTATGACAGCTGAATAGTCACCTCTCAGTAAGCGGTTATGCAATGCACAGATATGTCTAGGGCTTTTATTGTAAATGGTGCAAAGAGCGAAGAAGTCAAGTGCTAAAGCAAACGTGATCAGAATAAATATGGGTTCAAATTAGGAAGTTTGATGTTGTTATTTTATTATGATCACAGTGCACCTTATAACCCTCTGTTATGAGATTTATGAATGTCAAAATGTTTGTTCTGAGTCTTTTCTGTGACCCACAAACAACTTTATCTACAATGCACTAATGCTTTATGTTGCTGGGAATCCTGGTACAATATCTTTATTAATCAGGGGAACAAGATTTACCGTGCGCTGCTAATAGTAAAAATAACAAAAATCATCTTTATGTTTGATGTCATCCAATAAGTGCTCCTTATACAATCAACCAAAGCCTCCCCACTCCCTCCTTTGTCTCTGACTGTATTCAAAAAGTATGAGTGTGTCAGATTTCAGCGAAAGGTCACTGTTGTTTAACACTGTGAGTTTTGTGTGTTGTTCCAGGAAAAGTCAGCAGATCTGTAAGTTGTTCTACACTGTAAATGTCACCTGTTATTCGTTTTTGTTTATTCCAGGTTGAGGCAGTTTTACAAGTATTGTAACATTCTCGTATGATCTGTTCTCATCTAACTACAGAATGATTCATTCCAAGTGACTGCAACACAATGTATGCACTATGTAAAACTACATTTACACAGTAATATATGTTTCTTTAATGCTTCATTAAATAAAAGAGATTAATAAATAAAAATTATTGTTTGTTTCACTGGCCATTACTGTGAACGTTAGGACTTCTGGTTAATATTTATGGAAGACAGTAGCAGGTGAAATTATTTTTAAATGACTCAAGGTACAAGTCAATTATTACACTCTCAAGATAATGAAACTATTATTAATTTCTCTCTTTATCTTAAGAAAATTAGATAACCCACCCCTTATCATGATAAAACAAAAGACTGCTTGCTCACATTATCTATAATGTTTATTAGAGTTTAGCAGGGCCAGTATGCATCAATGGCATCCCGGCAGAAAATATCAGATCGAGGAGTACCCATAAAGATCACTGCATCACACTTCTTTCTGCTCTAACTCCACACAACCATTTTTAGCTGCTGACAGTATTAATTAAATCCATCACGGCTTTATACATATGGCATACACATACACACAACAAACACTCCAGCCATCTACAAATATTTCCCTCTAAAATATCCACGTGGAAACAAGCACCATATAACCACACTACTGTTCCACCTACAGTAATTAGCCACAATGTAAATACCCTCATATCAAATCACTACGGAACATGTCTTGTAACAAATTTGCTTTGAAACTCCCAAAGCAGCCCAACAGAGCAGTGTATGCATGTCACGGTCCACTCTTGTGAATCTCATGAAGTCATGTAATAATGATAAATCATCTCGTTTTCTCGTGATCTGACATGATGGCACTAACAAAACCTTTGGCTATTCTCTGCATTTTTAATCTGGTTTAAACTATGGTTCTGGAGACTCTTTAGCAGTTACATGCTCCACTATACTCATCGCTCAGTTGTTAACATTGTATTTTGCTAAGCAGGAAGTGCATAATGGAGTTACTGGAGCATTTTTTTAAACCAAAAACAGCTGTCTGCTGTTGCCGGAAACTCAGGCTGATTGGTGCAGAGTTGCCGGTCAGAAAATGAAAACTAAGAAAAAAAGGTGGTTCATCACTACAGGGTACAGCCTTCACATCACACAGTCATCTGATCCATAATTAATGTAAAAATATTAATTGGTGCAGCTTCACTGAAACAAAAACAATGGGAAAAGTTCAGAGGACTGCGAGTAAGTTAGGAGACAAACTCCACTGTGGACACATGAAATGCAAAGCAAAATCATTCAGACACAGTGATTCATATGTTGTGCTTCCTTTAACGATATTTTCTGAGAACAGCTATGTTGATGGCATATATTTTGTTGGACTCCAAGGAATGACCAAACCCTTCAATATCTAACAGCTTTTTTGGCTGCAGTAAACAAATGGATTCAGTCCAACTTTCTGAAATTAAATTGTGAGAAAACAGAAATTTTAGGAGTTGGTCCACAAACAAAAAGAGTAAAACCAGTAACAAAAGAAGTCCATTCTGGCCCATCAGGTTGAATCAGAAGTTATCAAATTATTCTACACGCCAACTTAAATTTTAAATTCTGTATGAAGATGATGACCAAAACAGCTTTGGTTTATTTGGATAATGCAAAGGTATCCCAACAAGGTCTCACACTTTGCTGTGTTTATTTCAGGTAGCCTACTGTTATGCTCTCTTCACTCGTATTCCAAAACACACCACTGATAAATTACAATTAATTCAGAACTCTGATTTTGTTAGAATGCGACTGAGGACACCTGCTGGTGACTTTCTAAAAAGACAGTTTTGGACATCATCATCATCATCACACGATATTTTTCACTGTTTGCCTTAAACAAAGTATTATATGTAACCCCTTGGTGAACTTGTTCCAATATTTCAGTTTAATTTTAGCTACAAAAAAAGCATAGAAATTCTGTTTTATTATACTAGAAATCCAGAATTTCATCTCCTAACCAGAGAATTATGCCAGAATGTGGTCATTGACCTATGATCATAAAATCCAATTTCATCAACTCCTTAATGAGCTTATGTTTGCCCCATCTAGCGAAACTTGACACTTCACTTTCGGGCCCTAACGCAGCCAGTTGCTATTAGCTAACTGCTTCCACCTTCTGCTTGACATCTGCAGAGTGCGGCTAGGACGCAGATGCAGCCTAGATTAATGTAACATAGTAATGTAATTTTAAGTGACGGTCAGAGTTGTTGTTACATTGAGAATCCAATTTTGGTCAGAAAATGGTGAGAGTAAGTCATTTTTAAAAGCACTCACAGCAGCTGGGGAATTAAACTGATGAGTTACTGGTACTAATCAATAACCTAATAATCCCACTGCAGATACATTATGATCTTTTTTGCTGCTATAGTAATGGCAGTGCTTCTGAAAGACATGATGAGATTCTGACTGTGCTGCTTTACCCTAACGTGATGCATTTTTCACTCTTCTGCTCTTCATATTTAGTAAACACCAGTGTGAGGGTGAGAAATGTTGCTCGTTTTACACTCAGAATATCACTTTAAACTAACCTTTAAGAAGAGGCACATACATCCTGTTCCTCTTGGGTGTGTAACTTCCTGTTCTAGTTTTGACAGATGAAAGTGCATTTCACAAACCACAGCTTCTGCGCCTTCATTTGTGCCGTTTTTGATCCCGAAAAGCATGGGCAGCGCGGCCGAGGTGTTGCTGTGGGCCTGGATAATCCTGGACTCGGGGTTGCGTTCAGCCTCTCTGCCAGAAATCACTGACGAGAAGTTCATTGATGAGTGCGTGCGCGAACACAACAGGGCACGGTCATCCGTCAGGCCAGCCGCAAGTGACATGCTGCACATGGTAAGCAGGGTACCTCTCTTTCTCATTCCTCATCTTTCTCACCATAGTTAACGAATGGCAGCTGCAGCTATGAAACAACCGTGACAACACCACGGCTCACCACCACCATTCTAAACTCTTTAGTAACACCATAGCGATTTGCAGTTATGACCTGCATGAAAAAGCAATCCTTTCTCATGAAGTAATTATTTTGTCAGCCCCCTTGCTAGGGTGATGGTTAAAATCTCCACAACATGTCAATAAACATCAATAATATGCTGACCAACAGTTTGCCTGCTGAGAAAAGATTATGTTTAAAGGGTTAGATCCTCCTTTTGGATGAACTCACCCTGTAAAAACTGATTAAAAAGCGTAGCTTGCTTCATATTCCTAATCTCTGCTCATTCAGACATGGGATGAGGGCTTGGCCGTTACTGCAAGAGCATGGGCAAGAAACTGTGTGTTTGAACACAACACGTACCTCAAAGAAGTCCGCCGTGTGCATCCTACCTTCTCCTCTGTGGGAGAAAACATATGGACCGGCTACCCACCAGCATATTTTGATGTGACACGTGCCATAAAAAAGTGGGTGGATGAGAAAGAAGCCTATAACTACAAGGACAATACATGTACAGCAGTGTGCGGACACTACACGCAGGTGGGTGCACGTTTCTCCATACTGATCGCTTGCGCTTTTTCAGTTTGTGGTGAAATATTTCAAAGAGATCGAGGCAAATTGCAAAGAGGAACAACTCCTGTTTTCGGTTTGGTCTGCACTGCACAGTTTAACCCTTTCATGGTGTCCAGGTTGTGTGGGCACAAAGCTACAAGGTCGGTTGTGCTGTCGAGCTGTGTCCGAATGGCGTCAAAAAGACTAGCTTTGCTGCTGAAAAGGGGGTAATCTTTGTCTGCAACTATGCTCCAGGGTAAGTTGAATAAGTTTAATTCCCCCCCACACCTTGAGCTGTCACTATCTAATAAAGCAGAAATACTCCTGCAGGTCACAGTTATGTCGTCAGGAGGAACCACCGGGCTTGGGAACTGATTGCGACAGACAGAGGAGAGAAGACAGTATTGAGACATGATAAGATAGATGGACTTTGGATCTTAGAGTTTAAGTTTCATTCTTTAGCTCACACCTCAAAGCTAACAATGTGTCAGATATAGGTTACACACAGATATACACCTACAGCTACAAAAATTAAAGAAAAAGATGACCAGGAGATAAGAAGGTGCAACGTTCTGAGCAAAGATGTACAAAGAGTGAAGAAATATTTGCAACCTTCAGTAGGGCAAATTGATTTAACTTCCTCACTCCTTCTGCAGTGGTAACGTGAATGGAATGAGACCATATAAAGCTGAAGGGGTAGCCTGCTCTGGATGTGAAGGCACCTGTGTGGACAAACTCTGCCGTGAGTGCTCAGTCTCCTTTTTGGTGTTGCAAAAATCATTCAGATCCTGATTTTAAAGTTTTACAAAATCACAATAACTTTTAGTTACTTTTGCCTATTTTCACACAAACCATCAGACCAATGAGACCATCACAGCTTAAATACAAGATTGGTTGAAAATCTAGAGCTTTACCATGGCGTAAGCATTGTTGCTAGCCACGTCACAAAACCTGAGAAAAAGGTGCAAAACATCCTTAAGTACTTGTGCACATGTGCATTTCTTATGTATCTTAATGTCTTGCAGGTAGCCAAGAGCGAGATTCACGGGAAAGTAAGTGACAACACACAAAGTGAGAATATGCAGCTTGAAGCAGAAACGCAAAGCTGTGCTAGATAACGTTTCTTGTCATGTAAAGCTAATACGGAAATAACTGACTTCATCTCTCTCCAGAGTACGACTGGACCCCTGACTGGGACCTTACTGTGACCACCACAGACTACGAGTATACATCTATTATGGTCGTCCGGCCCATTGCGCTCATCATCACCTTCATCTCAGCATATGCCGTCCACCACTTTTACCCCGATATCTTTTACTATGAATAGACCACCTGTGGGACCGGAGGGACACAGATATACTCACACAGTGCTACGATGAAGATTAAAGATGATATTTTTTTTGTTTTTTTAAAACACACAGCTTGCCATTACACATGAGCTATCAAGAAGTACATCCATTTTATCCACTAGCTTCTGTGGAGAGACCACTGACATATATAAAGATGGGCAACGTGTCTCCCACTGTACAAAAGTGAAAGCAAAGTATCCCAGATACCATCGCTTCCATCTTGTGCTGGTGACATCATCTGGAGCCAGAGTCTGTGCAGTAGTGATCAGGTAGTGGGGCTGCAGTCTGACCCAATTGCAAGCAGCACTCAGCTGTCATTCATTCATAATGTTTTACCCCCCTTTTTTTTTTTTACAGCATCCACTAACTAAAGCCAAATTTCTCAGAAAAATGAACACTTGAACATACAATAGTGTGATTAGAACTACCTAAAACGAGTTTTCAGTCTACTTCATCAATCCTGATTACAGCAAAGCAGGCAGTTGTTTTAAAAGCCCTGTTAAAGCCACAATACAGGACCTGCCCAGCACCAAAGAGTAGACAAAACAGGTTAGCAACTAGCTGAAGAACAAAACTCGACAATCCTTCGCTCTCTGTATGGATAACTACAATTGCTCACCATATCAACTTCATCAGGTGATTTACAGCTTGCTGCACTTGCAGTTGAAAAAAGAGAAAAAGAAAATCAATTAATTGTTCTTCAAAATTAAAAAGGTACAGTTATGCAAAATGGGATTAGGTGGCCTATAAATCTTTGTCCTCAAGTCCCTCTGTACTGTACCTCTCGCAATAAAGCGGCTAGGAAAATATTTTCACAACCAGAAAGAATTAAGGCAAACTACAAATTAAGAAGGTTGATATAAAAAGAAAAAAATCTTTTAATTTTATATTTCCATCTGATTAATGTCTTCTAAGGAGGGTGAGAAATACATTCTGAAAGTAGAAATACTCATAGAAAGTTTGGACAATAGTTAGCAGAAGACATACAAGGCAGACACGAGGGAAATGCACGACATCACTCATTGATGGAAATCCTCACAACAAAAGTAGTTCAGCAAAAACCGTCCATGATAGTTTGTGATTGAATACATTTTGATCCAAGTTCACACAAACTGTACATGCGATGTCACGTTTTCCTGTCCTTACAGCGTCCTTACTCTGTCCACCAGGGCTGCCCATCAAACGCCATATCACATGGTACACATTACAACAAAGGTGGAGTCAAACTGTGGTTAGCCTTTGTTTTTTGTTTTGTTCTTTTTCTTCTTGTCATTGGTACTGCTGGTGGGAGGAGTTGGGTTCACTGCTGGAGCACCCAGTTTCTTGGTTTTGGCTTTTTTCACTTTCTCTTTAATGGCCTCGATATCCAGCTTTCCTTCTGTGGGACCTGCGACAGACACAATGTCAACAGGGAGGGGAAGGTAGATTAGTTCCACTGTTACAGTGCAAGGTTTCAGACATGTTTGCTTTGCTCTCATGTGGCTTGTTCCTTTATTTCTACCTTTAGTGGTTTTCTTCATTAAAGGCTTCTCTTTAGGAGGAATGAAAGCTTTGTTTCGTTCTTCTTGCTTCTTGGTCAGCGCCTCTGCTTGTTTGACCTGAAAAAGAGGAACAATCAGAATATGCTGCAGCACTTCCACGTCCTAATAGGTTGAATTTCTACAGTATTTTTGATTGATTCTGCAGATTAAGACTTTTAAATGCCAACTGCAATTACATCATGCTAAACTAGGTGCTCTTCACTGAAAGTATGATGAAAATAAGGGAATAAGGGAAAAAAGGGCAAAATGTGAATGAAGACATCTCGGTTTCATCACTGTGAACGAGCGTAATGCAGCCCAGCAGGGGGTTGATCCACTCAGTGCTCACCTTGATCTCTTCCATCTTCTTCCTCTTTTTCACACTCTCACGGAGGAAAAATTCTCCTGTGGCCAGCTCTTTGTCAACCTACAAAGATGATCCACAGAGTTAAAAGCAATGTTAAAATACTGACCATCTAAAAGGTCCTCAAAGCTGGATCTGGAGGCATCTGATGACAAAGGCTTGACTAGAACGCAAACTTGCTAAAAACTTAACTGAAGGTACAAAGTGATTCAGCACAAAGACCTCCATAGTTTCCACTACTGAACGATCACACTAAACCAGTTTATCTGTGGTTTCAATCATTCACTGATTATCGCAAAGACAAATAACTGTTAATTATGTCCATCCTTTCTTTGTGTTCTGGTCGGATAGGCTTTTAGCTTATGTTGTTTATAGAAAATAAAACTGGAATATGAAAACTTTGTCTCAGTTTTCAAACATTGGGAAAACATTCCTCTAGAGTTTTCTGTTAGTTTACATGAAGACCTGTAGAACAGCTGTACAAGGCTGTATGAGTAAAGGTGTACACATGCTACATGCACGTTCGCAACAGACCAGAAAGAGGCGGTTATTCAACCACAAATGTTAAAATAAACATGTTTCCAAGCAAACTTCTAACCGTGCTCTCTGGTTGAGATGGAGGGAAAGGTGTGTACTCCTTCTTCACACTCTTCTTCTTGGGCTCCCTGCGCTTGGCCAGGTTCTTGTGGCGGAACTTGGGCAGGAAGCGTTCCCAGCTCTGCATCCGCAGTTCAGGGTCTTTGGACAGCTCCCGTTTGATCATCAGTGTCTGATGGTTCCAGCCGTCAGAGAATATGGGACAGTGTTGTGGGTGGAGTAAATGCAATAAAAATGTATGCAAGATGTACTTTGAATAAGCATGGAAGAGGAAAATATCACATTCAAGTACAGGATATGTGCTAGCTTATATTCACTAATGGCGTCAGGCACTGTGGACCGAGTCGTTAAAGTAGTCGGCGTCATGAAATCTTGCACACGCAAAGTGGAACCTTTAGGAAAACGACAGTGTTTTAAGCCTTATCTTGGCCTTATTTTTGCGCAAACATTTCAAGCTGTCTTTGATTTGGTTTGACTGGTGATACTGTGTTATTTTTTTTTATGTCCCAGTGACCATCACGAGTGGAGTTTTGGGTCCCTCTCTCCATTCATTTAGACATGTGGTATGTGCATGTGGTAGGCAGAGGTCCCATTGACAAATTTAAACAGTTACTATTTGTGTCCAAATACTGATCACAAAACCTCTTCTAAATTAATGTTTTTACCAACTACCCAACACCAGATGAACAGTAGTTACAACAGTACAAATAAAACATAGGTCCACACAAGCGAAGTGGTTGGATGTAGGAAAATGCCTGCAGTAAGGACCAAATCTGCTGTTCATAATACATATTCAGTATCTGTTCCCAAGACCAGTATTCCTACATTTGCCATTACATATATTTAAAAAGTCAGGAGTGATGACTGCTCCAAAATGATGTTCGATTAAGACAGGTTTGTGTTGTTTGGGACAGTCCAACTATAAAGAGTCAATGCTGCAGAGCGTCTGTGACTCCTTCATGCCCTCAGCTCCAGGTTGAGCCAGCCTTGGCACACAAACCCAGAGAGATTTGTTTCAGTCAGGAGATCGAGAACAAGGATGGAAAAACATCTTCACTGGGCATGAATGCAGTCTGTCCAAACATCTCACTCTATCCAGTTCTGTTACTTGTGTTACTGTGATCTGACAGAAAGCTGCCTAATCAGCCAGGTTTCTGTCGGCTGTCTGAACGTACCTTGATGTTGTAGATGGGGTGAATGTTCTTCATCGTGTCCATCACCACTTTGCGTACCTAAACAACAGAGACATGAAAAAACTGCTTTGTTACCTGTTCTTTTCTTTTTATTTTATTCTGATTTAAGTATTCAGGTTGAAACAAGATGTGCCGATATTCGAAAAAGAAATTTTGATAAAGAAAAAATGTAAAGAAATATATTAAGAATCTACTTACTTCCTTAATGCAAAATACTACTTTATAATTACAGACATTACCTAGAAACTGACTACTGAAAAGGGAATAAATAAATGAATTCAAAATAAAACCAACTGTGAAACAAATACTTAAATTACTTCACATTCTTTAATTCATATATTTTGTACATTTTCTTTGTGCTATCTCTACTGATAATTCTATTTTTCTTTGCTCGATCCTTCAACTATTTATTACTGCAACCATCCAGATTTCCCAACAGGGATTTTCATCTCAGCTCTATCTGAGCTCAGCAGAGTCTAATGAAACCTGAAGGGATTTTCACACCTCAGCACAGGATACAGACAACACACACACACACACAGTACAGAGATGAGTGCGCTCAACTTTGAAAGTATCCTTTATGTTGGGATGCTGTTGAGAGTTAGCACACAAACAGCAAACTCAGACACATTGAAGTTCTCACCTCCTTCAGGCCATTGAAGGGCCCCAGGGCCGACACCGTGTTGCCCTGCACCATCACATAGCAGTTGGTTAGCATTTCTAATGCCTGGAGAAAGTGGACAGAAAAACAAAGCCAAATATTTAATGTGACTTCAAAAGAAATGATATATGAACAGTGTTGTTATACATATTGTTCCAGTGATACAATACTCAGATGCTGTGGCTGATTAGAACCAGTATTGCCACCTAGGGACAGTAACAGTCAATCATTTTTATCAGTTGTCAATAGCGAAAAGAAAGCAGCACATTCTATGGACAAAGGTATTGGGACATATCCCTTTATTTATTAATGAATTCTGACATTTCAACTGGACCCATTATCACAGGTGTATAAAATCAAGCACCTAGCCATGCAGTGTGCATTTACAAACATTTGTGAAAAACATGGGCCATTCTGAAGAGTTTAGCGAATTCAAGCGTAGTACTGTGATAGGATGCCACCTTTGCAATAAGTCAGTTTGTGAAATTTCATCCCTGCTATATATTCCACAGTCAACTGTAAGTGGTATTGTTCTAAAATGGAAGCATTTAGGAACAGCAGCAACTCAGCCACAAAGTGCAAGACCACGTATAGTCACAGAGCAAGATCACCAAGTGCTGAGGCGCATGGTGCGTAAAAGTCACCAACGCTCTGCTGATTCCGTAGCTGAAGAGTTCCCAACTTCCACTGGCATTAATATCAGTACAGCAAGAGTTGGATGGATTGGGTTTCCATGACCTAGCAGCTGCATGCAGACCTCACATCACCAAGTACAATGTCATGTCAATGTCAATGGCAGTGGAAACGTGTTCTGCGGAGTGATGAATCACACTTCTCTGTATAGCAGTATGATGGGTGAGTCTGGATTTGGCAGAGAACATCTGACTGCATTGTGCTAACTGTGAAGTTTGATGGAGAAGGGATGATGGTGTGGGGCTGTTTTTCATGGGTTTGGCAAGGCCTCTTACTTCCAGTGAAGAGAAATTTTAATGCTTCAGCTTCGCAAAACATTTTGGACAATGCTATGCTTGTGGTAACAGTTTGATGAAGGCCCTTTTCTATTTTAGCATGACTGTGTCCCAGTGCACAAAGCAAAGTCCATAAAGACATGGCTGGATGAGTTTGGTGTGGAAGAACTTGACTGGCCCACACAGAGCCCTGACCTCAACCCACCTTTGGGATGAACTGAAACGGAGATTGTGAGCCAGGCCTTTTCACCCAATACCAGTGTCTGACCTCATAAATGCTCTACTGCATGAATGGGCAAACAATCTCACAGGCACACACCAAAACTTGTGGGAGGCCTTTCCTATGTATTTAAAATGCAGCGTCATTAAGGTCCCTGTTGATGTCATGCTCAGGACTCCCAATTCTTTTGTCCATATAGTGTATCTCTGGGCTAACTGCTGGTTCCTGCCTGCTATGGGATGTATCTGGTGTGGGACTCACTTTAAGGGTGGAGCCCTTGGGGCCAATCAGTCTCTGTCTTCGCTTGACAAACCGCTCTCTGTTCCTCACCAGGGTACCAATTTTGATGATGTCACACGCCATGTCATCCTGCAATACCCGCACAGCCTGGAGACAAAAAAAAAAAATAAAACACAGCATGAGCAGGGAAGCGAAACAAGCAAACACTCTGTCACCAGGAATCAGTCAAAACAACAGGAGTCAACTTCAGGAAAGAGGATAAACAGGACTATATGTGAGCACAGTCATCTATACCTGTTCGAAAGGGACACTCCTGGCCAGTAGCTTGATGAGATCTCTGGCTCTTATGATGGCGTAAGGGTCAAATGTTTTTTTAGTGGTGCAAACTGTCATGCTTCCCTCGATCAGGTCCAGAGAGGCTTTGATATGCTGGGAAGAATAAAAATCCATGTTACACACGATGGGAATTCCACTTGAGATGCAATGAAAAATTACATTTTTTATAATGCACAGAACAGGTCTGCATTTCAACCTGTGGAGGCTTGAAGGTGTTGAAGTAATTCAGTCAGGTTCAAGGTTATTTCCAGGAGCATACTGACATTTTGGGTCACATACACAAGTTTTAAAAAATAAAAAAAAAAAAAAAAAAAAAAAAAAGGTAAATATTACTTTTAACAGTTGGTTTCGATGTGTAATCCACAGTGATAACTTGATCACAATGAATATTTCCATCTCACATGCACCACTGTGCAGCAACAGTATTTCTAAAAGTATTAACCCATGAGAAGTAATTCAGTGGGCAGCTGTTGCCTAGAGGCTTGAAAAGCGGCTTGTGACCAGAGGGTCGCTGGTTCGATTAGACCCCGGACTGGCAGGAAAAATTTGGGTGAGGTGGAGTAACTGATCAATTAGTCAGCTGATATACCCTTGAGCAAGGCACTTAGTCCCTGCCAATTGCTCCCTGGGCACCTGAACTGGCAGCCCACTGCACATGTGTGTTTTACTGCATGTTGTGTGTGTGTGTGGGTTCAATCAGTGATAGGTTAAATGCAGAGAAAGAATTTCGGTGTATGTAAAAAATATACTGACGAAATAAAGTTTAAGTTTTTGGAGAACATTAAGTGATCATTTAATTCATGTGATTTATCGAACTAAAAACGAAACATTTACTCACAGATGTTCATGGTAAGAACTTGGGGAACATGAGGAAACATATTGTAATGTCAATGAATAAAAAGAAAACGTGAAAGATGTACAGATGGACAAATGAACTAGGTCCAATTTTAACTGCATCCTTCACCACACAAAATGACTCTACTCAGTAGTTAATGTAGTTGCTTGTTCTGTTGCACTGATATGCATCACCTTGCATTTAAGTTATGTTTCTGCCAGAAGGAAGGAAAACAGGAACAGATTTATGGACTAAATGTGTCCCACTGTCCACAAGCAGCAGCATCAAAATGAACCCTTAACTATCCACATCAAAATCAGCAACAGCTGTAGCCTTAGAGTGCTTACATAAACATTTAAAACACACAAACAAGAGAAAATTTTCAGTGAGGAAAACTAGACTAAAATCAGTGAACTCACTGCCTCTCCTAAGGCCTTCTCTACAAGCGGCCAGCACTCTTTCAGATAGGCTTCTCTGTATTTGGGGAAGAGGGTGGCGAAGCTGCTCTCCTCCAGCAGACCACGAGGGTTGTCATCTCTGGAGAACGTGGGCTCTTTCCATCCATCAGGAACAGTCAGGAGTTCAGATTCATCCACTGCATGACAGACATGAGAAGAATGGAAAATTTAGGACCTGTATTTTATTTCTATACAGTATTAAAACCATATCAGGCACACAAACATGAAGGGAACACGTCTATGAACATGTCCGGTGCACCAACTTACAGGTCTTAGAATGCATCACCCTGCTGTGTTTTGATTGTTTTTTGGAATGAAGCTGTAGCTGTAGGACGCTAGTGTCTGTCTGTATGGCACTCAACAGGCTATTTGGACTACAATGTACTAAAGCTTTCTGACAAAGACGCACAGAGAAACATCAAAAGAGGCAAGCAAAATTATTCTGTATGTACTATCTTCCTCAGCAACTTTAGAAAAAGACGAGTAATATAAAACAGTATGAATGTTTGCAAAAATATTTGACAGTTTAAACATGCACTTCGTGTTGTTTTCATGTGAACTCGAGGTCAGCGCTTTTAATAAAACAATAAATGTTTACAACACACGACAACTCACATGCTAGCTTACAGCTAGTTTATGCATGCCTAGCATCCGACACGTAAACACGCCAAACATCATTAAAAAATGATCTGTCCTTCACAGCTAATAGATAGGTTGGGCTCAATTAACAGTAATGAACTCGGTCACGTCAACAACATACCCTGGTTTTTAGTCTTTTGAGATTTTTTCCCTACTTGCACTTCACTCACGCCGTCTCCCGTCGCGGAGGACGCCATTGTTGAGCAGAAGCGGAAGTGATGTAGCGACTCTTCTTCTACTGTTTCCCCCCTCAGTTTTAATGGCGGTTGTTAAACCAGCTTATTTGAACGTTACCGCTACATACTGGACCGGAATTGAATTCAATTGAATTGAACAGTTCCCCATTTCAAGATTATTTTCTCACCTTCACCAGTTACTGTATCCTCTTTGCCCGCATGATTAACAAAGCACACGCACAGATGGTTTTCTAAACATTTTATTTTCGATGTAGGCGTTCATAGTAAGTCATGATTGCTTTGGTTGCACTCACTAAGAGTACAGTTACTCCCAAAAAACCTATTGATCCAGCAACAATGGAGATCATGGTCATGGGCTCTACCCCTGCAAAAGAGGTGGACACAAGTTATTTTATTAACACTGCATTCAGAATGAACAGATAGTCCTCACCTTGAACTGTACAAAACCAATAAAGGTCAAACAAAACAGATATTGTGTTTTTCATCAGTGTACAGTATGTTACTCAGTTCAAACTAATGCATAAAACAATCAAAATGCACAGAAGTCAGTAAATGTTTGCTTAAAAATGCTAGAAATAACATTATTTGAAGCAATGATGCAGATTGTAACAGTTGCAGTAAGGACTTGTGATGCTGGACTGAGCACCTTGTCAGTTTTCTTGACATCAACTCACAGTAAGAAAATTCTGACTTCACCCTCTTGTTGACCACCAGAGGTCCAGCAGACACGACGGCAGCTCGTTTCCCCTTTCTGTCCATCTGGTTCACTGACCTCTTGCTGCGCTGCGGGCTGGTGCAGTTCTGTTACAAAATTGTGGAGCTTTTCACTTTTTTACATTTATTTAAAGATTTCTAATAAAAAAAAATAAATCACATGATCAGCACTGTTATAGGTACCCTACAGGAACCTGTAAAACAAGTCACATAACTTCATTATAACAGTAAAATGTTAATTCCAATGTCAATCTAATGTGTAATAATTTAAGTTGACTTGAAGCCTCAAGTCAGGAAATAAAAGTCCCCCATGTGTAGTTAACACACTCAGAGTACTTGAAAGACTTTGATACGATTGGCTGCAGTCTTTAACTTGCACTGATGCATATTTGTGGCTGTTTCTGGGTAGGTATACAGTAAATCCTTCTGCCCAGAGATGGATGTATACCATACGCCTGTGTATATGCACAACTACACCCCTTGAGCCAGCCTCACATGAATTTGACCATAACTAGGAACCTCCAGACTGCTTGACCGTAGGTCTTACATCCACAAGCCTTCTGGGCAACATCACAGCCCAGGGAAGATCACCAGTACTGCAATGACGAGTAGCTAGCACAGACTGGTGGCAGGAAGAGCTGAAAATAGGTTAACAGGTGATTGCGCGTCTATCACAGCCTTGAAACCACCCTTCAGTTTACCTTTACACAGTTTTCATCGTGTGCACATATGTTGGCCAGGCAGTGCATGTAGATGGGCAGCCCTTTGGGCATGGTGAACATCTGAAAGGAAAATCTGCTGTTCTGCGCTGCGCCGTTAACAGAGAGCCAGTGGAACGTGTTGTCAACAGGACAGCTGGGGATACGAGAGCAGAACATTCACTATCACTCTCACCCAACGCAACTAAAGCAGGTGAAATATATTCCACACAGTAAAGGAACTTAAAACTTTTGCTTGAGCTTTGGCTATCACCTTATAGCTTATTCTGTTTAATCTTCATCTTAGTTATTGGGTTAGATAAGTTGAAGGCGCAAGGCTCGAAGCTACACCATCAGTGTTATCAGTTTTCTCCCACAACATTATATAATCTAAGCAAACATTTCTAAGATGGAATATCCTCCTTTGCTGAAAAATAAACTTCCCAAAAACAATCTGCGTATGGAGCTACATTCAGAAGAAACAGGCTGAAACAAACAGGCTTTGGAGGTATGCATCAAAGGGACCAGCAATCATGAATGGAAGTGAATCTGTGAATTTTATGATGCATTCAAAACAGGCCTAAGCATGCCGTCAAGCTCAGTGAAAGAGCACGTGAACTAAAGCGACCAATTTTAATCTTAACGTTCAACTGCATCAAGAAATGTCACCAATACCTCACTCCAGTACAGCCACATTTTCACCTACCCATCCTGAAGCAGAACACCCTGGACTGCGTCCTGTGGGTCAGGGCTCTCAGTGGCCCAGCATGACTCCACCTGCAGGAGCACACCTGACACAAAAGAGTTGTTGGTCTGCAGGGCCACTTCCAAGAATAAGATGTCCTCAGGCTCCAGGGTTATGGCATCCCTGTAGCTGTAGGTGTATGACACATCGGTGTACAGGGTCATGGTCAGCCCAAGCTGCAGTGATGAGTTGAACTCTTCCAAAGAGAGGATGGAGAGCCTACAGCAAAAGAAAGATTTGTGCATCAATGTTTCTGTCTGTCATTATTTAACAGTGTCTTCTTTTTTGAGTTCTGACATTCGCCACTAAAGAATCAAGAGCCAAAGGCCAGAGAGGCACTGAAACAAAATATGAAGATGTCCGTCTCACCACTCCATATCCAAACTGACAAGAGTGTTGCGAAAATAATGTCGTGGGTAGACACACTTCCACACGACTTTTAGATCCCGTCGGCTGATGGTTTGCTCTTTGCTCAAGGTCACGGTCAGAGAGTTTCGGAACTCGATGTGGGTTTTGTTCACCTGAACACATACATACACACATATACTAAACTCATACAATTAATATAAAGGTGAGGTGTATTTATTAAGAAGCCTGTAAAGATAATAATTATGCAGGTATAAACTTGAACATTGATTATATGAAGATTCCAATGTGAGACCAGTGACAGTCCCCTCCTTTTGTCTCTTTACTAGCTATAAGATTTGGTGGTTGTAAAAACAAAAGTCGCAGCAGGTTTAAAAAGTAACTCACCCGCCTCTCAGTCCCACACTCAGAGACTTTTCGTGAGGCACGGAAGTAGTAGAACTTCTCCGTCTCATTCGAGGTGCACCGCCCATCGTTCAGCATCACATCAAATTTCCCTCCCATGTAAGAGGTCAGGTAGGGTTTTGCTATTCCACCAGTCACCAGCGTATCCAGACACTGGCTGAAAAGGCCCTTTTCTGTTTCAGAACGAGGACCAGAACCAAAGCAGTGAAAAACCAGAATCCCACATGTTGCAGACTGACAAAACAGAAGAAATGTTTGTCCACTAGAGGACAGGCAAAACCTCCAAATCCTCATTTTCAAAACATGATGTCAACGTTTACTGCTGGCAAACTTCCGCCCCAGCTTTATGAAGAAACACTTGTCTGCTTGGAATGCTTGAAAGCAAGAGATTTTAGCATTGTTGGAGCTAAATCATCTTCCATTGTGTTTTGTGAGGGCTTGACAAATGGTGATCGGAGTCAGTGTGAATGATTCAGAAGGCTAAGAGTATTTCAGGGAATGGTTTTCTAGCTTCAAGCTCATGTCCAGCTGAGGAGCATTGCTACATGTGATTCCTCTCTCTGTTGCTATCAAACTTTGATTTCCCCCAAAATAACAATATAATATAATAAGAATATTGCAGGCCCATAAGAGAGCAGTTTTATGGAACCCTCATGCACTCTCTTACTTGGTGGTCATTTCTGAATTATCTGTTAAGAAGATGTTAATGATATAAAAGAGCAATGTTAATGTATTTTCTTGACCGATAGCAGTCGCAACCAATCAACCCTCATTTCTGGGCCACAAGTAACAATAAAATATGAAACTTCTACATCCTATAAATCTGGCTAGCTTTGACAGTGCTCATTACAAAACATCATCATAATTCTGAGATGCATATGCACTGCATTAATAGACATGTTCTTATTTTGACCACATGAGACCACTAAAACAGAACTTTAACCTGTGAAAAGCCAACACGGGTTTCACTGAATGAAGATATGTAACAAGGTTTACCGTTGCAGAATGGATGTGAAACCACAGGAGGCTCGATGAAGGAGCTCACGTCGTAGTAGCCATGTTGGCACACACAGGTGTAGGAGCCCAGAGTGTTGATGCAAAGGGAATAACGAGGACACACAGTCTGCTCGGACAAGGCGCACAGATCTGGCCCTGACAAACAGTTAAAGTGAAAACGCTAAATCCCAGCAAACGGATGATTTTTAGTCTGAACTCTGTGAAAAACTTGAAAGGGCTGAGTTGGTTTTTCACCATTGCCTACCATCCCAGTAAATGACCCCATCCTTAACAGTGATGTCAGTTTCATTCAGGGAGCGAATGTAATCCATCTGATCTTCAACCGGCAGCAGCACATCTTCAGTTTCAGATGCATCAAAAGACACAAACAGAATCTCTGTTTTGTCTGGCTCGTCTGCAGGTTCAAAGGTGGCCAACTCAATGCGGGCTGGCTGATCAAAGTCTTTCAACAAATACTGCAGCTGAAGGACACACACAAACAAATAAGTTATAAAACTCATTTAAAACTTATTAAAAAAAACTTCTCTCTCCCTCGTTCTCTCTCTCTCTCTCTCTCTCTCTCTCTCTCTCTCTGTGATTTGGCATTATAAAAATAAATTGAACTGAACTGAAATTAAAATTTAATTGCAAAGCGAAGTGAAGAATTCTTTGTGACCTCCATTCTATGTGTCGTCAACAACAACTTGATCTCAAATTCATGCAGAAACACAGGGGCTTTTAGGAAGCACTGTCTTCAGTTAGGATGAAAACTTGACCATGCGGTCCATGATCACTGATGTAAACGATTTTCTCTAACCTTATCTTTGAAAATCTTCTCCATTGCAGCTCTTGGTTCTAGTGCATTATCCTGGAGATCCTCGGGCACAGACCAGGGCACGACCATTGTGAGACCCATGCTGGAAATGTCGAACTCCAGATCTACAGAAGCTACAGAATGGAAACACAGTGGGGTGGGTTTATAATTAAAAGATAAATAACAACTAAATCAAATATATATCATAATCAGATTTAGGTCTACACTGAGTACTCACTGTACTTAGAATACATCAGAATAGCAGGCTGTTATTTAAGACCATCACAAAATTTGGTGGATTGCCAAATGTAACCAGTGACAGTCACACCTAAAACACCACACACCTACAAAAGTCAGACTGACCTTGGTTCAGAGCAGGTCCAACTGCCCTCAAGAGGAACTCCATGGATGAATTAGATCCCTCAAAGTGCACATGAGAATGTTCCGACTCCCACTGACCGTCACATTCCTCCCACACATCGAGGACATAGGTCTTCCCTTCCTCCAGCCCTGGGAGATGCAGCTCTGAGTCTGTCACACGGCTGCTCTGTAGTTGGGTGCCGTTCTGCAGAGAAAGTTCATACAAAAAGGCCACCGCTGGGTGGTAGGAGGTCCTGGACTGCCACAGGGCGGTGGAGTCGTTAGAGCGATATCTGAGCCCAGACACACCACGAGGTCCTGGAAAAACACAGTATGCATGCATATAGACTAAGATATACACTCTTTATACAGTTCACTCGCTGTTAAGGCAATAACGTGATTTGTCCTGTGCCAATATATGCACGTGTCAGTCAATTAGAGAGGATCAAGTGGAGATGGATGGAAGGGTGACCTCCACAGTCAGTGAGCAGGGTTTGATGTGACAAAGGACCAGTAAGGAGGCAGGTAAACACAAAGCACACTTTGACTGAATATCACATGGGTTCTTTAAGGCAGCTGCCCTTTTCCCCCTCATTCTTTTATCTGTCCTCCAGATTATCTTATGCTGAAGTAGCAGTGTTACTCAGTTATTTATTTTGTATCGGAATATTAGATTAATTGCAGGTATATTTCATGCCAAGTATGATTTATTCTTTGGAAGGAAATGATCAATGCTAAATGACTTCCTTTAAGATTTCAACTGCCAATCTAACAGCCTCGTAATGCAAAGTCTGCCCTTGTTCGCTGTGCCCGTCAACACTCCTCAGTTGGTAGATACCTCACAAAGTTAATCTTCCTTGGGACTGAAGGGAAGGCAATGAAGAAAAACATTTTACTGCAGGTTCAGCTTTCGCAGCGTTTTGTCCAGCTGTATTGTAACAGAGTAATGAGATGGTGTTTATTAACAGCAGCATGTCCTAAGGTCAGTGCTCTCATCACTTTCTACATTACCTGTATGTGCTGTGAATGTCTTCACACTCATGAGCACACCATCTCCACACAGCGCCTCCACCTTGGCTTGGTACTGTTGGCATGACACCAGGCCCCCCACAGTGAAGTTGGTGATGAGCGTGGTACCCTGCAGTGTCCCCTCGTGGTAGACTCTGAACATGGAGATGGACGAGGTGTTCCTCACATCCCAGCTCAGGGTGTAGTTATCGGAGCCAAATGATGTCTGACACAAGGCCTCGATGCTGGAGTGAACTGAGGAGCAGAGAGGAGATCGTATTAAGCATGGGAGGCTTTTCTAAAGGACTCTTCACAAGTACAAACACAGAAAGCTTTCAATTCAGAGATCAGCAAACTCGAGTGAGTTAAGCAGGTTTGTTACTGTGAATTTCTACATTTTCTACATTTTTTTGTAACTCATGAATGCACTTTTCTCGATGTGAAAATCAGAAATAGCACAAATGGAAGGAAAAAAGGAGCTCTACACCAGAGAGAGAGAAAAAATATATTTATCATCTTCATAGTTTGTGTTGTATTCTCTCAAATACAGAGACAGACACACATTTAAGTTGAGTATCAACTCAATACACTGGTCTATAATGGATTCAAATGGACAGACACAGAGATGGCTCATTGAGTCAGGACTTACAGGAGTTTCCATCATTCAGGACCATCGTGCTGTAGTGGGTCTCTATCCCTGCCTGGCAAACGGTCTGCAGGCCAAACTTAACCTTGCTGCAAGGCTGCAGGTCAGACAAGGTGAACGCAAAGTTGTTGCTCTTGTGCCATAAGGGCACCTCCTCTGTGACGTGGTCTGTTCCATTGAGGTAGAAGGCGGTGAGGAGGAAGAGCGAGAACTTGCTGTTCTCAGGGCAGTCCCAGGCCAAAGATATGCTACTGCTGTTCCATGACGTCACCTCAAAGTCCTTGGGAGCGTCTGGTTCTGGTGGAAAAAGGATAACAAACAACTAGCAAAGCATCTTCTACCGTCATGAATGGGCCACTTTAGGATAATGGAAACAAGATGTAAATCCAACATTACATTTATCACCTGTTAAGTATGGGAAACTGAACCACGAAAGTTGCTTGTTTCCAACCAGAATTACCACTAGGAGTCAAGTCTCTGACCTCTTGATGAATATAAGACCAGTCAGTCTCCTTTAAGCTCTTTCAAATGCTTCACGTGCAACTACATTCACCAGATAATCGCTAACTGTGTCTGTGTCTGACATTTGGTGCTAAGCTGGTAGTGCACAGTACCACCTTATAAAGATCTTTCAGCCATAAAACCACAATTACAGTGTTCATAAAAATTCTCAGTGGATTCGACACTGTGGGCATCCTGGTGGTTTAGCCTGTGTTAGTTCACCAACTACAAATTACACAAAGGTTACTTCACATTAAAGGTCCAGAATGTTGGTTTTAATGGCATTAAACAGTGTGGCTGCAGACTGAACCAATCTGAAATGAACAATTCTTATCTCACCTGCCCCTTAAAATGTGACAAATGTGAAATTTGTTGCATTCACCTCCGTACTAAAAGAGGTTAGTGAGAAATATCATTATATGAACCATAAATTAAATGTATCAATCTTTGTGTTCTCCTGCCAAGAACTTTTGGATCTGTGCTAATCTATTCAACAAGCAGTACGTACCAGTAATAGTAGAGAGGCAGGTGAAGGAATGAGTGCCTGCAATCTCCACGCAGGCCACATAGGGGCTGCAGGAGTCCAGAGCTGCGAAGCTGTAGTGGTTGTTTGTGGTTGTGTCCACACTGAGAGTTTTATAGGAACCCAGTTCAGTGTGGTACAGGGTCGTAGCATGGCTGTTGCTGACAGCTGGAGGGCTCTCCACCCAGGAGACCAGCAGCATGGAGGAAGTCCTGGATGTGAGCTTGACAGGGAAGCTCATTGTGTAGCCTAGGATGACATCAACTGGACTTTCAGTCATGCAAAATGTTCATGAAAACAGAAATAGCAATAGCAAAGCATATTAAACCACAGACGCTAAAGAGAATTACTTTAGGTTGATATATTTTAGGGTTGTGCTAGACTTAAGGTCAGGGGGTTGTTCTGGGTTAGAGTTTTACACAGATGGATCACGTTAGCAGTAGCACATTTTCCTACTTCTGGACAAAAGTAAAGAGGTTGCTGTTAGCCACAACTTCCAATCTGGTAGAAAGAACACTTAGAAGGGAACTAGATTTAGTCTGGTACAACCAATTCAAATTCCAGAATCAGGTCAGATCTGCAGTGTCTACCCAGTTTAACTTGACCTACACACTTAATAAACTGAAGGAAGATCTACATGTTTGTTCTCACAAAATACACACAGGAAGTAGGTGAACTCACCAATTGCAAGGAAGAAGTTTTCATCCTGGTGAAAAAATAATGTGCCACTTTCACATGCAAACACCTCAGTGGGACTCATCAAGTCCAGGAAACGCTGAAGAAAGAACAAAGGAGAACATGCAATATGACCCATGTTTAAAAATCTAACAGGATCATCCATCTGTACCAGACTGAAGTTTGATAAATACTAGAAGTACCTTCGTGGCACTCGTTGGTTGTTCTTGGGGTTTCTGCCGGCCTCTGATTTGAGTGAACTTTGTACCTTACATAAATACGTTGAGATTTAATAACTATTAGTTCTTAGGGGGTAAAATAGAAAATACATTTTAAAAAAAGTTGCTTACTTGGGGTAATTCTAAAAGTCCATGTCTGAACGGAGCCTTCATACTGAAGGGTAAGCTTGTTTTCTACTACTGGGGACACCGTCAGAGAGGTAACTTTACCTCCCTTCCCAATGGATTTCAGGGATGTATTATTGAACCATATGTTTGTATTTTGCCTAAAAGAACAGGGGGAAAAAAATATTTAAAGGGTCATACTCCCAATACCCCTTGTGGACACCTCAGAAATATTTTTCTGGGTCCCTTATTAATCTGTATTTTCGTAAATGAAGTTTGGCGAGCACTGTGAACGCACTTAGGCATATTGAAACATAGATTACACTGTCAAAAAATGTGTCTTTCTTGTGTTTACCTTTCTAGAACATCACCCTTGCTCATCCAGCACACTGAGAAGGAAATATTGTTGCAACACCCTAAAGGAAAATCAATTAGTTCATCTCCAAATGTAACAATCCCAAAACCAAAGATTATCTTCACTCAGTAATGTCAGGTGCAGTGTGCTACTCACCAAACGATATGGTATGCGGAGCCAGTGTGAGTAAGATGAACAGAAACTCTAGGGAGCTCCTGAAAATATAAAGGACCATTAATCTGTATTCGAGTGAGATATAAAGATAACTGTGGATACTTATTTTCTTACATTTTCTTCGTAATTCCAGCCAAAGACAGCATGTTGTGTTTCTTAAAATCAAGGCTTGGCTGGGAATGACAGACTCCTAATAAGTGACAGGTGTGTGCTGCCTTCACTGACCTGCTCAGACTCACCGGTTTCCTGGAAATTCTTTTGTTTCCCATGGATTGGACATATGAGACATTAGTTCATGTAAATTAAGCAAATAAAAAATAAATAACAGTTAAAAACAACAACAACAACAAAAAAAACATGTGAAATGAGATGAGGAATTACCATTCAAAATTTCACAAATTCACTCAGGTGTCACTCTTTAAGTTGTATGTTTTGTACTAACTCTTCAAATCAAATGATTGACATGATGACTGCAGACATTAATGTACAGGTACAAGTAAGTCACAGTAACACATATAGCAAGCTAAATGGAAGTCTTTTAAAGGGGCCAAAGGCACTCAGTCTCAGCTGGACCATCTCTGCATCCTTCAGACCTCCTTTAATCTGCTGGGGGAGAAACTGGTATTGGAAGGCTGAAGCTGCAGACTGACTGAAGCTGCAGGATGCTGGTAGAGGCTTTATTTTTATCTTCAGACTACATCTGTCTGCCAAAACATGCAGGCAGAGGCAGAGACACACACACAAGTTTTTTAGTTAAACAGTCACAACTAATGAGCCTCCTTAATACCTCCTAAGGTTGTTAAAATTCCCAGAAGCAAGTCCTCAAAGGTGGTAACAACCCAGATTGGCTATGAATAAAGACAGAAGATTAAATGGATGTTCCAGTCGTGTAGTGTTTCACCTACATAAAATTGGGGAAATAGTGAGAGACACATTAAAAAGGATGGTAAAAATTGATGCAGCACAGGACAGGGTATTCAGAAGTTTTTAGTTTCTTAGGAAATATCAAACTCTGAAAACACTGAATGCTACATTTACTATAATGCTGATCCTCCTAATGCAGTTTAATAAGGCTTTCCATTTTTGTGATTTCTGAGGCCAAGCCAAGAAACTAATGAAATGTGAGAAGCCACTCCTCTTACAATTATACCGCCCTAATATGGTGAAAAACTGAAAACTAAGATGGATTTATACTTTGCTTGTTTATTAAATATTGAAGAATATGATGCTGAACAGATTTATCTGTAATCTCAAACAACAGCATTCATGCCAGGCCTATTGTGAACTATAGTGGACAACATTTGGACTACATGCTTGTGTCCTTCATTTCAGCTAATGGTTTTTGTGTGAATGTGAGATGTGAGGAGTTTTTCCCTCTTAGATTGTTTGATTTATTTGAAGGTTTTCTACAGTTTCAAAAAGTAAATGTATTTAATGTTTTAAAAAAACAGACAGGAGAGAAAAGTGAAAAATAATGAACCATAATTCTGTGCGACATTATTTTCTTCCTGTATGTGTGCCTCTATCATAACTCCTCAAAAGTATTGCTTGGACCTCACAGGATGTAATGCATGTAGTGTCGCAAGAAGGCCTATGGGTGGTAGTCTGCAACGTAATGAAATTTACAGTCCACCGTCTGCAATTTACAGCTACACAAATGGATGTATTTGTTAATTCATTTGTTCATTAAACAGTATGAACTGATGAGCTCAAATGGTAAGAAACTGCTAAAAACTGTAACAAACACCAAAGTCTTCATGAAGTTTGCTGTATGACTTATCCTCATTTAACTTCTGCATGAGACTCTGTGATTACATTAAGCAAAGGAAAGACGACTTGTCCTCTATTAGTGGCCCTGCATCACAGTGTCTGTGTCCAGCTCTTCAGGGTCTACTGGACGCTACTCTGCAATCAGACAGAGCAGCTTTTGTCTGATAAATCTTAATAAGCAAACTGCCGAATTGGAGTCACAAGAATTTTCAGTCCTTGGAGAGTTTCATGCTGCAGGATTTTGTGGGGGCTGCAACTTTTCTACCTCTGCCGGACCATAAGTCAAGACAAAGCATGATCTGAGCAGCGCTGTCCTGGGAGGTATAAGAGTGTTTTAACGCAATATGGAGAGCTGGCACTGTTTGCTGCTGCTGTGCACACTAAGTTTAGTGCTGGCCTCTGGAGAGGTGACGAAAAATGATGATGACATCGACCTTGTCAGCTTTCTGAGAAGTATCTACCCTGGGCTGCTGGTGAGAGACGAGCCGTCCATCATCAACAGAGAATTAGAGATAAACTCCCTCAAGGAGCTGAGACGCCCTGAGATCCTCTCAATCACAGCGCAAACCAAGGACGAACCAGTCAATCAGGAAACAAATGGGACTCCTGGACCTGTGGTGTTAACCAAAGATGGTCAGATCAAGGGAGTTACAACAGACAAGGCCCACATATTCTATGGGGTACGCTATGCAGACCCACCTGTTGGGGCTTACCGCTGGAAGCCCCCCAGACCTGTGAGTCCTTGGCCAGGGATTTATGATGCCTCCTTCCCCAGAGCAGCATGCATGCAGGCCTGCACTGGACCCATCACTGAAGAGTGTCCTCGGACAGTAAGGAAAAATGTGTTTCCCACTCATTTGCATGCTTTTGTGATATTTCACTTTAGGATGTAAAAGTTTCACCTGCTAGATCAATTACATTAAAGATGATAGTTACACTAAGGTGTTGTACTGACAGAGTGTTGGTTATGAACAACCATCAATATTTTTGAGAGTCGTTGTGTAGCCTGGCAAAAAAGTAATTTAATGTTTGAACCAAATGAAATACATATACATAAAACTGAATGAATATTTCTTCTAATGTACCCAAAAGGTCAGTGAGGACTGTCTCTACCTCAACATCTTTGTCCCCGTGGATGTGATCTTCGGCTCCCCGCTGCGGAACCCACTTCCTGTCATGGTGTGGATCCATGGTGGGGATTTCATTGCAGGTTCTGCCTCAAAGCCACTGTATGATGGACGCTTCATCAGTAACTTCACCCAAACTGTCGTTGTAAGCCTGGAGTACCGACTGGGTGAGAAAGTTTGGCAGTATTTCACGTTTAATGGACCTATACTAGTTTAATGACCAGTGCATTAGCACAGGGAAGCGGGGACTGTATCTGTATACTCACCATTATTGTGTCTATTTATGGCCTCTTCTAAATAGTCTCATATGTGCGGAGGTAAAGGCAACAAGCAAGCATCTTGTGGAAGAAATTAATCTCTTAGCTAAAATAATGGTGTATTTATTGTAGAGTGCATGTGTGGGTGCCTGTGAGTACAAGACAGTGTGTGGCTGGAAAATGTGTTTGTGTCATTATTTTAAATGACTGAGCCTGTTGGTAGTTACACTGCTTTCCTGCAAGGCCAAAAACAGGGGCAGATACAGTATATGTGAGTGGTAATTAGGAACTCAGAGGAAATGAACGTCTTGCTGGAGTCAATTATGTCTCGCTGATCATGTGAATCGATGCATGATTTAAGGTGCCTTTGGGTTCCTCGTGTCTGGGAAAGATCCTCACACCTCAGCTGTAGGGAATTATGGGATCTTGGACCAGCAGGCGGCTCTTCTTTGGGTCCAACGGAACATTGCTGTGTTTGGAGGTGATCCCAGCAAGGCAAGTGAGCACACAAACACAAAACCATATTCACATGCATTTAAGCTAAGTATCTAAAGAGAAGTCATTCAGTGTTCTTCTGAGCACCGTATGTAGCTGTCACAAAACTTACAAGACATGCGCAAATCAGATTATTTTATTCAAACAATATGCAGATACAAAATAGAAAACTGGGAGGGCTGTGTCACATTGGTTGACAGAGCATGTAATGAAGCATGCATAGTTTTCCATACATGTTTTTGAATACAAATTTTTGATGGGATGAAGATTTTGTGCATCAGGGGAGGTTGTTTATTGTAAATAAGGTCATATTTAAGTTAGTATCAAAACTCACTAAATTCATTCACAAAACTTACATCTAATGTACAATGTTTCTAAATATAAATATACAAACACTGTGCAAAAATTCTCAAGTTCTCCAAATTAAGATAATATTAAAATAGTGTGCAACTGTGTACTTGTCAAGTTCGAACAGTCATTTTAGCAGAAGAGTTGCCTCTCATTGCTAACAATGCAAAGCTGTGAATTGTATGTTTGTGCTTATCAGGTGACAATATTTGGGGAGAGTGCAGGTGCTCAGTCAGTGAGCCTTCACCTGATGATCCAGAGCAGCAAGCCTCTGTTTAAACAGGCTGTCCTGCAGAGTCTGCCCTTCTCCATCCCTCTGAAGACCAGGTGAGAAACCATCAGCTCAGGCTGACACCAGGTAATGATGTATGCCAAGTCGAAAATACAGAATATTATGGACTCAAAGAGCCGGAAAAAGTATCTTCCTCTTTTACTGAGATGGAATGAGGGTATGTTACAGCTTACAGACGACATCAAACTGAACTGTAATTTTGTTTTCTCTGTCTCTTTCACAGGCATGACGCCCTGAAGCTGGGAAAAGACTTTGCTAAACAGACCAACTGCTCTGTGAGCAACATCGTCTGCCTGCTGTCTCTCACTCCACAGGCTGTCCTGGCTGCCCAGATGAAAACAAGTAGGGCGCTACAAACACCAGCCTACGCTCACCAAATTTAGAGCAATGCTCAGGGCTGCCCACACAGTTACATAATACGGAAGGATATAGTGTGTTTATCTCCAAAAAGATGATGAAAAACATTATTTTTCTAGAATGGCATATTGGAAAACAAAATCATGAAAACTGAGCAATAGTGGGCCTCTGAAGGGGCAATTAGAGGGATTTTACTGCCTCCTAGTACAAAATGACTGTAATATATCTGCAGGGTTGACACGAGTATTGATTAGTATCATCGACTTGGTGGTTACGTCATCAGCTGCTGTTTTCTAACTGTCTGAACTTGCATTCAGGGCCAAAAATCTGAGAAGACATTTCAGTACAGAGGATGTCAGAAAGATCATTACAGTGTTTTGCATGTCTAACTCCTTGTAGATCGTTCTATCAGACTTGTGGTGTAAATGGTAAAGCTCTTGGCTTTCTGCTGTGAAAATCAAAACTGGATCTTCCATCTAACTGATGAGTTTTTGATCTCAGGCTCCAAGATTGTGAATCCCTTCAGGTTTCTGGAGGTTTTTGAGACGTGGGGTCCATATATTGATGGGGAGTTGATAAAAGAGCAAGCTGTCACTGCCTTCCAGAAGGGCCACTGGCAGAAAGAGAAGCCAGTGCTGCTGGGTAAGACACACAAACAAAAAACATTTAGTAAGAGAAAAATGGCACCATATTTTAGAAATGTAATGGAGTACATGTTGTCACATTAAGGACAGTTTAAGGTACTTAAGTATTTACATTTGGTAACGATTATACTTCTAACCCACATCCAAATTTCCAAGGGAAATACAATACTTTTTAATTATCTGAAAGCTATAGTTTGAAGATTCAGATGTGATATACAAAACCTTTGATAATCATTGATCCCAGATGAAGAGCAAAGAGCAGGCATACACATTCACACATTACTAAAGATCAAACCATCCAACTGTCAGGGCCAAAGAGGCGCAGGGCAGAAATGAGCTTATAGGCTCCTAATCAAATGCCACACACTTCCTCTAATTACTGTATGTTGTATTCACATTAAATTTCTTAAGAATATGCACTATTAGTATGCACTATTAAAGCATATGCATCCAGTTCTCTGCCAGAAAGCAAATAACTGGATGAGAAGATCAGTAAAACTCACACACTTGTCTTAACATAAAGACTGGATACAAGGGAAACATAAAATATGTAATTTTACTTTAATTAACTAGCATTTTGAATGCTGTACTTTTACACGGTGCCGTTTCTATTTTTACTTCAGTGAAAGATCTAAACAGTTCTTCCACACTATTGTTCAAACAGCTATCTTACATGCTGTTGTCAAAATCAGAATTTATCCTTTTCCACATATACTATGCACTAATACGTCAGTGTAAAAAAAACAACACCCATCAGATGATCCAGAAAGACGACAGAGAAGAGAAATGACTCATCGTCATGTCTGGTTTGATACAAATTACCATTGACATCAGTTCGTCCTGACATTACTGTGCCTGAAGAGTAACCTCTGGCCAGTCTGAACTATCTCTCAGCTGTTAACTTCCCTCCGGACTCCTTTTAGTTCTTGTTGTAATGATGTGGAAATTCCCAAGATCATACTAAAGCTGAAGGCAATGTTCAGAGTAAAAACCTTTCTAGGAAACTAAGCAGCCTAGTGAATCAAAGTGAAAGCTGGTGTAAAATTGCCCACAGTCCTGATAGGAAGTACACATGTTAAAGAAGGAATTTTAGGCTTTAAGACAGCACAAAGGTTGTACATGAGTTACAAAAAGGCTAGAAGAAACATAGGAGTGTGCTTGTTGCTGTGGACTGAGGCTCTACCTTCTGTCCTGTAGGCACAACCTCAGAAGAGGGGGTGATCTTTGTGTATGGTGTCTTCAAGAAGCCAGTTTCCGCAGTGGAAAGCACTGTGTACATCACGGCCATATTTAAACAACATGCGCTGCGGATCCTGCACAAGTACCTGCCCCTGTACAGGGCGGCTGACCGCAGGGATATGCTAGCTCAGGTAAGCAGAGCTCCATTCACATTCTGCTGATTTATAGTCACATACAAACACCGTTTTTAATGAAAGCTTTTGTAGGGGCCAAGAACAATTAGATCTGTCAAGTTAGCCCAAAGGAGGCAGAGCCAAAGAACATTCAGTTATGATGTCTAAACAGATTTGATTGTTTATTAGCATAAAACCCAAGGTAATATGGTTTGCTGGTGGGGGACAAATTGCGCTCATCTGACTTCACAAACCATTGGCATTTACAACAATGGATGAGAAATCTCATTCATCCCATTGAACACTGGGACTCAGTCCGTGCAATGTGTGTGCATCTGTTACCACACTATAATCATTTCAGTACGCATGTTAACAGGTTAGAACAGCAGCTGTGCAACTTACGTACGACTGCATGTCACCTAATTTTTCCACATGATGCACACATTTTCAGCCCAAACGGTGAAATGATGTGTTGATAGTCATATTGACATCATACCAGCAACTTCACAAATTAGTAATGCTTGTCTGTGTGGACATCACATGCACAGATAGAGGTAAGCAGTGTATCCTAGGAGTAATATCAAAAATGTTTGTCCTGCTTCACATATTTGTCCATAATACATACGTTTCCCTGGGTGGGTGCCTGCAAACATGAAAGGCATAAAACTATTGAATAACAACTCTCTCAACTCAGCTTTTAAATATTCATTGCCAGTAATATTGTCCAAGAGCCTAGAAATGATTAGCATGCGACACACAGTGAACATGGTAAACATCACCTACTAAACATTTTAACATTGTAATTACGTGCAAACTATTGTGTTCGTTCTCTGATCATGTTTAAAATATTAATAACTGTTCTGAATAGTCACTCTCAAAGATGGGACAAAAAGCTGGCTTTTATTGCCTCCTCTTGGCTCCATTACACTCTCTCCAAGAACCTACATGTCAGTTTGGCTCTCAAAGACCCCAGTGGTATGGCACCAGACAGCACAGACTTTTATTTTGTAGTTTTTCTTCTTTCTTTCTTTCTTTTTTGTTTTAAACTGTTTTTAGCCACATTAACAGCATGGCAATGTCAGTCTGTCTTTCACTTTGGTTCAGACATTCATGGTCCCCAGGTGATGAATGCTTCTGATTTTGCTGATTAACGCCATCTGCGTTAATTCTGTGATGTGTCTCAGCAGCTGGGACATACAGTAATTTTTATTGTTCACAGACAGCTAGTGCTAATGACTCTGTGAGGTTCACATTCAATGACATTCCTCAGCCTCAGCTGAACATTGTGTTTAGCGCTAATTAGCTTACGTTAGCATACTAACATGCTGATCATAATAAACATTATATCTTTATAGCATCAGCATTTCATCACTCTTAATGGCAACATGCTGATGTTAACAGTTACCATGTGTGTAAACCAGGGGGGACACAAACTTTTTCCCCTTGAGGGCCAAAACTGGAGCTTAATGGTGGGCCACAGGCCAAAAGGAAACACCCGCTTTATTGTATTGTTAAGATGCAAAATGGCACCAGGATCCCAGGTTCCCTTGATTGATCAACTTCCTGTTCAATGTGTCACTCTGCCTTTTCATACTCTTTAAAAAATAATAATAATTATGGATCATACACTATATCGAGAAAAGTATTGGGACACGTACCCACTACACAAAAGGGTCTTTGGTGACATTGCATTCTAAGTGCATGGACATTGGTATGGAGTGGTTACACGGGGGTCTTTGGTGACATTGCATTCTAAGTGCATGGACATTGGTATGGAGTTGATTCCCCCTTTGCAGCTGTGGCAACTTCTGCTTTTCTGAGAAGACTTCCTACGGGATTCTGGAGTGTTTCTGTTGGAGGTTTTGCCTGTTCATGCAGTGGAGCGTTTGTGGGGTCGAGTGCTGGTGTTAGACTTGAGGGCCTGGCTCTCAGTGTCCATTCCAGTTTGTCCCAGGGGCATTCAATTGGGTTGAGGTCAGGGCTCTGTGTGGACCAGTCGAGTTCTTCCGCATCAAAATCAACTACTCATGTCTTTGTGGACTTTGCTTTGTGTGCTGGGGCGCAGTCATGCTGGGGTGGAGGGGGAGCCTTCCATGGGATGTTGCTGTGGGATTGGAGGCTCAGCATTGACCAAAATGGGTCGAGCCTGAAAACCCCCCTACCACACTTGCATTCAATAGTAAAGAGATATGTCCGAATAGTTTCGTCTATATAGTGAATGTATCTAAAAATCATTTTTACCTTGGAGAAAATAAAACATCATAAATGGCCAGCCATGCTGTCTACTCTTGATTTAGTATTATCACAGTGTGTTTATGCTCAAGTTTTAATCAACTGTGAAAATACAAAGACACAGTAATGAAAATGACTCTTAATGATACAGTAGACGACGAAAACCTTTTCATAGTTTGCTCTCAGGCTGTTTCATACAAAGTGCAAGAGGTGTGCCCTCAGGTAGCTACACTTGGTCTGGAGGTAACATCCTGGATATATTTAGTTTTCAGTCAGAGGTCATAGTAAGGAGTAGCCTGCCTCTCCATGTACTCATGAGCCATGGATAGGACCTAAGATTCTAGATTAAATAAACCTGTATGAGTGATGAAAGTTGTCAAGGGGTTGCATTTGTGTCATTCTGCTAACTTACATCCCCTTACAAATATCTACCGACTTTGGCACACAGTGGTTGTAAATTTTTGTTGTCTTTGTTGGGAAACAGCAGAACTTTTCTTTGTCATTTTAAAAGCCACTATGTCAACATGATCTTTGTCAGCAGGGGTAACTCCAGCAGCCTCGAGATCCTGCAAAGTGAAAAAATGTCTGTCATATTAAGATAGTATTTGTGAGAGTCTCGAGGCTAATTCTCAAAGGTCACTTAAGTGCTGGTATTTCTCTGCAACAACACACTATAATAAAAGCTTTGAGACAGTAATGTTCATAGAGAAATCTTCAAGTGAAATTAGTGAAGCGAGATTCTTTCTATCAGGCTGAAGCAAATTGTGTATAATTTATATTCTTTCATCATTAGCTACCCGCTGGCTGTCAGGAAACTGTCAGCCAGTTTCCAGCTGGCTAACATTGAGACAGTAGCGCCTAATTTGTGAGAAACTCCATCTCTCCACAATGAACACACTGCCTGCTTGTGTGGAAAGACAAAAAATTAGGCCTCATTTCCACTGTAACCTGCATTCCAAAAGCTTCAGTTTCTTCCATATTTTTATCACGCTCAGAGTCAGACACAGTCTCCCACACACGCCCAAACACACACACGCATCAATAACCACCCATTCCGTGACTTTGTGAGGCAGGCAGTCATGCATGGATCAGTGTCCCATCCAGCCGGCGCTCGGTGTGTAACGAGGACCCAGCTGTCTTCTGTTCTCTCTTCAGCTTCTCTACGTCTAACAAGGCTTATGGGGAATTGAAAACAATTGCTCTCTTTTTGCTGCTGTGAATCGTTAATTTTTTTTTTAAAAAAGAAAAACATCACATTTCCTCGAGATCAGAGCACTTAAGGAAAGACTTTTTCAGAAATATCACCATCATTAAGCAGACTTTACAGACCTTAGTGTTGCTCTTCAAACGCAACTCCTCCTATCATTTGCCTACAGAGGGAGCTACAACTCCAGCTTTTTCCAAAGTTTGACTCCGACACAAACTACAGTTTTTCATTTCTCCTCCATCATTTATATGTGTGAAGCATGTGGACCAACTGGAGTCATCGAGTTTGTCTGCTTGAGATGCAGCCAGTCTTCTCCCACTGAGAAGCATCCCTTATAGGATCTGACTGTGGAAGAACCACTGACTGGGTGATTTGACAGCCCATTTGATCTGATAAGGGGTAGACTAAACATTAGAAAAATCTCTCTGTATGATGTAAAGAAAATCAAAATCATCACAAACTACAGCCTGCAACTTCAACAAAACATTTTAATCAAAGTGAATCTCATTTGTTGCTGTCCTGTAGAATTAGACTGTTTTAGCTAAATGTACCTAATAAACTTACAGCCAAGTATAATATAAAAAAATATTATTACATATGTTTAAAGCTGGGCTTATCAGTGTTTTAGTATCACCAGCAGGTGTAATATCTACCTTATTTGTAATGTAAAAGTGTTTTTAGTAACCCACAGAGAATCACTTGACTCTGCAGTTTCTCTCAGATCTAAAGAGCGTTTCAACATTTTTCAGTCGATTGGTTTGGTTTTACAGCCCACAACTTTGCAGTTTTGGTTCAGGCTCACTATTATCCCCAACCATGCCTGCTTGCTACAGCTGGAAAAATACTGTACATTGCCCCCAGGAAAGTGTGTCACTTCTGAAATTTTCTGGCTTCCAAAGTTTGAAATTTGGCCAGGAAAACTACAGTACTTACACATTTACAGTGGATCAGTGGAGGTAGGAGACAGTGAGGTTGCCTTATCAGTCCTAACTTCTCTTCTCTTAGGACTAACACATTCACAGCATCTTGAACGCTGTTTGAAGCTCATGTCATCTGAGGTAGCTCTGTCATTCTCAAGCTCCAGTTCTGCTTTTAAATTATCTGATTCACAGAGCAACCTGTCTGTTCTTTTTCACAATAACCAGGAGACGACAGGAAAACATAACATTACGTGCTATCACCTGCATCCAGCATACTGTGAATAAAAAATAAAATCCTCTTACATACCTCAGGTCTCTAACAACTCTATAAACTTTTAAGAGAAAAACAACTGAAAACTAATGCTTTTTATAATTTTTTTTTTACATTTTGAGACCAGAACATAATTAAGTCTGAGGAATACCAGGGAGGGGAGTGCTTCAGTAAATGAAATGAATAAATTAAACAGGTCCCTAAAGAGGTACACATTTAAGGGGTGAATAATTTAGAAAGAAAATGAAGGAGAAAGAGTTCCCCAGACAAGCACAATGAGTGTCAGTGACTGGACGCTATACACGCATTTACAGCTTATCCATGTCTTATGGTGCATTTTGACTGAAATTCACTTCCCATTTGTTTCAAAGTGGGAGAGGAAGTGGAGACACTTTCCCAACGTTTCTGGTTGGGAAATGACTTCCATCTCTTTGAGCACAATTCAATCTGACTGAACCTTGACTCCAAAAATCCTGATTCTCTCTGATGTCCAACTGCTTCCAGAGGGTAGACTGACCACTCATTCAGCAAATAGTTCAGGTTCTGTAAGGATGCTGAATGTCTGCAATGAGTGACAGTGACAGTGGTTACTGACAGTAAATTCTAAATAATTAACAGCTTTAGGGACTGCATGCTAGTCATGCAAGCATGCTAACAAGCCCAAGTCAAGGGATCTAAACTGAGTTGTGAAAGACTATGGTCATTTGAGTATAGATTTATGGAGTGCATCTGAGTGAGCCATGAAGTCCTTGTTAGTACCATCGACCATATTGTATATAAAGATGAGGGACATGAAAGCTCCCCAAAAGTGGAGCAAAAGCATGTTGATTGCTTCCTAATGACTGACTGCAGTGTAGGTCATAAGCCCCTCCCCCTCCATGTTAGCAGATGGGACATGGGCCAAACTAAATCCTCAAAGTACACATCAAATAACTTCTTCCTAAAGATAGTTTCTGTCATTTTAGTTAGTTCATAGTTAAGTTGTTCATGCTGATGTATGTTCAATTTTTCTTTGGTTCAAGTTTGATTTTAATTAGTTATGTGATGCTCTAAAAATGGGTAAAACATCATGATTGACAGCTGAGTGCTACTCGCGATTGATTCAGACAACCATCCAGCAGCTCCAACCTGAAAATCTGCCTGCAGTTTGTTGCTTGGTGGCATCTAACTGATAATTGATTCAAGTCGAATTTAAAGTCACCAGATCTTTTGAGTTATGTGTGTACATGCACTCAAATCAGTATGCACAGATTGCCTTTACAGTTCTGCTCTTCTTTTACTGTTTTCATTCAGTTAGCTTCCTCATAGTGTGCTTATGTCTTACTTTGGAGTTCTTAGCAGTGAAAATACAGAGGTGGAACGGCTCGTGATAGCACAGTGGAGCCTCTGGCAGTTTTCTCTCAGTAATTTTGATGCAAAGTGTACAAGGTGGCAGCCTCAGGGAGCTACAAGGGGTCAGGAGGTGACACTCCTGGACATATTTAGTATTCAGTCACAGTTCATGGTGGAACAGGGGAGACAGCGGAGTCACAGCCATAGGCTGCCTCTCCACATACACACCCACACCTCCTGCATCTCGTCGTAAAGGGCACTTCTCCAGAGAACTGGGGGGGTCAGCACAAATGTCAAATAGTCCGCCACGGAGGAGGGTGATGTGGAGAGCTCAGCATTAAAGCTTTTTGTTGTATTTTTTTTAGCATTTATAGGTTTGTGGTCTCTCTGTACTTTCTATGAACACAAACCATAAAAAAGGCACACACTACTCATCAGTGTTATGCCTTCTATGTGTTCTATGAACTCTGTGAAGTATCTTGATCTGAAAAACACTTTGGTTGTAATAAAAGCTGAGGAGAATAACACTCAAAATAATTTGAAGTCAGCCATTGACAAGCTTATGAAGTATTTGTGAAATGTTATGAGCAATAACAGATTCAGATCCATCAAAGAAAAAGGAATAACTGCCAAACAAATTCCTACTGATGAGTTCCTGGTTGAGGTTGGCTCCATCCAAACTGGTTCATGTGTTTCACATCGACCAACATGGATTTGTTGATTTTTGTTGAGAGAGGTGGCACAGAGGGTTGCAGGCTTTGGAAAAGTTTGCATAAGGGTCAACAAGAACTGCCGACTGAGATGAGGGCTTTGCGTGCTGTGCTATGTTAGCAAGACATGTGGTTCCACTGTTGTTTGTGAGGTGCGTGTTTGTGAGTGTTTTCCACAGCAAATTTTCCTCAGAGAATCAATTCCAAATAACATCTGTGAACTGATATGATTAGATGTGGTTCTGCAGAGTCTATGATGAGAACTGTGCCCATAGCTACTGTCTGTCACTTATAAATTGTGTTTTAGATGCACCTTTTACAGAATTCAACATAAAAGTTAGTGTGCAGTACATTGAATGTGTGCATGATGGTTGTCTTACAACAAGAATGGATGAGATGCACAGCCCTAATACACTATATAGACAAAAGTATTGGGACCCCTATCCATTACGCCAACAGGGACTTTAATGACATCACATTCTAAATTCATGGACAGCTTTGTAGCAAAAACAGCTTCTTCCTCTTCTGGGAAGGCTTTCCACAAGATTTTGGAGTGTTTCTGTGGAAATTTTTGCCCACTCATGCAGTAAAGCATTTGTGAAGTCAAGCAGGTGTGGGCCATTCAAGTTCTTCCACACCAAACTCATCCGGCCATGTCTCTATGGACTTTGCTTTGTGCACTGGGGCAGTCATGCTGGAATAGAAAAGGGCCTTTCTTCAAACTGTTGCCACAAAGTTGGAAGCATAGCATTGTCCAAAATGTCTTGGTGTGCTGAAGCATTAAGGTTTACCTCTACTGGAAGTGAGGGGTTGAGCCCAAACCCTGAAAAACATCTCTATCCCACTACTTTTGTCTAGATGATGCATGTTAGGCAAATGTTGAAATTCAGGACCACAAAACATAAATAGTATTTACTGCAATATTAAAATGATATGATGAAGCTTTAGAACTCCTCACCATAAACACATCATATGCTCATAAAGGCCTACAACTAAAATGTGTTTCTATTTGCCCCAGAAATCAAGTACTTTGTGATACTGAGTACTCAGTTATGAAGCAGAAATACAGACAGCTGAGCTGCTGTTTGAGCAGATTTGAGGTCTTGACTCTACCAAAGTAAGTATTTGGTTGGAATTGGAAAGAGCGAGGAAGTATGACAAAGTAGGCAGTGGTAATATATACATACATATATATATATATATATATATATATATATGTATGTATATATATAGTGAAAGGGCAATACTAGGGGAGAACACTTGTTGAAAAGATGCAGGAATGAAAGTGCAGAAAAAAGAAGAAATGGGAATGAGGGACAAAGAGCAGAGGAAAAGGTTAACACATTACATGACTTTATTTCTACCTGTGCTTGTACCTGCTTCAGTGTGTGTGAGAGTGCAGTATGAACCATGATTATCAGTGTTCAGGTACAGTGTGTACCTGTTAGTTATGAATACAGCTTGCATCTGCCTGTTTGAAAATAGATGTGTGTGTGTGAAGATCAGAAGAAGTGAATGTCTGTGTGCGTCTGTCTGTGCAGGCTGTCTGTCTGCTCCAGTTCGCCTGTTTGTTTTCAGGTGTCACATGTGGGGCTGTGTGGGCGCAGGTTGTGTGCTGCTGAAAATGACACACTGGTTTCCAGGTAACAGGCAGAAGAAGACGGTCTAGATTCATTTTCTTTTCGCTTTCTTTTGGTAAAGGGGGAACAATAGTTTTTGCTGCTCTGCCCCAGCCTGCCTCTTTGTAGATGCCATGCTAATTACTTCCATTCATTTTCTTTTCAACAAAAACACAGCAGAAACTAGAGGATGCTGTTTAAAGCACAAACATTCAACAATGCTGAACTGTTCTTCAACTTGAAAAGCAGCTTATATATTAGTATACAGGTTTCATTGTCCAAAAAAATGTAGCTGTTAGCTATCAACTTAACTTGGTGTGGCTGAAAATCTTAGAGGTGGATCAGAACCAAAAAAATAATCCACAGATCCTGAGGCCAATGACGATCTTTTATCCATGAAATTGAATTGGTTCATTACCTTTGAGCTGTCATGATTATAACCCAATAAAAAACAAGTGGCAACATGGAGGAATATTCAACAGAGGTAATTTGGAAAGAAAAGACATTTATGACAGAATAAATGACAGGAACAAATTCCGTTTATGTAAAACCTATAACAAGTGTGACAAGGTAAAACGCTCAAATGCCACCGATGAAAAATTGTGTCATCGTGGGAGGTTTTTGTGTGGGAATGAGTATTTGATGTCAGGTGAAGGGATGTTTTTGGAACACCGAAAAGGAAAAGAACATCCTATGTAAAGCCATGATTGCTGTTGGTGTGCTATGAGTCACATTACCTATGAAAGGCACAGATTAAAGAGGTTGACAATTGGCCCAAATTAGCCTCCTTTCTGACACTGTGGGCTCTGTGAGGCTCTACTTAGTTTTTTTTTTTTTTTTTTTTTTTTGCAAATGCAAATGTCGCTACAATAATGCATTTAGCATATTAGCAGAATTGCCAAAACACTTTCCATGAAGACCACATCAATTTGTTATGGGGGCGTTCATAAGGTATTATAATGCATTCGTAATGATTTGTAACTATAGGCATAAACACATGTAATGCTTTTTGGTGCAGTATCATAATGCATCATCATAATGTTTCATTGTTGGTGGTCAGTAAAGTGTAACAGTTATGATACCTCGTGGACTATTATAGCATACAATGAGTACTTACTACAGTTCATTGTTGAGGAGTGTATAGGTGAGTATAGGTAGTCATAATGCATTATAAGCCCCATGTGTCAACCTCTAGTTTAGACCATCTACAAGACACTTGAACTCATAATTCATTATTAGTCCCATTTATGTTTCATGACCATTTACACAGTGCCTCAGATAACATTATATGTGTTTATGAATGAGGTCATTAAGCATTATTAAAATAAGCTGTCAGTGCTCCAGTAACACACTACTGAAGTGGTCTTCAAGTAATAATTTGAAAAAATATTTTTTTCTGTTTAAAAATATCTGTTGTCTGACCAGCTCTCCCTTTCTTCCCTTTGTCAAGATTGTCACCGACTACGTCTTCCTGTGTCCATCCAGGAGGTCGGCGCGTGCTGGCACAGAAGCAGGCAGCGGGATGTGGATGTATGTGTTCGACCACGTGGCGTCAGACCATCGCGTATGGTCAGGTCTAACTTTCTGCTACCAGCACGTCTGCCACGGTGCCGAGCTGCCTTTTCTCTTTGACTCTGCCTCGTTGGCCAACTTCACCCTGTCGCCGCCAGAGAAGCTGCTGTCCAATCGGATGCTGTGCTACTGGGGCGCCTTTGCTCACACTGGTGACCCTTCTTCGCGGGCCCAACAGACCACTTTCTGCCGGGAGCAGCGTCTGCCTGCTTGGCCACGTTATTCTGACAACAGCGGCTGGCTGGTCATGAACCTGACAGTGCGTTCGCATGCACAAGTGGGAACCAGGAACCATATATGTGACTTCTGGGACAAACTGGGAATCTACTAGTCAGGGGATAAGCACGGCAGGGAGGTGCTGGGTTGGTTTGCATTGAAATAATATCAATACATGCTGTTCTGTTTATTACCTGGGGGTGGAAAGTCAGAGGCAAAATTGTGCGGAGTGAAGTTGCAGTGTTCATCCTGAATTCTTTCAGCAATATTAAATATTAGCTTTTAGGAATTGCTTGCAAGCAGCAGTTGTTTTTATAAATAGTCAACTTTTGGAAAGAAAATGTCATTTTTTTTTTATTATATTTCTCTAGAAGCCTGTAGTGCTCGCTCTTTTTCATGAAGCTATGTGACACTACAGTATGAACATATGAAAACAATGAAAAAATAGGAAACTTGCAGAAAAAAATCTGTATTTTTGCCACACAGTCTGTGTGTGTGCAATACTTGCTGTTCGTGGTGAATATACAGCATTGAATCAGTAATGATTTAATAATCACTCCAGGGCCCCATTCAACCCGACCACCACTGCCAAAGTCTCAGAAACATTATAGCTACACTAATTTTGTTTTTACATTAACAATGTAAAAAATGACTACAAGTAATGATACCCCCTCAGGTACAAGGAGCATTTTGACAACTTTAAGCTAATTATTTAGGTCTGTCTCCATCAACAACAGATATTTGTTTTCAGTGAAAGAGCTTTGGAAAAACCTTTCTGACCACTAAGAAACAATGATAACGCCTGGACTGGGTAAACACATTTGAGCATTTTGAAGCTAAATGGGGGGCAGCCATGGCCTAAAGGTTGGAGAAGCGGCTTGTGATCGGAAGGTCGCCAGTTCGATTCCCCCACAGGACGGGCAGTGTGGTCGAGTGATTAATGTGAAAAATGCTCCCCCACTCCGTCAGCCAGCTGATGTGCCTCTGAGCAAGGTACTCAACCCTCAATTTGCCCCACTGCTCCTGTGTGTGTTTCACTGCATGTAATTTGCTGGGTGTTGCATGTGTGTTCAACTAAGGATGGGTCTAATGTAGAAGACAAATTCAGTGTATGCATGTAAAAATATATATACTGCCAATAAAGTGGTTCTTCTTCCTCTTTTTTCTAATTCTTCTTAAATGATATAAGCAACAACCAGGCATCTCCTCACTTGTGCTAAGTAATAACCACTAAAATATAAGGCCACAAAATGTATGTACAAGTGAATGAAAGAAAAAAATATTCAGTAGAATGTTTCTTTTATATGTCTGTCTCTGTTTTCTGTCTCTTATTTAGAAAAGTAATACTGATTCCTCAGTTGGATGATCAGTTTAATATGTTTGGCTACAATCTGTCTTCGATCAGTCTTCCCTAAAATTCTATATGAAGGTCTGAGGTTAACTGGTACAAAACACTACAGGCATCAACAGGCCTGTTCATACTGTTAGCCTCCAGCAGTATAAAGAAGGAAAAATAAAACAAATACAATGATGTAGTATAGAAATAGCATAGGCAATAACCATGAAAAAGAGGGCAAGTCTTTTGGGTGCTAATGTTCTTTTCTAATAAAAATTTAATATCTTACAATCTTTGCAACCATTGAAATTAAAGCGGTACATTCAACCTTAGAATTAAAGCAATAGCATTGAATGAGATACTCTGCTGATAGTTCTGTTTTGTAAGCAGGAGCAAAATGAATATTTGTTATCTGTTGTAGCTGACCTTTCTGTAGCACTCGAGCTAAAGAAATGTTGTCCATTTAGTGTAGCCCAAGGACAGCAAGAATGTTCGCTGGAGAATAAAAGCAGCTATGATTTCACTGCTCTTGAGTCACGTCTCATCTGAAAGTCTTTCTAATCATTAAAAGGAGACGGAGCCCTAGAGACCATCATGTTCGGTTTCAAGTCATCTTCCTCAGAGTCATTGAGCTGTTCTGTTTTCCTTGGATTTTCTGTTGATGAAGTTTCATTTTGGCAGCAGTTTTTTTTTTGTTTGTTTTTTTTTTTACGAAAATACCTCCTTTCCTGTGTCACATAAAATTTTTCTAACAACATGAACGTAAAAGCTTTCATAAGCAGAGTGTTGTTACACCATCACCAGCAGATGCTTATTTTTTTCAGTCGCACAAGCACACACATCTAGAGATGGTAAAGTGGTAATGGGTTTGTTGGTCTCTTTGGTCCAGACTGAATATGGATTGCCATTAAATTTGGTCCAAACACCGACTCTCCCCCTGACTATGGTTATCCAGTTACTCTCTGGACAGATTGCCATGAGATTCAGCACAGACATTATGCTGTGGCTCCGTACAGTCTCACAGAGCCGCATGGCTGTTTAATCTTATTCATATTTTCATTACAAAGGAACCATATTGTTTCCTATGTGGGAGATTTTTCCACCTCAATGCAAATGTTAATGTCCAGCCTGGTCGGTCATGTGGGAGCAGAATAGACGGCAATTTCAATGAAACAGTCCACAGTATTGACTTGACTCAGTGCTAGCTGTAAAGAGTTTCAGTTATCCAGATCTTTCCAGTTGATCTGGCAGCTAAACTGGCAAGCCTGCTTCACTAACCTCCAGGCGCCCACCAGCATCGCCTGTCTCTCCCCAAAGGCTGGCTGTGAATTGTCCTGTTTCTTTTGGCATCAGTTTAAAATATGCCACATACGCACATGCAGGCACACGCAAGACCACTTTATTGGCTGTTTACACACACGCATTGATTGGTAGAGTACTGACACATAGAGCGTGTCGAGGCCAACTCATTATCTCTGCAGACATTTACTTTCCTGTCATCCAGTATCAAAGCATGGCCCGCGCTGTGACTGAGCTGTCTGAGATGGCCGCGCAGCTAATCAATTGCAGCTCATCCCAGCTCTGTGCCCACGGCTGGACACAGAGGGTGTCTCTCCCCCCACCCTTCCCCCAAAATCCTGCTGCTCATTATACTGACAACTGATAAGAAGGAGATGAAGTGAGAGTGAGAGGAAAGAGAGACACAATCCTCTCTGTTGCCTGGATAATTTAGGAAAGGTTATGGAATCGATGTGCCGCCATCACATGCTGTCTCTAAATCACTGCCGCTGGTGGCTTTGCATGGGCGCATTCCAATAAAATCTGATTATAGCCACTGCGGCTGCAATTAAAAATCAGATGACAGCCCTCTGCCCAGCATGCTGCTCAGACCAGCCAGAACACAGCGGGAGGCTGAGGGGGGGCTGTTGTTGTAACAGCACACTTTTTACAAACATTTTTTTCCATCTAAGTGGGCTTCATTCAACTTAAAGCTATAGTTTTGGGAAATATGCTTATTTATTTTGTATCAAAAGAGAACCTCACAGGTCTATACAATAGATTTGTACCTACAAGTAGCAATCCAAATAGCTTAGAATAAACCAGCAACCCTGGTTCTGTCCAAAGGTAACAAAATCCACTTACTAGCAACTCTGATTAACATGTTTTATGTTGTTTGTTTAATCTGTACAAAAAACACAGCATTTTAAGAAGAAGTTATGGTTTTACAAGGAGAATAAGTGTGAGACTGTTTCTTGGCCAGAGGTAGTTGCCAGGCAACAATTGAAAGTTTCTGTTCCTACATGAGGTCCTCACAGCAACTAGTGCGAAAGCCTGATAATTTCAGCCGGGCCTACAACTGTTCTCCCAACATCCTGGGTTGTTATTTTTCCAGAAGAGGAAGTAACCAGTCAGACTTCATCTCAGTTTATTAAAAACGACTCTTTAAACATTCTGTTCCAATGGTTTTGGAGTTGACATAGTGAGGAGGACAGTCTTACCCTGGAAAGACAAAGTTAAGGTTCATGTTTTTATTGGACAGTCCAAATGACATGGCTAAATGTAGACAACTGATGCAGAGCTTTATAAAGTACTTAATTGTGAGGCAGGAAACAGGAAAGACCAGGTAAACAGTACAACACAGGCAAACAAATTCAAGAGGGCAGCGAGAAAGACTACAGTCCTGACAGACAAGGCAAAGTCCAAAAAGTCCAAGTCCAAAACTGGCAGGTTTCCAGAAAAACTGACTGACAGGTTACAGATAAACAAAGCAAACAGGATGCACATAGGAACATAATTTAACTATCTGGCGAAGAGCAAAGGAAGCAGACCTGTATACGTGTGAGTGGCTGATGATGGAATGAGTTGCAGGTGAGGACAGGATTCAAACTCTTTGAAGATGCAAGTCTGAAATTGGCATAATCCAGATCGACAGATGCCTCTTAATTGGGCACATACATCCCGTGATCGCCCTGTGTCCATTTTCTATGCTAAGCTAAGCTAATCGGCTCAAGCTTCCAAATCCAAATACATCTTGGAAACTCAGAAATCCAGAAAATTCAATGTGACAATTTTTATTTTTTTTTGCTCCTTTGTTTTTTTTACAAAGAAACTGGAATAGCACTGCAGCCAGATGAGACTTTAAAGACAAATGAGGTGCTTTCAGCTTTTATAATGAAGCACCTCTTGTTTGTTTTTGTGTGTTCTCTTCCCTGGCTTCGCTCTTGGCTACACGAATGAAAAGAAACACAAGCGCATATTTTGAGATTTGTCTCAACACGGTGAGGCTCGAGGGCAGATACCATAAGCAAAATGAGATTAAGATTGCTGTTGTTTATTTCCAAGCCTAAAAACAGAGCAGAGGTGCCTTTGGCAGAAATATTACATTATGTCTTCAGTTACAGTTCTGCTTTGAATGTGTCTAAAGTTGGATTCTCTCTCATAATGCATCTTAGTCCTGCAGGCAGATATCATTGAGGGCAAACTCCTGCTTAAAGACATGGCATTTCTAACGCTCTGAACAAAGCTTCCTGATCTTTTACTGTGAAGTATAATCTTTCATGCTGTAATGCTGCAGACTCAGCAAACATTTCTCAGAAGACAAGAAGCCAGGTAAACCAAAACAAGTGCAAACTTTTCAATGTGAGAGACAAGGATGATGTGCTTTGAACTGATCGACTGACATGGAGGAGCAGTTCAGCATTTTAGGAAATAAGCTTATTTGCTTTCTTCCAGGATCAATATTAATCTCACAGAGTGAAGAGTTGCAGACTGACTCTGTGTATACATCCTTCTGAGCAGCTACTGACATTTTTCTTGTCCATAACAATATGAGTTCAGATTAATCCTACACAATAAACACTTCCTGTTAGCTATTCAAGTCAAACAAAGCTTGATTTCTTTTTTTGAACAATAATATGAACTGAAGAAAGTAAGGGTTTTTTTTGTTTGTTTAAACACATGAATAGCGAACATCTCATTTAAAAATACGGTCTCAAATGAAACTACCTCAGCAGTCAGTGTTAATCCATGCCAGCAGAACTGGGAGGAGTGTGCTTTCTGCCTGCTAGTATGGTGGCTGTTAAAAGCTGCGACGCCAAATACGAGACCTCAATTGCCAGAGACACTGCAGAAAACATTCTGTAAACAAAACGGCTTCAGAATTAACCAATGCACCATGCATCTTGTGCAGTTCCTGCTAATCTGCTTTGTTGTAACACTACCAGGATGTTTGAGAACACAGAATTTTGCTTGAGACTTTAGCGCTGCACATTGTGGACAATAAGGAAATGGGCCAGTAGTCTAGCGGCTGTTCATAGGAAACCAAAATCACCTCATGGGTTGGAAAAAAAATGTCCTGTTGGCTTGATATGGTGAACAAATTAGGAAGATCTGTTTACCATGAAAATGTCAGCCAACACTTCTCATCATTATTGTATGTGTTAAGTAAAGTCAGGTACATCTGGATGTATCAATAATAGCAACAACAACAGACTATTACAGCATACTGTGAGTCCTTACTACAGCTGATTGTTGAGGTGTATATAGATGATGTGGTTTATGGTGTTTATAATACACTACGAATACCCCTATAGTGCATTTTGTGAGTGCCAACTTTTTGATTGCAAGTCATGGAATGGAAGTCAGAGTTCCTCTCAGCCAACTTATTGGTTCACTGCAGTGATGCTTAACATTCAGCATGATGAGAGAGAATGACTAAGCCTGTGGATTACAGTATAGATACACAATGAGAGTGAATGATTTTGTTGTTATTGAAAATCATTAACAGAATCAATGTGGTATTGTTAATCAGTGAGCCAAACTAGGGGAAGAATTACACACAGTTAGATTTCATTAGGTTAAGTACTTATTCAGCGTTTTCTCAGTTTGTTCTCACTCCACAGTGAAAACCAGATTCTCTACATATCCACATGATCAAAGTCATGTCCCTCCATATGGTCTGAAAAACACGGGCACCTGCACAGTAGGCCCTTTAGGCATATAAACCCATTTAAGTGGCAATTAAAAATGAAAAAGTTACTTAATCAGGTGTTTTATTACTCAATGATACAGAGACCATGTGCATATAAATTGCTGCTTTCAGAAGATCTGGGTTTCTGCTGACTCGCACAACTCTGTCTTATTCTCTGGAGATTTACCATGTAATGGGAAAGCAGCAGCCAGGGCTTTTTCCCCCTTTTCCCAGCCTCAATTGAATTGGTCCCATGAGCTATCAGCGTAAATTCAGAAGGTAGACTACAGTGCAATTTGCTCATAAATCACAAAAAGTGCTGTATTCTGAGCGGAGGCTTATGTAGGAAAGAATGTGTAGGTGGGGGGGAAGAGATAGCAGAGAATTCAGGCTCCAGTTTGTTACAGTTGTTACACTGTACAATAATACTTGAGAGGGCTTTTTATTTTTATTTTTTTTCACTGAGCCAAACACCTAGAGCACTGATGATAGGACTAGAAAGTTCCCTTGTGTATTACAGGTTTACATCAGCTTTGACCCAGTGTCAACAGATTGCGTTTGCGTTTGAGATGTGTTTGAACAGGAAGAAATTAAAAAGAAAGATTAGAAAATGTCAAGCTCTAGATTGTGATCAATAGGCCTTGAGTCCTGCTTATGGTATCTGACTCAGCCTTGTATCTAATTGTAGCACTAACCCCCATGGTATCATGGCCATATTCAGACAGAATGAGGCTTTGCAGCAATGAACGCAGGGTTGTATGGCAGTGTGGGAGATTACAACTGAGTTTTGGTCTATGATCTCTTCTTGGATTGTGACACCTGAGCCAATTTAACTCACCAAAGAAGACTGTGACATACTGTTGAAAGCTCTGAAAAAGCTAATATACAAACTTCGAGTTAGGACTATTTAAGCTCACAAGCGAAATTTGAGGGAAATTGATTCTTAATATTTAATATAATAAATACTTATAAATTAATTAAACTTAATATAAGTTATTGGCTTTCCATATTCCATATAGGAGTTGTTCTTGGAGTCAGCAATTAATGGCTGATATACAAAAAGTCATGTCTTCAGTGATGAGAATAACCAACTAAAACATACAAATTGAGCTTGTGACACAATTCATGCTCACAAACTTGCTAACTAGCTGCCTGTAGCTCTGTGTGGATGTTAATTCACTGCTTTATTTCCTGTGGAAAACAACATAAAAGACTGTAAAAATTTTTGTATTGCAGTGGGACAAAGTGCAAGGTACAGGTCCAGGTCTTTAACATGACCTGTAAGTTAGCAGTGTTTCAATAACTACATTAGAACATAGCTGCAGCAGCCTCCAGATGACAGAAGAAGGAATCAATGCAGCCGACAGGTTCAGCTGTGTTGGGTAAATTTATTGGTCTGTCCGTGAGCCCAGGGCTGCTCTACTGACGAGTGAGACAGTTCAAGGTGCACCTGGCTGCTCCTTAAGTTAACTGCTCTGCTCATCAGACACAGTCCCACAGGCCGGCAGTTTTATGGACCCCGAAATAAAGTTAGTTTATGAGGCCATTTTCTCTTTATGTGGAATAATCATGTCAGTGAGCACTCAGAACAGCACAGAATTTCAATACATGGTCCCAACAGCTGTGGCCTGCTCCTTGAGGTTGAGTGAAAATGACCTGCAAATGATCCAGTCTGTCAACAGGTATTAGCTTATCATCCTGCTGCCCACTCCGGGCTTTCCTCTTCGAGCAGAGTGAATCATGAACTGAACTGCAGTCAGGGTAAACGCTTCAATTTATGTGGTTTCATCAACGGTGGAACATGAATAACTTTCATTCAACAGTCATTCAAACACAGATCCCTTGTCTCAAGTGGACAAGGTGTGAATAAAGGGTTCATTTCTCTTGAGGGGAACAGCTAAAGACAAAAGTGCTTATATCTGCTCCAAAAGCCTTCCATTGTAGCCTCCCTGCTGCACCATTGCCTCAAACACATTCAAGGATTTTGTTCTTGAGTGTTAAGTACAGCCTTCAGTGTTATGTTACTGGCTAACTAAATTACATGTTAACTAACTATAGTACTCAGATAGTTATTATTTTGTTTTGTTGCACAACATCATTGCTGCTGTTGCTTCTTTGGTGGTCAAGCTTGAGTAAAACCACACTTTTCATGGAGAGCAGTCTTCTGATTTTGTGTTAGCTAATTATGTTTATGTGTTAGCTATGCAGAGGCACAATATGACAAGTGGCTTCAAACTGCACTGTACATTTACATGTCTACACACCTGACCCATTGCTGCACAAAGTGTGCATGACTGTTGGATTGCGAGATTTCGGAGCACAGAGCACCTTGACCTATGTTACATTTTCTGAAGTGCACTTATTGTATACGTTCACTTCATTCAGTTCAATTAAGTGATTACCTGTCTAGGTGAGCAAGCTGGGGTCATTAATCAGTGTGTGGAAGGGCTGAACATTACCACAACTCAGCCATTGTTTCCCCCAAGCATAACTGTAAAATTCTTTATTGCCAGATAGTTGAAAGGCAGTGCAGAGATTTGACAACACTCCCCAAACAAACATATTTTCAAGATTTAAGGCTATTTAAGGCTAGGACTGATAACAATACAACAAGTGGTGTGTTCGTCCAGTTTACAGTTTGTGTACAGTTCGTCCAGTCAGGTGTTGACATTTGAGTGCAATAAAGAATTGTCAATCATCTATTATCCAGCCAATTCATATAACCTTACCAAGGCACAGTGAGAGAAGCATGAATTGTGGCCTTGTATGATTTTAATGTCTTAAAGAAGTAAACCAAAACCATCTGGAAAGCAGGAAATCTGCATAAATGTCTCTAGTGTGCTTTAGTTAATGGCTCAAAGTAACTGCAGTGTGTGGCCACAGTCTTAAGCATTTTACGTTTAATAGAGCAAAAAAGCATAAATTGATTACAAATCAGCAACTAGTCCTCAGCTACACGACTGTTTTGTAACTTGAAATAACTGACAGTTACCTCTCCCCACTCACTCAGTGCTGTTCCAGCACATAATGAATTGACTATTGTGTGCATACAAGCAGAGCACCAGACAGGCGTCGTTAATCGAACTGGGGGCGGGGATGGGGGCTGAGCAAGTGTTTTCCTCTTAACTTTGTCTGATGCCCAGATTTTATAATAATGAAGTTGCATAACTGTACAACCATCTGCTGGAGCAACATAATGATACAGCCCCGAAAACCCCAGTCTAATCCCTGAAGACTCCTGTAATGTAAGATCCACTGGAAGTTGTTTGTCGTGTTTCACTGCACTGACCTTGGGGAAGGTCGTCTAATTACTTACATCACAGCAGGAGGGAAGCTGCTGGGTGCCACAGAGAAGACTCATTACTTCTAGAAGAATATAAGGGTGTGTGTGAGTGTGTGTGTGAGTGTGTGTGTGTGTGTGTGTGTGTGTGGGGGGGGGGGGGGGGGGGGGGGGTTTGCGGTGGTGGTGGTCGGGGAAAGACTTTATTGGCCTTTTCGCACAAATCTGTAATTTCCCAGTTATGAGACTAATAAAGGATTATCTTATCTTATAGCACAACTTCGACTATTTCAGATTTCAACCCCAAAGCAGGAGTAACCTGCAATATTATCAACCTGCTTGCATACATTGCCAACCTGGGACAGCATCCATCCTAAACCAATGCACGTGTTACACTGAAACCACTGCAGTTTGCCAAGCCTTGTTATCTGTGCTGTTGTTAAATAAATATGGGCCTTCACAACATTTTCGATCATGTCAGATAATCATTTTTAAATGTCTCAAAGGGAGGAAAGGTTCAAGCAGTAAATGGCCACAGTCATATCAGGCATACTGGTTTTGAACTGCCAGTGGGAAGAATGAGCATGTAATGAGCATGTATGTTCGCACTGCACCATAAAAAAACAAAGGAAAAAACAAACAAACTCTGCTTCACTTGTAGTTGCATCCACATGGTTAAATGCACTTAATGTAAACTGTTTTGAATAAAAGCATCAACTGAAAAGTCTGCTTCTGTGTTGTGTTTGTGTGCTAATGATAGCCTCAGACATCTGATACTTCAAATCCAGCTGGCACTGAATCAGTGAGATAAGCTGAAAATCAAGCATAAATGCCCTATTGGACAACCGACTGCTACGTATTGAATTTCAAAGTTTCCCACCAGCACCCATGGATTATTTGCCTCCTCAGGGAGAAATATTGATTATTAATCCTGCCACCCTCCTGCAGATTTATAACGGTCACTGTGAGTTGCAGGTCAGTAAATATCTTATTTATGGTGCCTTTCAGCTGAACTCAGACTTCTGGGCTGCATGTAAGCCTACTCAATTGATAGAGAGCCAAACAGACAGCTGTTTCCCTAAAAACTAGCCAACAACCTCAGTGTGGGTGCAGCGTTTCCCACCCATTGCTCGCCTTTCTTCCCTGTTTAGCTCCGAGCGTCTTTCAAAACACATTACATTCTCCTGTGTCAGCTCCACCACAGCCCGACTTTGTCGCTCCCCATAGTCTGACATTGTTTGTTGTGGTGCCCTCACCATGGGCATCATGCAGACCAGCCACTGTGTGGGGATGAGTGTGTGTGCATGTGTATGTGTCTCTTCAGGGTAGTTCTGAGTTTATTCAGACTCTCTGGTTGGTTGAGCAATAGCCACAACTAGGAGACCTCAAGGACTGCTGACATAACACCACACACACTCTCTAGACTACTGGGCACATATTTTAAGGAAGTCTGTCACCATCCCTCCCCCGTTCCATAATCTTCCACTGAGCCACTGAACAAACAAGGAAGAGCTGACAGGCCATAGCTGTTGGCTAGCATGTAATTCCAGTCCATTTCTTTCACCCACACACAAATGCACACACTCATTTGCAAGCATACTGTCTCTAGTAAAAAAAATAAGATTTGTTTTGGCAAGGTTACACAATTGTTTAGCATACTCACAACTCAGGTTGGCAATAAATGTGAGCTGTAAAGCAGGCATTTGACGAGGGAATCCACCAGAAAAGCCTTTCAACATTCTCTCATTCTGTTTCAGCTTTTTAAAGCTTATTTGAAGTGAGCTTTCCACCTCAGAGCAGAATATCTAGTGCTGGATTCCCTCCGCTTCCTAATGAGTTTCAGGTTATTCCTTAAAGCAGTCACATGTTGCATTTTATCATCAATAAATCATTGCCTCATTAAATTTAATGTGTTATTAAGGGATGAGCATTTTTAAATAATTGCTTTGAATTGTTAATTATAATGAAGGAATTCATTAAGGGAATTTCCTTTGTAGCGCACCAATAAAAGAGTCATCTGTCTCAAACTTGATAAGCAAGCCTGATGAAATACATGCGAAACATATGGTAAAAAAATATTTCTCTTAGATTTGATGGGGAATCTTTTTTGATTCTTTCACATTATGCCTCTGTTTGACTAGCAACTCGCTGATACTGTGTGGAGGATTTATGCTTTTGCTATACATTTCAATATGTATGTTTTTTCATTTTAAACAGTAACTTGTGTGATCAGTGTGGGTCAGTAGCGTTCTGTGATGTCGCAGTGTACCATCGCACCCTTAAACCACTGGAAAAATGGCAAAACAGGAGGCTGAAGTTACCTTCTCCACTTCTGTTCTGGGAAACAAAATGACAAAGCAGCAGTTTCACTGGAGCTTGCCAAACAAGCAGCTTTTGCATCACTATTTTCAGTTTATAATTTATAGTAGTACATAGTAGTATATAGTACAGTTTATAGTACTATAACAATTCAGCTGTTTCTCTTTGTCTGTAGATGTTTAACAGATTATCTACTGAGGATATTTGACAATTTATGATGTGACAGCTTTTGGCTGTCTTATAGTCTGGATTTATGTTTGCCCAGGCTGCTGTTGGTGTTTTGTGTCTCCCTTCAGGTCCTGGTAGGCACAGTTCATATTAGGGCACCTGTTTGGTCAGTTTATCCAGAATACATTCTGGATGAGCAGTCCCATTCCTTCTCTTTCTCACTCCTTCGCTGACTCTCCCTCTTCCATTTGGTTTGGCTTATTTCTCCTTATTTTACATGCACTCATTAACACCACTGATCTACTGACTGAGCATTTCATATATTTAGTTAACGTTTTCTGTTTCCATTTATGTAAATGATTGATTGTTCTTCCAAGTAAACTGTGTGTTTTCTTTCCTCCATTTGTCTATGAGAGCAGAGTCGTGACAAGTAGTACAATAAATAACATTCATTGTCTTGCATTAGCATATATTCTTTTTTATTTACATTTAAAACAGCATCCCAGCATTTTTGGACTCTAACTGTTTGTTGAATATATGTACATAAATTGTCGACCATTTGTATAGCATAGGTTGAGTGAGTAGTTCAAGTTCTGAGAAGATTTAGGGTTTTTTTTGTCATTAATGCACACAGCTGTACTGGGAGGAACATATAATAACAACAACAGATGACTTACATGGTTTGACATTTCATTTTGCTGCAGCGGTGCAGTAGTTAGCACTGTCGCCTGACAGTAAGACGGTTCTGAGTTCGAGTTTGAGTCTGGGCCCTTCTGTGTGGAGTTTACATGTTCTCACTGTGCCTGCATGGGTTTTCTCTTGGTACTCCAGCTTCCTTCCACAGCCCCAAAAACATGCAGGCACAACCCATAAATTACAGTTCTACACCGTCTTTCCACTATCTGTTATCTTCTTTGTAAACCAACTCCTCTAAAGGTATGAGAGTGTATCACTGTGAAAATGAAGTAGGGCGTTGCTGTAGAAGAGCCCAAACTCAATCAAGTTCAATAAAGCTAAAGGTTAAAAAAAGCTGCAGCAGAGAAAGTATTCAGTTTCACACTGCAAACAGTTGCCTTTCATGTCAACAATAGTCCCCTCTGTCTGTTAGAGCCTCATATCTCCTGCCTGCATCCCTCAGGGGAAACAGAAAAGCAACAGCTGCACGCCACCATCTTTACATCCTGCTTACATCCCTGCTACCTGATCACACCGTAATTTACAGCTTTTCACAAAGCATCCATTACCGTAAGTGAACACCCACACAGAATACTAAACTGATGACATTAATTCTTGCTTCTTAATTTCCAAGTCTATACAATCTACCAGTGAGGGATTTTTCAAATTAAAACAATTTCGTTGAGTTAGCACTCGTTTGTCCCTTTGTTCCCCTTTTTCATCTGCAGAGCCAAAGGCCATTTTGTGGGGTGACTCTCACAGCTACATATAGCTGCTGTTCTGATTGGAAACATTATATTAGATGACCCTAACCTTCTCACTTATGAAGCCTTATTCTAATGCCAGAGGCCAAACCTGCAAAGTACTCTAAATAGCTGTGTGATCTTAACCACTCATGATACACAGACACACAGTGACAGAGGATAATGATTTCAGGTAAAGTCACTGGAGTTTCTATATCCACCACCCAACCCATTACCTTGTTACTCAATACCTCCACCCCCACACATGTTGCTGGGAACTGAGACATTATACTGGTGGGAAACCATTAACAATAAAACCCCTTCATGTATGTCTTTGGGATTTACACACTAATAATGCCTATTAAATTGGTCTGATGAAACATACATTTATAATTTTCCACTATCAGGGACTAATATGTGTAGAACTGACTTGAAAAGAAGTAAAATAAACCTACCAATCTTCAAACTGTTACAAAAGGATAGGTTTTAGCTGCAGTGCCCCTGACTCGGTCAAGTGCTCCAATGGATACAAGTGACTGTTTGTTAAATCACAGCCCTTCTACGGACAGCCTGTCCACTCCCTGTCCCATTGTACCGAAAGCTGGCTGCAATTCCCCTCGGGATCACTTGCAAGGTAGTCCTCCATGAACGAAAGTAAATGAGCTAAGTGGTTAAAATAATTATCTACACCGTCTTCTGGACAAAAACACCTGAATTCCATTTCAGTATCTGCAAATACAGTAGACTTGAAAAGAAAAAATACAAAAGCTCATTCGTATTTCTAGAGAGAGCAGATTACAGAGCAGCCAGTGTTGCCCATAAAGTGTATGTACGCTGATTGGTTGGTTAAAGATTTACAACTAGCAATGTTACGTTATGGTAGGCTTATTTCAATTATCATTAAGCGAACATAACCACAATAATATGGTTTTGGCTTTGTGCATTATAGTCCTTATGCTTGATTGATACAGCAGAAACTAGAGTCGTGTTTCAAACAAAACACAAACTTAGTTCTTGATCGATGTGTGAAACCAAAATGGCAAATGCCGTAAAGTGGCACTTATGCCGTAAGTACTTATATAATCATATAGAGAGGTAGTTCATCACAAAAAAGCTGTGAAAACCTAATCCAATGGAACTCCATCTATTGTCTCTACTGAGAACATAAAGAAAATTGGAAGACAAAAGTTTGTTACACCATAAAAGTTGCATTTTGGCCTACCTCGGGAGTTTGAATTCTTCCTTTACTAGAGTTTCTTTGGTTAAACCCTTCCAAATTCTCCTCACTGACTGGGGCTCTGCCTTTGCATGGGATATTTAGTTTAGTTTAATAAGTTTAGTTTAGTTTAATAAAATTAAGAGTGATACATTTCTGAAAATTCAACAGAGATTTGTGAAGTTGAGCTTTAATGTTCCTAATTCAGTGAAGCTGGACACTCATCTGATGGGTCAATGATGGCCCAGCAGCTGCACACTCATTGTCAGCCTTTTCCATCAGGCCATAGAGCAAAGTGCAAACACAATAAACAAAGGGAAAAAAAATCAAACAGACAGCTCAGGTGGCGACATACTTGGCAAAAGATTGACTGTAGGATTCTGGTGAAGATGATGTGTTAATGTTACGTAATTTAGTATAAGTATAATAAGTATATGTTGTATATACAATCTATATATATATATATATATATATATATATATATATATATTCTGAATACTATGACTTATTATTGCTTATCTATGTTTAATTTATATATGTATTTGATATCTATAAATAAAACTGACTCAAACTCACTCATAAATGGGCCTGACTCACTTCGACTCACTTCTTCTCTCATTTCTCTCTCTCAGTTTCTCAAACAGACAAAAACAGGCTATTTCCGTTTCCCACCTCCCCATTATCCTATGTTCTTTCTCACCTTGGCTTGTTTTCACTATCGAGGGTTGGGGGAGAAGAGAGAGAGAGAGAGAGAGAGAAATGTTGAAATAAAATGGTGAGAACCCTTGGCAGCTGCCTCGGCCCACTCTGTTTCCAAGTGTGTTCACACCTTAGATTGTGTGAAAGAGAGAGAAAGGGGAATGGCAGAAAACACATTCATGCCCTGCTCACACACATACACACACACACACACACACACACACACACACACACACACACACACACACACACCCTCCACCACCTCTTCCTCCATCCGTTCTGCCTGCAGATATTGGATTCAGCTTGGAAAGTTTGCACCCACAATCCCGTCGCTCCCCTCCTGGGACTGAGTGACGTGCCATGTGTGTGTGTGTGTGTGTGTGTGTGTGTGTGTGTGTGTGTGTGTGTGTGCATCCTCCACTGCTCCTGCCCATCAAGCTGTTTCTATAGCAACATCTAAGAAGAGTTTAGCAGGTATGGGGACGCTGAGGCTCAGAGGAGCTGTTATCCCGTGGCCTTGACGTAAACTGTCCAATGCTCTCTCACTTTAATGAGACAGGTGGAGCTGTGATGGAGGCCTGTCATGGAGCATTAGCAGGGCAGCCCCTATGGGAGGTGTGAAACATGCCATTGGAAGGGTGACATAAAAATAAAAGATTTATAAATGGCTCTCAAGCATTCTTAATAAATGACCTTTTGAAGCACAATTTAAATAAGACCTGGCTAATATTTCATTATAATTCAAAGTCATGGTGCAAAAACATGATGCAGAATAAATTAATAAGAGTAAAAAGTCACCAAATGTTGACTCTTAAACAGCTGAAGATCCACTCCTGCTAACTGCGGCAGATTTACATTTAGTAATTTTTGAAACTACGGCTCCTTAATTTCAGACAAAGGAAACAAAAGCTGGTGTCTCATCTATGCCCACCACCAATGTGACTGGTTTAAATTACAAATGCCAGACTTTATCAGTTGTAGCAAGTTACAGTTTTGCTATAATATGAAAACTGTAGCTAAACATAATGGCCCTCATGGAAGTCATGGAGATGAAGAAACACTGTTCGACCATTATTTAAGAGGTTTTGCCATATAGTATATATGTATATATATACATTGTACAGTCCAAAATGCACCTGTCACCTGTCCAGTATCTGCCAATACTCATTTCATTATTCATTTCCAATACACGGCACGAAACATTGGAAATTAAATTGATTTTGTCGCTCATGCTCATCACGCAGTTCGGAAACAATTCATTTATCACTCGTGTGTGCGTTCATTCATTTAATTTTGATTTACTTAGTGTATGGGGTGGTCCAGTGAAAATTCACTTCTGCAAGGGTGTCCCTGTGCACAAAGCACAATAAAAGACACACAAGATATAAGAACACAGGTGACAAAAAGTATTTTTACTATATTTCATTGTATGCAAAATTATTTGATGGTATGCGCTGGTAAAGCATGTTGTAAACTGAAATGATAAAGGCCTTAAGGGTTACTCCTTTGATTTTATACCGAGCTTCCATAAAGATGGGAAATTCACAAAAGTAGAGATCATTATTATATTATTATGTTAGAGTTATTTTCAGAAACCTTGGAAAGCTCCTCCAGAGCCAAAGAAGACATTATACAGCTTTTACACAGTACTGTTCCTCTGTGAGTAAATTGCAGTTCATGTTACCTAATCCTGAAAATCTGATTTAATATGTTTATAATTTCACTGACATTACATTTACATAAATGTGTCTTTCCAGCTCTGTACTCAGAAACTGCCACTGGCGTCATCAAAAATAACAGAAAAAACACAGCCAGTAACTAATCCTGTCAATAGGAGCTGTGTGCAGTCACACATAAGCAGTACCAGCTCTCATGGTACATACATGTACTTCCATGCATAGTTAATATTTTCCATTTTCCACTCTTAATCGCCCACAGTGTATGCATCACCATATGACTAAGCATGTCTGTGTGTGGCAGAGACACAGAGTATGCAAACAGTCTATCAGGGGCTGAGTCTGCACACTGCATACATCACAGACAAAAGATGCCCCCGAATGCTGACAGGTCCAGTAATTGCATTCAGTGGATCATAAAATTGCACGAATTGCATCACTCTTGCTCCGACGACAGGGGAGGAGGCGATGGGATGTGGTTCGGCCTGGGTTTGAATGCACGACGCGTTCCAATGCAGTTTCACTTAATTAAAAACCAAGTGTGCTGTGTGCATAGCAATGCATCACCTCTGTGCTGGCCTTCACCTAAACTCTAAAGTACCACAAGTTTCACAGGGATGTTTACTTTTCTCTGTGATATTTGTACCTCCAACCCATGCCCAGAGACTCTGTTAATTGCTCATCTGTGTAAATATGGTGGACATACACGGATGTTTACAATGCAGAAGCATTTTCACAGCTGCAAGTATACCCCAGGCACAGAGAGCCTCTGAACTGTGTGTATGTGCTTTTAGATGGCAATAAAACAGCTTAGCTTGACCAAGAAACCAATCACAATCGTCCAGTTTTTCACTGTAAATCTCTAATTGACTGAAAATTTGACATTTTTTTTAAGCTTACTCTATTGCTCTGTAAATAATTTATCCAAATCATACATATTTACATCTGACCTTTCATATCCCTTGTACTCCCATTGTAAGCACCCAAGTCGAGCTGCACATTTTGGGGTTTAGATTATTCCAAATCTGTGTTTTCCTGTAGATGTTAAATTGCACTCCTAATATTTTTTTAGATTTTTTTACATGATTTTAATGTGTTGTTGTTGTTTTTGTAATAATGTGAGCTACTTTTATACTGTGTTTTGCAAACAGGGAAATAGGTTGTGAGGTTTTTGTTTGATTGTTATCCAGGGTTCTTCGATGAGAGAACAGCTAAACTGTATCTGTGTGTATTTAGAAGGCAATGCAGCACTTTATCTCGAAAAAGCAGTCACATTAACACATTAACAAATGCATCACTGTGAAAGACAGCTTGTTCAGCTGAGCATCATCCTCTGAGCACAACAATCACATTCAGCATGGAATATGAATAGGATATTGATCCTTGAATTCATCAAGGAATATCCTCTCCTCAGATCCATATCAGCCATTTTCACATGCAAGACTAAACATTAAAGCACCCACAACATGCTGCAGCCAAGATGACCATCTTAACAGTTATTTCTGATTACACCTAATGAATGTGGGATACTAGCTAACTACAATTGTATTCTAAAGTCCTAAAGGTCTGTCATTCTGTGACTGGCTTGGTTTCTGGATTATAATCACCTCCACTGTTGTCTAATATGTCTAGCCTACAGTCAAACTGAGGGAAAGCAGTAAAGTTGTCCGGTTGAGGTAACTGTGCTGTCTGCAGTTTGTCCATAAATCAACAATTCAGCACCTTAATATTCAAGAATTTTCTCTGTCTTGCTTCCCAGCTGCAGGGCAGGAGTGTGTGAAGGATTACAAACAGCAGCTCTGCCAGGTAGCAACATGTAGATAAGAATATTTATTCAGTAACCTTTCATTGAGCATCAATCTCATGTTTATGTGTGTATTGTTGAAAAAATAGACTCTAAGCTTAATGCTTCCCTTGAGCTAAATGCTAACATGCTCACAAATAGTGTGTGTTAAGTGTAGAATACCTCAAAACACATTAATTAGCCAGTAGTTTTGCATACGTTTAGTTTTGAACGAAAGATGAAAAGTGAAGGATGCAATTCAGTCAAAGAGAGGCATTGATGTCCAGACATTTCACTCAAAATGTAGTGTAATGGTGGCACTTTATATAAACCCAGGAGAACATCAAAAGCATTAGGATTCATGCTCTGGGACCATGGATATCTGTACAAAATGCTGATCACTCCAATAGATGTTAAGATCTTTCAGTCTGGACTAGAGTGGTGGAACAGTCAACATTTCTATCTCCAAAAAAAATGTTGCTAACACAGCTAAAAACTAGAAAAACAAATTTGTGAACCACAATGTTCCATCATTACCAGGAACATGGACATTGTTTGTTGGTTGGCGGCCACATTGACCTTCTGGCAGAAGGGATCACCAAAGTACCCCACTGACTTCATACCCAAAAACAACTGTATGCTTCTAACAAATCTAATTACCTGCTGGTCGTCAATGACTGAACGAAGTCCAACGGTTCATTGCAGATAGGTAGCAAGAACATAGAGGAAGGTTTAATGTGTTCGTCTGTCATCCACAGCATGCTTTGTATGTTTTATTCAAAGCTGCACTACAGGAGGAAAAAAAGAAGAAAAGGCTCAAGTTATTTATCTATTCCTCTCACATGCTGTGTTGATGGAAGATGCATGCATTTTAAAGTCAGCTTATTGTACATGACAGGAAGACGGAGCAGCTTCAATAAACTTAAATAATAAACTTATATAATATATATTTACATTACAAAAGTTTACCCCATGTATATGTGTATCCAAAATAACCTGGAACACACAATGCTGATGCATACATTTTTATAAAACATATTGCTCCAGTCAATAAAACTACAACTACTGCTATTCTCATTTGGAAGATGCTTACTGACCTTTATTTTCAATTTTATTCTTACGTATGTACGTAAAACAAAATGATGATGATTAAAGTCTTATTATCTTCCAGGCTGTTCTTCAGTGTCAGAAGGCATTCGCTGTAAGGAGAGGTCAGACAAAGAGCTCCCTCCATCCCTTCTCTTGCTCCCTCGCCAATCAGGTGTGTATTGTTCAGTGAAAACTAAGTCACTGTGGAACGTCAACTGTCTGTTTGCTGAAAACACACTTTCAACGAACGGAACAGAGAGTGACGAGCAAACAGCCGTTTAGTGTACTTCAGTTTAGGGTAATAGGGGAAAATGAGGTTTCTTGTCAACATTTTTTAAAATTTCTTTGCTACACATGGCCAAATCTTTAGAAAACAGGTCAGAAAAAAAGTTGTTGGACCTGATAAATGTACTTGTCTTATTGTGCGCAAATATTTTAATATACCTTTCAATTGTATTAATTAAAGTTAAAGTAGTTAAAGTTACACTGATAAAACAACATTTAGCCTTCACGTATATTAATTGGTTCAGTGCTGTTTTAAACAGATCAGATTTAACCGTCATGTAATTCTTCTTACGTTTGTTAAAAGCTAAAACTCTGCTAAAAATGATAGTTATTTAAGAAATATATTAATGACTGTATTAGGAAGGCACAGTGTTGCAGTGGTTAGCGCATCAGGGTTTGAATCCACAGGTCCCCTTTGCATGCAGAGTTTACATGTCCTGGCTGTATCTGCGTAGGTTTCCTCTTAGCACTCATGTGTCCTTCACTCCTAGGATATTCGACGACGAGACATCACCTGGCCGCAAAAATGCAGAGGGCCACGGAAACCTGAAAAGCACCTTTGGAATAGATACCCAGTATTCATTGAGTGTGAGGAGCTATTTCAGGCGCCCCGGGTCCCAGAGGTAATAGTCTCATTAATTTTTCCCATAGACAGTGTTACGTGACTCACTGTTGGGGCGCTTCTATGGCTTAGATTGGCGTGAAATTCCTCCTGGTGAAATCATCAGCACAAAAGCTTAACAACTTTGTTTGTTGTTTGCGGTTTCTTCAATGGTACATGCCCGTGGACACAAAAAACTTCAAAGTAGAAGTTAACTAGGACTCCAAAGGTGCTTTTTGGCGAAAACCATCCAATTATCATGCTTAAAAGTGTGTGACGTGGCCCGCTAACAGCGAGTGAAAGCTCAAGAGCATGTCTGTGGTTTAAATCAATTTACTTTTAAATTTTGGATGAATGTATCTAACTGTGGTGCTGTATTTTCATTTCAGCTGAAACAAATCACAACCACTCCAGATCTCGCCTCTAAGGAGCTTCTTCTCGTGGATATTGTAGTATTTTGAGCTCTTTTCCATGCCAAACTGATGAATCTAATTTATGAAAAACAAAGGAGAAATAATTAAAACCAGTGACCATAACATAAACCTGTGTACATTACAGTGAGGATACCATTTAAATAATTGAAATGACAATACAGGATGGGGGAAAGCACACAAGGAGGATCGGACCCTCTCACTTCAAAACTCCGTTGGAGTGAACTGGAACACAGTATCCAGCGTCTGAAATGACTCCTTGCTTGCTCATGGACCAATGGCTATCATAAAGGAAACTGCACTGTGTGTCCCATTCTGAGCATCTTTGAGTGCACTATGTAGTGGATACATTTCACATAGGGGGTGATTTTTACGCTGCTCAGGTCTTCTGTTACATCCATGTTCTAAACGGGATTACGATCAATGCGTTTAGATAACGGATTTATGGATTGATCATACACAGTCATTCACATTCTGAGCAAGTTCAAAGTGGCCTGTGGAGTTTTTGACTGTTAGTGATTCTATAGAGTATTTGTATTGTGTCCTAAGAGTGTGGAAAATAATGCTGCAATCAAATCAACATAAATATTTTGCCAAATGTCAAGACATAAAGCCGTGTCTTCGACTGACCCCATTTCTCCTACACATTTACAAGACAGAACTGAGCAATTCTGTGACATGATCTCAGGACAAAAGCACCTTCACTACTTCTCTCTACACAATGGACATATTTCCATTATTCCATATTATTCATGGAGTGATGTATAAATGACACTTAAGAACATTTTAAGTGGTCAAAAATTGATTTATGGTAAGAAGCAAACTGATGTAAGACATTGGTGTATTATTCATATGCTTTTTTTATGAGACCAGGCTGGTAAAGAGACATTTCTTTTACAGAAGCCAGCTGAACTGCTGTTACCTCCTATTCATTTAAGTACGTTCATTTCATGGCTCACACCAGCGTTCTCTGTGGCTCATAATCAGTGAAGCTGCCATACCTCATCACAGGCTACAGTGGAGGAGAGGCTTTTTTTTTAACATCAATTGACAATTAACAAAGACTTCATAACAGGCTGCTATTTTTCTCCCCAGAACAGTCTTCAGAAAGTCTTTCTCTGCCACAGTACAGATAACATGAAAACAAATGCATAGCTGAACAAAGGCAGTCGCTCTCTTTTTATTCAGTGAGGAAGACAAAAGAGTTATTGACAGTCACAGACAAACGGTTTGGGTTTTAGTATTACACAGGTTTTTAACCAAAGACTGTGCACACACTGAACACTGCAGGCAGGAAGCCTGTGGCAGCCATCTGCTTTTTCACAAATTTATCTAACATTGCAGCATTCGGAGGTAATGAAAGCTCCGGCTGTGTCCATGAAAAGGACAGACTCTTGGGAGGGAATACACAACAACCTTGTTCTGAGCAATTTGTCTCCATTTTTTTTTTAAAAAAAAACAAGAAAACGCCTCAACAGGATGCTCCTTGAATAAATCAAAACCTGATCGAACATCCTTCATGCCAGACGCCCACATGCATTTTGTCATTCCTTGCAGCCATTTAATAAAACAAAGGCTTCTCTGCAACCTTTGAGTGGCACGATTTCCATGGCAACCACATGTACCGCAGCCATGAGGTTTCTGAATGCAGCCCAGATTTCAGCGAGGGTCACAGTGAAGCATAACTGAGAAGGACACGCATGTGAAAGGGAAAAAAAAAAAAAAAAAAAAACAAAGGAAAAAAAAACATGATTTATATTTCAAAGGCAGATTAGATGAATTCTAAAGAAATATTAAGGCATGGGAGCAAAGCAAAGAAAAGATTTAATATTCTAGTCTTAAGTTCAGTCAGTGCTGGGAACTGAATTTCACAATAGCCTAAAAAATGTTTCAGCCTGCACAGTATATTAGAGGTTAATCTAAATCCCCATGTTTTAAATTATGTCACTGTGAGTCCATGAATGCAGGCTTTAAAAGGATTGACTTTAAAACAACCATTAAAATCACTTATGCTACATAATAAGTATAATAGTATAATAACATAATAATAGAATATATAAGACTCACATGCAGAGTGGCCTGCTAAGAGGCCCATTAGCTATCTTAGTCCATAACTCAAATTTACCAAACCAAAATTTCTCAAATGTGAGTGATTTTACGGTCAGCATCACAGTCAAAAACAAAACTTTGTCAGATTAATACACAGTGATCTCATGTGAATGAAATATGTTATAGATTCAATTACTATGGATTAGTAGACGCTCAACTTAAACTAACATGAATGTAGTCCCAAAGTGGTGGGCTGAAATCAATATTTAGGGAATAGAAATGGTTTTCTAAATTGATTATATCCACTGAGGGGAAGAGCGCAGGGGCAAAGATCTCCTCTCCTGTAAACCGATTCTCCCTGTCAGTCAGTGAAGTCACTGGATTCACTGTGACCACATGACCTGGCCATTTAGAAGGACAAAGCACATGTATACATGCTATCCAAATGAAAAAAACTATTCCAGTCAGGATTATGGAGCCTCACTAAAAGAGATGTGAAACGATAATTTAGAAAATTGTATCATGACAGCGGCTCCCCCAGCAGAGGGGGAGGTCGAAGCAAGAATAAAAGCTCCTATATTACCTTTTAATTCCAACAAAGGGAATATCTGCAGATTATAAAGTCGTCTCATATCATGAAAGAGAAAATGTCAAACTCATGTATTACCTCTCATTACCCGGTGGGACAGAATCCGGTCCCGAGGATACAATTAAGAGAAGACAGAAAAGAACCGGTTGCACATGAATTAGACCGAGCAGTGAGCACTTTACTTCAGCTAACAGCGATGACTTAACCCTTTGCAAGAAGCACGAAATGGACTTTGTATTCTCTTTGAGGAATAATAAAGAACAATCTACCATGGTTGAGAGTTCCTTTGATACTGTTTGGCAGTCTCTGAAGTGTGCTGTGAAGTGCAGCCAAAATGCTCTCTGGGAGCAATCGGTGCAGAAGTCCAGGCCCGCGGCCCCCGGTGTCATTAGCTAAAGTGAATAAACAAACAGAATGGAATATCTGATTCTTTTCAAAGTCTAATTTCACTTCCTTGATGAGGTGTAGCCACATTTTCAGTCTGTTTGGTCTTTGGGTTTGTATTCCACAGAGAGGAGCGGGCCGTATCAAACATCGATAGCTGGCAGTTTCCACCAGCCAGGAAGTAAAGAGTTCCACTACAAACTGCAGAGAGTACACTACTTCAGCCGTGTCTGTCCGGGGGTTAAATAATACATGTAGTCTGAGAATTCGGCCCGAGGAAATATTCTTCCATTTTTAGCAGTGCAAAAGTGGATCGTGCTGTACGGATAAACTGGTGAAGTGAAAGAGAAGGAGCTGCTTCACTTTCAGATGACAAGTTCACATTCAAATAAAATGAAAATGTTAATATTAGAGACACACAGTTAACAAAGCTGTACTGACTGGACACAAACGGAAATGCTTTTTTTCATGGCATTCAGTCTTACACAGACAAAATAATTACACACCCTGTGATTATGCAGCAAATCTAAGTACCCTGTTTTACACTGAGCACAACTCGATGCACAGCACTGCACGGGTCATTTTCATATCCGGTGCCCACAGTGTGTTAAGTAGCCCGGCTGCGCGTGGGTGTGTTGTTGTTAAAATGAGGTCATGTCAGGCATGTTGACAGAGCATTGCTATCTTGCGGCAACAGAAAGCGCTTGCGCCGTTGACCAACAAAAACCTGATCTAAAGTCGGTGGTGCGGCATACCGCTTTCCGCATTGTGCGGCAGTCCTGGTGATGCCAGAAGACAAGGACACACTCACCATCACCCTAAGAGGCTCTGGTGGATTCTTGCCGCTCCTGTACATGGTCTGCTTTTGCACTTTCACTTCTAGGATGAGCAGATTCAACCACTCACTCCGTTTCCCGTGTCCACCCTTTTAGATTAATGTGTTCGCACAATTAGCACATCAGTAGTAACTGAGGCAGATGGGATGTCATGATTTTGGAGGTTCAGCTGTATTTGGTCAAACTGAAATTTTGTGGTGATAGATGAAGTTATTACAATTCATCCTAAGCAGATACCACATTTCATGGCCGTTCATCCAACATTTACAATGATACGGTTAATTTGCTCTATGGAAACGCACCTAATTCTCAAAAGTTCGCTTGAGTCTAGTACAGCAGGTGCAGCAAACAGGACGGCTTGCTTTATTCAAAGTGACTTAAATGCACTAACGAATTCAAATGACTCCTTCCTGCGATCCTTTGTGCCACATAGCAGATTGTATCAACATGAGAATCAGTAGAGGAAATTCAATCATACGACCTCTGCAGTTCAGAATGTTTTTACAATGTTTTCTCAGTGTCTGCATGCAAACCTGTTGATGTGGTCTCACCTGCAGCTTAGAGCTCCCTTTGGTGGTTTAAATGGTTTTGGTCTTCCTCCACTTAAGCATTTGGTTTACTCATGCTGCTTTTCCAGCGTCCCTGACTATTCTGACAGCTTCAGTATTTAAATTTGAAAAAATTGAAATATGGACTCAAGATACATCCAATCCAAAGCATGATTATTTAAATTATGTGCTTTAAACACCATTAATATAACAGTAACAGAAGTCACTCAGTCTTAGTGAGTATGAGGGAAACCTAAACTTTCAGGATCTGACACATATTTTTGTGTGTGTGAAATGTAACTGAGTGATTATTAGTAATAGTGAAACTTCCTAATTCCTTATTTGTAATTTTGTTTCTTTTGTATTCTGAAACAGGAGAAAAAGCACAGTTAAGGGTGTGTCACCAACATTTAGCGGAAAATGCAATTTGTGTGTTAAGAATGTTGAATCAGAGCTACAACACACTGCAGTGTTTTGTGCTATTTTTGCCATGTTATTTGGCAAAAGGCACACCTATACAGATTTTCAATCACACAAATTTCCACAGTCCCACAAAATTAAGCAAAGCATCCAGGCTACTGTGACGGTGCATTACGCACATTAGTAGCTGCTTGTTTCAAAATTTTCTCCAGTTAAATGAGGACAAAAGTGGACCCTTCCCATAGTCTGTCCCTGAGGAATAAAAATGAAGCAAGAAATCTTGTTATCCTGGAATCCCACCTTAATTTCAGGAATCATATTAAATCCTAACTGAAAGGATGAGAAACTGAATTACAAAAAAATGAAATGAAGAAACTCACTCATTTACACTTTTTATCTCTAGCAGACTGGACTCCTGTGATGGACTGCTCAGACTGGGCTGTCCAAGAAGGCCATCAGACAGGTCCAGCTGATCCAGCTCACCATATAACTCCAGTTCTCCAATCACTACGTCAGCTAACAGTTTCTCACAGAAGCAACCTCAAAATTCTCTTGCTTGGCCATGAATCACTCAGCAATTGTTTTGACCAAAACTTGCTTTTAACTTCAATTTAATCAAATAAATTTGTTCCTGGGCAGCACGGTGGTGCAGTGGTTAGCCCTGTCGCCTCACAGCTAGAGGGTTCCAGGTTTGAATCCCGGTCTGGGCTCTTCTGTGTGGAGTTTGCATGTTCTCCCTGTGCCTGCGTGGGTTTTTTCTCATGGTACTCCAGCTTCCTCCCACAATCCCAAAAACATACACTTTAGGTGGCTACTCTACATTGCTCCTAGGTGTGAGTGTGTGCGTGTGTGGTTGTCTGTCTTTGTGTGTCACTGTCCCCTCCCTGCTCAGCTTGGTGTTTCCCAGTGGGGAGTGATGGAGTTGAAACCTAGATGCCAAGTATCAACTTTAGATTTATTTTACATCTAATCCATTCCATGTGAGTTGGCAAAAAAAGAAAAAAATACAAAATGGATATCTGTCACTTGCTCCCCTCAGTAAAGTGAAGGTGAGTGGAATTTATTTTGTGCTTTCAAAATCCAGCAAAACATTTTCCCAGAAACTAAAGACAGGTGGGAAATGTTAAACCTCCAAGACAAAGGCAGTTTTAACCGGACAATAAATGAGGATGTGACAATTCAAGCGAATCAGAAAATAAACTGATGGGTGACAGCAACATCTGTCATCCACATCTGCTTGAAGATTGTATAAAGGACGAAAGACAGCACGATTAACAAATGCCAGATGCACTGTAGCATGTTTAAATTTCAATCAGTGCAGCTGTTGATATGTCCAGTTTGTGCATTCAGCAACATGACCAGCTGTCACCTGTCACCGCTCTTGACATTGGACTGTTACATCACCTGACAGCATGCTGAAACTGCCTCCATCAGTTTAAGTTCTAATTATCACTGCGCGAGGTAACAAAGTGGTTATTTCTATTACCCTGTCAGGATGTTTTGACAGGTGCTTGTTTTCCATCTCTGTTGAGAGCTTTGGAGGAGGCGCGTGAATGAGTGTGGTGGTGTGGACCTATTGACATTACGCAGGGTTTGTAGATGGTGTGTTATTTCCCCAGAGGGACCTTCACCGTTTTCTCACCGGCAAACTCAAGCTCTGTGATTGAAGGTCTTTTGACACCACCAATATCTCCTGACACCAACTGGGCATGCTCTGCCAAATTCATATACTGGCCTATAACCTTGGAGGGATTGAAAGTGTGTGCATGTGTGTGTTCTTATCTTTATATTTTTTTTTTCTGTACATCTTTAATCAGACTCCTTGCATAACAAGCAGCCTGGGAAGCTGTAATGTACCACAGCACTGTCTAAAGTTCTACACATCTGAAGTTTTTTTTTCTTTCATGCAAAGAGAATATTTGATTTCCAAACACTGTCAGCTGGTGAAGGGGGAATAGTCCTGCTGCTCTCAGGGTAACAAGAGCTGTCTTTTACAAGGAGGAGGAACATAAGGACATTTTTACTAAAATACTGCTGCTCAAAATCTTGCCGTTTTGCAGCATTGACTTTCCTATTTTTTGACCCTGGTGTATTGCTGAGTGAACAGAGAGAGAAAATGTTCCAGCAGACAACAAGTAAAACGGATTTGAATGATTCACTAGAGCTTACAGAGGGCTTCTACTATATATACTGCAGAGGAAAGTCTTTTCATCAGAAAAAGAAGATACTGTCAGTTTGAAGACTGTTCAAAATATCAGATCGGTGTTGTTCTTTTATTTGCATCATGTGTTTCATCTGTGTAATCTGTAAAACAATACTGGGTGACCTGTGGGTATGAAAGGTGCTATATCAATACATTTGCCTTAAACATCTGCCTGTCCTGGGTGAGAGATCCCTTGTCTGTTGCCATGATGTTATGTAAAGCCCTTTGAGACAAACTGCTTGTAAAAATTGGCTATACAAATAAAGTTGTCTGTCTGTCAGTTGTCTAAATGACATTCAGCTTTTCATGAGTCATTTTAGTGAATGTCAGAGAGCAACAAATATCAGTGACAGCACAAAGACTGGGAAAGTCCACACACGGGCAGGGCTGAAGGGGAGACCGGTGATTGTGTTGCGTGTAAAACCCTTCAACTAACATCACTTAAGTCCATTAGTTAACTTACCCAAACTCAAACATCACCTTTTCCTAAAGCTAGCCAAGATGTATTCATGTCTGAACCTAAGAAAACCGTGACTGTATCACGTCAGGGTGACGTCAAATCGGGACAGTGTTAAATGACACATGAAAATGTGTGGCATGACAAGCGAAAAGTGAAAAATTGAATGCTATTTATACATTACTGAAGCCATTTATTTAACTTAATGGTTTTGTTTAGATATATCTTGCAGTATTATTTTGGATTCTTGGTCGCGGTCATTAGATGCCCTGGGTTGTGCATGCAGGGGCATAAGTAACAGGAAATGAAACAAGACAACATGAGGACATTTGTAGAAATCTAAATGCTGATGTGTTTCATCTACACATCATCTGTACAACTACCTCGATAAATACACTTAACTACAAAAATCAGCTGGGAAATCTGTTGTGTTTGGTCTACATTAGATGACTCCCGCCTGTGTATTCATGGCAACTTTAAATGGACACTGCAAAAGCTGAAAAATTGCTTTTACGTAGGCCATCCCATGAGATCACATTCCCACAGAACATTAATACATCATGGTCCAAAAGCTAGTTACATTTTTTGTTTTTATTCTTCAGATGTTCAAGTATCCTTTAAGTGTTTTGGCTTACTTTCTTCCATTTGCCATATAAAGAGGACTTTGTGATTATGTACTTAAGGCATTTTGCACATAATACATTCAAGCTGTAGAGTCCTTCACCTTTTAACAGCTAAAACTACCAAGTTCATATATTTCTTATAAATATCCCCTTTTCAAAATTGTACTTTCAGAGGCAGTCTGGGTTTCTGAATACATATCAAAATCTTGTAAATAAAATTCAGAGAAGCAGTCAAGTTTCACCTTCATAACAGCACTTAAAAGCACCAGATGCACTTAACAGCCAGTAGCGAAGCCAGTGTGTGTCCTGTTAAAATGCATGTGCTGTGTTATAAAAGGTATGCTTTGTATACTTGAATCTGAACAGGGGATGTTATTGTTGCATTGTGGATGGGTGAATTCATGCAAATGTGACGAATCATCTTTACCTAAATGTGGGCCGAACAGGCTCAGCAGTTCAATGGTCCACTTCAGGAGAGGCTGCTAATGTGCAGCACAGAATGAAAGTACAATGTTAATCTGGATATCCTTTTAAACTGTGCATCAGGAAAAGCTCTTCAAACACACTGACACACACACACACACACACACACACTGGTAGGCACATTTGAAGCCCCTGGGAGATGGAAATAGTTGAGCAAGAAATAAATGTGATCCATTATTTATAATATATCTGAGAGATGTGGCAGGGAGGAAAAAGAGCTATATTTTTAGGTAGGTAAGCCAATGGAATCCAATGCAGAAGCACAAAAGGCAGCAAAATAGTTGAATCCCACTCATCTCTAACCACAGAGAGACACTAGAATCCCATTTCTTAAGAGCGAGCGTGTTCTAGCTTTACAAGTAGCAGCCCAGTCCATTACACAGTCTCTGAGTGTCTACGTTTATGGCAGGGAGGCGGAGGGAGAATCTTATTGGCATCATAAAACACCATCACTGTCACACTGATCCAGTTTTATCCACTGGCTGACTGGTCTGGGCAACAGCAGCCTCTATCAATCAGAGACGAGGGGCTTCAGAGAGGTCATCACTGCCCCAGAAAAGACATGGTCAAATGTTTTCATCCCCAAGTTAACAGACTGGAGCTTTTGACAAAAGCTGTTCACAGAGATTTTTTTTTCCTAATATTTATTTGCCCACCCAAGTTTAACTGATAATACATGCGCTTTTTCAGCTTTGCTTCTACAGCTGGGAGCTGCCCACACGACTCCTCTACAGCTCCACCGTTAACTGTCTTGTTCCATTGCAGCTTCCTTCTTCATGCCTGCTGCAGGTATTCAGACCACTGCCAAAAGTGCTTGAGAATAATATCTTCTGTACTTTATCAGTATTCCTCAATCAGTAAGAGTTTAGCTAGCTTTAGCAAACTATCAATTATCCATAAACATGTGGATCAATCGCATATTTAAATTACACACGGAACAAAAGTTTTCTCTTTAGGTTCTGTCGCTTTGGCCACTCCATAAACTGTTCAGCTGATTAGGGAAAAGATTAATGCTACAGCTACTTGCACCTTCTGTATTATTGTCGGCTACCGGAGCCTTTATTCTTCCTGTTGTTGGGACAAAGAGGAAGGAGCCTAATTTTACTGTAATTTCAGAGTAATTTACATATAAGCTCTCATTACCACAGAGAACAGGCTGTGTAGAGGCTCCTTCCACAGTACACTCACTGAAAAAGAACCTTTTTTCTCTTCATCATTTCATGTGTCTCGAGCAGTCGGATGCATTTACTTTTCTCTTATTTGAGACTGGATAGCTTACTAGTCCTCACAAGACACACAAAGTGACCAAGACATAGGTGAACATATACGTTAGGTAATTCCCCCCTGTGCAAACATCTGTGAATCCCCAACACATAACATATTTACATTCTAAAATGGTTTGCCAAAAAAATTTGATTGTATAGATAAAGCAATGTTGTGAGGACAGTATTTTTCCTGAGGACAATAAACAAAAAAAACCAAAATCTATTCCATAGATATACTGTCACTTTATTTAACCATTCTGTCACATCATACGATTCACTCCACACTGTCTCTGTCTATCTTTGAAGAAAGAATCACAAAACCTGGCTGATCTTGAACAGGAAGAAAAGTGAGTCAGTATGAGTAAGAGGAATTTGCATGCTTACAAAAATAAAGACTGGAACAATTTTGCCTTAGATGCATTGGACAACCATTATAGATGCTGTTACGCTTGGATGTTCGTGTTGTATGGGCACTTGAAGCCTGATATGAGTCTCGTCTATCACCCACCAGCTTTTGGGGAGGCCAGCAAAATAAAAGAAGTGTGCTGCAATGGCACAATGTAAAAGATAAAAATATTACTCCTGAGAAGAGGGAGGAGGCTACATTACCGAAGCCAGCCACTGAACTGGCCGCTGATAAGTCGGCACTGATAACTGAGTGCCTCCTCTTGTGAATGGTGCCGCTCACTGCCCACCTCGCCTATCACTGAATGGAAAGACCCTGGTCCATGAAACTGGGATTCTTGAAATATAAGACCAAGAGGAGAAAACCTTAAATACTTAAGTGAGCAGTTTAAGAAAACCTTACGCCACTACACAGTTTTAGAGGTTTATAAGTGATGTCTGAGAGAAATTGCTTCATCTATACATCAGTAGCTATGTGACCAAAAGCTTGTGAGTGCATTAAATACATGATACAGACAGTATACAGTACATGGCAGGTATACCTTGTAGGCCAAAAAGCTGTCACATTACTGTTGCTTGGTGAGAAAAGCAACATCCGTCTATGAATATGAATGAAGCTGAGGTGTAGTTTAGTATTTCCGAATCAGCGACTGCAGTTGAGACCTCTTGGAGAGGGTAGGTCGAGATTTTCAGCAGGGAATACTCTTTAGGGGAGCTAAATGAGAGGACACATGGCAGGAATACAGAGGATAGGCTTAGACTCTGCTAATTTATCAGTCCTTGTGCCAGCAGGCTGCTTGACAAGGTGAGAGAAACCAGAGAGGTTTTATTTAACAGGAGAAGATGAGCTCCAGCTCCTTTGTGGATATGTGACATTTTCTAATAAGTAATTTAACACCTCCAACTGATTCAACTTTATTGTTCACTGTGCATTCAAGAGCTATTGGTTACTGTTCGTGAGGCAGGGAAAAAAATACAATTGGGTCTTTGTATTACAGTATTTGTAGGAGTGAATGTTTGTATTTTACATCACACTCCATTAGACCAATTACCAGCATCATTAGTGTGAAGCTACAGGAGCTTCTGAAGGATGTGTCAGAAGGAGACTTTGCCCATACAATGATTTGTTTTTTCTTTTTAGCAATGCATTTAAATTTAGTAATTAACTTTCAATATGGTCCTTTTTAATGGCAGTGGAAGAGTCCACCATTCCTGCACTGGATTCAGTTGTCTACCTAAGCACAAGGGACTGATAGGAAACAATACATGCATGTAATCCAGCACATTTCATCTCACTTTTAACAGCCTCACGTTTTCTCAGAGCTTCATTAAGTTACTGCTAATGCAAACAGAGCAGCCACTTGCTGCTGCTTCACATTATTGTGAGGCAGCCATTGGAAACAATTTATTTGTCATCACGATTGGGGCTGACTGCGATTGGTTATCTTTGTCTTGATTATGTAGGCCAGAGAAACATGTTAGGGGACGAACCACTACCGCATCTTGAAAGGACAGCTTGTTGGTTAATCCCTCCAAAATGTCTGAGCATCTGATTAGTTTACCCCCTGGATGCCTCCCAGTGGATGCCGTCAGGCACATCTAACTGGGAGGAGACCCCAAATACACCAAAAGGATTATACATCCCATCTGGCCCGGGAATGTCTCACCTTATGAAGTACTGGAGGTTGTAGCCAAGCAGGGTCGTGTCTCCACCTCAACCCTGGACCAAATAAGTGCCATTAAAGGGATGAATGAGAGTTTGGCATGTGCAAAACGGCAAAGGCAGACACAGAGCGGAAAACAAAGATATACGTGCCTTTAGGAGTTACTAACATCTACAGGTTAGAGCAGCCACACTGCACACTCATCTGGGGATTCGGGGTCTTGCCTATTTTTTCCAGTTTCACACACACGTTTCTCAGTAAAAACAGACCTGAATATGATTCACTGATACTCATATTGGCATCATACTGCACACTATATCTGCAGAATATGCCACAGACAAGGAGAAACATGGAGTGAAAGATAGTATTTTTCCTTTCAGTTTGGATATTCGAAATGGTTACAACCTATAATTCTGGCCATATCTTGCAAATTAAACTAAAACTAACTTGTACACAGACACAACAACCGTTTAGAAACAAACAGCCATCTTCAGTGCAGCTTCACACATTACAATGCGCTGTGGCAGGAGACGAGCTCTGCAGTCTAAAAAAAGTATGATTCTGCCACATGGTCGAAATCTGCGGCACATCAGACGGACACACTCTGGACAGCAGGGACTATGTGAGGCTTGAAGGATCAAACCCAGATGGTCCATTTCTTTGTGAACTGGCACTGAGTTTCCTAATTATTATTCATGTGAAGAGAGACTCCTCTTTGAGGCTCATAGCATTGGCTGACATGGCCCAAGGCAAGGCCAAGACTGACCCCAAAACACTGGAAAACAACAGTGCTATTCTCCACGTTGGAGATGACACACACACACACACACACACACACACACACACGTTCTCCAGCCTGATAATTAGCACTAATTTAAAACACTGGAATATCAGCATTGGTGACTTCACTAAACAGAGCAGTATCTTGTGCTTGAGTCTTCATACAAAAAGGGCAAACATACCGAAACACACAGAAAAACAAATTCTCTCTCACACACGCAAACACACTTTAATTCGTACACATTAAGTACAAATACTTCACACACGAACACACGCAGCCACATTGCTGGGACTGAAATAGCAGCGGTTAATTATGTCAGTGAATGAAACTTTTATGATCTTTATGGTGTTGATCGCCAAGCTCTTTAGTGCCTTTGTTCACTTATACTATGAAAAAATTGTTTAACCAACAATGAACACAGTGTGTGAGCTGTGATGCATACACACTGTACAGTGTGTAATTACGGGTTGATGTCCTTTCAGTTTTCAAACAGAATAAAAATATCCATTATGGTCTGGCTGTAGATCATGTTTGCAATAAGCAATAATGCTAAATAGATACTATTTTTGACACAATTTCTTTCTTCATGCGATTTGTTTTAGTGGCACATTTCTAACTAGCTCAATTTTACTTTCAGTTGAGTTGCATAGTTGGAGGATTGGTACTTTATTTTTTTTTTCTCAGATTCCTATTTTTAATTTTCTTAAAATGGTCTCATGGGACCCTATCAAGTAATATAAAAAATGCAAGAGGTTTATTTTATGGCCACAAATGTTAAGTACTTCAGCTTTGTTTCTAAGAAATCAGGCTTTTGCCATTTTTTGGCAGAGCAGAAGTTCTAAATACTATGACAGCCAAGTGCGTCTGCCACCTCTCAAGAAGCAGAGAAGTCAGAGGCATGGGTCACCACCATTACATAATTCACATGCACCCAACAGTACATTTCAGTGTTCTTGACACATGGAGTTATTGATTTTAAACAGGGTTAACGGTAACTTCAAGAGGGCCTGGCTCATGGTCTCTGTTGTGGCTCATTCATTGCATGTATGTGGTTGAAGTCAGGACTCTGTGTGGGTCAGTCAGGTTCTTCTACAACAAATTCATCCGGCAATGTCTTTATGGATACATATATGTTATAATGTGTTTATATTCCACTGTCTGTAGTATATTTTATACATTAATAATTTTCAGAATCAGAACAGGCTTTATTGTAAAGGTACAATGAAATTCTGTATAGATAGATAGATAGATAGTCTGACTGAAGTCAAGGACATGGCAAAAGGTGGCTTTAAAAAGGGCATAGTTATCCATCCAATTAAATTTATAACCCGTATTAAGCACATTTGGCAGACTGGGTTGCAGAAATTGAAAAATGGGGGACGTTTGTCCTCATGCTTGCCCCTCCAACACACACACACACACACACACACACACACACGTATGCTACACTCCTCAATCAAAGCACCGGCAGCTGTAAGCACCATTTCAAGGGACGCCATTATGCAAGGAAAATGTCATTAGCGATTTCACAATTTCACGCATCACTGCGGCTAACATGTCTCTGGAAGAAGGCAGGGCGCAGGAGAAAGGTAAGTGCCCCAAACTCTGAGAGCAAACCCGTGACTGAGAAGGAGGGAAGTGAATTCTGTGCAGCAGACCTGCCCCTCCCTTCCACTGGTACTGTACATCACTCAGCCTGGTGCCACCGGCTGCATCAGAGTGTTGTTGGAATAACCTCTTCAGGGTCATTCCAACAAAAGTCACAATTAGGTAAGATGGTTACATGTGTCTCTGGAAATGTTCAAGCAAAAAACGATTTTAACTATTATAATGGAAATAAGCGATGACTACTTCATAAACATTAAAGACTTATTGCAACTTGGATCTCTGGTTCTTGTTGCTATCGGTTATCATAACATTGTACTCACAGAGAAACAGGAGCAGTAGGAGATTGACTTAAAGACTTGTCTCCAAGAGTAACTAATAAATGGTAAAATTATTTCCCTGAGCTGTCCATTGTAAACATCCGTAAACTTCCTGCTTCAGCTTCACAGATGTGCAGGGGAAACGGACATTTCAGCTATGCTCGCTTTTAATTCTGCCTACAGATCAAGTAAATATATATGAGAAAAATAACCTGACACTGTCCATCTCAGAGAAATGACAAATAAATAGGAAAGGACCTCTGCTGCTGAGCTGGGTCATGTCAGGTTGTATTGTCAGCATTTGTCAGTCCCATGTGTACTGTTTTTTGTGCTTCTGTCATAAACATAGTTATTATAAAGTTTGAGCGCTGTTTGTCTGTAATTTGAATGTTCCTCTTAAAACAGTCAGTTAGCAGATTTGTTGGCTTCTCAGTTGCTCTGTGAGCCGTCTAACGGTGCTTTGAAAACTACTGAAAAGGGACATGATTGTTTGTCTTCTTCCACAGACGACACAGTACTTAGCATTAATATGCTTTGTCTACATACCAGTATCTGCATAAACTTACTACAGTAATCCTGTGTGGGACTTTTTGGATGCTGTTTATATATTTAAAATACTACAAAAGTAGCCAAAAATAAATCTACATTGCAAATGAGTGTCAGACCGTTGGCAGGGGAGATGGATGACGCTGTCTCTGCAGAGAACCAGACTCCGCCAGAGTTTGTGGATCAAAAGAGGTTATAATTAAGCCCTGTCCTCAGAGACGTCTTGGAGGAATCAACCAACAAGCTGTCAGCGCTGTCAGTCTTTTGGATGAGAACACAGTACCATAATTGAGCAGAGTTGAATGACTACAATAGGGACACTTTTGATGAGCAGCAACAAATTAAATATAATGCGCACAAGCTGTGTAGGGTGGGAAATACGGCTCTCTGGCTCAAATTAGTCTCCGGTCTTTCTTGGTGCGCCTATGTATTCTATAAACCAGTTACCCAAGTGATGAAGCGGCATAATTAAATATGTACAGTATATTACATGAACATTTGTGTAAAGTGCTGACCCAGTATCATAGTAGTTTTTACTCTTGTTTGATCAACACTGATAGCTGTTTTAACTCAGGGTTCAGCCATGTTCATCACATATGCAGCATAACGAGCTGCAAAGTCACGTAGCAGACGGAGACGCATCAGTACTGCTAATATCAGGCTGCTTTTCATTAGCCTTGCTAGTTTATGGTGCAGAAAAGTTATGTGCTCAATAAAGTACATAACTGTACTTGAAAAATGTGTGAAAGTGAAGAATAAGGAGATCTATTAAACTTCAGGCCACTCCTCTGAATTCATCCTACCTATCCATCTTGGTGCCCCTATGTATTCTATAACCCATCCATCTGGGAGATATGTGTGAGCAGCGAGTTCGCTACGTTCGACAAGCCCTACAAGTTCAAAAGTACAAAAACGTGCCATAGCACTAAAAAGGGGTGACATTTTTTGTTACGGAACACTAAAGGAACATTCTCCCGCCTACAGCCAGTGTGGTCTATAACATTGTAACAACAGCTCACACCGCCACTAGCAGGGATCAGGTTAGATGTAACAAAGAGTCAGGCTGGGACAGCTGGCTTTTTGCCACAACTTCCAGTGTGGCCTTTGGAGCAGTTTTTCCTATAGACCTGCCATACTAACTGGTTTGTTTTGAGCATACTGAGCCCTTCATGATCGCTTGACTGAATGGCTTAATATTTTGCTTGAGGTAGGAATGAAACTCTTCCACGGATAAGAGGCTCTTTGAACACATCAAACACAGCCAAATGCAGCCATCATACAGCGCTTCTTCGGTGCATTTTTATTAACAAAATCTATTTTTAGCATTCTGTATCCACTCTTCTGTCCAAATACCAAATTCTTATTGGCTGTGAAACTGTGCCAAGCCAGTGGGGGCAGAACAATCTAATAAATAATCCATAACGTATCAAAGATAATTATTGCAGCACCTCTGAATACAACAAATACACACACAGAGAGACACACACATCTAAAAGGAAGAAAATAAGACAAAAACGATGAGCAAGCTGTTGGTTTTCAAGTCAGTATTTGATTGATGCTCATATTACTTTAATTACTTTAATTTATTTCCCATTTTGGCAGAATGCCATTTTGCAGTGGCGTTAACAGCTCTACTAAATCAAATCTGGATTTGAAAGCAGGCTTGTGTTTGAAAAAAATGAAAAAAAGCCTTGATAAAGCTACTGTATCATGGCTACCTTCAGGCTATTTTACAACAACAGTGCATTGAGGGAGTGTTTCCATAAGAGTTCATCCCAGGGGGTCGCACACTATCACTGTGACGTCAAAGCCCAGAGCCATGGCGCAGTGGAGGGGGCATCAGCAGAGAATCCTCTGATGGCTGAGAACACATCAGTGGAGGACAGGCAGAGTCGCTGTAACACCCACAGGTGACAGCGTGACCTCTGTGTCCGCTGGATGAATCGCTTTCCAGGTACATTTCATCACGCCTTTGTCTCACCCCTCACGTTCAGCTGCTCTGGAGACTGAAATAACATCACTTCCTCACCTAACCTCATTTGACGACCGCCCGTTAGTTCATTGATTTGAATTTGGACGGCAAAATGATCAATATAGAAATTATGCTCAGCAGGTGTTTCTTCCCATCATTGCCACCTCTGACTCTTTCACACTTGATGACCTGTGCTATAGTTAGGATGTGACATTTGTTTTTCCACAGCCCTTCAAGCTGGAAGAAAACTCCAAAACTGTGTGCGTGTGTGCGTGTGTTTGTGTGTATATGAGAGAGTGATTCAGAGCACATGCATGTACACAAACACATGCGCGATGTGATACACATGCTTGCCACCATTCTGATGCACTGACCCTGATCTTCCATCTAGGGAACATGGATGTAAACTCTGGCTGGCTTTGCAAATGTTTCATGAGAAAGGAAACATATTCATTGTATTTGTTAGATGTCAAGGATACACACAATGTGTTAAAGTAAGAGAGCACTGAATGAATAAGAATTTGTTTACAAGAAATCTCCACAGGGTACCCTGGCACCTTTGAAACTTTCAAACTTTTGACTATGTACACTTACTTTATACAGGAAATAAGAAAATGAAGCATGCTAAAATACCAGCAAATGAGCTAATGTAAAGTGGCGTGATATTGGAGTGTAGTATTAATGGGCATTATTGTCCCAAAACACCATGCAAAAAAAAAGGAGAAACCCTTTGATTAACTCTTTGTGAAGTGTTTGAATTATGAAAGCTGCAGGTCCAAAACAAAATCATTGCAAGCAGACACACATCAGTATGTGCATCTGCTTGCAATGATTTTGTTCCAAATGCTGCATTAATTATAATTTGCTGTCCAAAAAAGTGCATTCTGAAGATTAATAGCCCACTTGTGTATGGCCACTTTTGCACTATGATGAAATTGGTCTTGGAAACCACAAAAAAGTGCTAATGAGGCTGGAATACAATTTTTTTCATGTTAATAAGAGTGCTGTGCTGTGTGGTTCATGGCTTCCTCCTGCCACGTCTCACTGGCCCCAACCACTAAGGTTTAACTTAAAGAGGTTATTTGTACATCAACAAGAATCATTTGTTAACAAAAGCGCTCTCCTGCCAAGCACAATAAAAGCATTATAACTCACATAGAGGCAATAAAAGCCCCTTGCTGAGCAGTTGTCTTCAAAAGCGGTCTGCATGATGAAACAGCTCAGATACACTGAGCTGAGAGGACAATGAGACTCTTATTTACAACTTGATCAACAGCACTGTCAGATGGGGCAAATGGTGAGCTGCACTTCAAACCAGAGCAGGCTGCTGAATACAGTTATAGAAGTACAACTGCCATCTGCTCAAATGATTGCAAAGCTGACCACACAGAGCCAGTAATTCACTAGGTTCAGAGAAAAAATGGTCTCCGTCTCTGCAGTTCCAACCTCAGAAATAACAGTCTGTGTAAACACACCTGTGGTGAGCCGTATCAGGTTTGACCTTGCACTTGTCAGTGTTTGCAATTGTGTTGCCACACTGGCCTCAGATAAATTACACTTCTGGATTCGTTTGTAGAAAATGTACGGTCAGGCAGCTAAGCTGACTACTGAGTGAAAACACACGACAATAAATCTGCAGAGGCGATTGTGAGTTAAAGTACCGAAACTGACAAAATCAATTAATGAAGCAAAATCCAATCTGTGAGACGTCTCCACTGGTGAAGCCCTTCCACTGCGGCACAGCCAGAAATTAACATCTATTCAGACCATGGACAGCAATTTGTTCAACAGGAGGCAGCTAAGCTGACTAATTGGGGACCCAAAGCAAAAAGGGGCTTTCTCATAAACAGCAGCTTGGATAAAGGCATAGCTGTGGAGAAGAGATTCTAAAGACACTGTTCAGAGGATTACTCTAAGCAGATGTGAATATCACATCAAAACACATTTGAAAGTGTCGGTTGCTGGTGGATTTATGCACTGTAAGAGTGAGGGGGGGGGGGAATATCTGCAGCTAGGCTTCTTTGTGTTTGTAAGAAAAGGAGCAGGGAGCGTTCTCAGATCTGAGACCACGGTGTCACTGTGAAACATGAGCGAGAACACAGCCAGACAGAACACCAAACTAAAGCCCATTTAAAGCTATAGTGAAGAACATACCAATGTCCTACTGGCAGACAGAAAAAATTAACCAATATCTATCTGATATTTGTTTCCAGCACACATCCTGTTTACAAGTCACAGAGACAATTGACCAATCAGGGTTTAGTAGGCAGGATAAAGAACAGGCAACTTTTCCTGATTTGCACAATGGTACAGTACCAACATTTACTTATTTAAACTCTGATTAGTTTGGATGTGATTGATGAAGCTGTACAAGTTGCTCAAAGGTGACCGTCACGAGACCTTCATGAACCTAAATTAACTATTAACTTTTTTAAAATACCAAAAACTGCAGTAACACCACATTATTATTACAAATGTGATTTTGGTTGATGTTTTTGTATTTATGGGACAGAACTCAGAGGATCTGGTTTCACATTGGCTCTTTTGTGTTTTGCAGCTTTGGAGGTGCTTTGAAAAGCTCTGTTCAGACAAACGCTAGATGAATTTTAGATATACTTGCATGTAAAGTCAGCCAAAAGAAGTGAGCATGCCAAAAAGGCGAGAGCTTAAGTGTCAGAGCCGGCTGAAAATGTTTCAACTTGAGGGAAATATATTATGATTAGGCTTCATAAATATACAGACATGAGAGGAAAAAGCAGACTGGAGGGAAACTGGAGGAGAATAAGGGGCTGAAATTTCGGGTGAATTTTGAGATCTCAGCTCACACACAAACACGCAATGCCACGCTCTTAGCTAATGTACTGATGGTCAAATTCACACAAATAAGAAGGGAAAAATTAGCTTTTCCTTCTTTATAAGAAAACAGACTAATCCTAACCCTAACAAAATGTGTGCATTGCAAATTAGAAGCGTGGATTTTACAAGATGAAAACATGACGGAGGTTTAACGAAAAGATGCTACTATTCTGTGTAATTTTAAGCTTGACCCACATTGTTCATCTATTTCATTTTTACTGCTGCAGTACCGCCCCTTTAAGTCGGTCTCGACATGCATCATGTGCCCCAGCAAAAATATTACCATATTATTTTTACTTTGCAATTAAAGAAGTTATACCCCACTACTTCTTTTGAAATGGAAAATCTACGGTGCCATCAACAAGCCCAAGCAGATGCCCACCTTCAGTTTATTTTCATTCACATCATACTTCCTTCCTTAATTAGCAAGCACTGAAAATAATTAAAGACCTGCTTCCAAGTCTAATGAGTGAGTCAGAGGAATTAAATAAGAAGCTGATGGTCACACACATTCCAACATCAATCCAATTATCCCAGTGCCCTTGTCAGGTTTGTCCCCGTGTGAATGGACAAAACAATTTGAGTCCACACCCCCGGAGACACATAAAAGTGTGGGAAGGATCACCTGCCAAGTCCACTGGGTGCCCCGCCGGTCCCCTCGAAGCTGACGGGCTTCGATCACAGTGGGAGGGAGGAAGTTATTAGATTTTATCGGTATGCGTGCCATGCTGGAGGGATTTCCATCCTGAGCACAGAACTGCGCACAGAACCTGAATCTACAAGCTGCACAATGACCTGCATTTAAATTCAGTCCTGGCTTCCCTGTCAGTCCTCTGAGACACACACTCTTTAAACTCACACCCACATGCTGCATATACTGAATACATATGAATAGTCACGCATCTACACACAGTCATGCAAAGAGCCATATGGTAAAAACATATCCATGCATACATAAGCGTGTACAAAGGCTTAAGACTTCCAAACATGGAGCACTTCATTGAGTGATGTTGATTTAAAATGTTTTCCCACATAAATCTGGTTGTGTATGACTAGCAATTTTTCAATATTCTTTATTCAGGAGGAGGACATATGGTAGAATTATATTTTTCTTTTATTTATACATTTGTGTCATTTCAATACTTGTGAGTAAAAGGTAGCTCATACACAGTCTGTCCCACCCTCCAGTCACACTGTACAGTGTTTTTCTTTGTTTCTGGTTTTAATCTGGTTTTGTCTATTCTTGTATTGTCTTCTGCTTTACTTCCTGTCTTTGTCTTTTCCCGCCACTTTTGCTGTGTGCCCTGTACCTGATTAGTCCCACCCGTGTTTTATTACCTATGGTCTATATATATATATATATATATATATATATATATACCTGTGTTGCCTGCCAATTCGTCATGTACTTTAGCGTCATACCTTCCAGCATTCGCCTTAGCGTTTTGTCTACCTGGTTTATTGGACTCCTGTTATCGGTAATTGCGCATTGCATTTGTTTGCGTGTTTTGACTGTCTAACCATGTGCCGACTTTGTGCTGCCCCATTAAATACTGTGAGAATTTCTGACCCAGAGTCGTGCTTTTTGGGTCCTTTCTCTGAGCTGTGTACAGTGTTACACATTGAGTGCGATGTGTTTGTCTCACTTTATAGAAAGGAGGAGGTCTAGCTAACAGCTAGCATTAGCTGGTTTTGTTTCAGCCTAGACCAGAGGACCAGACGGTCAAATCTCACACCAGTGGGTAGTCCTGTGTACTGGAACAAGCCTCTCTCGGCTCCTCTAGGGGACTGGAAGCAGTGTGTGTGTGCGTGTGTGTGTGTGTGTGAGGGATTGCACTGATCATAAACAGCAGCAGCGGCAGCAGCAGGGACACAAATGGGTGGTCCTCCAATGGCTTCATCTCTGAGCCTAATCAATGATGCAGAGTAACGCAGCAGCGAGGCCCCGGGGACAGGCGGATGGAGTCCATTGTCTGCAGCACGGTTGCTGTCAAACACACCATCACCATGCTGTTTTGCATTTCTGGATGAGGCAGTGTTGCAGTTAAATAAAAAGCCCAGAGGTGCATGAAAGATGCACTGCCTGCATGGATTTTTTTTTTGCTCATTTTTAACTACGGCATTCACAACAACTGAGCGCTTTGCTCGTTTACTTCTTTTGTTCTCTTTCAATGCATTCCACTTTGGTAAATAAGGCAACTGTAAACATGTTTGTCCAAAGGAATGTTGAATTCCTCAGCCAAGTCAGTCAGGAACAAATATGTCACCCTCCCGTGTGCTTCTCCCTCAGGGCAGTCTGAATTCTGGACTACAGCGGGTTAACACAGAGTCTTGTTCTCAGGTAAGTATAACCACCTAACCATCCCTCGACCACATTCTAACCAATACGCACGTAAAACAACTTGTGTGTTTTGTACTGTGAACGATTAGTAATAATGATGAAAAAGCAATTTATTCAGTGAAAATTCAGAAGAAAAATGCTCTATTGTTTTTTTTCCCCCCATTTAATAGTTTTAAATGATTACACTTATTAAGAGTGATTAGCCCTGGCCTGAATGACAATATTTCTATATGTATACGTAGTTCAACATAGATTCAATTTGCTTCTGCTCCATGCATTGGACCAGCAAGCCTTGAGGAGAGATCATGTATTTAAAGGTCGAGCAGATTTGTTGCAGAGTTTAACAAGGGGCCTTTTTGGCCGTTTTCGATTACAGCGACAGATTGCTGAAAACCTGTATGCCGGAACCTCAACTTAGATCAGAGACAAAACAGTCTCATCCCATTCCAACTTACCTGCAAGTACAGGTTGTGTACTCGTCAGTTCTTCATCCTGTTAACACCAGAGTACATTTAGTTTTAGGCAACTGCTGGACTACCCATTACTATTGGACAAATCAGCTGTACTCATGTGCATTTCCAAATCCATTGTCCTTCATCAACAGAAAACAACACAATCAATGGTCCAATAATATGTGATGCACAGATTCACATCATAAACAGTTTCATAAACAAGATTCTGCAGGAGAGGACACTGTTCTATGAGGATGCCAAAGCATGCATTGCACCCTCAGTTTAATAATGTAATTAAAAATAAAAAAATGAAAATTCTAACAAAACTTTTCCTTGACAAACTGCAGGAATCAAAGTGCAGAGTTTAAGTCAACACCTTGCACATACAGCAGCAGGTGTTACCAGAATTCAAGCTGTGAACATGTCTGCAAGGCCTGATTGTAAGGCCACATGTGACACATGCTAGAGGACATGGCTGCGCTTGAAAAACAGAGGAGAACCTGAGAAATGAAGATGTGTGCAGGTACACTTTGTCTGCAGAAAAAGCTCTGAAGAATAAACCAAGACTGAGTTTATGATATAATACCAAATTACTTTTTGGAATATTGCAAATGGAATAGATTTTAATCACCTACTTGGCCATGCACAAACTGTGCCAGTTTGTGATGTTTCCAGCCAGGATGGTTATTTTGAAGGCTCACTGTCACCTCAGATCCACTGATACAGACAGTGGAGTGTGCCTTTCCCTCCTTCTTTCTAAAATCAACACTCAGCTCAATATTCCAGCTGTCTCTCTGTAATCTGGTCTATGATGGTGGTGTCGTCAGCTGTTGCATCATTAAATACAACTTGTCTTGACTGCACAATTGAACAAAAATCTTTTTGGTGTTCAGGAGGCAGGGGGGGAAGTTATTTGAGTCATGCCCTTAGTGCGTTTAAAGTCCTGACTCATTCATCTGCACGACTAAGCTTTAGTCGAATAAAGAGCTGAAATATATCCCATCAAACATCTTAAAATTCCTTTTGAACATGAAAAATGTACAAAAACAACACAGGAAGAAAAACTGCTAAATCTCTTGCTGCCAGCTTGGAAACTGAAAAATGGCCCCCACATTTGACAGGCTGATAAGAACAGGAACTGTGAGGCAAGGTCACCTTCAGATAAACTAAGCTCTGCTAAATCATTTATCTCAGAATATGATAGATGAGAAAGCGAGACCTCGACATCGGAAATCACGGGACGCGACTGGGAAGAACACACGAGGGTTCTGGTTCTGCTGGAGCTCTCGTTCACAACCAAACCAAAGATGTGTCAGATGACAGGTCGGACGGTTTTGGATTATTGCTGCTGAGGCATCCATTTGGGGCTCAGTGATTATTAACCCAAGGGGAAACGAGATGAAGAATAACCTGAATGAAATTATTTACCGTCTTAAGCACAACTTCTAGAACAAAGCAGTCAATGGTAATGACATTTATCAGATTTCAGGCTCCCCCCCAACGGTACTCATAAAAATATTTATGAAGTCATGTAGTCAAAAATGTATAATGTGGCCTAATTAAAAGCTAACTATAAAATAGTCAGGCCACTAAAATTGATGAATACAGTATTATATAAAAAACAGACTCTCACTCTCCCACTCTCAACACCTATAACTTATATAAACCAAATTTAAAATGTCAACAAGTCAATAATTCACCAGGCTTCGCTGGCAGTGGCAGAAAGTTGGTGAGAGGCGTGAATCTGAACACACAGACATGATGCACAGCATTTCCCCTTTAATTGTACCTGTCCGGCACGCTGCCCACAGAAACCCCTGCCAGACCAAAATAAATCTTTTTTCTGCCAAAAATGAGGCCAAATATCCATTCATTCCTGTATTTTCAAATTACGTCGTTTCGGTTTCCTTCTCTTCCCTCACTCATCCTCTCCGCTTCGTGTCTGCTGTCTTTAGTATTTGGATTCAGTCTAACTAATACATTCTGAGGATTATTATTGTTGCCAGTGTCCAACATGAATAAATGTTTATAAAATTGCTTATAAATCAGAAAAAGTTGGTCCAGAACTCACTTGAGAATCATCATTTCCCCATATCAAGGTAATAACAGTATCTGTACACCCACGGGTTACTAAAGGTTCTCCAACTAAATGGCCAGGTAACGTCAGCGCCTTTCAGTGAAACCTTCTGATTTTTTAATGGACTATTCAACATAAAGTAGAAGATTTTCCCGATAGCAAAGTCTGTTCATTCTCTTCAAGTTTCAATTCTTTGCCAGTGAGGAAGTGTTTGGACTTCATTATGACTGTCGAGGTCTCTGCAGATCATTTTAGCCCTGAGCTCCAGCCGCTGATGCTAGGAAAATGTTAATTACCTTGCCAGCCACATCCAACATTCGGACTCTCCTCGCATGCCTGCCTGCCTGCCTGCTCTCTCTCTCTCTCTCTCTCTCTCTCTCTCTCTCACACACACACACACACACACACACACAGGCTTCCCTGGTGTCTATGCTTCTGCACTTCTTCCTTAATTCTGACTGTGGATTTTGGAGAAAGTGATACACCAACCAGAGACAGCATAGTTCATCCCACAGGCGCAAAATGTTCTAGAAACTTCCAGTCTCTCATCAGGCTGCCTATTAGTGAGCTGTGCCAATGTTCACAGGGTAAAATGGAAGTTACATAAAGTCATTTGGGGATGTTGGCATTGACCACTTGCCAGTTTGAGTTCTACTGTTCCAGTATTTGATGTGTAGAAACACATTATATATTATAATATAACTTTTCTATCCAGCTGTGACTCAGCCTGAAGGTCAACTTGTGCCTGCAGACATTTCTGTGATGGGAAACCAAACAAAGCTTTCATTTCACCTTCACTGAATCATCAAGTTGAACTACAAGTTTTGTGCTGTTAAAATATAATGAAGCAGCGTTACTAACTTGAGAAGTTTGGTGCTCACGGTGTGTATGCAGACAGGGATCCACAACTTTGTCACGTCAAAGGCCTCCTGAACTGATCCGAATCTGATCACAGGCCACCACCTGATTGCAGAAATTTTAGATGTTCTATTCTTTAAAGTGTTGTTGACCAAAATAGCCACACATTCTGTTACAGTGGTACTTCTGGTGGAATTTATAGTGGAAATAGAAACTGCTGCTTTAGAATATAACTGCCATGAAACAATCAGACTATAATGTTTTATTTCGCTGATATACTGCTTTGTTGTCACTAATGCCACTCCCTCTCTTCATTCACTGTTAAGCTCGCTCGACCACTGCTGCTCTCTCGAGCCTGCCAACATGCAGACAAACAACACAAACATGACCTTCCTAATGGAGGTAAAAATGACTTTAACTGCCAAGCACATTTATAGCCAGAAAAGATTTTTAACTCTTTGGACTCTGAGCTGACTCTTCCTCTGTTCTTTGTCCTTTCATACTGTTAATCACATCTGGAAATGATACGTAGGTCTTCTGTTTTCAAAGGAATCTGGTCCAGAAGACTGAGTTGACACTTATTGTGTGTTACTTCTAAAGTATTGCTTATGTCAGATATGCAAACAATATGATCATGTGTTTCGTATGCTTGGATAGATGAAGTTCTTGTGATAAGTCATATCAGCCACATATTTGGACTGAGACATCATAATTCACATGAAGGTGTGCAAAAACAGACTCAAATGCAATTATTATATATACAATATTGCTCTAAAAAATAATCACAATTCCTAGACTAATGTAAACATTTCAGCAAACTGAGGCATTTGAGTTGTTAAGTGTAATTTTTTAGGGCATCAATAATGTGTGGACTGTGGAGAAAATGTGTTTTGCAACACTAGTGACTGTGGCTGCACCTTAATTACATGAAGCATTGTGGGTAGGCCTACCTAGATGTGCTCACCTAGATGTACAACTGGTCCACACTAAATGATTGGGAGAACATTCATTCATTTTCTATACCTCTTATATGTCAGAGTCACAGGGGCTGGGGGAGCTGGAGCCTATCCCAGTTGACTACGGGACCTCTTGCTATGAGGCGACCACCGTGCTACCCTGGGAAAACAAGAAATTTCTTAACTTCTGTTTTTAATGATCAAAATTAACATTAAATGTGCAATTTAAAAAAACATAAAAATACCCCTTTTGAAAAGTAAAAGAAAACATGTATGAATTGGTTTATGGGCCAATCAAAACAGGCCATTTTCCTTCGGAATAAGCCTGTGCTTACATGGCACAGTGCAGAGGCTGTTTAGCTAAAGATGCTCGCCAAAAAAAACTTGCTTGAAAAATGTCTGACACTGTAGACTACAGCCATAAAATTCATTGTTATGGCACAACAGGCATCCAGTACCTTTAAAGAGTCACTTCAGTTTCCAGCTGTGTAGAATGAGTGTATCAACAGTTTAATGGAGATGCAGTCACTGTCTAATTTCATAGCTCTAAATGTATTTCCTACTGAGCCAAGAAAACAGCACATTCAAAACAAGAGGTAGAGCTGAATTCAACTTGATTGTCTCCATGTTGCCCTGAAAGCAAGCAGCATTCAATATTTCTCTCTCCCTGCAGTCAACCTGAACAAATAATAATCAGCCAGATCATTTAAACAAGCAAGTATTTCCTTCAATAGAATTAAAATGTCAACATTCTAAATGAGTGGATGTATCGGTCTACCCCATCCACAGCAAAACATAAACATGATAGATGGGAAGCTAGGTTTCATTTTCACGTTGGGAGCAATTTACCTGCATGTGCCGCTTGTAATTAACACAAACTGTCACTGGTAAATGATAAGAAATCTCAGCAATGAAAACGCTTTAGAAAAAGATTTGTGTCATAAACCACCAGATGTGCTAGTGACCCTCCAAAGCATAAAGATATTAGTGTTTTTTATTTTAGGAAGGCAAACAAGATTAATATTTGTAATTAAAAGACCCATCTTACTTTGGCCTATCCAAAATTGAAATCCCTGAGCCCTGAACCAAGGGTTAATAATTTGAGATGATTGGTTTTGGGGGTTGAACCCTACTAAACTCACCTGCATCGAGTTCACTGAGCCTCAGAGACTGATTAGACTGATTATTGTAAGATCTGATTCATGGAGATTTCTGGAACAAGAACAAGCATTGGCTCCCTGAAGAGGCTAATTTGTGAGGTACTGAAAGTGATTGCTGTGAAGATGTTACAGACAGATGGACACTGATTTTACAGACAAAGGTCAGTTTAATAGGCATGCTGGAGCATTACTCAGCCTATAAAAAAAAACATCTTTTCATAATCCATCTCATATCATACAGGGCGATAAGACAAAATGGCACAAACACCACCAGGTTAAGTGGCTGATGCTCAAAGCATGAAAGCATGAATTAAAGAATAACAATTCTAACCCATTGCTTATTGAGAAACTGAAAACTTTGGATGTGGGCTTGAATTTGACTCCACAATAATCCTATGTAACCATTTCTTTTCTTGCGCCTGCTTTCGAATTATTTAACAATTTTGCTTTGACGTTTTAGCACGAGTTCCTGTCCACTGAATTCTAAACACAAACGCACATCCTAACCGGCAAGGTCCACAGAGGTGTAATAATCCCGGCTTCTCATGAATCTGAAACTTGCCAAATTCAAAACTAAGTCCTGATACCGGGGGTGACCAGTGACAGGACAGTGAGAATTTAATCGTGCAACAAAAACGAAAACGGCGAACAACAGCTGCAGCGCTGAACTCCGGCGTCTGTGGATCAAGGCTGTACTGCACAGTGGTAGGACGCACAATGATGGCTCTTGTTTCCTGCACACTACTGAGAGCAAAGGACTCAAGTCCCCATCAACACGCAAACCCAAATAAAATGACAGCAAGATTGGAGGCTGGCAGAGAATGAGAGAAATGACACAGATGTGGATGTGATGTGACATCACTGGACACTGAAACCAGACAGACAAATTCCTTTTAAGTTTTTTTTTTTCCTCCCTCATATATGTGCGACATGATATCATCTGTCTCAAGCAACAGAAATCTCTAAATGGCCACACTTGATAAATTCTCACCCTTTTATGGATATTAACCTGCAATGTTACATTTTTGCTGCTGGTTACCTGCAAGAACTTCAGGAAATCACAACCTTGCCTGTGAGAAGCACTCTCAGACCGAAGAAGTGGTACATGAGCTGTTATCAGCACATGAAGGTTAACGATATTCCACTCAAGCTACCCATTATGTAGCTTCCCGGTAACATTTTTCCAACACTTGCAGTACAGTACAGTACGTGTTAAATAGCTCCTGTGTTGTGTTTGTCATCGACTGCAACCTTCCTGTCAGCAATTGCAAAGAAGAACATTCTTTATTGCAAGTGTCCAGTATTAAAAATGGACAAGGTCAACACAGAGACGCATGAACATGATGTCACTCATGGCCACTGAATTGTAACTCAGACAATCAATGACTTATCTTCAAAAGCCAGAAGAGAGCGGGAGGTGGAACATGATGAAATAACAAATAGAACTTCAAAAGAACGTGGTTGCGTGTTGCCTTGTGCTATTTTGCAGACTGTGGCTGCTTGGGGAGAACACACACACAGGGTGCATGTACGATTTGCATGTGTGTGGGTACAGGGGTAAGCAGGTAGGTGTCCTTGGTAAATTTCTAGGGTGTCTAGGGTTCATGGTCATTATAATCCATCCGTGGTGCCACAGACCATGTAGATTAACTGGGCTTAACAGGGCAAAGACAGCAGGAGAGGCAGGTGGAGCCACAAGATTTCAGGTGAAATCTCACAGTGGCAATTGTAAGTAATTATATCAGAAACTAACATCCTAACTACATAATCTTTATGGTGTGACACTAGCCACTATATAACTGACATAAAAATGCTCAATTCAGGCTCAAAAAAGCCCTGCTCAAAATTAGACGTTTTATCCTTTGTAATAAATTAATTTTTCACTGATGAAATTCACAAAAAGCTGAACTCAAAACAAAGCTAAGATGTGAATTTACTTAAAATAAGTTTACTCATATGAAGTAGATTAAAAACATTATGTCAGTGAACTTGCAAACTTGCAGACGCTCCTCTGCAGTCAATCACAAGCCGTCCTCTTCAGAGGAATTTGCCGCACAAGCACAGCAGTGACCACATCCTCATAAGTCATCATGTTTCCTGTGATTCTGTTGCAGGAAAAATGGCCACTGTGTGTCTGATAAGAAATTAATGAGGGTGATAAAGTAACAGCAGGCCTCCATACTTCCTGAGTGATCAAAGGAGAGTCAGATGACTGATCTGGTGAGTCAGGCGTCGCCTTGCAGCACATGTCACGTTTTCTGGGTATTTTGTCTCATTAAAAACAGTGGTGTGGAGGAGTCATGGCTGACAACAAGGAATCTCGAGACTATATTCATTCAAGTCATTTTTATTCTAATGTGGAATGAGGTGTTGGATGTGGTTTTCGCACATTTTGCAAGAGGTCAGGTTCCACACTCACTCACATGCAGACCACACATGTTTGGACAATGTGGCACCCAGTCCTCTGCATGCTGTGATGTGCGCTGGGGATGAACAACTGCTGGCCACATGTTTGATGACTCCAGCTGACAGTAACTGTAAACACACGCTGATGATGTTTTTAATGGAGTCAGGGACACAGATGAAATAAAAACCTATTGCTTTTAGTTTCAGTCCAAAGCTCCCATTATTTCTCACTCGTCTTATCTTGAGTTCATGAATAAAATCGGTGAGAGTCTTCAAAGTCTGCACTGCTGACAAGACAAATCTGTCCCCAGTTGGCAGTGATGACACAGTATAATATGTTCTTCCCACAAAAATGTTCCCTCAATTTGTCACTGTATTGCATCAGGGAAAATAAATTAAAGGTTTTGAGGCAATTTTCAGTTTACCTCTTGAAAACACCAAAGTCACTGCATTAGTCTGCATTGTTGTTAAGGTCCCTACTCTGCTCAGTCACAAGCTGATTGGCTCCAAATGAACATTTTGATTTTTCAAAAAGACTAAGAAATGTCCTGAAACAGCTGTCATTTGAACACTTTTCTGGCATGATGTATGTGGGGTTGAGCCAAAATAAATTACATTGTGTGTGTTCAACAGTGTGGCTCATTGATGTGTTTTAGTAGTTTACGGGCAACAGTGGAGCTCCGACAAAGAGGAATAACAGGCTTTGGGCACACACGCATTACTTGTTCAGATTTATTCAGAATGTCAGGTAAGGTGCAGTTAAATTCAATAAGGGCACAAATCCACAGATTTGTCAGGGCCATGAAAACCAAGGAAAAAACGCATCAGTGCAACAATGTGAACTCATCCCAGGGCTTTAGGAGTTCAACAGTACAGAAATTTGCAGGGACAAGATGGGAAAAGGTGTGAGACGAAAGGAAAGAGGATGAGCTATCTCTCTCTCTCTCTCACACACACACACACACACACACACACTGATGCTACATGGGTTGCTGTACAGACAGCTAATGTATGTACAGCTGGTTCATTGTCTGGTGACACAAATAAACACAGACTGCGCTGAAGGTTTTGGGCTTTTCATTGTATTTGACAAGGAAAAAAAATAGAATGTCTCCAACCTCATTACTGCTGTGAATTTTTTGTAATATTTGTAATATTATTCAAGCTAACAGTGCATTTCCTTTGGTCTCCTGTTGCTATAACTTGCAATGTTTGTTGCAAAATGTTAATAATGAAGACACTAACTTTTGTCATCCCAAGCGTCCTTTGTTTTGTCTTCCTTCAAGGATATTGGCGACTTTTTTCTTTGTGTAATGTATGCAGACAGTTCCCAAAAACTGCCAGCAAAAGCCAATACATCTGTTTAGTTCAAGCCCAGGTTAGACAGCTGTATTCACCTCCTATCTCCAACATCTCTTCCTCTCAGTGTGCGCCTGCCTGCTTCTGATCACAATCACGTGTGACAAAGGCAAAGAGCAGACAAGCTGCTTCTTCATTTGGCCACCTCTGCTTCATGGAGGACTGCGATGAAATATTGATTGGAGCAAGGCCTCCGCTGACCACAGCACAGATAACAGTAACTAAATGATGGATCTTTCAATAGGATCCCAGAAGAGAGCTTTTAAAACAGATCTCTGCTGTCTTCCAGCCAGAACTAAGTGCTGGCAACAGCCTGGAGGTGTTAGCTCTTATCTGTGATGTATCTAGCTGTATTCCGGACTGCTAGCAAAGTGCTATAGCCTGTGTTCCTGCACCCTGGGGTTATATTCTCACTGACTGGTTCAGGCTGCAGACGGGTTCCTCAGATCATCCTTTTTCCTCCCTGCTCTTCCACCTCTATCCTCCCCCTCTCTACCTGTCAAACACTGCGAGTTTCTATGCATGCAGCCAACACAAGCGCCTGGTTGGTTATGATGGACAGAGACAGCTGTAGTGGAAATGCAAAACGTCTGAGTGCACGTGCACACACATACAGAAACACCAGACTGTTTATAGAGGGTGCAACCAGAGCTGCAAAGCAAATTAATGACTTTACTTCCCTAATTATCCCACTCAGTAAAAGAGGAAATGGCTGTGGCTGGCCCTCTGCTTCCTTTCTTCTTTGTGTATCCCTAATACAAGTATGGCTGTGTGTCGGCTCTCTCTGATCTATTTCTAAAGTGTTCAGCGCTGCTGTCCGACAGCTGCCTGCTGGCCAGTGGCTGTCACATGTTGCCTTCACTTCCTGTTCATGTAAAAAGCTCCTCAGACCCCAACACAGATCTGGATGGCTAGAAGGGGGGTTGGAAGTGTGTGTTTAGCATAGTACTTGCAGTATCTCAGAGAGGTAGTAGTACATCTTTTTTAGTTGTACATTTTAGTAGTCATTTGTTGTGCTTTTTCTTTCAAAACATGATTTTCCAAATCTCCTTTTTTAATGACATAATGTCACTTTTTAATGTTTGTACTGTTGTCTCTAGTCCTCACCCTGACGCCCTTCAGCCAATCACATGTCCTCAGCTAGCCTTTGCATTACTTATGGTAAATGCACTGTGCTCATACAGAGCTCCTCTAGTCTGCCTGACCACTCAAAAGCACAGCTCAAGCATTTACCCATTCACACAATCACAATCAATCACAATCCCATTCATCAGACTGATGGCAGAACATACCATGCAAGGTGCCACCCGCTCATCAGGAGCGAAAAACATTCACATGAACACTCACACAACAATGGAGCAACCATATATTGCCCAAGGATACAGGGGCCAGGGACTGAACCACCAACCTTCTGAATGGTGGACAACCACTCTACATCCTGAGACACAGCTGTCCATTATACCAGTAATGATGTAAATACAGCACCCCACCGTTCCATTCAGTAAACCAACATGCAAAACAGCAGCAACTGGCACACCTTTACCCACCAGCCACAACATTCATACCACTTGTTTAATGTTTTGTAGCTCCCCTCGTGTTGCCAAAACAGCACACAGAACTTCTGGGTGGTGTGTGTCACAGGACATCCACATGATTGCCACAAGCCAAGGTTTCCCCGCAGAACATTGCATTATAAAGAGATGATTAATGTTAATCACTTCATCTGTCAGTGGTTTTAATGTTGGGGCTGAAGGGTGTGTGTTGGTCGGGTTGCTCCTAAACTGTGTGGTGAGCTCATTGTTATTCTTCAGTAAAATGTCACACATAGGTTTGGTACTACCTCAATTTCGCTGGAATAAAAGCCCAATGAGCAACCAGATATAACTGATTGCATAACATTGACAAAGTTAGACAGTACAGATCTAAGTATAAGACTAAAACATTGAACGATGCAGCTTTGTTTCTGTTGAACTCTCGCCATCTCTACCCACTCCCTGTTTTTTTTTCCCCTTGCACTCTTCCCTGTGGGTATTCTCCTACCTTGTGAGGATCCCAGCCGCCCCTGTGCTGTCTGCTTGACAGTACTCTGTCAAGCCCCTGCCTCATCCTCCTCCTCCTCCTCCCCTTTTGTTGCCATAGAAACCACCAGCCATGGAAAAGTACAAGCAAGTGGATTGTCTGGGAAAAAGACGGGGGTGGACGGGGGGGTAACGATAGTCGGCCACGCTGCGAGCTGACAGCTGCAAAAACAAACAAAAACAAAAATGGGTTTGAGAATGGTTTGTGTTATCTGAGAGACCAAAGAAAATGTTGTTTTACGGTGGTGAGATCAGGTTTATAGGATGATGGCAGATTGTGGTTGTAGCACTTAGGAGGCGTGAAGTCATAACAGTGAAAAGTAGATTAGTCAGTCACGGAACTTCCCCAAAGTCATCAAAAACAATAACACCCATGACGACTGGCCTTTTTCAGCAAAACATCCAGGAACATCAACATCCAGCACAGAAACTGCACAGTTCTTTGCTCATTCATGCTGCTTGTCACTTTAAGGTGGCGACTAGTTAAATTAGGAGGATTCAGGGTTCTTGAAGATTTGCACATTCAGATTCTCAAACTTCATCTCATCAAAAAGCAAAAGTAAGTAAGGGTTTTTTAAGGCAAAGAGGAAACAAAATCCAGTGAAAAAGGGCTGCAGACACTTGAATACATTTTTTTCCACTGGCCCATTTAACTGTAGGAATACACATCAACACAGAAGGCATCCTGTGAAAATTCTGACCACAAGTTTGAGATGTGTGTTTACAAGTGGATCAGTGTTTGCTTTGCATTATTGGACAGAACCTTACAGGGCTCTGGTGCTGGTTTCACCCTGTCCCACTAATGGACACTTGATGGGGTAATGCACAAACAGGAAAAGAAGTGCACCCAATAGCACATCCATGTTTTTATAGCCACGTGAGCAATGCACAATTTAAATCATTTAAAGAATCTGCAATGTGGTAAAAAGCATGTGTATATGTTATATTATAATATTAATTCTTAAGCAGGTGGTACTGGTAATGTTAAGCCAAGAAACTGTGACATAAGTGATTATGTGAAGTATAGTCAGTAAGTAAAATAAAAAAGTAAAATATAGTCCTGCATCTTTCAGTAACTGATCATATTGCAGGTTGTTTTCATTTTATGAAAGATTCATTTGTGGAATAAAAGCAAAATGCCACCACAAAGCTATTGATGTGATTGGCTCTTGCTTTTGGGAGGCTGAAAAAAGTGGTATTATAAAATAAAACATTTTGATTTATTAACTGCAGGAATTACATAAAAACTACCAGCAATTAATTGTGAAAAAAGTGAGATGAAATATGATGAGCCTTAAAAATTATTTCACCATCTCATGGTTCTATTATAAGATAATACTGTATGGCTTTATGCTGGATTTCTTCATATTATTATTTATAGTGTTTCGTTTACATGTTTAATTTTGAACACTTTGGATTTTGATAAAATTGGTATACCAGTTTATAATTAAAAACACATTAGGTGAACGTACAACCTAGTTTCAGTGTTTTCTGTGTAGCTTCAGGAAAACAGCAAGATTTCAGATAAAACTCAAACTGGAGTGTCTTACTTACCTCAGCTTATATAAAATACTCTACACTTCCTGCCTTGCTGGGACCAACTTTGTCCTCTCTGGAATCAGTTCTCCAGCCCACAGCTAAGGTTTCTACAACAAGTTTTTACATTCTCGTGTTGCAGTCAGATCAACCTGCAAACCACAGGACTGGATTTCTAGATGTTTCCCTGCTCAAGGACTCCTGATTCCAATGAACAGGTCGTTATCAGGCAGAGGTGATCATTTGAATCAGGTGTGTCAGAAGAGGAAACTGCAGTAATTTACATGCAGGTGGAATTGAAAATATTGTCAATTTGTTTTTGTTTGTTTTTTTTAAATCTGAAATGTATCGCATTTCATTTACATCTACCATGATTTTTTTTTTAAGAAGACTACAGATTTATTTAATGAGAATTTTCAGTATCAGTCTTCAGTGATGTTTAACAGTTAAACATTTTGATGTGCTTGTGATGGTTCAAAAATCAGTGTAGGAGCCAAATTGGTTATTTTCTTTCTTCACAAGTGTTGTATGCATTTCTGCCAGTAGGTGGCAGTATCTTGATTAGGCCATGGTTTGTATCTATATAGGGAGGTGGGTTAATCAGGGTAGTGGTGCACGCTGGGGAATCCACACAGTTTTTGACTAATATAGTGGCCCTTTGTCACTATCCGCGCACGCTGGTTGTTTGACTGGCTTGTACGCGTGCCTGCATACACCTACACAGGCACGCGTACAAGCCAGTCAAACAACCAGCGTGCGCGGATAGTGACAAAGGGCCACTATAATCAGGATGGATCGTTTGTGCAGGACAGTCTGAAGATTTGATGTGGACAGTCTGGTGTCAAAAAATGTTGGAGTTCGTGATTCCCGTTAGGTCGTCCGAACATTTCTACTCAGCTGTCTTATGCATTTTGGTGAAATGTTGATTTTGGTGCAAAGTTTAGTTTATCTTTATACACTCCATGGCAGTTTTCAAGGGAGAAGGAAGAAGAAGAAGATGATGATGAAGAGCACTGGTAATTCAAAGAGTTCCTAATGACACAACCCTGAAACATCTTTAAATGCTGCGTATAGCTCATATTAGAGCACTCATGCGAGCTTGATAGCCTGCCATGCCCAGTAATGGTTGTGATTAGATAGCTGATGAGGGGAAGAGATTATTGAACATTTAGCTGGCATTTGTGCAAGTTTACCTCAGCCATTTTTCAGTGCATCCCATATCTGGAAATAGAATTAAAAACTGAAAGCGCAGAATAGACTTTAGTACTGCTGTAGAGATGAAGCAGACTGGGAAAAGTACTGGCAAAAATGAAAATCAAGGTTCAATTCCCTGAACAGGTTAAAAGGGACAAGTCTGAACATATTCTTAGAGCTATGAATTCAGTCCCTGTATATGTGTTCAGCTGGAGGACCACATGCTGAAAAGAGTCTATTAATCACCATACAAAAGCATACAAAACGTCTCATTAAATTTGCAAAGTAGGTGTGGATTTACATGCATTCCTTAGGCTGCTTGCGGGACTTTAAGCACGTCGGGTGCAAGAAACACCTTAGACACCGTCTGTTTTGCTTTGGTTTTTGTTTTGCTCCTGAAAAATTCCTTTGTTGTCAGCAGTTAGGAAGACATGAGGTCAGCAAACCAGAGAACACACTGTATGTATTTATGACCCACATATCCCCTCATCCACCAGGAGAGCAGGTTTGCTGTCTTTTTGTTGCCCACACACGGTAAATATCCTCTCCCCTATCAGCATGAATATGCAGGTGGTAAGCTGGGAACTCCTGAATACAAATACACACAGACAGATGCACTCAGTCTGTACAAATGCAAGCAGGCACGTAGACAAGGAAACAAGGAAACACACACACACACAGTGCCTCCCCCTCGCCTACACACACAGGTGATATGGTGTCTGCCAGTGATAACAGCAGTAGGGTGGCTGAGAGGACACAGCTTCGTCCTCGTTTGCCCAAGGTCACCGATAGGCAGGCAGTGGCTGGGAGACAGCTGTCTCTCAGCCAATCACTGACCTCCCTCTGTTTGTGTGAAAAGCACAGTTCCTCTTTTGCATGCGATAACACGGTTGTTACTGTGGGATTATCTTTTCCCAGGAGCCAAACACCAGTTAAAAACAATGCAAATGAAGACAGCAAACCACTCTGTAGACAAATTGATCCGGAAAATGGAGAGCCAGCCAGGACTGGTTTGGCAACTAACGATGCAGCTTTTTTGTTCATTTTTTCTTTCAACATCTGTAGATTTTATTTCCCTCGAAAGGGCCAGCTGGAAGGAGAATACATTATAGGAGGGATTCATGATTTCTCTAAATGCACCCCAGCCAAGTTTGCTGTCTAGATTCTTTAAGACTGAACAGTAACTCGGGAGATCTTCCTTCAGTCACATGACTCAGGTTCAGTCCCTGGTGATGTGGACAAGTGAATGGACAAATGTCTGATTTAATCAATGTAGTGTCACATAAAAATAAAATAAAATGAGGTCCTAAAGACGTCCAGTCTTCATAAAAATTCCTTTCAGTGCTTGAGAAGCACTGAAATGCAATAGAAGGAATCATATTCTTGCACATGGCCATGACCATTGTCACTCCTTCCTGAAATTACTCTCAGATCTGTCAGCACATGCACTGAGAGTAATGGCTCAGTCAGATGGGAGCACCTAGCTCTGAGATACTGTTTACTTCCATGAGATAAATGATCTGAATGAGGACAGGAACTGTGCATGAGATGTGATCGTTCAGCCACAGCTACATTCAGAGTGTTTACATAGTGCATACAGAATGCCAATAAGAAATATAACTGCAGTCTTACATTTTAATTTATTTTCACCTGAATCTGTGGGTGCCTGGACACATCAAGACACAATAAACACAACAAAGTGGGACCAGCTCTATTAAAAGGTCTGTCCCCGACCTGCTTTTTATTTTTAACCTTTATTTATTCCGAGAAGGTTCATTGAGAGGAAGCCTTTTCTTTGCAGGAACACCCTGATCACACGCACACCTTGATGCTGCCAAGGGCAAACACAGTCGGACTAGCAGGGGTTAAGGGCCTTGCTCAAATGGTGGTAATTCTTCCTGCCTTTCTAAGGAATTAAATCGACAACCTCCCAATCATAAGCCCGCTTCTCACTGAGTGAGTGATGACACTGCTTCAGTGCTTGAACGCTTAGGAAGAACTGCCATTAACTGAAATGAACGGAAGAGATGTTGACTGTCCTGTATACAACTGATTTCTTAACTTCTTAATTTCAGCTATTTTTTTTTTTTTTTTTTTTTTTAAAGGTATTTGTGTCCTCAGTTGTATTGTAATGAACTAATGTCATGTTGTGCAGATGTCTGTTTGGACTTTTCTATTCATCAAAGTGAGGACAGTGACCATACACGGTCCATCCAAACGCCAGTTTTGTTTTCAGTCTGTCTCCCTCACAGATGAGACTGCTCAGTTGACTGTGAGATAACCAAAGCCAGCTAGCCACATGGACTCAGCAGGCTGCAATCTGGAGCCATGTCAGTCTCGTAAGTTGCTGCATGTGTGCATACAGTGTAGTGTAACTACTCATGTCACTGTTTAAGAGGCCGTAGAGACTCCTGACAGCTAATGTATCCAGATATCATCAACCTTTTTGTGCACATTGTAATAACTTGATTTTCAAAACATAAACAAAAAAATCAATAAATCAGACCTGCATCATTATATGTAAAAAGTTTACCGGGTAACCTTAGTGTTTCCTACCATACTGTGAATCTCTGCCAATAAGCTCTACAAACCTGCTTGCAGCGAAACACAGCCTGTGGGCATGTGGTTCCTGAGAGGTCTTCTAGGGAAGCAAAATTCTTCTCCTCTAGTTTCAAGAAAGTTTGTGTCTGTGAAGGCTGCAGCTTGATGCTGACGTTGGATTAAAAAAGTGGTTTTGAACTGGATCATTCTTATGAGGAAAATGGAGTAAAATTGTCAAACATTGCGCCAGTTTGATTGTTTTCTGTGGGGAAAATTGTGGGTATGTAAAAAAACAAGTCACAATTGCAAGAATTGGTTTTAATTTGGATGGACTGCACTGGGTCCTATGATTCCAGAGCAGACAGGAAATTTATGGTGCTTTTTGTCATGTATGTGTTGTCTCGGTGTCTGCAGAGAGATTTGTAGTTTTTGTATAATGCTTTTAGTATGCACAACTTTTCACTGAAGACAGTAATGTTTCTTTTCATATTTTCTTTTTTCGCTTTAGATTCATATAAGACTCTAAATTCCCCATAGGTGTGAATGTGAGCATGAACAGTTGCCTGTTTTAATGTGTCACCCTACAGGGTGTGTTAAGCAGTTACAGATAATGGATTTTAGCGAGCAGTGTTGTGGCGAAAGGCCTGGGCTCATCATTAGTGTCACAAGCATGTACCTGTCCATGGTGGAATTTAATGAGAAGGATATCAACAGGGGCATTTGTAAAGGAAATTGCATTAACTATTTATGACCACATTAACGTCCACAAGTAATAGAATCAGATAGGAATGTAAGCTTAGGTGACCTCAGAGTGCGGAGTTCAATATTGTATCTAAATGCTAATGAGGAGTATTACCAAGTTTAGAGTATGGTACATACAAAAAATACTGTTTTGATTACTAAACCAGTTTAATTTATTCATGTTCCTCCTGCCTGCTCTGCGGTGTCTGACCTCGTTCAGTTTATGAAACATGTATTAGACAGAGCCAGACACAGACAGATCATGTGGTGATGTGTCCTTTAGGCTGTGCTGCACTAGCTGACCTGACATTTGCCAAATCTGTATGAATACACAACCTTTTGTCCTTGAAAGGCAACAACAGACCTGACATTTTCCACTCCATCCTCTCCAATTACAACTTCATTAATGCCTTTCCCGGCAGGAGGTTCCTCTGTGTTTTGTGTATCCTCGGGATAGACACAAACATTGTTCTGTCTCCAGGAATGTGAATGAGCCACGACAAGCGGTGAGTCAGCACCCAGGCTGATGTAACAGGAGTAAGGCTGTGGCTTTTAGCTGCACACAGGTAGGCCAATGATACGGGTGTGTTAGGTTTTGTGTGTGTATTGAAAATGAAATGCCTTCTGTTGCCATTGCAGTGTGCCTGCTAACCAATGTGGAGAAAGAAACCAGCCCCAGGACAGAGTTTCCATTTGTTCCCGACCTCCATCTTTGTTTTTTCTTTGCCTCCATTATGAGAAAAATATGACAGCAATTATCTCTGACATTTACATATGAATAAATGTCTGTTGAGTACAACACAATACTCAATTCATGTAATCTTTCAAATGTAAAAAATATTACAATGCTCTGACTTTAACAAATCAAAGGAGAGTTGAGATAGATGTGCATGATCTTCTGACATTCTAAGCTTTTTAAAGGGGTTCATTATGAAGGCCCAGTCACACTAGTAGTTCAAAGCAGCATGTCATTCCAAAGGATTTAATTTTGTTGTGATCTATGACTTCTGTGATGGGAGGCAAAGTAAATTTGTGCAAATGTTTTTCACCAAATTCAGCTCTGATGAACTCTGACACTGTAATTCCAGCTGTTGACCAAATGTTAGTACTGAGCTTTAAGGGAACAGAGAACTCCAAAACTGAGGAATCATGGTGATTCAGCTGTGTCGCCCCGTCCAGTGTTGTAATGGTCCTCTCTCGGAGGTAATGTACTCCGTTAAAGAGGCTTGGTTTTAGATCGTCATGAGACTGGAGTCAGTGGTACAACTACGTCTAACACAGTACTGACTTTTCATTCAGTTAGCAACTGAGTTAGCTTGAACACCTTTCCCCGACCTCTTCAGTAACTCTCAACTGAATGACAGAAGTAGAACCCAGGTAGAAAAAGGAACTACAGAAAACACAGAAAGAAAGTGACTGACTTTCAAGTTACTATGTTCCTGGCTAGTCTCATGCATTACATTTGGGTTCCACACTGTTTGCTGATCTTTCAAAAACCCAGAAGGTCACCTACTGCTGTTCATATGGTATTTCCACAGTCTTCTAATCACCTGAAAAACAAAATATTCCATCTACTCAACAGCAAAATAAGATTTAAGCCTGCTTTTCAAATGCCAGCTAGAAGTGACATACATCTGTGTGTGGTGTAAGTGTTGGGCAAGTTTTCCAAAAAAACTGTTGCCGCCCTGTGTGACTCAAATCTTAAAGGAATTCATGTGAGGCGAAATGTTTAGGCACTTGCTGGCTAGCTACAGTACTTCACTAAGCCGCTGTGAGTAGTTCCAACATCACCAAGCCACAAGTACTGCCAGTTTCACAAAGACCATTTTAACGTGCCGCTTTCTGGTGTTTACTCTGAGCAGTAGAAATCCCCAACTCACGGCAATGTATCATGCAGGGATACTAGATATAACACTGATGTAAACTCACTCTCAAGCTAATGATGTTTATGTATCGTTCTACCTGTGTATGAAAAAAGATTTTTTTACCCACACCATTTGATTGTGCCCAGTAAGCATAGAGAACACACCAAAGCTTAATTTTTTTCCTTCTATTCTAGAGGGGATCAGATTGACTTAAGGGTCATGCGGTTCTGATACAAAAGTTTAATCAAGGAAGAAGTTCATGTTTGAAGTGCGGAGTTTATTGTTGCACTCAACAATGGCACCGCTTCTCTTGTGATCATTTGGGAACAATGAAAGTCTTTCATTGCCAAAGACACACAAGGTCAGGGAAGTAGATTTCGCTCTTTATTGTTTGCCGTTACATCTGATATCTGGCATGTAATGTTGATCTTGGTTGTGTGTTTTCAGCTTGGCAGTGTGGTAGTTTAGTAGACTGCAGCCTGCTACTGAATACTACCTCCAAGCTCAAAGACTTAGGTTAAATATGAATGTCACACGTAACAGTGCAGATGAGTTTGTTGGTCAGTATTTTATCTTTGATTGTTATCTGTCTCTACTGTCAGCCCTTATTTGCTTTTAAGTCTTAAATTAACTACCGACACTCTATACCATATGGTTGTGTTTGTTTGTTAGCACTCTGTATTTACAGCCAGTTCTCATTCCCTATCTAATCTAATCCCTATCTAATACTGATGCTTTGTCATGCCCCTCGGCACTTCAAGTATTTAGACACTCCTCGTTATTACTGAATTCAAGTATGAGGCTGCTCGTCTTGGTTCTTTACGTCCAGTGAAAGGAAATCTCAATGCTCAACCCCTTTGAACGCCTTTTGGGTGAACTGAAACAGAGACTGTGAGCCAGGCCTTTTCATCTAACATCAGTGCCTGACCTCACAAATGCTCTACTGCATTAATGAGCAAAGATTCCCACTGAAACACTCTAGAATCTTGTGGAAAGCCTTCCCAGAAGAGTGAAAGCTGTTATGGCTGCAAAGCTGTCTGTGTATTGAGAATGCAATGTCATTAAAGTCCCTGTTGATGTAATGGTTAAGGGTCCCAATACTTTTGCCTATATAGTGTACACTTTAGCATGTTTGTATGATGCACATGTGAGGTTTGCCTTCGGGTCTTTATTCCTGTTTCCTGTTTTGAACACGTACTTAATGTTGTGAAATGGTCACAGTTTAGTTTAGGTAACAAAACTATTTTGGGAGGTATAGGAAAAGATTTTGCCTTTTGATTTCTGTCTGTGGTGTCCATGTTTTACAAAGTGGTGAATCTTTCCCCAACCTTGCTTGAGAACAGGTTTTTTTTGGCCAAAAATCACTATCTGTCTGACCTGTTACAGCTTCCCTTCTGATCATGATTTTCCCATCGCTGAAGGGAAATTCCAGCTTATTATAAAGTTAGCTAATATTTGCAACATTCCTATTGGTAATAGTAACCCTGTATTCACTTAACTTATTTGCTGAGATCTGATGACAGGAGTAAAGAGAAGACAGACAGCACAGCATGAGCTGAAATACACTGTGATGGGTTGTAAAAGAAAAAAGTTAATCAGGCTTATTTGAAAGGTAAACAGTAAAATGATTACCCAAACTTCTGTGAAACATCAACCTCAGTTTACAGAGCCACTTCCTGGTTCAACTCTGGCCAACTGTAATTATGTGAACACATACACCGGGGGAAGGAAGAAGAAAAGGGGACACATTTAAGTGTCTGTCCACACAATATATATGATCACATATCTATGTGGCTTTAGCGTCTTGTTGTGTATGTCTAACAGATGTTGTGAAAGCAATAAAAAAATTAATAACACATGCAGCTATTACGCTGGTGAGTACAGTGAAAGTCAAAACTATGAAAACAAGACCAAGGTTCTGATTGTAAACATCTTCAACGTCGTCATTGCTAGAAAACTATTTTTATTACCCAACATTTAAGTAAGCAAAGACACCACAAGTGATGACACATTTCAGTATTTGAAATATCTTTGATCTTAGATCATCTTAGCCATAATTATTTTATATATATATAATATTTGATGTGTGTAGTCCTGGTTAAGGAACTTAGAATTGTGTCTTCATGCTTAAACTAAAAGTGAAAAATGTTTGATTGGCACATGTGAATTACACTCCAGTTCTTGATCTTAAATCAAAATTTGTCTGTGCTCAGGAGAAAGTTTAATTGCATATTGTGTTTACACTGTTTCAGCCTTCTGCATTCTACCATTTTTGCTCTCCCTCGAGCATGGTCTCACCGAATGGCGATGAATAATAAGCCAGTGTCTTCAATTATTTTGTATGTTATCAGAAAGTCTTTGTTGCTTTCTGTGTCTTTGCATTGTCATTCTCTGCTATGCTGACATTTAAAATTGAATCTTGAAGATTTTCTCATGTCGTTTTAGGTGCGAATGTATCAGGTACAATATACCGTAATAGGTATCAGGTGACATATAATAAAAAGCGAGAGGTCAAACAAACACATGACAGAGGAAACCACACACTCTCACTTACTCACTTTTTAACATGCTGTCAAGTTAACGATAGAATTCCAAAATAAAGCTAGTGGACAAATATTTTGCATATTGTAATACATTATGGGACTGGGTCTGTTATTAAAGTTGTAAAACGGCTGCAGTTCAGTTAGGATTAGGCATAAAAACCACTAGGAAAACAAAACAGCAAAAATGAGTTTACTAACGTTGCACGTCATGTAACTTATGTGATACATTAATATATGGTCTGGCCAGTGGCCCTTCACATATCAAATGTATGACGCTGTGTTTAGCCCACCATCTGTGGAAGGGCCTGTCTAGTATAGCACTATAAACAGCAAGAAAAGTCCAAGTTAGGCTGTGGCTGGTCTTAAGTTACATACATACATATGTGTGTGTGTGTGGGTGGGTATGTGGGTGTGTGTTGGTGTGTGGTGATGTAAATAAGACAACAAAGGCCACATGATGAAAGTCACTGGATCTCATCTTTCCCTGAACTTCTAAAACTCATAAAGTGTACAAGAGGTTAAATGGGAAGCTGTGTTCTATTTTCTCTTCTGTTTTAAACATATTTTGCCACAGTGGCTACTTCTGTGTAATTATTTTTGCTTGGTTTTAATATGTTCTTCCTCTTTCACCTTCTCTCAGTGTTTACACCGCTCTTCACATCTCCTCTCCCTTTTTATTTCCTTTTTCTCATTTCCTTTTTTGTCCTTTAACCTTGTACCTGCCTTTACTCTGTATTCTTCCCTTCCTCCACTTTCATTGCTTCCCAGAAGTATGCCTGTCTTCATTTTCATCCATTCCACTCTTCCACTCTTTGCACCCTCATTTCTTTTCCTGACCTCTAATTTCCTTTGACTTACCCCTTATTCCTTCCTTTTCCCTCCCCTCCTTATCCTTATCCTCCTTATGTCCTCTTTTCTTCTCTTTTATTGTTTCCTTTTCTTTTCTCTTTCCTCCTTTTATTTTTCATTTCCTTCTTACCTTCATTTCCTCCTTTCCTCTCCTCATTTTGCCTCCTCTCATTTTCCCACCCTATTCCCACCCCTCATTTTCTTCTGTATCCCATCCCTCTCTTCTTCTCCCTTTATATCCGCTTCTCTCCTCTCTTATCCCCCCTGTCAACCATTAATTTCTCCTCTTACCCCGTTTTTCCTCTCTCCTATTTTTCATTTCCTCCCCTCTCCTTGTCTCTCGTCTCCTTTCATTTCCTCTCCTGTCTTCTACTTTCCTCCCCTCTCTTCACCCACTGTCAGCTCTCTGCTCATGTTCATTTCACCTCCTTCTCTTTCCTCACCCCTCCTCACTCTTCATCCCCTTGTATTCTGCCGAGCAGCGTTGCAGTGAAGGGCAATGATCTCATTCAGGCACGTCTTGGGAAAAACACACGCTGAGCACTGACAGGCACTCGTACAGGGCCACCGGGCAGCCGGGGGATCCTCACGAGGGGGGCGGGGAGATGAGGGAGGAGAAAAACAAGGTGTGAGTGAATGGCAGGAGAGAGGGGTGAAATAAAAGGGGACAGAGCGGCTTCTTTCAATGTCACCCTGTAATCCAAGATGCTTCATCACTTCCTCTCTTTTGTTACCCTGTCCCTCCGCCCCTCCAGTATTTTCCTTCCTCTCTTCAGCTCTCCTCATTGCTCATCCCTCATTCCCTGCCTCTTAATATTCTGTCTCACATACAGGTAAAAGCATTTCTTGTTGCAGGAACGATACTATCACATTTATAAATTTGATTGTTGAGTGGGATTTGAGAGTGAAACAGAGAGTGACTGTGTGAATTTAAATATTGCGATTGTCACAGTTGAGGGCAGCTGCCACTGTAAATTAAGTTGGAGCTCAAGAGGAGTCAGCTCAGTAAACCCTCAATAGTTTGATTTTGCCTGCTTTCCCTGTAACTCTGCACTAAGCTAATTGGTTAGTTATAGCAATAAATTGCGCAGTAGGCAGAGACAGGCTGAACTAGAGTGTGTCATTAAGTCTTTAATTGCACTGAACGGTTGGATGATGAGCTGAAGCTTTCTGTCCAGCGTGATGAAAAGGAAGGATGACAGCGAAAATGAAAGCCACCTGTGCAGAACATTGGCAGTGACTGTAAAACAGGGATGAATACAGTGGCAGAGAAAAACCGAAAGCAACTTAAAGCTGCACCATGCAGTCTAGATTTCAATGTTACACAACAAGTAGTTCGCACCAAGAATAGGTGGCGTTATTACACGGCTGGAGGCTGCTTAGCTTCCAAAATTATTGCGGAGAAAAAAAAATTAAAAAATTAACCTTCTCCAAAGTTATTTTATTTCTGCAGCCTAATTTTGTGTATTTATTGTGAGTTTTGTCCTCTTTTCCGGTTAGTGAGGCTACAGGAAACGCCCTCTTCATTCACATGAGACTGTGATCCTCATAACTGCTAAAGACAAACTGACCTTAGATTGAACGAGTGTTAATCTGTGTGAAGAATGGTAATAAAAAATCTGATTAGAATAGAATAGATTTTCTTATTTGTTGGTTTCTGTTGGGTTAAGCCAACAGAGTGAGGTCGGACTGTCTTCTGAACTATAACAAACAATTGTCGATCTCGGAGTTTTGTCATGGCAGTTGAAAAACTTAAGGCCAGCAAATATGGATTTATTGAATGAATATAGGATGGATATTTAGTTAGATAAAACGATGACGTGAATTAGTTGGGTTAGAGTCGCAAAGGTAAAGCACCAACAGAACCACAACTTCTCTTAACAAAAGAGGAAAAGGGTTCTTTTGAGTCTTACGTGGGCTGAAAATCTAAATAGTTTTAATAATTATGCCCTTTCCCTTGGCTTTTAATAGAAAGTGCCATGAAAAAAATGTGATTCAGAAATCATTCTGAGCAATGAGAAGTACTCTTACCAAGTACCCATATGCCATTAGTGCATCATTCTCAAAATATTGTACGAGCAATGAACTGTGGGACTGCAGTATCCAGTAATGTTTCATAACGGATTGTGCTGACTGGCTGGTGGTAAAGGTGGGAGGAAAAGAAACAAATATGTTCCCTTCCTAAGCATTTAGAGAATTCAAACATCACTTATCACTGCTGACACTTGGGACAATACTTAGTTAGAAACCTTCCCAACTGACATTTTTGAATGCATGCAGGAATGAATCCATGTAAAATACCAATTTATCTACCCTCAGCCAGAGTGAGGCAGTTATTTAGATAGTCATCCCTCCAACAAAAGTTCTTCAACAAAAACACTTTCATGCTGATATAAATTCAGTTCCTCAGCAAAAATTACTGAAAAACCCCAGTTTACAGTGACATCCTTGAATAAATCTCAAAGTTTCTGGCCTCGTGCTGTTTTTTTCATATGCCATAACCTTTTGAGACAGTAATGACTCTAAGTGGTAATGGCATTTGTCCCACAAAATGTGAAACATTTGGGAGAATGAGACACACTATGATGTATTTTGCAGCGCAGTCGGCATGCACGCTCTCTGTGTATTATTTATCACTTGCTCCGAAGTCTTTTCTGTATGCATATCAATGAGAAATATTCAACTACTCATAAGGTCTATAAAGTCATCTTTAATTTTAAAACATGTTATACTGATAAAAAGTTACTCAGCAAAGTCACCAGCTGCAATGTAATCCTTCTATATGTTCATATAAAGTTTTGCATTATGATCACTATATATATATATATATATATAATATTCATATAAGAATAATGTATCAAATGACAAAACAAAAACAATGAAAATGTAAAAGGTATCAATCTTAGTGAGGAAACTACAGAGATTTATTAACCCAGTATGCAGTGCTTGACTTGGCTTTAAGGATCTTTATAGGGAATTTTGTTGTCTAGCTGCTCCACAGCTTGACAGTGAGAGTATTTTACTCACATTTACACCTAAATGTAGATATGTGTGAATGGACGGAAGGTCATTTACAAGCATAGTGTGAAAGAATAATTACAGCTGAATTTTGATCTCTAATAATTGTTCAAAAACTACAAGCTCCACATTCACACCACTGTACCATCAGTATGATAGGTTTATCAATCATACTCAACCCAAGTGATCACAGTTGATGAGAAGATAGCAGCTCTAGAATGAAGCTTTTACTATCTCACACACATAACTCTTACTCTACAGATATTTCTCAGTCTGAATGAAACTGAATTTCAAAGCGTCTTTTTCCACATTCACAACATGACAACAATGATAACCTCAAGTCCAGGGTGACGGTTTGTCTGGTGCAATGGAGGAGTTCTGCACCACAACTTGACAGCACAGTTGTTTGGAGGGTGAGATGATGGATCGCCGTCTCTCAAGGTTCTGCTTTTGAAAGCCACATCACCAATAAACATGGTTATGGACGCCTACGCAAGGTCCTCAGCAACCAAAGCAGAGAGGCTGGTGATGTCTGGACAAACAACTGATCTGATCACTTGCAAACAAAGCCATAGAAGGAGACAGAGGGAAACGATCAGTCAGCAGGAGGCACACTGCGCACACAGAGGACGTTCAATTGAAGGAAATAAACCTGCCATGCCGGTTCAAGCCGCTCTGCAACTGGCCTCTTGAGCCATATTAAGACCCCTCAGGAGCACAATCATACTCAACCCAAGTGATCACAGCTGATGAGAAGATAGCAGCTCTAGAATGAAGCTTTTACTCTTTAATCCTGAGGGAGTGACATCAAAACTATGTGCATCAATGCTCCTTGATGATTTTCTGTGAATTTCCCTTGGCAATGAATATAGTATGTATCTATCTATCCGTCTATCTTCTAATCTCAAACTCCACTTTTGGTTTTGGAAATATCTGAACATAATCATACTGGATATGATTTACTTTAATGAGAGAGTCTTCAGGCTTCAGTTAGTGCCTCAACTGTTTATTTCTGCGATCACATCAGAGAAGAGTGTACAATTAAGACGCTCATTCTGAAAAATGGGACAACTGACAGTTACATCATATCTTCACACATTCGTAAATAAAGCTCCACAGAGAACAGTCATTTGTGTATGCTCTGGGCACCGTTTCAGTATATATGCTACAGTCTGTCTTTGGTAAATTAGCTCTCAGGCTGCTCTTACTGTGAACGTGTGATCAAGATTAAACCAGTCCGCTATGAAACAGGGGCAAGCCATTCATTATTGATGATCAAATTCCTCTGAAGATGCCCTAAATAGACTTGTGTGGCTGCATAACAAACGTGTAGCTTGTGAGCCGCTGATGCGACTCTCCTGTCATTAGCGGCTTTTATGAATGGTAGAAAACCTTGTAACACCTAGCTGCAGCTCAGCAACTCTCTGTGAAGCCGAAGGGAATTAGTAGTTTCAGCTTTGTTAGCCAGTAGCTTATTATTAGAATAATGTTTTTCGATCATTTGAATTAGCTGCTCATTACTTTTTGCTGATGCTAACAACATAGCATTCGTGCACATATGAAATTCACTTTTGCCTTCATGCTTGCTGCAGTAATGCTGAACTTTCTTTCTTTTCCGTTTCTGTGAAGAAATATTTATTTGAAAAAAATAAATCTTTGCTTTCCTTGCAGTTTTAACTCAGGTTAATTAAATATACTAACACATTGCTGCACTGTAAGCTTAGATTTTACTGTGTCCTTAAAAAAAACCCTGCTGCCTGCAGTGGGAGGATAGATGCATGAAAGTGGGAGTTCTCTACTGTTCTGTTACAAAGGCTTTCATGGCTAAGCTTAGAACTGACACAAAAGGTTTATACTGGTGTATTAGATTGCCCCCCGTGAGGGTAATGGTTTGACACTGTGGGAAATACATTTGCCCTGTCATGTATGCCCACTAAATATAAGGCAGCCAGCAGGCTTACAGCTGAGGACAATGACTGAAAAAGTGAGTTAGCCTGGCCCTGTCCAAATGTACACTTACCAGCGCTTCCATAGCTGGTTAGTTAACAAATAGTCTGACACATAACTCACCACGACATGGTGAGATACTATAAAGAGATAACTAGTTAGCTTTAAAGGTGGGTTTCCTTAACCAGGTTAGCAGTTCCGTTATTTAAGCTAACCAGTTGCTGGCAGTAGCCTTACATTTCTGAGATATGAGAGAAGTATCAATCTTCTAATCTAACTGTTCTCCAGATAGCAGTGTATTTCACAAAATGTCAAACTAATGCTTTAAATATAATAATATCACATGAGCATTGATGTACACTGGACATGCTGGCTTGGCTGCAGAATATACGAGGAACCATTTTTACTTAATTACTTTCATTTATTTTAATTTTCTGTTACAGGTACAGGGACTGTTACTGGAGGATACCTAGTTTAGTTTTGGGCAGCCGTGGCCTACAGGTTGGAGAACTGGCTTGTGATCGGAGGGTCACCGGTTCGATTCCTCCACCGGACGGGCAGGAAAAATCTGGGTGTGGTGGAGTGATTAATGTGAAAAAGGCCCCCCTCCAATTAGCCGGCTGATGTGCCCTTGAGCAAGGCACTTAACCCCCCCCCCCCCAAATTTGCTCCCCGGGTGCTTGATGCAGCCCACTGCTCCTGTGTGTGTTTCACTGCATGTCACATGACTGCTCATCGCAGAATCTCTTGTCTTTGTAAATATAGACAAAGTAACATCCATTCTGTCAGTTTGCAAAGTAAAATACTCCACAGTACACTAACACATGCTCAGTGCCTACAAGCATAGGCATATAGCTAGGAAATTAAACTGCATGTGAATTGTATTTGTTTCAAAGGAGAATTACATTTTCTCTTTCACGTATTGTTACCATATTAATTAACAACACCTTTATCTATCTAGTTACACTGCTAAATGCTACCAGAAATGCATCTAATGAGGCTAAGGCTAAATGATGTTCAAAATGACTTTAACATCAGGCTAACCAAAGCTATCATATATATGATGCTACCTTTAAGTACAGCCATTTTTGTTGTTTCAGACATAATCTTTTGGTCGATCAATTTTCACTTAGCAACCATGCTCACTGATAAAACTATACAGGCAACAGCTCTTCAGACTTAATAAATCATCAATCTAAAATTCATATCTCCCCAAAAATGACTAGCCATGTAGGCCTTACAGTGGAGAGTTACAGTGGATGTTACAGCAGTATTGGAATTTGTAGGATAACAAAAGAGTCTGCTCAAATGGTGAAAATAAAAAAGAATATAAACCAACCAAACGAAACACCAACCCAGATCTACCACTGCTTGATGCTTTCTGCTAATGCAAAACATGACAAATGTTTCAGAGGCGAGGTGTTGTGTTGCTCTACTTACCCTTCTGTTGGTCATTTAAACTGCCATATTCATATTCTGCCAGATAAAAACAGGAGACTGAACAGAGAACTCAGATGCTGCTGGCACTGAAACAACACAAACATTCAAACATTAACACCTTTGAAATAAAAGTCAGCGTTCATTACTCTAAAACCCTCTGCTGAAAATGGATGACCTAACCTCTGTGAAAACATCTTAAAGGCGTTCACTTCAAGTTGCTGATGTTTACTTTGAGTGAATGCTAGCAATATAAAGCCAGCAAGACAGCTTGCCAAGACATTTGTTATTTTTTCCTATTGTTTTTCAAAGATGATTATAATATATTAAAGCAGATGGAAGCTTTAACCCTTAAACTATCCTATGATTCTCTGCCCACTCACAGTAGAAGGCTTGTAACAGGGTATTTTGACTAATCACAGCAGAAAAAGCACAGGTGCAGCCAGTATCATTAATGACACACGCAAAACTGGTAAGCCAGTATGCACAGTCGTATCCCTGACATGATTTTGTCCAAGAGAACATATTCAGACTTCAAAGACTTAATAAATCATCAATCTAGAATTCATATTTCATATTTGTTACCTGGAGCTGAGCCAGTGAACCCGAGTGCGTGTCACAGAGAGCAAGGACACTGGAATAAGATAAAAGTTGAATATTACTGCAGGGCAGAAAGGATGCGATTGTGAAGTGGGGGTGAGCAGAGCAAAGTGGATGAGTGGATGTGTGGGGCTGTGCAGAGCATGGCAGAAGGTGGCTGAGCTGAGCAGAGAACCCAGAGTGTCTGAGGCTGAAATCACATCACACCATGTCCATGTCAGGGTGCTCCCCTTTGTTGAAGCAAAGGAGCCAGAAAATAAGTTGTATAAATCCCTTTTATTTGCTGCATTGATTTGTGTGTGTGTGTGTGTGATTTAGAGGAGCTTCAATGTTACTAATATGATTTTCTCCTAATATTTACTGTGTAAAGATAGTCTATTCAAACTGGCTGTAGTGACTGCAGTAAACACTTTTTCAGATCTGCCAAAAATTCAGTCCTAGTGTAACTCCTGCGAGCCACGTTCTTAGTGAAATTGCACTTTTGCTTTAGAGAAGGTCTGAAAAGCTTCTCTCATGAAAAAAAAAAACCCTCTTATTAACTTGGCAAGAGGCTTTTTAATGGTTTGGAACGAAAGCTTGAGCAGTGTGGTAAAAAGTAGAAAGCTTCATCTACACTGATCAACAGATTTCCTACCCCTTCTTCAATTTTATTAACTGTGAATTCATTACCTCTTAGTGGTTTCTTTCATCCTTTCATCCTTTCGTGACTTCTTTTATTCATGTGATGATCAATCGTGTTACATTGTGTTTGTGGTCAGCATGCTATTTACAGTATTTAAGTGGAGAGGTCAGAGTTAAATATGAACATGGTTGACTGTTAACAACTATTAAAAGTGCTGTGGTCATTCACATTTTCTTGGACAGCTCCAGTCACTTTTATCAAATTTCTGAACGAAAACAAAAGAGAGAACACATTAATTTAGGTACATTGGGAGGATCTGGGAGGAAACTGATCTTAAGAAACACTAATATTTCACATATGGTGATTAATCCGCTATTCATACATACTGCACCTTGCACAAAATACCTGCTTCTTTTTCTCTTTCTGAGCCAGACAGAACCTCTGTCACAGACTGGCTACCAATTGGATGCACACTGGGGTCGTCCTCTGAGGAGACAGAAACAAAGATTTCCAGTGTCATTAAAACACAACAACGTCATTTGTTCAAAACATTTAAGGTAATTTCATACCTCACAGCTCAGAGCCAGCAGTTTGTCAATATTCCTAATTTATTTTTATTTATTTACTTAAAAAATATAAAAAAGTTTGTTGGAACTGGGAGAATTTATGCATGCTCTGAAATGTAATGTTGATAAATGTATAAAAAGTGTTTCCGTACACAAACTCAAACTCTGAGAGGGAAATGTTAATGTATTCTAGAGTTCCTACAAGGGACCCGTGTAGTATCTGGAAATTAGTATGATTGATGTTTTCTTGGATTTTGGAGGCTAGAATGATGTTTTTCTGAGGCCCTTTAGTAAATATGCCCCAGGTCCATGTTTAGATAGGGGTCCCAAGTTTCAAAGGTATGTGTGATATAGGAAGGTGGTCTCTCTTCCCCTTCTCTTTGTGTTTTGGAAGGGTCATTGTCTAGATGAATATTCCCTTTTTCTTGTAAACAACCAATCTATAAAAGCAGAGGGCTAGAGATGAATCGAGAGTGTGCTTCTATTGGCATGAATCCACTCACATGCATGTAATTTATGCTGGGCTGCTTTGTAATAAACCTTTTAATGCAAGCAAGACGGTGTCAGCGGAGATCTCTTTCAACATCTTCACATCATCGTTATCCAATATACAACACCCACATGGAGAATCTGTGAACACAAAATACAGTGTAGCATAGCAGTACAGAATGAAGACCTAGACAGACACGACAGACATGGACTTGGACACATCATTCCTGGACAGCCTCACGTTCTCCACATTGGAAAATTAGTCTCTGTCTCTCAATCATTCTCTCTCTCACACACAACCACACACACAGCATGGAAATAAATGAAATAAATTTCAGTTGTATTATGATAACTGGGGATGTGAGTCAAAGCTTTCCAAAATTAAAGGGGCTAAGTTTACCCAAGGTCATGCTAAATTAACCAATCCCAGGGCTGTCATTTTTTCAAATGAATGTGGAATGACATGCAGTTAGTTTGAATTAATTCACAATTACATTACTTTCCCAAACCTTGGGAGATGTAGCAGTAAGAGGGGCTAATGGTCATTTTAGGTAGCAAGAAACTGTGAAATCTTGACTACAGAAGTGAAGACACTGAGGCTGATTTCAGAAAATGTAATTCATTGTTTAAGTGTCTAATTAGACAAAAAAAAAGACTTTCTGGTTGATCCCAAATTATGGAGTTCGGTGTGAAAACGACTGTCAGCTCATACCACTTACGTCCATATAACTTCCAATGAGAGGTCAGTCATAAAATGTATTCTCATAAAGCAGTTTTACAGTCAGCACTGCTCTGTGTGTGAGCTCTCAGACAGGATTTTATGGAGTTTCCACATGCAGTGGAGACCAAGGTGACATTTCTGCTCTTATCACCAACTTCTTGCTTTTATCACAGAGAGTGGCTCAGCCGAGAAACCTGACCAGTATTGGCTCTGCCAGGTGGTTTGGCAATAGGTGCCACTGTGTCACAGTGTGTGTGTGTGTGTGTGTGTGTGTGTGTGGAGAGAAGGAGGTGGACTAGGACTGAAGCCAGCAGGCAGAGAGAGAGGGTCAAAGGGTACTGAGATGTGGGAGGGCCAAATCTACAATTCACAAACACTCCAGATGCCACACAGGTGCTCTGTCTCATGCACACACACACACACAGAGAAAACTGTATTTTATATTACGCCCACACACACTGCTGCTGTTGAATCATAAATCTAACCTCATTGTTTAATGTGAGGATTGTTCACCAACTGGCAGGGTCAAACAGCTAAGAAGAAATTTTGATCAAAATACAAAAACAGTAAATGTCATTGACTTTTTTTATTCATGGGATGATCAGTCATGTTACATCTTGACTGTGTTCAGCGTGCTGGTTAATAATACAAAATGAGTAAAGTCTAGTATGGTTATTTACAAAGTGTTGAAAAATAAGAATGTTTGAGATGAATTTCAAGATCACACAAGCATAACCATCAGTGCTGCTCATCTATGTCACGTATGCACATATTTTAGCTATTCATGGGCAGTGGAACAAGCTGAAAACACAACGCTAATCACGTTATAAAGATGAAATGCAAAATATGTTAGTGAACGGACCAAGTGACAACCTCGTGGACCAAAAAATGAAACCAAGATGGAAAAGCTGCAGTTCCTCACGTGGTCACTTGAGGCTGGATCCAAAAGCCAATCAAGCGTAAGACCCTGTGTTAAAATGTTTTGGTCTCTATAGCTAATTATTCTGCTTAATGACAACTCTACAAGGAGTGAATTTTAATATAACTTGCTCGTTATTATGTTAGGGCTTGAAATCATGTATAATTAATGCCAAATAGACGCTGCAGTGGTGTATTGCTGCCCTCCAATGCGTGTTATTAATGACCTGGTTGACAAGCATTTCTGTTTTTTATTTAGTCTACTGTGCTGATACAGTTGATCAGTTTTCATTTTTGTTAAAGTAAAAACAGTTACTCCATGCAGGAATTACAACATGTTTACTGACTTATTTTGTACAAATGAAATGAAATTCATTTCATCGTTTTTTCGCACTGCTCATGACACTTAACCAGAAACACTGTGATTATTTCTAATGCACACCCAAGTGAATGTAACAGAACTAAACCTAAAACAAGTCACCATGCATCTATGAATCACAGAGTTGGTGAATGATGACCTTGTACAGCAGGGCAGTTTTGCCTCCAAGACGTTCGTATAACTGAAACTCCAATCTGCACCCACGCAAATACACATGCAGTGAATGGGCAAAATGACAAGCTGAAATAGTTTTTTTCAAAAAGCCAGCTTGCCTTGCCTCATTTACAGTTTTTCTTACCATTTGGATCATTTACATAGAAAGTGTAAAATGCACAGTTTATGTACTATTGAGCAGATGGCTAAGTATTTCTGGATTTTTATTTCCCTATAGCACAGTGCACAGCCTGCTAATGGCTAATTACATAAAGTATAATGGTTTATTAATGCTAAATAGTGAGGAAGAAGTTCTGAAGTATGAGATTATTCATTCTGGATTTTCCATAATCCTCTACTGAAGGATGCTGAAACAATTTAAAAAAAAAAAAAATCACTGGTTTCCATACTTTATCAAATAGCCACACAAAGTCACAAACAAGTAGGATCTGACTCTGGCGCCATAAAGCAATCTTACACCTATCTATCTCACGCCTACACAGTTCGGAGAAAACAAAACAGCGTGTGTGTGAACAATCTGCTCTCCATTCTCTGTACTGATGAGCTGTTTCACCCTCTGACGAAGCCCGTGCAGTCGGACTGACGCCAGATGTCCCAGAATAATGGGCCTTCCTTTGTGTATCTTTGTCTTTGAATAACGAAGCGATGCGAGGGGTTTCTACATCCACATCTCGGAGTGACCTGTGATTATGGATATGACGGTGGTGTGGCTTGATAAGGCTGGCAGCTGAGTCCCTGTAATCTTCAGTAATGAACATTCTCAAGATGATTATGGCTTTTATACAGCGGCTAACAGCACTTGTGTGCTGTCTGAAAAGTTTTTTATAACTGAATGAACAAATATAGGAACAAAACTAGCACAAATCAGACCATTAACTCACTGGTTTCTGCAAAGGTTGGCATGGCAACCAATCAAACTCATGGAAAGTAGCGACCACCAGATTGCTTGGCTGAAATTAGATGTACAAAAGAATACAAAACAAATCATGCATAAATATCATGGAGCATGCCAACACTTTTGCACAATATACTTTAGACTACAATAAATCTTTTTACTGTTTGAGCACATCCAGCATGTTTATTGGATCATATGCTGCATAATGACATGAACTGTATGTCTAATGAATGAGCCTTAAGCACACCATGTTTCATGAGTCAAGATAACACATTAGAAAAGTGTATATGTTTACTACATGATGCATAGGTCAGGTAGCATAGGGATAGCATCTGGTGCTGGGGATTGCCACCTACTCTGCTGTGTGCAGATGAGGGTTCAAATAACTATTCCATCCAAACATTTGTATATGCTCAGTTAAAGCTGTACTTATTATTTTTAAGGGATGCATGATAGACAATAATTGCTTGCTACTCATAGTCTACACTAAAAAGATAACCAATAATTTAATATTTTCTGTATTTTAAAAAGAAGTTCATAGACTGTAGTTTGTGTGTGACAAAAGGTTAGCAAAGCTCAGGTCTAGTGAGCAAAGACGGCCAATTTTATCTTCTGTAGGCCTAAAATGTTTCAAACAATTTTGTTTGTTTAACTTTTCCAAAAAAGTTCATGTTACATCAGACACAAGTTTGTGTTTTTTTGTTGACTTACTGATAGCTGCGAAGGCTTGGCAAAGTCCATATTCCATGGTTAACTGAGCCACAGATGTGTAAGGCCTGAGTGCAATCACGGTTGACTGACAGCACTGACTAGCCAACCTTTTTGAATAAATATATAATATTACATAGGCCTTATTTGTCTCTCATTATAAATACTGTTATGTTCTTTTCTTTCGGATAAAAATGATGCAAAGTTCCTAATTGGCAAGCTGCCCAAAACAACACATCAATTCACCCGTTCGAGCATGTCTCAGCACTCCTGGCCTCCCCAGGTGTGTTCAATCAGTGGCTGACGAGTCAGACCAGCCTCCTTGTCATTCTTTCCTGCGCTTGGCTACCATGACTGGAAAATTTTCTGCTTTCTTATTAAAGAAATGCTTAAAATTCAGTTAGCACACGAATGGTAACAAAGTAGGAAATAATACTGACTGATGGCTGTTTTACCTGCACACTGTCTAATGCTAACACTTTAGCAAACACTACCGGACGCCTCAGCACCATCTTAATGTTGGCTTATGGTGCGTTTGCACAGGACCCTAAATAGGCCGCTATACAGACAAAGGAAATCACCAGAAAGTGTGTTAGATAAAAATCCTCTTCAACCCTTCAAGCAATATTCAGGTTATAGATCAATAACACTCAGAGGCACGCTTGCATAATGTCATTTTGCCTAATCAGATACAGTGGATCCTGGGAAGGTTATTGATTACTGTGAGTATCAGGGGATTTATAAACACATGAATAGAGTACAATAAAATCAACAAGGCGTGACAACTTTCATGCACTGTTTGACAGGCAGTATTGTGGCTTAGCCTACACACAAATGGTCTGTTTGTGGGCTGGATTGGCTTTTTTTTCTCACCATAAAGCTATCAGATCTGCATCCAGTTCTGGGGAGAAATGTTTAAGAAATTTATTATGAAGACTTGAAATATCCAAGAAAATCAAGGATTCTGCGTGAGAAAGGCCTTCTGTTTGGCAAGATAATAAAGGAAAGGAAAAAATAAGTCAGTGAAGAGTTAATGCAACCTACTATGTATTTGTGTCTGCAGAAGAGGACACATGAGAAGGAAACATGTCTACAACAGCTTCCTCATGATCATCTGCTGTGAGTCAGTCCAGCTCAGCAGCTAAATGACTGTGGAGCGAGTCCATATGGTTTGCTCTTCCATCGGATCCATTTGAAACTGCTGCAGTTTCAGGCTTATTGGGCTGCTGCTCCTTATAAAGTACAGTGGGTCCTCAACTAACAAGAAGATTGGTGGTTTGATGAGCTACCACGCCAAAGTTTTTTCACACCTGCAATTTGCACATTTGTAACCACGTTTAAAATGCTATGCTCTCTTACTTTCATGCTAGCAACTGTGTGACATTTGACATTTGTTTTTTCAACATTAGTGTACTGCTGCTATGACATTTGATTCTCCCCTGAGGATAAATAAAGTGTCTATCTGTGTATCTATCTTTAGTCTATCTATCTTTCTTTAGTGCTCCAATAATGCACTGATTCAATAAATACCTTAAAATCAAGAGCATTGCACAATAGTCTTCTTTACTACAATGTAAATAACCTTTGCAAAGAACTATTTTGGGTGCAGACAACTTCAGTACCCAAACTTGTCAGTCAACAGACTGTTTTGTATGATGGCAACAGGTCACAGTGGGAATCAGTTCTATGGTGAAACAAAGGTTGAGAGGATTGAGGAGAAACCTGACAAATGTGGATTAAAAGCTCTTAAAGAGTCACACGCACCTTCAATCCTCTTCCTCCTGATCAAACAGAGACGGTGATGGTGAGGAATAAGTAGTCGGTCAACCTACATGCCAAGACGGAGATACAGAGGCTTCTTATGTAATGTCTGAAGAACAGCTGCTGCTGGGGAGTTCAAAGGGACACCGCCATGTTGGAGGGATGTCAACAACTAGAAAGGCTGTAACTTTATCGTGTCCTCTCTGATCTTCTTTCCCCTTCTTGTAGGTTTATTTGAACACAATACCACACCGCAGAAAATGACTTCCTTTGTTCTGTTGAAGTGAAAGGGGATGATTTAGTTACACTTTAATTACTGCCCCATTATGTCCTCATAATTTTTAAAAAGTTTTCAAAGTTCCAAAAAGTTAAAGGCAGTAGCTTATTGATGAATTTCCTATAGAATAGTGCACGGTTTCAATATGAGCAGAAATGAACTCCTCATTAATCTATGATTGGAAACTTGACTCTTCATATTAAAGAGTTAAATTGTGTGTTTGCCTGTATGATTTGTGCACAGTCACATGGTTCTTCCCATTAAACGTCTTAGAGAATTGTTTTAAATTTATCAGGCCTCTGCTGACTTGTTAATACCTGAGTTAATGAATTTCCTTGTCAGAAAGTGTTAAGTATGGTGCATTTATCACTAATTATAATGCTGCTGAATGCACCAGAACAGCAACATAAGAGCCAAAAACCTTATTACCATTAAACCACACTGAAATGACACTGTGCAACTTTGGAAAGAAGAAATAAACAATCTTCCTCCTGCAAAGCAAAAGTTAAATTCATAAGAAATTTAAACAAATATAGTTTTGTTCAGCTCAGTAAACTCTGAAATGTGTCTTGGTCGTGTATGGCTAGTAGCTTATGATGGCTGATGGAAACTGATTGCTTTACGATTGGTTTGCTGATTATATGATATGATTATTTACCATTATGAACTAACTGCCGCTTGTGGCCCCAGTGGCAGCCGTTACATAGTCTCACTTGAACACTTCTTGCTTGTAATGGTGTTGAACAACATTTTCAAACCCCTTCAGAGTTCACTCTATATTAGAACATCTGCTAAATGTCTGAAAGGTAAGTGTGCCGTCATTGTGTTTCCTGAATGCACCAGTTTGACTGTATTTACTTTTCCTGGAGTACCTGAAGTTAAAAGCAGCGTTCAAGGACTGTGGGGGCAGGTGATTCTAAGGCACATGCTTCAGTATTCAGAGAGAAAAGCTGCCTCCTGACACAGCAATGTTCCTATCCGGCGGCGGCGAAGCCTTCATGTGTCATAAAGGATGCCGTCATGTGCACCACGTTTAATTGAATTAGCTCAGCTTTAGACAGGAGGGTGGATGGAGCCAACACGTGCATTTGACATTACGCGCTGGCAGTTTCTCTGAGCGGCAACAACTGGCAGTGAAACCCAATTCTCCACACGGCTTCTACTTTTAGACCAGGAAACAGGAGGTGAAAGGTTCAGCGTTCGAAAAGCATGAAAGGCTGGAGGCCGCCAGAGCAGCAGCTAGTTAAGCAGGGTCATTTAAATGACCCCGCTGAACCACACGGCCCTGACATTCATCTGCTGCTCTGCAGGAGAACAAACCACATGAGACACTTTGCTGTGTTTTTCTTTTTTCTCTCTTTTTTTTTTTTAATGGAATGTATCTTTCTGAGGTATGAAAATAGATCTCACGTTGAAATAAGAAATTAAACAGTGGCTACAAAGGACACAGCTATAACTGTGTGTTTAATGATGGCAACAGGAAGGCATGTCAGAGAAGCATCACACCAGTCACATTAGATAAAGGGCATAGCTATTACCCTGTGTGGGAGATGACAACAACACGGAGGCATGTGTTGGTTTGGAAGCGATACACTGGTGAGAGGGGAAAGCAGTGGGAAACACTTCCAGCAAACAGGAAACAACATGAGCTAGAGTGAAAATAAAATGTTTCCTTACTGCAAGACGTTCCAGTCGTGAAAGAAAAAAAAAACAATGCTGAGGCAATTTTTGAGACCATTAGCTGTCACGTTGCACTAAATGTTACCCCCGTGTATCAACGCCTCTGGAAGCTTCACAACAATCACGTTGTTTAGTCTGCTCTTTTTCTTCTTTTTCATGCCTTGCCATTTCAAAATTGCAATTTAGACATAAAGCGTTTTGAACTTTTCTCAGTGGCAGAGCTGCTACAGAGACAGGAATAATCTGATTGGTTGTGGTAAAAAATCAGTGGGTGAAGTCTGTTTAAGTCTAACTTAGCTAGTTGTTATGTAGAAAAAGTCATGTTATATTGGAAAGTCAGCAGCTAACTAACAAACATGTTTATTTTTCGCACAAAACTCTCACAAACGCCTGTTGTCACACAGTTACCACATATTGGAGAAATGCTGCGTCAGGAAGACTTTAAGTCTTTGAAATGAACGAAGGAATTAGGAATACAGTTTTCTGTGTGTCCCAAAAAACTCTCAATTATCACAGTTTGAGCTTTTGAATCCAGTGAAAATGAAAAACTCAAGCAACGCTGTGTCATAGAAAATTAACTTGGTGTCATTCGTGCGTCAGCAGAAAGTCTGCCGGCTCAGCAAAGAAAGATTCTAATGTGACATGTTTTCCCAAACTTACAGAAGCCAATGCGCAACTTTCTGCAACGAATACGGCAAAACCAGATCTAGTCAAGGCCCGGAAAGTGATTAAACAAAATACAAGCACATGTTTTGACAAAAACATATGATTCCACAAGCCTGATGATGTAGAGACGATTGGATCTTTTGTGGAGCAGCTGCACTCTAACAGAGGCAGAGGCTGAATAAAAGGAGATGGTGCAACACAGTTTACAAGCTGCAAGAGCTTCTCCTGGTTTAAACACGGAGGAAGTAACTCAGAATTGCAAGAGGATTTTAAATGTCAAGTTGCTTTTCCTCTTCCAGTTTTAAACTTCAGATCGCACATCCACACGTGCTCAGATTGAATCCAACCACTTAAACTGCCTTTAGAGCAGCTCCACCACTGAAAACTGTCAAAGTCACTCCGCTGTGAATGTTGCTTCATACATCACTAAGCTTTTCTCTGAAACTACTGAAAGCAAACAGAGGGCAATAAGCTAGGAACAGATTTAAGACTCACAAGAAAGCAGATTTTGAACGCGGCCACGTAAAATGATGGAAAATTACTGATACGCACAATGAAAACACTAAGATGTACTGCATTAAGAAATCAAGCCATCGAACAAATTAGGAGCAGGCCATGCAGGTATCTCATCATATATCTATAGTATTTTTGTATAGTATATTCTGAGTTGTGACACTGCAGAGAGAAACGTGATGAAATGATTCTTTGGTTCTGTTGAAAAAATGAATACATGATCAAAGACACACCGGTAATGAGCGGATGTGACTCACCCACAGCAACCACCCAAAGCTCATTCCCCGTGGACTTTGTGAGTAACGTGTAGGCTAAGAACGTCTGAGCGACTGTTTGCTGTTCCACTCCGGCAACAACCACACTGAACATTCATCAACAACATAACATTTTTTTTTCTTTTATAGAAAATATATATACACATATAATAAATAAGGGATGAACCCAATCGCACGGTAGAATACAGTTGTTTTCTCACATGCTTTTTGTCCATAAGTCTTTTGTGAAAGAAGTCTCTGTATTGAAAAGGGGACGGGGTGGCGCTGGTTTGTGGAAACCACTACATGGAACAGGGGTCCTCCTGGAGGGCGGAGCTCGGTGGTGAAGCGGCAGGGGGGGGAGATGCAGCCCAGCTCGATATTCATCCTCCAGCTGAGTGTCCAATTAACCTGCGGATGCAATCGATTAGACAGACTGCGGGCTGACACGGGAGGCAAAGGGAATGTAAAGTCACTCGAAACATGGACTCAGTGCGAGAGGACCTCAGGAGGCTCACTTGGTTTCAACGGTCAACATGGAAAACCTTTTCTTTGTTTCCTCGCAGCATTTCATCTGAAACTTTTAACTGACACATTCATTTCTTTTTAAGTAAAAGAAAGACTGATGCTCACCAAGACTACAGTAAGCTTAAACCCCGATGCAAATGAAGACCAATATTAACGTACCATGACCAGTTAATATCAAACTCCTTTACTGAAAATGCCTTTTCATCGAGAGTAACAGGCTTCTCAAACAAAGTCTGTCTAAAAGAATCAGCTTTGGCTTCTAAGTCGTTACGATGACCAAACAATACGAGGCCACGCTGTGTCTGGGTATTTATTCCACTGACGTGTTTTGCTCCTTGAACGGAGACCCAAGTTCACGGAAATGTGCTGTCAGACCCTAAACTATTTAGTTCTCTGATTAAGTTTGTATTGGATGAGCTTCTTGGGTGTTCAGTGGGGACTGTACAGGTGCAAATACCTGGCTCTGCTGATGCCCATACTGCTGAGACTGTTCTCCAGTCAGTGCATGTGCATAATCTGAAGAACATCTGGGATTCACCTGACCCAATTTAGAGACTCTGAGCCACGTTTTATCAGTCTTCAGATGTCCAAATTCAACACTTTATCATGTTCCAACATTGATTTACTGGTGTAAGTAGAATTTGAAATGGATTCTATAGAGAAATATACACTTTTCCAGTTGTGATATAAATAAATAAGTGAAGAATGTACATTTAAATCTACTCATCTAAAGCCATATGTGTGGGATAAAAAGCCCCAGCCGGATGAGATATCAGACCTGATGGGGAATGGACGTTCTGCGGAGGACTTCACCTTCGTACAGGGACAGCTTGGCCTACAGCACGGTGTCCCAAACTTTTCTTTGCGCCAAAATAAGTCCACATTGTGTCCCCTACTAGCAGATCGCTGGCTCAGGGTTTGATCTATGAGGAAGGACTGTAGCCTATGATGAAACGAACGTCCTCATTCGTCCACGTATCCAGGGAATAAAATAATTTTAAAAAAGGGGAGGGGGGGTCCTTAATCTGCAAGGGGATCCCCAGGTCCGGGGACCACCTGGGGATGCCTTTAATCTCGCTTGCCCTATAGCTGTCTTACCGATAATGGCGCTCCACTGTCCGCGGGACTCGCCGCAGGTCACGCTACATTTGGCGAGCTGCGGACCGTCTTCTGACCGGGCATCTGCACGACGAGCAGCTGCTGCTTCTGCCGGGTGGACTTGACGGCCAGGATCGCCTGCCGGTTCTTGTACTGGACCATCTGCAAGGTGATCTCCGCGTTCCAGCCTTCGTCCTGCGGGCACCTGAAGTCGATCTCCTTCCCTTCCGTCATGACCACCGTGAAGTAGACGTACTTTCCCTTGCGCTCCACACAGTCCACCGTCTTCATGTTGGCGAAGTGCAGCTCTTTGACTTTGCCAGTGTCCCCGCCGCCGCCGCCGCCGCCGTGGTGCGGCTGGTGGTGATGCGGCTGGTCGTGCTGCTTGGGCGGCAGCAGCAGCACGCCGTCCTCGGTCAGAACGCAGTGCTTCTTCTTCCAGAGCTGCAGCAGCCCGTCGCTCCGCTTCTCCAGCAGACCCTCCTTGAACACTTTCCTCCCGTTTTCCAGCATGTTCACCCGGACGTTTCAGGCTTCCACCTCCCTGGCTGCTCGACTGGACGGACTGATGGACGGCTGCCTACCCCGGAGCAGGTGAAGGCATGAGACGCTGCTGTGACTGCAGTGGTGTGTGCTGCCGGGTGTAGTAAGAAGGCTGCCTGCCCGTCTGGCTGTCTGGCTGCTGGTCACAGCGTGTGTGAGGGGGGCGGGAGGGATCTGCTGGAGACGTGCACCGCCCTCCCCACCCCACTCCACCCACAGTGACACCCAGCCTCCAGAGGCACCGAGGACAGCACAGCCACTTGCTTATTTTCAAAGGTAGACTGATGATAATATTTGGCGAACGTAATGTTCAATATACAGCAAATTGTTACCATTTCACTGTTATACTAAGTTTGTTTTTAAAACAGACTGCGAGATAATGCGAAGTGATGTGCAGAATATTGTTCGTTTCTGTGGCTGCTTCACGTTTCACTTACATGCAGTAGAAGCTTTAGTTGCTTAAAGCAGCAGTTTGTGGTTCCAAAATGTGGAAAGTATATTCACTCAAGAGCATTTTTCATGTCCCTTCACTTAGTTTTTCCATTTTATGTTACTTACTACTTCCCTTCCATTCTAAAACATTGTAGTTATGCTTTACAATAATAATGTTCTCAATTACGTTGCTCTGTTAAAGCAGAGATAACAGGATGAATTAAATATATCCATACCTGTAATTATGTTGAGACTAGTTCATATGTTGTGCCAAGGTAAATTTACGAGTAAACACACGAGGGGCTGCTTGATTTGCCCTCATTTTCTCCTGCTCATTCATAAGATTATTCTAACACTTCACAATGAAGTCTCAGTGACACTCACGTTGCATATTTTAATAGATCTGAGAGTAGGTACCAAACAACACAATATCAGAAGGTTCCACCTCCTCAGAGCAGCCCATCAACAGTTTCTGTTGAGGTGCAGCAACATCACTTGGGTTAGTCATGATTATATCAGACAGGGGTGAGTGGCTGTTGTAGCATAACAATAACTTTGATTTCTAGAGCAATGTTAAGGGGGTGTGGGGCATCTGCAGTATGTGTTCTAATTACTGACCTGCCTAATACAATCCAGCCCCTGGAAGAGGCTCACAAGCGAAATCTGAAGGCTTCAGTTTGCATTTTTTTTCCTCTTTCTTTTTTTTATTATTTCAGTTATTTTCCAATGCATGTAGTGCATCCAGAAAGTATTCCCACCACTTCACTTTTTGTACATTTTGCTTTGTTACAGTCTCATTTCAAAATGGATTAAATTCATTTTTTCCCCCAAAACTTCTACACAAAATACCTCATAATGACAAAGTGAAACAAGTTTGCTTGAATTTTTTGCAAATTTATTAAAAATAAAAAAAATCTATAACATGTACATAAGTATTCACACCCTGTGATCAATACTTTGTTGAAGCCCCTTTGGTACCAATTACAGCCTTTTTGAGTCTTAAAGTCTTTTTGAGTATGAACCTATAAGCTTGGCACACTTATTTTTGGGCAGTTTCTCCCACTCTTCAATGCAGAACCTCTCAAGCTCCATCAGGTTGGATGGGGAGCGTCAGTGCAAAGCCATTTTCAGATCTCTCTAGAGATGCTTAATAGGGTTCAAGTCTGGGCTCTGGCTGAGCCACTCAAGGACATTCACAGAGTTGTCCTGAAGCCACTCGTTGGTGATGTTGGCTGTATGCTTAGGGTCATTGTTCTGTTGGAAGATAAACCTTCACCCCAGTCTGAGGTCCAGTGCACTCTGGAGCAGGTTGTCAGCAGGGATGTCTCTGTACATTGCTGCAGTCATCTTTCCCTCAACCCTTACTGGTCTCCCAGTTCCTGCTGCTGCAGAACATCCCCACAGCATGATGCTACCACCCCCATGCTTCACAGTAGGGATGGTATTGGCCAGGTGATGAGCAGTGCCTGGTTTCCTCCACACATGATGCTTGTCATTCATGCCAAAGAGTTCAGTCTTTGTTTCATCAGACCAGAGAATTTTGTTTCTCGTGGTCTGAGAGTCCTTCAGGTGCCTTTTGGCAAACTCCAGGCAGACTTTCATATGCATTTTAATGAGGAGTGGCTTCCGTCTGGCCATTCTACCATACAGGCCTGATTGGTGGAGTGCTGCAGAAATGGTTGTCCTTCTTGAAGGTTCTCCCCTCTCCACAGAGCAACACTGGAGCTCTGTCAGAGTGACCATTGGGTTCTCGGTCACCTCCCTGACTAAGGAGCATCTGCCCCGATCACTCAGTTTAGCTGGGTGGCCAGCTCTAGGAAGAGTCCTGGTGGTTCCAAACTTCTAATGCAGCAGAAATCTTTCCCCAGATCTGAGCCTCAACACAATCCTGTCTCAGAGGTCTACAGACTATTCCTATGACTTCATGGCTTGGTTTGTGCTCTGACATGCACTGTCAACTGTGAGGGCTTATATAGACTGGTGTGTGCCTTTCCAAATCATGCCCAATCAGCTGAATTTACCACAGGTGGACTCAACTCAAGTTGTAGAAACCTCTGAATGAGGATCAATGGAAACAGGAGGCACCTGAGCTCAATTTTGAGTGTCATGGCAAAGGATGTGAATACTTATGTACAATTTACATTGTTTGTTTTTAGTTTTTAATAAATTAGCAAAACACTCAAGCAAACCTGTTTTGTTCTGTTCTGATTAAAAACATCAAAGTCGGTAAAATGGTCTCAATCACCTACAATAACTATGCTGCCGATACGTGTTCAAGGCCATTAAACACTTTTGATACATATGTTGATGTAAATGTTTGTATTTTTTTCCCCTCAAGTAAAATCAGACATGTAGGTCTCTTACATGTAATGAGTATTGTGCATTTTACAAACCATATTCCCCATAGAAGTCAGAAAGTGTCAAACGATCTACAATCTCACGGCAATGGCACCCTCTGCTGGCATGAGGCTGCCAATAAAGTAATTTCTCCAGGTGCACGTCCTGCAGCTTGTAACGTATGTTTCACTTGTATAAATATTTTGGAAGAATAGATGTTTACAATTGTATTGCAGAAATATTCATTTAAGCTTGCATGAGTAGGTGACATCATGGAGAGGAAAAAATGAAAAAGTAATGAAAAAGCAAGAACACAGACTTAAAAATCAAAATACAAGTCAGCCACATTAGTCATGTTTAACCAATTTATTCATGAACATACACGTACAGTTATTGAGTACATTAGTATTTTTGTAGCATAGCATTTTGCCTTGACAACAGCTGCTCAGAAGGACCCTACAGAAACCCTTTCATGTCTTTTTCCAACAAACATGATCTGAATACTCCCTGCAGAATGAGAAGTACCCTGGCGCTCCACAGTGGACACAATACTGCCCAACACAACCAACGCTTGGCTGTTTTCACAACTAAAAAGGCATTAAGAACGGACAGGGAGGGGAGGCAGGCTACGGTTTCTTCTCGGTCCCCCTCCTGACTTTAAGTATTGCTCTGACATGCTTCTCTGTGGCCTTCTGGGTAACAAAGGAAGGACTTCAGGGTAGGGAGGGTGGTGGGTCATTGGCCAACACAATGGCCTTATCACACTTCCCCTCTTACTTTCACAGTGATAAAAAGGAACCAAGACCTCAGGGGCTGGGCTGAGGTCCGTGTGAGTCACCTGACCAGACACAAATTGACGACACAAGAGGTAAATGTTAAACTTATGGGGGAAAAAGGGGAGTGATGTCGACAGACAGCTCCAACACCTGGTTTGGCCTTTCCTCGTCATTTGCTGTGCTACATCCGCCCAACCCTGTTCAAACAAATCCTCTCAGATAGACAGACAGATGTACTTTGATCCCAAAGTGGGAAATCCCTGTCTGTCTAGTCCTCTGAACAGGCTAACTGTGCCTCCCCCGGTCAGAAAGGTAATGCACTTCGAAACCCGATAGCACAAGTTGAACTCTACAGAGTGGGGTCACAGCACCGTTCAGGCAGAAGGCGTCAAACAAAGTGCTGCTCACAAGGAATACTCAGACAGCTAACCGATGACAAGGACGCCACTGGTACACCACACACTAATACAAAGTGCTATAGAAAATACGACAGCCACGCCACTGCGAGCCTACGAGGAGCCTGAAGCACTGGGTTACTGTGGCTGGGTGGCCTTGAACTGGCCATCCCGACAAACTGTCCAATCCCCTTCCGCATCTGAAGAATCCTCTGGAATGTTTAACGACTCGACCAGGTTGTGCCAAGCCCTGGGAGCTACCTTTTGTGTGGAAAAAGAAGTCGAAGCAAACTTCATTTTTGTTCAGTTTAGAGGAGTCTGTCCAGTTAAAGAGAAATAGGCTTCCCTTTACCGAAGGTGCCTGCCAGTCCGCTTACTGGAATGTATCAAGAGTGGAAAGTAATTGAGCACAAGTGGCGCAGGAAGTGGCCAAAAACACCAACTCCGGATCTCATGCTCAGCAAGATTAGATAAACTGGAACAGACACCCGGCTGCAGGTCACCCATCGGTACTCCCTCATTAGAGCTGGAAATGCTACAGTGTTTTTAACAAGTGCTAAAGGCCCCACTAAGAGTAAAATCAAAAAGGTTTCACCTGGGACAACCAGAACTGACCAACCTGGAACTTTGGTAAGAGGAAGGAAAAGGGGGGTGGGGGAATTTATAAATTGACGTTACCGCGATGCAGTCTAAACCACAGCTGTTGTCTAAGAGCAAAAACAACAAAAGACTTCACAAGAACCCAAACTAGTTTTAGCAGTGAAGAAACAAGTTCATGCTTTTCGAGGGAGTTTTTTTTTTTCCCTGTATTCTATCTATTGTACAGGAGAAGAAGGAAAGAACAGGTCTAGTAAAATACTATGTATATTGAGCTACACAGCTCCCAGTATGTTACCATGAGTTTTTGTAACAAAAATCTTGAAATTTTTTTTTCTTCAAATTTCTACCAAGAAAAATACAAAACATTATAAGGCCGTAAGTAACTATTTTTTTTTTTTTTTAATCTTTTTGTTTTAATTTGAGAAGCCGTTACAGTGCAGTTGATCCTCGAGGCAGCCAGGCCAGGCTTCACTGCTGCTTGCACTCAGCTGGGGGGGCTGCATCCTTCTGTAAGACATCACAGGGGTGGAGAGCAGGGGTTGTTAACATGAAAAACACTTCAACACACACACACACACACACACACACCCCAATTATACCAAAAATAATATCCCCACACAGCAAAGCCATTTCAAGACCTAAGACATTCAACAAGCTGTTTGAAACTAAAACACCTGACATGTTTAACATCTCCTGACCATTTAGAAAAAAAACAAAAAAAAAAAACAACATAAATTAGTGATCAAAGTGTCAAAAAAGAAAAGACTGGAACGTAGGAGGGATGACCTGACAAGGTCCTGGGTTGGATTTAAATTGTACAGCACAGGGCACACCTGGTGCAACTAGTTTAAAATGAGCATTACAGGAAAAGTTTGACATTTTGGGAAGAATAACAGATTTAGTTTAAGAAGATTGACACCAGTCTTGCGTGTCTGTGGGTCACAGTTACGCTTTTTGGCTCTGTCCAAAAGAAACAACACTTTGAATGCTATAGTTGGAACTTGTTTGTTCAATCTGGACAAAGACCACAAAATAAGCAGCAAAGTTTTTCCCCTTTCCGGTCCTTACGCTAATCCATGCTAACTGGCTCCAGCTTCATATTTAGAGAACAGACACAAGTGCCATCGATCTTATGCAAGTCTCAGCGAGAAAGCAAATAAACCCATTTCCCAAAACATCAAATCATTCCTCTTGCCAATCAAATCAATGCTTCAGACATGACAGGGCCCTCCCTCCACGAATAGCAGCTTCTGATTTTTCTTGTTGACTTGTTAGCAGAGACTGAAGTGTTGGACTTTAAGGCGGACCAAAGAAGAATTAACATGTTCAAAAGGGACATTTCACCACAAAATCAAAAATACATACTTTTTCCTTTTCTTACCTGTAGTGCAGTTTATTCTTCCAGACTGTTTTGTTGCAAGTTTCTGAGTTTTGGAGATATCAGCTGTAGAGATGTTTGCCTTCTCTTCAATATAATAAAATTATGTAGTACTCCATTTGTGGTGCTCAAAGTACCAAAAAATATGTTTCAACCTAACAGCAATGTCCCTTTCCAGACATCAATGACCCGGTTACTCAGGATAATCTAGACCTTGTTGTGAGCAGTTTCACGTAGGAGCTATTTTCTTTCTAGCAAACTTCATATTGCTGCGGTGAAGAAAACATGCTTCTACTCATGGAGAGGAGAGCTCATGCTTATGACAGGGTGGGATGGAAACATTAGTGGCGTCCTCCTCGCGGTCGAGCTGGCACAGCAGCAAGCTTCGTTAGCCAGTTTCTCATCCATGAGTAGATGTACACTAATGCTAAAGGAAGAAAACGGTTCTGAAAAAAACTGCTCACAAGAAGGTCTGGTGCCTCCACAGCAGATATGTCCAAAACTGTGCAACTCACCGCCAAAACACGACACTACAGATAAAAGGAAACGTATTTTTGATTTGGGGATGAACTCCCTTCAATGGCACAGACAGGCTCAGTAATCTACTATGAAGCTAGATATAAGCCAATACTGCCCACTGACATTTGAGATAAAAAAAAAAAAAAAACTTTCTCAAACTATATAATGGGCCGACTATAATCTGTGTTTTAGCGTATCCAAAAAATTGTCACCAACCAGATTAAGAAACACTACACACACACAAAAAAGCCTTAGAACACACCCAACTACATAACATCCATTGGTTAATGATTAAAATGTTTTGGTTGTTTCTTTGTTTATAGAAGACTTAATGCTGGGATAAAGATAAATAAACTGAATTAAAGTAAAACTGATCATCTGCCAAAGGTTCTTATTTTGGTGTTGCTGCGACAGGATAACAAATGTAAAACACTTCAAGAGAGCACCTCCGACTAAATCAATTAGCTGCCAAAAACAAAGGCAACACTTGAGTAAATGAGGGATGAAAAGTGCACAGAAAGATTAATTAAGAGCCCGTCATAGTTGGAGTAGGGCGACCTTCCAGCAGACATTAGACACTTCTGGAGGTGATGGCACACTGCAGCTGTTCAGGCTGCTCTCAATGGCCTGAAGCCATACTGACTGACAGTGTAAGGTCATTTTAGTCATTGTGCAATACGTTTGGCTGCAGCTCAACTCTTCATAGTCTCAAACCTAAAGGCAGAGTTCTGTTCAAGACAATGTGTTACACACTATGAGGTTCATTTTTCCCCCACCAAAATGTCAAAAGTAAGAGTTCTTCTTCTACTGTAGCATCTGTTGAAAGAATTCTCATCTTGACAGTTTTCTTGTTTCTATCTGCTGCAAGCAATCAAGTTTCTAATGAAAACAACAGGAAACAGGCCGTTACTGCTGACAATGATGACACCATCGGGGAGACAAAACAATTAGTTAGCATTTCTTGTGTGTTGATAATCTGCCAACTATTGGTTAGGCCTTATTTTAAACACAAACAGCCCACCGAGGCCATTATCCCAGCATTAAAAGCAGATTGAAAGAAGGCAGCTGAACAGAATTAATGTGAACAGGAAGAGGATAACAACAATGGACAAATGGACCAATAATGGGTATTGAAAAACAAACATCTATATAAACAAAGCACAGCATTTATGGCAGACAAATCCTCATCTTGACAAAAACTAGTCTGTGTTTGTGGACAGGACAAGTTCAACATGGCGGGAGGAAAAATGAAAAGGGAGGGCTGGACTAGCTTCAACATACAGAAATTATACAGGTGCAAATGCAGAGCTTACTATGGGTTAAACTTCAGAAAACCAACAACAAACCAGTGGGTTAGTAGCTCGGGAGGGTGCAGCACGGCGGCAGAGGAGGGTGCTCATGTGTGGGGTGGGGAGGTGCAGAGAGATGGGCAGAAAATGGTAAAACCAGGAGAGAAATGAAAGCAAAAACCAAAACTGAGGGGGGGGTGAGGGGTGGGTGGGTGATGGTAGTAAGCTGACAATTCACAAGCTGTACCTACCAGGATAGGGTTATTTTTCTACTGTCACCACTTAAACCTAGTGAGGAAAAATTTAAAGAGTAGCTGACAAAAGATGCCAAAGTGACCGGAGATGAAGAAACATTAATGAATAGGAGAAAAAAAAAGAAAGAAAAAAAAAAAAAGCAAGACTAGCAGAATACAGAATGTCAAAGACGTTTTTGTTTAGCAAAGAAGCAAAGGTCATGCTTGTTCATAACTGTGTAAGAAACAAGGAGCCCTAAACCAGTATATGTGTGCACTGGGAAAATCTCATGATGTGCACAAACAGCTTTGCACACCATTGTAGCAACAAACATATACACACACACACACACACACACACACACACACACACACACACACACACACACACACACTAATGCTCCTAATGCACTTTGAATACATCACATATCATTTATCTTATTGTTGACTTACAGTCCTTTTGAGCTTGCACAACTTGTCTTTTGTTCCATGTTTATTCATAGGTTTTCAGCTACATTACCTCCATCAGGAAGGTAGTGAAGCAGCAAATCAGTGAATAAACAGAGCCCACAGGAGAAGACCTGTTATTTGTCTCTGCGGAATTATTATAAACTTCTGCACATTCACACAGGGACAATTTGTGTGCGCCGACTCAAACTTAATATGTTTTAATTACATATTTAGCAGGCCACGGGTCTCTACACAAATACCGTTTTTGATTGGGCCCAAATGTCAGCATTTATGACCAGTAAATAGTCTATGTAGGCAACAACTCATAGGAGTCCTCATCCTTATGTTTAAGCCCTAATGGATCCGTGTGTTCGTTAAGGTTTTAGTAACATCATGCAACAGTCGCAGAATTCTGCCATTTTTAAACCTGAGCCTTGTATTTGCATATGTTGGTATGTAAATGACTAATATGGATAATAGGTTTTGGAGGCAGTTCAGATTGTTATTCCACATTCAACATTCAACCTGCCATGAAAAGAAAACTCACCAAAATTATGTTGTTCGCCTTTGCAATGTTCCAACGGTGGTTTGGTTGAAACAATATTGTTAAAATTAAGGGGAGCGAGAGGGAAGGCGGACTGCAGGGAAGAACTTTAGAGCCAGAATATTTTCAACGCAATGGTTTATTTTGACCATACCGGAGCTGGTGAGACGAACAAAAATGAACCAAGACTTCCTGTAAATGGAGTCCAGTGGATTCGGAGTGCAGTTACAGAGTGGTTGTTTCTGGTAGAATAAAAAGAATTTTTCTCTTGAAAGTAAAAGGAGAGACCTTTTACTTTGTTGGGATCCTTTGCATATTGTGGAAATTATTGTTTCTTTAAAAGTGCTGTGGAATAACAATCTGGATTGCTTCCAAAACCTACTGTATATATTAGTCATTTACCCATCAACATATGCAAACATAGGGCTTAGGTTTAAAAAAAAAAAAAAAAAAAAATTCCTTTTAGAGCGATGGAAAGTAATTCTGAAAATTCGGGTTTAAGATCTGGTTTCGACAATGGTAAAAGAGGAAGAATATCTACTGGGAGTGGGGTTTTTTTGGTAGCTAAATCAAGATCGCAAGAACAAAAAGAAAGAAAAAAAAGCCGAAGCAAATCAAAAGCAGGTGTAAAATGAGATGCATTTGACAGTATGTATTCTGTATGTTGAAATCTGACAAGTCAATTTAGCAGAGCTGTTCACTTCCAACAGCTCAGGAAGCCCAAAGGATCACGGATTGCAAAAATGTTTAGCACTGCAACATCGTTAACATTAATTCAACGCTGGAAGCTTATGAGAGATGACTGCAGCAATCGGTGGTCTCAGGTAAGAGCTGCTTTGCTTTTTTTTTTTTTTTTTTTTTTTTAAAAGAGCACTCTGAGCCAACAAAGTTGGTAACAGCTGAGTAAGGTCTTTCTCATGATACCAGAGATGTTTACAGAGGGAGGGGTTGTGTGTGTGTGTGTGTGTGTGTTGAGAGGGGTGAGCTCACCTTGGGATCATAGTCGGGGTCGTTCTCCTCATCAGCCTCCTCCTCACCTTCCTGAACACACAGCACAGAGCAACTTAAGACTACTGGGTCTCCTCAGCAGAGTCTGTCACAGCACTAAACCCTTTCAGGCAGTCGTTATCACACGGCTGTAGCTTTTACCTCATCGTCGGCCTCCTCTCCCTCTTCCTCGTACTGCAAAACACAAACGTGAGGATTAGTGAGAAACAAATTTAAGGAGTTAGCAATGATGGCATATGTTCATTCCAACATGGCTTGGTTTACAACAAGCTAAATCTGAAGTTAAGCTAAGCTCAGATGCCAACACTCACATCGTCATCGTCGTCCTCTATGGCCTCTCCTGTGAAGTAAAGCACAGCTCGAGGTACGATGCGCTCGCGGATGAAGTGGCCAATTTCGAAGTCTGCAGCCAGGATAGCCTCCGAGTCTTCATCCTGAAGACAGACAGGATGATCAGTTTGGTTCAGGTATTTATCTTAAAGTGATCCCTTAAAAGAACACAACATTAGGTCTTTTCATCCTACACTCAGAAATGAGCTCAATATATTTGCCGTTCGGCAAGCTCAGAATCACGTTTTTTAAGTTCATCCCGACATCATTTTGTAAGCCAACTGTGACAACTAATAATTTCTTGAATTTTATACATTGATGCACAAAGCAGTCATTTATCTTATTACCAAATATGTATTACAACTGGAAAAAGTTATTTTGCTTCCAAGACTAAACAGATTTGATAAGGAACTTGAAATAACTGATTTAACAAACACATCTGACACCGAGCCCAAACCTAGCTGTGCTGGACCCAGCATCCGTCTTATAGTCACAAAACCCTAATAACATAATGTACGGATGACAATCTTTGAAACACATAAACAAGTGTAGGGGAAGTGCAAGGACTTACCAACTCTCCGTTTTCTGGAACTGTAAACAAGTAGAGACAATTAGAATTTAGAGTTCAACCACACACATCCATAACAGGCACATAGATGGTACAGGATTGATATCTCTGCCCCGTCATCCTTACCCTCTGGTGGGGCGAAGAAGTTGAAGAAGGAGTCGTTTGGGACCGTCTTGGTGACCGTCCTCACTGTGCCGCGACCCTTGTGCTTCTGTTTCTTCTTGATTGTTTTCAATGTGACGTTCTTGCCCTTCGTCCAGTCGATCGTGCAACTGTGGTGAAACACGAGGAGGACGCAACAGGAGGAAGCAAGGTCAGTATGCAGCATTTTAAATGTCAAGCCTAAATGATGTCTTGGGTTTAATTTAGAAAGGTGGCCGGTGAGGTCGTTGATCTCCACTTCGAAAAGAGCTGGAGTAGGACAAGTTTACAGGCAAGAGTCAAAATGAGGCCAACTTTATAAACAGACGAGCTTGTTTGTGTGCGAAGCCTCTTAACATTTAATCAGTAGGGCTTATTAATAACTACTTTTCAGTATTAGAAATGGAATTTCCATATGTTAAAATGCCATTCTGAGGAGTTAAAATGTTCATTTAAGATACCTGATAAACTGGGAGAGAGAACTGAACACAAACATTACCCAAGAAGACTGGTATGACACGTGTGAAACACAACACACAACTACAAATTCAAGAATATGGAGGGAATTCGAATGGAAAAACCTGACCCGTTACTTCATTACACCTAAACTAAAGAGTAAACAAACTAGTTCCCAACATACATGCTGGCGGTTATGTGGAGAGAGAGAGAGAAGCAAACCATACACAAATCTTCTGGGAGTGCCAAAAACCGGAAAAAGATAGCTATTTAACCAAAATTTTACTGGTCGCGTTTAAAAAAAAAAAGTAATAAGAAACCGGTGCAATGCCGAACCTCCCACTACAAATCAGTGGTTAGAGATCATAAGAGAAGTGTACATTATGGAGAGAATGACTCATCGGTTTAGAATGAGAGAAAATGCCTTCATGATTAAGTGGGAGAAATGGATGCAGTACGACACAGTAAGCGATTCTAGTAATGTCCTCACCCTGCGCAACTCATGATCTCTGGTCCATCGAAGGAGAAGGGGTCGTTCTCGTCAGGCTCCGACCTCATCTTGTAGGTTTTCGTCAACACTGTGTTCGTGAAGAAGTCGTTGGCCTCAAAGTGGAACTCTAACGTGAAACTCTGAGGAAGACCAGATGAGATCACAACAGCTTACAGACATTTCAAAGTTAACAGATTAAACACATTTACCATGAGTCATGCTCGCTCACCATGGGCTGTCCTGGATCTGAGAATTTTACTTTAATATCTTGTAAATGTTTAAGGATGGGTTCATCGTGTTCCTGAGGAAAGAAAGTACAGCAGCATTTAGATGATCATAAAGCACATGTTTTGGTGTTTATTTCCATATTTAAGGCTGGGAATATATCCAAGTCTTATCATAATCCCCATTGCAGACACATGCTCTACTCAACTTGGCCAGCAGGTGGAAGCAAACCCTGATTTTTTTTTCTTTTCCCCACAGCTGGCAAACAAATACTGTCTGTGACCCAGTTAGACTACCTCCCCAGCAGCCGTCTGGATGAGACGTTACCTGCAGCATGTCACTGAGCAGGTCCACGTTTTTGAAAACTGTTAACCAGAATTCAGGGATGCCTTTGGGGTCTTCCTTCTCCTCGTCCTTCTTTTCTTCCTCCAACTTGGCCTTCTCCTTCATCTCATCCTGGTTCAGGGAGACAGTTTCTCTTCAAAATAATGCTTGCTCAGCTATTTTTCCTCTACACATATCATATAAGAAACAAAGCTTATCAATACCTATAACCACAGACAGCAGTCAGCATTGGAAATGAAAGAAAAAAAAAAAAAAAAAAGAAACTAGTTCAATTTAATCCTAGCTGTAATAGGTCACAGATTTCAATTGCTGTGCTTCGCAATGCAGACGTTTCAAATCAGTGACAGTAATGAAAACCTAAAACCGCGTGCAGTGTTTCCATTTTGGGAAGTAAAGCTTATTCCTTTCTGCATGAGACTTTAAGCTGCATGCGTGAAATGTGAAGATAGAAAAAGGAAGCCAAAAAGGCTGAAAGTCAAGCATTCAGACAGGAAGCATGCAGGTGTATACGTCACCTGTACCTGCTTACTTACTGTCAGCTCTTCCTCCTCATCCGCCTTCCATTCACATTCCTCATCTGTGGGCTCATATGCTGCTTTCACTATGTCACTTCTCTGTAAAGAAGGAGAGAAACCAACGTCCAGGTCAAGTCTGGATCATGTTGTGCGATTCTCATGAAAATGGGAGTGCGAGTTGTTATTAATGAGAAAGTGGCTGCTTCTATCCTAAGTTTGTTTACATGGAAATAAGCCGTGAATGTTACCACATTGGTGACCTGAGGAACAGAGGCAGACTGTCTATAAAATGGTCCTAACAAGTTCAGCCCAGTGGTAACAACAAATGTATTAAGATTCAGGTGAGCAGCGTTGTTCAGTATGGAAGACTGCATGATCCGTCTTCCATACTGAACAACACTACCAGTACTGCTGAGTCATGCATCTAAAAGCTTTAGAATACTTTGATTTCTCATCAGTGTTGTCAATGCAATGAAACTACAGAACAGAATTTAACATGAAAACTTACAAGACTCATCTGTGAAATTTGGAAATGTTATCATATTAATATAGTTTGTTAACAAATGAAACATACCAGTTACCATGATTTTACCATAAAACAATGTAAAAATATTTAAACAATGCATGATTAATAACTAATCTGCACAATGCATCTGCAAGAAACATGATCTATTAATCATTTGACTCATTTGAAGCCAAATCCCAACATTCCCTGATTCCAGCTTATAAAATGTTGCAGCTTTTTCTTAGTCTTCACTGAAACTTGGATTTAGGAAACAATGCAACAAGCCATATTGGCTTTGGTAAGCTTTGAGGAGCATTTCTCAACATTTTCCTGAAATCTTATATAATCTGGATGCTTTTCGTTACGCTAACTTCTTTCCACGACCCCTCAGTCATCACGCCCCATCCTCTCCCTTGGGATTATGTTTGGCTCTGATTTGGTGCCAAAGCTGTTTTACTGTTACAGTTTGCAGCCGGAAGAGCACAGACTCAAATACACAGACAAAATTTGCTTAATAAAAATATGTTTTTGATTCAGCCAAAACCCAGTCACAATGATTACTTGTGTTGTATGTAAGTTTAAACAACATTTGCAATGTCCAGAAATAAACTGGGAGGCATTAAGAGTGCATTAAGAGAGGTAAGATAATGCCAGAATTCCTCTCTTTATTTGCACTTTTACTATCATAATTTATATTCTTCATAACCTCTAGTTTCTCATAACAAAGGTTCTGGATTATTTTATATGGAAGATGAAATGTGATTTTATTTTATTTTTTTTACTTTATTATTTAAGGAAAACCATAGTTTAATCGTACCTAGACAAAGTACAAACAAGCAACTTTGCAAATTATTTTAACTTCAACAAATATGCAAATATGCTTCTATAACAAGGAGGTGCACAAAAACCTTGATAGCAGAAATAATGGAAGTAGTACAAGCACTCAAAGACACAATGAAGAAAAAGTGTAAAGGACGTACTTTGTCGAACAGGGGCTGGTAGAGGGCTGCGTACTTTCTCTCCAGCTCATGTACTTCTTCGTAGAACTTTGCCTCAATGTGGGCACATTTGACCTGCAGGTTCTTGAGGGCGTTTACACGTCTCTTTACAACCTTTGGTAAACTGTGGGATGACAGACATGAACAGAGAAAATATGCATGTATTAAAAATAAATAAATAAAATCCTAACATAAAAGGTCAGGGTTGCTGCTGGTCTCTCAACTTTCGAAGAGCGTGACATGCAAAGAACGGGGGAGAACGGAGGCATCCAATAACCACAAGATGAGTAAGGAGAACTCCTTACTGGATGTTGTTATTTTAAACAATTTCCTAATTGTTCAGTTCTTTAATATATCCATATTCAAATTGTGTATTTCCTTTGTTTGCAAGCTTCTAAATTTAAAAACACAAGAGAAAATGTTCTTAATGGGTTAGAGTTAGCAGTGGGTACCAGAGAGGACCTTGCCTCTCATCTGCTGAGAGCTGTAAACAAGCTGAAACTATTGCAGGAGCATTGGAAGGCGGTTTTATTGAGATTTGCTTCATTTGAGAGCAGAGTGAAGAAATGATGTCCTATTTGTACACACATTTATTGGTTTATGCTTGAGGAATTCACAGCCTGGTTCCCGGTGTGGATGATGCAGTGGGTTCCTCAAGATTATTAGATTTAAAAACAAATCATCAGGGTATTTTCTAAATTCTATATTGAGTGACATACCAAGGCCTTAAAGCACTGAAGAGCAAAAGCTGCTGTATACACAAGAGCACTCACTCCGGCACCTCCTACAACCTTAAACAATCTTGTCAGTCCTGGCAATATGAGGGGTTTCGTATCTCAACTCTACTTTGTAATGCATCACTGCAACCCGTGACCAGAATGAAGGTCAGCCTTCTGTCGGTTACATAATACCTGAATAAGCGCAGGACAAATAGAAAAAGAACAGGTGGCGATATTTAGGAAAAACACAAATTTCTTCAACTTTACAACACACTTGAGCATAACAGCTGTGTTATTTATATGTAATCTACTTCTGTTTATTTCTGCAACGTTCAGATCTACACCTAATGTGCGTGGTGGTAGATTACAGGCCTCCCAGCTCAGATGAGGATGACAAAACTATCAAACTCAAGAAAAACAGATTTATCTATATGCCAGCAAGATCTAAGCACAGATCTAGATACTCCAAGTTTTATACATGTGGAGTGGGTCTTACATGTTTGTTTTGATTAACTAATGAAGTGCACCTTCACTACAGAACACTGAAAACTAATCAGACTCCTGTATCCAAGAACCCTCAGACTAGACTCAACTTTGGAATATCAGTAGATTAGTCAGTTTTCCTTTTGTATCAGGCAGCAAAAAAGTTTTCTATTTTGCAATTAATATGGACTACTGTGGACTATACCTGTATCCACAGGGCTTTTCACTGTTCTTTTCCCATAGTCTACCCATTATATTTGATTATTAATAACTATTGTAATTAATATCACTATTCTTGATGTCATTACTGTTATTGGCAGGTTGCTATTCAGCTTGGAAATGGATAATACTGACATGTGAAACAGCTCCAGATGAGCTACAATGACACAAGTTTCAACCATTCATTTTACACAGATATTAATAAACAGTTTCCTTGGTGAAGCACAGAGCATCACTCGACTTATTCTTGAGCCACACTTACAATGCAATCGTGGACATCGGGCTTTGAGAGCTACAGGGAGGCTGTACAAACTCAAGTTTCTCTGCAGTGTGGTAAATTAAAACGCCTGCACTATCCTGGCAAGGGAATGCATGTTTGGTCCCAAGTGTTGGGATCTTGTAACTGGTGAGTTTCTTGGTGACTGCCAAATACTTGACAAGCTGATCAAAGAGCTGCTTGCTGATGTTTTGCTGAGCAGAGGAGCAGTGGGTGGCACAGTTCTGGGGCCAAGACACACAGCTAAATTCACACAGCGACTCCAAGGCTATGATCACTGACTGTACCTCTCTCGAGTTATTTTCAGCTCTTCCATGAGTATGATAAACTCAGGATGCCTGTGAAACAGCCCTCCTTCTTGGACCTTTTCATGCTAAGTATTAAAAATTTAAATCACAGTGGGTGGGATTTTTTTTTTTTAAAAAAAAAAACACCAACAACACACACTGATCTAAACCAAGTACAACTGTAACACACAAAATAACTGATAGCCAAAGTAGTCACTTGAAAATAAATATTCTGAGCAAGAGAAACAGGCAGAATCTCTGTCTCTCCAAAATAAGTGCCCTTATATTACTGCAGGTGTTCTAAGCATTAATTGCTCTTCTCCATGTACACTAATAACTGCACCTCATGAGACCTGTCCCCTCTTGAAGTTTGCTGAAGACAAAGCGGTCATCAGTCTCACACACAATGAGGAGCCTGGTGCAGTAAGAACAACCTGGAAGTGCGAAGATGACAGCTGACTTCAGCAGTCGTACCCCCAACACGGTCTAACTTCACCATAGTCAACACTGATGAGGAAATCTTCAAGTTTCTGGGATCCAATGTCTTCCAGGACATGGAGTGAGCATCCATTTTTGAATCCATCATCAAGAAGGCACAGAACAGGATGTGCTTCCTGCACCAGCCTCAGGAAGCTCAACCTTCTTCAGGAGCTGCAGATCAAATTCTACATCGCAAATCAGTCACGGGCGCAGCTCAGCAGTAGCGCATTGAAACCTTATTCCGTATAGACCAATGCAGTAGCAATCAACCAAATGACATCAGTACTGCCAAGTAGCAATTCATGATACACAACCAGTGCCATATTTCAGTACTTGAGAGCAAATTAGGGTGAGAGTGTAACTTGGAGTACAGAGACATAAGGAGGAGGCCTCTGAAAATATGACTACAAAATTTTCACTTTTCAAAACCGCAGATAGCAGTCACTGCAATATGTGTAATGTGAACGGAAAAGTTAGACTGAGCTACATGTCTAACCTGAGGAAACACCCAGTGAAACACAAAATCTAAAAGTCGAGTGCGTTTGATAGCCTGGAAACCAGCCCCCTGCAGCAGCTGCAGTCAGCATTAGCTCGCCTGCAGCCAGCGATTCAAAACTTGAACTCTGGCCTCAACAACTTCATGAGCATCATCATCTCATTGGGTAAGTTTGATGTTTGAAATTACTGAGTTTTTCACTGTCCAGGATGATGCTAGCTAAGCTGGTAGCCAGCCACTGACTGCATCCAAAATGTCCTTACCAACATGCAAATTCAGTCCACTAAACAGTATGTGGGATTTTCAGTATGTTCAACATCTAAGTACAAAACCAATAATAAGTGAACAATGACAACACAGACATGCAATGTCATTATTTCTTCTTTGGATAAGGCAGGTAATACGCTCTACTGTTCATTATAATTGTTCTTTCTGACAATTATTTTGATTATTTTTATTTAGTCTAATACTGTTCTGATATTAGATCAGTTGCTAAACTGTACTCCAGTAATCTGGGTTGAGTGAAGTTTGCCATGTAAAGACAGTTTCTCCAGCAGCTCCAGCAAAGTACAAAAAAGGTACTGCTGGGTACCAGTACTGAATTCTAGGTACTGTCAGTGGAAGGTCGAATGTCAGTTACTTTAATGTATCCTCACTTCTGGATTCAGTGGTATTATCTTTTGCTGGAATATTGCTGCTAAACATGAATATAACTGAACTTCACTTGAACTTGATTTGCATAAAAGCATCACCGCTCAACAAGACACAGCCACCGCTTAGGAATCTAATTAGCTTGCAAGCACACAATTGCAGAAGCAAAAACATCCACCTACTGAAGTGCGAGTAAGCGATAACCTGCGACCGATGGCCCACGGCAACAGGGTTCAGTTTGGTTAATAACAAATAAAAACATTCACTGAGTAAGATGGGTAAGGAGTAAAGAAAGTGTTTCGACCAGTAAGGAGCGTTCCACAACATTTAGATTAAATGTTCAGATGTAATTAGGTCGCCAAATGCTAAAGCAGCAACTTCCATCCTTTCAGTTCTTACAGATGCTAAACATCTGACTGTGCTCTTTGATTGCTGTCAAAGAGGGCAAGCAGAATGAATGTGTTCTCAAAGAAAGTTATCCCAAAAAATTAAATTAATTCTCACCTTTCCATGTACCCTGACGGCGAGCCATTCAGGCCGTCCAGCCTCTCCTGCAGTGCAGCCAGGATCTGTGGATTCTGCATCATCTGCACAGTCAGCTGACGAGCTGAGGACACAAACGCACACATATATGCAGTCAAAAGTGTAACATGAATGTGTGTGTGTGTGCGCAGATTGGAGTTGGGTAGTAATCTCCCGCTCAGAGAATTCAGTCATATCTCAGTTACATTTTAACATGTCTGTTTCGTGCCTGTGTGATTTGATGCAAACAAGGTAAACACTGAATGAAGTCTGGTTAATAATGTTCACACTGCCAGTGCTGCATAGACATGAGAGGTGGCAAGCAGAAAATAAAGAGTGCTCTCCTTTGTGCAACCAGACAGGTGACAGATGGCACAGTCCTAGTGTCCGACACATTGCTTGCATCTATCAAAGCACAGTCAGATTACTGCTAGGAGGTGAGAAGATTAAAGAGACTGGAAGTCACTTTCCTCTGTTGGTGCATCCTGGGCATTTTGCTTGTAATGTGATGCCAGCTAGCATACAGTGGCTGCCCAATTCAAATAAATATACTTATGCTTGTCTGAATTCACACAACACAAGTCATTTGCTGGATGCTTTGATACTAAATGCTTCTGGTAGATACATCAATGAGGGTCAGGCATCACAGGACTAGTTCCCCTTTTATTTGCCATCACCAAACATTGTCCCTGCTGACTGCCATGCACTTTGTGACCTTGACCAAACTAAATTTTAGAATATGGAAGCCATTTCAAACAGAATACTCCATTCACAATCAACACTCACTTCCTATAGGCTTGAAAAGGCGTCTGAATGACCGCACAAAGCTTCAACTTTGTTAAAATAAAATTCTGATGTCTACAGAGCTCAACAGATTGAAGAAACATTAAAAAAAGAACTGAATGCTCAGTCATATCTGAAGCCACTACAACAGTGTTCTAGCCGACCATGTCAAATTTAACTGTCACTATTTAGCTTCACTTAACTTTATTGCTAGGATATTTTTCATTTCAGGTTTGACCTATCAATGCCATCATGTATTTCAACATGGTACATGCCAAGTTACATGTTACTGATACCAGTAAACCCGCCAGTATTAGCACCAGGTTCAACCTATGCATTTGTAGGTAGAGCATTTATGTGTCCCTACATTAGGAGCAAAACCATCTGCAACAGTGAATGGTAATTGCTCTATAACTTACACTGCGGCATCAGCAGGTATAGTTTCACCTTTTATTTCTAAAAAGCTCACTTCCACAAGCTGTGATTTGCATATCCCTCTGAGTTTGTTTCAGCCCTGATGCGTGATATGTCATATTTCTTACCAAGAGTTTGCAATGTATGTTAACATTGCCAAAGCTTTAACTCATGCATTTATAATCTCCACACAGCTTCCAGACCTCATGTAAGGCTTTCCTAAGAGTATGGTCGCTATGACAGATCAGTCGTAGACAGTCAGAATGAGCCTTCTTTCAAGTCTTTTAAAAAAGGCTTTTAAAAAAGACTCTTCAAATTTGCTATAAATAGACTGGGCCAAACAGCCATCTATATCTATCCACAGTGAGCTGCAAATAGGCTAATATATGAAAAAACTGTCTGAATCATTTATTGAGCATCAAAGGATGCATTGAAGATCCCAAAACAAAATGGATTAGTGCCTCTCAGCTCTCAACTAGAATTCGAAATAGTTTAAAGTGTATTCTCTTTAACACAAATTCACATACTTTAAACACGATGAAGACCATTTAAAAAGATATTTATTCTTAATAACTTTACTTACAATGCAAGTAATTACACTGTCAAAAATCTGCCCCACAGCATTTTTGCATGAAGACCTACCTTTGCTGTTCTCATCTTCTCCCGTCTCTTCTTCTTCCACTTCCTCCACATCCTCCATATCTGCCGGGTCCATCTCAGCCTGGTCTTTGCTGCTCCGGGAGACACAGAGGGGGAGGACGACAGAAGAGAAGGTCAGCCAAACACGGAGACTGTTTGTACAGAATTAACACTGACCACCAAACTACTGCATGTTTAAGTCTGAATCTGACAGACATTTTGACCACGCTGTAAGTAAATATATCAGATGTATCAATATATCAAATATATTAACAGAATTTGTTTGTCAAACTGGAAAATGAAGCTGGGAAAGTCTCAAGCCATCAGAATTTAAAAAACAAACCAAAAAACAAACAAATACACACATGTACACACACTTGAGGCTTCAGAGAATAACCATGAAAGTGATCAATAGAGAAACTGACTGAAAATAAGCCGTAGCTGCAGCCCTATTTACATATCCAATTGAAGGACACATTTGATGGTAACTAGAGAAGGAGTTTAAATCCAGTTGCATTTCCTGCCCAGACAATATGAAACTGTCAGCCGTTTAAACCATTCAATACACTGTAGCCCTAAAACTACATCAGTACATCAGAAACATGACAGCCTACTTTAAGACGCAGTGCAGGAGAGCTCAATACTGAACACAACACACCTTCAACAGCATGGCCTATCATTCTCCTGTCAGTCTGCAGCACGAAGTAAAAATCAATGGCTAACACTGAAGGAGTGTGGGAGTGGGGGGGCAGCACTCCTGTCTGAACGATGCTTAGGTTCGTCACTCAGATGTTATGAGATGTCCTCTACGTGTGTGCGTGCGTGTGTGTGTGTGTGTGTGTGTGTGTGTGTGTGTCAAACTGTGACGATGCAACCTGAGCCCAGGCGTGGCATCCCAAACAGCTCCAGCTTTTGTAAACAACTGTTTCCATTAGGCCAGCTGCATTGCCCTCTGCGAGTTTAATCATGTTGTATGTCTAACCATGCCCAAACCAGTGATATCACATATTTTCCTTTAAATGGTCACAAGCATTAGACCAGCAGAGGGGACAGGTGGCAGAAAGTAGCACTTGTAAAGGGATTCACTTACTTGTCAATGTCTGCCATCCTAGCTGAGTCTCAAGTGATCCTGGAGGGAGAGGGAGAGGGAGGGAGGGAGAGAGAGAGAGAAAGTAATCAGTTTAGAAATACTGAACCACAAAAACTGCTTTACTTTGACTAGCATTTGACAGTCACCAGATGTGGGTCAAACAGCACTTGTATTTAACTACTGATCCTAATTCTAAATTGCTTTCAGTACTACAGGGGTGATGTTAGCAGTATATGAAGAGTGACAGATTTTTTTGTATTTTTTTAAGAGAGAAGAAAAAGAAACAATGAGCCATTACGACGGCAAGCATTTGTTTGACGTGCCTAAAAATGTTTATTTTAAAAAAAATATTCTGAGTCAGCCCTGATAGGATTCAGGACTAATCTGGGCATATTTAATATTTTAAGGCATCAGCATCTGCTAAAATAAAGCTGATCAAAATCCAATCCTTTATTTACTCTATTCTACTGTGTTTGTCCACTCCAGCCTGCTGGTGTTGCAGTGATGCTCTCCTTCACAACACCCTGGCTCTACACTGTGAAAATTCTGCTGCATACACGACTGAAAAAAACGTGTGAAAAATTATCTGGTTGCACAAGTGAATGACACTGTTCTGACACCTGGGTTGGCAAAATACATAGATCCACTAAGCTCGAGCGCCATTTATCTGGGGCTGACCCGAACGTTTTGTGGCTTCGGCGGTTGCCATGGCAATCATTATTCAAATGCTTCATTTTCTTTTCCAAGAGGAAGGAGACGTGTTGGCTGCACCGAGAAAAAGGCAAAAGACTGATGAAGAGTGCAAAATGGAGCTCCTCTATGTTTAATTAGTCTCTAAACCTGTGCAGGTAAAAACCAAGCTCATGCGTGTAATACGGGCAAACAAAACCGCATCCACGACCGCTTCTGCTTCATTTACACAAATGCAGTCCCTGACAGGTACTGAGGTAGAGACAGAGGATAATGTCTGCCCACCTGTCCTCCTCACTCATCCTTGAGATTGTTTTTTTTTTTTTCTGATATAAAGACGAGCACTCAGAAGGACATTCTAAGCACTCCACTTGCTCCTGTACACTATACTGCCTTTAAATTATAGAGAGCAGTGCAAACCTTCCAGGTGATTTCATGATTTTGTGTGATATCATGAGTGCTTTCCTTAATGACTTTGATAATTAAGAATTTTTAAACCTGCCTCTGTGGAAATGAATACTGCTGCATCTAATTCTTAATTCTGATGATGCCCACTGCCAAAATTCAGTATAAAAGAGTGACTGTTATTAATCAATAACAATGAATGACTATTTGGGTCAGGCAATGTTTTTTTTCTTACCACAATATGAAGTTAAGTTTTGTGCGGCATCACTAGTCACAACAAAAAGGACAAAGGGAACTCTATTTGTCCTTCACCTTCACGTCAATTACCAGTGAGTAATAAATGAATGACTGACTAAAACTACTTTTCTCAGTAGTCATAGTCATTCATTCATGCAACAGCCTTACTTTTTTCGGCTCATCACATGATTTGAAATAAAATATCCTGTTTTCAGTGTACAAAGAACATTTTTATTAAACCCTGGATTTGAATAAGTCCTTCCACATGCTCATAAAAGACGTTCTCTTCTTGGTCCAGACAGGATCAACCCTGGCTGTGACTCACCTCCTCACTCCCTCCCAGAGCCTTCTTCCCCCTTAGAGAGACAGATTATCATGGCAAGTTTTTCAGGGGGGCAGATAGGGAAGACTTGGAAGTGACAAAGGTGTTAAAAAAAAAACAAACAAACAAACAAAACAACCCCACAATCGTTAAGGTGGCTAACACACAAACCAGCACCACAAAGCTTTTGTGGTGCTGGTTTAAATACAGGGGAGAATTTTACTTTCAGGCGGTGACAAAGCCATATGTGCAGTTCAGTTGATTTTGATTTCAGTTGAAAATTTTCAATTTTGTTGTCGGCATCCTCCATCGATCAAACATCAGGTCACTACTGACACGAAAACAACAATTCTGAGGTGTGTAATAGGTTAGGCACAGACCTCTTCATACTACATTCATTTTTACACCAAGTGTTTTGCTGCTCCTGCCCCACCCATGTCTTGCTCCTGCAGGAGGCATAGAAACAACATCTGCAAACCACCAATTCTACCACTCTGTCCAAACTGGCCCAGCAACTGTACAACTCTGATAAGAGTACAAAGACGACAACAATCACAACAGTGAGGAAGACCCAGCAGCACTCTGACCAAGAAGCATCTGTTCCAGTGCTACGTCCTGCGCCTCTTAGAGGCAACGGCTGAGCTTTTCAGCAAAATGTACATATTCCCTGTCACCACATTATAAAAACAACACCCTGCTTACTTTCACGTATAGTGTGCATTCTACGGGTGAAACAGAACATGGCTGAGCAGCGCAGAAAAGAAAGCTTGGCCAACAAACTCATCCACACTCATGAGCAGAAAATTGAAAGAACATGGACCAACTAAGTTGTTGTGCAGCTGGATCATGACACACTTACGTTATGGTGTTGCAGAATTTTTTCCAAAAATTAATGTAAAAAGCTGTGGTTCAAATCAAATTCTGGTAATACGGCTTTTGACTTCATGTCATGCATAACCGCAGAACTTGGTTCTCTGCTCTGAACATCAGTTTAGAAGTAACACAATTTGTCAGTTAATCAGATAGTCAAAAAGTCATTTTCAAGCAAAATGTCAAATATTACCTTTTGCTTTCTTTGCATTTTTGACTGTTTGGACAAAACAAGACACATGAAGACATAATCTTTGGCTCATCTAGACATTTTTTTACTCTTAACATCTTCTAAACAATTAATTTTAAACAATTTATAAGATGAATGTGTGCGTTATGAATTGGCACTTTAAATAAAATTGAATTGAATTAATCCACAATGAAAACACTTAGTTGCAGCTGCAGAGCTGTTGCATTATTTTAGGTGATTCTGTTGTATATTTTCAGTTACATATGGAAAATATTTCATTACAAATCCCTATTTTATTTATATCATGTTCAGTTTCAGCCAGGAATCACATATTCCTGTAGAAATCTGGCACCAGCTAGGAGGTGAGTCTGTCAAAATCACCTGCAGCAAATGTGAATATTTCAGCAGGGTGCAGAGTCAGACAATGGCAGAGGTTTCCAGACCCGGTCTTTGACTGCCACCTTCCTGCTGGCATGCAATCCTGTCAAGTCATTAACTGCATTCACCTGTCATCCCAGGGGTAAATCAGTCCCTTATGGGATAATGACACTATACAAGCAGCAGGGTTCTGCGTCCCCATGGCCCAGAAATTTGGGCATCTAGTCACACATTGGGGGAGGGAAAAAAAATAAAAATTAGAAATAATCAGCAATCAATATGGGTGTGTAATATGGCCAAGATAATATAATCTATATCTACACCTGAAACCTGTCTATCCATCTACCACAATTACAATCCACTATCTTAACTGAAAACTTGTTTAAAATGTTTTAAATGCCCTGTAAATTATTGCCAGATTTGAAATGACTTCTGAATTTCTACATTTTCACAATTAAAACAAACACATTGCATTAAAGATGGTTCTTCTGAAACAAGCGTCTAATCCGCCATATGGTAAAATATAATTCAAGCCGCACTATTTACAATATGTCATCCAAGAAGCCATCCACATGTGGGGTGGGGTGGGGTGCCATGTGGGGTAATGTGTCCAATCAGCTTATCTGTCTAGTTATTTACATGACTCCACTGGTTTCTTAACATTTGCATTACATTTGCTAGCCAACAAGGTTATGTGAAATTTGGAAATAGTGGTAAGAGGACATCAAATATCAAAATCTCAGTTTATCAAGACTGATCTCAAGTTATGTGATTGCCCACCACTATGAAACACTAAACGGAAACCAAGAGGAGGCCTTTAAGTCCTAAGATTTTTTTCTTTTTTAATGAGCAGGACCAGTACATTTTCAGCAAAGCCAAATCATTTTCATCTCTCTATATATATTGGCTGGCCTACATTCAGCTAATACAGCAAGATTATTCAACAACAGAGCTGATGTGACAGTTCAGTGAGCTCAGAACAGTCACATGGCAGATCAAATTGTTTCTTCCCCCATCAGGGGATAAGTGATGGAGAACAGTCTTTGTGTTGACTCTGATTTGTGGCTTTAATCATGTCCCATTTCTTAAATGGGAACTGCATTCTGCACTTTTTATTAAGAAAACGCTTACTTTTTAGTAAACAATGGTCTAAACAAATACACGCACACACAAGCATGACAGAATGACAATAGCACATATGTGCCATTATCATTCTATCATAGCACATATGCCTCATATCGCTCTGTGATATCTAAAGTAAGATGACACCCACCCACCCCACAGCCTTCTTGTACTCTCTATTATACCAAATTATTGATGGGAAAGTACTGTAGGAAGCTCTTAGTGGCAGCAGACATTTTTCAAATACTACTGCTGCAAAATGTGATGACAGAGTGTTTCAACTTGAGGTCAATACTTGCTTTTTAATGGACAAAAATAGACAAATTGTTCCACTCTGAGACAAGACTCCAGCACCTTTAAAATCAATGCAGATGATGCCTTCTGTTGTGGGTATGTCATGTGTCACTGTAGTTCCTGAAATACCTACACATGCTAAATAATATTGTGTTTGTTATTTCAATAACTAATATAAAAAAAAACATAATAATAATACTATTTCATGAGCAAAGCATCCACCTCTGATGTTTCCAAGAAGTGATGACTCATGATAGGTGACATAGTCTATCTAAGATATTTGGCAACAAAACAGCCTTAACGGGTCACATTGAGGCTGTAATGTAACTACCACGCGTATACAAATGGACCTTGTTATCATCTCAGGCTCATCGCGAAAAGTCAGCAACAGTCACTGGACAACACGTTTTCTCATCTCTATATGAACATTATAAACTAAAAATATAACACTTGTTGAACAGATTGACTGAACAAGGATCTTTCTGGAGCAAGATTTTTCGCCTAATCCTACCCAGTGACCACGTGTTGCATGCTCAAGTCGAGCAAACCACCAATGACTGACAAAAAACCCTGGGTGGTTGCCTGACCGCACACTCCGGAAGCCACATTTTCAACTTCATTTACACCATGCAAGCCACCCAACCTGTTGGAACGTTTACCGTCCGACAACAAATGTCCGCTCGCTTCCTCCACAAACAAGCCCCTGGCTGATAAACAGGCTAACTTTAGCCGGCCTAGCCGGTTTTGTCACTGCACTGCATGTGTCTGGCTAACGGTAGTTGAGCTAGCTTACATGCTGCTAGCTTTATGCGCACTACTTGGGCTGAGCAAGTGGGAGGAACAGCTTCGACAGACACAGTGCTGTAGCTAGAAAATATGGATCAATTAGGAAGTGATGCCAACGGTCATGGACCATGTTTTAACCAGCTGTCGCTATGTATCGTTAATATTACTGGATACCTATGTAAACCAGCCACCGTGTGGTGTGTCCCTGAAGTCCAGACTCACATCCACAGTTCCCCACCCTGGTTATCATCCTCCAAAAAAATAAGGTCAAGTCCAAAAATACAAGATAATGTTAAAGACACGTGTCAACAAATCGAAAAACGCTGATTAGTACAGGAATTATACGACGTTATGTCGTTTCTATCGGTGCAGTCGTTTTCAAAACAATCCAAGAGAAACGGACATACATAATAATCGTTGTTTTAATGTTTTTTATATTCGCGTGTAATGTTAACACACATCATGGTGGAGCCAGTCTCAATGGCTGCTGCCGCTGTCTGACTTGACTAGCATTAGCAAAGAAGAGCATTCTCCCGCTGCCCCCGTTAATATAAGCAGGATAATTGAAATTTAACTTCCGAAATGGCACGCAACTTTGGGGCGTTGGTACCGAAACCGTTTCAATGTCCCATCCCTTACCTTGGATTTCTGGCCGGAGGCTGGGCTGGCGAAGCGGCTCTGCGCAGTGAAGAGGTCCCGGTGAAGAAAGAGACTCCGCTCCGATGGCGGTAAAAGGAGAGAGAGATCCCGCCGCCCGCGCTCATATACATCCGACGTCATCACGTAAACCGGCAGTCACCGAGGCAACGCTGTTCATGGGAGGGGCAGCGGTGAGGGTGCCCCTTTAGGGGAAGCAGGGGATAAGGTATCATCAACACCACCACCATCTTCTTCTCATCATTTAAATACTCCTCTTCATCGCCTCATCATTAACGTCCTTCTTCATCAGCAATTTCCTCATCATTTCACCCGTAATCATCTTGTTTAGCATCAGTAACAGCAGCTCCATCATCATCCACCTGCTCCTCGAGCAGTAGTGTACTCTTCATCGTCCTTCCTAGCTGGTACAAGAGCTTACCCCATCATCATCACTGCAATCCTCAGTGTTATACCTAACATACTCAAATTCATCACTAAAAGTGGCATAATTTGCAATAACATTACACATGACACAATAAACTCCTTCTAAATAACCATTGCGTTCCCAGTGAGGCATTTAAATTTCTTTTTACGAAGTTTCAAAATAAGAACGTTTTTCTGACCTGTTTTGAAAAGTTGCTCTTTCTAGCACTTCAGTAAAGCCAAATCAAAATCTTTGACCCTGGAAATATCAAATCGAGAAACAATTCTTAGCCCCAAGTTCTACTTACTGGAGATTTTCTGCTGCTTTCTGTTGCACATCTCATCCACCAGCAAACCAAAACCAAGACCTGTAGATGCACAATTGCATCAATTTGAAAATAAATTCAAGATATCACTACTGTGCATCATTTTATTTCATTTCAGCCAGATATTTACGGTAATGAACAGTGCTGGACCTCCAAAAGGGTCCATGGGTTAAACATGTAAAATGTCATCTGAGGTGTTTTTAGCGCTCTCTGTCACTGCAGCGCTATCTGGGACAAGTGCATCAGTATGAGGAAAGCTGCTACCAAAGCTGCTCTGACTGATGACAGACACAAGAATTACTGAATTGGCTCCTGCCTTAATGCTGTGCCACCTGCTGACAGTCTACCTGGTGATTACCTTAGGTGTGATCACACTTACAGCTCACTGTTGGCAACTTAATTTCTTGTGTTTAATTTGGTTCTTCAGACAAATCACGTCATAAACAAGACTGATTATTGAATTGATTTTTGGTGAATCAGTAGCAAGGGGATTCTTATCATTTTATCCAAGCATGATATACATGACTGCCGTTGTAGCAATAACATATCCTCTTTCCTGGTGATAATGCCAGTTAAGGAGTTCATTTTTAAAGGAAAGTTTTCCCAGCATGTGCCAGCTAGCTGCAAATTGTCTACATCCTTATCCCCACATCCATATATCTCCCTACTTTGGAGTGAATTCGTGTAGTTGCTGAAGATTAAATTCTCTCTGAAAATGCTTGACATTTTCAAGAACGTCACAGCTGTCATTTGGTGCCACCTGACTTGTGATTGCATTTTTTCTCACCTGTTAAAATTAGCAAAACTAAAGGAGCAAATGTTACAGAGTGTGAATAAACTGCTCTAAACACGAGTGCCTATTACTGGAGATCCTGTCCCACAACATGTGGAACACTCCTAACCTACATTACAGATACAATTCCCAGTGATGAGGCATCACAAAACACAAATAGACTCATACAAGGTCTCTTGCTCTTGACCCTGAACAAAGCCAGAGGCAAAGACTGTGAGGATTTCAGTGTGATTCATCCATCAGGCAGCACCAGCCTGAGTATTACTAACACCAGACGCACTGCTCAGCGTCATCTCTCTCTGAGCGATATCTGGCACGAGCCCAAAGGTCAATTCTGTCATCCAGTGCTTTTCTATGACAGGAAGCCTTCCCATGTGCGCTTTCCATGTCAGAAACTCAGAAGTGAATACTTTCCCGAGTCATGCAAGCCAGTAGCACATGAATGGACAGTGGACGGATAACTGGAGGTGTTCGGGGTTGAGTTTCTAGCCTTTCAAAAGTTGTACCTGAAACGTGCTGGTACAACCGCAGTGTGATACAGGTGGTTGATGAGCAGCTTCAGTGGACCAGCTCGGAGTTTGGTCAGGGGCATCTTGAATTGGATGAAGAGGATAGGAATTGGGTTGTTTACTGAAACATCATTTTTGAATTACAGACATACACCGTTTACAGCAAGCCCTAATTAAAACAAGTAAAATCACAGTCTGTATCAGTAAAAAAAGTCTTACATTACAAAATTCAGTAAACACATGCCGATTTAAATGCTTCAGTTGGGAATTTTACAGATTTAGTTTTACAAACAATCAAATTAAAACACTGTCAATCCCAGTGAGCTGTTAGCATCGCGTGTATAAACATCCTGGGATCGGCTCACGTAAACTTTAAACTCACTGACCAGTTGCTTTTGAGATTAAAATCTGTACACAATAGATAATGACAAAAGCGTTTAAAATGCAATACATTGTTAGAGACTAAACCAGTGGCTTCCAGTCTTTTTGACTTCTGACGTCTCACAAAGAGCAGTGTGCAATTAGGGTCACATCTCAGAAGTCTATGACGTGTTAGCAACTGCACCACATAGTGATTTTCATTTTCAATTACTGTTTCAAATGAGCCAGTATCTCACAAAAATCAAACTCTTATAACTGAGTATTATTAGATTGGTCTATTGGTACTTTTACTCAAGCAAATTATCGGAATAGTTCTTTATTCTTTATTCTTTATTTCTTTATTTCTTCTGCAGGTCATTGGTGATGGCCACTGTACAGCCAAAGAAAGAAAACGCCGCCCAAACTGTGTGAACAGAAAACAGAAACAGCGTCACAGTAACATTCGCATAGTGTAACAAGCAGGTGATGACCTTAAATGAACAGGTGTCAGCGTGACAGGTGCATCAATCTCATATTCATAACACATTCATACTCTGGATTCCTAATCTTAACCATTAACAATTCTACCTCTTAAAAAGGTCCAGAAGACAGAAATCTTTTTCTATTCACATTTTTAAGCATAGTAATCCCAGAGATTCACTTCTTTTTAACATAGTCATCCATTGCCAGTGGTATAACCAAAATATCAGCAAACACTCCCATCAGTTACTGCATCAATTACTGTCATTATTGAATCCATCCTTTCATGTTGGTTCTCTGGATATGCGTCATTTAATGATACTGTGGACTGTAGAGGTTGAAATCCCTAAATTTATTGTAATTGTGCCTTCAGAAATGTCGTTCTTAAATTGTTTGACTGTTTGCCCATGTAGTTTTTCACAAAGTGGTGGTTTTTTCCACAACTTTCCCAGTCGGTTATGCAGTACACTGAGCTCTTTATTTTCACACCGGCAATCAATTGTCCATTTTGTGGGCTTTAAATTTTGGACTCACAAGTTTCAAATAACAAGGAAGCTCCTTCTTTAAACAAAAGCCTCACCACTGAGTCTGCGCTTATCGAGGCAGCCTGGGTTGTCAGCAGGATGTCTGATGAGCTTTTTCTTAGATTTCCATTTTTGCTTTCGCCAAAGGTTTTATTTCAGCACTGACATCAGGCTATTGCAAAAGCTTACAAAATGATTTCCCCATGAGGTATATTAAAGAGGCCTTAAAACAAAGTATATCTGACTTAATCTTGGTGTTCCAGATTTGGCATTTACACCATGAGAGTAGGTTGAAATGGACAGATATAGGGAACAGTTTCCAAATTCTAAAAGCCTGTGGTAATGTGGGAAAAGGTTTGTACTAAATTCCATCTTCATAACCAGCACCAAGGTACAGTGGGGTATTCTGGTGTCTTGTGATAGTCTATATCAAGATTATAGACCTACAAGTTGTAATAGATTCAAGTTCCAGCTTTGGTTGTAAGCTTCTGGACATGAACATAAACAAGCAACAGTGAACAGAATGGTTTATATGACACTTTTGACCATTAGCTGTGGTGTCAGTGTTTGAGTGTGACATCTACAGTCTCCTCTAACAGAATTGCTTTAATTGCACAAATGCAGCTCCATCTACAAACTGTGGCTACCTCTTTTCACACTCTTTTTCTTTCTAGAGGGTGACATCTTAGTGTTGTGGAAAGCTAGAGCTACAACAAATGAATTAATTTCAGATAAATACTTGTTTTAGTTGATTAGAAGAAATCAGTCCTAATTTTACACCTCTAATGGGCTAGTTTTGGTTATTTGGGTTTCAGGAAAAGGTAAAAAACATTTGATGTTCGGTTTTATCTATGCTATCTTTTAAATTTCTTCTCCTGAAAGTCCTTCTCCTATGCACTGTATATATTGTTTATACACTATATAGACAGTATTGGGACACGCCTCTTTATTATTGAATTCGTTTAATTCATATGTACACCTGTTTCTCAGGGCTTGGGCTCAGCCCCTTACTTCCAGTGAAGGGAAATCTTAATGCTTCAGCACACCAAGACATTTTGGACAATGCTATGCTTCCAACTTTGTGGCAACAGTTTGGGGAAGGTCCTTCTCTATTCCAGCATGACTGTGCCCCAGTGCACAAAGCAAAGTCCATAAAGACATGGCTGGATGAGTTTGATGGGGAGGAACTTGAATGGCCCACACAGAGCCCTGAACACCTTTTGGGATGAACTGGAAGGCCTTTTGGTCCAACATCAGTGCCTGACCTCACTATTGCTCTACTGCATGAATGGGCAAAAAATCCCAAAGAAACACACCAGAATCTTGTGGAAAGCCTTCCCAGAAGAATGGAAGCCGTTATAGCCACAAAGGGGGGACCAACTCCATATTAATGTCTATGTGATTAGAATGTAATATCCCTGTTGGTGTAATGGTCAGGTGTCCCAATCCTTTTGTCCACAGACTGTATACACAAACCATACCACCAGCATAAAAAAAATACAACATATATACATCATGCCATCATGCCATACAATGCAATAAATGTCATGAACAAACTGTTTAGTGCAGTACTGGTAGAATATCTGCAAAACAGAACTGAAGGTACAGACTTCTGTATCAACCCAGAGTCCATAGTAACCAAGCAGCATGTTAGCTTTAAAGCCACTGTGTGGGTTTGTATGTGTGACAGGAGCCATGCTGGGAAGCAAAGCAGTGAGTTAGCTAACAAAAGAGTCAGTCAGGCATATTAAGACAGCAGTTGTTTTGAAGCAATTTGGAAATAAACTAGAATTTGCTAAGTGGGGTGTGCTTGTAAACGCACCCTTGCTCACATGAATATGGCGGGCCTCTAAATATTATCTGGAAAGTCACATCCCTCCCTGAGCATAGTGTTTCATTTGGGGTGTCTCATTCGAGACATTGTCTCTCATTGTTCATGGGGATTGACGAGAGCTATCAAGTTTTGAGTGTATAAATAGTTCCGCTTTGTTTGCACACAGTGACAGTGACCTGACTGTGTGAGGAGGGGAAATGCACACCAGATAGTTAGTGCAAATGCATTCAAGTTGAAAATTAAAGTTTCACCATCCCTCTGCATTATTAACAGACGAAGGACACTCCGAGACTGAGGGGAGACACGCCTGCGAGCTTCTGCCGCTAATTAAGCAACAAATAAAGAATAACGTGTTGACAGCATGCAAAAATCGGAACGTTATTCCTTGCCAGTAAGCAGGGTATAATTACATCTGGCAGGAATGAAGACTTTCAAGCGGAAAGCAGCTGAAATTTGAAATGGGTTTTTTTTTTTGTTGTTGTTCATTTAATTCTAACACAAAGAGATTTTAGTTTGAAAAAGTCAGCCTGTGATGTGCACTTTGGCCCCTTGTTGAACTTTGACCCTGTGGTTGAATCAGCAGCTCCTGAATCCAGTGGAAAGCGATGACCCAGAACAACGAGGTGACACTTTGTTATCAGATGAGTTTCCTCACTGAATGAAGGGCATCTGATGTGGCATCCCACACTGGAAAGTGCTCTCACAAACCTCACAGTAACTTAGAGTGCGTTCTTGGCATTCATTTCATTAAGGTGATTTATTTCTAATTACATTAGATAGCTTTAAGAGCATTTCATGTAGCTCTATGCTGCCCCTGCAAACACTATGCATACATGAACACTTCACCTTTTGTTTCCATGAACACTTTTTGTAGACCCATACTGGCTGATAAGTCCATGTGACTGTAAGTAAACTACAACAAGAATTCAGGAAATGAAAAAGCTGAAGCTGGGGGAAATGTTCTAACACATTAATCAAGGCTAGGGTAGATAGCATAGATAGAACTACTCGATGACTGGTCTATGTGCTGTATCAGTTGCTGTTGTGTGACGGACTCGACCTTTAACGTGGTAAGCAAAAAGTTCATTTGTCTTTTCAGCATCTAAACTGAAAAAGAATAATAATTCAGAACAGGGAGGAAGTCAGTAGGAATTACCACAGAAACAATGCTATTAAAGATTGGATCAGCCAGAATTTGCTACGGTGTCAAAACTGCAGCCTAATAACAACACCTCAGACTAAATAATGTTCCCAAAAACTAACTGTGGAGCCTCCATTAGGAGGAGAATTGCCATGTACTTCTCAAGGGCACCTGCCAGAACGGCACACGAACGCATCCCGTGGCCATCGAGCTGCAAATTACCACACAGAGCCTCCAGTCCGCACAGCGAGGCTCCCTAATGGGCTGTTTAATGGGACCATCAAATGCTAATGGGACCTTAGTTGTGACTCTTAAGCGCCCAGGCAAGGCATTCGGCATCAGAGCATGTGGGGGTGAATATTCCACCTCGGCAATTTTCCACTCAAAAGTAGACATAACAATTGGCTCCAGGGTGATCACTGTGGGAAGCACAGAGTGTTGTTATTGCACACTGATAAGCACTGTGTCACACTTACCATAACTCAAGACTCACAGCACAGTTGATCAATAGCTAAAATATATAAAAACTAAATAAACTCTATTTTGTGTGTGTGTGTGTGTGTGTGTGTGTGTGTGTGTATGTGTTTCTCATTTGTAATATTTAGCAGTGCTAATTCTTGCCACAGTACTCCACCATCTGCTCACAGTCTGCTCACAGTTTCAGCCTTCTCATCACCCTTACCTAATAAAATATTCCACCTTCATCGTACTTCACAGAGAGCCCATGAGTTTTTTTTCCTTTAACAGTGACATTAAACATCAATAACTAAACAACCAAAAATCAAAGCTAAAATTTGTGTGTGTGTGGAGGGGTGGGGGGTGGCTGCGGGGGGGTGGGGGGTTAGTTAGTGACGTTAGTGGGCACACACAGCTGGTGTGGTGTGCCCACTAACGTCATGTAGAAGAATGAGAGCCCTGGTGGTCTGAACCTGCCCTGAGAGTCTACAGCCTGGCTAGCAGCGCTGTGAGGCCGGACTCACACATTGGCTAGTGGTGCTCAAGGGCAACATTAGACTCATGTTATGGCAAATTTCATATCAGCACCCATAAATGAATAATAATAATTATTAATTGACAATTAATTAATTATTTTCTGTCTTTATTGTTTTACCTTAACCCTGACAGAAAAACTCCATTGTACTGTATTCATGCTAGTGGCTGTGTGTTTGTCTCCTCTCTGCTGTGGGCGGGGCTTAGGGTCCATCCTCCACCCACAGAGCAGAGCAGAGGAGTGACAGGTTCTGTTTAAAATACAGCATGAATTTGGAAGGATGTTGACTATGCAAAAGCCTTTTTCCAATTTTTGTGTACGCCCCTGAAGAAACGTCCTTTCTTTTTGCACATATGAGGATACAATTTATTTTTCTCAGCAAAACATGCAGTTTCAGGGTTTGACTGCATTGCCCAAAGCAACTCTAATTGAATACTGGGTTGCTATGGATTCTCCTCCATCTTCCTATCTCTTATTATATTAAAAACACTCTGCTTTGTTGTTATGTTTTTCATTTGGCTGACAGCACAATGGGGGAGAAAAAAGGATAGAGAGGAAGAGAAGGAGAGAGGACAATGAAGTCAGCACAGAGAAAGGAAGAGCCTGATGAGAAAGCGGGCAGGTAGTCACTATTGCACACTATTTCATGGTAATCTATTCAGTATTTGTTGAGATATTTCAGTTTGGCCCAAAGTGGTGGATTGACCGACATGGCCTATCCAACAGAACTGCAGCTAACATGGATGTGATTTTATCAGATTTCATTTCCAGCATCTGGCTGTATGAGCCCACAATAACACAAGTGCCATTAGATTTCAATTCAAATAGTATTTAAATGTAAAATGTGTTTGGAAGTAAATTTTTCTTGAAGGTCATAATTATGGATTACATACTGACCACTTCTGCATCGACAGTGGCTAAAGTCTGAGGTCATAATTCTCAGTTTCAGTGGTTTTTGCTCTTTGGCTCAGCAGGATGGAACTGATGACAACGCTGTCATCAACTGCAAAGTTGTGACTCAACATCTTAGAAGCTGAAAGGAGAGATGCCAACTGAGACGCCAAATTTAAATATTAATGGAAGCTTTCCTCAACCCTTTCCTCGATGACGGTCGATCCTCAGTTTTTTTTCCCCTTCTTTCCTCTCCAAAAAAAAAAAAGCTCAACAAAAAAACAGATTATTATGAGGATGACCTCAAACCTCTGATGGCTGAGTGAACACAGCAGGAGGTGACGAGGAAGGAGGGCAATGTCATGTCTCAGCGTCTCAGTTTTACCACTAATATTAGCCGCAGGGCTGATATTAGCTCAGCAGTGGCCCAGCAGTGCCAAATAACCTGGCAAAGAAAACATCCTTGTTAAAAATAAACAGGACACATTAAATATTAAATATAAATCAACACATTTAGTACTTTATTGTCCCTTAGTGTGCTGGTTGTTTCTATCAAGATGTGGTCGGAATAGACAGCATGTTCCGGAAATAGTAAGAGTTTTGAACGGTTTGGAGCAACACTCAGCTAGTTTGAACACTATTTAGTAGGTTTGCAGTGCTAAGTTTTCCCAGAATTCACTGCATAGCTTGTTAAGATGGGTGACAACTGTCTCAGCAGGAACTCAGACCACTGAAAGCATGGAAGACAGGACTGAAAATACACTTCATCTTCACAAACTTGCATTTTACACATCAGAAAAGTAGAGATGCAATCAATGTTATCAGCATAGCTGGAACAGGATTAGTTAACACCCTAACATCCCTCCCACTTTTTCCCCGTTAAGTATTCCACATCATCAGTTTGTTTAATCTCTATGTTGAAGCTATAAGATGTTAAAGCTGACTGCAGTATTCCAGACTCACTTTTTTCTATGGCCACACCATCCCATCAAACAGAAGTATTCTAGTTGTTTTGAGCATCATTTCATATTATCTTAACACTACAAGAAATGACAACAGAAGATGAATTTGTGTTCCTGTTTGCAGGGCACCAACCAGACTCCCCTCTGTTGAATAATGAAACACTCAAGAGACTCAGGAGATTTTGTGATATTTTTACAGAAGATTTTACAGACTGCCCAAGGTCAAAGTCCAGCCTGCCATGTTACAAGTTCATTTTGTATGCATCATTACCCAACCAGATGATACCAGGACACTCCGCAGCATTAGCACATTCAGAATGAATGTCTGTTTCGTCTGTTTCACAGATTTTAAGATGTATGGCAAATGCCAAATGCCCTCTCATAGCTCTCAATCACTGTTACTGAAAATGGAATATATTTTGTGTGTGTGCCCAGTGATTCATATCTGCTCCAAGATTTAATGGGTTCTTCCTTTGGCCATGCTACATCCATCCACCAAGTTTCATGAGAATCATGCCAGTAGTTTTCCCATAATCCCACAGACAATGAGACAAACAAAGCAAACAGAAAACCTCCTTGGCTGAGATAATAAGACAACATAAGACAAGCAGCAGAGATGAGGGGAAGTGACAGTGGTTACTGACAGTAAAGTGTTTGATAAAGCATTTCATAATTAACAACTTTGTGGACCCCTATTGTTATAGCATGCTATTAATGTTAGCTTCCATAGTTCATGTTTACAATCGTACCATCGCTATTTCCTGTCCGGCTCTTATTAAGACAGCTCAGTGAACAGAACCCTAAAGCACAATGCAGGAACAGGACTTCAGAATAACTCACAGTCTTTAATGGATAACTGTGGGGTTCGGTACAAGGGATAGCAGTCACCAAGAGCACAAAGACATGATCCACAAAACTGGAAAGAGTTCAAAACCAGGTAGGCAAAACACTGGGAATAATGCTGGTATGTAAGTCACAAGGGAACATAAGAAACTGGCAAGGAACCCTAGATGAGCATGGGTGTATGTACATAAGAGGAAACACAGCACACATGAAGGTCGGGGCTGGGATAGCGATCAAATTGGCGGGAAGCATAAAAGGCAGGAGACACATAGTGTGTTTTTACCTTAGGTTAGCACATTAAGCTTTTAGCCACACCGCGCAAGTGAAGTCTGTCAAGTGGATTTCGGTCTGATTTAGCTATAACATATATCTTTAGAGTGTGAATGTTTTGATCCAGAATTTGTCCTTCAATACAACATTAGTGGCAGCCTGTACCTCAGCCTGTGCTGCTGCAGCAAACAAACAGCAGAGCCCAGGCGACGAGTTACCTTCTCATTCACTGCTCTGTCCTCCTGCAAATGGCTCTGCTGACAAGACTGTGATGGGTGTAATCCACAGGGCTCCTGACAGACTGGATCACAGCCCGCACTCTCTGTCTGCCACCTCAGAGCATTATGGGAATTTCAGTTTGGTCTGCCAGATGGGATTTTTGTAACAAAGCGCCAGTGTAAAACTTGTGACAGTGACTTGTGGCAGTAGAGGAGCTCAATCACTGCACGTTTGATTTTCTGTCATGGCTCCTGTTTGTCCCAGTGTGATGCATGGCTGGATGTGCACTAAGAAAGAAAAAGCATGGCACAGCACTCATGGGACAATGGGGGGTTAAGTTATGATGTCGCATCAGAATTGAGCATTATCTCCAAATATCACATCTGAAGCTTCACGCGCACACACACACACACACACACACACACACACACACACACACACAGCAGATGAATCACAAAGATTGGTCGTGACATCTGGGTATCCTGCAAGCACACATGCACAGTAAATGGGAGGAAAAATAGATCAGCTTGGCAGGGGAGAGAGAGAAAGAGGGAGAGAGAAAGAGGGAGAGGCAACTGGCAGCCGTCTGCCATCCCCAGCTTACACAAGAGGCCTGATAAATACTTAACTAGCCTGTGGCACATGGCATAAACCCCTGTTGCATAACAAGCAGTGAATAAGGCTTGGGAGGTTGAGAGGGTGCAGGTCAGAGGGGAGGGGATGGGGGGTTGACAGGAGCTGGGGGTTTCAGTAACTGTGTGGCACTCCCACCCACTCTTCCTCCTCCTCGTCGCCCCCCTCTCCTTCCTCCCCCTCCTCCTGTCTGTGTCTGCCTCCAGCTGTGATCTTCTGGATATTATTCTGATGTTGCGTCACAGCTTCATGTTCGTCCTGGTTGATGTGGCACTCGTCAGCATCCAATTCTGTCCAGCAGCAGACACACCGTGGCTCATATCTCTTATCCTCTCAGATAAAACCAATTTATGATAAAGCTTTATTTTCAAGATAGCTCAGTAAAGGTTACCATAGGGATCTAGCCACATCCTTGCTAACTAAAAACTACCTAAGCGCCTAAATTAATTGGAGCTGTAAGCTGCTTTTACAAGACAGGAAAGCACAATGAAGTGGTTTATAATCCAAAATGAGACTACATTTTTCAGAGACTGAAAACTTTTTTCCACAAAGTGATAGGGAAAAAGAGAAATTCAGTAGAAAAAGTATTTCCAGTGGTCCCACAAGCATAGCAAGAACAATAGAGAAATATTAAATGAGAAGATAGGTCATTATTATTTTTAATGCCAGTAAAACATGTATCCAGAGATACATGCTAACCTCACAGTCATCACCAAACTGAAACCAATTCATCTGCAGGTCAGGCATTCTGGCCTCCAAGTCGTCCATTTATTTCTGATAATGGACACCTCACCAGGCTTTATTCCTTACTTAACCTATGGATGAAAGTTAAGTCTCTTCCATACGTCGACTTCCTCACTCTTTATACTATGTCACTTGGTATTTTTTTGAATAGAATCAGCAGAATCAACTATGATAGAAACACACTATCATGGTGATTTTATGCAGAACTACTAGAATTACCACCTGACCTTGCAGCTCTAACGTGCTGTGCTGTAGCTCCAGGGTTTAGCAGGAGAGGTTTAGCATGTGTCACATTGTTTTGGCTTTGCATACCACAGGCCTTACTGTTCTGGGTCACTCTTTCAACTCCTATCAGGCCTGTGCAGAACTGATCACAGGTGGTCGCTGCACAATACATGCCGGTTAGATTTCTGTACGACTTGATCCCAACTTTATCTGACGTCATGCACACACGAGCAACAATAATCTCACGAGATCAAGGCCACCGCACCGTTTTCGAGCCAGTTAGCTGCAGTTGCTCTTCGCTAAATGCAAGAGCCAGGGCATGATGGGAAACGCTTCCATGTGGCCTGATCCAAGAGCTGATTGGCTTAGAAGTTGACTCACTAATATGTCATTTTATAGATAGTTTTCTTTTTTGTTGAATTGGAGAATTTGATTTTATTTGTCTGATTTTGAAGTTTAATTCTGTTAACAGAACACGTTGTGGGTGGTCGATGGTGAGAGAATAAATACTAGTAGTTGTCGGTAGTAGGGAGAATACATTCATATTATAAATTGCATACAATATATCATAGTTGTACACACGGAAATACACAAATACATAATATACAAGTCAAACCTCCAGCATCTACATGAGTATTACAGAGTTAAAGGATATTGGGAGGTGCTGGGTGCCAAAGCAGCCTCTGTTTTGTGTTTTAAGATTTTTTTATTTATTTTTTTTTACCAGATCCAATTGTAGGCCAGAAAATGGATAAAGCTCCATAAAAAGCCATTAGGATTTGTGTTATGGACTGACAGTTTTGTTTACATGAGCAAAGCTTTGGGGGTGATGAACACACATGTGATTTAATGAGAAAGAAAAACCGACTTGTGAAGCATTTAAGTAAATTACATACAAGGAACAGAGAAAGACGGACTAAGTAAGAGAAAAACAGAGTGGGTTCAATGCTTTACTGACATCACTATGGCACTTCCATCATATATTATATGCTCTCCCTCTCTCTCTCTCTCTCTCTGTCGTTTTCTCTGCAGGCAGGTTTGACAGTGCTTAAAAATAGCTCTACAGTGAAATGAAAAAAATCTGTCTTCCACAGCTCTGCTTTGCGCCGTCAAGCTGCTCTGTAATCCTATTCACCAGTGTCACTACAATGTGTCGCCGCACTCGCTGGGTTGCGGCATAACAGACCCACTCGCCCGCTGCCCAGCATCACTCCTGTAAGCCCTGCTCGACTGACAGCGACCTGCAGCACAAGATGACCAGGATGCCTCTGAAAGTATAGAAAAGCTATTTACAATCACAGTTTGAAATGTCAAAGAATGCCCGCATGTGCAGCTTATATATTCACTTCCAAAGTTAAGAGCTGAAGAACTCCATGAAGATGTTTGCTATTCATTTTCACTGAGGATACCTCAAATCTCTCAAATCTACAATCTGTGAGGGATAAATAAAATAAAAAAATCAGAGATGGGATATTTCCAGCTGCTGTGTGAACACAGCGTACAGGAGATCAAGCATAGAGCACAATGAAAATATTATTCAACCACTTTAGATCCCTAAAATGAGAAGGGAAATGCAAATAAATATAATTAAATGTGATGTGCAAAATATATCAGTAATGTGAAGACATAACAGAACTGTTGAGTCACAAATATTAAGAGAGGATTAAAAAGGCTCTGGAGGTTGAGTCTCCAGACAACTGTCACTCCCTAAAGCCCTCACACATCAGTGTAAATAAAGAACAAGAGTAAACCAAAGCCAAGAATAATTTGATGCGGGGAGGAATATTGCCCAAACTGCTTTAAGACACAAGCGTTTTGAAGAACAGCAGACCAAAAATATTTCAGCACTTGTAAAATCCATGAAGGATCTTGCCTCTGACTTTCTCCAAAAGCAGAGTTTCAGTGAAGCCTCCTTGAAGCCGGAAGTCATTTTTTTGAATTCACCTCCATGCATTATTCATGGGCTGGCTGCTGCCGTTGGCCTGCTCCTGTGCCATGGCCTATTTACAGAGCCACTCGTGAATCCATTAGCCGTGAACAGTGGAGTGCCAAGGCTCATCTATAAGCAGCTTCACAGGCACATGAATCCTTTCATAACCTCTTAGACTATGACAACAACAGCTGGGCTTTCTTAACCTGGCTGTGGATCATAATTCAGGGATCATGTCATCATCACATCAATAGCAAATATGTGCATAATATGAACATGAAAACATAGTAGATACAAAGATATTAAAAATAGGACAGTTACAGACATTTTTATTGACTTTTAACCTTGCTAGTGCTGTGTTGCTTACACAGTTCACACACATTTATGAGTCCTCATGTCTTTGGTGATGTCCTGACTCCCAGCACCACCATCACATCATAATTTTATCTGGTGCAGTATTTTGGTATGTGACTAAATAACTGCTAACATGCTAACCTAAGATATGGAACAAGGCAAACATCATACTTGTTAAATTAGCAACATCATACCTGTTTACATATGAGTAATGTCACAGTGAGAACAACACAACCTCATACCTAAATGGACAAATAGGTCCATTGCTGGTAACTCCCAAATCAACATATACATATGGAGTGGTCCCTTGACACAAACTGGGTATGGCTCTTTTCAAATTAGCCATATTTATTCTGTTAGAGTTAATGTAGAATTTTATGCTTTTGTGTCATTTTGCTAGCAGTTTGTTGACAGTTACTTTGTTCTTTTCCCCAAGAGGGAGATATTATCACCGTCCTGACTGGAATTGTAGTTCAGAGACTGACATGAATGGCAGCTATAGTTTGAACAATGACAACAATGACATGACTTGTGCCTCACAGAGCAGCTAGCGAGGGTGTAGAATCTTATTCTCGTTAAACTACAAGCTTTTGACCCTTTCTGTCCCAGGGCTGGTACAACTTTGAACTGAAATGAAGTGCAACTTTGCAACATTGAATGTCAGTGTGTGAGCAGCTGTTCACAGGGACAGCAGACTGGGCCTCCGAGGAGACAAGTGACAACTGGCTTCTAATCCTCAGGTTCAATGAAAAGCGCAACATCGGCTGGTTTAGGCAGAGCGAGGTCATTGTCAGCAGCCGTTTGCAGGCATGTGGTCGGCTGGCTCTGGCCCTCAGAGAGCTCTCACGCTACATCCAGAGTCCCTGCTGAGCACTGCAGACCTGCTGGCTGCTGGATGGTTTATCAAGCAGGGTAAAGCAAAACAGAACAAAGTAAAGTGTAAACAGTTCAGCTTCATAATACAGCCGGCGATGCAGACCTCAGGCCAGCGTCAAATTGGAAAAAAATGAGTCACTGTTTTCACACAGATGGCACAGCTGCCCACCAGGACCTTTTCTTTCCTTTATGAAAAACACAATTTATCATTCAAGTAAAACACCTGAGACGACATTCATCACCGTTATTATTGGTATGAGTAATTAATGATGTCCTCTAAGATAATAAGGGTTTGATAAAGCAGGTAATAACATGAGCAGTGACTGACTGTGCGCTCCAAAAAAAAAAAAAAAAAAAAAAAAGTCACATGTAAAACAGGAAAAATAAGTTCAAAGTTTGTTTTTGAACTCCTTAGAGGTCATGGTGAACTAAATGGCAAATGAGAGCAAGGAGAAAATGTGAAAACAGTGTCGCAGTGTAAGGCAGGCACATACATCATTCTGCGCAGTGAAGCTCAAACATTCAACCATAGGAAGAAGAAGGTATTTTTAACTGGAAGTGGAGTACTAATACTACACTTTGCTGGTAAAAGTCACTTCAGTAAAAGTATAAGTACAATTAGGAAACTGTGCTGAAAAGAAAATATTGGACATAAAACTGCTTAATTCAGAAAAATTGACCCTATGATTGTTATATCTGTCATCTATCATATCATGAGATTATCGTTACTCATGCATTAAAGTAAAAGCAGGAAATATGCTCTAAATCGCGCACTAGCACACATACACACGACTTAAAATATGTGCTGATGTGCTCTGTTCAGGCACATCAGCAGTACATTTTAAGAAATCAACCATCAAATCAATATAATAGAAGTAGCCCTGCACATTTCTGGAACTCTTTCAGCTGAGAACTCACATGTTCATCTGCTACAGAGGGATTTTTATTTTCTCACACATCACCCACTACCTTAAAAATAGCCCCTGCTATTGCAAATCCAAACTAGAGCTTCTGATACCTTTTTTTCCCCACACCTTCATGATAATTCCTAGTCACTTAGCAGCATATACTCATGTCTGTGCTGTATTGAGTGAACCAGTAAAGCCAAAGACATGTGGCTTCGGGGTCTCGGTTCTCTCACAGGGGAAGCTGACCTCTCCTTTAATGAGTTCTCACCTGGGGAGCCACTCTCTTACATTTTAACGTCTACCCACCAATACTTCCTGACCATCTCCACCATCGGAGGTCTAACATATTCAATCAAAATAATCTCCTGTTTCTTTAATCCTGACACTGGTACGGCAGCATCTAGCCACTGTGCTCCACGGGACCACAGGAGCATCTGGAGCTTTGGTAATGAAAAGCTTTCCCAGTCCAAAAGCTCTCAGCAGCATCCTCTCTTAACCTTTCCTCCCACATGGACTTCCTCCACTCTCGCTGAGTCATCCTGCCGTTGATTGTCAGCTCACACTGTTCCACTGACAATGACAGACATTTCTACATCTCACATCACATCTGTTTATCAGGCGGGAACATAAGACACGTTCCTGTCCTCATCCAGTTTATTTTTATCAGTCTCTGTCTCTGCCATTCTGTTTTAGTGCTGCATTTATTGTCAGCCATTTTACATGGAGTTAAACAGGGAGGACTGAGTTTTGTTGTTTATCCAGAAATGCATCGTTCTTTATCGCATTTTTCATTTACATGTAGAATTGGGCTTTTGTCTACATTTACAGGCCCTTTGTCTCGTAATATGTCCATGCCCCTGCAAAAAGGCTGCATCACTGTTACCCGCTGCTATAAATAGACAGGTGACACATCAGTAGAATTAAAAAACGACTGCATCTATTTGAGTCATGAGTGTCATCCTTTCATGGACTGTTTGCAGAAGGTCTTACTTTTTATCCTTAAAAAGAAGTTCTGATGTTAGCTGACAGCAGAGTCAGATAACAAAAATCTCATTCTTTCAATCCACTTCTCACAGTTAAACAAATATCAACGAAAGAAAAGTTAACTGAGTACTTCTCTCTTATTCAGCCACACTGGGCTTCAGAAGCTGGCATCTATGGTTCAACCAAAAATATGTGTCTGATGCATTTGGCTCATTTATTCCAATGAGTCAAAACAAAACTGATTCCTGAACGTCAAACACCTGTTTAGAGAATAATAGAGTTTTAAGGGTACATTTGGAGTTTGGGTTCACTAGTCACTGCCATTTTGTAGTAAGTTTGAAGTCAGGATATTTGAGGATTTCAGGTAACGTGAGGTTCTGAAGCTCTGATTTGCAGTCTCTTGTGAGTCCTCGAATGAGTAACTAAGTCACTGCAGGACCACTTTAATAAAACAATGACTATCGATAAAGCCACGCAAAGACACTAGCTACCTAAACCCTCTTAATAATACATGCTGTGCTAACAGAAAACAGAACAAAGCAATTAAAAATGTAGGGGAAAGAGACAAAGTTAAAGATGTGATAAAAGAACTACATCTTCTGAAATGTTTTCAGCCATGTTAGCTTGTATAATAATGAAGTTACAATCATTCTCTTTTATCATGTTTGGAGAAAGAGCTAGAGGATGGTTAGCCTAGCTTAGCATAAAGGCTGTAAGCTGGAGGAAAAACCTGGCACTGTCCTGTCTCATAATCTGCTTACCAACACCTAAAGCTCATTTATTCACATTCTCTGTTTGTTTTGTTTTGTACACAACGGAAATATAAAAATGACAGTTTGTGCTTTTGTTAGCTATAGTCCCAATAACAGTAAGGGGTAAAAGGTAGGATGGACCCCTAACCCTCCCCATGGCTGGGGACTCAGCCTCTGTGCATGGGATGTGCATCTACCAGGTGAGCTAGCCAGATGTATTCAGCTTTGTCTACATATGACGTGCTTATTGGTTAGGGGATAGAATCCACTTTTAAATTTTACCTTATCATTTTAGTGGTTGAAGTAACTACACGCACTTTAAATGCCACTTCAGGAAACAGTGAGTTTGCAATGGTAAAATGATAAACAATCCTGCTTTCATAGCAATAGAGTTAGCACCTTAATTGGCCCAAATGCCAATCCTCAAGACATGTTTTTGTCTGGGTCAGGACAGAGTGTAACCAGACCAAGCAGAGACCAACGGAGGTGTCTGCTAAGGCACCGAGGAGTCAGCAGATTGTCGGCTGCACAGACAGGCAGGTTGGCAACCAGAGGAAGCAGCGCTTCAAAATCTCTGAGTCATCGCCTGGCTTCCTTTTATTTGCTGCCCCCCCACCCCCCTTCTCCAACACCACTTCTCCTCCTCCTCCTCTGTTGTTTCACCCATCAGTCTCAGTGACAGCACATGCAAATGGAGCTGTTAAGAGTCAGGCAGCAGTCGAACAAAGAGGCTAAGGGGGGGAAACCTTCAGCCACCACCAAGTACAGGAGGGGAACAGTGAAGACTCAGTCAATTCAGGGAGTTCATTAGATGCTAGAGAGTGGGCAGGAGCAGAGAGGTTTGAAAGTACAAAGTAAGGATTTGATGGGAGCAAGTATGTGGTGGTGTTCATATCTGTAGCTGTATGACAGAACTGTTCTCTGTGGGCTTTTCTTGTGTCAGAGAAAGTATAAAAAACCCGAATCCCGGGAGCCAAATATGAATGAGGCCAGTGGTGAAAAAAGGTTTACATGCTGCTGAATAATGATATTAAAATAATGAGATGATGCAGGAGGTGTCTGTGCAGGTGAGTCAGAAAATCCTGACAGCTGACAAAATGATGTCAAGCAACTCAAACACAAAAGGGAATCAGTTTTCACCAGTGCTGTGAAAGCGATTCCTCTATTTATAGCAGCAAGCTCCTCTAACGCAGCCTGAGATTGCCAACAAGACGAAAGACGATAACGGGTGAGAGACAAAGAGGTCCAACTTAGTTTGAAGTCAGAGCATGTCAACGGAATCAGCTGGAGTGACTATTGTGTGAACACTTTATTGTGGGGAACATTTCAGGTCATTTATTTGTTTGTTGATTGTTTTTTTGGTTTTTTGTTCTGCATATTGGCAAAATTTAAATACAACATATGGTGATGAACATTAATTAACTATTAATGTGAGGACCATCATTTCTTCAAATAAATACTATATAAAATGATCAAAACCTTTTCCTCACTGAACATTTAGGTGCTTGTCCTGGCCGTCCATCAGTCAGTAGACTCAAGCCTTCAATAGGTCGATAGTTATTAGAATTGCCATTATATCTTGTATATGGTCCCAAGAGGATAAATTCTACTGACCTGGTGATCTCCTGACTTCTTCCTCTGGCGCCACCATGGGCTTAGCATTTGTAGTTATGAGTGAAATTTGACAACTATTGGACCCAAAACTAATGACATTCCCATCAGTCTCAGCTGTTCCTTGTCGTTTATGCTAAACTAAGATGGTGAGGGTGACAAACATTTTACCTCCTAAACATCAGCATGTTCAACATCAGATCAGCATTACATCATCAAGCACCGAGTGCCAATGCTGCACCTCCTTTTATTTTGGTGAGAATTTCTGTTTTGTTGACAATAAATATGAATTATGAATGAACTATCATCATAATTCATGTTTTCCAAAAGAAGAAACAGTTTCTGTTATTCAAATTATGACAAATAAGAAAAAAAACAGAAACAACCATATTTATAACCAAAGGTTTCCCACTAAGAATTGTGGCACTGAAGACACATGAATATTCACAGTCAGTGTGGTAAATAACTAAATGATGTTGGCGACAGTTACTACTGATGGGGAGTTAGTTTGAGTGGGAGGCTGCTGGAAGACAGTCACACTGTACAGCAGCATCAGTAAACACTGTCATCTCCAACTAAAAATGTTGTCTGACAACAAGTAGCATCAATGGCTACGCTTAGCGAGCTTCAAATCTTGGCATGGAGTCGACAACCAGAGTGTTCGTACACTGACCGCCAGCAGATGAGCCACCCAAGGCTGGGCAACGGGAGCAGGAGGTGCCGCCACCCTCGAGACCCCCCACATGGAGGAGAGTAGGGGGGAGGGGGGCACCAGGGAGCCTCCAGATGACAGGTTGCCTTCCAGTCAATTCTGGAGGAAGAGAACACCAAACATACACTTGAGTGTCTGGTAGTTTCCAAGGCAGTGAACAAACTTTGGTTATTGCAGTTATTGTTCAGTGTGCTAAGGTTAATCTGTCACAGGTTGTTAGCTATTAGCCACTGGCCTCTGAGACTGAAGAATAAGAGACATGATTGAAGATGGATCAAATGAATCTTTTCAATGTATCCTGTGTGTATGGCAGGCAGTGACCAAACAGTTGCTTAATTACACATCTAGGGTTCATTTGGAGCTGTGAATTTTGGTCACCCGGCAAATGTAATTCCAATATTCACTCTTTCACCAATTAGCATTGGGGGGTTAGGGTTCTGCTGTTGATAGACATAAGGATGATTAGAGCAGTGACAATAAACTGAAGAGAGGAATGACCGCCTGATGGTTATTGACATTTAAAAACTGATACAATATTTTGCTGTTGATTCTTAAAAGCCCTATCTTGGAGATGTTTTGTTCCAACCAAAGAGGTGTTGGTAGATTTAGAACTACAGTTGTGTCATTGGGTGACAAACTGCTGGAGCTTCTTTTACAGAAAACAGACACATGGCGCCCTTACAGAATCTGCAATTTGCTGATGTTAACTGGCTCAAGAAAACAAGAAGACAACAAATGAGAGCAACAGAGCAGGACAATTCAACAAAAGAGACAATGAAAACTGATTTACTTTGAACCGTTGGATAAAATGTTTTTCACCTATCTGTACAAAAAAGATGGAGAATCACATCCAAATAAAGTTTTAATTGGTCTTGATGCATCTTTAACATTCTTCTGAGGTCAAAGGTCATCAGTTCAGACAAACAGTCCCCAGGCAGTGGACATATAGATCCAGAACACTCCCTGTCTGAGGCCGCTGTTAAAAATGCTGCAGTGGGGAAACCATATCTGAACAAACTGTGCTGTGTTACGCCACCTTTGGATCAGCTTTTGTTTTTATGGCGATGCTAAGCTAAATGAGGGACACCTGAGACAGGGCTTGGGAGTCAATTAATGAAAGAGAGAGGGACAACGTATGCAAAGATTTTGTCTTTGGTAATGTTTCTGGGTCGGGACAAGAGTGACAGATGTAGTTCCCAGGCCTCAGACCTAGGCCACGCAGTTCAAACCTCTGATTAAGGTGTGAGATAAACACCCTTCACATTGCAACCTGCTCTTAAATATCAAAGGGTTTTTGGCACTGCTACCACCTCTGTAAATGTTGTTGTCAGCCTGCACACCACTTTAGTCCAGATTTATATTACTCAACAACTATTGGTTGATTGTCATGAAACTGTCATGGATTGGCGCAAAATGTTGCACAGACATTCACTGAGCTAAGGTGAATCATAATGACTTTAGTGATCACCTGACTTTTCCTCTGGTGAAACCAGGAGGTTGGCATTTGTGTTTTTAAAGGTGCATCATGTATGATTTAGTGGCATCTGGTGGTGTGGTGGTAGAATGCAACCAACTGAACACCCCACTTCACCTACAAATTAGCATGCAAATGAAATGCTGGAGCATTTGACACGATTTTTCCCATCACGATATACGATATACGATACATCAAGATATTCTGCAGTCGAATGAGTGAGCAGCTGACATGAACGTCAGAGCACGAGAGCTCCTGTATGTCCATCAGCAGCCAAGTGCAAGCACAAACATCTGAGCGACACACGAGCTTGTCGGCTGTCTCAGCTCATGTCAGCTCAAAATGTCACATTTAAAGGATAAACATCATCTGTGCTTGTGAGCAGATGGTCCTTAGGCAATGCATATGTTTCCCTAAACAGATATACATGCTCCTACTGCCTTGTAATAGTCATACTGTTTGCTGCCAGAACTCCTTTTTTGTTCTATTTGTTTTTCTCTTCAAGAGAAAATTGAACTTTTCATATGATTCTGGCAGCTTACAGCAAGTTTAAAAACAAAACAAAACACATGCTCCACATAGCCAGGAAATCCTAAGAAGGGATTGCCCTGACCAGTAGCGCATCAGTATTTAAGGTGTGTATGAGAGTGCATGTCGTGCTCGGGGAGAAAGGAGAGGCAGGGAGTAAGGCTGCTGTACTTATAGGGATTCCCCAAAGCAATTCCTCTTTCTAAAAATAGCTGCAGCTCTGCCAACCTGGACAAGAGGGGAAAAACATCACCATGCAAGGCATGCATTCAAATAACAAAGGCGGGGGGCACTCCTATCACACTGCCAGCACTTAGTATATTATGAAATCCATCAAATTAAAGTAAAGCTCACACAATATTTGATGGTCATATAATGTCCAAGGATAAAACTTCATTGCCATATTCCTGTGAAATAACCTAGACACATTTCCACAGTCGATGGATGTGAATACACTTTCACTCTTGTACTGTACTTTTATTTCACACTTTTCTCATCCCTGATCCAGATGCTTGGAAGGAGGAGAAGGGGAAATAGGGACGGAGAGAAAAGAGCTGATTATATGGACATCGTTGCCCTGAGAGTTGGCCGGGTCGCTCTATCGTGTGTTTGTGCCTGTGTTGTCGGGGGGCAGGCAAAGAAAAAAGAGAAAATCATAATAAAAAGACAACTAAATGCTCTGCTAATCCTGCTGTGAATGAGAGCGGCTCGCTGCAGCAGTTCCTTTATGCTCTGTCGATTCCACAGGGGGATAAACACAACGCTGAGCCAGCACCCAGCACAACCTCACCAACCCCGCCGCACTGCAAGCACTGCAAGCACTGCAGATTACCTCATTTTATGTCTGTTAACCCATTTAAGCCTCCCGCCTCATACAGCTGCCAAAGTGGGCAGAGGGCTTTCAGGTGACGTAACGCAACCTTTGTTGGCAACACTGGAGGTCCTTCACTCCGCATATACAGCTTTCCAACCTGCAAGCCTAAAGGTGGGGGAAAAAAGCACAATGATGAGCTGGAAGAAAAACCCCATCCTAGTACACCATTGTCACAAACCTTCCAGAAACTCTAAAAATGAAAATGCAAATTATATATAGATCTTTCCTTGTTATTAATGGTGGCTATTAAGTGAACAGCATCGTGTTAGTATCAACCAAAACAGTGACACAATATACATAAGATTAAATGCTGGAATGTTCATATATTTTAATTACACTGTTGGCTTCAGAATACTTATTGGCTCACCATATGCAAATAACTTATTAATGTAAGGTATTGTTACCCGACAACCAATGCCAGATCCATACTACAAAGCTCAGGTACAGCTAGCTGGCTAACCTTAGCTTAGGTTACATTTAGCTAATTAGCTGCCTCTCCCTTGCATCACTCTTGGCTAGTATAAAGGTATGTTGGCTGTTACATTAGCTAAAGGCAGCTGTAATTTCAATACAATGCTCAGTCTGGCATTGGTTGCTTCATAACATTCATTAATGCTAATGACAAACCAGCCAATTTACCAACCACATGAACCCCGAGAGTGTGGATGAATTAACTGGCATTATTCACTCCACACAGCATTTTACTATGTTACAGCCTACAGGCAACTGATTAATGTTACCAAGCAAGCTTATGGTAGCTAACATTAGCAAACTGAAACCACAACATCACGATACATTGCAGAAATGTTAGCCTGGACTGCAGTGCTATCGCTGAGCGGAAAGGAGAAAGGTTTTTGTACCTTATGTTACAGTCTGATCACACATTGGCATACAAAGCAATTCATACATTTACACTTCACATTCTTATATATTGCAAACGTGTGTGGAGTTGTGCCCTTTTCCAGAAGAAGAGTACACAGTGAGATGACAGACTCCAAAAAGTATCATCAAATCTCAAAGGAAAAAAAAATATTGTGTGGAAATCAGTGGGATGACATTTTTTGTTTGTTTCATGTATTCATGTAAGAAAGGTTACATTCTCCTCATCGCTCCACATAGTGTGCTGTCAGCCTCACAGCCAGATGGAAATTCTGCTCATGAAATGTAGTTTTCATGTAGCAGTGTATTTTTCTTTCATTGAATAACCTTGTACTTTTTACATAACTGGGGCTCTGAATGTAAAATGTCACTGAAAGAATCATGATTATAACGTCACATTGTTTTACACATCCTATTAGGTTTCCACTGTTGGGTTACTAACAATTCAAACAACACACTTCTACAAGCCACCTTAACATAGTTGCTATGAATATTAATGAGCCTCCTCTAATAAATAAATAAAAAACCTGGGATGCAAAAATGCAGTACGCCTTCATATGAAACAAGAGTGATGTGTCTGAGTAAGTGTACCCTGGGCAGAGTAAATGTATGCTCTTATAAATACAGAAGCTGTAACGCAGTGCTCAGCGTCCTCTGATGCAAAGCATTGCCGACATCAGTCTGACGGCCCATCGCCAGGACGATGCCAAGGGGGAAGAGTCTGAGAAAAAGGACGATGACACCCACAGAGAAGAGCAGATTACATAACGATAAACAAAACACGAGGTGTTTCCTTTATTATCCCCTACGGCTGGGTACTTTTCTCACCCTTCTATGATGATGAGCTTTTTGCTCATCTTGTTATTCTCTCTTTCTCAATGTCCTTTCTCTCTTTTAGTGCTCAGTCTTTCCTCCTTTCACTCACTCATCATTTTCTCTTCTTTCTTTCCTGTCCATCTTTCCTTCCCTGCTTCTCTTCTTTCCTTTCCTCCCTCCTACTGCCTCTTACCTTGTGCCCTCGCCCCCCATTCTTTTTTCCCCCACCTGCTCCCCCTCTTAATCTTCCTTTCACTTTTCAATTCAGATTCCTTTACTTCCCTCACATTAGTCTCCCTCTCTCCTTCCAAAGTACTTGTTCACTTCCATCTTCTGCCTTCCTAGTTACCCTGCCTGCTTTATATCCTCAGTCTCCCCCCTCCTTGTTCCTCTCTAGCCTTGAAGGGAATCCAGCCAGTCGTCCGTATGATGTATCCTAGCAACAGTGACATTCCACCCATTCAGTATCAGGATGAAACAAATTCAATTTTTGGATGAAGAGGAGAGAGACTGTGGTTGGAGGAAGTGGAAGGGAGAGGAGGGACGAAGAAGGGTAACACCCATAAGCTGATAGCAGACATTTTTTTGAAAGTTGTACAGGTTTGTAGTTACTGTCAGCCTTAACTTTAATTTAACAATAACTACACTGCATGAATTGGGCAGAAGCTTTGGCCCCTCCGGAGTCCATGTGTTCTTGGTTCAGAATTTTGAATAGTCAGTATCCACCAATTCATAATTCAACAACAAAAAACATGCAACAACAGCAGAGGCATAGGTCTGATGCTTTCTAGCATCCACAGATGCATTATATTTCCTGTGAGTATCAACAGGAAGCCCCAAGGCTCATTAGAACAACGTGTCACGTTCACGATTGTCTTGGAAAAAAATCTGCTCTTTCTAGAGACGCTCGGATATTAATCATGTGACTGGTAAGCACAGTCGATTGACTCTAGCCAGTAGTTCCTATCTCTTTCCGGCTTGTGCTTTCTGAATAATAATAATAACATCAATGGAAAAGACTAAATATTGCAGAAAAACAGCAGAATAGTCAAAGTAAAATCCATTTCACCTGAGGGCAGCAGCAGAACCTCTGGCCCCATGTGGATTCAGTATGTTCACCGGTGACATGACCAGTGCAGCGTTCTTAGCAAGTATGGTGTCCTTAAATTAAGGATTAATGCTATGATGAATTACTTTGATGCCATTCTGTCATTTAAGATCTTATATGGCAAAGCCCCCTTTATCACTTATTGAAGCTCTATGGAATTGTTTGAAACAGCTCTTCCTCCCAGCATAGCTTCTGTGTTAAGCTCAACAGCTAAATGTTGTAGTCTGGACCCACAATGCACAACACACACACAGAAACAGTGGTGAGATGTTAAATGAACAGATTATTGCACGTTATGCAAATTAGCAACATTTCCTGTCTCATGTGGACAGGAGGGAGAACGGAATCCAATTCAGAACGGCGTGGAGCTTATCCAGGAAAAACAAAAAGATCCTCCATAGGTAGACTCTGGCTTGGAGCAGAACTGTGAATCTGTGGAGTTGTCTTTAGGAGAGAAATGGCAGATAGCTGAATCTGGAGCCGGACATGGAACAGAGCTCATTGAGTGAATGCTGGACCCGAGGCACAAGTAGGTCAAAATTACAAAAAAGCTGGGAGCACAAAGGACAAAGAGGCCTGGCACGCCTACCAAGCTGTGCGACTGTACGATCTGGTGGAGAGTGGATGAATGAACCACTCCTAAAATACATCAGGTAGGAGGTGGACTGGATTAGAAGATCAGGCTCAGCTGTGCAGGTGGGAACGACCAGGACACCACACCCAGCTCCAGACACACACACACACACACACACAGTGCAATCACACACACACAGAAATACAGAGAGAGAACAAATGGCCACAAACCAAAACACAAGGGAGGGGAGGAGAACACAACCAATAGACAAATCCTAAAACTCTCAAAAGTGAAATACTTCACCAACTGAAATAAAAAATAAAAATAAAAACTCCTACCACACCATCATACACAGCTTTGTGTGTTTTGGGGTGTAGGAAAATAACAGGAGAACCAACACAGGAAGGAGAGTTTCAATGTGAGAGATTCATTTGCTCAAAGTGGAACTGAAAGTAATTCAGTGCAAACACGGGACAGCAGACAGGAAGTCTTACTCATTAGAATGTTCTCAACAACACAGCCTGCAACAATCACTAGTAAGTAATAACATTTTCTTTGTTTAAATTATGAGAAACAATATGAAATGGAGCAAAAGTTTCCTCTTTTCATTTTGACTAGAAAATTGTTTTGTCTCAAACTAAATATATTATGCTGAAGCAGATACTAAATACTAACAATGATTATTGTCTCAATGTTTTTCACTCTTTCACTTTTGTTCTCATGGTGAAGACATGGCAGCAGCCAGCAGTCTCCTCTCTGAAGATCAGTTTCTGTGCTCCATCTGTCTGGATGTGTTCACTGATCCAGTCACTGTACCATGTGGACACAACTTCTGCAAGAACTGCATCACAGAAGACTGGAACATTAATGTCCACTGTCAATGTCCCATGTGTAAGAAATGTTTTGACAGAAGACCTGAGCTGTATGTCAATACTTTCATTTCTGAGATGGTTGCTCAGTTCAGACAGTCAACAGTAAAGGAAAGCAGCTGCAGCTCAGGGCAACAAGGAGCCAAACCAGGAGAAGTTCTCTGTGATGTCTGCACAGACACCAAAGTGAAGGCCCTGAAGTCCTGCCTGGTGTGTCTGACCTCCTACTGTGAGACTCACCTGGAGCCTCATCGGAGAATCCCAGGACTGAAAAGACATCAGCTGATTGATCCTGTGGAGAACCTAGAAAGGAGGATGTGTAAGAAACATGATAGACCTTTGGACCTGTTCTGTGAGACTGACCAAAACAGATCACAAGCTTCATCACACTGTCACTTTGGAAGGAGAATTCGAAAGAAAGAAAACTGAGTTGCGAAAGACAGAGACTGAAGTTCAGCAGATGATCCAGGAAAGACGGCTGAAGATTCAGGAGATCAGACAGTCGGTGAAGCTCAGTAAAGAAGACTCAGACAGAGAGACAGCAGTCAGGGAGAGAGTCGAGTCAAAACACTGTGCCCTGGGAATGGTTATTAAGAAATGAAAATGAAAACAGAGCTCTTGCTGGACCTTCAGTCCGATCTTAACTCTGGTTCACCGACTGTAACTTCACTGAGAAACTCTATCCGTACTTCAGTCCGTGTCCCAGATGGAGAAACTCCCACCATCTGGTCATCTCTTCCGTCACTCGCATGCATTAGACTTATCAGATTTGCAAGCAGCTCTCTCTTTAACACACACAGGCAATGGAAATCATTACTCTGGTAATCTTTTTTTTTTTTTGTACTTTAGCTTTAACCATGTTTCCATTAACTTATTTTGTGCATTTTGAAGTACTGCATAAGAAAAGGTTGATGGAAACAGCAAAATAAAATCCTCAATTTTGAGAGTTCGTGAATTTAAAGGGAAGGGGTCAAAAGGAAAGAAACACCTTTTATGAGTAAGTTCTGACATAACAAACACTTAAGTCACATGACTGTTAAGCTGACTGTGTGTGTTTGTGCTGTTTGTGTGCTGTTTCTCAGAGAGAAGTTGTTCCTGCTCTAGCAGCTAGGATAATAAAACCTCACAACGGTTGGGTTTAGGCACCAAGACTTCTTATTGATTGATCAGAAAACATCTCAGTGGTGGGGGCAGGGGGTTGGGGTTGAGTGTGTGGTATAGTAAAGTGTAGTCTGTGAGACTGCAGCTGGACTGAACATTTCAACAGCCACTGTTTCACCTGAATGTTTAAGTTTTGTTGAATGATAAAGCAACTCTTAACAAATGCTATTTTAAACAATTATTCAGCTATATCCAATGTACAGTATAATTTTTGATTTTTCATCCCTTGGTCCCTCCTTTCCTTCCTTTCTTGCTTGATTCCTTGTTCTGTTAGCTTCTGATTCTTCTAGCTCTCTGCCTCTTTTCTTTATTGCCTGTCACATTCTTTCCCTCCTGCCTTCCCTTTCTCCCTCCTCCTCCTTTCAGTTTTTTCTTGTTTTCCTTGTTGTACTCTCACCTTTCCTGAGCCTCCGTAGCAGCACCGGGGTGTTGATGCAAAGCAGCAGAGCGAAGAAGGGAAGGGACAGACTGGGGATTGATATCAAATGTTTTGTTGTTATCTGAGACGGACAGGAAGGACTGTTCTGCTCTATCAACCTTTATTAACGTCCTTGCCTGAGGAGATGACACGGGGCAGAGCTGGAAAGTAGTTTCAGAGAGCAGTCTGCATAATCTTGGGCTCCCTTTCACTTTCACTTTCAAAGACTTTCACTGGGGTGAAATTTAATGACAGTGGTTGAGTGTTATTCCTGGTCCAGTTTCTTGTTTAAAACACAAGTATGTAACACACCAAATGTCCCATTTCTTAAAATTAGCTGTATTTTAATCTTGTCCTTTGTACAGGGCATAACATGGGTAACATTTTTCCATCGTGCAATTGTAGTCTTCTAACTTTTGTTAAAGTAACAATTAGGGTTTAGGGTTCGTTCAAGGGCACTTAATAACAACTCTAGCAGCTGTTTAAGTGCCCTAAAACAATTGCTGCTCCATAGACATGAAACATGCAGCTTCAACCCTCTGTAACCTCCAGCCCACCAGGTGGTGAACTGGATGTATGTGGTCAGAGCTGAATGTAGACGTGTGTGTGTGTGTGTGTGTGTGTGTGTGTGTGTGGTTCAGAGCATCACAGTTAATCAGCACTAACCAACCACTTACAAGCTGGAAGAAGCCTCCACACCTCCCTCTAATGGTGGATGAGCTGTATTACACTGAACCAATAAGAATCATGCAAAGTTTCAGTTTTAGCTTAGCTTGATTTAATCCATCATTAGATGATCAATGCTCAGTTCATTATTGCAATTTGTGATTTACTAGTATTTTACTTGTTTTAGTTTATTATGGCCAATACATAATTAATGGAGCCAATACATGTATGTATGTATTTTCATTCTCAGATTGCATAAATGTAATATTTTTTTCAGGAAAGTTGGAAATCATTTTAACTTATATGTACTTTTAGAATTTAAAGTTGTAGGAATTAGACCATCTGCATTTGCACCAAAAGAAGAGAAATAAATGTAAGACTTACTTTATGTTTTATGTTAAATACAGTATAGTGTGAATGTGCTTGGTCATGGTCATTCAGTTACTCCTCAACTGGAAAAGATACAATTATTTATGTGATTAGTAAATGAATTAAATAAAACAGATTTGAATTCCCTTTGTCCCATTTTTCTGTCTCATACACATTATAGTCATTCCATGTGTCAGGGCTGTTTCAGTTTGCTTTCATTTTATCTTGTCAATGTTTCTTTTGTTTGGTTTTGCTGTGATTTTCTCCAACCCAGTTAAAGTGGCATGTCTCCACTTCCTTTGACATTAACTGCACTTTTCAGTCATTTGATACTTTGTCTACATTTTGGTTTAAAGTCTGTCAGTGGGGTTTTTACAGCAAAAACAGACAAAAAAGCCAGCAGGATGTCATCTTTTTTTTTTATTCTTTGTTATGTTACATGTGACCACAAACTTCAGGGAAGTTATAGTTGCCATGGACATACGATAAATATATTCAGGTACTCAGATAGGCAAAAGGGTAGGTGAATGTGTGGGGGTAATAAGGGGAGAGGGGCAGTTGACATTGACAGTGTGCACAAGTTGAGGACAGTCACTTGTGGAGTAAAGCCAACCGTGTGTGGCTTAACAACAAGAAAATAGTGACCTAATGCTACAAGCAGAAAATATAATAAACATAAACCAACATAGAAAAGAGGAATAAATAAAATGTATTAGTTTACAGATACAACAACAACAGAGAGCAAAGATGTTTAGTTCCCTCTGAATTTGGTGTGTGAGAGAGCGAGAGAGGGACAAGGACGACAGTGGAGAGGAGTGGTCTCCCTCCCTCCCTCCCTCTCCTGTGGCAGGAATCAGCATCCGGAAACCTATGGGAGAGTTACTATGGCGACACTTCAGTAGGGGAAGGCAGGAGGGTGGGGTGGCGAGCTGCGGAGCAGGAGCCAGACTCGTTTCTATGGCTTCGTATGGCACGTCCCCACTAAAGCACTACAGTGACTACAGCCGCCACCAGGTCCTAGTCCAAGTCCAGGTCCAAGTCCTCCCATCAATCCTTTTATTCAACATCTTTCCCTTCTTTATTGATTCAGCTTGAGACTAGGACTCTGGCTAGGTCTGTATGCTCCATACCACACCCACCACACCCCTGCTGACCTCCTCTCAGTTCCGTTAACTCCCCTTCATCTACCCCCTCCCCAGCCTGACTCTAGAAGGCACTGGTATATACTTATTTATCCACATTCTAACATCTGGATTCTCTATTTAAGATGAGTGATCGAGGCAATGAGGATACACAAAAGTACATGTACAAATACACACGGGCCAGCCGGGTAGCTTGTGGGGGTACATCTGGCTCCCGACGATGCTACTAGTTTTTCCTCATATCTGTGTTAGCGTTAAGTTTTCATTGCGCAACAGTCTGCTGACGGCGGAGGCAATCAGATATGTAAACTTCGACAAGGCTAACATCATGACAGGCAAAGAGATATACAAAATCAATATTCAGATACGGTCCACATGTGGTTTCGTTTTTGAATTGCCTCAATTAGTCCTTGTTTACATTTTAGGAGAAATTCCTGACAGACTATGCGGTAAAAAGGTCAGGTCAAGGTTTAATATGCTGCCTTCATCCTTGCTTGGTAAGGGGGAAAAAGATACAAGATCCAAATTAACCTTTCAATACAAAACCTAGATACTGGGACCACCCTTTGTTTTTCTGTGTAACAAACACAGCCCTTAAATTCAGTGAGTCCTCATAAGTCATAGTCCTCTTAGGCCAGTAGACTTTCAAGGTATTAAGTTGGCCATTTTGCCCTGGACTTTGTTATCCATCATTCTGTTTCTGAAACTTTAAAATTTCAAAATACCTGTTTCCAACAAGGAAGGCAACAGATTCTTGGAACAAGAATGTACAATAACTACTCACATAAGTTCCAATAAGTTAATTGTGCATCTGCTGCTGAAGGACAGCAACCTCTTAAGACCATATGGATACATTTTCACTGGGAATCTAACTTCATGCCCCAATTAATCTCATTTTTTTTGCCCATGTCCATGTGTATCTACAGAGCAGTTGACAGGGAGACACACAAGGCTGAAAAGACTGGCTTGTGCACAGAGTGCGGGAGTGTCTGTATTGTGAACCTTGGTGTCAAAATGCCACGCGCTACTCGCGAGGAAAGAGTCATCCCGTTGGATATTTACACAGTGAACGGGGCCGACTCCTACTCTACACACTGAGTTTGGCTGGTACTTGCGAACAATTGGAATGGTTACTATGGTGATAGTAGTAATTAGAAAAAGTCTATCTCCTTCTCTGACTAATAACTTACTAACGTGTCTATTCTAGTTTTCCAGGTGAACAGCTGAGGTGCAAAAACACTGGAAGAATGACTCATGTTCTGAATTTGACTTTGCGATCATTGTGCTGAAGTAAGGGGAGTGTTAAGGGTTTTCTCTTTCATGGCTTGGTCTGGAGTCTGCTTTGATATATGGAGACCATTTCTTAAACCTGATGGTCAAAATACCTATCTACATGGTTAGGGAAGCTAGGTGAGAAGATGGATACCATTCTGTTTGTACAGTAAATATGAAGCTACAGACAGCAGCCGGTTGGCCTTGCTTAGCATAAATACTTTGAGCAGCCAGCCTGGATCTGTCCAAAGGTAACAAAATCCACATTCCAACACCTCTAAAGCTCAGAAATTAACGCGTTTCATGTAATTTCTTTACAAAAACTCAAGAGTAAAACTGACAGATTGTGATTTTGCAGTTGTTGTGGTTTGTTCTAGACAAGAGAGACACTCACTTCTGCTGCTAGCATAAAAGGCTTGCAATTATGACAAGAAACAGCCCTGGACACCTTTCTTTAAACCCATAAGTGTTGCTTTTACACTTTGTTTTGAGTATAGATTAAACCAATGAGCTATAACGTGAATTACTGAGCTTTAGAAGTCGCTTTAGGTGGACTTTGTTATGATTAGACAGAACCAGGCGAGCTGTTTTCCTTTATGCTAAGCTAAGCTAACCGGGTACTGACTGTGTTAAATGGACACGTAAGAGAGTGATATTAATCTTATCATCTAACTCACAGCAAATAAGCAAATAAGCATATGTCCATTCCTTTAACTTGCACTATGTTAAGTCTTGATGACTTTGACTAAAAACATATGAAGTCCCTTTGCCTGCAGAAATTTTAAAAGTAGTTTGATGTCCACTTGAGCGCAAGTCTTAATAAAACTGATGACCCAATGAAGAACATAAACTGATGTTTCCAGTGCATTTGTGCCTGAAGATAAAATAGTGTGCCTAACACATGTCCTAATCCTGTCTGTACATGCTACCTACAGTATACAATAACATTGAGTCAAACATTTGACTTTTTTCTGGAAACAATAACATTGTATGCAAAATGTGAAGTTTTATTATACAGCAGAAATTATAGCTTCTGTTCCTTTTGACATGTCACTTGTGTTATTTGTCTTCCTTGCCCATTTCCAAGTGTGGAAACCCCAGCCAATATGAAAGATAAAAAAATAAAAGTCACATAAATTGGACCACTTTGTTTTTCCTCTCTCTCATCATCACTTTTTGTCCCAAGCAGACCTCTTTTCATGGACACACCAGGCCAAGAAACAAAACAATAAAAAAAAAAAAAAAATTAAAATTAAAGTTGTGTCATTTTTTATTTTTTAATATGTGTGACCATCTGAGTCACGGTACTCATCTCCAAGTTAAAAGGTTCCCTGTCATTTGAGGTGAAATGTGAACGGAGTAATTTCACTCCGAAAAGACTAAATAAGCAACAGCTAAAAAAACAAGAAAAAAAAAAGCTGCTGTCTTTGCCTCTTAGATCCAGGCAAATCAGTAAGATCCAGAGTGGCAGTCAACTTCATCACACCAAAATATCATCTCCAGAAATCTCTCCTTATCGCCGCTCCCCTCCGCTTTGAAATCTGTGGTTCTCCCCAGCATTTTGGAATGGACTGGTTAAAAATAAGTTTTTAAAAAGTCTCTATTTGTGTGGAAGCCTCCACTTTCCTGGACGTGTGTGGCTGGATTTAATAAAGACAGACGAAGAGGAGACTGTTGTAGTCACTTATTGTAAGAGGTCAAAGTTCTAAGTCCCCCACTGTGACACCTTATGTTCAGAGAGTGTGGGAGTGTGTTTGTATGTGTGAGGGCGTCACTCTCTCCGTGGGGTGTGGCTGCTACTTGAAGACATAGTTGATCAGGACCTGAAGGAAGATGAGAAAAACAATGATGACGTAGTCGCGCTGCTGGAGGAAAGAGCTGCCCTCCGCCCGGCCTGCCGCACGACTCCGCAGCACACTGATGCTCCTACAAACACAAAGGAAACACGTGTAGAATCTCTAAAGTTAAGCATCTTATCACGCTCATGACAGAGCGAGACTAACGAACGTCTCACCTGTTGATGTCCTCCTGCGTCTGCTTTATAGATTCAATGGCACTTTGAAGTTCACTGAGGTCTGCTCCTTTTTTCCTCAGCCGACTGTTATGCTTGCTTTTGTGTCCTGAAACAGCGTGTTAAACATGGATTCTGGTCAAAGAAAGTTGGAAAACCAGTAAGGAAAATAAGGCCTGCAATTATTTGTTACATCAATTAAATTTATCGACATTTATAACACATTTTTGTCAGTGCCTCCAAGCTGTATATATAAATAAATCCTCAGAACATAATCAGTTGATGTGGGTGACCTGAACCCAGATTAGCATTAGAAAATTGATGGATGGATTAAAAACTTAAAAACCGGCTGCTAAAAAATTATTTTTTGCTAAAACTAACACTTTTAAAGGTGATGAGTTTACAACAACGTTTAATAGCGGTTTGATGGCTGGAGGATTAAACGGCCTCATGCGCTGACAACCCACTGTCACACCAGTCTAACTTGTAGTTTGTAGATGTATAACAGCCTGCAAATACTTACTTGTGTACTAGAACTATCTGTAGCAGCAGTCACGTTGCAGTTTACCATCGTGTCTGTCCAAACTCATATAATATTAGTGACTGAGTTTTGTCTTATGGTACAATGACAGTCACCTGAGAATTAATATCATCAGTACCAATGAGCTTGTGGTAGACTTCAAAGTATCAAATACAGACGGTGCTGCAAAAATGTGACAGATTAAAAAATGTGGATGCGTGCATGCAAAGATACTAGCTTCAAGCTTCTGATCATTTTAGATCGTTATGCTGGACATGGTCTCTTTAACTAAATGAAATAAAGTGAACTGAAACGTCAAACCCAAGCAGGTTACGTCACCATCAACTCCCACGAAAACACAACCTAGAGGTTGTTTGGCTGATCTGTGTGTGCGACTCACGTTCGCTGCCGGATGAGTCTTGGCGGTCGGGTTCGGGTGAAGAGCAGCCACTCTCTGGGCTCTTGGGCTTATCGCTCTTGTGTTTCCTCTTTGGCACCGTTACCTTCATACACATACACACACGCAAACAAACAAGCACACAAGGAAGTACAGGTCAAACAAAGAGGCCACACACAACAGCTACATCCAAATAAGAAAACATGGGAGCATGAGAACGAGAGAATTTGAAACAGAAAATTAAAAGAACCGTTTACATGTGCATCAATATAACAAATGCAAGATCCCCCCCCAACACACACACACACACACACTCCTACACAGAAATACTAGTCATCAATGACAGGATGTGCAAGACACGCAGTATTCGTTTAAAACATTCAACAATGACGCAAACCAGCCTCCAAAATTAACCAAACCTGCCAAGAGCTGGGACATTAAAATAATTTAGTTCAGAGGGATTTAACTCTGACTGGATTACAGCTCTTATTCTAAATGCTTTATTTAATGTGATGCAAATTTTTTCAGGCCTGAAGTATTTGTCAGGATAAACAGCTTTTAAGTTAATTTTAGGTTGGTAGCACAAAAAAAAAAAAAAAAAAACCCAAAAAAGGTCTAACGGTTTGTGCACACCGTTCATCAAGAAATGAGCTGAAAATCTTGAAATATAAATATCTATTATTCAAGAATTATTTTTCCTGTCCCTCCACTGGCGGTACTCCAAAAGCTAAACCATAAAGTAAAAGTCGTGTTGGTGACAAATACGGACGCGTTCACCAAATCAGACTTCATTAGGGCACTTGGCAGGTGGTTAACGTGAACACACACAGAATTAAAAAGTGTTTGACAGGCTCCAAACACGAACAGCAATTGCAACACTGCAGCCTTTAGCTACTTGACATGACATGAACAAGGAGCAGCTCTGTAGGAGATGAGACAAACTGAAGGTGAGGACAGGTGAAGGGTGACACCCTGATATAAAACCAGTTGCTGACAGTGGTGATGGTGCAGTTAAATGAGCTGTTCTCTCTTTTCGACTTTATGCGGGATAAAAGTGGAAGCAATAAATGTTGCTAACAACATATTCATATTTGACGGCATCACACAGTGTCAACACACCATTTAAACCTTTACAAGGCTTTATTATCATTTCGATACATTTTGCAATGGAAATTTGATTGCAGCTACAGATGCTGTCTCCACCTTCTTTGTAAGTTAAATACTGTAAACACAGAGTGAAATAAAACAACACATTTCTCTGGAGTGAAATGGCAAAAATCAGTGACTTTTGAGTTAAATGATGCCCACGTACAAATAAACACTGCTTGAATGAATATTCTTAAAGGTTAGTTGATTAATCTTATATTCACTCATTTCCAAATAAGGTGTTACATATGTACACGGCCCTTCTCCTCTCCACAATGCAAGAAAGGGACAACACCTGGTCGTCCACTTACTAGCATGCAGTTTGACACAACCTTCCCTCTTAAACAGAGAGAACAGCAGGTGCCAGGGCAGGAAGAAAAAAGAAAAAAAGAAAAAACAACAGAGACAAAGTGAAAATAAAAGACAAAAAAAAAGGAGCAGGAGGCGACGACGGCGGCGATGGCGACACAGCGACGACGACACAAAGAGAAGAAACGACAATGAGGATGATGCAGCGAGTGGCTGAGGCGGCGAGCTGCTTTTGCGTTATTGAAAGATGGCGGCTTTCGATCGGGACGACCTACCTGGCACTTGAAATTGTCCCTCCGCGGCCCCTGGTTACTCAGACTAATAAGACTGCCAGAACGTACCATAGGGGTGCGGTGTCGGACCTTGGTCTGGATACAGCCGTCTTTCTCAAACTGGATCAGGTCGTTGAGCGGGTCCCATGGCCTTGTGCTGGAGGGGCACGGGGGGAGAGATGAGGGGACAGGAAGAGGGGAAATAGAAAAGATGACAGAGACAAAAAAATACATATCAGTGAAAGAGAGTGTGTGTAGCATGGGACGACAGACATGTCAAATAAGGGCAGATAAACAAAAAGAGAATTAAAGTAAGATGTAGACAGGCATTACATTCTGCCACCTAGAAGACTGTCCTGTCTATCATATAATACATTCAAAGCTGTTCATACAATCCACTGATCATCAAGAGAAGTCTGGCAAGCAAGCTGGATGTTACAAATGCACTTACAGTACAGGGAATCGGCACTAGGTGGCACCCTGTCACACTGGACAATTCAATATGGAAGACAGGGCAGAAAACTGGGGACAGTTTTACAGTACATGTCCTAAACCAGGTGTGATCAAGACAACTGTGCTGTTTGTTCCCCAAAACAAGAGCTATGCTTTCTTAAAAATTCACCAGTCTCTCTAAAAATTACTGCAGGATTTTCATGTGACTAGTAAGCTGTGGTATCATTATTCTAAACACTCTCAGGCAGCTGTGTTTTTTCTGTTTGCATTAGGCAGAAGATGTGAAGTAAGTGCTGAAATATTTTGCCCATCACTGTACTTTAATCTGACAGGAGGCACTCACTCGGCATATCTGTAATGCCACTCTCCTGTGACCGGGTCCTGCTCGAACAGGGCTGGGATCCACTCCTCGCATTTGGCCTTGCGTTCTCGGGCCGACTTCCTCTGAGCTTCCTCCAGGAAGAACTTCTCGTTGGTGGCCTCGGTCTGGTCCTTGTTGTTGATGGCCCGGGTGACGTGCTGCCACAGTCTGATGGATTCAGTGAAGTCAGATGATCACAGTGTGGCAAGTATGAGAACCTTTTCAGACTGTTTAAGGATTTGCTAATACTCTGATAGCTAAGCCCACCTTTCTGATTCGAGCTCTCCCTGCTCCTCTGGCGGGACGGTGCAGCGGGTCAGTCGACTCTGCCTCAGTTCTGGTGTCGGGTCCCAGAAAGTGTCCACTGTCCCTGTCTTCTTGTCATTGATGAAGATCTCACTGTCCTGTGAGAGCAGAGACAAAACGCTCTCATTACTTGCCTTCCAACTAGAGCAGTTATATGGTTCATGGGTAGCAGTCTGGCATCATTTTGGTGTAATTTCACAGGCTCTTCAAACCACATCAAATCACATCAGCCCCAACCCCATCATTTTCTTCAACTATAAGAAGATTTAAGAAAGACAGTTTTAACTGAACAATATTTCGCCGAAGACTGAGTCTTACCCAGTGTCCTTCTAGTGTGGCTAACACCTCTTTTCCCAGCTTGATCTTTCCAGAGACCTGATTGACACTGTCACTGCTGCCCAGGAATGGCTGGAAGAGAGAAGGGGGGGAGAGAGACGAGGAGCAGGGAGATGGATCGGAGAGGCAAAAAGGGAGGCAAGGGAGAGGAAAAGAAAAGGGAGGAATTTGAAAAGGGAAGGGGATAGAAGGAGAGATGCATGCATACATACAGTTTATATGCTGCAATTACTGTGTAAAAAATACTGCAGTTATTAAGTGTCATTTTATCTGCATTCATGTGTTTGTAGTGGTTTAAAGCAGGATGGTACAGTATGGTCTGATTTGTGTTTTAAGCACAACCTGTCCCCTCAAATACAAAAGTGACACGGTGAGTGACACTTATTATAATTTGTATTTAAAATGCAAATGTCTGGATTCTGCCGTTTGCTTTGCCTGACGTGTACCTGTCGCTAGTTCATGATAGGATGAAGCAGTTGGGGGATGGAATGTTTTTCGGGGAGGAGGAGGGGGAGTGAATGGTGGAGTTGGTAGTGGCGTGAGACATTCAGAAAAGCCATGTCAGAAACAGATTTTAAGAAGTTTACTGCTCTTAAGGTGCTACTCTGTCAACAAAGTGCAAACAATATCTGCCACTATTAAAGAAGCAGCTTTGTTTCAAACAAGAAAACACTGCCAGACCTTCAGTTTGAACTCAAGCTGAGCACTGTAGCCCGTTTTCTCACATGCGATGGTGATCTGACCACCCAGCTCCAGGGTCATGGTGCCATAGAGGATACCTGCCAGGTGAAACAACACCGAGAGAAATTTCAGCCACAGATTACAGACTCAGAAAAGGTGGTACGATAAATCTCGCTCCAGGTAATTTATTGACTGATTAATCTGAAGGATTTTTGTCAGGCAGATGTGCTTCTGATGACCAAAAGCGATGTGTCAAACCTTCATCCTTTGTATCACTTCACTGCATAGAGACTGCAACACAAAAGTCGCACGACACCTGCATCAACTACAACTCTGCTTTCTGTAAGCTCTCTGTGACTGGATGGATCAAAGTGGCAATGAACAGAGTTTACTGCCACATTAAAGGAAGCACTGAGGTGAGGTCCTAGTGTGAGAATGAGCAGGCTGCACTCTGACCTTTACAGTGAGCGTAGGGCATGTTCATCACATAGTCCTCTCCTCGGTTGAGAAAAGTGAGACGAGCTTCCCCGTCTAAAATGGCTGACAGGGAGTTTCCTAGAACGTAAACAACAGCAGTCAGTGGACAGATGTTCTTGTGCATCAAATGAATAATAAATGCACAGCTGAATTAATATTATTATACTGATTTTTATTAGGATTGAGGGCTACTGAGGGTGACATTAAGTACATTTTAGTGGTGTGTGCGTACCATAGAACTTGGACTTGGCAAGGATGCTGCCACTGAGGCAGAATCCGTCCTTCCTGTTGCTGACATAGAAGGCTGACACTGGAGGATGATGGGATACCTGAAGAAAATCACACACTGATGTGGTCACCTTGATTGCTACTTAGGAGGAAATATAAGGGAACCTATTTTGGTGATTTGAAATCAGTCAAATGATTCATTTTTATCACAGACAGCCGATTCCAACAGTCCAACCCAAAGGACTTAGCTGATACAGAACGAATGAACTCTTGAACAATCGGATTGTTAGAACTCTTACTAGTGGAGCTGTTGTTACCTGTTCTGCGATGTAGAAGGTCTTGCTGTTGGTCTTATGGTGGAGCCACATGCAGCGGAAAGTCTCTCCAATAATAGGGTTGTAAGGCTTCTTTAACCCCTGTGGGTTAAAAAAGCAACACGACATATGATTTTTAATATAATATATTGTGTATAGAAAGCAGGGATCATCTGTGTAGCTCATCAGGAAGAAACGCTGAATTCATGTTTATTTTCCTGACCTTTGGCTTTTTGTAGAATCCAGAGATGTACCACTTCACCACCTTCTTCATCCGGTTGTAGGCGTTCTCTTCAATTGCAGCCCTGAAACATTTAACACACTTAAACTGACGCTCCTCTAAGACACGTGCTGTTTAACTCGGCCGGTACAACTCTGTTCTATCTGCTACTGTAAAACATTCTCCTGATCGTTGCTAACAGCTTCTCCCTACTTATTACTGTGTATTTACTTCACAGTAGGCGAAGACACCTTCATGTTCACCTTGTGTTTTGCTTTCTTTTGGCAATAAGACACATTCAGTGTTTATGAGTCACATTTTATAGAACAATCAGCCACTCGACTTCAAATTTAAAAGCACATTGCAAACACAAGGAATCATTGGTGAATTAGTGAAAGTAAACCAAGATTTATATTCTGACCTTAAATACTAAATGAACAATTAGGGACACATGAGAAAATACCAAAATATTTCATTAATGGAGAAGAAAAAGAACAAGAATAAACAATCATCTAACAAGTGTTTATATTTTCATACTGTAAACGTGTTAAAGTTGCGTGTTAGAGACACATATACACAGAGCAGAGAGGCAGACGGTGGACAGGATGAAGTGTGGCTTTGGCAGCTTTCACACAAAATCAGGCAATGCTGTATCTTCCACTGGGTTTGTGCAGAGCCGTGGGCGGGTTCATTTTAGAATGTAACCGCTGTGAAACAATCAGGAAACAGTGTTTAAGTTCTGATTCACTACTTTGTTCTTGCTGAGTATGCCTTTATGCCTGTATGCCTTTAAGCACCTTTAGAGAGGTGCAGAGGTTTTTAATTCAGGGATATGCAGACTCTCACAATACACCAAGTGGCAAAACAGAAAATTAGTTAAGGAAATTATGAAGTTTGTAAAGTCTGAACTAAGTCAGAGTCAGGCTAGCTGTTTTGCCCCTGTTACCAGTCCATACTAGACCTTCTCAACTAAACTGCAAATAAGGGCAGACGGCCAAACAGAAAATAGGAGGGGCTTACTCTGACAGGAAGTCCGCATGGTAGTAGTAGTCAGACAGTTTGTCTAGGAAGGACCTTGGCTCCAGGATGAAGGTGGGCAGCACCACCTTGGACAGGTCCATGCCAGGTCGCACCTGCTTCAGCAGAGTCCAGATCAGAGATTTGTTCTCCTCTGAAACCGTTTCTGTCTGAGCAGCCTCACCAGCCTGGACATGGAGCCACACACACACACACACACACACACACACACAGAAGAGTAGAGAAGATGATTTATTTTGTCTACATGTGGCCAATAATACTGCAGACATGTTAATGCACTCAGTTATATGATGATATAAAACTTCACATTCTTGCATGAGTCTCTGCATGCTCTTTGACTGTTTGTGCCACAGGTTTGCAAAAGCGGGTTTTAATTAGCTCATAGCTATAAAGATTTTGCCTCAGCTTCAGTAGGTGTTTAATTAGTGAGCTGTCATTTCATCAGAATCAAAATGCATACAAGTACTTTCACACTTATTTTCATAGCACCACAGTCACACCAACACACACAAATCCACACAGACTGTGATCAAAGCCTGTTCATGTTACAGCTTTTCGTTCTAGTCCCAGCAGAGGGATGTTCTAATTTCCCCTCATTATGCAAGAAACAAAAACAAGCTTTCAGTTTAAGTTTAATTCTAACTAAAAGTGAAAAGGGTTGCTGGAAATCCTTTACCAATATGGTGTAATGTTGTAAACAAGCTCTTTGGCTGGTAAACTATACGATATACTAGCAGTACATACTGTTTTGGCAAAATGTAGCATATGGTATGCGGTATGCAACCAAAAGGCAAGATTTTCTGTATGCCAGTATGTTGTGCTTATGCAGAAGAAGTGTTCAGTACAAAATGGTGGTAAAACCGGCCCCTTTAAGTTGTCAGACAGGTGCTAAACCACATCTCTTTTCAAAGCATAAGGAGATGCTACTCTGAAGCGGTGGTTTGCCATGAGACTATGAAAAACAGGATGCTTTATGTGCTGCATGTTGCACACTGCATTTGCTAGTGGACAGTGGTTCGGAATACAGTCTTTGTCTCCTACCTCTCCAAGTTCCTCATGGGACTGTTCCATGTACGGGGTTTCCCGCAGATGTTCATTAGGGTCCAGGTCAATGTATGAGTCGTCCTGACGCTCTGACGTGTCGCTGTCGCTCTCCTCACTCTTCTCCAAGCCTTCTGGGTCTGACTCCTCGTGGTCCTGTTCGCCCTCCCTGTCTGACTTGTCTGAGTACAGGTCTGGGTCCTTCAAATGGTCACTGTCATTGAACCTGGAGGAAGGGTGGATTAGGCGGTAAGATGGGAGCTTGAAACACGAAGGGGGAACAGATGTAGCTTGGGTTCTACGTCCTACTCACTGGAAACCGTGGATGTTGTGGGCTCGGAGGAGGCTGTAGAAATTAATGGAGTGTTCTCCACCAGTGGCTACTGTGCTCATGTCCTCTTTCCCCTCGCGGATCATGGTCCTCTTCAGCAGGCTGGAGCATTTTAGGGCCAGCTCCAAGGCGTCCATCCAGCATCGACCTGGTAAAAAGATCAGGAAAACCCGTTGGAGTGAAATCATGTAGTACCACAAGTGCCTGCTTTACACTCATTCAGTATGTACTGCCTACTGCCGACTCAAACTAAAGTATACTCAAGCTGTTTCGATCATAAAATTACCTGTCTCCGTCATACTCACAAAAAAAAAAGAAAAAAAAAGTTGGGAGTGCTTGAATGGCCTGTCTCAGTAGTAAAAGTAAATATTGTGCACTAGGGTAGAACACAGCAAATGATTCTGAACATTGCACCACACCTCGGAGAGAGGGAGAGGCTGCTTCAGCACCATGGACAGAGACACAGAACAGGACGGGCTGTAGATTAAATCTCCCACTAGCTCACTTTCGCTCACCATGGAGAGAAATCGGTCAACTGGATTATACCAACTTTTTTGCTTTGTCTCCTTCAAGGAAAAGATATCAGTTGGCAAGATAGCCATCATGGAACTCTACTTATTTTACTTTATTTTAACCACACATATCTTCTGGGGTCGTCGACTCCCCAACTGCAGTGACATACCCTCTCGACTGATCAACACAGCCATGAAAAGTTAAAACTGCTTCACCACTGTCCAACGCTGGTACAAACACACACTGGCAGAGACATATTAGTGTGGTTTTTCTGATGCTCATGTGTATCTGATATTTTTCCATCAATATCGACCTATGGGAGCACAGCTGTGAAATAGGTCAGGTTATTCAGACATGCCTATATTAAGATAATGAACTGGTTTTCAATAATGTGACTGGGGTAAGTGTAACTTTCAGAAAAGGCCTGATACTGCAAAGAAATGTAGCTGCAGTTGCTTTCTGTAGCTGATACCAATATGAAACTGATTTATGGATTCCTCTTGATCACTCAGTGCAAGTTGTTTTTGACAAGAATAGCTTAAGTGTGACTGACAGCCCGTCTCTTACCGTCAGACTCAGATGCAGCACGGAAGATGAGGTGGCTGCTGGGTAATGGCTGAGTGATGGAGCCAACGGCTTCTCCTTTAGGACCCTGATGACAACAAGAAATAAAGGAATGAGATACATAGCACACATTAAATTCAATTATTCTGAGTCTTTTTGATCATCATCTCTTTTCATCTGAGGCGGGTTTGTGTGACATCGTTTCCTCATTTCTGCTGGAGAGTTTGTGTTTCTTTTTTCAGTTTTTAGTCATTAATGTGTGCAAATTGAGGACATCTAGACTGCTGAGTATGCCATTATGCAAATGAGCCACGAGAGGGGACAGAGGGGACAGAAGCTGATTGAGTGAAGTGTTTATTTCAATAGTACAGAGGACGATGGGGAGAGCAGGAACGCTGTAATCTAAAACACAGACTGTTAATTGCGATTCAAGCCTTTTCATGGCACAAACATAAGGGAAAACACTTGCCAGGTCAGAGATGAATACCAAATCATAGTAGGAGTGGACTGAAAAGAGCTGAAAACACAGGAACAAATGGAAAATATGCACTGCCAAATATGAAAATGACCTGAATCAAAAAAGACAAGCTCTTAATTATACAATAGAATGTCCACATCTGTTTAACTATCCGCTTTATCTGCAGGGGACAATGGAAAACCCTTTACCCTGATGATCTGTTTGTGTTCATTTTGTTTTGTTTAGCACTGGAGAGAAAAACAGGCTGCATTTAAATTCATCTCTCTGCCAATATTCTCCTCTGTAATCAATCTGTTATGAAAAATAATGGAAAGATAAGGACATTTTCCAGTGCAATAAAAAGATAATGTATGGGATATCTAAAGGAACAATTGAACATATTTTTGCTCAGAAAATATGAGTAGCTTAGGATACTGTTGGGAGACTATTTCAAGGAAAAGACTGTATTGAGAAACAGTCTGGGACCCAACACTTGTAAAAATGTGTCTGGTTATTGTGTTAGTAAGTGAGTTATAGTGTTACCAGTGCTAAGGTGAGCTAACCAGTTGCTGAAGGCAGCTTCACATGCACAGTAGACAGTAGACAAAACAATTTCCCAAAATGTTAAGAAGACATTAAATTCTCCTGGAGAGTTTTCAAACTGTCTGTTCCCCATGCTGTTTTCCTGCTAGCAACAAGGGAAGGGTGACATTAAAATACAAGTATATTTGGAAGAAAATTTGTGTAGTTTCATGATATAAAACAGGGGATTGGATATGAGGACAAACTTTTATAAGCTTGAATAAGAGTGCTGTGGAATTAGGCCCAAAAGCGATACTTGTTTCAAGAAAGTATAATTTTCCAGTGGTGAAAATTGTCCTTAAAGTTGCCATTAAGACTGCTGAGGCATTTTTATCAGCATTCTATTTCACACACCACTTGCTTCCTTTCTGCATTTACTATTCTCTTTGATCCTTTCTTTTATTCACATTGACTGTTAACTGGCTTCTATTCTTTGCTGCTCTCACCAACTACCTCTCAAACCTCTCAAATTAGTTACAGGTTTCAATGTCTTTTCTGTCTCATCAAGTTAAAGCTTGCATTCCCTGCACAGATATGTTCATATTTTCTCCACTACTGTACTGAAAACCAGTATCAAATTTAATGAATGCAAAAAAAAAAGGAATAAGTAAATAAACCGAGCAATAGATTTTTGGATGTTCTTGGGACATTTATTATTTGTAAAAATCCCGATATATCCCTGTTTTCCCCCTTTAAGCAAACCCTAAATGCTCCACAAGTTGCTGCAATCTGTGAATCCTGTCATTTTTAATAAATTCTGACCTTGACAGCCCAGATGGACTGCTCCAGAGGGTGGAAGAGTTTGAAGCAGAAGCCGTCCTTCTTAGAGGGCCTTTCGATGAGCTCGCAGGCATTGAGCAGCACCGTTCCCACCCACTGGCCGTTTTTGTGGGTTTTATAGATGAGGAGGACGCCTGGTTTCAGCACACACCACAGCTTGGTCCAGCTCTTCAGAGTGCCACGGATCTGCATCAAATACGGACAAATGTCAGACAGTCTGGGGTATACCTTACCAAAATAACCTCTTACGCATCACGAAGAACTTAAGGATTAATTAGGACTAAATGAGTTTTTTTTACTCAAAGGATGTGTTTTTAATTTTCTCTTGGCCAGGTGGGAAAAAGCTCTGAATTGAAAAATTTGTGTAGGATTGAACTGTCTTGAACACGAAGGATGCAATTAAACTAATTCCTGTCAAAAGCAACTGATCCTAATCAACTGAATGTAACCAAAATAAAAATAAAAAAATGAGAATAAAAACTCAAAGGCCTAATAATAATACAAACGCTCTGTGTGAAGGTTCTGTGTCCCACCCACCTTCACTTCACCCATAAACCCTACCATTCCATCACAATAACTCATTAACATCTGGAATTTCCCTCAGGATCAATAAAGTATCTATCTATCTATTAAGGCAACGAGTACCAGTTAATCACAGCAAAGCAGTAATATTCAGGCACAGCACAGTAGGTCTGAACAAGGCGCGACACTGACAAAACAACAATAACGTGCATCACGTTTTGTGGAGCAGACGGGTGGTGTTGAGGGAGCCAAACGTAAGTGGTCGAATAGCTGCAGTTCCAGGGTCCAAATATAGTGGTTGTTAGGCTTTGTGCACACTGATAAAATTATAGTATAGGTTGACTGTGGGGTGGAAGATGCTCCCACCTTTAGCCAGTCGGCCATAACGATGACAGAGGGATCAGTGATGGTGCTGAGGAGCTCCTTGGTTGCCCTCTTCTTTTCTTCGCGGTAGTTTTTCTTCTGCACCTACGGGGAGCACAGGCAGACGGACAACGACCAGAACATCAATTTACACAACTGTGCATACTAATATTCCACACCCGCTTTCACACCGAATTACATTTGGCAGAAAGTACTAAGACTGGAATCACACATCCTCAGTGTGGCCTGGTGCTGTCGTACTGCAGAGTGACTTATCTGCACCATTGTGTTTCTCCATTTAAATGTACAAGTGCAAAACATAAAGGAAGATCATATAATATATGTAAGTAATGTATATATTGACTCACCAACTGACACAGTGTTCAGACTATATGTAACACTCTGTACAAGGGACTTATCAAGCAAGATTTGGGCTGATTTACCTTGAGGGACTCCTTTTTGGTGAGCTTTCCTCCAGACGCCGACACGTCCTTGTCTGAGCCATTGTACAGCTTTGTTTCAGACTGTGAACACATGGCGGGGAAGAAAAGGAGACTTACATATCTATAAATGATAAGTGATTCATCTCCCAACTTAATATCTTCAAATATTAAATATGTTACATGTTGAGCTGAGATAACACTACTCACACACATGATTAATGTCTATAACCAATGCTCTCCTGCAACTGCTGCACTCTGTGTAAGCTGCTCTGGATAGGTTATCCAATACTAAATGTAATCTTGCATACAAAGTGTTCCCTCTTAATAACATATCTATTAACACACTTGATGCAATCAACAATCTACTGAAATGAGGACATCACATTCCATTTTTTCATGACAACACGAGCAAAGAGCTGCAGACTGTAGGGGAGAATCGAGAAAAACAAGTGATTGTTTTCTTTTTCCTCTCAAGCTTGTTTGCTTCTCTGGTAGCCCAAACTTAGCTCGGTTAGCCGACTGAAGCCTATAAATGCCAGTGTATGAGTGTGCCAGCTCCCTTCACAAGCCAACTGGAGTGATTTAAAGTGGTGAGACAGACGAGGATGTGTGGGGATCCTAAAGCAGCACCACTTAAGGCCTTAAACGCCCACAGGCGAAGACTGAAGATACATGATAACAAGCAGCAAAGCTAAAATCTTTTGGCTGATGGAAACACGTCCAACACTCAGTCCTGCTTTTTTAAGGTGCTGGCTGTTACCCATAGCAGTACTGGAAATACCTATAAAACTGTGTTGAATCTGGAACCCACAAGTACAGTCTATACTCTGTAATTTATTTATTAGAAAAGGGAATCTGCTATTTCCCAGCAGTACCTCGTACACCTTAATGCAATAGATGCTGTGCAAGTCACCAATCCATCCAGGGTTAGTGGTATACAGCTGTTCACTGCTTTTTACCACAATAGTATCAGATTGGTACTCAGTATAGGCCAAAAAACAAAGATCAGGTGTTGAGATCAGTCTCAAAACATCTTCACAGAAAAGATTATCTCAGTTTTGCTGAGAAACAGCACTTGAACCTCTGAAATGCTGATGCTGTCATATGTCTTCTTACTTCACAAAATCATAACAAAAATGTAGCAGGATTCCAGTCTGTTGAAAGGGTCTCTGCTGCGACTCAGAGGGAGACTCAAACTCCCACGTCTGCGCTGACAAACATATTTGACGCGGACCTCGACAGATAAATTAGACAGGCCTCCTCCACACTGAGCTCATTTGAAAGGACGACTGAGTTTGAAATGACTGATGGTGAACAGTGTTCATGATGAGTGAGTCATCTCAATGTAGGATATCACAAGCCTGAGGCAAGACTGGGAAAAGGCCAGGCGATGTGCAGTAATTCCCATATTCTCTGGTCTCATTACAACATGAACCCAAACATATTTTCCTAGCAATAGCAGAACTTCGACTCAGTGCAGAGATTTTCGTCTTACCTTGCTCTTAGATATGGACTGTGAGTCCTCTTTCAAAGGCAGAGGCAAGAGATCCTCCTTCCCTCTCTCGAAACCTGTAACAAAAATCACAACAGCATAAAAAAAAAACTACTGTCTAGCAGCACTCTCCAGATGACTAACAGTATGTCAATTCCAGAAGACAACCAAGCAGTATGTTAAATTATAAACTTAAATCCTAATCCTTATCACCTGCACTTACGATTACTCTCATAAGTTTTGATCAGTTAACTGGAAAAAAAAAAGTTTTCATGTGTCCATGATGCCTCTAGCTTTCAGTGGCAACATCAGCTAGCCACCGCACAGCAAATGAGTTTGAAAATACTTGTGCTTGGGCTTGCAAATCCAAACGTTTGAGTAGACAGATGGAATCTGATTACATTAATGTCAGTCACAGGAACACGCTGTCCTAGCTAGAAGTGAGCAAGTCATGGAACCTGGATGGCAACGAGCTGGCGTCTATTCCAAGTCCCTGAGGTGAAGTGAGCTTCCAGAGTTAGATAAGTTGGCCAGTGAAAAAAGGTTCCCTGTTTTAATCCACAGTTTGGCCTGGACAGTGTGGGTGTGGAAAGTGAGCTGAAAACACATTTACTGATTGCTCCAGTGACATGTCTGATGGGAATGTGCATTTCAAATTTGACAATAATGAATGTATGTCTCTGAACGTAGATATATTGCATCAAACAGGGAGCTCGTTGTTCTTCCTTTGTGCTCCACCATAGCATTTCTAACTTTCATTCGTGAGCCAGTTTCTAACCAATTAGGCTCACCTGAGCAACGGATTCCCCACTGAGAACCCGGCAGCTGGTGACATCAGCGGTGAATAGGTGACAGACAGCCTGTATTTTACAGCTTCCATCTCCTATACACAGGCCATCAGTATGTTACTGAGTTTCATTACCAAATAAGATCTTTGTTGTTTGAGAAACAGTTGTATCTTTTTATGACACAGCTGAGAGTCTGCATTTGTTCCCAAACAGTCATCCTTCTCATGTATTCTAACTGCATAGTTTAATTTTGTCCTGCAGATCTCTCTCTTTAATAACAACAATGTGATGCTTAGTGTATTACTGAAGTAATTTTATGCAGTTTTTTCATATCTCTTCTCGTCTACCCTGCTTCTTCAATTTACAGCAATGCCTTTCACCACCCTGCAAACAAGCTTGCTTGCTGGTAGTGTATTGTGTGTATACAGAGAAAGCAATAATAGTTGTCATAGCAGACAGAATGGAAGGTCCAATAGTTCATCAGTGTTTCAGAGGTGAGATTTCCTTTAACGAGCTAGTAAACAGACACTTCTCATGGCGCTGTGAGAGCACGGAAGCAATTTTTAATTTATAGGAAACTAAAAACATGTCTTTTCATTGAGCAGCTCAGAGGTACATGGTGTTAGTTTAAATAAGCTCAGGCTCCATCATTAAGCATCTGCAGTGAAATATATATATAAAAAATGAGGGTATGCATTTGTCTATCTTGCCTTCAGAGTGCTGCCTTTGTTTTAATGTGGATCTAGTTTCTGTGGTACATTAGATGTCCCACCAGACCATCTGTACCCACTTGACAAGCTCATCTCCATGCCAACTTCAGCTGGAAAACAACTCAAGGGCAGCTAATCCGCCCTATCAGACACCAAGAGGTTACATCACTCGTCGACCCCTTCTCGCAATCGCAATGTATGGGGACGAAACTAGATGACTGTGATAACATAATTAAATGCTGACCAAAATCACACAATGAAGTCTTCAACTGCTTTGTCATCCCCCATGTTAGTTGCTGTCCTATGACAGGATCTGTACTTACACCACAGTAACTGCGACCACTGGTAGTGATATATTTCACTTAATTTGAAGAATTTGGGGTTACGTGCAATTATTAATCAGTCAACTCACATGTGCAGTTCTGACAATAAAATTAGCTTGGAAATGAATGCTGACTGAACCCTTTCCCACTGAAGACCAAAGCCAGTTGTTTGCGAGTGTGTGTGTGAGAGAGAGACATTATTTGCATGCTTATTTGCCTTCCATTTTGCAATATGGTAGTCTGATTAAATTAACGTAGCCCATTTCAATCCGAAACATTTTAAGGGGCCACTTCTCTCTTCTCTTCCACTAAAACTTCACAGTGACTATACTTGTCGTAAACAGAATTATTTCATCATAGTGCGAGAAGATGGATAACGCTTGAGGCAGCTTGTTATATAAATGCAGTTAAGTGATAAAATGAAAAATGAAAACAAGTTTATTTATCAGTGTGTCTAACATAAGGAAGGAAATACTGAATACTACTAAAATGGTCATTGCTATTCAATCATGTCTTAGGGATATAATTTGTTGGAACTGTGCGCAATTAGTCATGTCTGGTATTGTTTTTATCAACAGATGACCCTTTTGGAGAGACTCCGACTAAAACTTTCATTAGTGAAAAACATTAGCTTCTGAAATAATCCACCAGGGTATGAGGTATCTTTCTGTGTAATCTTAATCCTAATAAACCCACACGAACCTTTTAGATACATTTTTGGATTATGCAAAACGTTAAGGACAATATCTAGGCTTAGAAACAGACTTTGTAGTGAGGGACACAGAGAATCTTGATAAGTGTCTCTCCTGCTAAGGACAACGGCAGAGCAGTGAAGCAATCTTTGCGTAAAACCAGCAGGAGAATTAAGGTGCCAGAGAGGGTTTTGGTTGTGTGAATTTCACAGAGCCTGAGCATGCCATGATTTTAGAGGCAGGAATAAGCTGTTGAATTGCATACCAAACTGCTCCAATAATTGATATTTCACTTTGCTTCAGGGAATGACGAAGCAAAGATCACCTGGCAAAGATTTTTTGCCTTTTGTTAACCTGTCGCAAAGATAATGCTGACACTGACGACAGATGCCACTGGGGCTGGCTAAGGTCAAAGTTAAGACTTCTCGGATGTTGTCCTCCCCATCTGGTTTATTTTGCAGACTGTAGAGAGGAGGGCTGGATGTCTCTTTTTGCCCACAGGCTTTACTGAATGCCAACTGCCGGTAATTTAACCTTGAGTTTAATTATTTCTATAACGTTTGACATTTTTGGCATTTACCTGACTCCTGTCTGTGTTAGGCCATCATAGTATGAGTTGTCTTTTTACGTGAGACGATCCTAAAGGTAGTCACAGCTCTGCAACACTACCCTTGTACTGCAAAATGAATAATCGTAATGTAATACACCAATCATAGCAAGCTGAATTCACAAAATGTGGCAGCAGAAAGACCTTATGCAGTTAATGTCCGGTCTATTCCTGATCTCTCAGAGCAGGTTACTTGGAAATGGCTCTAAAATGGAAAGCCTAAAAACAACTGAAATTCAATAAGAATTTGAACATAAAATAAGCAGTGATCACCCCCTGTGAGATTTCAGAATTACAGAATGCGTCTGCTTTAATTTGATCTCTTTGCTGTAATGTCTTTAAGACTATATTTTTTGTCTTAATTCGCAAATTTACAGCACATCATTTCATGACGTGCAGCATGCAAATCGCCTAAATCTGACCCTTGCTTTACGTGAATGAGTGTCAGAGAGTGAGTTGGTGTTGTGTAGCTGAAGTTGTCAGAGAAGCACGCCCCACTGCAGCCTGACTAAGCCATTCGCTTTTAAAGACGAGAGCTGCAGTGATCTCACTCTGCATCAAACATCATAGATAGAGAGAGAGAGAGAGAGAGAGAGAGAGAGAGAGAGACAGAGAGAGAGAGAGGATGAGAACAAAGAATGTCTTTCTACATCCATGCTCTGCCTCACAAAATGAACACAGCCTGAAAGCACTGCACCAATATGCCTTGGACCACAGACACAATAACAGAGGTGAAAATAAGGGGAAAAATGATGATGAAAACACTCCATATTTTGCATTTTCATTATCACACCACAGACTGATGCTCATTCAAATCAAGTTTATTATTATTTATCAAAGCTCATGCTGGTTGAAAAGATGATTCACTGAAAGAAATGACGTAGCTGTGTAGAACACTATGGTTAAACCATGGTTCAAAAACAGTGTAACCCTTCATGATGATGCTGTATTTTTTTTAAAAATGTGCAGACGACCATGGCAACAGGTAGAGAATAACAAATGGAAGGAGAGGCTGAGAGTTCAGTTTCTCCTCAAAATACATCAATTTTAAGGTGCAAAATGTTTGAGTGTTTGCTACTACAGGAAACCTGCCGCAGCCACGGTGTCTTGACTGTTTTGGCTCGAAAATCATGGCAGATGCTGAAAGATGCCTGGTAGCCCCCAAAGGAAAAAAGAACTACATAACAGAAAAGCAGGGAAAAGGGAATCCTTTTATTTTCTTCCACTTGAGGAAACTGTTCATTGGAAACTGAAAATTGGAAAGTTGGAATTGAGATTTGGAAAACGGAAATAAATTTGGAAACTAAAATTAGACTTTTATTCAACTTAATTAGGGCCTGTCCGTCCAAGCATGCATGGCTAACGCAACAGTTAGACATGCAGCCTGAAATTCAACTGTGATGTGAGATGCAGTCACTTCAACCAACCCTGAGTAAACAAAAAATTAAATAAATAATACATGTCATTTGTTAAGGTATAAGTAGGAGAGAAGGCAACCAGCCATTTTAGGGTAATTTATGGGATGTACAACATAAGCCACAGGCTTAAGCTAGCTATGAACTGTCACAGTTATTATTGAGCAGAATTTCATACTTCTTCTGTTTAAAAAAAAAAACAAAAACTGTAGTATAGTTCAGCTTGTATTATGTGCATTTGTGGTATCTCTTTAAAGAAAACTTAACTGCAGTTAGTTTGTTACATTTTTTTTTACAATTATTACATAATATGGTATCATGATGAAACTTGTGATTTATACCCCTGCGTGTAGTTAGTTCATCTGCAGCAAATGCTCAAAAGTGTGGCTTCACTTTACAAAGTGAAATGTGCACGTAGGAAGGTAATTAGCTGTGAGTCGGGTTCAGATTTGGCCGAACAATCAAGGCAGCACAGAGTCAAATGTTCAGCATTTCTCCAGTGCTGACACAGAAGTAAAACAACGTGCTGCTCTGTTAAACATATATATCTCTAAAACTCATCCCCAGCTTGTAACAGAGACTTTCTGTTAAATTTATTGCATGTAAGCAACAACCAATGAAAACATTAAACTGTTTTCATCAGTTGATGTGTCAAATTGGTAGTTATACTCATTAAAAGAAGGCTTTAACAATTTTTGGAACATAACTTCAGATATTTCATTATCCTTTTGGGTCCCTCTTATCCATTCTAAGCCATACTTCCTCTTGGTAATTAAAAGTCTATCTTATCGTTTTTATCTTTATGGTCAGAGACTCAACTCAATGTTCAAGCATTCAGTACGCCAAGTCATGCTGACCTGAAGATGAGCCATGATTCCATCTAATTATTAAACACAAGGGCACAGCTTTTTCCACTCTATTATTGGCTTTATAAAGGCTCCATTTTCAACCTCCAAATCAATTTCTCATGCAGAGGAAAGAGAAAGGAAACAGTACACCACCCAACAGAAAAAGCCAGGTTGACATGAAAGTTTTCATTCACTCAATATCAGGCAGTAATTATGCACACAAAAAATATTTAAAAATGAAAAAAAACATATTGAAATTAAAACATATGAACAATAAAATGTTCTATTACTTTAGGGTGAAATGTGTTTGTGGGATATCACGGTAGTTCGTAAGGGTCTCAAAATGTCAGAGGTTGAAACCTGCACAGCTGAGGCAAAGGCTTTCCCTGCCCTTGATCGTTTTAATCTCCAGACCTCATTCTTAGCCTTCGAACCTGTTTCTTATGCAGGCTGTCAGAGTATTGCACAAACAAACATAATAACACCAACTAAGATCAAGGGGTCAAATCCACATTAAAAGGGTCGTACTTTTATTCCATTTGCGCATACACTGACAGCTAGATGAGACAAAAGCACATTATCTCTTGGAAGGGGTGATATTTCAAACAGGATGTGTCTGGGTGAGAGCGGGAGCTTTAGGCAGGTAGTATTACCATGCCTGCTGTTTTGTGTTGGTGTTCTATTTATAGTCCACTGGGGCCAAATTCATGTGCACTGTCAGACGCTGGTCTGCTCCTTAGCCTTTGGTAAAAACTGCAGGCAGCGACCTGGTGATAAATCAACGTTCTTTGACAACCAGTCAAATTTTGTTCCTTTTAAAATAATTTTTTAGACTTCAACAAATAGAACTCAAGAAACCTCAAAAAATGAACAATATCTAGATAGAGGAATGAAACAGTTTATTGAGTCTGAACATATTTGATCATTCAACTTGAATGAATAGTGTCTGCTCGCAGAAGAAGTCACAGCACCTCAGCCTGTTTCTGGTGATGATGACAAAGTTGACAAAGACGTGAGGTAGTCAGATTAAGTTTTGTGTGTGACCCACTATAATCGTATACCAAAAAAGCAGCTGTTCAAAAACTTCACAAAAAAGAATGTAAAAAATGTAGACCCTTATTTGTTCAAGAACTACAGGCCTATTCTTAAGTTACCTTAGAAAACTGGCTGCTAAGATACTTTCAGGTGTCTTAGATGAGCACATTTTCAACAAGATTCAGTCTGGTTTCCATCAGCCGAACTAAAAGAAGCAGCTCTTCTAGGAGTTGTGTGTTTGTACTAACACTGTGTCTTGGTTCAGAGGCTCAGGCTGTAAGCGAGTATCTCTGGATCAGCCTTGGAGCAGTTGCCGTACCTTTTTGACACAGTTGTGTTTAAGTTATTGTTTACCGGATCTCCCACCACTGCAATTTAGACAATATTCCTTTATACATCTTGATTAAAACTGCCTGTTTTACATAATCAGGCCAACCATGTCAAAATTGAATGACATGCAATTTTTTATAGCTAAATGAAGATGAACACAAGTTCTTATTTGGGTTTGTCCCAAGGGTGATAGAAAGTCTTGATATTTTTCCCTCCCAGCATATAAATAGTTTGGTTCACCCAGGTTTCTACCAGTTGAGGACCCTTGTCAAACCCAGGCTAATTGAGTCCCTATCTGAGAAGGAGATGAATATGGGCACATTTATTTCATATCATCTTGACTAGTGCCCTTTTCATTCTCAAGTGTCCCAAAATGCTGCTGCCAAGTTTTTGAGAAAGTCCTTGAAACGATCTCATTTAACAGCCATTTTGATTTCTTTACACTGTGATCAAATTAAGAATCTGGTTCAAGATTCCAGTCTTTAACTAGTCAACCCAAACTAGTAAAACCCAAAGATATTCAGTTTTCAGTTGTATAAAATAAAGAAAGCAAGAAATCCTAAACAATGGAGAAGCAATAGCCCAACAAGCAAATTTCTGGCATTTTTGCTTGAAAAAAAAAGTACTGGAATTGAAAAGTATGATTTAAACAACTGATGAATTACCAAAATGTTTGCAGATTTCTTTTATGTTGTTTTTAGTAAGAGTGGAAAAGTTGGAACATCAGTTCAGAAACTCACTGGAAACATGAAACACACTTCCAATGAAAAATCACAATCATACCAAGCTCTAGTCACAACAGGAAATGTAATGGCTCGAGGCAACTCCAATATAACCACAAAGTAAAGCTTTGGACACCACACACATCGTCAGCAGACAAACAAAAACTGACTCATCAACCATCGACATGAGGCTGTGGTTCATCGACACAATAGCAATAGCTAATAGAGTTTTTTTTGTTTTGTTTTTAAAGAAGAACTTAAGTGCAAACAGCCTGCACCGGGTGTCTGGAGTATCTAAAATAAGGAGGAATGGAGCAGAGGCTGGGAACTGACTGTGAGAAAAACAACATGACTCAGACAATGTCTTGCAGCTTAAAGATATTTGTTTTGCTGGAGAAGGTGCTAGTATACAGGGAAAAGAAGTGGGCTTGCAGCCAGGAGGTCACCAGACACAGAAAGGTCTGAAGAGACAGTGGTGAATAATGTCCCCTCCCTCCACAGCTGCGGTTAAGATGCCCTTGAGCAAGGCACTCGACTGACTGAGCTGCTCGTTCAAACAGCAGAGGACTGAGGTTGCACTAGGACGTTTATGTCTGAATTACTGCATGAAAAGTGTGTCGGTGTTTGTGCAGAGTCAGCCTTTCCTGGATTAAGAAAGGTCAAAAACATTAATCTGCGAAGGTGGAACAGAGAACATCCACTCTGTTGAAGCTCCAGGGCCTGCCAGCTGTCTGCCTCCAGGTTTGTGTCCTTTTCATCAGGACAAACAAAGGAAAGATCAGAGGTAGGGATTTTACAAATGACCACTAAACTGATTTAATCCTAAATGTTCTATGGGATTTGGTATACTTCTAAAAACAAGGATTATCACTGCACTCTCATGAACATATCACTGGAACCTGAGTGAAAACGAACTGGCTGAGCTGAGGTCTGAGCCTTCTTCATTCATCAGTTTGCATGGCCTGATCAAACTGCAACAACCCATGGATGCTTATCTCTTGCTCTCCAGTTGTGATGAGAGAGAAAGACACGCAAAGAAACGTCTCACGGTTAGTGTATAAGAAAAATTCTTCTTGAGACATCTACAGTGTATGCACTTTGATATAATCAAAATCTATACTCAACATTGGTATGACTTTTAACAAAAGGCGATTTCCTTTTTGCTATGAAATTTATTTTGGCTGATGATTGGTGTAAGTTGCTGACACTGGTACCTGTTTTTTCTCAAACTGTGAAATGGAAAAAGAAAAAGTGCTATTATTGGATGTTATTTATTTTTCTGCCAATACAGCCCCCCCCCCTACATTTATGTCATCCAAGGAGCGTTTTTTGTTCCATCTGGTAATATGAATGATTTAATTTGATTCATGCAACACCACTGTGGGTAGATACTAAAAATACACATAGGCTGGTAACATTGTCAGCTAATGAATAGCGTGCCACTTTTGGTTTTTAGTACTTTATACATTCTAGTCATATCTTGTTACCATAGTGGAAGCCACAAAATGGAGACAGCTTATGAAGGCTAGAACCCCTCCTTTCTGTAATGTATAAATGTAGCTACTGACGATTCAGCAGGTGTTGAGAACACCCACTGAGCAGCTCCGTCAGCGGCAGACTGCTACACCCTCAGTGCAGGAAGGAAGGCTTCCACAGGTCCTTCATTCCCACTGCTGTTAGACTGTAGAACTCGACAGTCTAGTCCTCATTTCCTCCCTTATGCAGACCTGTATACAGCTGTGTGTTGTACAGTTAATTTATTATCTCTTTAGATTTTTTGAAACAGTTTTTGCACACCTTTTGCTTGTTGCACTCTTTTCTGTTCTTGTGAGCTGCCATGATAAGTCAATTTCCCCACTGTGGGATCAATGAAGTTCATCTTATCTTATCTTATCTTATAAAGACTGACAACATGAGCACAATCCCAAACTGAATTGCGCCATGGTGGCTGGCTGCATTATAAGTCAAAAACTCCTCCATGTTAGCACATGGACTAAACTAAACATTCAGAACTGTTTTTCCTAAATATGGTTTCTATCATTTTAGATAGGTCTTGATATGATGGTTTTATTAGTTATTTGATGCAATAGAAAAGAAATGAAAGGTGAAAAAAGGTGATGACTGACACCTGAGCGCTGCTTGCAATTGAGTCTGAGCCCTATGACTACTGCACATACTCTGGCTCCTCCAGCACAAGATGCCAACACATGTATCCGGGTCATTTTCACTTGACTTCTGTACAGCGGGAGGAAGTGGAGACATCGTCCATCCTTATATATGTCAGTGAGAACAAACAGTTACAATTTCTGAAGGCAAAACAAATTCAGCAACACCCAAAGGTGAGATGTTGTTGAGGAACACACCTCTTGTAGTTGATGGCAAACCTATGTAGACTTATTAAAAAAACGGGGGAAAAAAATTGATGTATTCTGTGTTCACAGAATACATGATCATAAAGCGCACCCTTCAGTAACTTATCCCAGAAGTTGACAGCGCATATCCTAGCAACAACAGCAGGCCTCAGATGTCACTCAACAGCTGCCATGAGAAACTCCCACTCAGATAACTGATTATCCGTACATTCTACAAATATGTCTAACATCATTTCATGCTTTTTTGAAAAATAGAAAATTATGCAAAATAGTTTCAGCATCATTCTAAATTCTATTAATATCATGATACTGTAATATCAAATGTCTCAATTTCTTGCACAAAAACAGGAGAAGTTTAATTTAAGCTTGACTTGAGATCAATGTTTTTGCAAGTATTTCACTTATGTATATCAGTTTATCAGCTTTTCTAATCTGATTGGGGTAAAGCATTCAAAGGTAGTCTTTTTAGTCTGCTTTCCCTCTGCAAACATGCACAACAGTTTTTTGTCGTTGTTGAGGAAACTTAAGAGCAGTGAAACACGTCGGTCATATCAGCTAACCTCATCCAACCTCTAAATCCAGACTGAGCGAACGAGCAAACAAGTTTACGATAAGTAGCGATAACAAGAACTCTGTGGACTTTCCTGCTTGAATGTAGAGTAGTAACCTGTTACAAACTGCTGACTGCCAACAATGCAGCTGAACTATGTGACACACCTCCTTCACAGCCAATCAGTCAGACTACTACAGACATACTAGTCAATCACGAGACAAAACTACAGGGTCTAACGACAGGCCAGCAACATTTCCCGGTACGGAGATCTACAAAATGCTGTTTCCAGACTATCACACACCCACCTGGCAGCGAGATGGGCGAGAGCTCATTATAGCCCCCAAAGGAGGCATTGCGGATGAGTTTGCGTCCATCCGGGTGTGGGGGCCGAAGTGATGCTGTCCCGCCGCACGTAGAGAAACGGCGACGGCTCAGGAGGCCCTCCTCCTTCATCATGGGGACGGCAGGAGCTCCCTCGGCGTGTGGGAGGTGGAGAGGGAGGGGTGGGGGAGTGGTAAAGAAAACTCAAGGGTAGAAGGTTTGGGGGGGTGGGTCGAGGGGGGTCACGAACCAGTCGGATCCGTCCCACGCAGCTAAGCGATTAAACACACAGAGTAGCTCAGACACCAGGCATCAAAGCAGTGCAGTATGCTGCTTTCCTATGCGCTTCCTTCAGCCGACTGCTCCCTTCCTCCCTCACAAACACTCTCGCTCTGTGCTCTGTGAGTGTGTGTGAAAGCAGCAGCCTGTAAGTACTTAATAACGAATAAGCTGAGCCCCTCCTACTCCCTCTCCTCCGGATGGGTAGGAGAGATCCATCTTTGCTTGAAAATAGCCCTCATGTTCCACATCTCATCTTTCCCTTCTGCTACATTTCCATTTCATGACTTTATATTCAAAAGGGACACTTCACCGTTTTTCAGACGAATTTCAATGGTCATTTAGTCATTGCGGTGGCACGTTTGTGACACCTGTGAAACTTTTTAATATTTTTTAAATATCATTCCAGGCAAATTTAGTCTTAGTCTGCTCACTTCATATGAAGGAAGCAGTAAGATGAGTTTCTGTTTTTTCCACAACAAGTGCCAATTACAACTAGCACATGTCTGAGACAAAACAGATATGAAAGATCCACAGACTACAGAGCAAATGCAACACATAAGAGGTATAAGCTCAAACTGATATTCCTTCCTTCCTTCCTACTGACATTCCTTCCTTACATCTAGTGGCTAACACAGTGTTGCTGTTAAATGCACTGCCCAATCTGCTGGCTAGGGTGGCAACAGCAAAGCCACTGGGAGAGCACAAAAAGCAGTGATGCCAAATAATATCTGATCCATGTGCCCACCAAAACCAGTCACCAACCTGGAGAAAATTTCACCACTGAGCGTTCTTACCTAATGCGGCCACTTCTTGTAACCTTATTTTATTGAAACTGAATACAGTATTATATCTGTTTCTCGAATGATTATCTCATTTATTCAGATTTGGCAATCAACAACTTCAAGCAACCTCTATCCTATAGACTATAGCAAATCCTATAGTCTATATGTTCCAGTGCAAAGGTTTTAAATTGTATAAGCTTTTCAGTTTAATGGTGCTTTGAGTCTTGACACTTTAATTTATTCTTGACCTTAGATAGAGCAGTCAAGAAAGCTGATGAGGGTCGAAAGCTCCCAGAACAGCTACCAAATAGAGTTGTAGTTAGATTTGTCTGACTATAAGTTGCTACCGGTAGGGAACCACATTCTCAATGCAGCTCTCTGTTAGGACTAGAGATGGACCAATAGACCAGTCAGGGACCGGAATTGGACAGTTCTGAGTCGGCTTGACCTGGACCAGAGACAGGCCGGTCACTCTCCTGTAGTTCCATTACCAAGCTGGTCCGGGAGGTATCGGGAGGTCACACACACACACACACAAAAAATCTGAAATCGGAAGCGGCCCAGAAAATTGCAATTGGTGCATCTCTATTCAGGACCAAATCCTAACGAACACTGGAACAAGGATAGCTCTCTGAAGGAGGACTACACAGTCATGTCCCAGGCTGGTGTGGTGAGGAATTACCTCACATGCAATACATACTGGTACATGTAGGCTTTCTGGTGGCTACATGGTGCTGGTTTAAGCTCTGTACAGAGGAACACTGATTTCCCCATCAATAGTAAGTGATCTTAAGAGGATGGCCAATAAGGCCACAAACTGTGGATGTCTTTAATGGCCATGAAATGTCCCTTTAAGACACCGTATATACCTGCTCTCCCTTTTTCTAATCACACTATTCTCTTATCTTCATCCCTCTGATAATACAGCTTGCAAACTCCTGCACATCAGACTACACACACAATCAGACATGACCACAAAATATGAGCTCTACTGAGGACAGAAGGAAGGACTTTATCACACCAATGCTTTGTTAGCTCCACTACATTCTTCAGATGTAAACCAAGAAAATCATTTACTTTCAACAGACACATCTTCATATTGTCACATTTACAATTTATTCTGTTCAGCTTTTACAGAATCAGAGTTCAGATTCACATTTGCCAAAGTAAGAGGCTTCAGTGGTGGTCACTGAGACCCGCACTGCGTGTGCTCTTCCTGGATACAGTTAAATCATTCTGCTTTGTCTGTGAATGAGGGGGCAACACCGACTGCAAATTGCCTTGCTGTGACGCAGGCCCTGTTTCACAGAAGTGTTATGTCAGTGGCGCAAATCTGCTCTATTGTCAGGAATAATTGTGGCTCAGACCAGTTGAAAAGCTTACATATTTTCATATGTTTCAGAGAGTTTCTTCACAAACTGTAAGTGGCAATATTATGTGGTTTTTTATTTTAGTTGCTGTGCTGAACGCCATCAAAGATAATTAAGGTCATCAGGATGGTTCATAACAAGCAACAAGATACTGTGCCTTCAAAATTCTGCAAGGGCACCAATGGCTGCTGTATTATCTGCTGAAATGAACAGTCTTGGCATCAGAGATGTGAAGCATCAGAGCGCGTCTATGACATAAATGCAGTGCTTCTAGGCTAGCTTAGAGAGGCAAAGAGTACAACTCCCTCCTAAACCACTGTCCCTCAGCTAACTAATAAATCTTAAAACTCATGAACCTGCAGCTCAAATGTGTTTTTGTTAACACAAGTAATTAGGATGTTCAGGCTGCAGAATTCACATCCCAGACCTAATTAACCTGCTTGCAGAGAAAAGTTCACTTCTGTTGGTCCAATAGCATTTCACAGGCACCTGAGAGACAAATGCTAAGTTTAGTTGTCATCTGGGCCGCTTTTAAGTTATTTCCAGTAGAGTTAGGATTGATTCTCATTAATGATTACTGATTCTGGAAAATCTTAATCTGGAGCTGAACTGACTGAAGTAATGTAAATAATCCATATTTAACCACGGCTTTATCTTACTGTAAACATTCTGTCTGCTTTCAATCTGTTATTTATTCTGGCATTTTGTCTTCCTATGACCACAGTTTCTGCATTCCTGTCAAATAATGCTTCACTTGTTGTTTCAAACATGCGTGGATAAAATATTTTATACATTCTTTTCACATTCTTGAGAGATGCAGAAGCATTAAGAGTACATATGTGAGTACTGCTTGACTACCAGCAGGGTGGATTGGCTGGATGGAGTTACTCGTGCATCATGTCTACCTGCTCCACTACTCGTGTGTGAGGTGAGCTGGTGTCAGGTAAAGGTGGTGCTGCCATGCCAACCTGGCCATCACAAGGCTGTGTAAGGATCTATAGCTGCCCTGTCTAGCAATAACCCAACACAGACTTTGATTGCCAGAGTTACTGCTACATTTGCATCCTCAAGAATTATCTGATTTAAAACAAAATCTCACACTGAGGTTTGTTAGCCATGGCTCTAAATATGGCAAATAATTTAACTAAACAGGCAGTTGATCCACCCATTTAGGCCTAAATGTCTATATAGATAGATAGATAGATATAACAGACCGAAATATCTTCATCTTTGGTGAACTGCTATGAAATCTGGTACAGATATTCATTGTGGCCACAAGATGAACTGTAATCACTGACATTTCCTTTAGGGGGTATCAATACTCTCCAGCACTTAATTAATTAATGATTGTTGTAGTGGAGGAGAAGGAGACTTTCTGAGTTTCTATGTTTAGCAGCAGGCAGGTACTGAGCAGGCTTTTGTTTGTCCCAGTGTGATCAGGTTAACAGCTTTTCTCAATCCAGTGTAGGCGATTGGTCGCTTTTCATTGAAAATGAATGTAGGCCTGATTTCCTTTTGGTGCATGTGTGCTGTTACATGGGCATAATTTTCAAAAATGTTGAAATTTTCAAAAGATGTTAATTAAACAAATAGTAAATTCCAACTTTATTTATTTTCGATTTAATACTGTAATGGTATTTTGGCCAGAACTTGCAGGGCACACATTTTTCCAAAATGTAATCAATGTCTATACATTAAAATTTATTTTTAAATATGAGTCTAGTTAACTGGTTGGTAAGGGAAAAAAAGGCTGATGATGGACATGATGGACATGACAGAGCAGAGGTCAGCTGGATTTTATTTTATTATCTCTCTATATTAGCTGTACTTTTTGTTTTGTGTTAATCAACAAAAGTTATCACTCTACATATCAAGCTAAACTAATATGTTGAACATGACAAAAATGATACTATACCTGCTAAACATTAGCATGTTAGCTGTGCATTGTTGTAGGAGCAGCCTTATTAACACTTACTATTACCTAAAGCAGATACAGTGTGTGGTGACTGAGAACAAAACAGAGCTTTCTGATCTGTTTTGTTATTTTCAACTAATATCAGCAAGTAATCTCCTCATCATAACAACACCGATGGAAAAACACAAGCCACAACCAGCAGGGCACAACAATCTTGTAGTCATTGATGAAATTCATAGTGAATAAATGATCTTTAACAAAACAGCTCAAAGCTCAAAGGAAGTGCTTCAGGGTTCACATGTGGGACACAAAAACAATGACTGCAGTGCAGACAAACTTCTACACAGTAACCCATGAGCTGCAAAACATCTGATACCATGCAGTACAAGTGATACACGCACTGCAGACAGTAGGTCACAAGCAGACAGATGTATCTAGTCTTACATAAAGGCTGCAAGGGGACCCTGTAAGGCTGGGATTAGCTTTGCAACAAAGAGGCTTTTGAACACTGGCCTACAGGCAGCTTCTGCTGTATTCCTTTCCTCAGTCACACAGTAAGAACAGTCAGACACTTTGATGAATGGAAGAATCATGGGTCTTGTTTCTGTCCACATGACAGCTTAGTTGAGAGAAGGCCATTTTACACTGGTGTGATCTTCATTCTGTCCTCATGAGGGGCACCTCACATTGACAATGCACACACGTGCGAGCACAATACGGGAAGCCACAAGACAGCACAGGTCAGAAACTGTCATGGCCTCATGTGAGGAGGTACAACTAAGACCGTCATTGCTCTAGCTGAAACACTACCAGGGACTACTGTTACCTTCGACTACTTCTCACTGTACCTTGCGTTCCCTCAGGCTAAAACTGAAGTACCTCAGTGTTAAATGTTGACAGGACTCTAATCGCCCACATCATTCTAAAATCACTCGTGCTTTAGATCCAGGTTGTGTCAGTCCAGGCGAGCCTTTGGCGGTCTGAGCAGAGCTCAGGCCCCAAGGCCGAGATATTCTCCAGCATCTTTGTCCTGTCCTCCTTTACTTCCACAGACTCTTCGTCATCCACAGCACGTCTCCACTGTCAAGCCCTGTCCCTCTTAGCGCCCAGGCCTCCCGGGGCTCAGCCACTCACTGGATGAAACCGTGGGCGAAAGAAGGCACGCTGAATCGGCAGTGGCTGAGGGTGCAGATAAGACCAGCCCCCTCCATGCTGTTAACCCCTTCTCACAGAGCATAATCCCTGAGGCTGAGCTTAAATCCATGCTGACCCTACCTGCTCTCTTACTCCTACACGCCCTTGCTTTCCAACTCAGATCACTTCCCTTTAATTAATATATTTTTAATCTTTCCATCTCCTCTGCTGATTTCTATGCTTTTAAACTCTCCCACAGTTTTATCACCATCTTATCCTCCTCATTGCATCATTCCCCTCCTCTCTCTTCCTCTGTCTTTCACTCACTCACTCTGCTGTACAGGATTTTCTGTTTACCTTGAAAGAGGAGAGCAACTGAGTGAAAGACGGTTAAAGCGAGAGTAGCTTCAAAGCTGATCGAAGAAGCCTTGTCAAACAATCTCCTGAGTTTATTTTGGTTCTCAGTGAGTCAAAAGGATAAGAAGGCTCACTTGGCAGCCAGACCACAGACAGCAGAGTTTGTCTGAGCATATGTGATGATGCAACAGACTCAGATTACACTAATTAATCCATATAGTACTCCAGCTGCATTAGGAAATAGTAATACACAATATTTTAATATAAATAAAAGTTATGTTCCTCTCTATTACTCTGTTACAAGTTAATTTTTACTTACAGTATAAAAACTGTTGGTTATCAAATAAAGACTAAAGCTACTTGTCATATTTAATTTATCCACCCTGCTCTAAAATTTCTGCAAACTACGTAAGTTTCGCACACCTTTAACACCAAGTGCCCAATCGGTACTGCACATGTGCAATTCTCAACAGAGAAGAGATAAAAATGAGATGGCTCACTCCTTAAACACTTCCATCATTAGCCCTGAAAAAAGAAAAAAATGCTAAAAACTAGTGCTGAGCCGTGCGTTAGAGCTGAAAGATACTCTCTCTGACAGGTCAGTGTTGTTTGAGTTTAAAAAGATTTACAAAAATGGCACACTGAAACTCAAACTTTATCAACACAAAAGGAATAAGGTATTACTTCTTGTGAAATATGAAAAGGCTAATATTTATTATTTAAAGAGCAAATCAATAGTAATTATAGTTCAGTGTCATGAAAAAAGCAGAAGTACTTTAAAAGTAGATGCTTGGACTGAGACTGTTGTCCATGTGTTTCTAAGTTACTCAGGTTTTTTAGGTTAATTATTTGCCATCTTTGAACATGTAATTGGTTAAGTTTGTTAAGTAAAATGTCAAAAAGTTGTGAAAAATGCTCAGAAGTTTCCAAAGTGACATCTTCAAATAGCGTCTTTTGTCCAACCAATTGTCCAAAAGCCAAAGACTCCTCAGTTACTGTCATAAATGACAAAGAAAAGCAGCAGATCTTGACATGTTTGACAGCTGATGATGCCGGAGTCCTTCTTTAGAGAAGGGGAATTTGATTACAGATCAAGCCCCATGCAAACAGGGGCTGAGTGATGAGAGTGAGTGCACAAACACAGCAAACTGGTCAGTCAGAGGGGTGGCAGTTCACTCCTGGGTAAAATCAAATGTAATTATGTTCCAACAACACATATGAAATTTACCATCTAGAAATCATCACTTTGATGCAAGACCCAGGGCCAGCTGAAATAAACTCAGTTGCCATGGATACCAATTTTGGGCTGCAGGGAGTCGACGGTCAGACAAAAGCTTTCAAGCTGTCCTACTGACAGACTATTCACACATGCAGTTAGAATGAAGTTTGCTGGACAGATAACAGCCACTTGTGACTGTTGGTTTCTTGCTTACTGAACATGCTCTAACTATTTGCTATTAAATAAAGATATTTCATTATACTGATGGTCTTCAAATGATATGTTTGTGTACAGTGCATGTTGTTCTTGATGAATAACTACGTACACATGTAGAGATCCGATATGTAAAGTGCCCAGAAGCTGGACAGCAGCTCAACAGAACAGATTTTATAGAAGCTATCACAAATGATCAAGTGATTGTTGTACAGACACACAAACACACACACACACACACACACACACAGAGTCAAACTGTAGTCATGAATGTTGTCATAAATACATTGTTAACATACATTAAATATTATTCTGTGTATTTAATGTATTTACTTAAATGTTACGCTTACTCCCTCTTGTGGCAGGAAGAAGACTTACAGTGCTCTTCAAAGAGTGAGGAAACAACACACTGAACTATTTCCTCAAATATATTCATGCAAATGGATTCAACTTGCCGTGACAATAAATGATGGGATACTAGAGTGACTTGAATGTGGTCTACATGTTTCACATCGTAATGTAAAAGCAACATTCTCGTATTGATGAGTAAGGTCATATCTTTGGAGTTTCAGATTTGAATCAATGTAAATGAAAACCTACAACATTCCTGAAGCTCAGTAAAACATCAGGTGAGCTTCACATCCATCTTTGACATGTGACCTTGTCTCCTGTGATACTGACACACTATGAAACTGGAGTAAACTGCAACAGCCCAATAGCAGCCCAAAGCTCTTAATCTAATCTACTTGCTTTGAAGCATCAATAGCTGGTGCAAAATATGCTTTTTGTCTCGCTCATCTCAAGAGTCTACATCATTTTTTAACTAAACAGATAATGAGGAAATGCACATCAAGGTCTTACAGAATCCACCAGAGGGCGATGTAACACAAGAATAAGGTACAGGCAGCGTGAGGGGTGATGTAAGACCACAGCCAAATCTATCATTGAACTTAATTCTGGACAGTTACACATCCTCTATTTGGCTTGTTCCTAATTTGTTGTAATCAAGAGAATGACTATCATTAGACCACAGTGAGTGTCAAGAAAGCAAAATGAGCTCCCTTCCAACCACACAGCCAGATTCTGATGACTTCTTGAAGTGACAGAGCTAAAAGGCTGAGGAAAACAAGATTTTATAGAGCAACATGAAAAGACTGAGGGTAAGGAAACTAACCTGGTTTAGCTTTGATCAAAGCACACCTGCTTATTTTGACTCAGAGGTCATACACCGCAGCTATAATAAACCTTGGGTTACGATTCTCAAACACAGAGTGATTTACTGCAGAGTCTGTAAGAGATTCAATGCCACCGAAATACAAAAACAGAAGAACATGATCAACCTGCAGGTTTGTGGCTGTGCACAAGTACACAGGCAGGCTGAGAACTACTCATCAAGTGAGTGCTGTTTCTACCCCAGGAGTGTCTGGGAAAGGTATAGGCTAAAAATAATGCCAGCATCATTTCCTGGGGCTACAAATATCCAGAGTCACCAGTAAAACATGAACCTAAACATACAGACATACATTTTAGAAATGTAGCTATTGTTCTTGTCATCCATTCAGTGAGGAGGTAAGGGGTTTAATGGCTTGCCCAGGCTCAGCGAGTTACGTGGCTGCTGCTGCACCGATTCAGTCTGTGACCTTTCTGTTGTAAGACAGCTGCTCTGACCATCCAGCAGCCAATGAATATTAATGTGTTCTATCAGGACAATTACTGACTCAACACATAGAACTAGTACTACCAGAAAATATGAAAGGATTCCTAAAAAAGTTCACTGGAAATCACAGAGAAACTGAATCCTATGCAAATCTGTCACGTATGAAATTTCCAAATAAAGGAAGTCACTCGGAAATAGGCTTTTAAAGCAATTCCGTATATATTTTGGTGGCTGTGAGCACTTACGAGAAAATACTTGCAGTGGTTGAAGTGGCAAAAATAGAAAGGGGATAATGCAATGTCTGCAATGTCAATTAGCTTTTAAAATTAATCTATGAAAGTTACTGGTCAAACCAGGCCAAGTAAGGTGGGTAAGGTATGGTATGGCTGCATGACTGTGGCGCGAGTTTATGAGCTATTTTATTTGTAAATGACAAATCCATGGAGTTCAGTACTGCATAAACCAAAGCAGAGCTACAACACAAGTTGAGACGAGAAAATACAGTAAAGGGTGGAACGTAAAGGAAGTCTGTATCTTACAGTGGCTGTGGCTGACCCCGGGGCTGAGGGTGGAGGGGGTGACGACGTGCTCCCTGTTGGGCGTCTGGAGGCCTGCCTCCTTCTCCCTCTCCTTGTCCCGCTCCTTCACCTGGCGCTGGCTCATCCTACCTGGGGTCAGAAGGACGGTGTCATCACCGCACACTACAGCAGCTACAGAGAGAGAGGGAAGAGAAGAGATGAAAAGAAAGGACACAAGAGACACATGTTGTCATCTAACTCTGGATCAGAGAACATCTACACACAGCCCTCTTAGAGCATCTGCTGGGTGGAGCCTTCTGTGTCACAACAAACGTTGTGAACGTGTCTTCATCCACGTCTTACGATATGAAAAAGAGGCATTTCATGAGCGCCACTAGCATCAATAGGTGCCCTTGTCCCTTATCACTTCTCCTTGTTTACCTGGTGCCAATGAAGCAAGCAGGCATGCTATTCTGAGGCAATGGGAGCATGCTTTGATTGGCAAAGGACCAAAATAAACGCATGAAAATTAAACAGTTCTATCTTGAATGAGACACTCCCTGATTTTATTATACAGTATCTAATAGCACTGCATATAACTCTACACAGCTCACATTTGAGTATGACATGCTAGACTCATGTCTGGGGCTCATTAAGTTGAGAAACATTTAGAACATAAAACATGAATACAGATCTATATACCATGTGGGGTCTAACACAGTACAAATCTGCTTGATAGCCAAAATATCACTTCATCTCATCTTAGAATCTACTGGGTTATTACTGTTTTTCAGACCAGGTGATCTCTTTTGATTAGGCTAATGAGGTAGTCAGTGTGAGCTTCAAGTCTCTTTTACAGTGACTGGTTGGCAATACAACTTCCTTCCACACTTACATTCTCAAGTTTATCCTGAACATTTCTGCCATCGTATTACTCTTTACAGTGACTGCACTATGACTAATATGTTGTACTACAAATACAAATACAGTGTTACACTTTTTTCTTTTTAGCCTTATCTCAGACTTGGCCAAAATCTTTTTCAAAGATATCTGTGGACTGGTATTCAAACACACAAAAGACAAGATATACTGCATCTGTGGTTTGTATTCATTTTTGTTCAATGAGCTCAAGGACCCAAGGATTTAAGCAGATTATTTTTTTACACTATTCACTACATTCACCTGGATACTGACACAATGTGATTAGGATAGAATGGGTCTATCTTTATCAGTGGGTTTAGTGCAGTTTGGGTGGGTGCCAACCAAGATGGGATGTGCACAACAAACCTCCCATAATCACCTGAAAAGGTACAATCCCTGCGACCACACCAGTATTTAAATAAAGAAATGCTTAAATTTAACCAAGTTGTTCATGTTACACAACAACGGGAAGAAAACACTTAAGAGACTACTGGGGTTTTAATTTTAAGGAGGCGGAAGGGCTACAGACAGACAACCTATACAACTTTTAAAACCTGCAATTACAAAGAAAGCCCCAAGCAAAATAAATGTCAAAGACAACTAATACAGATTCTGCTCATTACTAAACTGCAGGTAATAGTTTATTAATGAGTGTGGATCTTTGGATAAAAGAAGGTGCTGGCAGACCAATTAACATAACAATAAGCAGTGTAAGAACAGTTTAAGTACACAACACAGAAAAACAAGACACATTTAAGAGAACATTCATCAAAGAAAATTGTGGAAAATGGGTGCATTACTATTAGCTAGTTGCCTTACTTGAAACAAACACACACACCCGCTACTTTATGTTCCATACACTCCTAAGTACCAGCCCTGGCCCTTCCCCTGACTATGTGCACTGCCCTTAGCCCTTCCTCGAAAAGGTCACTGGCTTACCGGAGGTGGCATGGTGCTCTCTCAACTCTGCATGGTGCTAGCAGGGGGAAAGGGTGGAGACAGAAAAAGAAAAGTGCAAGAGAGAGGAAAAGTGATAGATAGATGAGGAACACAGAGAGAACAAAGAACAAACAGCGAGAGGGATTGAAAAAGTGTGTCAGAGAATTTGGATAAAGATTAAAGGACAGAAAGGGAAGAGGGGAGTCCACCATGTGTTGTTGACCAGATGTTGGCAGTGGTAGGTTTGCGTGCAGCAGGATGGGCGATAGCGGGCAGCATCAGCAACAGCAGCAGGGGTAGAAGCCGCAGCCACACAGGACGACAACAAATAACAATAATAAAAAAGAGGAGACAAGAGACAGAAAACAAAAGAAAAAACAGACATTAGTTTAACCAAAATGTTCACGAAGACATAAGCTGACATAACTGAGAACAGGTTGAGGGCAATGGCCGGGATAAGATGGGGACTGGGTCATGCAAGAGGACTGGATAGCCACACTATACACACCCACATGTCTAGTTTATATGAGCAAATGCTTATATTTCAACTGACAAGACAATCACTGTTGCACCCATCCCATCCATAATAACCATAAAGGAGAACTGAAATATTCTTGATGTATCCTTGTTTCCTGTTATGAGATGGAAGCTGACTGTACCACCACATTAGTCTTTAATTTATTACTGCATCCAGAATTTCCGTTTTGGACAAATGTGCATTGCCAAAGCAAGGCGTCTTTATTTGATGACCAGGGAGTGAGACTGGTCAATTATTTTCCTCTCTCCTTCGATACAATTCAAATTAGGCCTGTGCTTACGCAGAAAGCAAAGGAAATTTTCACTTTGTGTTACTCACTAGAGTTTGATTGCTGGATCATTTGAGTTCATTTGTCCCAAACAGCCAGAATACCTCATTGTATATCAGCAGTAAGCTAGCAACCAGCGAGCAGTGAGGTACCAAGGCTGTATGTGTCTGAGATCAGCCTCTGACTGAAATAACACCCACCAGCAACAGTAAACAAAGACAAAGAGAGACTAATTACAGAACAAATATTGCACAGTACAAACTTGCACATCAGCATTTGCATTGACTTTGTCTGTAACTGTGTTGCACAAAGAATTCACCTCATGTTGATGTGAACATAGTTATTTTCGATGACCTGAGTGTTCAGTTTTCAATGTTGAAAAACACACTGATTATTTTTTCAGTTAATCATTTATTCTACGATATATACAAAAACAGTGAACAAGACAAACCTTCTACAGCAATACTAGTCACTCAGTGGGGCAATATCCTCATAATTACAAAGCTAACAAACTACTGTTGACAGCAATAGATATAATGTTTACCTTGTTCAACATTTTAGGTCAAGGTCAAGGTCAAGTATGTGTGGTACACAGAGCAATGACACAACGTTCCTCTAGGATGCAACATGGAGCTACATGAATAGAATATGCATAGTGAATATAAAAATAAAAATACAAAGTTCAGCCTGATGTACAAACAGAGGACAGACAAGACAGTGCAATGCGAAGGACGTTAACAATGTCTTAACATGGTGACATTTCCTAATTTCCTAACAAAACACAAATTTCTATACCACTGAGGCAGATGGGAATGTCACTGGTCTTAAACCAAAGAATTTGACAAATTTAAATTCTGAAATGAAGACATCAAATTATGATAATTTATTCAGGGGACAGCATGAATATGTGCACAAAATTTCATTACAAGCCATTCAGTAGTTGTTGCCATTCAGTAGTTGTTGAGGCACATTGTTCAAAAAGTAATAGCGTATAATTTCCATTTACAGTTTGTGTCTCTTTAATTTAAAGATGTGTAAGCCACGTGCAACCTAAAAATGAATGCTGTCACCCCTCTCAGAGTGGCAACAGAAACTCTTATTGGCCAGATATTATTTTCTGGTCCAGTATACCATTGCTTGTACCTGTTCCTTTGCACAGTAGAGGGCAGAAACATTTAACAGCTGACCAAAAAAACAAAAAACAAAAAAAAAGAATCCAGTCACACTTGCTCACCATGTCTTTGCTCTGTCCTGCAAGCAGCACTGGTTCGCTTCAATCACATTCACAGTCATCTCACACCCAAAATGTCAACTCATTGCACAATATGCCTAATCTCTGGATCCTCAGGACACCTGCCTCTTGTAAAGGCTTACGTGGAATTGCGATTTAACAAGATACTAATTAACCCATTGTGACAATCCGTACGGTTGCAGGGATGGCTGTGGCAAACTGACGTCACAGTCATACCTGGAACAGAGCCGGATTGCCCTAATCTCCAGTCAGACGAAACACAACCGCAGGCAGCTCAGTAAGGAGGAACACAAAGAAAACCATGCCACTGATTGGATATTGCTCAGTTAATCCATAAGGGAAATCAAATCGCTAAGTTCTGATTGGTTAGAAACCTTAGAGCTACCGTCTGAGAGGACAGAAAAAACTAAGAGCTGCTTACAAGGCCAACGGATTAGAAAACTGTCACTGAGCGTCAGAGGTCGTTTGACAAGGCTTTGTGAAGAGGCATCAACACAGTAGTTTTATAATTTAATCTTGGCTCAGCTCATTTTCTCGCAATGGGAAAGCTCAGATAAACATTGGCCACTCCCTCTGCATTGAGAAACAATGGCTCACAGTCACAGGGGCCTAGAGGTGAGAGAACTCTGACCCAAAGGATGGTAGGATTCCTACACTGATCTTCTGAAAAGAATTCAACAGTCTTTTTGTTTTTCCCTAAACTTTTACAACAATGCCATCCATGATCCCAAAACAGAAAGTCTTGTTTCTATCCTCGACTGAGCAGACTGATGAATGAACCCCATATGGATGTTGGGGGTGGGGAGAAGATTGACAGAGAGACAAAGTGAAGGGCGATGAATAATCTCTAAGAGTCACCAACAAAAAACCTGAATTGTGACAGACAGCCTGATACAAGCTTTATTGGTACAGTGTAATGAGAGGCACAGTTGGATCACTTCATGTGGCAGGCCTATATTAGCATTTGAAAAGCTTTCTTGACTATAAATTGACAATCAAGCTGTAAAGGCTGGTGGATGACTTGACTGCAGGGGTGGACGGATAGATCTAAAAGCATGACAGACCAGTCAACAGGGTCCTTTATGGCTAAAGTTTGACTCATTTAACACTTGCCAACACATCGAAGAAAAATGTTCTATAAAATCCACAAGTATTACAAGTGCAGTTTCTTTCATGCTACTGTCACCCAACAGGCATGTACAGTGTAAGTGCTGTCACAGAGGCAGGAGCACACTTCAACTCTCACCTGCCTGGACTGGTCATTCAACAAACCAAGGTCTATGCACACAGTTAGCAAAATGTTAATGAATGAATGAAAAGGTGGTTATAGATGTGATAACAGGGAGTATATGAGTACTGAGCTGTATTAAGAACTGACTGTAACAGAAAACACTGATAAATATAAATATAATATAAAACAAATAATTTAGTGTAAATAAACTTAATGTTTGTTGGTGTAGCAGAACATCTGTCGATTGAATTTAACGCTGTGAACCTGAACCCCTGTTTTAGAGTGTAGAATTACATCATCCTATTAATTTTATTAATCTGTTTTAAACGCAGGAAGATGGATGAGACATTCATTCACCTACATTTTGAGAAAGACAAGCTGAAGGATATCTGACATTACAAGGACATCGTTTATTGAATCTAATATCTTACAGCTACATTTCACTCACCAACTCTACATTAAAAGCAAAAATGTTGCCACTCAATATTCACAGTCATTTAAAAGGTTCTTTCAAAGCATGCAGGCTCACACACACACACACAGTTGTGGTACGTGTCTGCACACGTACCAGATTTAACTGCAGATACTGAGAAGATGACAGCTGGCAATCATGTAATTTCATTTAACAGAATCTAACCAGGTCTACATCTATCTGCTCAGTATAACTAATTTTTTTCTTTTAGACATCTGTACCTGCAGGTAGTGTGAGTCAGTTTTCATTTAGGTGTAACCCAAACAGAAGATCTTAGATAAACCAGAGGAGTTGAGCAATCAGTAACACCAGGATGTGAGTATATAGTTGCAGATATGCATGTATGATTGTCAGAAGTGATATCAAAATGGAAAATAAAGAAAACAGCCTGTATGTGTGATTAAGGCGAAGTCAGAGGATGTGGCTCAAAGCAAATACACTCGCAATGTTGGCTCACACACTTACATACCAATGTAGCCTGTTCTACCATAAAGAACCACAATAAAGTAGCTCAAGTGGGTAGCCAGCAACCTGCTCTAAACTAAAATCTGAATATAACATGGCATAATGGCAAAAAAATACTTTTTTTCTTTTTAGATTTTGTGGGCACTTGAGAGCTTTTAATTTTAATTTTATTTTAACTGTATTGCTCCCAATATCAGAGCTTTAATCATTGTACTATAGAGCCATTTTTCCCTGCTTTACTGTCAGCTAACAACTGTAGCTATTGAGCTAACCACTGACATGCTGGCCATGTGGGAACATGCTAGTGCTGAGGTTCAACAGCTCCTCGAGCTTTTTGTTATTTTATTGTACTGTGCTATGAACCCGTTCATGGCAATTTGCTCTCATATACATACATACATATGATTTTTATTCAATAAACAGTTTTGATGAAGGGGGGAAAGGCCCCCTGAGCTAACAAGCCTGCTAACTACTTGCTAGTTGCTACTGGGACAGTAATTTCACCCAGTTTTGTTTAAATTTGTACCATTGACACTTCTCATCTCCTTAATGTCAAAACACCATTCTCCTTTTGTGGAGCAGTTTATGCTCAGATAGAGGTTAATTAAAATTTGGATGGAGCAACATAACTAGCTAGCTAAGCTAGATTCCTTTAGTAGTTAGGCCTAACTGCTTTCTTTAAACACGTATTTATAATCATATTACACCTCAGTTGATGATCATAGGTTTCATTACTACGCTGAAACATACACACTGTAACAGAAACTACACCGCCATCTCCTTCAAAGCTTCTGAGCCTTAAACACAGCACGCTCTCTCTGCCCCTGAAAAGATGAATAGTGCTTGCACAGGATAAAATGCCATGACATATTACATAATGTTTAAACATCACTTGCAGCAGATTCCTGACCCAGTTTCTTTTTAGTAGCAGAGAAAGGAGAGACAACAGCAGCTTTTTATCCCTTTCTCTATATCCGAAAAGCACCTTTTGTCATTTCTTCAGCTTGGAATACAAACATAATGTTATGAAGCCAAAATGTTGATGCTAGTCTAATTCAAAATGGGTCCTGTGAGTTCAGCAACAAATATCAAAAATATATAGCTGTGAACAAATCCTCTACTCTTGTCTGTGGATAAAGTGTTGTTGTGGAGGTCACTGATATATTTTGTCATGGAACAACATCAAATATTAAATATTACAGAAAGAGAAAAGAGACATAGAGAGAAATAGAGCAACATGTTCTGAGGTGCCAGACTGCTGCTGAACAGCTGAGTCATCATTGGTAGCTAATTATTAAGTGAAACACTAAGGCAATACATCCTGAGAAATCCAGTCACAATGTGGTTATATTAGCATTTTATGTTGGAAAATGTGTAGCATATTTCTATAGTTCCTCCCTGCTGACAGTATACAGAGCACAGGTATATGCTGATGACTTGCCCCTGCTAGGTAGGGTGAAGGGTCACAGAGCAGAAGTCAAACCTGTCTTGATGAGTTAACCCTAGCAGATGAGATGCTGAGAGTGAGCCAAAACTGTTAAGCTACAGGACTGGAAAACCAAAACAATTAGCTGAAAGACACTAAAATGCTGCTAAAAATTCTCTCTGATAATTCTCTGTGGGTTTCGTCTACAGTCATAGAACCATTTATTGCAGCTTTTGTAATATGTGAAGATATGCATCTATAATACTCAGTGCCATATTTTTTATTTGCAACTATTTGTTACAGCAGTAACCAAATTCCCAACCAAATATCTATGAAAGACATTTTAAAAAGTCACAAAAATGCTTTTGAACTTAATTTGCTAAATTAAGATGGTGACTTGATATTGCGTTGTTACTGAGATTGTGCCCTGGGAGTGAATGAACACACTTTAAATGTGAAAGTCTTCAGCGGCTGCACACTATAATGAAGTTTCTCATAACAGATGCTGTGACACTAGATTAATCAGCTGTGTTTATAAAGCCTAGCTAAGAGCTCTGTTATTTCTAAAGCTAATTATTGGGATTTATCTGTTGCAGTGTTTGTATGTGTGGTATACATTAGGTAAGTGTTTAGGCTATTTTCAAGACCTAGAAAGTTTGCCTTTCCCCCACACAAAATCCTAAAAATATCTGGGACTACCCAAACCCACTGCAAATAACCCAAAGACAATTGATTTTATAGTTCCAGGAAAACCACAGTACATGACAGTGTCTTATTTCATTCACCTTAATTAAGCAACCTGATACAAGCGGCCTTCTAGGGATGTCCTGACCAAGCGATTTTGCCCCAGATGCTTGTAAGCTGTGATCAAGTAAATCTACTGGAAAGACTAGCTCGTTAAGAGGTAGAATCAGCCTTCTAATCACGAAATAATGTGAGTCCTAGTCAGCACAGGCAATAATTGTAAACTCTTGATACTAATATAAGAAAAAACAAATATAAGAAAAAAAAAGATTAGAAAGCTACAGCGGTGGCACCAGTATCACAATAAGGTTCCCAGCCCAAATTATGACTCACTTAAAGAATATATCACTACATCTAAACATGCTGATATTCCATAATATCAAACCGAAATAGGCAGTGTCAAAGTAATCGATCTAGCTTGTACAGACCTTTTTCAGTAGTTGCATTCATGGAATATTGTCAAATGTTTAGACTAACGTGGTTCTAAAGTCAACCCTGCCTCATAAAGCACCAAAGCCCTCAACATTACAAGACACAAGCACTCCATGCTGAACCAATAACTTTAAACAAATCACTTCAGGCATTGAGAATAAGATAAAACACAAAGATAACTGAACTGGATAATCATAAAGAAAATGGGGTTCAATTTGGTCTGATTATGTTTCATTGTGGATTGTCACAGGTAACCCTGAGTCATACAAAAGGCAAAGTGTGTTCATTAACTGAAATGGAGTAGAATAGCAACATTTTATGGTAAAACTGAGAACACTCATTTCATCTGTGCAACGCCAAATTTATCTGCTGCCTGCCAGACTGCTGTGATACCGCATTCAACTAACTCCAAAGTCATCCTCCTTTGCAGCACTGGCTGGGTGTGAAAACACAAATCCCAAGTCAGAATGAGGTATGGTCAGAGTGCCTTAATCCATCAAAAACTGACACATCTGTCAGCACGGAGTGGGTCCATGGCCAAAGTCTGAGTTGAAGCCAGCAGGGAGCTATGACACTGTATGAGACGCAGATGATGGGGGTTGCCCATATGGTGGCTGATTTACAGCTGGAGAGGGACTGCAACACCAACCATAAATAAAAGATCTGTCTGAACATATGGGCCAAAAGAGTATGGCCAGAGCCAACTTGGTTTGAAGGAATGCTGTCCAAAGAAAGGCCTGAGCCAAGGTAGTAAACAATATTCACTGTGAGAATGTGAGACACAAGGTATTTATTCATTTGTAAAGCAGGCAGAAAGGAACAATCGTGTTCACATTTCCTTCCTTTGGTTGAAACCAAAGTGACACTGAGCAGGCGTGACTTGCCACCATGACTTCTGTTCAGTGTCTGAAATTAACTTTTTGACTCATCAGCCAAGTTGACTGATAAATGGAAAATCCACAGACCAAGCACATGTTTTTACTGACCAAAATGTATGTATATTGTGTGTGATTTGGTATTGAATCATTTGAAAATGTTACAGTAAAACAACTTGAAAATTACAACAGAGGTACATGAGTGGACCTGTTGCTCATAATTTGATTTTCATGGAAAACTATATATTGTGATACTGTTATGATTTAGTATCTAATTATTAAAAATGCAATAATGTAACAAGCAGGCAATGACAGACAAGACCTACGTATTTCTACAAAAGAAATTAAGAAAAAAATCTCAACTTCAACATTTTAAACGACCCTTGTGGCCAGTTGACTACCGATTTCTGAGCTGAGGAAGTCCCTGCCCACATGTGTGTGAGCTAAACTGTGACACACACAACAACTAGACACAAGACACCCTTTAGTGACATCAAAATGAGTAGAGACTTTTTGTTATGTGAGTACTTTCGTAGAAACATCTTTAGCAGGATTTTTTCGCCAACTGGAAGATCAACCCACATTTGGGTCTTGACAAGTGTTAATTTCAGACCCTGTTTCTGCACATTTTCAGCACAACCAAAGACGTAATATATAAAATATTATATGAAGATATAAAAAGAAGTCTGAATATTTGACCTGGTAGAGCTCTGATGGGGCTAAGATTCCCATTGAATAGAAACAAAAGGTGTAGGCAGAATGTGATGGATGCCTAATAACTGCTGGGATACAATGGTAATGGTCTCACTGCTACAACCCAAATTTTGGTTAAGCCCGTGGAGGTTTTCACCAGTCTGCTGGGGGAGCAGGTGTGATCACAGAGGAGCCTAACCAGGGTGCTGCCTTACAGGGAGACCAAAAAAATGCTCCTGTTAATTAGCCTGCAGCATTAAAAATGTGTTATAATGTCAGTTGGTGATTCGCTGATGCAAGCGATCTTACCCAACACACAAAGCATCATAAATATCAGCAATCCGGCAGTTGGGATCAATTTCTGATCTGCTCCTTTCATTTGCTGTGGTGCAAATACCAACTATGTTTGTTACATGCATGTAAGCTGAATATGTGGACTGGTACATAAAAATTAAACTTTAAAATACACAAATAAATACATTTTTTAAAGTCTCTAGAACAGTTTCCATTTATTGTCACTGTCACATCCATTAAGAAGCAGTGTATTCAGGTGTAATGAAAAACAGGTACGCCAGCTGCCTCCCTGCAGTACACAAGTACACACACACACACACACACACACACACAGACACACACACACACAGAGAGTCTCAAATCGATAAATTAAATCAATAAAATACAGTAAACAGAGAAACAAACACATTGCAATTCACAAAATACAACAGGTTTTCAAAGTCTGACACTGCAGGAGCCCTCAGACAAACCATGGACAACCCCACCACCACACACATGCACGCACACACACACACACACACACACACACACACACAAAACAAAACATCTCTGTGAATAAATAAATAGATGAGTGTGCCTGTGTTCCAAGAATATCAGAAGAATGCCATTAATTCTGTGAAAAAAAAATGAATAGATTTGAAGTTTTGAGCATTTAATTCCTGCTGAGTTAGTCGATAGTACTTCCAGTTTGCAATTTATGCATGGATGTACAATATAACTTTGATACTGAAGACAATTTCAAAACCTGATGACTCTCCGGACTTGCAAGAACATTATACAGCTTTTACATGTGAGCACTGCTATCAGTCTGGTATTGGTAACAATGAGGAAAACGAGGCGTCTTGTACGGGTATGATTTGGGGCTTACTGTGGGATCGCAGTCACACACCTGGGACTTAATGAACTGAAAAAGTACACAGAGTTGAAAACAAGCACAGCATTGTTTGATGTATTAATGAGGGGAAATACCCACGCATAAATATATACTGTGCGAGGCTTAAGCATATTATAAGACCAGATACCAAGATTGCCAGATGTATTTATTAGTAGAACAGCATTTGAAATAATGTATATCAGAAATAATCACATATCTGCTATCATAAAATCCACATAACAAACAAACCACCTTACGGCGCACAGCGAGCCCACCTTTACAAGCGGTCTCAGTAGCTGATTTGATCTGCACCACAAGACAGTTTTCATACCAGCTAAAACCACTGCACTGACCTGGCAAACAGATCTGATTTTCTAGCAACCGAATAGGTTGAGTGTGAAAGCACATTTAATTAAAATATTCTTTTCTTTTTAGTATTTAAATATAAAAACTGTCTAATGCAAACCAGTCTTTCCTTTTTGTAATAATACTCTTAAGTTAATGGTTCTAAAAGGATTTCTAATATAAAATGTTCTGGGAGGTGCAGAATTAAATGCTGAGTATTTAACTTATACTCCATATACTAATGGAGGAGGATAAAAAAAGGAAACAGAAATCCTTGTATGGCCTGACAGGAAATCCACAGAGATAATTCTCAGCAGCAGGGCATATTCAGGCACTGGAGCAAACAAGAGCAATCCCAACGGATTTCTGTTTTTTTTTTTTTATCCTCTCTCTCCGTTGCTAACATAAAACCTAATGATGTCACCTCACAGGCGCCTGGGAAGCAAGCAGATTAAAATAAGAAAGCGTGTTGGTTTTAGGATCAGCAGTTTGTACATTTGGGTCTTGTGCATGTTTTATCTTTCAGGATGAAGGTGCAGGGAGGTGGTGTGGGGAGGGGGGGGGGACTTCTGCACGACCCCACACAGGCTGCGGGCAGCATTTCATTAGACTGTAGTATTTCAGCATGTCAGCCTTCAATAAGGGGAAGGTGGGGGGGTGGCTGGGTGGGTCCACGTGCCTCACACAGAGCACAGTCTCAGTTTTATTACTGCAGGGGGGCTCTGGGCTCAGGGGCAGCATGGAGGTGGCAGGGTAAATGTTCTTACAAAGAAAAATGTTTATATTATTTAATATAATCTATATATAAAGATCTACAATGGGAGGGGGTCAGGTTAGGAACAGTACTAAATCATTCAAAGCATTTTACAACAGAGCAAGTGAATATATTTTTTAGCACAGGAAACCTAAGTGGGAATCAGCTGGCTTTCATGTATGACGATCTTCCCACTGATCAAAAGGCAGTGCAGTATGCAATTTGGCCCAGTCTCAGCATGGCAAAGCTATGAGCGAAGCCATTAGCCATCTGAAGTTCAAACCTCATACCACCATAGAAGACTGGCTTAACAACCAGGAAATGAAACCACTTGCTGATCACAGATTTTTTTACATTAGGGGACTTAGACAGTTGATGTGTACAGCTGGAGGTTAAAACTGGAAATGTGTCATTACATTTCAAAACGTTTGGCTTGAGGTGTTGTAGGCTAACTAACAACAACTGCGTGCAAAGTAGTCATTATCAGAATTATTACCCTCTGCTCTCGGTGGCCTTTCGATTGGACAAACCAGACTCCATTCTAAAAGCAGGTGTTTTATGGTAAGGTCACATCTATTCAGTAAAATCTTTAGTTACTCCATCACTAGACTTCTTTCTGATTCGCGTCGATCAACAGGCACAATTAGCACATGTTGCTCAGTAATATTAACTACCCAGTGATTGACGTGTTTGCTGCAGAAAGACAAGTATTGACTGGCTAGTCCCACAGTTTATCATTTTCATCCTCTCTCAAGCCACAGCTTTTAGGCACAGTGCCATTAGTTGTCTTTTTTAATTTCAATTTGGCACTGGCACTTTTCTAGCACTTGTTCTCTCGCAAAAGTAAAGCTACAACGAATGATTATTTTCATTATCAATTCATCTGACAATTACTTTCAATATTAATCAATTGATAATTTAAAGTCTGTATTTATAGTCCATAAATTGTATAAAAATGTGAAAAATGCTCATCACAATTTCCCAGAGCCCAAGAAGACGTCTTCAAATTGATTCTTTTGTCCAACCAACAGTCCAACCCATAAACCCAATTAATTTACGATCATGAATGACAAAAAAACCCCCAGAAACTCCTGACATTTAAGAAGAGACGAGAGACATGATAAAACCAATGAACCGAACAGCTAATGTAACCAAGTACATTTACTCAGGTACTATTTTTAGATACAGTTTTATGCTACTGTATACTTCAGCTCCTCTACTCTTCAGAGAAAAGTATTGTCTTTTTTTATTCCATTACATTAATTCAACAGCAATTATTCCAATTTTACACAAAATCCATATAAAAGCATATAAAATAAAATGCAATGCACTGCTTTAGGTTAATCTACCTTAAATGAGCATCATGGACATATATTTCCATTATGGGTTTGCTGCTTTTAAGTAAGGAATTTTAATCTTCAAAACAGTCTATTCAGACCAACAAAGACCAACATAATATCAGACTGAACGCTGACATGAAAACAAAATGGCACTTAAACATGCTTATGAGGCTATTATTATTCATTAATATGATTACGGGTGAGTGTTTTGGCCATCTGATGTGTGGTACTATTTGAATGCTTGTTCAAAACTGATCCTGTGTTGCTGCAGGAAGCAGCATCAAGCTCAACTCCAGACTCCAGCAGCTGTTCCCAATGAATGAACACAGCAGGTCTCAGCTAGTACTATTAGTCTGATTACACTCGCTCCAGCCCAGCTGCCTGAACCCCTTTGCTGCAGCCAAGATCCCTGCCTCTTTAGCGGGGAAAAGTGAAAAACAAAAACACGACCATTCCAAACCAAAACTGCTGTTACGTAACTGCATTCCAGCAACAGATAATTGGTTAATCTGTCCTCATTCAAATGAGCCGTGGCTGGACACTTGGGCAGCATATAAGGATCCTGACTGCCATTTTTGCAGTCAATTTATGTGATTGACCGACAGAAAATATAAGCAATTTATTGTCTCTTTCAAACCATACTTAAAAGCTTCATTAGGTTTTTAACTGTATTTGAGAGCATGACATTAAGGAGCTATCACATTTCTTAAGTGTATTCAGTGTTGCTCCTTCCTTTTCTGCAAGCACCCAGAGACCTATAACCACCACCACCACCACCACCACCACCTCCTTCTTTGTCAATAGCCTTAGATCCATGTTTTGGCTATAAACCAGCATCAATCCACTCGGCTCAGATACATGCAAGGATCTCTCTCTAAAGAAGGACACTTAAGCAACAAATACTGAGCCGTGCTACCATCTCCAAAGAGCTAATAGCAGCAGCATGATCTGTGTTAGCTGTAAACGAAGCTCTCGAGCAAAGTGACAACATAAAGAGGAAACAACAAGCTGGAGTGCAAACAACACAGTGGACTCTGTGTCCAAGTGTGACACCTTATCACAAAGACAAGTCTATCAAAAAAAAAAAGTCACTTTTATGGCAACCACATGACAGCAAACTGGTTTGCTGTCATGTTGTTGCCATCAACAGCAAATTGGTTTCTAATATCTAAGATTTTTTTGTTGTTGTTGTTGAAAATGTCAACATCTTATTGCAGAACAATATTCTTCACAGTATGATCAGTCTGACACGCAGTCCAACCCGCCCACTCCTGCTTCCCATTTTGACAGCGTTCAGGTTCACTTACAGAAAGAGAGAAAATGCGTACCGTGTGCCAGTCAGTCGTGAGATGTGAGTTTGTTGCCGATGCCCCTTCTTGGTCAGATTAAACATGGTACGACAAGCAAGTGAGCTCGGCCCTGTCTCTCTCCCACACACACACACACACAGGCACCCATACGCAGACAGACACACACACTAAACACTGAAGGGAGGAGACAAGGCAGGGAGAACGAGTGTGCGAGAGATTTTGAGCCTCCCTCTCTCTTTCTCCCTCATGAGTGCTTTTCCCTCCCTTTCATGCTCGCTTTCTTCTTCTCATTTTCAGTAATTTTCTTGTTCTTCTACTTTGTAACCTTATTACACCACTGGAATTTGTTTACTCTTCCTCTGCTTTTATCTGGCCTCAGTGCACTCATGATTTTCATTCTCACTATCTCCCCATGCATCCATTTCATTCCTTCTCTTCCTTCATCTGCTCTCCTCTCTCTATGAAACCCATATCGAGCATTTTGACTTGTAAAATTCCTTTCAGACAAGCATCATCTGACACACAAACTAGCAAAATACCGCATGTCCACAAAACAAGGAAGTGGGCTGTTTTAGTGTGTGGAACAAACTCAGAGCTCTGTTTACGCCCTGAATCGCACAGTTACTGTAACAGTGCTCTTCCTGATGTTCTAGTTGACTGAAATGCCCCTGCACCAATAAACAAGCCAATGTGCCCGGTCATCATGGAAAATCACCCCAGAGGGCAACACATGCACCACGCAGCTGCCCTGCAAACCAGTAATGTAAGCTTTAATGCACTCTCCTGCGCCACTGTTTCCATTAACCTGCTTAACTGTTTTCCACACATCACAGAGCAAGGGTCACTTAAAGATACATTGCAACATATTCATAAACATGAAGGGGTTGTCATTACTGGAGATGCATTAACCAAAGGTTATTTGTAGATGCAGCAATATAATGAATTCGGTTTTGACTTTCATCTTTCACGAGAGTAAATAATCTGCAAAACAAGACTCAGCCAAAGGCTCCTGATTTCATCAACAAACACATTTAGGCTCCTCAGGCAAAGTGAAACTGAGGTCTGCTGTGCTTACTTTCCCCAACGCTTTCTGTTAGTGCTCCGCAATTAGGGCGAAAAGGACAGATGATGGTAAAGCATAGCGTCAACAGAAGCTGCTACAAGAAACAGTAATACGTGGTTGAAGCCTGCTGTGTGTCTCGCTACCAGTTTCCAGGAAATACAATTCAGAAGTGGTTAACAAGGTCAATGAAAGTACAATCTACTGAAAAGTCAACATGTCCCCAGTTCTGTTTTTTTATTTTTTTATTTTTTTTGTCCATTCTGAGCCACTGTCTGCTTTGACACATTTTTGTAGATGTGTGACTGTGATTACTAATTTAAATTAAAATTTTTCAAGAAACAGAAATTTTGGCAATATGTATGTGTGAGGCAAACCATTTCCTGGAGTCTTGACAGAATCAGGATGCCAGGCAACCAGTCTAGACTCCACAAAGCGACTAGGACTTGCCAAGAAACATTCTGGCACACAACCTCACCCCAAAAAAAACACAATATGTTGATTTTATTGAGTCAGGCTTTGTTTGTTTCTTCTTTTACTTTTATCTTAAACTGTGCAATTTAAAAACATTTACCGTAAACAAACCCATTATTTTGAGAGCCACATCCTCCAAGTTATCTACATGTTTTGTTTGGATGTAAAACTAAAAGTCACTGCACCCAAAATATAAGTTATATTCCATCACAGTGCGGGAAAGCTGTTGTATGTATGGTCTAAGTACGGCTTCGTCCCTGTTTCGTATTCGCTCTGCTGCATTTATAGCCATTTCATGGCATCAATAACTAATTATCAGAATCCGACAGACTTATTGGATTAGGTAGATACTGGATGAGAATGAATTAAGCTTCATAAAACTGAAGAAGTATTGGTATGGAAAAGAGTTTTGTCAATACTGGAAGAAATCATTTCTGAAGTAGTTGCTTTTTCAGGCCCTCCAAGTTCCAAGCTCCAAGTGTAGTGATACAAAAAATTACAAAATTTTCTGTCCTGACAGAGGAAACTGGCTTTTTTTAAGAGGCCCACAAAGGAACAGTTGTGAAGGATCGGTCTACTTCTAGTCTCCTGACAGAGAAGATGACCAGGATTCACATCATGGGATTAGATGAGATAAATACTTTAAATCTTGACAAGAGAAGTTCTGTTTCTCTGCACTGTACTGTGGTGGCAAAGGAAGTACAACAACCCAACCCTTCCATCAAAGTGACTGAAAACTTAAATCAAGCTAAAAAAACCAAAAAAATCACCTCCATCAAATTCAGACATATAAAGCTCATTTGCAATGAAACACTGGCCACTTTAATTAGACTAAAGTGCTCAGCTGCAGGCCAGAAACTCCTGCTGAGCGTGACTCAATCTGTGACTTTGACAATGTTTTCTCAAAGGGGAGAGACGAAATAATAAAAGCAGCTATTTATGGTAGTGACTGTGGCAGCAGAACAAAAAAATATGTTATTGAAAGGTTCAGTGATTTCAAGGGAAGCTTATTTAGTCACTAAAAACATCCCTGGCATTAAATGGCAACACAGAACTATAAAGTCACACACCCATGTAATGTAATGAGGCATGTTAAGAAACACGCCAACAACATCTGTTTTTATCTATTAACAGGTAAATTATGTATGCATCTACTTCTATATAAATTGCAGGTCGATATGAAAACATATCAAAGTAATGTACTCTGAGTACCACCTCAAATTTCCTGAATCGCTGCACTTTCTTTTTATCTGTTTCATTGTACACACAGATATGTAGTACAACAACACAACAGGCTGTAACCTCTACAAACCAACTGTTGTCCTAAAATGAGAAATTAAGGCAGTGCAACACCAGAAAACACTTGTGAGGCTAGTGCCTGCCAGCTGCTCTGAAGCTCTCAGCTCCAGCACTGAACGTCGGTTAAACGACTTCCAAACCAGACGGTGGTACAACCTTCACTAAAGTCACAAAATCTTTTGGGGTGAGGGGTCTGTGATGTAATTTGCATCAGTTGTGGGATCACTGAAGTGAAAAGGGTGGTACACAGGTTACAGGTTGACATAAAACAGACTGGTGATGTACGCTGTTAATGAAGCCAAGAACCTGTGAGCAGCGAACACAGGAAACGCTATAAGCTAAAAAACAAACTACCTGATGTATCACTATCCATTAACGCATGCCAGGCTGAGCTCAGGATTCGATGGTAACTGTGCAATGCATGGTTGGGAGTTTCACCAACATCCTCTAAGACCAACCCACTAAACTAAGCTTAGAACTAAGGGCTAATTTCTGTTAAAAGGTTCCTCTGGTGAGAAAACACCTGTAGTTGTAGACAGTGTAGACAGTGACAGAGCTAAATGTGTTCCTGCAGGGTCCAATGTGCACTATAATAAAAAGCAATATCTTAATGGCTGCATCTGTAGGGGGAACACACAGTATAATACCACAAGCACCCACCCTATTCATTCCCAGTTTTTATAAATCCATACAGTCTGGTCAGTCCATTACAGCCCTCAAATCAACAGCCCACCCGCTACCTCAGCCCAGTGAAGAGTGATTTTTCTGCCACGGAGGCACTCGACAAATGTTGGCAGGGAACACTCAGCAAATGCTGAATATTAAACCACATCATCTGTACTTTAGTTTATCAAGTCACTGTTTATATTTTCAGACATTCATCCGCTTTGGAGGATAAGCCTGCCCTTCTTGTGTTCCTTTAACCCATTTACTTCAGTGGTGGGAATGCGTCTCATCAGCCCAGACTGTCAACTCATTCTTGTCAACAGCACCCTGAGTCCGACCATTGATGTACAGAAGGTGATACAGCGTCAGTTTCTCACTCCCCCAAGAGCAACCTGAAGCCAAATCTCACCTCTGGCTTCCTGCAGCCTCCTGCAGCTTACTCCTGTCACATTGTGTATCATTGTAAGTCTACACCACACAGCCCTGTAGCAGTCGCTGGCAGTTATAAATTGTTTTCTTTTAACAGCAGAATCGAGATTAATTAGATATGAAAAATGGAATGTGAATAGACAATGGTGTTGTGTCTTGCTTTTCTGGACTGCTTTTGTTTTGTTTAATTGTCCATTTTTACCTGAGAAAAAGTAAACATGGCTTTCCTGCATAGCTTTTATTGCGCCTGACATGATGTCAATGGCAAACATCAAGTTTCCGTGTCACAATCAAAAATATAATTTGCCGTATATTATCCTGTACAAGCAGTACAAATCAATTACAGCCGAAGAAAAGACAACAGTTTCTCCACAGCAGAAGCAGAAATCTCAGCTGACTATAAAGCAAAGCGGCCACAAGACATGCTGCATTTGAAGTAAAGGGTGTGGTCAGCACCTCATCAAAACCACAGGTATATGCATGGTTTCATTTTAATTATGATGGTATTAGGGGTGTCAGTATCGCGGGTTTAAAACTATACAATATCCACACTGGTAGTATCAAAGCTGTAAAAAGAAAAAAAGCAGCTGTGCAGTCAGATTTTCCACACTAGGTTGTACAGACAATTTGTACAGAAAATTATCATGAATGTGTTGTCACATGTTCAGTGACTTTTTCTGTCCTAGCACTGTGTGCAGATTGTTAGTTTAGAAAAAGGAAAATATTATTTCATCTTGCCTGGGATTTTTATTCTAGAAATTGCAGGAAAGCACTAACTGAAGCAGAGATATCACTGCAGAGATCTACTTTTACTTTGACATTAACCAGTCTTTTTTTGTTGGTCAGTGAAAGCCACAGTAAATGGTTAGATAGACACTTTATTTATCTTGAAGAGGAAATTTCAAAGCAAAGTACACAAAACAAACCACACGGTAATAAAAATAGTGCAAAACAAATGTCAAACATTAGTACTAACATGAAAGTAAAAAGGATGTCTTTTTTCTGCTTTCATTCACTGTTATCAAATGGTAAATGAAGTGCTTTAGCTTTTATTGTCTTTTCAACAACTTATAGTGCCACAACACAAGCCAGCATTCAGCGATTCACACACACATTCGAACACTGGTGGCAGAGGCTACCATGCAAGGTGCCACATTCTTACCAGGAGTGATCACACTCACACAACGATGGAAAAGCCATCAGGACCATCCTGGGGTTCAGTGTCTTACCCGAGGCCACTCGCAGTAGTCGGAGGTGGAAAGCTCCTCCAGACTGCTCTCGTCTTTGTTCTCACGTATTCTCATGTATATGCTCATAAACTAAACCAACCAAAATCTAGTTCTCAGGTGAAAGTGGTTCTAAATTACCGTACTAACAGTCCAAGGCATTTTAAAGGTTGATACTTTGGCTGGTTTGACCTTGTCACAGCGCGTTTCTTAAAATAATAATTATGAACTAGCTTAAATTATAGCTGTCTGTAGCCTAACTACTGAGCCTAATTAGCTACATATTGGGAAATTTATCACATATATGTTGACTTCTTGGCTGTGACAGCAGCCCCTACCCCAAACCAGCCCCTCTTTCTTCTACAAGCAGTGCAGAGAGGTAAACAATGTATGTACATCAGCAGTAAAGAGAGGTATGGAAATCTGTACAACAGTTGTTGAGATATTTCAGACTGATGCACATAGCTGGACCGACCGACTGATGCTGCTACAGCTCGATGGGTTAGTGATTCACTGAGAAGCGGAGGGCTGACACGCATGAAAAGAGTCCATCAAGGGTTTACACCATTTGTCGATTTTTATTATGATAAGTAATCTTAGCCCCCTGACCATAAATGCAGATCTCTATGTGCCGTAAACAGGAAGAGACGCACACAAAGACAAGAAGTCTCTACCTCTCATCTACTTTTTCTCATAAATAAAGGACGCCAAAAACAAAAAAGCTCTGTACAATCTATAGGCAAACATATCGTCGAAATGACAAATACAGACTGCCCCAGATGCAGGGTACTGTACCATATCGCCAGTGTCCAAAGAAGAGTTAGTAGCTATCTTGTTCCTGAGAGACAGCAATGACTGCATTTTTTAAAAATATTTATTAAAACTAAATTTTTTATATTTATCTCTTTTCCTAGGAATATCTTGTTTGCATTCACAGTAAGCACTTCCCAGCACTACTAGCCTTTTACAACTGGTAAATAAAGCTCCTCTGGAACAAATGGGATGAAGCACCCTGCCAAAGGCAATTTAGCAGCCACCAGGATAAAAGTTTTTCCTCATTCATTTCAGCTGCTCAAATCCCCTCGGTCAGTGATCTCCTATTCACAGATCCTCTTCTCTTACCTCTAAGTTACCTCAAACCCATTGTTCAAGAGCATAATGGTGGTCTGTGTGCCTTTCATTGCTGCCTATTCTGAACAGCAGGTCACCAGCTCTTTCATTACAGTATGTACAATGCAAATGACAGCAGACTGAATAGTGGTGGATGTCTGAAGCGTCTCCTGACTGCGAGGATGTCAGAGCGAGGGGAGAAGTGGAAGACCCCCGGCGTGCTTCCCCACAGCCTTTCAACTCGTGATGGGAGCTATCGTCTCAACCATCGGGCCCTTTCAGCAAACAGAAGAATATACCAGCAACACAATATGTCCATCAGTCCAAGTCAAACAACATCTTGGCACTGCAGTTGCTCATAATGTGTGATCACGGGATAACACACTGCCTCCACAGGGGAAAGTTTATTGCCAAAGAGGTACACACCGGTCAACTTAACAGATAGCATTCAAAAGAAACCAGAGAATACACTAATGTGGCTTTCAAACCAATTTATGCATCAGAAGTTTAATTATGCAGCCACTAATATGGGCTTCGGAGAAGGCGGGTGATAAATTAGCTTGCACCACTTACAGATATTGAGTGTTATTAAAGCTCACCCCCACTCTAACCGAGACTCGAAGTAGAAGAGGGCTGTAAGTTCTGCTCCTTTACGATCCCATTGTGTTACATTATGTGGGAGCCTGTAGGCGAGATGGCCAGCATTGTTATCATCCCAGTTATCTGCAATTATAATTGCCCTCCTGCTCGCAGCAAAAATGGCTACTAAGGATTATGATTAAGGTGAAATGAAAGGGCAGAATGACAGTCCTGGGAGTTGAGAGGAGGGAAGTGGTATTTAATGTGTGAAAGTGTGCGCTGACTGAAGGTGCCACTGGTTCCCATGCTCACTCAATCAAGTGAGGATGTGGTTTTGATGTTCTTGCTAAGAATTGGTTTCACCCATGTTTGCTGGCTAAACCCAGGTTGATCTGTCCTGATGGCCTCGGATCGACCATTTTTATACAGATGACATAATAATACCTACATTATCCTACCTTTCTTCAGACATCTCTCGAACGTAAAGTTGTACTGAATGCTGTCAAGATAAATAACATTTTGACAAAAACTCATAATTCCATTTTAAAGCTTTCTCAGCATATGACGTCTCTTCTCAAATCTAAAACTACTCTTCAACAGACCAAATCAGAAGACTAACACATGTTACCGCACATGTACTGAGCTTATCGAACCACATATCTGTGATTGTGTGACTGTGTGTGTGTTTCTACCGCTGTTTGTATTAATGTTCTCAGGTCACAATCATATTACTGTTCCTGATTAAATAAAGGTTCCTAACTTTGTTTTTACCTTTATTTGGGAGAGAACATCTTGCCAAACATATGTACTCTATTTATGACCCAAAGACAAATGCCTGAGAGGAGGTCTGCTGTGTGGTTAATTAAGTGTAAAATCATAAACTTAACCATGTACAGAAGACCCAAAGAGAAAACACTGAATGATGAGTAACTGCGGGTGATTAAACCAAATTGTGTTCTAGAAGACTGACTTCTGTGTGGATCTCTCTATTTTTGGTTGGGTTTGCCTCTAATGGGACGCTGTCAACCTACATCAACCAAACAGGAAGTTGCAACAACATAGCACTGTAATGCAGAACAAAGAACTGTGGATGACTGTCCTTTCCTTTGAGGCCAGTTTCACCACCATTTCTGTTTTATGAAAGAGGATGCCGAAAAAAAACACAAGTCTGTGTAACTTTAACTGTCCTCTCTATCTGTTCACACACACGCCACACACACACACACACACACACACACACACACACGCCTTGAAACGGGCTTAATTACAGGCAGCAAAGAGCAATGTCTGCCACAGTGAGCCTGACAAGCCTCTGGCAGGTTAGCAATATTAGCACCTTAAGCTAATCATTAAGGTTCTGAGAGTGTACACTTGGAGCAGACGTCCCATTACTGATGCCGACAGGAAACAGGAACTCTCTCCAACTTGAGAATACACACAGAGGTTGAGTGAAGACCACCAATTATTAGGGACAATTATTGGTCTCTAAGAGGAAATGAGACAGGGTGGTTGAATTTAAGATCCTAAGTGATCCTAAGTGGTGCCTACAGAATACAGTGAACAGAGTGTCACACCAAAATGGTCAATAACAAAAGCTACATTGAGTTCATCAGTCCATATCTAGTATATCAGGTACATTAACCTAACTATTATCCATTAAAAACACCATAATGATTTTTTATTTATTTATTCCTAAATACGTTGAGAAAAGTAAGTTAAGCTTGATTTTGAATGAATTTCTTAGGCATGTTAATGTAGGACTGTACCTCCATATGTAAGAGTGTTGACTCACCAAAGTTTTCTCAGGCTCCTGCTGGGTCTCAGAGGAGGACTCCATGGTTGTGTTAATCCAGAGTCAGGCCTGTCAGCGCTGCTCTGAGGACTGCATTGCTGTTAGGGAGGAAAAGCAATGTGTTACCACAAGAGGATAATACAGTAACACAGGTCCACAGTTTCTTTAACTTCACAAATTCACAATGTGTTCAAAATTCAGTACTCTAAGGCTTGGTAATGATTTGAAAGCAGTTATTTTTGACTTGTCACACCACTGAATTCGTCAAAGTGCACTTTAACCGCATGTGGGATGGCTATTTTGCAAGACTGGATTTAATTGGAACATCATGCCTACTCATCTATCACATTTCAGATCAAACCAAGAGGAAGTAGGATTTCTCTCATTTCTGTGCAGCAGAAATGTGTTTCTTTTCCCAAAGAGTACTGAAAAATGCATTCATCAAATCTGTAATTTTCTGTCTGCCTTGAGCTTGTTTCCCCTATGGAAGTGTTGGAGCATGACACTGTGTTTAACCTTTATCTATTCAGGGAAAGTTTCTGCTGGCTGCCACTTAGCCGCTCCACTGGCCTGCTGGTGAGTGACTCAAGGTTCCATCCCTGAGGATATCTGTTGTAGGTTATTTTACGAATCCACAGCAATTTGACCCTCTTCTTCTTCTTGTATAGTTAAGCTGAGATGTTACAGAAAATGTTCAGAGCAGGCATGTCTTTGACTCAGCTGTTACACAATTCATGTCCTCTAACTTGATCTAATTCAACACCTACCTGCTCATATGCTGGTAGCAGTTATGAAAAGAAAGCTGCTTTTCTGACTAAACAGTATGACAAATGAAAGCAGCAATGTGGCAGGTGTATGTGGAACACAAGAAGAAGAAACAAGGAGATATAATAAGCCTTTGAGCACACACAGAGAAACATTTTTTTCATCTACATGTATATGTTCCTGCATTAAACTGATTCCATACCCTACAACTAATCCACTGCACATCAAATTCAACACCAAGCTGCAATTATAAGGTCTTAAACCTTATATAACAATAAATCCAGAATTCTAACTTTGACCTCGACTGCTCAGCGAAAAGGTCCCAAGGTGATCCACCCAACAGGAAATTGCATGCATCTGTCCATTAACAGTCACTACCCCACCCCCTTGTCCAATAATGAATCCATCTTGAATGGTCTAATGTAGTAATAACTCATGACCCATTTGTTCTCCAGTTGCTGTACCTGAACACAACGGAAAACAGGCCTGACCCCACTGCTCCATTGTAATGCCACTGTCATTTAAATTCTCAACATGAGTTCATGAACAAGTGGGACCCTCTCTTAATTATGCTTTCGGGAAGATTATTTTGGTTGGAGCAGCTGTCTGCTAACACGTAGTTGTCCTAAAAAATGCTTTCAAGATTATAAGAGGCAGCCACTAATGCTGATTGCTGTTTTGCATGGATATTAAAATGGTATGAACCCTGTAGTCCCAAGTGAGATCACAGTTTCTAGGTTAAGGGCTGACACTGCTGATGCAAGAACCATCCTTGTATAGAGAAAAAAAAAAAAACTTTTGACACTTCTAAATATTTTGGTATTTTTGAAACTGCACTGTGTCAAAAACAGATGGATCTCGTAGGCAAAATCCAAAGTCTACTGTAAACAATAAAAAATGTTTAGCCTTTCCTGAATAAATCAAGGTTAAAACACAAATTTTGGTTGGCCCCCTGTTTGTCTTTATCAACTGTACTGAGACCAGTAATTGGATCACAAGAAAGGACAATTTCACCTCGAAACAGTTCACATAGCTTAAACAGGGTCATCAGTGCCTTATGGGTCTCTATCAAGTTTAAATTGTGAAAGTCACAGACCAGTATCAAAAGATCAATCATATCATATCCATACAGGGTTAGTATAACATGTATTTATCTTTCAAATTACTGGTATGGGATCGGTATACTTGAGGAGGCTATAATCCAGTTTGGTTCATCTTTGGTTCAAGTAATTTTACACATGATTATATGGTATATTTACATGTCAATGAGGTTTTGTTTTTTGTTTTGCATTTAAGAAACAGGTACTTACAAGTATTCATATACAAGTTCCCTTAGAAAGGTGTCAAGAAGGTATTTAAAGAAAGGTAGCAGAAAGGAAGCGGCTTTAGAAGACTCTTGAGAGACAAATAGTGTCTAATATCAGACAGAGGACAGAAGGACATCCTGACAAAGAGAAGGTCACTTAATCCCCCCACCAGTCATTGCACTAATGTAACGCTCCAGTGCTCCAACAGCCTCTTAGCTCCAGCCAGCACACACACTTCATCTGGCCTCAACTCTCAAGGACCTGTCACGCAGAGACAGATGCCTTCCACTCTTCCTCAAAACCGGCTTTAGTAATCAGTCCATGACTCAGTCTAAAGCAGCAGCCACACAGCTGAGGCGGGAACATAACAAAGAAATCAAGACCTGCAACTACAGGGAATGATTTGTCTTAGTGCAGGGAGGTAAACATTTTTGTACTATTCTTTGCCCACATTTGCTGCTATTATATTGCCACTGTATGTTGCAGCAATGAAAACTCAACTTCCCCCTAGGATGCAGAAAGTAGTCCATCTTATCTATGGGCCTAGCGTTACCTCTTTGACATTGACTTACATTTTCAGTATTTATTTCACAGGCTTATCAGGAGAGACTCTGTCAGTTGGATATATGCTTCAGCTTCTGCAGCAAAAAAATTAGTTGCCAACTATTTTGATAATTGATCAATTGCTTATGTTATTTTTCAAGCAAAACTGTTTTGTTGGTTCCAGCTTCTTAAATGTTGCTGCTTGGATTTGTCATTTGTCAGGGTAAATGATGAATGTTTGAATGTTAGAAAATGAAAAGAAGAAACTTGAAAATGTCACTTTAGTCACTGGAAAATGATGAGCATTTTTCACATTGTTTTTTTTTGGCCTTTTTGCAAACTAAAAGTCAACATTATCTTAGTCTTGTCTTTTAATCTAAAAATAATCAGTCATCTAACTGATAATGAAAATAATTGCTTGCTGCCACCCTCGTACAGATTTTTATGTTTCCCTACATGATTTCCCAAACACTAGCATGTTTATTCGCTATATTTGGTTTATGACCAAATACGTGCACAACTAAAGATATCCCTGATTAGTTCCAGCTATATTTTGTGTTTGGTGTTGATTAGCATATTTCCACCCAAAACCAATATGGTTAAACAGGAAACATCATACTCAACATCTGTAAGTTGACACTGGCATGGTAAACATGCTAGCATGCTCAGGTTAGCACTTCGCTCAACGGGCTGCTGTGCGGGAATAATCTTGTTTAATTATTGTCTATTTATTACTACATATAATCCTTTAAACTTTTATTTCTATTTTCATACCTTACTCTGAGCATGACATAAGCAATGGACAAGCCAATGATAGGCAGTCCACTTAGCAATGGTTCTCTTGTCTTTGCTTTCCCCCAACACTTTACTGACACTCTGCCCCTTCACACAAGCTGGCAGATAATCTGTTTCAGTCATAGCACAGCAGTCTGTAAGCTAAGAGCCATGAATCATTGCCAAACACAGAGGGCAAACGCACAGGGAATCCTAAATTTGTGGCTTGGCAGTGGCCCCAAAACAAAGCCGGAAACACTGGCTGAGGGGTTTCTCCACCGAGCCAAAAGATGGCAGGGAAACCTCTAGGAAGAACGTACGTTTTTAGATGTTCTCATTTGTACTGCAGTCCAACAGCATAAATACAGAGTGTGTGAATATGCATATTGTGCCATGAAGGACAGAATGTCAGCACATTATTAACAATAATAGCTACATCATATAGTGTGTTAACCACTGTCAATATTGCTAAGAAAATTACTGTCCAACAGTTTTTGTATGCTGGTATATTTTTATCTTTGCAGGGCAAGTAGAGCTGCTATCTTTCTCCTGATATCTTCAACATTATCTTAGTCTTGTCTTTGAGAGATGAACACCACTGTAGGTCAACACATACTGGATGTTCAAAGGCTGATATAATAATGACAGTACAAAGCAGAAAAAAAGCAATTGCAGATCAATCGGCCAATATCAGTCCACCTTTTTCAAATGAGCCAACCAGTGCAGTAAAGTTTTTAGAATGAGGACACTGAAACCTTGGCACTAAATTCAACTGGACTCCCTCAAAGGTTTTTTATGTCAAGTCAAGTCTCTCTGGGTCTCGATTCAGGTTTGCCCAATACTAACTGAAAATAATGAGAGGCAAAGCTGTGAGATGCGCTCAAAGAGCTCGTCAGTATTGTGTTGAATCTGCAGCAAGGAAATATTTTCATTTTGATTGTTTTTAGATTAACAGTAGAGCTCAACTCAAGGGCAGTCAAGGACAGCAATCATTTCAGGATCTTAAGCTGATTGTGGTGATGTTGTGATCTGTTCTCAAAAGGGGATGCAGCTCTCTGACAGCCAGAGAAGCTGATCTGCAGAGGCCCATCATTGCTGCCACTGCTGAGCGATTTCTGGCAGCTGAATGAAGCACACAAAGTGTTACCATGGTAGATGGGTGATAACAGCAAAGGATGATGCTGTAACAAAGTCACATGCTAGTCAATGATGTTTCCCTACACACCCACAGATGATTGTCATTTGTATGTTTTTGTCTGAGTATTCAATCTCTTCTACATCACAACTCCTAGAAATGACAGTCAGCCACTCTGATAATTCTGTTAAGTTCTCTATTTCCTCCACTCTTCCTATGTGATGATAAGGTTTCTGCTGTTGAGTTGTTTGCTTCAGACAGCAGTGGTTTGGGCTAAGAGCACTGACTTGCATTTAAAGGAGCAAAATGGAAGTATTTTTTATAAGCAATAACACATATACTATATGGTATTATCATTTTGAGATTCTATGTACATAGTTAAATCATATATTTGTCTTAAATGTTGTCTATGCCACTGAAACATCAGTAAATTTTATTATTGCTTGCTAATAAATTGCTGACTGTAAATTACTGGGCAATGTTTTGGCATTTAAGAAACTCATGGATCCATCACTCATCAGCTAGACCCTTGCATTTTTGTTTAATGCAGTCTAAACTCCCACCTAGAGCAGTGCAGCTTCAATGTAAATTACTCTAAAAATTAAGAATGATGTCACATAGTACTATGGTTACAGCACAATCATCACAATAGAAACCACCCCGACGGGAAACATCACAAGTCGGCGCAGTTTGTGCATGGCCCAATACAAGAGAACTTTGTAGTGGCTGACTAAACTGTCCAGGACATCACTGGTACACTGGAGTTTTGCATACATTCTTTTGTTTTTGGTGTTCTGCCACATATTAATGTTCTATTTTTGGATCTGTGCGCCCTCCTCTTGCTCTCTCTCAATCCCAAACACAGCATGTGTTTCCCACACACGGGGGGAGTGAAGGCAAAAGCAAGGTCAGAAGATAAAAGTTGCTTGAGTAAACACTAAAATAAAGTGGAAGATTAAGCAGAATTTAACTGCTGTCACCATAAAGTAATGAATGTATTCTTTCAAATATTTTCAACTGACAAATGGACGAATGACCAGCCCTAAATGACGGTCAATCTGTGGGAAACAGTGGTAACCACCGACCAATAATTATTATTCTTATTATTTTATGGCTATGAAATCTGTCTTCCCATGCATGAAAATAAACCAACTCTTGTACATTGGACCTGTCCCAAACAGGCATTGTGGGATAATTGATGGTGTGGCTACAGCAATCATCTAAGGTTTCAAACTTAAACAATACATGCCATGACTTCGCAGTTTTCACTAAAATATAAGTCCAGCTGAGCAGAAATGTTCAGGTGCTTTGGGAACACTGTTGGGAATTATGAAGTCCTTCACTCAATTTTTTTTTTACAAAATTTAAAAAATTATTTTTTGCTCAGTTGACACCAAACTTGTTAAACTGAATCTTCAGCCTGCTCTCTGCAAACAATCCAGCTAAATCTTTGAATCATCAAAAACTGAGCCCACAGAAAAGTTTCATGGTAGATGAAGTGTGGTAAATTTCGGTAATTTATCTCAAAAGATCGGATCGGTTTTAGTTCTGGTTGATGCAGAATTAACATCTTACACCTACTCAGGCATAAATCGTTTTCACAGCCATTTTGACATGAAATAGTGAGGTAAACTAAGGTGTTTCTAATGATACTAATTAAGATTCTCTTCCGTTCAGGTCAAACAGAGGCAGGATGCTGCTATTTTGCTTTTATATTTGCCCATTGGCAAAACTCTCTCTAAAAGGGCAGAAACCTAAATTTATTTCATTAATTAAGCATGTGTTTACCAGGTATTTCATGCCAATATAGCTGTTGTGAAAAAAGCCTATTGTACTGGGAACCCCCGGCCTTCATATTTTAAATGTCTCCCTCTTTTAGCACACCTGACTGAAATGATCAACTCGTCACCAAACTATGCAGAAGCCTGCTAACAAGCCATTCATTTGAATCAGGTATGCTGGAGCAGGGGAAACATTTATATCCAGGACAGGAGATCCCCAGATCAGATCAGAGAAACACGATTTCAAATAAATTTCTAATTTATTTCTGTAATTTAAATAATGTGCATCTTTTGTATGTAGCATAGGGAAATATATGTTGGGATTTGTTGTTATTTGTATAATGAGACACATAGAGACACATAGCTATGAAACACATAGCTATGAAACCTACCAAGCATCAGTTTTTAAAAAATAAATACCCCAAGAAGGCTAGAAGTAATTTCAAACAGAATCATAAGGCTATACAAGAAATGTCAGCCAGGAATGATGGTCAAACTACACTATATAGACTAAAGTATAGACACTACACCAACAGGGACTTTAATGACATTGCATTCCAAATACATAAAATAACTACTTTCTGCTGGACAAACTAATGAAAACACTGTTTCTAAATGATCTCAAACATAATTTGTCCTTTCATTCACTGAAATTCTTGTTACTTATTTTCCAACACGTTGACATCAATATGTCTGTAATAGTATGTATGTCTGTAATCAGCTGATGTACTGGTCCAATTAATTTATCAGAACAGCTCTGGGAGGAGCACTGCCTTTGCCAACACCTGCAGCTGTCTAAGGGAGAAACTGATGGCTTTGAGGTTTAAACTGGGGCTAATGATTTTCATTAGTGATTAATCTGTTTATCCTCTTCTCAGTTAATTTATTAGTTGTTTGGTTCACAAAATAGTGAAAAATCATGCAAAGGTGATATCCTCAATTGTCTTGTTTTGCCCACATACCAAACACATTCAGTTTACTCTCAGAGAATTTAAGAAAGCAGAAAATCTTAACTTTTGAGAAGCTAAAATCAAAGATCTTGAACATTTGTTTCTTAAAAAAATATGACTAAAAACAATCATTCAACACAAAGCAGATTAAAACAACTAATCGTTGCAGCTCAAAAATGCAAACATCCTAACAGGCAGTTTTAAAGATAAGGCTAATTTTATTTCAGATACCCAACAACATGTTAGCCTGCCTCAAATATTTTCCAAATCCCTCAGCATGTTCAGCAGTCAGTCCCAAGCCTATTGTTTCATACCAAAAAAAACAAAAATATACACTTTCAGTAAAGGAAAGTGGGGCTGCTAATTGCATGACCAAAAAATAATTAGAATAATTAGGTTATGTAATTATGTACATATTTGTCATTCTCGTGTACTTTATACATACATAACAAATGATGACAATGACAGCTGGTTCGCCATCCTCTGAAAATGGTAGCCATGACAAAGAACGCTTTGCACTTTCCATTTCCTATAGCTGCTGACTTCACACTGCTAACTTAATCTGATCTGCTACTGCACTGACTATCTACAGCAACCTCAAGGGTCAAGCAAGTCAAACTCCTTATCATCAAAGAGTTTAGTTTAAAGATGCACCGATCGACCGGTCAAGGACCAGAATTGGCCTGTTTTCAGCACACTCGGCCCAGATCAGAGACCGGTTGCTCAGTCTCCTGTATCTCCAAATCCAAGCCAGTATGTTTCACGCATACACCACACATCGCATGCACAGTGTGCAGGCAATAATGTCACAGCCGCTAACATGTCCTTAGCATGGAAGTTCACACAAAGCTCGCAATTTGCAATACACGTAAGGCCAGAGTAAACCATGGGGGGCGAACACGAAAACATTTGGAACAGCAAACCCAATCAGACACCTACAACATTATCACTGAGCTGAACATACCCAGTTTGAAGAAGCTAGCAAAGCAAAAGCTAAAGCTAGCCAGAGCTCAGTGCTGAAGTCAAGCCAGCAGCCTCTCCTGTCTTTCCTTGGTAAAAAGCAATCACAAGGAAAATTATGGAATTCATGGCCCTGGATGATCAGCTGCTCTCAATAGCTGAGAAGTGAGGCTTCAGAAATGTGTTAAATTACCTCAGCTCTGGTGAATTTATAAGCACACTGTAAAATAAATTTGGGTGTACATCTCATTTTCAGTGAACTGTTATTTGTAGCAGTTACTGTTCTCTTTATTTTGAGAGGAAATTGTAAAGTTTAATAATTTCCTTTATAATGGAAGTAAAATTTTGCACTGAAGAAAGGTTGATTTTTGTTGGTATATGCTTCAATTATAGCGCTTAGAAAAAAAATCTGAATCAGCAAAGAAAATTGCAATTGGTGCACCTCTATTAAAAAAACACTAGCTAGAGGCATTGTGTGCCAGAAAAGGACAGCACATATACGGTATATAATTTTATATTTCACATTTTATTCATTACTCCTATGGCACTGTAGCTTGATGAGCAGGAACATCAACTGAACGTTTTATTTAGCTCTTTAATATGAAGTCAGGTCTATGGCTTTGAAAAGACAGTTTTCAGGTTGTCATGTGTGAAACATGTTAATTTAAAGGATGAAATGTGTGCTGTGACGTAGAGTAGGAGCAAAAGGAACTCTCCATGCAACAAGATCCATGAGGGAGATTGCACTATTAAAGCATCCCGAATAACAATCATTCTGACACAACACTCAGTACAGAGAGACTCTTAGAAAAACAAAACACATCCGCAGATAGAAACAGATGAAAGAGCAGCAAGTTATAACTACAATTTAAATGTTCTCTTTCAAATCAAGTATATCAGGACTTATATGTATACTTTATTACAGGAACTACTGCAGAAAATTGCAGACAAGTACTTAACATGCAGAAATTCACATTTTGAACACTACCTCTCACCCCTGTAACAAATTGGCCACGTTAGCAAACTTGATGGGGTCCAGCCATATACTAGGTTTTTGACATAGTCTGGGCACCAGCACAAGCCGGTATGTCACCTTGCCAAATTAAAACTGTGTTACTTTTTTACATGCAACGAGATGACTCGGCACTCTCTAACATCCATTTATCTGATCCATCAGAGCGACATGTGGATGCGAATGCTGATGAGGAAGAGGTGGAGGAGGAGGAGGAGAAGGAAGAGGACGATGATGGTGATGACGAGAAAGTCTGAACTCCTGTGGTGTCAAGGAGACCGTGGTGACCTCAGTGTTCAGTCCCCTTAGAGGAGAAACACCGTGGCTGCTTGCCTTTTCAACTGGCTGTCGGCTCATAACGGAGAGCACAAAACCAACCCTGCCACAGAAACAGAGAAGAAAATCACAGAGACAACAGCTTCACTACAGAGCCGCACGGTGCAAATGTGTATGACGCATGCAGCCCGAGTTGAATAACATGTGTCTGTCTACGAGTGTGTGATCCCTCTTGCATAACAGAAAAGGAGGAAAAGATGTAAAGCTGAGATGCTTGCACATTTAGGTTAAAGACTGTTGGCATTTTACATTTCAAAGAATTTGCAGACATCACGAGGGAATAATGAGTGCAAAGGTCAGAGTGGCAGATGATATTTCTGTGCCCGGAGAATGACCTTTTATGAAAAGAGCACATGGGAAAAAATAAGGAACTGGAAGACTGAACCGTAGTCATCATCTCTGCATGATCAATGCTGTCAGAAGCTGGACAAATATGATTCACCTCCTTGTCACAACCTGGGATTTCAACAGCTATCTGCAGTCCGACGCCACCACACTCTGACACACTCTGAGCAGCTAGTCGAGCATCAGAACAGATCATCAAGCTGTAGTGTGATGTGACCCCAATGTATTAACATCTGTTAGCCCATAACGGAGCCGTCCTACACACACACAGTGTGAAAACACCCAAAAAGAAGCCTAAAGAGTGAGATTATCCAACACATAGGAATACAGACTGCACTTATCTAGATCAAGCAGTGCAGGTACATTTAGACACACAAACACAGGAGGCAACCGGACCAATGCAACATGCACTTGTGCAAGAGAACGCAGTGAATGAAGGACCTACCTCATACAGTTCGGGCAGCAAAAAGCACCCGTGCATTCACAACACAGCCTCAGAGAGAAGAGAGGATGAGAGCGGGGTGTAGAGAGAGAGAGAGAGAGAGAGAGAGAGACATAGATATGACATCACCATATTATTCTTCCTTCTGTGAAATGTAGGCTAGTGCTGCAGGGCTGCCGGTGTTGGCAGTGGAGCAGCACTGAGAGCTCCCTCTGTGTGTCTCAGCAACGACAGAGGAGTAAGCTTAACATAGAAGAATTCTCTGCTGGATGTGACCTCAATGTATTAGAGTCTACAATCCCAACATAACCCTCAAGAACACACAAACACACACACGCACACATACACACAGAGACTGTAGTAAAATACCTGAAATAACTGAGAAATATCATTCTTCTCAGAAAAATCCCATCATTTGTCAAATTATGGTGACGTGCTAGTGAAAACAAGTGCATGTAAAGAGACACACAGCACCTGACGTAACTAAATAGCATCTGACACAACAATATGGAGCCCAGATATAGTTATGTGTGAACTGTTCACAGACGTGAAGCAAGAGCTTTCAGACACCTCACAGACCTTCGCATGACAGCAAGTTGTGCAAATATCTCGTATTGAGGACGCGTCGAGGAGCCATGCCAACAAGCTACAACCAATAACAACAGGCATGTCATCTTAACTCTCTGAAACCAGTCTTATTATACATTTATTTCTATGAGGTAGACACAATAGTATAGTCTGTATCACAGTACATATTTACACACTCAAACTTTTTTATTTTTGCTGCCTATCAGCACAAACAATTGAAATGGGTAGTGTTTTGATGAACAGACAAATCTTGTCATGTGTTACCCTTGTCTCTGAGTAAAATTACCAGTTACCCATGTTTACAGTTGTTGGTGTGGCAAAAGAAGTTTTATAGGGCTTTTCTTTGGTAACCAATTTCCTGGGGTAAACCCAGATAGTATACTCTGATACTGTTTTCCCCTTTTAGAGGGACTGAAGCCTTCATAAAAGTCCCCTTAACAACAAGGCAAACCAGTATGTTAGAACGGAAAACACCAAACATAAAGACTTGGCTTTCCCTATCAGTTTTTCATTGCTTTTCTCCTTTGTGTTAATTTTATTATGTATTGCTTGTATGCCTTTTTGCATAGCACCTGGACAACTCTGTGCTACTGATATATTTTGTTGGTCATAACGTCTTATTTTACAAAACCAGTAGAAAAGTATCTTCTAAATCAACTTCATTTTTATTATAAGGAACAAGGCTTATTCTCAAAGTATTTTTAGGCATGTTTAGTTTGAGCCCACTTTGTTTGAAACAAAGACAGGAAGCAGTATGACAAGGATTGATTTGGGATAGGGCTGCATCTAACAATCAAAAATGTCATTTTGTTGTTTTAATCATGCCCCAAAATGTTGATAAATGTCCAACTTAAGTCACACAGCCCACTGTCCTGACCTCAAATTTCCTGGTTTAACTGATTCAGGTTCACTGAGCCACCAGAAAACTGTCCATCTAAACTCCCAGGTAATGCATTTTTTTATCTCATAACTTCAAATGAATCCTCTCTATCTTCTCCCTTATGTCCTATTTCTAAACCATAATACTGTGTAGCCCCACTATGGACACAGAAGTGTTATAAGTCTCTGACATCTATTCTCTGTCCAAGTGGATACTTTCTCACGCTGTGAACTATTCCTTTATGGCACAGTGCTTTAGTTTGCAAGAGGAGTGGACATGAAAAGCGATAACCCAACAGAACATAAGCAACAGATAACCTTTCCTAAAACCTTTGGCTTGTCTCTAAGATTTCAGTATGATGTGTCTGCCTGTGCGCACACAACGTGCAGGATGTACATGTTCCTATATCATTATGTGGCTTGTCTATGTAGTTGTCCAGCTGCAGAGGAAGCATGCTGCTGACAAAAGCACCCAGCTGTGAGCGTGGGATTGAGGGAAGAACAGGCATGTGAGATCCGAGGTTGGTGGGTCAGAAATACCAGAAAATGACACCACACTACACAACTGCACATAATATGCACAAACACACATATTAAGCATAACCCATATCATTGCACTGTATTGCCATGGGCATTTGAATGTAGATAATGTTTGATGAAACACAGCATCAGTGAATTTACCAAAGAAATTTGATGGATGATTTTATCCAAAGCACCGCTGCTGTTATCCTGAGGCATACATGTTCAATGATTTTTCAGGTCATTTTCATAATTAAGTCTGACAACCTCTATGAATAAAAAATTTGATTCCCTGTAAGGCAAGGGCCTGATGCCAAAAAACTACATCTATTAAAAAAAATCTGCTCTACTTTATTTCTATACAAAGCAACATTTTGTAAAATTCCCCAAACATAACCAATGTTGTCATGGAAATCCATCAAATGACCACAAACTGATGGGAAAGTTCCTGAATCTAATCTGCTCAATAGAAAAAAACAACAACAGCTTTCTTTCTCACCCTCTCCCATTATTCCTCCACAGGTAGATGAATCATATTAATTTCAGTTACACAGTTGTACAACTTGAAACTGCTGATGAAGCATCAGTCTGGAATGGCCTATCTGCATGCCTGTGGCAGACAGGCTGTAGAGAAGGGGTCAGAAACTATTCCGTGTCTTCCCTATAATTGTACTGGCCTGGCTATCCCGTCCCCCAAAAAATAGAGAATATTCCATCTTGCATTAGAAAATCTCATTTCCAGTACAACATGATGTTGCTAAAACAAACAAGTTACCAACAAAAAATTTCAAAACCTTGCAGGGAAATTCACTTGCCAATGCCAAGTAAATCTGATCTAATTTTTCAAGCTGTACTTTGATCATCTTTGTCAGCACTACAGTAGATAGAAAATAAACGAGACTCTCGGTGAGCTAGCATTCAGCTACAGCAGTTCACTAATTAGCCCTGTGGGTAAAGTCACTATGTCACCAAGCTTTGAAAACCAAATATTTCACCAAACTATCCCCCCTCTGACCTTTCCTAGATCTTCCTAGATGCTAATGAGATTTTGAGTGAGAAACTGGCAGAGCTTGTCTGACCTTGCTGTAAGGAGATTACACCACTGCAATGAAAAGGGGATTAATGAGACAAAGACCACAAACATATGATGTGGAGTCAATTTTGCAGTGTGGTGTGACACACTTACTGCAAGTAAGTTATACCTGAATTTAAAGTGAGATGGAGGGCAGAGCACAGGCAAAGACTTAATTCTCCAACTATAGTTAAAAATCTCTTTGTTGTAGACAGAGGCATTCTTTTCCACAAATAACAGCCATTATCAGCCCAAATCACCGCCCAGAGACTCTGTAAAACCTGCCCAACCTGAACAGAAGCTGTAAAGATAGGCCCCCACAAAGAAAAGTTATCTAAACAGCAATGAGGCAAGAAGAGTTTTGAGAAAACAATAAGGTACTGATAAGAACAGCACAAAAGGGAAATAAGAGATAAAAGTAAAACTCAGACACCTCTTCTGAAAAGTTACATTTTGTTTTGAATCATGTATCGCAGCAAAAAGATCAGGGCAGGACATACAGACGCAACAACAAAGTTTGTCATTAAGGCCTCTTGTGATTGGCTATCCTATACAGCACTACAGAGGAATCAGTTATAACATTGCTGGCACTTGAATAATGACTGCTTGTAACACTTGGGATATAGAGGTCTGTTGGACGACATTCTGTCGCAGAAATAACTGCAATAAAACAGTATTACTGTCATTTTTAGACTGTTTTATGCCACAGATATAGTGATAATATAATAGCATAATAGTACCCTTTAAAAAAACAATTTACTTTGAATTCCATACAATATTAAGATGCTGGAATTTAAATGTGAAAAAAATATTAAATTATCCTTAAGAAACAAAATAAAAAAAACAACCTTAGAAAGCAGAGGGAAAACTGTACGTATATATATGGATAAGATGAGGATGGTGCACATATATAGATATATAGATAGATATATAGATATGTGAGATAATGTCAAATCACCTTCCGATGTTACTTTAAAAGATCTGCAAGATGAAAGATGGGACAGTCTGAGGGGAAAGTCTGTGTGAATGATGCGGGTGATTTTAGCATTTGAATTTGCGTCATAGTCTGTGTTCCTTTCCCCTGAGTCTGTGGCTTAACCTGAATGGATTATTCTAGCTGGACCTGTGGGATTTTTGGAGACTTTTTCAACCATATGGAGGAGGTGCACAGCACACGTGGCTGAAACAAAAACCTGTCAAAAAGCAAGTCACTGGTGCTGGTTTGTTGACCATAACAGGGGAGGGGCTAACTCTCTGGTAAGATATGAATTGCATCTTCTCTCATGAGCATGAGCTCAGCAAAACAAAGCATCACCATCCCTGTGCATCAAACAGGCTCATCAAAAGCAATGTATTGTGCATCCCTCAAAGAGCTGCAGCTGTGTACAGGGCCGAAGTCTGAATGAGTGAATTAGGACACTAGAAAGCAGAGCATGTGCGACACTCGTTAACTCCTTCAGCTTCATAACGAAGCCTGAGCTGTTTGTACTGCAAAGGGTTTGAAATCCATTCACTCTTTCAGAGCCTAATAAATCATGCAAAACTCTGCAATAGTGATTAAACTATAATTGTTTAATCAAGAAAAAAAAAAACATTGTTTCATAAGATGCTCTATGGTCATTCGGACAATGCATTGTTTTCTTCCACGTGGCTCAGATATACAGATACAGAAATCTGCATGAAGGCAACACAAACAGACACAGAGGAGAAGAACCTTGACAAGCTAGCCCTAACTGTGAGTTTCACTTTCAAAGTTACAATGACAGACATGTGAATTACAATGCATATGAATAACTTTGTCCTTATCTCAGTTTATCATGCACACACCCCTCTACTGTGTTCAGTATTCACCCACAGTCTCACAAAGCCTTGTGACTGTGGACGTACGTCTGCGCATGTGATGGGATAGAAAACACCCAAAAAGCGCAGCCTCCATTCGCAAAGGCTTAATGATCATAACTTTTGCAGCTGCCAGTTGAGAGCGAAAGAATACAGGCTGCAAAGAATAGCAATGTAACAACCCAGTGAGAGTGGAACAAAACCAAGAGCACTGGAAACCAGCGACTTGTTTAGTCGCTAAACGTACGCGGTCCTACATTTCTGATAAAACATCCCTTTGAGGTTCTTTTTCTTATTTCTTTACTACATGTATATTACTTTTGTTGTTGAAAACATTTACAGTCACTACAAGTTAAACACCTTCAAAAACCATTGCCCAAGAGGTATAAGTAGAATAATAAAAAGAAGAAGATCTATACTTTTACTGCCTTTGTTTCCACTGGGTTCAAAGAATGCAAAGACCTTTTTTCACTGATCCTCCTCAGAGGGTCTGCAACAGTGGCTTGTGGACAACTCAATTTTATCTCATGCAAAAACACAGTGAACCAGCTGTCAGTGCTTCATCGTGAATGCTTGTTTTTCTGTCTGCTCTTGAAGAGAGTCTGTGGTGCAGCTGAACTGCTCTCAGTACAATCACAGGTGTGGTCAGAGGCTACACCAGCAGTCTCAGCCAAGCTTTCATGAGTCAACTCATGAGCTCAGACACACTGGGGTTTTTGTTTTGTTTGTTTGTTTTTTTTTTGGGTGTGGACTCGAAGTGGTGCCTTCTACAAGTGTGGTGGCTGTAATAACACAGCAGCAGTGAAGCAAAGCAAAGATTGCTACAGGAAGGTAAGACCAAGGGTTGATTCAGATTACTTTTTGAGGACAGCGAAGAAGATTCAGGTCTCATGATGATTAAACCAAGTTCCTTTACACTGAAAAAGTTGAATGAAGATTGTGAGATCTCTCAACACTTAGCACATGATTCATTGATTAGGAACATGTGGGAGGAGAATGCTTCCAGTTAATTCAGAAGGCAAATATAACCCTAATGATACATCCAATACACAAGTGCTAGATTGTGTAGAGTAAGGTCTTTCTTGTCATGAATTATTCATATTTATTATGGCTTATTATTGTTCATGGTAGGGGGGCTCAATTTGGCCAAAATTAATTTGGAATGCCCTGTAGCCAGACCATATATTTAAACCACTAAAACACACAGAATGTTTCCCACAGGATTTTGTGAGACTGGTGGATGGACCTCTGACCCTGCAGACCTGCTCTTAAGGATGACAATTTTGGTTCACTTTGAGCGTAAGATTAAGAAATAAAATAAGTACTTGCAGAGAATATAAAATGTATAAAATAATAAGATATGACATTGAGCTTTGGATCCGTTACCTGTTCATTCGTGGACATGCACTGGCTTAAGCTGTCACAAAGTCACAGATCACAGCCCAGCAAGTGTCCACAAGACCAACAAAGACCAACAGATGTACTGGCCAGCTAGAGGTGGGCAATCATGAGGAGGAATTTGCAAAAAGACATTAAATACCTCAAGCTACAATTCGCTTTTTGCAGACACCTTCAAGCTGATCAAAAACCACCATCAGCCCACCCCCAGTTCAAAGTGTGAGTTATTTGACTGATTGATTGCTTAATCTGTCACCTAGTAACGACATCTTTAAAATGAAAACATACGTCAGGAACTGTCTGCTCCAGCTCAGCATGTGATCGACAGATCAATCACATCATGTGTTCACTTTGCAGATACTAATCAGAGCAGCACACTGGAGTGTCAGGGACAAAAGAAGAAGTCAGTTTTTGCAGCATGTGCACCATGTACCAAGGCTGAGTCCTTACTGCAAGGCCACAGTTACAGTTCCAGCCCAGACCCTTTGCTGCATGTCATCTCCCCTCTCTCTCTCTCTATATATATAAACTTTAAAAAAGGAAACTAATGTTGGGCTTGTGTATTTTCTAATTTAGCTGCTTTGTAACATGGATAATGCTCTTTATATTAGTGTAAAATATGCATGTACATGAAACATGAGTAAGGCCATTTTAAAGAAGTCATCTTTTAATGGGCTAATCTGCTTAAACGTTTTTAACAAAATACACAAGGAAACTGTAGTTCGAGGTTCCCTGCCTCCAAAGCTAAGCTCTGGGGGACTTATGAGGGTGGACACTGATGTTAATGGGCTGGGACACTCATAAAGTGCTTGACACACCCACGCTCCTTTGTCAAATAACAAGCCCTGCTCAGCAGTGGACCTGGTGCAAGGCTGACACAATAAACCACACTTAAATGAACCCTTTATCACTGGAGACAGGTGCAAATTAAACACATGTTTACTCAGTTTTGTTTGATGTATGGGAGTCAAGGTTAGCTGAGCTTCTCGGAATGATCAAGGCTGAAGCAATGAAATGAAAGGTCCACAATAACACGGCCTCTTGTGAATAAAAACAGCTTCTTTCAGCGGTAAGCCTCAGCTAACACTGTCGTAGACTGACAGGCCAAAATGTAACCTGATTTGTGTGCTGCTGATGGATAAATCCACAGGGACAAGAAGTGAGAGGCAACTATCTCACATCAAGTACATCTGGCATTTGTCAGAGCACATTCATCCAATCAGCCAAACCACAGCCAGTGGCCTGAGTGTCCCAGCTGGGAACATTATGCAGCACCGATGCTCTGGTCTCAGCATTTCAATAACTTCATGAGCAGCACAGCATTTGTTATAGTTCCTAATAGTGTTAGAGTCTGGAGGCAGAAAGGGACGAGTCTGTGGTGGGACTTCTGTCTTGCTGACAGCTGAATATTTGCTCAGTAAGGGACTCAACTGGAAGAGGTTGTTTTATTGTTTCATAATGTGGCTGCTGTGAACCTCTTAAAGGACTGTTAAATGTGTTTAAGGCTTTTAGCTCTGCTGGTATCAGCCGAGATAAGCACTCAATGTGCTTTGTCTGTACTTATCTGTAAGCGTGAAGACCACTTGTTTTGAAACCATTTCACGGCATTTTTTTAAAAGAGTATTTTCTAATTAAAGGGATGTAAAGAAATTTAAGTACAGTTGAGCATTTTTTATTATTGCAATATTATGTTTGCAATACTGTTTTGTGGCTGTGGTTCATTTTGTGTGTTTTCTACTCCAACTTAACAACATCAACTGAGACAGGAAGAAGTAAGCACATATCGCTAAGCTAAACACAAAGAACAAAGGCCTATTACGGTAATAGATGTATAGCCTTGCTTACAGTATCACAATATATTGCAATATATTGGATTGTAAGCCGTGCATTGTTATAAGTATCGAATCACCAAATTCCTCCAATACACTGCCCTAAAATATATACTGTATATATGTGTATTAAGGTTGTGGATGCATCACCATGTTACCATCAAAAAGATCAAAATGCAGACTTCACTAAGACAAAGTCCCAAAAGCCTCTGAGTAGCTGCTGCGACAGCACAAACGGAAGAGGCATTTCTCAAGACAATATGGAATTTATCACTTTCACAAACCAAGTGACTGCACAGAGGGGAAACGGGTTTCTTAACAGAGCAGAGGCAGTTTCAGTGCAGTTTCCAGTATATAACATTTTGCAAAGGTGGCAAACAGGCAAGTTGCTGCAGGTCAAAGTCATGTGCCCCCGCCCTCAGATCTTTGCATAACTGATTCATTTCTCACTGGATACCAATAATATGTTGAGAAAATGTACTTATGTAAATGTATTATTAGCGACAATAGAAGTCAACAGATACTTTCTGGAACTATACACTGACAATTTCAGATAAACAATTAAATACCACTGACTTCTTCATATCAGGACAATACTTAATGTAGTATAAAGAAATACTGGACAGTGAGAGTCCAAAATATATTAAGAATGTTGCATGATACATTGTTTTTCATAATGGTAAGATTATAGAAATAATGTATGTATGAGAAGAACAACACGGCGTTGACAAAGAGCTTTAAAGCTCGGCAAACCACGACTGAAAAACTAAGAATCTTTAAAATAAATAAATAAATAAAAATCGGTCATACCTGCTCACCACATATTGTCCGACCTGTTGTCCTGCATGTGCAAACACATGAAAGAATAAAATGCAAATGAAAGCTGCTGTGGACACAAGATCCCACCCTTTTAGCTCTGTAAAAACAGGTGCACATGTACATGTGATGCACAGCATTTTATCCCACAAATGATAGATATGCTTTTTCTGTGCTTCAGGTTTCATGCATGCACATAATTTACTTCACATACTGTGGGAAAGAACTATTTATATAGACCAGCTGCTCAAAATGCTGTGTGCAGACAAGGTCTTGTTAAATAGCAAGTAGCCAAAGACAAGCTTCTCTCCTCGCAACACGACCGCTCCAGCCCAGCACTTGGCATAATTAATCAGCTTCATTAACATAACTGTACATCCAATGAAGACTTATTTTCCATTGCTGCGGTTGACCTTTCCAACAGGTTACAATAAACAGAAACGTCAGATTTAGCAGGTTTCTCTGCAAACTAAAGATTATAATGGATAAACTGGCCAGCTTGTTGTTCGACATTCACAGTCAAAATGCTCTGTACTGTGTGTGTGCTTTAAGCTCAGAACCATACATTTGGGATTCATGCTGAGCAAAGACCATGTGATATGACACTAGGAGTGAGCTGTATGCTGGTTTCGTCACCGGTGTCACATTGTGAAACAACACGGATTTCACAATACCACAATTAGAGTGATAAAGGCTTTAACACGTTAAAAATAATGTGCTTCACTGTGACTCAGGTAAAATGCAGAAGTCAAGGCACAAAGTCATAGGACTGGGGTTCAGTAGTTGCATTGCCTGAATATTTTCCATCACTGGCTGAATATTTTTAACAATGACATAAACATCTGAAGGCCATCTGTTATTTTGACAGATTCGAACAATGAAACTGTAACATTAAGAGGGCTATTTGTACAGTAAACCTATCTTTGCTGGGGTTACATTTATTATCTACTATTTGCTCTCAAAAACAACAACTCAGGCAACACAAAGATGTGTATTCTGCAAGAACCAACAAAGATCTTCTCCCACCATGTGAGCAAAGGAAGACCCAGTGGATTAGCTTCACTTTTGATGGAAATGTCCCCCAACAACTGGAAAAGTGTTGGCATTCCACATAGGGAAAACAAACATTTATTTTGGATTCTGCTATGTGCACTGCCATGCTGGTTGTGTTGTCCTGTGGTAAACCATTTCAGTTTCCTTACTATAACCCAAACAAAAATGATCTGTTTCTCTTTCCTTTGCATCTGAGTATTAATAAAATGCTGGTGCTCCCAAAGTAGACTGTGCATTCAAATTTAGAGCTACGTGTGATCACCTGAGCAGTGCGAAGGCAACATGCTGCAGGTTGAATAGGGCACAATGGGAACTAAATTTGGCTGGCAAATAAGCTGCTCGTTCTTGTGAACCTGGATTGCGAGCATCACCTCAGCAAAAAAACTGGCATGGAAGCCTGGGATTTACATGCAAATAAGGACAGGACGGAAAACATGTAAATACAACATGTGAGTGGTATAGCCTAACCTTAAGTAGAATAATAAACTGACGTGTATTTTTACCATTGACCCAAATCACCTGCAGTCAATCACACGTTGGCTCAGTTCTCATGATGTAGTCTGTTATACAGTTGGCTGTGTAAACCAAAGCCAGAGTTGTTGGCCTATATTAATAACATATTTTAAATTTATTATTCACTGCCTTTAAGGCTGAATATTTTCAAGCCAAGAGGATTTATACGTTGTGCTTCTCTCAAAATTTCATGCCTCTCACTTCTATTGAAAAGGTGAGACAAATTATATTTGTGACATCCAATAAAGAGTTCCCTCCTAACTATGAAAACTCATTTATACTCTTCATCAACATACAGCGCAAAACAAATATAAGTAGGAGGGAAGGAGAAAGCTCCATGAGAGCTGGATAACATGACAGGCAGATATCTGATAACAGGCCACGATCTGCCGGATGCACCAGTTTATCTGACACAATTAGGAACAGCTCTTACTGCCTGGTCAGTCTCCTGTGTCTCCAGGCTCCTGCCAAGTGAAAGCGGTAACCGAGCACCGGGGGCTGGGGAGGCTGCAGACACACGGCAGCAGGATCGTATGTGTCCGGATGATACACAACACCAAAAACAACCCGGTTCGAAATCCACAGCTGTTTCCGTGAGCCTCAACAGAATTCAAATAAAGCACCACTCACCCCTTCACTGCATAACGTCAGACATGCAAGACTGCAAACCAGCTAACCGTTACGCTGACGAATGTTCCTCAAAATGTTCACACTGGAGTATTAGTTGGGACAGAATCAAAGAGGGAAGCGTATGGAGATGGAGAAGGTGCTAGACTAGAACTCAGCTATCGCGAACCCTGGTTTATTACATAATAGTACGCACTAACCCCACTGCGGAGTCACTGCTGTCAACTCACCACAGAAAACAAACAGCGAATTAGCAATTTAGCTAGCTGTGTTTAATAAGCACTAACGGGTGATGGAAGGTCTTTCAGTTATTTGGTTTGCGTGGCACTTACCTTTGCTTCGTCGGGGGTCTCCTGGTAGGTTGTCAGACTGGCTCACGGAAGGACAACGCTGGCTGTAAATATTCACACTGTCCACAGGGACGTTTGTCTGTCTGCTAACTGTTAGCTGTCCACGTTAAATTGAATGTTTATTTCTGAGTATTCTGAGCCATATGGTGATGGCTCTTGTCCTCCTCAGCCAAGCGGCGTCATGTTGCTCCAATATGAAAGTCTGGATAATTGAAAATTAACTTCACAATTACTACAGTTACTATTTCTACTGTCTATATAGTGCCAATATTCAGGCAACTTGTTAGCCAGTAGCCTGCCTGCACGATTCTATCATGGGTTTGAGTGGGAAAACGTCATATTGTACGTTATGACCCATATTTCCGGTTGCAATTTTCAAATTAAAAGCCACATAAAAATCATTTAAATTCAGCAACATTTTCTTCTCTTGTTCATTTTTATCAAATTAAATTTGCCTTAAATTTAAACTGCAAATAAGGTTTTAGTTACACAAATATTTTCTATAGGCAGTGGAGACTTTTAAAGGCAGTTTATAAATAACTGCCTTTAAACGTCTTTCCATACACAGCAGTTTCCTTTTGTGTTATCACCCAGAGTTCTTTAAAAATTAGCTTTACAGGGAGACATTAAATTTCCACACCAAGAAAAAAAGATAAAACTTGAATATGGAGTTTGACGAAACCTTTCTTTTTTGTGCAAATTTTAAAAATAAACCTTTCATCATAACATCTTACATTTCCTCTGTCATAAAGTAGAATTCTGTTTAATTCCTTTTTCATATGAGCAGGAATTTTTTTGTATTTTTTAAAAATTGTGTATTATTTATTTCTATCAGAATATTCGTGTGACTTCATGTTTCTTACATTCATGCAGTTGAGTGTAATGTTGTCTCAACATTTATTAAATTATTCTCCGTCTCTCTGATGTTTTTTTATTAGACGTCTTGCTATTTTGTGCTGAATGTTCTAAAAAATGAGTGTTTTTTGTATCTATAACTGCAGGTAGTATTAATAGTGCTAGTGGAAATAACTTTCTACCAGTACTTCCGATATCAGCGCTCTGGTCCTCACTTTATTTTGAAGGGCAAACACTCAATATCCCGTCTCTAACTTTTATCGGGCTAATTTTACGCAACAAGAGGAGACTTCCTCCCTTGATTCTCCTCGGTGATCATCTGATTTGCCTGGCAGGACAGGACATCAGAAACACGTGATGACTTCAGTCTGTTCATTCGCTTTAAACGCAGTTCATCTGAACGACTCAAATCTTTGACAGAGATCACTTGTGTATGCATGTCACGTCATGTTTTCTTATAATCAATGTCACTTTAAGGGAGTTGGTATTATAAACCTCACCTCGGTGAGGTTTATAATGGAATGCACATATTAACCATACTAATTTAAGTATTAAATGTAACGAAATCCATATTGACTAAAATTTTATTTGTGTATGTAGCAGTGTAAATATTTTATGTAACATTACAACCCATGTCTTGCATGCTTCTGGTAGTCTTTGCTGTAAACATACTAAAATACCCTCTTTAATGAATGTTTCATGATTTTATAATAGACATACTTTATATTTTTATCATATTCTTTAATGCAATTAGGGGTATACTGTAAAATCTATCGGTTTATAAACTGTACTGTTTTCAGTCAGGGAGCTGCACACATGCATGCTCGACTAAAGAGTGACATCCAGTGGCTGATAGAGGTATAGCACACATGGATCGACAGACAAATGAGTCACTGCAGCGTTGTCCATGCTTTCCAGTGGCTGTCTTCGTCCTTCTTGTGAAATGTGAAATATCTTTCATGTCTATAATTATAGAGGTTACCTCATGACTGCATATATTTTGAGGTTAAACATCCTTAAAACTGTCAGATTTTGTTTGCATCTTTGTGTTTCCATTTCAAGATCTTATGCATCTGAGACTTAACCCTGTCTTGTGGAGCCTCTGTCACACCTTAATAATTTAATCAGTCTTCTGTTTTCTTTGGGGGCGTTTGTTGTCACAAGATAATCTGAATGCTGTTACATTTCTGACAGTGAGTGTTTTGTGGTGTAAATGTAAAGAAATATATGAAGAGTATGCTCAAACATTTGCTACACCTTCAATTTAAGACAATTAGCAATGACTTGACCTTACACACATATAGAGTATGCACACATTATGTGTGCTCTGCATACTTAATTAGTACATATAGGATCTTCAGTCTACTATTATAGCTGTAGGCATATGCATTCTCAACTCATGCAGTTGCTCTGATGCTGAAACATGCAAACAAATAATAATAACTTAATGATAGTTAATGTTTGAAGAGTTGATTTCAGTAACTGAATTACTCAAATTACAAATCAAATCAGCGGAACCAGGCTGCAGCTCTGACATTATTCTTTGAGTCTACAAAGGAAAGCTTGCTTTTTTTTCTTTCAAACAAAACTTATCAGACCAAACAGAGAATGACTGAGCTTGCCTTGCATCTGGCCACTAAATGCAGTAAATGTAAAATGACTAATATATTGCAGTGTAATTAATTCAGCAGCAACACATTTTGAAATAGTGTGTTAATGCATGAAAAGAATTACAGATGAATAGTTTTAAAAAAGAGAGATTCTGAAGACATACTTTTTGGTATTAAGTTTTTGTCCCCGTAACTCTCTCATTATTTAAAATAGAGCTGGTCTGGCTGAGTCTGCTGTTGGTGTCAAATTCACAGTTGACATCGGGACAAAACCTTACATTGGGCTCCTTGTAGCCTTCCTCTTGCCTTCTTTGGTATTGTCCATATGACCTGCCTCATTCAAGGACCCTCAGTGCAATGTCCAGACAACATATTGTGTACATCAGTAGTTCCTGGGCACTCGATGATCAGTGGGCCCCTGTGTGGTGGCACCATTTGTCCTGTTGGATAATAATAATTGGCATGGTGGATTCTAGTATTTCCACTTTGCTATAATGACAGGACAGCATTAGTGATGGCTAACCTCACTCAAGTCCTGTTTATGCAAAGGGAAAGTGAAATATTATACATTTTATTGTACCTTCACTATTATGAGAAACGAACCGTCATCTGTGTTAAACTATGTATTTTGTAATACACACCGAATAATTCAGGTTTTGAGCCTGTGACAACACATAAGACTTAAAGTCAGTGGGATTTCTTCATTATTTCCATATTTGCTTGCCTGTGCATTAATCTGTCAAGAGACATACAACATGCTATTCTTACAAAAAAAACACTGAGGGAGCCTCCTGTAGTGTTTGTCATTACAATGTCTTATCTTTTTGCTGTTTATCAGTATCCAACGTCACTGGTTATGATATCATTATATATTATTTTATTATACATTATGTGACCTATATGGCCTGTCTTTCATCAGTTTTTTTTTCTGACAGCTACCTTCTCCTCCTCCTCTGTTTGTTTCCCCCCTTCACAGCCTCTCGTTTCCCACAATGCTCAGCGAGCATCACCACCAAGATGGCCGACGCTATGGAGGAATATGAGAAAGAAGCTGGCTGCGTCCCTATTCTGCATCCCGAGGTATGGTCCATGGACTTCACGCCTTCTCACACACACATGAACATACACAAATCGTATAACGCCAGCCTGCGTGTGGGTGGCTGTGTGATTTTGCCGTTCTTTTTTGGAAACCCCGATGCCCCCTGCAAAACCACCGGTGGGGGGTGGCAGGTAGCTAACGATGCTAAAGGTGCTAACGCTGGCCCCCTCCTCCTGCTGCATTGCAAGTAAACGCTGGGCAGATGTTCGTGTTAATGTTAAGCTAGGTGGTGCCTTCCCTGGTAATGACGCCTGGGAAGCTGGTAAACAAGATTGTAAGCTGTGTGTTTAAGTCTGTAATGGAAAAAGTAACGTTAATACTTAATCCTTACAGTCATACGGCGTTAGCTCTGTAGCTAAACTGGTAATGTTAGTGCTGATTGCTTTAGCTGCGATGATGTAAATTGGGGTCAAGTGTTTATTGGTATATTAAGCTATCCATTCGGCAATCATAAGAAGACATGTATAGCTACGAATGAAAAAAATAATCAGCTTCCTCTTTTAAAAACCATATTTGGTTCTTGGCATGAATTTTTACAGTCACCCTCAGTCAGTGTTAGCTAAAGAAAACCTGCAGTGGTTCCTATTTGTTGGGACTGTCAGTAACGCTATCTGTCAATTTGTCATTTAGCATCCGTCATTTTAGTTATTTCATGTCTTTGAAATGTCGTTATGCTTGGATTTGAAACCGGATAATCAAAATGGTGATTGTTAAATGAACAATGTAAGAGAATGGTCAAGTCATTTGTCCAATAATGATCGAAGGAAATATGTCATTGTTTCTGAAAATGATTGATGTCAGCATTGATAGCTAAACACACAAGCTAACCCGGCCGGAACATATTTGTTTACATTGCTCTCTTTACCTACTATGTTGAAGTTGTAAACTCATTTGACCCCAAGTCACCCATCCTTATTATTTTTAACTCTTTGTATAAACTATAGTAACCACAATCCTAGCAACTTAAACTGCGTCTGTAGAGTCACCTCATTATGCTGCATCACGTGCACACACTACTGTACCAGGCTACAGAGCATGAACACACTGTTAGCTCTGAGTGCTAAGTGCTAGGTTCTCTTAGGTTTTGCATATCCGGTACAGCCTGATTATCAGTTATTATGTTTACTTGGTAGCTAGTCTAATCACCAGGAAGTAGTATGTTTTATACATGCAGTAGTTTACCGTAATAATATTTGGCCTGTTTTTCCTTCAGAAGTCCTGTTATGCTTGTTGGCTGGGAGTCAGCAGGTCAAGTAGGCTGGTGTATATCTTAAATTGGTAGACATTTTTCCTGATTTCATTAAAGCACTGATTGTAATAGTCTAATTCATTTCAGATAAATTTATTTCCATTGCTTGATGGCTTCCCAGTTCATACATGATTCCATAAAGGGAAAATGTCATTAAATGAAACAAAACGACTGCATTCATAAAGGTAATACTGTATGTTATGTTATAATGCTTTGATTTTCTACATAAAGGAAGGAAACCCAGACAAAGGAATGTAGTAGTTTGTAATGTCACGTACGACTAGAGATTAAATCTTTTTGTTTGAGTTTATGATCACCTTTTCTGCATTCAATGCTGCAGTGAAACTTAACACCACTGAAACAGTGGGTTTATGCCCACATAATTGTGATCTGAATCATTCAACATATTTCATCTAACACTCCTCTGAAACTAGATTGAATGCAGGTTTACTGAAAATGATGAGAAACAAAGAGATCTGCAAGTGTGGAGAAATGGGTGATGGTGTTGAGGGAACTGAAACACACATGTTTGGTACATCGGTTATGAAATTTTCTGTAATTTTGAGGTTTGGCAATGTTTTGTTTGATAGCAGTCTCATGACTGGGTCAAGCACTAGCTGACTGTGTAGCATGCTTAGGAGACCCATGTCACGTGCTTCTATATGAAAACTGTAGATCTGGAGGACTTGCTGTGCGTTCTAAAGCTTTTAAACACACACTCAAGTCATTTTAGAAAACAGCTTTTCTTAAATGTATGTATGTGAAATTCCTTTGTTGATCAATTTACACAATATATTTTTACATTTATATGTTATTTCTATGACATGTGTGCACACCTGGTCCTATTCACATTTGCATTCAAACTGCTTTTTCTGTACTGTAGATAAAATGCTTCCTCTCTGTGGCACTACAATGTTCAGGTGTAGACTCACAGTCATCTTGCTGCTAGTTCTTGCTTTCTCTTGAAGACCTTTTCTCATTGAATCTTTTGCGGGGGTTGTGTGGTGGTGGTGGGGTGTGTGTATCCTGATTAATGGAAATGTAATTATCTTCTGTTCTTTGCTCCCCTGACACAATGAATTGTTAGAGATTTCCTTCTTTCGTTGTTTGTCTGGATGTCACTTGAATGGGAAGTCTGAGACACCTCAGACCAACTTAGATGAGTGGCCTTGTCAGTCTGGATTCAGCGCTGGAGGCTGAGCCTGTGCTTGACACTGCACATAGATGTACCGATACAAAAACACATGAAGACAGAGGTGGCTGGTCATTGTCAGCGTCCAGCTTTACTAAACCTGCTACACTGGAGGCAGAGATTTAAAGCGGGTAGAAAAGAAGTCAGTGTCACTGCATGGTGGAGCAGAGAAGGCTTTTGTGTGGGAGTGAAGGTAAAGAGTATTTTTCTTCTGCTTCCAGCCTCCATGATCATGAGAGTTGTCTTCATTGTTTAAACGTCCATCCGTTGCCAATGAAAATCTATCTGACTTGTTCTGTCCTCACCCTCTGACTCTCCCCATGAAGCACACGACCCAATGAAACGCTAGGGCTCAATGTTAACATTTTTCCTGGAGACTGCTGGTTTGTCTGAAGAGAAATTTGAGAGCACACTGAAAAAATGTTCAAGTAACACTTAACTTTGCATATTTATGCTGTGCACGTGTTGGCCTTTCTTGTTCAGCTTCCAGACCGCAGACAAAAAACACGGGGGAAATGTTTGTTTTCCTCCAGGGAGGATGTCTACTCTCACTTCACAGTTAACCCCGTTCATGTGACTTTTCTCGGTCTTAAGAAGCTGCAGCGTGTGTTAACTGACACATTTGCTGCCAAACAGACGATTTACTACTTACTTACTGCTGTTCCCTTTGCATTCACTGTCATTTGGTGCTCTCTCACTGACTCAGCCACACACACTATGCCCTGCTGCTCTAAACAAATGTTAACTTATAGCCTGTCATGCCTATACTTTCTTCAGTGTTCACCTGTCTCTCACTGGTCACTCACCCAGAGGTTCTGAACAATTGTCAGATTTAGTGGTAGTTTGTAATTTTTGCTCACATGCTGTGCTCGTAAATTCCAGTTCATGGATAGCGATTTTCGGTTGCAAGTGAAAAACTTGCACTGTTGAGCCCTGAGTGTACGGTTACCTAGAATAAAGGTACAGATTTCTCTGGGTTTGAACATTTTTGGAAATTTAGGATGATGTAATCATATAACTCAACAAAGTATGTAACTCAAATCAAGTTGTTTGTAGACATTTTAATGCGTATTAAAATCCATAAATATTTAATGCATATTATCTACATGTATCATTAAGAGAAGGGTTGACAATATACCTTTTGGCTGTGCATCTGCCTTTGAATATGTGTGATGGTCGAAGCTTCAACATAAATGTAGTTTATTTTCCTGTATGCTTAAACAGGCTTGGCATAAAGTTGCTCCTCTTTTCGGCAGGGTGCTGCTTGGAAACTGGGTCACCACGTAGATTGTAGTGGGAGCAGTGATGCTGCACACATAAGGCACCTGAATTAGAGCATCAGAAGTTTGGTTGCACACTCACAATGGCTGTGGACCTTTTTTTTTGTTCTAACTAGTACAACAGTTGTAAACATTTCCCCTCTCAGGGAATGTAAGAATAAATGTCCTCTGCTCCTGATCTCATTAAAAAAATGCAAATAAGTGTTCTTGTATAAAAGGGGCATTAAGGTGGGGGAAACATTCATCCACTTGATTTGATAGTTTGCATGTAGTGCACAACAGAAACATTCCTGCCCCCCCCCTTACCTTTTTACTTCCTCCCGATCCATGGATGTAAACCGTGCATTGAATATTGAATTAGTTCCTGGAAATGGGCCTTATGTCAAATCAAATCTGACTGTGAGCTATGGTGCTGCAACCAGGAAGAGGGAGAACATTATAGCAGTTAGCTCTGGTCTTAGCAAAGTAGTCATTGGTCATGCACTGAAAAAGCAATTTTTGCCATGTGTTTTCCCTATTAAATTCTCAAGTTCAGCATTGCTCGCCCTTATTCCGTTTCTGTGATTACTACTCTTGCTGCTGCGACTGTTGATTCTACTGGAATAAGCCAATAAACGTGCATTTTCAGAAATAGTGCTGTTTAATATTTTTAGCTCAAGGCACGTGACCCCCCCCCCAGGAGTGGTTACCATATGTCCCACTGACCAGCTCCATTGACTAAAGCCAAGCCTGCTGCCTCTCTGAACAGATGAGGTTCCAGCCTAAAATCAATGGTTAGTGAAATGTATAATATGTTTAATTGACATTGTCATTGTTGTCTACTTAGTTATTGTAAGCATCACCAGTGAGCAGGTATGTGATTAAGAGGTGAAAAAACAGCACAGACTGTAAATGCCATCATGAGTTATTGTTTTTTTAGATGACAGCAGGGCCGTGGTGACTGGTAAGGTGTCAGGGGTTATCTCCGTGCAAGGCTGAGACGGAGAAAGTGATTAAACATCTGCTGGTGAGTTTAGAGTCGGGCCCTCTTCCCCCGCCGCTTGTCTGACAGGGCAGCAGCTTCTCTCAGAATGAATTGCAAGCACTTTTCTTCAATTGAATATCCATATGAAGGACGATGCTTTGAGTTCCGTAATTTCCTTGGGCTTCTCTTTCTCAGTCTTGAGAATGTAATGTCCAAAACTTGGCAGTGAAAAGTGCCTCCTGGCAGCTTTCATAACTTAAAAATATAGGTTGGTCACCTTCATTTACCCTCTCTCACGTCCTCCCCCTCAGTCTGATCCGCTCTCTAAAATAAAATCCCTCCTCTGCTGCTGTTAGCTTATGTTTTCTTTATTTATTCTTTGTATTATCACACTAGTATCACGGCAACATTGATACTTTCCTTACTATTGACTATTTGGCAATGGTTGGAAGCTAAGAGTTATTAAAGACTGGTTTTTAATCATCTGACATGTTGATACACGTGTAGAGATGGTTTTTGAGCTTTGAGATAATCAGACACACATCGCATTGCTGAGAACATGACTATATGTATGTCAACCACAAGGAAAGCAAATTTCAGTTGTGTGTTGCATCTGTAATTTGATGGAATTTCTTGCAAATAAAAGATACTAAGATACCACTTAAGTCAAGCATCAACTGACATACATACATACAGGTTCGGTTGTGTGAATGTATTTCTGTTTTGTGTACACCCAACGCCAGTAAAGTATTTAAAAAAAATATAACAATTGACAGATTTGTTGCAAGTTGTTTTACCAATACATAGCCCTATGTAATAATATTGGTTTAACCATGAGTTTAGCTATGTCATTACATATAAAATGAAAAAATTGCCAAAAAAATAAAATTTTCAAATTGCAATTCAAACAGCTACAAGTCACATAATCAAAGCAGTCAGTGTTTAAAGGTAACCCTTTAGTTTTTGACCTGCAGTAGCATGAGCATGGTCCACCGAGGTTACTCTTCAAACCAGCACTATTATCAAACTAGAATTGTAATAAATATTGATCATTATGGAAAAAAAAATGTATCCTTTTTTGCCTTACCCCCCCCCACCCTAGTTAGACATGTTCTTAAAATTGTTCAGCCCTAGTTAGTCAAGTGTAAAACAAAACCTGTCTGTAGTTTTTCTCATGCACCCTCTCCATCTTGTTCCTCCACCACCATTCCCTGCAGAAATGCTGGCTCAGCACATCCCTGTGGCTCTGTAGGGAGGGCCAGGCTCAGCTCAGAGGCTCCACAGCACAGCTCTGAGTCTCTGTGCCCCCTGCCCGCCCCCCCCTCGCCCCAGGCTACCCAGCAGCTTTGCACAACCCTGCCACGTCCTCGGCCCCCTCCAGAGGCTGCCTCATTGTTTCTCACCGTTATTTGCATTCGAGCAGCACCACAGCCAAAGACGGCTGAATGCCTGCTTGGAAGTTGAATAAAGTATTTTAAGATGATGATGTTATTGAAATACCACAGTTCATCACAGTCTTGACCCTGAATTTGATTCCAAAATTATTATTTTTCGTCTGAATCTTAGGTTTGAGTGGTTCTTGTTAAATAAAACTAAATTCATTCCTCTTGTGACAGGAAATTAGAAGTGATTTAGTTTTGTTAAACAATAGCTTCAGTTCACAATGGCTGTGTGAGAGTTCTATGTTAAGCAGATGTAGCCCTTGTTTCCGGGTAAGGGAGGCTAATTGTGGTTTCCTCAGCGTTACTATGGAGGCTAATTGAATGTGAGTAGCACAGTCGCCACATCTGTGTGACAGATTAGATTTTCAGCAGCAGCGGCAGGACTTGACAAGCCTGTCTTTGTCCTGCAACCTTTAGCTTCCTCTTGTAATGCAGTGGTCAGTTACTGAAATTATGGCTGAGCAATATCAACAACTTTGCAGTGTACCAATTTGCAGTAGTCACATTGCATGGCATGCAATGTGTGAAAGCAAATGAATTCAAACATGTCATGCTAAAGCTTTTTTTTTTTTGCTGCTGCTGCTGCAAAAGAAAACTCACAAGGTCTTTATTTTCCATAACTAGTGTACAAGAAAAGTCATTTTATGCTGTAGGTCCTATGTAGGTTAAGCAAGCATTTAACAGTGTTTGAAATGGAAGATTACATGTAAATAAGGCAACTGTGACACACAAGTCCACTTGTCCACAGTCACAGATTTTGCCATGCTGTTTATGCTTTGCTATATTTATTCAATCTTCAGGACACCACTGGAGCAGTGTGTTTCTGGGTGCTGGGTCTCACTCTTTGCTATACAAAAACACAACCTTGTAACGTTAGTCACTGACTTTAGTGAAGCTGGACTGCCTCAACTCTTGCTGAAATACAAAGTGTCCCGATTGACAGACAACTTGGCTAAGTAGTCTAACTGATTCTAACTGTGGCTGCTTTTGCCATACAGCTAGAAATCCTATTAGCTGACTCAGCCCTGGAGCACAAGGAGGCCAACCTGGCAAGAAAGCCACTGCTGTAGTGTATTCCATCCATCAGTCTCGGAGGCTGCATTCAGTCCCGGTACGGCCAAGTTCATTGGGGACCTTCAAGTCCGATCAGAATCAGCTAATAAGACCACTAGCTGCATGGCAGGGGACTTAAAATATTCAGGGCTATTAGCTGCTGTAAACACTAATGGATGTCCACAATCCTCAAGTTCCTCTCTAGCTTTCTGTTTTTACATGAAACACATAGATCGTGCATTCAGATAGCAGTCTAGCTGTTTCAGGGTAGCTTAAAGTTTCACTCCACATTTGTTCCCCTGTTGGGTGTACATCTGTTGACCCTTCTGATTGCATTTTGTCAATATGGTGAACAAGGTCTAGCAGAAATTGCCTTGAAGGTTCAGTAAACAAACATTTCATTTGCCATGTGTTGAAATTATAAACCTACAGGCTTTCCAGTTTGTCAACCCAGTGTTGACTTTCTTAATATTTGATATTTTTAATATTGCAGGGAATTGGACAACTTGTAGCCTACCTGTTAGCATGCATGTCTTGTATCCAGGCTTGATCCTTACCACAGCGGACTGGTTTTGACTCCAGCCTGAGGCCTTTTGCTGCATGCCATCCCCTTTCTCTCTGCCTGTCTTTCCTGTCTTTCCCCAGCTGTCACTATCACAAGGAAATATATAGGTTTTGTGAAGAAGTTCTGTATACTATAAAAGATTTTATCCAAGTTAACCTCCTTCCTTTGTATATTATGAATTAAGTATATAACATAACCTCACCCCACAGTCCATTTGGTATGTTCCAACATACTGTTGGCAGTCTCATAAAGCTGCAAGACCTGACTAACTTATCTTTATCTCTGCGCTTCTTTCTCTTGTCTTCTCTCTTCCATTTCAGGAAATCAAACCCCAGAGTCATTACAACCATGGCTACAGTGAGAATGTCAGCCGTAAAAACCATGTGGATGACTACAGCACATGGGACATTGTCAAAGCCACACAGTGAGTGGATAATAAGTGTGTTGTTGTCTCGTGGTCTGATTATGCTGCAACCCCAAGGAACTGTGCATGAATTTGTTTTGCTCTTAAAATTCACTGTCATCTTGACTTATTGACCCATTGTTTTCCCAGGGTTTTGGGGGGAATTCTCCCCTCCTCTGCTCCGGATGTCTTTAAGTTACAGTGATACATGCTGGCTTGCTTAGGCCAGCCAGTTATTTAAACAGTTAGTGAGGCAAGTCCTTACCAATGTTACAGCAGTGCAGTGAATACACTTAAAGTGGACTAGACAGAGCAACATCATGAAACACAGAGAAAATTGAGTTACTGCTATTGTTACAGTAAGCTAACTTGGAGAGCACATGCGTCCGCCAAGGCCAATAGTCTACGCTCCTGTGAGGTCGGACTATGGGCTGAAAACATAGTGACCAGGTTACACAGCATAGATAATGACAAGAACCAACAAAGATAAGGCTGTTTGCAGACTTCATAAAAAGCAACTCATCAACAACAAACAAAAGTCACATCTACTCGATGCAACCCAAGTTATGCATGCCCTCTCAAGACGCCTCGTGCTGCTGTATGACACTACACCTGAAACACAGAGGGCAACACAGTCTCTCTGCGACCCGTGATGGATGGATGTGGCCAGTTACATGTTTGTGTAACAATCACTGCTCACTGTGTCCTAACATCACACATTGAATTGAAATGAATTGCTCATATCTTTGAATTTGCTCAAACCTCACTTTGTGAGTAAGCGACAGCCCAGATTGACATTTTTAACTACTTATTCACTGGTCCAGTGGGAACCTTCGTCATTGCTGGAGGGTAGCAGGTTTACTTGTTGATTAATTTGTTTTTGCCTTGTTAAGATGACAAAACATTTTAAACCCGGAGATAACGCTACCACATTTTCAACTGTGGTTTTCAGATTCAGCACATGCCAAAGCATTAATTTCCAAGCACAGAAAAGGATGAGAGAATGTAGGCGTCAAATGGAGAACTGTGGAGATGTCTTCCTGATAAGACAATGGAAGCTTTGTCTGGGTTGTTACATTTGACAGCAGCAGATTTATGTTTGATGCTTTGATTTGAGGTTAGGAATATCCGCTTTACGACAGCCACTGTCAAGTTCTGCCACAGTGTGGGTGCCTTCTTTGGGTCTCAGTATTTGTTTATCTGTTTTTTGCATGTGTGTACACTTAGTCACCGTGTCTGTGTGTGTTGTATTTCAAACCGTGTCTGTCCTTGTATTTATTTATGAGAGACTTTAACACCTCTCCGTCGCTCATCCTCAGGTACGGTATCTTCGAGCGCTGCAGGGAGCTGGTGGAGGCGGGCTTCGATGTTCGGCAGCCAGACAAAGAAAACGTAACGCTCCTCCACTGGGCTGCCATCAACAACAGGATAGACTTGGTCAAGTGAGTCCAGTCACGTTTTGTATGAAGCTGGTTGGTGGCAGGAGTGATGAGATTAGAGACTAGAGTCTGAATCCCAGGGTTAATTAGAAATATGTATTTGTACTGGTCAGTCCCCAAGTGTAAAATACAAAACAGGAAGCCACACAGGAGAAATAACTGTGCTCACGTGGCTTACCGTAAATAAAGTTTAGGATAAATAATACATAGACAAAAATAAAAAACAGTTTTCTTTCACAGGCTTTCAGGTTTGCTTGTTGCTATTAAAGCTTTCCTGCTGAGCTTTCTTTCCCCATCAGAGGAGAAAAACCCAGTTCACAGCCACACACTCAGATGAACCCTTGCGCAGTGAAATGGTGTTGACATCAAGTTAGCGCTGAACTGGCTGATGTTGCAGTTATGTTAAGATGTGGAAGACAACATAAATGCTCTCCTGCTGCTGGCAGTGTCTGACTGTCTCTTGTGCTTTTCTCTAATTGCTGCTTTAAGTTGGTAAAACTGCTCGTGTCAAGAGTCAGTATTCAACCCTCCAGGCAGATGCAGTCCTGATCTTTTGTGTCAAGATGTAGCTTTGAGCCCCCAAACATAAACTCTTTATTCAAATTGATTATTAATTACAGAAGTAAAAGCAAGTAAAAGTAAAACATTTTGTATGGAAACCTTTGTTGTATGTATAACCGTATATATGACCTTTGTTGTCAGATCATATCAGTACACTGTGATTTGAATGCAGTACAAGACTCAAGACTATTCATTATTAATCAGTTGCAGATAAAGTTCCAGTATTATCAGTTATCTGAACATATTTCATTTTGTTTGGCTTTGTTTGGCCCTGACCCCACGTGTAGCACTAAAGATGATTCTTGATTATTATAAATTAATCGTCCAATTATTTTCTCAAATAATCAATCACTGGTTAAGTCTGTAAAATGTAGTAGTGAAAAAATGTTCATGACAGTTTCTTAGAGCTCAATATGACTGGTTTCTGGTATGGTATTACATAATGTGTACAGTTTGTATTGCCTGCATCCTGCGTCCTTCTGCCGCTTCCTTTTCTCATTAAAAGAACAACCAGCAATCACTCACACACATCACAGCAGTCACTCTGTTGTTGTTTATACCGGTTATAGAACCCACCCCTTGAACAGATGAGACAGAAAGAGATCAGATTCATGCATAGATGCAGTATTAACTTCCATCTGATGATTGTGTCTGTGTGTGTGCAGGTACTACATATCAAAGGGAGCCATAGTTGACCAGCTGGGAGGAGACCTCAACTCCACACCTCTGCACTGGGCCACCAGGTAACACACACACACACACACACACACACACACACACACACACACACACACACACACACACACACACACACACACACATACACACACACACACACACGCACGCCACAGACCACATACAGTGTCTGCCATTTGGAAGAGGTATTTAATCTACAGAGCCCTTATTTTAACGTTAGATATTATCCAAGCCTTAAAAATAAAATGTTTCCTTTCATTCCTTCAATTGTTAACACTATCTATAAGTAACTGTAGAACATGAATTATGAGAATTATGCTACACTATGATACTTGTGATTAAAAAATGCCAGTGAGTGACCAGCTGTGCTACCTTCTTTGTAAAATGCAGTATAAAACATTGTGAATATTTATGAGTGCTTAATAATGATAATTATGCACTGTTATAGACACAGTATTATGAGTGTGTTTATAATGCCTTATAGACCTCAGCTCCTTAGAAAGCATAACCCAGAAGGTATCTGAACCTGTTGCACAGCTGGATTTATGTATCTCCTCTGATTGGCCGTAAATGTTCAAATTATTATTTTACTGCACCTTTCAGAGTTGAAGTTATTGAACTTGTCAATTGTTCCAAAAGTCCAAGCCCACCTTGCCTGAGGACATCAGGCCTGCTTCCTCAGTATCTCGTTCTAAATCCCTCCGGCAAACACTCATTCAGGAAGATATTCCAGTTCACCATCATCTTCTCCTTTATTGCCGTTTTAATATTCACTGCTCCTCAACACTGATGGTTTACGACTGCGTTCTCCATATCCACTCGTCCTTCTTGCTGTTTATAAATGATCGCTCGATTGTGCTGTAAGGGACAGGTCACACACACACACACACACACACACACACACACACACCGCAAAGCAGACGGGGGTGCATGATGCGCTCTCTTCCTGAATTATTGATAGGTTTGACAACAAGCAGCTACACCCTGCACAGACACTCAGAGGTCCTGTGTCACCCTCCATGCACCTCGCCTCCAACCAGACAATGACCTTTAAAAGCCCCCAGCCTCCTCTGTCTGTATGAGCTCAGCCATTTAGACACAAGGAACTAAGTGCTGGGTGTTACAGGCTTTGTCTGCCACATACAAATACATTTGAAAATCTCAATATGCTGTAGCTGTAAAAGCATGTGACGAATCACTTGCTAGGCCACAGAGCCAAACATCAAATGATAAGAGCAGACATGAACTGAGTCCTCAATATCACCCCAGCATACAAGGCTGCTTCATTACATGTTCAAATCTAACAGTTCAATACCAATGGGAGTAAATGACACCCTTACCTGTGAACTGTTGAGTTAAGCCTTGTGACCCTCTGAAAAGCCCTTCTTTAACCCAAACTGCCTTCTTCAAACCTGAAACATATTGCTGCTCTTTTTATTCTGTTATTTCGTGTCTCAGGCTGCTGAGGAATAATATCCTATTTTAATTAGGTGTTTGTTTTGTGTTTCTCCTCCCTCAGACAAGGTCACCTATCCATGGTAGTACAGCTCATGAAATACGGCGCAGACCCATCTTTGATCGATGGCGAGGGCTGCAGCTGCGTTCATCTGGCCGCCCAGTTCGGCCACACCTCCATAGTGGCCTACCTTATCGCCAAAGGACAGGTAGGAGACACCATCACTGCACCTTATTTGTCAAAGAGACCAACATGATCGCACAATGCATAAAATCATCTGACGGGAGAACTTTAGTGTGATTACTTTGGTCCACTGGGATATTGGTGTTTGTGCCATTTGGGTCTCATCAGCCACCTGGGGACAGAGTTTTAAAAGCATTCTGTACCGGTGCCCTCCATAAGGGGGAGCCCTGCTCCTGCTCTTTGCATTCTCTCTGTCCTCCTTTACTTACTTCACTTTGTTTATTGTCTCTTTTCTCCCTATCAGGACGTGGACATGATGGATCAGAATGGCATGACTCCTCTAATGTGGGCGGCATACAGGACACACAGGTGTGTATCTGAAGTACTCACACTGAACCACAGCTTTACGATTTAGTTTTGTTTGCTGTTATGGCTCCGTCTGTCTCGGCAAGAAATCTTAAAGTCAACGCAACATTGAATACATTCAAAATCGAGAAACTGATGACACACTGTGAACAGGTTTGCTAAAATCCATGTACAAGCTGGAGCATGTTTCTGCTGACTGCAGCCACACACGCCTCTTCCTCGTGTATACATGACTGTTCATCCGTTAGACAGACTGCTAACACAGGGGAACAAGTCCCAGTACTGCCGCCTGGCTTCATTGGAATATTCCTTGATAAGCAAGTTTGCTAAGATAAAACTGCTATTTATAATTTAGTCGTTTAACTGCTTGCTCCATGAGGTGGAATTACATCATTAGCAGCAACAGAAGGAGGTGTACCATGACAAGGAAATTATAAAGAAGTAGTACTTTCTTTCAGTGCCGGTACAGCTTTTTACAAATACATGTATATGTTTCAATGCCAGTTTCTTATTTTTCAGCTCAGGTTTTACTGTCGCTGTTAAAGCCCATTGACATTGTATATAAATATGTGCGACATGTCCGACGTTGAAGCCAAAACGTCTGGAGATCATTTGTTGATGGACCAAGCTCAGAGTAAAAAAAAAAAATCTCCAAAGGCATTTTCTGTTATTTTTGGCAGCTGTTAAAGTAATGAAATGGTCATTTTTCCGCTAAGTTTGTTTTTAATTTGTTATTTGAAGCTGTAAAGGGGTGTGAAACATTATGATTGACAGCTGAGTGCTGCTTACAATCGGGTCAGGGGCTGTTTATGCAGGAAGTCAATACCACAGCTTCATAAATGTCACCAGTCCACGATGTCAGCTCTCACAGCTTTGACATTTTGACTTATATGTACAGTGGGAGGAAGTAGAGACGCATCATGAGCGTTAGCCCCGTAGGTTTAAACTAGTTAGTCTCAGCTTTATGCGATATTATCCGTCTCTGTGACAGTGTGGACCCAACACGGCTGCTACTGACCTTCAACGTTTCTGTCAACCTGGGCGACAAGTACCACAAGAACACAGCGCTGCACTGGGCCGTGCTGGCCGGCAACACCACTGTCATCAGCCTGCTGCTGGACGCCAACGCTAACGTCGATGCACAAAACATCAAGGTAGCGCCCTCCCCCGTGGCCTCATCCGCTGTCTTCATGTGCTTGTATTGCCATGTTATTTGATAGTCCAGTTCATATGAGCAAATGAAACTCTCACTAAGAATGATGGAAATTCAGCTTTAAGATTTCTTTGTGATGGTAGACGTGTACAGACATGTCTGCTGTTGTGTTTCAGGGTGAAACTCCTTTAGATCTTGCCAAGCAAAGGAAGAACGTTTGGATGATCAATCACCTACAGGAAGCGCGACAGGCCAAAGGTTACGACAGCCCTTCATACCTGAAGAGACTGAAGATGGACAAGGTACACGAACATATACAAACACGTGCTCAGATACATTACAGGATACATCAAAAGGCAGTCATGGAGTACACAACCTAGAGATGCTCAAATTTGATACTTTGGGCTGCAGGATTTTTTGACTCCTTTAGGGATCATATTTGAACATGTACACAACTTTATTTCTCAGTTCAGACACACACGCTCAGACCAGCCTTTCCAGTGTGAACTTGTTTCTCTGCTGCAGGTATCTCAACAGAATGTCTGTGGTTGTGATTACTTTTCAGTCTAAAGCTGTCAGCTGTGTTCTGCTCTTCAAAGTCTCCTGTCAGACCATCTGACAGGATTATGTTTGACATCACGACTAGCGGAAAATACAGCAGTTTATATCGGCCAGTCTGACCACAGTGGGTGGTACTTCACATGTATCTTCATATTAAATACTGCTGAATCAGTCACAGTCAAAACAGACAGAAAACCTCAGTGTTTTAGTCTAGTTTCTGTGTGCTGGTAGATGATGTGTAAATTAATAAATTTATTCTGTTTGATTCTATGTTTGTTCTGTTTGGGGGGTTTGTTTGTTCTCTCTGCTTAAAACTCTGTTTTAACTCTGCTTTAATGTGTTCCTGTCTTTCCACTTGTCTGCTGGGATATTGTTAGTTATTTAAGGTAAATTTTTGACCTAGACAGTAAGTTTGCATACAAATAGATGACTTAAATGGATTCCCCTTCTCCACTTAGAGGATTTGTGTCACGTTGTTTATACATATGACAGTTAGATTATAGTATAATTGACTCAAATTGAGGTCTCAGGTATGTCTCAACTTGAGTTTGATTTGTAGTGTCAGACCCAGTGTTGTAGTGAGCAGAGCTTCAAAGGCCGTTTGTGGATCTGTGGATTTCATCAAACTTGCTTGGTTTACTGTTTATCTTCCTCCACAGTGTTGCCAAACATGTAAAAATAAAAATGTCTGATAGATTAAAAGGCAACAGCAAATTTGAAAAGCCTTTAAAGCTACAAAATGCAATCAGTGGGACTCTTTCTTCCCATTTGTGTCTTGTTTCTTCACTTGTCCAACTTATTATTGGTCTCTTATTAATCTTCATTTCTTTCATTACATTTTCTCCTGTCTCTGTGTCCATCTTTCCTTGGGGTGTTTTTTTGCCCCTCCCACCCCTCATTCGCCACCTGTATCCACGCGTCTTCATCCTGTCCTCCTGCTGCAGGAGTTCAGACAGAAGGTGATGCTGGGAACACCCTTCGTGGTCATCTGGCTGGTCGGTTTCATCGCTGACCTGGACATTGACTCCTGGCTGATTAAAGGCCTCATGTACGCTGGCGTCTGGGTTGCTGTGCAGTTCCTCTCCAAGTATGTCTCAATACGACTATCATGTGTTTTTACAATAACAAATAAATCTGTTTCATCTGTTAGTCTTTCTTACTCAGTTTCCAGACTGTAGTCGAGGTAGTAGAGGAGATGACCTCCTGGACGAAGTCCATTCTTGCTTCTGGACTAATACCAACCAATACAAGCAACACACAAGAATTTCGTTTCTGCTTCAGCATGAGAAGCTGCTGACTTTATGACAAACCGTACCCAGCAATGTACACTTACTGCTGTGTCCTCACTGCATGAAAAACCAGATTTGCTCACTAATACTCAGCAGTCCATGGCTGTTTCCAGCCTGTAAAGTCCGTGTTTGCCTGTTCCATAATTTGTAAGGAAGGACTAACTGGCAGTGGCTTGCAGCTCACGCTTTCTTGCTCAGCCACGCAAACGCAAACATAACGTACCGTTCTATCCTTTAAAGGAACTCCCTCTGCTGTTATATCATGTCTCTAACCTTATGTCATACTATGTGTTCGATTGATGCTCCATTTAATCCAATGAATGTCTTTAATCAAAATTGTTTGAGTATTTTTTTTAGGGTAATGATGTTATAAATCATGACAACAGACATTCAGAGCTTCATCGAAAATCTCAATATAAGCTTTGAATATTTAAAAAATGACATTTGATACAGCCTTATTGTAAATGTACCATACGCTGGCAGTGACACATACACACAAACACACACATTGCACCCCCTGCTTAAAGCCCATTACCACTGCCATCTGTTCCTGCTGGTGTAGTTTGTTGTTAGCTGTTAGCTCAGTGACTACAATAACACACATTACCCAGTATGTTAACATTATACTTAGTGACATTCTCGGAATACCTCCTTGGTGAAAAAAAAAAACAACTGTGACTCTGATGAGTCCAACTGCAGTGTGTCATCAGGTTCTGATTAGGTTTATTTTCACTGCCATTTGACTACAGGGTTAAGATCACATACTCAGGTTCACATTGGTTCATATGTGCTACAGTGAGCAGCTTCCACATTGGCAGGAAGAAGGTCTTGATGCATTGAATGCAAAAGTTGTCGCTGCTGATGACCGCGACGCTCCTCTTCTCTTCTTGTCTCTTTGTGCAGGGCTTTCTTCGACCACTCCATGCACAGTGCTCTCCCTCTGGGAATCTACCTGGCCACCAAGTTCTGGATGTACACTACCTGGTTCTACTGGTTCTGGAATGATATCCTTTTCAGTGCGAGACAGCATCAGTTTTGATTTGTTTTCTTTGGTTTTTCCTGAAAGAAATAGTTTGATGGACGACAAACAGAGTGCAGCTGATCTTAGCTTAGCATAAAAAGCCTGAAAACAAAGGGAGGTGGCTATTGTCCCAGTGTAACAAAGTCTGCCTGCCCACTTCTCTAAAGCTCACTAATTAACACATTATCCTCTGCTTGCTAGGTTTGTATAAAAACTAAAGTATAAAAACAACAAAACAGTTTTTTTGTGTGAACTATATTTTTGCCTGTTGCCTGTTGGATGCTCCTGGACAAACAGGCATATTTGCTAAAAGGTTACACCGTTCCATTAAACACCATAACTTTTTGGAGAAAAAACACAGCTGCAATTTTATCCCGAGATCAGCTGTGTCAGCAAACTGGGTCTAGTAATCACAATGCAAACCAACCCAGCATAAATGTGATAAAATGAAACTGGGGTGACTTCCCATGAGGCTTTACTCTGTGCAACATGAGATTTAACAGTCACACTTTACAGAGGGGAGAAAAAAAACAAAACATTTTTCAGTTTAAACAGTAAAAGTTTTTCTAATAGCCGTGTTGCCATATGCTACACTTCAGCCTGTGTCAGATGCGTTACATTAAGACGTCATTTATAGTTTTGACATTTAACTGATTCTTGAGTCTGTACAGAAGGACTTGCAGTGTGAGGGAAAGATTGCGTGTTTTGCTGGAGGACACTTCACTTAAAAGCATTTGGGGTGTTTCTGGGATCAAGCACCAACCTTTCAGACTTTTAATAATGGCCTCAAAATCCTTAATATCCTTAATAACGTGGAACATTAACTAATAATAACAATAACTAATTTTAGTCTTTATTTACCCACAATCCACTTGTTGGTAAAGCATGCCAGAGCTCAGAGATGTGGCACAAACTGTTTACTGGAAAAGCGCAGTTACGTTGTGCTGGCTGAGTCAGGCTATTTATTTATACTTGGCTTTTTAGCAATCGAACAAGTCATACAGCATAAGCCAAAAGCTTTTATGAATCTGTTAGGCAGCTTTGTGAATTTACCAAACATGTGGTGTCCAAGAAGGGAGGATCTCGATGAAATATGGAGCTTTTTACTGCTTTCTACTGCATGAGATTCATTGCGTTTGAAGAAGGCAAAAGATTACCAGGAAGAGCGTTTGTGTTGACAGGCTGGAACATCACTAAGATAAAGATACAGTGGATGAAAGGAGTGTGCCTTTAGAAAGGTCAATGCAATGTGCTGAAGGTTTTGGTGGATATTGTGTTTATCAGATGGAGGCATGAAGTGCCACAAGCCCCAGGGTCTCACTGTGATGAATCTTTGAGTGAAAATGTCGAATAATGTGTGTCTAAATGAGCATGCTGATTAGTTTTGAGTTCCTCTGTTAGAATTGTGAAAAGAGTGTGAATGTGTAGCAGCTGCTGGGTAAAGCATAACTAAGCCACTCCGAATAGGCTCTGTTGGCCAGACTTCGGCTGCTCGGAAGTTTTCTTTTCTTTTCTTTTTGCTCCCTGAAGAACTGCCTTTCTGTTCGGAAGCTGCTAATTGCAGGAGGTGAGAGGCCTGTTGTTGTTTGTGGAAGGCATTTAATTTTAGGCCTCATTACACCACTAATGGGAAGGGAGAGAAACATGTCTCTGGCCTGAGGTTATTGAAGAAGAGAACTGCTCTAAGGTCTTTTTGCTTCTTTTAACATGCTGTGTTTGGAGCATGTTAGTCATGGATGTGTGGCGTGACATTCACCTGCCCCCTTAGCCGGGGTTTCTCTGGTAAATCTTTGTTTGTACATGGTTCCAAAGTCTCTCATTTGACTGCAGACACGTTCTTTCTTGTGTCAAGACATTTGCTGATGAAAAACAAGTTCTTTCAGGCTTCCCTTTTGTCCTCCAGCTATTGGGGTTGTCATTATAGCCTTGTATCCACCCTAAATCTCTTTCCCGTAATGCTGTCTGTCACCTTCCTTCTTTTAGTTGAACGACATGCTGTTTCATGTTCACAGACGTGGACTGTCTGTAAACTGTGGTGAGTCTCTCACTCAGGTGGACACTTTGCTTCTTGTCCAGGTGCCTGCTTACATACAAATTAGCACTTCCTCTTATCACATTTATTTAAGCAAATCAAGTGATTTGCAAATCTGTCGGACTGGATAATTGGATACTTGTTTTAACTAGAGGTTAATAATAAATTCCAACATAACGTATGAGTTAGACTGTGTGTGAAAGAAAGTGTAAAAAGCTACTTGAAACACTCATACTTACAGGTGGGGTGGAAAGCCACTTGGTATACAGAAGGGGCAGACTCTGTGTATTTCCTGGAAGGCATTCATAGTCTTGCACTTATTGTACACGCTAAAAGTAATAGATTGTTAAGAGTGAGTAATGACTGTTTGAGTTACTTTTCACAAACGCACAAAAGAAACTTGTGGGAACCTTGCAAAATCCTATTGTTTTACACCAAATGTTTGTGTTAGTTTTTTTTATTTTAGAAGTTTGTTTGAAATTTGCACTGAATTTGTGAGGCTAATATTAGATTGAAGTTTTGGAAATTTCCAAAAAATTTACAACCTCCCCAATTCTGACATGAAAAGCTGCAAGGTGAGGGTTTTGGGGTTTTTTTTTTTCAACCATCCAACCATTTGTTTAAAACCTACTGACGTCTTTAGCCTCCACTGATATCTTTCTTTGTATTCTTCAGTCTGTGGCGTCATGGGAGGCATCAGTTTACTCTCTGTGGCCCTTTAGAGTGCGGTTACGTAAACTGTGGAATGAGTTCCATCGCGGGTCACTGGAGTTTAACTTTTTGTGTGAGATTCCCATTTAGTGAATATTTGTCAAACTTGGATTTGAAGATGAGACTATAACCCTTTCTTTTTTGTGTCATGGGTTAAGATTAAGATGTGAAAGGAGACAATTTCCATTTCACCTTTTACTGTTTTGGATGACCTTTTCATTGAAATACTTGAAGGAGATGATGCAGTGCAGACTGAAAAATGGGACTTTGCTGTTGTTATTCTACATTTCTCATTACGTCTCTAGTTAGACTCCCTTTAGGCAGCACTGTATTTTGCAAACCTTTCGTCAGGCTTCCAGGTTAAAACATTTTATCCTCCAGGTCTGACCCATTTTCTGCCATGGTGAGCTCGTTATTCTCCCCAGGCCTGTGGTTGAAATCAGATCAAGTGACAAGGGTGGAGCTGTGTGACGGTACTTTTTTGCCTTTCCCAGACTCGGATCATATTTTTCCTCAGGAGTATTTGCTTATAAATGTATTTCCAGCAGGTGAACATCCCTGCCAATTTGAAGATGCTTTTTTTTTCCTCAAAAGATTTCATAACTATCATGAATTTACCGTGGAGTTTTCTACTGTACTGATGTAGGGTTCATGTCATTATAGCATGCCGGTGCATTGTGGCAGTCTTAAGATACCAGACTGATAAATCTCGTTCTTCTTGCTTGGTCTCTGCTGTCAGACGTTATGACAACCTTGTCAAACATGCCTCACCACTCAGCCTTTCTAAAGATAAATGGGTGCTAACTGGAGGTGATGACCATCTCTCCCCGAGGAAGCATTGCAACCCATTTATCTGACGAGCTGCGTTGATCACTGGCACCTTCTCTGCAGCTCTGCTGGTCATTGACTTAGCAGTCCAACGAGGCACTCTGGGGAGTGTTTTGATTATAAATTTCAGTAGAGGATAATGTCAGCACCCAGGTCTTTATGGAGACACTTATGAAGACCAATGGCTTCGTGTGGTCTTCAGGGACTTGTAGAGGCTTCTCTCACTCTGTCAGTGCTTATCAGTGCAGTCATTACTCTACTGGTGGGATGACCACGAAAGCTGTGACAGAATGTTTGGACATGTGATTTTTGTGTTTATGTGTAACTGCTACTTTCCCAACAGACCTCCTGGGCTACGAACGTTTTTTAAAAAATGTGTTAGACATTTATGTTCTCCTCAGTATGAAGGACAATGGGGTTAGGGTTTGGGATGGCTAGCACCACCATCACGTTCTATCAAAACACTTGTTACCCTCAGACAGGGGCAGGCCGATTGTCAGCCTCTGTGAAGCTAACTGTATTAGAAGTCTGTTTTGGGAATGTAGACCGGAAGTGCCTTTAACCTGCATTCTTTCTAATTGCCAGCAGGGGGCAACTCCACTGGTTGCAAAAAGAAGTTTGATTGTTTGTAAGGTTATGAGAAAATAAGGCTGCCTTGCACTTGATTTATTACCTCAGTAAGAAGTTTCTTAATGAGTTTATGGTCTTAATCACTAGTGTTAAGTCTTCTTCAATACAGCATGCTGTTCATTTTGTAAATTAGGGTCCCATTTACAGTAAAGTAGAAGATATAGCAGGGTCTGCTTTAGGGTGTGGCTAACTTCTGATAGAAAAGTCCTCCACCCACCAGTCCTCTCCAGCTCCACCCTCTTGTCTAAATGTGGTCGCTGGTGTAAAGAAAACAAAATGACAACAGTTGTAATGCCAAACTCGAGGCTTCAACAGTAGTCCACAAACCAGTAGTGGATTTACAGTTGATGTAAACAGGAAGTATAATGTTACATCTGTGTATATGTTTTCATTTTGACTAACTGGCACCATTCAAAGCATGTTGAATTGGCTATTAGCAGTTTCTGTTTCCACTGATATACTGTACATCTATCACTGGATTGCTTTGATACTGAAGAGAGCTTGAAAACATGAATATTCTCAGGCAAGTTCTGAAGGGAGTCTTTATACTGTACTGTGGTTAAAATGAATAGGATTTTATTGTGGTTTAACATAAAAAAAATAAAAAAAGAAAGCCAGGGGTTGACATACTGGACTTAAAAACAACAAAGTGTTTGTCCACCATGCTCCTTAACCTCGCTGCACATCTCCCCTTTGCCACTGTCCATGTGCCCTTCCTGATAAACACCATGGCTCTGTTCTACAACTTTGGCAAATCCTGGAAGTCTGACCCAGGAATCATCAAAGCATCAGAGGAACAGAAGAAAAAGGTAAAGTTTCAGACAAAAAGCAAGCAGCAAGCACTTTATCCAATCTAAATCTGTTTGTGATGATGTTCTCTTGCATTCCAATCAGATTTCACCACACTAAGTGTTACTGTATGTACCTTGATTACAAGCATTCTCATCACATGTGCTTGCTGGGCATGTTTTTTTTTTGTTTTTTTTTTATGTTAACCCCCACCCCGTCCACCCCCTAAATTGTATTCTGACATCACATGTAATGTTACTTGTGTGAAAAGTCCAGTTCTGTTGCCCACGGTCGTCACCCTCTCTGTCCCTCATTATTACACTCTGATGGAGGACAACAGAGGCTGTGTTTCTTAGCAGGCCCGGTGATTGATGAAGAGCTAAATTTACACTGCATTGTTAGCACAGGAATCGTCGCTGTAGAAGCTGGTCAGCCACCCCATATCAAAGGCTTCAAAGCCTTCCTCTCCCTGCAGAGGATCCCCTTCCACCTCTTGTTTCCCTCTGAGGTAGCTGTAGATTAGCATTGTTGTATCTTTAGTTTATTTGCCCAGTGATAAGTTGTAAAAGCAAACTGATAATGACGCAGAAGGAAGCGAGCAAATCTTATTTGTACATATTATTTTAAAAAATGTACGACCCTTATGAAACGTATTTCGCCTTGAAAACAAACTCATGAGTGAATTAAACGGTAAATCCCCGAGGAGCTTTTGTCCCAGCTCGTCGTGAATCAGCCGAGCTTCCAGTGTGATCGTTCAGCTGGAAATCCCACTGTCAGTAGGTCTTTTGTTGCGGTGCCAAATAGACCTCAGTAAGATGAATTTCTCAGTGGTTCATTCATTTTTCCCTTGTCTCTTGTCTCTTTTAAATCCTGCTTTTGTTTCTTGTTTCCTTCCTCCAGACTATTGTGGAGCTGGCAGAGACAGGCAGCCTGGATCTGAGCATATTCTGCAGTACCTGCTTGGTAAATTCCTCTTGAAGAGAAACTGATGATCCAAACAGAGGATATTAGCAAGGATAAAACAACATTTAACTGCCCGTATGTCCGTTTTGTTACAGATACGGAAGCCCATCAGGTCCAAACACTGCGCCGTGTGCAACCGCTGCATCGCCAAGTTCGACCACCACTGTCCCTGGGTGGGGAACTGTGTCGGTATGTCCGCTACGCCGCAGATTTGTGAGGATGTCAACAACACTTCCAAACAACAGCCTGCTTGTATTTTTCACCTCACTCTGACAGTTTTTGTATCACTTCCATATTCCACTTTAAGAAGCAGCATGAGTCTTGACGGCTGCCCTCTCACTAGCCAACAGAAAAACCCAGTAAAAGTTCTGGTTACCGCATTTCACATCATTTCAGTAATTTAATTTTCCACTAGCACGTCTCCCTCCCTGCTAGGTACGTTTTAACTAACATGTTCAGTGACAGAACAAACCCTGAAGAACGTAATGATCTCAAAACAAAACGGTTGTGGGTTATTATAGGTTGTAAAATAAAATCTTTATAACACAGAGGCTTAGACAAAACATCTCAGGGTAAACAGTCTCAGATAAGGACACGACAAATGGTGGCAAAACCACAACACTGCGAGAAGGAAGATGGATGCAGGACATAAAGAGGGGAAACTGAAGCTGTGTGTTCACTGCTGTGTCAGAAGGCGCCTGTGAGGCAGACCGGAGACGGTGGAGGGAGGAAGGAGCGTGGTAGCACCTTTCATTTTGAAGGCAGGTGGTCAGGAAGAAGCTTGGAAACTGAACAAACAACTGGGACCAGGGGCCTGGAAAAAGATGAGAAAGTTTCCACCTGGTCATGTCAGCAGTCATCCTCTCTTATCTCTACTGCCGTCAAGCTCCTCAGTTTGAACTCATCTGCATGAATTTGTATGTGCAATGGAAGCTCCATCACACAAGTCTTTTTTTTTAGTCGCGCTAGCTGTGTGGCTCTGTGGACGCCAGTGATCTGATTATGCATCTGTGTGTCATGAGCAGATGTTAGCGTGCTAATATGGAAATAACAAAAACAAGATGGTGAACACAGTAAACATTACTCGCTGAGCTTTACAGCCGCCGTTCAGCAGAGAGCTTTCACCTCCCCTTCAGGCGGGAGAGGCAGCCAAAGCGACAAACCAAAGGTGATCAGAATGAGACGTGACGCGTTTGCTTCTCCTCCACAGGAAGTGGGAATCACCGCTACTTCATGGGTTATCTGTTCTTCTTGCTCTGCATGATCTGCTGGATGATATACGGCTGCATTTCCTGTGAGTAGAAAGCCCCTCTTTTCAAACACCCCCCCCCCCGTCTCTCCGCTTCACTCATCTTCCTCTTCCTCTTCTTTGTCTCTTTTCCTCTCAGACTGGAGGATCCACTGTGCCACCAGTTACGCCAAGGATGGTTTCTGGCTCTATCTGACCCAGATCGCCTCCTGCTCTCCCTGGATGTTCTGGATGTTCCTCAACAGCATTTTCCACTTCATGTGGGTGGCAGTGCTCATCATGTGTCAGCTCTACCAGGTCTGGATTTACATTTAATGCACAACACAAGGCACACTGAAAACATTAATGAGGATTAGGATTTACAATTGAGCTTTTAATATGGAAACATAGATTATCGCACCTTGAGCTTGATGTGATGGTGTGATATGTGATAATCGGTTTGAATTTCCGCAGATATTTATGTCTGTTACGCTAAGATTTCTGTGAGATAACCTCTTTTACCTCCCTCAGATCGCGGCTTTGGGAATCACCACCAACGAGAGGATGAACGCTCGCAGATACAAGCACTTTAAAGTCACAGCCACATCCATCGAAAGCCCCTTCAAGTAAATAATCCTCTCTTATTTGTATACAACACAGAGCTGAACGCCTTCCTTTCATGAGGGGTCGATAATAATATTAAAGGATTAGTTCACCCAAATGAAAGAAGAAAGTTCTCACCTCTTTCATGTAATATACCATAGTAATTTGGCATCTACGTTAAGTTCAATATCATATAATAATTATACAATAATATATTTGGATTGGACTTGACTTGGACTCGACTCGAACACTGGGTGGACAGAGAGAGATGTTGGTGTTTATTTTTCAGTATCAGTTTTTTTGATTCACATCCTCCTACTTACTTGACCATGGCTTATCTCATGGCTGACATAATTTTATATGAAAACAGTCCTGGTCAGCATGGCGAGAGCTTGTAATGCCGCCAGCAGTTTTTAGAAAAAAAATGTGATAGCAATATAAATATATTCAGGTCATAGGTAGTTGTTACTCCTCCAGCTGAGTTGGGATGTTTCCTCACACTGATGCCTCTCTTTCTCCCCCCCCAGCCATGGCTGCTTCAGAAACCTCATAGATTTCTTCGAGATCCGCTGCTGCGGTCTGCTGCGGCCCGTGACGGTGGACTGGACCACGCAGTATACAATAGAATACGACCAGACGTCTGGCTCAGGCTACCAGCTGGTGTAGGAAGAGGAAGGAGAGAACGAATAAGAAGAAGAGGAGGGGGGAGCGGAGGGGAGTCGAGCGTCACCAAGTGGAAGGAAGTTTTGGAAGGATTGCCCTCCCCTCCCCCCTGCCCCTCTGCGTTCATATCGGAGCGATGCTGTTCCCGGGAGCGCTTTATTTTATTTTATTTTATTTTTTTTGGGGACCATCTTTCCCTCACCGATCAAAAGACTCAAAAATCAGCCAGGACAAGCATGCTGTTCCAGAGGGAAACACCACACCAACACGGCGCCCTGCCCATCCCCCACCCCACTCCACCCACCTTTACTACTATTACTACTACTAATACTACTATTCTACAACATCATTACTGTACCACCACCCTCCACCTCGTCTCTTCTCCCGAGCCCTTTGGACGGTGCGTTGCTGCCAGGCACAAACGGAGAGGAGAGGGGCTGACGGACGAGAGGAATTACAAAATAAAAGCTTTTCTGTTTGTACCGGAGACATGGCACTGCAGAGACAGCAGCGCCGTAAAGTGGCAGTATCGCTCTCTTCCCCTTCCCTCTTTATGTCCGTATTTATGGTGTCCCTGTTGATGTGCCCTGTTTGTTGTTTTTTTTTTTTTTTAAATTATTATTTCTGGTTGGTTCAGGAACTATGCTGTTCCTGTGATAATTAACTGTGGTGGCCAGGAAAGCTGAAGGAAAGTTATTTGCTTGTTTTTTTAAAACCATAAATTTATCATCGAGATAAGGGAATGTCTTTTTAAGTTCTTGATTTTGCACCGTGATGAATTTGGAGTCGAGCTGATGAGGATTTGCCAACATAGTTGAACTTATCAGAGGAAAGTGTTGGAGCCGCTGGAGGAGTCCAACTTGTCGCCTGCTGAAATAAAGCTGCATCCACTTCAGTTTTTGGACTGTTTTGTTCGTTGTTTGTTTGGCAAAGTAAACCAACCAGAAAACGGTTTTCGTGCAGTATTAACGCAGCATCAAGTGCATGAATCGGGACTCCTCCAGCCCTCCACCACTGTAGACGTGACAGAAAATATCCTACAGACAATGTGATACAGGTATATTTATTTTAAAACTATTTATAGATAAAGTATGTTCTAGCGCCATCATTTTTACATCCGACATCATTTTTAGCTGAATAAGTTTTTATGCGAAGAAGTTCTTACACAAGCACCTGTAGCTGTTGGACATGGAAACCTGGGGAACTGTACCATAGGACTCTATATAGAAGACAGGTATTTATTAACAGCAGCGTTAAGAAAAAGGTCACAGCAGCAGGACGGACAAGTTTACAAGAAAGGTTCATTCCGTGTGTGCGTGTGTGGTTTTTTTTTTGGGTTTTTTTTTTCCTCAACAAGCTGTAAAGTCTTATTTTTGTCTGTTGTCTGCCTACAACATTGCACTGATCCTATTTTTTTTGTTTGTTTGTTTGTTTTGTTGTTAGTGAGTTTTCATTTTTGGCCATTACTGAACACAAGGGCCCAGCAGCGCCGCTTCACACTGACACTTCCATTGTTTACAGAGAGGAGGAGGAGGGGGGGGCCAATCAGACATGGCCAACTCCCATCACTTCCTGTCTGGACCTCCCTCCCCACCCGGACAGTCGGCCCTGCAGCGGCAGCAGCAGCAGGATGGACTGGAGTGTAAAGAATGTGCATCTGTACATAAACAATATCTTTCTCCATATTTTTTCTTTGCGTCAGTGTTAGTCGAAGGTGCTCCTGGAAACTTTTTTTTTTTTTGGAGTTTGGAGGATTTCTTCCAAACAATTAAACAGAAAGAAATCAAGTGACTATACTCCAAGTGTATGACTGTAGCTTTTTGTGATGTCCGACACTGCTGTCTATAGGCATTTTAACCCCTACATAACCCCCCCCCCCACCAAAAAAGAAAAAAAAAAAGACCCCTTCCAATGCATGTATGATGCTCGGGACGGCTGGGCACTCGCCGTCCCCTGTCAACCTGACAACGCCCCCCCCCCTCCTTGTCATCGCCATGGTGACAGCTCGGCAAGCCACGTGTCTGTATATAGTGAATGTTAAGTATCTGCAAGTACTTTTCTAAATTACGTTCATTTGTCTGTTTTTGTTTTTTTTTTTTTCCTCTCAAATCCAAGTGTGTGTTAAGTGGAAGTTTTCTTTCAGGTTGCCAGATTTCCAGTCTGGCCTTCCTGTACAAGTGTGTAATATATTTGAATGTTCCATGCTTGTGAACTCTGTAGTCATCCTAAAGTGTTTTTTTTTTTTTTTGATTGTTTGTTTGTTTTTTTTTTAATTTCCGTGTCATATGCCGCTGGGTTTGTTATACCACTGGATGTACAAATTGTAAATCAAAGACACTAGAGAAATAAGGCAGACGCCAGTTTTCTTTTTTGTTTTGTTTTCTAAAAGCTGAAATGTGATCCTGCAATAGTTTTAAGGATAGAGGGAGGTTATATGACATTAAGGCCTCTGAAACTTTTGGGCCTCATGTTTGCATCATCAGAAGGGGACGATCACGTCACCATCCCACATGTCACTCTCCCCCATCTCGCTAAACAACCACTGATGTCACACCTGCCCTGCAAAGACGGCACACAGCAGCTACTTTTTGCGTGCTTTAAAAGTCAAAGGTCGTGACTTGGCTGTAGGTTTCATATCAGTACCAGTAGCTAACCACTTGTGTTCTAGTTATGCCTTTTTAAGTGACTGGAGGTCAATGTGGGCGAGTGTTCTTTCATTTGTTTTAGGGCAGAGGTCAGCTCATCCAGGACATGAATTCAAAGCCATTTCAGTCCTCACTAGTTCTTCCAGCAGCCTAACAAGTCTCTGTTGTGTCTCACCTCACCATATGGGATAATAAAATAATAAAAAAAAAAAAAAAAAAAAATTAAAAAAAGATAAAGCACATAATCATCTCCAGTGCCTCTCTGCCCACCTTCAGACATCACTGTAACTCCGCTTCAGATGTAAACATATGGGCATGGTTCAGTTTTAATGGCTTTAATAATAAAATACAGTCAAATGTGAACAGGTGGTTTGTTAATGTTTTTATTTGTTTCAACACAAAAGCATTTAAGGAAGAAAACAAAAGAAAAGGGCTGGATGATGTTCATGTGTGACGGTGCGATTGTCTGATCCAGTTGAGCCGTCACTGAGCGTGAACCAGAGCTCCGGCTCCTTGGCCGTAACCGAACCCTTTGGGCCCGAAGTTCTTGGCGTAACACGCTGTGGAGGGAAAGAACAAATAATAAGAACAAAAATTAACGAGCTGCAAAACTACATCCTTACATTACTGAGGAAATGTAATGTGATGTCGGCAAACCGCCCACCGCATGATGACATCAGCGGTTTATATATTAACGGTTTATTCCAGCATATTGAGGTGAGCTACACCTGGTGTTCGCACGGGATTCCAGCACAGCTTTGAGCTTCAGTCAGGGTCTAAACTGCCACAATGTGAAACACCTGTGTGTGTGTGCGTGTGCTTCTTTCGCTGTCTTTGTGTGGATTCATTTTTCTTTTAACCAGTTTTGTGAGGACATTAGTTTTGTCTGGTCCTCCCAGCTTTATTAAATAAATCAAAACAATTAGTTGAGTAGAAACAATTAGTCAATTAATTAATTAGCTGTCAACTATAAAATGAATCACTAACTATTCAAATTATCTGATTTCAGCTTCTTAACTGTGAATGTTTTCTTGTTTCTTTATGACTGAACTGGTGTGTGTCTGGGTTGTGGACAAATCAAAATACATAATGTCACCTTTGGCTTTTGAAAAAAGTCATCAACATTTTTTCAGCATTTTGTGACATTTCCATTCCAAAAATTAAATGCCTAATTGAGAAAATGCTCAACAGATTAATCAAAACAACACGAGGATAATCAGCTGTTGCAGCCCTGTTGACCCTGTTGGTCAGTAGTTAAGGTTAAAGTCGCCAGGAAATGAATGTACATAACATGGATCAAACCGTGTGTGTGTCCACATGCAGTTTCCCACATCCAATGATGTGAGGTTTAAATTTAGACCACTCAGGCTGTGGTCAAACGCTGCTGTGCAGAATTTCTAACCTTTTGTTAAAATAAAAAAAAAAAAAAACACTCCCCGATTTTAAACAAAACCGCTTTTGTTTCCCAGTGCAAACGTGACATCTCAGGTCTGCCATCCACATCTGTCTTCCAAATGCTGACGAGGAGAGAAACAATATCCCGCTGCTAATGCTGCAGTCTAAAGCCACTGATGGATAGCAGCAGCAGAGTCGAGCCTTTTGCGTTTCGAGCTGAGATGCAACATTCCTCCTCATCAGTACAAGGATTCATGATGACATTCAGCAAACATCCATCTGCTGACGTCTGTGTGTGTTGCTGTGTTTATGTCTGTTTCCGTGTGTGTGTGTGTTTCTTGTTTAACCAAACCATCCCATCTCATTGTGCTGAGAGAAATGTTTCTGCCCACTGACGTCTGGTGGACAGTAAGCAGCTCTGTTAGCTTGACAAGGCCGTTCGTCCAGCCAACCCGACTCACTACATGTTAGATAACACTCATCTGGGACCACAACTAGTACCTACACGGAGCCTGCGTATGTGTGTTTCGTTTCGAGGGACTGTTACATGAGAGCCAGTCCGTCCAGAGGGGTTTACTGGAGTTCTACACAGCCGAGCTTTGTTTGCATGAGCTGGGCTCGACAAAACCTAAAACCACAATCAGAGATAAGAAGCATCCCAATGGCTCAGCTTTCTTTGATGCATCAGCTGCCTGTAGTGACTCAGCTGTTCCCTGCATAATGCTGTGGACTGACTGATGATGAAAAAAAAAAAATCAAACTGCTGGTCAAGTCACCTAAGTATAATTTTGTTCAGGCTGACTTCTCACAGTGTGATTGTCCTTGTACCTACACTTTGGTCCGCCTGATCTTCACTCAGAAAGGTTGTTGTGTTTGGTTCGTAAAGCTTCTCTCAGCGTAAGTTAATAAGAGCTGTAACAAGCCTGAGAGCTGCAGGCAAACAGTCAGAATTTTGTCCCATCATCTTTTCCTAAACACTCGACTTCGAAGGAAAACACCTTGAAATCAAGGGCCAATGTAAAGAAGAATTTGGAAAGAGCCAAGATGTAAGGAGAATCTGACTTGAGGACTAGTGGGGTGGCATTATCCTTCCCTTTTGTAGAGGATGGTCCAGTGTATGCTAAGCTAAAGGAGATAAGGAAGCACTGAAGCACCTTTGTCATGGCTGCTACTGAAGAGACTTCCAGGTCATTTCACTCAGTACGGAAGTTGCAAAGTAGAAAAGACTGTTGGACCACAGCCAAAGTACAGCTGAGGCTGACGTCGATGCCATTCATTTTTCTGGTTGAAAACCAGCCCAAAGTTACTGTAGCACATTCCTTCAGCCTGTGGTATCAAAGCTGTAGCAGAAACATTCTGTTGTGATGCTGTTTTGAAATGCTTCACACAGGGTCATCTCACCTTTGCAGTAGATTTCTCCCTCTTTCTCAGTCTGAGTGGTCGACTCCAGGCTCTTGCCACACTTTGCACACCGGAAGCAGTTCTTATGCCACGGCTATGAGGAGAAAGAGAGAGAATTTTAATTTTATACCTACAGTGGTGGGTTTGGACAGTCAAAACAAAACTCTAGTGAGCCAAAAAAAGAGAGATGTTGTCCCAGCAGTTATTTACAGCTGATAACTGCAGATGTGTCTTGGATCACATGTCACCATTTCCTTCATCAAATCCCATCAAAGCAGCTCAGTTTTCCATCAGCCCTGGAGCATCTCTGAATGTCTCCATTATCCTGAAAATTACAGGTTATACTTTCTCCAATGAGTGCACATTTCCTCCCATTAGGAAACACATTAACAGTTCTCCGCCCAATGACATCACCTGCTATAAATCAGCACATGTGTGAATCCACATGCGCTGGGAGACAGGAAACGGCCCACTCCCAACACAAATCTTTGCTCCTCCGCGGACAGGTTTTCACGCTCTGAGACTTATTGATGGTCCTCCGCAGAACCAAACATCCTCATGACTTCATCTACTGTAAATCTGTGTGTCAACAACAACTGCCAGAACCCCGGCGTCCAGGAGGCCTGGCTGCTTCGATGAACGCCAGCTGTCGGCAATACCAAATGTGAAGGAACGGCTTCAATCAGAAAAACAGGATTTGCGTTCTCTCATTAGCAGAGACCACACCGAAACTCCTGCATGTGGCTCAGCATTGTAAAAAAAAAAAACTGTTTCACTCCTGTGGCCTGTGATGCAGACTGTGGTCCCGTGGAGTTCAATGAAGCAGCACTGATTGGGTCAGAGGTTTGATTTCTGGTGGGGCTGATCATGGTAAAACTGTATATAATTATTGTTCTGTAACGTCCAACGCGAGCCACACGCTTCAGTCCTGTGGAACGTATGAAGTTTAGTCATTAGTGTGAACGAGAAACAGCAGAATAATTGCAGGAGCGCATTCTTTAGGTCTGTGGTATAAGATCAGATTACCAGGCTCAGCCTCGCTGTACGCTCTCTGTTAACGTTGTCATGACAACAAATGAATCCTCGCCATAGCCAAGAGTCATCACTTTTGCAACTTGACTCTGCTAGCAAAAGGCACATAGACGACTTGGCTGATATCTTGACAGAAGCCTCAGTTCAAAGCCTGACAGCGCATACCATATCCAAAGTGTGTTTTTGTTTAGTAAACACGTCTTTCCGGCTTCATTGTCTGTTCAGATTGATGTGTTTACTATAACCTAGACACAGAGATTAACAGTGAGTCATTTACGTCAGAATATTATTATCTGTTTATTATTTAAACCAGTATCAAATGACAAAACTCAGTCTGCAGTCATGCTAGGAGCTCCATGAGGCCATACCACTGACTGTAAACAAAGATGGGTGACACGAGAGCTCAACAAAACATGGCAAAACAAATTATCTTTATTATGAACGCATTACTTTACTGAGAGATGCTTTGGATGAAACCCTCACCTTGCCTGCACCCATGATCTTCTCAGCTGCATACACAGAGTCTCCACAGCGGGCACATTTCTCTGAACCTCCAAACTTCTGGGCAAATTTGGATGGATTAGGGTTGGTGGTCGGCCTGTGGGTCTGTGTCCTGATGGGAACAGAAGCATAAAGAAACGTGAATTCAACAGTCAACATTATTAAGTAAGTCTAAAAGTCGAAACGATCTAGTTTCTAAATATATGACTATTTTGTCATCTGAAATTGATCCTTTAAAAAGTAACTTTCTAAGTAACAATCACAGAAAATAACTCTGATTGTTGGATATCAGACTTTGGAATGAAAAACAAAAGAATGAAGAACAAAAAAGACAGAATTAAACCTGGCACATCCTACTCCTCTGCTATCCCTCTGTCCTCAGCCAATGGGATGGGAAAGAGAGCGGGGCACACTGGGGCCCTGGAGCGGTGCTTATCGAAGGGTGACTGCCAGCCCCAGTGGCCCCTGAATGAGGCCCTTTGTGGCAGAAGAGAGAGAGAGAGAGAGGAGGGAAAGCGAGATCCTGCTAGTTGCATAATAAACTCTTTCATAACAGTCGTCACCTGACGTCTGGTTGCAGCAGTAAACATTCTGGGTTGCCGTGTGTGGGTCTGTGTTTTCCTGTTTTTTTTGGGGGGTCTTTCACATCATACACATCTACACTCTCTTCAGATCTCAGAGGTGGGTGTAACTTTGCAGTGCGAGTGCCCAGAAAGTAGAGCCGTTCCATTCCATGTTTGAAGTTTGTTGAAAGTAACAAATCTGGCCTTTAGTTTAGATGATGTATTAAACTCTTTGATCATCACTCTGAATCTCAGCCTTTGACTTATCTCTTCTTGGATTTACGCTGTTCACCAAAACCAGCTGCTGCCAAGCTGGATTCGATAAAGAGGCCGGCCGTATGCCAGTATTCCTGTCGAGGTTTACGTACTCTCTCCAAGCTTCGTGGTTCAGACAGGAGGAAACAGAAAAGGATGCAGGGGAGGGCAGAAGCAGGAGCAGAGCAGAGCCTTTCATGTACACTTCTGACATATTCTGACATGTTTATTCATCCTTCCAAACTACTGGCATTTAGACTGTGCCCCTAAAAAGTCATTTCAATAGAACATAAAAGCAGATGAGAGGGTTAATATGAGAATAATGTTAGCAGCAGGTGTAATTACGTGCTGTCAGCATAGAAATGGTCAAAGACATCACGATCTAATAAGCTCATATGCAGAAAACAGAAGGGGCCAAGGCTGGAGCCTTGAGGGACACCACAACTCAAATGAGCCATAGAGGTACAGTAAAGTGCAGTTTCTTGAAGCAACAGAAAAAGTCTGAATGCTGAGCACTTACTGCATGCACAAGTCTCCAAACAATGTCCAAGTCAAACTGAGTCAAAGGCAACACTAAGAGCTAACAAGAGCCAAACTTGTTACATTTACCAAACAATCTCTCTTTTAACAAAGCCATCCATCTCTTACTGCCTTCTAGCCAGTCACTGAGCTATTCCCACTCACTCACATTCATGTCGTTCTCCTGTTACGCTGGAAAGATGCTTTATATTTGACATTTCCTTTCACAAAGTATCTTTTTTCCAAGTTTATGTATTTGAGAACCGTTTCCAAGTTCAGCACCATGAATGCATGCTGTTAGGAGACAACAGCACTGTCAGGGTCAACAGCCACAACTTACACACATCCTTACACACAGTGAGGTCGGCACCACCAAACTCAGTGACCACGTCGACCTCACAGCAAAAACATGTGCGATTAAGTGAGCGGATGATCCCTTTTTCAGACATTTCAATATGTTATTTGTATTCTATTGAAACAGAGTCAAATTTAAAGTAATTTTGTGGTTCCTGGCAGCACTGCAGGGCTTTTATTGTTAAGCTGTGTCTAATTTTTTGCATCTTAAACCGCTGTTTTATCATCCCATTAGATGGAAACATTTCAGAGCTGGAGCAGCAATGCCGACACGGCTTTGACACAGCACAGCAAGTAACAAACAGGAAGAGTGGAATAATATTAAAACATATGACTTGTGAAAAACAGATAACTTTGGTGGTATTTTGGCTGACGTAATCAGTCACAGTGACTGGAACCTCTGCATCGTAGTACTGTATACACTCAGCAGCCCAGCTTACTCTTCGTGTTTGATTCCCAGTCGCTCTCCTCGGTCCATGTTGAGCGTCCCCGCACCCTGACCGTACCCATAGCCTTTGGGGCCGTACTTCTTCCCATAGCAGGACTTGCAGTAGATCTCCTGGTCATGAATAGCCAGTGTGGTGCTGTCTAAGCCCTTCCTGCAGACCACTGAGGACACACAGGGACAAGTATTTACATAAGTGAAATGGTATCGTCGTGCACCAAACAAAGAAAAAAGTCTCAAAAGGAAATCAGTGCCAAGTTTATGTGTACAAAACTGAAAGCAGTTGGAGTAAGTTGTGTTTTAACAGTGGTTGTGCTGAATAAGATTTCTTCACCAACGCTTTCAATAAAATTCCAAGTGCTTTCACTACTTCCACACACTACTGATCATTTACACATCAGTTGAGGTCAACTGACACTTCAGCCTCCTACACCTCTGCACAAAAAAAAATGTTTTCAGTGCTTGCCCTTCTCTTTCTCTTCAGTTTTTACTCCTGAACTGGTACTACTGGTACTAAGACTTGCACTTGAGAATTAGATTTAAACATTAGCTTTTAGAGAAATCCATTTTTAGCAGGTTTGTATTATATGAAGAATGCACCATTTCTAAAAAATAAAAACATCGCAGCAGCTTAAGATTGCACAAGGGCTGTTGGGATTAACCAAATTCTTCGCACGCTGGCCTACACTGTGTGACCGTCTGATACTGGTTTAAGATTTCACACAACTAGCTGGAAAACAAATGTCTTTACTCTTGTCTCTCTGATCTCTTGGCCAAATATTTCAAAATGAAAGATCTGCGAGCTTGTTCAAAGATTTCTGTATGTCCAAACTGTTCTTAAATCCTCATATTCCTTTAACCATCTTTGTTGCAATTGTTAGGATTTCTCTGAGGTATTTCCAGTTCCCGTTCACTCGTCTATCTCTATGCACTGCCACTGGCAAATAGAAGATAAAGCCACAGAAAGTGTAGTACGAGACAAAACAGATGCTGTTCGTAACTGTGTGACATTTCTGTCACTATGTAGCTGCCATTCATAATGTATTAAAAGTTTTGAATGTCAAACTGAGAAACTGAGGGAAACTCCAAACTGAGAGCCAAGGACACGAACTCTCCTTGCTCACCATCTCCTCTGTAGGAGTGTCAGACAAAGCCGCTTTTTATGCAACCAGCCGGAACAAATAAACTCATCTTTTGTGTCTTAGATTTTTTTGGTCTCTTCTTGATACCAGCTAAATGAACATGTTTGCATAATTCTGGTCTCCATGCAAGGTCTTTGCTGGAACATCTGACATTTATAGGATGGTTCAGAAGCAGGACAGGCCACCCACCCACCTGACAAACTGACAATAATTCAGTGTGAACTCCAGTCAGAGAAATGTCAGTACAAGCTCCCACTGAGGAGAGGTCAAACTGAGTCCACCAGTCTTGCTCCTGACTCACCCCGTAATGAGTTCCATCCCTGAACTTTCATCTGCAGCTTGAACCAAAGACATAACAAAAGCTCGTCACAAGGTCATCAACAGGTTTCTCACAAGTTTTCTCAATGTTTGATTTCCAGGTTTTTGAATAAGCTGCTTTTTGGCCTCTCATCAGTGTTCAGTAAACTTCAAACCTTTATTGTCAGAATATTTTTACATACATCGAAATTCTTCTTTACATTTAACCCATCACTGATTGAGCACACACATGCAACATGCAGTGAAACACATAGGAGCTGCGGGCTGCCATTTCAGGCGCCCGGGGAGCAAATGGGGGCAGTTAAAATGGGGGGGGGTTGATTAATTGAACCAGCAACCCTCCGGTCACAAGCCGCTTCTCCAACCTCTAAGCCACATCTGCCCCCAAACAAAAGATTTCCAAACAGTCTCTCTTCATTGCCATGTTACAAGAACACAATTTAAAGGGGTACTCCAGTGACTTCTGTATTGGGACTCACAAGAGACAATTTTTTCCTATTCAAAGCAGCAAAGGTTGAGATGTCCCTTTTAGTCCCTAATAGCATTAAGCAAGATCCAAAGACCACAGGATCCTACACTTCCCATAATGCACCTCACTGGTCTTTGTTTACCATCCCTGGTAAATGGCCACATTCTCCAAACAGACAGCAGAAATCATAAAACTGTTTTCCCAAGCTAAACCTGATAATGCATTTAAAAATAATTTCAGTGGCTGTCTGATGGTAGGAAATAAACAGAAAAATATGAAGTACATTTTGAAAAAAGGTTAGCAGTGAAATTAAATATATTTAGTCTTTCCTTAAAGGGCTTAAACATGCAAAAACTACGGTCCTTTAAACATGAACGTGAAGTGTAGGTGTCAAACTTACTGCAGAGGAAACAGCATTTATGGAAACTCTTGCCATCACACTGCACCTCCTCAGCGTGGTAAACTGTCCCACGGCACGCTGAACACTTGTTGCCTCCTCCCCAGTTTGGCATTGTTAGCGGTTCTGAGGACAGATACAGAGATGATATGGGAGGCTGAAACATCTGAGACAGGATTACTTACTTACTGCTCTAATATGTTCTGATTAGGGCTTTGAAACAAAGAGCTTTTTCAGTCCTTATTCACAAAGGAAGATGACCATAAAACTGCATTTCCACCTGCAGGAAGCACCAAGTGGAAATGTGTGTAACTTAGGACTGCAACCATCAATCGATTAGACTATCAAAATGAATCACCAACTGCTTTGAGGATAGAATTATCATTTCAGTTATTTTTCAAGAAAAAATGTCACACTGGTTGCAGCTTCTCAAATGTAAGGATTTGCTTCTTTTCTTTGTCATTTATGACAGTAAATGAAGAGTCTTTGGGTTTTGGGTTGACAGTCGCTTGACACACATTACAATAACTGCATCTGCCTTTAAGAACATGTATGACTGGATTTATTGAAAACCACTCCTCCAAACCAAAAAAAAAAAAACAATGCAAAAGAGGTCGGTCTAAACAACAGGGCAGACTAATACCCAAAGGAATGTGTCGGGCGCCATGCCTTCGGACTTTTTCTGATGGGCTGTGGCCACAGGACACAAACATCAACAGCTAAGAAGAAGTGTTAGAGTGAAGTAAACACTGGGTGCACAAGATGCAACCATTCACTCCCTGCCTCTCATGTGCATCTGTCTGTAATTACAGACTCACTGCCTTTTAAAAATGTGCGATGAGGGCGTCGATGAGGTTCCATAAGGGACAAATTTAACATTTTAAGACTTTCCACGCACATCGCCGCGAAGCAGGCCTGCTCTGTGATATCATACATTAGGAGGCTAAAATTAAAAGGCGTTGTTATACCTAATTAATTGAAAAGAAAAACACAAAGCACTAGAACCTATCAATCTTGTCAGTCAGCGGGTCCTCCTGCCAGCTGGATTAGAGACTGCAGACCAGGCCCGAGCTCAAGGGGATCAAAAGCCACTAACATTAGCCTAAGATTTCCCTCAGGGTTTGGGTGTGATTACAAGCTCAATGTAGAAGACCAACTTTGAAAGAAATTTCTTTTAGTTTGCTTGTGTTGATGACCACAGTCTATATGACCACAGTCTATATAAAGTTTCACAGAGTTCACTAACTTGGATGAAGGCTTCACATGTGTGCTTTGTTTCATTCCTGAAGAACAATTTTTGTGCTGATATTCAGTGTCTCTATATCTGGTAAACTTCATGCAGCATTGAGGTCATCGCTGGACATTGAAATGTTCCACTGAAGTAAGACTAATGAAATTTTACTGTTGTTGAACTTAAGCAAGCAACCATTACCGCATATATTACTGCAATTAAATACACTTATGAAGCGTAAGGTTATAGTTGACTTTCAATTGAAGTCCAATTTCTTTTCTGGCACTTGTTAGCTTACATAACTTTTGACAGGACTAATGTCAATAGGCAGTGTGAGCTCTCTGTCTGACCACTGAAACCATATTGAAACAAGCTGGGCCGAGTGTATCAACTGAATATAAGTTGTCAGTCTCATTAATTGTTTAGAAGCTGTAGTAACCTGGCTGTACAACGTGTGGTACGTTAAAGTTAAAAGTTACAAATGCAGAAGAGCTTTAGTTACATTTTCCCATGTTATATATAAAAGTACAGAACAGCACAAAGCAGCGTTGTTACTGCTACACATTCATAACAACGTAAATACAAATATATTTAAGCTAGCACTGTTTGCAATGCTAACGTTGTCCTCAAGTTATGCACTGAAATTTGACTTGTTAGCCTGATAATTGGGTTTTGAGTGTTTTAACTAGTTAAAGAGAACATATAAATATTGTCTAAATATACAGTTTATCCATAAATTAACTGCTGTCGTTTTTAACTTAATTTCCATCGGCTATAAATGTCAAAACAACAGCGTATACAAATCGTAAACGTCACTGAAACAGTTAAGCTCTGCACCTGAATACGTCATTTGCTATTCGACAGACACAGAAACCAATATAATAAATGTAAAATATTCTGCCATTAAAACTAACATTAGTCAATCTAACAGTGTGTTAAAGTAAAAACAAAGTTACCTTCACGTGAAAAGCAGGTAAGATAAGGTCAATATGTGAGAAATGACTGAGCTACAGCTGAATGCGTTCAGCGCGTATCCAGACGGCGCTCCAGCGGACTTTACTACACTGACGCTGAAGCGCCACATACTCCACATATTCACCGCTCCAGTGGAAGGGGGGGTTTGAAAGGGCGTGAACACAACACTGCTACCTTCAGGTGCTGTCCGAAATTATAAATATTATCAAAAGAAAGACCATGAATCGCTGCAGCACTCACACACCTGGGAAAATAACGATCTAATGGAACAGTTCACTTGGAGTTTTTACATGCAAGAATCTCACATGAGAGGGAATTTTATAAATATTTATAAAAACAGGTCTTGTTAAGATGGCTGGCTAGGCATTTAGTAAAAATGTAATAAAAAAAATGGGGGGAGGGGGAAATTTACCTTAAATACATTTCAAACACAACCATTTGCCATAGAAACATATGTTATTGATGGGTATAAAACACTTCTATGTGACAGATCATTAAACACAGACAAGCCGCATTTGATATCCCATTAGGATCCATATGGGAAGAACATGTGATGAGTTTGTTAGTCTACACTGTGTGGGGTAATTATGATGGTAACAGAAACCTATGATGGGTAGAGTATGCTTTTCCTGTACTAAAATGGACACTTCCTACTCTGTTATAAAACACACTGGACCAAAGGCACTCATGTAATGACATTTTTAAAAGGATTAAAAGGATTGTCTTAAGAGCACTTTAAAGTTTTGGCAGGCCAGCCACTATCACTCTGCTCCAAATTTCAAACACATTGTCTGATGGCTGCCGGGCTTCTTTTACTTAATGTGTATGAATTTCTAATGTGTACAGAACTCAAGAACTTGTGGATTTCCCCAGAAAAAAAGGAACTTGGAGGAAGTGAGGTGGAGACAAATAGCTCACCTGGGTTCACTTACCGCTTTTCTGTGTATTTTTGTATTATTGAAGAACTACTGTAAATGCTTAATCAGTCTGTCCAGACCTTCGAGTTATCCTGCCCTCTGCTGGACATAGAATGTAATAATTGAAAGTTTATCCATATTTGCTTTCCAAGCAGGGAAAATTTATATCATAGAAAAGAAATGATAAAGAATGAAGATTAGGGTTGGCATTATAACTATAACAGACTACACTGTTGCATTGACACAACAATCTTCAGCGCAGCACCATCTAAAGCTCCCACTGTGATTAGAACTTTAAACAATAAGACGTGGCTGACATCTGTGATCCAAATGACGAAGAGCAAATGTTTAACTGAGGTCCACAGGAAAAATACGATGATTCCTTGGGGCTTTAACCTGAAACAGAGCCGCGTGTGCAGCCGCAAAGAGAAGGAGCGAGCATGGATTCAGCACACAACATAAAACCTGGTATGAAGCCTGTGACCTTTAGTTAAGTGACCTTTCTCATGGCATCACCACAAGTCTCACCACAGTGAAGCTACATGGCGACGCTGTGAGCAGGCATGGCATGATTTATTACGTTTAATTAAAAGGTTAAACCATAAAAATAACCCCTTTTAAGGAGGGTAGGCTTGAATTATGCCTGATTGAAGACTAGTAACGTAAACACAGACACACTGATTCTGGTTATTAAATTAAACTAACATGTGTCAGTGAAGTCTCCTACTGTTAGGATATTATCTGCGGAGTGGAAACAGATAGTGCCCCAAACCGTCGCCAGCAAACCCCAGCTTCATTATTTTTCAATTACAATATTTACTTTAAAAGGCCAATTACAATAGAGAGAATGACTGGCCAAGTATAGTGAATAAACGCCAGACCAAGATCACAATAGATGTACTTCCTATTAGGCTGGCTAACATGGCCCTGGCCTGGGAAAGTTTCACGTCAATCAATCAATCCATCGATTCTTGAGGTATGTCAGTGCTGGACCAACCAGTGTTGCCATCCCTGCAGCCGTGCTGCTCGTGCGGGTGGTAACGACGATCATTCTCTTCTTTATACATCTTGCAGCAGCAATACAAAAACATTTTTCTCTTAACGTCATTTTTTAATGTTACGCGGTTTGTCCGGCTGCTCTCCTCTCAGCTCCTGAGCTGTGCTGCTGACAGGACGGTGTGACAGAGGTCTCCGTCTGTGTGGGCTGAACAGAAGGAGCTCTACCTTACAGCGTTTCATGGGCAGCCTCATCGTAACAGGGCTATGAACAAAGTCTTGAAAGTTTGGAAGGGTTTTATTTCAGTTGTTATGTTTTCCAGGTGAGGAATATGCTGGAATTCAGATGTACTCCTTGAAAAATACTTGAATTTCAGCCTTTTTCACCCTTTATTGAAGGATGACAGATCCACAAAGCACTACTGAAGTTTTGCACACTGGACGACCTGATGGCTTCATCTCCATCACTTTCTGGATACATAAATACGTAAAGAAAAGAAAAGAAAAAAAGACAGGTCACTCATTCTGAGGCAGACAATTTTCAAATTCCCATCATATTATTAAAATATAGCTATATATAAAACAAAATAAAGCTTTGCTCACAGACAAGAACATCTATACAGGACAGAGACTGGCCCAGGGCTACGAGTCCATTCCAGCTGATATCAAGACTGATATCAAACTATAGGAAATGTTAGTATTCACAGCCATTTGTCATATTCACTTCAGTTAAAGGCAGAATTTTACAAGCCTGGCAACACATCTGGGTTTGATCAGCCTAATAGTGCAATTCAGAAAGAATCTCTGGAGTATTAAAAAAAAAAAAAAGAACAACAACAACAAAAACAAAGCAGATTGGAGTTCAGAGCTGCAGCTCCCTTTTCCCTTATATGGACACAAAGGTTTGAGGTGAGGAAATCCCAAAGAAGAGTCACGGTTAAATGAACGGAAATGGATGTTTCGCACCAGCGATAAAATGTGGAGAATTTAGAGGGAAAACAAAGGTGCTTGGCCTTGTGAAATGACAACAGAAGCGATTGCTGTTATTGTTATTTTTTGTTTTTATGAAGGTCAGCGGGTACACAAACTTACATGCTTGTCAGACGTGAAAGAGGAACCCTCAGAGGAACCCTCTGAAGATATGTTTTCAGCAGCCATTCACTGTTTTACAGAGACTTTTGACTTTTTACTGGACGAGTACTTTGAAGTCATTTGATGCCTTGAACATATCAAGAGCCAATCCCGCATCCCACTCCGCCTACTCTGACTGCTGCCGCTATTATGTTGTTTCAAAGCATCTAAATAACTATAATTCAGTGGGGAAAACAGGCTTAACTACATTTCAAAAGAGAGTATCTAAAACACTGTTGAAACAATGGTTTTATATAAGTAAATTATCTGAACAGGCTTCTAACCAAGTATTCACACTTTCTGACCAAATTTGGCCTGGGTATAACTGAGGAGTAATGAAATATAGGAAATGACTTACTAAATGTTATCCTCAGGTACTGTACTGTTATATCTATTGACCTGAAGACCACGGTACTGGGTGGTACTGATAACGTGTTGGCAGTAGCAGTGCCAGGCAAGTTATTTTAGTTATATAAGTATGACTCTAGGCATTATAAAATTTAAGATGGTGATGTTTCATCTCGGTTAATGAAAGCACAGACGCTCAAGTTTATTGCCTCTCATTACAAGTCCAGGACCGGGGGACATCATATAGCTTAATGAAGGCTCTCAGTCAGCAGCACAGCATCAAGCCATGGATGATGGGACTGCCAGTGGACGGCTAACAGTCAGGCTCGTCAGGCCTGCCTGATCCGTTCTGCACATGCCCAAATGTGCCTCAGAATGATGGTATAATTCTAAGATTAGAATTATAAGATGGAAAAGTTAAATGGCAGCAAATGTATTTCTTTTCTGTATATCGTCTGATCTGATATACACTACATACTATACATAGCTAATTGTTCATTCTAAATAATTCATTCAGTATATGAAAAGTAAATGAAATGATATGAAATCACAAAATAATCCTCGGTTACAGAGTTCTCTGTCGCTCTCATATACCTCTTCATATTAAAGTTAAGCTCCTGTTGTTTTATAACATGTTTAATGTTAACGTCTGAGATGCATTTTATAAAAACCTTTTTTTAACAAAAAAAAAAAGTTCTTTTTAGTTAACTTCTTCCTAAATTGAATTGTAAATTTCCTAATGTTGTTCTTAAGCAACACTTCCCATAGCTGTTGTCAGAAAATGCACCTTTCCAGAACCATACCGTCTCAGTAAATGTGAACTTCAGTACATTTCCTATCACATAACATCTGAGTGGGATTGTTTCTGGGATCAGTTACTCGTGTTATGAGTCATTTTGAACGGGCACGTTTGCAGGCACCTTCTTAGATTGACAGGACCAGTTTTTACACAGGTGCTGAACAGATTGGGCAGCCAGGTAGACTAATGAATAAATTGCATTAACTGCAGATTTTCAGTGTTGGATTAATCATTATGGATTTATTCAACAAAATATCCAAAAAGACTGCAGTTCCAGACTGGATCACAAAGCTTCTGACACAACAGCGTCCATCCGGGCAAAAGCAAAGTAAGTCTAACATGCAGTTTTCAGCAGATATTTAGTGTACCTTAAATGACTTGTTTAGATCTCTGCCTCGTCGATACCAGATAACGAAGCTGGATGGTAACACGTTACTTGACAAAGTAAAGTGTTAATATTCATGAGATCCTGTTGTAATGAACGTCTGGAAGTTAGTCAATCGATATGTTTTTTCAGGGCCAGAAGCCACTCTGTTTACTAGTAATGCTTGAGACCAATAACTCATATTTAGAACTGATATACATTTGCATTAAAAATAAAAATCTTAGTGTAAAAGTTTAGAATGTTTAGTTTTAAGATGAAACTTTAGTATTTAAGTACAGCTTTGAGGTACTTGAGGTATTTACATGAGTGTTTGGAGTCAAATAATCAGATTATTCATTCAAAATACAAACAATTAATTTTAAACTTATTTAATTTAGTAATTGGACAAAAATCCCACCGATATCAATAACTGGAAAAATGCTGAATATCAGATTTGCTGTTTGTCAGGCTGATAACCGGTCTGTTCCTGAAATAATTAGCGGTGCAATAGTTGTAGTAGAACAGTAGCAGACAGTAGCAGTAGAAGTGGAAATTGTATACTTTGTAGTAATACCACTAGCAGTAATGGCATCTATTTGAAAGCTAATTGTTCTGTTTAGCCTTTGAAACAGTGTGTTTGCATTGAAGTGTTTCTGGCCACAGCAGACATTTGGCTGAACTATCAGTCTATATAAAGTTAATTGTCCCATCTGCTGAGGTTTAGTGTCATAAATGCCTCTCAGGGGCCAAACGCATCTATTGGCTGCTCCCCCTGTTCGGTTTTAGTGCTGATATAAAAGCTCTGATTAGATGTTGCCGTCCTCGGACAGATGGTGTGTGCGTGTTTTTTTTAAGCGCGGCTTAATCAGCCTGATGTGTCCCTGAGCTCACACCTGATGTGTCCAAAGTGGAATTTCATTCATTAGAATTATAAATCTAACCTCAGCTCAGTGACGCGTATGACGCACGCGCAATCTGAATTTTAATGACCTTTCTGCGTTTTCACTCCGACATTTGAGCAGTGAATCAAGTGTGGCTTCACAAACATCACCGAGTGTGTAACGTGTGCAGCAGTTGTGTTAAAGATGGTCAAGTGTGTCATCTGACCACATCAGATTGGCTTCCATCAGCTGGGCCTTTCTGAATTGGACTCTGATTGTCAGCATCTGTACATTTGCAAATCAGTAAACTGAAGCCATCTGGAAATCTGTCAACTGAACAACATAATTGATATTAGAATACATATTACATAATTTTTTTAAAAAGAAAACACACTCAAGATAAAACAGAGAGGTCAAAATTCTTTCAAATTAAAGCACAGGACAAAGCTGGTTGGCGTCATACATTTTTAATGAAAGGCTGTGAAAGTCATACAGAAGAAAAGCAGTTTGGCCCTTAACTACACAGAGAGCAGAGCTACAGTGAACACACAGCTGACACAAACCGCTAAACCTATCAGTGCGGTAATCATTATTTTAAAAACAGTAAAGCAGCATTTGACATTCTGCCCGTGGAAGTATAAATGACGCTATGCAAACAATGTACAAAAATAGTTACTGACATAAAACTATACATGAATGACTAGGCATCCACTGATCAGAGTGGATTATCTGTGCACCCTTTGGTGTGACATAGCTAAGCTCTCCTGAATGAGTCCCGTAAGAAGCACCGATATCTCGATTGGGGTTGTCTGGAGGCAAGCCAGTGGGTTTACTATGACACAAATCCCAGGACAACCTGGGAAGCTCTGTCCTCTCAGCAAGGTGCCTTTAAGCAAGGCACTCAACCCCACATCTGCTCCAGCCAACAGCAGAGTGTGGTCAAACTGGGAGTCTCCCAGCTGCATGGACGTAGAACAGTGGGACAGCATAGAAATTCAGTCTGCTCTCTTGGATAATAATTAAAAAAATCTTTACAGTACTCTGATATCTCTTCAACATCTTTTAGTAAAGTAACAAGTATTCAAGTACCTGAGAGCATTGTCAAATTGTCCTCTAGCTTTCAGTAATGGAGCTAAAAGGTTTGGCGTTTAATCATTAAGCACTATGGTTGCAGATACTCAGTGAACACGAACACACACACACACACACACACACACACACACACACACACACACAGCACCAGTAACGTTTGTCTTCCTGATGAGTAAATGGACTAAAGGTTCCTTGAGATACTTGGCTGGCTGTAAACATTTAAGGCTTTAGTGATATTCTCCTCACAGTGATGTCTAAAATGAGCCAAGACAGGATTTTATGCTACCATCAACGTCAATCAGCAGCTCACAGATTTCATATTACACCTTAATAACGTAACCAAACCTGAAGGGGCTGGCTAAAGACAATCACTTCAATATTAGACATACATTTGTCAAATACTTAGTGCTAAAAGAAAGAAAGTTAATGTTCCATTACAGTCCCTGTAATCAACATATATTATCTAAAATATAAATAGCAGTTGGGCTACAATACATAAATGATGGGGAATTAGGTAGCTTGATTCATATCTGGGAGGGAAAAAATTAAGGCTGAAATACAAAAAAAATATCGCAGTGGCCAACTCCCACCACAGGAGGGCACTGTCACATTGGCAATACTGCTTCACTCACTCTGCAATCTTGTGTCCCATGATTGAACCATGAGGCACATTTGAACTGTTAACACAACGACCAATAAGAGAACTTTCATTTCAAAATAAGACGTCCACAGTTTGGTTTATACCCCCCTCCTTCCGAAAAAAAGCTAAAATTAACATTTTGAAAGGAAACCCTTATTTTATTTATTAATTCGTGAATAACGAATTAATACACTAACAAAGCACCAGTGGTTTAAAACCATACTCTTCTCTTTTAGGATCAACACCTGTGTTCAAACGGCATGTCAGCCACCTCCTCCGTCTCCTCACACGTCTAACTGCTCGCAGAGTGGCTGACGTCCAGTCTCCTCTGCGCGGAGCCTCTTTTTCGGGCGGCTGGCATTGCACTGACTACATTTCCCAGTGTGCCCGGGGTCTGGAAGAAAGCCTTAGAGGCAGACGCCGTGGTTTCCTTTGGAGTTAGTGGTGCCTATGAATTTAAAGAGAGAAAGGTGAGACAGGAGGACTTTTACAAGAGATGCCTGATTTAAGCCTCGGTATGACAGTCGCTGGCTGGCCACATTGTTTCTAATGCCTAATCTGCCATCCAGCACCTCAGCAGGTTGTTCTTGAAGAGCAGGGCTGGCAGGCTGTGCTGGGCTGTTCAGGCGAGAACATTAATCCCTATTTAACAACTTGGAGATTAATCAACTTGAAGCTCTGTGGCACACAAAAAGTGTCCAAACGAGGGGAAACCTTCCACTAAACAGATGCTGCACTTGTTCTCATGTCAAACTGTGTTGTGGCATTTTGCCGGAGAGCAGAAAGGTCATGCGTCATTATGGAGGCGAATGTGCTCAATTTATGTCCAAATTAATATGGCAGAGATCTGTGTGTGTGTGTGTGTAGGGCTGCAGCAGTACAGACAGCTCTTACCAGTGGTTCTGGTGTGTTGATGGTGACAGTCTGACAAGGTCTCGAGGGAGAATGTGGCGCTCCTGCCGCTGACCCGTTCGGCCTGTTGTGTTCTGGAGTGGATGGCGATGGAATCGGTGACTTGCTGATGTCTGATGCTGCTGCCAGGCCATACGGCACCGTCCCCACCATAAAGTGGGCAGGTGACATCACGGCAGGCAGGCTGAAGCTCAATTTGTTGTGGGCATCAGATCCTTGTTGTGGTAGTCCGCTGGCCAACAGGGGGTAACCGGAGAGGGCCGCAGAGGGCAGCAGGACGTAAGGCAGCGCCAGGGTGGGAACACTGCTGGGAGGAAGTGCGAGGCCTGCTGGAGACTGTCCGGCAGAGAGGAGGAAGTTGAGGCTATTCAGACCTGGAGAAGATGGATCAGGAACTTGTTAGGTCATGACCTGGACCTGAGATGATCTGGGTTGAGACGGGTGACTTCATGAACAGGTGTCTCATTATTCTTTATTTAAATTACCTTGTTTACTTTGCATCAAAATGCACTGAAGTCACATATGTAGTAATATGAGGGATCCACCAATTATTGGATATGAAATACCCGTTAAATCCAGCCTGTCCCCTACTATCCCTAATCAAAGTCATGTTTCTACATACTAACTCTACGCAGCTAAATGAGGCTGCACAAAAAGCCGAAGATTCAGGCACATCCCTGCCTATGTTGTGTACACACCTGCATTGTTGGGTACGTAGAGGTAGTGTGATGGCTGGCTGGGCTCGCTGCTGCTGCCACCTGGACTCTCAGCGAACGTCTGCTCTCTGGGGAGGCCAGATGGGCAACTGGGCGAAGTCCTGCTGTTTCCTGTCTGTGAACATCCTGCCGCTTCCCTGTGAGCCTCAGCTCTCATCTGGAAGGACAAACAAGCAGTGGAAATAAATAAACCTCGTGGCAGACAAGTAAAATTCAGGGGAGAAAAAAAAAACATTCATTGTTGTATCCATGTGAGCACGATGCCATGGAACATTTTACATCATAAGATCTAGTAATTCGTGGCTCAGCGAATAAAACCGCCAATGAATCATTAGACTTAACTTCTGTAAAGTAATTTTCCTAATGTAAAAGTGCAGCGCTCGCTTCTCTAGACTATCTTATGAAAAATGAGACTTTTCAAATCACAGGGACTGTATGGCCTGACTAATTGCTCAGGATTTCCAATGATCAAATTATCATATACATCACTAATGTGATAAGTCTTTTAATTACACCAGGGATGAGATATCGTCATCAGCCAGCGTGTAATATTTCATATTTTCAATTTAACGGTCCGCTATCCAGAATTACTAACAGGATCTTGCGACTGTGGAAGCGACGCCACAGATTAAAAAAAGCCATCATATAATCACTGCACTGAAGCAAAAAGAATTAGGTTGTTCCCAGTCAGTCTTAAACAAAGTGACAGCATCAATGAACATTATGCACTAATTCCATTTATTTTACAGCATCAGACACCACCTCACCTTGTCACATTCCTCCAATCCAGATGTTCCCTTCTTTTTCACCACAGTCCCCTCATCTTCTCTTTCTTCCATCTTCCTCTTCCTCCCCTCCTCAGACTCCAACCTGGGTGATCTCTGACCTTCAGCTGTCTCATCAGGCTTGTCCAGCGCCCTGTACAGCATGACCACCGAAGGCTGGGACAGGCTGGGCAGGTAGGCCAAGCAATGGGAAGAGGATGAAGGTGTGAGGAGGTGCTGTGAGTGGAGGGAAGGTGCCAGCAGGGTGGGGTGGGTGGTGGGAGAAGGCAGCAGGCTGCTGCTGCAGGTGGGGGTCTGCAGTGCTGAGCCAGGGCGGTCACTGCAGGGGCACCAGAGAGTAGCAACAAATCGTTAGTGGTTTAGAATTAAAGCTTTAATTCTCAGCTTGGACCCGATTCGGTCCTGCAGGCCGGTAGCGTAGCCTCCAGATCAGGATACATTTTTTCGATGTGATAATGCTGCCACAAACTAACTTTTATCAAGGAAAGAACTTCTTGTGTTGCATTTAATGCCAAATATACAAGAAAGCAATGATTTAGAATCTGCCCTCAATGCAAAGTTCCTCGCTAAGCAGCTCAAATTTGCACGATTTTTAAGGGCTGTTGAGGTTACCATCATGGCGAAGTCAGTTTCTTATCACAGCAGTTAATACAGCCCAAACATGTCATTTGAATGAATGAAGAGTGAATCCGATGGAAATCACACAGCTTGTGATCTACTATGCCTTTGTCATTGCTTCTTGTTGTTTCACAGAGGACATTATTTGAGTAGGCCGTCTCAGACAACTTCTAAGAGAGCGTGGTGTTACGTGGCCCAGACCACCTCCGTGTCTTGGGTGCATTCAGACCTGTACTTAGAGCTGTCCAGGAGGGATGTTGATACCAGGTCTGAACAAGCTCGTTGTGTGAATGAAGCTGTGCATAAAATATATCTGTAAAAAAATCTGCAAACGCCAAACGTTTGATTGTGAACTTTAGGGACTTTTTAGGCAACAGGAACTTTGGCAGAGGAACTAACTTCCTCCTGGCTTCCACCAGCTGAAACAAGTTCCTGATTCCCTGGAAAAGTTCTGTCCAGTGGTAGAAACAGGGCTACATGTCTCTCTGATCTCGCTCCCTGATGGCCACCTCCCAGTTATGAACCTCCAACTCTTATCCTGTGGGCTACCGCTGCTTCTGCTGCATTTTTTACCCAAACTGATGTCTAAAATATCCACTTTCAACACAGACTTCTATGTCCTATCATCTCTATCCCTCCAAAACACTTAACAGCCACAGTCATGAGGCAGCTGTGGTTTGGCCACCAGCAGGCCTAACCATAGAAATAACACAAAGGACTGTGTACCGTAACTATGGAGCCAATGCATACAATCACAGGAGACACAAACTGTCCACATCCGCAGCAGTCGGCTCAGGTTACATGTAGCCTTAAGCTGAACATATGAGCCAGTGCAAACACTGGCAGTGAGTGTGAAATATTCTGACTGACAGACTGAGATTAAAACCCCTTTGGGACGTGGAGAGCCTTGGCATCTCATAACTAAGATGCTGTCAGTAGCTTTTAATTATCCATTTGGATGTAATTGTTTCGCTTTAGACTGAAAGCAGGGTTAATTTTTAGGGGAGCGGTTTGTCTAGTATATCTGCAAGCAGCTAGTGGACTCTGTAACCTTGTCATGGGCAGCCAGTTCTCTTCAGTAATGCTGATACACTGTTCTAGCAACGGTTAGTAAAAAGAGCTACTGTGTGCAGTAAGTTGGCGGTAAATCTGTGGTAGACGATTACAGATAAATGTAAACCAAGAAATACAAGGGTGTTTGCAGACAGGTTGTCTCTGTGTGTTAGTGTTGACTCACTCAGTGCTGTTTCCAAACTGCAGTCGACACACTGTATTGTTTCGTGTCCTTTTGGAATAATCCACAGGCTGGTTTGGCAGACCTGCAGTGTGAGGGAAGAAAATCTGTCAGACAGGAATATAAAAACGTCCTACTGTAAAAAACTGTCTGACCGACTGAATGAAATTCTGAGCGTCCTCTTACCTGGAGGTTCTCGTCGTGGGCTGCTGGGTGCAGAGCTAACCTGCCGCTTGACGCCCACAGAAGTGGGCGTGATGTTGAAAGAGGCGTGTCGTGCCATCTTGGCTTTTCTGAGGTCCTGGTTTGTCATTGGCTGTGTGGCCCCGGGAAGAGAGACGGCTGCAACGCTCACAGTATCTCCTGCAGGACAGCAATCATGACTTCTTTTATCCAAAGGGCAAAATGGATGACACTGATGCATCTTAATCACTGTCACCAGAGGCATCTGAAAGGCATCAGGAGCGTCTCTTACCAGCATTTATAGAGTGGTTGAATTCAACAGGGCCAAGCCACTTGAAGGCCGGCTTCCTGCCTCTCTCCTCACGGACATGGACCTTCTTTATGAGGCCCAGGCTGGTCAGCACGTTGGCAATGTCGTACAGTCGCCGCACCTTAGCTGCAGACACAGGAATGATTTTGATTTAGAAAAAGAAGAAGAAACAGGATTTGTCACACAGGAGAAATTCTTTGGCCCTTTCTTACTTTTATACTTGCTGTGGCTTGACGAGTCCTGACTCTCCTCGATGAGTATTTTCGCTGCTGCGTCCAGAGTGACAGTCTGGGTTTTGGACACCAGGAACAGCATGACAAACTTCTGGCTCATGATGCGCAGAGATTTGTCTTTCCTGTTGCCACCAGCTACGAGGAACAGACAAACATGCGTGACATCAAAATGATGAGACCGCTAGCGCAAAGAAAAATAAAACCCTTCAATCCAGAAAATAAACATCTCAAATCTGCACACAAAAGTCTTGCAATATCGTGTCTGCATTATGAGTATCAGCCCTCCAACCCTTCATATCGTTTCTCATTCTTCAGAAAAAAATAATATTGTAATAATAGGATCATAAACTATGAGATTACAAAGGCTCAAATGTACAGTCGATGTGTTAATGGCACCATTTCAGCTGGAGGTGTTTGCCGTCATGATGACGGCTGTTGTGTGTTATAATATCGCCTCGGGTCATCACAAGCAACAAGCCACAACAATACCAACACACAGTAACCACTTAATGAACATCAAAGCCCGTCGCCAGGCTTTTACCTTTGTTAACTACTCCCTCTTTGTCATGAGTCAACACACGCAGCCTCTTAATGAAAAGCTGCGTGTGTGCATGAGGAGGTAGGATCGCTATGGAAACCAGGCTTGTATTCACTCCTGTGGCTGTCAGGGTGAAAGGACCGATTGTTTAGCTGTCATGTTAATTTGTCGGCAGCTGCTCCTAAGATCAAACCTACACTTAAATTTTTACACATGGGGTATTAGAGTGATGATCTTATCCCATTATTAGAGCAACAAAAAACTTCTGTCGTTAGTAAAGACATGCCAAGCTGGGAGTAGAAGAAAGTAAGAGCCAGTGGAAAAGGTACACTGCGCTTTAATTTTTATCTCTCAGATCATCACCATTGCCAGAGTCTCCTTCCCCTCCGTCGTCCTCGCGTCCCGGTCCGAGCTCCCTGGCCTCGGAGGCCAGCTCCATCTGGAGGTGGTAGCCCTGGTCTCGGCCCCTCTGCTGCAGCTCCTTCAGGGTGGCCTCCAGCCGCTGACGTCCGTACCAGGTGTAGCTGTTCTTGGCCATCCGACCCACGATCATGAGAGACTCCAGCACGTTGACGATGTCGTAGATTCGCCGCCGCTCCACCCCTGAGTGCCAGAGAAGAGAAATTCAAAGGTTTATGAAAATGAAGTCTCTAAATCCATAAAAACTGCAATGCTCGTGAAGGTGTTAGCTGTTTCCATTATTGCCTCCCTCTGAAACAGCACAGACAGTCCAATCTCTCTTCTACCCCCATCACTGGCTCTTACCAAGACTGGTTGCCACCTCATCCAGTGAGATCCAGATGGGGCTGTGCGGTGGTGGGTAATCCGGGTAGAGGGCCAGGAACTTCTGGCACAGCAACCCCAGACTCTTCTGCTTCCTGCTTGGCTTTTTATCTGCATCGTCCTCTTCCTCTGCAGCTTCAAACTGGTCAGACAGATAAGTGACATAACATCAGAATCATCCAGGGCTCCAAGAAAGCAGGACCTTTTGGGTTATTTGGTGTACACATTAACACACATCTCAGTTCAGAGCCTTTAGGTACTTTTCTGTAACTGGTCATCAAGGGCAAATAAATTAGAAATCCCTACAAAGGTATCATCCAACAAGGCTGGAAAAGCTTCACACACTGGATTTAATTAAAAAAAAACAAACAAACACATAAATCACAAAAGTTCAGAAAGATTTTGGCTCCAGCTGCCTTTTTATATCCAAAATGACTCAGCTTATTACGCATAACTGAGTGATTGTATTTGTGCTTCTGAAAACTCACTGTCTTGAGAGTTTAGCCAATATCAGTAATATGTGGAGAGTAAGTATTAATTCCCTGGACTTTTAAGATAGTGGGAATTGTGTGCAGAGCATTTCCTGAACTAAACTAAAAGTCAAGAAAAGTCAAGAACTGCTGTCTAACTGATTTCTGTCCACTGGACTCAAAGAACAAAACTTTTTTAGACTTCAAGAATCCCAACTGCCTTATCGACTATTTTAAAGACCTTCTGAAATGGTGCTACATCCAAAATCACTCACTGCTGACTTTATGCTGCCTGAATACGTAGTGAGAATTATTAGACCCTCTATAGTGAACTCCTAGCATCCCAACATGCATCGCGAAAAGCAGCGTACAGCCAGTGGTCAAATAACCAGTCACTGTACACCACTATGCATTGGGTCTGTCATAGAGGTGGACGTAATTTTCTGTTTAACCTTCAAGGGTTCAGTAACCGGTTATTGCAAATTTTGGTACCAGGATTTTCATGTTCACCGCTAAATACAGTTTATCAGTCTCACTGACTGCCAGTAATCAGTGTTGGTCCTGAAAAAAACAAAACCTTCTAGATGAGCTACTGTTATGTTTTGGTTTTTAAGATTACATTAGAGCGTCTCAACTGGAGTGTAGTATGAGTTGTTTTTTGGGGTTATCAATGAATGAGGCCAAGACAAGAACTTGGCATTCAGTTCACAATACTGAGAAGTTCGTTCATGCCGTAAATTAAGATATGAAAACTGGTAACATGGAGCCACGAAATGAAACGCGTGACTAAAAGCTGTGTGATAACACAACGCAGTGACGCTCTGTTTAACTTTGTGCCATGTCTGCTTTTGCCCAGGAGGGGGTGTAGTCTGACACTGCAACAGCTCATAGTTCACACTGAGAACTTAAAAAAAAGATTCAGTGTGTGTGTGTGTCTGTTGTCAATATACTACACTATACTGTCCTGTACTGTAATACTTTTGCATTTATTAATTTGGGAAAATACACTCAGTATATCACATGCAGCATAACGTAATGAAAGGCACAAGAGAAAATGACCCCATTGGTGTCAGCAAGCGTTTAATCATTTTGCTGATGAGTTCGCTACATAATCCTCCACACAGAACTCTTTCGATAATGACTATGAGGCAGTAAATGAGTGTTTTCTGAGTAAATAGATTGTCTCGTCACATACCTGACTGGGGTCTTCCACCTCTGTGTCCTCCACCACAGCATCTGGACTCATGGGCTTGTCCTTTTCATTCTCTATGGGTCTGAACAGCACCTTTTTCATCTCCCTGTCCCGGATGTCGGGGCTGGCGGCGCTGATCAGCATCTTCAGGTTGGCGGTGGGTGTCCAGGGCTCCACCAGGGTTGTGTGTTTGATGGGGGTGATGTGGGCTAAGTCAGGGGTGGCACCTTTTCTGTTCATCAGCAAAGCAGGGACAGTGGACTCGGCAGATTTCAGCGGCGTGGATCTTCTCCTGTCTGTGCAGATGTTTTCCTGTGATGGAGATTATTGTTTTGTTGTTACATAGTTTTTAGTTAAGTTTTCAAACATTAACTTATACTGGTAAAATACCAAGCAATCAAAACCCTGTCACCCTTTAAAATCTTCCATTTTAAAGCTGCTGCTGTTTAAACCCAAATCTTCATCACATGGTTTTATTTAAGAAGTCAAATGTTGACAAATATGGCATTTGAATAATAAATCAGGTACTCTCAAACAAATCCACTGGTTTGTAAACACTTTAAGGCTTTGTTTGGCACTTTTTCCCCAGCATCACACAAAAACTACTTCCCCAGTTTCTCGAATGGAAACTTTGCTGTTTAAAGCCAAAAAGCACCCCTCTGCTCAGACCACACCTAAGATCAAGCCAGCTCACCTTTTGTTCACTTTGGCCACCATCCTCCTCCTCCTCCTGCAGCTCCACCGTGAGACCTTTCCTCGGACTTGTGAGGTCTTTCAGTGCTAGACATTCAACTTCCATCTGGAAAAACTGCAGTGCACAAAAGCAAATGTGTATACAGAAAATCAGAAATAAATTACGAGAATATCTTAGATTATGTCTTAACGGGAGGAATGGTGACTTTTAGGAATTTTCAGCCAGTGTAGAAAACTCAGACGAGAAGTCATCTGAATTTGGCGCACTGAACCTCAGCTAATTAGCCCTTAGCAAGCTAACGGCTATAACTTATCCATCAGTTTCCCCACGTAACCGCTTTGCCTACTGCTAACAAAACGTACTAAACTACAGCTAATACAGGAGGCTGAGAGCTTAATGTAATGCTACATGACAAGAATTAAGTGCGTTAATTTTAAGCTGCAAGAGAAGATGTAGCATTAACGTTATTAACCACGTAAAGGGTAAATTCACTCAAATCAGCCTATATATTGAGATGTGGCAGCGCCTGTGGAAAGCAATGACTATATCACTATGACTTCTTTAAAGTTTTCATGGTTAATTAAACGTTAATTAGCCACTTGGCTAACATTACGAGCTCAGCTGATAAGCATATGTTAACTTAGTGGAACAAGCAGAAAACCGCTGGAGGGAAAACACCATTCCTCACCCTTCTCCGCTAGTGAATGAATGAAGTACTCCGATGTTTCTCACTGCCCGGTTTTACAGACTTGTCAGTGCGTAGTTAATTCAGAACAACATAGCAGCTAGTTTCCCTCTTCAAAATAAGCGGGGAGTCTTCCTCAGCTTGTACCTCCACTCCTTTGAGACTCCTGTCCGACTAGCTGAAACTCTGCACTGTCCCATAGAGATTCCAGCATCACCCGCTCAAGCTTGTTTTCTGGCGCTCTCTGGCATCTGGCTCACTCCAGCCAATCAGAAACCAGCTGATTAGATGCGTCATTCAGCTCCAGCCAGTCAGCGTTATTGTTCTCGAGTAAGCGCCTCAGTTTCTACCAATAGATATGGATGACGACCACGCCTCCACAGTTGTGTTGGCGGGGCAACCGGCGCGCTCAGTTAAACCCTGAGGGACGTTAAAAAAAATGAGAGGTCTCACTCTGCAAATATTTTTGGATAACAGAAATGGCGGCGGAGAACCATAGTCAGTCATTTTAGGTACTTTAGTTGATTCACAATATTCATCAAAAAACAATGTGGAAACTAAAAGCATTAAATCACTGCCCGGTGCTTTTTTTCATTGTTGATCAAGAAGCAACCTAGACACAGCAGGGTGTCAAAGAAATAACATTACTTTTATCATTTGAATCACAAACTCCATCTATGACTACTAATCGTGTTACGAGTAAAACAATTAATGCATTCTTAACACGAAGATAATATGCCATGCCATGCCGTGCCTCATGGCGTCAGTTTTTTAAAAAACTTTTTTCTAACGAGTGACTCGTCTATACTATAAACGATCTTTGGCTTTCAGCTGAGAGGCTTGGCTTCTCCCCTGCCTCTTCTCCCGCAGTGATACCAGCGTCACGTAGTACGGCGCCCCACCTACAAACCCGCTATTAATACTTTTAACCTAATCATTCAGGCTTTTGTCTCTGCGGCTGGCTGTAATTAGCTCAAGGGCTGAAACAGACGGATGGTGGGGGTGGGTGTGGGTGGGTCAGGCGGGGGACAACACGAGTGGCGCTAGTATTACCTGGGCCATAGCGCGAAAACTTGTGGAGGAAGAGGGAGCTCACTTTTTTAGCAGACAGGGACCCGCCCTGTATGCAAACAGGGTGTCTGAGAACTGGCCCAAAATGCTTGCATAATAGACACCAATACACAAAGTCTGCCGCCAAACGCCATTCAGATCTGGGCCAGCGAAGAAGGAAGGACACATTCATTTGAAGTACAGTTAATCTGTAATACCTTTTAGACGCACTGCACAGTCAATAATATATTATAACTCCATGAGAATGTTAAACTGGATTCCTTTCTTAATGTATATTGATTTTTCTTGTGTATTATGCCTATGAAAATCCTTTAATCGCAGCGATCTTGCAAAGAAACTCGGACACTTTGGCTTCCTGGTTTGTAATAACTTGAGTTAGTAGATTTTTTTTTTTTTTTTTTTTGCAAATAGGCCCCACTCCACTGTGGGCCAATGCTCTAGCTGTATAAATGCTGTGATTAATGTGAACATCAAATCAAACAAAAGTGCGGCGTGTTTTGGAATTATTTATCCTAATTGTTGACGTGCAGATGGCAGCTCTGTCTGTCAGCATTTGTCAGCCACTCATTAGGGCTCCGTTACTAGCTGGCTGAGTGTTATTGTGCTGGAGAGAGAGGGACAATCAGATGCATACTTGCTGCAACACAAATTTTTGTTAAACCCTTGTTGTTTCATCTAATGTTTTCCCTTTGTGTTTGATTTTATGCATTTGAGCTCGCAGGGCTCATTATGTCATTACACTCACCATTAACCGCTCAAATGACATTTTCTGTTTGAGTCCAACAGTGGCCCCAAACTCACCACATCAAGAGGTTTAACAGCCGAAATCAAGAGAACTCTTAACTGAATGAAGTGTCAACACATTTGTTTGTTGACACAGTAATGCACTAATGGCACGAATGTTCCCTTTTAGCAGTGTTGCATTAAACCTGGTAAAGCTCTTATTGCCTTTTTGCTACAGCTGTTTGCTCCTTCACAGCTCAGTGTGACTGTATCGGTTTGAATAAGTTCTTTTTGTACTTCCTGTGTGCTGCTCCGAGCCACGCAGTGAGTAATCTGTAGCCAGCTGGAGTCAAGTTAGATGTCACTAATATTAGCCTCGTTACAAAAAAAAATATCTATTTTTAATGGGCACCTTTACACAACCTTGGCTAAAACTCCATCCCTGAAAAATATGACTCACTTAGTGTATTAACGATTGTTTTGGTTCACTTTTCAAGTTTCAGTTTGTCTCAATGCAAAGAACTTGACAAATTTCTGCCCAAAGTGCAAAGTACTCACGTGCTCGGACACCTCACATTTGCACAGATTATTTTTATAAAGCGTGCAGATCGACTTCAGGAGGAAGAGGACGCCTTCAGGGTGTGGTGACAACGGCTGGACTGGACATCTAACACCGAGGCAGTGAACAAGAAGGGGATGAGCAGACTCTATTTCACGAGGAAGCTGAGATCCTTCAACATGTGCAGCAAGATATTGGAGATCTTCTACCAGTCTGTTGTTGCCAGCGCCATTTTCTCTGCTGTTGTGTGTTGGGGCAGCAGCATCAGAGCCAGCAACACTAACAGACTTGAGATCATCAAGAAGGCTGGCTCTGTACTCGGTCTCAGGCTGGAGTCCTATGAGACCATGGTGGAGAGGAGGACGCTGAACAAACTGTTATCCGTCATGAACAACGATCAGCACCCCGTCCATCACGCAGTAGACAGCGGAGCACCTTCTCCCACAGGCTGCTACAGCTGCCATCACAGTGCACAATAACAGCTAAACTCTGGTCACTGCACCTTACATTTTAGTTTGTTCTGCACAACATTCGATATGGCCTATGTGTTGTATATACATTTTTATGTTGCTTTGTATATTTGCTATTTTTACAGTACAGGTTATTCTTTTTGTATAGGTTATTCTTTTTCATTCACGGTATCGTCACTGTGTGTAATGCTGCTGCTGCTGCTTCACTATATTTATATATTCTATAAATATTCTATGTTTACTATATTATTTCTCAGACTGGGATCAATAATGTATATTTATCTATCTATCTATCTATCCAGCTATCACTTTCTCCAACATCACAAATAGTTTGCCAACACTGCTATATATTTAAAATATATTGTAAACTGCTTTGAGTGTAAATTCATCATCGTGTGCTTTCTAGCGATACGGCATTACTGTAGCTCAGTGTTTTCCAGATATACTTTTAGATGAAGTGATGTGACATTACAAATAAAAAAGACAAGAAAAAATTAACTGAACGTGACGCTCAGCCGTGATCGTCCGTTTGTTGTGCATGAAGGACACTAACACGCCCAACTTTATTATAATAATACAGCATACACAATGCACAGTCAAGTTAAAGTATTCTTACAGTTCTGACTTCTGCATGAGTTGTATAGTTTCTGACTGAGGAGGATAAGCTACTGATAGAGAGGGTTATTTCATAAGAAAATGTGTTTGAAAATGCAACAATGATTGCCTTACCATGTAAGACATTCTGGGAAATGTTAAAAATCAAAGACTGAAACAATTTCCAAACTAGACCTATAGAATGGGCAGAAATTATTGCATTGATATTTTGATTACATAAACTAAGAAGAAAAAGGGAAAACCTTTAACACTTAAAACTTGATCTTGCAGAATAAGGCTGCACTCTTTCCACTCCTCCTCTTGTCTCTCTTTTCACTTCCCTCCAAACTTTTAAGACTCCCACATATATGTTGTACATTTTCTTGTCCCTGTTTCACTGCTTGATAATGCATACTGACCTTTTCCCAAACTACTCCCTTGGTGAATTGCTACGATTCACACCTACATCTGAAATGTCTTACATCTGACTCTGGCATTTGGTAAAGGCTTCAGAACCAGTCTTAAGTTACTTTCCCAGATGTGGCAGCCCTATATTCCTGTTCAAATGACTCATTTCACACAATCTGATCTTTCAGAAGCCACATCATTATATGTCTATATCTCTCAGGTTAGATGGACTCTGACTCACAGATGGTATAACAAATGGTGAAAAAAGTCACGGTGACATCTCCCATTGGTTTGTGGACTACTGTTCTGAAGCCATGAGTTTAGTACTATGGCTGTTGCCGTATTGGTTTCTTAGAGACAGAAATGATCATATTTGGACGAGTGGGTGAAGCTGTAGATGATAGGCTTTGCTACACCTGTATCCTGACTGGATCTGACTGAGAACCCAAGGACACACCGTGGTAGCAACTTTTCAATCACAAGGCAGCCATAAAGCATAATCTGCTTCATCACTTACTTTACATGGGACCATAATTTACAGAATGAACCCCATGCTGTATTGAACAGGACTTGAAACTAGTAACTGAGATAATAAACTCAATAGAAAACTGTTTACCAAAGTAATCAGTCAAGTGAAAAGTAGGCTCATTTTATCATAAGCTTCCATGCAATTGGATTTCTTTTTGAAACCAGCAGAGTTACCTCCTGCTGGTCAGTAGAACAGATGCAGGTTTCAAGACACTTCTGAATTGGCTTCACTTTTCAAACTTCTAACCTCTGTCTACTTATTATACCGCCTGCAACTGTTTGCAATAGTTGGTCAATACTTCTATGATGTACTCTGGGTATTTTCAAATGTCATCTCTGAGTATTCGGGTCAGAAAGAAGGTCCATATCATAAAAGTATAACGCTCCACATACACTGAGAAATCGAACAAATTATTCCTGGAGAATCTATAAAATGCTATCAATAAAGTCAGATAGTGACTTTTAGGTTGTCCCAGCTCTCACTGTATTTACTTACTGGCGACTCTTTAAGCTACAGTGTGTTTGGTTGGGATCCACTCCATTTTCCCCATATTGTGCCCTTATGTGTTTATGACTATCCAGATGGTGCCAAAATCTTTATGAGGAGCTTCATAAACGCAGAACCAGTGTCTGCATGTCTGCTGAGGATGTACAGCATCTGTCATCCACGTACAGCAAGTCATAAAAGTGGAGTAAGATAAAGTTCATAAATAACTTAGAGTTAACATACATTTTAATATAACGATATTATATATTATAATTATTAAGGTTTTCAAAGGGTAACATTCTCTGGAGTAAAAGAAACACATTTGAATATTAAGTCAGGGTTTTCACTCGTTCTTTATAACCTAGTCTACATTTATGTGAATACATCATAAATGTAGATATTGATTTTATCAGACTGATGCAGAAAAAACATCTGAAGAAGTGATCTGAAATCACACATTTACTGAAACAACATGGCAGCAGAGGACTCTTCCACTATGACTGACCCATCAAATACAAATTCATGTCAGCCGTATTGGCTAAAAGCCCAGCAGCCTTTTAAAGAAAAAAAATCAATTCAAATTAAAGGGAAGAAGTATTAGTGCAATGTAAATGCTCCTTTCTTCATTTTACACATTTAGCTAATGACCCTATCCAATGATTTTTTTTTTTTGGCCACATATGCTTCAAAAAACTAGTGAAGCGTTAGCAAAATAGTTGCCAATTATCCTTTGCCAGCTCCTTCAGCTGTGCTGTGCCCAGCCTTGTGTTCTCACCTGGACAGGTCGTGACTTGCCCTTATCAAGCTGTTGGGGAGTCAGCTGAAGCTGTTTGGGTCCCAACAGTCACTCCCCTCCTCCTGCTTACACTGGTCTCTAACGTTTGAAAAATGTCACAGCTCTGCTTTGTTCACTGCTCAGTTCTGATTGGCCGGTGAAAGCTTCGTGAGTCCTAAGATACCAAGCTGTCAAGATCTGTGATCCACTTGGTTGATTTATAGAAAGATCAAACTGCTGCTTAGTTAGTGCAGGGCAGCCCTCAACCTAAGCGAGGACACAAATATTCACATTATTACGTTCTGATAAGTAAATAAATCTCATTTTCCTCTCTGTGTATCCAAAACATATTAGTTTCATGAGCTGCCTAGTTTGGCTTATAGCACAAGAACCATTTAAGTATCCTATAGTATCTATCTATCTATCTATCTATCTATCTATCTATCTATCTATCTATCTATCTATCTATCTATCTATCCAATAGTAGTTCAAAGCACAAAAGGTTTAATTGCAGTTTTAGAGCATTATGATTAAACTGTAGCTAAGCTGTAAGCATAGCAACATAAGAACACCTACAGGCATTTTGGACAAGAGCTTGTAATCATACCTTGAAATAAAACTGTTTTTTTAAAAAAATATAAGTTTCTTCCAGTGTGGTTTTGATATTAAAGGATTTGAGTACCTTTGCCTTCCCTGCAAAAATCCCAAATCCTTCTATATTTATATCTTGCCTGCCAGCAACTTATGAATGTAACAACCTTCCATTCTCAGAGACAGTGTGAACAAATTGTGTTCAAAGTCATGGGTCATAGTTGACTTTATTATCACTGTCTGGGTGGGCATTATAATACTATAGAAAACACAACACTGCCCCACAGTGGAAAATAACATTAACTGCATGTTGTTTTTCTAGGTCTCTATAATGAATTTAGCACAAATTATTTTCCTTTCCTTACTTTATGTTTCCTCTGAAAACAGGACACACACACACACACACACACAAACTCTTGATTAATAGCACACTTAACAGCACACCACTCCTACTCCGTCCACCCCTTTGCTATTTCTTCCTCCCTGAAGTATTTTATCAGAGAATCAATAGCACTTAGAAGCCTGATGCTGTTTTGATTTCAGTTACATGAAGATGGACATTAGGTGACTATCACCTTGAAATGTTGTTTTACTTTTGTGGTCATTTAATGAGAGCAGCTCTCTTCCTCTCCCTTAATCAGTCATGATAATGAGTGAAGGAGATTCTGATCACGAACTGTCTCCAAATGTGGTTTGCAGTAATAAACTGTCTTATCTTTAGCTCATTGCACCAAAATATTGAGTTAAAGAAAGATCACGTGCTAAGTGTAAGCCATCTAATCATTAACTAATTAACAAACTGGCACTATCAAACAGAAAACCTGTCTGTTATCAGTCAAATTTCTGAGATATAAACCATATTTTATCAATTGTACACAATTGTAGTTCTGCCTTCCACCTTTTTCTGGGGGTTGGATTGCATACCATTTTTTTTTAAAGCCTGCTCCTCTCTAGAGTTATTAAGCTCTTAGGATCTTCTGTTTGATTTAGAAAAAGACTGCAATATCCATCCATCCATTTTCTATACCGCTTATCCGTCAGGGTCGCGGGGGAGCTGGAGCCTATCCCAGCTGACTATGGGCGAGAGGCGGGGTACACCCTGGACTGGTCGCCAGTCAATCGCAGGGCCAACACACAAAGACAAACAACCACACACTCTCACACCTAGGGGCAATTTAGAGTAGCCAGTTAACCTAATGTGCATGTTTTTGGTATTGTGGGAGGAAGCCGGAGAACCCGGAGAAAACCCACGCAGGCACAGGGAGAACATGCAAACTCCACATAGAAGGGCCCAGACCGGGATTCGAACCTGGAACCCTCTTGCTATGAGGCGACAGTGCTAACCACTGCACCACCGTGCCGCCCTACTGCAATATCTTGTAATAATATAAGTTCAAAGTTTCAAACTGTAAATAATCATGGATCGTAAGCTAGCTTTGTGTGATACATTTCCCTACACTGTAGATGTGCTCTCTGTTATGATGAATAACAGATCAGTGTCTCCCTGGCCCCTGCGGTCTACATGTCAAAGTGTCCTTGAGCCAGACACTGAACCCCAAACTGCTGCTGTTCCATCGCTGTTTGAGTGTTCATGTGGATGTGTTTTCGCTCCTGATGACCAGGTGGAACCTTGCATGGGATCCTCTGCCACTAGTGAGTTTTTATGTGAATGGGTGAATGTTGGCTTGTGTTGTAAAGCGCTTTGAGTGATCAGTCAGACTAGAAGAGCACTATTTAAGTACAATCCATTTATCATCAACTGCCAACAAATAACTGAATCCTGCTGCAGAATACTGTTGCCTGTTCTGCACATAGTGGAACACATGTTTGAACCTATTTGGTCTTTATTTAAAAAGACCAAAAGACCTTCCACTTGTGATTATTTTGATTTTCAGTGAATTTGCCAATTATTTTGGAGGTTAATCATTTGCTCTTTAAAATGTTGAAAAAAACTGAAGCAATTTTCACCAAATTTGCTAGAGCCCAAAGTGATGTTTTTAAATTGTTTCTTTTGTCCAACCAACAGTCCAAAACACAAAGACTTGAACACAGAGAAAAGCAGCAAATCATTTAAGAAGTTGGAATCAGCAAATGTTGCTTGAAAAATGAAATGATCAATTGATTATCAAATCAGTTGAATTTTTTCACCTGACTGTTTGATTGATCGATCAATGGTGGCAATATTTATTTATTTATTTACAGTAAATCTCACAGAGGAAGAATGTAATACATTATAAACATGATATAAGGAAAAAGACCATGTCCTGCTTCAGTAGTGTAGTTAAGACACAACACAAAACAAAACCCTCCCCTATTTCTGACCTCCTTATTCATTTTCACACAGTCCGCTATATCACCTGAAACAACTGGAAAACGTAAACTGACTTTCAATCATTCATCCTGACTGCAAATGTAAATCTGTCGATTGGATAGAGATTAGATAGAGCCCTGGTGCAAACACAGAGATCGGTACAGGTATTGATACGAGGGTGCGATTCGCAGCAGTGTCAGTACATCACACTTTGTCCATACTGTGGAGTGAAATTGGAAAAGGATGCTGTAGATGTGGAGAAATGAGGACTGAGGAAAAATCAACCTCCTGCTCTGTCCTCTGATGACCCCGGAGTCATTTCATCTGTTCTCAGTCAATATTCTGCTATTTCAACCACGAGCTGAGGTTCTCCACAGGTTCAACAATTGATCATTTTGTCAGACAGATGCTGTAGGGACTTCACTGTACTGCTGATGATGTGCACCCAGCAAACAGCTGCCCAAGTACATAATTCACCGGTTGAGATGATTTGACCACCATGAAAATCCCTCTTTAGACTTGTGTTGTAATAGAAATACCATAAAGCTATTACTATTACCACACAGTAAAATGTCTTACACATTTACCAAATAACCTTACAACTTTAGCTCTATTTTTAGAAGTGTGTGTGATTGTACATGCTTACGTGCTTACATGTACATTTATTTTTGGCACAATCCTGGTTCACAGCCTGTGGATGCATTAAAAAAACTATTTGCATTCAGGCTTGTGTTGCATCCAAAAACCTTGGAGAATTAAATAAGCATATTTACAGTAAAAAGCAGTAGAAGCTAGAAATGTTATTTTCATTACTAACGTGGCACTAGATGCATTTTCAAATCCATCCTTCTTTGTAAGGGTGAAAACGCTAGGAGGCCAGGGGCTGGATTACTGCAGAGATGATACATTACACAATATGAATCACAGATAAGTATTATTGATGGAAAATAAACCTGTTTATATTTGAGCGGTGGTCTCTATAACATGAGCCCCTCAGTTTGAATGGGAATGATAATGCTTCATATTCTCCTCCGCAGCGTGATGTGATTTGATTTTACCTGGAAAGCAGGACGCAAACAATATCAGAAAAAAAACAATTTGGTGCAATTTGGCGTTGAGTCGGCCAGCCAGCTGCTTGTTAGGGTTCACAGGTGTGATGTATGGGTAATGGAGAGAGTTGAAAGCCTGCAGGATGCTGAATTCAGCCTAATGCTGCACTGAAATGGATCCTCAGTGAGGCTCCTATTTCTCAACACATTTCCTCAACAGGTTTTCCACACTGAATACCAAATAGCAGCAGCTGTTGCAGTGTGGCCTGGCTGCGCTTGGGTGGGTTTGTATTAAATATGTTTCCTCTTAACTTGTATTGCAGCTGTATTTTGTCAAACCTAAGTACCTGATTCTTGCATCTTCAGAGAGAATAAATCTCGAAATCTCTCACAGAGATTTTTCACAATCTCTTGCACAAATGTCTGTGCAGATTCTCCCAACCAGAAAGTGATTGTTTTTTGTAAGAAGTCACAAGATGAAAAGGAAACTGCTTGTGAATCTAATTATTTGTCATATTTTACAAGCTATGCTTTATTTTTACTGTAAAACCTAAATAGAAAAGTAACTAGCAATGTAGCATAGTATCTACCGCTGTCAGATAAAAGTCCTATGTAATTTGTGGATGTTCACATCCCTACAGCATGTTAATATAATGTCAACTAAAACCCCTAATGTTGCAAATGAACTATATTAACCAGCATTTGTTTCATAATAGCATTTTAGCAGCCAATTTTCAATTTTACGTGTCTAGTTGGATATGGAATATTTCATAGGAGTTTTTTGCCACTTCTGCATTGAATGATTTTATGTAGAGGCTTCCCTGTACAGAGAAACATGTTGTCACCGGTGTGTTCAATGTACCATCTGAGAACAGCAAATTGTTTTCCAGCTTAGAGGTAAACCATGTCGACACAGACACGCAGATGTTCACTTGTTCCTCTGAGGTGCTTCAATACAGTATATCAGCAAACTGCAATGAGTTAAAACACAGGTATACTGTCCAGTACATGCAGTAATCAGTGTGTGGTGGTGTGGGGGTATCACATCTGTCTCATGGACAAACTGACTGAAACTATGAGCCTGTTTTCATCATTTGTCACAGCCTGGAATCATCAGGACATCAGGACAGAAACCTACTTGATACATCAGGATATTTTTCTTCACAGTTTTACCCACCCAAATGCATTCAATACATTTGAGGCAGTTATTTCATGTGAAGTAGGAGAAAATATGTCCTAAAGAATTTTAATGATGAAAAACATGTATTTTATTTATTTTTCATTGAGTTGAAGGACTTGATAATTAGTTTGATGTAATTTTTCATAAGAATCCCACCAATCCAAAACATCCTTGCCAATGACAAACATGCAACTAGTCTTTATGTGTGTGTGCGTACAGTTGCATACTGCGCTGGACGACAATATTAGATGTCATTGATGTTTTTAATTTGTAAACCAAAATTTCATTGAAAGTATTTGAAAATTCACTCATGTTTTATTGTATTAATGAATATGTAGACATTGGAAGGCTTAAATACAGAATTAAATAATGCGGCCTGCAGTAGAATGTTCATGAAGGTAGAATGCATTAAGGAGTTGGAATGTTCTAAATGTTCTTTCAAGAGTCACCACATTCTGTGATGCGATCTACTTCGCTTCAGAAGACGCATACGAACACACGTAAACTTTGATTTGTGAAAGCTCCAGATATCACAGTCACTCATTTTTGCGTAAAATCGCGTTTGAAATAATTTCAACAACATGATGCCCTCTACGTCTAAGCAGACTCAAGACCCTCTGGCACCTGGGAAAGATCAAGGTAAGGATGAAGTCCTAGAAAACAGATGCTCTTCACAGCTCAGATTGCTGTTTATCTGAAGTGTTAAAAAAAGAGGAGAGTTTTGAACACTGCTCTTAAATTGTAGATATTTATCGAATCAGTACATCAAACCAACATTTTGGTCCCTGCAGACCATCTTTTGACTGTGAGATCTTTGTTCTGACTTGAGCTTCAAGTTGTTTTTGATTTTTGCATTTTTACCCAAGAACTCAAGTTTTCCTCAGACTTAACCAAGTGTTGTGAGTGCCTGAACCAAAGCATAAAACTGTTCATGATATGTGGGAGATCTCTTTAATGGTTTTCTCATCCATTTGGTAGAACACATTTGAAGTCTTGATAAAAAATTGATCAGACTTAACTTATTGTTGAGTTTTTATGTTTTGAAAAGTTGAGATGTCCATTACTGGTGAAAGAAATAGTGTGAAATATTAATTTGTAAAAGCTGAATGTTAAATAAAGTTCTCTGATTATAAACTGTTGTAAAAAACGAGTCAGTAGTGGTACTGCAGGTACAAGTAATAATGATTCACCAAAGTCAGATTTAAGCACAAAAACATGCATACATATAGGGCTTACTTTGATGTATCTGAATAGAATAAGAAAGGGAATCATCACATTTTTGTGGATCACAAAATTGGTTGATCAAAGGATCTTCAACTTTTTTATCAAGCCACACAGACACTATGATATAAATTACAAAGGCTGAGGTGCATGTGAGGATATCATGGATAAAGCCATGTTTCCAATGTGAGCATGGCTGAAGAGAATACGATACAGTTGTACGTTGACAATAACCAAATTACTGGATTCCTATTTGTAGAAATCAAGATCAATAACCTTAAGCCAGACTCCAACTCTGAGGAGTACACCTGTGCGAAGAGAAAGGCCAGTGCTGACGATGTGGAAATGGGTCCTCGCAACACGTCCGTGGAGGAAATCAGGGCAGGGAAATGCAAGAGGAAGGCGAGCCCTGACAGAGACACACCAACGAAGAGACACAGGGGGAGCTGCGAAGCCACAGACTCCACTAACCCTAACAATGTGTCTAGGGACGAGGTCAGAAACAAGGGAGGAAAAAGAAAGGCCAGCAGTCAACCAGAGACTCCCAACAAGAGACACAGAGCTGGCAGTGAAACAAATGCTGCCACCACCAACACCAGTGAGCCAAACAGAAGTTTGGGAGAATATATCAAGTCTGGACAGAGGAATACCAGCACTGGTGGAAAGCCTTCCAAACACAGACAGAAGGACTCTGAGCTCAGGCAGAACGGTGGCACTTCATTTTCAGAAGAGGAAGTCCCCAAAGTGAACACCAACAGAAGTGAGTTGAAAATCTTAATGCAGTTCTTACATGCCCACACACTATGTACATGGAAAGAGTTACTGGCCGCTGGTTGATCATTCCGCTTCTCTGTACTGGCTGTAAACAGAGCCCTTCCTTGACAACACTGTAAAAGTAGGCTTTGAAATGCAGTCAAGCCCAATATGAAACTCCAGCAAACTGAGTTTGACAAATCAAGAGGATGTCTTTATAGTTTAGTTAAAGTTTTTAGAACCAAATTCACAGCTGATATGATTCCATTGGCCAGTAACTTTAAACAAAAACTGTCCTTTAAAGGAATAGTTTGACATGTTGGAAAATAGACTAAGTATGGAACTGGAGGAAGCCATTAGCTTTGCTTAGTGTAAAGAGTTGAAGCAGGCAAATGGCTAGCAGCTACAAGCCAAGAAAAACTCAGAAGCTGACCGATGCATATATTGTGTCTTGTTTGATTAATTGACTCACAAACAGAAATGTAAAAATGACAATTTGCTTGATGGACAGTTTTGGGACTAACTAAATGACAAACAACATTTTATTCATCTGGCCCATGCATATATGCAGCGACCCCTGGCGACAGTGATGTCAAAACTCCAGAAAGTCAAAAGTACCCGGTTGTTGCCAAGAAATAATTACAGCATGCATTATCCCCTTACAACTATTTTTACATTTCTGTTTTTGAACAAAGTGAACAAAAAGGTTCCATACAATATATAAACAGACAAACTTTAGAAAAAGCCAGGCTAGGCTTTTCTATCCTGACTGTTTTCTCCTGCTTCTAGTCTTTGTGCTAAGCCAAGCACCAGGTGTCATTCGTTTGAATTTGACAACAGAACCATACAGCAACTGTCAGCTTGAAGCAAGATAGCGGGAGGTGCAGTGACTGTGTCTGAACTCCCCTTTGCATTATGCCTGAACAAAGATTGAGAGTTAGAGGTAGTGATATTGTGAGCATATGTTTCTCAGAGCTGCAGTAAAACCAAGATGTGTATTGTCTTGTAGATGATTTCGAGACAAAGTATCGGCAGTTCACCAAGATTGGAGAAGGAGGAGGTGGATGCGTGTATGCTGGAGTCCGCCTCACAGATTTTTTACCGGTAAGTATCACATCCACTGTCCCTCTCTAAGACACACATATACACAGTTAATCATTCAGCACATCCAAACAAAGTGTAAACCGTACTGTTTGTGTCTTGCAGGTGGCTATCAAACACATTACAGATGCAGCTGTGACATATGAAGTAATGGTGAGTTAACTGATCTCTGTCCCATCAACTGCACCATCATCCCAAAGTTTAACTCCCATGTTAGTGGATTGTGGATGAAGATGAAAACCTTGTTGTGTTTTTTTGGGGGGTGGCTTGACAGGTGAAGAAGATCCCTCTTGAAGTGGACCTCATGCAGAATTTTACAGATGGACCAGAATCAGTTGGGAAGTATGCTGCTGTCTCCCTCCTGGACTGGTACTACCTGGACAATGAGGTGATCATCGTTATGGAAAGGCCACTTGCCTCCATGACCCTCTCCAAATACGTCAGTGAGAGAAAACCATCTTTGAACGAATCTGAAGCTAAGGTACTGAAGCTGGGTAGTGGATGTTTGTGTGAGTGAGAGTGTGGTCAGTCAGAAGATCAGTTCAGGGGCCTGTTTCAGAAAGCAGGTTTGACAAAAACTCTGAGTAAGTTAGGCCTAAAATGAGGGAAACGCTGGGTTAAGAAGGTGACTCAAACCCGAAACAGGTAAATCAAGCTCCCCTTTACAGAGCCGAACTGCTGCTTCATGTCCTCATTCATTCGGTCACGCACATTTTAGTGGAAACCGACAGAGTAATTACAGTTGAAATGTCCTTTGACTGAGGATCCTATAGATGAGGAAGCTGCTTTAGTTTCCAGGGAGTTGCGTTTACATGAAATGAGAATTTTGAAACCCAGACTGAATTGCTTGTCTCATCCTGATTACAGTCAAGCAGATATATTTATAACCTCATCCTTCCTAACATCATATCTGCTGCATATTGAAATAAGCACTGAATGATGTTTACTTTGTTTAACATGTCAGATGTTATTACAGTAAAGTACAACCATAAGCCTGTTCCACTTAAGCCTGACATGACTGATTGCACTATATGAACATACATTTTTAGGTTCAATACCATTTCACCGGTTTTCACCTGTGACACTTTAAGAGTGATTAAATGCTCAACTTGTGCATTGACCCGAACAGCAATTTTTCCCCACGCCAACTCTGTCCTTCGCTGTTGCTGCTGTGTTGCTGCTGCTGCTAAAGATGAGCTTGTGCTCGACGTATGCATGCATGATGACTTCTAGTCCTATGGATGAAAAATGGGGTGGGCCTCTTTTTCTCACTGGCCGTTGCCATGGTGAATCACAGTATCGGGGCTCCATTGAATATGGCTTTTTATAGTCGTGGTGCACAAGCTTAACTCAGAGTCGACCTACTCTGAGTTGAACCCACTGATTGAACTAACTCAGATCAGCCGTTCTGAAACCGGAAACTCAAGAGTTTTCCATCTTAGAGTAAATCAACTTAGAGTTTATGGTTAAACTCAGAGTTTGTTGAACCCTCTTCTTGAAACATGCCCCAGGTCCTGTAGGCTGTCTCCAGAGCAGTTTTCTCTTAGTGAATTTAAAATCGCTTACACACTTGCAGATTCTTTTTGTTTCATTTAACCTGAGCCTGGAAATTTCAGACAGCAGTTTTTCTTCTATTATTTTCACTGAAATGTTTAATTAACACTGAATCAGGATGTGCATCAGGAGTAAATACCACCTTACAGCCCTTTGCTCAGCAGCTCTTCTGTTCCTCTCTGTCTCTATCTCAGCTCCTCATGTCTCAGTTGGTGAAAGCAGCCATTGAAATGCACCGTAAAGGAGTGTTTCACCGGGACTTAAAAATGGCAAACATCCTGGTTGATGTCAGCTCCACACTTCCACGTATCCGCATCATTGACTTTGGCTGTGGAGCTTACGTGCAGAAGAAACCCCACCGTTCTTTCTCTGGTATGATATCTGACTTCTGGACTTGCTATTCATTAGCCAGTTTCTGAAATATTTATTTTCATGTTTTTCAAAGTCCCTCTTCATTGTGTCTTTCTGTCTTCCAGGTACCTATACACTTGCCCCTCCAGAGTGGTTCCTCCACAGAAAATACAGGGCTGTTCCCACTACAGTATGGCAACTGGGAGCACTGGCGTACCGCATGCTGCACGGTACCTTATTTAGCACCTCAGGATTCATCAACCAACAGCTTCAGCTCAGCACTGAACTTTCACAAGGTAGGACATCTGATTTGTGTATGACAAAGCGGCAAATCTGAGGCATTGCGTTTGTTCCTGAGGTTCATTTTATATTTCTATGGACCAACCAGGAGAGAGGAATCTCCATTAGATTTGATTTGATGTGACACGACATAAATGTGTTAAGTATATCCTTAAATGAACATTCAGCTTAAATCACTTGTGTCCTCTTCTTCATTACAGACTGCCAAAATTTTTTACGGCTGTGTCTGGCCATAGACCCCAAGGAACGTGGTACTCTGCGGCAACTTCGGCACCACCCCTGGCTGATACACTGATGTGCAATGCTACACCTAAGCTGGCCCACTTTTTCACACTCATATCATCTTATCCTACCTATCCTCATCCTACCCTGTTCTTCCTCAACCTGACTTAAGATGTGTGCCCACCAGCAGCTTCTGATGCTGTTGGGGGTCTAGAAGTTGATTAAGACTTCTCAGAAGCAGGAATAAAATAAAATAAAAAAAAGCAACATTTGACTATAAAGACTTTGTCAAACTGTGACATTATGCAATTTTGTGTGTCTGCACTTTCAGAAGTTGAGCATCCTTCTTATCAAACCTGTTCAGTTCGTTTGCATTCAGACTCCCATTAAATAAAATATTAAAATCAATTTTTTTATTCCTTTGTTTATTGAAATCAGTGGACACAATAATTTCATTCAAACACATCAAAAAACATTTATAACACATTTACGTAATTAAGACCACTGAGAAAATTTAGAACCATTGATTGTGGTTCAACCATTAGTCTTGTCTTTTTTCGTTTGTTTTCACATTTGCATCAGAGGAAGAAGGATGCTATGTGAGTTTTCTCTGAAACCCTCGCTGGAATTCCAGAGAGGGACAGACCCATCAGAACCATCAGCTGAGGTAGCCTACGTCTTGTGGTCCTACAGTATCACATACCTTACAGTGTGTTCAGATACACTGTTCACAGCTGTGCTGTTCTGTCCAACAAGGGTAATCACAACTCTATATCTACACCACAACTGTAAAGGTGTCACATGTCTCTCAGTAGAGAGCTATTCCACTGGTCTCTTAATTCCTAACAGTTCTACATCCATTCTGCATGAAAGTAAACAGGTCAGAGTAGTGGGAAGAAACTACACAACTGGTTGATCATGAACGCTGCTCCTATTAAGAAACAACATTATGCTGTGAGGTAACAATATTGTTTTTTTACGTTAATTTTGAGAGGTTATGCATTTGTAAATAACCTGGAAGAAGGTGTAAACAGAAGGAAGTGATATCTGAGGTGTTCCTTTTCGGCAACACCAAAAAGTAATACCTGTCTCATTGTAGGCAATGACACCATACAAACATGGCTAATACTAATTTAATTACTGTTTGGAAAATAATACAAGTTTCAGAATTTTTTAAAAAGATTATTATCATGCATTTGTGCCATTATAGAACTGGGCGTGACTATGTATTCCAAACATATAGCATAAGATCTGAGTTAGGTTGAGAGGAGTGGATTTTGGTCTAGATTCATATTCTGATCATGTTGCTGGGGATGGAGACTGGCAGTTTTTAGTTATCTTTGTGTATTTCTCCTCTGTCAGTTTGATGTGAGAGGATTTCTTAAATAACCTCCATCCTCCATCCTTCCTGTTTCTCACTGTGACTTCCAGCCAGGTGCTCTGCAGTGCTGACAGCAGCTAATGGATGCACAGACTCGAGTGCCGACTCACACTATAAAATCACACAATCAAGCCTTCTTTCCCTGCGTTTTTAATTTTCTCACCCAACACTATATTGGTGATCAATCAACTCACAAAAAACACTTGCTGGAGCTCTTATCTTGCCACTTTGACTCTTGACAAAATTTCAAACAGAAACTGTAACCGTTAACTAAGCATCAAGGAATTGAAACTTATTCTACCTTCGTCTTCCATCTGATCTGATCTGAAAAGGGTGTTTGCTGAATGCCTGGAATGTAAATATGAAATGTAACGGTTTGTTACTGTTAATGTTACTTTTTCTACATCCTCAAGTCTCAAGACTGATTTGGTACAAATTGGTGCAATATTTTATTTGCACCACAGAGCAGAAATATTCATCAGGACTCTTTCACCTCTGGCAAAAATGTTAGTGCTTTCATCTCATGCTGTCGCTATAGCAGAAGTACATTTGCATGAGCACTGCAGCTACAATGAAAGATACTCTGCTGAAAAATGCCAACTTGACCTCTGATGTTGAGGACCGAAGAGTAAGCGTTAATAAGTGGTGCAGCTGAGTGGCTGCATCTCTTTCATGTTGGTGGGACTGCCGGTGACAGTCACCAGTGCTGGCTCTACATAAGCTTTGCAGGTATCACACATGAGATCTGAGACAGATTTTATTAAACACAGCTGAACTTTAATCCAAGCTCCCGTGCGTTCGTGATGTAAATTGATGCAGACGTTCAAGCACAGCTGATGATGGAGCAGCAGTGGAGATGGGACTCCTTAGCAAATCATCAAAAGACTCTCCGGTTGATTAAACAGATTAGAAGCTACTCCCCTAGCATTTGGAGGTTTGAAGTGTGCCCTATAATTAAAATAGGGAACTTAAATATTTATTGGTGGTTTAGTCACACGCAGCTTCTAAAGCACTTTCCACAGCGGCAACATCGACAGCCTGTGAGGTGATTGTTTCATATAAACTCTGTCCAAAGTGAGGGTTTGACTCTCATGTTTTAAAATAATGTGATGAACAAAAATATCATGCAGTTAAAGCTATACAACACACGAATGAAAAAACAGGCCACACCTTGCAAAGTCTCTGATATCTGGAGTTAAAACACCACTGGAGGGCCCTCTTTCCCTCCACTGGTTTCTGTTATTTATTTATTGATTTACCTTGATTTGTTAAAAATTTGACTGACTTAATTCAAGGCTGTAGTCAGGATTTTACAAACTAACCTTGAAGAAAAGAAAAATTGATATGGAAAACTGTCAATTCAATTATTCAATATATTTATATATTATTTTTGGCTAATTTTGCAATGCAGTGACGTAAAAGTTCTGAACATGTGGTGGCTGGTTCTGTCAAGAGTACATAAGAACAACAGCTATGGGAAATGTTCAGCCCCAGGGCCTTCAGCTTTCTGAAAATATGGCCCCTTGAACAATATAGTTAAATAGCTCAAATAGCCCTTTTTAAAACCCTGTGTTTATCATCAGCCTGGAAAGGGGCCTGTTGTGGTTGTGCCTATGTGGACACTGTCAGAGGCACCTGCAGACCTAACATTATTGCACTGCTGCGAGAGCATCTTCGGTAGGTGGTCAGAGCAGGTGATTGGGAATAGAAAGCACCAGAGCTTCACTATTCATACAGACACATTCACAACACACATTTCTGCAAATGTGAAAGTGTTTCCAGGTGACCTTTCAGCATTCTATAAGTGCTTCAAAGCCAAGCTCAGAGTGACTCTGTGATTTATCTCAGCAGCAGAGGAGATAAGCTACAGGCTTGGGAACAATCTGTTAAATGATAATAGGTGCTATTAGCGCAGGTAGGTTTGGGAGCCTAACAGTGATTATTTTAGTTTCTTTTCTGCATTTAAATGCTCAGAGGAAACTTGAAAGTTCCTTTGTTCATTTAAACACATGAATTTAGAGATGTGCTACTGGCACCCTGAATGAATGTATGCTAAATATTCACTCTTCTTTTAGCTCCAGTTTGGTCTTCATCAATGACCGGTTCCTTAGCAGCTATGTTCACTAGCTAGTTGCTAACTCTCTGCCGTTTGGTGCCGGGTGGATAGTGTAAGTTCTACGGCTGGAAACAACGCTAATAAGAGTAATGTTGAACCAAAACAGCAAAGTTGGGGGCCTCAAAACTAAAAGCTGAAAGATGCTAAAATGCTCTGTAAATCAGCATCATTTTCTGTCTCTGCAAGCAATCATTTCCATATTACACATAATTATTTGTTCATTTGTTAACATAAAAATATTTACCAGTGCAACTTTAAAGCTCAGGCAAGTGCAGTAATGAGAGTTAAAGTGCTAACTCGTACATAAAGATTCATTTGGTTCATTCGGTTTGGGCCATCTATTAACTTGAAGAAGAACCCAAAATAACTTTGTCCCTGTACAAACAGAAGCATTAAGGCCCACACACTGCAGTGAACGAAGCATTGTGTGTGGGCATAGTTACTTATCACAATGAGACCTCTGTTGCTGTGATAGATGGCTTCTGACATCATAGGGCGAGTGGAGTCATCATTCTCCTGACTCATGGATGAACAGCCTCTAGTGCATATACAGGTATATACCCTGAGGCTCTGTGGAACCCCAAGGCACATGGGCATCTCCATCAGCTCAGGTCCCACAGGACAGCTGGGACCTGTCTGTGCTAGAGGTGCCTGTGACCTTCGAGCATCAATCTGTCAGAAGGTTTAATTTGACTGCTTGCTTCCCGGAGAGAGGAGAAAACAAAGGTTCGGGTGACGTGGATGTCTGTGAAGCGTATGCTGCATTGAAGCCCCACAGCACACTTTCTGATAACTTATGATCTCATTAAAATGTACGGTACGCAACTTCAAGGATTTATGAGTTTACACCTGACGTCTCATACCTGCTCAGCAGCCTGTAAAATAAGTGTGGCTGTTTATCAATAGACGGGATGTAACTCTGCCATGTCCGATTTAGGGTCAAGGTACAGAGTCAACAGGAAAACAGCGCTGAGTTATAGAGACAGAGGATAGCGAGGTGAGAGAGAGGATATATTAGCAGGTGACACTATGTACCGTACATAAACCTGAAAGCAAAGGACCAGCCAAATGTGATGTGTAGTTACCAGACAGCACATTCTGTCCTCATAGAAACTACTTTTTGGGCAGATATTTTCCTTTGGCTGGCCTTGATGGCACCTTCAAATGAGACTGTTAAAACACAAAGCCATTCTTCCCTCTCAGATAGCTATAATTGAAAAGGTTTTAGTGGTTTGAAGAGGTAAAATTCACAAGGAAACAGCAGAGATGAGCTACCAGTTGTATAATTTAGTTTGTTTTGTCTTATCCTGTCAAATATTGCAGGACCCACCAGAATTACAGGCTGTATCCAAATCATGGTCAGAAAAAACCCAGTGATGGTATTAAAATATAAGTTTGACTCCACTACCTGAGTACAGTGTATTTTAACAACAGGAAATCATAGTTATGATAACAGTTATAACTTTTGGAGAAAACATAAATTTGCATAAAGTATTAAATGTTTGCCTTCATCCTGGTGTTAAAATCAGTGACGTGAAAACAGTCCTTGGACTTTGTACAAGGTGCAATGCAGCATATAATGTTGGTATGAGAAATGTCCTCACTTGGCAGGTTTTCTTATGGCAGTTAAACTGGCAGTATGAGGTTTTTTTTTTTTGCTTTAACAGATCTTTATGAATCAAACGTCAATTGCATAATTTAATAGCGATAGAATAGTGACACCACCAGCATTTGGACTGATTTCTTAGAAACTTAATGGATCTTTTTATGTGGAGGAGGATGTAGCTGATTCTTCAATATTTGTCTTGAGTAAAGGACACTGATCTGTACCAGAATCATTACATAATTGATAACAAAAGATAATTCGGTGCATGTAAAAACAGTTCACAAAATAAGTTCTTGCCTGAGCTGTAGCCTTAAAAAGGTTTAGGAACAACACCAACACAAAGCATCTAATAGACACATTTAGTTCATCTTTATAATCTTTGATCTCAGGCACATGGGTGCCTGCATTAGTCTTATTTTCAACATGGAACCATTTCCTCATTAATACTACATAATGTTAGTTTTGTGATATTACCAATTTACCTCAGGATAACAAGTAAATGAAGCCACAAATCATTCCACTATTTAACACCTAAACACCATAAACTCCATTTCTTCTTCTTCACTGGCAGTGTTTCAAATGAATATGACACCCTAACAGCCTGTGAGTGCTTTGTACTTGATTTCTCTCCTGGTTGCTTTATTTACTTCATTACGTATGTGTGTATGTATCATGGATTTGTCTCAGTCCATTACCCTGACCTTCAGTACCTTTCTGCGATGCTTTATGGTTTGCAGGTGGTGCAGCAGCTCAGCTATGACTGACAAGGTCATCATATGTTTTTTCTTTCACGAGTTAAATGTTTAAATATGAGGTCTGTTAGTGTGATGGCAGTTCTGTCCATTTGTGCTGGGCATTTGTGAACAAGATGTATTTTTATTTTCTAAAACAGGGAGAGCTTTGTAGAAAATGGGAAGATTTATGGATACCATTGTTTCTGGGTCCATAACGTGGCCTTAAATGATTTTTACTTCTTAAATACATTCTGTCAGGCACAGACAGAACCAATAAAATCCCGTTCAAATAGAGAAGTATTTCTAGAAGGTTAACTGGTAGCGATGTCAAATGTTTCATTATGAACATGGCACTTGTCAGGCTGGTATTGTTTCTCATTCCACTAATGTGATAGTAATTTACAGTCAGTAGGTTTGTCATTTTTTGTAACAACTTACTGAAATGTTTGGACTTGGTGATGTGTCATTATGTTAGCATATTCAACATAACTTAAATCTACATTAAATGCTCTCAGATGAACATAAAGGCAGCAGCAGCACAAAATATGCACATTCTTGGAAAGGGTTTCAAACGTTGTAAAACTTGCATAGTGCTCTGTTAAAACATTTGGGGTAGATGGGAGAGGGTTAGAGTCACCTAAGAAAGTCTGCATAGGGAGGAAGAATGATGTGGTCTTGTTCCTAAACTTCATTTAGACAAGAGCTGCTTAGCCAATGACCAGATCGCAGTCCTGTATATTATCAGAATCACGTGAACAGGGATATGCACACTCACATAGTAAATGCCATACCCTGGCTGTCCAGCAGATATCAAAACCAGGATCTGACTCGAAACCGGGAAACGAAAAAGTGAAATTTGCATTTGTGTGTATTTGTGACATGTGCTTGAACTTTGGCCACATATAATCAATGAGTTTTAACTGTTCCTCCTTATTTTCATATACTTTGCATCAATAAATCATAATGGTTGTGTTTGTTTCATGATTTGGCGGTCTGTCCAGTGCGAGGTTTCAGTGCGAGAATGGCTTTGGTGAAGGTGAACAGATGTTTGTGCTCATTATGCACCCTTTAAAAGCCACAGTTCAGTTTTAGTCAGTTTTAGTATCACGTCTGATATTATTTTATGCTGTCTGAGATGTTCATTTTTGAAAGGTAGGTCAGCTCAACCTATGTAGATTACTAACTTCAGTATACCCTCTGCTCCTGGCATCTCCTCTCCTTACAACAGACAACATTTGAATGATTATCACTAGTGCAAAACTTTTAATTATTACATACCGCAGTCTTAAATACCATTAAATGTCCTAACTTATTTACGCTAAAAAGGTTATACTTGTATGGTGAGTGACACGGCTAGGTGAAGTAAAGGGCCACACGGTGCAGTGAAATACCATTGAATGTGGGCATACTTAGGCACAGTTAGACCTCTGTTTCTGTGATAAATGGCTTACAACATTGAACACTGGATAGAGTCATCCGTCTCATGGCTCCCCGGATCCCTGAAGTCCTTGAGGCTTTGTGTAAGCTCAGCTTAGGTATGCACCTCCATCAGCGTCTGGCCCCGAGGACAGTGGTATTCCCTGGGGCTAAGAAATGCTGGACATGTGTGCAACTTTCGATTGCCAGGATCAGAGCAGACTGTAAAAGATGTGCGATTTAACTACTAGCTTGAAAAGGGAGATAAAGGCTCACTTGGTATGGATTTTTAAAGGCTAATTACTAATACTAATGAATTTTTGTGAACATTTTATATCTTAAAAATATTACTTTACTCTGGAACAGGTTAACTTTGAATCAGAATATTCCATTTACAATTTCTTTCCTTTCCAAATTTGCTTTTGATGGGTAGAGAGCACTTCATATTAAAACCCCCGAGTCAGTGAAATTAAAAATAAATCTATCATGTGTATTTAAAATACAAAAAAAACAACAGAGACGAGAACCAACAGAGACAGAGAAAGCAGGTAAAGAAGCATTCAACTTGCAGTAGACATTTTAATATCCCCATAAAAGGTAGAGCAGCATTCTGAAGGATTTATGAGTTTACACCTGATGCCTCATACCTGCTCAGCAGTCTGTAAAAAGTGAGGCTGTGTACCAATAAACACAATGTAAAGCTACCACATGCCATTTAGGGTCTTGGCAGAGAGACAGGAGGAAAATGGAGCACTCAGTTATGGAGCCAAAGGACAGAGAGGGAAGAGTGTCAATGTGGAATAAATTATGCACAACCTGGACAACCAGAAGAACTGTGCAGTGATAAAATACCTTCTATGACTAAAAAAAAGAAGTTATCATGGACCTGACTGCCATCAAATCTTGTTGACTCAGAAATATTTTTCCCCTGATGGTATGATGTGGTGTATGTCTCAGTGTTCGCCTCTTACTCACAAGCCGTCTTGATGCCGCATGTTGCACACACGGGAAGAGGCGGGTTGTGGGAGGAAGAGGAGGAGGCGAAGGGCTCTATGTGCTGAATCAGCGGGAGCCCGCATTACTAAACAGCCAACACAAACTTACTGATGGCATTCACATGTCAGTTACTGTGCATCCATTAAAAAACAAGAAGAAAGAGAGGAGATGGAAATGAAAGATAAATTCATATCTGAATCATCAGTGCTAATACCAGCCACTCAACAGTGAATACCTGCATTTGTCAAATTGACTTCCTGCTTGTGCACATAGCTATGCTGTGCTGTGCTGTGCTATTATACAGCTGCGTATCACTCCTCATTACAATTAAAGTGAACGTAAAGTGTAAAGGTGGTGGGGTGCTCCTTAATATCTGGCAGCATTGTGGGAAATGAGAAGATTCCGAGTTAAGTCTCAAAATGCTGCCAAAAACAAAAGATTTCTTATTGTCACATGGTGGTGAGGTCTTGTCTTGGTTTGGGTTTTTTGTCTCGTCATTTCCTGTTTTTCTCTGAAAAGTAACTCTCCTCTCCTTTCAGGTCACTTGCCCTTCCTCATGTGTCTCCAGTCTGATTGTCTCCCCGATTACCCGATTGTGTCCACCTGTCCCCCATTACCTCCATGTGTTCAAATACTCTGCGTTTCCCTTGTCTTGTGCCAGTGTGTTTCGTCTTTGTGTGATCACGCCAGCCTTTCCTTTGCCACAGCCTTGTCTTTGCCTTGATTTCTGTTGCTGTTTTTTCCTCTTTTAGAGTGATTTTTCATTGTATCTTTCATAGTGTAAGTTTGCCTTAGTTGAGGATTTCTAGGTAGTCTATTGTTTATTTGTCCTCTGTAGGAGTGATTTTTGGTTTCCTTTTAGATCATATATTTTCACAGTTAGAGTATCCTCTTCTAGAGTGATTTTTTTCGTTCTTTGTTATTTTCCCTAGTCTTATTTTTGCCTCCTTTTGGAGTGATTTTTAGTTCTTTAGAGTAGTAGCTCTTTTCTTTAGTAATTTTCATAGCCTTTTGTTTTTATCTCCTTTGAGATAATTAATGTTTCATAGTGGAGTGTCTCTTAATAGAGGAGACCTTCTATAGGAGTAATTTCATAGCCTTTGTGTTAATTTCACTCTGCCTTGGGGAAGTCCAGGTTGATATTAATAAAGTCTGCGTTTATTCACACGTGCTCCACGTGTGAGTCCTTCCTGAGTCGGAACCTGATACTTATTTGGTAAACACAGATATTTTCTTGCAGTTAAGGCCAACAGATCCATCAAATGACAACAATGAGTAGTCCTGTATTGTTCTAAAGCATTGTATTGATCTGTAGTGATCAAATGAACAAAAAACTGTGCGTGCGTGTGTGTGTGTGTGTGTGTAATTTTCCACAGGTGTTCTGGACACAGACCAGAGCCACACCAGCTACATCTCATCATTGCGATCAAGCCTCTATCGGTATCACCACTTTCACCAAGTTGTAGTTCCTGCTCACTAACTCCTCCTGTCATTCCTGCCATAATAGTTAGTATTTTATTTGTCGTGTTACTTCTGGTAAACGTATTTGTCCTCTCCCTGCAGTCCTGTTTAGTGTGGCTCTGGTCTGCAAGCCCTTTATCTCTGTAGCCTTGCTTCCCCACCCTCCTTGTCCCAGCTTCCAGGCCAAGCCTCAACCTGTTTTCCAGCTATGTGCCCAAGCTTCCACAGGTCCTACTTTCCCTTTCCCCCTGCCTTTTTTTTTATTTAATTTTGCACTAAGCACAGGGGCAACAGCTTTACGTACTTTCATGGCAATGAGAGGAAGGTGTGGCAATGTCACTGCAAGGGGAGTGAAGAAGATGACTGCAAGCTATGTTCATAATTTGTTGTGTCACTGCAGCTCAGTGATACTTTAGACTAAAAAGACTGGCTCTCTAATTGTGACCACAGTATGCTGTATTAGGGTCCTTGTGCAGGACTAGTTTGGTACTAGTAATCAATGTTAGCTTTTTCTGAACGATTATAGCTTAGTGATTTTTGCCTTCATGTGACCAAGTGATCATGATCTACGTCTAACCATAAGCAAGTGGTTTTCTTCAGCCACACTCTGATGTAGTTAAATTGCATTACCCCATTCACATATTAAGGTTTATTCGCAATTTGAGTAAAATCAGATAATCAGAACATTACATACTACTGTAAAAACAAAAGCCAGTGATCAGATGGAATCTTCTAGACAATATAAGTAGATTGTTTTGGTCTAAGATGGTGTGTGTGTGTGTGTGTGTGTGTGTGGATGCAGTGGCGAGAAGCTCTCTCAGACCTTGCTATGTTTTTGGTTTTGTTTACTTTTTTTGAGGAGGAAGCAGGAAGTTAGTGGTTGACTGGCACTGACATGCATGCTGTGTCGGACACACATGCAAAACCAGACTTAAAAAAAACAACACTGAAAGATATTCTGGGAACTGCTGCTCTAACAAGTTGTTTCAGATGTACTCATATGAATAGTTGGCACAGTAACACATGTTTTATGTTGTAAATGAGGAAACCAGTTTAGAAAATTCTCTTGGCATCAAGACAAAGCAAAGCTCTTGCATGCCATTGCGTACCATGAGAATTCTGACAATTCTCATGCTGGCATGACCCGTCTCAGGTTTCAGCACATCGACAATGAGAAATCTGTTCATTTACAAGAACAGTGTGCCATGCCAGCCCCCGCCCACAGACATTACTGTGCCAGTGGATATTTCCTCCTTAAACCTGTTTTATTCATGTCTTTATCAACTGAATATATGAAATCGGGGTTATGACAATATAATCCAACAAAACCTATTAAATCCATCCATCCATTTTCTACACCACTTATCCGTCAGGGTCGCGGGGGAGCTGGAGCCTATCCCAGCTGACTACGGGCGAGAGGCGGGGTTCACCCTGGACTGGACCTATTAAATATCAAACAAAAATAAGACTTTGAACAAATTGTGTAATCATGTAAACTTTTTTTTGGATAATATGTCCCTTCATTTACAGTTCTCTCTGCTTCTTTGTCACTCATCAGACTTTTGCTCTCATTTTTGGGTTTGCAGTTTCATTACTTCTTTTTTGCAGTTCAGTTCTGACACAAACTTCTGGCAAAGGCAGGTTGTTTTTGTTTTTTTTGTTTTTTTTTTTTTTTTAGGGATGCATCCCCCATTGGCTAGCGAGTTTTTGAGTGACAGGTCAGTGACCTGGACGTTATTCTTTTTCCTTCAAGGTTAATAAAGCATGGATAATATATTGTCTGTACTGTATGAGAAGTTTTGTTGAGTGACATTAGAAGTAAAATCAGCTTTTCTAGACTTTTAAGCCTTTAGCTTAGCTGTTATTGCTAGCTAAGTAGTCTAGCTCTTAGTGTAATGTATGTGTTTGGTTTAGAATAAATCATTTGTGAGATATGTCAAGTAATCTTATTTGACAAAAATGTTGCGGAGCATTCCAATCCGATACCACCAAATAATGGAGAATATAACTTATAATGTAGTGTTAGAATTTTGTACGTGCCATTGATAATGTTATTATCTCTATATAACACTGGTCTGTACAATACAAATATTTTTATCGTCTGCGTTTGCTGTGCGTGCAGATGCTGTCATTGTATGATGAGACATCTTTGTGTCGTGATGAACAGCAGTGAATCTGCCAACACTGGCTATGTTATTAAAAAAAATGATTTTATCATTTTATTATCCCCACATGTGTTGGCAGGGAAATCACCAGAGGAGGAGCTTCCTGAAGCCTAGTACAGTGGGCTAAATTTTGTTTCCAAATAAAAACCTGAGTAACAAAAACCCATTGTGTCATATGCTGCCCCTTTAACTGCGTCTTTGCTTTCATGAACATGATTATTGCTGTTCTCCACGGGTGCTCCTGTTCTACAAAGCTTTCCTATTTCCCATTTCTTCTCTCTAGAAAAATAAATACATAAATAGATAAATGGACAATTGAAATAGAAAAATCATTAGATAGATAGATAAACATGTATGGTACAGCTTAAGATTATCTACAGTCGCCTCTGTCAAATAAGATACCTGCATTAGCTGTAAACTGTAGTTGCCAGTATAAGATGCAGAAAGACAGTTTGTGTGACAAAACACAAAGGGTTTTCAAAGGATCTGATCTCTTCCTCTTATCTTACATAAGCATAAACAATTTTGAAATACCTGCTTCCCATCTCACACACACACAAATCAACATGCGTACACAAACAGCAAACTAAGTGAGTGAGTAACGACTGGTTGTGGGCTGAAAGTAATCACAGCCCAATCACATTCCAGGCAGGAAATGCTTGGAAATGTACAACATCAACAGGACACTAAAGGCCTTCATAAAGAACTCAGTGGAGCTGTGAAAGATAACTCTAGAGATCAACTCAAAGCCAGTTGTGCAAGTTACCATCAAGTGTGTCATACACCAAGGTGATATGATTAGTGTGGTCAGATGGTATCAAAGAGAGGGACGATGATCAGAATGAAGGGGGCTTGATGTGCCAGAAGGCAACATTACAAATGTTCAGCACAGCTACAAATACCCTGGGATCCTGCAGGCTAATGCTAACCACGAGGAGGCCTCAAAGAAGTCAGCCACAGTGAAATACTTGCAAGAGTGAGGCAGGTCCTGAGAAGTCCGCTGAATGGGAAGAACAAGGTCCAGGCTATCAGCGCATGCACCCTGCCTGTCATCACATACCCTGCTGGTATAACAAATTGACCAAAGGAGGAGATAGAGACTATTGACATTGCGACTTGATATTGACATTATAAAACAACAAAGATCCAGGAGTACATTAGGAAGATGGGCCCCAGAGATGACCTGCTAACCTCAGTCAGCAGAAATGTGGCAGCAACAAGTGTGTACAAGCTGTGTTCAGCTTAGTGTCCTGTGGAAACACGGCTGTTGTTGTTTTTGTTTTCTGTATTTGCAGTGCCTTTCTGTAATGTGTTGTATGCATTTGCATTTACTGCTTATTTAACAATGAGGACAACAGGAGGTTAGTCCTCACAATCTCCCACTTAAAACCACAATTTGTTTCTTTTAAACATCCGTTTTTGTACAGATGCAACAATTCAGACATCCAGAGATTTAAAGGTCCTGATTGGTGGACTAAGTTACCTTTGGAAAGAGCAAAACTAGTTGTTAAGTTTGCACTAAGCTTGGCTTCTGTGGTTTCATTTCAGAGGTCATAACCTTTCGTTTAGTGCTGGTAGGCTTGACATGGCAAAAGCTACCATACCAGATGCATACTTTAGATGTGAGCTTACAGTTAAACATTAAAAGACTTTCCTCATTCCTTGAACACCCTGCACAACCAGCTTTTTCTGTGGCACAAGGTTCAGACCCCTGGTCTTGAGTATAAAAGCAAGATAAATCAGATGTCATACAGGACAGCAGCTCCACACACATACAGAGTTACATCCAGAGGTTCAGTGCTGGCTGCAGACTTGCAGAGACAACATGAAAGCAGCCTTTTTGCTGTTGCTGTGTTACTTGGCCACTGGTTGTGGTAGGTCACTGAAATTTGAATTTGATTACTTTTCTTAAAACTGATATTATGTGTTTTCCGCTCACATCAATGATAATTTTGTGTTTTTACTGCAGCCTGGCGCTGTGATGAGGGTCCACGGCTGTATAACGCGGTGCAGATTGATGCTGGGCAGGGAAAAGTCATTGTAAGAGACACAAACGGCTTTGTGTACTTCCTGCTGGGGAGGTCTTGGTACAGAATGACCACCCTAAGATTCAAGCATTCCTCGATTGGACCTGCAGGACTTTGGGCAACAAGCACTGCAAACAGGGTCTACAAGTTTGTATCTGGAAACTTTCTGCTAGCCAATGGTAATTATTATTATTATGTTAATTTCACTGTTAGTGTAACCATTTAGTGCTGTCCAGTTCACCTACTAGGTAAAAAGATGCCAAAGTGACAGACTGCACATAGTTAATAGTCATTTCTTGCTGATTAACCTGTACCTCTCTGCTGGACTTCAGGTCTGTCTCTGCAGCAGGTGGATGCTGGAGGTGATGGTCAACTTGTAGGAGTTAGTACTTCCTCCCAAGCCTACTGTCTGAGAAACACCATCGCCTCACCCTTCAGTGGAGCAGGCACCCTCAGCTGGACTGCTCTGTCAAGGGTTATGAAGTACATCAGCTGCAGCCCAGACAAAGGATGCTGGGGAATTGACACAAGTGATCGCATCTACTTCACACAGGTTGGACACTGCAGCACCATTGAAATCCTCTATGTTTTAATGCTTGGATCATTTAGGGATTATTAACCTCATTCACTCACTGACTATGATGTCTCATCATTCACGCTTCTTTATTTCAGAGAATGATACCAAACACCTGCCAAGTTAGTGGCTGGGTACTAGTTTCTGGGGCTGCGATAATGGTTGAAGTGGGAACTGATGGAAACGTTTTTGTGGTGAATAAGTCTGGCCAGGTGTACCAAAGGTAAAGCAATAACATTTGAGATTATTATTTTCATTTGTTTGTTTATGTTTGTGTTTCTAAATACACCCTGAAGCATCCACAACATTTTAGCATGTAGGCCTGCTGCTAATAAAAATATATGAATGATTATTATCATGCAATTATACTTTGAAAGGGCATTTTGTCTTGCACACATGTGCACCAAATGAATAGTGCAAGTGAACATGATGCTGCAATGACAGTGGTATATTATACATGTTTGTAATACATGTACATACTTACATGTGGTTTCTTTCTCGACAGAGTGGGCATCTCCAGTCGTTACCCACAAGGCACAAGTTGGTCCTTGATCTCAATGTGTACAACAATCCGCCATGTGTCCTATGACCTGCGCACCCTTTGGGTGATCTCTAACTCCGGTTTGATCTTGAAGTGCACACACTGATAGTACCTGTATGGCAGGTGTGATATCTTTTTCACAGGCAGAAATCTCTTTAAGTAGCGTTTTGGCTGTCATCTCTATTTTTCTTCAGATTATTCAGTGTGAACTACACAATGAATAAATCATTTGCAAATTTTTTTTGGAACTATTCACTGGTCTTATTAGGCTACTCTATATTTTTACATTGAGAACAGTGAGGATTAAAGCTGCAAGTAATAAATTCGAAATTTTAGTTCTGAAATGATGAAGCATCAGTGCATAACTCTAATTATTGTTCAGACTCTAGAATATTGCTTTATGGGTAAGTCTCTTGGGACAGACACTAGAAATGGCAAATAACATGGCAAATTATTTTTTATTCAAATGTATTGTACTGTGAAACATGAATGATAAATGACAATAACATTAAGAGCGCAAGAGTATCTTAATGCAGTAAGAATGTTCCTTTAGGACAATGGATGATTTAAATATATCAGGCAACCTCCACCTGCCAGGTGCCATACTTTCTGATGTGTTAATAAATGATAATGAATGCAATTTCATCTGGCTGTTGTCATGCTGCTTGCAAAATGTTTATGCTCCTGTAAAAGAGCAAAAATAAATAAGTAAAGCATTAATTCATGTCACAGAGTTCTAAAATACATAATATATATAAATATATACAAACAAAATGTAAAAAAAAACATGTAATATTTTAGAATTATTGATTGATAATTGATGTGATGACAGTCAGTGGTGATTGTTTTTATTTTTTATTTTTGATTGGCAAACATGACGAAGGATAGTTGCCAGGCAATCAGTAAAGTTTCCAATTACAAGGTAACATCTGGGAATGTGGTAATTACACACACACACACACACACACACGCACACACATACACACACTTTCAGCACTTATTATCACCCTCGAATTATACCCATCAGCCGTGTTTGGAGAGGCAGAGTGGTGTGATTTAGTGAGGACAACAGGGACTGAAGGGCTGTAGCAGATCAGACAGGTGTGTGTGTGTGTGTGTGTGTGTTTGTGTGTGGAGGACAGAGACGTGTAAGTGTTTGTGTGTGACCTCCATGTTCATGTTCCCAATCTTGTTGAAAACCACAATTCAACGTCTTTGAATATATCAAGGTGGTTTCTATGGAAACCAAATGCACTCAAAAAGATGAGTGAATGCTCTATCAAACTTCTATTTTGAATAGTAAACATTTCCCTTCAGCCTACAGAAACGTCTCTTTGTCTATTTTTACATGGCTACTTTACACTATTATAGTTCTAATAGTATGTGTATGCAGCTCATTGCCTATTCCACCTTTTCTTCAACTCCTTTTGAAATTCCTATCACCTCAGTCCAATGATGAACACAGAAGCATGAGAGAAGATTGAATATCAGCTTTACTAATATATCAGTATAATGCCAGATTACTACTTTTTATAGATCAGATTTCTATTTTTAATAAGCTAGAAAAAAACAACGGTGGCCTCTACACACTATGCTGACCTGGCTCATGTTCTTCAAATGTGGCTTGAAAAATTCAGGCTAAAGGTTGTTTTCAGCTGTTTTCAGCCTGTTAGCCTTTTATTTTACATTTTACAGGGAGGGGGACCACTGAAAAGTGTCCTGAGCAGCTGCATCGCTGCCTGGTTTGGGAACTGCACTGTCTTGGACCCTACTTTGACACAGTTTCTTTCCCCAAGCCATCAGACTCTTAAACTCCTAGAGACAGGACTGACACAGTCATACACATACACTGCACACAAACACACACGCACACCCACCTCAAAACTTTAACAACCACACCCGAATGTCTTGTTGTATTGCAGTGCCTTGTATGTCCTCTTTGTGTTGAACTGTGTATATACTTGTGAATATCAGTGCATGTTTCTATTTTACTTTTTTTATTTCTATTTTTGTTCTTTATTTTCTTTATTGGGGCGGCACGGTGGTGCAGTGGTTAGCACTGTCGCCTCATAGCAAGAGGGTTCCAGGTTCGAATCCCGGTCTGGGCCCTTCTATGTGGAGTTTGCATGTTCTCCCTGTGCCTGCGTGGGTTTTCTCCGGGTTCTCCGACTTCTTCCCACAATACCAAAAAACATGCACATTAGGTTAATTGGCTACTCTAAATTGCCCCTAGGTGTGAGTGTGTGGTTGTCTGTCTTTGTGTGTTGGCCCTGCGATTGACTGGCGACCAGTCCAGGGTGAACCCCGCCTCTCGCCCGTAGTCAGCTGGGATAGGCTCCAGCTCCCCCGCGACCCTGACGGATAAAGCGGTATAGAAAATGGATGGATGGATTTTCTTTATTTATTTTTTACTTAGTAGTCTTCTGTGTAGCACCATGTAGCATCCTGGAGGAACACTGTTGTGTGTTGCACATACATAGCTGAAATGACAAGTACAGATCCTTGAATCCTTGACCTCCTCACATACATGTAATTACAATGTGCTACATCACACACACATATTGACCATACAAAAACTCCTGAAGTGTCAGAGAAAAACAGAATACAAAAAGAGCAGATGTTAAAGGCATATGTTTAACTGCATTCTGTGTTTTTTGTAGGTTTTTCTTCTTTCGTGTTTAATCTGCTCCTCTCTGATTGGATGAGAGAGCATCAGCAGTAAGATCAACCGAATACATTTCGAGGTTGAAGTGATAACGTTAGGTTTAGCGTTCCCTCCAGAGAGAATACACAACTGCTCAGATGTACAGTATTTTGTGCATTTTTACAGGAACTTATTGAGTGTTCAGCCCTTGGTGGCATATTTTGGCACTGAGTGTTTTCCCCTCCTGTGGGAGTGGGTTTCAGAGTGTGACGCATTGTGCCGTGTCTCTACTGAGCCACAAAGTCCACACACGAAGGAGGTCGGGCTTTAAAACAGGACACTGTTGTTTGTTTCCTGTTTCCAACCAGCAATCAGATCTGGTTTCCGAAACAATGACCACCATCTTTTCCTAACTGTAATCAAAGGTTTATTTAATGACAAAGGTCCGCAAAACCTTAACAAAGTACTCATTTTGACCCAAACTGTGATCTTTCCCTCAACCTAACCCACATTTTTTGGTGCCTAAACCAAACCAAACCTTAAACAAAGCGTTATCACATCATCAAACTGATGATGTATTTTTTAAAAGATTTTTAAATATCACAGACAAATCATGTTGTCCTGCCAATAGTGATGCTACATCAGAAAATGTTTCCATGCGTCGTCTGGGAGGTCATGATCGGTAACATATTTTCTCATTTGATTGGGAGGGTTGTTCTTGCTGACTGTTGGGAAACCTTGCCGAAGAGCTGTGGCAGGTGACTGAAAGCAGACTTGTCACAGACTCTGTTTCTAAATGGAAAAAAAGTGATTTATTTAACACAGTGCAGCTATTTCACACTGGCAAGTCAAAAGTGAAAAGCGAAAAACAAACGACTAACTAAAGAGGCGACCTGTCTTAAACGTGAAATATTCAGCTTGTGTGAAATGACTTAAAGCGACTATAATTGATACTTTATAAGGACAATATATCAAATCACAGCGTGAAAACAATGTGAAACGTGTTAATCTTAGTGACGATCGGGACTCGCATCCTGTTCAAGGGCATCGACAATAATTTTTACAAAACCTGAGGTCCAAGAAGAAGAAAAGACTGGGTAAGCTGGAGCAAGAAAAGAGAATAAACCAACAAACTCAAACAATCCACATCTGTGGTTTGATTACAGCAGGAAACTATGATGTTAAATAACTCTGGGATAGCAAGTGCTAACATTGCTACAGATTAGGACCGAATTCTGTCAAAACAATCAAACAAAAGCGTTTTAGTTAGAAGTGGTCTCTTTATGCTGATAATGATATTTGCAAATATTAATGCCAGGAGTCTCCGCACACAAGCCTCACCAGTGTGAGATTTTTTTTTAACATGGATTTCTCATGTTTTATTTATTCACTTAATGGTTTAATTATACTTTATATAAATGTCATTTCTTAATATGAAAGCCTAAGGCCTAGACTCACAACACCAGGGATAAATTTCTGGTGAACAGTTTAAAATTTTATTATTTTGTTGGGTTAAAAATATACGTTTTGAAACAGAGACAAGAAGAAATGCATTGGGACAGTAAAAAGAAACAGTAAAGTAATACAGAAAATCAACAAACAAGTTTAGAACGGCTGAACGTTATCAAACCCTTTATATGTGTACTTTTACTTGCAATACTTAAAGCACACTCTGTCGATGACACTTCTGTACTTTAAATTGAAGGAAGTTAAATTTATTTGTAATGGGAGTATTTACAATATTGGTAAATGACCTGAATACTACTTTGACTGCAGTTGATTTACAGAGAATCTGCAAAGATCAAGAAGATCATCATACTGAAGTATAAAACCTGCACAATCCACATCTTGATGGATAAAAAATGTACTTTTTTCACATGCAATTACACTCATTTGCTTTTCAATAATTCACAATGAAACGCATTCAAGGCACGTGATCAGCACAGATCTTTAAGCTTGAATATTGGCTCTGCCCTGGGGGGTGAGTTTGGGACCACCTCAGAACCACTCGCATCTGCTGTGTCTCATCTGATTGTCAGTTCAGTGTTTAAAGCTGCATTGTTTTATCCCCCCCCCAGTTTAACTTCAGGCTGCTGCTCTGCTTGGCACCTCTAACAAACCTCTGTGACTGTAATTTCCCCCATAACACACGGAGCACCCTGCCCACAGCACACACACACACACACTGTCAGGGATTTGGTGTGCTATAGCGCCACCTGGTGTCCGGCCGGGCAGCTGCACTCCCCCCGCTGAGCGCTCAGACGGGCTTGGCGCTCCGACGGTCTGCAGGCTGCACCCGCTTTCTCTCAGCCTGAGCGCAGCTTTTTCTCCCGCAGACACCCGGGCTGACAGCCGTCCTCTCCGCTCTCCGGGAACATCTTTAAGGAGACCTAAAACTGCTTTTCCCGACGCTGTACTTTCTCTGAAAATACGCCTTGGTCTCCCTGTGTGAATAAAGAGCTGCGGTAAAGAGAGAGACAGAGCCTCCCCTCGTCAGCTGCTAGATGCCAGGTAAGACAATCTACCATCAATTGTGGAGGAGAAACGTGTGATTTTGTCACTTAGTGTTTTTTTGGTACTGGTTTGTGAAGCGCCCAGAGGGGCTTGTGGGAATGAACAATGCACAACATGGATTGTTCCAGATAGGCTGCACCTGCTCTAAATGAGTGTGACTGGTTGTTGGGTGTAAATATACAAACCACTTGTGCAAGGTGCTGTCAGATTAACGAGGCTGCCCAGTGATGCACGGGAAAGTGACTGTTATTTCTGATGCCACGCTCAAAAGCATCTTCACATGCTGTTCTCAGTAAGTGACGTGAGTGAAAACGCAGACCAAGTAATAATCATAAGGCAAACAACAGGAATCTCACCGTTCATGTCAGTTTAAGCAGCTGGATTTTGCTCACTGACAAGGCTTGCATTAAAAAAAATGGAGACTTGTGTTAAAGCTGGCTCGAATCACTAAACTTATTGTTAAAATGCAGAGAAGTAAAGCCTGTGCAGAGTCAATGAGTATTTGACCCTCCAGTAGAGTAGACTACGTGTCTGGTATCTGCCTGTTTTTTGTGTCTGCCTCCCTTTGTAATGACAAACTTTATGTGAAGCTGCAGACTTCCAGGCAGCACGGCCAGCACCATCCATCACGCTGCCCTCTGCCTCCTTCATAATGTCTGGAGGATGCCTCCGGGCTGAGGATGCGCCTATAGGCTTTGCTGTATATGCTATTGAAATATTACAGAGGGGGAAGCATCTTCTGAGCAGTACGAGGCACAGATGTGGATTAAGGCTCATCTTGATCTATTTAGTATCACCCACAGCCTGCTCTCATGAATTCCTGGAACATTTTTAATAATAGATGGCTGAATAGATCCAGTGGCTCGCAGCATCGATTTTTGTCTGTATGGGGGCTGTAAAGAGTCGTCTGATAACAAACCAATGAAGCCAAATGTCATGAAACCAAAAAATCTATAGTAATCTTACAATAAATTCTGAAATAGATTGCATATTATATATATTATAGCCAATCTAAGTCCCCATATAGGGATGCCACAGAAGATTAAAAAACACGAGGTAACTGTGAACTACCTGCAAAGTCTAAGTGATTTTCATGCTTTCCAACTTTCCCTCAAGCTGCTTATAGGCACGTTTCTGAAGCTTCTTTTGATTATACGGCTTTCAAGAAAGTGAGGCTCTCATCATGTTTTAGTCTTTGTATTTTTTCCAGAGAATAGTAAAGGCTCCTTTATTGCCCTAATTGAATTACATGCCCAAGTCAGGCGCACCAATTATTTCCTTGATTGTGTAACAAGTGAGATGCTACGGCATCTGGTGTTCCATCCCACAGGACCAGTGTGAGGCCAGAGCTGGCTATGGGCCCATTGATAGTGTTAACCTCCTCATTCATTCCACCAGAAGCTGCAGAATGGAGAGGGCTCAGGATCCCCAGGGAATACTAATAACCTTACCAGAGAGATTTGTCTAAGCCTTACTCACCATCAACCCAGCAAGCAGGCACGATAGTGTGCCAGGACTCTGCAGTCATGTTGGGGATGGATATAGTCTGGTAGGGTGAATGAACCTGCTTCAGTAAGCAGTTTGATTAACCCAAGAGACGTCATTAACTGTGTTGTATCTATGGTGCTTTAAATAGGACTTTGGGTGTTTAGACTTCATTTAGTCCTTGCCTGATTTATGTACAGTGTGTATTTCATTTCTAGTGTTGCACCTGGTTAAAGATTGTTAAAGATTTAAGAAACATTTTTTTTTATCAACCTTTCTTTCTATGTTCTCTTTCAATGCTAGAGCTATTGTGATGATTGATTTATCGTTTCTGTCATTTTACAAGCAAGTTCCAGCTTCTTAAATGTCAGGATTTGCTGCTTTTCTTTGTCATTCATTTAAGTAAATGAAGAGTCTTTGGGTTCTGCACTGCTGGTTGCACAAAAAAAGCAATGTTAAGATGGGAAATTGTGATGACCATTTTTCCACAATTGTTGACATTTTATAGACAAATTGATCAAGGAAATAATCTGCAAATTATTTGATAATGAAAATAATCATTACTGGCAGCCCTGTTCAGAATTAGATTCCAAATGATTTGTATGTAATATGGACTGTACTTATTGTTGATTAACTTGCAGGTTATTGTATCAAATGTTTGTTTCTAGAACTGTTTTTTTACTTAGTTTCTCACCTGTTGTTGTTGTGAATTTCCCACAATTACTAAGAGCCCACGGTGATGTCTTCAGTTTGCTTGTTTTTTTCCTGAACAACAGCCCAAAAGTTAAAGAAGTATTTAATTTGCTATCACATATGTCAGAGAAAAGCAGTAAATGCTGGTTTGAGAAGATGAAACCAGATATGTCTCATTTTTGCCCGAAAAATGACTGAAACGACTAGTTGAATATCAATATAGTCGCTCATTAATTTTTGTTGGTCAGCTATCTGATTGAGCAGTTATATACATACATATATGTCTTCATTTTCAAACCCTTAAGGCACAATGAATCCAGCAGCAGCAGCAGAAACTCACTTCTAGAATGAGCTAGAATGGGTGGGGGTGGGGTGCAGTGTTAAGGTGGGTGGTGTGTGGCAAAGAACATCCACATGATTGCCAGAAGCTAAGGTTTCCCCGCAGGACATTGTATTGTAAACAGATGATTAGCATTATTCACTTTACCTGTCAGTGGTTTTAATATTGTGGCTGATCGGTAGGCCTGCACTGAATTTAAAATTCACACTAGAACAAGCATTCAATTTTCCCCCACATTTGAGCAGTTTGAATTTCAAATATGCTTCTCTTGCATAAGCAGGTTTCAATGAATTTTTAGTTTATGATGGAGATTAAAGCCTGTTTTTACATTTAGAATGACACAAACTCCTTCTGTTGACTGTTGATTTTGTATCACATTTTACTCACATTTGCTCTGGTTTCTGTCTTGACGTTGTCAACCCTGTTTGGATGTGGTCTTGGCTTTGAACTCCAGTAGAACTCAGGACTCCAGTTGAAGTCAACTAGGATCATCTTCTGTATTGCTCTGGCTTTTAGCTTTTGTGACGTGTGTCTGTTTTCTTAAGCAGAGCATCTGAAAAGGACAGAAACTCAGGTGGCATTAGTATCTGAAAAATTTGATTTCATACTTTCTCTGGTGCAAAGCAATACAGTCAACATTTGTGGCAGAACTTCGCTTGTTGTTGTAGCTTGCTTGAATGAGTACGAGATGAGTTGCTGGGTTCTTGCCTGAGTTTTGATAAGATGCGGAGCAGGTATGTGTTGGGCTTGAACAGTCCATTGAGGTTGATTACAAGCAGTCGGCTGTGGCGCACGAATCTGACAGGGTGAGCCCTGAGGGACTCAACCCTCATCTCCAGCTTTGGTCCTTCCACTTAGATCTCTATTATCACTATCTCTTCTATTGTCTGCCCCTTCTAGTCTTCTCGTCTGCTTTGATTGTATTTCTGTTCAATCTTTAGCCCTATCGCTCTCCCTGTTCTTCCTTTTCCTCATTAGATCTAGCTTCTTTTCCACTCCTGTACTCGTCTGTAACTCTCTTTTCTCTTCCCATACTCCTCACCACAAAAATCTTACATGTTAACAGCTTTGGTTCTTCAATCCTAGTCTATCCTCATTTCCCTTCCTTTCTTCTCTTTCATGTCACACAGCTTTCATTTTACAACTTCTTTTTGTGCCCCTGGGTCATGTCTGCGTTGGATCATGAGGATAGCGTTTCACTGAGATCAATGATGGCTGAAGATACTTCATTTAAAGTGTCAGATTGAATTAGGAAGAACCTCCACAGATAAGGGTTTAACGGCCTTGATGGAGAGCAGCGACATGCTCTCCCATCAGCACAGATTAGCTCTATTGTCATTTTAGGAGGAAGTCTCGTTTGATTAATTGGACCCAAAGTAGTACCTGGAGGGACGCCATCTGATGCACTCATGCATTAATAATTAGTTTATCTCAAAACTAACTAATCAATATTGGAGCATTCTTCTGTCACATCATGCTTTGTTGTCTGCATGACTTGCAGTGAATCTGGGGTAACCCATTAAAATTTTGCTGTGTTTGCACGCTACTTGTGGATGCTCAAAGAGTTGACTGCAAAGCTTTTTTGAGTCAGAATTAAAAGGGGGAGAACAGAAAGCAAAAGTTATGTGTAATCAATGCAAAGAGACAAGAAGCACAGGAAACAAATGGCTGTTTGTTCTGTTTTCTGGAGACGGGAAAGGCTTGTGTCTCCAGACAGAGAGAATAGGGAATAATGAGAGACACAAAGAGAGGCTGGGAGGGAGGGTGGTTATTTGTCAGCAGTGAGCGTTCAGGGCAGAAAGCTTCATGACACTGATGGCCTGTGAAGCTGCTCTTTGAGGATGCTGAATGAACTTGTCATGACAGATAGCGCGCTGTGGCCCTGAGCAGCCAGGAGCTGTGGATAAATTCTCCACTACAATGAGGGATTGTAAGGTTGGTGTGGAAAATGAAGATTAAGACTCCTTGAAATTTGGACTTTCGCCTGATCCCCCAGAGGTGAGACCACACTGAAAGTGAATTAGCTGAGTTAAATTAAACTTCTTTGTTTTTTTAGAGTTTTAGAGTGTCTTAGCTACCTCTGGTGCTGGTTGTTGTCTTAATATTGAAATTGAACAATGATATGTTTTTCTATTCATTTTCAGTGGATGGAACTAAATATGTTGATGGGAGTGATGCTGTATTTGTCACTGCTCATGCTTATAATACTGTGATCACTTTTTTGTCTATTTTTTGGATATTTCAAAGACTAAACCATAAAGCATGCATCAGTCAGTAATATAAGTAATCATTAGTGCTATCCCTAGTGTCTTTTTGAAGCAAACAAACAGCAACATTTTTATCTTCACATCGTGTAAAATTTGAAGGAAATAAACTGTCCATTTGTGATACAAAATTTCCAGATTGGCTTTTGGGAGAACATTGTACTAAAAATACACTGAGCCTTAATAATATAACAACATTGGACACTGTTTGCACATTGAAAGATTTATGGCATAAGGAGCACGATACAAGAGATGCTCTTTGGTCAGCCTAGACTGTAATATCTCCACAACTATCAGATAGAATGCCATGAAATTTAGAAGAGATAGTCTTGCTCAGGCTTTGATGATCCACTGACTTTTACTCTACTCCATCTCATAGTTGGCAAGATATCTCACTTCTTGGATTGACTGTCATGAAATTTCAGGATTAATCATTTTCACTTTGGTGATCCTGCAATCATTCATCAGGTCAAAATTTTAATTTGTTCAGCACTTTGGTTTATGACCAAAAACTTTATGACAAAACTGATGACCTTAGCAGTACCCTGCCTAAGTATTTCCTCACAAGCTGCTTTTTCATTACTTTGCTAACTCATTAGATACACGCTGATCATCTGGCCATTCATAATAAGCGAGCCAGATATTGGCATCAGGTAAATTTTGAAAATGAAATGACAGCAGTTCTCATATTTTAAATATCAAGAACCCAAATGTATTGAGCAGTTAGATATGTTCTGGAGCAGGGCTGTTAGTTGGGGAGATAACAGTGAGAAGGACTTTGAATTTACCTTAGAGTGATCTGGCTTTGACAAAATGGTAAGTCCAAGGCTGGAATGGATGCCTGATATGAAGAGCTTTAGATGGATATTAATGTAGAGTACTCCAATCTGCTTGTTTGTGGATACTAACCTTTTGTACAGCAGCTCCAACAACCCACGATTCCACCAGTGCCTTGTTGACACCTGACATAGCCCTACTTTCCCTACCACAGCCTCCATTGGCCAGCATCTCTGTTAACCTTTTCTGGTCCAGAGAGGAGCCAATGGAGGGTGTGTTTTCTTTGCCAGCACTTCCACTTCAGATTCACACAATCCCACACATTGACAGTCTGCTGAATATGGAGCTGTTGAGTGTAAACAAGTTCTTTGACTGTTGGTCAAGTCTGCAAGGGTAGTTGAGGGTAGGGATTGTGGCTCGTTCTTTATTTCTCCAGCTACATTTTCTCAGGCAATCTAGGGATTTAAACTGCCCACATTAGATTATTTTATCCACTGCAGTGCTATGGTTTTAATTCAGTTAAAACCAGAAAAAGTTACTGCTGACTGACAGCCTTAGGTTTAGCTGTGTTTAGGTTTAAAGTGTCATTGTGTCAATTAAATCTCTAAACGCTTCCATCAATCTCTGGCAAAATGTGGTTTTGATCCAAACCAGCTGAGCCTTGATGGAATCTGATGTAATACATTAGTGGTGACTACAGGCGAGTTCTTTTCCTGCTGATTGGCAGGGCTGACAACAGGGTCTTTACTTTGATGGCCAAAATGCCAACGCTGTGGCAGGAACAAGCTACAGTTGAATGGCGACAAGAAAAGAAAAGATGAAAATAGATTCAAAGCTGCAAAGGACGAGATAACAGATCCAGCACCTACATGCTCTCGTGTGTAGTGTCAGTGGGCTAAATGGTCCTTTTTCAGTCCTGACTCACTCGCTAATGTGTTAATATGAAACACTGCCGCTGTGCACCAGCAAATGATATGAATCTGCATTTTTATGTAATTTTCTGCAAGACTGATAGCCAATCAGTTGTAATGTGTCAAGATAAGTAGAATAGTCCATGCTTGGTTCTTATCAGACTCATTCATCTCCCCTCTCATTTTAAGTTTGAGTTTGACATTGAAATGGGTGTGTATTAAACACAGAGAAAGGAGACTTGGGTGTGCATCTTTTTTTTTTCCTTTTCTTTGCTCCCTTTTTGGAGTAAATCAGAAATGATGAATGGCATGGCGGTTTAATGATCTTGTAGCGGAAAGGCAAGTGCTGAAGCTGGCACATTACATGCTAACGGCAGGGAGATGAAGATCGACTTCTGCCAGAAGCCTGCAGGATTCACATGAAAAACCATCGGCTCAATTAAAGGAAGGATCTGTGAAGTAAAAGGGACTGATAAAAAAGAAGTCACACTTATGGGATCCCCTCTACACCATCACAGAAAACAAGCCAAACCCTCCCTTGTGACTACATCTTTCTCCTTATGTTTATTACCAACATGTACCAGCAGCAGAATCCAGCACATTCACTGTGACTCCCTCAGGATTTGTCACTATCTGCTTGCGCTCTAACTCACATATATGCCTGTACACCTATCCTAGGAAATTAAGGGGACTAATTTACATTTTACAGGGCTCCTTTTGTTTCTGCAAGCCCCACATCTTCAACATGAATCTTTGTGCTGTTCTCTTGTGGCACAACTACTCCACATCACAGGCCCTTATTACGTGTCAGCCGGGAGTTTCAGCACCAATTAGAATTACATCTCCATTTGGATCTTTAACTCGGTTGTTGGTGGTGTTCAAAGACCCATCAACACATTTCATTAACCTAGTTGCCTCCTTGTGCTTTCTGTCTTATTCTTTATGGCAAGGTAGCAAAGCCTGAAGACTTCAGCAACCACTAATCTGCTCTTAATGCATTTGTATGCTGCACAATGCAACATGTCATTATGAAAGTATTAAAACCTCTCTGTGCTCCTGAGGAGCCCTCAGCTCAGGCTCTGGGGCTGTGTTTGCTATTATTTGTACGTGCAAGTTTGTATATGAAATTAGAGTTTGGATTCACTTCTGTTTAGGCAACTAGCTGTGTGTGAGTCTGTGTGTGTGATTCTACTTGCGTAACCGGTAGTGGTGTTTGTATGTATGCGTGTCTTGGAAGATTTGGCTGCACCCCCGGCCAGAGAATGTTGCTGACACAAAGGGAAGGCAACCACTTTTTCTCCTTGTACAACAATCAGCATGGCATCAATCGTACCATCAAAGCAGTGGTGGGTTAGCGCTTGGGGTTAGCCGCGGGTAAACTGAACGTGGCTCGCATGAATCATGAGGTTACGGGGGGGGGGGGGGGGTTATATGAGTTCACTTTAGGTTAGCAGCACCACATGCTAATGTTTCAATGTACATTTCAAAGAGTGCGCTTTGGTTTAGGTGCCAGAGGATGCAAACCTCTCGATCCATATTAAGAATTCAACAGCTTGAGGCTACGTGGAAAATCACTGATCTCAGTGCATGCAGTCTCAGTGCTGTATGTTGACACACACACACACACACACACACACACACACACACACACACTCACACTCATTCTGTAATGTTGTATGGTCCACAGTGGCAGTGGAGGAGGCTTCATTTTTTCCGTGCGGAGTGAATGGAAGTAGATGAAATGTAGACTGTCACCCATGGGACAAGGATTGATGGGAAAAATGGCCTTATTTTTAGTGAGGCGCTCTATGAACAGGCTTCTTTATGCATATTCAGTAACATTAGAGAGGGGCAAATATGAGTTTGTGGTCAACTACACCAGTGTTTTCTGTGGTGTTTTTATGGTGGAGGTGCACCACCTCACCTGAAATAAAGAGGACTTCCACTAGAAAATAAATAAATAATGTCTACTATAATAAAGAATAATGTTTAGTATTGAGATTTAAGAACAAAGAACTATGCCATCATGTCCCAGAGCAAAGGCCAATTTTTTAATAAGTAACACAATTGTTCAAAATGAAATTGTATTGTATTGGCTTTGGATACCATATCATGATAAGGTGTAAGTGTTGTCCTTTTTACAGGCCGCACTGCAGTAATATGAAGTCATTTTCTGACCAGACTATTCTTTCCAAGTAACTCCTCTGTTATATACGCTTTAGCTCATTTGAGTGTACGTATAGTCCCTCAAGCATATCCACAAGATCCACGAACTAAATGAAATGTCGAAAAATCTTTACACAGTTCAACTTTTCATTGCATGCCAGTGGCACAATCATTACTACTCTTTTAAGGAGGTAACGAGCGCAAAAGTAAAGTCACAAGTCAACACAAAACTTTAAACTTTAAAAGAATGACACAGACCAAATAGCAGGTGTAAACTACCCACTCAGCAGCATTTCATTGAAAAAATAATTTTTCCACTGGACAGTCAGAAAACAATATAAGCTGGGATACGATTTGGTGACCCTGGTTTTGAAATAATTTATGTTTCTGTGTCCATATATAAGCCATATATAACTGTCCACTTGGGTAATGTAACTGTATTTGCTCAAAAGTTAAATAAAAATGGCACAAATACAGCATTTCTGAGGCCCAGAGGCAGCAACTCATGCATACAGAATGAACTCTAGTTTGTTTATCATTTCCCCTCTCATTTCAGTGGTGTGGCTGCTAATGTCCTCTGGGTCCAGATGACTCTGCAAACCCTTTAATCTCCGACTGGTACACACACACACACACACACACACATCACACAGCAATGCGTCTCGTCCAATTACTGATTCAGCATCAATTATTGTCCCAGACACTATGCTCGTCAGAAGATACTCATTGCAATTAGGCTCCCTTGCTTTGTTAGTGAATTGGCAGGATGCGAGTGCAGTCACTTTGGATACCGGCAGATTTTATACTCATTGGAAGCACTCTGATGTGGTTATTATTTGTAAAATGCCATGGATTTCCTGTAAGGGCCTTATAGTCCTGTGGTCAGTCATTGATCTGTATTTAAAACTCAGAATGTACGTATGTGCAGCATCTGATTCCTAGGATGTCAGATTTACTGTGGGCTTGCACTGGTTTTCAAGGACAGTAGTTTCGAGAACAACATGCCATCTTTTGGTGACTTATGAGTCAAACTTTTTACACAGAAATCTGTTTGCCCACGTTTTGAGAATAAACAATGAGTCAGTTTTCTCTTGCAGCATTTGCTTTGTTATATCATTTTGGGCTACATTGTTCTTGTATGAAAAGTGCTACACAAATAGATTGTTAACTGATTAATAAAACAGCAAGTTGTCATTGTTATCCATGTTATGATGCAGTGGTTGGTTTGGAGCCGTTGGGTGACGTTGCAAATGCAGAAACTTTTAGTAAATGTACTTGAACCAATTTGTTGTGATGTCCAAATGTAATTTTTTTGGCTCTTGATTGAATTTTTCCTCAGAACAGGGTGAACCACAGATATGTCACCAATAGGGCTGTGTACTGGCAGGAATCTGGTCTTATGATACATATCCTGACACAGGGGCTTCAATTCAGTGTAATGTGATATTGCATATAAGTTCTGTGTTCTTTGACTTTACACTAACAATGTGTGGTTGACGCTGTTACGTTGGAATGACAGAGTCAAAAGGCTGAAGACATGTTGCTACACCACTGTCTATCTGTTGGAGATCTTAACATAACACAAAATGAACCGCACAAATCTTTACATATTAATCATTGATTAAACACTGACGTGTTTTTGAGAAGTGATACAGCTAACAGTGGTGTTGGTTGACTAGTGACTGCGGTTAGTCGATTTAGCTGACAAAACACTGCTCAAGAATTTCAACCAGTTGAATTCGGCTGAAAGCTAAGACGTAAATAGGGGTGAATACAGTCATGTCTTCAGGCAGTGTTGACCAAGAGTATATAGAGAACCTCCAATATGGCCACTAAAAGGTGTCTTATTGCATATGAAAGCCTTTTGTGACAAACTTGGACACGAACTTGAAGCCTTAGAAGTGAGTGCCTAGCTCTAGCTAGTTAGTCACAAAGGCAATAGAACCACTAACCTCACTTACATTACTTTCCTCTGCTTCCTTTTTGTCTTTAGATTTATCTTATCCTAATTGCCTCGAACAACAGATAATGAAGCAGTTCTGAGCCGTTTGGTTTCTTAACACGCCATGGTTTGCCTGTAAACCACTATGTAAGACCGCACATTAACAGAAGGCAGCAGAACGGGAGAGAACTGGGGTGGGGTGGGGGGGTGGTCGGGCTGCCTCTGCCAAGTGGGCACATGCCAGCACTTAGAAATCTGGCCTGCTGATATGCGTCTTTGGTCAGGGAGTTAATAAACAATGGAACAGACATCTAACCATGATAAAAATCCTTTCTCACTCTCTCCTTTTCTCTCTACATCCTCTCTTTACCTACGTCCTATTTGTCAGGACAATGACCTGGTTAGACTTACTGTGTGACCTGGTTAAATATATCAGGTTGATCATTTGCTTCTTACATAGTGTTATCCTCTGCTGATGGGGTGGAAATGAACTTAAAGACTTGGTCAGCAGCTTCAGATGCACCAGGGTGTAAAACCATTGGTGATGTTAAGCCTTTTGAAATGCACATTAAAAACAAATATTATTTATAGCTGAAATGATGAGCTCATCATACAGAATCTTTTAAATATGTTGTGGTTCTCAAGTTTGATGATTTTGTTGCTTTTTCCGCACTCATATAACTGTAAACTGAATTTAGCCTTTCAAAGTTTTCACAAGCAACTTGATCCTGATACTGAAGCTCCTAACTGAAAATTATTAAGTTTATTAACATTAGAGTAAATGTTTAACTGGAAGAATACAAATTCTGAAACTGATATATAACTCCACTGGAACTGTATGGCCTAGGGCTGTCTATTGTTAAGAATCTCACATACGATAAATATCACAGTATAGGGCTTATGATTCAGTATGTGGCAATACTGCATGCAAGGAATATGTGTTGTTTCAGTGGGATGGCCTGTTATCTTTGTCTTTATTCTCTCATTATGTGCAGCTGCTAGGCGTTTAAACACGACACAAAATGAAATGAACCACGGCCACAAATCTTCGCATTTAAGCTATCGATTTAAAATTGATAGTGTTTTTTTAGAGTCAGCACAGTATCTCAAAACATACACAATATTGTGATACTCAAGTGTATATGATATTTTCTTACTCTTCTAGTTAGGACTACAGAAACCCTACGTGCTGTTCAAAGTCTTTTGTGACTACAGACACTGGCTGCAGAATACACAAATCCACAACAGACGAGATTAATTTTGGCCGACTAAAAGTGAAGCTGTTACTGGACTTACTTTGTTACTTGCATCAGAGCTTAAGGGATTTGAGTAGTCTGCCAAATTGGGTGTCAGAGCAGAAGTTGATCACCTGTTCGACCAAATAATTTTTTCAGTACTTTGCTTTTATGCTGAGGTTTTAATGCTGTGCTTTTACTTGTATAAGCATCAAAAACCCAATCTTAACTAGAATCAGCTACACACTTCTTTAAATGCTGTCTTCTCTTTCAGTCTGTTTCTTCCTCTCTGTCTCCGCAGTCTTGTTTTCAGTGCATGACCAAACACACTTGCGCGGATGGTTGAATTTATTGAATACACAGATCAATCCACAGCAAACACGGGTTAGACACGGTGGCTGGAACCTAAGATTAGATATTTCACTGATGACATTATCTTCGTGCAGCTGAGAGGAATGCGACTGACATTCAGGTGACGACTGAAGCACCTCATGCTGTGAGTCATGCAGATGTAAAAAACGGAAATGTAACATGGAAAGCTCTTTTTGCTGCTGGTTGCTGATGTCATATAGCTCCTCTTGGCTCCGCAGGCCTCTGTGGTTCTGTCTTTAGTGGCTTTTGGAAATCATTCACTTGCCTCTTAATTCTTTTTTTTTTTTTTTCTTGGGCCATTGAGGCCGGGTGGTTGAGTGAGATGCTTTCCATTACAGTAGTCTGTCACCACATAGAGCGGTTTTTGATGCCAGGCAGATTTTATTCCCCCTTGCTATAATGCATGCAAAGATGGACCAGTAAGAACGAAATAAATGCTAACAATATGCTGTAATAGGGAGCAAAATAGATGTGGGATCACATACATAATAATTATGTATTTCATTTCATATATTTAATTTTATAGACAAATCTGGGTGGTATAGGTTGAAGTAAACAAGCAAGAAATGTAGTGGCAGTGTCCTGGAGGGGCTCTTGTTCATTTCGTTCATTCTGTTATGATAAGGTGCTTTTCAGTCTGTATAATTCTTTGTTATTTATTCAAAAACTTTGTTTAGTTTGCCTATAAATGTAACACACATATATAAAAATGCTTCTAATAATTTATGGAGATATTGTGTACACAAATATCACCGTGACTCGCACGGTGTCTTGCATGAAAACAAGGTAGATGTGCTTTTCAGGATTAATGGACAAAGGACTAAGCATAGGCAATTTTTAAGACACTTCTGGAGAACTCCTTCTGTAAAAGTTATCCTTGCAGCCTTGCGGTTCAAATGTAAAACTTCACAAGTAGCAAGGGCGCTTGTGCGCAGAATAATCAAGTCATCACACTTTGGTAGGTGAATTTGCATTGCTACTTCATTTAGCCTACTGATAATTTAATTATGCATGAGATTTAGTTGACTTTGGCCTACATGATGCCTGTTTTTGGCTAAATAAAATGACTGGTAATATGAACGCCAAATATTTCAAATATCAGTCACTTTTATTAAAGGTTTATTAAAGGTGATATACCCTAAAGGCCAATAAAGCTGTTTGCAAATATGAAAAAAGAAAAGGCAAAAGTCTCAGAGGTGGATTTCTCAAAACATGGATAGGTACCACTTGAAGTACAAATTATGGCCAAGGGATAAACAGATGGGTTGTACCTTCTTTGGAAAGTACTTGTTTGTGTTCCAGAATCTTTTTTGAAGAAGAAATAACATGCCCTATGTGGATCATCCTTTGGGAAACCCCCTCATTTTGACATAGAGAATTGCTAATAATGCTGGAAAACTGCCTTTGCACTTACCATGTAATTGCAGCATTTATGCGATTTACCAATGCCATACTTGGTGTGAAGGACCATAATGGTCTCCCCGAATAAAGGGATCTAGGTGAGTTTGGATTGAGGTGAAAGAGGTTTGGAACAGGAAGCAGCACATACAAATACTGTATAACCAACACAATAAAGAAACACAAACACCCCTGAGTGCAGTGGGACGTGCCCCCTTGCCCCGTGCTCGTAAATGTCCGCCCCTGCAGCGGCGCGCGCTTCCGCCTAGGAGCAGTGGAGCCGGACCGGGAGTTCAGGTGAGTGTACGTGAGTGTATGAAGGACCCAGAGTGTTTACAAACGGACAGATGACGAGTGGGACAGGTAGTGGGTACCTCACTGCACACCTGGATGCTAGATCGGGGAGAAAATTGTCACGGGTGAATTGTGGTTGCGGTGAGCGAGGGACGCGGCGGGCCGTGTTTCCGGCGAAGCGTCCATGGCGCACGCCACGCCAAACATGTCACCAAGCACTTAATATCTACACGCTGTTAAAGAGTCCATCTCTCCATATGTGTGTGTGTGTGTGTGTGTGCGCACCCGCATGTACATGTGCCACAGAGTCCAAATAGTCTTTCTTTCTCCGACGCTGCCTCGCAGGCCACGTCACCACAGAGCGTCCATCGCGGAATACAGTGAGGAGGGGGGTGCTCACCTTCTCACACTTGACCAGGGGTGTATAATATCTGACCCAACATTTGCCGAGACATTCCTCCTCTTCATGATTCATCACTACGTGGATCTGTAGTGTACTATCTAATCTCTAATGTTCCACTTTTTAAATTCTACTTTTAAACTTCTGATCTTCTAGATTTCTACCCGCAATCCCTCGACCCTCTACACTCTTTTCATTGCCCTTCTTGTGTACAACCTTTGTATATTATATTTATTAGTATTGATTTGCACGTGCACCCAGGAGCTCAAGTTGTTTTGGAAAGAGGTGGAGAGATTGTGCAGCAGCTGAAGCTTGCAGGTCAAGCTGTGCTGTGCCAAAACACTTAAAGATTCTGATCACTGACCGTGCAGGCCTTGTCAGGGATATGACGTGTTCTTTATGCCTCTTATTGAACGCAGTAGAAGAACAATGGGGTATTGACACTTCTTTGATGCATAATGCATCAAAGTCAGAGCAACCGTCACTCATGTTAGCAATAACCTCGTTGTCCAGCTTCCATGTACTTTTTAATTTTTCATTAATGACATTTAACGGATGCTCTTATCTGGAGAGAGCGAGCTAGTGGGGGTTCAGTTAATTAATAAAGCTGCTCATGGATGCTGTTGCAGCCATCAGATCTGTGACATTTGAGTTGGAAGATAGTGTCTGTACTCTTTATGATAGCATGGTTTCAATTCAGTAGGGAATTTGGTCTGATCTTCCACTTGAGGGAGCATTTCTTTAAATGTGATGCTGTCTAATAAGATGGAAATTAATATTCTTTAATAAGAATTTTCAAGTGTCTTTCCAAGCCAAAAATAAAATGGCAAGACCTGTGGTAGTGTTGTGTTCCAATAGTCATTTTCATTAAGGATGTTGGCAAAATACCCAGATTCATGAGCTTCTATTAGCAAAGGATACAGAAATTTAGGGGCATAATTCTTTGGTGGCTGTAGCCAATTAATGCTACATCTCATCATCAAAGATGCTACAGCACTATAAACTGTAGACTGTTGAGCAGTTTAACAGCTTTGGTTGCCACTAGCGATTATTTTCATCATCAATTAATCTAACAGTTATTTTCATGATTAATATAATAATTCTCTCTCTAAAGTGTCAAAAAAATAATTGTGCATTATCATAGTGTTTAATTTAATAATAGAAAACTAAGTTAAGTTAAGCTAAAACTAAAATTGAGATTTTGACTGTTGGTTGAACAAATCAGAACATCACCTTGGGCTTCAGGCATGTAAGGATTTCTTATTACCCTGATTTCTGAGATTTTAGTGATAAATCAGTTAATAAACAAAAGTAACCAACAGAATAATGGATAATACAATAATTGTTTCATCATGCACTTAAACTTTTATTGATATCATTTCAACATGAGGAGAAAGTAACTGATGAAAAATAAAGTATGCAAAGTAAGTATTCAGTAGGACATTTTAAAGGATTCAGATATGAGACTGGATTCAAATGAAGTAAAACACTGTTGAAGTCTCGTCTGAAAATCAGACTGAATTGTTTTGTTCCACTTTAGCCTGTCACTGTGTTCATTACATATTTGTCCCATTTTCACTTTCAGTCCACACTCAAGCTCTGTTAGTGTCGATTTAAGAGTACGGTACTTACATCAACTTTTATTGCTACGTGGATTTCATCCTGTCAACATTTTTAGACATTTTTCATGAATGTAGCTTGTTTGCTAGCTAGGTAGCTGGGAGGACCTTTTCATTCCCTCACAAGTCTGATTGGTCAATAGTTTTGCTAAGAACGGATCGCTTTGAATTGCTGAAGAGGAAATGAAAGTGTTTCCTGATCCACCTGTCTTTTTAATTTAGATCATATTATTTTCTGCCCTCTGACAGTGACATATCTTCACTTCTTTCTCACTTCATCTATGTTGAAAGCAGCAGACTCAGAACTTTATTTGCCGCCCACGCCATTGCTGTTTCGCCACGGCCCTCATCTGGCAAAGACACCCAGCAGGACAATTTGTACTGACCCCAGGTCTGCAGCCGTATTTGCCCAGCCACAGTGTGTGTTGGCATGTTCGCCTAAGCACCATATGTGACAGGATGTTTGTAATGGTGACCGCAAAGCACTCGTCAGCCGATTCTGAACCCTATTTATAAGGCAGCCCTGTTATTTGTAGGGGATCGCTGGTATCAAAGGGTGGAGGCATGAAGGCAGTTTGTCCTGTTTCCTTTCAGTCATCTCACTCTGGTTTTTTTCCACACTGGAAAAACATGGACAGCAGCCACCTCCTTTGAACAGCCGGTCCAACCTAGGGCCTAGGGATCAGAGTGGTCCAAAATGGCAGCTTTGCTCTAACTTTTATGTCCAAGTCCACTCCTCTCTTGAGGCATCATTGCAGAGCCAAAGTGGAATTCAAACAGGTACGGTTCCACCGGCTGAGTCTTAAAAGCTTTGTTTTTAATGCTAATACCCCTCAGAGAGTTGTGGCAGTATTGGCTATGTGCTTTTTGCTGCTTTAAAATGACCCCCTAGTGTATTAGAACTGACTTGTTCAATATGTGCTCTCTCCCCCTGAAGTGTGTCAAAGCTGTAGGAAATGTTGTAAAGCTTCCACAGCTAATGTGCACTGATTTTCCAATGAAACGTGAGTAATGATGACATTATCACCTGTCAGTTAGAGTGAAGTTGTGGCTCATATTGTGGTTTTTGCAGTTCTGTGCATTGTGGAATAGTGAACTTTTCACACTTTCACAGTGCTGGAAACACCTGCCACATCAAGAGTATATTTTTTTCCATAAATTTGTGAGCTGTTGGGATGAAAATTGGCCATTGAGGTATTACAAGCACACGATGTGAAAACTGGGAACAACAACACATTTTAAGGTCTACTGCACTGAGTTTTTTTTTTTTTTTTTTTAAGAATTTTGTTATTTGGGTGTATCATGAAAGCCTTAGTTTAGGACCCTGAACTCAAAAAATATCAAGAAAGCAGTCACTACTCAATACAAGACTCACAGTTCATCAAATGCATGAGTCCTTATTGCAACAAAAAAATTCCACTTCATTGTCTCAGGAAGAAAACAGAAAAACAGGTTTGAGACTCAATACAGTTGATCAGTGAAAATAAACCCAAATGATGCCTAATAGACAAGATTAGAGATTCTCTGACAACTCTGGAGTTACCGTCTGTTACCTTCCAGAGTGCTGTCAGCTTCAGGGAATTTTAAGCCAGGGAGTGGTTTGATGGTGGGTCCAGAGAGCAGAGTGGAGTTGGAGATTATCTGATTCTGTAGAACCGGAGAAGCGTGAATTACAGACTTATTGGCTCGTTTCTACGGGTTGGCAATCTAACTGATCACTCTTAGGATGAAATGAGACTCTGGTGAGTGACATTAGATGTACATGTTCTGAATTCTTGAATATTCTGCAGGCTGGATGGGAAGCTTTGGCTGCCCAGATGTAGCCTGCAGGCCGTCAGTTAATAATCACTGATATAATGTATTCTGTGGCTCTGGTTGAGCTCTCTAAAGTGATGAGAAAAAAAAAAACAAACCCTGGTGTCATCTGGGTTTGCTCAGCTTGGTTTTGGAGAGAAGTATATAAGAAAGAGCCTGTGTTATAGAAGACTGTAGGCGTAGTATTTTTAAAATGTTCAAAAGACAGGCAAGGTCAAACAGAAATGCTCTCGAGTTGCATTATGCTAAGTGTACGCTCTGTTGATTTACTTACTACGACTACTTTTTGGCAATATAGGAACAAATATGCTGATGATTGACGTTAACAGTTCATCAAAGTGCAAAGTGTTGCTGGTAATGACAGTCAGCTGTTTTCAGCAAAAATTCTCTTAATAAACACTCTGTTCTCTAAAAGCCTTATGTTCAACATTTGCCAGGCAAAGTAAAAACTAGCTGCTCAACATAGCAGTGCATTTAGCAGCTAAGGAGCCAGAGATTTAGGAGCTGAGAGTGAATATTGGACATATTATAACTTTACAGTATTATAATATTTAGTACTGTGTTTTCTCCAGGTGCTCCAAAACATACAAAACTTAATAATAATTAAGTTAATAATTTTATGACTTAATTTCAAGTGGAAGACAACACATTTTATCGGTGTTCAAATATGTATATCATGCTTCACATAGCTCAGTCAGTAGCGTGTACCCAGCACTGTCCAATTATCTTTCCATTCCTCCCATAAGGAAAAAAATGCAATCATGGCACAGTAAGACGCCTTGGATAAAGGCATCCACCACATGGCACAGGGGAGCAGTATGTGGCCAGTCTCTCATGATCAATCTCTCCACAGGCCTATTTTTTTTTTCTTTTTTGGCAGCTCATTAATAGAAGACTGTTGACAGAGGATAAAAAGTCCATCAGCAAATTCAAGCCATAGCATTATCTTTCACCGCCCCCTCCTTCCTTGGTTTATTGTCTGTCTGACTTGGTGTTCTGCCTTTTTAATTCCAAAATTTGTGAGCTGTAACCTTGACATCCATGTGGAATGCAACAGGTTTTGAATTCAAGTAGATTTTCACACCTGGCAGAGGGAAAGGTGTGCGTGTGGATTTATTCTGAGTCATGAAATGGTAATGAGAAAAAGAAGTGTGTGTGTGTGCATGTGCACGTGTTTCACAGTGTGCGCTGCATCGCCTTAAGGTAAGGTTTTTGTTAAGTCTGGAGGTTGCTATGAAACACAGTGATGTAATTGCTACTCATGAGTAATTTGCAATGAGAATGACTTCATCTCTATGTTGTTTTTTTTGGGGATTTGATTGTGAGAGTTGGTAACACAGAAAGAAAAACACTACCTAGGTGTGTTTGGCTATGGCTGATGGTGAATTTACCCATCTTTTTTGAAGTGCGAAAAGCACAAGCCAATGAGAGAATAGTTACACTCGTTTTATATTTCTGTGCATTTCCAGATTTTGATGCCGTTCATTTCCTTCAAAAGATCCTTCAGAAAAGCAAACCTTTAAGGAAAGAAAATGATATGATAATGGAATATGGGGACATAGGCCTGCTGTTGTTTGCATTCTAGCAGAGACTTTGATGAGAAAATTGATACTACTTTTCTATCACTGAATGTTTAGCTCAGGTCAAGACATGTTTAGTTTAGCTGAGCCTGAAGAATGGAAGAGATGTGGCTAAGGTGAATGTGAAAAAGGGTCCTGAAGATTCCACTGGTTGCCTGGCAACTTTATTATGTTGCCAAGGCTGAAAGAAGTCACTGTGCTGGACTTAGAAATAGTAAGACACATAAATCCCCATAAAACCACAGATTTTATGTTGTTTAGCTTTTAAATTAAACAAACAATATAATTAACATGTCAGTGAGCATAAATCGTGCTGGTAGGCAGTTATTTTTGGTAGAAAGCTAACTCTACTTTCCTATCTATACCTTACTTAGCTTACAGATAGGCCTATGCTATTACTGATCTTCTTATCTATTTCTTGGCAAGAAAATAGGTAAACATATTTTCAAGAATGTTGAAATATTTCTTCAAAGTTATACTTTTAAGTTATTTTTAGTTATTATGTTATTTTGGATGGATGGGTTGAAATTTCATTTTTGTTACTGCTTGTTGTTACATTTTCTGTAATATCCAATCAATGTATTTACATTCACTAATTAACTCTTCATATATGCTACAGTAATTTTTATTCTGAGTGACGGGGTCTGCCGTTCCTGGTTTCAGATTGCTTACCTATGAGTGAGGGATTCACAGGAAATGAGGCATGAAATAATGTATTTTTGTGTTCTAACAATCAGCCTTACTATTCACTGTGACCAGAGATGGCCCTTGTAACAGAGTTTGTTTGGCTACAGTATAAAACAGATACTGCATTTACTCTTTTGTTGTTCCTGACAAGGTATCTGCTCAAGAACAATGTTTTCTGCAGCCAAGGTCCTGTTTCATGTAGTATAAAGCTACATTTGATTGCCAAACCATGAAGTCGCTTCAATACAAACTCATACAACTTCCTTCCCTTGTTTAGTTTTATTATTTGTGTTTGCTTCATTTTGAAGCTAATTAAAAACGTCAGCACTTTTTTTTCAGATTTATATGTCTGTCAGGCTCGAGTAATAGCACTCAATATCAGTTTTCTTTCAGAAAAGCACAAGTGATTGTGTGTTATAATGTTATTTTCAATTTTCAATCAATTAACATTAAATTACAACATATGTGCATCACCAGAGCTTTTATTTAGAATTGCCCTGGTGTGGAATAGTGTTGTGCTGTGAATTTCTTTCTTCAGATCATTAAGATGAATAACTTTGATCAATAAAAGCTAAACTGGACATTTTCCACCAGTGCGATTATGATGATGATTTTTGCCATATTTCTTCTGCCGTAGCTCTTTTTGATGAAATCCAATGCTTGCAATGTGTGAGCCAGCGACTGCTGTGCAGCCTGGTGGTATCATGGTCTGCAGGCTGCCGAGCTTCAGCGTACAGGGATGACATCACGGTGGAAGAGCTTGTTATTTTGCCATGCTCCAGACATGTCATAGGATTATGAGTAATGTGCATCACTTAGCAATGGTATCGTGTGCCAGTGCTCTAGCAGCAAGCACTAATACCCTGTAATTGCATTAAGTGTGATCTACATAACAAAAAAGAACGAATTAATTTTGCTATGATACTTTTCTTTATGCACTATTAATTACCCTGTCCAGCCATTTTCAGATTTTTCAGGCTTCTTTCTATTTGTATTTGCAGTATTTATCTTCACTTGGATGTGAGCCATGTTACTTGTTAAATTATTTGTCACTATGTAGGATTAACAGTAACATTTTTGTTAATTTTAATTGATGTCAAGTATTTGGGGATTGTTAAGTTCTAATATAAATAAGCCAGCAGTTGTGTTTTTATCTTATTCTGAAGAAGTGACAGTAATTTTTGGGATGTTTTGTTTAAAAAAGTTTGCCCAGTTACCGCCGTCACATTTCATAGACTGTTCAAAGCCTTTCTTCCTCCCAAATTCATCTTGTCTGGCCTCATCAGCACCAATTTAGTGAGCTGCCTCTGCAGTTAGCAAGTAAAAAATGAGCAGCACTTTTCTTTATTCAAGCTAGATAACCACTACCAATTACTTCCATGCCAATCCAGAAGTGGGACATACTACATAGCTGCCATCAAAAGCAAATTTGATTCAGGCATTCTTTGCAGCTTTTCTTTTTAATTCTCTCTCAGTTTTTCCCAAGGACGTTTACAATCCTCTGCGGGCTTTCTGCTAAACATAACACTAATGTCTGTGGCTATAGAGGAGCTTTTAATGGATTTCTTTTGCTGAGATTGGAGGCTTGTGTGTCAGTAATGCACCACAGGAGCCTGAACACTGACAAATCCACTGATTAAAGTGAAACATTTAGTTGTACTAAGAAGACTTCATCTTTTTAAACTGTGACCCGGAGTGTCTATATATTTGAGTCCTAGTGTTTGGTTTAAAGGCGTCTGTATGAGATGTTTGTTGATTTCTCCCTAATCTCTAATTTCTTAGATTTCTTACATATATATAGATAATACATAATGTATGAAATCCTGTCACAGTTCTTCTAAGATTTCCTTACAAAACACCATAGGGATCAAACCATATCAGCCTTTGTGGCTACAGTGCCATCGCAAATTCAGACAGGCTATGGGAGGTTGGAGCAACAGCACACACACACACACACACACACACACACACACACACGCACACACACACACACGCTGTTGTTACTTTGAACAAGGGCGCCTCCCCTGCCTTTGAAGGGGGCTCATTTATCACAACACATGATGTTACTGCAGCAGATAGACAGGCAGAAAGACAGACAGGGCGTGAGACAAGCAGGAGCTTGTGAGGAAGGCATGTCTTGCCTGCAGTGAATGGATCTGCCTATTTGTGGAGCTGACATGTACAAGTTGTCCCAGAGCTATGGGCCTTGACTGGAGAGCTGTCCTTAAAATGACAACATGAGGACAATTGACTGGAGAATTAGGCCAGACAATGTGCACTTTAGATGCAAGTAAGATAATTGTTTTGTTCTTAAAACGCAACACGAGCTGTTGTTTTTCCATTGCTTGAGGGCCAGTTCAGTGGTCAGGTTTTGGTTTCCTTAGATCTAGTAAGAGATTAGATTTACGCAGTTTGGATTATTTTTTAAGCAAGTTCAAGGAAAGATGTCTTTTCAGAGAAGGAAGAAACCCAGTTTTTCCCTAGAAACCATTAAAACAAGCCAGTCAAGCATGGACAGTCAATCGAAGATGGGATGCAGAAATGTGACGAACCACTTTCAACATCCCAATGTCGTCCTTTGGAAAGCTTTTGTCCTGTGTCTGCGAGGCTTGGAAAACATACAGGAAACCAACCGATTATTAAATCCGCCAGCTGAGGCTTGGAGAACATTCTCTGATCCCGTCTCCCTCTGGAGATTGATGTATGCAGACTGAGTGCTCCCTTACCATGCTGGCCAGATTTACAGATTTTTTGTGGTAATAAAAAACATCTTCAGCATGGTTTTACCCTTTATTATACACAGTCTGGAGCCAATGACCAAGGGTGTGGTTTGCACTAATAAATGTCAGAGCTCGAAATTAGGTTCTGGACACGCCTCTGTGCTGTTTGACGGGACTTATGCAAAAGGTCATGTTCAGAAGGGCAGGTACAAGCAATCAAATCAGAATTTCAGCTGAGTAATTACAGAGTTTGAGAGATATTTCTGGCAAAAACCAAGAGCAGTACTGCTAGAAGTGTGCTCTAGGTGAGCTTGGGTCCTGCACCTTTCTTATCTGAAATACTTTTCTTTTTCGATGCTAAAACAATTGAAGGCAAGAGAGTTTGATCAGAAAAGATGGAGCAGAATCACCATGGTTACTGCCAATCCTCATAATCTTCTTGTTCCTCTCTCTACCTTCAGCTCTTTCTTTCCCTCCTTCCTGTCTGTCTCTCTCCACTCGTGTGTCTGACTACTCCTCCCCACCCTTGGTGGGTGTGATGTCTGGAGCTCATTGAGCATTGCCAATGATTTACACGGTGACACGCTGCCACTGACGGATAGCCGCATTACTGACACACATGTCACGCAAGACGAACAGCGATGGTGGCAGCTACTGGATAGGGTTTGGGTGTGGAGGTGCAGTGAGTTGTATTTCAGAGTTGATGGGTATGATGCAGAGGTTTGAGTTGGTGTTTTTGAGTGGGATGTACTCAAATGATGCAGCTGTTGGGAAGGAGACATCTCTTCCACAGTGTACTCCCAGTTTGACACTGGTTAGGCTTTGTAATATTAGTGATTAGATTTGAAAACAGCAGGGGAGATGTTACACCGCAGGCAGGCAGGCAGAATTTGTTGATAATTCAGTCATCAGGGCATGTTTAAATAACCTTCTTAGGCTCTAGCCCTCTCCTTGTCACAGAGAGTTTGCGTCACTCGAACCCCCCCCCCAAAAAAAGAACAGCCTTCTTCATGTGATGTTTGTACAAAATGGTTATTTTATCACCTGAAATTATATTAAGTACGGGTTTTAATGCGCTGTAATATGGGCTCAAACCGCCACAGCTTCTGAGTTTGTGATTTGCATTTGGGCAAATTAAATCACAGCCAAAAAGTTCACAAACTGAATTAGAAACAGTCTCCTGCACTTGATCACAACACTATGCTAATTTGTCACTTTTTATCCCAAGAAGGTCATTAGACTGAATAACTCAAATGCAAATAAGCAATGCTGAAAAATGCTGTCTTTTCAGTGAAACTCCATTGATACCACTGACTTCAGCTACAGAGCAGCAAACTGGTGGGCAAGTTGACGTCTTGCTCTTTGAGCAAGCACTGATGTTTGCTGCCACAGGGGCTTGAACTTACACTTTCACATGACTGATGCTAAGTATAATCACCGTGCCACACTGTTGCCCTCGATTTTAACTTGAAAATAACAAGAGGCTTGCTGCGTGACACCACAGGCAGCTCCTCTGGTGACTGTTTTGACCTCTGACACCCGAACACAAGGCTCCTATCACACAGTCGGCTGTTCATCTCTGATCCACCCAAGAGGTCACCACTTGCAAGGATGGAGGTCAATAATCTGATGTGTGAAGTGGGAGGGTAAAGGGCTCACCCCCCCATGCAGGATTATCAGATGGACTCCTGCTGAGAGTGTTCCTGGAATTAGCATTGATCGGACTTGCTCATGTGCTCACATGTATTTATGGACATGGGTGTGTTTCATATTCTCAGCATGGCCTGGATTGGGAGGGGGAGTAAAGTTGGAAGTCAGATGAAGGACAAATGATTAGTCCTCCTGGGCAGAAGAAGGTAGAAGAAAATACAACATGTTGCTCTTTGACTAACAACGCTTTGTTGGTACTGGGGAGCTTTCTTATTTCTTTTCTTATTTAATTGCACTGCTAATCAGTGGAGTACTGAATGACAACTTTACCAGTGTTTGTTGATAGCTAGCAAGCAGCTCAGATAAGACAGAGGTCTCGATATGTTTCTCCTGATAGGTAGACTTGGTTTGGCCATGGTTGAAGAAATGTGAGATAAATAACAAAGCTGAGTGTGGTGAGAGGCAGTGAGAGTAGGCTTTGTTTCAACATGTTTTTCAGAATTCGCTGAATATTAGTTAAACTTTATATAGTAAAAGTATGTGACATCATCTTATCAGGCAGACAGTCCAAGGTTAGGAGGATGTATTTTTTGTTAATGATTGAGGACATTTTTACCAAGCAAAGAACAAGAAATCTTGTCAGTATGTATGTCAAAGTTTCTGTGTTACTATGATTAAATACAATCTAAATAGTTATTGTCCTGCTACTACAGGTACTCTTAAGTTTTGGCTCTATACTACACAATGTTTTGGTCACGATCCCTTTCAGATCACCGTGAGCCGGGCTGGAGTCTTGCTAAGAAACATCAATACTACTCTGGCACTTTAATAGATTGGTCTCATTGCACAAGAACTCTCTGGAAAACTCTTGATTCTAGTAGCTTCGCAACCGTCACACACCTGCATTTGTGGATAGGTGACAGTCAAACTGTAAAAATGACAGGAACAGCTGAAAACTGGGGTAAAATCTTGCTTTCTAGGCTTGCTGAATCTGTTTCTCTGTGTTCATGTCGGTTTATGCTGGAGCCCAGTGCGAGACAACGTGTTTGTGGATAAGCACAGACTCTCTGGAGATTACATTTACATTTTATGCACAAAACTGTGGCTTTTATTTGCTGTGCTGTTATAAAAGATGGTTTGGGATCTCTGTTGAGGACACAGTGCCATTTTGGAACAAGCTGGTAACCTCCAGAAGGGTTAACAATGAAGCATCCAAGCTGAAACTTGTCGCTCTTTTTAGTCTTTCATTATACTGTAGTTTCCTTCCACAGATATTGTACAAAAGGAGAATTTGGATTTAAATAGGTACCATAAAATATAAACCCGTTTTTCAGAATTGTCCGGGTTGTTGTCTGGCGATAGGGCTGTCCTTTCTTTGGTCAGTTATTTTCTAAGCCATCTAACCAATAAATAGCTGTAGTGTCTTTTATTTTACTTGCAATCAACTGAGGTAAGCTTGCCACAATTGTTATAATGCCTCACACTTGAATGACCACTGTGTTGGATTTAGTGACATCTAGTGGTGAGGTTGCAGACTGCAACCGACTAAACACCCCTCGCTTCACCCTTCCCTTCCAGGATTATTAAGAGAACTTATTGTGGTTGCAAATAAAAATGAAAGGTCCTTCTGTGCGTCTCACTTTTCTTTAACTGCACACACACAAGGAAACAACTATAACAATGTCATGGTTCTGTCCTTACCCCCCCTTCTTCTATTTCCTCTCAGGTTTGACACTGAGTGAACAGCAGCGAATTGTCTGAAATGGAGCACTAATTGGATTTTCATATTTTCACACAGGGGAGTACAAGTGAGTGAGAAAAGGGCTTCACACTGTGGCCTTGTTTGACTCCCTTTTTTTCCTCCTCAATCCCCTTCTTGGCCCAGTGAGATTTTTTTTCTGTGTGACTAGCCAGGGTTTAAGCCCTAATCTCTGCAGTAAATGAAAAGAAGGCAGCTATCTCTCAGTTTCTTCCCCCTCAAATTTCTAGCAGATCAATTCACTCCCTCAACCTAACATCAAAACCTCTCCACTCTATGCTATCAGGAGAAGGTACTGTTGCATCTGGAACGCCATTGTGCCATAAGTATTCTTTTACAGCTGCCTAGAGGGCCATATAATCTCTGCCACCGCCCTTCTCTCACAGAAAGACACACATGGACAAATGGACAATGGAAGGTCAGGTCAGCAAAACAACAGCAAAGAGAGATGGGGGTGCTGCCACAATAACAAATATTGGAGTCCCCTGGGACACAGGCCAACGCTGGTGTAAATGCTCTGTTAAAGAGACAGGAAGAGGCAAGAGAGGATGATAGTGGCAGCACAGATTGAGTTGTTGCATTTAAGTCCTTATAGGCCACAAATGTCTGAAACACACCTGTGAAAAACATACTTGATAAATAATTTTTCAAATAAGAGACCTAATCTGAAGTTGTTCAGAGGACAGTCAGACCCAGCATGACGAGGCGTGAGGATGATTTAAATCCAATTCAAACTGTAATCAAGCTGAACTGACACATGGAGAGAGCACCAACAGTGGCAACAGGATGATGTGTCACCAATGAATGAGCAGTTGTGGTTGTCAACAGTGCCAGTGTTTGCCATTTTACACTACATTTTCTCTTATGGTGATCGCACTCCCTTGATCAGAGCTGACAGTGAGTCTTTTTAGATTTGTGTGGCTGCTTTTGACTCAATCCAAGATTTGCGACAATCTAGCAGGACCCTACCTAATCTGATTTCAGATATTTGGAAAAATTCAGATGGGTCTCAAAGCCGATTAGACCTGTTAAGAATGTTGGAGTACAGTGTAACTGACAACACTGAAGCTTTGTGATAAGATGGTGTCATGTAACCAGTGTTTTCTGAAAATGTTGAGGCCGAAGATCTAGACAGGGATTATTCAAAAGTGATGTCTACTAAGGTGCTTTAAGTGAGACTTCAGTATGGGGCATCCCAACATGGAAAGTATAACAACACACTGAATATTCAAACTAAACCATCCCGGTTCATTGAAAAATACAGTGAAACGCACCTGAATTGTGGAGGGAAAACCTCTCAGATATGTCTATTGGTCATTTGTTTACATCTGGAGGCAGCAAATGTAAATGACAAAGAAGAACTCCTTGAGTAGGAATTTGGTTTAATTTGTTCATGGGAACACAGCAGAACTGCTCTTCATTTTTGTGTGGATACAATGTACACAGTTATTTTTTTATTTATTTTGAAGAGTACATCCACAAATAATGTGGAGTTAAAACAGGGTGACCAGTATGTTCAGCAGCACCTTGGAAGCTTCACTTCTTCTCACTGAGATATCCCTCACCCTCCATTGTGCCTTTTACCTTTGGAGGATTATCGTGTATACCCTCCTAGCAGCAGCACTGTAGGTGGGAGTGTGGTGGGAAGACATGGCATTAGAGGGAAGATAGCTGGAGTGACTCTCATCCTATGTCAGTGAATGGAGTCCCAGTTAGCCAGACCTGGAGGAGGTTCATGGGGGGGTGTACAAGAATGGAGCGATAACGAGGTCTGGAGTGGAGGGGGATGGGGGTGTCATGGCTGCCTCTCCACAGGGGCTGTTATCAGACAGGAACATGGCTGCCATGGCCGACAGATTAAGATTAGTCCACATCTGTGAGGAGGACAGCTGCTTGGGGCATTCAAAATCTGCCCACCTGAGGCGTCCTTGAGCACAATAGGAAATGATCTACAGTGTCATTGTCTGAGTTTTGTTGTTTTGACCCTGATCTCTGACCCCTATGGTTGTTGTTGAAAGTACCTGAAAAATTCTCAACTGAAAAGCAAAAATGGAGTGCACAGCTAAGCCGAGTTTTAAATTTAGCTGGAACTGTTCAGTGTGTTGTTGAAGTACGAGCAGGCCAATGTCAAAAGTTCAAATAAGTACTGTTAGACACAATTTATTACCCAATGCATGTAGATACAATCGGCTAAAATTTGCGATGTGTTAAGTAAATTCGTTTTGGAGTAACCAGGTGTGCTTTAATGATGTCATACAGAATGTTATGTAAACCAAAAACAAATGAGTTCCTCCTTTGTCTATAGCTAAGGAACTTGTTAGAAACCCATAAGGAATCTGATCTTCCTTATGGACGCAGTTACAGTTTTAACCGTGTTTTATAAGTGAAACTATTAAAAATCTGCAGGCTACAGCTTCACTGTTGCCGAAAGATAGATTTTTGTCGTCTTAGCACTGATCACATGTTACATTGTTGAGCCTCTCTAGCAGCAGGTTGATAATTAACTGCAAAAAGAATGCATTTACATTTGTGTTGTGTGTGTTTCTAGTGCATAGGTGGAATTCATGGTCGGGGTAACATGAAACAATTCTTCTTTGATGTTTTAAAGGAAAGGTAATTTGATTCATTTAGTCCATTTCATCATGCATACTTAAATTCAGTGTGCTGTAAATGTCCATTAAGGTGCAGCAACAGTAACATGTGAAATGAAATTAAAGCATAAAATGCAACACTGTAAAAATATCTGCCACCAGTTTCAAGTGACCTCTTGACTGATAGTTGGTGGCTGTAAAACAAAAAGAAGCATCCTCTGAAATCGACCAACAAAGTGAAGACTAGGGAATGAAGACTGCAGACTTGTAAAATGAATGTAAACAATGTACAGTGTTTAATATTTAAGAAATCATCTGTTTTGCTTCAAGAGTAAACACAATGCATTTTGATGAGAAACAATGAATATCAACTAGTTTTGTTTGTTTACCTCTTTTATTTAAAGAGAAATATAATCCTATAATTTAAGGCTGACATAACTTAAAAATGACTCTGTCTGATTTGAAATGAGACCAGCATCAATAGCTTTATGCGATGCAAAACATAAAGTTAACAATCAAAGATAGTTCATAAAGGCTCATGGGACTGCCTTATTACATGAGCAAATTAAGGAAGCTAATTAAAGTAAGCACAAATGAGTCCCAGTTCTTCCTTTTAAGTTTAGGGCACACTTTGGAGCACTGAAAGAGAAACCTCGCTGTGGCTGTGATGAGTTAATAAACCAGTATCAGACACTCCTAAGGGTTTGTGTGATAGCAACAAGCCTGCAGAGCGGAAGCCTTTCTGTGTGATAGTGTTTATAGCAACTGCTGTGTGGAGGTACCTCTTCAGTTACTTTTATGCATGATGTGTTTGTGAAGACTTGTCATGTAAAGGTGCAATATGTAAGAAGGGGCCACCCGTTGAGTTCATATTGCAAACAGAAAGGAGCAGCATACCACCAGAGTGACTGCTTACTAGTTAGCTCAGTTAGCTGTCCAGCTATCTGAGGGTTCAGAGGTTCAGGCCTGGGTTGAGGGACCCAGCTGAAAATACTGGCAGAATCAGGATCAGTTAGTGACTACCCTCGGAGGCCTCAACTTGAACTATCACATATAGGGGAATGAAGTGATGCTATGAGGCAGGCTGGGCCAGGGCTAGCTGATTAGCATGCTTTAGTACATATCTTTGCATTACATAAATGTCTTCGACATATTTGTTTTCATTCTTCTGTTACCAGTTGGGTTTCTTTATTCATACTGCTGGTTGTGTTATTGCATCCATAATATGTATCTGAATATGGCTCGTGGGTCATCAGTAATAAATCAGGTGAACATGCTGTATTGGCAGTTCAGTGTGACAGAGACAGCAGTTCTCTAATGTCCACAGGCTACAGACATGGGTTCTGGCACTGCACACAGACCTAATCAATGTCCTCATGGCTCCCTGCCTGCTGGCTAATGAACAACTACTGCGCTCCTTTCCTGCTGTTCTGAAAAGCATCCACTTTGACATCGCCACAGTGATGATTGCCTCCTTCATATTGCGTGAGTTTGGATGTAAACAAATTTGCGGACCCTTTCTCACGTGATCTTGAAGGTAGGAACTGTTGGGCTAAGCTTGGTGCAAGAGGAGTTTGTATTTGAAGCAGTATCTTCATTTCCCTGTGCTGAGACTGTCCTTGGGAGACATGAGTCCACAAAATGAGCCTCTGTGTTCAGTTTCTTGAAACAAGCTCTTCGGCTGTTTTGACACTTGCGTCAGTGCTGTTTTCCAGCTGCTGCACTTGTTCTAGCATCCCTGCAAACAGACTTAACACTGACGCAGCACAGCATCAGCACACTGCTTTTAAATGTCTCGAACATCCCTCTGAATAAACACATAAGAACATTTTGTTTATCCAGTAGGCTAATTAGCTAATTGTTTAACCCCATGCAACTCTGACTAGTGTACTCAGCAATTCCAGTCATTCATTAAGTCTGCCATTGTGTTTTTTTTTTTCCCTCTGTGTAATCCACATTTCCATGCCACTACCAGCACAGCAGTAATTGTAGAGCAAGATAATTGTTTACACACTGCAGGACACATGAACTGACAATAGATCAGGGCTTGGAGCCAGTGTCATGGAGGTCATTTTTTGTGGATGCCAGGTCCTCAGGCGACCTTAGAGGAGAGCAAAGAGTTTACTGGGTGGCACAGCTTATTTGATTGATGACAGATGACGCATTAGTGATTGCAACATGTGATCATTTTTCTCTTTCTCTCTGTGTGCTTGTGCTTTATGTAACAGTGGCAGCCTCAGACAACAAAAGCAAAAATTGCAAGGTTTGCTTTCTGTCACAATACAGCACTGCTTCTATTACAGGGTTTGACATGACTGCTGTGTTTCTAAAAGCTTATGTTCCGCTAGATTGGAAATGAGCAAGCACTTTAGCTGATGAGGCCAACTTTTCTTGACTAGATGGTAGGCAAATTTGACTCACTGTCTAGCTCTGGTTTGCTCTTGACCAACTCATGAGGGAAATATCTGACTTTTTGTTTTTTGGCTCTCTTTTTCGACTGCCTTTGGTGCTGAGCAGATAGTGTAGGAGATAGTCTAGTTTTCTGCTGGGAGAGACATCAGTTAAGTCGTGGACTCTAAAACCTAAACAATGAGCTGAAAGAGTCTAAAAACTCTTCAAAAGCTGATTGAAGCTGCAGAATCAGGTGATAATTCTCTTTGGTTTCCTTTGAGCTTCCTCTGAACTCCTTTGACATTACACATAGCCTCTCTGTGACAAGGCCAGTAAGAACATTTCCCGAAAAGTTCAACTATCAATTTACAGTCAGTGAATGACTTAACATTTTACTGATATTGTCACTGCAGAGTCACCTGCAACTCCTCTGAGTTATGATCTATTGCTCATCCACTTTGAAGTTCAGCGTAAACTGTGTTCAGTTCTCAAGGGAGAAGGAACTTCCTGAACAATGATCTTGATTGTTTTGCCAGATGACACAACTGCTGCATGTAGCATTTTAAAATGTCTAATCAGGGCTTTTGTTAAATGTTGATTGGTGATAACTCATACATACTTTCTTCTGCAGTCATCTGTTGCGGTAACTAAAATCACTATACAGACCAATGTGAAAGATGCAGTGCAGCCCATGTCAGTGTAATAATCCTACTAATTAAAATGGCAGCACGTTGAGTGTTAATTAGAGGTAATGTTTTTCAGCAGTCATAACCAAACCTGATTGCTGAATTTGCGAAAATTAGACTGAAGGCTGCATGTGCACCAGAGAGCATGGGACTCCTTAATGGTGTTTCCATGGCAACAGTGATTTCCCATCACTGCAGGTGATTATTTTGTGGTGGGTCCACCTGGCTATGGCCTACCTGTGGTGGAGGGGTTTGGAAGGGTTGCTGAGGTTGTGTGTAGCCGTTCATTCTTCCATTAACCTTTGTTTATGGTGGTCCAGTGAGAATTTGCAACTCTCATTTACACATAGCAATAAAGCCAGAGATAATGCATATTAAGTAAATAAAAACAAGAGATTAGGAAGAGGATACAGGGCTAGAACATTGCTTCAGTATAAGAACAAGACATTGATACAAAAGCAGAAAATGGAAAGAGTTTAACATAACTCAAGACAAAGATTTGTATAAAAAGTGCAGGTTCTGGTTTATGGAGATGCAATTAAATCTTTATACTCATAAGTCTACCTCACTTTAAATTCAGTTTCAGTTGCAGCCGAAGCTAAACATATAAGGTGTTTTCAGTTTTAGATCAATCAAAATGTTTGCTCAGAGACTGTTCCAATATCAATAGTTGCTGAAGGTGGAATTCACCTTTGCTGTTTTCTCATCGACCTGAGCGTGGAAAGAAGATTGTTTAGGGATTATTGTGTTCATTGTACTTTGGCTTCGAGTATCAGCAGATAAATTACTCGCATGATGTATAAGAGATGAAATTATGACTTGCGGAAGTGTGTGAGACACCTGAAATACCCCACACAGCGTGTTGTTATTAGACTGCCAGTGACAATCACAAGAAGCTGAGCGAGTGGCTCTGGTTCCGAGTAAACAAGATAGTAAATTGGCCCAGTCTTTGATTGCAGATCAGAGGGATTGCCAGCAGGAGGGAATACATTTCCATCAATCCTCTCACTTTTCTATGTTTAATCCAAACAGGTGTACGGACAACAACCCGTTAGTGCTAAATGAGGTCCATAGACCACAGATGAACAGACTGTGGAAATTAATCTCCTCTCTTTGATTTCTTTTCACCACTCAGAAATACACTGTCCTCAAATACACAATCCTTCATAAGAATTAAGACTTTTTGTAAGATGTGTGTTGTGTCTCTTAGCACACTATAGGCACAAAACTGTACATTTTGTCCTGTAAATGATATATTGCATATTTTAAGAATAATTTTTAATGTTTTGCCAAATTTCTATTTCTGCTTTTTTGACTCGCAATGCATATTTTTTTCAGGTTGTCTGTATGTCCCATTCTCATGAGCTCATTGGACCATGGGTGTGTATGGCCTTTAAGAGTGATAAAAGTTGAGGTAGTACTTGGAACGGTTGTGATTGTTACGGGAACATGCTCAGAGTAGAATTGTCCATATGCTGATGTTTAGCACGTTATGTATAATATGATAGTCATTAGTTTAATATAGAAGAATATTTGCTGTCATGCAAATTGGCAATTAGGACTTAGATTTGCAGGTTTTTAAGGTTAAATCAAAGCACTGGTGATGGAATTGAATGAAGACTCTTTTGGATTCATCCACTCAGGACCCCTAAATTTACCAAAATTATAATAGCACCAAAATTCATGGCAATCCCTCTGACACTTGTCAAGATCTTTTCTTCTGGAGCAAAGCGGTGCGATGACTGATGAGGTGTTGAATGGCTTGTGGTAAATCCTGACTATGTTATGTAGAGATTCTGATATCCCAGCCACGTTAGAGATTATTTCCACAGTCAAAAATGAACTTTCATGCTCTACAGTGGCAGCGCTGTTGTATTTGATTACATTATGTTGTAAGATGATCTACCCCCTGTGGACCGAAAACCAGCAATCAGTTCTAATTCCTTAGCGTTTGAGATTCAGCTGACTCAGCTCTCTACTAAAGCACATAAAATTGGTGCTTGCATTTATGTTGTGTTTGTCTAACATTACTCCTGCAGACAACACCAGCCAGTCAAACTCTATAAATAGACATTGTGAATCAAAGCTCGGAGTTTCCCTTAGCTGGTTACTTTGGAGTCCATCCTTTATCCTTTCAGACAACCGAGAAGAGAGTTAAATTAGATGTTTCTCAACTTTTCCTCTTGAGGAAGACGTCCAGCAGTTTTTTTTTTCTCAATAAGCAGACAGTTTCAAGTAGGACTCATGCTGTGGGTACATCTGTACCCCCACGTTGCTAACAGTATGCTGCGTGGCAATGTATTTAAAGTTCACATGCTGCCTTCAGGAGTTGCTGCTCATGGACATCCATTTATCATGTTTGCCATGTCTGTCACTGCCTGTTTGTTATTGTGGCTTTCTACATCCTGTATTTGGAAAAATGGCTGCTTGCACTCTTGCTGCACCACAGACTCATTTATCATGGAGCTCTTTTGTGCCTTTATGTGTCGAGGTGATCTCTTTGAAAACAGAAGGTCTTGGAAATGGTTAACAGTGTACAGAGTATAGTATACATAGTATGTTAGGCTGAAAATTACTGAAGTAGGCCAGCCCTCTTTGTAACTGATGGACTGGTCTCTTTTCTTATGTTCATTCTCAATGGAAGGGAAGGATACTTTACTACTACTGCTGTTGCAACTAACCATACTATTATTACCAATTACTTCTAGTGCTGTTATTTGTACTAGCTCTGCTAAAACTTTACTTTAACAACCGCTGCTACCGCTATAATGTTAACTTCAGTTGAAGGTGGTAAAATGGGTGGAGAAAAAGAGAAAATGTGAAGCATGTAAGACCAGAGTACCCGCACATACCTGTTTCTACCAACATACACTTACCTTGTAGTTTTGCATGTCAGAAAGGAGAACATATGAACTGACTTGATAAATACAAAAGGATATGCACATTTGTTCATGCATATTAGGCACATCATTGATATTGGCATGATAATGAAGTTTCCGCACCTGCCTGAAATGAACATTTCTGCAGATAAGGTGATACTTGATAAGAAAACAAGCTGTTGATGAAGTAGTTTTCTTGTTTTGCCCAGAGAATTTGTACATGTTTAAAAGCATTGCATGTTTAGACATGATAGACATAATAATTTTTAGGTTCCACTACAGGACAGATTTGCTATTCTCTGAAATTAGGTGGAAAAATTTATACAGATATATTGGAACTGGCAGTCATCTAAAATAAAGGGCAATCGGCCAAAACACAAATTCTTGCGTGCTCTTCCAAAACAGAATGGACATCAATCAACAGTTTCCTTGCTGATTTACGTATGTCAAAATGCATAGAAAAGGAAAAGAAGGAGAAGAAAACCATGAATGTGGGTGATATTTTGCATGGAAGAACATCGGCTGCAAACTCTACACAGAGAGCAGGTGGTGAGCTTTGGTGAGCTGTGACCCCACAATACCTGTCCGTCAGTCAGGCCACCACTTTGGTCCACACTGAAATGTCTATTAAATGGCTTAACATGAAATTTAGTGGTGATCTCCTGACTTTTCCTCAACATTTACTTCATGATAATACTTAAAAGCAAAAGAGCATGTCTATTGCCAGTTTAATATACTGTTTCATAAAAACTAGCATCCATCTGTCCATTTTCAAAACCACTTATCCTGTTGACATAAGATTCCAGACCAAATCTAAATTGGGTCCTTGGAAAACAGGATGTGTGTAAATTCATTTTCAAAAGAAGGGAGCCATTCTAAAAGAGACCCCCAAGGATATTTAGACTTGGAATGCAGTCATCTAGCAATTAATGAGCAAAGACAGTCTCGAAGAGAATATCATATGCCATTTTCCCTTGGTTTCAACAGTAGCCAAATTTTTCCTTAAAAAATAGAAAACAAAAAACTTTTTCTTCTTTAAGGCAAACAGTGCGATCACAGCCAATAGTGTGTGAGCTTGAATGCACCTGGGTGTTATTGACCTGCTTAACTTTGGCAATGACGATGGCTACTACTGGACTGAATTTAAGTCAGGTCTTACTAAGATCTAACAAGACCCATCTACTTGTTCAGGGTGATGGACAGACAGCAGCCAGATCCCAACATGCATTAAGGGAAACTCAGGATGCATCCTGGATACCTCGCCAATAATAATGGTTTCGATGATAATAGTAACCATAACTGGAGACACTATCCACACTCTGCTATTGAGATTAGTATAAATGAAGCTTACTTTGGCTTTTACTCACACACACACACACACACACACACACACAAGCAGTTACTAAGGGAGAAAAGTCAATTAAAATAGTTTAAGGTCATAAAATGACGCAAGTCTGTAAAAGTAAGGTTTAAGAAGTGAATTCTGTGAAGAAAAAAATAACCAGACTTGCTCTTTTCCTTTATTGAGAGCAGCTACAAGATGTTTTTCAAAGGAGTTGTGTTTCCATCTGGGACTGCAGTGGTTTTCAGTGTGTGAAGTCAAGAGTTCACGATGCGCCCAAACTGCCTCAACTGGTTTAGTCTTCTGACCAGTAACGGCAACAATCTCTCATCACCTGCCCGTCAAAGCCGCTCACTTCCTCCTCTCCTCTCCGTGTGATTTGCCATCGGGCAGAATGATGACGGCTCCTCGCCTTCTAATTGGTCATTTTCCTGCCAACATCCCGGAATGGCTGACTTCATCATTTGGCACATCCCGATGTGACTTCTCCTATTCCACATGTGGTCAGTTCTGAAACCGACCACATCTCTCCAACTTTGATCTTTATTCTTATTCATTTTTGTTGTTGTTTTTTTTCCCACCGATCCAGAGACTTTAAATTGCCTTCTGGTCTTGTTTTCAAGCAAATAGCTCGGAAATGCGCCAAGAACAGAACTACTCTGTCAGCACGTCTGTGTTTGAGTGCTAACTTACTGTAGAGAAGACAGCCCTTTGTCATGTGTGTCTGATTCAAGAATCAATCTCAATCATTCTTCCTCTGATGTCCTAAAAAATTGGTTTTCACTTTGCACCCTTAGTTATTTTGTTGTTCAGCTTTGTTCAGGACATGTGGAGGAAGGATCTCTATTTGAATCACGTCAGATGTGTACAAAGTTCAGTAGTATTTGCACAGTCGGAGCAGTCTGCAGTCCTTCCCATCCTTGATTTGCTTTGTGATGAAGTTCAGTAGGTCCCATATTTTATAATTACACAAACACTTCAGAGAGGAAGCTGGAAATGAATGGTTTCTGCAGTCGTACATGCTGTTGACATTAGGCTGGGATTGTCGGGAAGGAATCGTCTCACTCCTTTCCAGCTTTTTTGTCAGTGATATAAAAGGCGAAGTTTAGATGTGGGAGGCTTCTGTATGAATTTACACCCAGTGAAAGCTCTGTTTGTGGCCACCTTTTACTGCACCGCTTGGGTTTATTTGGAGCAGCTGTGTTTATCGTTATAATCAACTTGTAAATCTCAGATGCTCTGGCAGCTTTGGTGAGATAGGATTTGTCAGGTTGATTTACTGACAGATGTCAAACCCCTTTGGTCATTGTCGAATGTAATTTAAACTAAACAGCTAAACGAATAAATCAGCTGTGTGGTTTATGTTGTGTTTGTGTACATACTCTTTACATTTATGCATGGACCTGTGTGCTCTTACAGAGTTCCCTTGTGTTATGGCCTCACACCAGCCATTTCATCAATGAAAACTCTGAAAACTGCACAGCCTTTTTCTTGGTGATAATACAACAAGATCAAAAAATGCAAATGGGAATTATGACAAAGCGTATTCATTTCAAGCAGTAAAAAAAAAGAAAGACAATGTGAAGAGACAAATGGAATAGTGAACAAATTGCTGTTTTGTGCATTGTTCAACTTATTCAACAGGCATGAAGCACACATTATTGCTCCTGATTTTTCACAGTAATGTGGATCATTTTGCATTTAGTAATGCCTCTATCATTAGTGCTTTCTAACAATATGTTCCATGTTCTTTGATAGAAAATAAATAAATAAATAAAGGAACTAAATTCATGTACATAGTAACTGGCAACTAAAGTGGTCAAATAAATAATCAAGTATGAACAACACTAATCATTCTGAATTGCAGTGGAGTAGATGTATAAAGTAGCAGAAAATGGAAATACTCAAATAAAGTACTGTACCTCAAAATTGTACTTAGTTACTCTCCACCGCTGTGGCTGGACAAAAGAATTCATTTGAAGATGTCACCTTGGGCTCAAAGAAATAGTAGCAAGAATTTTTCCACTTTTCTGACCAGATGTTAACTTAATGATAAATGAATTAATTAGGAAAAATCAGCAGCTTAGCGGATAAAATGACTAAAGCAAATGGCTAAAATATGACTGTGAGCAACACTTTGTTATGTAAGACTAAATCTCATCTGCTGTCTCTTTTTTACTGTTTTAACTAAACCAGGAGCAGATGCCCACCCTAACACTTCCTCGTACACACACATTTCTACAAAATGTGTGGTCAAACGATGCAGATTGTGAGAAAGTCTCATGCATAAAAGTGAGCATGTTTATTGTCCACCTAATTTACCATATTCCTACTCATTTCACAGATATTTTGTGGTCGTTTCTCCAGTCAAGCCGCCTTCTGTTGTTATTTTTTTGAAGCTGAGTTTGCAAATTGAGATGTTTTCTCCTCACAGGTCAGTGCCGGAGTCAATAAGCTGTCTCTTGCTCAGTGACTGGAGTTGTATTCACGAGGTTTGATGTACTGTACAGGCATGTTGCTCTGGACCCTTGTGATGGTCCTTTTGTTGTTGGCAGAGAACAAGCCCTTGTGCGGCAAAGGGTTGACGCCGGCGCATGTAATATGCATGAAGCTGTCGAACAATGGAGAAGGAAGTGAACACTAGTAGTGGCGTCTGAATACAAATGCTCGGGGTAGAGTGTCGGCTGGTTGCGGAGCACTTAGCAGACCGCCCGAGGCTGTTGGAGGTGTTTCCTGGTGACCGGCTGATTGTGCTAAATGATGTTCTCGATAATTCTGAACACCAGCAGTGTTAATAGAGTGGAGAGTGTCTACTAGGATGTAAGTGTGGGCTTTTAAATGAAGACATGTTACATGACATTACACAAAGGCCCCTAATAAGTTATCTGTAGCGTTTAATATCGGTATAGTATTACCCAAATAAATTAGAGGCATTATGAAATTACCCTGAGCTAACAGGACCTCCAACAAGAGGACTATTCTGATGATACATTTTGTCATGTGTACAACTGGTCATTTTTGATGGGAAGCTGGATTCCTGTATGGCTTTGGAGAATAGACTGGCAATGTTGGTCCACAAGAGTGTGTATAAGGGTGTTATCAGTCCATAAAGTCACTTTGGATGCTATCTACTGTGAGATGAATGTTATTTCTATCTTAATTGCGATACAGTTTGTTCTTAAGCTTGAATTATTGTGGATCTATCTGTAGATCTGGATTTGTTCATTCCTCGCAAACTGCTTCACGGTACTCTTGGACGGATGAAACCTTTGTGTTTTTTTTTGTTTTTTTCCCCTCCTAGCTCCAGGTCCTCAGTAGCAGCTTGCTTACTGCTGCGCTGTATGATCTAATTGGACATCAGGCCTCCAGGGTGAGTGTGAAGTCAGTAGGACCCAGACAGGGAGATGTGACCCGGAACCATAAGAGACCACTGATAGACATTTTGTGTGTCTGTGTGTGGGTTCTTAGCGAAAAGTTGCAGTGTCTGGATTTCTTTCCATTCACAGCAGAGCGCCTTAACTCTTGCAATGCTCTGATACTGATATTAAGGGACTGTCACTATTTTTTTTTCTCTTTTTCCCCTCATTCACCCTCCATAACACAACCACCACTGCTGTCGCCTCTTCAGATTATTGCTTTGTCTGCTTCAGGGAATGTTGGCTGACCCCCCTCCCTCAACAAATCAAATTGGCGTCCCCCTTCCAGGCAGGTGCAGAGGTCAAACAATGCAGAGTCTCCTGTTTTTTATGAGGGAGGTGGAGAAGCACCTTGCGCACTGGCACTGTGGAACTGGCTGAGATGTGATAACATCTGACGAGACGCCTCCAGCTAATTGATTTTGTAGAGCAATACTTGTGAGATGAGAAATTTCACACGATGAGATAAGATGAATTTTATTGATCCCTGAGGGGAATCTGGGTCATTTCAGCAGCAGGTGATGATGAATGGTGATCTTAAGATTGCAGAATCAAGAAGCAATGAAGAATTTAAAAGCTATTTTATTTCATTTATTTATTTATTTTCTTTTGCGAATTTTCATATTCCACAAAACTGTTGACAGACATTTCTTGGATTCTCTTTTTGGATATAATTTATGATTTGGATATATGTGCCCCTTGCAACATTGAGTGTCTAGCTATTTCTGAGCTAGCTGCTTACTTTAGTCTGATTTGAACATCAGACAAGCAGAAAGGGTTAATAGATTTTGATAAACAGATATTTTGTTGACTTTGTCCTGTTTGAAAAGCTTGTTGTATTGAAGTAGCCAGTATAGGAGCATCATGTTGACAGTACGCATATCAAAACAAGACTAAGAGTTTACAGACATGCTAGCTGCTCTGTGAGCTGCAAAATGCTAACATTGGCATGCTAATATGTTTACAGTGGCAATAGCAGGTTTACTTTGTTCACAACCTTAATTTAGTGTGTCAGCATGCTAACATTTGCTAATTAATTTTCAACATAAGTACAGCTGAGGCGGATGAGAATGTCAGTAGCTTGCCTGTATTTGGCCATAAAACAAAGTATTGAACAAATTGACCTGAATTGAGGGTGCCGCTAGAGCATTGGTTCTTAAACTTTTGCTGTCAGTTTTACTGAAATAAATAATAAATATTATATTTATTATAATTATTATATTTCCATCCAATCAACAGCCCCCCATTTCCATATTGATTTCCATACTGTACCTCATGGTAATCCATCCAATGTCTGTAAATATAGAAAAAATAAAGATAAAGATACCAAAAGGGATACCAAAGGGATACCACAGATGTACTGACATTTCATTCTACTCACATGGCTAAAAAAAAAAAAAAAATCCTTTTAATTTTGGAAATTCATAAAAACATAATATACATTTCAGATCTCATTTTTATTTGTGTACGTCACTCAGTCTAAACCTGTGAGGATATGCATGTGCTCTCACCTCTTGTCATTATGTTCAATGAACGCCTTCTGCTGTGTTCACTCATACAGAGCGAGGTGAACATGAAGTTCAGAGCTGCTGATGCAGAAATGTTGTGGCGCACAGCCTTGGCTACATGAGGGAACACTGGCTGAAATGTCACATCCTTAGGGAAATAGATGAATTTTATTGAGGAAGCTGGAAACCCACACAGGGCATCATGTTCTGCTGCTGTTTCCTTTTCTCTTTATTGCTCTCTACATTCATGCCTTGTTGTCTCTCTGTGTATTATGCCTGGTGGTGGTGCAGAGGAGGAAACAGAGCAATCTGAATGGGATGCACACACAGCTGCAGTATGCTCATGTTGGCAAAGTGTGCCCAAACTGTTGCCTCCGTCCCCTCTAATTCCCTTATCTCATGGGCAAGGTGTTGGTGTTGTTGCCTCTCAGTGTGGCTGGCAGCAGCAGCAGTGATCTGTGCTTATCTGAATTGTGAGTTAATAACCAGCAGCTTCTCTCTCTGCTCCGTCCACTATTGTTTCAATCCTCATGAGGACCAAAGTATTTTAGGAACAGCAAGAGCATAAAACCATGATTCACAAAGCCCTTTATAGATTGTATCTTAACACCTACGGGTAAAGATATTTGTAAACCTCACTGTACCCTTACTATAGGACTGGAGGTTATAAAAAATAACAAACAGCTCAATGCTATTGTGTTGTATTGTTTCCTGTTATCGTTAAGTCAGGCCGTGGCTCTCTGGCCTCTTTGTAAGTCATTGCCTTGACAAATGACATACAGACATGGTGATCTTAGTCGGATATTTATTAAAGCTGACACATTCTACACTGTAGCATTGGTTGCAAATTAATTTCCCGTGGCGAGAGTTAACTGTCTGAAAAATCATGACAGTCAAGCACAAGAAAACTGCCATAGCAACACCATCTAAACACAGACTGAAAGACAAGCTGTGATGTGCGTGAAAAAGGCACAGAGAAGCTGCAGAAGGTGACTCTCAATGCTAATCCCTGCAAGCTCTGAGGACACTAACCCTGACCTCTGGTCTCTCTGGGAGGAGGGACATGAAAGGAAGAACAAATGTTTTCTGATGACATCAGGGTCCATATTCATCAGGCTACCTCAGAGTAGCAAGTCATAAATAGCAGGACAAAAATTCAGAGCGGTATACTTTTAAGATGAGAAAGAAGAGCATTTTAAAATCTTCATTAATTTAGGAAATCACTTCTGTCTCAGCTGATGTGTCAGGGAGCTCCACAGGTGTCCTAACCTGTTAGGATTTGCCAGGAGATGGCATTCAGGCAGTCAGGTCAGAAAAGATGTTTGGGGAACGCCTAGTGACAGCGAGCTTTCAGCTCGTAATAAAGATAATATGTTGAACATCCTCAAGTGAGAGCGGATTAAAACCTTTGAGCACAGTCACAGTCCCTCTGGATCACGATGTTTAATTGTCTCAAGTTAATTGCAGTGAATGCAATATAACATCATCTCTCCTCTCATATCATGTTAATACTTTTATATGTATTTAAAATAGTTGGGATCAGAATATTTTTAGAGAAATGTTCATATTATAGTGCTTAAAAAAGGCATCTAAATTTTGCATGTGTTCAGCGTGATCCCAAGGAGTGAATCTGAGTGATCCACGTTTGTCCCATGCTCATATGTGCATTGAGAGAGTTTTTGGTTGCTGTGCTCACTAGCTTTGAAGGAGTGTTCTACTAAAGCGGTCCCGCGGTAAGCGATGAGGGATAACATCCCTAGTCCTTTATTGAGTTGGCAAACATGACTGCAGAAACCTTGTATAAGCTTCAGTATGTTCTTTTACACAAAGCAGGGACTGTGGGTTTGTCCCTGTTACTCACATTGAAACACTGAAGAAGGGGCTATTTGCACACAGTAACCAATAATCATTTCAGTGTACATATAGGGGTGCCAGTACTGTTTTAAGGTAAACTTGTATTGTAAAAATGTATGTATAATGTATCCTTAAAACCAAAACTAAACCAAAACTTGTCCATGATGAGTGTTTTTGTTTTTTGCCCATTAAAAAATTTATGAGAGTGTGAAAGTGAGAAATTGGTTGAAGAAGCAAAATATGAGAGATAGAGAGACAGAATGAAGTCATCCTTCTTTATGTGAAAGTGAAGTCATCCTCCCCACACTGAAGATGGGCTATGAGGCACACGAGATGCGTGTTTCTCTGTGTGCGTAGGTGCTCCTCTGTGCACTTGCACCTACATGGGAAAACGTGAGGAAATGGTGAAGTCATCCAACTTCTCCAGTCAAGCATGAACACTGCTTGCCTGCAGATGCAGTGCACCAACTGAGCCCCCACCTCAGTCCCTCCTCCTCCTCCTCCTCTGCAACACAATGCTGTCTGATCAGACAAATCAGCACAGTTTCTCTTTCTAACTTTATAGAATATTTGAGATCACTGAGCCAGTCAGTGTTTTCTGTATGTTGTTTTTGGTGTATTTCCCAATGAAAAATTCTTCATTATAAACTTGTACTCACAATGAAATGCATCCATAACTTACACTCATTAATTGTTATATTATCCATGTGTGTTGCTGTGTGTTTGTAAAATGCAGAAACCAGACATTTATTGTGGTTGGATTTGGATCAATTGGGTCAATTTACTATTGATGACAGTACAGAGAGCTGGAATAAATTAGGTAAAACGAGGTAAAACGCAGGACCTTGATTGTACAAAAAATTCAAAGAGGTCCAGTTGACATCATAATGTCTACATTGCATGATGTGTCAGTACCATATAACCATATATAACCATATATAAGCATATATAAGCATATATAAGATTTGATTGGCTGAGTAGCATCTAGTGAAATGATTTGCAATGTATACAAAAGCTTTGTGCATTTCCTGGGCTGCTAGTAGCCATAAAGGCTAGAAATGCTGCTTAACAAGGTGGGTGCAAGGTGGGTTACAAGCATTCTAGTATCCCCCCTTAAATTGCCTACAGTCTTTAGTGGATTCTCAGATCTCATGTTATACACCCTTTTGTTTCTTAGGGCTTTTTCAAACCTATAGTTCTGCTGCTCTAATCTGAATCCTTGGATATTTTTTTTGAAACAAATAAAATACAGCGAATTCAAATGCAGCACTGAAAAGCCATGTGAGAAACTCCACTCATTGGTTAGAGGTGTCAGGGTTAGGACAGTGACAAATTAAACACATGAAGAAGGCCCTGAACAACATATTATCTGCCCACATATCAAGATGGCAACAGACTTCTTTGTTAGCCCAAGTCAGACTGTGCAACTGGTTCATTTTATGGATCTGTTTAGCTCCAAACAGATGGGTGTGACTTGTAGTATTTGTTTGTGACCAGTCTGACAATCACTCCCACTAAAGGTTGGTTGCTTTGGCCTACACATCTGTTCACACCTGCCTGAATAAATTGTACCAAGAGGGATAACAAAACAGTCTGTGATTCAACAGCACTGAACAGCACAGGTTTGAAAATGCCTTTTCAGGTGATTCCAGCTCCACTCAAGTTCTATCTTCTGCCTGTCAGCATACCAGGTAGGACTGGGATTACATTTTTATTTCCTGCATGCTCTTTCCCATTGATCTGTGCCGTTAAGGCTGGCCAACACAGAATGTAACAGTTGCATTGACATGCTTTAAGCACTGTTCCTTTTGTGTTCACATCAGTGAGAAACACTGGCTTCCAACACGCTTTCACAGCAGCAGAGTTTATCTAAAACAACACCTTAGGTTGGTGGCTGGCTGTTAATTAACCTGAGCTGGCTGTCCAATGGATGAATTTTATATGAAACGCAGTGGAGCAGTCAAATGATTGGATCACTTTCTCCTGCTGCCTAAGAAGGCACAAGTGGTCATTTTGCTCTAGATAATACAATATGTTTCTGTGCTACTCGGTTTCCTTGCTGCAGGGGTTTTCCCATCACAGCTGGTTACTCGGATGCTTCCCTTTCTGCTTGTTTGAATGTTGGCTGGACAGTTCTGACCCTGCAGCCTTACTTCCTGTCCTCTTGCTCCCATCGTCCTCTGGCTGGTCAGTCTGGACAGAGGAAATGAGGACTGTCTCATTATCGCCTCAGCTTCCTTCTGGATGTCTTCCAAACTGGAGCTGGTTTGGTTTGATTGGAAACAGTCCCCTGTCACCTCTTGTGGCTGCAGCTGGCTCTCTGTGGCTCCCTGCCTTAACCTCATCCCCTCTTCTTTATAGTCTTATCCCTTTTTCACTTACTACATCTTTTTCTATGTAAACTGTTCATCTCTGAGTTTTCTTGTGTGCTTGAATTGTTAAGCTTTAGAAAAGTGCACTGAGCACTACACAGCAATGCCCGACATCACATTCACATAGCAGCACACCTTCTCACTGGGAGCTGCCCAGTACGATCATTGTCTTTTACTGCTGACCACTGGGAGCTGCCCAGTACAGACCAATTGGAGTCTTACTGCCTTAAACCTTCAAGTTACAAGGCTGAAGTCACCCTTCGAGTGTCTGCCTGATTCACCTCTCTCTGATTCTGCTCTCTATGTGTGAACATCTGTCTGATCTTAAATTTGTCTCCAGTCTTTTTTGTTTTTCAGCCTTTTTCCTCTGTCTGTATTCTATTTGTCCTATTTTTTTTTTCCTTTTTCTGTCTCATTTTCTCTCCCTCCGCCTGGTCTCTATTTCCTTCCCTCTCTGTCAGTCTCTATAACCTTCTCATCTCTCCCTTACCCTTTTTGTCTCTCAAATCTTCCTTTTTAATTGGCTTTGTTTTTATTTGGGACTGTCTGGCTTTTTCTGTCTGTATCTGCTTTTCCCTCCAGCTTCAGTCTCTCTCTCCCTCTCCTTGCAAGTCGGATGCTTTCACTTAAACCATATTATCCCTCTGTATCCATTTGTTGGCCATCTACCAGGACACTACAAAGGAAGACACTCCCCATCTCCTTGATCCTGGATTGAAGAACGTCATTAAAGCCAGGAATAGTTAGCTTTACAGTGATTATGGCTGGTGTTGTTAGTAGCCTACAGTTCTGTTAATAAAAAGTACTTAGGGGCTGAATGGCTGAAGTGCAATTTTTCAAGATTGTGATTCAGCTCTTGATTATTCGCTATAAACTAATATCTAGGCTGGTAATGTTTGTCTTTGGTATTGAAGTATTGAAAAAGATACTTTTTCCTGTGAAATGTCACTTTTTCTACCTCATAGCTAAATGATTAAAAAAATGTAGGTGAATGTGGTTGAGAAATGTGTCGTCACCGATTTGGGCATTTTTACAGTATCAGTGGATGAAAACACAAGTGCAGTTTGCAGTGCTTGTTCAGAGAGGAGTTTTAACACCACAAATCTTACTAGAGCTATGGAATAAAATTCACCACTGCTCAGTACATTTTAGCTTTTCTTATCCCCGGATGAGCATAAACCTCAGATTATGAACTTTTTTTTTTTAAATACAAAAATGTGAAATTATTGGGTTGGCTCAGCGGTACGATGGTTGGCCCTTCGGTGTGGAGTTTGCATGTTTTCCCTGTGCCACCGTGGGTTTTATCCAGGTACTCTTCCCACATATTGTGCATCCGAACTTCATTTCAGTCACCTGTTTGTGTGCTTATGACTGGAACGTCATTAGCTGAAAAAAAGCTGAATTTACATGACTTATGTTCTCTCCTCCCTCAGCAGCCATGATCGAGTTGCCCTTAAGCAAGGTATCAAACCCGGCAAACGCTTCAGTGGAGCCAAATTGCGTTGGGCAGCCGTTACTGTGTGTATACAAACCAGACTGGCAGAAGAGAGCATACGTGCTGAGTTGATTGTTGGCTGAATGAACTCCGACCAAACAGACAGATCAGATCTGCTTTTAGCAGACTGCTCTTGATTAATTGAGGCGGTGGCTCATGTTGGTGAATGGTAAACAAAACCTCACTGCTGTTCCTCTTTAGCTGTGCTTGGCTGCTAGCCAGAGCTGTTGATTTATTCTGTCAATGCGACCGTGGCTCCTCTAAAGTGGGGCTCCTGTGAATGGCAGAAAGTGACTCTGAGAGGTGCATCAGTTTCATCTGTCATCACAGGTTGTGAGACGTGCCAACAAAGATGGCATCAGAGCCTTTTCTCCTTGACTTTCTCCTCCTTGCTTTTGTTGTTTTTCAGTCTCCTTCACTTATTCTCTCTATGCCTCCAAGTTAGCATCCATCTCTTTTGTCAGACTTTCATCATCTCTTATCCTCCCTCTGTTTCTGCTTCTGACACTCTCACTTTTCTTTCCCTCTCTTATTCATTCTCGCTCCTTCGGGCCCAAAAACATGTTTCTAGCTATGTGCATGAAGACAAAAGCGTGTGCTGCATTCACAGCTGCAGCCAACAGCCACCTTGCACCAACAAAGCTTATCTGCTTTCTTTGGCCGTCCTTGGAGAAGTGCATTGACGAATATATTTTGCCTGGGAGCATTTTCTTCTCTCTTTCCTGTATGGAGATCTATTGAGCCAGAATCGTCCTCTGTGATTTGTTGCCTGTGAAGAATGAAGATGTACGAGGTCAAGCGTGTTCAAGGACAACTCTGGAGTCCAGCTGCTAGCAGTGGTGGGGATTGTAAACACAATTGCTCTTTTATCTACAACAGAACCAGAGGACTTCATTTCAAAATAAGATGTTAAAACCATCCAGAAATGCCTCAAAAATTACAATAATTAACGGCAACAAAAGTGTAGAGATAAGATGAAGAAAATATATCATAGAAATTGCACATGTAGATTAAAAAGACAAAATGTACATTTTTGGTCTTTTGGGCTCAGTTTCTAATTCTTGCTTTTTTTTCTGTACACATAGAGGCTGAGTGAAGAGGTACATCATGCTCCTTTATAGTCTTGAATGGTGGTTTCAGAAAGAGTGAGTGTGTGAGAGAGTCTATTGAGTTGGGCCAGCAGTACATCACAGCCTGGCTAATGGAACAAGGCGCTCCTGAAGGGTCCTCAGGTCTGTCTCGTCCATCACGGCTCCCTCATCCCTCAGTGGAGGATTCTGAGTAGATGGTGATGCTTCAGCACACCTGCAGGGCAAAAGTCCTGTTTGTTCCTGTGCGGTGCTCTGCTTTTTCGTCATTAACAAAACACCAGAAAACTTGGATAAAAATATAAAAGATTTGGGACATTGATACAGCAGCAAATGGCTATTTGCTGAGCAAAGATCTAGTGGAGTAATCTGTAATGAGTATCTGAGCTTCTCTGTTCTTGGTTTGATAGCCGATCTGCCCTCATGTGCGTGTTAGTATATGCAATTCCCTCTCTGTCCAGCACACGTCTGTTTACAACAGGGGCAGTCGTGGATCAGCGGTTAGGGTGTCGGACCCGTAACCGGTGGATCGCTGGTTCGATTCCCCGTCCCGGTGTCCATGGCTGAGGTACCCTTGAGCAAGGTACCTAACCCCCACTGCTCCCCGGGCGCTGCACGCGGTCGCCCACTGCCCCGGGTTTGCTGTGTGTGTGTGCACGTCACTTGGGTGGGTTAAATGCAGAGAACAAATTTCGTTGGAGTGAGTTCCCTCCAATGACAAAATATGTCACTAAAAAAAAAACAAAAAAAAAACATGGCTGTCCTGTAATAGCTAAACAGTACGCTAAAGTAAAATGTTTTAAAATTTTTACAGTTTGATCTCTGAGTTTGGTAAACTTTGTCTTGAAGCAAAGCACAAAATGGCAGCCATCCGATGGCTAACTTTCTCATAATATAGCTAAACGTTACCTCACAAATGCTCTACTGCATGAATGGGCAAAAATTGCCCCAGAGACACTTCAAAATCTTGTGGAAAAGCTGGGGAAGCTGTTATAGGTGCAAAGCTGTCTGTGTATTTAGATGCATGTTAGCATAATGTTCAATGTGTCCCAATACTTTTGTTTATACATTGTATTTCCATTAACAGTGTTTCCTCATTATGTTGGTGATAAATGTAATTCGGGCAGCATTATGATGTAAATTAATGGTATGTAAATGTAATCTCAAGATACAGCGTTTGTGGCTGTTATTTGAACAGATTTAACCGACAGTGCTGGGAACATAAGTAAACAACTGCACAGCCATCATCACGACTCCACCCCTCTCAATCCGGTAAAGTCAAGGCAAAGACAAAACTAGAAATTTGGGCATCTCTTGTGGAAGAACCAATAATGTGCGTCTTGATGGAGGACCACATAAGCTGAGTGAGAAAATGGCTTTTCAGTTTGCAGTGCTTTTAAGTTAATTGCATCCAAAGCTTGTTAATTCACTTCAAACAAACCCCACTGAGCCAAGGTGACGTACAACATGCTATCGATCCCACTGGGTCACCTCTGTAGTGTTGACCAGCAACATTGACCGCTGTACAGTTAGCTTGTGTACCGGCTTTAGATTACGTTCACCATGTGATGAGGACATCTGCATGCAGTTCAGTAGATGCCTCTGAGCCTCCATTGATTACCAATGGAGCACAGCACTGTAACAGCAGACAGAATCTGATCACTGGCATCTGACGGTGTTTGTTCACAGGATTGCCTCTGTTTGCTGTAATTGCCAATTATGTAGGAAAAATGACAGCATTACATGGAGATTGCTACTGATTTCAGCATCACTGCTGCAAGTGTATTTAGATAATGTGTTCACCTCCTAGTTGAGGGTATTGATGCGTAATGATTTGCTCAGTAAAGACTCACAAGAGCAAAGTGTTCTTATTGATTTATCATAAGTGCTGCAGGTGTGCCTTTTTTTTTTTTGAATGTTAAGGTGAAATTAAGTAATAATACTTTAATTAGGGCTACAATGATATTGACTTTATTTTTTTTTAATTAGTAGAGCCCAAACAGTTAATATTTATAATCAATACATTTAACAAATGACTTCTCAAAACACTTGTCATTATCAAAATTATTTATTATTAATATTCTCTTTCAAATTTTTGGATATACGAATGAACCGACACAATTTAATGCATAAGGTTGAACATCATCTGAAAAACACTGAAGATATTTTAAGAACCATTTGAACCCGTTTATCAGATTTTTTGATTTTAAATGCCAATGAAATGTGCGATTCTCTGCGCCTTGAACTATGGATGTTATCCCACAAAACAGGACAACAGCACAAAGCAACGTTTGACCAGGAAGATATGACACTTCAGTGCAAGTGGTCACAATGTGTGATTTAAATGTGTACATATGCGTTGGCAACATGAACTTCAATGGCAATAAAGCCCATTAGAGTGAAAACTCATTTTATTGTTGACTTGTGCAGCCTCCTCCTGCATTAGAGACATAACGAGAGCTGCTTACTCCTGACAGCTAAAACAATACTTTTCCAAAACTCTGCCGATAGCGGAGTGAACGTGAAACAGAAGGACCGACACCGACAAACCACTGCTACATCACAGCATTTATCACCTCTGCTGTGATGGCTCATAAAGCTGTCAGCTCAACCTGGCCAATCACATTTGGGCACACAGTGAGATGTAACCAGGCAGAACGCTTTGGTTTTCCAAACCATCCGAGTGGCTCACACCTTTGTCTGAGCCACAGGTAAAAGATCTCACACAAAGTCAACAGAATGTGGCCGGTGTGCGGCTGTGGATGGATGAGCTTTTATGGGCTCGTGGCTGATTAGCCTGGGAAAGCAGCAGACAGAGGACATGGAGGGGGTATATGGTAGGAACTCAAGCTTATGTTCTTCAGTGTGTGTGTGTGTGTGTGTGTTGGAGAGGGACAGCGGGACACAGAATAGGTGAGGAACAACACATTTGGTGTGTTTGTCAAGAAGCGTGTCAGTGGGATTCAGTTACTCAGCTTCCACTCAGTAGCTTTTTCCTGTGCTTTTAACCACATCGTTACCATCTTCATCAGAGGACTGTCGTCACGGAGACTGGAAGCTCTTGATGGATAACTGAGAAAATTCTATCTGCTCGTAAAGATGCGGAGATGTGGTTGAAACCAGGAAAAAGCTTGTAAGTGGTCCTCGAGTCAAGATTATTTGGTCAAAATTCCATTTCCAAGGTTAAGAATGATTCAGGTGTATTTTCAATTTAATTTTAAATTTTTGTTTGCTCACCTTTTCTTTTGCTCATACAATCCGTTTAGCTTTTAATGTTCAAATACATGTCAAAGCTGCACAACCCTCTCATTGACCCAGATGTAGTTTTCCCTCTCTTGTCTTGGCTGACACAGTTGTCTCTCACTTCACCTTCCTTTTCTCTGCCTAAACTCTGAAGCCGTCTACCTCCACATTTTCCTTTACGCTGTATCGCTGTGAGATTCTCATTCATGTCACAGCCACAGCGGCCTTGGATTCATTCACTCTGATGGCACACATACAGTTAATCGCGTATAAATAACGTTCATGACAACAGGGCTGGAGCAAATGGTGATACAGAGGCTTTTCTCACTTTAATGGGCTGCTTTCTTGTTCTTTCTTGTACATCACTTATGTTTTCTACCTGACCACAACTAGGTTAAAAAAGTGTTAATGCCTTGCACAGTGAAATTTCTTCTGCTGGACTGAAGGGTTCAAACCAATACCTTCCTCTCACATTTAGTCTAACTCTTGGTTTGTTGGTCTGAAAACAGCAGTTACACTACTCTTGTTGATTTGAAGAAGGCTGAACATGCAGAAGCATCAGTCGTCAGTCACTTGAAACTTCCATAAGTAATGACATTAGCTGTGCTTGTTGATAATTAAGTAAGAGCTAAAATTAGGATCAGGTCAGGTGGAAACAATTATGAGGGCTCCTTTATTATTTGATTTTTTACAGGCAGAACAAGTCAAACGCTTAAGTGCTAATTTTGATAACAGAAATAGGTCCAGGATCCTGATGGTAAACTCAATGGGTTGTTTACGTGCTTCGTTGTACTGGACAACTTTGTCATAATTAAGATACGAGTCGGTAAAATACACCAGTTCTCACCTGTCACCTTAGTATAGAACTGCTTAATGCTTACTGTTTAGATTACCTGTTCACCATCCATGCTTTTTCCTATTTATTCTGTGTACTCTGTTCAGTGTTGTATCCAATATGTGTTGTTTGGTGGCTTCTTATTGAGAACAGCAAACATATCCCACTACATTCCTTCACGCTGTGCTGACAGCAACTTCCCTCATCACACTAGATTGTGTCCCACATTGTTCCTCAGTGAACATATTTTTGGCTTTGTTGGCACGACAAGATGATGCGCTGAAGTAAAATCAATTGTTTCGTCTTTTCAGAAACTGGCTATTCTACTGAGGATGTTTGCTTTTATTCCCAATGAGAAAAATTACACAGTCTCAGTCTGTGTGTACTGTGTGCATTAGAGTTGGGCTTTGTGACTATTGATAAAAAGCAGATATCGCTCACAAGTTGTGATTGAGAGGTAACTGTGTTAGATTCATATCACTCTTTCTTTTAATTAAACCCTTGAACTCCACATCTGACACATTGTTATCAGGTCACCAAAAGCAGGGAACCTATTGACTTTAATAGGTGCTAGTGAGAAGAGTAATAATACATAAAAGTACACGGCGAAAAACATGATATGAAATGAATGTGAAACTATACAAAGATAAAGTTTCCTAAGGTATTTAAACATTTTCTCTGAGGTTGACATTTGTGGTTTTGAGTTAAATATGATTTTTTTGAGTGATCGCCATAAATATTCCCTGCAATAACTTTGCAATCCCCTGACTTTTGATTATTATCATCAGCTTTATCAGTTCAATGTAAAACAGATAGATACAAATAGAAGCGTTTTCTGACTTAAATGAGTATTTTCTACTTCTTGCCTCTTGTTAGCAGTCGGAGGTGGTGACTCAGACAGGCATGTTGCTGGACAGCGACTTGTGAGAAGACACCTTTGTTGATTACAGAAGTCACTTCCATTCCTCGCTGCACTGTTTTCAGCACTTTCTCAGATCCACCAGCCATTCAAGAACTGATGAACTGATCATAACCAACACCGAGCAACACAATTATTTTCCCATCTTGCTGTGGTTATTGATCTTTTCCTGTGGAAAGCCCAGTCGAGTCAGAATGGATTAGCCATCAGATGAAGTCCAAAAAGTCTGTGGGAAGGTCATTGAAATAGACGAGGGGGTACACGCTTCTTGTTCCTCTGGAGTTCCGCATTTGATTTTCCTCCTCCCCTTGGGAGCACAGAGCCCAAAATAATTTCAGACAGCCGTCCGGCGGCTCTGTATACGCAATGTTATCCATCATGATCTAATCAACACCAGTATTTCACTGTCAGTCAACAGGGGACTCAACAGAGAAGCAGCCAAAGGCAAACTTTAAACATGAGAGCTCATGCTAGAGTAGTCTTTCCCTTGAGAATATCATTAAATATCAGTTGGGGAAACCATGCATATATGCAACAGACTCTGGATTCTTTAAGAGCTGGATGCTATGATAAGATAGAAATACATTTCTCTAGAAATCCAGCTCAGATTATGCAGATTTGTCTTTCATTATTATCTTATTTTCATTGTTGTAGTCAATCAAACAGAGTGGGCGGGGCTGTGACATCTTCATCATTACGGCTGTCAGCGGCCCACTGTCCATCCCATGATGCCTTGGGTGTCCGTAGACCAATCAGAGTCTGTAGACCAATCAGACTGAACCTGAATCAGACTGATTCTGACAGCTAGAGCCATTGATCCATTTTGAAATGCAATAGCCAAATGTTTTTAGCTATATAGAAGGTTAATGGTTATTAGCTTATTGCCTCAGACACACAACCTCAGAAAGTGAAGGAAAACAATACATGAGCTGATTGTACTGGTGTTTGAATGATGCACTTCTTCACCAGCAGAGATCAGACAGATCTATGAAGGGAGACTTCATCTTATCATACACAGATCATATTGCTAACAATTTGAAATGTACATGTAAATAATGATATTATTTTTTTCATTACAATTAGCTATGTAAAGAGATAAAACTGCAGCAGCCTGTGGTGTTCAGGCTGGAAGTTGGCAGCATTGCAGAATGCTGACATTACTGGATGCAATGTTCAACTGTTTGATAGGCATGAAAAAAACACATACACACACAAATAAATGGGATGTCCTTTCTGTGCTGAATGAAAGAGGGTTACAAATGTGTGCAGAGGTTGTTTCAGCATCCTCATTGTGCCCTGTGAAGTGTGACGCCTTACTGTTGGCGTGTTCCTGTATGATTCCTGATTAAGCATGAAACTGCCCCAATGACCTGACTTGTCTGTCAGCTGCAGCCCATACACAGCACAGCTGTCCTGTTTTAGCTTACTCTGCAGAGTCCCGTGCTGTCTCCCTCTGTCCCACTTCCTTCTGGGCAAGTCTGAGATGCCTGGGACGTAACACCAATGACCTCTACATGATGGACAGTATTTATGTCTCCAACAAAGGGACTGCATTTTGAGTGCAACACGCCCCTCCACACACGGTTCAGTTGACCCCCAACAGGGTGTTGCATCCTGTTGGGTCTGAGGACTCAGGGGGGATCTATGTAGAGCAGGGACAGAGAGGGTTGCGTAATTGGCCTGGATGGGAATGGGAATGGACAGAGTCATTACACATCACTTTCTACCTCACTCCCATTTCCAGTTGGAGCCTCTGACTATCCTCTCAAGGACAAAATGAAGCTGATGATATAGAGACCCCACTCCCAAACCCCCTCTTCATAGCCACCTTCAAGCTGGTGCTGAGATCAATGGCTGTCAGTGTGGATGTCATTCCTCATGATGTTTGCTCTCTCAGCGGGAATGCAAAGGCACGTCCTGGCTTGCCGCGTCCCTCCTCCAGCCTCAGCAGTGTTTGTACAATAGATTAAGTGCACAAGTTGACTTCAAATAAAGGTCTCCAGAATGAGTTGATGTCTTGTTTAGTGGACTTGTTGGTCCATCTGTTCCCTGAACATTAACACAGGAAAGCAAGGGCACGCATGCTACTAGACTGTCTCTTGTGTTTGACTTTTAGCTTCAGTGTGAAATGAAGTGCTGTGGAGGTTACTTTTACTTGGCTATCATTGCTGCTGCTGTTGATAGGAATACAGAACAGTCAAACTATTCTGGGCTGCTACCTATCTAAAGATGTGGACTATGTTACAGGGATGTATGATACGTATTTTAACTGATAATTACCAGCTTCTCATGGCTGTCAGACTTTTAGCTGTTCCTTTCAGGCTAAACCCATACAGACCATGATAACACATCAGTATTTATAGGTACTTTTATTTCAGCAGAAAGTCCAAAGTGAACCGTGGTCCCAGGATGTTTTTTCTGGACAGAGATGTCACTGAACTTTAATGTCATTGTTCAGTGCTGTGAGCACCACAAACCAAAATCCATTAATCCATATTGTGGTGAGGACATCATTCAGTAAAAATCAAATGCAAATAAAATCAAAACAATCTGCATGTGGGATGACTACTGTAGGACATTTGCACAGGATGTGTATCCATTAATGTTCACAGTTGGCAGAGTACACTAAGTGTTACGGCATGCCCTCTCTAAAGACCAGACCATCTTCAGCTTTTTCCCAATTATCCTTGACAGTGATTTATTCCTTGCCCACAGGATATGTGTTTATGGATTTGTCAAATAAAGCAGCCTGAGGGTGATGTCCATTAGGACAAAACCACCTGGGTCTGATAATGAAAGACCTGAAGGAGCGGTGCTAATGTGCGCTTTCAGGAATAAGGAGCATCAAATAAGAAGCTTAATGTGTCTTCAGACTGTAGAGGAGGAAGGAATGGCAAAAATATGAATCATAGCATCTTAACACTGACGTTAGCTTTTTAATGAATTGCCATCTAATGAAAGATTATAGCTTTTTTTTTGCTTAAGTTGTTCAGCACTGGTGACCTTGAAACAGACCAACAGATATTTGTTTGGTTACATTATCTCACTCTCGCAATCACTCGTCAAACACTTCTTCCATATTTTGCCGGTGAGCCGTGACATTTCTCCAGCGTCGATATTGATGCTCATGTCCATTAATTTGCTCATTTCGAGGCAATTACGGCTGATGCCATTTGTCAGAATGCGAGCGTGTGCATTTCGGTGAGTGCGCTTTGCTGGTTTGCACTGCTGTCTGTCAGAGTAATTAAACCGCAGTGAGAGGTGGAGCACCTGATTGATTTCTTTAACCTCTTTTGTGTGGAAAGCAGCTCAAATGGAATTCACAATGACATCAGTAAAGCTCACATATCTGCAGCCATGATACACACACACACACACACACACACACACACCAGCCGCCTGTCAGAACGTTCAGGAGGCTGTCTCACTGCAGATCCATTAGCAGCTCTTGACCTGATGGATTGTTGAAGTCTCGGACAAAGACAAGAAATTCTGCTCAAATGTGTGAAAGGGTGGAAAAACGAGAAAGCTTTTCCAGCAGCCGCCACCTAAAAGAGGCTGCCTTTTCATTGTAACTGCACACGTCCACTATCTTTTCATTCTGTGTCCTACAAGACTTCTGTGGTGTCTGCTTGGCTTGATTTTTGGTGGAATTTCAAGCGGTGCAAGGCAGTCACCAGGGAGCCAATTACTCTTTCAAAGATTGCCTGGTTTCATCTATTTTTTATGGGAGGTACGGCATGGAGGGGCTTTCTTATACCAAAGCACCCTGTCGCTCTCCCAGACCATCTATTCAGAGGCAGCCTCGCTTGGTATCCAGAGTGCCACTTTTCATGACTAGTAATAATGATAGCACTGCTGTGGTCTTACAGATTGCGGCGCTGATATTACCAAGACTTATCTTTCCTTTCTCTTTTTAACTACTGATTGCTGTTTATTATTTGACTTTTCTTCCTATTACTGATCTTATATTTGTTCCTGGGAGTGCTGGTTGTCAAAGAGCTGAATCTTTTTCTGCTGTTGTTCTCCATTTTGCTTTGAAAAGGAGTAAAGGGAACTTCCCTAAAATGTAATGTAAATCACAATGGGGTTGTCTCCTAGCTGCTTTTGTGGGACTATCAAGCTAAAAAGAACACTCAGTCCTACACTTGTTGCAAACCCGTTATCTTTCATGAGACCCTCTCTACGTGTCTTTGGGTTTAAAGCTTATCGTCTTCATGCGCAGTCTGAGATAAGGTACCCTGTGGAGATTTTGACCACTAACAGTGCTTGGGTATTGTTTTAAGAATAAGTCTCTGTTTTTTTAGTTTTGTGTGGGCATATGAGGCAAGTTGCTTTCACTTGTTTGTTAAGGTGTCAGAAAACGTGGAAAGGAAGTAAATGACCGCTCAAAAGCAAACACGGATCTAAATTAAGCAAATCAAAATCAAAAATCAGCTCTGTGAATGTTTTATAAAAAGGAAAGTTTGTTGGGCCTAACTGATACACATAATGAGTTTTGATGAGAAGAACTAAATAAAATTGGGACCCTCCAAAGGGTATCTTTGGCCCTGTTGACATTGTGATGGTTATTTTGCCTTACTATGTAAAGCTCACCCAGAGTAACAGAGAACATCGAGCAACTGATGATGAGGTGTAAAATCAGTAAAATGAAGTTTTAATCAGTAAAGTAAAAACCAAAAAAACTGAAGACTTTAACCCCCGGTCTGTCTTCCATCAACTCTGGCTCTTGGACATTGTGATGGGCAATTTCATTATTTCATGTAATTGAGACTAAATGATTCAGTACTTAATTAAAAAAAAAAAAAAAAACATGCCTGAGGATTATGTGATAATGCAAGTAATCATTAATTGCATCTTTAAATGGAAATACTATCACAAAGTACACATATCAGGAATTTCTCTCCTAATCCTGTTATTGAAGGACAGTCTCCTGCCACTACAGAATCAAGTGCATAGAGTGTGTAATGCTTGACTGATAGTACAAAGAAATACAGCACACCAACAGCACCATGCAGCAACCTGGAAACTAATGCCCGGCAAGGGAGGGTGGAAGAAACACGTGTCAGCAAAATGTTAATGTTGTTCCTCATTACTGCTGTGCTGTCGGAAATGGCACATGAAATAAACCATCTCCTTCCATTGTCGCTGCATTACGGCTGAAGCACCATGTTGCAGACAACAGGCGGGGGGTAGCTGGGGAATGGGCTGGGCTGTTGAATTATGGGAATGATCCTGTGGTGCCATAGGTGCACTCGAGGCTTACGTCCCTCTGCTGTATATTTCTGCCTCTTTCATCACAGTGCGAACTGTGTGCACCTCATACATGTAAAGCAGCTTTTCGATGGATAGGGGGCAAAGAGGAAAAAGAGTGTCGGAAGGGAAGATGAGTGGAGGTAGGCAGGGGTGCTAGAGGAGAGCAGTGAAAGGGAAAGATTGTTTTCATTAATCTTTATTTATTCAGAGAACGTCGACTGAGCTCACATGCGCTTTAGCTGTTTTGTATTCACATCTGTGGCCATTTACACCTGGGACCTGCCCAGTTTTGTTTTGTTTTTTTTTGTTCTTTTTTTTTACTGTTTGACCAGTGAGCAGCTCACAAGAGCAATTGGGGGTTAAGTGCTTTGCACAGGGGCACCTTTGCAACAGTAATTAAGGCAGCAAGTAGTTTATTATTCACTTTCCCTGCCCAGATTTTCAAGTAATGTTTATGTCACAAAGCAGCTTGTCTAAACTGTAGACCAGTGCTGCCTCAGATGTCAGGAATGTGTTTGCATCAACACATTTGGAGCAATTTATTTGACCTGAGCAGTGTTTTCTCCCCGAAGGACCTGTTTTTACTTTTATAGTTTTGACCTTCTTTTTTTTTTGCACCCATCATGATTACATTTACCTGAGCAAGTTAATTACTGGGACATTAGAAGTCAGATGATCATGCGGTTTGCAAACAAACCACCTTGTTTTCTAATGCTTATTCTGAGCTGACAGTGCAAATGAAAACACCTAAGTTTTATTTCAGTCCATTTTTGTTTGTTTATATTTCATAGTTTTAGTCATATTTGGTCAACCTCATCCTTTTTATCTAAATCAGTTTTTAGTTGACTAAAGCAGTCTTGTCTCTATTATAGTTTTAGTTTTATTCTTCATTTACAAATTCTTTGCAAATTCTTAAAAAGCTGCAAGCAGCAAATGTGTGACATTTTGTTCCTGAAAAATTATTGAAGCAATTCACTGATTATCAAAATAGTTATCAATTTTTTGATGGACTAATTGATAATTCAGCTATTTTTGGCAGCTTTATGCTGATTACCAGTTAGCACCTATTTTGGACTGTGCAGCTGAGCAGGGTGAAGTTTCCCTTCCTTCTGAGGCTAAAGAAAAATGTGATGTGTTTTACCTCAGACAGTAACACACTCTTGACGTGATGTTTAACTTTGGTCGGACATTGGCTTGTATAGTTTATTGCCCATGCTAAACTGAAATGTTTAATCTGGTTAGCCATCATTAACATTTGTATTCATACACTGAAATTGGGGGCACAAGGAGTAACATTGTGCCCCAGTTATCACTGTTTTCTCCAGCATCTCATCTCCTTGGATGAGCACAGTAGTCTGCCAGTATCAAAGTGTTTAGTGATTTAGTGGTATTATTTCCAGAGCCTGAGCCTGTGACAGTTCAGGTCTGGTGGGTTTGTCAAATGCGGCAAAAGATGTTTGTATGAAGATGAATACAGTGCTATAAAATCACTTTGTCCTCGTTCATTTAACGTTAAATCATTGTTTTAAAACTTGATTTGGTATTTCCTTTTTTCTACTCACAGAGAACTGATAAAGAAGAATCTACCACAATGCTTGGAGTTCCAATAGCTATCAAGTTGTACTACCCACAGCAGATTTTCAACATTTGTTTATCTACATGATCTCGTGACACAGTAATTTAGACTTCATCCACTGTTAGGATCATGTGAGATGGAGGAGTGGTGGAAAGTGGTCAGCGGTGTGAGAGTGTGGGGGTTCAAGGTTGTGGTTCTCAATTACAGAGGAGGTGCTGGGCAGTGGTTAGAGTAATGCCTCAAACAAAGGTCACAGCTCATATCTGCCTGCTCTTAATGTGAGTGAAGGTGTGTAATTGGGATGTTAATGGAGAGGATAATGATCCAGTGCGACCCCCATTGCCACCGTAGGCCCCCACCACACGCCGCTGCTCTTCAGTACTGCTGCTACCATCCTTTCTGTTAACAGACATGGAAAAGCGAGACCATTATTACATGCAGAGTTAACAGGACCCCAAGCATATCATTATGGTGTGATTGTAGAGAGTTATTACTGTTTGCAGGAGCGCAGCTGACAAGGCTCCTGGCCCGTGCTTTCAGACCACCAATTTACATTTCTGGTCAGTGTTGGCCGCCTGCTCCCACTGGCACTGTTCTCAATTCCACGCTCTGCTGCACATGGATTTCCAGAAAAGTATTGACAAATGAAAGCTTTCTAGCCAAAATGCAATATATCCATTTTGGAAGAAGATGTTATTGTAGCTCAATTTTAAAAGAAAAACACAGATGATGGCATCTTTTGAAATGTTTATATTTTCCGAATGAAGGATTTAATATACCTGATAACTTGAATGATATTAAAGCCAACAATCATTTTACTTTTTGAAAAGTCACATATCTGAAACATTGGATTTCATTTTAGAATGAGAGCTGCAATATTGATTACGAATCAGGGATAGACTGCAAGACCATAGATGAATCTATGATTCAGACAGAAAGATTCGGTCTTTTGTTCTTTTCTGAAGCCAGACATCTAATGAAACATTTTATTTTGACTGTCTTAACATCAACACATCATATTCCACCCTAAGTGTAGATGCTGTTAATTTTGAATAGAGCTGGCAGCTTTTGTTCTTTATTTGGCAAGTGAAGACAGCATAAATACTTGGATCCAGTAGCCACTGTGGTCTGCAATTTCCTGACATGATATTAGTTTTCCTCAGAGCTTGACTAACACAGGGGGTTGTTGCTGAATTTTATTTTTCCTAATTTAAATAGCAGGTTAATTTGTGCAAGTTCAGAGTAATGGCATGCTCCCAGCGAACATGTTTGGAGAAGTTTATTGGCTTTGTGAGATTTGTTGTGTGACACAAACGGAGAGCAAAGGGATGCCTGAAGATGTTGCGCTACAAAAGCAGTTTTAAAGTAAACGGTTCGGTATGCTTCAAACGAACTAGAAGGCACAATGTGTCATCAGTCCATATGTTAAGTCACAGGTTTTATACTTACTCACAAAGGCAACTGCCATAAGCGGTTGATGTGCATGCAAGTAGAGAAGTGATTGCAGAAAGAATGGAGAAACCCTGCCTATTTTAGCACCTCTGCACACCTGACCAGTTGCTGCGTGAAGCCATTACGAGTTCTGCCATCAGAGCGGAGGTTTAGATGATCCGAGAAGACCTCGAGATTCTTATCCCAATCAAATGCATGAAACAACCAGTAGTATCCTCCAGAGCGACCCATCTCTGTCTTCCGAAACCGTTACAAATCGCTTTTGAAAATTAAATGTGTTTTATGATGTAATAAAGCTCTGGTTAAGGTGTGGTTTGGTTGAGGCACAAAAATAACTTGTTTGGAGTCAGGGAAGGCCTGTGGTTTAGGTTAAAATACATACTTTGTCAAGGTTAGTGAAACACTGCGGTTTGGGTTGAAACTGCTTTGTTAAGGTTAGAGGGCTTACATGGCCATGGTTCCAATAACATGTAGTTATTGTATGGGGGAAACATGGCCATGCTTTAAAAGGCCCCATGTTGACAGTGAATTAAAAACAGCAAGCACAGGTTTCCAGTGTTAAAAGTCCAGGGTTTTGTTGTCCCGTCCATCCCCGTACCCTCCTACGTTTAATGCATAATAGCACAAAACTGCAACATGAACTTGCCTCAAGAGCCTGCGATCGCAGTTCAGACAGACCTCCAAAGTTGTGAAGACAAGAGAGATGATAAGAAGCTTTGACAGCCTCCCTCCAATCAGAGTGATCTCATACTTTACTGGGAGCACTGGAACCTTGATTCACAACATGAACGAGAGAGTGAAGAGTATGCCACACACTGCTTGATTCGCCCCCTCTGATCCCCCTGGAGACCTGTTCCGCATGACGGCATACCGCTATTTTTAAACATGCCGTCATTGGGATCGCTCATGTGCACACGACCACACCCACCACTACTGCCAGTGACTGGTGTTGTGAATCTCAGCCCCACCCCGCTAAACTCAGCAGGGAGTCTGACTACGCTCGCATCGGAAAACCAACTCTCCATGAATATTGAAAAGGCTTTTTAACATGCAGTGTGTGTGTTGCCGGGTTTGCCTAGAGATTTATAGTGTAGTGAGAAGCGCCCTCCATTCTGCTCTAGCAACAGAGAACTGCTGTGAACATTATACAGAGGTGAAAGGAAATGATTTACATGTGAGTCACTCCAAGGCATTGACATATGTTGGATGCATCAGTGCATGTGTGAAGTCAATCAGCTGTGTGTCTGAAGAATTCTGTTAAAGAATTTTACACCTGAAAGTGTGTTAACTCAGCTTCCTAAGCTTTAATTTCCTGCCCTGCTGTAGATTGGTTCCTACCTTTCTGTCAGCGTTCTTGAATGTTTAAATGCATCTGTATTTACTGCTAAATATTTGCTAAAGCCACCAGACAAAGCATTCAGAAACAATCAAAATGTACTCTTTGTTTCAGCTGCTGAAAGTTAAATAAATGGAATGATAAAATGGTTATTTACCTCCCTTATTTGTGAGATGAGTACACAGAGGGCAACTAATGCCGTGGTCTGGGTGTGTAATCCAAGATAAAAAAAAGTGAAAACCAGCTGCAAACCGAAATACAAGTAAATTCTTGCGGTGGCGGAACGTTTGTAAGAGAACTGTGGCCAGTAAGTAATTATCTTTGTATTTGTTTTGTCTGGCTACACAGATGTGGATTTCGTTTGACTGGCCAACCATTGCATTGTCTTTCTTCTGCTATTCCTTCCAGTCTAAAAGCTCCCCGTATATATATATACATATGGAGAAAATAATAATAATTCAAGCTAACAAGGCCATTCAGTGCATGAAAACTACATTGTTTTGTATACAGAGTTGAAAAATAATGATAGAGTGTTGGTTACTGAGCTCTGTGTGCTGAGAACATTTTTGTACTTGAACATATTTGCTAGCTAGCCTAGCTGTTCCTGCCTGCTTCCAGTCTTGCAGGCTGGCTCCACTGAATGCATGTTGCATATTGCTCTATATTGTGTCCGCTGGTCAGCACACTGGACACTGGAGACGTTAACCTTTGAGCTTTGAGCTTTCGTAGCATGCAATGAACTTCATGCCTCAGCAGAGCTTTGGATAGGATTGTGTATTAAGTCTAAGAGAAAACCAGTGGGAGAAAGAAAATAAAGTTGACTATAGAAGAAATAGGAAGGGCCTCGAAATCTGCCTTGTGATCGAGCATTGGCTTGACTTTATTACTAAACGAAGGGCTTCCAGTAATATCTGCTGTTGTTTCCTCTGTTGAGTCTCAAAAGATGAGTCGTTCATCTCAGAGCTGCTGCTCTTTTTTTTTGTTGTCAGAATCACTCAGTTGCAGCGGCTGGTGAGCTCTGTATTCTCTTTGAAACTGCTTTCAGCAACCAAACTGTGTGAAATACAAGAGGTGTTTCCTGAGGGGCTTCAAAGACGTAGCTTGATACCCTTTGGAAGATGCAATTTTCTTCAGTTATTTATTTCTTTAAAGTCATCAACAGTTTAATCAAATTTGGAAGCAAAGTCATGAAATTCCTGATGTACACACTGCAGAAACACCCAATATACAATTGTCTCTTGATGCTGCAGCCCTGATGCTGACACACACACACACACACACACACACATGCCTTATGATAGGTAGTGTTCCCTTTGCAGCAGGTGTGTAGGAGCTTGTAATGATGCCCTGGGAGGCTGGCTGGTTTTACAAGTGAACTCTGGCACCCGAGCACACACTGCGCCAGGCATCACACCTCTGTCTCAGACTGGACCTTACTAATTTACACTCAGTGACTCAGTGCCTCTCTCTCTCACCCATACGATGGCCCTGACACAGCTGGTTCACAGGTGAGCTGTAGTCTCATGCACCTCACCAGAAGAGAGCTGAATGCTGCTAACTGTTAAGATCTCAGACCAGATGGAAATGTTGCACAGAATTACTTTTTTTCTGTCGACACTTGCCAACTGAGCGATATTCACAAAATTAATCATTCTGATATTTTTGGCACAGTTTGCCTACTTTCTTAATAATAACATGATAGTGTTCTTGTTCTTGTCATAAACCAGGGGTGATATAATAAAGATATCATTAACAGTATTCATGCAGATGTGATTGCAAAGCAGGTAGATGTTTGCTGCTCATTTCATGTATCTAGAACAGTCAGATAGATAGGATTGCATCAGGGTGCATTCACACCCAACCTGTTAACTGTGCTGAACCAGTTGGTGTGATTTTAATTTGATCTTTAAACTTAAACTCTGGTGAAAACCTAGCGGCTGCACCAAGAATGGAAAAAATGGAGATTCATGTTCTTCTTTTAAAAGAATTTTATTTAATGACAACCATGTATAGGAAATGGACAAAATGTCAAATCTGCAGAGCAAATAAAAACCAAACTACAGGTGTGATTTCTGCCTGCAGTGCTATATTCCATGCCTTTCCCTTTTCCGGACTGTGATTATCATGTCTTACTGTCCGTGTCTCCCTCCCTCCTTCCTTCCTTAAAACTCATCTCTCTGCTCTTGGTTTTCAGCCTTCTGTCCTCATGCCTTTTTTTTTTTTTTTTTATCTTTTTCCATCCTCTCTGTGATTCAGGTTTAAAGGATTGGCGGCTGCATCTGGTGGGAACACTCATCCTCCCCCAACACCCTCAACACACACACACACACATCCCTTCTTCATCCCTCCTCACCTTCAGCTTGGCGCCGACCCGCCTCCCCCAACATCAAAGCTGTGTGCAGTGGGTGGCCTCTCATAATTCAATTCAATATCAGCCCTGATCCAACACATCAACAAGTTCACAGCCAGCTTCTGAATGTCATTGGTCTGACTCTTGAAACACTCCTCTCCTGCCCCTTTATTCCTGAGGTTAAGGGGAATTTGATCTCTTGTGTTGTGTTCAAAGGAACCTTGGTGTTGGATGCGGAAATTGCCAGAGAAATTAGATTTTGTGTAGTATCATGCGGGCAGGTAGGGTTGGGGGGGGGGTTCCAATACAATACACAGAAAATACTTTCAATCAGAGGCAAAGCCGTGAAAATGAATTTACTTTTCGCTTTAATCTCATCCCACATAAACATGTTCATGGGGCGTCTTTGTCAAACACACCAGCAGCCATGTGCTTGAAGTCTGCATCTGGTGTTAGTTTTTCTGCAATTGCATGGTGTTGGCATGTAATTTAAGATACATGGCCGTGCATGGCAATTTAATTAGATTGCTTTTTTATGTGAATTCACCCCTCGTTGGAATTTAATTTGCACCAAACAACCCCTGGGCTGTTCATTTCGCGTGACAGGCAGACTGACACACATTAGGTGCCGTTCCACGTAATGCTGAGATACACGTCTGGCATTTTACAGCGGCGTCCTTTAATTTATTGCCACACTGTATTCGAGTTGCATTTCTTTTTGAAAGCAAGCATTAAATTCCCATTCCTTTTTTTACTGCTGCTGTCACCAAGTGCTGTTTTTTTTGTGGTTATTGTTTACAGTTCCCAGTGATTTCTAACACAAGCTGTTGTTCATTCTTGTAACTTACAGGGCTAAAGTAGCCTTTGATGAGTTTTAATACAACATACGACAGCTGCCTATTTAGTTTCACCTATAGATGGTTTTGGCTCATTGACCAGGGTCTCCCATGGGAGCCTAAGATGTTTTGCTTCAGAATATTGATTTCTCCCTCGTAGGTCAGGCTCCAGATCTTGCTGCTTTATAACAGGGATTATGCCACATGGAAAACATCAGAATCTGTCTTACCTCGTGTCAGTGGTGTAGGTCTTGTGCTATTCTGAACTGATAACTGAAGGATGTTGTTCCATCAAAGCCACTCATCCCTTTTTGCGATGAAAATTATCCTTAAAAATCCCAACAAAATTGCACTCCAGTTACAACAAGAAAAAAATGGATTTAAGACGCTCACAGTGAACGTCACTGGATTCATTCTGACGTTTGGCAGGAAATGTTTGCCGTGGTCAACATCTTGTTAGCATTGCTAATTAAAATGAAATAAAAAGCACAACTGAGACTAAAGGAAGAGTCATCAGTTCTGCAAAGCCCAATACTTCATTTGTCCAAAATATTGCACAAATAGAAATTTTGACATGATGATGGTGCTAGAAGCAGTGGATTCATTGCAGACAGATTAACATTACCAGGTATCCATCTTAAAACTGTGTGAATTGGAAAGATCTCCTCTGCTGTCAGGCTGAAGCATCCTGATTTAGAATTTGTAGTTTCTTTGTATTCATATCCACATTTGAAGTACTGTGGTCCACCTTAAGCTCATTGGTTTTGATGATATTGAGGTGCAGGTGATTGTTGTTGCACCATGTGATGAAGATCTCCATCAGTCTGCTGCATGTATTTGTAAAAACAGTCTTGAAGTAAAGGCAGTATGTGTCTCGCTGGAAATGATTATCTGGAACCACAGGTTAATATAAGGAGAACTTAACTTCTAATTTGCCATATAAATACAGCTAATACCTTTTATTAAATTACTTCACTACATATATTGAGTCTGAACAGACATGCATGTAAACTCTGCAGCTTGACTGTTTGGCAGAGGTATACAACCACAAGGCGGTAATTCTAGTTGAATCAATTTCTACGTTCAGGCACACCAACCTCGACTCCTGTCAGTAGGCTTCATTCAATTTTCCCTTATCCAGCCTGGCTGTCATGAAACATATCATACAGCTTTCACACAGCCTGGCTGTCCTGTATTGATTGGCTCTTGTGTCTTGAGTGACAGCCAATGTGGTAATGCTCCACAATCTCCCAAGACAAGTGGCTCTCTGTGTTGATGATAAAGAATGTCAAAGGGCCTTGGGGCCTAAATTGAAATGGATCCATGTGTAGTGTTTGTCAGAATCATGCAATTGATGTTAGGTGGCAGTTATTGCTCAGTGTTGCTTTGCGGGAAGCTGCACAGACAAATACACGTGTGCAATTTCATCCTTGTGGTTCAACACTGAAGACTTACCTATAGTGGTGTTGTAGTGTGTTTTGACGGTAGCTACCTCTGGAAGCTCTTATTTTATTTGTTCTAACAAATAAAATTGACTGTTTTGATGACACTCATGTTGCAATTACAGCTACTTTAGCACACACATAAAAAACTCAACACTTGACAGGCAACATTGATTTGAATTTTATTCCTTATAAGCTAGCAAATAAATGAGAAGCTTCCAATAAAATGTCAGGAGACAGCGATTCAGCTACAAGCAGAGAAACACTTGAAGGCATGCCTATTAGAGTTTAATTGAATATCTGCATGTGTAACCTGAATCCAGAGGTCAAAATCAGTCCTTGGTGAATTGGAATCTTGGACTTTGCAAGTGGACATAATGGAATTAAAGTGTAATAGTGATGTTTGTTCTGCAAGAGAGCCACAGAAGCCTGAATGGCTCAGAGAGGGGCCAATAAGATCCCCTCCTCCAGAAGGTATTTAAGCTGTGTCTTAAATTATTCATAATAGCTCTAATCCTCTTGATGTAGCTTTTATTAGGTTGTCTTATTTATCGTTGTTTCTCTGTGGCTTCGGGGGGAGAACTGGAAAACGCCCCTCTGTATTACGCCTATGAGAGGTCATGTGTAATTAGTTTTTTGTCAACATTTTGTCTCCTCTGACTTTATTCTATACTCCAACGTCAGGCTCATTAACTAGCAGTTTCATTTGCCCTGTTGTTAAAGGCAGGTTTTCAGATACATGGCTCAATTTGGTCTTGCAGGAAATTGCTTGTTTTTTTTTTTTCCCCCTATTGCGTTCTGATGCATTCAGCGAAAGGATCTGTGGTATGTAACCCAACCCAGCTTTCATTACCAGTTAACTGTAAAAACAATCTCTTAAATGCACAGGCAGTTTTCCATTTTCCTCTTCATTAACCAAAGGGAGTGCATAATCTAGCTCATAATTTAATCTCTTTGCTAATGTTTTACTAAGGCACCGAAGGAATTAGCACAACTGATGTGATTTCTACTGCTTCAGTGTCGTATCATGTTAACCTTGCATTCCAGTGAACAATTGCTCACCAAGGGAGCCAATTTACCTCATGCGTATGCATTTATGCACAGGGATACTTGCCAATATTCTCCATGCATAATGGTGGTGAGAAGACCTTTGGATAATAAAGGTATGGGATGCAGGTCTCACTGGGAGTTAGTCTTGCTGTAGAGGACCAAGTGATCAACCATTTATTACATTCTACTGGTCCTCACTGTTGCTGAACATCCAGCTTTCCTTAAGACTCACATTCCCATATCCCACCCCGTATTTTCCTTTATTATGCCCTTGAGTTGGAAAAGAAGAGGAGACAAATCACCTCTCTTGCCTCATTGGACAGTGCCTGTTAATCCAATTTCGTTGCATTCTTTTTCTTCTTTATCCTAATTCTTTACCCTTAATTCTTAATGCTATCATTGTCCCTATTGTCAGCACACAATGGTTTTGATTCTTGTACTCCCTCCTACTCTCATTGATGTTTAGCCTAGTTGCAGTAACTGAGTAAATCAGGATAGCTTTGTCTAAAATGCAAGCCAATTTAATATACTTTATCTTGCTGTGTAACATTGTATCTTTAATACAGAGGCAGATAAAAGAAACCATTCCAGCACTGTCACCTAGCAGCTGCAGCTCTCTTTCACATCCAGTAGAAATCCTCTGAGCAGTCACTTAGCAGCCAGGCACAGGTGTAAATGTGCATTAAGGGCCCTGTATTATGTGGTTTTGGTGGTGTAATTTTCAAATATACTGCAGCTCTAATAGGATCTAACACTAAAGTCAACCCTTATTAGCTGACGATTCCATCACCTAAAATTCAAATGAGCACCTTGTGGGAAGCCAATCCTGTTTAAACACTGCGGAATAACCTGATTGGATGGATTTCAGGTATTCGTTAGTCAAGAGAGCAAAACAGGGTCACTTGCACTCTGAAACCAAGACATCGCATTCTTTTTGGGGCTAAGTGCAGGGACATTTTCTTGTTAAATGAAGGCTCATGTGATTCTTATTTATGTCTCAAAGTCCCTCGAGAAAATGGTGCACACCTCAACCGTAAATTTAGAGCTGTACCATGTACCTTTTCATTCAACCAATCAACAAAGTCTAGATCAATTCAATTGACAGCACTCCGCTGAAAACTAAAGCTGCAGCCATTAATTGATTAATTGATAAGTCTATTGGCGGAAAATTAGTTGCCAGTTTTTTTGATAATTGATGAGTTGTTTAATAATTACTTTTTCAAGCGTTTTCTGGTTTTAGTTTCATAAATGACTGTTAGTTGGATACACTGTCACTTTGGGCTCTTGGAAATTATGATGAGCATTTAATTGACCACATAATTAGCTGATTAATTGTGAAAATAATTAGCAGATTGACTAATAATGTGAGTAATTGTTAGTTGCAGCCCCACTTGACCAATGTCCTTACACTACTATGAGAGTATTTGCCATTATATTTTTTAATTTTAGCATTGCTAACATTTGCTAATGAGGACTAAAAGCATTGAAGAGCTAAGGCTGGGGAGAAAGTTGTTATTTTTGCAGGATGGGTATCAAACCAAAGAACTGAACAAAAAAGAGTGAATTCATCACCAAAGTTATTAGTTCATTCCATCTCGTAGTTGTTCGATCGTTCTCATGGATGAGTAAAAACTGACCTGCCGATGGCGGTAGATGAAATATCAGGAGATCACCTCCAGGCTTGATTGTCTTGGTACCATGAATATCTGCACAACATTAATCCAGCCAGTGGTTGCTGAGATACATCTGGTGGTGGACTGCTAACCCACAGACAGACTGACATCCATAAAACAAAGCCTTAAAATTAATATTGTATTGCAGTTTTACTTTCTAACAACATCAACGTTCTTGATTTATTTGATTTTATGTGAATCAGTAACCTGCTAACCAACCCTCTGCCCTCGCACTGTTGATGGTAAGAGGAGTAATCCATTGTTCTCTGGACGCTTATTCTACTTTGCGCCCCTGACCTCGACCTGAGCGTATGCTCACCAATGTCATCATGATAGATCGGGAGAAAATGAGGTGTAACAATACAAGATGGAGGCAGGGAGCACTGATGGAGGGCAGGGGGTTGGGTGAGGTTGTTGAGGTGGTTTGAGCTTGTTCGTCAGTCTCTCCTAGCTTGCTGCTCATGCCTGCCCATTATCGGGGTGGCTGGCCTTCATCATACTATCCACCTATTCATGATATGGATATTAATGCACTCGGTTATTACGACATTCTGCCTGTCTGCAGCTTGTCTTCATTATGCCAGCAGAGTGCTGATGACTCTTACACAGGTCGTAACAGTATGGAAAATGTATTTGAAGATTGGAATCATTCTTGCAACACTTAGGGGATGATGGACATGTGTTCACGGCGACGCAAACAAACAAATGAGAATATGAATGCCTGAAATCTAAAAAAAGTGTAGGAATCCTCAGTGGCATAGAGGAAATCCTCTCAGCCATCCCAGACGTTGATACAAGCTGTCACTCACAGCTACGGTTCCCCCAGAGAACTTTTCTCGATGCTCATGCTTGCCCAGAAACAGCTGGGGCCTGGGTGAAGCATGGCAATGGTGGCTAATTAACAACAGCAGAGGTTAGTCATGTCCCAGCCATGTTCTTGTTCAGAAAGGATGAATGGACAAGACCAGCTGCCCCTTGTTCAAAAACGATAATTCCAAAAAAGCCATTCTGTACTGACATCATAAGAAAGATGAAGAAACCCTAAAGTTACTGATGGTATAATTGTTATGTACTGAGTATTGTTGAGGATCAAGCACTTTGGATGTAAATGAATAAACAACATGCATGTCTTGCTCAAAAGAAAAAAAAAAACATGTTCTGAATGAAATCATGGGTGTAATTTCATGTCACATTGAATGGATGAAAGCCTAATTTCAAAGGATTCTGTTGTCATCTCTCAAGTTGCTCTACTTTCAGTCCTCCCATACCCCAGAGAGATCCCTGTGACAAGCCTGTGGTGTGTTAGCCGTGTTTTGAATGCTAAATAACAAAAGTATGCCCACTGGCACACTCATTCACGTTTGCATGGCATCTGTTTCATCTGTGAAATCTAATAGCAGAGTTAACCTGGCGATTGTTGGAGGATGAAATCTGTCCTTGGCAGCTTTATGCCCTGATGAGTTTTAATGGAAGGCTGTGAGGAAGCCTATACCTGTGATTTTCCAGGCAGTATACTGTACTCTGTTTATCTAGAATGCTATGTTAAATTGCCTGGAGTTATGGTCCTACCTGTTTTATGCTCTAGACATATGGGGCATCTTTGGAGATAGGGAAATGTACAGTATATCGAGTAAATTAATACGCCATTTTACACAGTTTTGATCTGGTAAGATTTTATTTGTGTAATAAGTGGTGACTTGTCAGGTTTTTGGTTCTGTTAACTGTCCATTTAATCCTTCTGGTGCTCAGCTGACATAAATAAAGATAATCCATCATTAGTCCCACAGTGGGGTAATTTGCAACAGGTTCCTGTTACCAAGCTGTGTGATGGTGCACAGGTGATGGCTGGTATCCTGCAAAAATGGCTAATTTGCTGTTATTTTCCTGACTGAAATATCTTTCGAACTGTTGAATGAATTGCCATGACATATGGTACAGACCTCTGAGGATGACTTAAAAGAACTTTAGTGATCCTTTAAAGCTCTCCATTACTTTAACCGAATACCTACAAGCTAATGTCATTACAGCCAACCTCAGCTGTACTTTGTTTTTAATGCTCACTGGCTCAAAGCATTGCCTACCAGAACTTCACGGAGGTGCTAGAATGACTTAATATTCTTAGTTTTGTTTAGCTGAAAACTGCTGTCTGCTGCTGCTGGAAACAAGCTTGATGAGAGCAGTTAAGTGAATTATACAGTAACTGGTCTGCAAACAACAGGAAGCAAAACAGCTGAAAGCTCTGTCATGATAATTCTTTGTGGGTTCTTTACTCCAAGCAAGCTCTGTTACATTTCCCATTGTCACTGATTATTAATTAATAGTTAATGTTAATCTGATTAGTGGATCTCAAACATGAAATTTTAGATGCGCTTTTGGCTTTTTTCAATTTTCATTTTTTTAAATGTTTTTTTTTCTAAAAACATCAGGTTATACCTAGCCGATTTCATCCATCCATTTTCTATACCGCTTATCCGTCAGGGTCGCGGGGGAGCTGGAGCCTATCCCAGCTGACTACGGGCGAGAGGCGGGGTTCACCCTGGACTGTTCGCCAGTCAATCGCAGGGCCGACACACAAAGACAGACAAACACACACTCTCACACTCACACCTAGGATGTAGAGTAGCCAATTAAATTAATGTGCATGTTTTTGGTATTGTGGGAGGAAGCCGGAGTACCTGGAGAAAACCCACGCAGGCACAGGGAGAACATGCAAACTCCACATAGTTTGCACGTGGAACCCTCTTGCTATGAGGCGACAGTGCTAACCACTGCACCACAGTGCTGCCCTAGCCGATTTCATATAATACAGAATCATGAATGATTCTGTATTTATTTAACCATTGTGATTAATCCTGCAAATCAGTGAGTAGGATTGCTTTATACATCACACTTACATCGTACTTGCTTTTTATATCGTTATCACAGTATTCAGTTCCAACAGTATCTCCTCTAGCCATAATTTAATTGTTGTAAAATTTTAATTTATGATGCTTATCAATATTGCAAAAGTAAAATTACAGATGCCACTTTATCCACATCACTCGCCCTAACTGCAAATAAATAAAAAGCTTTTGAAATTATACAAGAAATTAGCCTTGTCTGCATTCAGGAAGTGATGTCTTCCGACCCTCCTCTGAGAGCTGTACGTAAAACGAGCTGTTGGCCTTCTTATTGGCGGCTTGCCCAGGAAGCCTTTACTTTTAATTGGCCCCCCGTTTGTTTTGAGCTGCACCCGCCCATTACAATCTCTCATAAACAAGACAGTATAAAGCCAAAGTGTACCTAGGCATCGAGCGAGAGAGACAAACTGTGTAAGAACGGCTTTGCTGCTAATTCCATTAATCGGTCTGCAGGAAGGACCCCACATATTTCTCCTAGCTATGGAAACTCTTATCTTTGAACACACGCCTCAGCTCACCCGTGACCACATTCAATTTGGCGTCTCTTCAGATGTCCTCAATCACGGTCAGTAAACCAGGAAGCCAGGGGACGGCCTGTGGTGATAATGAAGGGAAAGGTCACTTCCAGCAACAACCTGTTAATTGGATTTGGCTCTTTTGTCACCATACAAGCTGTCTGCCCAGGATGTTCTGCAGAGAGTCAAACCAGTAGTGTTTGTTGTCAAGAACCAAATATAGTATATTTTTAATAAATCATACCTGTGGTTTTGCATTTTAGAGCTCATTAAATATAACTTCCCTACTCATTCCGTATACCTCTTTATGACATCTGAGCAGAGCAGCCACCAAGGAGAATATTACCTGTTGTTTACGATCAGTATCTTAACCCGCATGTGACATTTTTTCTCTCCAGACAGTCCTTACCCTTCTAAGCTGTTTTTGTTTGTGCGTCCCAGGAGGAACACGAGTGCTTACATGTCAGACAGAGCATCAGGAGTGTTTCCATCAAACCTCAGCTTCAGTTACCTACAACCCTTAATGTGTCATGTTGTTTTTAATATGGAGCCGGAGATTTTCAGGATTTGGTTTCTTTTTTTTTTTCAAATATTTTAAACCTCTGCACGAACCTCTTCCAGTTGAGGCATGTCGAGCCTATCGACAGCTTTAACCTTGTAAGCTTTTGTTTTTGTGTGCCGAGGTAGAGGATGACTTGCATGTCACACATCATGGCTTCTCGCATCGAACCCCTGCTTGGCTCTCGAGTATCTTTCAAGCCTTGTCTCCCCGGCATCATTATTGACAGACTTCTAACAGCCTCCTTTAAGACTTGACTGGCTTGTTTTTTTTTTTTTATTCCAAGATTCTCAAGTGTGGTGTTGTTTCAGTTAAAAAAGGAGAAAGAAAAGGAAAAACTTTTTAAGTGGCTCTGCGTGTCTGAGACCATGAGGCACATTCTGAACAGTTCGTCTCTGTGACACTCTGCCTAAACTTGGCCTTGGCCCCTCTAGGGAGTTGCTGTGTTGGAAGAGGAATGAAAGTGGTCTCGGAAGTGGAGATTGAAATTATGATTCTTCGTTTTTTTTTTTTTTTTTTACTACTGTTTGGGAGGGGAAGTGTATAATCCTCTCAGGTAATTGATTTTCGAGAACGTTGTGGAAGTAGGATGCTGCACCTTGGTGGAGAATATGAGGGATGAGAACAATTTCCACAGCCGAAGAGAGTTGACTCAGAGTTTACGGAGGGTTTTTTTTCTGATGGGGGAAACTTTCCACAAAACTGTTTCTGTGCTGAAAGTTGCTTTAATGTCCTGCTGCATCGGGTAAACTTTCGGTCACAGCATGTTACAATCCTTTGGGATTGTTTGGGGTACTGCTGTGAGCTGTGGGAGGTAGCAGTGGATGTGGCTGAACAAATCACTTCCAGGATCTGCAGTGTGAGACATCTTAAGCTGTCTGTGTATGAGGAAGTTAAACCAGTGTGCCCCTTTAGCCACCATGTTTTTTTCTTTCTTCTATCCAGACTGAGGTGATTATCATATTTGTATTTTGAGCTAAAACCCAGGTCAGTTGTACTAAATCTGTGTCTCCTGTGTTTTCAGGATCTTTTTAGTACTGCTGACTGCAGTGATTATACTGACACATGGTAAGATGAATTCTGGTTTGAAGTAGGTTCAGCCCCCCTGTTCCATTTTTACCCATTCCTCTGTCTCCTTTGCTTGACTTGAACCTTGACTCTTTGTCCTGTTATATGAGAGGTTCTCAGCCACGTTTCCGCTGCTGGTGAGATTCACATTTGAACTTCTTGACCTTCTTGCCTTTTAGATGAGTATCATTTTTAAAACTCAGGAACATGATCAGACAGGGTCCATCACTGTGTTAGACACCATATTCAGGTGATATGACTGATGTGATGGTGCTTTTCAGAGCTAAGTTTCAAAAACCAATCACAATCCAGTTAGCAGTATCAGTTACTAGTTGGATTACATTGCGTGAAATCTTTGCTGTGGTCTATAGCAAAGACTGGCAGGATGTGCCAGTGTAAGCCATTGTAAACCTAAAATGTGCCAGCCAGCTATTTGTCAAATACAAACACAGTGTGTAAGTGCTGCCCCACTTTGCTGTCTCTGTTTTGAAGGCACTTTGTTATCATTGTTCCAGAACAGGTGCAACCCAATAAGCTAACAAACATATCTTAGCAGTGGATTATAGAAAGGAGCTCCAATGCAGGTTCAGTGTTTTATTATGCTACAGCACACAAATGGACATATTACACATTATTCATAGAAACACCAAGGGATTGCAAACCATTATGCATGCATTACATACACTGGTCATTAAAGATTTTATTTTGCTCAGAGAATCTCAATTTAGCTAATTAATTTATGTTAATTATTTATGTCAAGAATGTTTAATGTTACTGAGAAAGCTTTTTGGGGGGCTTTAATTATTGAATTTTAGACTTTAACAGATATTAATGGTTATAAGACATTTTATGTCAACTAATAAGTTCAAAACAACTAATCAGGCATATACATGAATTTACTTGACCCTGGTGAAAGATTTTAGGGACATTTTTGCCTGTAAATGCAGGTGGTGCTTAATCCCGAGCTGGGACAACATCACCAGCCAGTTAACTCCTAAAATAGGAATAGAATAGGAATAGGAAATGTGTATGCAGGCTCACCTGTGCCAGCTGTGGAGCTTACTGACTTGACTCTGGTATCAGGCACAGTGGCAGTGACCTCCCACTTCAAAGTACCTTCATGTTAACGGTTGTTTGGGGAACAAATTTCATGTGGTTGGTACGTTATGCAAAACCAAGTTAAAGCACACTGGAAGACATAGAAAGTCGAGCTCGTTAAGTGATTAATTGTCTAATAGGCTAATTGTTAACCGAACGTCCATGGGTTTCGGACTTTTGGTAGGTCACTGTGGCAAATGTATTACGTTTATTCACTATTTTCTGACATTGTGTAGAACAAACAATTAATCATTAATTGAGAAAATAATCAGCAGATTGTTAAAAATGTGTTCACACTGGTGAGATTTTTAATAAAAAGTGCATTGAAAAGTATTAAACTGAGCAAACTGAATTGTTTTTCAACTATAACTCAATGATATTAATTGTTTAAGTGAATAAATCTCAGTTTATGACTGTTTGTGTCCATTTATATGGTCTAATTTGGCACCTCCTCTATGTTTCATCAGTTTAAATTTGCTGCTTCAATTTCCACTTAAAATGCGTTCAAAGCAATTTGCAGTATAAATGTGTGATTAGTTGATACAAGCATTTAATTATAATTATTTTTTTTTTGTTTGTTTTTTGGCTTCTGTTATTTTACCCTACTGTACTACACTCTACTCTTCTCCACTCTGCTGTAGTAGACTGAAGGTACTTTGAAGATAGTGTGTTTTCCGGCACACTTCACTCCTCTCCTCCCATCATGGTGTTCCTACTGGTGTCTCCACATGCTGCCTCTACGCTCTTTGTTCCACTTCATTGGGGGTGTGTGCTCGTGTGTGTGTGTGTGTGTGTACCAAGAGAGCATTTTGAAGATGGGTTGGATCTCTGTTTATTCCCCCTTCCCATCTTCCCTGTGCGACGGGAGCGAGTGTGTGTGTCTGTCAGTAGCAGTGTTTTGATGTTGAGTGTAAACCTACATGGCATGTGTATGGGTGTGTGTGTGTTTCTGTATGTATTGTGCAAATGAAGAAAAGGGGGAGTGTATAAGTGAATCTGTGCAGAATTGCGGTGTGTGTGGGAGTATGCTCTGATGAACGTGGGTTAAAGAGAGAACAAGATAGAGAGAAGATACACACTCGTATGTGGTTTATGCACTTGCACATGTTTGTTGCATGCCTCTGTAGGTGTATGCAGTGTAGAACCCCCCCTTGCACACACACACACACACACACACACACACACACACACACACACACACACACACACACACTCACACACACACACACACGCAACTCCAGGGACGAGCATGTTCATTATTCTTCCTAAAAGAACCATTAAAATTTCATCAGTGCAATGCAATCTGTAGCAGGGCGGGGGGTAGGAGTTTGTGCATGAGTGTGTGTGTGTGTGCGTGTGTGTGTCTGAGAGAGAGACACTCAGCAGTGTGAGGGGAGGGAGCTTGTATCCTCCTCTCATTCACCACTGCCTGGCTTCATGCCTCTCTCCTCCTCCTCCTCCTCCTCCTCCTCCTCCTCCACCTCCTCCTCCTTCTCTTTCTCTTCTTCTTCTTTTTCTTTATCACCTTCTTCTTCTCTGGTGGCTCGTTCCCTCGCTGAGAACACACCGATGCGCAGATTACGACTTCTCTCATGATGTGAGCCGCCGGCACCCCTCCCCTCCCGCTCCCTCCATCCATCCCACCTCATTCCACTACTACTGCTACTACTACTACTACACCTCCTCTCTCTCTCACACACACAAGCACTGGAGGAGGCTTTCCTCAGGCTACAGAAGGAGAGACTTGGCATCCAGGACGAAAAGGGTTAACAAGGTGCAGGATTCTCAGGAAGGATTTGTGTCTCCGGGCTTCAAGTGTATGGATATATGATATAGGAATGCTGAATGAGTCGCAAAATGGAATATTTTTTTGAGTGGAATCCTCCTTTAAAGTAGTGCGTGGCAGGAAATTTAAAGGTGAGCCATGCTTTTCATTCCTATTGGTGACTCATTCTTTGGCAGCTAACTTGTTGATTGGCATGGAAAGAACCCACAGGCTTGATGTGTTTCCTACATGCACAAGTTCCCAGAGTTTTTTTGGTTCGACCCTTCTACCCTTTCTTCTTTAATTAGACTGATCCAGCATGTTGTGCTGGTCTTTCTCATAAAGGAGCGAGGCTCATTAGTGCTGCGCTTTTCCCACACTGATCAGAAACACGGGCAAATTAGCAGCAACCTTTTAAAACTGTGGGAAGTGAATGAATGGTGCTTTTCCTCCACAAACCCCCACAGCACTCCAACCACCGCCGCCCGATCCCGTATGTCGCTTTGTTTTGTCAGCATAAATGCGAGGCGCCGTCTCTCAGGTAGATCTAATGGCGCTAATTGTGTCCTAATTGGGTTTCCTCTCAGCTGTAGAGGTTTTTGGTTTTTTGAGTTGCCGAGAGTCACAGATGAAAGCGTTTGTGGGGTGGAGTGTGTGTGTGTGTGTGTGTATGAAAGAAGGGTGGAGCGTGTGTATGAGTGAGAAGAAGAGAGAGTGTTAAGATGAGAGCTGCTGTGAGTGTGTGTATGTGTCCAGCCAACCCTGTGAGTGTCTGGAGGTGTGAGGGAGAGTCTGGAGCCTTTGTGCGTATGTGTGTGTTGTCAGTGACTATGCCTGTGTGTGTGTATATGGTGGTGGGAGTGAATATGGTGACTGTGTGTGTGTGTGTTATTCGCATGCCCATCTGTGGAGGTCTTGTGTGATGGATGGTGACTGACGGAGGGTGTGAGGTGTGTGAAGAGGAGGAGGAGGAGGATGATGAAGAGGAGAGGCAGTGGGAAGGGGGAGGGTGTCAGGAGGAGACAAGAAGACTGGTCTCCCATCTGTGTGTGTGTGTGTGTGTGTGTGTGTGTGGTAGTGGAGTACATCACAGACTGGCTAATGGAATACCGGAGACTTGAAGGGTCCTTTGCTGCATCCCCTTCATCACCACACCTCACCCCACCCACCACTCGAGGTTCTGGGTAGAGTGTGGCGTACTCAGAGTCAGTTGCTACTGCTTCAAAGTTCTAATCTTTAAAATTACAGTCATGTTAGATTTTAAAACACTTAAGTTACTGCTCGTGTGGCACGTGTGTCTTAATGACAGAACCTTCCTGAATCCCAGGCTACTTTTTGTTTGCCTTGCTAGCTTGTTTACTGAAGCTGTACGAAGTTCATTGGTGCAGAAGTGCACAACAGTCCTTGAAAAATTCATAAAACCCTCAACAGCAAAGGTAAAAATGCAGTAAATCTTGTTGATCTACCAGCACGTCATTTATCTTCATTTAGTTTCAGGTGTAAAAAACAAAACAAAACGGATGACCTAAGCAAGCTAACCTCCCTCCAAAATATGACATTACATGAATTTTTACATAACCTTCCACTTAATCAGATTTTTTAAAAAATAAAATTTTCAAAAGCTCATTTTGGTGACTTTTGAAAATCGCGGTTTTGTGTTGCCTCAGGTTCTTTGATGAATGGCTCCGTCTCACAGCAAAGGGCTTCCACCAGTTCTGTTCTAAATGTTCAGAGACACAAAAACCCCCACAATTTTCAACAATCTGCAGTGTGTCCATTGAGAAACCTTTTAATAAAAACTTGTGAAACGTACCCTTGTACATTATTGCACAGAGGCACTGCAGGTTTGTTGCCCTCTATTCTGAGTGGTACATATGTAGGAAATGACAAGAAATTATCCTAAATTATACTGAAAAGTTGACAAACGCACAGGGTCAGATATGTTATGTCTAACTCTTTTAATTATCAGTGTAAGTATTCTCATAAAGTATGCATTTAATATAATTATGATATTTTTGGCACACACTCACAGCTTATTTTGTATATGATATATTTTTGTATCTTACAGTGTAAATTATCCGTGTTTGGCATATTATTTTTCCTCTTCTAAAATAGACAATGACAGTCAAGTTTTCTGCATCCATATGGCTTCAATTTCTCGATCACAGTGTGTGTCGGTGTTGGTAACAGACTGTGTGTAGATATGAACAACATCTCCGAGCCTCTAACAAGAACTAACAGTGAGTTTATGTCTGGCTTCTGTTATTAACTTCCTGCTGTGGCTTCTTCATGCTTCCAGAGCATGTGATGGATTTACCAAATGGAACAATACATATGTGATACACACACTGACTCTGAGATCCACAGGGATGCATGAACTGGGGGGTGCGTGGGATGTGAACATGGTGGCTTCATTCAGGAGCCACATGAAGTGTGGAAATATTGATGTTGTACTAGAATGGTAGGCTGATTGTGAATGTCTCAATCGGTGTGTTTATTCCATTTTCTTCATTTCAGTTCCTTCATTGTTGCTGCTGGCCTGTGAAAACACCCCTGACGATGTTTGCCGTATAAGAACAGATTTTCCCAACCATTGCCACCCCACCCCACCTCACTCCACCCCATTGTAAATATAAAGAGATGGTGCATTTGGGAGTGAATGGTTGTAACACTGTTGTGCTGTTATTCCTCATTTCTGCTGGGGCCTCGGTGTGATTTAGTGAGACTCCTGAGGCTCAACACCCAGCACTTTGCACCGTGGGGGGAGGGGACGGTTGTGTGAGTGTGTGCATTTGTTGTATGCATGTATTTGAATATATGTTTGTTTTCACACTTTGTGTGTCTCTGTTCAACATTTTTAGAATGCAGAGCATGGGAATTACAGTAGTCGTGTGTGTCTGCTTGAAAGTAAATGCTTCTATGTGTGTGTGTGCAATGCCCCATCAGCCTCCCAATCCTATCCAACATCCACCCCTCTGGGAGTCGGGATGCAAATGTCAAAAATGCTGTTTTAACCCTTGTTGTTAAACCTAACAATCTTTTGTCCTGCACTATTTTGGCATGGTGGCGTTTTGAGGCGTTCTGAGTGAAATTGAGCTGCGTACCAGTGCTGGCTATAAATCACTTAGGCAATTACAACCTTCGCGGATCTACTGGTAATAAAAGAGAGGTTTATGAAGCGCGAGCATGTCAGGCTGGGGAAAAATGCTAACAGAAGAGAGGTGTTTGGCGTAGGGAAGCAAGGCGTGGTGAGCTGAAGGAGGGGCGCTTGGCTGTTTGATTTGTGTCGTATTTCTATGTGCTCTTTTGGTACACGTCTCATTTTGACCCCTTAACCCTTGTTAGGTTTGTCGTGGTGAATTGTGTGTGTGTATGTGTGAGTGTGTGTATCTATTCAACAGGCCCACATGGCAAATTAGACATAGACTCTTGTGTATAATAAGTCACTCAATCCCAAATGCCATCATGTAAAATTGAGATTTCACAGCTCTGTCATCTCATCTCTTCTCTCTTTTTTTTCAGCTTTACAAAGGCAAAAAAATAAATACAGATACCCCCCCCCCAACACGACTCCACCATTCTTCTCTCTCTCATGATCCACCAGCCATAATGAGATTTGATGTTAATCCTGACACAATATCACAAGATTACGAGCCTCCATAATGCTGCACGCAGGCACCGCCGGCGGTGGAGAATGGGTTTGGCTCGTGCCGCGGAGGCTTGGCTGCGTGAAAGCACATTAATGTAATCTAAGTGTAATTGGGTGGTAATTCAGCTTGTGTGTGGATGAATGGAGGAGCGAGGTGTCCCCCCCCCACCCCCCCCATTTCATCTTCCTTGTCAGACAAGCCCGGGGGGGGGGGGGGGGTCAGGGAGAGACAAGAGAGAGATGCTGGAGGTGCTTCAGCTCGAGGAAGACAGCGATAGGGTGAGGGCGACAGGCTGCCTGGAGAAGGCAAAGGGAGGGACAGAGAGAGATTATATCTCTCCACACCAAATTCTTCTATTAAGAGGAGATTCTTCAGAGAATGTGATTAATGAACAGAGGGACTTTTGGATTTTAACCTGAGAGGGTTACATAAAGAACAGGAAGTTTTGTATTCAGTGAATTACATTTAATTCCAATTTAAAATTTTCAGGTAATAGAGGAATGTGTTGAGGTCCGTTGAATTATTCAGTAATGAAGAGATGGAAGATGTTTGAGTATAGTGTGTTTCAAAAATTATGGAATGTAACTGTGAGAGTATGACCAAGATTGACTGTAATGTTGTCTTGGATACCATGTGTATATGGTCATTTACAGCCAAAGCCAAAATTGTTTTCATTAGTGATTAATTTGCTGATTAATTCCACAATGTTTAGTCTATAAAATGGCAAGAAATTGTGAAAAATGCTCATCAAAGTTTGCCAGAGTTTCAAAGTGACATCTTCAAATTGCTTCTTTTTTCCAACCAGCAGTCCAAAAATCCAAAGAGTCTTCATTTACCATCACAACTGACAAAGAAAAGCAGCAAATCCTTGTATTTAAGAAGCTGGAACCAGCAAATGCGTGACATTGTTGCTTGAAGTTCTTATGAACTTTCCCTCACATCTTTCCTTGACCACATGACCGTATTCCATCCCAGTCAAGGAAAAGTGCTTAGGAAAAGATGGCAATGAGTGAAGTTGAGTTTGAGTTCTCTCAAAGGTCAGTATCAACAAAAATGTTTCCTGTTAGTGCCAGTAAAATCAACACGTTTAAACAGAAATACTTCTCCTCAGCTAACTAGTTGCTCATAGCAGCAATTGCGTTGCTTTGAACTGATTTTGCTGCTTAATTTTACCCTTTTAAATGCCAGAAACTAATCTAAAAGATAACAAAATAAAATTATCTACATTTGCTGGTTTTTAGCTCTTATTATTTACCTTTGATTGCTATTTATGAGCATTGCACTGCATGTCTGTAATCCAGTGGTGATGAGCAGGTCCCCTGCAGCTGCAAGAGTCTGATATCTTTCCTTTTTCTTATCAGTACATTTGTTCTGAAATGGTTGAATATTTCCTTTTGTTAAATTGAGGAATCTTGCTGCCAGTGTGAGATTTAAAATCGCGAGCTAGCAGGGGTGCCTGGCACGTCCTGATTTAGCTGTGAGGGCCCTGATATCACTCCTGAATCATTTTTCTGTCACTGCCAAACACTGTGTCATCTCTGGAAACAATAAACACCAAGGTGCCAGGAAAATGTCAGGCTCAGGCACGTGTGTGGAACAAAACAAACAACACACAACTGACACCGCAACATGCATTCTTCAAGCTAATGAGCTGCTGCTTCTCGTGTCAGTCTTCACCTTCACAATAGTGATTACCCGGTTAAAGAGAGCCAGGATACCTGCAGCCACACACACACACACACACACACACACACACACACACACGCTCATGGTACATCTCCCTCTACACAGTTACCGTGACAACAGAAAAAACCAGGGTCGCATTTGGTGTAGACTGTTGCTTCAGCACCAGTTAAACATATTGCTTAAACATGTTGTTACCTGCAGCACCTCATCTGTCACTGCAGTAATTCTTTGTATGTAATTTTAGGGAGACATTTGCATGAAAACAGTCAAAATCTGGGGTCCTCACTGCATTTATTCACTTGCTCATATGTTTTAACTGCATCAGCCTATTACAGTTTTCCTTTCATGATGCATTTTGCCTGCTAGTTTTTACACTCCCTGGGTTTTCACTTCTTCCCACCTGTATTACTCTCTCCATCTTCTGCTCTCCCTCTGTCACACTCTGCCTCCTGCTAGTCTGAATTCTCCTCTGTGTTTCAGATGACGATGTGAGGATGTCACAAGCTCTAGCCGTAGGCTCTTTTGCACCTTATTTGCCAAATAGTTTTTGCAGGGATTGCTGCTACTTAAGCCTTCAATAAGCTGCACCATTAAAGCCCAGTGGGCACGACAGAACACCTGGAGTAGATTTGAACTTGAGTTTTGGTGTCTGAAACCAAGGAATATTTCCAAAACTCAAATAAGAGAAGGATTTTGGAACTTAATTTTGTGTTACTGTTGTACTTGGGGCACACAGTGTAATTTGTCTGATCTTTATGGATTGTTATAATTACCTTCTTTGCTTTAATGGCCTTCCTCAGGCTTACAACGTCTGCTGAAAGTGATATTACAGTGAGAAGCATTTCATTGACCAAGCACAGCACAGCAGGCTCAGTATCTAGTTGTTAACTTTGTCTCACGCAGAACACTGCAATGTAAACATACTTTGCTGATCTGGAGGCTAACCATGCAGAGCTCGTAGAGATTCATAGTGGTTGGTAATGTAGAAGACACCGATCATACATTTGTACTGCATTAAGACTACATACACAACTACACAAGTTCTATAAACACCTCTGCAGGCTTGTGTTAATACACATTTTGCACACCATTAATATTTGCTATAGCATCTGGTTTCATTGTTCTCCCATATGTTTCCCGTAGCCATGCTGTGCTGTAAATATACTGCAGTGTACATTTTATTACATTTCCAGTTATTTTACAATGCCTATGTGTAGAAACATGGGTATATTTTCATATTTTTCATTCATTTTCTGTGTATTTTTTCTGTTGCTTCTTTCTTTACGCCATAATTGCCCTATCATCCAACCATTTGCCCATATGTTCAATATTTATTCATTATTTCATTATTTATGCTACCATGTTTATGTTTGACAAATGTTACAAATGTCGAATATGAAATGGGATACAATAGAAACAAATTAGCATTTTGTAAAATAAAACTCTGATTCATGAAAATTTGTTTTAACTGTACTGTGGTTTCTACAAGGGAATTCCCAGGTGTTTAGCTCAGTCCCTTCAATGCTATACTGTGTAACAATAGATCCCTATAGCGTTTATTAGATTTATTAGTATTATTAATGTCCCATTGGGGAGCTAACTGAAGTGTGGCAAGGCTATTACATATGTCCTGATTGCTGAGAATATTCTCATTACTCTGTTTCCCTCCAGTCGCCGCCTTACACTGGTCACTGGCTCAGTGCAGCCATGCATATATTGTTTTTCAGTTGATATATTATGTAAATTGCTGAAATGTTCGAAAGCAGCAACATTGTTGAGGTTCTGTTGCTCTGTATATTTGTTACTTTTGGTGTAAGCTGCGCTGTACTGCTGTTGTGTTGCTTTAATATTAATAGATTTAGGCACAAATTACAGTACATACCGGGCTTCATTTGCTAGATAAAAATGGCGTGATGTATACCTGCAGCAAATTATTTCAATATGTAAATTACGTTCGGTGATGATATCAGATGTGTTTTGATTGGTTGTAATTTTCACAAGCTGATAAAATGAGGTTTATGTTGAAAGAATGCCATTAGGACATTATAGTATTTTAATGTGATGGTGGGGCGTTCTTTATGTTTCACCTCTGACCTATTGAGGTGATAAATTACGGCGCATGCTCCCCCCACTGTCCTGCTCTCCCCGAGGAAATCAGGCTGGATCTATGGCCATCATTTACATCTCCTCGAATTAAAGCAGCAGTGTGTAGTTACGGCTCCAGGCCTCATGAATCAAACTTTATTGACCACTTTGAGAGTTACGGACATCCGTTGAATACCAAATGCAAGTGAAAGGCTACTGGGTGCGAGGAAATCTCTACCAGCTGCAGAGATTGAAGGTGGGATCACCAGAGCTACGCACCCGGCTGTGATGAGACTGTAGCAGCTGCCTCTCATAAATATGGAGATTTTGCTTCCAGTAAGATTCTTAACAACTGAAGGAGATTAAAGCACGCACCAATATTCCCTTAAACAACAAATACAAGAACATATTTGCTAAAATATTCTATTCATGATCTTCTCACATGGTTTACTGGGTTGCCTTAATAAACGTTTCTGGTCTACATCGTGGATAATGGCTGGCACTGAGGTTTTTTTTTGGTTTTCATTTTTTGTTTGTTTGTTTGTTTGCATAACCCAATTATTGAACACAGCCAATAACATGAGCTTTGTTGTACGACTTGTAGAAATTAGGACCATGAAAGAATTAATGCTGTTTTTCTTAATCTAGAGATTTCTAAGGAATTGTGCATGTGTAAAAACATCTTTTTGCTTACATGTAAAACACACCTCTGTTTGTCTTTGTTTTACTTTAAGTCAAAATAAAATGTTGTAAGAGATAAGATTAATTATTATTTTAATTTAGCCATAACCTGCATAATTAATGTCTGAACAAGCTGTAGGCCTGTATTAGTTTTAAGTTTTAAATGATAACTGTATTAAGCCGTCACTGGTATTCCCTCAGCCGTAGCCAATTAATGTTGAATTTATGAGTTGGCTGAAGAGCTGAAGAAAAACTGTACTTAAAATGGTCAAAGATGGTTTAAGCATTTAGCTGCTTAGGGTCCAGGGGTCTAGATGACAATCTGAATGGAAGAATTAACAGAACATGCTTTCCAAATTTCAAATTCTATGTCAGAAACATTCCTTTTCTGCATCCTCCTCTTCCTTTTGCCATGATTTACTCTTAAGAACCATTGCTTGGCAGGCTCATTTATGCATCACCATTCATAAGGTGCTTTGCATTGACCAGTGATGGTTGAATGTGAGCAAGCAGAGGGTGGAATATGGGGCTGATCCATGTGGGCACATTTCCAGGTGAATTATGATTTACAAAGGGAACGTATCTGCTGTGAGGAAAACAAAAAAACACTACTGCAATTTAAATTAAGAGGAAATTGCAACCAGATATTTTCCAAATTCCTATTTTAATGACACAACAAACATTGTGAGTATGTTGCCACAACAGCAGTATCTTTTTAGGTCGTTCTTCTTGGTCAGTTTGCCAATGAAGTTTTCATAATGTTCATAGCCAAACTCAGCTGCGTTATTGATGCTTAGAGAGAGGCAGAGTGAGTTAGAGAGACTGTTGGTGAGTAAGTGAGGTGGAAAGACAGTTTGAGAATCATGTCGGAATAATGGTGGTCTTTGTTTTCCCATAAATTACTTTCATTTTGTGAGTCATGCATGGACCTCTTTTTTTTGACATCAGATTGTATTTCATGTGTCTTTCATTGTTTTCTGACAAACCAAGGAGTAAGTGGTTGGAAATCTAAGCTCTGTCTGCAAATCCCTATTTAAGTCAAGATGAATACAAGATGCAGTGCAGCAAACTCTTGTCAGGCATTTATTTATTTATTTCTGGAGAGCATGTCCTTGTCTGTGATAAGAATGCTCTGACCTGCTCGGACCTGCTGTTGCTTGTCACGAATTAAGCAGATGGAAAAAGACCTTTGACTCCAGTGGCCTACATTGGAGGCCATCTTGACAGCAAGTGCCAGATAGCCTCTTCCTTCCAGCAAACAAAAAGTGTGCCATGCTATTTCCCGTGAGGTTCCATTGTTTCTTTTGTAATATTCAAGAAGAATAAAGGGGAAATTAGCACTAATGCAGTATGCATGAGTTTAGAAAGCCCCCCATATAATTCCACTGCTGAGGGGAACAGGGAAGTCTGGGAGCAGTACAGCTGTGCTTTTAGCAAGTTTAGCATTTCTAGGATACAGCGTTTTCGTTTCCTGTGCCAAAATTGGTGTTGTTTCTAGTCTTAGGAGAGCACTGGCTTAATTTTCTTCATCACCTATTGCTGCAAATATTCCCTGCGCTCTGCTTGTTGTTTGGGGCCACTACATAATATAATGGAATGGCATCCCTGTGGTACTTGAAAGGAGTGCTTTTCACAGCTTGCTGCTAGCAGCCAATACTCAGTTTCAGTAGAAAATCTCACTGGACTTCAGCATTCAATTCTTGATGTCCTGTAAGGACCAATTCTGAGCTGGCAGCGCTTGACATGATTGCCCTTAAGTAACTGACAGGGTTGCAGTGTAACATGGCACTCTGGAGCTGGAGCTAAGTGTTTAGTGGCAAAGAAAACTGTAAAAATCTGACTGGTGTTAAGAGAGGAGACCATGGAGAGCTCAAGTCAGGTTTCCCAATAACCTGGTGGTGGTCAGCTGGGAAGGCAGTTTGATTGGCCAACTTAAGTTGTTAGTTGGTGTCTGAATTGCATTGCTGAGCACTGATTGTAATGACTGTGCAAATGTATTTCTGAGTCTAGGGAAACTATACATGGCACTGTACACCGTATTTGTGACAGTGGGGAGCAGTTGTTCTGTCTTAATGTTTTGCCTTCAGACCAAAATACAGAATCATTTGACACTAGGTGTACTGTGTGTGTATTTTCAAATACAAGCCTCCTGGTTGATTTATGTTAGCCTCATCCGCCAGGGTTGTGAGCATCTGCACGGCCAAAGCTATGTCACGCATTCAGACGCGCGGAGGTCTCATGTTTTGTTTTGTTTTAATAATTTAACAGATTTGTAAACAAAAGCAACCCTGTGGTGTACACTAAATGTGCTTAATTTGTTTTGAAATCATCTAACCATCATATCTATCTGCTTATGATGCTACAGCTCGGAGGTGTTTAGCTTAGCCTCACACAAAGACCATCTTGTCTTTGTGTGAGGCAGCTAGTACAACTGTTTGGTTTGTTTTGTTTGTTTGTTTTTTTGATCAGGCAAAGTGATTTCCTGGAGTCCTCACTAGTTGGACAGAGCTAACTGGTGACACTGGCATGTTTGCGCTTTCATTCATGAATCACGCTGCAGACCAGAATCCTCTATAGACCTTTTAAATGGCAGATGTTATGTTTTGCAGGATGTAAGTAAACCAAACAGACAAGTTGAACCCCAGTAGAGTCCACAGAGGGGCCAGCCACCGATCTTGTGGTTATCTTTCCATGCTTGGACCCTTCCCAGGGTGTGAGTTTACCCAACCTCAGCATGACTCAAACCTTCCCTTGCTCCTTTCTGGTGGAAAATAAGTTTGAAGAAAGAAAGACAACAATCAAAAACAATCACTCGGCATAGAACAAACAGCATGTAGTAGAAGCTTCTTCGTCTCGCTCCCTCTCTGAGCACCATGGCAACATTCACTTTGATATGCAGATACCCCCACCATTTGTACAGTGCAGCTCCGAGGGGAATATTGACTTTTCAGAGAGGCAGAGAGCTTTTGCATTAATTGTGAAGCGAAAACTATACTACTGTTTTTTGGGGCTTTTTGTGCACTCGAATTATAGCATGTCTTATGTTTCTCCTTTCCCCAGATGTGGAGGGAAGACTGCGTGCTGGAGCCAGGGATTGTACTCTAAGGAGGAATCTTCATGTGCAACTACACAACCTGCAGGCTGAATGTCCTTATCCGTGCTCTCTTTGCTCCAGTCATCATGATGACAGTCTCTCGGTAGCCTTTTGCTACCTGCCTGGAATTTGTTGTGTGCTCCAAAACCCTACCAAGCTCTGAGACATTTTACTTTAACCACACAAACCACCACCTGCCATGGAACACCTGTGTCCGGGTGAAGGCGTGAGCCGGACACAGGCCCTCGTCGGCAGACTGTAGCCATCTGGATTCTCTTCAGCTTATTTCCTTTGATTTTACTCTGGAGTTATTCTTCATTTGGACCAGGGATGGATGTACCGGAAGCCAGCAAGCATGGCAAGAAATCGACAAGTCAAAAGCTGGAGGACCAGAAAAAGGTTGGCAAAACTTTCCTGTTGTTTTTTACCTTTTCTGCTACAAAATGCTCTTCTTTCATCTACTCCCGCTGAGTGTGTGTGATCTGCTTTTTCACAGTTGTATGTATGTGGAAGCCAAGGGATGAAAGTTTGTTTATCGCCTGGTTTGTTCTCTTTACAAAAAGAAGAACATGTTGGTCCAATTGCTACTGTTGTCTGAATTCCCAGTAGCTCCTTTGCTCCATATCGCTTAATAGCTATTTATAAAGACGCGCGGGGGGGGAAAGGTGGAGGTTCTGCTCCCCCCTCAGCGTCTCCAGTCTTTCATCTCGGCTCATGTGGCGTGGCGGTGGGCAGGGCCTGCTGCAGTCCCCCTGGGAATACATATTTACTCTCTGTTTGAGTTGCTTTTTATGTTAACCACTCTGGGAATAGGATATGGATAATACCCATGAAAATGAGACAAATAGTTTTTCTGTAAAGCGATATCATGTGCGCTAATGGTCTGCAGCTCTGCTATGGGGGGTGCAGAGCTCGGAGAGATAATGGTGAGCTTAGCCGAGGCTAGTTTTGAGTCTGACTGAGCACAGCACTGTGACCTCGATGGGGTCAGATTCATCTGTGGCGGCGGTGACTCGATCGATGGAGAACAGCAGTACTGGCCTCTGTCTTAAAAAAAATATCGTGGCCTAAGTGCTGAGTCTATTTAGCAGAACACATAGCCACACATATGTACTTTATACTGTGTATACATATCAGCATTTTACATGTCCAAGGTAAAATGAATTGGCACTTACTGGATTGGAAGAACAAGACAACAATTTCTGTTTCAGGTATAGACTGAGACCCAAACACCTATGCATACGCAGACTTAATCACAGATAATAAATACACAAACATAGGCTGTCTGTCTCTCTCTCTCTCTCTCTGCCTCTGACCTGATTCCTCTAATGAAGTGCTTTTGATAAGCGTAATGATTGTCCAGGCGAAGCCCAGCGAACATCTGAGAGCGGCAAGCGCGCAGTAATACATCAGGTCTGACATTTGTAGCACCATTAAGATCTCATAAAAAAGATGATTGTACTTTATTATTTTCTTCTCCTTTTAGACCCGAGTGCCATCTGGGAGTGTTCTTTTTTTTTTTCCTTACTCTGTAAAGGCGCACAGTGATGAGTTGCTGCTTGCGCTGCCAAGCAGCATTTTATACCCTTTTAGAAAATTCACAGGAAGGAATGTGTGTTCCTGCCGTTGCATTTGTAATCAATTCTGGATGATTGCAAAGCTTGGCGGTAGACCTAACAGACAGAAATCCAAAAATCAGAAAGTAATTCACCCTTAAATATAATAGGCTCACCTTGTGTTCAATGTCAGTGCTCAGTTTCTTTTTAGAAACACTTGTAGACCTCTGCACCCTCTGGGGCTTTCACATAAATATATGTCATACAACAAAGCAAGGCCATGTGTTAAGAAGCATAGTTTTTGTCGGGGTTTAAAAGTGGATCCGTATGGGAAAGGTCCCTCCCTTGAAGCTGATTGGAATTGAGCAAAGTGTGACATCAAATATTCATTTGATAAGGGAATTTATTTGGCTCACTTTGGCTATCATTTTGGTGTTGAGATGTGTGTCATGCCAAAAGATAAGCTCTTACTGTCCATCCTCGCTGAAACCTTCAGCTACAAGACAAATATTTGTGAGTGAAAAGAACTTCTTGGAAGGTGTTTAAGGTGTTTCTCTGGTTACGCTTGAATGTGTGCTGTTATTGCCTGATGAGATGGGTTGTTTCTTGTCCCCAAAGTCTCATAGTGTCTCGACTCTTGTTAGCCTTGATAGCTGAACCCAGCAGAAAAGGGGGGCTGTACTTAGCATGCACATTTGCACAGATGTAGAGAGTAAAGTGCTTTGCTTTCTTTCCTTCTTTTTGATTTATAATGTGATCTGGTTACTTTTCACTTTGTAATGAAAGGTGGGAGGAGACTGAGAGTTTGATGGGAAGATCGATACCACTATCAAGTCTGTATGGCAAGTATGAGGCCAGAAGCCCTATTAGTTTAGACTAGCAGCCAAAACCCAAGACAAGAAATAGTCCTGAGACCTTTCTTTCTTTTTCATTCCTTCTTGCCAGCAGTAGCCATAGACGGAGGTATCTTGTTTTTGGGTTTTCCATCTATCTGTCCCATTCTTGTGAATGTGATATCTCAGAAACACCTTGAAGGAATTTCCTCAAATTTGGAACGAATGTCCACTTGGACTGAAGGATGAACTGATTAGATTTTGCTGCTCAGAGGTCGCCATCACGTCACAAAACCAGCTTTATAGCCATAACTCAAGAATTCATATACTAATTCTGACAAAATCTTGTACAACTTTCAAATAGAATAAAATGATGAAGTGATGACATTTCATATCCAAATGGTCAAAGGTCAGTTCACTGTGACATAATGTTTTCTGTCCATTATTCAACACTATAACTCAGAACAGAAGGGCAGACTGTGACCATGTTTCACAATTGATCACATACTGAACTGGTGACACTAATCCTGGGTGTCCACTTGAAACTGTGCTGACAGTATAGATCCTCTGTGCTGCCAGATTTAAGATGTGTGTGAAGCATCCACGTTTTAGCGTTTGTAGCTTCTTTGCAGGAACTACATTGTATGAGATGAATGTATTTCTGCAACTGGTGCACTCAGGCATACAGCCACAAAGCAGTAATTCTAGTTTTGTCTTTTGCACTGATTAGACAAATGAAATATAATGTGTTAATTAGTGAGCGTTATGCTTATAGGCAGAGTTACATTTGGACAGAGCAAACCTAGCCGTTTCCCCTTGTTTGCAGTCTTGTACTCAGCTAAGCTAATAGACTGCTGGGTTTATTTTCATATCTAACATGCAGGCATGAGAGTGCTAGCGATCCTCTCATCTAATTCTCAGCAAATGATTTTTTTTCCCTGGATTCCAATTTCATGATTGGGCAGTGAAGATTAGATCTTTTTCTCCATTTGTAGTTGGATTTCTGAGTTTCACAGCTGACCAGCTTGGCAGAGCTGATGGACGTCTGCATGCAAAAACCTCAAGTTCAGTGAGGCTTCATCACAGAAATGTTGTAAACATGCAGTCAAATATGCGTGGAGTTTGTACTGTATGCCTGTGATTGCTACAAAAGAGTATCTCTAGAATATTTGTGTCAAATGTACAAATTTATAAAAAAGAAAGAAAAAAAGTTGTAAGCAGAAGAAACTGATATTTGGCCAGGGCACCTCCTTCCATTACCCTGGGAGTTTTGATTTTCCCCTCCCACCTACTCTCTCCTCTTCTTTCCCTCCCACACTTCTCTCTCTTATTCCATCCCCCTCTCATTCTCTGTCTTTTTCCCAGATGGATGTTGCTTCTCATTTTCACCCTCATCCCTGTAAATGAACAAGCAGTGAGTGATTACGACTGGACGACTAACCTGACCCCAAGGGAGAATTTGCTCATAGTGATTGGTTGTGGATGGTCAGGCAGGGGCGGTAGCTGTGTTGCTAAGGCATCTCCAGGAAGTATTCTCATCAGCCAATCACCTCTGTGGCAAACCTTGAGTTTATCTTAATTGTTTCAGCCAGTACATCCCTACAAAGCAGCTGGTTTGCATGTGCATCTTATTCATGCTTCAGCCATGCACTAAAGCTGCCCCACTGGGATGGAGCTATCACTGAATTTGTAAGAATTAACTGGCTTGCCCCTCCCCCTGTGGACACTCATATGTGACGAATTGTTCTCAAGCTCCAGTCGGCTGGCTAGTGAAAGATGAGTGAATAATTTAATACTGGATCGGTTTGTATTGCTGGGATTTGATGCATACCATCTTTTCATTGCGCTGCTGTGAGAACAGAGGATGCCATGACAGTTGATGAGAACGTGCAGCATATGGTGGCTAAATAATTTACCTGGCAGATGCATATGCAGATGTGCCCCATGCTGTTCTGTAACCTATAGATCATCATGTAATAAATGTTGAATCGCTAAATAAATAAGTCCTGTCCTTTTGTCTTGTTCATTGTTGATGAAAAAGGTGTCCCAGTTTTGTTGTCATCAACCTGAAAATCAATGTCCATCCCAGTCAATAGCGGGGTGCTGCAGGTCATGAAGATTTGGAAGCTCTCCTGTAATCACTGTTTGTTCAGCTGGTTTGTTACATGTGTTCATCGCAAGTCACTGGATTGGTACATATTTTATGTGTATGCTGGTGGGATTTTGAAGCACACACTGTGCTGCTGTCCTTCTATGAGTGATGTTGGGTTTGGGCTTTTTGTATTGAAGTGTTTCATCACAGAAGGTGTGGAGGTTCTTATCAGAACTGACATGCACGTTCAGGCCAAAATGTCAGTGTTACATTCAGTGACTCTCAGAATCTTATTTAGACATTGGCATTTACTGAATACAGCCACGCTCCCAACATTATAAATCCTTTTAATTAAAATATATTATATGTAGCATGTCTGCATTAAAATGTCTAGAACCGACCAGAACGCTCCTTTTAAATTTTGTTGAGTCCTGCACTTATACTATGCCCAATGTTTCCAATACTGTTCGAACCCAGAGAAAATCATTATTTTACTATTTCATTTGGTCACCAGTTGCTGTAACTCCCAGGAGAGTCAGAAAGTGAAGAAGGAAGTTGGAATGAAATGTGACCAAACATAACATGAATAAAACTTTGAAAACCTTATTTTGTTAACATGTTTTGTCACACCAGGTAGATTTTCCATTTGAAATGGTGGTCACTTAACAATGAAGACAGCAACTCCCATGATCCTATGCTACTTCACTACATCACCAAATTACGGCTTTTGTTTTCATTGTTTTGACTGAGAGACCTCTAGTGGCAGAAATTGCATACTCTGTGTGTAAGGACCCAATGGATTTTACTTAAGCTCAGCCATCAGACAACACTGTCAGTATATTTTATTCAGTGCTGCTGACAGAGCTTCTGACGAGGCTTTTTGCATAAAATCTTGCTTATTGTGGCAGAACATCCACACCAGACTTCCTGTCCTGTAAGAGCATTCTTGCTAGATTGACACTACTCCCCACAGGTCTATCTACATGTCAGTACTCCTGGTAATAGTGGTGGTGACATCCTGAGACCTCCCTGATCTCAACCCTAATACACACACTCACACATACACACTTGGCCCGAGATAGTACATCAACAGCTCATTCCATGAGGAATTAGTGGGCTTAGACCACTGAATAAAGTTGGAGGGAAAACATGTCAAAACAGGACACCGTCACGAGCGTGGCATTCATGGAAACAAGCCTCAGAGGCAGAGTGATGAGAGCGGTGATGTTCAGGTCACACAGAGACTGAGTGAGACAGAGATAAAGAAAGAGATTAGGGGGAGAGGCAGAGATGCCATAAAGAGTTAGGATGGAGAAGAAAATGACACCAACTGAAGCCTGAGGAAGACACAGAGGAAAAACTGAGTCAGGGAAGAGGATCAGAGTCCAGGCAGGGAGGGAATTGAACCCCGAGCACTGCTGGGAGGCCAGCAAGTCGTTCCATCTGGACCCTGCATTTCTGCAGCGACTCGGATAGTCTGTACACAGGGCAAAGCAGGTAAAGAGTCTGAATCACAGCTGAGTGGAGAAGTCTCACGTTCTCATTGTTCCTTATACAACCAGCTGTTTGATGGCATGTGAAGCACTGAATCTCTTTACTGACATCCATGTTGAGTTTCTGATATTCACTCACCTCCCGAAGCTCAAAGTTTTGTTAAGCTGTTGTACCTGTGAGACACCAGCTTGTCTCTGTGATGCTGTTTTAAACTCTAATAAAATAATTTTAGACTCCAATTCGCCACAACATCTCTAACAGGACAATTTGTTTATATAAAGGCTCTTAAAATGTGTTTTCATGGATGGTGCTGGACTTCAGAATGCCCAGTGTATACTGTTGATTTTGGCTTTGTAGATGACTTGACTTGCTACTGACCATAAGGTAAGTGGTAGATGTGTTTTAACTGACAAGTTGTCGCAAGCTAAATAAACATACTGGAAATTAAAGACAAATATGTGTAAATATGAAGACAGATGCCATAATTTACTTTAAAACTGCTAAACCTGTGTCAGAATTTCCCAAAGTTATCAAACCAATCAAACTTTTTCAGTCTCACATAAATTTAATATTAACTGCATATTTTAGAGTTTAGAACACTGGAACACATTAGTAATAGATGAAGAATCTGTTGTTTGGTCCTAAAGCACACCCTGAAGCTATTTTTTTCAGTCGACTGTATAGTATTGCAGTAGTGGCAATTCAGGGCATAATTAAAGAGTAAGGCCAGCAAACCAGAAGCATTCTGTACAAGTCTACCACGAATCCTGTGTCAGAAGGAATTCATCGCTAAGAGATTATATCCTGGCTCATGTAGTTCAATTTGAAATGTAAAACCCTGTATCCAAACATGACGAATCTCAATTTAACAGACATAACCAAATCTTTGGCAGCTAGATTTGTTTAGGAAATACGCACATGATTGTTAAATTAATCATCTAAAAAAAAAAACCCACCAGAATAGCCATTTAGGCTAGCTACATATGTCCTAGGTGACCTTTCAGGTGACCTTTTCTCTCAGCTAATGCATCACTGCATTTAGCTGTTGAAGTTACCTTAGGCATGTTAGCAAACCTTTGTGCACAGATTGATATGGCATTGTGGTTAGGGCGGCTGGCAAATTGACCTAACCATAATGAGCATTCAAGGATGCTACTTTCTGTGTTTACTGTCAGCCAGACAAGGTTAAGTATTTGAAATGATTCCTGTAAAGGAAGGGGGCTGGAGTCTATCCCAGCTGACTATGAGTGAGAGGCGGGGAACACGCTGGCCTGATCGCCAGTCAATCGCAGAGCTGACGCACAAAGACAGACAACCACATACGCACACGCTCACCCTTAAGGGCAATGTAGAGTAGACTAATTAACCTAATGTGCACTTTTTGGGGACTGTGGGAGAAAGCCGGAGTACCCGGAGAAAGCCCACGCAGCTGCAGGGAGAACATTCAAACTCCGCAAACTCATTTGAACCTGGAACCCTCTTGCTGTGAGGTGATAGTGCCAACCGCTGTGCCACTGCACCGCCTGTCATTTTCTCAAATGTCAACAAAAGTGATGCAAAATTAGCATGATCCATACAGCCCCAAAAGCCACATTTATGGGAAATACCCCAGATAAAACTACAAAGTAATATTCCTTTAACAGGGTCCCCTCCCCTCTGAGGGCTGTCTTACCCTTTCCAGGTAACTTACTTAACTCCCAGCTGGTTCAAGCCAAGTGGTACTGACTGGTAATCTCAAACATCCCGGGGCAGCATCAAGAGTGTGATTCTCCCAGGTTGAAGCTCTCCTTATTATGTGCCCAGTGTCACTGAGATGAGATTGCCTCTCTCGTTGATTCAAGTTTCCACATTGATCGTGCAGGCAAGGCGCTCAAGCTGCGTTATATCCATTAGGACCCTGTCTTAAATCACACAGCTTTTGGACGTGGTTACAGTCAGATGGGGAATTTAGATGGATTGCCCTGACCTATGTGCAGCTTGTTGTGTGCATGGGTATGTCTGGCATAAACCACTGCTTAAATCCTTTATACACAAGGTCTTTAGCAGTCCCACATCCTGAAATATTACCTTGTCGTAAAAGGCGATGAGGCCACAAACAGGGTGTAGGGTGTTCAGCTGGAATCCCATCATCCCTGCACGAGGAGCAACACCCTGTGGATAAGGGATATACTTTGTGACCGATAGTGTGAGCTATATAAATGGTAATCATTCCATGACTGGAGACCTGAGCTGTGTCTTTGACTGTCAAAGTGCAGGTAGCAGCTAGACAGCCTCTGACTACTGAGCTACAAAGGGAAACACTTGACATTGCAGTGAATTTTGTCTCTGCAGCGTGCTGTGCTCTGATTTACTGCCTGTTGATCTGATTTTGTATGGACTTGGTGTTGTTCTCGGCCTATGGGCATGGGTGATTGTCGCTTGCATATGTTGATGCTAGATGTTTCATATATTATGCATGTTCAATTCACAGCATGTTAGCATGTAATAGTGTAGTGTGGGGTAGGCTCTCGTGAAGGAGCAAGCTGCCAGCAATAACAAGGCCTGTGTGAGTGCACCTGTATACATGCGAGTGTGTCTGGAACGCATCCAAATGGATTTGCTTAGATCTAGTCTGTAGCTGTGAGGGTTAACCTGACACACATGGAGGCAGGTGAGGTGTGCTGTATTATTCTGGTGCTCTGGTGTGTCTCCACCAGCATTCAGACTCCATGACTGCAACCCCCACCTCCCTCCTGCACCTTTAATGGCAAATAACAGGATTGTCATAACAGCTGGGTTCCTAAGAGGGGCCACAGGGCGGGGAGGGAGGTGGGGGTGCGGGTGTGGGGACATGGGCCCTCACTCATGACTGATGCAGGCTTGTAACAGCCACAGGATGGAACACAGCATCAGTGCATTTATTCCATCAATGTCTTGTGCGTGAAGTCATACAGGTTATATCCACAGGGTGGTACTTGTAAGGGCTAGAACTCAAGAGCAAAAGAACTGATTTATGCCCAGTGTGGTGAGCTTGTTTAATCAGCTAACCACTTTGCATTCTGCACTGCATCAAGCTTCTGGCTCTTTCTCTGGTCTGATCAAACACTGTTTGTGTGATGTATTATTGTGCAAAACACTACAATAAGAGCTGAATTAACTGAGCCAGTTGCTTGTCTTCGAAATGCGATCACCCTGACAGAAATCCATTAAAGTGAGAATGACATGTGTTCAGGGAGACAGAAATGGGAGACAAGTGGTGACTTCGTAGATAATCTCTGAAGTGTGACTTCCTCATCTGCTCTGCTGAATGGAGTTAATTTCATCTCATCTAAAATTTATCTTGAGAATTAATGCATGTATTTCCTGTGCAAAAACCAAGCAGTTCTCTGTCGCCATGCCTTTCAACTTGTTGCATCCAGCAAGTGTCAACTTACTGATGCTTAATTTCCATATGAGCAGGGAAAGTGATTAATATATTTCTGCCGAGGTGCTTAAGTGCTCCAAATACATTGAAACAGTACGTCATAATAGGGCTTAGTGGCACTGTGCAGAGCTGCTATGGTACATACACACATGATAACACTGTGTTGGTGTTGCTCTGACGACATCATAATCAGTGTTGATCCAGGACATGAAAATATGTACATGGGAGAAGTTATCCTTTCTAACACATGTTTAGTAAAGATCTGTTTAACCCAAACCATGAGCGATCTTTCCCTTAATGTAGTTAATGTAATGTTGGTCCCCAAGCCTAATCAAACTGACATACAGCTGATAAAGAATCCCTGAATATAATAAGTAAACCAAGTCTGTCAAATAAAACAAGACAAACAAATCAAACAAAACTCAAACCCCATAGTGTAAAGTCCTGTGCTTCACCCATTCAACCTCCAGAACCTTCTTGTAGAAGAAAATTATATATTTGTCAAGTAGTAATCTTAAATTTTTAGGCGTTCTTGTTAAGTTTAGTTTATTTAGATGTCCGACCAGCCTCTGATGCTAAAAATATTTGTTTCTTATACAAATTCTTATGAGGTGTAGCCCCTCAGCCACAAGGTCATGGTGCTCTCGTTCCATTGGCAGTCACTGCCATCATGACGCGAATGATGTTTACATTATTCCTATGTGTGCCACAGTCGTAGTACTGACCTTGTGTACCTCAGGCTTTGTTTTGCTTCAAGACCATGGCAGCTTTGGCCAGTCCTCAGCAAGAAGAGATGGTGAGAGCTCCTGCTGTAGATTTATTATGTCTGAGGGAGGAATCTGGCTGGTATGACTATAAAATCAGCTAGATAAAAGATGGTAGAAACATCCTCGCAGTCCTGTGCATCCTCACTCATCTTTAATTACTTATGATTAAGTGCACGTAACCTGCTGAAAGCTGATGCTGACCTGCTCAAAAGTTTTTAAATCACTTCTCGTGAGATATGTTAATAGGGTTGGGGATGTTTCTGACCTTCCTTTTATGGTTTTTGGCTGGGTTTTTAACTTTATTTCTTAGTCGATCTGTTCTTGTATCATGTGACGAGTGCACAGGAAGCTATCCTGCATCCTGAAACAGCACAGCGTTGCCTTCAACACACCAAGAAGAACACATTGTTCTGCAGGAATAAATCCAAATTGAAGAACAAATGTACTATTTTCTTTCCAGCTCGTTCCTGTTCTTTAAGAACATGCAGTAAATAGCTGAACAACTCTCAACTCTGAATGAACCTCTCTATGTTCAAATTTCAGATGTAGAAATCTCTAAAGCCTTTGTCAACATTTTGATGAAAAAGAAATCATAAGTTAGGCAGTTAGGCAATAGAATCATTAGCCTGTTCACCTTCCTGCTGTTGGGCCATGACATGTTGCCAGACATGTCATCTCTCAGAACATGTTTATACCTGCTCACTGAATAAGCATGTTCGAAAGGGGGCAAGAAGGTAGAGAAATGCAGCGTCTCCATTTGAAAGGCCTGACAGGTGAGGAATGGTTCTAATATTGACTTAAAGTGGCTCATTGTGGGAAGGCATCCTGTTTTGAAAGCAGGGTCTTTCTTCTTGTCTTGTGACAGTTCAGGTAATTGTATGTTTTGCTGAACAGGAGTAAATTTATGTGCTGTGAAAATTTGTTGTTTTATGAGACAGCACAGGAGCTGTTTTCATAGTATCACAGTTTATTTCGTTTTTTTTTTATTTTTTTATGTATCGTACAGTGTGTTTTTCTTTGCCAACTACAACAACAGAATGGCCCAACATCACATTTCCTTTAAAAGTGTTAGTTAGGTTTTCAGTTATCAGGCCTGGCTGCTTGGCTTCAGGTGAATGCATTTAACATGTTTGCCCAAACAGCACAGCTGTTGGTCCATGACTGGCTGCTGCAGGGAGTCTTGGCCATAATAAACTGAACATCTGAAGCTTTCAGCTTCACACACTTCACATAGCAGCAGTGTGAAGAGTTCCTCTTGCCCTCAGATTGATGGAGTATTTCTGGTCTGTCTTCTTATTGCACTAAAGTGCCTTCTCTATTCCAAACCACAAACGCTTGTTTGATTGCATGGGGGAAGTGTGTGGGTTCTTATGTTAAGTTGATGTGCCGATTTAACATAGTTGTGCACATACATTGACATACATATCACTAAACTATTGATGGTATATACTGTATAAGTGCCCTGACATGCACAGAGAAATCACACAGAAATGCTGTGGTTCAGTGGCAGAAAATTTAGTGGAGCACAATTGAGATGTGCTGGACAAAATTAAAAGGAAAGAGGATTAAGGAGCCAGACGGATGGAGACACGGCGTAATATGTGTCAAAATCCTGTCACACTGACAAAGTGTTTGTACTGGCTAGATCTGTAGATTGGAGAGAAAATGCGCAGTTTGACAGTGTTTGGGTCACTCTTTTTTCCTTTCCCCAGGCAGTTCCTGTGGTCACTCTGCTCGTTTCGCAGAGCCCCGTTGCGCCATGGGAAGAGCCCTCAAGGTCACAACAAACAAGGCCCTTGCACAACCACATAATAAGCATTTCCTCCGCAACATGGCCGACTGATCACAGAGACCAGAGCTTGGCCTTGGATGAAAACGCTCCCTCTGTCCCTTCAGATAAACATGCTGTCTGGAAGAAAGCGATGGTTCTCATCTCTAATTCTGGTGTTATTTGTGGGCCTCTTGGCTGAGCGATGCTGTGGTTCTGTTCGAGTCAGTTTGACAAGATGATGCTGCTTCTGCGCTGGAAAGGGCCAAAGCGAAGCATTCAGTGTTATAATAATTTATTTAGTAATGAATAAGAAATCTGGCAAATGAATCAAAGGTCATTACAGAAGAGCAAGTTAGTTTTCAAACTGATTGGCACTGAGTCAGCGTAAGCTGCTCTTGGGGAGTTGCTGTATGGATTTAGAAGGATTACAGTGGAGAAAGCAGATACCTCACTCTCTTTAGTCTGTCTTTGTTCAGTTCTACTGAGACATGAATAAAGCTGAAAGCGGTACAAAGCATGAGAGGCATACAGCAGGAAAAGGTTTTGATTTAATCTTCAAGGGACAGAAGCGAGGTGGGTGTGAACCAGGGACCCTGCCTGAAAACAGTTCAGCTCTGTCACTGTTAATATCTACAGACCATGGCACTTCCAGGACTTGGTTCAAATCTGGGCTTGCTGATCCCTAGAATAAGCTTTTTTTTTTTTTTAAAAAAAAAAATATATTGTCATTTTCACAGGTCATTTCACACAGAGTCAGAGAGTGCTTTCCCAACCACCTGTTTTTACACGTGTTTTCAATTTGCATCTAAAAACCCTGAGTGGAAACATTCATTTTTTTTTTAAAGGTTGAGCATAAAAACAAAATTTGACAAAGTGCAGTGGAAGCAGACTGAGTGAATATACGATGACTTACATGAAGCATGTGACTTCAGCAACCAATGAATCTTCCATTCTGCTGAAGAGACAAAAAAATGGCAGCACACAGAGACATTAAATCTGTGTGGGGCTGTCACATTTCCATCACGTTTTCCACATCGTTTTCGATTGTTTGAAGTTGGCTGGACCTCTTTTCATTTCGTCCTCTAGTCACATCCTGTTTGCACAGTAGTTTATTGCCACTTGACTGGAGAAGTGGCACATTATCTCAGTGTGCCCAACTCTTAATATTAACATAACAGTAGTAAATGGAAAATCATTCTTTTTTGCAGATTTTCCAGAGATTTGGTTCAAATTTGTGCTAGATTTGGATGGAAACCTGACGAGTGAGCAGTTCCTTAAGCCCCAACATTACTTTCTAGTATGGCTTGTTAAAGTATCTTCCTGTATCAGTGTATGTAGTCTTCAAGACTTTAATCATCATTATTCGTATTCTTCTCTCTGCTTTGACTCTGCAATTTAATTTTGCAAAATTAAGACCACCTTTTTCATAAAGACATCCACGATAGTGTTGTTACTGTACCTTGAGTGTGTTAATATTGTTATATTTTCATACGTGCTCGTAAAGCTCTCTAAGATTTTAAGGTTTTTATCGGTTCAAATGGCTCAAGGATAATAATAGAATGACATTTTGAGGTGTTTGTGACAGTGCCGTTCCAAGAGATTTGCTTTGTACACAGCATTTGTGGCAGTCTTGGCTCTTTTTTGCTCTTGAAGAAGAGCACCCACATCCTGGTTTGTGCTGTAATGAGTCCAACAGATTTCCTGCAAGTCTGACCTAATGGCTTCATAATGTAAAAGACGAAGCAGACAAAGTTGCCAGAGGCTGCCAGTTTCCTTGATGATGGTCTTGTTTGATTATGGTAATTATCCTAATGTCCCCAGTGAATATGGTGATTTATTTATTTGTACATCATACCAGCGAGCATATTCTGAGTTAATCCATGTACTGCTATTTAGACTTGATTTCAGTGAGCAAGTAGATGAAAACAAAGGTCTGTGGTGGTGTAGGATTTCCTTTGACTGTAATAAAAAACTTTGCCCAGTCTGTAATTTTCTTTGACATGCCAGGTTTCTATACCTGCTTATTTAGGAGGCAATTCCTGAAGAATTTCACAAGTTCACAAGTCTACATTTATGGGAAATCATATTCTGAAACATTTCAAACTTTTTTTTTATCTACACATATTGCAAAAATGCTACTAAACACTTCAAATTCAATATGTGATGCTTTCATTATTACCAGCAGAAAATGTTTTGGTTTTTGTTGAGTAAAGAAGATGTAGTCACTCTCCAAGTATGTCTTAGGGTGTCTTAAACTCTTTTCTGGGAAAAGTTTTTTTTTTCTTTTTTAAAAAAGACTATTTTCAATTCAGGTTTATTAACTTTAACCTTTCAAGAAAGCTCAGGCTGTGGGAGCTGAAGAGCAGGGTAGTTGAACAATATGGGTGGTTTTATCCTCACTGTAAAATCCTGCAAGTGAGACTGGAAAAGGTTGAGCTTAATGCTAGTGTGGAGGAAGAAATTCCTTGAGAGAAGAGATGAGTGCAGGCCCGATTTGTCTCTTCAGTGCAGACAAAGGTTGATGGTCTTTGAAATAGATGAGAGCTAAGCAGACTAAGAATAAAAGAATACAAGATAAGATAAGCAGCTTGACTCAAAGGAAAAGTCCTTGTATGAAAGTTCTTTCTTTTGGACGTGTAGATGTAATCAGTTCCTCTGCACTGTTTTTTCTTTATTTATTATTCTGTCATGTCGTAATGGCATTGATCTCATTGCTCTGATACCCACTAAAACCTCTCACCCCAGTTGGAAAGCTTAATTAGATGTGATCTTCTAAATTAGCTCCTGCACTGTGCTGGCTAACTCTCAACATCATTATTATGTTCCTAGTGTGTATATGGCCTGCAAACTGCGCCTGTGGCTTCAACTTCATGACCACTTAATGAGGTGGACCATTGTCACTTTCACTATCCTACACATGATCGCAAATGAATCACACCAGGGGTAACTACCCTGACCCTTTAGTTTCCTTACTGCAGATGAATCATTGGCACCAGCAGAAAGTGAAACAGTATTTTACACTCTAAACAAACATGATCTCGTATATGAAGCACAGCATGCAGGAATGGACAAACTCAGGCACTTTCATCACATAACCTTGATGTCATAGACATGTGACCGTCACAGTTTATTTAGGTTTACCTATTAAAAACTACCTGCTTAGTTTTGGGCAACGTTCATTGTTTTGGTTGAAATAAGTTACAGTCACTGTTGACTTTTGGTTTCACACAGGACACAAAAACTGGTCTCCTGACTGAAAGTCCAGCATTTGTTCCACCCATCCATCACCCCAGTCTTCTTAATCTACATTTTCTTGCTGTTTATGTGCCATCACCTGACATTGTTTTTCTTTCGGACATTAATTCAGATTCTTTGTTAATTCTTTGTTGCTTTGTGGTAACCATTTTCAAACATCAATACACCAAGTCGTGTAGCACAAATGTGCTCATCGATCTGCATTTTACTTTTCTCGACCAGGTCGTCATGACTTAGAGAGCTCATTGATGCTCTAATGCAGCAGTGCAGCAGTGCAGGCGTTACTGGTTACATGGTTAACAGGTAGCTCTTATGAGTGACTAGGACATCACTATTCATCACGATTTTATGGGAGGCCAGCAGAAAGAGGTGGAGAGGAGTGATAGTAGTTTCCCTCATAGGGATGTTTCCTTCTTAATTCTTATTGTTTGTGAATGTGCAATACAATCTTTAACATCCGCCTTAAAGAAAGAGTGGAACTTCTCAGGCAAATGAAATGGTTCAGTCCAGCTCCTAATGTTTTACTTACACTGTAGGCTTTGCTCGCAAACTTTTCTAGAGGTTCGTGCTTTCTTCCCCTCAAACTGAGCAAACTTTGTTATGGCATTCACATTCTTTTGGTCATTGGAGTCTGCTTGATTTCAGCCCTTGGTCACTTTCTTAGAACCTGAGGGACTCCCTACTTTAACTTCACAGATCTCATCAGCAGGGGGCTCACTAGGGAAGACATGAAGGGACAATAATGTGCTGATGTAGACCCTATTGAACCCCAGCTCCATGACTGGAGGATCAGGACCAAGAAATCCTCATTTATTAGTGAACAAATCTACCAGTCTGACAGGTAGTCCACAGCAACAGATGTGTGTACAGTAATTGCTCTGTGTATTTGTAACCCTGGAGATTGCTTCACCACTGCTCATCTACCACTAAAGCCTGGTTATTCAAAGTAAATTGAACCACTTCCCTTTAACGCAGCATGCCAGTTGGCTTGGAGTTTTGCCTCAGCCGAGCGAGAATGGTACCTCAGACACATCCAACATCTGGCTGCATTTTAGTAATCGCTCGTTTCTCAAAGAGATGTGAGAGAAAAGCAAAGAAAGAGAAAATACTGGGCTGCAATTTTTAAAGGAAACCACCACTGTATTATGCTGACAACACAGACAGAGTGAGATTAATAAGCAAGCGTGATTAAGTGTCACTGAGAGTTCAACAGAGTAACTTTTCATAAAGCAGAAACCAGAGGACTTGTGGAAGATGGATACTCTCTGGAGAATATTTTGTGAAATTACTAAAAAAAAAAAAAACAGAGAGAGCTCTTTGGGAAACCAAAAGAACGAACGAGGTGTGATTGAAAAGGATTGAAACTTTTGGAAAAGATAAGAATGACTTTCTGTAGTATCTTTGACAGAGGATGGTGACAAGACTTGAAAGTCTATTCCACAAATGTGTTTCAGCTCCGCTCGCCTAGCAGCTTAATAAAATCTGTCAAGAATCTGGCAAAAATCTGGCAAACAAGAACAAAAGTTAAATAAAATGGCGTACTGTTTCATTTTAGATTTATTGGTATTATTACTTATTATCAAATGTTTTCCACAACAGATGTGTTTTAGGAGATGTTGAGTATCCATTTGATGTTGACAACGCGCAGCTGTTGTATGGAGAACAGATTCTCTGTCGGTTTTCTTTGTATCTTTCCCAGACCAGTATGTTCTCTGTAGATACCAGACTGCGACACTTGACAGACTGTAAAATGGGAAACACAGGAGGAAGAGCTTATTTCAGAGGCTTTCCAACAGTGGCTTCATAGCTGCACAGGATGCATGCTGTAGGTGACTTGCTGTGAGGAACATTCCGGAAAGAGTTTCCATTTTTTGAAGCCTTGTTTGACGGGTAGCTTTTCCCATAAAGGTGCAACACTGAGTGCTAGGGGAGGAAAGCACAGCAGGGGCATGAGTTTAACAGAATTATGGCTGTGCTCTTTAATGTAACAGATATATACCTTTCACAGCACTAACAGAAAGCCAGTTCTAATGAATCATGAAGCACTAAGTCTGTAGAGTAAAGCCCATATGGCGAATAGTAGCTCTTCCCTAAAGTTAGTCCTGTCTCTGATGTGTTGGAAAGAAGCAGGAAGTTTTTCCTGACCCATTTTGAATGCTTTCTCAGCAGCACACAGTGCACAACATAACAGAAAAAAACAATGCTTGGCAGTATAAAAATAAAGAACCACATGAGGTGACAATAACAACAGAATAGTCTCAGCTCAAAAACCACAGCACTGCATTATTCAACAGATTTGGAACAAAATATGTGCTGAATCGTCCAATTCACCACATCTCTGAATGATTCCTGTGTGGCCTACCTTTGCAAAAACTTTCCACAATGCTATCAGGCTAATGGCAAATACCTGTTGTCTGCGCAGAGATGCAAACATAATGGCTGTGATAAAATGCAAAAAGTGTCTGACTGATTATGAGGATGTTTTCGAATTCATCTCATTTGCTGCACCATTACATGTTGTTGTGTTATATCAGCCGAGTACATTTGCTCCTGTTCGCATCTGCAAGGAGAAACAAAAGTGAGGCAATAAGCCATGAAATGACCTCCTGTTAGAGTAAGAAGGCTGTGCTTCTTTACATTCTAATCGCAACATACAGGATCCTTCAACTCATTAAAATAACACAGGTTACAACTAGCTCATGTGCCTTTTAGCAGGATAACTAACTCATGCTGGCTCTCTATTTGTAAGTTGCTCTGCCTGAAAGTGTCAGCCAGATGCCCAGAAGGTAAATGTTATTTGCTAAGGTTAAAGTGTCAAACACCATTGCTGCATTGCCTTAGCCAAGCGCTTTCAAAATTGTTGCCAGGTTGCTGATTACCATCGATTTAGCAGCCCTTTGCTCACATCCAACAGTTGTGCTCAAGCAAGACCACACTGTCACCTTTAATCCAACTTGTACTCTGGGCAGCCATGTGGGTAAAGCAGGCCTCCGAGCAGAAAGCACACAGATTGATCCTCCTGGAGTTTTTCTTCATCTTGGAAATTGCCCTGATTGCTGCCAACTGAGTACCTCAGTCTCGCTTCATCACCCGAGTATTGACTTTGCTGAAGAAACATCACCCGGCTGGCCTCATTCACCACCTTCTCGATTATCAGAAATGTTTCCACTCCCTGCTGGAGCAGTCTCTCATGGGAAAACATGACAATGGCGAAGTGGAACACGTGTCATCTCGCTGCACCTCGACTCTGCAAAACACCCGCAGTGATTTTTGTAGTGAGGTTGCAAGCTTTGACACCATCTTAGTTCTTTGTCGAGATGTCATGCCTTTCCTAGGGGTAGACAGGGCACTGGTGAAGCATATGTGTGGGAGGCAGACGGTGTTGACAGTGACCCACTTCTCAGCATGCTCTCCTGTGGCGGGTGACAGACCTGCAGTCAGCTGGAAGAGAGAATAACGCTCACCTGCTGTCAGAGATTGTGGTGACTGACACATGCCAAGACACACACTATCCCCAAAGATTCAAAACCAAATATTTTGCAGTTTTATGGCCTCTGAAAGCACATTTTGTCATTCTGTTCTGTGGTTGAAATGTGTGGGAGGTTTTTTGGACACACAGTCAGCATAATGTAGCACAACTTCAACTTAATTCTCAACTCCTGTCAGCCAAACCTTATGACCTTCATTAACTGATGAAGTCTTCATGGAGAAACAGCCATCAGTGTTCACATCATACCACAACACCTGTAGTGGCACTCTTGTATTGCTGGCAAGGAAATACATATATGGGTTGGTTCTCAGACACACTTTGTTGACAAAACAGGACAAGTAAAAAGACTGTAGACTGGAAGAGATAACAAGTGTGACAAGCTGACGGTCGGCTGTCTGCCAGCATCAGGCCATTTGTGTCTGTGGGCCTTGTAAAGCTAGCTGTTGAAATGGTGAGCAAGAGTGTTATAAAACTCTACTTTCGATTAACTTCAACTTTAATGTCATTGTGCATAGTACGGGTACAAAGCCAACAAAATGCAGTGGTGGTGTTACATACATACTAGAAGTGACACAATATTATTCTCTTATTGACAGAGATTTGCAGCCGATATTATACCGATATTATATGCATGACATAGTAAATAAGTTATTCAGTCAAACAGGAGGTGAAATGGTGAAAGGGACATTTGTAGTTTGTATGTACAGTACTGACAAGTATAATTGTTGCATGTGCAAACAGTACATACAAAATCTTCAGCTGGTTGTATGTGCAAAAGAATATAATTAACAGTAGTAAACTGAACATGAACATTCAGCTTGTGGAAGAGTAGTCACTGCAAATATAAGTACTGAGATAACAGGAGTGCAGTGGGAGTGCAGGAAGTCTAGCACTGGGGTATGGAGTTTAACAGGGCCACAGCTTCTGGGAAGAAGCTCTTCCTGAGCCTACTGGTGGGGGATGAGAGGAGGGTAATAAGCGTGTGTTTGGGGTGGGTTGCATCTTTGATAATGTTGTTTGCCCTGCCCAAACAGTGTTTAATGTAAATGTTCTCAATGGTGGCCATTTGGGATCCACCTGCTGGGGTGCCTTCCTGTCGGATATGAAGCAATTGTCATACCACACAGAGATGCAGTAGTTAAGGATGCTATTGATGGTATCGCAGCAATAGTCCACTAATATCCTGGGACACAAGTTAGCTCTCTTGAGACTCCTCAGGACGTAAACCGTTAAATCCACAGTCCCTAGTCTTAGTCTTCCAGTTTCCCTTTCTGACTACCAAACGCAAACCACTGGGAGTCATTTCCTGACAGATGTGATGTGAGGTGACACATGTAGACCTTTTTAAATCACTAGTTCTGTGAGGTCTGGGGCACAAGAAGACATTAATAACCTGGAGTTGTTGTTGTTAGTTTAAGACCTTAGTTAGGGATATGTGCTGCTAGCTACTGTTGCATCTTAGGATGTAAGTTGTTAGCGACAGGTGCGGTGGTCATTGTCCTTCTTTGCAGTCCCCTGCTGCAGAGACCAGATGAGGAGCCAGGTTTTGGACTGGCAGGACACCTCATTAGCCCTCTCCTGCAGGCGTCCTCTGTGTCACCTGTGTTTTGGCACAGAAGAACAGAGTGCCACTTGACTGCTCCAAGGACAAACGCAACAACAGCTCAGAAGATAACAGAGCAAATGACAGCAGGGAAAATGAAAAGGAAGAATACTGGAGAAGTAATCCAACACAAAGTCACAATCTGACTTGATCTGATTAGCTGTTTTGCACCAGTGTATGTATATGGAAAATGAACTCACACCTGGTCTGAACAAAAAACTGGGAAAAGCTTACTTTTTCCATTGTTTAGACCCAAACTGTCCAAGTACAAGTAAACCACAGCCTGTAAACAAATCCCTCATCCACTTACGAGAGTTAAAGAACCAACGCTTGAACGTCATGGAAGCCTGCTTAAACTTGCTCCAGTTTTTCTGGTGTTCATACTGTAGCAGTTAAGAATAACACGAATAGCTGTATCTTAGGAATTGTCCACATCTGTCTCCACATGAAAATCATTTCCTGTTCCTGATAACTTTCTCAATGACAATCATTCACACCACTGGCAGTGACACTGTTTCTAAATGACCTCACAGCAAATTTGACATTTCTGTACCACAGTTCATTGTTACTTATTGGCAGACACACTCACCAATGCAAACATATTAATCAATGCAATCATATTAATCATATTAAACATATTTTTAACACATAAAACCCATTAACATGATCTCCAAGATCATATAAAAACAAAATACTTTGTAATACAACAGATCATCAATGAATGTCTCAAAAAAGGTCATGAGATTTTGATTTCCTTGTTTGGGCACATAATTTTCATCAATGTTAAAGACTAAAAGTTTCATTCTTGAAGGGATTATGATGCACTCAAGATGGAAAAGATCCAGGCAGTAAAAAGACCAGCCACAGCAGAAATCTTCATCTGGTATCTGGTGAAAATTTCACACCCCAGAGGAGGTGACCCAGCAGTGAAAATTACACTGGCACACCTTTGCCGTTTCACACTGATCCCTAGACTGCACTGGAGGGATGTTGATCCTTTCTCTGTATAATCCAAGGCTGTGCTCCTCACGGCCCCGCTAATACAGAGAGTGATACACACACCTTATTGTTTCTGTTTCAGCTGTTGTTCAGTCTCTTGTCACCTCTGTCTCAGGTTCTTTGGAGAACCCACCCCCCTTCCCTCAGCACTCGTTCTTACCCACTCTCACCCTTCCATGTCTTTAGATTTCTTCACACTTCAAGTCAATGAATAAATTTGGAGCTTAATTACATTTGAAAAGGCCACCAAGGTGCCGGGGACTGTGTGTGTTCGGACTACTAAAACAAGTCGGTCATGCTCAAGTTCATTGAATGTTCCCCCTGACTGTCAGTGGCAGTAATGTCGGTGCTCAGACTTTTCGTGGTGACTGCTTAATGTGTTCTGGGTCATGAGGTTTCGGCCTGTGCCTGTATTTAATATCCCAAGGTTACCTGTCCACGCACACCATATTCATTTTGACCATAGTTAGCTTGTAGGGCCTCTCCTAATATATGCCAGTAGCTCAGACTCTTCATGAGATTACACTGCAGAGACAAATACATTAAACATAGTGAGCATGTGCAGTGATATCAGCCCTGCAGTTCAATTTTTTGGCTTAAATACACCAAACATTGGCAAGTATATGTTGCCTCATAAGCCCCTCATCCTGGAGAAACATCCAGCTGCTCGCACTGTGCCGGATCATGAATTTTTCAGAAGAAATGAACTGAAATGATTCTCCTCAAGTTCAAGCTTGTCAGAGTTGAGACTTTTTGAAGTCATGCAGGTACATAAAGCTGTGAAAACAAAGTTGTGGAAACTTTTGTTTCAGTCATGGCGTTATCTTGAAAACTTTTCCTGAGGCTAACTCAGAACAAATGTTTCAACAAGAAGCTGCATTTTGCACGTTGCCTTCGATCCCTCTGCAGATTTATGCTCCTATCCTCACTAATGATGCAGCTTTTGCCCCGTTGTTTGCACTTCTTAGGCTTAGCTTTGTATAGTGTGGAGAATTATTGAAGATATCTACAGGAGTAAGACAATTCCTGCCATGTGTCTGTGTGCACCTTATAGGAAATTGGTAAATGTGGCCCACCTTAACACATTCCTATTGTATCAGGCAGTCATGGCAAGTGTTGATTTTGATGATACTATCTTTGCAAGAACAAAAGAAAATTGCCTTTCAGCAACTTGGACTTTGAAATAAAAAATAGCTCTTGTTAGCTTTTGGGATTTGTTGCTAAGAGAGATTGTTTTTATGACAAGTGCTGCTAGTAGACAGCTCTCTCTCTGTGTGTCTGTGTGACTGGTGTAGTGGGGAAGGAACAGATAAGAAATAGGGGATTTGACGTGTCAAGCAGCAGTTCAACATCAATCAGTGTGAGAAGAGAGCCTGGCGCTGGGTTTTGGCACCTCATCAACAGGTTAGGACGCTCAGCAGGACGACGTGGCTGGTGAGAGATGCGGTGTCACCTTGGCAGCAGGGTTGATTGTTGTTTGTGTTGCCACCTCAGCAAGCGCTCCTCTTTGTACTCGACTCTGCACCACGTCCTTTAGAGCCACCAGCTTTACTTCCTCTCAGTCAAACTAGTCCCTACTCTGTCGCACAAGCAACCTAACTGTTATGTAATACTACAGGAAGAAGTGCAGCAGTTTTGATCTGGTGGTGTTTTATGTGCGAGTGGTATCATGTGTATCCAGACGCACACACAGTTGGGGAGAGATATTAAATTCTCTCCAAGTCAATTTTAGGGGAACAGTTGCACTGCACTGTCCTTGACCTTTTTTGTCTTTAATGAGCGTCCAATTTACTCCACAATATGCCGTCCTGTTCACCATATGAGAGCCGATTCCTGATCTGTTCTGCGTCCTTCTGCGGTTTGTTCTCATTTGTCCAGCAAAAAGCTGCACCCCTCCCCACCCTCCTGCCCCACTGTCTGCAGAATGATTGGAAGGATTCAGTGAGGTCTGCGCTGTAGCTCCTGTCCAGAAAATGGCCCTTAAATGTCACTTTGTATTACCTGGGATGAATGCTGCCCTACAAAGGCAAGCGACAGCTACAGTATGTGTGTAGTAAAGGTTAAAGGTCATGAAAAGAACTTTAGATTTCATACTGACATAAGAAGCCTGGTTTGACCCAATAATATCTGACATAGGCTTCAGCATGTCATTGCATGGTTTTGGTGTGTACAAGAATTGTTGCTTATCACAATGTTGAGTTGTAGCTTTTCTTTGTAATTGTGGACATTGTTTAATTTTACATTTCCTCAACGAGTGCTGGTTTAACCTCTCATTTTGTATCATAGAGATCTCCTTCCCATTTCGCTGCCTCCCTGATATATGCTGTGATGATATAATTTCAGTTTCCCCTAATTCCTCTCCGTTTGCAATCAATTTTACAGTGTGACTAAGAACAGACTAATAGTTTGAACATCTCTGCCTCCCACCCGTCGAGCGCAGAGGGAAGATGAGCCGGGGGCGAAGACAAAGACAGAAAAATAAAGCGAGACGGAGACCGAGCTACGCAATCTTTTCTGCTGATCTCTGCTGCCGTGCATGTGGTCGTTTGCCAGAGGAGTGGGAGGAGAGATGTAGAATGCACATTCCTGAAAACTGAGAAATATTCAGATGTACAGTCACCTCTGCCAGCCAGCAGAATCTCAGCTGAAACCTGAGAACGGAGGGCATACAGACAGACGAGAACGTGATGATTGTGTAACAATGTATAATTAAACAGCTGAGTCTAAAATGCCACTTGTCACTTCATTCTTTTTCTCTACTGTTTTTAATTGCTTCTCAGAGTTGTGGAAGAAGTAAAGAGCAAATGGCTGTGAAGCAGCACAATAAGTGGAATTTTACGGTACAAAGGAGCCATTCAAAGCCATTTAAAAATGTCCCTTCATGGTCATTCATACAGTGATTAAATGAAAAAAAGCTTTATAGAAGGAAAAGATCCACAATTAAGTCACAGATAAAACTGATCAATTTTAAACAGCAGCATTATGTTTCTTCATTATTTATCATTTACCAAATATGTCTTCCAAATTCAGTAACAAAATACGTCGTTGTCCATGGCCTGAACTGAACTCAGTCAGCTTTACTCTGCCAGCTCCATCGCACAAAGTCCACGCAAAGTCCGGCTGAGCCCACCCATGTGTGAACGGTGCATTAACGATGAGTAAGTGGGAGTGTTGATGGAGTTTGTGATGTCGCATGGAGTGGAGCTGCTTCGTTGTGTTTTGAGTTCAACCGGAGGACCTTTGACTTAATGGTGCCGATAATATAAAAACAACGGTAGGAAATGGATCCAGCCACCCTCATGTCCTCCTTATGTGGACTTGTTGTACTGGGATCAGCCGTGGCCTAGAGGCTGGAGAAGTGGCTTGTGATCGGAGGGTCACCGGTTCGATTCCCCCACTGGACGGGCAGGAAAAATTTGGGTGTTGTGGAGTGATTAATGGGAAAAATGCTCGCACCCCCCCCATTAGCCGGCTGATGTGCCCTTGAGCAAGGCACTTAACCCCCCAATATGCTCCCCGGGCGCTTGATGCTGCCCACTGCTCCTGTGTGTGTTTCACTGCATGTAATTTGCTGGGTGTTGCATGTGTGTGTTCAACTAAGGATGAGTCAAATGCAGAAGTCAAATTCAGTGTGTGTATGTAAAAATATATATACTGTCAATAAAGCTGATTCTTCTATGACAGCATCGCAGGGTAAGAGACGCTTGCTTACATGACTGACACTATTGTTTTCTCTTTGGTGGACGCTTTCTTTCATCATTATGTGCTCCTCTGGGTCCTTGTTGGAATAAAACCTTGCTAACCGAGCAAGGGTGACACGAAACCTCTGACCAGCTTTTACTTGAGCTCTATGACAATATGGCAGACTTGGAAGTGTTGAGACTGGGATCGTAATTTGCTCAGTGTCTAAGAGTAGACTTGAGAAAGGTCTTCATGCATTAACTTAACTCACTGCAGACTGCTGTACTCATTTCAGTGTGCACGTAATCATCATCTTTAATGATAGCAGAAGTAATGACGTTCCCATGTGTGCATTCAGTCCTCATTAATTCAGGAACATACATGCCCTCAACTGTTAGCTTTTGCAGCCACCTTTGCCGACACACACACACACACACACACACACACACACACACACACCTCACTGTGGGGTTAACCGTGCATCTTCACACTCCCTAAAGGCTGCTGCACCACAGGGCCCAGCCTGTCTGTCCTGTTGTGAATCAGTCCACCAGCAGTTGTCCGAGTTTTCAACAAAAGTAACTCCTGAAAGATGCAGGTGAGAACGACACATTAGTGAAATGTTCATATATTTCAGTTTTTAGTTTTTAAGATATATCCTATAATCACAATATATGATTGCCTGCTCCATAAACCTCAGTAGGTCTGCCTCCCATTCCAAACAGTCACAACTTTATATTTCAAAAAAGTGGATACAAACAGACATCAGTCTCCAACACCTACAGGCCAACCTGTGGGGAACTGTTTGTGTGACTCTGACACTAATGATGAGTGTGTACCCTGTTAATGTGTGTGTATCTGTCTTAGCTCTGCGTGGGTGTATGTTTAGACCCACATACAGTCAACACAAGTGTGTTTTGTGTGGAGAGGGAATAAATCTGTTTGTTTGTGATTGTTATGCTGCATGTGTTTGTTTCTCTGCCATATCAGATTGAACGAACTACTTCACTATTTAACTATTTCAGTGAATTAGTAAATCTTTCTGTGATTGTAAAATCAGCAGTTTAAATAAAAAACATAATAGATTAGGAAAGCACTTGATTTTACATTAAAATAAATTTGTCACCTTGTTAGATGGTCAGTATTGATTAACGGCAGAAATCATCAGGATGAACAAGAGAGAATACCTGGTAGTGTTGGCTTCCTCCTCATCATTGTTCTGGTTCCTCCTCATCATTGTTCTGGAGCAACTTTGGATCTCTGTGTCGCTCTGTTAGGGTACAGTCTCATGAGCCAGGCTGTTTCGGTACTCTGAGGCTGGACCATTAATGACCTCTAAACATGCAGGCAAAATTCTCTAAAAGGCACCAACACCACAAACATATGACTGAGAGGTCAAGTTCAGTGACTTGAATTAACTGAGGTGGAGCCTAACAGACAGCTAGCTGCCACACAAATCAAACGCACCCTTGATTAAGCCTTGTTGCAGAATGCCACCTAAAATAGGTGGTCAGTGGCAGAATTATACCAACAGTTTCCATCCGATGAGTTGAACTACTTAATTTTTCAGCCCGAGATGCTGCCTCTTGCATTTAAATGGCCTAAATGAGCCATATTTGTGGATTAAAGTTGGAGTGGTTCATTTACAGATGAAAACAGATACAATCAAACAGTATATAGCTTCTTGAGTGTTGCTGAATTCATTGTTTTATTGAAACGTTAACTTCAGTTTGTTGACATTTCGTTCTTGTCTCTAAGTGGGATATTACAGCTTTCAGAAAACTCCCCACATCTCTGTCTCCGAATTACAACCAGGCGGCTGAAGTGAACATTCTTTTTTTTAACTCAGCTGATGATAATTAGGTTTTAAATTACACGACGTGAACGTGGCATTAATCTGTAGTCAAGCTCCAAACACAGTAAAGCCAGATTACTCATTACCCTTCTTACTATGTGTACTAAAATGTTTATTTGTTTGATTTCCAACTTTCAGGTCAACTGGATGTTTTTTAATACAATACTTTGGAACTCTTTTTTGGAACCACTTAGTTCCCAAGCATTTCTTGAAATCAGCACTATTGTAAATACTATGTAAATAGAGGAAGCATGTGGAATGGCAGAATGGAGAATACAACAGTACCCTCGCTTGAGTCAAATGTTTTACTGCTCTTTCCACGACATACATACAGGTTCTATAATAGGGGTAGTTCTGAAATGACAATCAGCCAACTAGCTGTGACACTGAAACAAGATCACTTCAGGTCACAGAGGTGCAGAAGTGACATTGTGCCTCGTTCACAGACTGGCAGGCAGGATAATGGATCTGCGAACGGGTATTCAGTCAGGTTGTTTCGAACGTTCTGCAGCCCCAAACTCGAGGTTCACCGCGCCTGTCTTCCTCTCTCGTGAAAATTATGCTTGGCACTTGTTCAGTCCAATTACCATCTACTGGTAGAAGGTTGCCTGCAACAGCACACTGCCATGTCCCCCTCTCTTATCGCTCTGCACCCTCACCTCACCTGAGGTCTTCAGCTACATCGTTATGGACACTCAGAGGCCTCTCTCACTTTTCCTGTCCAGGAATCAGCGCTAATTATGCAAATAGTCAAATCTCATGAGTTATTTCTTCCCCAGCATGGTGAAAATAAGCAGGCGCCCCCGGTCGTTCATTATATGGACACCTGCTAAGCTGGTTTCAATTTAATTATCCGCTGCCGATAAGGGCTCCTCACACAGGGCCTGGTAGCACCGGTGAAGGCACAGCAAAGCAGGCTAAAGAAGTTTGTTACAGGGAGGCAGAGACAGTCAGTGATAGTAACGGATGGCAAACAACTAGCCGATGGAGAATTCTTTTTTTTTTTGTTTTTATAATACATTTTCTTTTTCTCTTTATTTAACTGTTATTTAACTGAGAATGTCATAGCCTCTAAACCTTTAACAGACCATTTTCATCATCAAAGAAAGCATTTGATATATTTTGGAATGCATCATTTTCTTTTGTTAACTTGGGGATCATATTTCAGTTCGGAATAGATTTGATTGTTCCTCATAACAGACCGTGTTAGCAGTTTTCTGCACAGCATACTGGGATAGAAATAGTGGAATGGGACTATGAGGAAACCCATTTAAGATCTGATGGGACAGAGGACAGTTAGAAGATTTCTTCATAAGCCTCATGTTTTCTCAGAGGTCACTGTGAAGAAAAAGTCCATCAGAAAGAAAAATAATACAACTGATACAGGCTGGTGCTGTTACAGACTGAATCGTCTTGCTCAAGCAGTTACAGAGGAAGTTTTGATCAGTGTAACTAAGTTGTGTATGCAAGTAATGTAAGAACTTGTTTGGCATTCATCAATGCTTGGTTGGAGTGCAGTGGACTGTTTTGTACTGAGAAATATTAATAATGATGATGTAAAAGCAATTTCCAAATTAAGAACAGACAAATATGTTGCCTAAATGTTATTCAATCACTTAACTTGAAATATACAATGATTATGTAGGCTGATATTCAAGGCAGGAAAAGGGTAAAGACATTTATTTTAATGATAATTGGTGTTGATTTCTAATTTTTCAAAGTTTCTTTTCTTCTTTGAGAGCTTCATAAATATGTGAAAAAGTGGATGACATGCTGAAGACTCTTTAATATCTTCGGTTGATTTTGAAGGACTGACTCCATCGCAATCAACTTAATTAAAGTCCCCTTGAAGGTTAAAACTTTGGGTTGATGTTTGCCAGTGTCTTCACGTCTTGCTGGCTGATCCTGGAGGGTGCTGTCTGGTGCTGAACGTGATGTTTCCTGGTTGTGGTAAATCACTGTCCAGTAGGATATCAGAATGCATCCTGAACAGAGGAATTTCTCCAACAATCCAATCTGTTCATACATATCTGTTGGTTTTTTTTGTTTTGTTTTTTTTGACAATTTCCTGGCCTCCTCTGCCTCCCAGCAGACAATCAGTTTTCAGACCAAACCTTTTTTTTAATTATTGTTTAACTGAGAGTTCTAAAATCTGCACATGCAGCATCACCTGCCTTCTCTTTCCATTCTTTTCCGGACTGGTGATCTTAATGCTCACAATTGAAAAACGTTTGCATGTCTGCAGAAGCGGCTTTTGTTCTTTTTGCTACCTTTGGGTGGCATTTCCTTCTTCATTCTTTTCTTTTGTCTGAGTTTATCAGTATTTGTTAAGTGTCGGTGGCTTGTTGGTTTGTAATTTGCTAATCTTCTGTCCTCATAAGAGTTTATTAAAGCTTTTGCATATGCTGATTATAAAAGTTCCAATTTAAGATCAAACACAATTCACCAACGTACTCAGGTAGATCAGAACAGACTTGACTGTCAGCACACGTTTCATGAATCCCACTTAGGATTTTCTTATTTTCCACTTATTGCTTTGTGCACGCACAAATATGAGATAAATAAGAAAACATTTCACACATGAGGCCCAACAACTTTCTTCACTTTTCCCAAGCTTCAAGCAGTATTTCTAGACATGAATCATCATCTAGGCTGCTGTCACTGTCAGTGTTTATATAGAAGTTGAAGTGAGTTTTAAAATGCCAATGTCAAACAGCTATTTATCTTGTGCAGTTTGCATTAAGTGAGTCAGTCAACCCATCCCTGCTGCCTGTGCTGCTTTGTTTTGCTCCTAAAAGGGCATCTGATGATTAGATCTTCTTGCAATCTGTCGCTTGCGTGCTGTCACCTCATGTCACTGGTCTCTGACCTTTGAGTGTTATTTGTTTCTGTTTGGACTCTATTATCCCCTGAGTCAGGGAAGCATGTCTTGTATTAAAGCAATAATGAACTCTGTTTTTCTCTTTAGTTTGCTGGGTGTAACTGTAGAACAAATCAGAGGCAAATACTGTTGCCATCTAAGAAGGACAGGATATATTTTAGAGTTATTATTAATTTTAAATAACCATAAATAATATGCTTTCCTGGTTAAGATGGTTTTCGTAGATGAATGCATATTTCTATGAACAGGAAAAAGCCAGAAAACTTAGGGCCAGTGACATTATCCATTATACTCAACCATAATTTTTTTCAAGTCATTCAGCCCTCCGTGTTTTCATGGTTGTATTAAAATAACACAAAATGCATTGAGGAACTGTCTAGGGCAATTCATTAACACTAAGCCTTGTGGTTATACCTTTAAAGACTGCTGAGTGAGCCGACACCAAAGAGAAGGTGCAGACCTAACTTGAACCCTTGTTAAGTTTCTGCCACGATTGTGTGTGTAGATATTTCCATCCCATGTAGATTGGTTAATTGAAGTACAAGACATACTGTCGGGCAACATTTTATTGTAGGGCTGTAGATTTTATTAGTGCTCAAACAGAAACCAAAAGTTGTGGTTTTACTTTGATTCTCTATGAGCTATATGAGTTAGGCACAGGGTAGATTGATCGCTTTTAGGAAAATGTCAGTGCTGATTTCTTCTCATATTCTGTGTTGCCCTGGAGAAAGAAGAGCTCAGCTTCGTGTAGCAAGACATACAAAAGAAGAGTAGGACAAGCAGATACTCTCTTCCACTTGTGATAATGCATTTCCAGAGTTTTAGGATAAAGAACAGAACCGAAATTTCATAATACAGCTCACCTGCACTCCAAACACAACTGCCATGAATTCATTAGGGTAAATGCTCTTTTTGGCTGAATTCCATGTTGAGTTGACTCCCAGATTTTAAATACAATTTTGAAGGCCACATTCTAAGACTGGGTCCTTTGAGTGATAGACATTTGGATCACTAATGTGTCCTCCTGCTACTAGTACCCCTCCCCACCCCTCATCAGTCCCCAGAGAGAAAGAGAGATCTCTTTGGATACAATCTCCCTCTCTCTTTCAGTCTTCTGTTCTTTTTTGTCTTAATAAACAGTTACCCGCATCTCCGTTACATGTTGGACAAATCATAAAGTTTCCCAGGGGTGCTGCCAGAAAGGTTTGATAGGTGACTATTGTTGAATAATGCATGATGATGTGATTTATTCAGTTTCAGGCAACTGCAATGGATGATGCACATGCAACGCTATGCCAAGTGACCTTGCAGAATGAAAGTAGCAATGTATTTTCTGCACGTCCATATAAAAGTGCTCATATGCTCCTCATAAAATGCTACAGTGACACGTTAGCCAGTGATAAATTGCTGCCGTTTCTGTTTCTCGGCATGTGAGCATGAATCTTGACATTCAAACTTTGCCAGTTTGATCAAAAGTGCCGGGAATTTATGAAGTCGTGTCTGCAAGGTCAGTGGGAATCTTCCTCTTGCAACAGCTTGAGAATGACAATATCTGTGGAAGTGATGCAACCTTTCAGGAAACACAGCCTTTCCATTAGGTTATAGACCTTTTCCTTTTATCTCTGCTGAACAACAATGCAGATGAAATTCGAAACAGGGTGGCTCTTCCGGGCTCTAGAGTTTTCCCACCTGAGCACTCGTCTCTGCTGGATCAAATCCACAGGTGCAGAGAAAGAATGACATTTTCTCAGAAGATATTTTAACCTTGTTGGAATCTAGGCATGATATTTTTGGTCTGTTGAGACATATGTCCATCAGTCCCTTTGCAGTGAAATATCCGATCATCTATTGAATAGATTGGCTGACATAATTTTGTCCCTTAACATTTCAACCATGAGGTTGACATAATTTGTTTTAATTGAAACAATTGGATGTATACTGGATGGATTGTCATTAAATTTAGCACAGACATTCATATTCTTTGGGTAGATTTACAAAAGAGAGATGAGCCATTTTTGCGCTTATCTTCCACCCTTTGACTGTTAACATTTATATTCTGTTTCTTCAGTGATTCCATGGTAGAAGAGGCACGGTAAATAAATGAAGTGCAAGGATCTTTTAAACTTCTTCGGTTTTAACCATATTCTTTTCTGAGTATTACTGACTCAGCAGATGTAGGGAGCAGTCTGAATCACATTAATCCAGGTACATTAACCAAATTAAACATTGCTCACACAGACATCACATATGAAGATCCAGTTTTAACTTACAGTGAAACACCTTGAAGGGAACTTATTTAAGGGAAATGGAGACTGACAAGCAGGTGTGTGGAGGTTAGACATACTGTGTACACCAGATGGTCGTGTTGGTCGAAACTTTTCCCACTGTGAATTTACTTTCGGCAACAACTCTCTATACAAGAGTAATGAGCACGTATATGAAGGGTTTTGATTAAAAGAAAATTAATGGTTTGACATTTCAACAAATCACAGCAACTGCAAAATGTCAACTGTTGTAGTGCATTTGACTCCTTGGGTGGGGACAAACTCCTGTTCATCCAATACAAATGGTGGGAAAAAAATTTGATTGCTCTTCTGATGAAACTGTAATGGCGAAGCAGTTTCTCTCGAGCTCATTATCACCTGCAAACATTCAGCTTTCACCTTTTTTACCTCAAGTCTCTGAAACAGTGATTAATCCTCCCCACTGCGGCGCAGTGAGTATAATCTGCATGCACTTATGCTCATCATCGCCCACCAGTCGGCATCTGCTCCCATGAGCTTTTCGCACTGCAGTTACGTCCGACCTCTATCACGGAACAAGAAAACTTTTGATCAGTTTTAATAAAGAGGCAGTGAATCAGCTTCCAGGCTTGTATTCCTCTGAGGGTTCATTGTTTCAACCCTGAAGGGAGTGACCTTGTTACTCAACTCCCATGTTTGAAGAAGTACCTCAGTTCATCCTCTCACGGCTGAATTATATCCCCACCTTCAATTTCATTGACTTTTACATGCTCTTGTTTTTGTCTTCTTGACTTTGGGTTGTTATGTAATCCTTCCATTTTAATGTGAATATTGTGAGAGGATTAGAATTGTGAACCTTTGTGCTCCTTGCTGCTGTAGTGATCTTGGAGTGGGAGCTCATTTTATCCCCTGATATTACAATAACTCAGTTGCTCCAGATAAGCTCATTTGCAGAATTTACTTGGTGCTCTTGAGGCACTTCAGGTTACGCAGTCAAGCCGTGCAGCTGGGTCTGAGCAGGATGCTACGGTTGTTAGCACGCTACTGGTGACGCAGTCTTTTCCACCATGGTAATTTGAGTGTAGTGCAAGTCGTGTTATTTCAGGCATGTCAGGGCTAACCTTCTGCTTTTGCTTCAGCGTTTAATCTCCAGGTGGGCGCCAGGGGACGTGTCTCATGGCTGGTTGTTCACCCCACCCCCCAAACCCCCAGCACCCCATGCAGGGGACCACCCTCTGCCAGCCCAAATTAACCACCAGCAGGATAGATCACAGGTCACACATGAGAGGATGTGACGGCTGCTCGCTGTACGAAAAGGTTAATGTCATGCTTGTAAGGTGATTAAAATTCATGACGGGGAGGGAGTGGGATGGGGGGGTGAGTGGAGAGATGGGGAATGGGGTATATTTGTAGGGAGTTATGGTGCCACATGTTTACCTCAGCTCTTTGTCCTCAGGTGCCTTCACTGCTTCCTGCTTCTACTACAGAACAACAAAATGCGAACAACAAAAGAGATTTCATTTAAGTCATGCAGCAAAGATCACCAAGAGGGAATTTTCTGGTTGTAAGCAGAGTTGGCAGGTGAAACATGTTGATGGTGAATGGGAGGTGAAGGGGTCATGTTTAGCACAGCAACATGCTGGAGGCTGAAAGTCAGCCATGTGAGTAATCAGGAGACCTTTCTTGCTGTTCAGTGGAGCTCACCTAGAAAATAGGCCTAGTTTGGCACTTGGGGGAAAATGACATGCCTTGAGCGAAAAGTCAGTACTTTGGCTATTGTAATAGCTATTTGATCGCACATGTAATGGTAGCAGTGTGTAATACAGTCCAATAAAAAGACCCAACAGTATACGGTATATTATCTGTGTGAAGCTTATTTCATTTAATTTTTGTTGATACTGTCTCAGAGAGGTGGTGATTCCACTGAGGCTTCAATCTGTTTTTTTGTTTGTTTTTTTTCTCATAACCTCTAGAAATGAGCCTAAAAAGTGCCATTAAGTATTAGATTAGATTGGGTGTTGCTGCTACCTCATTAGGACTGGGTATTGTTACTCTATACAAGTATCGGTACTTAAGTAGTATCAAAACATCTCTAGTCAAGTCACACCTGTATTTGATCTTTTTTGTACCCAGATCTACAAAAAAGGCTGCTGCTCATAGCCAATTCCTTCAAGGTTTCTTTGATTTAAGGCAACATGTGATTGGCCCAATACTGCAACAGCGATTACCCTTACTGCCTGTGGTGTGGCGATGCCAAGCACAGTGTATTTGATGGAGAAAAAAAAAATCAGGAGGAACTTGGAAGATGAATAACATGAAAAAGCAGCTCATCAGCAACTGTTGATTGCTTTAGGTAAGATAAAAGTTGTATGTCAAATGAAGTACTCCATTGGCTCAGGTGTATTTCTAGAGATTACACTGAAGCATTGCACAACAAGTAATTTGAGTTTACATGCCCAATAATGATTTGATTATAATTGGATTAAGGTAATTTTCCATCAATGAAAATTATCATGTAAAAACTACTCTGACTAAACCACTTAATTAAGCTTTTAATCATCATGAGCATAACCCAATTAAGACATATACAGAGTTTTTTTGTGCATTCATGCAATTTTATTAGGACATGCAAATGTAATCTAATTTCTTTCATCCATCCACCAGTTTCCTCTACAAGCTTATGCCACACAGGGTCATGGAAGGCTGGAGCTTATTCCTTCACACTGTGCATGGACAGGCCACATGTTTCCTTCAGACAGACAATCCAAGACACTGTCACCGAGTGAGGTGACAATGCTCACCGCTGACCCACCCTCATTCATGCACTCTTTAGATATATGTACGTACCAAAAAGATTAGAGAGCAAAGTGGACGCAAGACCAAATTTTGATGCTAAACTCCTTGATGACTGTCAGTGGTATAAAATTAATACAGCCAAAGTTTTCTAAACTAATTTCTTTTGTAGGTGTGGTGAGAGCCTCTGTCTTTGAGGGAAGCTCTACCTGAACGATAGCTAACTTTAAGAGCAGAAAACAAACCCCATGGTTGGAGGATGATTTTTCTTCCATGTACTCATGGTACTATGAGGTGTTTTAGATAAATGCTAGGTTATTTGTACTCAATCTTATTTTTTGTGAGTTTCTGTATAGTTTAAATTTATTAAAGATTCCCCTTGTCTTGTTTGCCTGCCTCTCCATTTAGTGACATTCATACTGAGGCAGTGAAAGCTTGAGAAAATGTATCTGAACCATGGCTGAACTGATCTAACTTACCTCTTAAAAGCAAAATGATGAAACACCTCAGGCTTCAGTTCATATGAGTGTTGTTTAAGTAGATTGGTGGACCTCAGAGGGGCATGTAGCTATTTCCTGCCTTTCCTTTATCAGATTTTCCCTAGGTACAATAAGCTGACCCGTAGCTGAACCTCCTACCAATCAATAAGTATAAATCCCTCCTGTAGCCTGACTGTCCCATCTTCATCGGCCGTAACTTCATCCCCTGCAAGTCAAATCTTGTTTATTATCCAGAGAGACTCCTCATGCCAACATGTCCTCTGATGTAGTCCTCTCTTTTCTTTACTCTGGAAGCCAACCCACAGCTAAAGTCAATCCCGCATTCTGCTCGTTTAGAAACAAGACTTTGAGCAAGCGGTGTGGTTTGAAAGAGGATTTTGGAGTGATCCCAAGACTGGTAGTAAGAAGTCGTTAGTCTTCTCCTCAGTACAGTTCATTAGCAACAGAGTCAAGGTTAAAGCTTGCTGCAGCAGTTAATAGACTCCCGCCCTTACTTTTAATTACCTTGTCACATATATAAGTAAATCCATAGGAGTAGTTTCTCCTCCATGAGTTAGTGCCATAGTAGTCAGTCAGCATGTGTATTGTTACTGTCTTGTGCTTGCAAAGCAAAGCCTGTGTCTGAATGACTCCTTAAAAGGCAAGAATAATCAATTGAATATCATCAGTAGTGAAAATGATTGCAAATTGAGTCCTTGTAAGTACTATGTTGGATATGTTTGTTTGGCCTTTCATTTACCGTGCCAGTCAGTCGTTATGTCAGGTCAATACCATGAGATCCATCCATCCATATATTTTCTATACTGCTTATCCATGCAGGGTCGGGGTGGTGGTGGTGGGCGGTTGGCAATCCAGCTGACAACGGGTGAGAGGCGAGGTACACCCTGGTCTGGTCACCAGTCAATCGCAGGGCTGACACAATCACACACCCTCACACACTCGTATCTAGAGACAGTATAAAGTGGTCAGTTAACCTACTGTGCACTTTTTGAAGACTGTGGGAGGAACTTGGAGTACCTGGAGAAAACCCATGAAGACACTCTGCACAGATGGGCACAAACCCGAATTTGGACCCAGAACCCTCTTGCTAATACCAGAGATGTTCCAAATAAATATTTTGGATTTTTGGGTTGGTACTGGCTTAATGATTTTGGTCACCCCTAATCTCCATTGCAACTATCCTGCCAAATTTCCACTTATACTCATATAAATGATCAAGATCTAATGGTTAAATTGCCAATTCTTGAAAGCACAATTATACTTCCAGTAAAGGACTAACTTTAATTTTGATGTCCATTGCAACCTTCTGGACAAAATGTTGCCTTTGACAATAAGCCTGTGAATATTCTCATTCTTCCAGGTCATGGTTATCTCAAGGAAATTCAATCGAAAGCAACTGGACTTAGATATTTGTCTTTGAAGACGTTTCACCTCTCATCCAAGAGGCTTCATCAGTTCCTGCTCGCTTGACTAGGCTGGGACTAGTCCGGGGTTGCCTTTGACACAAAATTTCTCATTTCTCATTCGTAAGGAAGTTTAATGAATTCCTAAACATACTTTGTATCCTAGTGAATGAACCCTTTTGATTTTCATCAAGACAGAATTTTTCATTTTTAGCCATACATCTAGTCCGGATCCAAGAACTTATGTTGGTTCTGTCGTACTATGAAAAGAAATTCACATTGCAGCCTCTGGATCCTAAGACATTTTGTTCTTGGTAACAGATGGCTAGGCTCATAGCTGCTGGTGATGCACCTTGTTCTTGCCATGGCCTTGGGTTAGGGGCTGGATTCAGAACATTGCCACTGAAAAAGAAAGGACTGCTTCTAGGACTGCCATTTTTGAACGCTAATGTTCCAGTCATTCAGGAGAAATCCATCATAGAAAAAAGAGATAATAGCTTCGGCAGACCAGATTGCAACACTACAAAAGGAATAAAATTAAACCACTAAATCTACAGTGTTGGTGCCTGCTCTTCCTCTCAGGTGACACAGAACCAGACTGAAGTATACATAAACCTGCATGATTTAGCTTGACCGGATGAAACATGGCAGCTGACAGCCAACACTTTGTAGCTTGTGCTGCAATCTCGGAGTGTGAGACTGTGCAGACTAACTGAGCATAGGAAATTGTAATGTGATTCAAGATACTGTATTGGGTGATGCACCATGGGACTGACTGCTTCTGTCAGACGGAGTTTATGATGGCTTTCATCAGCATTTATGTGCATCACCAGAGGGCAGCATAAAGGTGAGCCACCTTCGCATTTAAGTTTGTATGTGTGCGTAGTCATGCGTGCAGTGTAGAACATGGTTATTAGAGCAACAGAAAAAGACACAAACAGACACAGAAAACAGAGCAAAAGAGCTACAATGATAGATAGCCAGATGAACAGATGGGGGACGATCGAAACAGACACACAGGTGGGCTTGTAGATAGAAAAGCAAAGCAATTCTCTGCCTCCAAACCCACCAGAGTCCTGCACTGACAGCTGTGCACCCCATGACTCGTTCTGCCATATTGTTCTATGGGTTCTTACAGAGAATGGAAAAGTAATTAATTTTTTTTTTCATTTATTAGAATATAAGAAAAAACAGCTTGAAAATGTTGAAATACACTCACTGTAAGACAGTTTTCTTCAATATGTAGTGACAAGAATCTTTCTTATTGCCTTTTGTGTGTTTCACAACCTCAATTAGCATTTGTGAGCTTAATTTAAGTCAATCCCCCGCGGCATTAAAAAGTTTTAACAGGACTTAAAGACGGCTCTTTGAAATTCGATAAAGAAACCTGTGTCACAGAGGAGTTCATATTCCCCATTTCTCTATCCTTGGACCGGATGACAGTTAGAAGTTCTGACAGGTTCATTGCTTCCCTTGGTTGCCCTGCTCTCTGAATCTCTTTATCTGCGGAGACAGGACCAAAGTGAGACAAGCTCCCCACTTTAACCCCACCAAGCCCATTCCCATTTCTCTCTCACTGTCATCTTTCACCCTGCTTTACCATCACATCACACGTTATCTGCTTCATATGTCAAACCTTGTAGATATTTACATTACAGACTCGGGAGTAGAGCTGTGTGTATGTAACTGCATGAACTACTGCTAAGTTTGAAGGTTAACACTTGTATTTTGGTTTGCTCTGGCTTTTTTATTTACTGTCTCTGGTATACACACATTGCATACATACATATACACACTTGGAGCTCTGTCTCTGGAGCTCTGTACACCTTTGTCTAATTTTAACTGTTTCTTACATATTTTTGCACACATTGGTTGTCCTTCTGTCTCTGTCCCTCTCACGGTTGAGCTTTTTCTTCCGCTGTCTATTTTCTCCCCTTCTCCCTTCACCTCCTCCTCGCCAGATATCTAATGAGTAACTATCAACAACCCCCACTGACTCCACATTCTTTGATCTGATATGAGCTCTCTAAAGCCTTTCACACTGCTGCTGTGAATGGTGGATTTGCTTGTTGTGAAAGACACACACACAGAGTTGTAGTTTTTTTTCACCATACTGTAGCAATCTCATCAGAACAACAGTGAACACTCCAAAGACTGAGCCGTTTCACTTGTGTATTGTCGCTCATCAATATAGCTGTCAATCACATACTATTGGTTGCTTTGAAAGGTGGTAGAATTGGTCTTTTATGTCCACACAACCCAGTGAATGGTAGTTACTCTGCCAGGGTTAGAGGTTCAATCTCCACTGGGACCCACGTTGCCATGCTTTGTTCTTACAGCATTTTAGGCCTCAATGGTGCCATGATTTTTTGTCTTTTTTTTTAAAAAAAAATATTAATCCAAACCAGACATCTGCTATGTGAAATCATGCACCATATCTTTATGGGTTGGAACTTCATCTCATCTTGGTCTCATTCTTCTGTGGGATTCAATTCCAGGGCTTGAGGCTGACATCTGACTCCAAGGGTTTGCCAAATGTCTACAACACATCATGGGAAGAACATAAAAAAGTGCCAGACTACAACGACACTCACAATTGATAGACTGGCATATTTGATCAGGAGCTGCAGAGGCCATCAGAGTTATCTAAAATGAGTTAGTTTTTGAACATCACAGGTCAGGCCTCACTTTTTCCAAATTCTCCATCAACCAGTTTCTCCTTCTGCACATTGCACTGTTCTGTTAAATACAGATGGGTGACCAATTAAAAGACACCCCTGAATCAGTAAGAAACATAACATGAGTCATATGCTAGATCTTTACAGTAGGTGTAACTATTCTGGAGGCTCAAATTAGAACAGCACTTCATCCCTTAATTCATGACTAGACTGTGTGTATATTGTCATAGTATGTGTTAAATGCATTAAATACTTTGATACAGTATTGTGTTTTCATGGTGCAAATGGAGAAATTCATAGGCTATGTCAAATTGGGCTTATGTCTACAGGGAATTTCAAAATTGAGAAAAAAAATTGTGATTTACCTTGTGAATTGTTATTGCAATTATAAACAAATCATTATATTTTTTTTTTGCTCGGATAACTCACCCCCAACTCATGGAACTAATTATTATGCGGGGTAACATGAAGCCATGAATACCTGTTTCATCTAGTCATGTCAGTACTGGCACCGCTTGGTGTATCTTTAGGCTTTGAAGTACCATGACAAGTGCCACCCTTGAGTCTGTGCTCCACATCAGCCAGCAAGGTCAAAATAATGTGAAGAGGCTGCAGAGAAGCAGGGCCACGCTTTTCTGATGTCAGATTCATCAACAAGCAGATGTTACGTTGAAAATGAAGGCCCTGGGTGGCCCCAGATTGTTTTGGCCATGACACATCAGGAAGTTCATTTGTATGCATTTGCTTGGCTATCCAGAGGCAGGGTGACAGATGAGAAGTGTATGATTAATGCTGACGTGCCTGGTTGATGCTCAGAAAGACAGAGAACCTTCGTAATCCTGGTAGCCTAAACAAATCTGCTACTGGGAGCGTTAAGTCACCAAAGAGTCTTAGCAGCTACGTGACACATTCGCACACAAAGGCCTACATGTGCACAAATGCAGTCGTAAATAGAAATAGGTAGAATACATGAGACATGTACAGTTGCATGCATTCTAGGTACAAAAACACACCTGTAACCTGACACAACACACTCTTGGAAAGAAAGACAATATAATACATTGCTAAGAATCACATATGGTCGTTTATCTGAGACACATACACACACATACAATTGCGTGCAGTGTCCCTCAGTGGGGGGGTCACACTCTCTGACAGCTCCATATTTCATCTAATGGAGCTTCAATGGTCCTTTTCACTCTGGTCAGAGGCTGTGCAAACTGCCGCTGCAGGTATGCGATAGCTGTCTGGGGAGACAGCAATAAATAAGGCCACATAGTGTTTAATAAAACAATATGAAAATATTGTCTTACCCTTAATAGCCCAGCAGAAAGGAGAGAGGGATAAATCAGGGGGAGGACAGGGCTGCGGTCGGGCGTTTCCTGCAGCTCACTCCTTCTACCCCCCCACTTCTTTTTGCCCCCTCTCTCCCTTGGAAACACAGCGTAAAATGATCAGTCATTCCTCATTTTCCGTGTCATTGGACAAAATGGGCGTAGAAAATGGATACGCTCTGTGTGACCCATTGAACCTTGTGCTTTTTTTGTTGTGTGTTTACGGAAAACACAGAAAGACATCAGATTAAATACCTCAGAGTGCACTGAAGTCTTTATGCTTTCAATTTAAACACTTTTCTGTAGTTTATATTGGAAAATTTTAAGCAGCCGAAACTTGAATACCTGAAATTGGAAAAAGCTTGTTTTTCCCAAACGTCCTCTCAAGAAACAGTGCTAAACAGCCTAAACAATGACCTGTCATTGATGAGTAATTTATCCACAAGGATTTTCTGGGTGGGCACATCCATTCATAAGATGAAGCTAGTCATGCCACTGCTGATGTTTTCTAGCTTGATTTTTCCAGTTTAAGGACACCAGACCACATGAAAATAACTGTTCTCACTGCTGGTGTAAAATTGGAACTTCTCATTTCTAGCTCCTTCTCCTTCCATCCCATTGTGTTGTCACTTCAAGCTGAACCCGCTTCTCTTTTATAGGGGTAACCTCACATTCTGCCCTTTACATCGTTCCATCATCTGTTTCTTTTTTGGCATCTGTTTTTTTTGGAAACAGAGAAGCTTCATCCTGTTTTGACTCCCAGCATCTTTATGCAATATGAACTCAGGCGCCTTGTGTGTTAAACGTCCATGTCCCAAATATAACTGCATCGGAGGGGAATAAACAACCTCCATCCTGTACGTGACGTAATGCAGATCTGGAATCGATTCTTCCTGCAGCAATAAAAAACTTGTAGCTGCACCACACTAGTTTCTCCAAATGCATTTGTTACACTGCATTTATTCTGCACATAGTTAATGTCAGAATCAGGGTAGTGTAGTCCAAACAGGCCATTTGTTCATGCTTCTGGCAGCAGAAAGGAACTGTAGAGCTTCAATTTTATATGATGTCAATATGACAGATTTCTTATGAATGAATTCTAGTTTCATTCCTATTCTATTGTGAAAAATATTAGTGGGTCAACATGAATCAATGAACTAAACTAGTGTGCCAGCTCAGTGGCATCCCATCTGTGCCACGCAGCGGGTGGATTTTTTTCTCAAGGTGGATTCTGTGATGGGGTCCAGATTGGCAGTGCCATTCGCCAAATGACGGCGCCAAGCGTCACGTGGGGCAGCAGTCTGTCGCTTTCCCCCAAGGCAGTCTTTTTCCAGGAAAACAGAAGCGAGCAGGTTAAAGCTTGAGCAGACGGACTGGAAAGAGAAAGCGTGTATCTGTCCCTCTGCTCGTGTCAGATTTAAATGTGGGTGCGGGTATATACAACTGCTAAGGTAACCTTGGTGCCATGTGCCGTCAGGCCATGGTCCAAGTCTAAATAGCAGATTGTCTTCTGTGTTTTTTCATTACTTAGCTTGTCTTTCCTGTAGTATCCAACTGGATTTCACTGTTTCTCTCTTTGGTCCTAACTCCTTTCATTTGTGCAAAACCTTCTCTCTTTCAAAATGATTTCACTGATCTGGGGCAGGAATGACTAAAATGTAAATTATGATTGTGTTGAATCCCACCAGAATATGATGGAGCCCTTGTGAGAAATCCTTCTTAAGCCTTTGATTTGTTAAAGCTACCATGCAGTTGGGTTTTGCCACATCTGGATAGTCTAGATGTGTCGGGTATGGTGTCCATAAATGTCAGTCAACTGTCAGGCTGAAGTTAAACAGACAATTGTAGGGCAAGTACTCAATGATGGACACTTGTTGCAAAGCCTTGTTTGGACAGAAAAATGTCCATCCGTCTCAGCACTTTGCACATACTCGTTTAAGGATACACAAGCAAATTCGAACTCACACACACCCAGAAACGCAAACAAACAGACGGTGAAGTGAGTCTCAGAATAAGCGAGGCAGTGCTGCACAAAGTAACACGAGATGTCAGCGGTCACAAGGACCAAAGGAGAGGATCTCCATGTCTTGGACCTGATGTGGGCCTCCGGGCCAAACCAGAACAGGCCTCCCTGCACCTCCTCTATCCCAAATAATCACTGGGCCTCCAAAAACCAAAGAAAATAACTTAATTGCTATGCTATTTGAGTTTTTTCCCAATGGCATGGAACTGCTATAAATTATACACACTGAATTTCTCTTCTCCCTTACCAGGCAGCTTTCTGCAATCTTAATCAAACTGCACTTTTCAAAATTTTGAGCCTTTTTTCTTAGTAGTAACCGTGAAAGCCTCATAATCTTGACAAGTTAACTATGTGTTTTCTTGGCTCGCTGTTGTAATAGTACTACTGAAATAACAGCAAAAAGAAAAGCTCCAAGTGTGGCCAAACAGTAGGGGGAAAACATAGGGCCTGTCAAATTAAAGGCAACACAAAGACCTGCTTGTTGAGAAGGAAGGGGGGAGGAGGTGGGTCATGAACTCGGGATACCCGGGAACCACAGCGTAAATTCTACCAGTGTAACCCCCCTCACCACCACCTTCCTAAAACACCAAGACGTCAACCCAGAGAAATTCGCTTGGGTCTTTCCTCAGCCTGTCAGCGGCCATCCGTCTCTCTTATGTGTCCTTAATAGCATCTGACCACAGCAGCCAGAGGAGGAGCAGCAGCGGTGCAGCCACAGGCTCACATCTGACCGGACTGGAAAACTCTTTATTACTTCTAACTCTGTCTGTCCTTTTCCTTCTCAGCCCCCTTCCCTGTAATACCTTCCAGACAAATGAAGCGTACAAGGACTTAGCCATCAGCAATCAGAAGCGGGCTGTTATGGAGCGATTTGTTGGCTATTGTAACCTCTGACCTCTGGCCCAGCATGCATTGAGACAACACCTGGGCAATAAAACCACCAGCGTTAAACACCTCACCAATAGCAATAGGAAAATTGTTTGATAGGAAGTTTGATAGTTTCACTTGAATGCATGAATACCAGCGACAATGAAAAATGTAGCAAATACACCCTGGCTCATAAAGGACAAGTCATATCCCTAGATAATGGAGTGCAAACAACCAATCAGTGGCATCTAGTAGTTTCATAACTTGTTTCTAACAGGTTTTTGGGTTGTATTAGTCGCAATAATAGCAAATAGCATTAACAGTCATTTAGAAAAGCACAGTTAATACAAACAGACACACAACAAATTTGCAAGTCCTTACACTCTTAATTTCAATAATAATAATAATAATGAAAGTCTAATACATAAATGTTAAAAGAAAAAAAGTGGTTCAATTCAAACCAAGGTGGTTCAAATCGACATTTTTTTGTCCTGGTTTTAATTGAAAATAGGCTATTAAAAATGATCGATAATTATATCGACTGAAATTAAACATTTTATTGTGATACATTTTTCAGCTTTATCGCCGAGCCTTAAATGAGTCACTTCGCTGTAGGACGCTTTGCATGCACTTCCATTACAGCCGTGAGGTCAGTCGGTTGTGACCCCGTTGTTTCAGAGCAGCTAAAAGTCTCATTAGCCACATGAGTCACAGCTTTATCTTCCAGTTAATTACACAAAAGCTTGACTTTTAACCCTTTTCCACTCCTGTTTCATCACCACTGTGTGTACATATTATATTTACGATATCCTTTATGTGGAGGATTTGTTGTGTGTGTGTGTGTGTGTGTGTGTGTGTGTGTGTTGCACCAACTAGAGATTGTTCTACAGCGATGTGGTATGAGGATGTGTGCCTAAGGATTGGTTAAGAGCGTCTGTAGTGCAATATCTCAGCAGCTCTTTACGAAGCCTGAACACGCGCGCACACACACACACACACACACACACACACACACACACATACAACTTTATCTGTGTGGGGAAGCACTGAGCCCATTTCAAACAACAAGAACTGGGAATAAGTGAGGTCACTCTGGGCCTCCTGAGAGGCAAGTCGACCTCAAGGGAGGGGATCAGCAGGGCTTAATGGCATGTCTGTGCTCAGTGTACACCCAATTAGAACAAGTCAGGAAGTGTTTTCCTCAATATTTAAAAAGAGATCTATCTTTAGGCACAAAGTTTCTGGTTAGTGTAGGTGGTGACCATAGCTCGTCTGGTTTTACTTTTCCAGAAGAATTTCAGGAGGTGATTAAGTTGTATTTTGTTGTCACTCCCTCAGCAGTTCCTGCTCTCCAGGCTGAGTCGTATTGATAACCACCTTGCCTTTCCAAGTAAAAGGGGAAAACCAAGGCAGAGGAGGAGAGATGAATTGTTTTCGGAACATGCTGCTTTCTTAGATTTGTCGCTCAATACTTCAAAACGTTGGGAGCAGCAGAATCGGAAAAGCATGTGATCTCTCCCAATAAGTTTTCCCCTTGTGTATACTGGGAGGTCTCCAGATTGTCATCACGTTGGATTTTGTGACCGACTTTAACCTTCTAAAATGTAAAATATATTTCCTCCACGGTTCAGTGTGTGAATTTTCTCAGTTTATGTTCTTTTGCTCTACAGTCAGTTTATAATAAAGGAAATACCTGTTTTAGGGGAAGTTGCTTGATTTTAATTGTTTCCTTAATTATGGATTAATAGCCCCTGCATACCAAGTAATTTAAAATGCCAGAGCTTTGGGAAACAATAGCTTTGGATTGGCCTAAGAAGTGCTGACTGTACAGAATCTCACAGACTTTCTGTCTGGCGAAACTGCACACCTTCAGCTTTGATCTGCAGGTTACGACAACAAATGTGTCAGTGCTAACATAAAGTGTGTGATATTTTAGTGGCTTAAAGTTGTCTACTTCTTCACACACTGTAATGTTCGTCAAACAGCCATTTTTATAGTTTAAATTCTCTACTGCTAAGCTTAAGAATGTTAACAGTGCAGATGTTTCTACTTCTTGTTCTAGACTCATTCCCATGTGATATTTCAAACATTTTTGTAATTACTTGATAATTACTGCTTATTAAACTATTGGTCTGCAGAAGAACATACACTTAAAATTCACAATAAAAGCATTTTTGAAATATGACATTTATCAAAATCATTTGCCTATCAAATACACTCCTCTTGTCCATTATACACACATTCTGTAATTATCACATTAATGTATACACCCAATTCATTGCACATATTTTAAGTTTTATTTTTCTACACCCTGTCTCACTGCAGGCAGTGAGACAGGCCGGCATCAGAGAGCTTCAATCAAGAGGATTTTTTTCCACGTTAAACTTTGTCACTTCATTCAACGCTGTAAACGTACTGATGTGCTGGAACACAGAGCCCAGCAAGTTTACTTCAGGGAGTATTTTGATTGATGAGGTTATTTATTGACCAAGTGAGCTCCCGTCTTTATTAGCATGGAGTCACAGCGGAGATGAGCGGGAAGTGTCTCCTTCTCGAGCCCTTTCTCACCTTTCATGACAGTTTATAGTTATGAAATTATTCAGAAGTGGAACGTCAGCAGAAAAGTCCTTCGAAGGCTTACTGTAAACCATTTTTTTTCTTTGTGTCAGTGTTTGAGTGTGTGGTTTTGGCAGTGGGAGGCTGAGCCACTAGTCGACCCTATCATAAGCGTTTTTCAGCATTATGTTATCATACTGAAGGGGGATTGGACTGTGGTTACTGCTTGAATAACCCAAATATTTACTATCAGCTTTCAGTATGTGGTGAGTGGGTGCCACAGATAGTGGGAGGTAATGTTGGTCCGAGCCGCAGGAAGAGAGGTAGTGAGTCGTGAAAGAGGATAAAGAAGATGTAGAGAAATAAAGAAAGCCTGCCCAGTAATTGATTCAAATGAGCTTAAATGATCCGAAAGAACAGGGAATTGTAGACTTTGTTGTGTATACATGGTGAATTATTTGGGCAAATCTGTAAAACGTTAAAAAAAAAAAAAAGAAAAAAAAAGCTGCATGTAAAAAAGACCTCTTGTTGCTCCTTGCAAAACTTCTGCATTATCCCTTAAAGATTTTTCTCTACGTCCTTCTGAATAAAGCTACCTCACAGTGAGGACAACAAGTTGTTTAACAGGGCTTATTTGTGGAACAGGAAGTCACTGCTGCAGACCAAAGTGCACCAAGACATCCTGCAGTTCCATACAGAAGCCCGGTTAAACTACAAATTGTTACGTTTTACACTTCAATTTTCAACTTCGCAAACAAATGAGGTATAATATTTTAATTACTGAGCTTTAGATGTACTGGTTGGTTGATTTTGTTCTGTTTGGACAGACTCAGATTAGCTGTTATAATATAGCTTCATGCTAAGCCACCATAACTGAAGAAGAATTACTTTATTAATCCTCCTTGGATTAATCCTCTAAAATACACACATACACACACAGAACCCACAGACAAGCAGTTGGTGGGAGATGTCACAGTGCCGGGCTGCCACATTGTAAGGCCCCCCAAGCAGAAAGAGATTTGATGGCTTTCTTAAGGGCACCTCTTTAAGGGGATGGTATAACTTTTCACTCTTTGCCACAACTGGGAAACATCCATGGCTACACATACCTTTCTGTTTCGGCCTTTTTATGTTTACTTTGCTCGTAGATTGAATTAGATGTAAAAACATAATTTGGAAAATACACTGTAGCATCCGCACCAGCTCTCCACTCTCTACTGACCATCGTTTCTCTCTGCAGACTTACTCAGGCGTCTCCGCTTCAGCGTGACTCTTTCTGCCCCATAGGAGCCCATTTATAGAGCCAGCAATGAAATGCTCGACATCTCAGTAAATAAGACAAAAGAGAATTTATTCAGGCCACCGTTTCCCTCAGTTTATCAAGGAGAAGGGCTGAAGACGCAGCTGACCTTTTCACTGGCATCCCCAATCTGCTGCATCCTCCTTTTCGCTTCCTTCTCTGTCTCTTCCTTTGTCTTCTGCTCCCTTTACCTCCTCATTCCTCCCACCTCTCTCCTGGACCCTGCCTCTTTTTCCTCCTGTTTCTTTTCTCAAGACCCTTCTCCCCCCCCCTCCTCCTCTATCTCTCTCATTTGTCTTCTCTCTTCCACCAGCAGCTTGCAGAGATGTTAACGAGGTCATTTTTTCTCTGCTTTTGCTCATGAATAGCTCAGATATGAGAAATGGACAAGAATCCTAAAGTAGACGACCTACACAGTTTGATCAGCAGCCAACTGTTCACCACCGCCTGAGTGTGATGGTTTCCACATTTTTCCTCTGTTAGCTGGTGATCGAGCTGCTGAAGCTTATCCTACCACACTTGTCACAGAGGATGAAAGCGTCTGCTAAACGCCTGTAATATAAATGTAAAATGATGCTAATCTTCAGTTCTGCGGGGAGAAGGCACAGCTCCCCCCAATCTCCACCTCGGCGGCTCATTTGCAGCCTAACTATCATCTCCCAAGGTTAGATCCATGATTACAGCAGCCTCCCTCCTTGCAGGGGTCTGCTCTGCTGCTGCTGCCGCCTCTCTTCCCCTCAGCATCACAGACAGAACAGTGCCATCTGTTGATGGGTGGGGCTACTACACGTCTGGGGTTACTCTGCAGGTACGTTTAGGCTGACATGGGCATCAGTTCAAAGGTCAGTTCACTCCAATTGATAAAACATATTTCTCATTTATTCTTCGTGGCATCAGACTGTATGGTTTTAACCACTTTTGGATGAACTCGACACAGTCTTTCAAAACATTTTTTTTTTGTAAAAACACTATACTTATGACCTTTCAGTGTTTTTCCAAACTCTAAGCATCCAGTTTTTGCCCTCAAAGCACAGTCTGACAGTATCATATATATTTTGTATCTGCTTGTTCTGATACTTTATTGAGGCAATATGGTGTTACCGCTGGGTGAAATATTCTACTTGTTTTTACTGCTGTGTCTACATGTCCTGTGCATCAATTCCCCTTAATTCAACCTGACATGTTTGGTATCTTTGGAGACTTTGGGATCGCCACAAGAATTTCAAATATATTTCTGTAGGATGGAACAGTGTTTGGCTGCACAAGTCGCAGGGTTTAAAGTGGCTCCTCGTCAAAGTTTACTCGTCATGAGGAGTCCTACAGCAGTGTTGTAGTGTCTTCTGTGTCACTGAAGGGAGCTTTTCATATTTGAAAAATGAACCAGTGGCTGTCATCAGGGTTATCTGGACTTGGTTTGGACACTTCAAACCTATAACAGAAAGCATGTGTTCCAAAAAAGCATACGTGTTAAGAAATACCAAGTACTCATATTAGGAACTAAAAGTCTGGACATTTATGCATATGTTTTTGACCGTCCACCCTGTTATCTCTGTTTTGCCCATCCCCCAACTTTTACGGAGGTCCAATACTAATCTGCACAGCATGGATGGTTGAAAAAACTTGCATTTGTGGGATGTGCTGTCTGACCCTCTGAGAGGGCAAAATTATTTACAGCTCTTCTGAACTATTGCATTTTTAGACAGCGATTCCTGGAAGGCACTCATACTTGCAGTGTTTCATTTGGTTGATAAAATTATGAGTTGTATCATGAATTTTCCCATTCAGAGGATGGTCGACGTCTAGAGAAACATAAGTAGCACCTTTAACAGAATTCTCTCCCAGTGGGTTCAGTTCTCTTCTACTTTTTCTATACAGCCCTTATATTTTTATATTATACAGTCCGTTTTACTTCTCTCATTGAAAATTCATAGAAAGTGTGCTGCATATGTTCAGGCAGTGTGATTCATAAGTCTCACTCCTTACTTGTTATGCATCTTCTTCTCTAAGAATCTTTGCAAGTTGTTCTGAATCAGTGTGTCAGCAAAATCCTTTCATGTAAAGCATGCACTGTTGATCTTAAAAGACTTTGGCAGGAGACAGATGTTCTAATTCCAGGCCGATAATGGAGCTACGAGCGGCTTTGGCAGTGCTGTGGCTTCTGTCTGATGGCCCCTGGTGCGTTGTGCCGGGTGCTGCTCAGGCCACACAGAGGCTGGGCGTGTGGGTGGATCAGTTTGGCCGGTGCCAAGCCGATCAGTTCGACACCTCGTTAAAGACCCGGCTTCCGAACCTGCACACCGTCCCCCACTGAGCTGCTGCTTCAGCTCACGATCCGGTTTCACTCAACCTCCACCGCAGCGCAGGCAGTCGGGGTATTTTTCATGCCATGGCAAGAGAAATAACGCTCCAGGGAGGCTTGACTCACAACTTTTATTATTCTACTCAAGTTTTTAAAACTTTTTTCAAAACTCCAAGCTCTAGAGAAATGCCAGCAGTGGTTTACAATCCCTTCTTTTTATTGAATGGCCTTGACCTCCCTGCTTGGTTTGTATGGAGGCACATGAGTGTGTATATGCTTTAGCCATCAAAACTACGTAAAGGTTGTATGTTCACTCAGATAGAGGACTTTCTTCCATGTCTGGCTATGACCTACACTTGTTCTGCTCTGGTTCACTTCACTCTCCATGGACATGACTTGCAATTCATGTCTCTCCCTTACTGCCTCTCTATTTGTCTCTCTACCTCATTCTACTACCCAGCACTCTCTGCTCCTCTGTTTTCCCTCATGTGAAGCCCTGATCCAACTCTCCTCCCCTCATCATGGCCTCTTGTGGTCTCTCACTGGCTACCTCCCTACCTCTCCTGCCCTCCCAGTCCTAACCAGGTTCCTGTTTGGGGTCGGGTAAGGGTCACCCACAGCACGGTAGGCCAGCACTTTGCCAAGTCTGTGATAGGCTGTAGTGAACCTCTGAACTGCAGGAAAACCACCATCACTGCTGCAAAACTGATTTTTTCACATTCTGTGGCAGCTAGTTGAAACTACCAACTGGATTCTGCTCTTACGTTTCAGTAAAAGCATGGTATATCAGGACATTAGTTATTCCTAGTTTTTTAGGGTGATTTTGTTTTACGACGTTTGGAAACCTACAGCATTCCTGCCGTTTTCCATCAGGGTAGATAGGAAAAATTTTGATTGTTTTCTGTGACAATAAAAAATGTGCAATAGTTAACGTAAAATCTGTCTGACAGTGGGATGGAAACATGGCGTCTGTCTTGGTTTCACTCCATTCCTCCCTGCCTTTTCTCCTCCTCGCTCCTCCTTGTGTGCTTTGTTCTTCGTCATTCTGTCACTCTTCACACAGAACAAAAGGCACGTTTGGTAAAGCTCCTTCCCCCTGTGCATATCTCTCCTTTGTTCTTTCCTTTCAGTCTCTAAACTTATTTTATTTCAGGTTACGTTGGCTGGGAGCCACAGTGTTTCAACATGGGCAGAGGGCATTTTGTAATTCTCTGGTCATTTAAGAACCGCAGTAATTGCTGTGCTCTTTGATCCAAAGTGTTTCAACCTTAATGAAATTAGCACTGATGTTCTAATATCAGTGAATGTCATGTCTCTACCTGAGACCGGCGTTCTTTGCTGTCAGTTTTCACCTTCACAGATAATTCTTACTTTATCTCGTGTTGTTTTGTGCTCAGTAGGATTATTTGACAAGTTTGAATTCCCATCTTTTGACAAAGTGAACTTAAAACAGACGAAAACAGAAGAAACATTAAATCCTCATACCAGATCTTACACTTGGTGACCTTATCTAACCTGTCTAGTTTTATCTGAAAGGCAAAACTAAGGAATATGTCTTGTATCTGAATAACTCACTCACTAATGCATCTTTGCATACGGCTTGACTTGAAAATATTTCTAAGCCTCTGCATACGGTAGCCCTGTAGGCTGCACTAACATACACAGGTTATTGAGGCTTGTCAGCAGACAGTGGTCTAGTTTAATCTTTGCCTCCAGCATTGGAGTCAAATGCAGGTCCAGAAAAACCTCTGTGCTCCATATCTAATGAAATGTTAGATTAACGGGGCCTTGGCCCAGACAGTCAGAATGCAGCAGTTTTTGATCTGCCAGGATTTTTTGAGAATGGATAACATGGGCTAAAAGGGACATGATATGGACAGAGGAGTGACATCCAAAGAATTGACTGCAGTGTTATCACAGTTGCTCTTGTTCTTTTCCCTTGATGGCTGTATAATTGGTAAAAACCTGCCACGGGACATGATTCAGAGCAAGAAAGAGACAATAATGAGAAAAATGTCCCTAATTAAGAATTACGAAGGAGTTGGCATCTTGTAACCATTGGTAACCACTCCACAAACTGTCCTGGATCAACCTAAATCTACTGCTTGCCATCTAAAATAGAGTCGTCCCAGCGGACCAGAACCTGTCGGAAAGAATCTGTCCGCCGCTCAACAAAATGAAAAACAGCAGCTTTCCTAGAAACGTATCCTGACAGGTATTCCCATAATGGGGGAAATGTCCAAGAAAACTTCATTCATAAAGTAGCAACACTTTTATAAGTCTCCTTTCATGCATTCCTCTTGCTTAGACTTAACTTAAATTCTGTTGACAACATTAATGCATTCTATTGGAACCAAATTAGCATATCACAGTAGACTTGCTGCCTTATAATAACCTAAGAGACCACCACAAAATGCAGAAAATAACAGTGAGCTTTACTGTACTTCATTCAAGAAGAAAAGGAATCGCAAGTCTGTAGTGGTTGTTGTGGTTTAAATATGGCAACACGGCTGGGGGTAGGAAGCTTCGCTCCAACTGTTGCCCCCCCAAACAGCTCTCTTCATGAAGGGAGACTTGGATAATATTCATGTTTAGACAATAACTTTGGCCTGAAGGAAAAATGTCCCCGAACTTCTGTTTTTTTCTCTGTTCATTTTTGTTCATTTATTTGTCAAACATAGTGTTGTTCTGTACAGATTAAGCATGAAATTGGTCAATTATAGTTCCACTATACTATAGCCTATGCATGCAAGTTAATCTAGCAAGAAAGCATTGGCCAAATCAGCAAAGCCATTCAAGGACACATAAATTTTGAGGTGCAGAATTGACAAACAAGGATATGATTCCTAGGATTGCTGACCTGGTTGTTCATCATACAACTTGCATTCAAGCACAAAATTTGAAAATGTTCTACTACATGCATCAACCATAATTTTCGTGCAAGCTCGCAAAGGAAGAAATGGCCGTTCTGTTAGTGTCCATAAGTGGGTGACCACGATTTACAACTCTTACTCCAAGGCAGGAGGCTGTAGTGCCAACAGAAAATGTAGAATTTCTTCATCTGTCTATGTCCTAAAGTGGTTAAAAAAAGAGAAAGAAAAGAAAGAAACCATACAGCCCACATGATAAAAGAACCCAAAATAGATATCAGCACAATTAGCTAATTTTTAACCCTTTTTGGACTTTGCCCTTAGCATGCGGCTAAGAGGTTCCAAAAGATGAAAGCACAGTGCATCAGATGATATCTGCACATCTCCATTTATGTTGTTTTGCACTGCATTTCTTTTCACCTGAATGCTGTGTTCTCAGTAGGAACACATGTCAGACCCTCAGGGTGTTCCCTGTTCACACAAGTCACTCTGTCTGCTGCTATTGGATTGTGTCAACAAGACCCTAAAGGCAAACACAACCCCCTCTTTTTTCCTTCATTCTTTCCTGCATTGCCCCTATAAGACCCCTTTCCCTCATCCCAAGACCATGTCCTTCAGTCCTCACCTATGTTCCTCTCTGTCAACCAATTTATGATTCCATCTTCAACTCAACGTACACATTCAAGGTGTGTGAAAGACTCTTTGTTTGCACTCTATGGAGCCATTGTCCTCCATTAAACCAACTGAGTTCACTCTTCTCTCAGCTCCGCCTGCAATCTGTATTCCAATCTCAGAGCTGCTCAGAGGAAGGGGGACCTGAGATTCACCTCTCACAAATCTCCACAAATCTTCCGCTCATTTTACCAGCAGATGGTTTGGCTTTTATTGCGTACGACTTCTCTCCGTCCTCGCACGCTGGGAATCTTCACGCTCGCAGCTCAGGAGGAAATCCTGTCTTGACGTTTGCCTCACAGCAGGAGTTCACCCATCAATTACACTGCTGTAAATCCAATCATCACTGAACTATGCTAGACACGGACACTATTAATCAACAGGGCTTGGAGGGGAGGCCTGCGCTTCTGTTTTCTTCTTGCATAATTACTGCCTTTTTGGAATTGCAAGCAAGGTCAATCTGTCGAAATGCTAAACACATATATTAGACGAGCAAAGCATAGCATTAAGGGGCAGGTGCTACTGTCATGATGACACTTTTATTTGCGTTCAGGTGAATAACAAAGTAGATTTATGGTGTATTTTACAAGATGTTTGTTTTTCTTTATCGACAGTGACTCACTGAGGTTTTGGTTCAAGGTGCCCTCTGTCAAAAGCCGCTGCCTCAGGGTGTGTGGAGATGTGTGTGTGTGTGTGTTATGTACTGCCGCTGCTTGGGGTTCATGTGTGTACAGTTTACAATCTGTGTGGTCAGACTGCGCAGGACCGACATGCTGACAGTGTGTTGAGTTTTATCAGCCTCGTGTTGAAATTTGACACGGTGTTCAGACCGTTTGAACTGATTAGATAACACACACCGCAAACACACACCTCAGAGCCCACCCACCCCCACCCACAACTGATGTTTGTGAGCTCTGATTTCAATCTGATCTGGCCGGAACGAACGGAGTGAAAAATGATGAGCTTGGTTCTCTCAATAGCTTGTTTGTTTTTGATCAAAATCAAACCACCCATTCCTTTAGCAGCATTTATTAGCATTCACAGCTTGAACTTTCAGTTAGTTAATTGGATTGGAAGCAGGACAAAAAGAAAGCTGCATGGGGGAAACACAGAACAAAACAGAAAAAAAAAACAAAACAAAACAAAACAATGATAGGGAGGAAATTAAATTGGAAATTCAGTGCTATTATCTCCAGTGGGATGGGATGAGCCTTGAACTGTAAGCTAATTCAGTGAGGTGTGCCAGAATGAAGTTTCTGGGAGATAAACCTGACTATACTCACTGAGTGTGTGTGTGTGTGTGTGTGTGTGTATCTGGATACCTGGCACGGATCACAAACCTTTCCCTATCAGATTATCTCCCCTCTCAGTACATGCATGCCACTCAGCGAGCAGCGATCCATGTCCCTGAAGAATGAAGGATTATCTCCTCACCCAGACTTTACTGATATTGCCAATGTAAGCTGCGAGAAATACAAGATCTTATTTAGATTTAGAATAGGTTTTTATAGCATAATCCAGTTGATCCTGGATTGAGCATGTTGAGAAAATAAGGAGAATTAAGTGGAATTTCTGTCCAGGTGTTAAATGATGAGCACTGGCATTTGCTGAGATCTTGAATGTAATGTCATCAAAAACGACGTGTGCTAAGGTCCATAAAGCTCCTAAACCGAAATGATGTGAAACAAACACCGTCCCCCACAGTCACATGATCTGAACCACACTGAGCACCTATGGGAGAATTCACCGAAATTTTTGGAAGAACGCTGAGAATCTATGATGAACTGAATGAACTGAAGTCTTGTGAAGGCATTTTATGTTGGTTTATTCACATATTAGTGTGAGACAAAGTATTTTTAACATGATATTAATTGCAGCCATATCAACCATCTAAGACTAACTTCCTTTGTATAACATCACAGCCAAGAGCCTTAGTCATCATATTTTCTTTCTCTGTCCTTTAAAGTTTAAGGTCAAACTCTGAGCTGCACATTATCACACTGTTCAGCTTTGGTGAGAAACATTAATTCCGTTTTTACTCGTCTCTTCACCTGCTGAAGTTAATTTCCTTGACCGTTCCTCTGCATCGAGCAAATATTCTCACTCTTCTTCTTCTGGCTGCATTTTTCTTATATTTTTTCCTTTTTTTCTGACTTTTCTATCTGGCTGTGGAAGAGGAGGCTGAGCTGGAGCAGACCAGCAGCCTAGAAGCTATTTCTCACGAACAGGGCTCCCTAAGTCCTGTAATCTGTTTTATAACGGTGTGTGTGTTTGTGTCGGTGTTTGTGCGTCTCCTCGAAAGTGTGTAGAGATAGTGGTAGTTGTTGTCTGCTTTACATTAGTCCTTCACTGGTGTTACATAGTGTTATTTATCAAATCTTGTTGTAATTGCTGAAACTTAATGAAAAAGCAACATTTTTTTTAAACTTTATGTAATTTAACCCTAAATTTGATAGTGTCCAGCAGCCAAAACCAAGTGATGTGAACAAGTGAGCAAACATTGGATTGTTTAAGTGTTTCCTCACTGAAGATGTCCAAAGCTGCTCCAGGAAAAGCGAAAAATCACTTGCCCTGCTTCTGTTTTCGCATAGTTTCCAACACTTGCTCTGACTTCATTCAGAATTGGTGAGAATAGATCAAAGTTGATGCTGATATCCTTCCATTTGCCTTCCAGTTGGTCGTCTGCAGGACCAGCAATTTGCTGTGTGACCGAACTCCAAGTATCTATCTATCTATCTGGACTATTTTTCACTCTCCAGCTACAAGAGTTTGCTTGATTGCTTGTCCTGCCCTCATCACCACAACATTAATGCCACATTCTTAATATTTTGTAGGTCCCCTTGTGCTGCCAATACAGCTCAGACCTGTCAGGGGAAGGGACACAGGACTTCTGGGGGACACAGGACTTCTTCAGGGGATATTTTGTGGTTATGGGAATGTTGGATCCTTTGGATCCTGTGCATTGAGGGTGGATTAGGCTTATTCATGGTGTGTGTCAAAGCACATCTACATGATTGCCAGAACGCAAGGTTTCCCCTCAGAAAGCAGATGATTAATGTGATTCACTTCATCTGTCAATGATGCTTATGTCGTGGCTGATTGGTTGACATTGCACTATTACGAAAAGACTAGTAAAAGACTGCATGACAAATGACTTACGGTGGCTTGAGTGTGTGTTGTTCCTTTGGGTTTAAACCCTGCATTAGGGTCACATCCCTCACAGTGAGCCACAGAATCTGGATCACTTTAATAATTGATTTTATACTATGGACAAGGGAAGCTTATCTCGAGCCGGCACGCACTGCCAACCTGACCTCAAACATCACGTAACAACAGGAGGGCTGTGTAGAGAGGGGGGCCATCGTCAGTCTGGGTGGGGGACAGTCACGCTCTGTGCGTATAGACCAAAGGGATTAGTGTTGTTTGGTGGATGCTCTGATTTCAGTTCACCTTCCTGCACTAAGCTATTAGCAGCAGCAGGATTAGGACAGAGTATATCAGAGACATACACTTTCTCACTATGTCTTTTGGATGGACTTTCTGTGGACATTAAAGGAGTTAAATGTTTTTCTGCCAACAACATAACAGGACAGAGGTATACTGACAAACTTACTGTGTATGAGCTATAAATGAGAAGTGTATGAAGATAACCATAAAGTTTATTTTTCTAAGAGTAAATTCGAATGTAACAACTTCCCAAACAGTAACAGCTGGTAATGAATGTTTTAATGGTAACATTCTTGATGATAAAATCCATGTGTGACTTTAGAGTTTTGACAGGATCATTTTCATTGTTTACACACAAGATCCTTCATCTGATATCATCAAGAACCACTCCAAAATATATATGGAACTGAATCAAAGTGTTTTGAAGCAATACGGGTCAAGATCGAAATGAGTCGCAGGCCTCTTCCATTTGGTGCACATGTGACAAAAGTCACAGCTGCACTTCTTCGAGTCACACTCCAAAAAAGAGACAGTAAAATATTCTATCAAGTCAACGTTGAATCGATTTAAGAAAAGAAATGAAGTTTTGAAAACTGTGTGCTTTCACTTTGGGTGGTGAGGTTGATACTTTTGAACATGTAAGATCAAAATACTGCGGTTTGCATGTTGGCAGTGTTATGACATGACATTTGTTGAATTTGTTCATGCTGCATTAATCCCACAATATACTAATAGACTATACTGCTATATATTAATTGCGAATAATTATATTGTACAATGAACTTCTTGCGCAAATAAGTTCTGATAACTGTGCAGTGGGCAACTTAGCCGGCTCTAATCATCAGTACATATGGAATTAAACATGAGGAAATGATCCATTCATTCACTCATTCACTCATTCATTCATTGTTTAAATAATGTTTAAAGGAAAGTGGCCCATTTATTTCCCAATCATTGCTTCTAAAGTCACAACTTCATAGGATTTCATGATTTTCTTTATTGTACCTGATACATACGCCAAATGTCTTTGAGTTGGGAGTGTTGGTCTCACAAAACAAACTATTATATGACATCACCTTGAAGGAAACAAAACATGATAACTGCAAAAATAATTTGCACATTACAGTAATAAATAGTGGAAATAATCATTAGATGCACCCATAAAATTAAACTCCTCACCCTGGCAGTGTTAATGATTTGCTCTGTACTTGTTATTTAGTCATTTTGGCTCCTGGAAGTTTTTCTAAATGTAAATGAAGCTGCAGAAAAAGGGACGGCAGTTCAGAAGCTAAGCTGAGTCAAAGCGCATCTTCCACTGGATCTTCACCGCCTCTGCTTCGATCCCCGTGAGGCAGACTAATGTTTGACCTTCCGGCCTTCACAGCACAATGTGGGAGGTGTTGTGACCGGGGAAATGTTACGCAAAGAATGTTCTGTGTGTCAGGTGAAGTAATTCATGAGGTTCACGTTTGAGTGTTTCAGGTAAAGCGCGGTGATATTTTCTATGAACGCTGTTGATTTGGAGTCTCACAGTTTGCTGCCAACCGTGACCAACAAAGAGTGGAAAGTGCAGTATGTAGGTCAGATCAAGTGTGTGTGTGTGTGTGTTTGGCTGCAGTGTGTGACTCCTGAAGTTCTTGAACTAAATGTAATAAAATCAAGGGTATAGTCTCTAAGAAATACCTTCAAAGAGACGGTTTACCTCTGCGTTTAATCGTTAACCCATGTTCGTATAATGTAGTTGACTCTGTGCGGGCTCTAGGCTGTGTATCATACATGAGGTGGATGGGGTAACGACGGATGAGTTACAGGCTAGGCAGTTAAGACTTCCAAGCAAAAGACATGTTGCACTTCTTCTCAACATCAGCCATGAAGTGAAACAGGACTTTTGAGTGTTTAGTTCTCATCACCATCGCCTTGAACCTGGGACTTGTTTAATACCATTTAAAACTACTAAAGTTTACGTGAGGAAGAAATCGAGTTACGTGTTTCTTACTTTCTTCTGCCTTAAGCAAGCTTGTCACTTTTGCTCTGACTTTACACACTGGGAACAAGTTAACCCCACAGAAGCCATTTGTTCCGGGGTGGTTAGGAGTCAGAGGGAATATGCTCGTATGATAAGGCTGCAGTCTTTCTTCTTTTGATTGAAGCCAGGACTGCAGGACCAAACAGCAATCAGCGCATATTATTCTTTCATCTCTGACCAGTCACTAGGTGATTGTCAGGCCCTGATGGGACCTGTTCAAAGGGCCTTGGCTGTCAATAAATAGACATTTGGACCTTGATGCCAGTTTATTACATAATGCTGCAGACCTCAGGGCAGCTGCAGGCTGGTGGGGGGGGGGGGGACACCTACCACCCCTCAGGGCTGGCTGTCATTGTTACCCTGGAAGCATGTGGCAGTCTGGCTCTGTTACAGCAGGCTCAGTGCAAACAACTGGTTGAGCCCTGAATGTAAAACTCCCTGGTGTGTGTTTGTGTGAGTGTGTGTGTGTGTGTGAGAGAGAGGGAGAGAGGGAGAGGGAGTAACAGACAGGAACAGATTTCCATATCTTTATTTACAGTCTTCACCAGTGAATTTGAATTTTCAGACGATGTCGGACTTGTTTGCTTTGTAAGGTATCAGTGTGTATAAGGCTCTGTGTTTGCTAGTGTTTACAGCCCTTAAACAATCTGTTGTTACTCTGATTTGTTTTTCTTTGAGACTGAAGCAGCTTAGGGCAACAGTCAGTTGCCCCAAGCAGTGATGTGTCAAGGACATGGCAGTAGAGTACAGTGATGACAAAATATCTGAGAGAGCGCGAAACGGATTGGACCCGCGACTCTGAAAGTCGACCTTTGAGAGCACACAGGCGTGGATGTTATTTAGGAGCAGAGGTGGATTTGAGCACGAGGGAGGATGAGCCCAGAGACCAGGCTCAAAGTGAGTTCGGCCTGTTTGATCTGGAAGTGAAGGGTCGTCCTGTTTGATCCGTCCTTCTGCTTTCAAATTGTAAACCAGGACTGAGGTGAGTTTTAACCACCGGATGGAGACAAAGGAGTGTGTTAAGTGTCTGTATTATCTTAAAAATCAAAATATGTTGGCACTAAACGAACACAATCACACTCAATCTTATGGCAAATAATCTTGTCTTTTAGCTGCTACAGCAGAGTAATTTTAAAGGTCAGATATTTCCTAGCTATGTGTCATCGTTTGTCTTAGCTTCTATTTGAAACGTGATTTTCTGTATCCGATACAGAGTTTTTCTTTTGTCTTTTTTTGTTTGGTTGTTTTGTTTTTATGAATCTCTCCAACAGAGGATAGTTTCTGAACAATTACGAGAACAGCATTTATGAATGAGGTCTGTCGTCCCTTCTGAGCTGAACGCACGCGAGCTGGACGTGGAGCAGCCGGATTTTCTGCGGTTTGATCCGACTCCGTGTAGGATAAAAAAAACAATAATTTCAACAATAAGACATATAAGCATAAAATAAGTCAGTCACATCTTGTCCTGAATAATCAAATGGTCACTCGCTCAAAAGCTATTGGGAGTTCTCATCCAAAAATCGTATTCATTATTTTGTCATGCTCTCAAGTATATCATTAACACAGCAACCCCCTGAAATACTGTGATACTCATTAGAGCCATGTCAAACAATAACTGATAAAAAGTCAGAATTGTGAATAACAACAAGCGAAACATTGATCCAAGAACGCCACAGTCACAGTCATGCAGTCCTGCTTTGAAGTGTGGTATCAAAGCTGTGCAGCACGTTTTTTTAAACCGGCGATCATCCTCTTGTATCACTTTGTTTGCTCCGCTTCATCAAACAGCCTGTTTATACAGCTTTCGGTTCTCCCTCGCCCTCCTGATTTAGTTAATCTGCCAGTTTTTGTGTTGTTTTTTTTTCTCTGAGCTCAGGAGCAAACAGCAGAATCACGCACTTCCTCCTGTGCTGGTCTGAGTGATGTTGCTGCCTAATGATGGGACCAATAGCGAGCGTCTTTGTGTCAGGCTGACCGCAGAGTTTGTGAGGCGACAGTTGAAGTGTATCTCTTGCAGTAGTAGCCATCAAAGTGTCTCATCTCCCAACCGGCATCTGTCCTGCAACTGCTCTCTCCTTCACATGGCAGGAAACGAGTGGTTTAATCTTAAGAACTGAGGGTCCAGTAAACCTTCGACAGCAAACTCTTGTTGGCCACCCCCACAGATCTGTGGTGCATTCGGAGAAGCTGACACAAGGCTTCTGTAGATTTTTAATAGCTAAAATATCATTGTTCCATGAGTGGGATCTCATCTTATTTATAATGAGGACACACTCGAGCAGTCACCCAGTAGTCAACCTTTTCCACTGATTCAATATCTGGTCCTTAAGCCGCTAAATGCTCCACTTTTTTCCCCTGCTAACTTTGCCTTTCTGCTGTTTGGCACTGTGCAGGTAGTGTAGTGGGTTTATCAAAGCTCAGTGAGTAAACACTGAGAAAAGCTGCCCGGTGTGCCTGGAATGGAGGGCTGATAAAAAATGCTGAGACTGAACTAAAACAGTGAAGTAAAACAAATTGCTCTAAGCTAAAAGGAAACTGAGATAAAGGGGACTGGTGATAATTGCAAGTTCATCACTACATGTGTCACCTCTCGGATTAAATGCATTTTCCCCCACTGTTACCATAAAATTACTGATTAGAAAACATTCTTGTCACACTGCGGTGAGGTACTGTCTTGTTTTGGGTTTATGTCTCGTCATTTCCTGTTTTACTTTGAAAAGTAACTCTCCTCTCCTTTCAGGTCACTTGCTCTTTCTCATGTGTCTCGTGTCTGATTGTCTCCCCAATTACCTGAGTGTATCCATCCGCCCTGTAAGCTCTTTGTAGCATCCTCTGTTAAGAGTGATTTTTGTTGTACTTTTCATAGCTCAGTTTGATTTCTAGTTAGGTATTCTAGTTTAGGTCTTAGTTTTCCTCTTTATAGAGCGATTTTTAGTTGTTGCCTTATTAGTATTGATAGTTTAGATTTTCCTCCGGTTGGAGTGATTTTTTGTTCTTAGAATCATTGCCTTATTTTGTAGATTTATTCCTCCCTTGGGAGCGATTTTTGTTCTTTAAGTTTTATAGCCAGTCATTGTTTCTTTTTCCCTTCCATTATTTTGTTAATGTTTCATGGCCGTGCATTCTCTCCTAGGAAGAACGCACTTTAGGATATTTTCATAGCCTTATTGTTTTCCACTCTGCCAAGAGGATTGTGACTCAGACTTCATCAATAAAGTCTGTTTATTCGATATCAAGTCTCTGCGTCTGAGTCCTGCCCCAAGCCCCAGCTTGACAATTTTATTCCTTAAACCTATGCGCAGCTTTTTATGGTGATTTAATATTTTATCCTAAGATTAAGTACATTCAAATGCACAACTCTTTCACACCTCCCTCTGCCCCTGTACCCATACTACCACACTATTTAGAATGTCAGAAAAAGACTTTGTATGTCCCAGTACATAGTACACCATATAGACAAAAGTACTGGGACTATTACACCCATTGGGACTTTGGTGACATTGCACTGTAAGTGCAAGGATGTTCTACTCCCCCGTTTGCAGCTGTGGCAGCTTCTGCTTTTCTGGGAAGACTTTTTGTGGGATTTTGGAGTGTTTCTGTGAGAAGCGTTGCCCATTCATGCAATAGAGCTTTTGTGGGGTTGGCACCGGTGTTGGACGGGGGGGCTGGCCCACAGTCTCTGTTCCAGTTCATCCCAAAGGTGTTTGATGGGGTTGAGGTCAGGGTTCTGTGTCGGCCAGTCAGGCTCTTCCACACCAAACTCATCCAGCCATGTCTTTACGGACTTTGCTTTGTGCACTGGGGCACAGTCATGCTGGAATAGAAAAGGGCCTTCAACAAACTGTTGCCACAAAGTTGGAAGCATAGCATTGTCCAAAATGTCTTGGTGTGCTGAAGCATTAAGATTTCTCTTCACTGGAACTGAGGGGCCGATCCCAAGCCATGAAAAACAGCCCCATACCACACCTGAATTCAATAATAAAGACGTGTGTCCAAATATATTTTTGTATATAGTGTATGTCAAATGCAGAATACCAAAAATACCAGGATCCAGTGTGCTTTTCTGACTGTTTTAACCCACAGCGACTGAGCCACCGACAAACAGATGACAGCACATTCAAATATAAGTCCTGCATATTATGTGCGACTTGCATGTGAAATCAGTACATTGTTATGCATATTGTAACAGACTGAGACAGACGAGGGTCAAAGTTCAATGAACGATGAAGTAGTATGCCCCAGTTGTATATATAGTGCATGCAACAGTATGTACTTTGTAAGAACGACAGCAGTACATACGAAAATGAAAAAATCTGTGATTTGGAACACCGTTGAGAACTTCCCCCATTGTTCACGCTGGCTCACTGTCGCACTGTCTTGACTTACTGGGACAGAATGAACAGAGCCTGTTTTGACTAACCCCTGTTCTGCAGTGGAAAAGGACTATCACTGCTGCAGTGCTGAGCTTTATTACAAACAAGAAAAAAAAGTGGCATGCCTTTCTTCAAAAAGTTTTAGTTCATTTTTAAATTGAACTCGCTGCTCGAATGTTTGCAGAAATCAATGCACAGTACAATTATATTCACTGGATTGCATTGGACCTTGGATTTTTAATGTTTTTCTGAATTCACTGTAGGATGTAAGAGATTCCACTGACAGCTAGAAAGAGTAGTTTCGTTTGGAGAAGGAGGAGGAAAAAAAAATAAGAGGTGATGACACTAATGAGAAAAAATAATGATACAGCATGCTTCATTCTTTCCTCACCAAGTCCGCCACCCACACTCTTAATAACCTTTTAAATGTGGTTAATTTTTCTAATCACAGTGTTTGGCTCTGCTGCCAAACAGGGCTTTGATGCCGTGATTGATTTAATGACGAGGTGCAGAGGGCACTTTTTGCTTGTTAGTAGAAACACATTATTTCATGTAATTACTCAGGGCATTGTTACTACATGACTGTGGCTCCCTGAGAGAACTGCAGGTAGACAAGCCGTGACAAGTTGTTTTAAAAAATGGGCAGTTGATCAGTTTTACTCAAAAGCAAATTTGAACATCATTCTCAGGTTTGTAAGGTAGCAGTTCTGTTGTGGGGTTTTTCTCAGCTTTGGTTCTGAAAAAGCCCAAGGGACTTTTGAATTCAAAGAAAATTCAAAGAAAAATGTTGCTTCTCGTCTCTGCTCAGCCTTTTCCTCAGCTGTTGCGCAATCAGCGCCAACAGGAAGCACTCTGGTCAGTGTTTTGTTGACGTTTTCACGGCCCCTTCATTAGGACCAAAGCCAGCCGGGTCCAAGCAAGCAGATTAACAAAGCACCGCGGTGACACGCAGCCTCAAAATGAGCGAGTAACAAACCGCAGACAACTGGAAGGCCTCTCCTCTCGGAAGCGCTGACGACAGAAGCGGAGGAAGCCAGACGGGAAGCTTGCCGATGTGAATTTTTCTTCATCGGACGTGTGTCAAACTGCCAGTAGCCGAAAGAGAACTGTAAACATTTAGCTTTCCTGATGGCTTTTCCATCCCTGTTTTGCTCAGGTAGTGTTTGGGTGTGTGGATTAAGTTGTTTGGTTTTTTTTTTTCTTGAGGAAATGAGATTTTGTGTGTGTGATTTTTGGGCATAAAAGAGGAGCAGATGGTCCACTTTCATGGCATGTCAGGGTCACAGTCCTCTCCTCCTCCTCTTATCCAACCCTCCCATTAGACACCACCATGAAAAGAAAAATCAACTGTAAGCAAAACAAACAGCATAAAAAAGACTTGAATCTTGAAGTATAGATGTATAAGACTAACCTAAGCCCCATTCAGATTGGATCAACATGACAGGGGGAGGTACAGAATTAAATATTCACTGGGCTTCTCAGTAATTTAAGTCATTGTCCCAGATGGCATTTTGACTATTGCAAAATTACAGGATATGGTCTGTAATTGACTTGATCATTCCACAGGACAAACCCAAGAGAAAGCCAAAAGCCAAGTAGGGAGACAAATATACTGTGTCAGGTGAATTTGAGTCAAAAGTAGCACACAGCCATAACTCAAAAATGAATCCACAGACATGGCACACATAGTTTTAGACTCGCATTTACTTTGTCAAGTGAAAAATGGATTCTTAACTTGCCCGAGAATCAGCACGTTTTGACATTTCCTTTAGTATCAACGTAATCCAGTGACTGTCTGTGCACCTATGGGTACATGGAAAGTGCTAATAGCTCATTTGGTAATCTTTAAAATGCAAAATGTAAGCCGTAACCGTAATAAATGCGGAATTAATGTATTCCACGCTGAGCTGATTGATAAGAAGTAAAATGGAAGAAAAAGTAGAAAAAGTAGGATAAGCAGCTCTTCATACGGACGAAACTGTCGACCAGACCACTCACCACTTGTTTTTTGGGGACAGTAGTCATGTGGACCTTATGAAATGATTATCTGGCATTACACTGATTTGACAAGTGCTGAGACCACCAGTTTAAAATGTTGACAACAGATATTTACAGTCAGTTTGGTGACCAACCGTTTATACTGTGCAGATAATGTAAACCCTATCCTTCCCATTGTCTTGACCAAAACATTTATCACCTATGATTTATCTAATTATTGTCAACAGTTCTAAATAAAACACTTAACTGTTCAGACATTAAGGCTTAGGCCTCAAAAAGTAGAAGCTCTTCATTGGTTATAAGAAGTGGATTGTTGTTTTAATTGAGACCAATAAAACCATGGGACAAAGAACTAGTTTATATTCACCTCAAAACCAGAAGGTTTTTCAGAGGCAGCAGTGGCTTAGGACTTTCTAAAAATGTCTTATCTTTTCTTTCCCAATGTAATTGCTGTAGAATAATGACACAATCAAAGTTGAGATTGGTTCCCCATGAACTTTGCTTTTGCTATGAAATTTTGTTATAGTACAAAATGTACAGGAAAATGAAGGCTGACTGGTGATCCAGACTGACTGGCAGCCTGGCACCATTTTTATCTGCTTTCATGTCTCCATTATGGACTAAATGAATTGATGAATGTATTCTTTGCAACAGCGGTGGCAACAATAACACTACTTGGAAACCAAAGTTGTCTGTTTTCACTTTAAATTTAGTTTGCGCATACACCCTGCTATCCCCCACCACAATGCCCTTAACTACCACAGTCATGTAATGTTTTCACAGTGGGTAAACATTTTACTGTGCTCATTGGTCATTTAGGATGCCTTGAAGAAGAAAATGATTTCCTGAGTGTTATCATGGATTGGTGTGGAAAGTAACTCTTCGCCACTCATTGCTTGTAGCCAGCCCTTGTAAGTTATGAGGTCTCTGTGATTAAAGTATCCTAGCATACTTTATAGCCTTCAGAAGCATAGCCGGTGTTAGTGCCATCAGATAACATGAGCAGCTCAGCCCTGTGCAGCATTAGCATTCGAATTTTGGGAGGAAATGGACTGTGGTATCCCATTTTAAGCAGGGATGAGGGATGGAGAGCTGCTCCCACTTGGGGATAGGATTTGCTGTTGCAGGCCCGTTGTTCCTTTAATGCAGCATGCGGATCGGTGCAGCGGCGTGCCGGGACTCAGCCCTGCTTTCCATCTCTCGGCCTCGCCTGCTGCACTGCCAAACCAAAACTTTTCACATCGTGCCCTGTCTTAACAACAAGAGCTTTTTGGGTGGTGGTAGTTTTCCCAGTGAGGCTGTGTGCTCCTTTCAAGTGCCAAACACGATTGTTCGGCAAATTACTAAGGCCTTAACTTTTATATGATGGAGCAAATTCTTTGGTCGCACATAATTGCTCGAACTTACTTGTTATGGCATGTACTAATGTATTTTATACACTAGTTATTCTCAACCAAACAGTCTGGGCACAGATTAGTTCCAACTGTGTTGATAATTCCCATGAAGCCCAATTAGTCATGCTTTTATACTGTTTTTGTTCTCATGTATGCACACTACTTAGAAAAAGAACATTTCATTGTTGAAGAAAAGCCTTAACACCATTGAGGATCCTGCGATTATTGCCTACACAACACAAGACCATCTTAATCATTGTGGCAAAAACATGCATATTTTGGGTGACATTAAGTACACTTAAGTGTTTCATTAATTCTTAAGGTATTAGGATTCCACTTCAGCAGTTTAAGTATATTCAGAGAGTTGGGCATCAGAGTTAGACCCTTCAGGTTAAGAGCAGTCTGTCTAACTACCAAACAGTAATTCAGTTGAGCTTCTTATTCAGTGCAAAACTGTTCTAACATGCATTGAAATCCTTTCTACTGTTGCCACACCAACTTCCCTGCTCAGATGTCTTCGACACCTGATACAAACTACTTCCATGGTTGATGCTCTCTGGCTGACCCTGACCTTTGACTTTCCAGTGAAGGAAAACAAGACAGCAGGTAGCAACCTCATCACCACATCTTAGAAATAACAGCAGAGGGAGTGTCGAAAGAGGCCAGTTCATATTGCGCGAACAGATGACTGTTGACAGTGAAAAATGCAGATTGACCACGTGTTTCCTGTGAACGTCTTCATCTGGACGTGATGGATGGAGCTTGTCTGTTTCACAGACGTGACCCTGCAAATAGTGCTTTAATAGTGTTCCAATCAGCAGCACTAAAGTATGGTGTCAAGCTGATGGCTCCAACCCACAGCTGGGAAGCTCTCACAGTGCTTTTGCTGTGTTACCAATATTCTATGTTTGACCTCAGTCTGAAACGTTATAATCTAAATACAAATAAGGGGGGGAAAAAAAAACCCCAAGCAGTGTCAGAGAAAAGCAAACATTTGCTCTTGTTCCCACATTTGAGCAGTTTTTAGTCATTGAAGCACAGTTTTTTGTCAAGTTTGTCAAGTTGAAGCAGACTGCGATCAACTCCAAGTCTAAACCAAACTTAAGTCCTGTACAGGAGAGCATTTGTGAGGTCAGGCACTGATGTTGGACCAAAAGGCCTGGCTTGCAATCTCCGTTCCAGTTCATCCCAAAGGTGTTCAGTGGGATTGAGGTCAGGGCTCTGTGCAGGCCAGGCAAGTTAATCTGCACCAGGGGTTTGAGGCACAAAATGTCTTGGTACGCTGAAGCATCAAGATTTCCCCTCACCAGAAGTAAGCAGCTGAGCCCAACCCCTGAAAAACAGCCCCGTACCACACCTGAATTTAATAATAAAGAGGGGTGTCTCAATACTTTTGGAGATATAGTGTATTCTATAAAAAAGCCGTCTTTTATAGTAGTATTGGAGAGTAATATCATGCCACGGCTTTCCAACTCTTCTGACAGGCCAAACCCACATCTCCAAGAAAAAAATACCTCATGTGCTGTAATTCTTTGGACTTGCTCATCCCTCGATATCAGTTTGACACGTTGGTGCTTTCAAATGCCAAGACTTTTGTCTAGTTTGCATGTTTTCTTCCTCTCCAGAACTGCAGATACGGCAGATATAATGATGGTGTCCAGTTTCCTGAGTTGGAGAAATTATGAGTTCTACGTTCCCATGGATTATCCCTGTCGATAGCTGTCCTCTAGTTGCCTCTGAGCACTGTCGACTTTCCATTTTAGCAAGTTTCTGTACAGCCAGCAGATTTTGTTTACTCAGATTATTATTATGATTTTTTTCCCTCGTGTTTTCTATCCCAGCACTGAGTGCGGTCTTTTTATGGTTCTTATAAAAGGTTGGAGTTTGCTTTGAGGCCGCCTTGGTGCTCTCTGGCCAAAGCCACAGCAGATGTGCCGCTTTTGTTCTTCATTACCGATTGGCAGCTGCTCGGCGCTCTGAGCTGCTTGAACGTTTCACAGACACAATGCGTGAGTGAAAGCTCACCCCTCTAATTAAGTAAATGTTAAGGATTTTGTTCTTCATGTCAGCAGGGGAAACAGAAAAATTATGTTTGCACTAAAAATAATATATTTCTGCTGTTCTGGTGTTATCAACAGTGGGAAACCTCAGTGGTCTTTGCAGGAACAATGACTTGATTAAGTCTTGGTGCACACACAAAGGAGAAGGACGCACACACAAACCAAAGAGCCATATCCAAAGCAAAATGCATGTGCTGACTCAGACACTGTTCAGTCAAATTCCTGTCGTGTGTGGAGCTCAGTCTGAGGTTTTGGGTGCTTCGACAGGACCTTGCTGTTTGTTTGTCCCACAAAGTCACCAGAGCCACTTAAGAACTCATTCACTCCTGCGGACGCCTGCTTTACCTCGAGGGAAAACAGCAACACACAGAGGAAATCGACTAAGGACCACACATGCTTGTGTATGAGGCTATGTTGGTGTCTGTTTGTGTCCATGCCATGGAAAAAAACATCATGCCTGCCAGTATGAGACCTGTGTTCCTTTGTGGTATGATGTTACGGAAGAGGGCCAATGCGATCAAAGATTAGTGGTAAATCCCTCAGGATGCTGAGGACCAAATATTGAAAATGTCTCTTAGTTTTGGTTCAGTTGGGTGTTTGAGCCTCTACTACAGACAGTTGGGGATTTAGACACCAGTTTATGCTTTAAAGAGGCACTTTAAACCTTTCTGAGGTAACCAAAGAATCGTGTTCGGGAGGAGCTTCTGAGCAAGGCACTTCATTTCCAGTGCACTTACCCATTGTTCATGTTATTTCCTGGTGTGGAGGAGTCATTTTCAACAGTTTTTGACACGTTAGGAAGCAAAAAATATAACTGCATAAATTTTGACAAAAAAAAAAAAAAAAATACTGTACATGCATTTTAATAATATGCCACCGGCCTTTCAGGCGACCATGGTTGTGTTTTCCTCCATCTGTCCCCATCAGTTATTGTTACATATTGCTTTTGAAAATGGTTTATGTTATGTTGGCATTGTTTTGTCTTGTAGCTTTGCTTCTCACACAGTGCCAACTATTACTACTGCTTGAGGCAGCATATTCACTCTCCAAAAAAAAACTAAACACATTTTCTCTCACCCAAAACGCAATGGAAAGAGCCCAGGATTGTATGTTTCAAACAGAATCACGCAAGATGATCATATAAATATTTCCTTTTTTTCCCCCCTCCTTACCCTGCATTTTGATTTCCCAGACAGTAATAAAATCTAAAAGTGGTCAGGGTGTTACTAAAAAGAGCATGCATGTCACAGTGCACCTTTTCATCAAAAAAAAAAAAAAAACAACCAATCAGACAAGAGGACAGAGGCAAAGAAACAGACGACTGTAGAGACAAGCTGAACAATAAACGAATTGTCAGACAGAGCGATGATTCATTAGGTTGTAATGCACAGTGGAGGGATAGGTTATACAGTATGAAAAAAAAAACAGTCAGACATGCAGTCCTGAGAGACTGGATTTGACCAGAATACACCTTTTTGCAAAGTGAAAAGCAATATATGAGAACTGATATACAAAATATTGATCCTATAGCGATCGTGCAGAGGAGAAAAAAAAAAAGCACTCAAGGAATCATGAGCTGCAAGAAGGTTTCAGGAGATGAAGATGGTGACTGAACACAACTTGATTGGATGCCACAACTTAAATGACCAAAAACTGATGGATAATGCTAAAACGAAATTGTTTTGAAAACGAAATGTTTTCTGCGGGAGACGAATTCAAAAGGAAGCAATTTGCATATTATAGCCTAATTCTCAGAGGGAAACCAAAAACATTTTGACTCTGAGTTTGCGTCTTAAATTTAACTTCTTAAACCTCAGAGTTTTCTTTTTCTTTTTTCGTCACTCCACTTGGGTCAGAGGTCAACAACAGATGCACCTTTGGGCACCAGGGCTGCAGTTAGCTAGATGCTTGCCAACAATAGACATCTTAAGTCTGAACTATTGAACCTGAAACTCAATTAGTTTCCCAAGCTTATCACTTTTCAATCACAGAGGAAGCAGTTTCATGTTGCGTTTTTTTTTTTCTGCAATGTGATGAGACGGTGGACCTGTTTGACGAGATCTTGCATTCACAATCAGACAAGAGTTACTGTCAGAGCCTTACAGGTGTTGGAAAGACACATGGCACCAGTCCAAGTTGGCAGTAAAACAATCCAGTAGTGTTGATCATCTTCTGTTTTGACACATCTTTCCATTGCCACTCACAGAGTTGCCCACAACCTCCGGCTATAAGCAGGTGTGTGTGAGAACGCAAATAATTCTGGCGTGCCTCCCTCATCTATTGTAGGCTTTTAAGATGCCTTCCAACACACACCAAAAGTACCAGACATGTCAGAGACACACCTGTATTGATTGTCGTCCACTGATGTACCTTGTGACCTCCTTCCTCTCCTCTGTTCCCATATCGTGTCATAAAGCAGACATCTGGCTGCCAAAAATGCCAGGGAGCATTTCTACCCTGTAATGCCCACTTATTCTCTTTTTTTAAACACACACATAAAGAACTCATGTTTACTAGAGATTTTATTTTTGGCAGAAACTTCCCAGCCTTACTCGAGGGAAAAGTAGGGATAAATTATTCAGGCTGCGTGGGGAGTCGTTTCCCAAAATCTATTCTGGGAGAGCGTTGTGCTCAGCAACCACTTAAGGAGATGAAAGAAATCTGTATTGTATTTTTATCATTTCTGTGTATTTAGGGAATGTGGACCAAGAAAACCAGGCTTCTTCTGTTTCACAGCTGCAGTGAGCTGCCCTGAACAGCCACAGTGTTTTGCTGGTTTAACAGGCAACCTGCTGGCAACATGCCTGTTTATCTAACCTTCAGCTTTGCACTGATCCCCAAGGTGTGCTACTGTCTAAATATTAGATTGTGAAAACTGGGTTTAACAAAATCTGGATATTTTCTGGATATTTTGGAGGTGTTCTTGTATCACCTGAGGTAACATTTCCATCTATCCTTATCGCTGCCCCTCTTTCTTACTTTTCCTTCTCATCCTTCCTTCTTTGCTCTCATTTACTTCCTTTCCTTCATTTCTCTCTTCTCCCTTAGTGCAGGACTTCTTTTTCAGGCCCTCTCATCAAGTTATGAGACAGAGGAAGGGTTTGCTGCAGGATTGAGCTGGGAAACCATCAGACCTGTAATACTGGAACTGCCTTGTTTTTCCACCGATGCTAAATTTTCCGTCTGCGACGCCCTCAACTGCAGTCCTCAGTTCTTTTCCTCTCTGATTGACACAGTCCCCCATGTGAAGAGAAACCGCTGAGTCTGACTGCTTTCTTGGGGGTGGGGGGGTTCTCGAAGTGCAGAAGTATTGTTCTGAGCAAGCCAGAATCTGTGAGCTACAGTGTCGAAGAGAGGATGTGAAGGGGGTCTTTTCCCTGTTATTCGAAGAAAAAAAAAAAGGCTTTCGCTTGTGTGTCAATTAATGCCAAAACTCCGGAGATGAAACTCAGCTAATCCCCCTCTGTTTCCTCCCCGTCATGAGAGTTTTGCTCTGTAATTGTTTACATCTGCATCATTCTGAAAAAGCTGTTGCTGGCAAAAAAAAAAAAAAGCCCTCCCCCGGCCCCTGGATCCTTTGGCAGAGGATAAGAGAGGCCATCCAAACTCCAGCCAAGCTGCACTGCACCAACAACAACACCAGTCCTCTTGCTCAAAATAAAGTTGTCTCATCAAAGTCACTTCTTATTTGTTAAAGGTCAGTTGGAGCCTTACACTTCAGCGTATCTTTGTTCATGTGCAGTGAAACTGTGGCCTGTCCTGACCCTGCTTTATGTCATCAACCGATTAGGCCCACCTGTGCTGCCTTATATGCAACCAGTCATCACTTCAACCATAAATATACAGTAGCCGGTTGCATTTTACTCCGGATGACATGGTTGATTTATTTGCCATTAAATGAACGAGGAAATGAGTTCTGTTAGGGTGAGGTGCTGTTTACTCTTGCAATGCAAACTGCGGTGCACAGGTGATGAATGTCTCTCTGAAAAGAGACACAAGAAAAGAGTCTGCAGTGAGAAACAGCACAAACATCGTTCAGCCTCACTTTAGTCTTCTCATAATGACACGGAATTAATTTAAATTCTTTATCATACCAACACAACTAGAGTAACCCTATCAGATTACGGTAGAAGTGAAAGTAGGCTCAACAAAGGAAACAACCAGCACAGAGACCTCCCAGGAGGGGAAGCTGGGCATTGAGGCAGACTAACAGCACTCTACATCCCAGCAGCCTGTGGGATTTCCTGACTTTATCTTGCTTCTTCTTAGCCTTTCGCTGTAGCCTCTTGGTGCATCACAGCCTGATGGCTGCTAATGGTAGCAGTCTGCATCAAGAACACATTTTTCTTTTCTGCCAGGGCAATTTCGCTCAAGTCATCTGAGGAGAATTTAGCTCCTGGGCTTGAGTGTGGCTTTAGTTTGTTGTTAGGGGACACTAAGTTCTGAAATGCTCAATCTGCATCTGCAGTGTGAATGCTGCCGAGTCATCCTTTATTCAGAACTCTACAACATCACGGTTGTTGAACAATGATGATTCCCTACACAATAAATTCTGTTCCAAAAAACATCATTTTGAATTATCTAAATGCATTTGAGCCACAGCTGTAGCATGAGATGTACCTCATACATCTCTCTGTGCTGTATCCAGTGATGCTGTGTCCGAGGGTGGAGTTCGGTGGTGGAGTGCCGTCCCGCCCGCTTTGGAAAAGCCCTTTTCTGTCTTCAGGGAATTAGTTTTAATGCCCCTCTCACGCCGAGACATTTACAGGCCTCTTGATTTTCTCCCTGACCGCTTGGAGCTGGATGAAAGCAGCCGTCTCCACTGGGGCATTTCAGCACGGAGTGAGCGCTGAAAACGTGGGAGGGATGTGGGAGCAGGAAGGAATGTGGAGGAGTTCCAAAGCTCGCTGCTCAAACGGTCGTAACTCCGCCCTTTCTCCTTAGCTCCTCTTTCTCTGCATCTCCCTCTGACAGTTTCAGTTAAAGTTGCTCCACTGGCTTTGACATGAAAGGCCATTATTGCCAAAACACCAAGAAAAGATCAATTTGTTGCTTGTGTTTGTGCCTGTCTTTACCTCAGTGTCCTTTCCCCTTCCCTCACCCTCCTCACCCCCTGTTGTGGTAGGGAGTGTGGTTTACATTCAAGCTTGATGTTTAGAAGTTTGGAAAAAAGTTGTGGCTCTCTGTTCTGTAGTCCGGCTTTGTTATGGCTGATTAAGTGTTTTAGTGAAAGATGAAATGCAGCCTTCAATCTGTTGACAGGGTTTCGCTGCAGGCTGCTAAAGCTCCTTTGATTTGGAAGGCGTACACAGTCACCTCTTAAGATAAGTCTCATTTAAGTTTTGAGCTGCACCGACCCAGGAGAGACATTTTTTCCCAGAGAGTCTGTCAAGGACATAATGCCCCCCCACCACACTGCAGTTTTACTTTGGTTCTCTCTCAAAAATGTCCTCTTAAACGTCTAGTGTTCATAATCCAGATAAGAGAAGATTGGACTTTTTCACCCTGGCTTTAGTCTTTCAGGCATACATGGGTAATTTCTTTAAAGTATCCAAAGGGTTACTTTGGATACTTTAAAGAAATTACAGAAACATCCTCTTCATGTTTTCAGGGGAAAAAAATATTTCATTTCAATTTACACTTGACAATGTAAAAATAACAATAATAATAATGATGAATGAAATAATCAAATGAATAAATGAAAATGAATGCATTGTTTTTTTTGTACTGAAATTTACTATATATTTTGATTTACAGTTGACAAGGTATTATTTCAAAAATGTCCAAAAAATATTTTTATTAAAATTAAAATTAATTATTACAATTAAAAATTACTATTATTAAAAGTATCAAGTCAAAATAAGTTTTTTCCCCTGTCTTTTGCCTGACAGGCTGCTCAAGAGATGCACACAAGACTGACAACACGAATATCAGTAATACAGCAAGTTACATTTACAACCAACAATTATAACCAGATAATTCAAAACATCTTATTTTCTATTCTTCATCCATTATTTAGTGTTAAATCACCTATGACCTAATCTGATGAATGTGCAACATGCGGGTTTTTTAGTCTCCATTCATTACTATAATATTTTCATTCACAAACCACAACTGACTCTGCTTTTATTTCCCATTCCACCTCCCACTGACACAGGCACACCACTTGTTGTATTTCTCTCTGCCTCCGGCTGTAGTCGTGTCAGAGCCATTGTTGGCTTTTGCTTCATCTGAGGTTTAATTGTATCCTTTTCAGTTTAATGCCAAACCCATCATAGCAATAGAAAATGTTCATTATGAATCAAGGCATGAAAGCGGAATGCATTTGCTTTACCCTGTCTTAGTGACATGTTTTTTGCATGATTCAGTGTTTGTTACTGGAAATGTCTCGCAGTCAGACATTAGAGAGTAGACGTCTCCCCACAGGCAGAGTTCCTTGTTTGGAGATAAATGCACACGCACGCTCTCTCGTATACGCGCACAAAGATTCACACACACACTGAGCCGTGATTCACCAGTCATCAAAAGTAGGCTATGCTTGTCACTTCAAATCTCTGTACCCACTCCGATGTATTAATTCTCTTTCCTCTTTCACGAAACGCCGCTTTTTAATCTTGAGACTCAAGGTGGGGCCAATTGCGATGTTTCCATCACACCCCGGCCACACCGTGCCATATGCGATACCACACTGACAGAGGGGATTAAGAGATGAATTAAGTCGAAGCTTTGGCCATATCCCCACCAGCACACACAGACACCAGCAGAGACGGACGCCTGGCCTCCACATATGGCCATGTCCCTCTCAGCCAGGGCATGAGGCTGAGCTGGACGAACACTGACACACATCTACAATTGGCTGCACACGGGCTCACTTTTGCTCTCTATGTTTCATCCTGAGGGTGTCTTCCAGCCAGCAATAATACCACCCAGCCCCTTGTAAAGCCCTGCGTGGGATTATCCTCTTTCAAAATGTACAGCACTGATATTTGTTACCATTTGCTGCTATTCTGCTTGTCACTTGAAAAATGTGAAGCTCTGTCTTGTGGGACCAGAGTATGGTTTTCATAAAGGCTTACTCATATGGAATGAAATAAGTTCATAGTTAATGCAATTGGTCAAACATGCTTTCCATTTGTTCGGATTATTCCCGTTGCTTCCAATATTAAATCTTATGTAAACCAGACAGCCATTTGCCATGTGTGCTCCTTGGCAAGACATCTACATGTACTGTACACATGCATTTGTAAGTGCTGTATAAAAGCCTGAATATTTTTAAGAACATGTTTTACCATTGTTGTGGTTACTTTGATGGAGCCACATGAGTGATGCAGTCGTAGCCAGCCTCATGAGAATCTCCTCCGTCTGGTTTTATTGCTGCAACAGGACAAATCAGCGTCTTGGCTCATACCCTCAGTGGCATGGGATGAGTAAAAACCAGCTTGGTTGGTTCCACTGTTGGATGATGACCTTCTGCTGTGTTTTGGTAGTATCTAGCGGAAATTTTTAAGTTTTAAAGGTACTATGCGGAGGCTTGGACCACAGTGACGGTGGAGTGTTTTTCAAGGTATCCACTCTGTTTTGTTTGTAACTTGTGCTCTACTAGCATGCAAAAAAACACAATACTTTAACAAAGAAAAAAACTATCACAGTTATCTGAAAGATAAAATCATTACACAGAAATTCACACAGGGTGGAAGTAAAGTCTGCCTGATATAGCAGCCACTAACTACTCCCACTGGTCCTGAAATACCAATAATTGTCCCGAGTTATGCTGACCCTGCTCCCGTGGTAACAAAACACCATTCGGCTTCATCTGTCTGTAAATTACTCGATTACAGCCAACTGGCTGTCCATGGTCCACTTGCAACAAGGCTCTTGGTGGACCTTCACGGTAACATCCAGGGTCAGAGGTCACCACCCCACATATCCGCTCACCCATGTTTAAATGCCCTGCATGACAGATAAATTATCCCAACACAGACAAATGTACAGTATATATGTAAATCCTTCCATCCAACCATAAATTGATCAGCAGTAATTCTGTCTGTGCATACATCAATCCCTCCATCTGTCCATCACTCATTCCATCACAGACTGATGTACATCTCTTGTGAAGCACTAATGATGGACTAATGCCAGCCGTCCGTCTCTGCTGCGGCTGGTGGTGATGGGACGCAGCAGGAGGTTTGCGTGTGTTGGTGGGGGAATAGAATGCAAGTCGGGGCCAAAGTAATGTGACTGGAGAGCAGGGAGAAACGGGGGAAAGTGACAGATGGTGATAGAGTGATGGGGGGAAGGATTGTGTGTCACTAGGGTAGCATGTGGGTGGGGGTGGTGTGTGTGTGTGTGTGTGTGCATGCTTGTCGGATTAGTGTGCGTTTGTATGCTTGTAGGTGCTGTAAGTGTGTGCTTGCTTGTTGGATCTGTGTCAGCGTTTAATACTATGGATATATGTGTGTAAATGTATGTGTGTGTTAGGGAAATCAGTGAGACTGAGTGCGCTTGTGTGAGGTGGCAGAAGTCCGGTCACACCCCTCACACAAGCCTCTGTGATGCATGTTAGACAGGAACCCACCGGTGAACCAAAACCCTGAGGTACACGCCGGACGTACGTCTCTTCGCGCAGTTCTCTCCGTCCACCTCCAGGCCGCGTTCGGACACTTTTTCTGGGGCACAGCGGGGTGAAACGTCCAGCTCCCGCTTCATCATAATGAAGTGGCTGGCATCTGTGCGCGCGGCGTTGACCGGGGGCAGCCGTAGTGCCCCCGTGACCCCTGCTGCCAGCCCTAACATGCCCTGTAAGGCAGATCTGCAAGCCAAGCAGGTAAGCTGCAGACGGAAATCACACTGGGATGCTGGAGAAGCAGAATGTTCACTATGATGGTTGAAAACCGATGAGATGTGTGTTGATTTTGGCGATTCCTGCTGCAGTTTTATTGTTGTGTTAATTTGGAATGACTTTTTCACAGTTTGTCTGCTTTCTTGAGAATTTCCCAATCAGTTCTGTCAGCTAAATGCTGTTTTTATGCGTATCACACAGTGTTTAGTCTTTCTCTGGATCACTTATTTTCCTTATCTTTATGATCCATCTAATTGCGCATGGATTTTAACACGAAGAAAATGAGAGCTGTGGTGTATAGACAAGACACCGTATGTGTGTGTGTGTGTGTGTGTGTAAGCAACCTGCACAAAATCATTGTCCAGGAATGCATACAAAAAGCCATGAATGAGATTGAATTTATTTTGCTTGGATCTCCTGCTTCCTTTTGCTTACAGTGAGTCTGATTCAGTGTTTCACTGTGCTATTGTATGGAAATAGCTACACACTCCCTCCTGTAACAAGTCTCCCATTATGTCCAAACATAATAAAAATACAATCAGCTACGTGTTTTCAAGGTCTACTCAGAAATCTGTGGATGTACTGTTGGAAAGGAAGTGCGCAGCAACTTTGGAGAGTGTGTGTTTGTGTGTGAAACCACAGTAGTAGCATTAATTCCTCAACCCTGACCCCATGCCGTGCTGATCCTGCAACTATCCTCCAGTATCACTGCCTGATCCTGATCCTGACACACAAACTGAAGGTGGAATATTAATATCCATCAGTTTTACCAAGAGTTCCTCTCAGAGGTGGAGCAGTAGCAGCAAGAAATTATTTTTACATATGTGGGTACGTTTAGCCTTCTCTCCAGAGTGCGCACACACACACACACACACACATACTCACACAGTGTGTGTGTGTGGGGGGGGTGCGACCAGCAAGAATTTGTCATGAATATTAATGGGTGAGGATTGCTCCATTCAGAAAGCACCGGAGGGCAGCAAAGTCATTACACTCCAATGAATGACCCTGAAACATATCAATTTTGTGTGTGTGTGTGTGCGCGCATGCGTGTGTGTGTGTAATGGCTGCAGGCTGCGTCCTGGTGCACAAGTGGTTTTCAAACTCAGAGTGAATTACAAGTCATCCCTAGCACCACCTCCACCTAAGCACAACTCCATCATCATGTGTGTAGCTCACATACTCACCATTTGTTTCTCTTTATTCTGTCTCACAGCTGCTTCTGTTACTGTTCAGTTCATTTGAAATGACCTGATCAGAACATCTGAACTGAGCTACACTCATTTTGACTGAAAGATGTTTGTCGTGTGTGAGAGTGTCTCGTACCAACCGCATTGCATCTTTAATTTGTTCCAATTTGCCGCTTCTTTTTAATCTCAAGTGGCACCAAATGTGCTGAGATGCCTGAAAGTATCAGTTTCAGTCCTTGTCAAAGAGAGCTGCGGTGCTGTTTGTTTGGAGGATGAAAAAAGAGCTACAGACCAAAGTGCAAATTGCAAACATTTACGTATTTAAAGATGTATAGCCAGCAGATCCTTTTGTTTGAAAAGTTGATAATATCAAAGGGAATTGAGGGCGAACTACAAGCTAAACTGCTTCTCATACAAATATTTGAAATATGGAGGGAGCGTGTCTACTCATATATAATGATTCCAGTGCGTGTGGATGGTACAAAGACATAGGAACAGCTGAAAGCAACTATCAAACGACTTTGCCCATTACTTGTTCCTTTTCATTGTGGTGCGGCTTTGGTGGTTAGCTGCCCTCACTTGTACTGAAAATGTTCAGACGATGTAGTGGAGTGATTACTACCTCGTCAGACAGGATTTGGGGTCCACAGAGTCAGAATTTGTGTGTTCCGTCCTGGCCTAATAGCAGATAATGAGGGCGGAGTAATACTGAATCACCTAATATTTAAGGCAGGAATGTCTCTGACCGAGGCTCGGTGATTGATGAGCGGGTTGCGCTGTAATCATCCAGATTTAAGAAAATGCCGAGAGCCAGTGAGTCGGGTTGCGATGTTGTGTCTTTTCTCAAACGACCGCAGTCGGTGACAGATAGAACAAGCTTGAGGAGATGAAGAGAGAGTGCCATGTAGAAACGGAAACATTTGCTGTTCACATTTTCGCCGTTCAACTTTGCCCCAGATGAATGAGAGGTAGGGGTCAAAGAGCAACTGTCTGCACCTTGGGAACATATGAGCTATAGAGTAATCATGAAAGATAAACCAAATGTGAAAGACAGCGATGGGAACAACATGAAAACCGAAATCAATAAGTGGAAACCAGAGTGTAGAGAGTGAAGGCTTTGCTGACTTTAGTTGGCTGGAACAGAGGAATGTCATTTCTGGGGGATCTTTGTAATTTCAATGAAAGCCACATAAAACAGATGGAAACAAATGAAAACCACCCACCAGGCAAAAGGGTAAAGCTATTTTGTGGTTAAAAATTAAACCCCACTGAAACAGTGGTGTTGTGGAGGGACAGAGGGGAAAAGAGAAACAGGTTTTAGGTGAAGGCAGCTGGTGAGGGGTGAAGAGAGGAAACAGCGGTTCGACCTTGACTTGCCCCTTTGATTTCCTTATCAGGTCGCTGACAGATAAGACAGGGAAGCAAGTCCCCAACAGCTCTGTGCTGCTTACAGAGAGCAGCTTTTGTTTTATCAGTGGATAAATGTGCTATGAATCACTTCCAGCTATCGGCATGTTCCAGTCGTACACCTACCTTTGCTTAATCCACTTCTCAGCTTTCTCCTTAGGCCTTTCACATCAGTATGGTAACACCTCGCTATAGCACTAAGTGGTCAGGCTCTTACAGTTTATTTTGTGTCCTGGTTTGTTTCTGAGAGGCAATGTCTTGGCCTCTTGGATTCATTGTTCTGTTCTGTGGAATTTGAGATTCCTCTAAAACCAGAGTGAGATAAACTCATATGTGTATGTGCATCCTGAAGAATTATATTAGTTATAACAAAAAGTTTAGTTCACTAGATTAGTTAGTTTTTTTTGGAACTGGTGTGCACACAGAAAGACTGCATCAGACTCCTGTTACTATCTGCTTTGTTAAACCTGATATCATTTTGCCACTGAACCGCCCTTTTAGGGGACAGTCAACAGGTCTTCAGTCTGTTCACTCCTGTCTTTTTGCCCCATAGCCACCAATATCTATCGAATATTCTGACAGTAAAGTGTCCTTTTTCAGACAGACAAGGCATACAAACAGTATACAGGAGTGTGACATACTGTTGGAAATGCTGTAATCAACACTGTAACATGTGTGAAGGTCACTGACATGAGATGGACAAGAGTCACCAATCAGTGGAAGGATGATTTGTCTTCCCCTGTGCTGCAGCACATCTTGTCACTTTTACAGTAATTGGTCAAATCACCCTGAACTAATGTGTCCATTCTCTCTGTTCAGACAGACCAGGGCTGTACGACCTCCATCACTGTGGCGCTCACTCCGTCTCTCCCGTCCTCTGTCTTTTTCACCTCATTTAGTGTGGCTGCGCCTGCGCCCCATCTGGTGTCCCCTCCTCTCCATTCCCTCATCAAGACTTATTTATCTGAAAAAGTACCATCCTCTGACAGACAGGAAGCTCGGCTAAGTTTAGCGGGCTTTATCCTCCGTACATCCTGGCTCGCTCTCTCTGGATGTGACTCATGCTCAGTCTCACTGGTTTCCTCAAGTGCTATAATGCTGAAAGCTCTCAGTCTTTCTGTATCAGTCTCTGTCTCAGTTTTTCTCCTTCAAGTGTTACACCATTAAATCCCCATTGACTCTCTTTCTCAGCAAAGTCTGCGCTGGCATTGTAAAGCTCCATCGACTCTCTCTTTATTTCTGTCACCTCTCCCCCTTTTAATTTTTTCCTCTTTTTCTTCTTCCCCCTCCCTCGGCATCTGTCTGTCCTCATCGCCGTGTAGTGTTGAGCTCTCTCTAAGCCTCCTGTCCGTGCTTATCGGTCTGACTTTCTCTGCACCAATCAGTGCTGTCGGTGTGACCACTCCACACTTTGAACACACTTACTAACTTTAATGCCACGTGTGAAAGCATCTGAGCTCATGTTCATGAATTCAGCTCCACACACACACACACACACTTTTCTGTTTGGCCCTGAAGACAGCATAAAAGCATTTTGTGACATTGGTCACATTTGGCCATAATTGAGTACAGCCTGACCAAAGCAGGTTGCTAAATGTAGGTGTAATGATTTACAATATAATAAATAGTAAATCATCTACTTTGAAAATGATAAATTAAAAACCACTTCATCCTAGTTCCCTTCAGCTCTCAGCTGAACAACTTTGGTTCAGTCTAACACAGAGCTGGGCGATCTGGCCAATAAACAGTATCACAGTTTTAATTGCAATCACGATCCATGATCCAAACTGCATCTGCACCTTTTTTCTCCATTTTCAGACTCATAGCTAGACTTGAATTGTCCGCCATTAAAGCATATATATATATATATATATATATATATATATAAGCAATATTGAATTAGAGATTTTTTGGGTACAAACTATCGCATTATTTACAATGACTGGGTCACTTTTGCTCAGTCAATGAAGTTATGCAAAGTTTGAAAACAGAAGATCTCTATGGCTCCCTCAAAAAGCAGATTGTGGACTCCTTTGAGATTGATCTTGATCTAAAATAATCAGCTTTCCAAACATAACAGCTCTTGTCAATCTCTTTTCCAGCAGCAGCAGCAGCAGGCAGCTGCTTTGAGAGAAAAACCTCTGATAAACCAACCACTTTGATTCCACAGGCCAGAACCAGAGTGTAGACACACAGAGTTAGCATTTAGATGGTGAACATATGAGCATTTAGCAGCTAAACAAACTTTTCATCAGCAGTCAGTGGAGACCAGTGAACACTGAACTAATACGGTATACCTGGTATTACGGTACACTTCCACAATACCATGATGAAGTCTATTAATGCAGTTTTATGACATAATAATATATTCAGATAGATAGTTTAGTTTGATAGTTTAACAATAAAATGTAGGTAGTGAAAGTGCAAAAGAGCAGTCCGATTGTGAAGTGCAGTTTGATGTGTTCTTCCTCTAGTGGTGAGAGGCTTCATCATGTTTTTCATCTGTGAAACTATGGGGAATTCTTGGCATTTGGGTTTTGTTTTGGGAAAGAACTTGTTTGCAGTAGACATCCAATGGCCTCCCTTTCTCCTTCACTGCATTAAAGCCAGACTAGCCAACACCCTGTCCTCAATAACTCACCCTCTCCGGCTTGGCCAGACACACACACACAAAAAGTAGCGCTTCCAAATTTCATCAAATGTCAGAAAACGGCACATCCCACTGACAGGCTCTGCATCAGAGAGAAGTGGTGTACGAGACAGAGTGAGAGTAAAATATAAGAGAAAAGGAGCAGGAAGGAGAGAAAGTGTTATGCAATGTGTTATTTTTGGGATTGCTGAAAAGGTCTCACATTAATACGATGCTGGAAGCCTATGAGAGAACCGTATGTGTGCAGTATCTCCTATCCCTGCTTGATTGGTAGACGAGTGTGCGCGTGTGTGTGTGTGTGTGTGTGTGTGTGTGTGTGTCTGAGAGAACAGCTGAAAACTTCATGCAGTTTCTCACACTGCTGAATCATATCTCTCCTCTCCATATTCTCCTCCTGTGCCTGCCTTAATTTGCTCCTTACCTTGAAAAACTTTCTCCCTCTCTGTTAACTTTCATTTCTTCCACACTGGTCTTCAAGAGCTGAAGTGAGACATTTTACCCCTCTTTACCTGGATGCTTAGAAATTTTGCTGATGATTTAGTGAGGTTATTTATTCACGGCATTGATTTTGAAGGGTAATTTTGCTTCATTACATCTCTGGCCTAATGAGTTCAAATGTCAGCTATTACTTATGTGGGTACAGTGCAAATGCAATGTTGGAATGTAACTAACATATTCAACTGACATATTTTTTTATTTGCATTTGTTTGATGACATTAGTTACCAGTTGCGTTGCAGTTTCATATCACTGATGCAAAACAAATCAAAAAATTATCGAGGTAATGTCAGTACAAACTTGCCAGCAAAAAAAATAAAAAAACAGCTTTTGAAATTAGCCCCACTTTTATCTGCTGAAACAATAAAGTGATACACAAATATGCATCACGAGCTATAAGCCAGTGATATGACATATGATTCCGAAATGAGTCCGTAAGGATTAATAAGGAGTTATTTTAATATTGGTGCTTTAAGTACTTTATTCTCCTTGTTCTTCTACACAAGTAAAATTTTATGTATAGGAACCTTCCTTGGAAAGTACTTAGAGATCTGCAGAAGATCAGAGAACTTCTTCCAGTCTTATATGAATGATGCCTACAAGCCGCTGCAGCAGTCAACTTGAGTCCACTTCTACTCTCATATGGTTTCCTCTGTTCTCTGCAACATATGTTTGGTGCACGCTGTTGAATATGGTTGTGTGGTTTAGTTGTGTGGTTCAGTTCGCATCACTTTCTTGTTGCATGCCTGCAGTCACGCCTCTCACCTGTAGTAGTAGTTAACATAGTCTCACCCCACTCCAGCATTTACCTAAGATGGAAGTGAGCAGGTGTTCAAACCAAAAATTGCCCTACAATAGAAAATAGTTGCACTGGTGGACTATTGGTTTCTGATACTGATATGCAGTATGATCCAGCAGTCATTTTAGCTTAGTGCAGGAATGTGCACTTGTTTGATTGGCCGACGCAGTCTTGCCGGGTGACGTTGTGTTGTGAGAAAGTCGTGCCAAGTTCACTCCTTGCACTCTTGTGTCCCAAGCTTGGAGTGACGAAGTCAGAGCCTGTACGCCAATTATCAACTGTGCAAGTATTTTACACTGACATGTAATTTATTCCACGTGAATTGGCTGACTGAACCTCTGAAAATGGTTGACAAACACCACAAAAATAAGACTCACGTTGTAATAAACCATAATTCTCCTTTAATTTGGTAGTATCTAATTATTGCAAGGCGCTCTGAGGAAGCCTGTCAGCTGAACACTCAAAATGTAAAAATGTACATTTAAAGTGGACAAGGGCCAAAAGAAGAGGGGGAGAAAAAAAAAAAAAGAGCCACAGAAGACACATCAGTCACTGCCGGGCTGAAATTCTCGACTTTCTCATGCTGTGTTATTCAACCAGAGTGGACATTATTTGAGCTGGCACACAGAGGCTTGGCTGGGATAAACAGCTAAACACAGAGCGGCGTCCAAGCACCATAATCAGAATCATATACAAGTTGGCCAACTGGTCATTATAAGATACTCAGAGCGAAGCGTCCCGCACCGGGCCAGAGAACAAGAAAAATCACTTGAAGCTTTGTCTCCTGTTCTGACAGACTTGCTGAGGAACAAAAATGAACTGTCTGTCATTTAAAAGCATTTACGGGTATATTTTTGTTGATGTCAAATCTGAACGCTGCTCTTGACCTCTGACTTCAAAATCTGGGTCAGATCTTTTGGAGGGTGGATTATCGGTGGTCACATTTTTGAGCATATGTATCATAGCATCATTTCTTTTTTTTTTGTTCTGAGATGGAATTCTGTATGTTTTATCCCTATCACTCTCTATATGCATTTGTGCCTGTGCCCAGAGGGGACTAACTTTACTTGGACCTGATCAGTCAAAGCTTACCATACTTGTTTATTGCCCCTCAGGTAGTGACAGAATCAATTCACCAGTGACGCAGTGTAGTCTTGAATTTCTCAGTTATTTCAGTCATTTAGATCTGGTGACCAGGCTGATAATTTTCCTGTCAAAGAACATCTTCCAATCTTTGGGAATCCAGAGTCAGGGGCCAAACCAGCACAACACATGCTTACAGTATCCTCTCATTCACACACACACACACACACACACACTCCCCTCATGCATGCAGTAATGAGTTTTATGGCTGAGTGATTTATGCATTCAAAATGTGGCCACGTTGTCCTTTAACTGTCCACAATGAGATAACAGAAAACACATCAGCTGCCTGACAGATGGAGATGGGAGGGTGAAATTCTGCCCCAACTCTGCGCCGCCGCCGCAGAAAGGTCATTCGCCTCATCCTCCCCAAGTCAATGATAATGACTTTGCTTGAAGGGCGGGGAAGAAAAAAAAAAACAGTGATATTTTTCTTTGTATGTGACAGAAATGCAAATGAAGAGGGAAAGGAGGAGAGTGCAGCAAGGAATCAAAATTACTCCCTAATTTGTTTTTGGCTCATTACTGTAGACCCTCACTGACACCCACACACACACACACACACACACACACACACAAAATCCCACAACTGGATTAGAACTACGTTTCATAACCAGTGAAGCACAATATAGGCTATGATTACCGTTAGACATGCTGTAGGATAAATGACATGTATGATGTCTTTTTTTCCTTCATGAGAATAGCTTCATAATAATGAATTCCATGCTGATCCAAAAGCATCCAGCTGAGACTAATCCATTTACTCCCTCCTCATCACCAAAGCTCAGTCTGGCTGCAACACATGCCCCCTTCTGGGACATGATGGGATATTTTCATTTTAGTTCAGTTATTCTTTCATTTTATGGATTCCTCTCATCTATATTTAGCTTTTTGAACAGACTTCAGCTCAGTCATTTCTGGTTTGGCACGCAGGTACATTTGCATTACATTTTAATACTGATAATTTTATTGAATAGTTCTCAAAGTTCTCGTATCAAAGGTTCATCGATTACGTCAGACTTTGGGTGGCCAGACCACATGAAACATTCATCCAAATATTCTTTTGCTCTTCATGATTTATAAGTTTATAATTAATGCTCCTCTTAAGTGGTCTTTATGGCTAATTCATCGTGTAGTTATCGCGCTTGGTGGCTTTCTCTGCTGTTGCAGTCCTCAAGGGAGGGATAAAATTATCTGAATAGCATGAGATTGTCCCAAACTCAAAGACTTTTCTATCATAAATAGCAAAGAAAAGTAGCAAATTCTTACATTAAAGAAGCTGGAACCAGCAGATGTTTGACATTTTGTTTGAAAAAAGTTTATGAAGGCCACAGATAACACATCACTGATGCGCTGCTGCAGTCTGCTGGAGCGTCTGTTTCTTCCTCTAAAGAACAGAAACCACACAGTGCAGGAGAAGGAGGGCTGCCTGTGCATACAGTGACTTTAAAAAAGCAGCTTAGGGCAGCACTACTTTGATGTGTGGACTTCACTGCAGGTCCCACTGGACGGCCCCTGGCATCGAGCCCCCGAGCAGGAGCTCTCACTTCGCCGTGACACCTCGGCAGGCCACTGAGAGCCACTAACATGGACCCAAGAGAGTTGTGTTTTTCCAGACAGTCCCAGCTTTTTTCCAGCTCCTCTGAGCTCGTGCCTGACTTGTAACTTCTGGGTGTGTCACAGATGGTGTAGATTTTCAACTTGTGTGTGAGAATTTTTGCTTCTGCAACCAGCTGTCACATACAGCGATTCTAGGCGGAACATTTTTTATCTTCATTGTGGCGATGATAGTGAAAATGTTCCAACTGGAATCATTTTAATTACAGCTACCTTAAACACATGAGATCATGGCCTTCATTAGCCTTTCTTTTACATTAACATTTTTTGTTGTTTCTCTGTTCTCACTTTACCTTTAATGAGCTTCAGATGTTGAACGATTATTTCTTATGTATTCAAAAAATTTGGGAAAAGTCATTTCACCCAGATAATCCATTTGATTTAAGGTGCATTACAGTTCATAATATGTAAATAACTATTAATTGAAGAATAGACGGAAAGGTAATTGACATCTATGTTGATAACTGATCAATTGTAAGTCTCAGCTGCAAAGACTGGTTGAATCATTGATTATTGAAGGGATGGAGTGATAATGCTGATTACGCTGTCATGAATTGATCATTTTGGCTCAGAATTTAGTCAAAAGCAACAAGACATTTGATTAAAAAAAAATCATTTTGAGAAACACTAACATGTGCATTCTTGACTCTGACACTGAGCTGCACCATCATTCACCATAATAAATGATGAATGAGACGGGGGTCCACCCGAAAGCAGCTGATTTAATTCTTATTTATGACCGCAGACATGCTGCCAGACTCAGTCGACTCAGGTATATAAAATTAGTGGCAACATGATCCCCGTACATTAGGTGATTTGTGAAAATGTTCTACTTGACAAATAAAATACGGGGAAGAGAGGAAAACCAAAATGATTGCTACGGAATAAATAGGTCATACCAGGACACTCAGGACACACAGGAAAATTCCTTATCCTGCGGACGTACTCAGTGACCTTCGCCCGTCCTGGTGCTGTTTCACCACAGCCATTTGTCCATACGTCAGCCTTTAAGAGCTGGCTATTACTATAATGAGTAGGTGTTCTCCAAACCCATTTCTGCAAATATTCGGAAGCCTATCGCCTGCTGCTTCAGGCCAATAGCACTCGTTCTTCTTATCCACATGCTCCCCCTCTTTCCGCCCTCATCTGTGCTATTAGGCCCATTTCACAGTGGCTGTGCGCAGTGGCTCCAGTCGGTATTAGCCCATGAGGATAGGGATGGTTTCCCACCGTCCCCACAGTGAACGATCAGCCAAACCTGGCCTCTCTCACTGCCTGACCTCACGCTCAAGTGGGCATGCAAAGAAGATGTCTTGGAGCACGAAGAAAAAATAACAATGTTGAAAACCCCCAGAAGAGGGAATATAAAATTGTTATGCACATTTAAGGACCGCTGGTGTGTCAGTTTTCAACTTGTCCACAGTTTATTCTGTAAACCTCTGCCTAATGACAGACTGCTTTATCTAACTTGTGCATTTATTCATCGCCCTCTGTTTTTTCTAATTCTGATTGACAGCTCCTGGCTCTGCCAGATATTTCCTCACACCTTCCTGCCTCACTTTTTTGACCTCTGGCATCTCCATCCAGCTTCAGTTGTGTTCTCTAATTGATCTCTCTTACTCATTTTTCATGAGCAGGGAGTTCTGTCTGTCTCTGTGCAGAAACAACAGAAAGGCTAATGCTCCAATCTCTCCGCTGCAGAATTTGCTTGTGCAATTGACATTCATGGCCATAAATCTAGGCAGCAAAATATGAGTTTACTGTTTTATTTTCTCTCTTGTCGTGTGGTAATTTCACAGTTCGCTAGTTGTGGGAGCCCTCTCCAGTGGGTGACATTCTGCAGCCTGTGCTTACTTTCCACTGAGGGATGATCGGTCCAGTGGTCCTTTTTTTAGGTCACATGAGGGTGAGCTCATTGAGTTTCTCGTATCTAATGAGAGAAGGGACAAATTAAATTCAGTCTTACTCAGGGTAAACCCTGCTAGTGAGATTGTCTATGCTTCTATAACATCTCATTTGCAGAAGTAAGACAGATTCCAAGATTTTATTAAATTTGTCAAAAGTCTGGTAGTGAATTTGTATCCCAGGTCTCAAAGTGGGTAATACAGATCTTTATGAATTTTGGGAAGATGTAACTCCCTCTGTCCAGCACTGCTTGGATTCAGCTCCAGTTTTCCTTTCCGTGGCAGTGCGCAGAGTCATTACAAAGCCATGAAAGGTTATGAACTGCTAAGTACCCACACACAAGACATAAAAAAAGCCCTTACGCTTGCATAAATATAGACATAAATACATGTGACAAATACAAACTCACAAAATCTGTCCCCAGAAATCCTCTCCCTCACTCACAAACACGCTTTCCTTGACAGACGTTGAACAGTCACTCAGGCCTAACCATGACTCAGCCCTGAGGATGTTCACTTTCATAAACTACCATGTGAAGCACTTTATTGCACGGCTGAAAACTCAGTAATCTGCAGAACAGCTCATCGCCAACTCAGACTGTCTGTACCTACATTCAGCCAGGGCTTCAATTAATCTCCTTGCAGTCTGGCAGGCTCAATGGCATGCATCGTCATTGCCTGAATTTCAACTATGCATTTCACATATGATGACAAAAACAATTCAGTTCAATTTAGTTGAAGCAGAAGAAATCTGTGTAGAAATAAAGGATGATTTTGGCCCTGCTGGTTTCATGGTCCAACACTCTGGCAAAATGGCTTTGGATCTTATATCATGTAGCATGTGAAGTCTTTGAGGTAACTCACAGAAGCTCTGTGAGTATAGGTATAGTTATAGGTAATTCTGTGGTTGTTTAGGCCCTTGTCTTAAGATTCTTCACCTGCATCTCCCTCTTTGTGATTCAGGTCAGGCTTCAGCAGTGAGATGGTTTTGAAAGATGAAAGTGAAAGTGACATATCTTGTCATTGGAGGGAACTCACTCCAACGAAATTCGTGCTCTGCATTTAACCCACCCAAGTGACGTGCACACACACACAGCATACCCGGGGCAGTGGGCGACCGCTTGCAGCGCCCGGGGAGCAGTGGGGGTTAGGTACCTTGCTCAAGGGTACCTCAGCCATGGACACCGGTACGGGGAATCGAACCAGCGATCCACAGGTTACAGGTCCGACACCCTAACCGCTGATCCACGACTGCCCTACAATTTATTGTATGGAGCACAGAGAGACTGGGAACAGAACTCCAGGGGTGCAACCAGCACTCGAGACCTGGGTCCTTTGAACTGCATTTTTCAGGTCCTACTGCAGTACTCGTCTACATGCTCCGCTGCTGCTTCCGCCTTTTGGAATAGTTTGTATCCAAATGCTCTGCTGTGAAAAATACATTGGAAATGCAAGACAGAACCTTGAACTTAAACCTCATGTGTTCTTAAAAGATCAGCTGAGACTTACAGGTTTTGGGATTCCCATAGTAGAAAAAGGCCTATTACTTGTATCAAGTGCATTTTCTTGTTTTTGTTGTAGTATATAGGCATGTCTGTTCAAGGTGGGGCTGTTGCACCTTTATTCTGCCAAACCAATCTGTATAAAACTTACAAAGTCGTACCGGGGGGCAGTAGAGGTGGTAGCAGTGCCAAATTGATGTCTGTGTAAAAAGAGTGAGCCAGCTGGATGGGACAGGGGAGTGACGTTTTTACAACGTGCAACCCAAAAAGAGAGAGATTTAACAAGCAGTTAGCAGCTAACTCGAAGAAGAATAACAAACAAATGGAAACAGCACTGTTGACTCACAGGGAGAATTTACTGAAATCGTTCCCTTTAAGTCCTTAAAAGTTTAAATGGTCCCTATCTGTCAGTCCTGTGTCAAGTACAGGATGTGTGTCCAGATCTTGTCCAGTGTGAGGAACCAGACAGGCTTCAGCCCCCCTGACCCTTCACAGGATAAGCTGCTGTAAGAGAAAGGATTGATAGGTGCATTGATGCAGCTGGAAGACCTGCTTAGTTGTGTCATCCCATCTTGAACCATATATGATTTGTATCTTATTTTCTTTCCCTTTCTAGTCTAACTACACTGTTTACACCCCACTGACTCTCCCCATTTTGCCTTTATTAAGTGTGCAGAGTAGAAGTGTAGAGTACATGTACTATATTAGGCCACACTGCTGTCTTTCAGCTCTGTGCTATTTGTTCTGACAGGTGCTGTGACGTTATTTGTTTGGGTGGAAAAATGGAGCTCAGCACCGGAGCACAGTAGAGCAGTTAGTTCCATTGCTCCCTCCTGACAAAGCCACCTGGCCACACACTGCACTTAAACCAGCACCATTACTATCTCTTCACTTGGACAGTTAAAAAAGAAAGAGAAAAAACTAAGAGAAGAACCTGTTCCACCATCTCCCTGCATATGGAAAGATAAAATCACCCCCAGGCCGTGGTTAGAAGCAGCTAACAGTCCAGTAATGACTTCCTCAGGCCGTGCAGAATCCAAACCTGTAGTTAAAGTTAGGACATGAATGTTATTAATGGAAGATAATACTAATATCTGTGTGTGCGTCCACACACGTGACTGCTTGTCATCTCTGTTGTTGATTTAATTACAGTGATTGTAGGAAACTTTAGCACCCGACTGTGACTTACCAGTAACCACTGTCACTTCTGGAAAACTCTTTCCTGCGGTGCGCTGCTGCTCCCTTCGATAAATACAAAAAGACGGCGGCAGCTGAGAAGTTAGAGGAGCGAGCTTATGGCTGGCTTTGATCTTGTATTTCTGCTCCAGGTCCGTCTTGGCAGCACTAGCTCATTTCTCAGAGGATTTTCGGAAACTTTACACACCAGAAATGGTAGATAGAGATCAATGCTGTATCTGACAGCATCTCGAAGATTTACAGCAATTAGATGAGAAAACGCAAAGTGATGCCGACTGTGTCTGTCAGGCTCGACGCAGGATTCCTTTAGACTCATTTAAGTAGTGAAACTGGAGCCATTGTAGTCTTCAAACCAAACCTGAGAAGACGGCTGCTTTTGCTCCATCCTACACAGGTCAGGGTACAAAACTTCCAAAATCACATGCCACAAAACAGCTTGTGTCTCCATGATTCAACTTGCAAGAATCTGACCAAACCGTTTTATATTTTTGTTCATAAAATCAAGTTGAAATATACTCTGCGGTTCAAGAGAGCAAAGTTGTTCGTCAGTATGTGCAAAGGCGCTCCTCAGGTCACTCAATCATCATTGTCTAGTATGGCTCTATCTGTATGGCTGCAAAGTGATCTGCAAATAGTGCACTTTGTCGGGACCCTAGTGCACCAATGTTGAGATAGCACATGCATTTGGTCTGCTGAAAGAACGAAAGAGTGATTTGTTCCCTTAGGTCAGCCCTACAGTGGAATCAATCACTCTGCAAGTGAGCAACACTTTTTCTAATGCTACAGTGCTGTTTTCCCCGCTGTCAGCATGGAGTTTATTGGCATGGCAATATAACATTTATTACAGTCAGCTGTTAGTTTTCAGATGACTGCATAAAATTTAAGAATTCTGTAAAAATATTCTGAAACATCTGCTGGCAACTAGCCACAATATTTTTTTATTGTTTGTGCTAAGCTAAGCTAAGCTAACCTCCTACTTGCTACAGCTCCATATTGAATGGACAGATATGTGACTGGTATTCATCCTGACATCTAAATTTTTGGCAAGACAGCAAGTGACAAATACTGAGGGCATTTTGGATCATTTTCATTCAGAATTTTTTGCATGCATGGCAAAGTACATTGTTGAGTTGACTTACATGTGCTGTGCTGTTTCCTGACTCTCACTGCAGAATACACACATAACTCAGCAAAAAGTTCAAGACCGGTCTTGTCCCAGTTACATTATGCTGTAACAAACTTGCCAGCCTATTAGCTGTAGCCATTTTCACAGCAGAGCAACATTTCATTTAAAGTGAAGTTAAGGCTCAGTGTTATGGTTCACTGGCAGGAGCCTGCAATATGTTATAACACTGCTCACAATCCCGCAGCAAGTGTAAAGTCTAGCCACCCCGCTTCAGGGCACACACACTGAAACACATCTACACAGTCTCCTCAGACTGGCAGTTGGTCCAAACACAGCAGTAGGAGGGGTAGGGGGGCATAGATCTGACTCCTCCAGGCCTTTTATAGCCCTGTGCCCACGCGCCAGTGCCCACCCAGTGATGATGAAGTGTCAGAGCAGGCAGCATCACACACCATGGCCTGTCAGACCCAGAGAGTGAGATTAACTCCCCTGACCAGACTGTTTGGTGCTTGGCAGCCTATGGCGGTCTGCCTGGGCACAGAGCAGGGAATAGAAGACCTTAATTGGACAATACGCATGTGGGGGCGAGGGGGGTGGCATTACTGAGTTTCTGGCTGACGGTGGGCCTCTCCCAGCCCCCGTTTGGTTTTTATCAGAGCGATTTGAGCAAGAGAAATGGGTTTCATGCTAGAGGCTCTCAGCACTTAGCCACATGTTCAGTCCTTAAATGAAGTTTGGATGCAGCCCCAGAGAGGCCAAAGTGTCAGCCTAACACATATAGTGACCACTTAAAGTGATTTGTGACTGTGCTAATGTGTGGATGCTCTTTCACTTCAATCCCAAAATCTTCAAAAGTTTAGATAAGAGAGAAAAATGCTGGTCACATCCTCTGAGGAAGGTCAAGGTGAGGTAAAGATATCAGTGAATTACTGCTGCTGTCTGTTGAATACTCAAAAGACACTGGAACCTGTTACATATGGTAGTGATATACCAAATCCCACCATCACCTCTGAGAAGCTGGGGTTTGTTTTAGCAAATCCTCTTCCCTTCTTCAGCCTGTTTTTGCCTGATCTCAAGGAGGGGTTGGAATGAAGAATGAACCACTAAAAGAGGTTCACGTATTGTTCAGGCAACTAAGTAAAATGTGAAATGTGGAAATGTGATAATGAGTGTTTCAGCATCTGCGTTCATCTATCGAAGACTGGAAACTGGCTAAAGTCTGTTTGTGTTCGTATAATTGCACCGGTACGCTGTTGCCAATCACAACCTGAGATTGGATGCGAGCCAGCTGACTGCACCCTCGGATACGTCCTTCCTGAATAGAACTTAACTCCCAGGGTAATCAAGGCCTAAACTCCGTCAGAGCCAAACCGACAGATCTGCACATGGCGATTTCTGTTTCGACTGTTTGTCTGGAGGCAAGGAGCCAGTAAAGGGAAGTAGGAAGGAATTAGAAGTTTTTGGCAGCTCTGCAACTCACTCTTTCCTCCTTAGTTTGATTTACTTCCACTGCTACAAGACAAAAATAAAGTCTGTGTTACTCTGGGGTATGATTTCAAAGTCAATTTAGCCCTTTAATCACATCACAGTACCAGTAACCGTACTGCAAATGACTTTTACATCTAAGAGGCGGCCGGATCTGTCTAAAGGAAGAGTGTCAATGCTGGCTTTTGCCAACAGTTATCCACAGTAGCATTCGGGATGTGAGCACTGTGACATTGTAGCGCCAGCTGTTACTCCACTGCTAAATCCTGGAGTTCCCCACTGCTATATCACTTTAACTAAATGGCTTCTCCGCTGCTACCCCACCACAGAGTTCAGAGAATGATTTCATAATACTCAGACTTGGTTGCTTATGACTGATTACTGGCATCCATAGGCAAATATAGAGAGATTCATTGTCATTTTGGGTTAGGCAATAAGGAGTCATTAACATCTGGTCTCTTGCTTTTGTGTTTTCTCTGTATGTGCACAGTTCTCAGACTGTACCCCTTGACTATTACATGATAGATCTTCCTATATAATACGTCACTCTCCATTTTTACCATGACATGCTCCTCAGTCATGCAGATTGACCATTTTGAGAGCCTCTACAGAAGCTCCATCCGTACTGTGACATGTGGCTGTAGCTGTCATTAAGGCAACCATGGCTTAGTTAATGTTACACACCACAAAAGAAATGAAACAATTAAGTTTTGGTTTCTGTCATTTGAGCCACATGGCCTGTTTCAACACACCAGATTCTGAAATTAATGAGGCTTAGTGGAGTTTCTGCAGTGTAAACTGAGAGATTTAAACCCGGCTCATACCTGTATGTTTACCACCCAACCTGACTGGTTCTGCCAAATTTGCAGGACCAGTCAAGATCTTATTTCATTTCTCACTGACTGCTGGTTCACCAAGCTAATAGAACATAGTGGTCTACTTTGCATGCACAGACTGTTGCAATTTGTTAATTAATTACATTTGATTACATTGGTTGATAACAGAAGTTAAAACACTACTCCTTCATTTCCTTTCCTCCCTATACAGAAGCTTGTTTCCATGAGGGTCATCACAAAACAGCCATGCATCTGAGGAGATATAGACTGATGAGAGAAATTAGCATTTAGAAATCTGACAGCTGACAATAAGGCTTAGAGCTTGTCAGCAGCTGCCTGTTAACACCACAACCAACACTCATAAAGAACTATAAGTATCCAGATGGTGCTCTGAACCAATTGATGTAACAATACCTTCATTTAGCTCCACTTTATGACATATGATCAAGTAAAAAACATGGGATGGATGCAGGACAGATGCAGGAGGTGGGGCTTCAAATCACTGTAGTTCTTGTTTGTCTCACAATAAGACAATCCAAAACTGATCTGGAACACAGTATAACACAAGTATTGTTTGGCTATCATTTGGTCTTTTCATCCAAATCCAGAACTGTCCCAAATGGACTCCAGCTTCCAGTGAAATGTTCACCTCTCCCACCTTTCTTCAACGGGAGAGTTCAAGTTCATTCGTGTATGGTCTAGTATGCTAGTCTCAGATTGCTGCATAGTGCCAAATATAACAGCTTAGAAATGACTAACCTGAAGGTCTGGCTGACACTACTTCCTGTATGTGACGATTTCTGAACTTTACAGAAATATGGTTTAGTTTAAGACCTTGTTCATATGAGTGGTCAACTTTATTTCAAGCTTGTCTTTCTCATGCACAACGTATTCATGTTATATTCACACTTTTGTCATTATGTTTGTTAGAATTTAAAATTAGTTTGCTCATTTTTAGACTACAAACATTTAATTGTTTTTCATTTACCAACTTCTGCTTTATTTCCTGCTCTGGACTCTTATATTTTATATCTCCAGTATTAGGTACATTGCAGCAGTAAAAAAAAATTACACTGTAAATAACTACTTTGCTACTAGTAATACTACTAATTGAATTTAAATGAATTTTGAATCTGTTTAGTTGCATTTGTGTTACCCGACTGCTGTGTTGTTACCACTTGCTCCTTGAGAAGCCCAATTAACTAACTTCAACCACATGTTTATAACATAACACGTAATTTCTGCTTTCCATACTGGCCAGTCACCTGAGTTGTGTTCTTTAACCTGGTCCAGAAAAATCAAACCATGTGTATGCGCGTGAGTGTGTTTGTGTTGTCGTTTAAGTGTAAGAGGATCCTGTAATAACCAGGGTCCACACGTTAAGTTTTCAACCGCACGGCTGTCATCAAACACGTTGAAAACACAGAAAAGAGCCCTCGGTAAACATAGTCGCTGGACCACCTTGGTCACATACACACTCCCACACACACACACACACACACACACACACACACAGTGTTATGGACGCTGACCTCTCTTTTACTACTACTTATACGAATGCACAAACCGCCTCTTCCTTTTTCTGTTGCTTGTTCTCTCTCTCTCACTTAGTTGCTGTCCTCAGTGTGTGTGTGTGTGTGTGTGTGTCTCTGCGAGACACTTCACACTGTATTACCTCCAAGGCTTTGGTAGCATCTCACTGATTGATGAAGACAGCAGGGGGAGGAAGATAAGCAGCAAAGAGGAGAAGCAAAGATTTAGAGTCTCTCTCTGTTAATGCAGGGATCGTTTGCATCAGCATGATTCTGCTTATACATTTATTACCAACCAGCTCCTGCTACACATGCATATCTGCACTATGATGATTTTTGTAAGTCTGTGGAAAAAAAAAAAAGATTTTGCAAGTTTGGCCTTTCTGCTCTTTTCTTTCATTTTTCAGTACTATTGATGTCACTCCAGCTACACTTTAGCAGCCAGAGCCAGCTCACCATGAGCTATGTGGCCCATGGTGAGCTGCCCACAGCGAAACATGCCCACAGCACACGGCTATAAACCCCAAAACGTCAAAATATCATCCCTAAAATGCTCATGTTATATAAATATTGGCTTTAAGGCAAACGTTTATTCTCTGAAACAGCATTTATACCAAAAACCCTCAATAAAAACCCATAGTTATCACATTATGTTTGCATGTCCCATCTTAGAAGGATGAGGATTCACGCAGATCATTACTGCGCAACTTAATGAGCGAGGAGGTCTATATGCTCTGTCTGCTTCAGCGTGCTCCCAGTCAACAGGATGTACAGTCGACACATTTGTGTCAGAGGACAGGAACTCCAACACTGTCTTGTCACGCACGTATGCAGTCATCGGTAGACATGCTTCCTGCTCAGCTGTGGAGGCAGGCCTGGATCTTTCAGAAAAACCCTTGAATTGCTGCTCCGCGGGTCAGAGTGTACCAATTAGATGACTGTCCTCACTCTCCTCATCGCACCGTAAATCAAAACAGAGCAGAGAGGCCCGCCGGCTGCTTTTTCTACAAAACTCATGTAACGCCTGTGTGTAGTTTACAAGACAGTAAGCATGCACAGTACAGCAGCTGTAGGCTGTGTTTAAAGGCATCTTTAACAAGCTTGTGCTGTTGAGTAGACGTTAAACATAATGAGATGTTTTGTGTGTGTGTTATCATGCAATGTCAGTGTGACCGTCTCTTCACGTAAATGGACACATTTCTGTATATGTATAAGAGAGTCCGTAGGTGCATGTGTGGTTATCCCTCTCACATCTGGACCTGTTGACAACGTGCCAGCTCCCAGGGGTACGGCTGAAGGCAGTCGGGCAGCTTTTCTTTAATCAGACGACGCTCTCAGACAGTGTTAAAGCGGACGTTATATGAAGCTCTAATGAGGGCCAGTCAAAGCAACCCCAGGCTAGCCACAGATGACACCAATATGTGTTTATCGGATGAGCAAACAACAAGCTTTCCCTCTTTACAGCCCAGGGGATGGAGGTTAAAAGCTGTCTGTGCCTTAACACACATTTCAAAATAATGAGGCTTAATCTAGTTACTCAAGGGATAAAGAACACTTGTCTGTTGTTTGGAAAGAGCTTATGAGGTTCAAACAGACTGCCTTTGTTGATATTATAAAGGTGTTGACTGTAATGATAATACATTCGAGTCCTTTCTTCCTGATACAGAGTTGTCCTGAAGTATCTCTCCTAAAGCAAGGTAGCTCTTTGCACAATTTGGTCACAGATTATCATTGTTAGACCTTCACAATAACATTTTGGGATGAACTTCCTATCAGTTTCCTGTAGAATGGCCATGATCCTGAAGTTGAGTGTGTCTTCTTCTTGTCTTCTAACTGTGGCTGATTTTCAGGTGGACACACAAGAAACATTTCAGCATCACCTTTGACTGTTTAATTGGTTTAGTTTCCAGCATATCATAAATCAGGGTTTTTTTCAATCTGTAACTTGGGGCCCACTTCTAAAATTCCAAGGGCCATCTTCCCAGAAACATAACATGACAATAAAGAAGAAAATAAGTAATAAGTTGGCCTATAATGTTCCAGCTGTCACAATCTGTGTACCCTCTGGGAAATAATGAGATCAAGCCATGGTGTGATGGGTGAGAGGCTGACATGCAGAAAAGATTTATTTTTTGATTTCGTTTCTTGCTTTTGATGTTGTGAAAGTCACAATGGTGTGTGATTGTTCTGTTCTGAGTTGCAACTGAGGGAACATTAGCTGGCAAACAGCCAAGATGGGTCTGTCTTTACCTGACGATGTGTGCTGATTTGTTACGCAAATGGAATTCTTAAAGCATATTTACATAGCATATGTTAGTTTATTTAGTATATGTTTAGTTATTTAGAATATGTTTAGTCTATTTATGATTAATGTAGTGTTATAGTTTAGAAATCTCTCCTACTAACAGTTAGGCCTCATCTGTTTACTTTTTGACTAACCCACTGCTGTAACGTGCTACTGGATGTTTCAGTTTCCCTCGGGATCAATAATATCTATCTATCTATCTATCTATCTATCTATCTATCTATCTATCTATCTATCTATCTATCTATCTATCTATCATATAACAATAAGAAACTTGTAAATTACCAAAATAATAATAAAAGACTGGCAGTAGCACTACCTCCAACACACTTGAAGACTCTCTGAGGCCCACAAGTTGTTGTCTGGATCTCTGCCTGTAGCCACACTTGCCAAAAACATCCATTTCATCCTTTGTGTGATGTCTTGTGTTTGACGTGTCATGTAAAAATATAATCTACTAACAATAATAATAAGTGCTTCAACATTCTTGTCATATCACTTTGGTATTGTATTTGGCTTGGGGTGACACTGAAGCAGTGAAGGATGGTGCCATACTGTCTCAATGAGGTTTGTTTTAGTCATTAGACTGAAATTTCCCCATGCCATATTGCATTGTAAATAGTTATTGATGTCCATTGTCATTCCTAGAAGCCATTTCTTTTTGCTCCGATATCAGTGTCAATAATAGGCAAAAGTATTAGTTCGCTATTTCATAAAACCATAAATTGTAATCGTAGAAATAGGTTTGTTCTTTTCCACAAGTCTGTGTTGGGTAGTGCCCTCTCTTGGGCAGCAGCTTCCTGCACAGCTTTGGGATAACTCTACCTCCTCTCTCCTGCTTTTTTTTTTTTGGGAAGAGTCCCCTTCAGCACTTCAGGACTTTATCAATTCCAGCTGTGAAATCCAAGATTCGCCTTGGACACAAGTCTTTCACAAGAAGGAAAACATGGAGATGTGGTGTGGATGTGGGGAAGACCGTAACGAATCACAAGGGAAAGGAATGCGATGGTCATAAATGGGATTGATTTACGCCAACTCGGCCACAAGGAATGGGAGTCATCGGCCTTTGCAATTTGTCAATTGTAAAAGTGCAGTGTTTTTTACTGAGGGGAAGTGAGGAAAGTTTTGACAGTGGAGACTATAAAGTGAGGGTTTTGTGATGGAAGTGTGTGTTGCATTGTTGTATTTGACAGGAAAAAGGAGCAGCTTGTGTAAGAGCTAACTCTGAAGAGTGTTTGGCTGCTGAAAATGTCATCCAAAATGGCTTTCTGTATGGAATATGTCACTATGACAGAAGCCTGTCAGTGAAGAAGTGGAGAGCTGTTGTGAGCAGTGATCAGCATTCCACCATGTAGGAGAAGCTGCATTAAAGTGATATATTGTCATCACCTTCTCCTCCCTCATCTTTTTTTGTTGTATCATTTTATCCCTATGTCATAGTACAAGAATGATGTGTTTTGTTTTCACTGCACACAATTGGATGGAAATTAAAACTAGTCTCAACGACTCTCTTGACACCCCCAAATATCATTGCCATAGTTCTCAAGTTCTGACCCCAGCAGCTGTGCATTGCTTCACTTGCTGGTGGACTTTGATATCATTGCTTAAGAGGAAGATGGCGCAACAAAGAGAGAAAATATCTGAGTGAAAGAGGGATTATGGATGTGCATGCAAGAGGAAGCATTCAGGTTATTGACTGAGCATTAGAGCAAATGCAAAAGTGAGTGAATGGTAGAGTGATGGGATGAGAGTTGGAAAATGCATGGAGAAAAAATAAGTTGCAACTTCTGAAAGTGAAAAAGTGCATAATTGAAATGAGTAGTAAATGAGTGGTGACTGAATAAATAAAGAGATGAGTGGATGACTGATTAGATGAAAAATAACCAGTCAATGACAATGTGATGTGCGAATGAATGGAAGATTTACAAGATTTGGAAGTAAGGGAATGCAATGACTGAGTAAACAAGTGAATATGGGCTTGAGTAAATGCTCATGCAACTGGATGCATGAATAAGAGAGGACCAGTGATGGCTGCAAAGTAAAAAGTGGTTTTGGTGATGGTAAAAAAGCCACTACTGAAGTAAATAGCAAATGAACATTGCAAGCTTAATCTTATCTTGAACCGAATGCTTTTATACAGTGATGGCATTTAAGTACATTTGTACCCCATCTCCATTTTCTGCAACACCTCTACTACTCCACTACATATCATATGCAAATATTGTATTTTACATTCCTAATATACTGTTTTTCTTAAAATATAAGCTGACAGTCAAATAAAGTTGGGTCTCTAACAATGCCAAGTGTTCTGGTCAAGGCAAACAAATTAAGGCTTGCCCTAAGTAACAGTGACAGGAAACAAAAATAAGGGTGGATAATCTGCTGATGCCTTTTTTGATAATGTGCATGCCAGGTAAGTGCAGTGTGTACATTTCCATTGGTTTAATTCAATAAATTCAACAATATAAACATGCTATTTTCAACACTCTGTTGCTGTGGATTACTCATCTTAAGTGTTAATGATGCCTTTCAGTCATTATGTGTGTGTGTGTTAATGTATCAGCCAAAATGAAGTAACAAAACTTAAACAGAGAAAATGGACCAGATTAGGACAATCGATTTATATCCAAAAGAAAAAATTAAAGGCCGATCTTTCAAATAAACCTGTTGCCTCCCCTTTCCCTGGTCACTATTTGAGAAAATAAAGAAATTTCCTGACTTCGCAAATTAAGATTTTTACGCACACACACACATTAAATGATGAGTGACAAAGTTCATATTGATAATACATTGTTTGTGACCTTGACTTCCTATGAAACAGTCATTTAAAACATTTGGTGCAGGCAGCAGTCCAGCACTGGAAATAAACTAGATGTGAACTAGAGGATGTGGGAAATAAGGAGAGATTTCCCATGATGCTCCAATGTTTTTGGTTGAATGCGTGTTTTTTGCGTGGGCGGTTGACCGCGAAGAAACCAAAGGTTGACTGAGGAGCAGGAATCCATCTGTGAATCCTGAACCAGAGAGAGGATGAAAGAGAATGTGTGTTTCTATCCTCCCAGGTCATGCTTGATGTATGTTAATGACACACGCCTGTGTTCAGTGAGCCGCTCTACATGCCTCTGTATGGTCAGGCACCTCTTTGTTGTGCATGTGCCAGCGGAACAGTGTGTTTGTTTTATTTTCCATGTTGTCTGACATGCGGTTGACTGATAGCATTCAGAGTGCTGACAGGGCCAGGTGCGTGACTATCTAGCCAGCCCTCCCTGAGGGATGTGTTTAGACTCTGGTGTGTGATTGTGTGTGTGCATGTCAGGAGGGTGGAAGGCGTTTGACCCCTCTTATCTCCAGTACCCTGGCGCGTTTGTTTTCACAGTCAGAACACAACCACGGCGCTGACGTCATGTGGCACAGGGCGGTATATTTCATATAAACCATACACTCATAAACTAGTGCGGTGATCCACCCACTGCATGGAACAGATAATAAACACCTGACATTACTGATTCCATAACCCAGAAATATCCGTTATTCCTACTGACTTTTCCAACAGCCACCAAACCACAGAACACTGACATGAACATCACAAAAGTGGCATCAAACTTCATCATAGGAATACATTTGAGGTGATACATATTTCAGCGCAACACCTGCTGTTAGATAACTGAAGCTCTGAAGCTCACAGATATAAGTATTAGTTTGAAGGAATGTTCCAAATTACACACAGCTTTGAATTATTGTTTCAGAAGTTGCCTCTGGAGAGCAGCGCTCAGAAAGTGTAGGTTAATAACATAATGCTGCTTTCTGCTGCAGCTCGCTGTGTGTGCAGATGGTTAGTGTAGCCAGCCTCCCAGCTTTCATCCCTGTCTCCTTGACCGCCACCACCACCTTCCGCCCTGCCTCAGCTGGAATGTGTTCCCTCTCCACCAGATATTTAGAGGTGTTTTTGAATAGGGAAGCTTCCATAGGAATGGTCAAAGGAGCTGCAGTGATGTCTTTTTCATGTCAGTGCCGAAATAATATTTTAACTGCAGGTTGTGTTCGGTTCTTGTGACAATTCTTTTGTCTTCATTCTTTTAGTTTTAGTTTTGATTTAGTCTGGTGTTATGAGCTGTTTTACATAACCAACTTATGTCAGGCAGCAGGAAAGAAAAGAAATCTGAAAAATAAATTCTGGAGCTTAGCAAAGACCATTTGTGAATAATGAATTCAAGACGAGAAGGAGGCACAGGCAGTTATTTTCCTCCAGAAAAGAAGATGGATAAGAGTATTTTCAGGAATGGTTTGGGTTCATGAAACGTTTCATTGGTTGCACTTTGAAAGATCACTGACAGACAGTGTCAAGTTGAAACTAACACCGAGGGAAAAGCATCAGTTGCATCAGTGTCCAGTTCTTGGAATTAAAAATCTGTGCTCTGATTTGTCTGAATTTTACATATTGGTTACTTATATGTTGATGGGATAAACTCTGTTCCTGCATTTATGCAGCCCAGTCTCATTCCTTAGGGTGTCATTTGTCATGTCTCCTGTGTACTGAGCATAAACCACCTCACTGTACACCCATCCACATCTGGATGAGACGATCAGAATAACTGCACAATGCGACATAGTTTAGAAAGTGAGAAGGTTCCAAGAGGGGTGGAGGTAGCGGTTCAGTGGTGGGTCACAGACACCACTTTGATCCAGGATGCAGTTCATGCCCCGTGTGAGATCAAACACCACTGATCTTTTCTTAAACATTATCAAGCATTATTAACCAAAGCTCCATTTTATATTAGAAAGGCTTTGTGGCAAACACTAAAGTGTACCCTGTGTATTTGGATGAGGTGCCAATGGGCGCACGACAAAGCGGTGGTATCTGATGACCTGGAATGACAACATTTTGAAACACACTGGGCTACAATAGACAAGTATTTTGTCTTTTCTTTTGATTTTAGTCTTAGTTTTAGGTTGGATTACTGTATGAATTACTGAGTGAGATGATCTATTTCTTGTGTTGCCTGTGACCAATTGCTCAGACTCTGTTTTGAAATTTGACTGAACCTAGCCTTGGAACTTGGACTCAACTGAGGCGGTCTTGACCACAGTCCCTCTGACTGGTTTGCATTCTGACAGCCGCATATTTTGAAATATTGCTCAAAGATGATAACAATAAAGTTGAGCAATTCAGCATAGAGTATGAGCCTTTTATCTCCTTTTGTCAACATCCTCCCATTGATATCCGTTCAATTCTTCAGCCCACCCTGTTCTGTACACAATTCAACCATGACACGGTTGGCTGTCGTACCGTTTTTGAAAAAGTGGTCTGCTGTGGTTGTCAAACATAGTGGTGATGACCTGGCCAGCTTGATTTGCGCGGATGGAAATGAACCCGAAATCCACTTGGCTGATGTTGACTTTGGAGGGTTTTACTGTTGTTAAACGAGGAAGTTTCAGGGCTGTATTACAGCAGCAGGCTTTTTACCTGCACACCTCCATGGGGCAATTATTTTGCAGCGTAAGGCAATTATCTCCAGAAAAGAGCGAAACACAGGAGGAAGTGAGATGTTTTCTTAAGATCTCCTTAAGGTTTGGTGGAAACTTATTTCGACTCAGCAACCCCAGGCCGGGACCTTGTGAGACAGATCTAGACCGTCCTGGGAAGTTGGATGCCAGCCAAGTGTGCTCCAATTCATGCGGCTCAGTAGAGCAGCAGTCAAAGTTGTAGCTGAGCCATTCATTCACATGTAATCCTGTTGATTCAGGCCTGTCGTGATAGTCCCTGGTGCATGATTGAAAGCATGTTGGAGTAGTTGGTGGTATTCTGGGCTGGGGCAAGCAGTGTCCCTATTAAGGCACCTGACTGTCAGAGGAATTGAGGCAGTATGGTAGTGAGCAAAAGAAGAAGGAAGACACGGTGTGTAAAATAATCATGTCATATTTAGCTAATTTCTTCCAAAAATTTCTTACCTTCACATTTTCTCTTCTTGTACAAGTCATAGTTTGAGCTCAGCTTCAAAACAATAAGGTGGAGACAGGGAGACTCTGATGGAGGTAGAGATGGAAAATAATAGATTTTAGTTTTAGATTTTTGTACGAAAGATTGCATTTGTGAGACAAGCCCTGTGTTTGATTGTCCTCCTTTCCTCTTTTTTTTTTTTTTTTGGACAATACCCTGTTAAAAAGTTCCGGTTTGCCGTGACACCGCACTGTGCCCCTCTGAATCCAGCACATCTCCTCGCCTTTCTAAACTGAACCAGATGGAGGGTTTCCATATAAAACTTTCACTCCCTTTTATGTCTCGCAAAGGGAGCCTTTAGAGATGGGGGGAAAAAAAGTAGCTACATGTCATATTGTGTCCACTTAATGCAGTCCAAATGCAGCATGGCTCATCTGTCTCTCACCAAGCAACAAAACATCTGATAGAAAACATACAGTTCCCAACGCTGCGTGCAGATCCAGTCTTTGAAGAAATCCTCTCTCACAGATTTATATCTGTCCGGCATTAATTCTGCTGTCCTTTGTGTACAAACTGCGCCAAGTCGCTGCACTGAAACACAAAACCGTTGAAGATACCAGCTGAGAACAAAAGGATGTCTAAGTGCTGGGGTCATTCTGTTTGAACGAGAATGGACAGTGTTTTTTTTATTCATTCATTTATTTATTGTTGTGGTTGTCATGTTTGTGAGAGATGTTGTCAGCCTCCTGCTGTCCACACCAGTGATATACATCAGACACGGATGCAGCCTCTGTTTCTTGTTACAGACAAGCAGCCTGAAACCAATTTTATGGCCACTTTTAGCAGCTGTTTCGTTGTTGCTTCTCTCTTGCTTCTCCATTGCCAAGTTAGTTAATTTAAACAAGGTCTTTTACACGCTTTTACCCACCATTAATAATACATTAACTTTAGATTTCATTCTGAAGACATCATTATCCATAATGGCCATATTCAGTCAGTTATGTGTCATTTAGATGCGGACACATACAGCAACATAGCCAATAGCATTAAGCATACTCCTGTTTTTATGTCCTGTTTTTAATCCATGAAGCAGGATTAGTACTAGTCGATAAATGAGGAGTTATATCCAAAAATCAAAGATACCCAGATGTATGAAAAGTCACATAGGTAGCAACATATTCATACTGGTTCTCTAAATGTGCAACAAGCTGACGTGATTGTCGGTCTGTCACTCTCAGAAAGTTTCTGTCTGATGACAAAATGACAAACAAGCTCTTTGTTTGAAGCATGTGGAGGCTCCCACATTTCCAAAGGTTTCCAGGATTCCTTGGTGTGTATTGGATCTGGCCACTGCTCCCATGTACTTCTTACGTTTTAAGACTTCTGTCACCTGCCGAAGATTCATGCTTAGACCTGCTGGAGAATGGGTGCATGCGTAATGTAATTACTCATCTAATAAAAAGTCATTTAATTGAAATTGAATTGAAAATATTTTTGAATATACTTGCTCTTGGTGATGCTGTTTTTTGTTTTGTTTTGTTGTTTTTAATGTTTCGCTGTTTCCATTCAAGACGAATAAAAAGAAAGGGAATGAGTAAGCGTGAGTAGTGCAGTACTGTGACAGAGGCCGAACACACTCCGATCCAAGGCAAAAAGCAATGATTACAACAAGCTAAGCTGTTGAAACCAAGAACAAAACATGTTGCCTGGTACCTGACTCAAAGCACATGAAAAAAGAAAAACACACTTATTTCTCACAGAGACAGCTCCCACCACAGCAGCTGTTCATGCTCAAATCCCCTCTTTCTTATTTTGGTCTTTCTTAATTGGTCTTTTGTAGATTTCCTTATTATGTATAACTCTTAGGGCTTTTTCTACTAGCACATTTTTACTATTTCTCTCATCAAAGGGTGGGGCAGCTCCAGATGTAGAGAGTGTGTCTATTTCTAGTGTTCAATGTTAGCGTGAGGAGAGAGAGGGAGAGAGAGAGAGAGAGAGAGAGAGGGACAGAGAGAGGGACAGAGAGCTGTTTTGACAGGGAATGCTGAACACACACACACACACACACACACACACATACACACACATATACACACACACACACACAGAGTCAGGTCTCAGTAATCACGGTTTTGCTTTGGTGGTTATACCTTCCAGAAGAGTTCACGCCCCCTTGAACTGTTTTGGCCGACTTTTTGGTACACTTCTGACAGTGACTGAGAGAGAGAGAGAGAGAGAGAGAGAGAGAGAGAGAGAGTATAAGGGGAGGGAAGGGAGGAGTGTTTGCTTGTGGGAGGAGAAGGAGGAGGGAGTGAATGGAAGGAAGGAGAAGCTTTCTCAGTTTCTGTGAGCCCTGCTTGCTGTAGGCTACAGAATGAGCGCAGTTGCTTTCCTCTCAGTCTGAGAGGCAACTGCTGTTTTTTTCTTTTTCTTTTTTTTTTTCCTTCCTTTCCTGTGCCAGACATCAGTCGGAGTCACTGCAGATTAGTTTTCCTTTCCTCGCAGTACTTTTTGGACGTCTCTCTCACACGCCTGTGTTATTATTATTATTATTATTTTATTTTTTTTGCCTGGGAAGTACCATGCCGGTGGTTGGCGTAGCCTCCAAGCTCAGGCAACCCTCCGCCGTGGGCACCAAGCCAGTGCATACCGCTCTCCCCATCCCCAGCGCAGTCAGAGCAGCCACCTCACAGGGCTACATGGCCCGGCAGCAGGAGCTCAGGACAGGTGAAGGCGCCCCGGGGCTCTCGTGCCAGCTGTCAGTCAAGTCTGAGTACCGGCAGGAGAGGACACCTGAAGGAAAGTCCAGAGCTGAGACAGAGGAGAGCAAGATTTGCAAGGTTAGTGGTCATGGATGGACTCTCCATGTGTCTGTGTGTGTGTGAGATCCTCCACAGGTGTCAGGACTGAAAGAGCCAACGGTGACGGGCTTCTCTGTGTCTGGCATGCTCGCTCTCCCCATTTTGGTGTGAGCAGGTGCCTGTGGAGTTCAAGCGCACGGTGATGAGTCATGAGTGCTACGGAGGGGATGATGTCGCCGGTTTTCTGTCATCAACTAAGAGGGGAAACTAGATGAGTAATGTATCTGTGGAAGTCCATTACCTCATCCTGCTGTGCGTTCAGACTGCTCATAATTTAGTAATCAGTGTGTGTGTGTTTTAGTGTCAGGACACTTCAGGAGTTGTGTTTTAAGTTGAGACTATTAATATCTTTACCTGGGAAGTGAACTGTGCCTGCTCTTCTATGGGGAGGTAAACTAATACATGGGTAATAATGGCTGCTACCTGAGAAGCCCCAAAGATTAGGAGAACTCGGTCTGAATATGCTCTTTTTTTCCCCTGTTGTATTGATTACCAGCGCTGCCCCCTCATACACAGAGCAACCCCTTCATCCCCCCGGCAGCATCAAAATGTTGCACATGCTTTAATAGCCTTTGTTAAGTGGTTCACCATACTAAACTCAGCTTGTGCCAAGTATTTTCCTTTTTGCAGAAATGCTTGGATCAGTTTCACAGGCTGCAATAGAGAAGGCGGGGTTGCTCTGTCCTGAAGAGGAAGGAGTTTTCAAAACTCCCCGCCAAATAGTTTCAGCAGTGCCTCAGCCCGCCCCGCATCCAGAACTGTCAGACTGAACAAACTGAAACTTTCCTGTTTGGCCGGTTGATCTTTCCTCCTCCCCTCTGCCCCACGCTGCCTCTTTCTACCGTTACAAGACTTCCCAACAGGGACAAAAAAAAAAAAAGAAAAAATGAAAAGACTCCCTGACCCTGATTCTTTTTCTGGCTTTTGATACTGAACAAAGCGGCTGATTTTCCTCGTGACCTAGAGGAAACGTGGGCAGGAGACATCAAAGTGTGGGTCAGTGCTCTCCTACCTCTAAATCCTCCCAGCGTGTCCACGAGTCCAAATCGCCTGCAGGGTGACTACGAGGGGAGGAGGGAAGGGGTGTTCATCATTAACCTGCTGCTGAACTGGCAACTTCAGCTTGACTTTCGGCTTGTTAATGCAACTGGTTTCTTACAAATCAGCGCTGTCCATTTAAAGTGGCTCTTACAGTTATTTTTTTAATTTTTTTTTTAGTTTGAAGAAGATGAGGCTGAAGGCTGATTTACTTATGACTACGATGTGTCAGCATCCATCTCACATAACACCTCCCCACACACACATACACGCACACACACACACACACCTTCCTCCCAAACTTGTGTGTTTGACCTGTTCCTTGTTCCATTTATTTAGCAATCCATTATCGTCAAGTTCTTAACAGAAATGCTATAGCCAAGTGTGCTATAGCTCTGACTCTTCATATTGTTGTTCATTTGCAAGATTTGAGTTTTGTTCTAGTGTTCCTATGGATGGAACATCCGCTAAATTGCCTTAAATGTGCAGTGAGTGCACCATGCTGTCGTCCCTGTCCTTGGAGGCAGGCAGATCTGTCCTGCCTGCCCCGGCCTGTCGGTGTGGGTGAGGAATTGTTGGTATGGAGGAGGTAATTAGTCTGTCTAATTGTGTTGTGTAGTCCCTTAAGAGCTTTACTCTCGAGGCTTTCAGGGAGAGAAGGTGGAGTAAATGCTGTCATTACTCCTTCACATTAACAACTCTCCTTGTTTAGTTTGGAGTCCTATTATCAAGCAGGATCAAGCGCAGGATTGCATGTGTGTGTGTGTCAGTATATACAGTGGTGACATGGCATGTGTTGGCTCGTTTTCCAAAGGTTAAACATGTCAAACGTGTTGTTTGCCCAAGTTTTGGTTTTTTGTTTTTTTTTTGTGGTGGTGGAAAATTCCATCTGTCTGGTCAGTAAAGAGGTTAATCCCATTCATAATGACCTCTGTGTTTGGTTGTGTGTTTTTTTTGTGTGGATATGGTGTGGAACAACATTCAGTCAGCATTACAGTGAAATATGACTGAAACTCCCAGATCACCTAAATCAGAAATGCAAGCATCAGCATCATTGTATCCTGACAATATTCTTGTGTCTGCAAAGGGATCACAGGTGCACGAAAAATAAACAGGAGGGTTAAGTGCAAAGCAGAGAGGAAGAAGGGATTTGCTTTTTTTCTTTGGTTTGGTGTCAGCAGAAGACAGCAGGCCTGGTGTTGTTTCGAGCAAAGCTAAGGAGGAAGTGAATCTCAACTCAAGCTCCACTGAAACAAATTCAGTCTGCAGTTGAGCCTGACACACTGTGTTTGGATGGAGAGGTTTCACGTTTAACAGATGTAACCATGCCTCATTGAATGGCCGCCACACTCGGGCTCCATCTGCGATCGGAGGAGATGCAGGGGGCTGTCTGATGATGTGTGAAGGGCACAATTAAGCTGCTCAGATGAGGTTAATTTTGGACTCCACTCAGAACCAGTGGCTAATCTCGGCTGTGCTAATACAATGTGTATGTATTGTGTCGTAGCGCTGAACAACCGACTGCACGTAGGTTTATGCAAGTGCTCGCGAGTTGTGCCTGCGGTTGTTTTTGTCTGTGCACAGGTGTTTGTTACCTTTCACATGTTTGTAGTGAACATGAAGAACAGGTGTGGGTTTTTAGAACGCTGTATGATTTGACAGCCAAAAATGAAGCATGGCCATCGGCACATTGCCTTGACAGTTCTTTGCTTAGATTGGCACGTGCTTCTACAAGTTCCCCAGCTAACTTAAATGACTGGTGTTCATGCTGCCGCTCTCACAAATATCAGCAGGTTTCCGCTTTGTTGTGCAAAACCTGCACTTGAATCCATCTCTGATTCTGGGCTGTCAAGGACTCCTATTTTCCCTCAGTGATGGAGATGAGAACAAGGCAAGACATTTGCTCTTCCTGTTGAACTCTCCGCTGACAGTTCACATCAGTCACTGACTCTGGCACTGCGGGATGACAAGCCGGAATGAAGAGCTTATCTGAGTCAACTGGGCTTAAATGAAGTGTCAGCACCACCACCACTGATTGGGAATTATCTTGTGCATCAAGAGTTTTGGCAGCTGTCCAAATCACACAGCCCAGGGACTAATTTAGTGCATAATTTGGAGTTCTTTTTGAGGAGGAACTGAAGATTGCATCACACCTTTTTATTAAATCTACAGTATGACAGAAGAACAAATGATGTTGATTGGATTCGTCTTTACTCATCCTTGAAAAATTGTGTGGGTGCCCGTGGAATTTGTCTAAAGTCATGTCTATTCACTACTTAACGCTTGCTAGCACATACTGTCTTATAACCCGCTTTGCAAATGTCACATTTATATGATTTCTTGGCCTTTTGGAATTGACCCTGAGAGTACAGCTAATTGCTCAATCAAACTCACCAGCATGATGAAGATTTGGTCAGGTCAGTTTTGAAACATCATCTAGTTTAACATCTAGAGTCACTGCACAAATCCCTGTTTTTATTACCCTCTCAACTGCTGTATCCCCAGGAGAAAAATGTTTGGGAAAGTCAAGTTGTGCCTTCCTTTTACAGTATTTCGGTTAGGTGATATAAAGGTGCAGAATAAATGCCAGAAGAATCTATTGTGAACCAATTGTAAAGTTATTTCTCTGCTGACATGTCCTCTCCTGAGTCAACAGAATCAGGTCATAGTGGATGTGGTGAATGCATCTTTATCTCAGAAATGCAGCTCATTGTATACACCGGCCGTGACCGTTGCAGGCTGCTATTTTTGCCAGCCCCTGATGTCAGTGAAATGTCATCCCGGAATGTTGCTTCTGAAGAATAAGTAAGCAAGTGCTCGCTGGAAGTGTGGACGAGTGCCAGACACGCTCACCCACTTAAAGAACAAATAACATCCTGTTGATTCTGTGTGTGTGTGTGTTGTGTAGTGTTGTGTACACCGAGGACTGAGGAGAATAATCAGGGTCTGTTGCTGTATATTTTGTTTGGTGCATCTCCTGCCCTGGTCTGCTTTAGGCAACAACATGGGTGGGTTCAAAATAGGAAAGTGAGTTGGAGTGCCTCAGGGAATCATGTCGGGGTCCGGTGAGTTTGAGTGAGTGAGCAGAATGTAAACAAACCTCTGCTTCCCAGTGTCTCTTTCTCTGGGTGGGCCTGACACCGTCTGCTCTTGTCCTCTTTCTCTCTCCTTTTTTTTTTTTTTTTCATCATTCTCATATTTTTTCTTCATGCAAGGCCTTCATGCTGCATTGGCTGCGTTTGCACGTACACAGTATTTGAATTACTGCAAAAACTCAGTGAAGCAATCACTCCATTTACAGGCTATAGACTGATATCTCCACAGTATTCCAGGTTGTGCGATATACAGTTTTAATTATCACAAAACTGAAATGACAAAACAAAAATGAGCACACATAAAGTTAATTTTTTTTACCGCTTCATCTCACCATCCATGGAGAATTGTAAATATCCTTGAATACTTGGTGAGGAAATGCATTGCTGCTTTCATATAATAAATATGCATGAGAAAAATATGTATTTAATTGGGCTATCACTGTAATTTACGTTAACTTAAGTCATTCATATTTATTAGATGCATTACAATGACGTTTGCATCTGTTATGACCTGCCATGAACATTTGGAGCAATGTACGTAGAGGAAGAATAGAAAACATGTGGTATATTAGATCATTTGTCTACAAGTCATGTGAACCGTGCAGTTTGAGCAGTGATGCTTTTGTCCAGCGTGTCAGTGGTCAGAGCGTGCTCACTCTGTCTTTCTGGCTCTCGCTCAGCTTTCACTCTCCCTCCCTTGAATGACTCTGACACTGCAGAAACAACAGAGAGAACACAGGGAGCAAGAGAGGGGGCCAACTTGTTCCAGCAGCGAGAGAGTCGGGGGGGCGGGTTGAACGTGTCCTGGTCATGGGTGGTCTGACTTGCTGTTCGCCGGACTCCATATCTGGAAGAGAAGTCGTCGTGCAAGGGAGGTGTGAACACTAACGAGCAGCTCTGTTATACTTGCACCTCATCCGACCAAAAGAGGTTAAGAAGTGATCTTTAAAACACTCTGAGATGAGCCTGGAGTGGGTTGTTAGGATTTCATTGATCCTAAAGTTCATTCCTGAAAAGAAAACCGCAACTTGTACATCTTCAGTATAGAATGTTATGAGAGATGGCATGAAAATTGCTTTGGTTTAAACTGCTGACGTGCACAACAACAGGACACAGGCCAACTTTGTTGCTGCAGTTTACTGCCATAATCTTCACGGTCTTGTGTGATAGTTTGTCCTTGCAACATTTGTGGCATTTGGAGTATGAAGGTCGACGGTCTGCGGTCTGTTCAGCCAATCAGAAATAATGTGTTAACAGGGGAGTCCACCTCAGCTCACTTTGCTTGATCCAAGTTGGAAACATGGCAGTGATTTTTGGTCTAACACATAATTTTGAACCATGAGATTATCAAATTAAACTGAGAAATATATATATAAAAAAAATTAGATTATCTTAACATATGTTGCAACTGAGTAACCACCACTAATGTGATTCACTTGCATTTTTTGCATTAGTCTGTCCACTTCTGTGAGATTCCCCCACTCTGCTGAGATTCCTTAATGACCCCTGGGCTGAAATTGGGAAGATACCTGAGACAATATTATGCTTTCCTATGTTCTTTCTCCCTCCTTCCTCCCGTGCTTTTTGTCTCACACGCAGTATTTCATTGCCTTTCGTGCCGCGGGGAGTCTGCTGTCGGCCGTGGTGTTTAAATCTTGGAGTGAGAACACACAGAGCGGCTGGTGTTTACAGTACAGCCACACCGGTTAAAAATACCTTCCCCTGGAAGTACAGTCACAGCGTTCACTCCGAAAACACAGAGAAAAATAAGACTCGGTGCAAAACAAGTTCAAGTTCAAGACCACAGCAGTGAAACATTTTCATGTTAGAAATTCATGAAGTCTTCCAAAACTGCTGAGACTCCTGTCTTGTTTATCAGAGCTGCGAATTAGGAAAATACCCATTAACCTCTGACCTTACCTTGTCCTTGACTTGAACATTAAACTATGGAGTTAGGGATTTTAGAAAACCAATGCCTCGCTCATGAACACACACTCACTCTGGCCCGAGGCTCCATAATTCAACAATTGAGTCAGATTTAAGCAAACAGAGGCCCCCACTGACCCGTTATTGTCTCGCCATACTCTGAGGTTTCTCTCTCATGTAACTCTGTTTTGTGCCCGGGGCATCGCGGCACTGACCGGATGCAGGGAAATGTGTACGCATGTGCAAAAGAAAGTGAACCCCGCTCTCGTGCGGAGGCTGGTATGGCATTAGCGCATGCACGTATGCACACACGCTTGCTCAAGGCCTGCTGCCAGTTCAAAGGTAGGCTTGTTAAATGATCCGAGAGAGGGAAGGTTCACTTGTATGTTAATGCCATAAAAGAAGAATCGCAAACTTGGAGAAGCCAAGGAAGCATGCATTAGAGACAGAAACTTTTTACACACGTGCATCTGCCTGACAGTTTTATTTATGTCGAAGAAACTTTTGCAGGATGTGACTAACTTTTCTACTCCAAGACAGTCTCTCTGAACTTGCCAAGACAACACACATAAAAACATGCACACAAACTAGATCCACAACTATATAAACCGATGCTTTTGCAAATGTCCCATCTCATTATTGCATATTTGTTCAAAGACTCACTGCAGTGCCTTTAATCTATTCATAAGCTATAAAGCTGCCACTTCTTGAAAGCGGTGAAAGCGGCAAGAAACGATCTGGTAGGTTGCTGAACATAGAACTGTTTGTGGTAGCAATGCAGTATACTGCACACATAATAATGCGTGCTGTTGCCAGTTAATTAGGCTAAAAGTAACACAGTCTAACAACAGTCCTGCAATAAATCCCACCCTCATGAAGGTGATAATGTTCAGTTTTTGTTGAATCTATTCTAGAAAGGTTCTGCTCAAAAACAGCCATCCAGTTAAATCAACACCTCACTTAAAGAGTTCCAGTGCTTGTGTATTTTGTAATATGAGCCACCAATGCACAATAAAAACTAAAACAATAAAAGCAATAATACATCACAAACAAACTGATAATCACAATGATAATAAAAATAATTAAGCTGCTGAATATGCTGTGTACCTGATGGGTCTTTAAAGGCAGCTAAATTAATGGATTTTCATACACTGAAAGTCACTCACGTGGCCTTGATCCTCACAGAAAGTTACTATAAGGCCACTATAAAAACACACACACACACAGGAGTTGTGTTGAGTGTGTCGGGGTGGCAGGTCTTCTTTACCTCCACCTCAGTTTTCCTCCATTCGCCTCTCTTCAGCTGTCTGTCAGCGATCTCTCTGCCTGCTTGTGTTTTCTTAGCGTCCTCCTCTCTCCTTCCTTTATTCTCCCTCAATCCCTTCTTTTCACATCTTCCTTGCACTTCTTTTTTCCACTCTGTCTCCTGTCACTGTCTTTCTGCTCTTTCCCATTCCCGGCATTCCTCTCTGAGTCCTTCCCTGGCCTCCTTTTCTGTCTCTCGTGACTGGAGCCTTTCTCGTATTCCACTGCCTCCAACTCTCTTACTGTTATTTTCCTTTACTCCCCGCCCCACCACCACCACCTCTCTTTGTCATATTCTTTTTTTCCCCATCCTTTCCCCATCATCTTTTCCTCCACCTTTCTTCCTCTTTCTGTGCCTAACTTTTCATCTGTGATATTTGTAACGAGAAAAGCAGCGGGAGAGAGTTAACACACACCTGGCCCAGTTCTGTCTCTGCAGCTGTCACAGATAACCTTTCCTCTACTGAACCAATAGGTCACACTTGCCTCTCTCTCTCTCTCTCTCTCTCTCTCTCTCTCTCTCTCTCTCTCTCTCTCTCTGTCTCTGTCTTCTTCCTTACCTTCTCCTCCAGTCCTTCAATCACTTGTTTTTTTTTAATCTTTTTCTCTGCAGTCCATTTAACCGTGACTCAGACAGCTGCAAGGAAACATCTGGGAAAGCCACAACAACCGGTGTCAAAAGCGTCCAACCAATGGGCAGCGAGCAAAACATCCCATAACATGCGCTAACAAGGGCCGTCGCTCTGTGGACGTGTGTTGTATTTAAGCATGCAGGGAGAATGATTGCTGATGTTATGAGTCAAGCGAGTGGTCTCTGTGGTATTGACTCACAGCTTACACAGCAGCAGCAGTAGATCACTTACTATCAACATGACTGCAGTGTTTCTTGGCACTTTCGAGGCACCCAGGAAGAAGAGGGGTGCTCCTGGGAGTAACTCTGTGCATAGGCACAGTTAAATATGCAGCGTGAATGTTCACCTGTTTCACACCTACAGTATGTCACCATGCTTTTAAATGTTGTTTCCTTCTGTTAGAAAACAGTTCACCACAGTCCAGAGTAAGCGCAGAGCACAATCAAATGAGCTTGATTATGCAGATTTGCCCGTGTGGACTGCTGTGTTTAACGGGGAGGGCACCAGCTTGGACAGTTTCAAATCTTATCTAGTTTAAAAGAGCAGAGATGACTCATTTTTGCATATCCAACAGCCACCACCATCTTCAGTAGCTCCCCAGTAAAAAGACAAACTGCGGTTGCAGTGGTAGTTTCCAGGTGTGAATGTTTGTAACGGTTTCAGTCTGGAACAGAGTGCTGCTGAAAAAATGGCATCAGTCATCCATCCATGGGTTACATTTAGGGGTTGACTGTTGAATGTTTTTGATAAATAAATAGAAAACGCAAACCAAGCCGCAGACGCAGATGGCTGGATGAGAAGCTCATTCTGGTGGGATGCTGGGTGGTGGTTGGTTGCTGTACCCTCCCTTGGCACAAGCTTTTATAGGGCGCTTAACAGAGCGAGCACACATGTTTTTTTGGAGTGGTTAGGCCTCACATTTAGACTCATCATTACCCACAACCAGCATCTATGTTCTCATTATTTTTCCACTTTTTTTTTCAATCCAGACATGTCGGTTTTTCTTATTTTCTGCATTTTGTCCCTGCACAGCTTATGTAAGGGCCAGTAAAATGCCAAATGGAAATCATTACTCTTTCTCATATATTTCTGTATGTTTATCTGAGCAGAGGTGCCCTGTGAAGCATTTTCTTGTGCACATTTTGCAGAAATTCTGTTTAAATTGCCTTTTAGAACCATATGTGCATTCTTGTTTAATACTTTGATCCTAGTCAGATCAAACCCTGGACCCTTGCGTTGGATTATTAAAAGGTCATCGGGTTAAAGGTCAGCAGCAAACAAGATGACTCACGTATCTTTATAGGTTTAAAAAAAAACACAGAGAAACATCCTTTGGCAGCATTTTGTAGTATGTGATTGAAACTTTTTAGCCCTTGTTAGTTATATGATCTATTTCCTTCTTTGAATTTAAAATATGGTCAGCGTGGAATGTTTTGAGAGCTGATAGATTTCAATTCTGAAGTGCAAGACAACTGTTACTTGGCCTTGCTAGTGTTCCCTGGCAGTGTTGGAGCGACACTGGACACACTGACAGACAGCTTTCTGAGGTTTTTCAGTTGTAGAAAGATCACGCAGGTCGAGGCAGACTCAGTGATCCTCACAGTCATGAGGTCATGGGCTAACTCAGTGGTGCGTGACCCCTCGAGCTTCTGGCCTGTCTGTACAGCATTGTGGCAGCATTTGATGCGTCCATGGCCCTTTTGGTAACAGTAAATTGAGTGTGAAACTGCATGTTGCGAAGCTGCAACTGGAGCCTTGTGGGTGCGTGTCTATGTCTGCGTCAATAAAAATGAAATGAATTGAAATGAAATGAGGTCTTTTACAGTAATATAAATTTATAAAGCAGTTTTTCAGTAGTAGGAGGCTCAGTGGTTGAGTTTTTAATGCTGCTGTCTCAGAGCAAGAAGAACTTGGAGTCGATTCCTGGCCATTCGTTCTGTATGTGGCTTGTGTGTTCACACCGTGTTCGTGTGTGTTGCCTCCCCCAGTTTATAGACATGTAAGTTAAGTGCATTGGAGAGACTCAATCACCCATAGGTATGATTATACATCACACTTAATGACAATCTGCTGTATGCTGGGTTACACACAGACACACCGCAGCCTGGAATAGGAACAGCCAGAACGAGAAAATGAATGAGTGATGATTTTTCAGTACACCACTTTATATTATTTGACCATATGTGAGGTTTGACTCTGTGTTTTGGAAAGCCAGGTCTTAATGATCTACATCTATCCCACAGTGGCCTACTATACTCCACTCTCAGCTTTATTCTGTTGCCCTTTTTCTGTCTTCATATAGCTCTTCCTCTGGGCCGCAGGTGAGCTTGTTTCACTAAAGTACAAAGCACCTCTCCAAAGAAAAAGTCATTTCCACCACAACATCACTACCTTGTTGCTTCTACCATTTAACTGTATTAAGTTTGCCCATAAAGTGTGTTAACTCTGCTGTTAATGAGTGTTAAACAAGAACTACCAGCCCTTGACAACGTCTCCAGAGATGCAGAGCTGAAGTCTAATTCCACCCTCCCCTTTTGCTTTCTCTCTTTTCCTCCTCACTCCATTGGCCTCCCCACATCGCCAACAAAGCTCTGCTGTTTGGGCCGGACCAAGTTTTCTCACAGGATAATTCTCCTGACACACATTGGAGTTTGGTTTTATTTACTGGCTGCTGTTGTTTTTGCTCCCACGTGAAAGCTCATACTTGCTTTTAACCTCCCTGGGTTTTTAGTTGATGCATCCTTGGAGGCCCTTTTGGAGTCCTGCTCATTTCCTCTCCCAAACCAGCAGCCTTGATTGTTGTCACTTACACAAGCAATGGGTTTGTTGAATTGAATCTGCAACTCGGACAGTGGTAGTGCCAAAGCTTACACTCGATGGGAGTTTGTTAATCTGTGATTTTTCACCCTGCCAAACAAGGAACAATTTCTTCTCTATAGCTGTTGATGAATGGATCCCACTCTTAAGACTCATATTTTTCTGAATAATCTTCTTAATGGCGTAATGGCTCTACTCACATGCTAAAAGAGATGTGAACTACACACACAGAGAATCTTTGTCTCTGTCCACACTGAAAGGTCATTGGTTGGACGCTTTTGACACCATCAGTGATGGGTTTATAGGTTGAGGGTTCAGGTCGTACATTAGCCCTCCGGGGACATTTGTGGTGGTCTAGAAAGCTTGAGCAAATGAGGAAACATTTTCCCTCATAATCCCTTAATGATGAGGAAGGGCTGTCAGCCATCTTGGACTGAAGAGACTCATTACTGGAGTTGTAATGAGAGGACAAGAGGTTCCTTGTAACAGCTACCAGGGTTCACGTGCTGGAGGGACATTTGCCAATAGTTTGTCTGACCAAAGTCAGCTGACCCTTTCGAGATAAAACACAAGAGGCTTTTGTATTGCCCTACACTACTTTCCAATGCAGATGTCTTAAAGGGATGCACAAAGTTTTGCAGGAAGCCTCTCTATCCAAAGCAAAAATAACTTAATGAATGACGTGCAGTAAGCCTCATTTAAAGCAATGCTCTTATCCATTGGAAGACAAACGATATTAACAACAATGGTGATTATTGGATTGTTCAGTGCCACAGCTGACTGGCAGCACTAAATGATAATTTGAAAACAAAGATCATTTAAGGTGAGAGAGCTTGGAAAATGTGCACAGCCAAAGAAAACAGCCAAAGAAAGGGATAGAAAAGATTATTTGAATACAGTGTGAGTGAGTCAAGTGGATATGATTCATGTGGAGAGCCTGATGCAAAGTAATTCACAAAAAGATGAGTTGCCTGTGACCCTTGAAGAAACAGGAAGTACAAGGGTTGAAAACATTCAGGCAAAGGGATGGCCACTCAGAGAAGGCAGAGTGAGTGACAGCATTGTTTCTTTTATTATTCAGTATTTATTCAGAGAAGATGTGGATGATAGGAGTTAACTTGCCTCTGTATTGGAAGCAGATGCAGGCATGTCATTCAGGTTTAAAACCTTAATCACTCTCTGAATCTGCATCTTTCTCCTTGGCCTTGTGGACAGACCAGCTGCAGGTAAGCTACCTAGAGAGTGGGGGTTGAGGATGAGGGGGAAGGAAATTGGGAGGGTGGGAAGGAAAAGTGTGAGCCTGAAGGGAGAGAAGAAATAGTAGTAGACGTGTCAGGGACGATGTCTTGTGCCATGATTTAAGTAGCTAAATATTCCTCTGTAGGTTACAGTTGGAGTCAAGCCACTTGAATTAAGTTGGGAAAGGGTGTGAGGGCAGAAGTAGAAGAAGGAAGGAGAGGAAGTGGACTGAGATTAGTGCATATAAAAGGCTGATCTCATGGGACTGGGAGGTGAGTGCATTCTGGGCCAGGTGCTTCATGTCAAGAATACCCAAATGAAATACATTTGAGTACAAAATTCAAGCTGATGAAAGTTTTGTCAGTGAGGTCCACATCATAGGTGTAAGGAGGGAGAATTCAAAATCACCTCCACCTCCACCCATATGATCTAAGTGAAGTTTCAAAATTTTGTGTGACCTCTCTTGAGACTTTAGCAGTTTGCAAGAATCCTTGAAGCACGCTTCTTTTTGCCCAACAATTGATCAAACTGACTTCCTGGAAATCAGTCCATCCATCCATTTATCCCTGCCGAGTGAACCACACATAAGTGTGTCCATGAGTGTGAGTAGGTTTATGGAAGTATGGAGACCAGCAAACATCGCTCCTTCTTTCCGTGCTGTCGTCAGATCTGCTCTGCCTGATATTAATTTCCCTGAGCTTGACAGGGGCCATTAGTCTTGGGGAGGAGGCTTGAGTTACAGTGTTTAGGGGGTAAAGAGCAGGCAGCAGTATATACAGCATGTGTTATACAATAGCCCAGACCACAGGGAGGAGGAGAGGCATATAGGGAGAAGCCATTGGACAGACAGCATTAGGAGAGTGGGAAAGATTAAATGTTTTTCTCAGCCACTTCGGCTTGCATAATGGAAGATACTGCAAGACCATCATCTTTAGAGTGGAAGACATATTCACTTCTCATTTTCTGTTTGCTAATTACTTTATCGTATCAGAAGGCTGATCAGTTTTTAGTACTCTGGGAAAAGCACATTCTGAATATTCTACAGAGCTTAGGACTTTGTAACCCATGTACCTGTTTGGACAGTTTGCTTGAGGCACCAGGAGGAAAACCTTAATGTTGTGTACAGCAGATCTGAGGTAGACTGATTATACTTACTAAGGCCGTAGGGTCCATTCTTTGTGCTGACTGTGCTGTTCACCAGGATGTTTGAGTTCTCTTCATGATCACCGTGCTGCTCTCCAGATGTGTTGAATGAGCAGGAGGAGGAAGGGCTGCTCTTAGGGGGCCTTCTGGCTGTCTGCTGGACATCATTTCCCCAGCACACACAAGAGAGAGTGAGAGGGCGATAGGGCCTTTGGGTTGAAAGGTAATGTCCTCTACCACATCCAACAAACCGCCACTCGATGACTGATATTTCAGTCCAGCAACACTCACACCCAGCAGTCACTTCCCCTCTTGCTTTCAAAATGAACGTTGCTGGGTTACAGCACAGTGAGTGTTCAGTGAGACTGAGGTGGTTAATTGTTACTGACAAAATGCTTAACAGGCTTGACATAAAAACCTAAATTTAACAGGATATTAGTTGCTCTGACATCAGGTTTGTGATGGTAAAGCTGCATCCCATTCCTTCCTTTCTCCTTCAGACTGACATGGTGGTGTCAGGGTAAACAACTTCCCTATTAAACAGCTACTTTCTCACCAAGCACAATTTTTTAAACCATCACATGTGGCAGTGATGAATACCTACAATACCTAGTCAAGGATGAATATTAAGGGATGGGAATATGTATATATATATATATATATATATATAAGTGGAATCCCATTCCATAGTGGAGTCACTTCATTACTTCTATATACTTGTATATAGTATACTATATAATTCTATATTTTTGGAGGGTCATTTCAAACCAAAGGTGCCTCCATGAGGGTTAAGTGTGAGTGTGAGGACAAGGATTCTGACTATTTCTCCTGTTCTACAGAAAGTTTATGTTCTCATTCTTTAAGTTTCACATTATCCAGTTAATTTTTTGATTTATGATTGTTTTCATAGCTTTCAGGTGAGACACTAAAATGCATGAATCTAACACATTTAGACAGGCAGTCTGTGGTTACTACAGGTTTTATGTCTTTAAAATGTCTTGAAAAGAATTTGAAGCACAGCAGTCCATGCTACCATGTCCGTGTCCATGCATACATACACATTTGTGTATTTGCATGTGTGTGAAATCAGAGCATGTCTCAATCCTTTATTGTGGGCATCTGCATACACTGTGAGGAGATTGTGAGTGTGTGAAAAAAGAAAGAAGAATGTGCGTTTGCCTTTATATGTGGGTATGTGTTAGCCGTTTTCCCAGGTCTCCAGTGCAGAGTAGCACTTGGCGCTGAAAGGCCCGGCTGTAACACTTTAATAGCACAGTTGTTTACTCTTTATACCAACCCACTTCACCCCCATTTTGGGAGGGTTCCTCTGCCCTTGGCATAGCAGCATGTAGACATTTTTACAGCTTAGTATGCTCAACACCATCTTGCTAACGGATTTTATGGCCCAATGGTTCTAGTGTGTGTGTTTTTATAATAACTGCAGGTTATGCAATCAAATTTTCTGGAAAGCCAGAACAGACACATTCTTGATCATAGCGCTTAGCTTCCCCTCTAAACTCAACAGGTTGCTGTTAAATGCATGTATAGCATGTATGTATGCTTATGCTGTTGTATTTTTCTTTTACAGTGTAGCCTATGGGGACTAGATCCAGGTGTTGCAGTCCTGCTGGGCTTTGCTTTAGCAGGACATTGTAAATTACTTTTTTATTGCAAGAAAATCAGTAATCAAGACTATTTTTATGTTAGATGACCACTGTCATGAGTCAGTAGCTGTGTATCAGCAGGCTTATATCAATAAGCCGGTTATTATTGCAAAATGAGCTTAATATGAAAGTGGTCATGATATTATGACTAATTTGCTGTATCCTATCCCACATATATACTACTGCAGACAAGCCTACAAAGTCTTAACTTGAACCACAATTACCCTTCCCTAGGTTAGGTGCAAACATTCCAGAGGATTTGGACATTATCCCATTTAATATCTGACATTTTCACAGATGTTCCTGTGAAAATGTCAAAGCAGCACCTTATCACACTGTGGGAGCAAAGTGTGTTGTCAGCATGGGCCCCAGTGAGAACAAGGCCCCCAAACCCTGGCAGTGACTTATACAGGGAATTTGTTTGCTTTATCTAGAGAGCAGCACATGACAGTGCAGCCAGGAGGTATTACTGTATGCATTGTATTAATATCACAGCTGCAAACAGCCATGAAGGTTTCACCAACACTACAATTATTTTGTGCAAGCCTGGAGAGGGAAAGCGCTGTTACAATATAATGATTAAAGGTAATCTTTGCTTGCCAGGAAGTTGACATTTTCGATATTTGGCTGCAGCAACAGGCCTTGCATTGCACGCACTCTGAAACTTTTCATCTTGTGAGGAGGTAACAGTTCCAAATAGAGCAGTGAGAACATGACTCAAGTCAGTAACGGGAGGAAAAACTGATCAGTTTGTATATGTGTGCATGAGTTGCAGCACGATGGTTACAACTGTAGTGCTCCTGGAGTGAGTCCGTGGCATTGCTTTGGTCATATTATGTCTTATATGTCTTTATGTCTTGTAGTTTGACAATATATTAGATAAGAAGGAATGTAAAATAGTGTGTTTCACTGTTTGCGTAAGTTACTCCAAATGAGTGAACCTGTGCCTTCAACCTGGCTTTTTCCATTTGTCCTTACTTGAAACAGCATGCAGTGGGAGATAATTACATCAGAATATATAAATCTTAATGTTTAATAACTATAAAACTAATGTTTAAGTGTAAAGTGCTGGCATTAGTTATAGCTGTCACCACCATTTAGAGCCAAGGTGGTAAGAGGAAAAAGACACACTTTAGCCTCAATGAGTCATTGTGTCAGCATACAGTCGGTGTATCAAGAGGTGAGGGGAACATTAAAAGGGAATTATGGGTACATTTTCCACCGCTGTCCTCAAATCTGCCTAGCCCAAACACTAGGCAGAGACAGCAGCCAGCTTACTTAGTGGTTGCACTCTGTCTGTCCTCAGCATAAGACACTTCAGCTAATGTGTTGGGCTGGAGCATTAGCCGCACTGGGTAAAAATATGTTTCCCTTGGAGGTGGCAGCAGAGCCGGTGTGCACTACCATCCATGTCAAGTGGTACACTGTATAATAGCATCCCGCGCAAACTTGGACGCCTAACTTGAGGAATTACATCTGCGGTTGTTTCAACACGAGCCCTAAAGTGGTCTGCCCAGAGCTAGTATCACATCCAGAGGTCAGAAGGGGTGTAATTAGGGGAAATCTGTTTAAATATTTTAACATATTTATTGATGCTCTGTGACTTATGGAATTATGCCCCTCTTGCGTCAGGACTGCACAGGCCTCACTCCATCTGTCCTCACTGGAAAAATCACATGAAGTCTCCATCAGCAAAGCCGGCTGTCCGCACGTTTGCCGTATCAATACTCCTTGCAGGCCTCAGTAAGTCACACTCAGCCTGAGGCAGTTAGGAGTTGGCGTTTCTTCACTGGCACCCTGTCAACACCCTCCTTTTTAGCTTTTAACTTAGTGATTTTACTGTGAAAGAACAGCTTTCTGTCTTTCTCCTCTCTTTCCTCCTCTGTTTGTCCTCCAGTCCACCTTCAGTTTCCACCACACAGCCATCATCGTGCACACACACACACACTTTCCACAGCTAGTCCCTTCATTCAGTTGCTGAAGCTTTAAGAAAAAGGCAGTCCAGAGGTCACAGAAGCACTGTGGTTTCGATAGGTGGGAGGAGAATTAGCTTTTAAGTCTCTATAAGTGCCTTTAAGCAAGGCATTAGACCTTTAAGTCTTCTGCTGGGGCTACTCATTAGCCAACAGATGAAGACTTCCAGACATGAAAGTGTGGAACATTGTGACTATGAAGTAAGGCACTCTTGCAAATGCATGCATGCTAAGTCAACCTTCCCTGGATAAATAAAAACTTTCAAATATCCAGATTTGTGTCCAATCTTCCTCACGACCCACTGCAAACACATCGAGGCCCAAGAGGCGCTTTTTACGGTGCAACATATTTTTGCAATAAATCACCAAAATTCAAAAGCCTGTCTTTTTCACCAGTGTTTTTTGAATTTATCTCCCACACTAAATGCACAGAACGTCCAAACATTAGGTTTTTCCAAAAGTCTGAAGCTTAGAATGCTCATAGGATCGTAAAAAACTCAAGGGTGGTCGCCTGCTCTGTGCTGGGGTCAGCTGATAGGGATTGTTTACACTGGTCAGCTGCTGGGAACCCCAGACCCTTGTGTGGTGCCTTGTAAACAAAGCACAAGTTGTTTGTAAGTTATCTCTCCTGCTTTCTGTGCACAGCACTGAACACCAGTCGTTGGGTACTCATCCTGAATGTGCTTCAGTTGTTACAGGAGTCTGTTCTATGTCTCGTTCCATTTTGAGCTGGAAATTATCAACCAGTAGCTCATAATTGCAACCTCTGTATGTTCTACTGGACCAGTACAGAAATACGAGCAGGGAAACATAGACGCCTGTAAGAATTTCTTTAACCGACGCCACCGCTGATATATTACGCCAATAATATTTGGGAACATTGGCTAGCTGACTGAACTGCACAGTGTGGAATACAGTTACTTTTAGCAATATAAACATGTAATAAATAATGCTGTTTTGCCTTTACAGGTGGTGACGTGACATTTGAGGAAAGTTGGGGTGGAGAAAGTTTCCTACTTGGAAACATCACTTTGAGGGCTGCCCCATTGTATTATTCATTTTAAGAAGTCAGAATTTCCAACATTCTGACCTAATGGTTCAAAGAAGCACACTTAGTCACATAGACAAGACACTGTGTGTACGGGAAGGTCGATGTATGGAACATTAGCAGCCTTAAGGCCATGCTCAATTCAATTAACTAAACGTGGAATTGATGCTGTAAGCAGGAACCAGAAAAGCTCAATTTATGAAAAAGAGCAGGAGAGATGGAAAGAGAGAGAGGCAGAGAGAGAGAGAGAGAGACAGAGAGAGAGAGGCAGAGAAAGGGTGATCTGCTTAAGAATTGGCTTTGAGCCCCGGAAACTGAACACATACTGTAAACACAACATGTCGATTTTGTGAGAATGCCTGTTTTTCTGAATTAAAACACACGTTACCTGTAGCTCCAATTGGACGGATTGCCATGACATTTTGTGCATATATTCATGATGTCTTTGGTCATTTTTTGATATCCTGACTCTTCTAGCTAGCGCCACTAGCAAGTTGACATTTTTGACATTAACTTAAATATCTTGACAATTGTTGGACAGATTTCCCAGAAATTTATCTGGACATGTGATGGAGAGAAGAATTCAATTTATTTTATTTATATAGTGCCAAATCACAACAAAAGTTATGTCTAACACTTTCCAACAAAAGCAGGTCCAGTCTCTGGACATCATTTTCCAACATTTCCTTCATCACAACCAGCAAGTTTATGCCTACTGTGTGAAATACCTACTGAATTCAAGAAACAACAAGACAAAGAACCCTGACGATGAACCAAGACATTCACAGCTGTGGTTTAAAGTGAATTATTTCCACAGCTATTGGGTGGATTGCCATGGACACTTCTTGGTTCACGCATTGATGTTTCAATAAGCTAACAACTATCATGTAGCGCCATCATAAGGTCAAAGTTTCACTTTGTCGAGTTCTTTGTTTTGGGACCAAAATCCCAAAATAAGATGATGACTGTACCTGCTAAAAGGCAGCATGCTCTCACTGTGAGTTTGTCAAAATCGGCATGCAGCTGAAAGCACCTCTGTATCTTAGTACAATTTCTGGAATTGCTAGCACACCTAAGAATATTTCGTAAACTTTCCAGTAAGTTCGTATTTCCAAAACTCTTCCGCTCACAAATTTCTGTGAACCCTCAGAACCTGATTAGGATTTACTGTGATTTTCAAGGACACTACAGCAAGGATGATGTTCACTGACACCGGTCCCACCCTTATTATGCAGGTTTTCAGGTTAGCTAAGAAAATCTCTCACCTCAAAGGACTTTATCAGCACAGCCACAGGCACATTTCACACAGCACTTACTTAGAAACAGTTTCATAGCAGCATAATAAACAGCAACAGTCATGAGTAACTTTTGAGGCCATATCATAAAGCAAATGGCACGTATTCAGATGCTCTGTGACTTTGCAGAGCATCCAAGAATGCGGAGGGAGTTCTTCACAGGCCTGTAAGATGGAGACAAGGGCATTGATTTGTGTGATTTTAATTGGAATATTTGGGGAGACATCGCTGATGTGGGGAGATTGTGCAAAGCAAAGTGACCCCTGTTTGATAGCCTTTCCTAGTTCTTCTCTGAGAAGCTGGAGCTGTCTCATACTGTAGGCATTTCAGTAAGCAGTGGGGAAATGCGGACTGGAGCTCTCCCTCACATTTCTCGATGAATTGTGTTTTTAGGGAGGGTGCAGTGGAGCTAATTTAGATGCGGTCATAATTGTTTCAGTGGTCAGTTTTTATAGTGGGAATGCAAGAGGACTTTGATTGCCAGTTAGCAGATATTTTGCATGGAGAGAAATCAACTTTTATCTTGGCTCTCAGACCAGCTCTCTGATCCACTTCACAGTTCAGTTGAGCTCTTGATGGGGAACATTAGTTTGCAGATATGATTTAATAAAAAGCACAGTAAAAACTCACAAAAACGCCTCACAAACATGTGCTGATGAGACCAGATGGAGAATTAATAGCTGGTTATAGTGCAATGAATCATTACTCATCCATGCATAATATTAAGTTAATAAATATATACACACAAGGCTGAGTGATTTAAATGCAAATTAAGCAATCAAATTTCAACAGGGGAAATGCTTAAAGTGTTGCGAGTATGCATTGGCTTGAACTGCTCTCCAAGGTGGGGAGAGCATGTGGGTGGTCAACCTTTGCCTTTTTTTTTCTTTTCTACATAAAATTGCATCATAACATTGAAGGGTAATTCTAGTTTATTCTTATTATATTAAAGTTGCTGAGATCTGAGCTGTGATATCTCACAGCAACATTGATTAAAATAAGATTTGTAGTGGGACAAGAAAACAGCTTAATCTAACTCTCTCTGAAACCAAACACAAAGAGCAAAATTATTACTCAAGCTGTCTATTATATGTGCCCTGAAGCAGTGTAGTCAATATTTTAGCTATGACCAGGTCCAGTTATAACTTCAAATGGTTTACAACCTGTCCAGTCACCTTGCCGCTCATGTTTTTTTTTTTTTTTTTTTGCCCATCAAACTTTGTTCCCATGTTCTCAGATCCCAGATCCACTTTGGTGCGTACAATATTACAACTGAAAGAAAGGATCCACAGAAATTGTGCCAAAGTTAAATAAACCAGTATTATTTGAATGGGAGAGGAAATACTCATGGACTGTAAGAAGTTATGTGGCAAATGGTGATGAGAAAGGGCAGGAAAAAATGGCATGAAGCATGAAGTCAATACTGGGGGGAACCAAATTTGCCAAATTTAAAATTCGAAAACTCATCTCCTCTCCAGTCATTTCTTTTCCTCTTTTCTCCTTTAGACTTTTCTCTCCTAAGCATTCAAAAAAATGATCATTTTCATTACATTTCACAAAAACTATCAACTGTGATATAGCTTGCATAATGACACTCTTATTACATTCTTGTTTTTCTCTTTTTAATACATTTGAAAGTAATGAACAGGAGAGACTTTACAATGTTTGCCACTGAGTGTACCTTTGCAGCAGCAGCAGAGCAATAGCTTCTCCTGGGGTCCGGCAGCACCACTTGGACAAACCACATACAGAACTTCTGTACGCTGTAATACTTGCACTGGCGGTAATAGTAATGGCAATAGTAATGGTAATTTGTTAAGTTAATTTGCTGATGATTATTTTGGACTGCAGTGAGTGGGTGCCTGTATGTTAACTTGCCTTAATCTGGGCTGATAAGGACGCAGGTCATGTAATTGTTTGTTGAGGCCTGTACTCCTCTCCTTTTCTTTTCTCCTCTTTTATTTTGAAGTAAGCTGTTGTAATTGGTTTTGTTTATGCACATTTTATTCCTGTTTATTATTTTAAGCTTTTCTAGTCAGTGTACAAAATGTGTAAACAGACAAATGGTGAGAAATAGTTGCTAAGACCTGAGCTTTTCTGGGCAGCGCTGCAGTGGCAACACAACACTCCCTAAAACTGTCTCAGAGAGGAATGAAAATGTATAATTAAGCTAGTTTTTCCCCCCATCTCAATATCTGTGCTGTTTGGTGGCTGATATTTGCACAGGCTTATGGGATTCACGAGCTCAGCATTTCATCATGATAATAGCAGCCTATTTGGTTCTAAGTTACTGTGCGGCGGGAGAAGTCTCCTGTTTAATATGGTGTTGTCATGTTTTTCTTTCGGGAGAAAATGCCTCCACTGGTTGCTCTAATGAAAAAGTACTTTGTGCTTCTCTTTGCTTTGTTTTTAATAATTTATTTTTCTTTCTATTACTTTTTTGATCAGTATGACTTTTCTGTGATTACAGAAGCATTTCTGAGAAGCATTTCAGTTGCTTGTAATGCAGTTTCATGCAGGCCTATTTTAAAGTCTGATCATAAGAGACAGTTTTTTGTTAAGCATATTTCACACAGCTGGACTGAATTAGAGCTTTGTAACACAATTTGTAGTAGAGCAGTAGAACTTTTTGGTTCTTTGCTGCTGATAGCGCTGCTCTGTCATCTTGTGAACAGGAGCGTGACTCCAAGTGCCTTCATCTGCTACCAACACCACTGAACAATGAAGATATGCTGGCATCATGTGCAGTGTGTGTGTGTGTGTATCAGTCTGTGTCTGTATCAGTCTGTATCTAGACTTTATCATGCGTGTGTGTGTCTGAGACCTGGTGGATTTGCTTCAGTGCCCCTGCGACTCAGGAGTTCGGCTCTGCTTTGATGTTGCGAGGTCGTGGCCCGTCCCAGCAGGAAGCGACAGGAGTAACTCGCCTGTCAGGAGGACGGTCTGTCTGGACTCACAGGAAACAAAGACACAACTAGAAGTGAACAATGTTCATCTGCATCTTTTCAAGCCAGATCTGGCCGAAAGATAATCTTGTAAGTTGCTCTGTTATCAGAGGAGGAAGGAAGAAGGCAAACTTCTACTCCTCCAGAGGAGATACCTTCAAATATGAATGCAGAAGGCAAATACACACACTAAAGGAATTTCTTCCCAGATTTCAGATTTTCATACCACTCGTTTAGCACAACTCAGAAAGAGAAAAGCAGTCAGTGTGTCTTAAAGATGCTGAAAAAAGTAAGTCTTTAAACCTTAAAAGAAAAGAGAGGCAACTCATAGTTACTGTGTGTGTGTGTGTGTGTGTGTGTGTGTGTGTGTGTGGTGTCACTGCATATCTTTCCTCTGGAACTTCAGTCTGAACACGGCATGCTGACAGACAGAGAGCTGTCTAACGTGTGTGTTTGAAGTGACACTGTGATGCTACCTGAGTTTACAGGCAGCCATTCTCAGCTCAGAACTCTCTGAAAACACTTTGTGTCTTTTTTCTGAGAGTCTGGAGGTGTATCTCAAAGACAGCTGCAGCCTCAGGAGTGTGCGTCTGTGTGTGTCTCTGTGGTGTGTGTGCATGTATGCATGTAGGCTGAAATACAATCATACACCTCTAAGACACTTTGGGGTATATGTGTGTGTGAGCTCTAGCAGACGAAATAAGATATCCCACAAAGGCAAACACTTCAGTTGAAGCTATGTGCTCACTAACAGGTGAAATAAGATATTCCGCAAAGACAACCATGTCACTTGGATTTATTGTGTGTGTGTATGTGTGTGTGGGAAGCTGTCTGTGTTGACATTCTCCTCTGAGCCTAACCCTCTGAAGTCTCCTCCAGCAGTTGGCTTAGGTTCCTCAGAATCCCACCTGCGCGCTCAACGCGAAGCCCTCTGACAATAACCGACCCATCAGTACCTGTCAGTCCACCTCTGACCGCCCTCACTGTACCACCTGCCATTTCACTTTGAAGTGTGTTTAACTGTGACCTGTGACTCTTGTTCCAAATAGATCTTGGTGTCCACTGTAATGCCACTCAACAATACATGTCCCAAAATAGGGAGTTGTGCAGGTATCGAGTGTGTGCATTGCTGCGACCTTTCCTCCGTTTGACTCCAGATAAGAACTTGTCTGCTGCTACATCTCAGGGTACCCACTGATTATGTGTACCACAAAACCTTATTAAGTACATAGAAAACACACACACCATCCGAAGTTGGAAGCCACAGTCAAATTCTCTGATGTAACAGTTACTGGGGCTTAATTATTTATGTAATCTTGTCATGTTCCTTTGCTGTAAACATGCGCACAGTCACCGTTTTTTATTCACAAAATTATAATAAGCATAAATAAAATATAAGTATAATATGAGACATAACTACTCTCTAACTCCTGGTCCATCTCTCTCTCATCTACTTACACACACATACACACACACAAGACTACATTTATCTTTCCAACTCTTCATTCCCCCCAAGCAGGAAGCAGCAGATCAGGACTGAGTCCCAAGAGGATAAAATAATACAATAACCATAAAAACCTTCCTCCAGCCACCGCCACACACACACACACACACACACACACACACACTGTTTGCCTCGCCTACAGCCTCCTGTGGGGACGGCGGCGCAGTAGCACCTGTTTGGAAGCGTTCCAGCGGCTTGTTCGAATCGCCTTCCCACTGTAGCCTTTCCATATTTTTTACATGCTTGTATACAGTTCAGAGCTGAGCAAACCAGGCTTGTTGTTGTGTACTTATCCCAGTTAAAACAGGTTTTGCACCTGGCGACGCAACGCGGCAGCTGAGGGTACATAGTATTTAAAGATGAATCACTGAAGGCGCTTGCTGAACACTCATTTTGGCTGAATATACAACATTTTGCTTCTGTTTTTTAAAGTTTAGCTTTCTTAAGCATGTTTTAAAAAAAGAAAGTAATCACTAATTGGGTATCTACAAAACCATGTTCCATTAAAAGCTTTTTTATATCCTAAAGACTATCTTTATCCTGCTCCCTCCTCCCCATCTGTGCCTCCAAATTCAACCGTTAAAACACATTCCCAAGATGCACTTCCAGCATCTAGCTCCCACCAACATTGAGATGAAATCCAGGAGGGGTTGCCTCAGCCAGCAGGAGTTCCTGTGTTGCAACTGTTCTCTAAGTGAGCAAAAGCCCATTTCTCACAAGAGAAAGAAGAAGGAGGGAGAGGAGGAAGATGCCCCAGGGAGCAGCAGGAGATGACACTGTCGGAGTTCATGAGAAAGGAAACGTTGTGGAGACAGAGGACTGGCAAAGGTTGAGGCCTTAATGATTTTCAGGGTCTTTTTTGTGATTTGTGGCTTTATGTGAACAATCACAAACTCCAGAGTCAACCAGCCATGAATAGTGAGAGTAAGAAAACAGACTTCACATGTGTGCATCTTCTTGCTATGTCGTACCAATTTGCCACCACACTCCGAGTCACAGTGTGCCTAGTTCAGGAAAGCTGTGCGTCTCCTCAGAGTGAAACACAAGAAGTTATGTCTTTTAAATTTGCAATATTTGTCTAATCTCTTTGAAATACAGGAAAGAAATTTTGGTATTGCTGCATAACGAATTAGAGCAACCAACATAAACCAGAACAGACCAGAAACCAGAAACAGAAATCCAGAGGAAGAACAGTCCGTCACCAAAGAAGAATGAGGACATGAATGAAGCAGGTTTTTCCCTTTATGGGACAGATCATGTTGACAATCTCTCTGCCCATACATTGGTGTTATGGTCAAGTGAGGCCAACACTCTACAAAAGGCTTCTGCCCTGCCTCAGGATCAGAAAAATACAAGAGTAGTCATGTTGCGTCTTACCGCAATAGCCCGATTTTTCAAGGTCCTGATCTCAGCAGGGCTCATGACTTTGTATCAGAGTTACTCTCCCCACATCTCAAGGTCTTTGGCAAACGGAGGCTGCCAGCAACCACTGCAGAGAGGCGGATGCTTTGCTTTCACATCATCCTATCCAGAACAGAGGAGCAAATAAAAGGAAGGAAAACAAGAATGTAAGACATACAAACAAAATGAGAGGGAGTTGAGATTGGCAAATCAAGGGAGGAAGCTAAACCTAATAAAAAAAGGAGGATATGAAAGCTTCACAAAGCATCAGAGAAACCCAAGGGTTGTCTTTTTTCCAAAAGCAAAGTTTAAGCTGACGATAGCCACGCAACAAGGAGGTCTGAAGTCGGTGAAATGTCATGTTTTACATCTGGTCTCATTTCCTGCTTGATGCGGATTGAAGGAGGTGAGGGACTGCGGCAAGGAGTCACTCAACTCAGGAAGGATGCGTTATCAGGCGGATATTGAGCGAGGATACTTTTCAGAGTCATTTGGAGACAACACATCCAAGGAAGCAACTTCAGCTCTCTTCCTGGGTTACTGTGGTGACAGGCCCTACTAATCCACTGACACACTTACTAGATTGCTATCTAGATCTGGATTCAATTAGCTGCGTCTGGTTGGGGAGAGATAAACACCCTTTAATAAGACTTTGATATCCTAATGAGAGGGGATCGGAGACATATGCTCGATTCTATTTAGGAGTCAAGATAAGAGATAAGAGGTACAGGGTGCTTATCAGTGACACTGGAGGAAAGGAGATTAGTCTCAGAGCATTAGTGGCTATGTAACATGATACAGTGGTTAATGATGTGTAACAAACATGCTTACCCTTGCCTCTGCTTTGCTCAATATGCAAGAAATGCAAAAGAGAACAGGATAACTATTGTTAAACTGTAATTTGTTCGACAGCGTTGCCTCTGTAAAGATGAAATTTCTCCATCTTGTTCTCAGTGCATAATTCCTTTTGACAATTACACAGACATGCCATTCATCTTTTATGGCATGCTAATTGTGTTTACCAGCGGAGTCTTGTTTGCTGGCTCCCGTCAGTCATATGCAGACACGAGCTCAGCTCTTCTCGAGGAGGCTCTGTCCTCCTGTCACTGCACACAAAGGGCGGCCGGTGGTTTGATCCTCGTGACAAACCCTTAGAAAAAACTACGCTGAGGAGCACTTTGATATTCAGAATGCTTATCATCAAACTACATCACAAATACAGGGTCAAAAACCAAGAACCAGAAATATGCATGGCAGGAAGTCTGTTGAGGATGGGTATTGCACAGATCAGACTGTTCTGAGGCAATCAGTAGCAATGGATAAAGACTTTGTTTAATCCTGAATACATGAAAACAATGATTCAATCAAATTTCCACGGGATAACCTTTCACACTATCTTGTACCAATGCCACCCAGACATATTCACCTGTACTCGTTATTCTCACTGAACAAAGTGAGCCTGACTGTTGCCAAATCTCCTAAACCACTAAAACACAATACTTTGCACAGAAATAAAAAGGACCATGAATCAAATCCTCATTTCTATGGCTTTTAGAAATTCCCTTTTCTTCCTTCCACCAGAACCTCCCTCTCCATTGTTTTCTTGTTACCTTAAATGTCTTGGAACAAATCGATCAAATCAAAATAAAGGCAAGAGTGTGGAAAGGTATGAACTTTCTGTGGCTTGGTGGACTTTTGACTATCATTATAGTTTCGAAAGGACACCTCCATGTTCTGGAGACTGCCTCTTTTTTTTTTTGCTTCCAAATTGTTGAGTCATTGGTATCGATCAGCAGGCTCCCTGCAGTCATTTTTTTGCTGCTTGAAGTAAATTGCCCGCCAAAAAAAGAATAACACACAGTAGACAAGAAAAATAAATGCAAAATAATAAGCTAGAAAGAAGTCAATCTGTTTAAAAAGAAAACACCTTTTCCTCTGTCTGCCCTTCTAACCCATTCCTCATTAATTGTGATTTCACCAGCAATCATCAATCAGGCTTTACTGCACAATTCTGTTCTTGCGACTTATACTACCCCTGGAACACTGACTGTCTGAAAGTCACTTCTCACATTAGCCACCAAGCCCCTGTTGCAAAACCCACAACTTACATTCTCCCTCAGTCTTTGGGGCTTTTCAGAAGTAATTGACCGTATCAGCTTTTGATGTGCTTCACTGTTGCACAACCTTCATGCTGGCTGCCACATTCCTTCAGAACTCAGGGTAAGGTGGGGTACCTTTCCAGTCCCAGAAATGCAGTACTACTGGTTTGTTTGACAAATGGAGGCTTTCAGAACCCAGCCCTGAGAAACCTCTCATTGACAGCTTGACTGTGCTGGGGTGATGGATGGTGAGCTTCTTTCATACAAAACTGACAGCTGATTTTCTTGTAGAGATGTGTGAGATTGTGCAACAAAGTATGTTTTCATATTATGAAGCGAACAAAGGTCTTACAACACAGTGTCACATTGTCACACATGAACATTCCTCCACAGTAAAAGTGAATATGGTTACACCGTCTTTTAAGATGACTGAATAGATAATACACACTAAATTAGCGTTTATATTACAAGGCAAGCTGTACCAAAATCTCGGTACAAATTTACAATGATATAATTTATTCTTAATTTCGTGAAGCTCCAGTGTGTCCTTGTCCAATGTGTGAGTGTCCTTTGATGTTCTAATTGGAAGTTCAGGTGCTTCCCAGAAATCTCTTTAAGAACAAAGTTTTGAGGAAGGCTCTCAATTAAATCATCTTGAATTAAAAAGTATCTGTCACAGTAATCATAATAACAGTCTGCCCAAACCCAAAGTGATTTAATCGTCCTGTTAAAAGTGCAATTTAAGTGTGCTCAAGCATTTTTCTCTAAATGCTTTGAAAGGAACAGGTTCTTGAGTTAAGGATGGTAGTGACAAACTTCACCAAATAGCTGACTGTGTATGCTAAAGGTCAGTCTGTATTTACCTGACCAGTGTGAGGTCACCATGGCTGTGGGAACTACCCCACTCCAGTAGTTAGGTATGGCAGGAACTGGAGGTGACGCGCATTCCTGTTAGTGTCAGCATTCAGAGGCATGTGGACAGATGCGGGACAAGGTGAGAGGACAAGTTTGCCTTCACTTTGGTTCATGTAGAATGGGATGCACTGAAGACTTTTCTCACAGGACTGTGATGTAACTGATGACACAAACATAAGGTGGCTTTCAGTGCAGTGATGCTGTGAACTAGAAGAATTACAATGTAAATGTGATGTATGAGCTGGTTTTCAAATTACAGGCTTGTAGTCACATGTTCATAGAATATTTATCCACTTAACATGATTACCCAGTGGGTCATATTTACAGAGATGAGTGATGAATGTACTTTTCTATGCTTTCCTGTAAAAAGTGTAGTAAGAATGGTAGTGTGACAATAGCAGAAGTATTAAACAATATTTGTAAAAGCAGTGTTATTTCTCACTGTAGAAAGACATGAAGCCAAAGGGTATTCAAGGTTAAAACCAATCTTGCCAGATGTCACCTCCAGCGGGGGCACTGGTCACCAGATCGTACCGGCATGGATCCAATTGCTCTTCAATCAAAGCCACTGACCCTGCTGAAAAATGACAAGGGGGGAGGGAGACATTTTGTTGGAGAGTGTGAGTGCGTGCACGTGGACCAGCTGGCTGTGACCCCCCCCCCCCTCCGTCTCTACAAACTGACCTGTGAGATGCCTTTGAAGGAAACTCGTTTCATTTGATATAACGGCCTTCGTGTCTCTGCTTACATATTAGGCAGCGATGCTATGTAATATTTACTCAATTGCTCTTTGTATTTCTCTTGATTATTTTTAGTCCTCTACATGGAAATACTGTTCTTTTCACTCCACTACATTTATTTGATTTGTTTTAGTTGTTTCATATATTAAGATTATAAACCCATTGTTAAAAATTAAACTAGTGCTTCTGAATGTTTTGTTTTTTTGTTTTCTTTTACCAGTAATGGAGTATTTCTGCACATTTTTTTTGGTGTCTCTGAGCACTTTTTCCATCACAGATCTTATGGTATTAAGATAAGGGTTGTGGTGATGAGGGTAATTCTCCCATGGAAAAAAAATAAAAATATCACTTTCTCCCAGTTGGGGAGATGAATTACTTACACGCACCACAAAAACCAAGTAGCCTGGGGTCTAAAGTTTCAGGGGCCCACACATTCAAAACCCTCCATTTGAGCTTAGCATATCATTTACAAAGCCTTCCCTGGGATAGTTTTTATTGGTGAAAGTGACTCATTGTGTTTTTTTGATGCATACACGTAGTCTCATTTTGAAGAGAGGGACAATTTGATGTCACATGGCCTCAAAGCCATATGGAACATTTTGGCTCTTAGCGATAATTAGGGGTTTGCCCACTTGCTTAAAAAAAGCCATCACAGTTTTACAAAAGGCAGTTTGATTTTTGCACTGTGCACTTTGCACAGTCTAATGATTGCAATGACCTTAGTGAACGATGGATAGTTTGGAATAGTCTCAAAGAGGACCAGCAGAATGGGGATCAAATTAAAAAACAGGTCATTTATCTTGAAGTGGGCAAAGAAGTGGAAAATTAAATTTCAACACACATCTCTCTTATCTACATAAATGTGGGCCATATTGAAAATGCCAAGGCAGATGTTGTTGTTTGTAATGTTTTATTTTGGTTATAAATCAAGTAGTTGATCAAGCTTACTGTGGCTGCTACAGTCACACTATATTTACAGCGATTCTGTTGTGAAGACGTACTTTTATCAACATAGTAATACGGTGTACCATGATGCCTGCTAGTAAAGTGCATGAAGCCACTCACTTTAAATTGCAAGTGACCGGCACACACACCACGGCTGTTGGGATTAACTGCTGCGAAGCCAGACGCTGCAGGAACTTGGTCTCGCATACACGTAGTCCCATTTCCACCCACGTTTGCGAAGCCACAGACACATTGTGCTGCTGTTCACACTGAACTGACAGAAGGCAGCGAGGTGCCTCAGCAGACAGAGAGACAATGTTGTTATTCTCCTAATGCGAAAACACAGCATGAAACACAGCAGCAAAATGTCCCTTAAAATGGCAGTAGACACCAAGCTAGTGCTTGTTATGATTAAAGCTGCTACTTTATCTGATGCGTAAATCAATAAATGAGCTGTTTTGGAAAGGTGAGTTGGAAAAAACATTATTCACAAATGAACTGTCATCCACCACCGGTATCTAATCTTCATTTTACACTGAATTGGGCTGGACTGCTTTGCAGCACTTTTGTAACTACAACCTCACAGTAGTTAACCTGATCAGAATGTATTTGTGCTCTTATCACAGGTTCTCACTGAATTTCTTTGTGCTCTAAAACACATTGAGCAGGGCCAGGGGTTTAAGTAAATGATGGGAATGGTAGTTTTTATTTTGAGAAATCCATACTACTCGCTGATTTAGAGGGTTGGCGGTTTGATTCCCACTGGATCCCCAACTTCCATATTGGAAAGCACTTTGGATTATAGCCTCCATGAAATGGCATAAGTTATACTGTATATTTATATGTCAAATCTACAGCTGCAGTGAGGGGAGCTCGGGACCTCAATTGAGAATCCATCCGTGAATGAAATGAATTGCTGTCTGTTCCCAGCAGCGTTGCTTGCGTGGCCTCCAGGGCAGCCATATTATATTGGGGAGGTAAATCAGAAGCACACCCCATGGTCTCTCCTGCTGCCTCCTGTTGAGCTCTTGTTCTCCATGCTGTCAAAACCAAACCTCTCCCACGTAAATTTGTTATTCATTCACATTAGCCTAAATGGAGGCAAAGAGTTCCAGAAGATGATTATTGTGTTGAGGATTGAGGTGTAACAGAAAATCATTAAAGGAAAAACAGACAGTGACATAAAGAAATAGGGGCAGGGAGAGACAGAGTATTGTACATTGCCAGGCTTTGAGGTCAGAAACTGGCTGTGAACCTTTGCTTATTCGGTCACATTATGTCATTCAGACAAAGCACCTGATTCTCTCATCATCTCCCTCCATCTCAGACCAAACTTTATATCCCAGTCTCCTTCCCTCTAAATCTCACTAGGGTACGTACATGGCTTTGAGATCCAGGGGAACATGAGGAAAAGTGGGGGGATGGAGTGATGACAGAGGAAGATGCAAGAGGTGGAAGGAGAAGAAGAAGTTGGGAAACAGATGAGATAAGGGAGGAGAGAGGAAGAATGTTACTAGCTAACAGTGGATGGTGAGAGTACAGAGGGAAAAAGGAGATGGAGTAGTAATAGTAGTAGATCCTAGAGGGTTTTACAGTATTTTTTAACAGCTTAGATATAAACCCACAGTATATTTTAGGGACATTTGTACAATAGTCTGCTCAGTTCTCACTATGTGCCGATGATGGTGTTTTTTTTAAGGTGGTTATCCACAAACGTTCTCTTTTCCCCACATTTGGTGCTCTGTGCTTATTGTTGTCTGCACTGCCTATCCCAGAGATCAATTCAATCAAACCGTGCGATGAACTGATTTCCTTGGATTTGGTGTTGACTTGAACTTTCTTTTCTTTGACTGATGGCTTCACGACCCATGAATTGTCTTAAAGGGACAGTTCATCCCAAGAAGTTAAGCCACAAACCTTGTTTTGATCAGTTTTGTGCATGGACTATTTTTTTCTGTATCACCCCACAGAAGAAGTATGCATCTACTCACGGACTCGTGCTTGTGAAAGGGTGGGATGTAAATATTAATGTCATCTGTTGTCTGCTGTTGAGTTATTCAGATGCATTTATGTAGAGCTTTAAGCACCAACAAGGGAAGTACCATTTTGTTCCATTATATTGGAGAAAAGGCAGACATCTCAACAGCCGATATCTCCAAAACTCTGCAACTCACAGCACAACAGCACAAAAACATTAATAACATATGTACTGTGGCTGGCTGGCTCATTTTAATGGCTTACTGCAACACTAATAGAACTAAACCATAGTTAACACAATGTGTTTCACCTGTACTCTTCCTGCTACAACAAGGCAAAATGTGTGCCGTGAGAAAGTCTTCATCCGACAATTTTTGCATCCCTCCAACACCAGCAATCCAACAATCACGCCTGCTTCACACAGTGACTGGTTAGGTGCACACATGTGAGGCTTGTTTGAGTATTCTGCCATTTTTTGCGTGTTCATTGTGCTTTGGCTTGGAGTGTGGCCTTTTCATATGCTATAAACACTTTTCCCTTCAAACGTAGTTGGACGACACTTTGTATGAACCAGCTAAAGCATACCCAGGCCTTTTAGGTCCATATAATTTCTGTTGATGCTCAAGACAAATTTTCCTTTAGTCACATTACTACAAACTAACCTACACACAATAAATTTGGGGCTTTCATGGCCTCCGGAGATCTTGGACTCTTGGGCGGTTGCCAAGTTTTCCTAGTTGTTAAAGCACCCTTGAGCCTGACAGCTGAAAGATGGACCCGCCAGTGAAATACAGGCACAGGTGTAGATGATATGGTTGCTGGCTCCTTAAATTTCCAGGCAAAAGTATCTAAAATAGTGGCTGTACATATAAAATAAAATATAAAATCTAGATCTGACAAGAATCTAAATAAACAAACTGATTTAGAAACATTCAGAAGCACTGAAAGGCTACTTCATTGTCCTCCAAGTCATTTTGCTCTGTTTGAATCAACAAGGCCCTTTATCCAAGAAAACAGACACTAATGTAGTTCCTGAAGTGTGTTTTAGCTGAGCGCAGAACGTGCTGGCTTTGCTGTTGAAACTCTAGGTCGGTCTTCAAATCAAAGCAGTCCCGCACGACAGCCCATCATCGGGAAGAAACTGTGCTCCAACATGGCCAGTTCAGCTGATAAACTAATTTACTCCTGTCTTTGCACTATTGCATTTATTTGCAAGCTGCTTAAAACACTCGTGAGCATCTTCGCTTCAAAGTAGACAGAATCTTATCACTTGCACCAGCTGCATAGTTCTCACTTTATTGAATAATGAACTTGAGATAATGATTTTTATTTACTCCTGAGGCACTTCTGAAAAGAGCACTTTATCTGCAAAACCACAGGCTACTTTAAGAGACAGGTTATTACTTCAGAACAGGCACTTATTGGTTGCCTCTGCGTTATTCGTCCTCTTGCAGGCTGCAGATGCTGCTCGATCACCTGCTTGTTATGCACTGCAGGCTGCAGCACTTGACAAAATACTTAACACTCGATATCACCTCCTCTCCTCTGCTGTGGCCAGGGAGATGAGTGCTGATAAAGGATTCATTGCTTCCTTCCCTTATCTCGACTTTTGCCTGTTCCACTCTCATCCCTCCATCCTTCTTCCTCATGAATGTTCCTCTGTTCCTTTGCTTGTGTGGGCTGCAGCGAGATTTAGATCATAGTTTCATCAATTTTTAATTTTCGTGTGAGCACACATGATTGCAGCTAGTGTGCACAGTTGTTTCTGTTGATAGTAGTGTTGCTTTTAAGTGCATTGGGGCAAGTTAAAGTCAAATGAAGTCAAAAAGTCATTTGAAAAAAGTCCAAGACAAGTCTTCTTGAGCAAATGGGCAAGTCAGTTGCGAGGGAGTGTTACTCATCAAAATGTCACCACAGCAGACCTTTACTCTTTCAAAGCTGAATGTGTGAATCGTGGTTTTTGCATAGACCAAGGGATGTTCAGCTCAACAAAAAAGGCTGTTTTTGAGTGAAAAGGTGCTGGACAAAGTGTTTTTCTAATGGCTTTGCTAGCAACACAGACTTGCATTCTGTTGGAAAAGCTGACTTTATCCACATGCTTTTAAAGGTCTCATCTTTTCTGGGAAGGATTCTGTTTCTCCCCCTGGAAGTCTTATGTTTGTTAAGGTTTTGTGCTGCAAAGTGATGTCAAATAGCTGCAAGCAATACAAGAGGCTCCTGCAAAGTTTGAATTAGGCTTTCTTTTAAATTGTTTTTCAATGTAGGAAAGGTTTTTATTTAGTAGAAAACAACCTTCTTTAAACCTGTAGTGCACACACTCCTTCCTCCACAGCCCTTTTCACACTTGCACCAACACACACAGTCAGTTTTATAATTTGCTCTGTCTGCAAGGCAAACAGTTGATCTATTACAACGCCAGACCCCTGGGCTCTCCGCATTGTGTGTGCTGGCGTGTGCTGCAGTGCACCCTGGGAGCGTGAAGTGAGATTGCTTAGTCTGTGTCTGGTCAGAGCTCTTGGGGGTTTTTTTCAGCTAAATAAGGGAAAACTAATCAATCAGTGTTTAGCGCAACTGTGCTGACTCTGAGTCAGAGGAGCAGTGACCTGGCAGGTGTGTGCTTGTAATTTCTCTCTTCACTACACCTTTCAGAGCCTTGATGACAGCACTTTTTTAGTATAACCAAGGGGAATGTTTTTTTTCTTGTTTTTTTTTTTAAGCTCAAGAGGATTAAGTAATTTCTCTGCACTATGGGAAGCATATAATTCCTTCTACTGGCCTAACGTGAAAATTGTCAAAGGCTGGTTCTTATGAGGTTATTTCCAACATTTCTTTGTATTGTAATGGATGCATACATTTCTGACATGACCCAGTGGTAACAGGAGGCCCATGTTCATACACTCTGATGGAGCGGAAAGCTACAGTCCAACCGTCCTTTTGATCATTGGACAGTGATTATCCAACAGCGGGCCAAAACTTGATGTACGTACATTAATCAGCTTCAGAGTATACATGCTGCACTTCCTTTTGAATATGCACATTTCAATCCATGTCTACATCAAACACAGTATACTTTGATCCCCAGCACCAAAATGTGATGTTTAATTTATGTATTTATCCCTTGGAAAGGATTCTGTGCGCTGCTTAAGACTTCTAATTGCCCTATTTAATGGAAACTATTGAAACAGAGGCAGATTGTTTATTGTGACGTCAATATTAGCTCTCAAGTTCACCTCGAAAACCTGGTTGTTTCCACACTTTCTGCCACAAAATCTGTCTGTGTGCTTTTCAGCTACCATAAGGCACCAAAATTGTTTTGGAACAAATTTTCCCACTGCTACAATAAACCTATTAACTTTATCTGTGGCATTAGTGAATCAGATGCTCGTGGAGAGTCTTTGGAAGAGTCATGTCGGGGGAGGTTTCTTGATAGTTATCACTAGAGTTCAGTGTCCTCAGATGCTTCACAGTGCAGCCTTTCACCAGTTTTTTTTAGGAGTCTGTCTAACTCAGCCGCTGCTCTGAAATCTCCAGGCTTTTTTTATTGGGCCTGTCCCGTTAACTCTAGACGCAGGGCAAATAGACTGGAAAAACGCTCGCTGTCTCGTCCCAGACACATCTCTCTCTCCATCACTCTCTCTCCTCGGAGAGAAGAAAAGTTTCCCTGCGCCACTTCCCCTGACCCTTCTTTTTCACTTCTTTTCCTATTTTTGGACCCCCACCCCCCAATCCACCTAGCCAACCACCACTAACCCAAGACAGGTCAATTACAAAGCTGTCTGTCACCGTCATGTGCATTAGCGTTGTGTTGTCTCTGCCTTTGACGCTGCCAGTGGACTGAAACTGCTGTCACTCTAAATCCATTAGGACTGGGTCATAAATAATGTTGTCAGCTGCTGGGTTTGTGTAACCTGATCACACCGTCCCTCACCCCTGGGACCCCTCTGCAGAGCCTCACCGTTCTTTCTCCCTTAGAAGATCTGTGGTAATTAGGGAAGCTAATAGGCACCCTAGCTTTAACAGGACCACAGAGGGGAGGGGCACAGTTAATGTTCAGTTTTAAAAAAGAACTCTTAAAGAGTTGTGATGAAGGCCTTGGAGATTTTATGATATATTGAAGTTTGATATATTTTTTTTTTTAATAAAGGAAAAAAAATCCTCCAGCCCCCCCTTTGAAACAGTGTCTCAAATTCCCCTCCGGACAAGACAAAGCTGAAGGGGAAGGAGAGGAAAAAAGGTTCCGTCCCTTCACTGATCTTGACAAGTCTCTCTTCAAACGACGTTTTTCTTGCAGGCTACAAAGCCGTTCCTCGCACACTGAGCTCCTTTGAACGCACTTGAAGTTGCATGCGAGCAAATTGGCAGGGCTCGCCTCGACCTTGCAGTGACTGGTGAGCCTGGTGTCCTGAAGCAAAGGCTGTATGTGATTTTTTTTTTTTTCTGCCCATGTCAGTGCCAAACAATAGAACCCAGGAGGAAAAAAAGTCACGGGGAATTGGAAAGTCCGGGCCATTTGTCAACTTGACTCAGGTCAAAAATAGCTGTTCATGTTTTCTTTTTGCCCTGGCTGGACGTCCTGCAGGTTCACTCATAAAAGAACATGCTTCTCTCCGTTTCCTTTCGTTTTCCTTCAATTGCTTCTCTCCCCAGCACGACACCGCAGCCGCTCTGACAGCAGGTGTTTTCTCCAGTCCTGCTCGTACAGATGTTTTCAAACTTCCAACTTTTACTTTGTGACTGCCGAAATCCTGCTGCACCTCACTTCATGGGTCTCCTATAGTATAGTCTGAAGTATGAGACCTTTCCAATCAGTGTTATTTTACTATTTACCTCCCAGAATAACTTTGGCTTTCACTTTGACATTGGGTTTGACTGCTATGAATGTATTTAAATGATGCACACACACACACACCCATTCATTTATTAATTTTTTTTGTCTTGAATACACATCAACACACAAGAACACAAAGAAAGTGTGTGTCTGGATTTTATTGTTATAGCTGAGTGGTGACTGAAAGAGTGGAAGGCTGAGGCTGCGTTGTGTGTGTGTGTGTGTGTGTGTGTGTGTGTGCGGACCCCTCCTGTTGCTTAGTGTCACCGGCCGTCATCATGGCAAACGCAGTGCTGTTAGAAGCGTGTTTCTGGCTGTGTCCTGTCTCCGTGCATCTGTCAAGACAAGGGCTACGTCCTACCAGGCCGAGACGGCTTCTCGGGTCACTGGAGAAAAAACTGGAGAAGGAAATCCTGACAGAGCGCAGACTGAATGAACTCTAACCTCTGTTGTAACAGCTGCAGTTTCCAGCGTGTTCAGATGTTCCAGAGAACAGACTGAAAACATAAGAGAAAACTGAAGTTGTTGATGATCCTGCAGCAAAGTGCATTTATTCAAGTGCTGCACTTAAGAGCAAATTTGAGGTACTTTAGTTGTGTTTCACCGTTTTTACTGCACTGCATTTGTCTGACAGCTTTAGTTATTCTTCAGATTATAATCTTTCATCCCCTTCCTGCCCAGTAAAAAACTATGCATCTTTGAACGTAAATGCATCCTCACAAAGCTGGAAACAAGCCGTTACTTTCAGAAAAAGTAGACTTTTGTAGAGATATGCAGTCCCCAAAAGACAATACAATAGGGTTTTAAATGCAGGACTTTTACTTGTACAGGAGTATTTTCACAATGTGGTATTAGTACTTCTTCATAAGTAAAGGATTTATATACTTCTTCCACCACTATGCAGGAGCATAAGTAGTCACCGAATGATAGCCTCAGTTGGAAGACTCTTTATCAAAACACAGGAAACACAAATTAAAGGCTAATCAATCAAAACAAAGTGAGGAGAAAAAAAACCCCAAATAAAGCAGAAGACTGATGGCAGCAGTGACACACGAGGCGGGAATGAGCGACTCACAGTCTGTTAGCGAGTAAAAGGAAAAGATGCATCCAGGCGGGCTGAGCGAAACCACACCGTGTTGACTCGGTGACTCAGCAGCAGTCACCTGTGATTCAGGACCCAGTCACAGACCCCCGGCCCCAGATGTTTAGCACATCCACGCCGCATTTACAGTAAATGTCAGGGATGATGGGTGCAAGCAGCCAAGCTAACCACACCATTATTTATCCCATGTTTTTACACTGTGTCGGTGTAACTCTTTGATGATTCCTTTCATAAAAGCTGACTGTTACTGGAACTCCCAGCGTGGAGGTGAAGTTGAGTCTGGGGTGAATGGTGGTCACCGTGCTTTCTTCGTGATGATGAGTTACCTTAAGAAGTGGTGATTTTGCAACCATTAAAAGTTCTTTCAATGAAGCAGTCGTTGGCAATGAAATACTTAGCTCGGTATCTTGTTGAACAGCACTAATATTCTGCCATGATATTTAGAAAGTGAAATACTTATGAGTTAAAAACACACATATGATAATATGCAAATCAACTCATCTGGTTGCCTTTTCATTATTCATTCAGTCTAATTGTTCTATTTGTGCACTTTTATGCAGTTAAGGTTACAGATTCTCCCTCCACCTCCCTGCGCTCATTTTCAGCATAATTGATCTGCTAAAAAGAGAGAGACAAAACACACTATAAACAAAGTTAAAAATCAGCCTGACTGTTCAAAAATTCAAAATTGTCACGATAACATTGTTGTTGTTAATGCTTTTAACCACGATCCACATGCAGTGAAAATCTGAGATCATGACAGCCCTGGGTGAGATTAGCTGAAGCATGAATGATTTCCATCACGTGAACAGTGTTGCAGCCTAAAAGCCGAGGACTAAGCAGCGATAGAGTTACAGCATTTATCCTGCTTATACCCCAGGTAGTGCCTCATTATGAGCCTGCAATTAGCCGCTAATTCTGCTGCCGTCATGCAGAGTGACATCAGATTTAAAGTATTAAGGATAACTGGTTTAATAAACATAGAGGGCTCAGGTTTGACTGAGCTGGTGGATCCAGAATGAACACCACGGGGGATTAATGGCACAATCGCCACAATGAGACCAATTAATGACCGAGACCAGTTTTGTCTGGTCTGCAGGTCCCTCTACTGGTGCCAGCACAGAACTGGCAATCCAGCACTGGCTGGTAATCATGACGTTCTGGTAATTGATTGCAAGGGGGTTTGTTTACTGGTGAATGATTGATATGAAATGGATTGTGTGGGAGTTTGGCCCATCTGCAGGGCAACACGTGTCAGAATGGGTTCTGTTTTTATACTTTCTGCTGCATACTTTTAGTTATGTTGTGGTATTCTGCCCTCATCCTGAAGTGACATTGTGTACAATGTCTCTTCTAAGTTTTTTAGGTTGATATGAATTTGGCTCAGTGAAAACTCTTGTGGGTTGTTGTGTCACTCTCACTAGGCTCTAAGCACGCACTGACATTGACAGAAGAGCTTCAGTGAAGTATAGTCAGTCCACCCCTTTGACCCTGTTGATAGCACTGTTAGACAGCTATTGAGGTTCGTTCAGCCCCCAACCCCTGAAGGCCCTGACCACAGTCTCCCCCCTTTCAGAGTCAGCCACACACACACACACACACACACACACACACACGTGCACACACCTCTTATACACAGTAATTAAGTAATGACTGCAGATGGGTGTGAGGAGGGCAAAGAGGTCATTCGGGGCTGCAATGTGCAGACAGTCTCAGATGACTCTCTGTCACAGAGGTGAACAGTATGGGAGACAGAGGACTGATGTGCCAGATTTTTGCTTTATGAAGCCATTAACACAGTGAATTATATAGTCACTGGCGTAGAGAGAATTTATTTATTTATCTAACTCTGTGGAGGAGAGCATGTGGAAGAAATAAAATTATTGTGTTAGTTTCAAGCCATAATATACCAGGTGTGGTCATAAACTCAGAATAACTGTGGACTTGAGCTGATTAATTACTTAGTTTTTTTTTTTTTTTTTTCAATAATTGCGGTTACAATATTCCTTTCTTAGCAAACTCATAATGCAATTTAATTTCAGTGGGTTACCAACACTGTAAAATATGCATAATAATTGTAGCTTGAAATGAATGCCACATGTTTTGTCTAACCCCTTCCTGCCCTGTGTGCTGTCACTCTTCACGCAGCCCTTGAAATTCACTTGGTTGAATAATAATGTGAGAAAAATGAAGTCGAAGCGGCGCCCCAATATTGCGCTTCCATAATTTTAGGATATATGGGAGAGATTAAAAAGAAGAGCCAGAGCAGATGGAGCACAGTCCAAGATATCCTCACGTGTCAAAACTGCTGGAGCTTACATTTCCTACAGTGCAACTGAACATAGTGTCTTTCTTAGGGACAGCTTGGATGGTAAATGCCCACCACATCTTTTAAACCTCGTGCCCCCAGATGACAGCATCAGAATAACTGCCCTTGTAATGATGCCAGCGACGTCTAAAACTGATGCAGCTTGAAGTTCTATACTGCTATAAGCAGTTTCTCTGCTTATGATACTGCTTGTTTTTAGTAATTAAGTTGAGAATGACCAGCTAATTAAACCTCAGTCTGAAATCACAGGGAAAACTGTCACTTATAATTCCACACATGTATGGATTTTATTATATAAAACATAAAAATCCTAAAATACCTGTTTCACTTGGTGCTGGTATATTCACTGAAGTGAGATTTAAAGGAACATTTCATGCATTCTGACTATCAGTACTTACTAATCTGTTCCTTTAAGGTCTGGACAAGGGGAATCTGGTTTCTAGGTTATGGCTACAGAGAATGCAGGGAAATATGCCTCATTACTATCCTAAGAGCCAAAGCCACGATGCATTTGAAGTGGCCGGCCGTTCTGGCTTTCACTCTCAAACAGTGATTCACAGACGATCCTTGAATGACTCATTAAGTTCATTGGTAGAGACCCCCGACTGCTTTTCAGCAGCCAGCGGCTCCACGAAAAGCAACGTGCTGCTGGATGGAGAGGGTTAGTGTGGTGGAGCCCTCTGCTGGTCGCTCTGTGGAAGATATTTTCCTCAGAGTGGATCAACAAGTAGTGATGTTGAGCGCAGTGTGTGTCTGTGCTTTATCGGGGATGAGGAAAAGGTAAAGCCCGCCTTCAGCTTTGCAGGATCTTTCATTTCTCACCTTTCAACTGACTCGTGAACGTTTAATTTCAGGGCAGGCAGAGTTACACTTAAACTTGGAGTAACACTTAAATACTGTGTGATCAAATGGTGCTGTGGCTAGGGCCAGTTGTTAAAAATTAGCCTTCTTAGTTTGCACACAGTTTAACTTATTATATTGTCCGTGAAAAACTCAAATCAATCTAAACTATAACTCACTTATGAGGAGTGAAGTGACTTGTGTCACATAATTCTTTTTAATAAAGAAACAAATGAACAGAATTCCTGAATTTGAGGATAAGTCATGTTTATTGCCATTTGGATTTTACTATTTTATGTCTAGCCCTTGGTTTTCCCAGTTATTATAATATTGTACTCACTGACATCATGCTGCGATACCCAATTTATACCTGCCATTAAAATGTGATCTGTATCTGGATATGTTATGTGAATGTTAATACCAAACTGTAAGTGCACGCAGAATGTACTGAGATTGGAATGCGATTGGCTCACCACATTTAACTGGATCTCAGCCAGGTGTAAATGCAGACTGTACAGCATGAGCACAGTGGGAAGAAGGAAAAAGAAATCCACCCTACAAGCTGAAAGGCTGCCGAACGCCACCTCATCCTGCTAACGAAATAGCACGTGTTTTGACCAGTGGTGCTTCATGTCTATTGACACAGAATGTTTGCACCTTCTCTTTACTATCTCTGGTAAAGCTGAAATACCTTAACTTTGCCTGCTGGTTATTGGTAGAGCAAGAAGGAAGCTACTTTTACCCAAAGTAAAACCAGAAGCAAGCGACATCCTGTCTTATTCGAGCCATAATAACACGCATGTTATTATTGAAGCTAGAATTTTTGCTCATATTTTAAGAGTCGATAGCATACAGGACAACCATCAGTTTAGCAGCGTGGCTGAACGTAGCGTCCCTGTCCTGTCCTCGTCCTCTGAGAGGCTTGTTAAGTAAAACCGGCCCCGGCTCCCGGCAGTCTGGACGGCACCCAATCAAAAACTCATTAATCTAGTGATCTACATTAATTTGTTTCTCAACAAGCAGATGGCAGTCCCGACTGAAACCAAACAGACATGTGTTGTGTACTGCATATAAATGGGCTTATAAATTGGCTTTTTACACAAACAACAAAGGCCAGATACATCCACTGGGGCTGATACCTGATCAAGATGAAGATGTTGGTTTGCTGCTGATAGCTTTGTAGGCTTACAACACTGTTTTTACCATAAGCTTAGGGCTAAATGTGAGTATTTTGTCAACAAAACATTTGACCTCCCATCTGCACAGGCCTGATTACAATCCCTTTTATGTTCTTAATTCTTTTGCTTGTCATTTGCATTCAGCAAAAAAGGCAAATAAAATCAGTTTTCCACTCATTATAGTGGCAAAAGCCAACAGTTGCTGTAAGTGATTCCAAATCAGAGCCCAGTCTGTACTGTCAACCAACCAGAACTGGTGAAAGTCAGCAGCTGACTCATGTTGAGGTAATGAACCGGAAGCCAGTCAGATGCTGTGAGGAAGTGTGACTAATCTGTACAGGCCAGCAGTGAGTCACAGATCATGTCCTTCTGATTTGGTTTTTGTTGGTATAAGCCTGAGGAATAATTCGAACCCTCTGGGGGATGATAAGGATGTGTTTGTGTGCATCTGTAACCATATATTTCTGGCAGCGTTTCTCCCTGCAGCAGGGGTAGTTAATGACACGGTAGTCTGTTTGCCTCTCCTGATTTATTTGCGTGTTTTGGAGTGGGCGGAGCCTGCAGAGGTCTGAAGGAATGATTACAGAGCCCTGCAGCATCCCAGAATAGATGGGTGTCAGCCAGAAGCCTCAGGATGCTTGTTAAGGCCGGCAAGCAGGAAAAGTTTGCCCACCTTTTGACTCAGGCCTTCAATTAGGGCTATTACCACTACAGTGAGTGATGCTGTGTGCTGTGCAGCGATCTAAGCCTGTGGAAGGAGCTCATCTTGTGAGCTAGCGGCTAAACAGCTAATTAACACAGAGTCTCCACAGGCTCCTCTGTGAGTCTGAAACTCACACAAATATCTACTAGCCACCTTTTTTCATGCATCTCAACTGGCCAGAGCCGACCTGGATCTGAGGTGATAACTGTGTATATATTATTTCAGTTTTTGTTTTTGGATTTCTGTGAAGCATAAAATGGGTGTGAGAAGGAGGCAGGAGCTTGTGTGTGTGTGTGTGTGTGTGTGGTGTCCTTCACTGACAGGATGGTGCCAGTGTCTGGCTCACGTGCTACAGAGCCAGCGAGCCAGACGCTGTCTCACATGCTGTGGTTACCATGGTAAGGTGAGATACTGCTTCTGTCTGTGTATGCCAAAGTCTCATAATGTGTGTGTGTGTGTGTGTGTGTGTGTGTGCGTGTGCGCGCATGTGTGACCACTTCAGCATCTGCTGCAGTCTACATGTCTCTGCCTTAAGGGCAGAGACGATGGCTCAAGCATATCGCTTTGGTTTAGGTTATTTATGGGATTTCAAGTATTTTTATCTCAGTAATAAAACACACTGCAGAGGGGCAGACGTTAAATAACAGTGATAAAATGAAATGATTTAAAAAACGTACAATACGTTTGCGTGATGTGGACAGCACACTGCCGAATCCCTTCATTCCTCTAAAATAAAGGCACTTAGTCACGCTCCAACTCGAGCTTTACGTTGTAAATATCCCTTCATATTTGATATTTTCTGATGTACTGAGGCTAACAGCATGATTGCTGCCATGACATTAAAAGACTGTGAGTGACAATAAAGTTATCAATCATCTCAAGAATGTTCATGAAGCAGGACTTGGAGTGTACATTAGTGTACAAGTACAATCCAGACCGACGTACTGCATTAAACAATGAAAAAGTTTCAGGAAGTGGATTTTTCTTTAAACATTCCTTTTCATTGATTAATGTTTTATTGTCCTTTTTCTTATAATTGTATGTAGCTGAAATTTACTGCTGTCTCTGCTCAAGACCTTACATATATATATTATTAAATGATGGCCTCAAAGTTCCTGTTAAAGACTCTTGATGAAGCACTGCATATCTGTGCTGAAGTGACTGGTCAGTGTAATTAGTTCTGCCAGGACAGAAATGCCTTCTTGATTTTGCTACCTCAGACTGCTGAAACCTAAAGCTTTGGTCAAACAGAAGGCAAAGTGAATTTTAGACATGAAACCACATCACACGGATGAAACTGCATTGAAGCTCCATGTCTGTGGAAGATGAACATGTTTCCACTTGATCTTGCTCTTATCCCGAAACTTTTAGAATCATCTCTAAGAGAGACGGAGACGAGAGGGGAAATGAGAGAAGCTGCATGGAAATAACAGAAAGAACTTCTTATGGACTACTGACTGCAGTCAAAAATGTTGCAGATCTTTGCATTGCATTTTGATTCACATAAGCCAAAGTTCAGTATGTATTTTTGCACAGAAGTTTAGTTTAGACCTGTACTCTAATTTTCATCAATGTCTTAAAGACTCTTCAAACATTTCTCATGTTGCCTTCTTTTTTATTTCTATATCTCACTCGCTTCACCTCAGTGTTTCACAGCTGTGCAAACTAAATGACCTGTCGGACTTAGGGACCGCGCAAATCCTCGTGACTTCTGGTTTGGGGTCAAGGCTGGTGGCAGAGGAAGGAAGGGTGTTAGTGTTTTCGGATGTGTGTTTGGAGCTTGCATAAAATGAGTCGTGCTTCCTCACAGATTCTGATTGGACTTCCATCGCATAAACATGAATCGGCCGCTGAATTTAACCAGTCTCGGCTTGTTGGAGCAGCACAGCGAGTCTCTCCTCCAGCAATGCTGCTTCATGCATTTTCTCTGTCTGCAGGGTATTCGTGTGTTGGTATTGATAGTCCCAGTCATTGGTTTACATTGTACTTGAAGTTTTATAGTTAGCGGATAGCCATGATTTAGATGTGTCATTCACGTGCCAGGCTGGCGCTATGAAACACAATGATATTTTAGCATTTTTCCTGGCAAAAAATAATGGAAAGCTACTACGTGTAATAGTTCCCTTGTGTGCTATCTGAAAATTTTGCAGCTTTGGCGAATGATTGCCTGTAATTGGCGCTTGCAACCGCTGACAGTTCATCAAAATGATCAACAAACACATCTGTCTGTCTTTTATTCTTGTCTGCCTGCTGCTGTCTGTCTCCTCTATCTTCAAACTGTTTTGGGCCTGTCAGTCTCTTCTTCATCTTTTCTCTTTTTTGTCTCACCATCTTCTCTTGTTTTCCCTTCTCTACACTCCTTTGGCCTTTAGTTCCTGCTGCGCCGTGAGAGATCAGCTCTGACTGACATGTGTGAGCGCATCCAACATGGATTGTGTGTCCAAACTTCTCCCAGTCGTGCAATTATGTCATTTTCTGCTCACGATTTCCCCTGAGACGACAAAGTGGCTTGGCACGTCGATGCTTGAGAAAGCGATGACTGAATGGTTCAGGCTTTTGTTTTTTTGGTTTCAGCAGCATGAGCTTCTCTCTGCTGTCGTAGTGAAGTCATTTGATCAGTGTCAGCCTGGAAGTTAGAAGGTGTTGGCGTAAACTTTTTAGAACAGCTTGAAAAAAACAATAAAATCCACCTTTGTCTTCCAACGCCCATGAACAAGGCTTCTGTATACCCAACTTGGAAGGAGATGCACAATGACGTATCGCAGGACCTCAACATGTATTATTAGTCAATTTTTCTTGGAAAACATAAGCCTTACAAACAGAGATGCACACTTAACAAGCTCTCGGGAAATGTTGAGTAAGGCTTTGGCTGAGGAGTCAAAAGAGCTTTCTTCGAAAAGTTTAGAGTCAGCTGACGTGTGTTCATCAGCCTTATTTTTAGTCTGCATGGACTAATTATTCACATTCATCCCTTCATCTGTTTGGTGTGTGTTATTGCATTTGATTAGTGTTTTATCACCGTGTGTAAAGCTGTTTTATCATCCTTGTAAATACAACTGGACAGACCTCCTCTCACATCCGAATCCTCCAACTGCACACACCCACACTCGGCTGTGATTGATCGTTGGCACGGGAACAAAAATGCTCCCCACTCATCCCGTTCGTATCTTCCAGATTGCAGTCCATTTCTGCCTCTTAAAACTGTTCTGGAGGACGCCGTCATGTAAATAAAGTTATTATATTTGATCCGTCTTCCCCAGCGCCAGGCCGCAAGGAAACTTTGAGTCTGCGATTTGTGTATTGTTGGCGTAAACTCCCCCACTTGGGTGTTTGCGAGATTGGAGTAAAGCCATGTTGGAAAGCTGCCTGCTGTTATTACCTCTGGATTAGGTGGGTTTGAAGGGGGCCTCTCTGTCCACTTCCCAGGACAAGATAATGATGGTTTCAGAGGGAAGAGAGATGCGTCAGACTTATCCCAGAAAACACCCTAAAGGTTTTATAGTGGAAATGGCTTCCAGGTGCTTTGATAATGTAGTTAGACACTGACATTTGTGTCTGCCCCCCAGAGGAATTTTCATGGTTCACATGTCTTGGTTTTCTTTCATTCAGACCTCCTCTTTGGTAGACATACTGGACTGCAGGGAAAAGCTGCAGATGCTCACAGCTGGATATCTCAAGGATTATTATTCTCTTTCACTGACCCTTAAAGATTGGATTTTGCTTTCTCTAGAATTTTTTAGAATTTGCACAGCTGTCCAGCTGGACCGGCTTTGCTTTTAGAAAAGTCAGACTTAACGTCATGATTGAGCCAGAACATGTGACATTATTACCAGTAGTCCTTGCAGCAGCTTTACACAGTGCTACAGGCCCTCTCACATGTAAATTACAGCATTATCATTTTAAGCTCCACTCTTCTTTAAATGTGTTTTGCTGATTGTCACTTAATTTGAGCGTTCGACCTTTCAGCGTGCAGAGTTGGTCATTAGTACAGTGTATTCACACTCATCTGTTAAAGGGAGGGGAAGTTTCTCTTCATACTTTATATTCTAAGCTATATCTATTACTATATCTTCTATTCATATTTCTGGATTCTGTAATGGGATGTGTATGTGGAATAAAACCTAAATGTAACATTAAGATTATTGCCAAAAGCCATCAGACAAACATTATTATTCAAAGCAGACAAGTCTTACAATATATTTGGAGGGGATCTTTAACTTACTAACAGGAAATTTACAAACGTTTTGCTCTTAGGCATTATAAACCTGTACCTGTACTTTCTTCTTGGAGCATGCAGAGATAATTGTTTCATATGTTGAGAGGAGAAATAACCAAATTCTCGGTACTGGACTTCTTTGGTTCTTCCTTGAGATCACCTGTCTGCAGCACAGGGATGACAAAGTTTCTGTTGAGCTCAACTACATGTGGGTGTCTTTTTTCTTTTTTTTTTTTCCTACCATGCTTCATAAACTGACTTGACAGCGCTGTCGCCATTCTGATCCTGTTTCCATCCCTCCTGGTTTGACGCGAGCCAGAGATGAAGCAGGGATTCATGGAGGATGCGGCATCACATCGCAGCTCCTATGATTCCACTGGCTCATCGCTTGTTTGGTTAATGCAGCTTTATGTTGTGTTTAATTACATTTAGGACCCACGTGGGAGGGGTACCGGTGCCAAGTTGAGGTTTTTCAAGCCACAGAGGAGACGTCTCTCCCGGCTTGCCTGTTTCCGACTGCATTACACAGCTAAATGTCCTCCATGTGACTGTATGTATGCTCAAGCCCCTTGAATGCAATTGAGATCTTAATTTATTAGACAGAATTGGAATGATGCCCTGATTAAAGAGCCCATACATTCAGTGGAAGCCCATTAATAAATACAGGGGAACTACAGAGAGTCCTGCATAGTTTGACTTCCTCTCTGCCCCGTCTCCTCTCTCTCCAGCATCTAATATCTCTCCTTTTACCATGCTCCCCCCGGAGGCCGAACAACGCCACTGCAGCCTCAGCCAATAATACCTGCGTAGCTGTAGTCACTGCATTGTGATCAGGACTGTTGAAGGCAGTTTATCTGCTCTGGGGTGAGAACCGGCTGGCTGGGATCCCGGGAGCCAGTTGGAGAGATCTGCAGAGCGGGAAGAGAGGCAGAGAAGAGAGGGCAAGAGAAGAAAGATACTTCATGTGGCATCAGTAAGGATAACATCATCACAGAGACTGGACTTGCGCTGATTGATGCTTGCTGCCGAAAGAAAGAAAGAAAGAGGAAGGAGGGTGGGCAAGGGGAGGGGGGGTGGGGGTTAATGTGTGTGTGTGTGTTTGCTTGTGTATGAGTGGCTGGGGAATTTGTAGACTGTATGTGCATGTGTGTGTTGTCTCATCCAGCATGTGCCTCTCTATGATGTCAGTAGTCTCAGTCAGCACCTCTGAAGGTGGCGTTATCGCTGGTGTTTTGCCTCTGTCGTAGCACCGGCTCTGCTTCCCAAAGCGATTGGGATTCAGAGAGGAGAGGCTAACGAGTGCAGGAGGCTGACAGACTGAACTCACTGAGGAGTCGTGAAGAGAGAGGATCAGTGAGTCGGCGCTCACGCTGAGACAGGAGGAAGCCTTCTTCAAACACGCTTCCTTGATGTTTGTGCTTTGTCGGAAAGCTCAGACAGAGGGGAGCAGATGTCTCAGGTCAGCTTCGATCCTTGGACACTGCAGCTACACCCTCAAGCCCTTTTCCTAAGTAAACTTGAAGTTGGGATGAGATACATGAGGACTTGTTCTGAGCCTTGCCTTCTTGTTTTGTCTCCTGCTATCGTTGCCTTACCTTGTTTCAGCTCTGTTGAAGTTGATTGTTTCCTTGTAACTGATGTGCTGACAGGGGAAACATCCACACCTAGATTTTGAACAGCTTTTCTTGAGCAACTACGGCATTATTCAGGTGGCTGACACTTCCTGCAGCTGTTTCACAGTAAAAGTTTTGCAGTGGTACCCCTGTGCCTCAGATTACTGGCCGGGTTATAGTCCATCCTGATTTCTGTGTTCAACAGAGAGCTGTCAATCAATTGTCCAAAGTCAGTTTATACAGCAGTAAAGTAACCAAAGAAGGGCTTTGGCGAGAAATTTAATTATGTCCTTGTGGAAGTGCTAAAAACGTGTTCACCAGCATGATAGCTTTTGCCTCCACAAGTTGACATATTTCAGTTTAAAACAGAATTTTGGAGAACGCGCTGTTCCAGAGTGGGCAGGTTGGACCAAAACAAACCCTGGAAAGTGACTCAGCATTATTGTGAGTTGTCACAAAATCGGGCTTCTTCAAAATGAATACATTCCAGCAACTGTGGCTTTTCAGAAAAAGAGAACAGAATGGCCTAAAATATCTGTGATGGAATTTTAATGTTCACCTGCTGCTGCAGATCGAAGTGCTTGTTCTATATATTATCAGCACTGTTGTGTTCATAGGTTAAAATTTAACTGTCATATAAGCAGATTTGTAATCATTCAAGCCAATTTTTAGTGAAAAGGTGAACCTGCTTGATGGGCCTTCTTATCCAGATTTATCAGATGTCCAGAGTGCTTCCACTGCAGCTCATCCAGCTCATTTATTTCATCCTGGAGCCTTTGTTCAGACCACAGAAAAGAGACATAGTCTTTCTCAAATCATTGGCAGAGTGGTGTTTGATACATTTAAAGAGGAGGAGGCTTGCTGGAATCCGACTCAGTGACCAGTTTAAATATCAAATAGTGGCTCTAGTGGCTTGTTTGATCCATTGTAGATTCATTTGTGAAAGATTTATACCAGTCAGCAAGACAAGTGTTTGCAGACAGCAAAGAGTGTTTGCACAGAGCAGGTTTGTCACAGGACTGTCAACCTGTGAGGCTGAATTGTCTCGCTGTGGCAAATGCCGCTAATCCACTGCAGCGTAAATAAAACCTGTCCAAATCAAAAGTAAACACCGTTTGACCTCCAGGCTGGATAGGGAACATGTAACCCTGAAGATGTGTGTTTAGTGGACTCAGATCCCTGCAGGAGCTGCAGCAGATGTAGAGGCAGCTGGTTATTTTACCCACAAATTCACCCAAATTGAATTCATCCCCTGTGCACCGCTCCCTACCTCCTTTCCTCATTTCTTAATTGCTTCCTCCACAAAAGTTGAGGAAGTGACTGAAAAGCCTTTGTGTTTGAACATTGTGTTTTCATTTACCTGCTTTTACATGCATTTTCAATTTGCGCAGTAAAAAAGCCACAAATTGTGAAAAAAAAATAAGAAAATGTTGAAACTGAAAGAGCTGCTTTTATGCTGGCCTGAGGTGGGAAACATGCCATGGAAACAGACATAAATCGTGATGTACATGACTAACAGGAGATGACTATTGGAGAGACAATAAAAATGTGCCAAACATTCAGGTGTTATATTCTCATCAGGTTTTCCTCATTGTTTTCATTTGTTTAAGCTTTGACTGGAGCCCCTCCAAATGCTTCATTGTCTTCTCCTGCAAAGATTTGAGAGCAGATCAGTTTGATTTTTTGGAATTTGGTTCAAATTTGAGCGACGTGCCGACGGAAGCCTGATTATTGCTGATAGGAGAGATGAGTCTTTACCCTGACGGTCTGTTTCTCTCTGTTTCTCTGCAGAGGTGTTAATCCTCTGTCACTGCTCCCTGTGAAGGGTAAGGGAGGAGGGGGGGGGGATAAAGAGAGAGGTGCATGGCATCAAAGGTGGCTGCTAAAACAAGCCAACAGATCAAGCCCTCCTCTCCTCTCTGTCCCATGTCCCTGTTGAACTTCACCGTCCAGCAGCTTGTATTCAAGCATTGGTTGGAATTTCTACCAAGACTTCTCCTGCTGACACACACACTCAGATATTTTTTTTCATTCGCACACACTTTCTCTATCTTCCTCCTCACCCGTTTGTTTACTTGCCCCCTGATGGGATGTGGCTTGCATTTGTGGTGTGTGTTTTTTTTTGTGTGTCTCTGCAAATGAGCCCTACGTGTGTTCATTTATGTGCCTCTTTTTGCAGACAGGTTTTAGTGGCTGTCTGTGTGCGTATGTGTGTGTGTGTGTGTGTATATGTGTGCTATCACTATGACGGCTCTCATTTTTTCAAGTATGCACTTTACAACTTCTGATCATGGAGAAAGTCGCAGAAGGAAACCACAACAGATACAAACCTCTGAAAGGCGGCATCTTAAAAGGAGCAAAATGTTTCTCTTCCACGAAAAAGAAAACGAGAGGAATGCTTTTAATTGAGAGCGGTGTGAGGTAAATGAGGGGAAAACAGATTATTTCATCATGAGAAGTTTTATGAGGGAATTCCTTGGGAAATGTCTACCATTTGATGCTGAGAGAGCCCGCTCTGTTACTGAAAGCTCATTTGAGAGACGGCAATATTAAAGTTCTGCCATGCAGTTTGGAAGTACAGCACAGAAACCACAAGAAAAAATACATTTTTATCATTTTAATATGAGCTTTGCATCTGGATTGATTCTACTTTTACTGTGGGACTCCAATAGTACAGTAGTTTCAGTTCAAACTAGCAGGAAGAAAGATGTTTCTACATGTCTGTCTGTGGAAATTTGTATCAAAAGTACCCTCCACTCAGTGGAAAGAAGCAGATCTTTTTTCTTCGTTCATGTTGCAAGTTCTCAGGTGCACTCCGAGAGGAAATCTTAGCAAGCCTGGTAATTGGACGAAAAGGACTGCATGGGTGAAGTTCTGCTTGGGGTGCTTGAACCATCGATTCTCAATCTCCAACACTTTTTTTAATCCTCAAGTTTGTGTGTGGAAAAATGAAACCACTTGTACACAAAATAACCTCATTCTTTCAGTGTACGTCTGCATTCACACTTGGAGGCCAAACATGATTCACATCTTTCTGAACTCGGGGAAACCGCAGCAGCTGTCGAGATCAGTCTGTCGCCTGACGGACAAAGCGATGCTTATCGGTCAGCTTATGGGATGTAGTGAAAGACAAAGCGGCTGCTAAGAGGTTTAGGTGACAATACAAAAGATTATCCAACACACTGCTTTTCTGGGTTAAGTTGGGGAAGTGAATCCACCTGTTGCAGGAAATGTCTTAATTAAGACTTGGCCTATAATAAAAGTCATTCATTTGAATGATTTCGCTTTAAGGTAACTCATGTGGAGTTTGCTTAGTTGCTTGCATAATTTTATTGCTCTTGAATACTTTTCTATTTATTATAAAAGTAAAAAAAAAAAAGACTAAATCTTCAGGAAACACCTGAAAAACTGCGCGCTGCCTTTCATTTGGTTACTACACAGTGCTGGCTGTCACACTGACAGACAGACTGATGGAGATGCACAGAGAGTCCCAGTGTTTGGAAGTGTATCACTCCACTGTAGAGAAGACTGACGGGCAGAGGAGTGGGGTGTTGCCTTCAAGGCCAGATCCAAACACTATCACTACACTGTCAGTGGACAGTTTGTTCTCTGAACTTCTCACCAGTCTACATGCCCTTCCCTTTGCTTTCGACAGATCTGGATCTTTTCTCTGAAGTGCATTTTGTTCATAATTGGATAATTTTGGTTGTTTTTGAAAGTTTCAAACTCACCCATTAAGAGATGAGGTCATCCATGCTTGTAGTTTCGTCTAATGGTTTTTGGCAGCTGGTAAATATTGCCAGGTCAATAAATGCCATGTTTTGTTGGACAGAAAGTGCAAAATAATAACATGTTCTTTCAGAAAAGAAAGGAAACATGTTATGACAGGATAGTGTTTCTGAATCACTGAATGACTCTTTACGACTGTAGATGATCATTTGGATAACAAATCCACTTCCATGACCTCTTGTTGTCTTGTATATTTATTTATTTATTTCAAGAATATGTTCTAAACTAAATGAGCTATAAATCTGTATCAAGAACTGCAAAGCGTCACACTGGTGTCAAAACGTGCATACACACGCATACACACTTATAGGATGTCTCTTCTTGTTGTTGCAGATTTACACAGACTGGGCCAATCACTATCTGGCCAAGTCTGGCTGTCCACGCCTCATCAAGGACCTGAGCCAGGACATCACTGATGGAGTCCTGCTGGCACAGATCATCCAGATCATAGGTAGGCATACACACACACACACATATACACACACACACACACGCTCACACAAGTAATTCATTTCACACTTTTCACACTTTTTTCGTCATGACAGAACAGAAAGTTACCAAAGCAGAATAGTGTCTCACTTCAAGCGTCACTTTTGGTGGTTAAAAGTAATGTTAGCAAAGATGAAGATGAATAAATCCATGTGTTATCAGCAGTAATAAAACACTGAGTGTGTGTCTATAATTCATTCTGTCTCGTAGATGAAGCGACCACCCACCCACACACACACACACACACACACACACACTGTGTTTGGTCTTTGTTGTGGTGAGTTGGAGGGAAGCTGTTCCTCAGTCTCATACAGTATTTGGGCCAAATCGCAGCAGCTCTGCGTTGTTTTGGGTGCTGGGCGAGCTGCAGCAGCAGAGATCTATGACTCTGACATCCCGAGGTGCAGGGGCATGCGTCTCTCAGAGACCCCAGAGAGAGTTTATTTCTCTTTTGCTACCCACCTCTCTGTCTCGCTTTCTGTCTGTGTCTCCCTCTCTCCTCTTTCATGTCTCAATGTGTGCATTTCTGTTTCCCTCCTCCCTCTCTCCCTCTCTCCCTCTCTCTCTCTCTCTCTCTCTCTCTCTCTCTCTCTCTGTGTCTCACTCCCTTACAGATGAACTTTTTCTAGGACTCTCTCTCTTTGTCTCTCTCAACCCTCTTTCATTTTTCTCTCCAATCTTGCTTTCTCCTTTTTCATATCTTGCACTTACCAGCGTTGGGCAATAACACATTACAAGAATGAGATTTCACCAAACAGTAGTGCTTGCAGTAATCTCATTGCAGTTACAGACCTCAGCAACACTGAGTCAATTTGATATTTTGAGAGCTTTTTTTTTTTTTTTGCTGTTCCACCAGGGGTTGGATGGATTGGAGGCTGATTGATTGTCTTGTGGACAGACTTGTCCGAGATGTTTTAGCGTGGTGCAGCAGCTGTAGGTGGGAGGAGGATGTGTGGAGGATTAGTGGCATCTAGCAATATGGCTGCAGATTGCAACCAACTAACAATAATTATGATGCCCCTAGGATGGGACTTCTAGAAGGCTAAACTAGCAGTTAATGAATAGTAAAATACCTCCAAGCTCACTGCTTGTTGAACCAATAAATAAATAGCGAGTTATTAATTACATTTTTCTGTAACTTTCCGCAACCCTGGCTCTTATTCGTTTGTCTTTATGTCTTTTCAGACCCATTTCTCCCTCATATTCTTTTTCTTCTTCTCATGTCTGTTTGCTCTTTCTCTGTCTTTGCTTTGTGTCTCCATCACAGTTCTGAAATTTTCTCTTTCTGGGACCACCACCACTACACAAACAAATTTCCCTCTCTATTACATATGCTGCCATCCTCCCCGATGCTGTCGGGCTCACTAAATCTCTCTCATTTTTTCAACCCCACTAACTCTCTCCCTCTCTCCCCCTCCTCTTGCACTCTCCTCTCCTCTCTCCCTCTCTCTCTCTCTTTCTCTCTCTCTCTCTGTTGGATTGAAACTTTACCCTCCCTGCTCACCCAAACAGACAATGAGGCCAAGCTGGCCTGTCAGTAATTCTCTGGCGGCAGCTGACGAATTAGGCAGCTTTGCTTCCCAGACCTTTCCTGCGTCGCTCTGCACCTCAGCACACGCACTCACTCACCCCCATACACACACACACACACACACACACACACACACACACACACACATACTCATGCATGTACTGTACATACACAAGTACTCTCCTATGCTAACCTCAGCAGAGGTTTCCTGCAGGATTTGCGCACCTGAAGCTGAAAGCCACTGGACGTTGGGATGTTCGGTGTGGGACAACAGTGAAATATCTCATTTCTTCATTTCCTTTCTCACACAGCAAATGAGAAGGTGGAGGATATCAATGGCAGCCCCAGGAGCCAGTCGCAAATGGTGAGTGAGACTAACTTACATGAGAGACCGTTATGTTTTTGAGGAATATTTATCTGAAGTACTGGTATTTAACTGCTCTGCTGTGTTTTCATACCATTTTTCTAATTGAAAATAACCGAGGGCAACCCTAGAATTGACTCAAATTCTTATTTTTAAGGCAGCCACTTGATAAACAATGTTTAACGGCATTCAGGTGATGCTCAGATTCAGCTGTAATTCTCCCCTACTAGTCCTCAGTGTTTTCAATCCAATGATCAAGAGATCATTTTAACACAGTTTAACACGTTAATCCAGTGGTGCAAAATAACTAATTTATGACACATGTCCACTTTTTTTTCTTTCTTCACTACCATTCAGAGGCAACCGTTGTCCTTAATACTCCACTGCACTTGTTTGACACTTGCTGCACTTGCTGTCATGATGAAGTACACTTCAGATTTAGATTAAGAAATACATCTCATAAGGTTTTCTGTTAAACCAGCGGCTTGCAATCATTTTGACTCAGGACTTCTTACAAAGTTATGTCATTTTAAACATCTTTGAGTTGTTGGCTGGTCCAACTGAAAGACATGTCTCCACTAAACTTCTCAGATTCAGGGTTTGTTTTCTTGATGTTTTTACTGTTCAATGCCCAAAGAGCCCAGTTGGTCCAATATTTCATAGAGATTTTATATATTTTTTTTTCCTCATCAACCACTTTAATCACCAACGTCTAGATTGGGAATCAATGGACAAAGTTACCCAATTATTGAAGTGGCAACAGTGAGTTACTTGTTGAGCAGCGGTATTGTTTAAATGCTACATATGCATCACAATTCTGCGATGTAATCCACAATATTATCATGTGCGAATACATTCTATTATTACTGTGCTAGTGCATTGTTTGTATTGGTACTTTAGCTCAGTAAAGGATCTGAGTCGTCCACCACCTGCCATGTGCCCTCACATGAGAACACCTTAACAAACATATCTAATTGATTTACATTTGAATGGTCACAGTGGGAGAAAGCTGAGTAGGATGAAAACTTACAAAGTCACATGTCACGTACCAATTCATCCCAAAGATGAAGTTTTGACTCTGATCACAAACCATAACCATCTTTTCTATTAAGAAAGATTGTGGCGACAGCGGTAACCCTGTGGCCGCTTGACCAGAATCACAGCAGAGCCCTGAAAAATTGAGACCCTAACATACTTGACTCACTGTGCCGTTTTCAGTCATCTGTATTTCTGGCTGCCATGCAGCTGAGCGATGCTGGCAGCGTCGTTTTTCCCTCTGTTAATGAGATGACGGGCTGTATAACCACTGATTGTCGTCACTGTGAGATAATTACCTCTCACTTTAACTAGAGTTGACTAAGTGTTTATGCAGTGTTGGTTTGCCCTGGCATCTGCCCTCCTGCCATTAAAAGTGACTAAAGCTGTTTAGCTGCTTCGAGATACTCTCTTTGTAAGACACTGTGGGCGAGGAGTGTGTTTGCTGCGTCTGTGCATGTTTTGTGTCAGTCTTTTATCAGTTGTTGACAACATAGTTTTCTGTGATCCACTTTCTGTACAGAATTTTTGCATTTATTGGACCATTTTTTGTCTTTATAATTTTGTCCTAATATGTGTCAGTACTTCACTGTTTCTGACAATTAGTAGAGAAGTCAATGGATTTGACAATCTCTTTGGTGACTTCTGAGGAAAATCAGGGAATTTTTTTCAAATCACTGGAATGTAGCAGAATATATTTTACAACCGGTTTCACATGTTCAGCACACTATTCAACTGTTTTATTTTTTCCTCCATGGTGAGTCCAGCTGTAGTGGAAGCCGTCTGTGCACTTTGTTAGAAAAATAGTATTCGATAACCAGGAAGGAAAAAAATGTTAATCCTGGAAGCCTCTAATGTGTGTAAGAGTTAAAACCAAGCTCTGTGCATTTATTTATTTGTTTATTTTCAGTTACATAAAAAGTAATTCTAGTTCTGGCTAGAAACAGACTGACACACTGGTCACTAGGGGTGAACTGGAAGCAGTGCTGCAAGCATGTGGCTCAATGTGCGTGTGTGTGTGTGTGCATGCGTTTGTGTGTGTGTGAGTGTGTGTGTGTGTGTGTGTGTGTGTGTGCGCAGTTAGCTCTTTGTTTTAGTCTCTAACTAAGCCCATTGATCCACCACCTGCTCTGACCACAGAGGGTCCAGCCAGCTTGGGAATCTGAAGTTTGAGGAAGCACGGTTGCTTATAGTGTGGGCGCAAAGGGAAGGAAGCAGACACACACACATATAGCAGTCACGAAGGTGTAAAGGCAAGCAGAAACAGAAATGCAAGGTTTGTCCTTTGGAAGGTGAAAGGAATTGTTTGCTAGGTCTAAGTGTTCATCAGGGTATTTGAGGCAAAGGTTGTCAGCAGCACAAAGTTGGTTTCACACCTAGGAGAAGTGACACCAATGCAGTAGTGTCTTACACAAGCATTCTTTCTAATTGCCAGCAGGGGGCAACTGCACTGGTTTCAAAAAAAGTTTGATTGTTTGTAAGCTTATGAGAAAATAATACTGCGTCGCACTTGATTTATTACCTCAGTAAGCAGTTTCCCAATGAGTTTATGGTCTTAATCACTAGTTTTAAGTCTTCTTCAATACAGCATGCCGTTAAAAAAGTAGATGATATAGCAGGATCTGCTTTTAGGGTGTGGCTAGCTTCTGATAGAAAAGTTGCTACCACAGCGTGTCCTCTTTTTACCAATCAGATCCAATCAGGATAGAGACGTATCAAATACCCATCCTCCCCAGCTCCAATCTCTTCCAAATATGGTCACTTGTGGCTTTAAAAAAAACAAGGTGATGACTGCCATGATGCCAAACTCAAGCCTTCGAAACTGTAGTCCGCAAACCAATAGTTTAACACGAGGAGACTCCGTCCACTATTCAGTCTATTTTTCAAACTAATGATGCATTTGACAGTTTGGTTCAGTTCGTTTCAACTTTGTTTTGTATCACTGATGACGTAAGATGACAGTTGCCAAAATTGTCCTGTTTCTGAATTACCTTTCAGTCAATGTGACTTAGTGCTTGGCTCTTGGTTAATTTGTAAAAAGTCAGGGTGAACATGAACCAGAGCAGAACTAAAAGGCAATAATGTGTCTTTTTTTCTTGGCTGGGCCAAATGAACTAAACTTCCCTGGAGATCAAGGTGATGACACTTGGCTCTCCAAGTGCGAAAGTATTTTGTTTGGCCTGTTTATCCCATGGGCTTGAACACTAATATTGATCTGCAACTGTAGTGACTTACTGACAGCTTCTCCCCCATCCTGAGTAAAACTAGAGCTATTTTTTACTCTTTTGGCTACATGTTGAAAACACGAGCTATGAATTTTGGAAACCTGCCACTGGTCACCTAGCACCTGGAGCCTAAACGCCTTGGCCAGAATCATTACAGTAGCAACAGCTGTCAGTGGAGGGGGAGATGAGTCTGATTTACTTCTTCTGCACAGATTTTCCCCCACTTGGGACTTCACATGGTGATTCTGCAGTCACAAGTCTGTTACTCTCAGTGGTGGGTCACGGCTGGCCTGGTGAGTGGACAGAAGCCAAGTGAGCAGCTGCTGGAAGCTGAGGAACAGAAACCAGAAGAGCACCAGCATCTGCAAGCTTTTCAGTTAATCTACATCCATAATGCTGTCTTTTTGTCTGAAGCTGAGTTCACAAAGTGAGAGATCCATAAGTTATTCGAAGAACTACCATTTCCTCTAGAGCTAATCCAACAGGAAAACTTGGCCAATGTGTGGACAGTCAGTTAGGGTAACGGCCAACAAAAGTCTTTTCACAAACGTCTTCCAGCAGCCGATCCCTTTCACTTCCTTTCTTGCTTCCAGAGTTATTTTGCTTTAGCCAGAAATCATCACTGGAGTGAATGGTAATATTTTTGGATATTAATTTCGACAACCAATCAGATCAAGCTGCGTGATTACTACATTTCCTGTTTATCCAAACTGTTCAGTTGGCTCCTGAATACCTAGCCAGTGGTATCACCTCTGTGTGGGAAAGACCAGTAGAATTATGAATTAATAGCCACCCATTTCTAGTTTTCCCTCCTCTGTTAGCTCTAATTTGTGCTCATCAGGAGCAGTATGTTAAAGAGTCTGACCTTTGATCTTACTGTTTCAGTGTATAATAAAATCCTGCTTTTATAATGCATAGGTATCCTCTATTAATACTAAAAGGTCAAACTTTTGTCACTTGATTGCTAATGTGAAACTGAACATCAAAATGTCACAGTTTTACATTGCTGCCCCCTCTTACGTTCTTGGACTGAAAATTAAGAGAGCTTCATCCTTAGGATTTTTTGGGGCTAATAAAAATATTGTTTCTTTACTTTATTCTCATGTGATAGTTGTTATTGGTGGCATAATAAAAACACAATTACAGTGTTGAGGAAATAAATAATTGCATTTATTTTGCTTCATTCAAAGAAATGGGTTCAGGACAAACTCAAAAGTTATCTGTAAACTGCGGGCCTGTGAAGTTTCTTCATTAGTGATGCAAATAGGATCCTCACATTTGAGGCCCGGCCTTCCCAGTAGTAGATTGGTCAAAATTGCGAACATACCAGTATTTCCGAGTAGAGCTTGTGGTCTGTGTGTTTCAGGGAATAGTTCTGGTTGGATCTATTGGTGTAGGAATTAATGATTTCAAGGAATTTGTTTCCTGAAATTGGGAGCGAGGCTTGTCTACAGAAGCATACCCTCGACCACATATTTGGTCCCGGAAGGAATCATCTGCAGCCGCTGAGCAAGCCAGTGAAGATGATGAGAAGGAGGAGTGACAGGAGCGTGGTACCAGGGGCTCTTTACTCAGCAGAGATTTGAGTCTGGTTCTGTCTCTTTCCACCGGGCTGAATACATCTCCTTTCACTGTTTTTCAGCTTTGTGATCATAGGTGAAAGCAATGGAAAATGTACAACAAGGAAATGATTCAGTAAATTTTGGTTCGTTACTATACTCACAATGGATGGATTTTGGATAAAAGTGTCAGGCAAATGCATGTGATGCAAGACCATAAATACATTCTATGGATTAAGGATCTCTCCCAGCATTTGTGTGAGGCCTCAACTCACCTCTCACTCATCTCACTCACCTCACACACACTCTGCAATCCCTCTGCCATGTAAAACCTCACGCCCTCTGACAGTGCAGTTTCCTGAAGTTGTACTGACATTCAAAGGAATTAGATGCTCACCCAGGTTTTTGAATGGAGTGAAGGATTCTTTTTTTTTTTTCATGTCTCAGAAGGATCGTGCTCAGACGCAAGAACAGCAGGCAGAGGACGGCAGAAGAGGCCCATTCAGCAGAAAATAGTAAAGCCTTGCAACACTAATCCTGCTCATTATAGACAGACATCATTAGCAAACCACAGAGCGCTTCCCTGCAATACGCATGACTGTGCAGTTTTACTTTCTGTGTGTAGGTGTGTGTGTGTGTGTGTGTTTAGCTTCCAGCGACCTCAGCAAAGGATTTCAGAGAAAAACAAACACTTGTCAAAATTTTACATGAATGCAAAGAAGCAGAGATGAAACATCTGTCAGCAGAAGGCTGTGCAAGTCAGGGTAGGAGAGATTACATCAAACAACTCCCCACTTTAAAGTCAATCCTTGTTGTAGCTGCTTTTTATTTGTGGTATTGATGAAGTGTGTCACGGATCATATTGAGATCAGCTATTCGCAGCCTCATGCCCAATCCAGTCTGATTAGACAATGTAATTTCTTTGGCTGCTGATTTACATTGAGGGAGTGAAATTGTGATGAAGTTTCAATCAAATTTTAGTTCACTACATATTTAAAGATAAATCAGATAAATATGTTATATTTCCTTGTTGGAGGAGCACAACATGGCATTACAACAATAAGTTATGCAGGAAAATTGTCTGCACATATTTGGTCATAGATAATTTGATGGAGAAATAAAGGATCACCAAATCCAAAACAATTCATTATGAAGGAGACATGGGTGTCTATGCCAAATTTCATGGCAATCCATACAATAGATGTTGAGATATTTTAGTCTGGACCATGGACTGTAAAATAAATATGGATGACATGAGAGCTCCCCAAAAGTGAGACCAAATCATCTTCATTTGGCTAGCTCCAGTACAGGTCCCAACTCCCTCCCCCTCCAACTAAAACTCAGTGTACACATCAAATACATTTTAACAGATGGTTTTTGCTTTTTTTGTATATATTTCTCAACTTGGTGTATATTTAAGTGTCCATTGTTCAGTTTTAGTTAATTATGTATGGTGAATGGAAGGGAACCTGATCCCACAATCCCACCACCCAATCACTACTACACAGACTCTGGCTACAAAAGATGTCATCGGCGCAATTCTGCCTTTTCATTTTGGGTTCTTTGAGGAAGTGGAGACAAGTTGTCCATCTTCATATAAATAAATAAATACAGACTGATGATGTCATTCCTAAAGCCATGCTGCTAGCATCCATTATCAATAACTCTTTCTAAACTGAACTCATTTGAGTCAATGTAGTGATAAGTAATTTCCAGAAGAAAAGTCGTTCTGTTCAGTATTTTGGCTTCTGAAACACATTTGGACTTTCTGCCTTTGAGGCCTAATTGAGTCTAGGGTTTCTTGGAGACCATAAAAGTCCACCAGTTTCATCTGGTTCCCATCTGTTGGCAGATTGCACACCAGACTGACGAGAGGATGAACAGCATGAACCATTCTGTAATATCATCTTCACCAGCCTGATGCTTCATCATCAGCACAACTCGCTATTAATCTCTGCTTCTAATTGATTGTGTTCCTAATTTGAGTCCCTGGCCCAGGTTCCTGCAAGGCCAAACCAACTGGTATCTGTGTGACACTTTTGCTCAGGTTTTTAATTTGAGTATACCAGCGCTGGCTGTCAGACTACTCACCTATTATGAGAGTCAGTTGGTTTGGAAATACACGGACAAATGAATGATGGGAACTCTGTGCCTCTGAAACATCCCTGATGTCACTGTGAATGCCCAGCAATTGGCAGCAAGTGGTCTACAGAGGACAGAGGCAGATGGCCAGCTCAGACTCCTGAAACTTTATCTATACACGGGGCATAATTCATTCTCGCATCTTGTTCACAGTCTGGATGCTTTGATGATTGAGAGACGATCTTCTGACCAGAAGGTTTTAAGTTAAAAATTCTTCAACAGATGGAAAATCTAGCAAGTAAAAGAGTGTGAAAAATGTACTCTATGTCAAAGGATTCATTACCGTGAAGGAAATAAGTGTGCATACACATACACAGCAGCTGTTTTCAGCAGTATAAATACATACATGAAAATTTAAAAAAAAAAAAAAAAACTCTGATGACTACACCATTGTGCCATGCACCATGTCCAGCTGCCACATTTAGCAGTTCGCCGATGAACATAGTGGAGCATTTGAACCAGCTGACGTGCCAGATACTAAATACTAAACAATAAAGCTTAGAGGAGAATTAATGTGAGATTTAAATTTGTCTAAAATTGTTTGGCAGAAATGAAATGCTGTAACACTGTACCTTATGTGCGTCTAAATAAGCAGCTAGTTGCTAGTTTGTGTTTTTTTTGTTTGTTTTTTTTTTTGTTTGGTTTATTTTTTGTGGTGTAACTAAAAGGTGATAAAATAGCTATATGTCATGTTGTGTTTAGAGCTAATTTCCACCGCCAAGAAAAGTTAACTGTGGTCAGCTTGCATTCAGTTATAGTGGATTTGCAGCTTGTCATGCTAGCAGCAAATGCAAGCTACATTTATCTGTACATTGGCTGACAACTGAGGTCTTGGAACATACTGAGAATATGGCCCACCAGTGGAAAAGGTGGTGCAGAGGTGGATTAGAGACATTTCTATGGATGTTCTGACTGATTATATCAGATTAATTTTATTAGCTGCTAACCTCCACCTATGAGAGTCACCTTTTAAATAAACTGGCAATGTTTTTAACACTCTGAAGACAGGTTTTCAGTAGAAAAACCAGTCTGTGTAAGTTTTATTCAGATGTCACCAAGGGTAGAAGAAACATAAGCTATTCTCCTTCTTTCCTGCCAGACACAGAGAACAGTCTGTTCGCCAGCTGGTTGAGAGATGCTGGAGCTCATCCTTAATAATTTGTTTCAATTATATATTGTATAGTACTGTCGGAGTATAAATATATGATAAGCAGAGATTTTACAGAGACCAAAGCACATCCTGGACTAAATTTGTCCACTGCAGATGCCATATTTTTATGTATATCCATCTTTATATTTTATCTACATATTGAAAAATAAATCATTTCCATTGCATGCATGTATCTTGTTTGAGCCAACACACACTTTCATCACAGTATGCAGTATGTCAAAGAACCAGATATCTTATGTCAGTCAGTTTCATTATTGGTGCAGTAAGTGTTGAAAGTGGTGCATGATGAATGTGTGATGCCCCAGTGTAGGATGTCTAAAACAAGTACCAAGGACTTGGTGCAATCCAGATTTTGATGAATGGCTGCTCAAGAGCCTCAGCAGCTGTTGTGCTCGAACCCCTCACTGCTCTTACACTGCGCGAACATCATTCATTTCCTTCTTTCCTTCTGACTCTTGTGAAGCTTTGTTGGGGCCCATCTCCTTTATCTTTGTACCGTTTGCAGGCGCCAGTCTTTTTTTTTTATTGCAAGAGGTGTGTGTTCTTGTGCACAGGTTGACCCTCTCATATGTTAGCCAGTTTAACAGCATGAACAGAGCACCAAGGGGCTCATTATAGGCCCACTTGTTGCTCAATTGGAAGCTTTTAATCACTCATTATAACTGAACGACATCGACAGATGTTCTGTTAAGGGAGCAAAGAGCTGGCTCGTTAAACCTTTGATCCAGCTCAGTTTGTTTGGCTGGGACCCACCAGCTGTAGTCTCTCTTGACTATTCTGAACCTTGAAGTCTCCTGTAAGTCCAGCTTTTACTGGATACAGTGCTTACTAACAACTTTGTAAAACAGACTTTGTCAAGTATTGATTAATTTCCTGTGAGCAGAGTATTGCCTGCAATCGACCATATCTGATGAATATTTGACATTTTGTTTCTCTCTCAGGAACGTAACTGGGGTATGAAGTAATTATAGCTTATAGTGACTGCAAGGTGTATTGCAACCTGTGCATTCATCCCATGATGTATACTGGTCCAAGAAGTATTTTATGTGTCCTTTCTAACTTCAGGACCACAATGATGTTTTGTGCTGGTGAAATGGAAGAAACCCCAGCACCATATTACAGGTTACTGAAATTACAATTGAGAGGCACAAAACATGGGAGGAGAAAACGTAAATTTATGCAAACAGTCACTGCACCTGATTTATCACTGCCGACTGACCATTGCTGCAGAGGAAAATGCTTCTGACATTTAACATCTGGGGAAAGCTGCTGTGAAATCTTCAGGGTTTTTATTGGACACCCACAGCGGGTGAGAGACCATAGCCAGGTTCAAAAGAGAAGGAAAGAGAGAAACACAGAGACAACATCACGCAGTGAAAATGCCCAATGACCACAGGTCAGGTCTAAAGATTACTGGAGCAACTTAGAAAGTTACTTCTCAGTAGCTTTCTGTTCAGCACCATAACTTGAAGCAAAGGAGTTATGTGACTGTTATGTTTCATCGATTCTGCCTCCACATTAATTTTCCTGACTTTTAATGGTTCATAGCAGGTTCAGTCAGAGACTTTATGACTGAAGCAGCCAATAACACGATATTACATTCTTTCTGTATGCTACAAAAAGCTTTAACACAAGTGCCTGATTTTTCATTTCATCGTTTAACTAATATTTCCTCACATATATCCTCTCTCTTGTGACATGACTGACTGTTTGTAGCTCCAAAAGTGTCTTCTGTCCAACCAATACTTCAAGTTGAGCAACAGATAACACTGTGTGAAAACAATCTGACATGAGGTCTCTTTAGCACACAAGTTTTCAATACCATGAAAAATTGCAATGACTTGGACCCCTGACGATAGCTTGTTGCATGCGTGGCAGGGATGAGGACTCCTAAGACTTGACCTGAACTTGACATTTGGGACTCACAAGCAATATTTTATTTTTTGGCACATTAACATGAAGTAAATGCCTCATGAGCATGGACTGAATGCCGCTGCCTCCCTTATCTTGCTACTGGCTTTGTAGTGAAGAAGGTTAACTTGATTAGATTGGTGAGTGTTTGTTGGTTTACTACACTTGCTCACGTAGAGTGCTGGTCGTGGTTTGGTTCTTGGTCTCGCTGCTCTTTCACTGACTTTAATCTTTAATCGTCTATATGTGACTCTCTTTGACTGATATCTGGTGATTCACTTATGAGCTCTCTGGCACATAGAGAGTTGCCGTTTCCCCTTTTCCCTCTTCTGCTCCTCTCTGGACTGTTACAATGTGTCACCTTCGTCTCCTGTTTCCAGCTTTCATACCTTCTTGGAGAATGTTAAATGTTCTGTTGTGCTGTGCAGCTGGGACACATATGGGCTTCTGTGATGTGGCATTACACATAATGCAGTGGCTTGGCTTAATTTCATGCAATAGCCTGTTTAAAGTGATCATGTGCCAAACAGCTAATCAGAGATGAGGGGTGATAATACAGTACATGCATTGAATTATTTACATATAGTCATGCAGCATTATAAGCAGCCCAGAGGGCTTGCAACAGGTTGTACAATGCACATTACCACCAAAAAATGATTTAAGAGCCTCTATGATGCTTAGTAATTGTTCCCCTGAATGTTTTTCTGTTGATGCTGTTACCACTGTTTAACACAGCACTGTTCAGTATTACTGGTCCTCAGCAGGTACTGCAATAACTGATGTTTCTGTCCATCCTCCAGTGCCATCAAAACTTTTTCTCTCACGGCGTTACATGTCACATCTTTACAGTCCAAACTGTCATAAGCTGTCATAAGAAAGCATTGCTTTGTTGGTGTCCAGGACAGTAGGATCAAAAGGTTAAGAAACAAAAGAAAGCAGCAGGGCAGTGGAGGTACAGTATGTCTCACCATGCATCATAGCTGGTCACCAGGTTATGCAAACAAATGCCTTTAGAGTCAGCAGTTTAACCTCTTTGACCCTTTTGGGTGAAACTGCTTCAGACAGGACTGACAGCCTCATTTGTTACCTGCCAATTCTATTGCAGTCCATCATGTTGGTCATGTTCACCTATGCAGAACATGGCTGTATCAGTGTGTATGTGACAGACAGACAGAAGACAGCTGAGTTATTCCCCTTTGGCTGCTGGGACTTAAAAGCCATCTCGTCCCTGAAAAACATCCTGTGCTCATTTAGCCTCCTCTGCAACTTACAGTACTCTTACATGAAGATCTCTGGTGTGAGAGCTCCAAAGCTTGATAAAATAACCCTGAAAATGACTGTCTAACAGTCAAGCTGAATGAAGGGAAATGTCGTATACATTGTTTGAGACTAAAAGCCAAGCCAATTTTTACCAAATTTTGAAAATCAGTCTTTTCAGTCTCTCAGCCTTATACAGGCACACCACTAAATTGCTGGAATCCTTTAAATGTTCAGACTTGATGATATGTTTTGAGGATATTTTTCAGTGAATTTCACAATTTTACTATTGCCGAATTATACACGTTTCTACTGCAGCTCAGGCTGTAATTGAGAACAAGCAGAAAAGGGGGACAGATGAAGTCACAACGCAGGCAGTCTTTGCATGTGTTTTGCATCATTTTGTTATTTCTTCAGACGGCATCATCAACAGAAGTGATAATGAGATCTGAGTTAAGCAGTGAAAGAGGATTAAAGAGATTAACCCTGAGATGAATGAGGTGACTTGTTAGTCTTTGTCGTCCATGAAACATCTTTGTTTGACTGTCTCTCTGTCTGTCTTTGCCAATCATTCATACACAGCCAACACACACACGTGAACACACACCCTATCTGTGCAGCAGATGTGTGAAACCACATGGAAGCCCTTCAAGTTACTTGATGCTGTAAACATTTGAAATTGAGCTGCCATATATAATTGAGACATCCATGGATATAGACTTGTGTTGCCATGCAGATCCTGTTGATTATACATCATGTGTGTTTATATGCTGACTGAGCTAGTGCAGTAGTTTCTAAAGGAACTAGGAACGTCACAGCCAGTAATGAAAATTATTGTTTTATCTTCATGAATATGAGTTATGATGTGATAAAAATCAGCTAGAAACTTGTTTTGTCTCTGAAGCCCCGGCTACTTGAATTCAATCATTTTAGTTTGGTTTTCTTGCGTTAGAAAAAAGTTTTATGGTGTACAGTTTCATAACATTTAGGCGCTATGAATGCAAACATTGACTTTGCAAGCCTGAGCTGGCCAGATAAATCTGGTTGTGGGAGGTTCAGCGTAAGGTTTACCCTCATGGTGTTTCTAAAAACGAGCAACAACCTCTTTATTTGAAGATTTTACTAAAGGCAGATCCTCAGATCCTATCAGCCAAGTTTTCAATCAGGGAGAGGGATCATGGGGAGTGCCGCCATGATCAATATTGCATAAAACATTTGTTTAGCCGATGCCAGATGAGAAAAAGTTTCTTTACTTTGGATTTTGACATGATGAGCGATGATCCCCGGATTATGAGACAGGATCCTTTAACCCAGCTGCCCCTCTGCACATCAGCTGCTCTATAGCTCTGTCCCTTTTTCATCCGTTTTGATTCATCGTCTGTCAGCAGCTGTCTGCTTTGGACACAGTGAGAGCGACAGGGCGGGGTGAAAGAGGAATCAGTGGCGCATTTGGGATGAAGCCAGTCAGAGCCCCAGTCTTAAGAGAACGGCTGCTAGACAATAAGAGATCCAGCTCGTTGGGCAAAAAAAAAAAGACTGTTGAGTTTCTTCAGATTCTTACCGTGTAGTGAAGCACTCTAAGCTGCCATGTCCTTCAGGTCTTGGCTTTTCATGGGAAGAAACACACAAGTAATTCTCACCTTCTGTTTTCGATACCTTTGGGATGTAACTCAACTGCAGTGAGCAGAGGGATTTGGCTTTGTCTGTGTGTAAATGTTTGGATTTCAAAGCAGTTCGGCTCAACGGCAATGATTAATAAAGTATATTCTGGCTGTAAAATGCATGTGTCACCTCAGCATGTGTGAGTGATGAGCTCTGCCTCATTAGGCTTCAAGTGCCAAGTGGAATTAATAGGCACTAAAAATGTGTATTCATCCTCGCAATGCTCTGCCACATGCACTGAATGGAGGGAAAAAAGTAAACTTTGATACTTAGGCATTTGAGGCAAAACTCATTTTTGTTAGCCCTAGCAGGTATAGATTTTGATCTACTAAAATGATGACACAGTGGATTTTGATTTCATTTATTTCCCCTGACTCATCGCTAGACTTTGATTTCTGCCTAAAGCAAAAGAAAATTCCAAAGAGATTCTACAAAAGCCAATCAGCAAAAACACAAATAACCCTCAGCCTCGAAGGACTGTCCCTGGTGATTCACGTTCCAACCACCACCAAAATTTGGGCACAGTGCTCACATGGGTGTAAAATAAATTGATAAACGTTGACAGCATTCAGAAAATAATCACTGGTTTCAAAGTAAAACCAATTGGAAAGAAAAACTAGGAGTCAACTGACTCACTCACAAGGCCCACTCACAAAATAGCTCTGTTTGTAAAGGTTGAGTCATCTGTGTTTCTGAAATACTGACTTAGGGATTTAAGGTGGCATGTATTTTCCAGTGGATATGTAGCATTTTGGATAAAACCCTTCAATTACTGAGCTGTGCTCATGTGCTCTACAAAGCGCTAACGCCTGGTTTTCCATCCCTGTCTTGAAGGAGGTTGTTTTCTGTCCCGTAGGAAGTGGTAATTAAGGTGTCGGCCCATTTGTGTTTGACAGTTGCATCCAGGGGATAACGCTTTCCAATTCCAGCCATTGTACATTAGTCACTTGATACCTAGTCAGGTCCAGCACACTTTTCACAGGCACGTAGGCATGTGAGGGAATTAAGTTGCACACAGGCAGATGTAGCCTTTGTCTCATTTTGTGTCTCACCAAGTCTCACTTTTTACCAACAGTGGAAAAGTATCAAAATGCGCTAGTGTACGGTGTTACAATATGGACAATTTAAAGCTGCTCAACTTCTTCTGTATTTGTGTTGTGTTTCTAAAATCATATATACTCATAGATATAATCTGTAACATTTCAACATTAAAATGTCTAAAAAAAAGATCTCTTGGTATGGGATTTAGATTTTGTTGATTTGTGTACTTTCATCATCCTACATGTTTCTAACAGTGTTTAAACTCAGAGAAATGCATGATATCCTTTAAGGCAACGACGCATTTCATTCAGATGCCTGTCGATGGCATCATGTCCTCTTCACCCCTGCTGGTTAACCACCCGGGGAAACACAGGAGAACGAGGAAGGAAGCTAGCTAACCACTTCATTAATTTACTATTGTTTCAATTGCTTATTTGTGAAGGAACATGATTATTATTTACTATTTTCTGAACGAACACGACTAAACCTGAATAAAAACTTCCAATATTACCTCGTCCGTTGACCATTATGACTGAGTCGTGTCAGTTAGTGGTTGTTGAAGACAACAGGTCCCTTGATGCCACCTCACTGCATCATCAAGCTGCAGTTTTTTTTGTTTTGATTGAGAGACCCCATAGCGGTAGAAATTACATACTGTGTGTTTAAGCTAAACTAAGAGTTAACTTTAGAGTGGTTTTCCTTCTGTTTCAGGTAGCCATTAGTTTTAATTCATTCCTCTTTGATTAAAACAAAAAAAATCAGCTAACAGGCTCTTGACTCTTAGGGCTTCCACCTGGCGCCGAGCTGCTTGTGTTGCAGACATATTCTTGGTAAACCATCACTGTCAGTGCTAACCTGGGTGACAAATACATTATATTTCCTGTGAACCTCCTGTAAATTTTAGTGTATCTTTTGAGACTTGTGAGCAGTAAAGGATGTTTTCATTGCGGAGGACAGGTTGAAGCAGAGAATGTGGTTTGGTGCTCTGCTAAGCCTTATGTCACCCAGCTATAGTGCAAGCTTTTCTGTGCTTTGCTGCCTGTGTCATTTGGAGCGTGATATTTTGATTTGTAGTGTGGCTCTGTAAATGAAACATAGCTTAATTGAAACTGATTATCGCAGAAACTTAACAGCTCCTGCTCATTACTGTTCCAGACTTAGTGGCAATTCCCCGCAGTCCGTGTTGCACATGTGCCTTCCTGTCGCTCGCGCTCCCTTTTTCCTGCTCTGCATGATTTGGTGAAGTGTGCCTCATCAAAATTCCGTTTTCCAGATTGCTTTTAATGGCTTATGTGGATCTGTCTGATGCCAGCCTGCGTCGGAAAAATAAATGATGTCGGTTTCTTGAGAAGCTGTTACAGGATGCCGCAAAACCGAACCTCCCACCAAACTAGCAGTTAAACATCGCCAGAACCCTGCGGAACATTAATGCCCCTGCTGTCATCAACGCCTTCAATCATTATTCCGCTTGTTTACGTCATTTTAGAGTTAAGGACGACTTAAAACAAACAGCGGTTTTGTCTAAAAGCCTCAAAATCTCTGGTTGGAGTGTCACTTGAAGGCTTGGAGGAAGAATGCACAAGTTTCATCAGTGATTCCGGTCTAATAAAACACATTAAAAGGCGAAGAGATTTACTATGCGTTTATGAGTTCATTCTATTTTGTCTTTATCAGTTATTAAATCAGTCTTCAAACACATTAACGAACATTCACACACACACACACGCACACACACACACACACACACTGTCTGTTATATATATCATCCGTGCCTACAGGTTGTTTATTTTCAAGAAAACTGTTACATCCCATATCGCCTTTGTGGTATAGTCTAATTAAGATTAAAGTAACGAGCATTCACAAATGCTGCTCAGCACATGTCACTCTGCATACAAACTTCTAAGAGTTTTTGTGTGGGATAATCAAACAAGCTCACACCGGGTCCACACGTGTCAATATGTGTGTGTGTGTGTGTGTGTGCGCGCGCGCGGCGTGTCTGAAGAGAATGTGGAAGCCCACATGTGAGGGCGTTTGGTGCCTGCTGCGGGAATGTGTGTGGTGTGGGGAATGTGGGAGGTTGAGAGTTGTGTCGGGCAGATGGAGATGCTCAGGAGAAGCCCACACTCCTTCTCTCACTGGGTTCACTGTGTAACCAGTGTAAACATATCAGTCTGTGGAGAGAAAGTGACAGGGATGTTGGTTGAGGAGAAAGAAACCTTTTTTCTCCAAATTAAAAATGGATGATTGACCTCTTTCTCATTGCCAGTAGGAGTTTTGCCTCTTTGTTTGTTTTCTTGTTATAACTGCAGAATGAGAGAAAACAAACATGATGTTGTCCATGTTCTCTGCACATTAACAGAGGGCTAATTCTCTCAACGGACTAATATGTCACAGAAATGCCCGTTATTAAGCCATGGAGGACAATGCAGCTCAGCTCTGTGGGAGTAAGAGAAGAATCAGCAAGTATTCAAACAGCCAGTGTGCAGATATGACTCATTATTGTGGTTCGACAAAGTCTAGTAAGGAGACACAGGGACACTGAGTGAGAGAGCATTAAAAGAAAGACAGAGCTTCAGAGAGCTGAGGGGAGTTACAGCTCATGAATCATCATTGCCTGCCGGACGTTGGACTGAGTGGCCCCGCCTGCCCTTTGTGTGGCCTTGGCACACTGCGCTGAAGCGGAGTGCTCTGACCTTTGACTTCGTCATAACAGACCTCCTGAGGGGCGTTGGCATCCGGCCACCATGCTAATGGAGCCAACCGTTAGCCGCTGTCAAGGAATGCAAAATCCCCCTAATAACTGCAACTTCACAAGGCCTTTGTGAAACTGATGCCTGTGTGCGAGGGTAACAGTTGTTTACTCTGTTGTGAAAGGCATGTGCTGGGCCACGCTGAGCCCCTGTGTTTATGTGCAAATGTGTGTGCACTGTTTTCCATGTGTGCGTTGTTTCTGTTTGGGTGGGTGAATATTTTCATTTAGTGTGTGTATGTACCTATTGCGGCTAGTGTGGATGTATATGGGTTTGTGTGTGTATGTGTGTATGTGTGTGTGACATGCCAAGGCAGACTGAACCACAGGCTGTGTAGGTGGCGATATGCTGCGGTCAGTATGTCACGCAGGCGGGTGCCAGGGTCGAGCGGGGGTCGGGTAATAACCACACAATGCTGTGCTTTATGGGTAATAACGCTGATCGTCACCATCCACTGAGCCCTCTGGCCCGAGACATTTAGGCTCATTGAATGTTGAGTATCGTCGCATTCTTGCTGCGTCTGTCCTTTGTGTCTGATTGTATGCCGTCTTCTCAACAGATCGAAAATGTGGATGCTTGCCTAAGTTTCCTGGATGCCAGAGGAGTGAATGTACAAGGGCTCTCGGCAGAAGGTAAGAAGAGTAAACAATATGCAATTCAAAGCCTGATTAAACTCCTAATTGAATGAATCAGTGAAGCAGGGGAGAGGGAGCTCCCTGTTGTATGTCTAATCTCTAGACCTGGAAAATTCATTTGGCTTCGGTACCACCCAACCTTCTGTGAGCAGCTTTCCATTTCTTCACAGCACCAAATATCTTCAAAAACTGGTTAAAACCCATTTCCAAGACATACAGTACTATTATACTTCACAGCAATGGAATTTACCACGTTGGTATCATGACAGGGTGCACAGTTTCTCCATCTCGAGCGTTCACTACACCAGTGTAGGCAATCATTAGGGTATCAAAGGGGATTGTGGAAGGATAGAAAAAGATTTGCCTCCTGACCATCAGGGCATACAGCACATGGCTTATATGGCAGCCACAACTACAGCAGTGCTCTGTGCTGAATGACTGCTGGCCAAATTGAATGATAAGTTAAAATTGTCCCACAAGGCCAGGGTAAATTTGCATTCAAGATACAAGCTACAAGTTATCATTTTGTTTTACACTTTATATTTGCTTTGCAAGAAGAACCCAAGATTACCGTAAAGTTTCTAAATGAACCCAAATGTAATCTTTTTTTTCACTGCATACAAAGAACTTCCATAAAACACACACTGGCTGTGGTGCATAGCTTTGTATCATGTGATGTGTCCCATTTGACGCTTGTACGCACACCTGATATAGTGCCTTACATTAAGAGGTAGTCAGGGTATAGCAGCTGGCATGTGAAAACCATGTTTGTAAACTGATTCAAATGGTCTGTTTAGCTTAATAAGTGGAAGTAGGAGAACATTCACTTAATATTGTTAGGATCTTTACCGTGTGTCAACCCTATGAAAGAGGGAACTCTTAATGGTCAGGGAAATTTGGCATATCTTGATGCTACTGGTGCGCAAGATTACACAGATGTCGCACATCACATGGTGTGTTGTGTAAAAATCAACATGTCAACAGTGCTGGTCAAAAAACCTACACTCATTCTTTCTGTCCAAGCTTTTCTATAGAGTATCCTACCTACAGGCATGTCTCAATGTTTCTAGCAGAAAATGCCTCCAGATGTTATTTAGGACCTATGCTTGACTAGACCCCATGTTGTTTCTGCTCCCCTTTAAACATTAGAGAGGTGAGTGTGCCCTTGACCTCACAAGCAGCAGAAATAGTGTGACACACTGACCAACAGCTCTAAATTCTGTGCCACACAGCACTAAAAACAGCAAAGTGACTCGCTAGGCCTGGAATTTCAAAGTGGGTCTGTAAATATATGGGCTATTGGGTTACTCTGTCCATCGCTGTTGCTGTTGCATTTCATCACTCCCTTTAGTCTTCTTCTCCCTCACTTCTCTGTCTTTGTCAGTCTTATTCTCAGGGCTCACTCTGCATGTGCTGTGTGTGTTTGTGAGCCGAATTAGCCTAATTTGTCTGCCCTCTCATGTCTAATTCAGTCAGCCCAAAGATTTCCAGACTGTGTTGGCTGGCATGTGTAGTCTTTATTATGTTTTTACAAGGTGTGGGAATAAAGCAAAGTGATATGTTTGATGTGAATGCAGGCACAGGATTTTTTTTTTTTCCTGAGAGCCTACTTATTGTAATAACCTCTCTAGAAGTCCCCTTGCATCTCTCTGGTGGGAGGTTGTAAACCAAACTTCCGGAAAAACTCATCTTGTTGAAGAGAATTATGGTTCCGCCGCAGACATTTCTACTAAAGGAGGATATAGGCCATAAAAAGTCCAAAGCCTTTTTTCAATGCAAGGAAAGAAAATAATGTTGTGAAGAATGACAGGGACATTTTGAAATTTGTGACAAATTCATCAATCAATCATAAGATCCACTTGAGTGACGATAGACTTTTAGTCATTAAGAAAAAAGGCTCCTCCTACTCGAATGCAAACTCATATTTGACCCCTTAGCACATAAACTGTCATCAAACCAACAAAAAAAAGTTTTATTACTTGAAATGTGATAATTGTCCACAGGAAATTCTTCTAGTCTACTAGTATAAGCCTTAAAAATAAGTGTAAAGCTTCAAAACACACATTTCCTGCAGGCGGATAATGGGTTACAGTGAGGGGTCCTTACAAAAGGTCATTAAAGCCTCTTTCCACCGCAGGGTTTCTGCAGCTGAGACCTCAGTGAAATGAGCTCTTATTGGTTGTAGTGCTAGCAGGCAACCAACAGGATGACCTGCTCACCTCAATAAAGTCCCTCCTGCTTGATCTCAGTGGGTGCAAATGGTTTTAAAATAGGTCTGATTTCATTAGTCCACTTTAACGCTCATTTGTGCTGGGTCATCAAGGGGTACACCTTTATTCTCTGACCACAGGGTGAGGACCAGGGCAAAGATAAGCAAGTATCCTGCCTTTCTGGCTGCAAGAAATGGCTGACTGTGTAATAAGAAATGGGCTACAAAACAAATCATAAAAGAGGAACAACAGTTTTTTAAAAAAAGTTAAATGGGGAACTCAGACTTTAATTACTTCAAATCAAACTTACACAAAGAAATGGAGGGCAACAACGAAGGTGAAGACATAAGCAGCTGTGGAGTTAAAAAGAGAGATCCTGGCTGGACATGTATTGTCTGAGGATTAGACCCAAGAAAGGTTGAACAAGTAGGCAAAGACAGAATGTATAATCCTTGTATGCTCACACAGTATTTGTCTTCTTCCTTGTATTACCCAGCCATACTCCTTTCCTTCATCTCCTCCAAAGTCCTCTGTGACTTATGAACTAACCTCTCCAAATAATAAAAAAAAAAAAGATTGAATGAAACCACATCAACCACTTAAAAGGCCCCCAGAAGCAAAGGCACATTTTCATTGAGCATAAGCCAAGCAGAAACACTTACCCTCTACACAGCTCCATAGCAGCAAGAGCCCTGCTGCTTTCAGCAAATGAAAAGGCTCCGTATTGCTGACAGAAATGTCTAATTGGGACTTTCCCAGTGTCCTACTGCTGTCTCACAGAATCCAGCTGTCCTTTTCTCTATCATGACTTCTCCCAAAGCTCTGAGAAACTTGAAAAGGCTACACCATAAAGAGAGCAAAAGGTGACACCTTGTGAGTTTTAAAATTTCAGCAGACACACAAAGCTTTGGCCAGATGACGACTGCACACAATTGATGGACAAGCTGCTGTTTTGTCAGTGCAAGTTTTGGGCAAAAAGTCACTTTATGCTGCACAGTGGCAACTAAAGTCTCTTTTTATGCATCAACTCTGCATACAGCAGCAGTTCACTGTGAACTGTTTTAAAAATTATCATCAAATACAACTACTTTATAGATTTTGTCAGAATTGTTACACGAGCAAAAGTATGTTTTCATGTAAACATATTTACGAAATGTTTTTATTGAACATATCAACACATCAAAATTAAGGATATACTGCTTTACTTCACCTTATCAGTTGACTCTTTCTCCATAAATGTATTAGGACATACATAAAAATATAATTACCACCATAAAATCCTTAAAATGTCACTCACTTCCTCTCTCTCATAGGAAATTCAAGAATATATAACTACATTTTTCATTTAGCAAGTCATTTTATATGTGCTGGACACAAAATGTTTCCTGATTCACTGCAAAGTCCATTGTCAGTGTATGTGCACTGGAGGCTTTCGTTTCCATATCACACTTTTCAGTGTTTGCTGAATACCGGAGCGGGATTGGCTCCCAAACTCTTTGTAATGTCACAGATCTTGTGATCCTTAAGATAAATAAAATAATAAAATTAAATTAAATGCTGAGAAAACAGCAAAGGTAGACCACCTGGATGATGCTAACAATAATAATGTTTTTGGCTGAACAAAATACCATCCATTCCACGTTACAATACTACCAAGCTCAAGATCTGTTGTGTAGTTTGTACGCATTTGCAGCATATAAGCACAATGCTGAAATCATAAAGGTCTTAAAACTAGATTTTGGCACAAAGGCATCAAGATCAGGTGTCAGCTATTACTTTGCTTTTGTGGTGCATAATGCAGAGCAATGTATAAATTAGCATTAAGCAGTAGTGCTGGATCCCTGGGGCCTCTGGAAAGTTGCCAAATGACCCGTTGGTAATGCAACCTTGGTGTAAGCCTACACCTTGCAAAAGTTTCTTTGAGGAAGACATAAAATTCTCTGCTGTTCTATAGTCAACCTTGACCTCAAGGGTAACTGCCCTGTGTACTGATGAAGTATTATTTCTCCCCATGTCCTCATCAGTATCTTCTATTACTTTTACCAGTTGCCACACGTTTCAGTCCACAGCATCTCTTTGGTGGACTGAATCTGCAACATTGTTCTCCCTAAAGCACAGAAAACGCAGCTGTTTAGATTCTCTCACAGGCCCAGTATATATTACTGCCTCTGAGCGTAAGAAAATGGAAAACACCCCCAAGAGATTAATCTTCTCCAACTTTCACAGTCTCCAAATAGCATAGCCACGGATGGCTGAGGAGAATGCTGGAGCCTCACCAGATTGAAAAATCACGTGAAAAGCCCTGCGTCAGCCACTGCCATCCTTCCCGTTCCTCTGTGTGCCAGCTCTCACTGAGGGTTTGATAGGAAAAGTCCATTTCACAAATGGGCGCGTTAGCCCTGGTGATCAATTCTTCCTCCTCTGTGACTGCTGAATCGCCTCTTGGCTGTGTGTGAAGTCTGAGAAATGCGTTTGCTTAAGTTTTGTCTGAGATAAACTCAGGAACTGTTGAGGATAAGATTAACACTCCGGACAACATAACTCATTGATTAAGAGCTTTCTCACAGTTACCAGCTTAGCATATTTAAAAGGTAAGTTTCTCTGCAGAGATGCAGTTTCATGGAGATCTTAGACCAAAACAGGAATATAATCTTTTTGATTCTCGCATATTATTTGCACTTCCTTTCAGTTCTCATTATGAATATACAGAGCCATTTTAATTTCACCTTTATCTATACACAGAAATGTGACACTTGTGCCACCATCCCACCACTGTACAAACATCACCTGTATAAAGAAAACCAGTTCCTCATTTTATGGCAAAAGCAGAACTGTAATTGAAGTTCCTGATGTATATTTTTGGATGTTTGGCCTCAGACTTGCCCTCACACTAGTCAGACTGCCAGTAAAACACCAGTCCAGAATTTCCCGTGCTGAGCTTCACTCCTAAATGAACCAGCTGTGTGTTAGCTCATGTATGTGAGCAGATGATTTAGTCTGGATCTATGACAACTGGTTCTTCTTGTGAGCAGCGGCAAATTGTTCTTATACAAAGTAAGTTACTTACTTCATTCTGAATACAGTTAGATGACTCTGAATTTTATATACAGTAAACCAATATCTACTGCAGTTAAAGCCAGTGTATAATTACTCTTATAAAACACTTCCTGCACAACAGCTGTACTTGAGCTCCATCCCCAAGTGCCTTTTTAAATTCAACATATGTTCACTTCACAGTATTTGAAAGTTATAATAAATGATGCGGAAAATATTCATTTTTAGCCTCATAGGACACTACTTTAGTTTTACAGAAATGAAAAACAAAAGTCACTGCATTATTTTCACTTGCAAAACTGACCTTATTCCAAGAAAATGCATTTGCTCTAATAGAGAGTAGAGGCAGGGTAAAGTTGGATCTCACTATACACTATAGTAATATGTGGATGCAGGTTGAATTCATGTGATGGTAGAGTAGCACTACAGCAAAAAGAAGATGCTGACACTTTCCTTCTGTTTTGTCTCTTCAGAGATCAGGAATGGCAACCTAAAGAGCATCCTGGGTCTCTTCTTCATCCTGTCGCGCTACAAGCAGCAGCAGCAGCAACAGCAGCAGTACTACCAGTCCCTGGTGGAGCTCAGCCAGCAGACCAGCAGCACTGCAACATCCGCCAGCAGCCTCAAGACACAAGAGATGCAGTCCAGGTACGTAGTGTGGTCTTGGTTTGGGTCTTATTTGGGGCAGAGGTAGCCTAGAGGTCACAGAGCAAGCTAATGTCGCTGGTTTGAATTATCGTACCAATTATTTTTTAGGATCCATGCTGGAATGGAGCTTGACTGATTTATCGCTTTTGGATGCTTAATTAGGTCCAGTTAGAGTTTTTGTAAACAGCAATTTGATGGATATGACTGCCTCTCAGTGGTGTTGAAAATGAATAACAGCCTTCATGGAAAATGTTTCTCATTAGGGCTTTTGCTGCATCAGCTCCATAAGGAAGTTTTGACGGTGAAGAGTGCAGAAGAGAGTAGTTCTATTAGATTTACATTTCTAATAGCCTCAGATTGTGTGGAAAATGTGCTTATTAATTGTCTGGTTGAGAAATAAATCATGAGGTACCACGCTCATATCTGTCTGTTAAATATAAAACTGCAACTAGATGTCTGTTAGCTTAGCTTAGCACAAGGACTGCTCAGAATACAGTTACCCTAGCAATGTCTGGGGGTCTCAAAACTTTAAAGATTATTAAATAACTGAAAGAAATAATCCAGAACATATCCTCCCATGCATATTAAACAATACATACATGCATTGAACAAGCAATATGTAACTTGTTTTCATCTATCTGCCAGAAAGCAAATTTCCCAAAATGTTGAACTTTTGCTCAGAAAATGTTATTGGACCTGACAACCTAATCAAATTGTGATAGTTTGAATCTTTTGTGATGCTCGGTTGGTTTTGAAGACTAAGTTTGGAAATTAAAAAAGGCTAGCGGCTCAAGGTTACTTTAGTCACGCCCAGATCTCCAACTGATCTGTCAGTGGTTGAGTGGCACTGCGGGTGGGTGCCAGGTCTGGACAAAGGAGAAGGATGTGTTAAATAAAATATCAGTGATAATAACAATATCTCTGGTTCTAGATCTATTTTTTCTTTTTTTCTTTTGTAATGTCCTTCTCGATGCTAAATGCTAAATACGTGGAAGGCTGTTAAAGGATGGTGAGATGTCCTTAGCAGATGTAGGTATACAATATGAAGAAGTTTACTGACTATGAGGGCATGTAATGTATAATAAAAGTTAAAGCAAAGTAGGCCTGTCCCTGTGTGATGTAAATAGACAGAGCAGGCCTTAGAAAGGCATCTAAAGGAAGGCCTGGCATGCCACACATGAGCAGCATTCTCGTGGACCAGATCAAGTTACAACAGGGCCACTCTGTTTGGCAGTGTGTGTGTGTGTGGCATTGTGTGCGTACAGTCAGCGCAATAAGAGCAGTTAGTCTCGGCACTTGAGGAGAGGGTATATGAGTAAGATGATATTATAGCCCGATTTAGCCACACTCTGTTCGAATGAGTTAGGAGTGTTAGGAGTTGGTAGCAATGCGGTCAGTGTATCGCTCGTGTGTGTATGTGCATGTGTGGGGGGGTTATTAAGGACACAGCTGCCTCCCATTCCCACACTCCAGCCTCCCAGCAACAACAGGTGGACTCTCATGCATGTACGCACCAAACAGTGAAGTTCGAAACACACGGCTGCATCACTCCAGTCCTGCAAACATGCCAAACCAACTCACACACACACACACAAAACACTGAGCCATTACAGAACCTTTCCATACCATAAAATAGAGAGAAGTGTCTGATGACAAGTTGGCTGAGACACATAAGTGTTATTTAACATTTGAGCTTCCTATAAATTCATGGGGCAAGGTCTTTTTTTAAAGAGTGTCTCTGTGAAGTGGCTCAGTTAATTTCCAAATAGACCTTCTGCCCTCGCTGTCCATGGGTCCAATAGCCTCTCACTCCCCTGGGCTGATAAGTTAATCATGTCTGAATGCTGAAGGCCACAGTAGAGGTCAGTGGATCAGTCCATGTCTGTCAGTGATAAAGTAAGCCATTAATCTGTGGGTTTTTGGGGACATGTGGGTTACTCAGCCTCTGTCTGAGGCTCAAGAAAGTCTGGAAAGGTGTGAAGAATGAATTTGATCATTTTTGAGAGTGGAAAAATCAGGCAAAGGATGAGAAAAGGTTGCTCCTTTGTGATAACACATTTTGTGTGAAGAGCAATCTGGAGGTATGGAGTAATTTGGCCCTGTTGACAAAGACAAGCCACTATCAATATGAGTCACATAAGATGGCAAAAGTGTGAATAGGATGAACTCTGACTGTGCTGGTGGTTTATGGTGTGTGTGTGTGTGTGTGAGGCAGAATGAGCCAAATGATCATGTGTGAGTGTGTGAGTCAAACATCAGACATGGATGATTTGCTACATGTTGCAGCTGAACCATGAATCATATTGATAAGGGTATTTGAACAGGAATGATTCTGATTCTGAAAAATCGACATTATAATTCATGCTATGCAGTCAAACATCGCTTAAACTGAAACTCACTTAAACTTAAAGTTTTTCAAGAGCAAATAAAAGGGGACGTATGGAGGTTGAGGGGTTTAATAACCCATGATGACGATTCATTGTTGTGACCCATCTTGTTCTCCAGCGCTGCACTTTACAAATTTTCACAGAACTCAGACACAGTGAAGTTCAGAAATGCAGCCGAGGAAAAGAACGTCTTTTTATCTTTCATTTGCTTTCATAAGATAAGTAGAGAATCATAGCTCATGGCAGTATAACATTTTGCTCCTTTCTTTTCAAATTAGTTGATAACAAAAGGCATGTGCTCATCTCACCTGGACAGCGCAGAACTGATGGATCTCCCGAATTTAAAGTAGCATCTAACCAACTGATGATTGTCTCATGTCTGATTAAGCTTTCTCTGCAGTTTTCATATTGTACAATGGCAACTTTAAATTATATCAAAGATTTGCAATGCTCTTTTGTTGAGGCTTCATGCCTGACTGGTAGGCTGGCTGCTTTTCCTCATCAGCCATCTTTAGAAACACTGAAATGTAATTAAATCTATTCATAAAATATCTTTTCTGATTCTAATTTTCCACAGTGATGAATTTCTGTAAGCTCTAGCCGACCCTGAAGATTTACCATATCTGAGTAACTTCATAAAATATAAGATAAGTCAGAAGAATGGATGTTTTAAATTAAAAATGTTATGCTTTTTAAATTATCAAATTATCAGATCTCACAGACACACATGCTCATGCACACTCTCACACATTTGGCCTACTGCACATCTACAGTTGTGGTATGAGGAGCTTTCTATAGACAGCACCTGCTGGCCTTACTGGTGTCTCTGGGGCAGGGGATGGGATCTGTGTGACTGTGTGTGTGTGTGTGTGTGTGTGTGTGTATGGGGAACTCCTCATTGGACAGATCACGACAGCACGGAGCCACGGGAGGTTTTCAATGCTCTAGAAGGCAGGGGGGCCTGGGCCTGGCAGGGCACAGCAAACCCTCCCTCTTTAACTCACCATGTCCCGGGGTGAACAAGTTGACCCCCTGGTCTGGCGCTCCTCACGCTTGCCTACCGCTGTGTCTCGCGACAGGAAAAGCCGTTTGCCTTACGGGAGAGCCAACAGCCTGGCAAAGCCTGACTTGTCTCCTAGGTACAGTTTTAAATGTGCTGTGTGAGTGTTTGTGTTTTCGTGTGTGTATGCGTGTTTGTAGTGATATCAAGGCAACAGAGTCCTGGATCTTCCTATAGAACGTGTGGCGAAATGAAGAGGATGGATTAGTGTCAGTGGCGTCATGAACTGGTAAACGGCTTGGTTCCACTTGTCCTGTTTGTTGTTCTAAACTGTCATACATCATGGATTTGCGGTTAAGCTTATTATTATAGGTGTATGCATAGATATGAGTAATTTGCTCTTTGCCATGGGATAATGTCAGCGAGAAGTATTATTTGAAGTTATTAATTTTTCAAACAGCTTGTTTATGTATGAGTTGCATACAGTAAAGACCCATGTAAATAGCAGGTATATTGATTGTCTGTGCTTCATCACCAAAAGGAAGTGTTTTTATGTTTAGTTTAGTAACTACTACTAGAAATTTGTTTCTATAGGAATATTTCATTTTCAGCTGTCTAGTGAAGTCCGTCCTAATCCGAAAACGCTGAAATGTGTGTGAGTTTACGTTGTTCTGGGACCTCTTGCAGCTGTGCGAAAAATGACTCTGAAGCAAGTCAGGAGCGGCATGTTGTTGTTAATTATCACGTTACCCCTCTGTGTAACAGCAGGTTTTTCTCTCCGTTTTCAAGCGAGGCCATTTGGAACAACAAATCTACATGTAGATGCCTGTAGTGTGGCCACATACAATCATCAATAAATACAGACTGGGTCACATGCTCAAACGACAGTGAGACTGTAGCGGTGCTATCAGTACCATCAGCTCTTGAGTGTTGATTGGGCTTTGACAGGATCTCCCTGTTGGACAGGTTAACCCTCGCCACCCGGCACGAAGGTCGGGTGACATCTCATTACCTGCTGTCAGTACGTCATCCGCAGTGCCTGAGCACCAGCCATTTTGGATCTGAAAAAAAAAAGAAAAAGAAAAGTTTGCCCTCAGCTCTGGTGGTACAATCAAGCTGTAACAGACATTACTCACATTTAATAGGACAGCGATGGCATCCAATATCGCTTGCATGTGCGCTGCAGTGTTGTGGACTATTAAACAGAGGCCCCGTTGATGCATGTTGTATTAGATCAAAAGTGACAGACTGTACCCCCCCACCCCCTTAACCCTCCAACCCTACATGCTGCCCTCATGTGTTCTGGTGTCTTTTTCCACATTGGAAAGATGTTAAATACTGTGGGTTGGATAAGCACTCCAGACTGGGGATTCTATACCATTGCCCTTCTTGTTTCATTGCATTTTATAAAGTTGGAGGTGGGGGGAAGGGCCCAGGATGGGTCTTGCGGTGGAAAAACGTGCACCGCAGCATCCCTGATGTTTTCACTGTCTCATACAACTGTGGGCTGCTGCTGCTACATGAGCTGCACTTACATTACCCTCTGTCAGACTTGTGCTTCCTTTGTTGCCTTTAAACATAACCCCTGCTCCTTTGTACTAACAGCCCTGTGCTGCACTCCCACTACGACTGTGAACGAAAGGAGAGAAAAGAAAACAGAACTTGATGCACAAATTTAAGGTCTGAGTTTTCTTTTCCCAATGAAATGTTGAAAAAACATTCTGGAGTGTGACAGCCTTCATTAATCTCTGTCTGAGCTCGTCTTTTCCATGTGCTAAGTGCCATTTAGGGTATTTAACAGAGCACAAAGCCTACCACTGGGAGATGAAATGTGGTTGTGGGTGGGAGGGGGGCATTTATTGCCAGACATCATTAAATAATGTGTCATGTATCATATAGACCGTTAATAACATGATACAAAGATGCTTGCTGCTATAGTGAGAAACCCCACTTGTTTGTCTGCTCGTTAACATAACGCTGCATCATGAAAACCTACAAGATTAATTAGCAATGTATCATGACTCAGCACTTCATCATAGGTGGTTCAAAAGTGAACTGAACTGTCCAGAGGGAGAGATGTTAATAGAAAAAGCATCTACAATAAGTGTGACAGGCAGATCAGGAATTAGAGTTGGACACTTTTGGAAAAATTTTGCTTACCATCTTAAAAGAGCCTAGTCGTTCACAGCTCAGCTTCTCAAAACAAAGCATTAAATATCAAACCGTCGCACTGTGGTGGCTGGTTTGGCCCTACAGAATGATGAAATTAATTTAAGATATTGACTGAAAATCACCTCAGCAAGGCTCGAAACTTCTGCATCAGCCCTCCGTTTACTGTACTTCTCTGTCAGAGGAAATGATGCATGAATGAGAGGCTGTCAAAGTATTCATTAGCAATAGATTTTTGGAAATGGCATTTAAATACTTGAAACCTTTTTCCTGTAATACCAGTTTTTGATGGTGTATCAGAGATGTGTAAATTCTTATTTAATTTAACCTAATTCTTAATTAATATGCCAATATAATATCGTCTCTCTAGGAATCTTTTTCTTCTGAATTTATTTTTTATTCACTTTGGATCACATGCACACGTACGTAAACATGTGAAAGTGAAATTTCAAAGCTGTTGGCATTTGTTTATATTCATTTGTTTGATGCAAAGTCGAGAACAGCACTGTAAAAGCAGACAGAGCAGAAAATAAGATGTGTTGAGTGCCGTGCGTCATTCAGCCGCCCAGTATAGGTAGTTTATTGTTTCTGTCCACTCTCACTCGCCAATGCCAAACCAGCAGCCCGCAATCACCAAACAGAGAACGAGTTGTTCCTCGTTGTCAGAGAAGGAGGACGTCTAAACAGGCTGCTGGTGTTTGTTGCGTCCTCTGTCCCCCCTCAGCTGAAGCTCAGCTGCTCTGGTTAATGCAGAGGACAGCTTTCAATTTTACACTTCAACCACTGCGGCTCTGTGACCTCTGTGGATTGGGAAAACTCTGTCTCTAGTCAGCCTGGGGAAGGTATGATTAAAGGCATGCAGTTAGCTAGAATTCTTCATTCTTTAAATTGATTTTTTTGTGTAATTGTCAAGAAAGAATTGTACAGTATTTTAAAAACTGCTTGGGATTAGACTTAGCTTATTTGCTACTTAGCTATTTAACTTTGCTAACATGTCAGTACTCAGTACAAGATTTCAGTAATTTCTTTGATGTGCATGTTAAAATAGGTAATGTTTCTGTAATTTAAAAAGTTTTAACAATAAGTTCCTCTGTGTTAACAGCAACTTTTTTGTTAAAGTCCATATTTATCTTTTTAAAAACTGTGTTAAGCTAATATGTTAGTATCCATTAGCCACACCTGCCACAACACTGCCAACGACAGGCAATAAGTTAAGTTACACTTTGAACGCTTGCCTTCTTTTGTATTTGTGTGAGTTTGTTTTGATAACAGTTGTTTTTATTTACTTTTTTTTAAAAAAGAGTGAAAAATAGCGGAAAAGGACACTTATATTTGAATGTTAAGCTAGCTGAAGCACAGCTATCCTGAATGTCCATGGTGAATCTTTTCTTCTTCACAGACAGAACTTGAAAGGATACTGCTGCTTTGAGTTGGGTTTCACTGGCTTGTTTGGTGCCAAAGCCACAAACAATATTTTCCCCAGGCATCTAAAGTTACTAGAGAAGATATATCTGGTTGATAGAGGGGCTAACTTTCAATAAGGGCTCTGTTCATTCAGTTTATGACAACAAGGGAGAAACACTCACATGGTTAGTGAGTCATACGGTTGACACAGAACATTACAGTCAGGAATAAACAACAGTCTTCTCCACCTGACCTTCGACTTTTCAATGTTTACAGGCTGTACATATGATGTATAAAGTCATCTCAATGTTCATAAAGCACTCTACAAGGAACTTTAACTACTTCCTGTCAAACATGAGTGGAGAAGCCTGCCTTTTACAGCCTGCGTTAATTCCCGTCTCCGTGAGTGACTAACAGTGAGTGTTGGGTTATAAACTGTGACTGGATCTACGGGCATTTCCTTCGCCTCTGCCTCGTGTGTTATGTGTTTGGTGGTTTTAGTCAAACGATGCCACCACAAAACTGACTGTGAAAGTTTTTCGGGCCATTTTTATGCCAGCGGACCCATAAATGGATTGAGAGACATTGTAGGCTTAGTCATAAGAATGCGGTAATAAACATGTGTGAGCCACCATGTGAGGAATCAAAATAATGTACACTGGTGTGCTACAATACATGCTGTATGCCTCTTTGTTTTCTAATCAATTGTCTCTTCTTCTCTCTATCTGCTTCTACCTGAATGCCTGCTCTCACTCCCTTCATTACATTACGGCATGGATTAAGGAAATTCCAGCAAGACGCTGGTCTCATTCCTCCTCTAACTGTGTTAACAGTCTGTCCGTCATCTTCTCTGCTCTCCCCTCAGTCTCACAGCACGATATGCAAGTCCTCCAGGTCACAGTGGAATAGGGTCACCACAGAAGAAAAACACAAGGTAAATATGGCAAATACTTTATGCATGTCTTTTATTTTTTTGGTTAATGTGATACTGATACTACCACCTCTTTTATATGCTGAAAACTCTTGTTTTAAGGTTCCTTTGCATTTACGTTATCGTGATACTGTGGTACCACCTTGGAAAGGTTAAAGGTCAGGGTCAGCTAAAGAACAGCTGGGAGGGATTCAGTGTTTTGGTCAAGGATACTTCAGCTTGCTGTAGATATGCCTCATGACAGCACAAAATGGAAAGACAGAAAAGACAGTGACAGTGTGCTAACGATTCATTACAATATTCCCTATTATGCCTATGCCTATTATCCTTATTTAATGGTGAACTAGAATAATTAAACATGCATTTCAGTTGTGAACACCCCACAGTGTGACAGATATTTGACAGATTTGTTTTAAGGACTGGTTCTGCTCTTTAGCATCAAGGCTGATGCTGCTGAATAGACAGTACACGGGATAACTGTTTGCACAAATGCCAAGTTTACAGTTGATAATTAGACTGAATGACAAGATTTAATTTGAATCACACCAAAGCCAGGGCTAACTTCAGTAAACACTTTGCATGTTACAGAAGAGGTGGCACAATCTGAATGCATGAAGTAAGAACACCCACCTTCAGAAACTCAAGAGAAAAAGATCAGTGACTTCTGCTGAGTGAACTGCAAAAATATGTCAGTCAGTCTTTCTGCTCTTTTCACCTCTGACGACTAAGTGCTGCTCCATGCGATGTGTCCTTTGGGAGTAGTCCCTTAGACATGTAAATATGAAACACATACTGTATGCAGGCCTACACGCCCGAGAGTCCAGTTGTCTGATGATTGCAGCATTTGTTCCAGCTCAGAGGCAGTGGGAACCAGCGTGTTGGCAAATAATTTTCTCTCCAGCCGCCACTGAGCAATGGCAAAAATGCTGCAGCCAGCAGCTCCAGCCCTATGGGTGGTAATCTGCCCTCTCACATCACTGACAACAAACCTCACTGCTGCTGCTGCTTTGCAGAAATGGCTTTCTAATTCCTCTACACATACGAAGATACGCACACAACCCAAAAAAAAACAAAACCAAAAAACTGTGAGACAGACAGCGATTGAAGCCATTACTCTGTTGCTTCACATTTCAAGTTATCATTTTTCAAGTTGTTTCTCATCACCACAAATTGTCTCCTATCTTATCCCTGAAGCAAGTAAGTTTTAGCTGTTCTAAAATGGGCTAACAATTTCCCATCCTGCCCTGAATAGAGAGCGTTTCCCTCGCTGCTGGAGTTTGAGTGATTTTTATGCTCATTATGAGACATCCTGCTCGTCATCCAGAGCTAAACAAACTACCCTCTTTACAAGAACAAATTGCACTTTTTACTTGCAGTCACTCATGTAGATGGTTTCCATAATTCTTAACAGGGCCTGAAACATGTCAACTGAGTTGCATTTTTGCCTTTGGTCTGTTTGGATTCATGCTAACCAGTTGGGAGGTGCTTTCTTTGATGTTATTCATATTCTTTGGTGTCCGTACCAGTTAACTATGCATAAAAAAATAGCTACATATAAGCTTAGGTCAAAGACAAGTGGTTGCCCTCATTTTTATATGTGTGGTTTTCCAGAGATGAGTAACTGGTGACTATTGAATCCCAACATAGAACTTCTTGTTCTTCTACACTTGTTATAATGGCTTGCTTCCTCTTGTTGGAACTCATTTCTTTCTTATTCCTGATTAACCTCCGTGAGGGTCTCTTTGATGAAGACACCAGACCAACACTAAATTATAACAACTTCGAACTCTCAGCAAGTAATGTTGGGCTACATTATGCCTTTAAAACACCATATGAGAGTGTTTGCAAGTTTACTACATATCCTTTAGTATGAATTATCTGTCCTCTGTATAAGACACTTTTGCTTGTTTATGAATGTATGATTTGCAGTTTAGTTTTCCCTCCAGTTCCAGACAGCTCTGCTGCAAAGTTCAACGTCTTTGCAGCAGGGAGTGATGTTTGACACTATGTTGGCCACTATCTACCTAGTGGTCCCATTTTTCCAACTTAATGAGGCTGAGGTGGCTCGGCTTTGCCCAGAAGGTTGCATGAATTCCAGAGCTGCTGACGTTGGTGCAGAAATTGGCATCTTTTAGGAAAAAAGTAACTGGCAAACTTTTGACAGGGGGAAATGAATAGGAAGCCATCCTCCTCTCCTCTGAAAGAACTGCTGTGTCTATCTAGTGACTAACATGCTGGATAATGTGTTTGTCCAGTCCCTCTCTTCTTCACTTCACAATCAGGCTGGATAACCTCTCTGTGACAGATACGCCTCCCAGAGTCTGTCCTAAAACAAAGCCACGGTCCGGAATTTGCATCGCGTCTACCTCCCATTCTCCCATTTTGCTGATGCATCATCGAAAGTGTATTTTGGAAGATGAAAGAATCTGATGATAAAAGGGACTCCTTCTGATTTCCATCTGAATTAGAATCTCAGCTTCATTTTCTCACTGTTTATCTCTCATTTTCTCTTGTCTGGGTTTGCAGCTATGGTATTTTTCCTCTATCTGCGTCTGTTTCCTTTTCACTCCCGTTCTCTCATTTCTTTCCTTTGTTCATTTTCAGTTTCCTTTTTTCTTTTAATTGTTTCTTCTTTTCTGTTCTTTTGTACCCATTTAAACTAAAGCCCTAAAGCTGCTAGTGTGTGTCTGTGTGTGTGTGTACGTGTGTGTTTTTAGGTGCTTATGAATTTTCTTTCTTAGAAGTTCTCTTTTTTTCTTGTGAGATATTTCATTTGAACATCAAAATTCAGGCTCTTTATTTCCAGCCTATCATTTCTGTGCCCTCTCTCTCTCTGTCTTTGCCTCTCTGCTACGTGGTTGCTGCTGTACCATCTGTTTTCAGCCCAGTGAGTGTCAGCCTCAGGTTTGGGTTGAGGAGCAACTCTGGTTGCAGCTCACTGCATTCAATCTGAATCTAAAGTCTGCCGGTGTCTCAACGGTAGCAGTACAGTCGGAGGTTTTAGTATCTAGAAAATTCAGTGAATGTAGGCAGTGACACATTTACTCGTTCTTGATCTCATTTTTTTGCACTATTGCATATTTTATTTTTGCACAATTGTCTGTATGAAAGGATGTTTGCATGGTTCAGCACATGGACCGACTTATTAGGCAGTTCTGCTCTGACTACAAGCTGCGCAGTTCGCTTAATTGCTGAGCCTTGCTCTATTTTTCAAGGGAGACACCCAAAGTAAACTTGAATTTATGCAGTTATACACAGTACTATACAAGTCCCTCTGCTGCAACAGCAGAAGTGCTGAATTTTGTTATTGCATGCTTTCTGTGTTCCTTGTTGCATCAGAAAATGCAGCTGATGGTTATTTTGATAAGCCCTGCAGCTTAAAGTATAATTTGCTTCACTGAGCGGTCTGCAGAGGGGATGTTATAAGATGAACCAGACATGGCCAGGTTATTATTATTTTTTCCCAGGTTTGTGTGTTATATAAAAACAGTGCTGTTTCCTGCATTAAAATTTGTTATAGTTAACAGAATTTTCAAAAATAATACGTAATGCCATAAATGAAACGTATTCTTAAGCTGAGATTTGGACTGTGCCAAACAGGTTGCATGTAAAGCATTTCACAGAGACATTAGGGAACAGGCAGCACTGTTAATGGCTTTTTATAATGACCCTTTCTCTCTAAGTATTTGGACTGTCAGGGAACTCCAGGGAAATGAAAGCCTTCCCATATCCTTCCATTTATTTGGTCATTTGGTGACTTCCTTATCAGATTCACTTTGCCCTGCTGTTCACTGATGCCATGATATCCCCTCAAATTGGGAGTCATCGTGGCAAAATAAAGTTGACCTTGCTTGTTCTCAAGTACTGATGAAGAGCAAAACTTTGTCTATTACAGATGAAGTTCATTTTTAGCTACTTCTGTGTGCCAAAGAAAGAGAATCACACTGCACACTGAAAGGAGAAACTGTCAGGAGATATTTCTCAAAAACTAGAATGTTTTTAATCCATGCTGCACATCCTTCAGTCCTTCTGTTTGTTTAGTTTTATAAAGTTTAGTAAGTAAAGTCCTTAAAATCAAAATGGAACCCTTTTGACCACTTCAAGATTCCACCCTTTCAAAAAACTTTCCTCTCCGACATCTCGGCTCCATCTGCGATACAGACATGAGTGACATATTCAGCGTAACGAATGGATTATCTCTGCTACAGGACGTCACGACAGCTTTCGGGCTGGGAGACAGAAAGACACCAAACTGTTAGAATTTATTCAAAGTTTTTTTTTTTTGTTTTTTTTTTACTTTTCTTTTTAATACTGACCCAGAGCAGGCCGAGAATGAAAACACCCACAGCCCTCTGAATCACCAAAGACCTTCACTCAGTGCCCATTTTTCTCAGTATTACCTGCCTCAAGTCTAATGCAGTCTGTCATGAAAAAGCAATAAAATCGTGAAGAAGCATAAGAATATTTTTAGGCCATGCATCAACCATAAATGTGACGTAAAATATGATCTTTGGAACCAGTTCATAAAAATCACATCAATCTATAAGAGTTAAGATTAATGGTTAATTAATCATCTGTGTACCAGATGCCAAATCTGTTTTTGAAGTAACTTAGCAACAAACAGATGGGTGATAGCAACTGGCAGAGTGCATAAAAACGAAACGTTATTGTACAATAACAACAGGTTTTTGATACGATAATTCTTTGAGCGCCCTCTTGGGAGTTTAGGAAATCCTCCAGCTGCAGCGTGGCAAATCAACATTTTACACTGGCAGCTTTGACTCTGTCGAGAGAAGAAGATTATGTGAAAGTGTGTATGTGTGTGGGTAAGAGACTAGAGAGACTGACTGAAAACACACACCTCCTTGGTGGCTGAGCGTGTTTGTTTGTTTGTACAGTGTCAGTAGAGGTGAAGAAGTAAATAGTGGGAAACAGTGAGCCATCATTTCTCTCCAGTGTCTATTTTCATCTATTTTTACTTCATTTTGCCCTGCATTATATAATATGAAGTATATTTTAATGTCATTTATACATTCCGTCCATCAACCTTTCATTCATCTTCCTCAATATACTGCACATAATATACTCTTCCAGTTTTTCAAGATTAGTCCTTTTTGTACCAAATTCCTTCTTCAGATTAGTAAGGTAAGACTGTCCACACAAACACAAGGAGGGAGTCTTGTACTTATAATATCATTTAGGAAGTGTTGATCTTGTCTGTGGATCGCTTACATTGGAATTATTTCATGAAGGGATCTCTTCATGGATAGTATGGGAGAAGAGGAACAATTATAGTGACCAGTAACTCTTTACATAGGCATGAGAGTAAAAATACAACAAAAAATTTCCTTATTTATTGAAAACCTTGCCTGAACCAAATCTGCTCTATAATCAGAAATGAGTTCAATCTCAAGTGATTGGATTATTATTACAATGTTTCTGGCTGTTTCTAAGTAATATTGTCCTGGTCACAGATGGAAAATTATTTTATGCTCTTCCTCTTGACCTTTAACTTGGCTATAGACATATTTCTGCTTCCACAGGAGCTTTGCCTCAGGGCAGGTTTTTTCTACAGAGCTGAAACCCCAGTATGTTTTCCTTCAATCCTTTTCTTTTTCGCTGGCCCCTACAGGTTACCAGGTCCCTCCAGAGTACCTGCTGCAGGCAGCGGGGCCTCCAGGAGCCCGGGCTCATGCAACCTCAACCGTCGCAGCCAGAGCTTCAACAGCATCGACAAGAGCAAGCCTCTTCAGTATGCCAGTGGCAACGACAGAGGTATTATTGTCCTTAATACCACAATACACACTCTGATACTTTCAGACGCCAACGTTGTGACTGTCTTAGAAAAATGGAGTTGGTAGGAGCAGATGGGAGGAAGGGGCACATGTCTTACATTCTCCATCCCGACCACTTGGTGGCACCACTGACTCAGACAGACAAAGCTGCAGAGGTGCCCTGTCGCTCACTTTACCAGCCTTAACCAGTCTGCTGAATCATCCCCACTTCTTTATTCCAAGTGAGTTGTAATGGATGCCATCGAGTGGAGGCGCAGACAAATTGTCAGAACTCTTTGAGAGATGACCGAAGGGGCATATTCAGGCTGCTGCTCTGTCATGCATGGTGAAACTACTGAGAGTGATTCTGTTTGGTCGAGGGGTCTCACGGTAGCTGAGACTTAGAGCATATGGTAGTTTATTCACAACAAAACCAATTGTTCACACTTAAATATTTGTTTTAACAGCCTCTTCCTGTTGTGAAGAGTAAATGTATCTGCATGCAGTGTTTTAATTACTTAATATCTGTGATATCAGCTCAACCACTGTATTCATAATAGCTTTAAGATTTCTCTTCTTATTCTTATCAGCTCTCACAGTGACAATAATTAAAACCTGTCTCATTGCTCAGTCATTGTAATCATTAAAACCATTCACAATGGGTTCGTGACAATATAATGACAACCTTTTGTTTAAATATGCGATCATAAACTGTTTTCCAACTAATGAGATCTTGCTTTTAATCTTACAACATACTGTAAGAGCAACACAACCCATTCATTGAGGAAAAAACTGCAGCATTGAGATTTGAGAGGGGAGCAGTAGGAGGTGATGGAGGTGGGGGGAGAGATGCAGTGAGTGACATCAGGCTGCATTTAAAAAAAAAAAAAAAAAAGCCTCCAGCAAATCCCTTTTTGAGTCTGTCTTTCTTGCTTCCAGTCATGGAAGTTCACTCAAAATGTGCACTCAGCCTTCCAATTTCTGTTGGCAGCTTCGAACTCCTCAACAAGAGGAACAGGATATGTGGGGATATGTGATCAAGTGTTTGTAGCTTAAAAGAGAGCGAAGAGGAAGTGGAAGTTATTTGGAAATTGGTATATTGTATTAGTCTTGTATTTTAGTTTAAAAATTAATCATATATGTAGGTTTATCCTTCAGCACACCGCAATGTAAAGGATTCTGTAGATCAGTTTCTTTTAGTTTTGTGAAAATGGGTGGCACCGACCATTCATGGAGTGCAGTTGAGTCCTGCCTGAAGACAAACCCGAAGTTTGTTGAGATAAGACAGCAAGTGTTGGAGCTTCACTGCAGGAGAGATGAAACAATGTTTTGGTCTAAACTAAAAGGGAAAAAAAAAAGAAAGAAAAATCAATTGTGGGGAAATGTCAGTAAGGCAGGCGGAACCTTCTGGGCAAAGGCAGGTAGCAGAGAGGGCAGAAGATGAAAATTATTTTCTCTCTTACACATACTTTCATTTACCCTGTCATGTTATACTTTCTCTTGCTTTCATCTTGTTTTACTGGGTACTTTACAGGCCTTTATTTTTTAGGTATAAATACTACATACACATTCAGCAGGTCCACTTCCACTTCTTGTATGAATCCAAAGAGATATTTTTATCACAGATACAGGTAGTAGCTTTGTTTTACACTCCTTATGACGTCTGATAAAGGGAAATGCGCATGAGTGGAAATCAAGCCTTTGTTTGTTTCTATAATTGTTTTTAGATAAAGGCGTGTATGACCTCATAGGTATGAAGTGAACCCATTAGAGTGTTGTTTTGTTTCTCTGCTCACAAACAGTGAAGCTCTGCCCAAAAGGAGCAAGAGCTCAAAGGGCACAAAGAGCACTGCATCATTCTTGTTGCCATGCAACTGTCTAATTAGCATCTAATTGAAGCATCAAAGGGCAGGGCTTTTTGTTGAATGTAATATTGGACTGAAGAAAGTTGGCAATTGCTCTGCTTGTTGTTAGGAATGAGGATGAGGAGGCAATTTCCTCTAGCAAGGCGATAATGTATTATCTGTCTGACAGCAAAAGTCGAAAAGCATTCAACTTGGAATGTGTGACAAAATGTACCCAAGAACTGCAGTTTGGAAGAGAACAAAAAAAAAAGGTCACCACTGCATAAACCAGCTGCAGGTGCGTGTATATCAGTGTGTGTGTGTGTGTGTGCACACGCGTCATTTCTAACATACGTACTGTTCTGTCATGTAGTTGTAGTTGTATGTGTTTGTCAGCAAAGGGTTCACCACCGCCCAGAAGAAGTGACATTTCATTCCTTGGCCGCTGAGGCAAAAAAAATAAAAAAGAAGAGTCTGTTGCCATGGCAACAACAAGTTACTGCACAGTGAAAAGTGTGGTGGCGCCGCAATACACCCTCCGGGGTGGGGATCTCTAAAGACAGGGTTAATTGACTGGACACACATACAGAGACACACATGTACACACACTTAGAGAATCACGTAAATGCTTGTAACCTCTTAAATTTTCATTCATAAACTGCCTTGAGGACAGCTGCACTATCTATAAAGATGAGTGTTGACACAGAGGACACACACACACTCACACACACACACACAAGAATGGATGCTCTCTCGTCCACATTTATATTGGAACACACACAAAGAACAGTAAAATCAGTGTAGTTATATCAGCTGATGTGTTGATTTAACTTCTCTTGGTTAAGACTTAATTCTGCTGATCTGAGGTCGGAACCTTTTATATTCTGACTAATGTCAGCTTTCGCACCTGCAGTAGGGCATCTTCCAGTTCATTTTGAAGATGCAGAAACACGTTAAAGGACAGTCTGCTGTTCTACAAACACTCGGCTCATCAACACATTCAGAGAAGGCGTATGCACACTTCTGTGCATGCCTGAATATTACATGTGCACATGCACAGATATAAAGCATGTGCATCAAACACATACACACTAATGGAAACAGTTTTGACACCAGGTCTCAAGAAGTATCCAGACAACTAGCAATAAAAACTGCGGAGTGGTATGCAAATTATGGGCATATAATTAATTAAGTTTTAGCATAAAAGCTGCAGAAATTGATGGAATTGTGGATTAATGAGTTATTGACACTTTATTCTTTAATATTATATATGTATAGAGTGTTTCAGTCAGTTTCTGCATTGATGCTTTGCAAACCTGAAGATTGATACGTTTTAGTAGCCAGCTGTTTTTGCTGGATTGTTTCCTGAAATGATTTCAGTAAGATATTCATGATTCCATCAGCTTCAGCAGCAGTGGTTTTATACCTGCTGATTGGCCAGAGACATAAAATGCAGTCATAAAAAACTGAGTGCCAGAAGTTTCAAACAAATGGCAGTGATTTTTCTCTCTCGCAGTCCTAAATGAGTCCTGTGTTAATGGTGAAAAAATAATGAACAGTAATCGCCTATCTTGAAAGAAGACATATGGAGGGAAGTAAAATGCCTATGACATTACTACACATTATCCAGTTGGTTGCAACATTCAGTTTTATTTGCCACAATGTAAAGAAAAGTCTCTGTTATAGCCTGACTGAGTGCACTTTTCACTCCGGATCCGGCACAGTGCACTGGGGCGTTTTCAGGCATGTTTCAGGGTTTTAGAGAATGTTGTCAGAAGTGTAAGCCGGTTAAAGTGTTTCAACCCCCGGCCACAGCTGAAGCTGAACACCCCCCCCCCCCCCCCCGGCTGCCTGAAGGGACTTTAAACTGCAGACTGTGGGTGACTCACAGCCAGCTGAACCCTGCTCAGTGTGTTGACTGACAGCCAGACAGACACTCAGTCTAATGGTGCATAACTTCATGCTGTCACTCTGTCGCCTTCTTCACTTTTTTCCAGCCCCATCTCTAATTCTGCCTTTCCTTTTTCCCCCCTATATTTATCTGTCTCTCTTTCCCTCTCATAACTCATTTCTGTCTGTCTGTGCCTCCCTGTTTTCTGTTGTGTCCATCTTCCTCAAATATCGTCTGTCATTTTGAGGATCTTAAATGTGTATGTGTGTTTGGGTGTGTTTAAGAGAGAGGGACTGAGGGAGGGAAGGGGAAGTGCTGATGGCCGGAGTATCAACCACTCAGGAAAAGCGGGGTGTGTGTAAAGGTCAACGCTCAGCGGCGGACACTAAAACATTTATTTTACATGCATGATGGATGTTTATGTGTGCTGTGTGTGTGTGTGTGTGTGTGTGTGGTTTGGCTCAGCATCTTATATTTTCCTGGCACCATTTGCCTGAAAATCTGGCAGAAATAAGCAACTTTGTAATGCATCATAGCTCGGCATTCAGGCCTGTAATGGAATAAATGTCAGCACATGTGATAAGTGGTCAAAATATAAATGGTTGGAAAAAACAGGATAACATATACAAACATTTAGAGACATAATTAATACCAAGCAACCCTAGACTTTTTATCACATTATCTGACATTGGTTACATCATTATTTGTGAATACTTACATATAATACATACACTTCAAATTCTTTATACCGGTATGTCAGTGAGTTTTGTTGCCACTGACTTATTTTCTTTCATTTATTTGTACTAAATGTGGGAGAGTGTCTCTTATGAACACCACCAGGAAACTTGAATTAAGCATGTCCCGTGGAGTTCAGAAAAAAACTGTTTAAATTCATTTTTACTTTAAAATGACAAATCTAAACTGGCATCCACCCAGTGCCATGTACCTTGCAAATGTTTGTATACCTAGCAGGATTGGTTTTGATGTGAGTCCCTCAAAGGGCAAGGTATTTTCTGCTATTTCCTACAAGCGTTGAACAATCGTACTGGGAGAAATCCCTGGATCAGAGACAGACACCAGTGTCTACACCCACTGCAGCCTCAATATGGAACACATTTTCTGAGTTGAGGTTGCAGTACTCACATTTTTTCTTCCAAGGGTAAAAGCTCACTTTCTTCTACCTACTACACCTTCCGTCTATGTGTAACACAAATAAATTCAATACATTCCCAGAATAATTCTTGGAAAGGCAGAAAATAACTAGCATAAAAAGTAGGCAGGTTCAGACAAACCTCCTTTGCCAAGACACTAAATTAAAAATAACTCCTCAAACTACGAGAACATATTGATCATGAAAGATGGATAATGATGAACAGTGAATCTGGGAGTGGATGGTTTTCTTTCCCTAACATAACTGCTGTGATCTCTTTTGTTGTCACGGCTACAACATGGTGGCCTGTCCCTTATAGCTACTGTTATCCACCTGCAAACATGCTGTGACAGGCCTGTGTTGAAGAGTAAATCAGCAGGTGGAAGTCTGAACAGGAAGTTACAGCACACATGAGTGCAAATTCCTCTGAGACTCCAGTGTAATAATAACAGTGCAGTCTTTTAACCCATCCTTCTGCTGATATTCTGCCAAATGGGAATAAGCACTCAATTTGTTTCAACTTGACACAACACTGAAAACTGAGTTTCTCTTTTTATATAAAACTATAAAGGAGGTAGAGTGTGTGTCTGTAGAGTATTTAAATAAATAAATAAATTCAGTAATAAATCCAGGAATCTTTTTTTATGGTTCATGGTTTGCTTAGAGAATCACTGGTTGTGCCAGTATTACTATAGTGAATACTACTACTGTATGAAAATGTTCCAAAATATACCATCTGTCTTACATGAACAAATTTAGAAATGTCCAAGAATTTACATGATTCTTTGTAGACAAAGTAATGCAGTTCACAGGCTTGACTGTACATGCTTGATAATCACCCTCTTCTGTATCTCTTCCTTTCTCCCTTCAGAAGCAGTGAGGGGAATCCCAGCACCCAGCGGGATGAATGGGAGCAGTATTGGTGGGACGGTCCCCACCAGCCTCAGTGGGCAGCAGCTGGCCTCTGCCATCCCATCACCCACTGCTGGCAAGTCCTGGCGCAGCAAGTCCATGAACCTCAAGCACAGTGCCACTTCGTCCATGTTGGCAAGTCCCACGCATTCACCCTCCCCCACCCATTCACCCCAGGCCTCTGAAGGCCTTCTTCCACACGGAAATGATGGGTCAAAAGTAGGGTCGGTTGGCAGCGGTGGACCCCAGAGGTCCATGCTGGAGAAGTTTCGCCTGATTAACCCTAGATCAGCTTCACGAGCATCACCATCTGTGGCAGAGATGGCTCTGCAGGAGGAGGATGACCTGTCAGAGTACGGTGAGGATGGCCTGACACCCACGGGGTCAGTGTGCAGCAGTGTTAGTAGCAGTGCTACAGCCAAGCAAATGACTACCAAGAACTCTGCATCGTCCCTCACTGCATCAAGCAAAACCTCTTCTTCTTCCCCCTCTCCTTCATTTTCAAAAGCATCTGCCAATGGCAGCAGGTCCATGTCCAAAGATAAGGAGGACAAAATTAAATCTGGGAAATCTTCTAAGGATAGCTCTCCACCCAAAGAGGAGCGCGAGACAATTACTGACCCCACCAAGAAGACCTCAAAAATTGCCAGCCTCATCCCAAAAGGAGGGAAGCCATCATCTGGAAAGAAAGATGGCGGCTCTTCGGCATCTAGCGGCATCCCCAAGCCAGGACTTAAAACACCCTCCACCACAACGTCCAAGCCTCAGAGTCAGTCCCAGAGCCAAAGCCAGGCCGCCTTAAACAGCAGCGGCAACATGCGGGGTGGAGAAGGGGAAAGGGCAAAGCTGACGAAAGGAGGGCAGGGTGGAAGTTTCTACATACAGCGCTCCATTGGGGGTCCAGAGGGCAAAAGGACAAGCATGACTTCCTCCACCAGCACCTCAGCCCTATCTGGGTCTAGTGGGATAATGGGAGGAGGGGGAGGAGGAGGGGTTGGAGGAGGAGGAGGAGGAGGAGCAGCGCTTGGAGGGAACGGAGTGGTTCAGCTTCCTCAGCAGCAGCAGCACAACCATCCCAACACTGCCACTGTGGCCCCCTTCATGTACAGGTGAGATGTGTGAGTTTATGTGTGTGTGCGTGCATGCACTAAAATCCTCGGGATACATTTAAATATGCAAAACTCTTCATTCCTCCTCATTTCTTTCATTCATTTTCTCCACGCAGAGGTCAATATATTGACCCCTTTTCTCAAAGTCATGCCAACACAATTTCAGACACACACTTTCTATATTCACTCACACACACTGCATGAAATCCTGGAGCACTACCAGCGATCAGCTGGTGCTCCCCACAGTGCATCTTGCTCTCGCCTCCACATCTCTTCACAGTCATTACAGGAAAAATTAACAGCCACTGCCTGCCGACTGCCAAAGCCTATTATTTAACTGTCTGGGTTTCATCTTTGATGTGAGAATCCAGACATTGACAGTGTTTAGAACCCTCCTCTTAGAAACCCTTCCTCTTCTCCATTCAACCAGTGTTATATTATTGCATGCAGCTGGCACATGGTTCCCTGATGTTATAGCCATCAGAGGTGCAGGAAGTGGGTAAATCTGCCCAGCAGGGTTGATTTTCTCTTACAAGAGCAGAGGTAATCCAGGGGGGAAAAATGGAGGAGCAGCCAAAGTCTCTAGGATGCCTTTGTGCTCAGAGAGAAAGAGAGTTAGGAATCCCATTAAACAAGCTTTAATCCTTCAACCCCCCCGCCCCCCCCCCTCGTCTTCCTCCTCCGTTGTGCACAGTCATCTCTGCCACATTCAGCGGTGCTCCTTTCGAGCATTAGCATACTTTAATCCCACACATTTTAACAAGTTAAAACTACTGTGTACTGTGTCCGGTCCTGGGCAGATAGTGTGTGATAGTCATGAAGACGCGAACCAGAAGCTGAAACTGCAAATGCACACACAACCCACTCAGTGAGCAAAAAGTAAATGAATAAACACAGGGGGTAGAAAGTGTACCATCTGTGATGTCACCCACAAGTTTCTGAAGAAACATTTTGAAGGCCTGGGCTTGGGTTTACCACTTTCAGCCATTTGTGTAAGTGGTTCCAAATTTGGTTGAAGCAACAGATCCTGCCAAACATACCTCTCACTGATTTTGTTCAAAAAACACATTAGTTCTTATGAGACCATCACTTCTTGGAGCACAAACCTCACATTTGGAGAGAGAAGCTGTTTTTCTCACAACTTCACTGCAGTGAAGAGTGGCCATTGGAAACAAAAGAATAACAACAGCTATTGATTATTGATATTTCAAACCGTATCTGGCACAAGTAAATGGACAGTTGGGCTGTTAGCAGCTGCAAAGTCTCTGCAGTTAAGACTTAGTCATACCAGAAAGTGGCCGTGTAAAATTTATTCACAAGCCCTTACCAGATAGTTGATTTTCTCCAAGCTTTTTTTCTTTCACTCGCTCTGGTATTTAGTTCTTAGGATTGAGTATTAAATTAGTCAGAGTTTTGCCTCCTAAAGATTTGTAAGAATTTACTACAACCCCAGCAGCACTGATTTTGTCTCTAACTTCTGCTCACTGAAATTCTGGTATGCTCAGACTCAGTTATTTCCATACATTAGAAAATAATGTACTAAAAGTAATCCTCATTATTGGAACCTTTCTCTGTATGCTGTTTACATACCCTCTATACAGGATATAAACCCCCTGGTTGCTTTAAAACTTGGGCTGATCCATATGCAAAAACAAAATCAGGTCGCAGTTACCGTGACACTGTGAATGCAATATGTCAGGTTTTTGTGAGAATGATAACTTTTATGCTTTATTTTCACTTAAACAAAATATAAACACGATGATGATGATGTGATCATATATAATTTGATGGATATTGCAATATTAATAAGATTTGATTAATTGTTCAGCTCAAGTTAGCACCCTGTTCTTTCCTGTGAAGCACAGTGCAGATTCATGTCTCTCCTCTACCTGTTTCCTCTGTGCCTTGTGAGCATATTTCTGTAGCCTGCTTCTTCAGCCTCCCCTTCTCCTGCTATAAATGTTCTTCCACACCAGCAGGCCTCACCCGCAGACAGTAAGTGTAAAGGCCTCCTGCTGTGCTGTAATTTACCATCGTTCTCAGCCTAATTAGCCATCTTTGTCTTGTCCTATTTTATCTATGCCCACCCCTAGTTTGGCCTGTGCCAAGTCCAATAGACCGGTGTGGTTGCAGGACTTTGCTGCTGACTTTGCCCCTCCCTTCCCATTTTATAATGTCATTAAATGCATCCCTCTGTGTCCTCCTCTGCTAACATAACCTAAGCTGATCCAAATTCAGAAACATTATCAGGAATCACAGAAATAAGTAAATACGTAAGTAAGTAATATAAGTTAAATCAATCATGTCAACAAAAAAATTATAGGTGTTCCTAAACTGCACTGCAGCTAACCAGTGTGGACACGACTGTGACACCTACATTGTTAGATTACAGTCACAAATGCATTCACAGTATTTCTACAGTTTAAATCATTCGGCCATACGTCAAAAACAGACTTCATCCGAATCTTATTAGTGAAGTTTCCCTTCCCTTTAAAACTAGCAGAATTAATTTTTAGTAAATATTCATTCATTACCACAAGCAGCTATATATGCTTTTGTATTTTCCTCCCAAATTGCTGCATGCAGTCTTTGTCATGAATATCTCTGTCTCCACTTCTGTGAATCCACTGAGGTGAGGGAAGCTTGCAGGAAGAAAAAATCTTTTTCACACGAGCGGAAGTCACAGGCTGATGCTGCTGTCGCGAACAGGAGCCCATTTTTTATCTTCAGCTCTGCAGGTGGTGGTGGTCCCCTGTCTGGTTGTGTGTGTGTGTGTATGTGTGCGTCTGTGTGTGTCATGTATATGGGAGGACGTGAATAGTACACATTAGCTTGTACTCAGATAAGTCTGTGCACTTGTGTATGCTTTATGCTCTCTGTCTTTCAGAATTTTCATGTGTGTGCGGTTAAAAGTATTAGTTCGCATGCTTTTGTGTGTACGTGTGTATGTGCGCATTTCATTGTGTTCATGTCATCTGTCGCTGTCCTTAACTGTGTGTTCGTCTGTGTCAGTCTGTTTTTCACATGCGTGGTTGTGTGTTTTTTTGTCGCTCGCTGTGCATGTCGGACTGTTATCTCATGAAGTGCATTAGACTTTTTCCTTGTTTCTTCAGTTCAGCAAACAAACTGGAGCATGATGCAGCTCAGGGTTGAGGAGGAGACGCACACAAACATATTTCACCTGCACGCACACAATCAGAAGCGTTCACAGAAAACATCTCATCGTAAACCGTCCCCTCCTCCCTTTAGAGGCATCCATCTGTTGCGTACGTGACTAAGACCAAAAATGGTCTCTAAAATTCTCCTTCTTTTCTTGTTTAACATCGCAGGAACACAGTCACCGGACAAAGGACGGACGATTCTGGCTGGTGTTCTAAATTGAATACTAAAATCTCTTGATGGTCTTTCAAATCCTTAAATTCCAACCACTGTGTCTGCTTCACTGACTATCAGCACTCTGCATTTTAGCCGCTCCACATACCACAATGTGGTTATGCGACACAAAATTGTCAGTGTAATTGCTGTTTTTAACTCAAATTAAACAATTAGATGGCACAAAAGAAACTGCCATTCTTGGAAAAAAACTTACGTCCTCCTATAATAGATAATTGGAAGCACAAAAAATATATTACAAAGACACACTACGATACAAACAATCCACAGTATAACCACAATAGCTTTAGTTTATAAAGTAGATAATTGTTATTGGCTTTCACAGTGAACTTATGATGATTGACAATGTGGAATACCAATCATTTTGAAAATTTGAATTTACTGGAAAACGCTTAGACATTTCTCTGTTTCATCATTTCATCTTTTGGCAGTAAATGAATGAACGTGACTCTGCAGCAGCTTTAACCGATCTCAGTGAAAACTCTCCTCCACCCAGGGCAGTTTTGAAACCGCCGTTACAGCCTTCCGTGGTCCGGGTTGAGTTTACCGCATATCTCAGCCTGTCTTCATAACCCGCTGTGTTGTATTTGTTCTTTGTGCCTTCAGGACATTCTCAGAAAATGACTGCACCATGGTGGCCCCAGCCGACCCCTGCCTCAGCCCCACCAAGGGAGAGCTGGTCTATAGCAAGACAGCCAAACAGTGCCTGGAGGAGATATCAGGTACCACAGCTTAACACTCATGCTGGGGGCTCTTCAAACGTGATATTTCTCTGTGTGGGTGTGTGAATGTGGATATGTCTGTGGCATTTACATACGCCTCTTATAATCATGATCATATATGAATTTAACCTTCATCTGCTGTTCATTATCTATATTTACACAGCATTAACATGACTGCTGCCGCAGGGACAATCTACATGTGAGAGGACTTGTTCAGACATTTACGCTCTGTAGGAAATAGAAGAAATTCTTTAGCTTACATTAAGACTGTTGTATTATTTTATGGATTAGCTGCCCTCCCAACATTAGAGAAACTGTATTTTTCTGCAAGTCACAGATGTTTCATGCACTGCACATGCTGTATGTGAAAACTTAATGTTTCTCTCCACTTTGGTTTTTTAATGATCAATGTTGTGACGACACTGTGGTTAAGGTCGGGGTAGATTTTCACTCATAAACCACTTAATTAGTTTTCGGAAAAGATTAGGTTTTGGCTTGAAATACCAGAGTCAGCACAAACAGGCTGGAAATGTCCCAGTGTCTTGTTGCCTCCACCATCCCCTCTTCCTTCTCCATACGAGGAAGTCAGCTCAGAGATTTACAGTAAGGTGCATCGCCAACATTTTAATGTGGCAACTGGGCTGGTATCTGTGTTTACTGGGGGATCCCTTCTCTGCAGCGGTTTCAGGTAGAAAGGGAAAAGGTCAGCACTGACAGCTAGACACAGGGAGCATCTGCGGCGTTTTGCTTACCTCCCTGCAGGCTGCTGTCATCTGTTACAATCCCAGTGCTGCTTCACAACCAGTCATATGCCACATCATCGTCAGTACATACACATCATTTATTGTTTTCAGCCTGAGCAGTGGGATGGCTTTTTTGTGGGCTTTCTTTTTTGACATTTAATGCATTTTATCCAACGCTCTTACAGTGACATTAGTTCAGATATTTGAGGCATATCCAGAAAGTGGAATGAATGGACAAAGTGACAATGGAGCATGAAAAATGTGTCAAAGAGGAGTTTAAGCAACAGACAAACCGATTCAGTAAAGGCAGCAGTGTTGAGGATAAAAGGCTGTTCCTCTCTCAGAAAGATGAACATGGAACCAATTCAACTATGACTGTCATAACACCTATATAACCAAAAAGTGCTGGATGAAATTAAATTTGTTTGCAAAGAGGGGAAACATCAAACATCTTTATTGTCCTTTAATTACGTTTGTGCATCAGAGCTTCAGCAGCTGAGTAGTCATTAATCAGGGGGACATTTGACCTGTTTAAAGAAGTTCCTAACCACAAACTAAAATTCCTGACAAGAAGGCAGATGAGAGGTTAAACCAGGCAGTGCACCATAAGACACAAACCGCTGGCACAGAGAAATTCCATTGTTTCAATAGGAATTTGCCAATTCCAAATGAAGATTTGAAGACATGAAGTGTCACAGCTCCTCCCCCAACCAAGATGTTTGCTTTTCCTGACATTCTGTTTTAAGCATAATTCATTTGTCTGGGAATTGAGTTATTGAGGATCCTTCCAAAGTTTCTTTAAATGATTTTACTTTTTTTGCAAAAAATATCACTTGGTTGAAACGGTGGATATCGTCATTTGGGAGGCAACTTTATCCTTATATAAACAGAAGTAAACGAGGTCAACTTGGATGATAAATCAAGTAAAGAGCTAACGCAATGAAAAATAAGATGTCAAGTTCAAAGCGCGCTGTGCACAAACAACAGCATGTGATTACAGGTTTGGTTTCTCAGGTCGGCAGCGACATTCCAGACATTTTGCTCTGGTTGCGGCTTTTCCAAAGCCCATCATTTGAAGGATAAAATTAGGTTGCGGTGCTGACCGTTTGCTTTGTTTGGGGTCCATTTCAAACACTTGCTTTTTGTTGTCACACGTTTCATGGTCATTCCACATCCTTCGTTTTTTGCGACTCTCTCTCCATGGAGGAGCAGAAATGAGTTTCAGAATAGGAAATCAAGTACATGCACACCACAAATACCACATGAGAAGCATACTCATTTCACATATGATGGATGAACCAATGTCAATAGTGACAATATCCAAACATCAAAGCAGAACAATGAAATAAAATCTTCATTGCTGAGTTATTTTTTTTTTCATCTGCAGCTAAGCTCTGAAGTAATTTTATTGAAATCTGTTAATCAGGTATTTGTGATGAACCAGATAGCTGCAGACTAATGTGCAAACACACAATTCGGATAACCTTGATTGTGGGAGGCAGCTGCTTCCAGTCCCTGCTAGCTACTGGTAACCATGATTGTAAAAAATGTGTGGAAGACAGCTGAAGAAGACTAATAACGACAAGACTAATAAAGCTTGCATTGATTGATGGGGATATGTTGGATCTGTGGTCTCATTGTTGATCCGTGATAAGCTGCGGGCTCGCTATTTTAGCTCCTCAAGACAGGATTTAATTAAGTCGGGCGGCCAGCGTGGTGCAGCAAGGGGCTGCAAAGCTTACAGGTGCACTGTCCAAACAACTCACTGTCACACTGTGAAGGAAAGACAGGGCAGAACGAAGAGGCTGAAGAATAGTGTGAGGGAGAACAGATAAGGGCTAGGAGGAGGAGGGAAGTGAACAGAAAGTGAGAGAATGAGAGGGATTAAGAGAAAGAGAGGGTGATAAACATGAAGAAGGAGGGCTGAGAGAGAGGAAGAGAGAGGGAGAGAGAGATAGAGAGAGAGAGCGCGCTGCAGGCGGCATGCTGGAATGAACAAGCAGACCGAGAGCTACGTGAGCCTGTTTGCCGGCTTCACCACCCCTTCATTCTCCGCTGTGAGGAGAGAGGGACCGTCAGAAGGGAGGCGGGAGAAGTGTGGCAGTGAGGTGGTAATTAAAGGAGAGACAGAAGGTGGAGGGAGAGAGATAAGAGTGGATGAAAAGAGACTGTCATTTAATAGGGGGAAGAGATAAAGGGAGTGTGAGCTCAGTTGGTGAGGGAAGGGAGATGTAGCGACTCGTTCATCCACGCCCCTGACTGTGGTGGAGGAACAGAAGGGAGCCAAGAAGACAGAGCGAAAGCATGAGGACAGGAGAAAGAGTAGAAAATGAGTGTCTTGCTCAACGTCTGACTGTGACTATGGGCTGGCTCAAGAATGGGTCTGGACTCTTCCTACATGCCTGAGAGGGAGGTTTTCTCTCCGCTCATCGCCCTGCGCCTGCTTTCCCTCCAGTATTCAGAAGCTTGGACCTCAGTCGGGAGGCGTGGGACGTGTGGACACATCTCTCTGATTCCTCAGTTCTCCGGTCCCTCCTTCCCACCATCTGCTCTCTCAGTGACCACGCAGCCAAGATGTGAAACGGAGACAGGTAGATCCGCTTGCACGCATAGTTTCACTCACTGAGCTGCCAAGAGGAGAAAAAGGTAAGCGGAGAAAAGGGAGGGGAGCGGCTGGTGAGCAGAGATGAAGAGAGGAGCAGAGTTCTCGGTGTATCAGGGGGGCAGCCCAGCTCGACGGCCTCCCCAGCCTCTCCCCGACAACCTCAACCTGCGAATCAAGCAGCGCTCACTCACAAACCTGACCCTGCTCAGTGATGGCGAGCAGCGGGTTTACTCCTTTGAGCTTGATGAGCCACCGTCTCGACTTTCACAACCTCAGAACTCTTCGGTATACCCATCATCCACGCAGCGAGCAGGAGGCAGCCTGCAGGGAAGCCCCAGGAAGGAGGCAATCACAAGAGGCGGAGGTGTGAGGGGCACCAGAGCTCGTTCCCTGTCACTCTCTCTCACCAAGGTGCTCTCACAGTCAGAACACTCCCTCATCCCCATCCCTTGGCGATGCACTGGAGGCGGGGGAGGGCGGCCACAGCGGGCATCATACAGCGGTCACCCACGGGCTGAGCCGGCTCGGATATCCAGGGAGGAAGGGGGGACAGACGAAGAGGGCAGCAGCGGACGTTCAGACGAGGAGCCAGCGGCAGGGAGGGGCAGCGGGAAGCGGGGAGGCAACGAGAAGGATGGGGGGTACTGGGCGGAGGAGGAAGTTTCAGGGGGAGGGCCTCGTGAGGGAACGGCTCAGCTGGATAAGGAGGTGATCCTCACCATGCTGGGTGACCTGGAGCAGGTGCTGCACACAAAACCTCGCCAGCGTAAGTCAACACAGTCCAGGAAATGAGCATGAACGTGGAGGGCGTTACATACCATAGGCACAAGTAATTTGGGGATTACATTCCTTCAACATGAAGGGATTACCATGACAACACCACAAATTGGAAACTTTGTACAGGAAGTGAAAGAACTTAATGTGTTAATGTGGAGTGACTAAGTTTTGGTTAAGTTGAAAAATAGAAACTTGAGCAGAACATCAGAATGTCAGAGCAGAAAAAGGCCTCAATAAGCTGGTTATTTTCTTAATCCTCACGATGGGGAAACCTATTTCTCTGAGTACACTATTAGCATTTTAAAACATCATTTAAAAGACATTTGTGAGGCAAGCCTGTAAAAGCACACACACACCCTCCCTCATGCATGATGTTGTTCGTGTGTCCTCGCCCCAAGATTTATACAAGTAGTAGTCATTTGAAGCCTTGGACCCAGGCTGAAAAAAAAAGATATTTGTCTTAGGCATCCTTGCTGTCACTTACATCCACACACTGTCACTGTGTATGCAGCATTGTTAAGTGCTTTACTGTGAATTTTTCCAGCTAGAGCTTAAACTATAGCGTCATGTGAAAGCATGCTTTGTGTGTTTGCAATGAGTACCCATTTATAAAGCTGGCTTTGAGATGAGAGTAAAAAGACATGGGAGGAGCTTCATTTGAGACAGTGGTATGTTTTATTGATTGAGTGATTGTTTGATTGATTGTGTAGTTGTCACAGTGAAGATGATTATTGTCACTCTGTAGATAAAGCAAAGTAAGATGCACAGAAGTGTCAGCTTAGGCTATGGGCAGATTACTGCAGATTTCCTTGAGCAGGTTGAGGCATGATGCAGCAGAAAGAAGGAATACCTTGAGATACAGATGATGGAAAACCAACACCTCACCCACTGAAAAAGCACAGCTTTTATTACTTGCAACTCCTTCACTGCCTGTGAGTCACACGGCCAACATGATCAATACCTTATTATTGCACCTTTTCATTGTGTGTGTGTGTATGTGTGTGTGTGCGTGTGCATGCTTGCGAATGCTTTTCTACATTATGTTTGTGTGTGCCCATGTTTTTCTCTTTGCGTGCATGCTGAGTGTGTGCATTTCTGTGTGTTTATCGGAGATCTATTGAGATTTCCATTTTTAAAAAACTCTTTCACCCCCCCCGTCAGAGTCGGCTTTCTGGAGTATCCAGCTGCTGTGGAGGCAGTTTGCGCTTTTAGCCTTGGGGAGCAGTTGTCGTCGATACATATTAACAAGCTTTCAATGTGCTGCAGCGCCTGTTAGGGAACACATTCGGCAACAAGGCCATGAAATTGCTCGTGGATATGTGTGTGTGTGTGCGTGCCTGCAAGAGCTGCCTTAGCGACACGCCAGCAACTGAGAGCCAAAGCTTCATTAAGACTGATTTGTGACCAAATGCGGCAAGAAGGGTAGAGCGAGCATACAGTTATGTCTATGTGTGTGTGTTGGTGTGTGTGTTGGCATGCTTGTGTGTGTATTCTAATTAGGTGACTGGGATGGCTCCCTAATAGTATTCAGCTGAAGCGAGGGGCATCAGTACCAGCCAACATGCATTATTGAAACAGAGTGGGAGAGAGAGAGAGAGTGAACTGGCACTAAAGCACCCACTTACACAGTGTGTCTGTGCGCGCACGCCCGCCTGCCCGCAAACGTGTCAGTCCCAAATGGCAGTTATTTGCATTATGTTGTGTCAACTCTATCTAGAACAGCATTTATTCGACACCAACAGCGAATGCTTCATGACTTCTCTGTAATGTTTGATGCTGAAGCGGGAACACCAGCTATACATGTGTTCAAGCAGTTCCATACATAGGTGTTGTGTTTTGAAATGACTTTTCACTTTTTAACTCAAGGATCCAACATGTGTGTTGGGGTTGTTGGGGTGCTGTTTTGTTGCTGTAGCTCACCTCTGGCCCAGTGTGCAGGTGAGACCTCTACTCCTGTACTGCAGTGAATTTCTCCCACACTCTCTCACGCACACTCACACAGACACACAAACAAGCCAAATGCATACACACGCTTTCTCAATATTGCATGAAGTGTCCGTTTGTGATGGAGACTTTAGGGCAAAAACTCCTTGTGTCACTTTGTAATGAGGTTGTAATTGAATCTTTCTCTAAGGGGTCCTGGTGAGAAGAGAGGGAAGACAGGAAAAAGAGAAGAAGAATTAAAAAGAAAGGAAAAACTTAAAACAGCGATGGCTTTAATCTGTGGGAGCAGAGATCCATCTCACACTAAATTCTTGGTCTTGATCCTTGTTCAAGGAGCTGCAACCTACAGAAAAAAATGGCTGTAGCACACCATACTGGGCTCACCATGCTCAGTGTTGTTTCAGATGTGTTGCATCCTGGTGGCAATAAATTCAGGCCACATTAAGGTTCTGTTCACTGGGTGCCAACACAGTTTTGTCAGTGTATCGTTGTATGTTTCTTATAAGTTTTTGAATTTTTGCACCTCATTGATTTCTAATAACTGGCCATAGAGTGGACATCTGATGTCAGAGGTTAAGAACGTGTGACGCCCCATCGACCTCACACAACCTGCAGTCAGTTTGCTCTGCCAAGGCTAAACATGACCTCGATTATGCTGGGCTGCTCTTTACCCTGTTTGGTCATTACACAGCATACGGTATACTAATTGAGAGTTTTGACTTAATGTTCAGAAAGATTTTTGGATGGACACATTGTAGTGTCTTTATTCTTCTGGAATCATGACATCTTTAAACTTACACAATGTTAACCAGCACTGAATGCTGTATTTGGTTTCAGGTGAAAATCTCCCAAGCTCATCCACTATACTGCTATTTCTAGCTTGATGTCCCTACGTTTTCAGCTCATCTATTTAAGTTTTAAAGTCAGTAGTAAAGTGAAAATGAGGTTCACTTGACTGTGTGAAAGTCTTTCTATAGGACACACGTGCATCAGTTACAACAATCAAACAATACAGCGTGTAAAAGACGTGATTCCCTTTAATAAAGTCAGTGTCACCAAGGCAATTTTCTGCACTTTCCTTGTAGCCATTCAGAAAAGTGACTGCAACAATGTGCGCTGTCAGACAGCATACACCAGAACAGGAAGATTGGCGTCTCTGTGCTAGATCTGCTACATACAGGCAGTGCTGTGTTAGTCTGTTTAAATCAAATCAGTTTTTTCCATATAGGAGAGAAGAGCACAGTTTTGCACACTGGGGTTTTTTTATTTGAATGAGATGTGTACAGTCTGTATGCTGCCAGAGTTTATCCAAATGCCCTGAGGTCAATTCTGAAATTGATTTCCATAGTTATCCAGGGAAAACTGGCTCAGCTTTTCAGCTTTTTTTTTTTATTCAAAACCAACCTGCTATATTTTCAGGCATATAAACACCTCAACCCTTTTTTTCCTCCTGGCATTGAGCTGAGCTGCAGGAATCGCTGAGGACCTTTTCAAACCTCCAACCTATCACTGCTCCCAACTGACCCTTTACAAGACTTTACAAGAATTTCCCTCCAGGGATTAATAAAGGAATTCTGATTCTGATTCTGACCCCATTTGCCCCAGTCACTGTAATCACAGTAGCTTGTTGCTTCGAGCACATGATGACAGAGCTCAGCTTCTTGCATTGATCTTACCAAGGCGCTGCATTGTTGCTTTGTTGTTGAGATCTGCTGGCTTATTCGTCTCCACTGTCGAGTTTAAACTGGAAAGCAGTGTGATGGGCATCCATTCTGTGTCTCATGCCACTTGTTAATTACCCATTCTGTGTACCTGCCAGTGGATATGGGCTAGCTTGACAAGCTTAAAGAGAGGCTTAATTGGAAGAGACAAGTAGATACTTTGCTGTTCGCCCACAGATCTCAGTTATGAAATGTTGCTCACCCTGTGCCTATTAGCAGCGCTCTCTCAGAACAGGCCGGATGCTTGAATGAAACGAGTGTTTCATCTGGAAACAAGGCACTGAGAAGAGCATGAAACATATGACGTGCATTCGAAGCTGTGTGCTGCTGTAGGGCAACATCGCAAGACGGTGGGCTGAAGTGGCAGCATTTTCGGACATGCCTGACAGAGAGACACAGGAGCTCTGACAGTTGCTTTCACAGGCACGACTCTGTCCCAAGCTAACTGACAGAGCGTGTGGTGTCATGGCACGACATTTCTACTTTGGCCTTAAGGAAAAACGTCAGTATTGCATAAAGTAATGTATCACCGTTTTGGACTAAAAGAACTGCATGTGGTGCAGCCTGACAGGCTGATTCATTGTGTAGGCTCACAACTGTCAGCATGGGCCTTCGGGGTGTGTCCATACGGGTTGTCAGTGTGATCGGTCATCATTCTGTTTGCCTACTGAGACATCCAGTGACATCCAGTAAAATGCTATATGTCAGATGTCCTTGTCACTTCTTATATTGTGTGTTTGTATGTGTGTAGCCTTTGTGGGTATAGGCCACTGCTCTGTGTGTGTGTTTGTGTGCAGGTCCGAACATGTCAGTAAATGATTCAAAATTTGTGTCTCCAGGAGAGGATCCTGAGACAAGACGCATGAGGACAGTGAAGAACATTGCTGACCTGCGGCAGAACCTGGAAGAGACCATGTCCAGTCTAAGGGGGACACAGATCAGCCACAGGTAGGCACACAGGTGGTACTACTCATTAGTTACAGGTCATGGTAAATGACTCTGGTCCAGTCATTGGGTAAAAAAGTAGCAGTATATGCAGACATTCATTTTGTCGGCAAAAATGAAAGGGAGGTTTATTGTACTCTTTGAGATACAAGAGGGTAGTTATTTCCCATTCATATCCACATCCAGGGAGTCCTGTATTCAGTCCATCAACCCTACAGTCAGAAGTTCACTAAACTGTCAAAGCTGTAGCTACAGCACATGCAAAATTGAGCAGACCCTGTAATTCAGTGCTAAAGCATTTAAAAACAAATGCCCCACTTCCTCGTTTTTACAGTCAGTCTGCTTCTGGAATTTTCAACAAGCTCCGACATTCAGAGTAAATTTTTACTCAGTAAACACTTTTAAAATTTAACCCAAATGAACTGTTTCAGGCAAGTGAATTATTCTGTACAGCCTGGTTTCTAACTTCCATATTATATAACTGAGACAATAGTGTAACTCAAATGGGATCATTTATAACTCACAACCCAAATATAAAATGCTCCCATCTGCTTCTTGGGTGGTTTAGGAATATTTTTTTTTTAGTTGTACTGGCATTGGATGTCACTTTACTTTGTGTCTGACCACCACTGCAACATTTGCCTGGTCAGCTTCAAAGACTCGATCCCCCGCCTGGTTCACTGTGGGCATCATTCAGCTTCACACAGTGAGAGAACTAAATAAAAGTCAGAGAGATTTGATTTGGCTGCCAGCAGCTATTTTAAAACACCTACACCTAAGAGCCTGAACAGTATGAGAAAAGTTGGATTGCTGTAGTTGCCTTGTTTGGATCACTGTGTTCACTGTGCTCAATTAAAAACCATATGAGGGCTTTAAATTAAAGTCATTGAATGTCACACACACACACACACATACACCAGCTTGCCCCAGGTGAGGTTTGGGCAGTGGGGGCATTTTTTTAATAATGTAACCAATCAAAATGATGAAAGCCGACATGGTACTGAATGAATCTCACCAACCAGGTTGTTACAAGCTCAAAATAACCGCACCCGTCGGCCTGCAGTAAACAAGAGAGGTCGCACCAAAATTGCATACAGCTCCAAAAATATAAAACCAATACATGTATGTGACTGGCCCTCACAATTGAATGAATTTATGGGAAAGCTTGTGTAGTTTCTAGTCTATCTGTGAGCCTCACAGGACCAAATTAATATGAAAAAAATAAAGAAATGTAGCTTGAATGTTTTTTGAAGTAGAGAAAGGGAGAACAAAGAAGTTGTCTTGCAAGAACAACGGTGCAGAATTTTATCATCTCGTCCGGGGGCTGCAGCCTATATAGACCTGCTCTCAAAGGCTATCTTTCACACTGACGTCATGAATGGCAAGTCTGAAGCTGACACATGTTCAACTCTCTCCCAGTGTGTCATAGCCAAAATAAAAGACAGAAAAAGAAAAAAAAATTTCCTTTGTGATCACAGTTTTACATCTCAGCAGCAATTATCCAATCAGTTTCCTCGTGCTTTCGTTGTCCTTGGAAAATAAAAGTATTTCTGATTTGGATATCTCTGACTCACCCTGCGCATTTTATCACGTTGATCCCACAGGGAGATATGTTTGCAACTATTAATGATGTTCCTTCTATTATCACGCCACCTTCTCCACGTTTCCTGGATTTAATTAAAAACAAGCGTCACCTTCCTCACCAGCTGGCACACATGTAATGACATTCTGGAGTTGATGGACAACCCATCTGTGAGCCATGGGCAACGCTGAAAATCTAACAGTGTATGGACTGCGGCTCAGGCAGAGACAAAAAAAAAGAACCATTTGTTTATGTCAGCTCCCTCGGCAATGGTTCCCTTTTCGTCCCTCCTCTTTTCCCTCAGTCTATTATTTTGTGTGTTTTGCCCCATTTGCAGCAGGAGATGGTGGCCAGGCAGTCGACAGCCAAGACAGATGGCAATCTGTGTGCGCGCATGTGTGGGTTTGTTCCTACCTCTTTTTCCTCAAAGGAGTCTCAGCCAAGCACGATCGATACAGCGGCATTGTCTTACCACCACATTTAATCCAGTGGGATCTATGAGGTGGAGGTGTGAGCCTTCTGATCGGTCTGAGACTTCAAGTCTCATTCATATGCATCAGACACACAAGGACAAACATGAAATATGTGCAGAATGCATCGTCATACCTCCACATGACCGACATCACATACGTTGTGTCTGGAATACGTCTGTGTGATTTGGAGCAGTGAAGCAGTAAGAACTGGTCTGAGATGACAGTAGGCCTTGTGAAATAGCATTCAACTATTAGATTTATTGGAAAAATTGGGCTCCTGAGTGGGAGAATGTGTCAAACATGTTTATATTCTGAATGTAAGGAAAGCCTCAGACTATGCATACCAATTCTGCCCATGACAAAAGCTTAGCGAGACCATCCTAATCTCTCCTCTGGATAAGAAATGGCTGTAATCACCATGAAGCTTTGAAGCACCTTAAGTAATTAAACACTGTTACACTTGAGCAGACATGACCGTTATATTCATCACTGTATCTTTCTTTCTGCTCCCTCTTTGGGATTCTCCACCCCATTCATGTATTGGCTGTTCAGACTCCCAACTGTTATTGTGCAGTTCACTCATGCAACAACAGCACGCACAGTTTCCTCTCTCTTCTGTTCTAAAAAGTAGAAATCAAATTTTTTCTTCTTGTCTCAGATGAAATAAACGATCGTGATTATGTCAACAGTATTGCTTATATGTACTGGTAGAAGTACTCACCTCCACACCGGTAGCTCCATACAATTTAAAGAGTAGAAGTTTTATGCTTCAACTGTGTCCAATGACTTTGTATAATCATGAATTTTCTATCATTTTAAAATTTCACTACAAGCAGGTACAGCTTTTCACCAGGAATTTTTATTCAGTTATATATTAAAGTTTGACTTGCTTTAATAATTTTTTTATTTTTAGTATTTTGAAAGGGCATTTTTATACCTTTAGGTCATCAGGCAGGAGCTCAGCAGACGTACTGTAATTCAGGGTCAGCTCCCAGAAGGGTAGCCATGTAAATCCAAGCCTAAACACCAACTCTAATTGTATTAAAGCACAGATAGGCCTTGTACATAAACAAGATCTGATGTTTTAGAACAGAGGTTCACCTGCAGTCCATCAGTCTTCGGCCAAGGTCACTGCCACATTAGATTCATTGCTGTGGTGATCATGTAGCTCACTGATATCTGCTCTTTCCATCATTAGTATTACATCATTATGCGTTGGCATCTCTGTAACATTTCCCTGCTCCTAGACTGAAACGGGCTAAAAATTACAACCGGTCCGCAGCAAGATGAAGCTTGGCTAGAATTTGGTGGCAGCTAATGTTACCTAAAATTACTTCCGCAGTTGAAAAAACTCTGCGTGTTTAAGCTAGGGTTTCATGAGCACTGAAACCGTGTCCCTTTCTCAATGAACTGACCTTGCTGCTTCGGTACTGCACCCATCACAGCTCAGTTCACGTCTCCAACATTCCTCAGAGATCCAGATGTGCTGGGGCCTCCACAGCCAATCTTTATTGATCAAAAAACACATTTAATTTCCCTTCACTGTTATCCAGACAATGAGAAATGGTATTGATTGACATTTGAAGGGAAAAGAGACAGAAAAGCTGTGATCTTCAAGGACAAGCCTGCCACAATAAACTGAAAAGGGAAATCTCCTTCTCTCTTGTCTCCCGTCAGCTCGAGCCTGAGGGATCCTTGTCTCATCCCATGGGGATTCAGCAACCGCCACATGACATTTTGAACATAATAGCTTCACCCGGTCGGGTTTGTTTATTTTGTGTTTACATTTGGAATACAGAGAAAATGGGACAGGCTAAATTATTCATTGCTTTGGAAGTGAGGAGATACAGTAGCCGCTGGTCCTATTTGCGTGTGCGTGCAAGTTTTTTTGATTTCTTTTTTTAATGTTCATTTTGCTGACACTTCATTTACCTTACTGTAATAGTGAAAAAGTGAAAGTCCAAAAATACAAAAATGTCAAGTTCTTAATGGTAATGATGGGTCAAAGCCAGAGACACTTTTCAGTGCCAGACAGTGTTTTTCTGAGAGTGGACAAGTGACATGATTCAGCTGGAGGAAGGTAATACCAGGCACTTCTTGACAAGATGAGTTTTCAGTCTTTGATAGAAGATGGAAAATGACTTGGCTGTTCTGATTGGAGTGTGTGCGTGTGTCTGTGTGTGTGTGTGTGTGTCTGTGTCTGTGTGTCCTGGTATTGGGGCAGGGATGCTTTATTGGGGTCCATATTGAAGGTCTGTGATGGGATGGTGGTAAGCAATTACTCTGAATTGCTTTCAACCTAGAAGGGTTTAATATCTGCCACTACCAATGCCAGCCTCACTACTACATACACAGGCACACCTGTATGGTGCACAGCAAATATAAGCCAATATTTGTATGCACACAGGCAAGTGTATACATTGAATATCTAGGTTCTACAATGAGGCTTGAAAACATTAATGCTGTGAAATAAGCTTAAATTACATTAAATTGGTTAGTTAAATAAGTGGACAGAGGAGGAATTTTGGATGCATGTGTGTTTTATGATGTGACTTGATGGTGAGTGTACTCCCATAGACTGATGATGGTTTGGTCTGTGTGTGTACTGGAAACACAGATCTATGCTCAGGAGTTGCAAACAACAAAATACCTGCTGTCATGGAAAATACTGAGGCTAATATTGTACATGGGATTTGTGGAGAGCTTTGAAGTATGGCAGAATGTGGCAGAATTCCGTCTTTACCAAGATGACTGAATGAACGTCCGTAAGAAGTCAAAGTTTAAGTGTCACACTTTCAGACCTCATTAGCAGCAGCAAGAGAAAGTTCCAAAGTGTTTATATTCACCATTGCTCAGTAAAGACCAATCCCCTGCTGTCAACATACATTCTATTCCTGCTGAGCTCTTGGCTAAACACAACATACTCTCCCTCTGTTGGGATTTATTTTGGTTTTGGCTGTGCTTTATAGCAAACAGTGTGGATAGAAATTCTCAAAAAGCAGCAAGTTTTATGGGGAATGCGGTCTTATTGTTTTAGAAATGACAACAACTCCTGCTACAACTGATTTCTGCTAATTACATGGATTGCAGTTAGTTTGTCAGTATGTTGTTGATTAAATACATTTTAGAATGTACGCTTTAAATGAACCTGCATGTTCGTGTGTGGTAGGTTACATGAGTAAAATATCTCAGAATCTTTCTTGCTGCTCAGTCATAGCCCTCAGTTTGTATGCTCACTTATCTCAACACACACACACACACACACACACACACACACACCCAAATTCAGCCTCCCTCAGTTTATCTGTATTATTTCTCCTCTCTGCAGCCTGGAGATAAAGATAAGCTGATTTAGCAAGCTACATTGTGTACCAGTGGTTAAATGATTTTGATTTCTGTAGCGTGGCAAATTGATTTCTGTATTTCCAAATTCAGCCGTGATCACTCGTCAGATAAGTCGCTGAATTTTTTTTTTTCTATCTATTTGTTTGTTTCATTTGGCTACTTGATACTCTGACATGGCACTGCATGTGTGTGTGTTAATCTCAGGAGGTGTTATAGAGATGCGTTGTGAATATGGCTGGCATCACTGACCCTCTCATGTTGACTCTTGGCATCACAGGGGTGCAGTGTTTTGCCCTTTCTCACCTAGGACACACACACACACACACACACACACACACAGTTAATCTCACACCTCTCTGCCCGCTATGTGTGAGACACTGCCTTAAGATGTCATCGCTTTTGTCACCAAATGAAGACTGGCATGCAGAGGCAGGCGTCCAAATAAGTTTCTCATCCCACATATCCAGCTACTGTCCTCCTCTTCCACTGCATCATCAGCTACATTTCTTCCCTTAAAATTAAAAAGAGAATTTTCCAGCAGTAATGTAGCCAACATGCAATAAACTGTGTGGTTTTCACACAAGAATAAACATACTGATAACGTTACAATTTTGGGTGTTAACATATAATACATGTATATTTAAATCAAATATGGTAATCATTATTATTATAGCATCAGCATATGTGCTAACAGGCACAGGTAATGCTATAATATAAAACAGCACGCTGTTATTTAGTTAATGTTTGTGACTAGAATACACCTTAGTAACTTCTTCTTAACGACATAAATCATAGCATCTTTCTTCTGTCTCTCATCGTGTGACTGTAGTGCACTCTTTTTCCCAGCAGAGAGAGCTCAAGATAGGCACCACTGCTGCCATGCTTTGCTCTCGGTGTCCAGACACACCAAGCTGCAGGCCTCGGTGTGTGAGTGGCCAGGAGTCGAATGTTTCATGCTCTGTTGATTCACTTGCAGAACATCCGTCATGCTGTCGCAAATATGAAAAATCGATTTGCTTTTTTTTTTTTTATTGGTTACAAAACAGCAAATTAGCAGGGAATTCTGTGAAAGATGAGTGGCTTTTGTGCAGTAGTTGACATGTTCGGATCCTTCAGCAACATTAGAGAGAAAAGAGGCTGCAGTGGCTTTTGCAGGGCTAATGGTGGGTAGTTTTGATAGTGATTCAGTCCTCTTTGTCTCCCTAACAGGTTTCATTCCTCCTCTTGGCTGCTTTTATTTGGTGACATTTTACTTATTCGCACACATTTCTGTTTTTCACACCAAATATCTCTCTAGATTGTTTATTCGCTAAAGGTAAAGGTAGAGACAAATTAGAAAGCCTGACTGGAATTGACAACATTTTTTGATGATGATAAATCACACTGTTGCCTTATTTTCCTATATACTTTCCTAGTTACTTTAAAATGTCAGTAATTTTTGCATTGACATGTGTTGTATATTCTTATTGTAAGGTACATTTCATTGTATTTCCCAACAAGAGATTCTGTTGGTGATGACATGAACCTCTTATTTTGCTTCAACCCTGCTGATGCAAATACACGTGAATCAGATTTTATTTACTGTGGAATGTGAAGTTTTCCTAAAATAAACTTGACGGAAGCATAGCTGTCTCTTTCTCCATCTCTATGTGACTTACCATGATGGTTTGGCATATATTCTCATGGGAACCTTCACAAGTTAACATACTGGAAGAAACAGCACTTTTGGAATGACAGAAACACACACACACACACACACACACACAGGGAGTGGCCCTCAGTTGATGTAGACAGCTCTCTACTTAAGACATGACTGATGTTTTCACCTGAATGATTTGCCCTTCGCACAGGAATGCACTTGATATGATGGCTTTGCTGTCTTTTGTCCATTAGAGACACTTTACCCAAGACTAAGCCTTCAAGAACAGTTAGCAGCTGTCAGAAAATACCTTCCTGCTAATTATCAGTTACCACTGCTTCATGTCAGTAGTCTGAATTAATTCCCTTGTTTTCTCTTTTTGTCTTCACAGCACACTAGAAACAACCTTTGACACCACTGTAACCACTGAGGTCAATGGGCGGAGTCTACCAGCCCTCACCACACGCTCCTCCCCCATGGCCTGGCGTCTGGGCCAATCACAAACCCCACGTCTCCAAGCAGGCGATGCCCCCTCAATGCCCAGCAGCTACGCTGTGACCAGGGCGAGTACAACGAGCGCTAGCACCCCCTCAGGGCGCTACAGTGGGCACTCGGACCCTTCCAGGTTTGTGTATAGCGCCCCCCTGAGGCGAACAGCAGCGGCAGCAGGGGCCAAGGGGGCGGAGCAGGGGGAGAAGGGTGGAGGAGGGCTGGAAGCAGGGAAGCAGATGGATGTGGCAGGGTACATGAGTGATGGGGACATCCTAGGGAAGAACAGCCGGATGGATGCCATCACCAGCGGGTAGGATGACTAGTGCTAAGCATGTTAGCTTCCTGTGAAGCACTGACTAATGAAGAGTTTTAGTTTTAAGTTTAGTTTCTTATTAATATACTTACATGTATAACTGAAAAGTTTCAGTTATAGATGAAAGTTTGAGATATGAACTTTTTGGTAAACAAACAAACATTTCATTTACATTCAATGTTGCTCACCAAAATGCATCTTGTTTGTCCTTGAGGTCTAACAAACAAGTTTACTGCATGGTCGTCCTCACAAAACAGGTGGATTTTTGTGAATATTAAAAATTATCTTTTTTAAATGCGTGCTAACAGTCTTTTTCTATGTTAGCATATTGTTATGTTTCTTGACACATTACCACCCTTAGCTGTCAATCAGAGGAATGGCATGAAAGAAAATTATAACATGTAACATTTAGCATCATAGTAGTAAGTTCAAAATCTTAATGTCTGTTGTAGATGATTAATTTAAAGAATTGACAATCAGTGTAAGAGTTAGATACCAGACAGATACCAAACCTTTGTTTAGAGTTTTGGTGACTGACATATGTGTATAGTTGAATTTTGTACCTAGAAATTTCATGTGTCACCTGGAGTCTTTTTGGTATACTACCTAAACCTTTATTAAGACTGGTGTTAACATTTGCTTTAGGTTGCCAAAGCTTTTGTTTAGCAAACGATTTGGTTTGGTTGATGTTAAAGTGAATATTTGTTCATAGATGAAGTTCCAATTATATCACCTCCATGTGATCTGTTGTGGTTAAAAATGTGTTGGTTTGCCTTTCTCTGCACTGAACACATTAAAGTCATTACATTACATTCAGTTTTTAAAACCTGCTCATGTTGTGAGACTAGTAAGCTTTACTGTCTGAAACAGGAGGCCCCAGCTTTAATGTAGACTGGCCTTCCATGTACATCATTTATATTACTTAAAATATCAATTTAAAGGCCATTTGTTTTGTTAGGATCATGAATACAAGTGACACCTTTCCATTTGGTGTCACTGTGCATGCTGGGTTTAGTCCAAAAACACCTTGAAATTCACAGTTAGTTGTGAATTCATCCGGTCACCAAGGTCTTACTCATCTGTCTGTGCACATTAATGCAAATAACCTGTCCACCAAGGCTATCATAGGTTTGTCATGCCTTGAAAGGAAAGGTTCAGATGATACATTTACGTGAACCTTACCTGAATGAAAAAAGATAAGTCATTGTCGCCCACAACACATCACAACAACGTCTCTGTGGGCTCCTGACCTTCAATAATTCAATAGTAGTAAATGTTTGGAGCAAGGGGGAGATGTGTTGAAAAAAAAAAACAGTGCACACATACACACACACACACACATTCGTGTTTCCATCACTTTTGGGGACATTACAAAGACTTACATTAATTTCCTGAATGCTTAACCACAACCTTACGATAACGATAAACATTACTTGCCTAATCCTAATCCTTACCCTAACCTAACCATAACTTCAGCCTAACCTTAAAGCAAGACTTCACCCTGCTATTTAGTGATTTACACTGTGGGGTCTTGCATTTTGGCCACATAAGTAAGGCGGGTCCTCACAATGTGACTGTGTGAACAGAGTTCTGTCCCCACAACTACAGGAATACGTGTACACACACATACACACACACACACACACACACACACACACACTCCCAATTGGCATCAGTGAATTTTCCCAAATTCCCAAAAAGAATAGAGCAAGCTGGAGTAAAGTGTCCATAGGATTAAAGACTTTTCAGAGGAGAAAATGTAACAACATGTCGGGAGGGATAGGTGATTAGCTGAATTATCAGCTTAATTAGCTCAACACTAATGATCTCCAAGTCCTATCGGCCGTGTCTGATAGCTTTCTGCCAGTAGTCTCAAATCATGAGACATGCAAAGACCTGCAAACTAATTTAAACATGCTCCTTTTTTGTGAGCTCACAAATAATGTAATACAGTCTCAAAAGTCTGAATTAATCAGATCAAGCAAATGTAGTCTCTCTACTGGTTTAGTTTAATTAATCATTTGCTTTTCTTTAATTAAAAAATATGAAAATAGTGCATATCTCAGCCTTTATAAGTCAGACTGAGGGTGGACATCTACTTCGTCTAATTGATTCTCTTCTCACAGATACCTTACAGATGGCGGCCTCCATCTGTATGCACGAAATGCAGGCCGAGCCTCAGACGTGACTTCTTCTCGAGAAATATCCCAGAGAGGGAGCAAAGAGGTGCAGGGTGACATAGACAGGTAAGGATGGAATCTGTCAATCATTCACTGCTGCTAGCTTTGCTGATGTGTGTTTTGATATGCACTCAGGTGTAGTTAAGGTTCTGCAGTTTCGAAATTCATGCAAGGACACACTGGATACATGAAATCATATTTGGATATCGTATGTACCTCTCACGTTCTAGTTCAGATTTTTTTGGGGGAGGATTTAGCGGATGTTCCTCTCCTGCAGTAAGTTTGACAGCGGCATTGCTTATTGCCATTGACTTTCAGCTGAAGTCAGGTGGATGCAAGGGCAAATCCACTAGACTGAGCTTTGCAGCCAGTGATGCGTGTGTGTGAGAAAAGAGGTATGTTGTGGTGAGAATGGCAGAAAGGTTGTGTCAGCTTTCCCTTGCAGAAACTGCTGGCAGATCCCCAACTGAGTCGAGTTAATGCCTGGTAAAGCATTCATTGTGTGACCACCTGTGCTGCAACTAACACTTATTTAAACTGGCACTGAATCTGTCAGTTTTCTGTCAATTTTTTCACAACTAATTGATTAATCATTTAGTAGATAATATGGCATATAATTGTTAAACCAGTGAACTGGGAATCTTTGCAGTCTAGTGACCATTAAATTGCTAACAACCTAGCATGTAAACAATCCAAAGAGCACAAATGATCAATCCAGATATACCATAGAAAAGCAGTTTAAAATGATGCAGTCTCACATTTTGGTTTGGATTTCCTGACTCCAGACTGCGGACTAGTCTTGAATGCAGTTAAGGGAAGAATTTGTTGCTGTTTATGTCATTGCTGTCTCTGTCAGCACCCAGAACAGAAAGTGCCAAAGTGTTAAATATTTATGCTATTTTATTTTTTTTAAGGTAAAAGTTCAATAATAAAAAAACATCATATAAAAAGCAGGAAATAAGTTAATGTCCTTCAGAGGTGATTGTCAGGGCATCCCCTACTGCAGGGACATCCAAGACTAAATGAGGTGAAAAGGAGTGGTGTGCAATCGATTTCAAGCTGTCAAGCTAAGATTGTGATGACAGGCTCTCAGAGAGGCTGCTTGGAATCGACTGATGCAGTGACATTTCCCAGTGTCGCAACTTCGGCTTCTGCCAAGACTTTAATAAGCAGCAGCGTTGAGCTGAGTGGGAGGCTTAAAAAGCAATCAGTTATGGCTCTCAAGAAATAGTTTTTGTTCAAATGCTTTAGATCGGTAAAGTGCTGTTAAAGACACTTGAAGCCATCCCAACGTCAGTGATAAAATTATTCTAACTCTAAAAATGTATATGTAAAGCCACATTATGGGAGGCAAATTTAAGCTGGGTATAGTACGACTTGCCGACACGCTGATAATGTTTCGTCTCCTGCTGAATCTGTGTCTTTGTTTTTATTGCCCGTCTATAAATCCAATTGTTTCACAGCCCAGACGATCCTGCTGTGTCTGAGTTACGTGCTCAGTCTCACAAGCATGTTCGTCACAACAGTCAGTCAAGCCAGTCACCCAGGGGCGAGTCTGATCAGATCTGTGATCGGCCGACCGTCAAAACACGCTAGACCTGACTGGAGGTTCAGAACAGGCGATTAACCTGCCCCCTGTCAGTCTCAGACGGATCTGGCTGTCAGACTTTGACACTCAGGCAAAGGGATGGATAGAATAAGAATAAATATGAACCCTGTGAACTGTCTCTTCCATTTGCCAGGTCTTAGCTTCACCCTGCATATGTTTTATCTCCGTATTTGAATATTTTGCCTAAAGTGTCTCTCACCTTGCCTTGACATAAATCCAAAAATTGCAGCTTTTCTCAGTTAAAGTCTGTGTTAGCACTTTGGGCCTCTGGGATGATGAGGAAATATTGATGCCTGCTTCTCCTTAAGATGCCTGCAGGCAAGAATCTCCCGAATGGATCAGAATGTGAACTCTGTAACCTTGTTTTCCCTCACTCCTTCTTCCATATCTCCTTACAGAACTGTATGAATGTACACGCACACACACACAAATACACGTACACATACCTTTAATGCTTCCCCTTGCCTCCATCTGACATGTGTGACTGTCAGAAGCCAAGCTGTCACTTCCCACTGACACATGACAAAGCTCAGGGGGGAAATTCATTTCTGCAATTGCTCTCCAGGTTTCACACCTCTGCCTGGCTTTAGCTCCCTCCGTAGGACAGGATCTGCCTTCCATGATTGGTTCCTTCTTTATCCCAGAGCATTCGTCTTCTTTTCCACATAACCCCCTGGCTGTAAGTGAAATGAGTAACGGATAAGGCCCAAGTTCAAACAATCAGTCTGCTGACTTTGAAAAACTTTTCATCTCCTCAGATGCACACGCAGGTGTTCTGGGAATGACACCAGCAAACACCAAACACCAGCAAAGCATTTATTCTTACTCTGTAAGTGAATTAAATGTAGAATGTGTTGGTTTCTCTCAGCCTGATGTCAACCATGTCTTTCATAGTATCATAGTTATAGTCTATCCTTAAGGTCTGCTAAATTCTTTCAAAATGTCTGAGGAATACAAGGAATGGTGCAATAAGAACTTGACCAAAGGCTATACAGTACAGCACATTAAATGGCTGATATTCAGCAGTGATTTTCCAATAGAAGTTTTATTTTTGTTGAATGCATCATCTAATGTCTCATTGTCTCATGGCATGTCGGGTCAGGTCAGGGTCAGCAGACTGGCTTTTTTTGAATTGGCCATGGTTTGCCGCAGAGAAAAATATCCTTGCGTTCTTTGTTTTACAATATATTTGTCCCTTTACGATTATCAAACTTGTAAGAAACAAACTCTGACTTTTAGTGCTGAAGTCATAAACTTAGGAGGCAACCTTTGGGATCTTTTCTCCACATTGTCCCTTAATTCTTGAAAGCAGACACCTCGCACTCATTACAATCCCGTACGGCTCCCATGCAATGGAAACGTTGTTCACTACTGCAAAATAGTAAATAGGATAAATCTTCAGTGTGGCTTGGCAACAGGTGATAAAGCTAACATGATGTCTGCATGTTAATAGTGGGTACAGTTGACAGTAAATATGATTTGACATTACATTTAACAAAAAGACTATCCAGCTGTCCAGCTGTGTCATTGTCCCCAAATTAATCTGAAAATTTTCACAAACAAATAAATGTCCATGTGTTGTGTTGGCTGCAGTCTGAAGTAGAGAGTTGAATAGTGAACGGGGTGTGAGATGATCTTCTAAGTGGCAGCCTACAGAGTAAGTGCAGAGAGGCAGTGAAGGCTGCTTCCAGCTTGTGTGTTATAGTTGCCATCCTGTGGTGAAGATGAGACTCTGCAGGGCTGCACTCGGTTTTGATATTCAGATGTTTTTTCATATCATTTATTTATAATGTCGGGGTGTCTGCAGCCAGCACATTCATTTAGAACTGTGAACAGACGATTTCACTGGAAATACGTAGTAAGTGTCCGTTATCAGGAAGTAACTGACACACTGCAGCCAATCAGAATCAAGTCTTCACATATATAACTCGTGTGTAACAGAAATGTATTGTGCAAGTGTGCATAAATAGAAACATCTACAATGGTTGGTACTTTTTATACACAGCAACCTTCAGCCTTTCGTAGTTATTAAAAGTTATTAAAAAAAACCTTTTCAAGAAAGTCTAGTTTGCTGATATACTTCTAGCAACTGCTTATATCTATAGTTAGAGTTAGAATTTGTTTTTGAATAGCTGAATTGGAAAATGTAGTTTGGAGCAAATTATTTGTTCACCAGCAGAACTGTATAATTATTTTATCAGTGAAGGAAAGAACTGCTGAACGTTAAAATGCCTCCCCGACCCCCCTTTTCATCCACCACTTGAATTTCCTCTTAATTACGGGCAATAATTTGGAAAGTACACACATACAGCCACACTTTCTAATGCAGCACCTCAGTCAAGCATAAACACACATAAAAGTTCATTTCATCCTTCCTCTCCGCTGTTCTCTCGCCACACTGGCAGGAGTAGAGAGAGTTCCTGAAAGACCGAAAGCGGGAGTTGGTCTGTGTACATAAAGTGAGCTCCCATGAGGCTCATTATGCTTCATGCTTTCCTCCGTCCATAACAACTCCCATGGCAGCTTCACCTGAGGAAATTCATCTGAATGACTCATCATATCAAGACTCACGGCCAGCAGGTGACTGAGACCATCTGGGGCTAGAACGGCATAAACCTTAAATGAGATGTGTGCTTGACATGAGTATAGGTGGTGTTACATACTCCTAATCTCCATTTCATGATCAGATCAGCACGGGTGTCCGTGTTCTGCTGTACAGGAAGTGGCACATTATGGAGGCAGTTTGTTTGGAAGCAGAGGAAGAAAAATGAGTAGTCAAGATAGTATATGTGAGTGTCCTTATCATCACTATGGGAACACCATAGTGTTCCCATATACCACCAGTATACATGATACTAAGCATGAGAAGATACCAAAGTAGAGCACAGCAGTACTTTTGGTGGTGTTTTTAAAATTTCCTAAAACTGACCATCTGCCTCATCAGCAGCTGAGCAACAAAAGCTCAGATCCCTCTTAAGATCAGTTTGCTTTAAAACAATGGTGAATTCAAGCCCGGCTAAAAGCCCCTCTCTAAAAATACCCTCCTGTCATGCAACATAGATGAGCGCATGCTCGCGGCTCTACTGTCAAGAAAAGTCGTCCAAGGAGAGTGTTTTGACACCGACAGGCTTCCCGTTCTGAGCAGAGACATGAATAAGTAACAAGGCATCCCTTTTAGCATCCTGGTGTCTTGTGTGTGTGTGTGTGTGTGTGTGGCTCTCTTTCTCTCCCTGTCTCTCTCTCTCTCTCTCTCTCTCTCTCTCTCACTTACCCTCTTGTCTGAGGTTCTGGACAATGGCAGCTGGCTCTGCGTTTTTTTGTTATTTGAAGCTTTGGGGGATTGGAGAGATCGGAAGTTTGTGTGCATGTAAATGTGTGTTGTGGTTGTGTTGCCCGTGCTTGACAAAAAGAGAGCTTGTCTGTGGGCTTGTCCATGACTACATTTTAAGTGTGTGTGTGTGTGTGGAGATTTTTTTGCCTATGTGCATGTGTGTTGCTGAGCAGCAGGATCCCGGCTGTCACTCTGCGGAGAAGTGACAGTCGTGGTGAAGCTGCACGTCTCATCAGTGCTGCCGTAAGCAGCAAGGAGATTTGGAGGAGAAGGTTTTTGCCATCAATGACAAAGCCAGTTGTTATATAAGGTTCTGTGTAGTTCATCTCTGCCAGGGGCGTCACTTAGGCAAAAAATATCCTTCCTCACATTGCACCTGAAACTGCAGCGTTTCTGCTTTCTAGCTATCTGAAGTTTTCTGGCACTTGTCAGTCTCTTTCTTTTCTCTCAGACGTTTGTCTTTTTCCACCTTAATGAAGCGCACACAGGCACACAGACTAAACTTAGCAAACTGTGATGATAATTGGGAGAAGTTTCATCGCCCATTTGAGTACCCAGCTGTGTCTGGCTCTTGTGTGTGCATGTTCATGCAAATGTGTATGTCTTCACTTGTGCAGGTGCTCACACAGAGACGGATTTCCTCTCAAACAACCGTGGCCCACACAAACACACTAATTTAACATCTATTCATTCATAGATGCTTATGGGAAAGTTTGGGGTTTTTGGAAGCTAAATTTTCCTCTCATTTCCTCTTCTCTGGCAATGAGTTAACTGTGTCTTCCTTTCTGGATGCTGCGCTCTCTGTTTATCATGAATCTGAATATTTTTCTTAATTTCCTCCAGGGGAAGCTTGATATCCTCATTAATTACTGTACTTGCTGAATTAATAAGTGAAGTCAAGTGGTTACAGAATGGGCAGTGATGAAATAAAAAGACATCCTGGCCTACTTTGTGAGTTCTGGGTCCAACAAACCCTGTCCCACTGCTGAAGATGTCTACACAGATTTTTCACTCCAGGCATCAAAAGACCTGTGATAACCCCAGATTCCAGACTTTTTTGTCAGAGCATTTTATTTATTGATTGTTGGGATGTTGAATTGAGATGTTGAGATTTTCAACAAATATAACAAATAAAATTACATTACATTACAAACCCACCTTTAATGTTTATTCGTTAGCATCACACTTAGGTGAATCAGGGCTGACTTTTTTTTTCTGATAACTGTACATTTGCTGAGTGCTGTTATATACTATAGTATGTAGTACTCTTCACATTTTTCTTCTCTGAGCCTGACGCTCTGCATGATGATGTTTGGCCCATATGCTCTGTCAGGGTCAGGTTATTCATCTGCTAAGACGGAGTAGTGAAAGACTGTGGCCGTCACTGTCTTAGTGGAGGATTCATTTCCAGTTATTATCACAAAAGCTGCATGTAAATGACTATATTTTAGAAATAAGTAGCCTCTAGATGCACTCATTATATTTGACAGCATAAGGCATCAGAAATTAACTTCTGTAAGGAAAAGAACTACCAGTTATTTTTCAAAGCTCCATAATAAACAAAAAAGATATTATATGTTAATTTGTGTTAAGTTTAAGTAACCAGTCTTATTATCGTTCGTCTCATCTAACTCTTGGCAAGGATTAATTTAACTTCTTTCTTAGTTTTCACCATATTAACATGTAAATGTTCATATGTATATGAGAGTACTGATACTTTATTTTAAAACTCTGTAGAAGAGACTAATAAACCTGATTAATTCTTTATGAGGAATCACCAGCCACCGTTGAATAATAATTCACAAAATATTAAACTATAGAAGAGATTTAGCTCTAAGTTTATTTTTTGGCTTGTTATGACTATAGAAACATAGTGACACACACACACACACATACAGATGGTAGCTGACACACTGGAGATGTTGCAGGTCACGTAGCTGATCTTTCCACCTGGGCTAAGGTTGGCCTTGAGGATGACAAGACTGAATGGGTAATGCTGGGTGAGGTCAGGCCGGCCTTTCTTCCTCTGTCTACATAACTGGCCTCATATTTTCAAGAGCTCGATCAGCACACGCAGGTCCTTTCAACCTGCCTCTTTTTTTTGTTCTTCTCTTTTATTGCTCATGTTTATTCTTGGTAGGGATTTTTTATTTAAGACATGCAGAAAAGGCATGTTGGTGGCATGCACTAAGGTTACACTCTATGGCATGAAATTTAAAATTATGAATCTTAAATTTGAAGATTATATTTGGGTGCTCCTAAATGTGTCAAACTGTAGTACAACAGAGCTACACTAGAAATAATGTGACACAGCAGTAATTTGATGTAATGCTACAACAACAGTACAAGATAATGAACAGTGCAGTGATGTACCGCTGTATGAGTAAAACTGATTCCCTCCATCACCTTCAATATGTCCAATATATCTCAAGTTTTAATATTCTGATGATTTCATATTTTTAATGGAATAAGTTTGTGGAGTTAAATGGCCAAGGCGTTAACAGAGGGAAAAGCTGCAGCCTATTTGATGGTTGATGCAGTGTTTGTGCCCCTGAGAGTTTCTTCGGATTAGGAATTCAATTAAAAGGTTAAATTGTGTGTGTTTTTTGAGTCAAAGCATCCTTTGTTACATAGTTGGCAGGTCGTAATAAAAAAAAAAACACAAGCATGAAATTAAAGCGGCACATTGAGCTTGTTGTATTGTCTCACTCACTGTAAGGTTAGAGTTCAGCTCGTTCTCATTGTATTCGTAACTTTGAAAAGACAAAACATTTGAAGTGATTCCTGCCATATTTTCTGTCTCTGGTGAAGGAGCCCTACAGTTTAGCATGACACTACTGTGTGGCTGTAGATACGTGTTCATGAAAGATTTGTCTGCTGCTCTGCTGACTGAGTCGTAATGCCTTCAACAGTGTCTGTATACAGAGCTAATGGAGGATAGATTTAAGGATAAATGGACTTTGGGGGACTTCTGCTGCAGCTGCATCACTTCATTTGAAAATTTATGAGGCTACGGCTCCATTCATTGTCTGACAGTCCAGATGAATTTGTGAAGATAAGAAACGACAACAAAAGCTTCCATCATTGCTAATTCGCTTTACTACCATGGAGCCTGAATCTGTTGTGGATTATGAAAATGTAATCTTGTTAAATGACGAGTATTATGGTATAATTAAGACAGTAGGACATTTATGAAGCTGCACAAAACATGTTATTGTTTGCGTTGTTCTTTTGTTGATCAGTAAACAAAGACGTGTAATGCACTACCAAATATCAATCCAGTATCCAATACATGATTCTGTTTCTAACCTCAGAGCATTTAGCTGTCAGTTGTTGTAATCTAAATATAAAATAAAAGGGGTAAAACTCAGATCCTTTATATAGTTGTCATGTGTCAGTATAGATTTTCAGTAGTTAGGTAGTAATTGTGTCGACTCTCCGTCCCGTGGAGACTCAGTCAAATGATGGTAGCTCACATGCCAAGATCACTGACGGGGAAGGGATTCAAACCTTAGCTGAGGGGCTTGGAAGAGCTGCTTAGGTTGTAACGCCATTATAATATAAAGGTTGAGGATGTCCTGTGCCAGAACAGTAGAAGATGTTAGGTTTGGTGGTTGAGCAGCTTGCCAGAACCCAAGATGATTTCAGATTGCTTGTTTAGTCCGACCAACCGTCCAAAACCCCAGGATGTACAATTTAACAACACAGACAAACAGACTAGTATTTAATATTTGTTCTCTCCAATCTGAAGTAAATAGAAGTACTGCTTTTCATTAACACTGGTTTCTAGTGTATTTGTATTTATCTGTCCTGATGTCTCCTTTCAGGCCACAGGATGAGTTGTGAGCTGTTTGCACATTTACCAGCAGTTTGCCATAGACTTGAACAAACCCCTGATGGCTTGTACAACCTTGCTGGCAGCCCCTTGCTGCCTAATGGCTAAAGATTTTGTTGTTGTCTTTGACTGCATTGCAGTAGGAAGCTTATGCGTCTTTACCAGTCTGGCCAGGCAGCGTTGAAGTCCTGTTGTCTGTCACTGCTTGGCAGCAGACACATTTGCAGCCCGTCCCTCCAAGGTCACTCTGTTCCTTTCTTTAATTGAGTTGTCCTAAAGTGAATTGGATCCCACAGTGATGCATGCAAAAGAGTTTTCTCTTCCTGTCTTGAAACATTTTCTTTTTATATGTATATATATATATATATAAACTAATGTCTTCTTTGCTTTTTCTATCACCTTGTCTCTTTTCCCAGTAGTGATTCAGCCTGTATCTAGTTCACTGTAGCTTGTTACTGGGAAAAAATTTACATCTTCAGCATCAGAGACAAGAAATTGATTGGAATAAAAATTGGTGGTAAGCATGAGCAGTGAACAGAAAAAAAGCAATTGCTCTAATTGTTGCATCTAGGAAGGGATTTCTTCATAGCCAGATGGCATTTACTGTGCTCTGACACTGTCCTTAGGAAATAAAGACCTGATACTGGGCAGCTCTATGTGACTGTCAATTCAGAGGGCACTGATGAAGAACAAGCTCAAGTTCCCTGAGAAATAAAGACAAATGAACCAAATTCAGCACCTCATCATCTCCTTCTTGCTCTACTGCTGCCATCTTTCAGTGCTTGAGAACCATGAATAATGTCCCAACACAAGCCTTGTGCGGACAGACTCTTCTGAGCATCTCACGTATTATGCATGAGATCACTTCCAGTCAGGGGCATTCGGCAGAGATGAGGCACAATCGGCTCTCATCCAGCTTCCTCCTTGATTTGGCTCGATTCTGCATTGTCATCCTCCTTTAATTAACCCTTGGTGGCCCGCTGCTGACGGCATGTCTGATTGCCTCTCCAAGGACTGATGGGCCAGTCCTGGGGAGGAGGGGAGGGGAGATGAAGAGAGAGGAAGGAGAGCCAGCAACAGCAGCAGGGGGTGAAAGTGGAAGAGCGAGGTAGTCCTTTCTTTCTTTGTCTCTCATTCACATTTCCTCTCTGGACGCCCAGCCGTCTCTCACAGCTTCTGCCCCAGCTTGTCTGCCAGCTGGGGTCTTACCTCCTGTGGTATCAGGCGCGGTAGGGAGACAGACCAAAGCAAAACATTTCTGTGTCAGGACAAGAGACGTCTTCCATCCCACAAGAGGTGAGCTGACAGCAAGGCTAGAAACTATTCTACACACAACTTGTTTGGATCCTGTGGACAGCTGACTGATGCTGCTTTGTGCTGTATGTTGGAGTTGAGCAGAACTCTCTTGTTTGTTCTGAGCTTATTGCCGGCTCTGGCAGCTGATGAAAAGACAGGAGAAGAAGAGCTAAGTCAGTTGAAACATGTAATTGCAAAAGCTCAGTGGCAATAACTCAGGTTATGGTACAGGGAAATGAGGATGAGTGCTTTCCATTTAAATCACAGAGCCCTGCTCTGTATGTGTGTGTGTCTACTGTATATGTGTGGGAGAGAGAAACAGTGCATTTCAAAGTTTTGTGTGCAACAGTAACTTGTCATGTTGCTTGGGAAAAAGACGTTTTTGTTGTGGCTTTTTGGTTCTCTGAACACTTTGTGATGTGTCACTATGAGTTAGTGATATGTTATGGTACTTGTAGCAGGAATCTGGAAAACAGAAAAAGGACTATGATACATTGTTTAAGTTTTGAGTTTAGACCTTTAAGGATTTAATAGCTTTCTTTGTGTATTTTAGACCAAATTACCTGATTTGACAAACCTTTGGCTATTTTTGTTGTATCGTTTGACCATCCCTGATGTTATTTGTTATTATGTGGGTGTGGTTAAGTCAGTGAAAAAACCTCCTGATTAAAGTCCACAGAAAATGAATACTTTCAAGTAGACTGCAGATCCTACAGTATGAACATCATAAGTAACCAGAGGACGTTCCAGGGAAAGAATACTTAAAAAAAGAAATAAAAGAGTCGTTTAGTAGAGACAGAATGACATGATTTGCTATTTTGGTCTCATGATTAATGTTACAAGCACAGAATGAGTTTTAGTTTAGATGTAATATCTTTGTTGTAAATATTTGTTCATTTAGAAAATCTCAGGCCACACTTTTATGCCATTTATTTTGATCAAGAAAAAGCCTCTCTCTTCACTCTGCAAGGACTTGTTTGTTTTGTGCACTAGTACTTATCAAATGGCAAAAATTGGAGTTAACATTTTCGTAATAATAATGCATACTCGATCCAAGGTGAGACACAAGCCATTCATGAACAGACTGGTCCCAGTGTGCCATGATGTGAGATTTTTTTTTCTCTCTGTTTTGTTATGTAAGAGGTCCTCTGACTTTAGTGTTGCATCTGTGGACATCACACCTTCACTTAATTTAGCACAACTCCTCCCCACCCCCCCAGAAAATATTCATCGCTCCCCTCATCAAAAGCTCATTTATCTCCATGATGTACTGTAATCACCGGTGTTATCCTTTGTTTATACAGCTAATGGCATTTTCTCCTCTGGGCCATAGAAAGAAGTCTGTTGAATACTGCATGAGGTAATATTTGCATGGCTGAGTGGAGCCACAGCAGCACATTCATAGCAAAGGAGCACTGTTTTCCATGGTGAAGTCACATCTTCCCAGCTCATAAGCAGCTATAGTCAAGCTTTTGGACTCGAAATGCCTTGCTAAAGGCACCTCAGCAGCATCAGGAGGAAAAGGAAAGTAATGCGACTAGATTTTACCTTCTGAGATTTTCCCATCATGTCCAGAGTTTGAAAAAACAGGTCATACCTTTTTATAGCTCTAGTTATCATACAATTCCATACAGTTTGAGCTGTCCACTAACTGATGAACGGTTGCCCTATGTAGGGCATTGCGGTCTATGTCATGACAGTTGTGTCCACTGGATTCACAAGGGAAATATAGTGTCTTCTGATAGCTTCTGAGGGGGAGACTGTGACTGTGCCATTCATGCCATCTGCCCACTTCCTCTCATGAAACATGAGAGAGAAGCTTTCTGCTCTCTACATTGTTGCTCATTGTTAATTTAAGAAGTTATGACACAAAAGTCCAGCTCACCCGCCCTCACTGTGGGGTTACTGAGTTCGGCTGTGCCATTTTTAAGGATTCCCCCCCCCCCCCCCCTCGCAGGAGAAGCAGTGACGTGCGTGTGAAAGTGTGTAGGTCTGAGGAGAGGAGCTTCGGTTAACCACAGTTCTGTTCTGTCAGAGCAATTGGATCTGATCCAGGGAGTCGACCCAATGAAATATTAAGTCTATTACAGTCAGGCAAGCTCTCCGGAGAAGGAGCATGGTATTTTTGTGTTCTTTTTGTTATATCAATCCTTTATCCCTGGAAAATCCACAGAGCATGGATGCTCTTCTTCAGTAGTCCCAGGATTCCCATTCAAATAGACAAAACACAGTTATCTATTACTGTTGGCTGAGCAGCACCACTGGAGCACTGAGGGTACAATAATAAAGGTTTTCCCTGCCTTATATGCAGGGTTTAAAGGGGGGTGCTGATCAATTTCAATGACTCCACTATTACCTTTCTGTTTTTCTGGAGGCTTTCAGAAATCATTTTCTGACAGTTCTCTAGCTTGAAATAGTTTCATGGTGCTCCCTATATTTTAGAAAAGGGAGCTGCTGCTAATAATGTACCTTGTACATCACTGGCATCTCAAACTTGGTTTAGATTAGAGCAAAGCTCATTGACAGATGCATTCCACTGTCAATGCTTCACAATAAAAGTCTTCCCATATTTTGCTAGTTGATCTCTTGATATGAACCGCTAACTTTCACTAGCAGCAACCAATGGCTCTGATAGAGCTGTGGGAGACTGGACAGTAAACAGTGAGGCTGGCATCAATGAGACAAGATGCTGCTTAGCTTTCTGCGTATGCTTCTCGTACATGAAAGCAATTGAAACTAAAGTCAGCACTGGTATGGTGAACCCCATCGCTAACAGTGAAGTCTACGATATAGAGAGGTAATTAATAATGTAAACACGCTGAATAGTATTTGCAGGGGGGGGGAAATCTGTTTTTTGATGTTGTTTCGTTGTTTATTAATTCATTAGAAGTAAAATCCAATAAGTCAATCCTTGCAGATCTTGCAGATTGTTGCTATGGGAAGCTTATTTACCCCTCTCACTCTATACCTATTACAATAACATTATCAGACATATCCGTTTCAAGACAAATATATTCCCCTGATTTTAGTCATGATAATCTGTGCATTGTTTGCATTTTCACTCAGCAAATAAGTGTTGCTCTTTAATTGCGTTTCATTATACTAAGTCAGTTTGTTTGTTAATGTGATTTTGATTAAAGACTTACATTTACAGCAGTGCATGCAAATGCTAAAGGGCATCTTTACTTTGTGATAATGACACCAAGAGCTACTGTGACTCATTATGTTAATTAAGCAAGAATTACAGAGGAAACAGTTGTAATCATATCACCCACAGTTCAGACCAATTCTCCACAAAGAAGATTTTCAATATCATATGAGAGAGACCACCCAAAGAGGAAAGAGCGATATGTCAGAGCCAGGGGAAACTGCAAGATTATTCTCATGTTTAAGAATTAAAAGCCAATGAGCTTCTTCCCAGCCATCTGCCTCTACTTGCCTATACTATGATGATATACTCCACAACTACCCATCTACTCACTGATGTCCACTGCTCCCCTTTTTGTATTAGCCGAGTAAATGTGCAGCGCTTCATGTTATCAAGTCCAATTTGTCTCAGTTCGGAGGAAATTAATAGTGATGAGGAAAAAGTGATCCTTTTCTCATTTTAAAAGAAGCTTGAATGATGATTTGAGATTAGACAATTAGACATAAGGAGCAATCAGCAGTCGTAAAATACCATCTGTTTCTTTGATCTTTCCTAAATTTCCTCTCTTCATCTCACTCTATTTCATCTCCCTCATGCTCTCAGAAACAATATTTTTACACCAAATAAATGTAACTCTACACTGAGGGGGAGCTTTCTGTTTGTCTGCAGGAAAAACCTGTGTTTTGTAATGCAGCTACGCCACTTTGGACTGATTCAGTTTGTCACAAGCATTAATTCTGTCTGTCCCTGTTGCCTGTCATGCACTGGTGGTCGGTCTCAGTGCAGCTTCCTCTGCAGTACACTCAGCAGAGTGTACTGCAACTCCCCTGCCACTTCTGAGGCAAGCAAAGCTAAGCAGAGGGCTAACTTTAAATCAGATCCTCAAGGTGACCCGGCAGCCCCCCCTGTCACCAACAGAACTTAAAGACCCCACCCAACACAAACCGTACATTTAACCTTGATACTCAACTATAGCCCTCAACTTGTCATTGTCTTTGTTGAACAAATCAGAAGCACTCAGCTGCTCTCAGATGCTGCAGCACTCACCTCACAACAAAGCCACAGTATCAGCAAAGACAGGCTTATGTGTAGATGAGAGGAAATGATTAAAAGGAAACAAGCCCAGCATGTTTCAAAGCCATCAATTTCCACTGGCTTTGTTTGTAAAACCCTTATGTGTGCAGAAACACACTCTAACAGTCAGTTTGACTTCTGTTTGATATCACAGCAGCCCTTTCTTTATTAAAGCAGTTCAGTAAAGCTGTACATATACAACAGAAAAGTGCCGACTGATAGCATAGATGCCATTTATTTTACGTATGACAAGCTGCTCTGTGCTTAAAACATCCGTCTCTGAGGCAGTTTTCTGATAATGACTTTGAAATGAAGGAAAATGATAATTCAAAATGACAGATCAAGTTTTCTTTTTCACAGTTTTTTCTTTTCTTTTTTTTTCTTCTTTCCAGCCATGTGATCACGCTTCTTTTTGAAGAAATGGGATGTTTTAACTTCTCAACCTAGAACTTTACCGTTTGAACATGTTATACTGCTGTAATATTCTCTCCCAATAGAAAGTGTGCAGTTTGAATCATAGACCTGGTCAGGTTTTGGCCACGAAGATAAATGCTGCTCATTCTAAATCTGTCATAAGAGCAAATCAATTTTGCACTGCACCACTGGACAACTGGGTTGCATGGTGTCTGCTCTGCACTACATTCATTACAAACCTTTTACAGGTGTCAGGTGAATATAGACCATCTATTAACTTCAGACTCTAGCAACAGCCCACCACACCACCACAGAGACAGGCTGCTTAACATTTATGATAGGGAGACTGTTTTATGTTAAGAGGTTTGTTTTTTGCATTAATACGACTATTAACACAACATTTAATAAAAGGATTCAATATAGCTGTTGAATGAGATGCATGATATTAGAATAACAACTCCTATAGTTATTGATTTTTGGTGCAAACTTTAGAAAATCAATAACGCCATTATCTTCTGCAGACAGCTCCGCACATCTCCAGCTCGCCCACATTTCCCTCCCGTCCTCCTTTGTGAGCCTTTTAAAAAATGACTCATTATTCTCTCATTTTCAGCCTGCCTTTGGGTTTCATCCTTGTCTGCCATGAATTATTGATGGTGAGCCTGAATTGACTTGCTGAAGAAAAGAGTAATTAGCTTCTGGAAGTTGTTTCAGAATTTTCTGTTGAAAAGTCTTTTCAAATGCAGGGTGTGTTTGGGATCAGTCGAACTGTATTTTTTTCATCAAAGTCCTTTTGGATGTTGGTGAAGGAAATTTTTGGCTGTTTATAAAGCTCTCTGTTATCTGTCAGTGTGATGCAGATCACAGCGTGTGGTCTCGTCACTTTGTTAGTTTCGATTGTCACCTCTCTGTCTGCAGCACTACTCATTTATTGTTCCCTCTAGATTTAAATTAAACTCTGAAGGATTTTTTTGTCAGATTTGTAATGCAAATTAAGAGTGGAGTCTCGCACGCATACGCATGAGACTTGACATGTTGGCATGGAAACCAATTAGTATCTGCATGTGATCTGTGTATGTCCTTATTGTACGTGTATTTGTGAGCTGTGACAGCTGCAGTGCGGGCTTCACTGTCATGTCATGTATTTGTGTGTGAGACAGAAGACAGTGAAAGAGGAGAAGAGCTAATATACTTTTACTGAAGGTGATTTATTGGGTCTGATAGCTGAAAATGGCTTTGCAGATTAGAGAAACATATTGCAGGAGTTTTCTGAGCTGTAATTCTGTTGTCATTAAACAGCGTGTGTGGAAATGATCACTGTTCCATCATTCAGGGGGCTCTTGGGGTCTGTCAGTCTTCCACGAGAGCTAAATAATGACGTGCTAATGAAGATCCTTTTATTCCTCCACACACTCAGTCAGAGTTAATGAGAAGCTCAGCGATTAATGAGCCAGTTCCTCTTCTTCTTTCTCAAAAAAGAACTCAAATACCCACAAGTCAATGGGGTCCTAAAAAGGAGCACAGCTGTTTGAAGAGACAAATTAAGCAAATACAAATGATCTGCAAGTCTGCTAGACAAGTTGGTGAAAGGACACCGAGAAAATTATAGTTGTGCTTTGTTCCAGCTCTTTTTTTTTCCTAGCAATCCTACAATGACATGCAGAATAAATTTTAATTACAGTAAGAAGATGATGATGGCAGATGGACTGCAGGCAGTATCCTTGTTAGTAAAGTACAGAGAGCACTGCTGTGTACGGTCAGAAGAATACTAGTACTGTGTCTGTGAGAATTAATAGCACTTCAACTACATTTACTTAAAGGCTTCAAATTGAAAATAGATGTGGACCATGACAACCTCTATTCCTCCTTCTCCTCTGTTCCTCTCCTGCTCTAGCTGGGATGACAGCAGCTCGGTGAGCAGCGGCCTGAGTGACACGTTGGACAACATCAGTACTGATGATCTGAACACACCCGCTTACTCCGCTGTCAGCTCTTCACGCAAAAGCAAGGGAGCACAGGTAATGACACAAGCACTAACCATGTAGTACCCTTCCTCAGCACCTGGCATCTGATGTCATTCAGATTCAAGTAGGGTGGGATTTTTTTTTTGTAAGTTTACTGGCCACTTTAACAGATTTAAATATCTCCTCTAGAGTCATCACCGGGTCAAAATTTAAACTTCTCCAGTGCTTTGGTTTACCACCAATTAGCAACAAAACTACTGACATTCCCATCAGCCTCAGCTGCACCTGCTAACATCTACATATTAGTTAGAAGTATTACAGCCTCACAAACTGCTCACTCCTCACTGCTGTAGATTCTTAAGGTCTGAACACATGATTAATAAACATCATAGAACTGTCAAATACTTGTCTGCAAATATGTTTCAAAATATTTGAAATAAATAAACCCACTTATTGGGAGGAAGGGTTTAATGAAAGATGCTATTGAGGTGCATAATAAGAAATGTACTAAGGTATTGTCTTTGTAGCTTGACCCATACTACCAAATAAGGTTATGACAGTTTTTGACAACTGTTTCTTCTGAGTCTCTCAGTACAACAAAAGTACAGATAAAGCAGTACTGCTTTTATCACAAAACATGAAAGGGGATGTACACAGAGAAGTTACAGAAACTGAAAAAAAGACTAAAAGAAAAAAAGGTGTATTGCAGGACATAACTAAATGTGTAAGTCAAATGCATGCATGTTGGTTTAAGACAAATTCAAGGCCAAGGTCTGTATGTGAGCTCTGAAATCACAGCTGAGGGAATTAGCTGCAGACTGAACGCCACTGCTCAGCTCTCCTCACAGGCTTTTGCTGTATTCTGCCAAGTATCTTTGGCCCCTCATGAAATACTCAACAGACTGGGTTCTTAAGAGACTCTGGTGTTACTAGGGAGACTGGCCATCTGTCAAGGTAGGCTAGTTATCGCTGCTGCGTGTGTGGGTGTGTGTGTGTGGGTGGGTGTGTTTGTATGAGTCCCAGAAGAGAAGATCTGGACATGGGTGATTCCAAAGATAGCTACAACTTCATGCACAAACACACACCTCGCTCCTCTGTTTGTGCAGGGACTTGTGTCTCAGTTTGGTGGTGTGTGCATTTCAATGTTTCTTCAAGGATCATATTGGAGTTTTAGCATGTTTTAGACTATTGTTGTGTACGAATGTTTAGGAAAATAAATTCAAGGCATCTAAACTGCTTGAAATTAGTCATTTCTGTGTATTTACATTCCCTCTGTTTTTTACTGTCCACATTGCACTTTCAATCCATGTTACTATAGTGGTGATCAGGTACTTATTTTTAAATTCCCCACTGGTGCATTTAAGGACACTACAACATTTAAGATTTTAGAAAACCACAGATTTCAATGTTTTTACCGAAACACCTTTTGATATCTTATAATATGCTTTCTTTGACACCCACCACCCTCCAGTCTCAGAGAGGAAGCAGGTCCAAGCATGCAGAGCAGGAGGTGAGCAGCAGCTGGGCCGGAGCCGAGGACCTGAAGAAGGTTGAGGAGGACCTGGATGCAAGCATGGACCCCAGCAGCGGCTCCTCCCGCTGGAAGACCTCTTCCTCCTCCTCTTCTTCTCAAGCTCAAGGCCAGTACGAGGAGGCCGGCCAGAAGGCCGCTGCATTGGCCCAGATGTCCCAGACGGGCTCGTGGAGGAGGGGCATGACGGCCCAAGTGGGCATCACACCACCCAGGTCCAAAGGTACCTCTGCTGCCCTCAAAACACCAGGTAGGACATGCAACACATTTTTATCTTGAAACAAATATCATTGGTAAAAATGAAGTAGAAGTACATTCAAGAGGCCTCAGAACATAATTGTCTTTGATGGACACACAAGGCAAAAGTAAAAGCAGTTTTAACATATATTTCTGCATGATGTCACAGGTGGTGAAACAAAATACCAAAAGAGAAATTTTCTTTGTATGTGAGCCATAGCAAATGAAATTTTAAACCATGTATCTGCCCCAGCTGTGTCAAAAATCAGATTAGCGATAAAAACAAAGGTTCAAAAGATCCACTTTCCTTTTCAGTCAACCATGGTAATGAAAGTAAACTAAATACAAACATCTAGTTTCATTTCAAAAGGATAAATTGTGGTGCCTCTAAGCTTGTTTATCTTTTGTTGAAGATTCTTTAAATGTATCGTATTTATATCGCATTAACAAGTGTGCTCTCATTTTTATGTTCTCCTGCAGTAAAAAGCTTTGGGACTATTTAAAACTAAATCAAAACAGCACAGCAGCATGCATTTGATTGAATAACTTTGTGAACAACCATCATGGCCTTTTAAATGCCTCAGCTGTTATGGAGTGCTCAACTCAGCAACTCATAAATTTGCCCTGGGAAACTGAAATTCTTTATACATGCATGTCAGAATTCTTTAAGCATGTCAGAATTTCTTTAGTGAAAATTCATAAAATGTGCTTCACTTTTATACTAACATTGATTTTGGAAGAGGAAACTTTGCAGTTGCTCTTAAATTTTCAGTCCTCTCAGCAAGTTTAGCAGCTTTGTTGTACATCATTATTGGTTTTCAGTGGAGCTGGAGCAGTGGAGCTATTGACCAAAATGTACACTCATTTGACTTTTCCTGCTCTGTGGCTCCACAAGTGCTAGAAACAAACGCTGCTTAAGAATCTGTGGAGGGTACTGTTTTTGTATCTGTGGTAATAAGTGTTCCTGCAAATTGACAGGCAAAACTGATGATGCTAAGGCGTCGGAGAAGGGCAAGGCACCTTCTAAAAGTTCAGCAAGTATCCAGCGCTCACCCTCAGATGCTGGGAAGAGTAGTGGAGACGAAGGTAAGAAACCTCCCTCTGGCATTGCACGCCCACCAACCACTAGTTCTTTTGGATACAAGAAGATCCCGGGTCCCACTGGTGCCCTAATCACCTCCAGTGGTGCAACGCTCACCAGCGGTTCAGCCACGCTAGGCAAGGCGCCCAAATCCTCAGCTGCCCTTGGAAAAGGCACAGGCATCGGCAGTGTGCGCAAGACCAGCCTGGATGGCTCACAGCCCCAAGATGATGGCATTCTACTCAGCTGCAGTGGCTCCAAAGTGACCCTGCAGTACCGCTCTCTTCCCAGACCGGCCAAATCCTCCAGCGGGGTGGCAGCAGGGCGCAGCGGACATCGCTCCAGCTCCAGCAGCATCGACTCAAACGTCAGCGGAAAGTCAGCTGCAGGGCCAGCGACACAAACAGGTGCCAAACGCAGGGACGGGAAAATGGGCTCAGACCGCTCCAGTCCCATCACCATTAACCAGACAGATAAGGAGAAAGTGGCGGTGTCAGACCAGGATGCAGCAGCAGGACTATCCACCTCCCCCAAGTCCAGCCCCACCTCCACTTCGACTGGTCAATCAGGCCTCAGGCAGCCGGGCTCCAAGTACCCCGACATTGCTTCTCCTACGTTCCGCAGGTCAGACACACAAAACATGCCTCCAGCTGCAGTTCTGTCTTTGTCGTTCACCATGCGTGTTTCTACATGAATCAAACATTTCATCACATAATTTTCCAATCCCTTTAAAATTAGAATTAGGCATGTTTTTTTACATCAGTACAGCAAGCATGCCTTTAGGTGCAGTAAAAGTTTAGGTCTTTATTTCAGAATTTAAGGGTGTTTTTATTCATTACGATGAACTGATGTTTGTGCTTCTCAGTGATCTTGTTTTCCTGATGCAGGCTGTTCCCCAGACTCCTGTAATAGATAGGAATATTTATTGAAGATGTCATCTGTAGCAGTGAAATCATGCCATAGCTAAAAAATACTGTGTCATCTCTATCAATTTTAGATATGTTTGGATGCGCAAAATGAATATAAGACACTAAATAAATCATATTTCAGCGCCTCCACATAAAAATTGATTGAGTGCGTTTACTTGGCTGCACAGCCAAGGGGTGCCATTACGTAGATTGCTCCCTGGTGTAGGTGATAAGCCACTGCAGATGAAACATATCTTTACCCTGAAGATGAAGGTCTGATGGCTTTTCTTTCAGGTCAGGCAAATCCAGCTTAGCAGTTTTGATAAGAACTGACAGGAGACAGGAGTTTCTCGGTACACCAATCCCTGACTCATTAGAAGCATGCGTTCGGCAGGCGTGTCCAAACACCCGTCCCATCCGATCTGTCAAGCCAATCCGTTTCATCTGCATGTCTTCAAGCTTTTATTTTCCCTCAAGAGTGTCACCTATATATTTCATGTGATTGCGATGACAGACTGGGACAGGTGCAATATGAGTAGCAGACTGTCTGAGCATATGTGGGAGGCAAACAGAGTCAAGTGGCCTGACAGATTAGGTTATTTAAAGTCACAGGGATGAAACGGACAAAGCTGTGAAAGTGGATGTGTCGATGCATATTACAGAGAGTTCAGAGCTGAGTTTGCTGCAAGGGATAAATGTGTTGAGAAGTGTAATCTGTCTTTTATCTGTAGTTTAAAGTTAGTGTTGCAATAAAGATGGGGGCATGTTTTAGTAATTGTTTTCTACCCTACCGCACTGATCCTCGAGTGTCTTGATGCGTGTGACCAATGCAGTAATAAAATTATATAATCTCAATGTAATCCACTTTCTCAACCCCAAAGTATTCCAAAATCTTTAATTTTCCAGTATGGATCTTGCAGATGCTCATCACTAGCCCTTTGAGCATTTCTAAATGACTGCACCAACCTCTTTACCCCCCAGATTGTTTGGCACCAAAGCCAGCAGCAAGGCCAGCTCTCCGGGCACGCCCGACTCTGGCAAGTGCCCCTCAGTACTGGGCAGCCCCCACGGCACGCTGGCGAGGCAGGCCAGTCTGGACTCGCCCTCCTCTGGCACTGGGAGCCTGGGCAGCGCCGGCGGCCTGAGTGGTGGCAGCAGCCCACTGTACGGTAAAACCCCAGACCTGTGCACTGACTCCCCGGCCTCCAGCCCGGCCTCTGGCCTCTCCCTGCCCTCCAACGCTCGTCCTTGGCCTGCCTGTAGCTCGTCAGCTGGTAGCAAGGACACACTGAGCTGCCAAAGCATGACCAGTCTGCACACCAGCTCTGAGTCCATTGATCTGCCGCTGGGCCACCACGGGCCCAAGGTCACGCGAACCGGCAGTGTCAAGTCCACCCTGTCTGAGGGGTGAGTAACAGGGAATACGATTTGACTGAATCGTATTCATTGTTTCATTTGAGAACAGAGACAAAAGGTACTTCTCCCTACCCTTAGATATAAACATATAGTGCAGAGGAAGCCTCAGTAAAAATAAAGAGAAAACAATACTCATCCAGCACACAGTTGGTTGGATTTAAGTTTCTTTTTCTGGTGTGGTTTTGAAAATTATTTTTTGTAAAATCAGGACATACTGAATGTCCTAGGACTTTTTCCTCATTTATTGCACCACAGCACATAGAAAATGACTAATACCCTGACCTTTATACTACTCAGCTGACCTGCCGCCCTTTCCACAGGCAGTCTATTGCAGGTACCATGTTTCTGGGATCATTATTAAAGGCATTTAACACAGTTAGGCCTGTATTAGTTTTTGGTCCAAAGTCATGCCAGAAAAAGTACCACAATATATTCCAATCATCTCAGACCCTCATTCCCATGAGAAGACTTAATCAGGGTGTTTCCATTGTTTTGTCCAAACAATGTGCATGCAGTACATCACAGAATGTCAAATAAACAGGGCACAATTTTATTTTCCTTTATTAGGTTAGCTGTAAGTCTCAAAAATGAAACAATTGATTTAAGTGTTGCCTGTGTTTTATGGTTGTTGTCTGTTGTACTGTGATGCATTAGTAATGTCTTTCTTTTCTCCATTGTGTATGTTTTTGCATATGCGTGTATGTCAGAAGTCAAATTCGTAAAAGTCTTTTTCTTGTGTATCACAAAAACAGATGTTTTCTGGTGTTCATCTAATTCACTCATCCTCTGTGTTTTAACAGCATGCCTCTTGACAGAAACACGCTTCCCAAAAAGGGACTGAGGTACAACACATCTGCAGCCAGATCCCAGTCTGAGCTGTTCTCATGTTATGCACTAGCATAGCTCATATGTACACATTTGCATGAACATTTTGATATTAAATGTGCTTTGCATGTTGTTGTATGTGTAGCATGGTGTGAAACCATCTATAGCAGTGATTCCCAACTAGTGATACCTGTACCTCGAGGGGTAGCCTTACTTACAATTTAGATTCCTTATGTAGAGGAAGCTGTGTAACACCTGGCTATTACTAACTTCGCATGAAGGTAAAGTGAAAACAGGTGGATAATGAATGAACAAAAATAGCTAAAGGTAATGGATAAACAGGTGAAATAATTAGCTAAATCTTAGGGATAAATTATTGCAACATACAAGTTATCCAAAGTAATAGATAAACACAAAACAAATAGTTAACAAGTAAAGTAGTGAGCCTAAATCACAGATAAACATCACAGATAAACAAAGAAATTAGCTTTAAGTAATGGATAAAATGTTGAAACAGTTATCTTAAAGGTATCAAGGTCTTGTTTAGTTGTCTTTAAGTAATAGGCAAAGTTCATCTTGCATGGCTGTGGGTGAACATCTGAAAAAAAGGCTGGGAACCACTGACCTGTAAATGTGATTATGTGGTGCAACATTCATACTGCAGAACCAGATTTCTACACAAATCACGCTGTGTCAAGCTGTGGATTACATGATGTTTTTTTGCAGAAGACAAAATAGAAAAATACCTTTGGATACGCTGCTCTTATTTTTTCCAGCATATTTTGGGCAGTTTATGTACCCAGTAGAAGTTTCTGACTTAATCAAGGTGTCTTCCCATCCCTCTACAAAATACTCTGGTACAGAGCTGATTGTTTGAGGTACTCCTTCATGCCTCAGGACTTTGTACCAGAGATCATGAAGTCCAGATTAGTTTATAACTCTTTAAGTGAAACAAAATATTCTGATGCAGTATGAATGATGCCTGAGATGATCGGGCAGAAATGCTTTTGTCCATCTGTTTGTATGTTTGCTACTCTTTCTCATCACATTCTCATCTCATGCACTGTTAGAAATGCTGCAAACACAGACGCCATGACAGAGCAGTTCTTCCTCAGCTCCCTGTAATGGACTAAACCTCCTGATGACATTTACACTGTTGGCCAAGGGGAGAAGTAGAACGGATACTTTTAGCAGGGACTAAAGGGACTGAGACAGAAATACCATAACCGATTCATCACAGTACCTCTGCAGGGAATGACCACTCCAGCCAATTATTCAGTACTTCTGCAGAGGGGTCAGATGGGGCGTGCTGGTTTTAAAACCATTCTTTCATTTCAGTGGCATATGGTGCCTGTGCTTTTTGGGACTAAAAGCATTTGATCTTATACTACACTTTATGTCTGTTGGATGTGATGTTCAATACAGACGGCTATTTTTTCTTAGCAATTTTTCTGACTACAAATTTTTATGGCCATCTGTTCCCATCTTAACCAGGCAGCATTTTTTTGCCTGATCTTTAGATTTCTTATATAACTAATAATTGCCCCCTTTAATGATGTAAATAAGCAAGCTGGTCCAGCTTATAGTCATTGTGTAAGCACTAAGTACACTGAGTCAAACACTGACCCTTGGATTTTTCAGTCGGTTCCATTTCAACTCCAGAGGGGAACGAATGCTGCTGTGTCACATCATTCAATTCACTCTTAGACACCCAATCCCTGGTGGACAGAATGTGAAGCACAGACGTGCAGGACTGGAGCAGGGTCAGATGTGACAAGCGTAGTAATGGGTGCGTTGGAAGGAAGACGGCGCTGAAAAGGGATGAGTGCAAACTCAATTATCATCCTCAGAGGATTAAATATGGCCGATTGTCATGTCTGCGATAAGGGGCCTTCTGCTGCTGAGCCTTTTTGAAGCTGGGGAGAGAAGAGATGAACGGCAGTGTCAGTGTGTTTGGCAGCTTTGAGCCAGAGCAGTGTGTGTGTGTATAGATGACTGTGTATAGATGCATGCATGAGAACATCTATGTGGTGTGGCTGCATGATTTTTGGTTTTTTTTTTTTTTTTTCAATCATTTGCTCACTATTATGTAGTGCTGCAACTATTTTGTCACCACAGAACTTCACTACTTGGACTTTCAGATATGTCTTCTTTATTTGCCTTTTGGTTTACTGTGTCTTTGTGGGTTTCAGGTATCCTCCGTCCTCTCGACAGACGTCCCATGAGGAAGGGAAGGAGTGGTTAAGGTCCCATTCAACAGGGGGGCTTCAGGACACAGGCAGCCAGTCCCCGCTGTCGCCTCCTGGAGCTTCCTGCACCACCACTGGAAAATACCACTACTCCAACCTGCGTACGACTATACACTCTAATTGTAGCACATTTGAAACAGATAATTGAGTTACAGTATGTCCATAGGCAGAGAAAAACCAGTTTGCACATATGATGTAATTTTCACAGTAAGAGATGACACCAACTATTTCTAATGGTCTAAAGTGGAAAAATAAATAATAATCAGCTGAGTGAGAAAGAATCAAAGACCACCAAAACCACCCTACAAAGACATCTAAAGCCTAATGATCCAGATCTGCAGCCCACACAGACGTTTTTCAGATTGTACATGAGCTATGTTCACAGATCAGTTGTTTTGCAATATAGAATAAAATTTGTTTCATCAAAGTGTCTGGGTCACTTTGATCCAACCAGGGAAACCTTAACTTTAATGTTTTCTGTTCCTTAAAAGGGATATTGCTGTGATTAAAAAAATGAATGAATTAAAAATTCACAGCATATTTATAACATTATTTAACAATGAGTGATCACTGAAGAATTTTACACATGCAAAAACTTCACTGGAGGAAAATATAACATTGATCTTGGTGGCGGGGGGGGTTTCTCTGTGCAGTGAGCCCGACTAACATCAGCCAGTATAACCTGCCGCCAGGCAGCAGCAGCATGAGCCGCTCCAACAGCATCCCTGCCCAGGACTCTTTCGACCTGTACGGAGAGGGTCACCCACTGGGTGGCAGCGCAAACTCCCTGGAGGAACGACCACGGGCCATAAGCCGCTCCGGCTCCTTCAGGGACAGCACTGACGAAGGTAGGACACACTGCGTGACATGCTCTTAAACACACTAAATGAAGTGTGCTCCAAAAATGACCTCCCTACTCAGAAGCCATTAGAAATATTTTTGGGTCCACATTCACCAAAGCAAAGTCCCATAAGTCACCGAGTGCTTTAATACAAGATTTAATGGGCTCTCACTGTGTGTTCATACTGCGAGTGATTTGGCTGATGGCTCGCTCTCTTCTGATCTTTTTGTGGGTGATGAAAGAGGCTGTTACATCCATACAGAGGTCCCCTTTTTTTTACTGTCTTTGTCAAACTGTTCACAGCTGGCATCAGCTAAGTCAGTTACCATAGCTATCAAGCTCTGACCGGTCAGCTGGGTAACTGAGAATATATAAGAAAGCAGTTAAAATGACTTTCATTACATCTCATTCAGATTAAACAGAAATTTTAGAATTTTGTGTGGTCGCATATTAATTTTATCTGTAGCGTTGCTGCACTTTTTATATTCAGATATTTTTCTAAACTTCATTCTCTATTCATGCTTACAGTTCACGGCTCTTCGTTGTCTCTGGTCTCCAGCACGTCTTCGCTGTACTCTGCGGTAAGTAGCCGGTCAGCTTTTCCTCCTGCTTATGCAGTTCCACAGACAGTGCTAGAGTTACAGTCAGGTGTTGCACATGTAAAGCTATTTTAACGTGTTGTGAACGGTTTTGCTCTTAGTGACAAATGCACCGAGAATTACGGTCCATTCATCTCTGTGGAGTTTTTTTAACCACTTTTTCTTAAACTGCACCTTGCAAGCAGTCCAAAAACATCAGTTAATCAATTTAAAGCTACTAGGACTTGTTCTCCCCAATGTCTCAACTCATTGTTTTTAAACTCAGTACAGCTCACACACTTTTCCAATATTATTACAATACAGTCACTTTATGTTTTCCAGCTGCAATTTCCCAGTTATGGGACTAATAAAGGATTATGTTGTCTTATTTCTGTTTTGTCTCTTCTGCAGTACAAAAAAATAACTTACCAGCCTTGCGTGCTTCAAACATTACTTTGGCAGATAAGACTCTAGACAAATCTTGAGGTTCTAATAGCACAGGCAGAGCTCCAGTCTTCACGTTCAGTGAGGCAGCAGATTAGTTTGAGGGAGAAAGATCGATTACCACTCACCTCCGTATGTTTCCAATTGCGCTCACGAGTTGCAAAGGAAAGGCCTGGATAAATGGTGGAGATAGTTTTGTTTACAAAGTTTTCCCTCAGGTCAGCTTCATCTGTTTGTTTCGATTTTTTTCCAAACAATTTCCCATTTTCTTTTCTGTCCGATTTTATCCACCACAAGGCCAGCAATATTTTCTGTCACTTTAATCACATTTTAATTAACATTTCATTTATTTAAATTCTCTCTGGCTGTGCTTTGGCCATTTCATCACTTATCTTTTCTGACACTGAAATACTTCTCATCTTGTACATTCTAATTCATTTATGAAAGATGGTTGACTAACACTCAGAGCCGATATCTTTTTTCATTTAAATTGCATTTGCTTCTTCCTTACAGACGGAGGAGAAAGCACATTCAGAGGTAAGGATGGATAATAATCCATCTGTCTGCATGTCTGCTTCTCTTTGCCACCTCCCTTCTGCTCATATAAACAGTGGGGGCTTGAGTGTTTTGCTCATGAGTACCTCAAAAGTAGCTCTCACTTAATTTCAGTTTCCTGATTTTATTCTGGGATTCATGTCCATGTCGCACAAGTGTGTTTCTTCTGCTTCTGTGTATGTATGTCTTTGTGTTTGTTTGTCTTTCTGTCTTCCTGTCTCTATACTGAGAGAATCTGTGTATGTCAATCAAAGCACAAACAGTGATATTTATCTAGCAAAATTTGGCCCATTTTTAATGATCACTCTGAATCAAAAAGTATTTAAACACAAGAAAAATGACAGTGGACAAAATGATACCAAGTTCAACAACAAAGCAGTTTTACACCATGTTGCATTGCTTTTTATTATCAGTAAGTCCTATCCATTTATTTCATCTTGATCATAAATAACCATACCTTACTGTGTTTCACAGCTGATATAATCTACTCATTACAATATACATATGTAATGCATGTTCTGCTCTTTGGCTATGTACAACAACCCTGTTAAGTTTATCACTGATTCTTCTTTGATTTTCCAGATTTATGGTTTGATTTTCTGATTTCTGTTCCTTTTTCCCTGTTCTCTGTCTTTGCTTTAAGCTCTAGCTTGGATTAGACAGTAAAGGCAAATACACTGCAATGTTTGTTTGAACCCTGCCAGATGGGTGAAGTTTAGCACTTTGAGACAGCTCATACAGTGCAAACGTATACCCAGGCATTAAACTGTGCAGTGACCCTATTCCAGTTCTTTTCCCTTCAAATGTGACTCATATTTGATGTTTTCTACTTTCAGATCCTGAGACAGGTGACCTGCACATGACTTGAATTTGTCACCATTTGCTTGAGACATGTGTTGATATGCTGGCACAGCAGTAACTTGGCTAAGCGTTGTTGGCATGGAGGATGAGAGGCAACAATCAAAAGAATTCATTTATATAACTTGAATGTAATTCTCGACTGACTGGAAATCTAAATCTAATCCCCTAACATGTGAAAACTGTCAATGAAATGTCTGGGAAACAAGGGATATATTTCTTTGCCATATGGAATATACCCAAGACAGACATAAACAAAAATCCCCCCAGAAATCTCTAAGAATAAAGATCCGCAGTCTTTTTTTGTCAATACTTTGTTGTACTCGTGTTATCCACTTTGCTAAACTGACACATCTGGCACTATCAAGTATTTGCAAATACCGTTTGACCCAGGTTCAAGAGCACTTCCCTATATCTCTGGCTTCACTCCTTACACTCTAACCATGAGAAAACCAAAGCTGTGGCTTGTGATAACCACTTTCCCTCCAGCCACATCAGTACAAGCTGTTTGATGGAGCCATGCAACATAGTGTTAATTTTTACTCTTCTCTTTTCAATCAAGGGCCAAACAGTCCAAAATTCCACGGTAATCCCCCACACTTTGTGTTCACACTTCACCCCAGTGTCTTTTTACACAGTTTTACCATTTAACTGCACAGTTACTGTGCCTCTTTGCATTGCATTCAGTCTTATTGTCTTTTTGCTTGTATAGGGTCAAACATACATTTACCGCTGTACTTTTCTTCCCCAACCAGCAAATCAGAAAGCTGCGTCGGGAACTGGACGCCTCTCAGGAGAAGGTGGCGACCCTGACGTCTCAACTGGCTGCTAATGTGAGTTTGTTTACTTCAAAAGACGCCGTCTAAACAGCCGGCTCATTTGCATGATAACCTGCTGTCAGAGAGCTTTTATGAGAAATGTTGCCTTTCGAAGCTCTGGAAGGAATATAAATCTTTGAGACACCCACTAAATCCTTTTCTCTGTGTGTGATGCCACCATGCGTGTATTTAAGCCTTTGCTTGTTTGATTTTGTTGGTGTGTTTTTTTTCCTGAGATGGGATGTTTTCTAACGTGTGTCTGTGTATCCACGCTACAGAGAGTATTGTCTCATTTCTTTTGTCTCAGCCGGTGGGGTCTCAGCCAGAACAGGAGCCTCTCCCAAATTCAGCGAAGCAGGGAGAATCAAATAGAGGTAGACGGGCGTCGAAAGCGAACAGGGAGATGAGGATAAGTGAATCTAGACTCAGTTGTGTCATGCGTGGGTGAAACAGAGTGAGATACAGAGACCTCCAACCCCTCGATGGAGCTGACATTGTGCTCAGATGCAGATAGATAGACAAACTCCAGAGTGGGACGCACCCCCCTCTCACCCACCCTCAATGCCAAGTGCCTGATCAAGCGTGAAGGCAGACAGGGTCTTTGCTTTGGTCCGACGCTTTGATCGCAAAGTTATACAGAGCTCAAACTAAAGGCTAAACTGCAGGAAAACTTGACGAATGGCAGATGAAGAAATGACTTCAGCATGTAAGAGTGATGTCAGGACAGTTAAACAACTTTAGGTTTGTTTTAGTTGTCAAATTTCTTGATTGTGAGTCTCACATAAAGCTTCACATTTTCTGTATTTTCAGTGAAATAATTCACCATTCATTAGTCTTAAAAAAGATTTTTCATATCAAAATCTGTTTATAGGTGTTGGGGAATACTACTGCATATGTCAACGGAGTTGCATAAAAGTTTTATTGTCTTAGGGAGCTGAGTCCTCAAGTGATGTCACTTGAGTCAGCATTGGATGGCTCTGAGGAAAACAAGTTTGAAAATGACAAAATGTGTTGGTGTGAAGGTGAACTCAACAGACCTCTGTAGCCCGTTCCTCATCTCTGCTTAAGGCTAGAGGCTACATTAGCCACTATTAGTAGAACATACATATAGACAAAGGTATTGGGACACCTGACCATTACACCAACAGGGACTTTAATGACATTGCATTCTAAATACATAGACAGCTTTGCAGCTAACACAGCTTCCACTCTTTTGGGAAAGCGCTGATGTTGGATGAAAAGGCCTGGCTGGCAATCTCTGTTCCAGTTCATCCCAAAGGTGTTCGTTGGGGTTGAATTCAGGGGCTCTGTGTGGACCAGTCAAGTTCTTCCACACCAAACTCATCCAACCATGTCTTTATGGTTGGATTGCTTTTTGCACTATGGGCACAGTTTTGATGGAATAGAAAAGGACCTTCTCCAAACTATTGCCACAAAGTTGGAAGCACAGCATTGTCCAAAATGTCTTGGTGTGCTGAAGCATTAACATTCCCTTCACTGGAAGTAAGGGGCCTAGCTCAGTTTGTGTACCTATTTTGTCGTGTAGTGGGATTATTTAAAAGTCTCATCCAGACATGTTTTGAAGTATGTACAACTACTGTAATTTCCGGACTATTGAGCGCACCTGAATATAAGCCGCACCCACTAAATTTAAAAAAAATAAAAAGTTGTACATATATAGGCCGCAATTGTCTATAAGCTGCAGGTGTCCACGTTGTCAGTCTCTCTTTCATTGTCGCTCTCAATGTGACTTTCATCTTGAGGCAAAATCCATAAATAGTCGCATCACTGTTTAAGCCGCAAGGTTTAAAGCGTGTGAAAAATGCAGCGGCTTATATTCCGGAAATTACGGTACTCTGTTATGACTAATATTTTGTTTAAAGTGGTGTTCCCATATAAAAAGTTATTTAAAAAAAAAAAAACTGAAAATGAAAAGTACTGATCTAATCTTCCTCCCTCGTTAAGAAATTCTGGATCTATGAATCACAAGCTAGGTCAACTGGTGAAAAAGTGCACCAAGACTGCAGGTGTTAGAGGAGATATGGAGAGATTCAATCATAATGTCAGGTGTTTGAGCCAGACTCAGTTCACCAAAATCTGCAACTACCAGATGTATCAGAATGGTACATAGTTAGCATCTTTTGTTTGTTGTTTCTTAGCTTGTTAGCACATAACTGGCAGTGGCTGACGCAGTGTTTGTGGTTGTGAGACATCCAATCATATCTGCTATGATGTTACAACGTATTCATATCCTGATAGCCAACCAACAGGGCTCCAGACAAACTGTTCCACTGGTAGTACTGGTGCTTCCTGCTTTTTCATCTGGTTGCATCAACTTGTAATTTGGTCACCCCACCCCACAAGAATTCATACTGAAGCCAGCCAGCTACCACAAGCTAGCTCAAGTAATAGCTGAGGGGGGATCATCTCTGACTGTGTTGTACTGGAGCTGCATCACACTGTATCTTCATGACAGCGTGGTGGGTTGCTGGTGCTATAAGCTCGTCTTATCCTCCCAGTGAGGAGTGTGACTGGAAATGTCCTCACATGGGCTCCACCCACAGTCGAAAACTTGACACTCACTGTGACACCGCTTAATCACTTCAGCCTGAACACATGTAGAAATATATGCATTTGTACAAGAGCCTACACACTGGTAGATGTTTGCATATAATAGATACTTTGATAGCACACACACTTAAGAATGATCTGTCTTTGACACACACATTGAGGCTGTGATGTGCAAGACTCGCTTTGTCACCAGAGAGAGAAAAAATGATATTTTCAAAATGTCAGCCTCTTAGGAAGAGGGCAGTATTTTGAGGACATCTTACTTCCCTAATGTGATATTATGTAACACTAATTTCTTTGCCATTTATTCTTTAATGCGTGTGTGTTATGGTGTGTATACTTTAAAGGTCGTTTCATTTTGGCTGTGACTTGAGCACATTCGGTCTTATGATTTTAAAAAGAGCTTCAAATTTTTCTCAACCGACTGAAGAACACAATCCTTAGAGTTTATCCATGAAAATCTAAAGTCATGATAAGCCAAATATATATTTTAAGCTTTAAGGGATCTTTTTGAATTGAATTTAGATCTTTAGTAAAGTGTTATGGATCTGTCAATACCCTTGGCTTGCTCTCATGGAAAATAACTCCCACTATTTAACATATTTACTGCTGTGCTGTCACAGTGGATTAAGTACAGTCCACAGACATCATTTTGATTAGCTATGAGTTTGTTTTGGTTTTATTTGATCAACATGGAGCAGAATTAGTAAAACCAACATCATGTAGGAGGGATTAAGAAGAACAAATGCCAGCCTGTGAATGGGGATGCGCTTTCCTGCCTGGACTGACATTAAATTGGGTTAGTTAGAGTTCACACAGGAACTTTCTCCTCCCCTCTCAATCTCCTTCTTTCTAATCATCTGTCACTGTATCACACTTCTCAGCCCTCCCTGTTCTTCTTTCTCTTATTTTCCTCCTCCTCCTTCCTCATTTCGGCTGTATTCTTCATTATCATCCCTTCCTCCTTTTTTCCCCTCCCCTGTCTTGGTGTAGTGTTGAAAGAATGTAGCCCAGCAGTAGGTGCTGGCTTAGCCCACTGTAGTCGTGACTGCGTGTTCAGCCCACCTGAGATGTTGTCCACGGCTGTATTATTGGAGTCAGACAGCACGGATGCTGATAATTTTTCCTCATCCAGTTCACTGGCTTGGCCCACCATCAACCTCCAACCCAGACCCCAGGATCGGGATGTTGGTCAGAAAAACCGGGATGCTGGGGCTAAGCGTGGCTGCCTGGGCCGGGCCCCAGGAGCAGGACAGATGGGTCAGCCGTGGGACACGTTAGAGTCTGATCGGCACCTCCTACGGGGCAGACAGGTGGACAGGGGGGGTGTTGAGTTGGAGCTCACAGGTGGAGTTGGAAAGAGATGTGGAGCTGGAGCGATGAGTTGGAACAGTTGGCATTTCTAAAGGTCAAGACCTTTGCTGATCGAGCCAGGGACACAGAGTGGACGAGGCAGCACACGGTGCTAGTGTGTGTGTGTGTGTGTGTGTGTGTGTGTGTGTGTGTTTCTAGGTTTATGAGGTTCTAAAGTCCTCACAGAGTAGAAAGATGAGGAATTTGTACAGAGCTGTTTTGCAAGTAGATTTCAGAATTTAACAAATCACTAGATCAAAGTTTTCTAAAGTGAATAATGATGGAAATATGCGTGTGTGTGTGCATACACGTGTGTGTTTGTGTTAAGCAGAGATTGTCTGGTCTTTCTGGGCAAGCGGCCCACCTCTCTGACACACCAGGCCTGACAGGTGTCTCAGGGTTTCTAGCTAAGGACGGGAGGATGAGCTGGCAGTAGACACACACACAGAGACACACACATGCACAGATTTTACAGACAAGGACACACAACCATGAACATAAGGCTTCACCAGACGTCCTGACATAAACATGTATTCAAAAAGCACATGCACAAACAAATCCAGATACACATGCAGGTTCAGCAGAGCAGATGGCTTGACGTCACAAAACATTTGCTGTCCTTCAGCATGTCGGCTCTGCGTCTTCAGGTGACAGATGAAGTCAAGGAGGGAAGCCCCTTTTGATCCATGTGTCTCTTTGATATCCACAGAGACACACATATCCTGTGTTTTCTTGGTGGTATTAGTCCAGTAAGACATTTTTGGAACGCGATCAAATGCATGATGGCAGAAGCAAAGATGCAACACTGAAGTGATATAAAACAAATGAACATGCTTGATGTGATGATGTGAAATCTGAGAGTGACTCAGAGTGAAGGGCTGCATGTGTTTAGCTTAAAGTTTAAAAAGGCTGCACACAGCGTTTGGCCCTCAGTCGTCTCTGAGTGAGAACTCACTTCAAAGCTATCATCACCAACAAGCAGACCAAGTCATTAATTCACTATAAAGGAAGGAAAAATCTTTTTTTAGAAAAACATTCAACTTGAATATTGATTTATATATATGCAAACTCAATATCTTAGTTATGTGATATTGAGTTTGTCTAATTTGTTTTAATTCTAAAGAGACTAAAACAGTATTTTACATTTGCATGTTCTACAATTTTAAATCTAGCTTTTCGAGTTTGCCTGAGGAAGCCAAATGTTACAGCGACTGAAGCTGAAGACTGCGTTTGTGTCTCTGTGTGTCTGCAGGCTCACCTGGTGGCAGCCTTCGAGAAGAGCCTGAGTAACATGACCTGCCGCCTGCAGAGCCTCACCATGACCGCTGAACAAAAGGTACAAGAGCTTAGCCCTGAATTTGAAACATGCTGCACACGAGCTCCACGGTGAAGGGATTACAGGGAGGAGAAATGATTAGAAACAGGCGACGATTTGACACTGAAATACAGTAGAAAGTAACAATGTGGAGATTTGTAGTGGCGGATTAATGGATATTTTTATCTTAAAGTTCCATTCCTCTTCTGAAAGGTTTGCTGCTGAAGTTTCCATTTTTACATGATTTCTTTTGAAATTTAAGTTTCAGTTGTTGCATTAATATTTCTCTAACTTTACTTCTAACCTTAACCAAAGTTGACTTGCTTAAACTACAAATCATTTTGCTTTACAGGCAGATAAAAGTGTCTACTTTAGTACAGTGAAGGCTTCAGCATATGAGCCTCACCTAACAAAAATCCATTTAAAACCCATGTGTTTTCCAAAAATCCTTCAGAATTTATTTTATCCAAGAGCTCAAATGGCACTGAAGCACTGATCACATAGCAGCACCAATATGTTCATAGATAAGTCCCTACCACAAATTATGAATGCTTCCCTCTGTTCTACACACACACACACACACACACACACACATATGCACACACACAGTGCTGATGAGCCTCAGCAGCTTTTTAATCCTCTATAAATTAAAGCAGACTGGGATCTGGTGGGATGTCTTTGTTAAACAAGGCCGTCCCAACTTTTAATTAAAGCAGAAACCCTATCTGCAGCCCTCAGTGGGTTTTCTGGCAAGGCAGAATAGGAGACTCCCTCTATCTGATTGTGTTGGTTCAACAGAGTAGAGCTTTTTACTCTAAGCAGGTGGTGCTTGGGTGGGGGCAAATCCACTGGGAAACGCCTTCTTCAAAATACCCTCCCTTCATTTTTGTCTCTTATACCCTTCCAGCGAAAGCCATGAGAAGAACAGTTGGCAAAGAGAACAGTTTTTGGTTCGTCATTCTCAATTTAAAAATTGTCTGTCTGTCTCTCTCTCTTTCTCTCTCCATCCTCAGGAGTCTGAGTTGGCTGAGTTGAGGGAGACGATAGAAACGTTGAAGACCCAGAACACTGACGCCCAGACAGCCATCCAGGTGGCGCTCAACGGCCCAGACCACCTACACAAAGGTAATAAAGAAACCAGCAGGGGAGGTTGGACCAAACTTAAATCATCTGATATTCTGAGGAGGCCTGAAATGCTTTGATGTCCTAAGAGTGGACACAACCTGATTGACCCCAGGAGGGAATGGAACCTGTAATATTTGAACCCTTTGTGCTGCACAAGTCACTTTTGGAAAGCCTGATTAGTCATAGAAATGTGCTGAATCAAATGTGTAATCAATTTTATGAACCAAGCAACCTCCTCTTAGCTGCTTATTCCAGCCAAGATGACTCAAACATAGCTGGCCACTAAAATTTTAATTCCTAAATTATCCATGAAATCAAACATTTTATCTCCACATTTTAAAACAAATGCCAATCAGTGTTTACATTCAGTAATCATGTCTGCATGGATGTAACCCCCAGCTGTACATGGTACTGGTAAAACACAGGCTGGCTTTTATTCTGAAGTTACCAAAGGAAATGCAGCACATTTGTCACTGAGATCATTAATGAAAAATGTATGTGGAACACTACTCAGTCAATGTGCAACATGAAATCAGATCATGGTTGCAGTTATGTTTGGGTTACTTCATCAAAACAGTGGTGGTGGCCCCAAATCAATCAGGACTGAAATGTTAAGGATAAGAAATTTAAAAAGAAAATTATACCCGCCAAAACATTTGTAAATAGGGATCAGAAATGTGGGCGTGCACTGAGGAAGATTTTGTCCATCGTTTCCAGATCTGCGAATTAGGCGGCAACACTCGTCAGAGAGTATGTCCAGCATTAACAGCGCGGCCAGTCACTCCAGCATGGGCAGTCTGGGAAAGGACGCCGAAGACAAAAAGAAGAAGAAGAAGAGCTGGGTAGGTGGAATCCAAAAATGGACCAAAAAAAAAAAAAAATCAACTATCGGATATGAACTGAGAGTTGAACTGTTGTTCTGCCCAAAAAAAGATCCCTCCCACAAAAAATGCTGCTATTTGTGTAGTGAAGTGTACCTTTAGGTGATGCACCTCAGATACCTTCATCGCAAAGTTTTCCATTCAGTTGCAGCAGACAAGCTTATATTTTTACATGTAATTTTTTCACCATTGAATGATGAAGACTCCTAATATAAAAACGTATGAATTATTCAGTGGCTGTTAAGCTAGTCCAAATACCTTCTATATACCTGCATTAAAAGATTAACTGGCTCCTTTACATAGATGAAGGCATTTTTGTGGCTTTGTGGAATAGAGCTTATTGTACTTTTGTACCCGCTGAAAGACCTTCTAAATCAGCTAAATGCCTAAAATGTGAAGGTAGAATGGGTTGACTATTCTGAATATACCTGCATATAGCTTGACCTTACCATCAGCTCAGGGTAACTTAAAATCAGAAGTAGAGCGATCATTTCTACTCCAAATGGCAGCACATTTTTTTGCCATTTCCAGCCTTTTTCCTTCCCTCAGCTCTTGTGAAATTGGCGTTAAAGTGGGTGTTTGTGTGCCTGTGTAAGTGATTCAGCCTGTGAATAATTGGTTGGTCCAGTTTCACACCAGTCGCTTACTTTATTGCTTTGACAGTGTTTTGGGGGGTTTTTTTGTGTTTGGATACTTTTGATGTTGGAAGTAGAGCACATTGGGATTTGTTGAGGTCATCTGCAAAATCCTAAAATCCCATTCACATCTTGCTTAATGGCATCGTATTCCCGTTGCTAGGTTACAGAGCTAAGATGGTGTCAGCTGAGTGGCTGTGATGCCATCCAGCAGTGAGGGCTAACAGGGGGGTCAAGAAGTGGAGTCAACCACCCTGCAATTATTGTTTGAGACACACTTTGAATTTCATATACAACAGCATGATAATTAGGTTGGAGAGAATCAAAGTGGCCACTAAAATCATGGATACTGAAGTTCCTCTTGAAACCAGGGAAACAACTGCCCAGACCTTAGAGAAGTTCTGGGTGAATCGCTCAACATTTCCCTCAACATCAAGGTACTGAGAAAAAGTTCATTTTAACCATCTCATTTTGGAGTTCCGAGATGGCTCAGTTTGCTCAAGTGTCCAAAATGTACTTGTTCCTGCTTTGGGGTTGCAGTCGAGCCATGTACATTTGCTTTGTGCCACACCCATTTCCTGTTTGCCTTTCTACTGAGGACTATGTCCACAAATACTCACAAATCAAGGCAAAAAGGCCAAATTATCTAAAAATGCAATGCACAACTATAAATCTCTCTCCTCTCCCTTGGCCCTTCTCCCTGATTTCACTGTTCTTTGCTTCACTCCGCAATAGCAGCTCAGTGTCCCTGGCTGGAGAGCTGTGATTTGCTGCAGCCCCCTGAGTCAGATGGATGACATATTAGAAGTTCCCTCTTAGCCAAAGAGCCCAGAGCCAGTTGTCAGTCTCTGCTGCAATGCAAAACGTCTGCCCTTGAAATGAAATGCAGTCTAACAACCCGAAAGTTCACCACCTATAGTGACACCCTAGCATGTGAGATCCCAAAAAATTCAAGTCAGGCTCATGAATACAAATCAATCCCTTATTTAAGCAGCAATTAATTATTCATTTGCATAAATTCTGCCTCGGTGTGCACATGGGTGAAGACAGAGTTGAACTAAGGTTATTGAGAAGTGAGTGAAGAGTGAGCAGAAAAGCAGCAGATCATGCTAAAAGAGGGGCAGCAGAAAGATGAAATAATGAATAGGTGGCGTTTGAGTAAGGCTGGGACTTTGCACGCACAAGCATCTGACCTGCTGAAGTAGCCTTAGGCAGGATGCTATTATTCTGCATTCACTCATAACCCCATCAGTAAGCATCATGCAGACCCAAATATATGGTACACATTTCTTGCTAAAATTGTGAGGACTCTCCATTGACAGCCCAGCCTTTAACATTGAATGTCGTAAATTTTTGAATTGTAAAAATTTTCTGTGGTGAATTTTCCTGTTATATTCCAGGTAGCTGGAGGCTTTTCCTGAATACACTTATCAGTATTATATATAAAATGTTTAAAGTCAGTTAATTGAACCTGAGTGTATTATGTATATATATTGTGTTTAGCTTGATTAGGGTCCTGTTGATTTCATGTTACATCTTGCACTACATTATTATTACTTAATACTATCTCGGTGCTGCATACTGTGTGCACACTGTAGACCTTGCAATTAAAATTTGTTGAACTACCATATCAAAAACATAAGTCCTAGAAAAAATACATACACTTGAGTGTTACAATATTTTCTTTTGTGATACCATATCAATTCTTTAAAACTCTCCAAAACTCTTTATCTATTTTTAATTAATATGCAAAGATTTGTGGCTGTGGTTAATTTTGTTCAACACCCCCCACCACCACCCAAAAGCTAGATAGCAGTGTTGTACTCCATCTTCAGCCTTTAGACTCCTCCACTCAACTAATAAAAATGTGAATCTCAGTCATGCCAGTGTGCATATTGGAAAAGCAGCTTTTGGTGATGGAAACCCATATTCTCTTTGATTGACTGTGAAAGAGCTACAGATGAAGAGAAATAAGAGACGAAAAGAACATGATTAAGATGCTCTGAGCATAATCACAGCAGCAGCCTTCATTATCAACAGCAGAAACTGTATGAGACACATGGGCAGTATTTAGCTTGAAGCACTCATCAGGTGAGCAGGGGTGTGTGTTTGTGTGGCTTAACACTAGGTGTGTTCTGCATCTTCAGGTGGCTGATTCCATCCCGGCTCAGGTCAGTGGCTCCCAGAGTGTCTTTTCTATGTGTGCTGTGGTTACCCCCCGATCCTCCCCTCCTTCGCTCCCTCATCTGTTCCTCCTTCTTCCCCTCTCAGAGAAACATCTTCTTTACCTTTTCTGGAAACATCGGCATGGATACAGCAACCCTCCCTTGCTCCCTTGTTATTCCATCCTCCTTCTCCTCCTCCCTTGTTCATATTTGTTTGCCTGTTCAGTCCTGATTTATAGGGTCATTAAAAAGCTTGGTCCCATATTCTCTCTCTCATGTCCATCTCTACTTACAGCCTTGCTTTTTGCCCCCCTCTTTACCTAAACCAGACAGTGACCTTTGCTTGGAAACAGCACGGCGTGACTTCCTGATCTGGCAGGATGTGATGTCACCAGAACTTAATTCTTAGGAATTGACATATTGTGATTTTGGAGGCTGGTGATATTGACGCCTTTGGCCCTGTGTGTATTTGTGTTATCTGTCTTGCAGTTACGCAGCTCTTTCAAGCAGGCATTCAGCAAGAAGAAAACTAAATCCCAGTCGGCCCATGACGAGATGGAGGAGATGACCGACTCGCTGCCGTCCTCCCCCAAACTGCAGCATGACAACAGGCAAGGCAGCATCTCAACGCTGCGCTCTTCGCCCTCCACCACAGAGTGAGTGTTTCCACACACACACACACTCATAAAACATATATACTTTTCTCTCTCTTCTTATACACATATCCATGCATACAAATTGAAAAACACACACAGTTCACAGTTTTTCTTCTCTACCTCTAAATTCTTTGCACTTGTTTGTTTTGTTTGACAAATGTCTGTTAATCTTCACCTCAACTTTCTTTAACCTCTTTTCCCGACATGTCTGTTTATCCTTTTCTTTAACATTTCCACACCTGCTGTAGCAAGTGTGTTTGCGATAGCAAGTCCTCCCCCATTTGGACGGCAAAGAAAAAGCAAAATGGTCATATGGTCTACAAGCACAGATCTCGGTAACAGGCGCTGTGTGGCGTGCTCCCAGGGAGTGTGTGTGCAGTGGGGTGTGTTGGTGTGACTTTCTTCTGCATCTTAATGAAATGAACGCCTCGGCATGTCGGAGGTGATGATCTCTCTGATTCACAAACTGGACCTGGACCTCCAACGTGTCCAGTGTCCAGTTCATGAAAAGTAGCAGTAGGCTGAATAAAGGGTGAAAAGGATAAGCAGTAGTGAGTTTCTTGCTCCTGCCAGAACAAATTGACTCAATGTCACAGCCAAAGGCACAACATGTTGCCATTTTTCCAACCAGCAACAAGCGTGCATGTACCATACACATCTGCTGTGCTGTGTGGCAGCTGGAGAGATAATTTCCTTTATAAGAAGCCTTTTCTCAGGGGCAGAGCATGTGGTTATGTCAGTTTCTGAATTTCACACGGTGAACTTCACAAGATTATTTTGTTTTTGTCTGAGTAAAATAGCATTGCATCTAACTGTAGTTGGCATATTAGATTCTTGCCTGTTTACAGTGCTAATAACGGAATCGTGATGATGGCCTGCTACCACAGCTCCTACTGTATATCCCTCACTAAAGATGTGATTCATCAGTAAGGCTACGACTTTTAGTGATTCATTGTGCTAGCAGAGCATTGCAGGAACCATAACTGGAACATGTCCTCAGATTGCTCAGCTGAAGAAATGACGGATAATTGTAAATGGGAAGGATTCGCTGTCCCAAATGTCCCAGTTTCCCTTTCACCTCCATGTTGTACCTGCCTGTGCAGTTTTCACCACTGATTGCAGCTTCCCTCTGATCTCCAGCTCTCTTGTTTCCTTTAAATGTGTGTTTTTCTCTCTCTAGATTACGTGTGTGTGTTTGTGTGTTGGTATAACCCTTGAGGTGACCCCCCTCCTCCTCCCTGTGTGTAATCCCGGTTGCAGGCTGTGTGAATGCACCGAAGCCGAGGCTGAAATCGTCCTCCAGCTGAAGAACGAGCTGAGGGAGAAGGAGCTCAAGTTGACAGACATCCGGCTGGAGGCACTTAGCTCGGCCCACCACCTGGACCAGATCCGAGAGGCCATGAACCGCATGCAGGTGAGATCACACACTCTGGCTAAACGCAGGTTAAGCTTGTGCTGACTAAGTGGTGGGCATTTATTTATGTTTGACGCTGGTTGTACTGGAAGAGAAGGAAGAATTGCTCATTTGCTGGAAGATTAGGGTGTTCAAGAACTCAAATCTAACTATTAAAATGAAATTGGCTTTAGTTCTGTTTGCCAAACATGAATTATTCTTTCTGTCATTGGTCATGTTTATTCTGGTATTTCATGGACAAAGAAATATGTTTGATCGTGCTACAAACAAGAAAAACTGCTCTGTCTGTCCAGTTTATTTGGCCTTTTTTCTCCCTAAAGGTACTACACCAGCCACCACGTTGGAAATTAAAAATATACAGTAAATACAGGGAGCACTTGTAAAACCAGCAACAGTTCTATTTCAAAACATGAAATTGAACACTTAATGACAGTGATGACATACACTTGCTGTTTATCTGCTGAACTTTTTCTTGACCAAAACCAGCAAAGGACAAGAAATATTCTGAGGAAAATGGCAGAACACAGAAAAGGACAAAAAAGACACTGTGACCTGACAGCTAGCTTTCCAGCTAGCACAAAGCACCACTTTTGGGGCAATCACCTCCAAAAGTGGCATCAGTAAACAACTTGTCAGTGTCTCCATTTTAAACTCAAGGTGAACACTATTCCAGAAGGTGAAATTAAATTGTTTAATTGCCGATGAAGCTGAATAAGAGAAGATAAAGAGTGATTTACTTATATATTTCTTGATGTATTTATTGATGTATTGTAATGAGACACCACCCATCAGTTCAAAGTGTAATGTTCAGAGGTGCTGTGTCATTTCATATTCTTAAAAGAAGCGCATGTTCAAAGAACGTCACCCTAAATGTCTCAATTTAAGTGGATCTTTGTAGATGTGGAGTGCCTTGTCTGTAGAAGCCTATAGACGTGCAGATCATGTGAGGCTCCTTATCTGAGACTTACCTTTCAGTACAAAGGGAGCCTTGAAGATCAGAAAGCCGCTTACAGCCCTTAATTCCAATAATACTGATTCAGAATAACAACAAACGTCCAACAAAGCATCCCAAAACGCGGGAAAACCACTGCCTGCCATTTGATTTTGTCTGATTTTCATTCTTTTGTCCTTAAACAGAATGAGATTGAGACGCTCAAAGCGGAGAACGATCGCCTCAAGTCCAGCGGTAACGCCACTCCAACCGCCACACCCATCAAGACGGCCCGGCCACCTTCCGAGACCTCCAGCACGTCCTCGTCCTCCTCGCGTCAGTCTTTGGGGCTGTCGCTCAACAACCTCAACATCACCGACACCATCATGTCAGGTCAGTTCACTGTTGGCTGTGGTGTCTGCAGCCCGCCCATCTCATGTGTTTGTGTAAATCAGTGTCAGCAGCCTGCAGTTTTTCTTCTGAGAGGTGAGAGCAGGATGTGTGGGAGTGGAGGAAGTGAGTGAATTGATAGACCAAACTAAAAAATGCTTTTACCAGTCAGGACTGAGTATTCAACAGGAAAGTCAAGAAATATAGACATGCTGGTACTTGTTGCAGGTGTGCTCAGTCAATAAGAATAAACTTCAAACTGTGGCATTTTAAGTGCCGTGTTCTTCTGTCTACTTGAGCCGTAGGATGCACTTTATGGTCCGCAGCAACTCTCAGGGTGGAAGGTTTTCTTTCTGTGGCATCAAGTTGGATTAGCTCTCTCCATACTTGCCTCAATAAATGAGGGAGAATCGTGTTTGTGGAGAGAAATGATCCAGAGGAGCCGCATGACATGACAAAATAGCTGCTCTCTCTACTGTGAGGGCTCATAACGCAGCAGGAGCATGTTAAATACACACACACACACATACACACGTGCACATGCACACTCATACATGAACATGGTGGAAATCTCTCCAGGCCCGCTCCGTTTGAGAAGTCAAAGAGTTCTGTCCCTCTCACTTGTCCTGTAATTAACACAGAAGGCACAACTCTCTCCAAGGACTCGGGCCCTCGTTAATTGGCGGGATGAGTCGAGAGCAGTGGCGCGTGGGAAGACGAGCGGGCCAACGGGCCATTATCACCCAAACACAGAGCCCTCCGCTAAAGGACGCCAGCTGAATACAAAGTACTCCCTTCCCTCTCCAAAATGGAGTCTGAGAAGAAGAGAATGAAGAGAGGAAGAGGAAGTTGTGTGGATGTTGTCAAAGAAAAATTGGAACGCACATAACGGCAATACCAAATTGCATTTATGTATTGTTTGTTAATTTGTTCTCTGTTTTGGTAATAGTCCCTCAAATGAAAGCTGTTATTTATTTTTATAGAATCACACGACTACCACTGCGTGAAAGGTGTCACTCGTAGTGACGAAGCCACAGAGAATTTTCACCTGACTGTGCAGTTGCCCTCAGCTTCAGAGCGCTGTAGTATCTTTTCCAGTCCACACTGTTCACATTCACTGCCCTCATAGGAATGTTTTTGGCAGAAACAGGCAGCAATTTTCAGAGATAAAGCTCTAAAAGCCCGCAGTACTAAACCTGTCCGGTACCATTTGATAGACAGAGCAATTTCAGTGTCTAGCTTGTGAACATACTGGAGCATTTAGTAATTTAAGAGCAACATATGTTTCTCAGGAACTGATTCTCAGCTATCAGCTATCTTTCTCCAGAATCTTTCGCTCCCACAAAGGCCCTGAACGCAACAACATAATGAGAAAATGAGAAGATTCAGTCCAGAGTCTGTGCAGACGCAGTCACTGCCACACGCATCCAGTAATCAAAAAGAGGGATTATTTTGTATCAGTCTATACTATTGTTTCCTTAAGAAAAAGAACAATGATTAGCCATAGTTCAAGATGTTAACTGTATACATCACCAAAATTCAAGAACTTCAGTGGTTTTAAGGGAAAATGACGAATGCTGCTGATCAAATATGAGAATTTTTTTGATGTTCACTCATAAATATCCAAACAGTTGTAACTCTGAAACTCAACAAACTAAATGTCCAGATTTTTAATTTTTGGAAATAATTTTTTGTCCCAGTGTTTTCTTGCTAACAGAGTCTCCATCATCCTACTTACTAAACAGTCAGCTGCCAACAAATTAACAACCTCCTGTTGAAAGATTTTCCATCTTCTTCTGATAATTCTTTATCTCTCTCTCCCTGTATTTTGTTTTCTAACACACAACATTATCATTCTGAGCACTCACCAGAAAACATTCCGTGTGAAAACACTGATTAAATGTAAAAGTCATTATGACATGAAAGAAACTCATTAGCTATCTTTGACTTTAGAGTCTGTTTGTCCATTTCCGACTTTAATTTGCCAGCAGGCAGACTGAGAGTTTGTTTAGAAAGATTCAAAGCTCTGATAGAATAAAGCTGGCTGTGCATCCTAATAGAAAGTTTTCTTTTCAGACATTCTGCTAGATGATAGCTATGAGGGCAATCTGCGCAAAGAGGGCCGGAGTGTGCGAATAGTTGTTACCATCAGCAGCGGCCCAAATACCACCAAGGTTAGTGGGGATGAAGATGTTACGTTATTTCTCTTTTCCTTCTGCCACAAACACTTAAATCTTATTTGTTCTGATTCCTGTTGTTCTAATAAGCTTGTCTGATATCTCCTCAGGGCACACAAAGTCAGGAGTACCTGATCGGGTCTATAGGTGTGAGTGGGAAAACAAAGTGGGATGTCCTGGATGGAGTCATCCGACGCCTCTTCAAGGTAAACAGACCACACTATAGACTACAAAGCACATTTGTGACTGACGTGAATGATGGTTCCCCTCCATTAAAGTTTATCAATAAGTCATATTATTGTTGAGTTAAAATGTCTCCCATGTGAAATGTTCAGTGGTGGAGGAAATGTTCAGATCCTTTACTTGACAATACTGCATTGAAAAACCCTGCATTCAAAATCTTACTTAAGTATGTAATCTTAATCTTAAATCTTAACATATGAAATGTAAAACTACTTATCCTGCATTAAAATGTTAATGTTTTTGGATTAATATTGCTGCTGCATTACTGTGTATGTTTCACATTGCTGCAGTAGATGTTTAAGGTACTCCTTCATACAGTGTTAGGTACTTTAATCTACAGCAATGTGTCATGTCCTGTAAGATCATCTTAGTGTTACTGTCCTGTGAGAACCGTGTATCTCTAGCCAATGCATTTAAAACAGTAGGTTTTTAATTATTTGTTTACCTGAAAAAAAAATCTAAAGTACATGCAGCAAAGTCAATTGCCTAAATATTCAAATGAAAAACTAGTGTATCAAATTGTAAAAGTACTTACTTAGATTCCACCATGGAAGTATTTTGTACTTGATGTTGCTTTTATATAAAATCAAACCAACTCCATCCGACTTGTGTCAGATCCACACCAAAGCTGTACTGTCAATTCCAAGATCCGTTAGACAAGAATCACAGCCAAAATTGGAGCAGGAGTCTTCATTTCCCCCTGTCCCGTCCCTCCTTGCAGGAGTATGTGTTTCGGGTGGACCCTCTGACCAGCCTGGGTCTCAGCTCAGAAAGCATTGTCTGCTACAGGATGGGCGAGGTGGTTCGCTCCCACTCCTCCGAAGTGCCTGAGTTGCTGCCCTGCGGCTACCTGGTGGGCGACAACAACGTCATCAAGATCAGCCTCAAAGGTACGGCAGCAAGGAAACGTGGAGTCTGGACAAATATGTTAACTTGAAGTTCATTTAACAGTCCAATCTGAAATATTTGTCTTCATTTTATTTTATTTCTTTACTTTCCTCTTCCTAGGTGTGAAGGAGAGCAGTATCGACAGCCTGGTGTTTGACACGTTGATTCCGAAGCCCATTATCCAGCGCTATCTCAACCTGTTGATGGAGCATCGCCGTATCATCCTCTCAGGACCCAGCGGCACCGGCAAATCCTTCCTGGCTGCCAAGCTGGCAGAGTACATCATTTCCCAGATGGGGCAGGAGGTGACAGAGCACAATGTGGCCAGCTTCAATGTGGACCAGAATTCCAGTAAGGTAAGAAGATCCATTCAAAGATGGCGGTTTAGGGTTTTCTGCCTTATCTACAGTACTCCTGCTCAAATTTAGTGCCTTTCTTCATCTCCCAGAATGGTTTTCAACAACCCTGAGAAGATGTGCATGTAGAGATATCAATATTCTTTTCTTAAATTATTAAAAAAGTCTATGTTACATATGTTTGTATTCTATATTCTGCTGCTGAGTATGTACAGATTAGTCCCTGTATGATTATTAATCCTGGTACAAAATTGTAGCTCTTTATGCTTGGATTTAGACTGACTGACCCTCCAGCCTGGCATTTTCCTCTGATGTCTGATCCTCTGTCTGATCCTCCTCCAGCATAAGAAAAATATACTGAGCACATACTGAGCAGGAGGAGTGAGCATGCAGATTATTTAGCAGTAAATGCCAAATCTTCATAAGTGTAGTGTTTACATTTACATATTAATCCATTCATTGGTTTGTTTTTAGTTTGCATTTAAATAACGAGAGTTTAAAGTAAATGAAACCATAGTAGATACTAAGATCATATTGCTCTCCGTTACATATCAGACCTCCACTGAACCTCCTTTACATTCTGAATATTGCATCCAAATGAGCATGTGCTAATGCTTTCCTCCCCAGGACCTGCGTCAGTACCTGTCCAACCTGGCAGAACAGTGCAACTCTGAGGAGACGGACACAGAGCTCCCCACTGTGGTCATCCTGGACAACCTCCACCATATCGGCTCCCTCAGTGACATATTCAACGGCTTCCTCAACTGCAAGTACCACAAATGGTGAGTCTGTAACGCATCGCATTAAAAATAATCCATTTTAGAAATGATACATCTTTGATATCCTGCAGGCCAAACAGCAACATGATGCAGCGGCTTAAAAATCTGCATGTTTCTCAGTTATTTGGTTGTGACTGTGTTATCTCTGTCCCTGTCCAGCCCTTATGTGATTGGGACCATGAACCAGGGAGTTTCCTCCTCTCCTAACCTTGAGCTACACCACAACTTTAGGTTTGTGACACACACATCAACCACAACTTTGACTGTGAAATGTCTCTGAAAATACATCGAGGATCATCATACTGAGATTATTTTCTTGCAGTATATACAAATGTTCCACAGTGAAATGACTTGTAGCTTTATTGGCTTTTGCATCACCTCACCTTTCAGATAATATGTTTTGATTTAAGTTTTGTCAAGTTGTGTTATTTCTCACAGATTGTAAACTAAAGGCGCTCTTCCACAGGGAAGGCTGTAATTACATCTCTTTGATAATTAGCCTCGTTAAATGGAAATTAATAGACTGTAATGCATGTTCTGAGTGAGGATCATTTGTGCTTGGCATGTTTGACTATCTGAGGATTTGGCAAACATAAAGTCATTAGGGAAAGCTCATCATGGGCCAAATATTAATTTAATATGAATCTATTATAGTAAAGTGAAATAAGCCTAAAACTGTTCTTATTCTGCTGGTAGGAATGCCTGAAACCGTCTCATCGTCTCTAATATGATGAGAGATCTAGTTTAATACTGAGTTCTGTTTCTGTTCTGTTTCACCATTGATCATCACTGTCCTGGTGTAGGTGGGTGTTGTGCACCAACCACACCGAGCCGGTCAAAGGTTTCCTGGGCCGTTTCCTGCGGCGAAAGCTGATAGAGACGGAGATCGATAAGAACACGCGCAGCAATGACCTGATTAAGATCATCGACTGGATCCCCAAGACCTGGCAGCACCTCAACGGCTTCCTGGAAGCACACAGCTCCTCTGATGTCACCATTGGTCAGTCTCAAACACACACACATAATAATTCAGTCACTGGAATGAGCGTGGTAATCCTGTTACAAATTCTTTTGTGTGTGTAGAGAGTCTGCTCTGTGTCTTTGGTCCTTTATCTTCCATCCAACAAACACTTTCTTTTGTCCCTGCAGGCCCCCGTCTCTTCCTGCCCTGTCCCATGGATGTAGAAGGTTCTAGGGTTTGGTTCACCGACCTGTGGAACTACTCACTGGTGCCCTACCTGCTGGAGGCTGTCAGGGAAGGGCTTCAGGTACGCCCTGGCAAAATGAACTGAATGAACTGAAGGTTTTTGTTGTTGTTGTCGTTGTTACTTTTCTTGCGTATCTTTGTTATGTTACAGAGTCAGTGACAGCAGATATGTTTCTATACTGTAACTTGAAATTAAACTGTGCACTACTATGCAATAAAAAAAAAAAAAAACAGTGATCAAATTTTCAACGTTTCTATTCTCCACAGGGCACCGTTCTAAGCCTCTGAGACAAAAAATTGTTCGGATTGTATAGTTAATTTTCAGATTTAAACATGTGTGAAAGTGTGTGATCAGTTTATAAATTATTATACTTAATTCAGTTAGCTTTTTTCTTCATGCTTCACTGTGAAACGATGTGACAGGAGTAATGAAACTGAGAAGATACTGATTATCACCACACTCTCTCATTTTTGCTTCACTGCACCCGAGCCTCAGCTAGATCACAGTAGACGCATATATGAATTCAAATAATAAGGTGTCCGATGCACCCACAGCTGTACGGCAAGAGAGCAGCGTGGGAGGATCCGTCCAAGTGGGTGAACGACACGTATCCGTGGAACGCCGCCTCACTGCAGCAGGAAGGCCAGTCGCTGCTGCAGCTGAGGCCGGAGGACGTGGGCTACGACGGCTACAGCTCGTCCAAGGAGGGAGCCTCGTCCAAGCAGGTGTCTCAGAGTGACACAGAGGGAGACCCGCTGGTGAGGAAGACATACACAAAACACAGCTGAAGCGATTATTCACTAAGGAGTTTCTCATTAATGTATAAACTGTAACATGTCAGGTATAATTTAAAAGACAGCTTCATAAAGCAGTAGAAGTAAAGGCCATGCCATGGAGGTGCATAGCTGTTCTCCACATGCGGCCTGTGATCCAATCCAAGTGATCGAGTTCGGTAAATCAAATATATGTTCACATACAGGGTGCAGATTCACAAAGTCGCTCAATTCAAAGATGCTTGTTTCCATAGAAACCTTGGACAAGTGTTACCTTGAAATACAATAAATAGATAAAGTAGCTATTGGCTCCTGAACACAAGCTACACACACACACACACACATTCACACAATTTCCATTTGGTTGGTTATTGCAATCCAAGAGGAATTAAAGGGTAGTCAAGTAAAAACAACCGGTTTGATTTTGCAAATGTGTGTTTGTGTGTGTGTGTGTGTGTGTACATGCACGCACACACATCACTTTGAGCCCAGGTGTGCCAAGTCTCATTTTAGGAACAGGTGAAGCAATGCAACAGATGCAGCAGCACTTCTACATTATTTAGACCATTAGCTCTGTTTCAGGGATGAGATGTTCTGCATTTTCATTGAGGCGATTTATTATAGTGCTTTATAAAATGCTTATTAGCACCTGTAAAGTATAAAGACAAAGTTTGTGAGACATTAGACCTGGTTTATAAGAGGTGTTTGAAATGTGGTGGTTGATCCACTCACTAGGTGTTCATTTGAGCAAAAGTTTTTCACCAGAAAAGAGAAATTACAGCAGAGTACAAACATTATGCTGATCTGATGTAATTACATTCAGCTGTTTTATGTTTAAAGGTGCACAATACAGACAAAGGTTTTAGAACACCTGACCATTACACCAGTGGGGACATCTCATTCTAAATAGATAGATGACTTTGCAGCTCTAACAGCTTCCACTCTTCTGGGAAGTCTTTCAACAAGATTTTGGAGTGTTTTTGTTGGGATTTTTTCCCATTCACACAGTAGAGCATTTGTGAAGTCGGGCACTGATGTTGGCCAAAAAGATCTCTGTTCCAGTTCATCCTAAATGCATTCAGTGGGGTTGAGGTCACGGCCAAAATGTCTCTGTATGCTGAAGCATTAAGATGTCCTTTCACTGACAGTAAGGGGCTGAGCCCAATCCATGAGGAACAACCCCATAAAGACGTGTGTCTGGATACTTTTGTCCATACGGTGTATATCCAATCAGTGCCTCCTCCCTTCGGGACTGCCCACAAAGCCACTCCTGCCTATACCAACTGGCCCTCTATCTGGTAGATATGTGTGGGCAGTGATAAACAACTGTTAAATGCCACAGTCATATAAACACAAGCAAAATAGCCATCATGAAGGTGCCTCAATCTGAAAAGGCTACCGGCCGTGGCAGTTAAATATGCTGCTGTGCGTGCGTGTGTGTGCGCGCGCTTTGGGACTGGGTTAGCTATTGAATGAGGCAGCTGTCACTGCTGCGGCAGCACTCGTTCTGTAGCTCAGGGCTGTTTGAGCACCACAGTGAAGTTTGTTTTAGATTGGATATTCAGCCTTGTTAGTCCTCAGATCTGTCAAACTACCATGTTAGCAAATAGCTCGCTAACAGCTTTAGCAGTATAGCTCATTAGCTTTGTGGAAGCCTGTGGTCACGTGCAATGCGAGCGCGGGCAGAGTGTGTGGATAGGTACGTTGGGAGACAGTCAGGTTGTCCAAAAATGATTGGGTGGGCTTTACACCAGCCTCTAAAATACTAATTTTACTAATTAATTTTTTTAAATTACCTTGTTGTCCCTAAGGTGCAGAAAGGCCTTGGTGCCTTCATCTAATAAAATCCACATTCAGAAATGAAGATGTCACTTGACCAGGTGCTGTCACTTGATCACAATAGTTTAATTCGTTCCTGCTTTCCAATTGATGATTTTTTGTAATTGTTTCTGAGAGATTAAAAACATGGCAGGTGAGTAATCACAACATACAGGACATGTCAGACTATAGGAGGATACTGGAACCATAAATAAACAAAGATACAGACAGATAGCATACACACAACCAATAAAACTAGTAAAAACTAATCAAAATGCAGGTTACAGATTTGACATGCATCATCTGACGTTGTCATATTTTATACTGCAACTCCTTTTTTTGAACCAACAGTCTTTCTGTGTCATTAAAGCATTTCTTTTGTTTGTGTGTCCCGTATTCAGATGAACATGTTGCTACGGCTGCAGGAGGCGGCTAACTACTCCAGCACGCAGAGCTGCGACAGTGACAGCACCAGTCACCACGACGAACAGCTGGACTCCTCGCTGGAGTCGGCCCTATGAGACCAAGAGCTGCGCCGGGAGACCGCGAATCCTTAGACCGCCTGGGAGCCTTTGTATCTCCATTGCTAGCAGACACCCCTATAGTGCACAGATGTATGACATATGAAAAGTTTTATCATCCAAAATGGTATACCCACCATTTGAAAGAAAATACAAATTTTTACTTAACAGCGGTGCAATATTAAATCAAAGTATTATATGTTTTAAAGAGCAGTAGCCAACAAACAATCATACGTTACGTAAGTTCAGCTAATCATTTTTTTAAAGGATGTATAACATTTTAGAATACAACTTTTCATATACACGTGGACGGGGTGTGTCTGATAAGGGACAGTAGTTCCTCTGAAGATGACTTTGAAGGAGTTAATCCCAATTGCGCTCAGCCGTGATGAGCCGCAGATCTCTCCATTATTGTAACTTTGGGTGTCAATCCGAAGAAGTGTCAGAAAAAAAGAGAAAGCCAGAAGTTTGACGTGACTAAACTGGATTTTTCTTTTCTTTTTGAAATCCCAGATATATCTTCAGATGTTTACAATGGGTGGCAAGGTTCTGTTGTTTATGTCTTTTCCTTGTTTACAGAGGTGCTTCTCACACAGACACACACACACACACACACAAACATGGGCAGCAGGAGGACACTGTCCTTTAATTGGTTCGAGCCCCCATGTGACCAACAATCCAACCTGCCAAAGTGTTTTCAGGTGATGTAACCCCCTCTGGTGGTCACAGTGGAGGCTGTCAGTTTTCAGAAAATGAAAACAACAATTGTAAGTAAACAGATTTTCTTTACACACAAGATTCGTCACAGTTCCATCAGACTGATTTTATGCTGTTTAACCACACTGGCTCCTCACAAGTTACTATTTTAGAGCAGAGTGGGGGGGGGAAGAGGCACTTCGTTGTCTCACTGTTTATCACTGCAGCACCTGATTTGGGTGTCATTGCCTTTTCTGAACATAGAAACAATTCTTCACCTCCACAATAGCACTAGATGTGGTTGACCTGAGAAATTCACGAAGCCTCTACAGCCCAATTAGGATCACAAGAATTACATTTTTATAACAAACACATATGGCTCACAACCCTGCAGTAGTCAGTTGAGCCCCGTGGTGCTGGTCTCCTGGCCTGAGCCTCGTCAGTGTCAGGCACTGCCAAGCCGCTCCTCGCTGCCCTGCATGCCAACAACAAGCACAAGGAAAGCGCATTGTCTGTGTGTCATCCAGCCACATTGCTACTGTGAACAAAAAAAATGGACAAGTGCCAATGTTTCCCTTTGATTTACTGCCAAATGTGCACACACTATAACACATACAACAACCATACACCCACAGAGACATTTCACCACAATGCACAGCTGACCATGGTTATAAACTTGGATTAAGTTGTTCTTGGCCATCCACACTCCACAGCCTGTTGTCACTCCTTTGCTTAGAAAAGTACCACGAGAACAGCAGCAGTTCAACTGACCGCTCACTAAACCCCACTGCTGAACAGCCATCCAATCATGTTCAGTCATTAGCAACTGTAGCTCCGTTCACCACGTCTGTCAACCTTTGGATTTCTCACATGTTAAAGTAGCGTGAATGGAGATGTAGTGTGAGAAATTTAAAAAAAAGTCTTCTTTAGCTTTTCCAAGAGCAAAACCGCAAGAACAAAAGTATCAGGAATGGCTAACATATCTTCGAACATTTGCTGCTAATGTTAGTATGAGTATGATTCAAAAGTGAAAACATACTGACGATATGAGCACGTAAACTAGAACTTACTATGGTGCTACACTGCATTTTAAAATGAGTCAGCAGGAAATATTCAAAAGTCTGCTGAAAATAACTTTAGTTTAATTAGCCAGGTAGCTACAGCTGGTGGAACTTTGAGTGACAGATCTCAAAACTATTGCCGTCACTGTAAACTGCATAGGTGTGAGAAGGGACAGCGTGACAGACGTAGCAACAGTTACTGAAGGAAGGAGGGATTAGTGAACGGTCAGTTAGCTGAATTCCTGTGACGTGAAGAACCACGTAGGTGGGCTTTGCTGCAGCAGGGAAACGTAGACAGCAACAGGAAAGCAGTAGACTGACTTTGAAAAATGTCATGGCTTTCACTCCAACAGATATGAATCAGAGCTATGATGCCGTACGACCAATCATCAAAATGTAAGAAATATTGAATGACGCAATGCCGACATTTGATAGTCTCATTCAGCGTCTGCACCAATGTGGGGTCCGTGAGGTACCAAAATAGAATCCAGAATATTTTCAAATGCAAGTTAACCAGATCAGCCCAAGACCTGAATAATGGAACAAAGTTACTGGTGCTTTCTCACTGCCTTAAACGTGCTAAAGGTTGGGAGGCATCCTTCACTCCCATCGGCTGTAGTGAGAAGAAGAGGTGTTGATGGATGATGATGATGATGATGATCTGCTTCCTGCCACATCAAAAAAGCTGCTTGTAGTTGGGGAAAACAGCCTGTTTTTTTTGTTTGTTTGGTTTTTTTTTTTTGTCCCTCTTCCTCCAAATTGCCCTTTCTTGTTTCTGACAGTTAAAGTATAAAAGAGTTGATGCTGTATTTGAATTTAAAACTAACCAGTGTTGTTTTAAAAAAAAAAAACATTTAAAAAGGGGTGGGGATATTTTTTAGTTGTTGTTTTACACCCAGTTGAGCTGGGCTCACTTGAACTGACAGGAGCACAACCAAACTGTTTTGGGTTTTCTAGCCTGACGAGCATGTTTTGAAGCTTTTTAAAGGGGATGCATTGAGAAGAGACCTTTATCGTTACGTATGCGTGTACTGGACGGAAGCCATTTTGAATTTTGATTGTCCTCTCTTTGTTTTACGAGTGGGTTGGTTTTGCACACTTTGAGGTGGGGGTGGGTTGTAAATACTTAAGTCTTGCACAGTGAATCAAGGATGCATTCTGCCCTGTTGATGTTACAATATGCTTAACCCGCTGAGTAAATTATTGTACCTTCAGAGAGAAAAAAAAAAAGAAATGCAAAAACTCAACACGCTGTCAGAAACAGGTGTGTGTCTTGTGGTGATTGGATGTTTTGCCTATGCAGGAGGCATACGGTGTACAGTAAGAAACCGTTTTTTAATTCACTAAAAATCAAAGACTGAGAAAAAAAAAAATAATAAAATAGGCACTTTTTCAGTATCCCCGCATCCTGCCATAATCTTCTCTGGACCCTCCCCGTCTTTAGGGATGCTTGTTGTTCCTTAGAAGCAGTTCCTCTCTGGACATTTTAAAGCAAGCTTACCGCCACGCTAGGCTTACCAAGCTGTCCGAGGCACCGAAGCTGACCTGACACCGTACTGTATACGTTTACCAACAACCAACAGGTGCTACTGGTCAGTCGAATCATCAGAGACCAAGAAGTCATGTTGTCACAACCTCAGGACAATCCTATCCTCTACAATCCTACCTGTGTTCAGCTTCACACGTGTCTCTGCAGCCAAGCCTCTGATGGTTTGCACATACAGCTGGTCAGCTCGGCCAGCCTTGTGTCTGTAAGGGTGTCTAGTTGTATGATAAAGGGGTAGTTCAAACCTGGATCAAACCTGGGCATAGATCTCCAACAGTTCACCCTCTCAGCTACTCTTACACTCCTGTGGTAGGCCATTAGTTTCCAAGCTCACAGAACTTTGACACCGCTTACAGTGTACACCATAGTGATGATGATCAACTGGTAATTTTTCCCACTTAACACTTTGCAGTTACATCTCAGTTGAAAACCATAGCATTTACTCTGGTTTGAGAGAAAGTTTTCTTCTTTTTGGGTGAAACATTTGTCTTTAAATGTTTTATATTTTGTACATTTGTATGTAACATATCATGTAAATAGACAGAGACAGTGATTTAACTCATCTGGAGGATTTTGTAGTCTTTGTAAAGCCCTAATAAATGGTATTTGGTGTCACACAAGCAATCAGCATGCTGAACTTTTGACTTCTGTGTGTGTGTTGGGTGTTTTGACCAGTTTATGACCTGTTGGGTAAAGGCATCAGGAGTGGGTAGAGAAGAAGAAAAGTAGTTTATCTCTAAGCAGCCAAGCGCCGTGGCAAAAATAATCATCAAAATATCAACTCTTGACTATAGAAACCACCAAAAAAGGAAATTCACCAATAAATACATGCAAATACACACACGCACATACATTTGATTCCCAAGTGACTGACAGATCTATTAGAGACAAATTACTAGCAGTTTCCCTTTATTACCATAAGTGGGCAAGTAAGCGGCTGCTGACAAAAATATGTCAGTCTGAATGTCACAATACTCTTGTTAGCAATGTCAGGTATAAGCAATTATTTCACATGTCCAATGTGAACTGACTCTGTGGAATATTAAAAACTTGCATATAAATGACGTCTTTCTGACATCCAGCGGTTATGAATACTGATGAATCAACAATGTAATTGCCGATATTCTCACAAGACTACAAGATTCAAAGGACAGGGATGTAAATTGAATTTACATCTAAACTGACAAAAGATCGATATTTAATGAAAGAAAGTACGAATAAAAGAGTGGTAATTACAACTCTTAAAACACATAAACATTGTTGAAGCGCAGCGTCGGATGGGTTTTATTTTGAAGGACAACTTGACATGTTGTGAGTTCGCTTCCGGAGAACGTGCAGCTGCAACTAAAGCAAAGATGGGAGCAGGGGCGACTCCCGTGACAGAGTCAGATGACGACCTGAAAATGTTTAAATCTAAAGAAGATTCGGTGTCTTTACCGAAACACTCATACTGGTTTGACTTTTGGGCGTTTGTGGTTTTTGACATCATTTTTTTCCTCGTGATATATTTCATAGTCCCGTGAAAAGGTAAGTGTGATTTAGGAATGGATAAGTTTCTAGCTAACGTTACGCTACGGAAGTTGCTAATCCACTCAGCAAAACCCGTCGTGGTTGCGTAATGTAAAAGGATGGATAATTAAGTTACGCTCCATACATTTTGGCATTTTGGTATGTAACAGCAACTGTGTTTCAGATATATTTGCCAAAACCCAGAAGCGTAACTGCTTTCAGTACTCAGCCTAACTCCTAACTTCTGTTGCCTTAGGTGGAGTTGCCTGTTCAAATATTAACTGTAGATAGACGTTACAACAGAAGTTGCCACAGTGGTAATTACAATGTAAACATGTAAGATAAAGAAAAGTGACAAACCATATCATATTTCAGGGGCTAGACAAGCTAATGGTGGTATTTGTGCTATAATAACTCTAACGATTCATTTATTATGTTAATGGATGCCAACTTCTTATCTGTCGTCCCACTATGAAATCAGTTGACTCATCATTTCAGCTGTAATTCACTGGGCCGGTTTTTGTCTTAAATGTGATCACTTCCGTTATAGGACTGTCCCCTGGATTCCGGAGCTTGGAGACATGGGAGTCGTCCTGTCCTGTTGTGGGGAATTGTGAAAAGCTGTGACTGAATTTACCACCTTAAAACGTGGTATCGCATCCCAAGTCTCCACTGTTATACACTGCAACTGCAAATTTTCACATGTGATATCCTGCTATGAAGTCCTTTGGCAACCTGTTTCCAGTGTCTGGACTGTCTGTCTGCATGGCTGGAGTCATGTTGGGAAGAGATAAAATTAAGTATTTCTGTTGAAAATTGTCAAGGACTCGTGAAATGCACCTTCTTAAAAGTGTTATCTCTGTAAATGTTCCTCAGTAAAGCAGTCCCCGATCAATGTTTTCATTATATAAATCACAGTCACATTCTGACTTTAAGTGGACAGATTTTATTGTTGTCCTGCACAAAACAAAGCCCTGAAGAGACACATCTGGAAATGTTTCTTTTAATTTTAGTTGTTTAGTTCCAGTAAGGCATCTGATGATCCAATGTGGTCAGGAGGCCTATGACAAATGCAGAACATTTTACTTGTACACTATGAAGAACAATTTAAAGATTAATAATATTCTACCATACTTAACTCTTAAAAGTTTGCACATGGAAAATACTGCAAATAAAGGGTATTGCCTACTTTCCAAAGGGTGACATCTGTTATTATGTGATCTAATTCAGTCCAGTATTAGTTTAAGATACACACAACACACAACCAATAACCAGCAATCCACTGTGTATTTAACCTGATAGATTCTGAAGAACATACACACCTATTAATGTTAATATTAATTAATCTGTTGTGTCGGCCCACAGAGATACTAATGCTAAGCTACATTCATTGTGTTCTGTATATTATCAGCTGATACTATTTATGAATGGCATTTTTGTAAAGCTACAGTTTATTTTTGATGAGCATATAAAATTCGTATACAATATCACAATTTTATTTTGAAAACAGTACACATCTGTCCGTTTTGTAAAGAGCTAAAAATAAAGTGTGAAACAAAATGTTTTTTGCCGTCATGTCACTGAGGATTTACTCATTGGATTTCAACAGATGACCTGCAGGGGGCAGCACCACGCATTTACTGCGTCTAATCTGGTGCAAATGGCATCCGAAGAAGGGGCTCAGAACAAATGGCTTGCTTCCTTATAGGAGTTTAAGTGACTTTTAAAAGTGAATTTACGTAATCTAAATCATGGAAACGAGTGGCAGTTCCGAACAATTGGAAAATACAGGTCCGTTTTATTGGACTGTTTAATGATTTTGTCGCAGCTAATAGTGAACAAGCTGCCTCTCAGTGTTGTAGCCGCAGCGAACAGCAGAGATTGTTGCTAACTTACCTCAAGTAAACAGAGCAAAACGTGGAATTGAGGCGGCATTTAGTGTATTTAAGGACATAAACATTGTTCTTTGGTAAATGAAAGAACTGAGTTTCCTTTGTGAACACCACAGCATGCAAAGCTGTTCTCCGTTAAGTCGCATTCTCCACAGTTTTGCTATACATGTAGCTAGCTAAGCTAAATTAAATTAGTGATAATAACATTTGTTTCGTTCTTCGTTTGTGGTGTCTGAGAGGAGTGTCTTGTGCAGTACATTATATATGGTTAAGTAGATTAAAAACTAATAATATTCAAAGGGATAGAAAACACAAACGCACAGAAACAGCAGTTTAATATCCTCACTACAGTTCTAAACACTTGAACTCTATGGTACAGATTTTTAAAAATCTTGTAATTTGCAAATCTTTTTCATCCAACAAGTTTGTCATGTCGTCATGCTTTTGCGTGTCTTTACTGTCATTGTTTTCTTACCTGCCCTCCAGTATATACACTGTGGAGGTGTGTTGGGTTTACTCTAAGAAAACGTGTGAGGCAGGATAATCTCCAAAGACCCATTGATAACCTACTTATGGCCTTTCACGTTTGTAATTTTTAAAACAGATATAAACTTAAATGTTCAACTCAAATAGTCACACCAGGCCCTCTGTAGAAGGAAGTGTGTGGAAGAAAACATGCACAATGAAAAGCAATGGTACGCTGGCATGTAACAAGAAGTCTTTGTCCATGACTGTGCAGATATATTCCTGCCGCTGTCATCATTAAGGCTGCTGATCCCTCCTCTGCGGCTGCTTTCTGCAGCGATGTGGCAGGTGGCTCAGCGGAGAGAAGTTCTCGATTATGAAAAGCTCGTTGAGTTTGTGACACTGGTGACAGCAACGGTTCCAGACCTGCTCAGTCCAAAGCAAAGAGGCAAACTGCTTCTTCGACTGAGAGCGAAAGTGAGTCGGTGACTTTAACGTGAGCTCGCATGACTAAAAAAGTTACTAATCATACAATAGTGTCACATTTGATGGATACAGTTGAGTCTGTGTTTTGCTGAAGGAACACCTCTTTGATCTCTCTGTGCCTTTCACTTCAGATTATTCTTGAGTTGTGCAGGAATGAGGAAACAGCCAACATTTTACATATACAGCCTCACCTGGAACGAATCCGCCCACCAGGATACACGGGAGTAAGTGAGAATTTCCACCGTTACGTTGTTATAATTCCCAGTTGGAACTGATAATGTTGTTTGGAGGTGGTCCCCAGTAACAGTGACTCTGTCTTCCAGAGTGGCGATGCGGAGGTGGATGCAGAGGAGGCCATTTTTGTGGAGCTCATCCAAACTTTGCTGAAAGATCCAGCAGAGAGGGAGCATTTTTACCAGGCAAGGCAGCTGGTGTAACCCATCTGACTTTGTAAAGAGAGTCGTTTTTCTGCGACTTTTTTGTCACCATGTCCGGCCACAGGTGGATTTTTAGTAACTGCTACCCTTTTCGTTCCCCAGGAGGTTTTTCCAACAGAATATGGCCTCAGCTACGACACAGACATGCAGCTCCTTGCGTGGGAGTTTCTCTCTAAACTGGAGAAACTCCTACCTGTACCAGACCTCAGTCAGGTAGGAAATGATACCACATTCCAGCAGCTGCTACCTGAAACCTGCTTAAGATGGTATTTGGTGGTCAGAGATGTAAATTGTGTAACTAAAATTGTTAAAGTTGAAAGCTCAACCTCCCAGGTTGAATACTGGCTGCGTCTATCTAAAAGTAAAAGTATTGGTCAGTTTGTGGTCACTAGGAGCTTCAGGACAGACGATTATCTCCTTGAGGAATCATAGTAGATAAGATGCTGCATGTGTAAGTGTGAACTGAGCTTTGTCACATTTGACTCTGACTGGTCAGATTGCTGACATGTTTGTTTTTTTGTCCATAAATAGACTGTTTCATGGCTGACCTCTGCTCCTTCTGTACTGAGGGACTGCTGGCAAGCGCTCTCCAGTCCTGACGATCTGAGGTCACTCCTGCGACACCACAAATCCCTCGAGCACCTCGGAGCACAAGGTAAACCTGATGCACCGGTCATGTCTTAAGCCCCCATCTCTCCCATCCACTTTAATCAGCCCCACTTTGTTAAATAGACTATTATAGAATCCAAAAGTTTCACTGGGTAAATATGAAGTTTTATAAGACACATGAGCATCTTCTTACCTCAACAGCAGCAGGGCTTTGATTTATTTATATTTTTACATGTTTAGCTTCAATAAAGGTGCAAGACTGTCAAACAGTTAAAGTGCTGTTGGTTTATTTTTAAAAAAATGGTATTTATGTTTTCTTTATGCATGTTGTTTAATGTTTCATGCATGTCAGGCAACAGCACAAGACTTTAAATATTGTTCTTCATATATTGTTTTTCTTTTTTTTGTGAAGGTTTGCTGGATAAATAAACAGTTAAATGATTATTGAACCTTCAGTATAGACAACAACAACAACAACAACATGCTGTTTTCCACTATTTGGCTGAACTGGTTTCTCTAACTCACTGATGTTCTCCAGTAGTGTCACCCCTGTAGCGCCTTTAAAACATCTGCTCTGTCATTTCATGTCAACAGTCTCGACAGGAATTGTTTCATGCATGTGGGCTCATATTGACACATTAATAGAGAGCAACTGGCAGATCATGGACTTTATCAAGTCAAGGACACCCAAACTGACATAAATTAGACCCCCATTTGTTGACATTTTGTCCCAAGGTCCCCCATCTGATAAGAATTTTGCTTTTTGGTGCTTTATTACATAAAGAGTATTAAAAACCGTGACCAATATAGTTGGGGGTTGTTGTACCCCTTGGAGCCTCCTCAAGGAACCCTAATTAGCCCATTCATTAGTTATGTCTGGGGTTAAGCACAGAAAGTGCTTGTTGTGAAAGAAGGCACATGGGAAGACCTGGATGTGAAAGCTAGAAACCACAGTCTCAACCGGGTATCTGAACCCAGAAATGCTGCAGGTGGACAGCGACTTACACAGTACTTTCTGTGTTTTACATAGGTACCTCTGTGGAGATGTCTTCCCAGGTCTTTGCCTGCTCTGAGTGTCCATTCTTCCACATGCAGGAGTCCTACCTGCTGCAGCACATTGAGCACAGTCACCCTGAACAGTACAATAAACTGCAGAAGGCTACAGAGGCAGCTCAGACCCCAAAGAAGAAGGTCCAACGTCCAGAGTTCCCAAAGCCTTTCCCCATCCACGACAGGCCCGACCCCCACATGTGCCATGAGTGTGGCAAAACTTTCACACGTGCCTCAGACGTGACTCGTCACCAGCGGACACACACGGGGGAGCGTCCGTACACCTGCAAGGAATGTCCCAAGGGCTTCAAGAACTCCTGGGATCTGACCAGACATCAGCGCATTCACACTGGAGAACGACCCTTCCTCTGCTCCCAGTGCGGCAAGCGATTCACGCAGATGGGGTTGCTCAAGCTGCATTTTGAACGAACCCCTTGTGGCCAGACTTGCAACCCTCCCCTCGATCTAACGACAGAGGTCGTAGTAGCAGAAGAGGCACTGGAGAAAGCGGAAAGTCAGTACAAGTGCCAGAAATGCGACGAGAGCTTCAGCAGCATCCTGGATCGGCTGAAGCACAGGCAGAGGCACATGGTGAGGCGTCAGTACAAATGCTCCCTGTGTGAAAAAATATACAGCCGAGCATCAGACCTCAAGAGACACCAGATGAAACACACCGGGGAACGGCCATTTGCATGCGAGTGTGGGAAAAGTTTCACGCACGTGTGGCTTCTGAATAAGCACCGGCAGATCCACACCAGGGAGCGTCCGTACCCCTGCGCAGAGTGTGGGAAGAGCTTCACGCAGCTCCAGATCCTCAACAGGCACCTGCTGACTCACAACGGCCAGCGACCTTTCCAGTGCTCCTACTGCGAGAAGAGTTTCACCCAGCTGGCCAGCCTCACACGCCACGAACGAATCCACACGGGCGAGAGGCCGTACGTCTGCGCCACCTGCGAGAAGACATTCCTCACGCACGGGGAGCTGGTGAGGCATCAGCGCAGCCACAGTAACTTTAAGCCGTTCAGCTGTCCACAGTGCTCCAAGAGCTTTAAAACCAAGCGAGCTCAGAGTGAACACCTCAACACACACACAGGAGAGCGTCCATTTGCTTGCACCCGGTGCGGGAAGAGGTTCGCCAAGTCGACCTCGCTCGTCCGGCATAACCTGACTCACACGGGGGAACGGCCCCACCAGTGTTCCCAGTGCGGGAAGACATTCCTCACCTCTGGCGAGCTCCTGCTCCACAAACGGATCCACACAGGGGAAAAGCCTTATCCCTGCTCCTACTGCGACAGGAGGTTCAGGTGCTCCTCCGACCTCAACATGCACGTTCGAACACACACCGGGGAGAAGCCGCACAGCTGTCTGTTCTGTAAGAAGAGCTTCTCTACGTCTACGAGGCTGAAGAAACACACGCGCACACACGTGGAGAAGGACATCGTTGTGGAATCATTTAATATGAGCTAACGGTGCATGTATTAGAAGATAATGATTGTTTCTTTATCTTTAAAAATAAAAACCCTCTTTAACCGGTTGAATAGTTTTATTTTCCTGTTTTAATGTGGGTGACACTCTGTTGTGTGAAAACTATCTTTGAGGAAGTGTAGGTCGATCTGGTTTGGTGAACATAAGAATGTCAGGTTTTTTTGTGTGTTGCTGATAAATGTAATCAAATGGATCAAACAAGGCAGATTACATTCATTTAGTGGATGATTGTGATTAAAGTAACTTACAAGCTATGTTCAGGGTCCATAGGACAACAAGCGGGTGTAGGTGATCAGCAAAAAATAAGGGCATGTTTAGTGTTGCAATATAAGTGCTAAGAGAGTCTCTTAAGAGGGATGTATTGACAGATTTGGGTGATTACTGTGCAGTCTTTCTGTAAGTTCTATTAGTTCTGAGTTCCGTGATGCAAAGCTACCAAGGAAGGTTAAAGGGTGTTGCCTATACAACATTCCAGTAATTACGTTTTAGTTTGTTTAAGTAATACTCTGAACATCTGTCTGTGCTTAAAGTGTTTATTACAAAGGGCCAAAGAAGACAGAGATGATAGATAACATTTAGTAAGGACATTTCACAAGGTAAACGATCAAAGAGCGTAGAGAGGAGGTGGAGAACCTGGAGGACAGCGGCAAAACAGTGTGGGAAAAGCGATAAAGCCAAGCAAAGTCAAAGAGCAGGACCGAGCCAACACGAAAGGACAATGGGAGCTCCAGGGAGAAACGGGACCAGAAAAGATGCCAAACTGGCCATGGAAGAACCCAAGAAAATGAAGATTTATGAAAGTGATAAGAGCAGAGAGGTCTCTGGTTTAGACAAGGAGGAGGAAAAGAAAAATAAGAGCAAGAAAGACAAAAGCAAAATTCAAATAATCAAACACAACGTTATGAAAAGGTGGGCTAATGACATGCAGAAAAGGAGCAGTGAAGAAGAGTCACAAAGATCTGTGAAAAAAGGAGAAAGGGCTAAAGATTTTAAAGATGATACCGCTCACCAAACTGTGGCATCAGACGAGGACTGCTCACATGTCCAAGGTGGGTTTTTCTCATGTTATTTATTGTGACTTTAATAACTTATCCATCTGTGTAGTGTTGAATAAATTGCCATGCCGATGTTGAAACAGCAGTGTCACTGGATGGTCGAGCTTTGTATGCTCACTCTCCACTGTGACTGATTACAGGTTTCTGTGTAAACTGATTAAAGGTGGTGTTTTGGGATGGTACATTCAATGAAACAATGAGAGGAAAGAGCAACAATGGAAGAATGCGTGTAATCCACTCAAGACTGATAGAATCTGTAAGAGTCTGTGAACTCAGGTTGCAGTTACATGATTTTTTTAGATGTCGTTATTGCTACATTCATGATGGCTGATCTGATCTTTTGGATCAGCAGATTAGATTACCTGATTATTCCTGTTCAGTCATATAAAGAGGTTTTTGTGACGGCAGACATTTCTACCAGGCTACTTCTTGGCTGTGGAACAGAGAAATAATATATAGCACGATGGTGCAATGAGCAGCTTGGCTGATAAAAACTTCCAGCATATTTATATGCACACAAGACTCATTTAGCAACTTCCAGCATATTTATAATCAGAGGTCAAAAATACATCATATTTGTTTAGACAATAAGTCGAGTTTGAACTTTAGTAGAGCTCGGTTTACTTCTCCCAATAAGCATTTCCAATTGTTTTTTTCTTGCATTGTTGTTAGATTACATTTTATATAAATCCCATAACATGGTTGTATAATTTGTTCTACGGAAATTTTTCTGAGCCGTAACCCATAAGAAACCCAATAATTTGTTGCTGCGTTTACAGCGTTACGTTTAATAAAACCTTTAACTATCTGTCTATAATACATCTGCTTTTAAAAGAAATAATATCGGTATCATCCAGATAGGTCCCTATTACCACGTGGTTATCGCATGGGTTATTATTATAATCAGGGTTGAATATTAAAATTCCCTCCAAGTTTCCCGCCGGACCGCTTATCTACAGGGACTTCCTGTCCCACCCACATTCTCATGTCGCTTCCGGGTGGCCACACAAGACTCATCCAGCAAGGCGTCGTTATCTTAACGTTGTAAACAAAAGTTACTAAACGGTTTACCTTCCGCGACACATTGAACTAAAAGACATGCATATCAAAACAGGTGAGTTTGTACAACTTTTCGATTTATCTGAGTGAAATTCTTTACTTTCAGTGGTGTTATTTTGTTGTCTTGCCGACGGTGTTAGCAACGGTGTTAGCCCCTTTGAATGGGGGTTACGAAACTTTGACTTCGGCTAACATGCTAGCTTGCTGTTAATTCGTGATAAGGCAGATACAAAGCCATTTCATCGACGACAGCTTTTGTTTTTGATACATTATCGAACTATATTGACCATGTTGTTATGGCTGAGGGGTAGAGTGTCGAGTTTAATTCGGCGCACCGTGACGCTGCTAATTCAAGTTTGCTAACACCGGTTTTGACTCGTAGCTTTTGCTGTCTTGTTAGCTGCCAGCATCGCATACATTAAGCAGAACATGTTGTTGTATCGGGCGAGAAGCTAATAAAGCAGCCCAGTTACTCTTTTAGCCTGAGTCTGGTGAGCTCTGTACAGTCAGCCTGTTTCTCGAAATTTCTGTCGCGGCGCTTGAGACTGAGTCCCCGATATGGTAAACCAACGTTACCTCATCGGGTTTTTTTTTTGAAATGTGGCGCTTAGGAGCGGGCACGCCATTCAGGACGGGTACATTCAGTTCTTTAACTCTATGCCCCCCCTTCGACTTCTGTAAGCCCCCAAAACACCTGTTTTGATTTTCATCCTTATAGACAACGAGAAAGTATATCGAGTTGATTTTCCCTTTTAAAGACAACGAGCAGTAGTGTCTGCTGTGCCATGTGGACAGAAAATGACTCAACTAGAAAAAAATAAGTTGACCGTCCCGTCACCATCTAGTGTGACTGGATGACACAGACTGCTGTTAAACATTGATTAAAGTTTGGTGACATAATGAGAGTTGCCAGTAAGGCTTACCGACTCGTTTCAGCAGTCATACATTTTATAGACACTTACGTGAATTAAATGTAGACTCGCACCTTGCAGTTATTGTCATCATTTCACTTATTTTCATTTCTGTCTGTTGTTGTTATTGCTCGTTCAGATTGTAAAATGTCAGATTAATGTGAGAAATCCCCAAGTTTGGAACTTGGAGAGTCGGACGTGAAATTTTCATTTTGTTTATTTTGTCCAACTGACTAATGAAAACTCAAACGCATTTCACAGTGACACGAGCAAGGGATAATAAGGCGACTGTCACTTTTGAGAAGCAGCTAAACATCGTTTGGCCTTTTTGTTTGATAAATGTGTTTGCAGATTAAATAGATAGGGGATGAGGCTTATGAAGATGGATTCATCTACTTTCAGCATTACAGCAGACTACCTAGTGCACAATTTTGGCTTTGTGTATTGTCATTTTTCAGTGTCAGAAGAACACACACTCTACGTGGCATGTTTTGCTCCAGCAGTTCCACCCTCTCAATCCACTATCGGGTCGTCTTGCTCTTTTCTGCTCACGCTGGCAAATAGGCAGCAGTATGGGCTGTAGTTGTTCTGCACAGTGAGGTCACATGGAAATGTGCCAGCCACTCCTGATATTTGTTTAGCCAAGTGAAAAAATCCTTTCTGAACCACTATCAAGTGAAGAATTTGCAGTATGAAGCACCTGTTTGGACACACGGTGCAGTCATTGCTAAGTTAATGAGGCAAAAAAAAATTAACACTATTTGCTAAGACTAAGTGTTAATGTTCTCCAGTTGTGATTGTTTCATACTAAACAAAGATATGCAGAAAAAAAAACGTGATAATATCTGATATTTAACCACCAACATGTCACCACCTCTTTCAGGTACATGGGAAGCAAGCAACACCGTGTGTGAGTCCGATTCTCTGTGTGACCCAGCAGTCCTCGTTTCTGCCACCAACTCTGAACCACATATTCGCAATCGACGCCTGTCTCCTGGTTCCGGAAACTGTGGAGGTGGTGGGGGTGGAGGTTGTATTTCCGGAGGTGACCAACAGCCCAGACAACTCTCACCTGAAGGCGACCTGATCGGGCCCGGCCACGCACACACCTTCAGCTTCCGCAGGGAAAAAGAACGCAAGGGCCAACAGCAGAAAGGCCGCAGCCTCCGCAGAGATAGTCAGAAGGGGGTCAGCAAAGTAAGCGAGCGGCCTCAAAAGGTTAACCAAAAGGAGAGGTGGGTGGAGGACAGTCTGTCACTCCTCAAGCCTCCACCTGCCTTCCCTGTGCAGGACAGCCCTGCCAAACTGCAGCCCGCCGTCAGCTACGCCTCCAAGGTGAAGGCGGGAGCCACAAGTGGAGCGCTGGAGGAGGACCGCCCAGCCATCGGCGTGCTGCTACAGAACCAGTGGGGTCTCAGTTTCATCAGCGAGGCGAGGCCGGGCTCAGAGGGCTCCAGCGCTCGTCCCGCTGCCCTCCCCAACCAGCCCACAGATGCCGAACAGTTAGCAGACCCTCTGCTTGAGACGGTTCTCACAGTGCAGCCCCACGAAGAAACACCCATTCCAGCTGCTACCTCCGTCACCACTACCACACGCCCCGATGCAGATGAGAGCAATGGGAAGCTGCTGCTTAGCTGTCGCCATCTAATGGAGGCTTTGAACTATCACAGTAGAGGTGAGTGCGAGGAGTAGCCTTTAAGATGGTGCCCTGCCAAATTTTTGTTTTAAATTAAAAATGTTCATGTTAGTGTCTTCTGTCTAACACTCGCTTGTCTTCCTCTCCTCAGAATGGAATGCTATCTGCAACAAACAGAAAAAAGGTAGGTTGAATCAGAATAAACCAGTCAGTGCTGTCACACTGCTTGTCAGGAAGAAAACATGGAATGTTGTGAAATCGACTTTAGCCCCCTTACAAGTGTTAAGGAGACGTTATGACAGCATTTTGTGGTAAAGTCTACTTTAGAAACCACTTATTGTTTGGTCGCTGCATTATGTAGATCTGTGGAGTTCAGAGAGTCCTGAAATTAATTGTTCACTACTAGTATGAGTAAATATAGAGTGAGTTACCCACAATATAAAGGAAATGTATCTAAACAAAATAAAAACCTGCATTTGTCCAGTGGACAGTAAAAGCAGCCAAATGATTAGTTTGTAGTCCAAAGCGAGTCCAATTGGCAAGTCTCAAGTTCTAAACTTTGAGTTTATAGTTATCAGCTCTAACTCTTCAACAAACGCTGCAATAAAATCTTTTCTATTTTAAACAGCCTTCATGGCCATTCAAGAATAGATTCCTGAGTTTACAGGGTACACCTTGATGCACCATGAAGTCCCTGTCCCTGGGTGTGTAACTCAGACACAGAAGCAGCATGCCTGTAAATGATATCAAAACACAGTATATACTCTCACCATAGGTTTTTTGTTTTATTACATGATTATTGTGGTACAAACACTTAGTCGCCACGGTGGTGGATAAAGTTCCATGGTGTGGTGGCCGGCCGGACACCAAGTTCAGGATTGTAAAACAATCAATTGTTTTCATCTTATTGTAAAAAACTGATGTGACGGACAGTCCTTTTTGACTTATCAGACATGTACCCACGCTTCAACATCTCTTTCTGACATTTTGTTTTCCTGTTTTGCAGTTCCAAAAAAGGTTGTCTGGTACAAGGACACCCAAGAGCACCCAGCCTAGCAGTGTGAGAAACCCAAAGCATATATATATATATAAATATAAACGCATACAGAACACACACCTACATGCACATTGAAACACGTAAAGATGGACACATTTTTGAGTCCCGTTCACACACACTGCACTCAGGATGATGTCTTCACGCAAAGCCACACTGAGACACTTTGGACTAACTCCTTTGAGATATTACAGCAATGGACTTTTTTAACGCCTTACAGGAAGCCTGCCTTAATTAATCAGATGTTTTCGTCGCCTCTCATTTCCATTTTTAGCTTGTATGTGTAGAGCTGGCCTTTTTTTTTTTTTTTTTTAACAATCTCGGAGGAGCTGTAATTTAACCCCCCCCCCCTCTTTTTTTTTTTTGAAAGCTGCAGTTTTATTGAACCTTATTTGTGTCCTCTGTAAAGCGAGTGGTCAATCAAGCACTTTGTTAAGAAGAAAAATCAGTTGTGACCAATCCCTTTGTGCGAGAAACCCTCACCAGAGTGATTTATTTCCCCCTTCATTACAAACGGAAGAATGTCTGTCCTGTACCTGCTTGAGTTTTATGGTTATAATGTATGCAGAGGACTTGTCTATCTGTGTCTTCAGTTTACAGAGGGGTGTAGTCAAAGGCGCAGTGAAGTTCAAACCTTCACACCCCCCCCCCACCCCAATCTCCCTCCCCTGTCACATCTTAATGCTGTGTTACTTTGTTTTTATTTGGTTCCCTGATTGAGTGAATGTTACTCATTAGTCCATGAGTAAGGGATCTCACCACGTTTGGTATGTTGAATTTTGAAAAGAATTTATTGAATAAAAAAAAAAATTTACACTGGAGAAAGGAGGAATGTAAGAACAGTATTGCTTAATAAAAATGAATAAAACTTGAAAGTTCTCAGTATTTGTTTTATTTTTCATTGGAGAGTTACTGCTGACATCACCTGTTTCTGTTAATGTTTCTTTGAATTGGTGACAAAGGTTTACTGTTTATGTTGTGTTACAGCCAGTTTTGTAAAATATCAGAGTGCCAGGGATTTTTTTTTTTTAAAGAGAAAAGCCACACAAAAAGGGATGTAAATTGTACAAAAAAACACCATCAGAATTTTCTCTTGTCTATAGTTCATCTGAAACACAAGCAGGTACAAAATTTGAAAATCTAAATACACTCGCTGCTACAGCATCTGCAGCCACCAAAAGAGTGAAATTACCTTGTGAAGCTTTAAACTGTAATGCAAGTGAACAGGGAGAGATGGGACAGAAAAACTTCAGAACAAATCTGACTCATTTTCCCAGGGTTGAAGCGCCCCTTCAGAGGTACTTAGGAGTTCCAACACCACCTGTCATCACAGACCTGCTACGTTGACGTCTATACCACCAAGATGTTGGTCAGTCTCTCCACGTCACCTCTACCTCATCTGTTCTGTACCTGCAACAGCAAGGAACTCTATGTCCAAATGGCAAATATGTGACAATTGAGGGTCACGGTCTAATATTTAAGCTCTGGGACCCTGAATGCATCTTGGTTCTTGCTAAATCGCTAGCAGTCTGTTTAAAATATCATGACTACCATAATTTCCCTCAAGGTGCCAGAAACAGAGTTTAGATAAAGACAAATGAAAAGAGAGTGTAAAGAGATGAGAAAACAGTAGCATGAAATCTACCTTTGTGTAATCCACGAGTCCTCCAGCTCCGTCACCTGACCAGACCTGAACATCTCCCAGCCCGCTTGAGCAATCATTGCTCCGTTATCAATGCAGAATCTACGGTATAGAGTGAACATTGTTACTCGGGCCGAACCTGGAACACAATGTTCCTGATAGACTGTTTGAGGGACTGAACACTGAGGATGTGTGACAGAGAGAATAGACGACAGTTTGCTCTTTCCATGTATTCACACGAGGGTTTCATAAGGACATTTTTCTACGTTCCCACAGAACATAATGCTGAGTTGAAACTTTCTGTAAAAGGACCATACATACATACATGCTTTTACATTTTTACAAATATTATATTTTATTTGTATATTTATTCACCACATTTAAAACTATATCAGCAGCTGTTTTTTTCATAACTAATTTCTAAACTATAAGTATTTTAGTGAAATGAATGAAAATCAGCGGGAGAGGAAAAGGAAAAACATAAGCTCAGTAGAATACAATATGAACTGAAATAATTCCCTGTTAAAATGATGACCCCCCCCCCCAGTCAGACTGGAAATGCCTCTAAAACAGCATTTACACCATTATGGGACACTATGTTGGAGGGTGGGCTGGGTGTTAACGCCCTGATTTTGAATACAAAGCCAACTCTACTGTCATTCTAATGTGAGTGAAAGTGAATGTGTGCTGATCGACTGCTTTACCGTTCATCTGTGGCAAACAGTTTGGCTCCTCTCTCCTTACACATGACCCCCATCATCTCCTGCAGACGCAGGTTACCTGCAAAGGAGACCGGAGGTCACATTCAGTACGAGGACACGTAAAGCCTTCTGATGAGGCTTTAATGATTCCTAATGTGGATTAGTTTACTTAGAATAATGGGATGAACCTTTAAGACACAGTTATGGCATTTTACAGTGACTGAGAGAAAACAATAAGCAGTGAAATGACATAAAAATGATTCTTTTCCCCATTTGGAGAAGAATATAAGCCTAAAGAAACCTTTTGTGGTGTTGCTACTCTGCTAACATGACAGCTTCTCTGCACAGTTTTGTTGATTACCACATCCAGGAATGACAATATTTGTCATCTGGGGGGGAAAGCATTTCTCCCATGTGTTCAAGAACAAACTCACACTGGGATTTCAATGGATTTCACAACAGTAGAAACAGTATAGAATACAATAGTGCATTCAAAGAGTGCACACAATCTCAGACTCCTCTGTTGTTCATTTAACTGATGAACCTGTCAAATGGCTGCTTTATAAAACTTCAATGACGCACACTTCAGGACATTTACTGCTGATATTTTAGGCTCCTGTGACATTGTAGTATTGGAACTGTAGTATTGGAAATATCTGGACAGTAATACACCACCCAACATGATCCAGAAGCACAAAGGACATCCTCAAAGCGTTTTGGATGTTTCCTTTAAACCACATATGTCAAACTGGTCCACAGGAGGGCCGGTGTGGCTGCAGGTTTTTGTGCCAACCAACCAAGAGCACACCGTTTGACCAATCAACTGTCTGAAGACGGAGATCAGTTGATTAAATGAGTCAAGTCTGGTGTGCTGCTACTTGGTTGGAAAGAAAACCTGCAGCCACACCGACATGCCTGCTTTAAACGTTCATCTTCCAATGTACTTACAGCCAACGCCCCCAACGATGAGGACCTCTTGGGAGCCGCAGTGAGCCATGGCCCTCTCTGTGATCTCCACCAGCATGGAGAACACGGTCTCCTGCAAGGAGGGAAGTGTCAGTGCTGGGCAATACAGTTAACATCAGGATTACACGATTAATTCTTCTCCTTGTCACACACAATAGTCAAATGTTTGGATTTTGGACACAGATGAAGATTTGGGCTGAGGGAAATTTTAGCAGGCATATTTCACTTTGTTTCACGCTGTTTAACGATGGAGACAGCAACACCCACAATCCCACGCTACTTGGGTCTTGTGTTTTGTTTCTATTGAGAGACCCCTAGTGGCAAAAACTACACACTGCACATTTAGGAGAGAGCGGGCTTTGCAGAATGTTAAGTTGTTTGAAGACCATGTGGAGTATGAATGAAGCTTTAGTATGAAACAGCCATGAATGATGTTTGTTTTTACTGGTCCAACAGAATCACAACACACAATCAGAGACTTAAAAAAAAAAAACAACTTCAAACCCTAAAAATATATTCAGAGGGGATTCTTTAAGATGAAATCCTCTCACACTGGGGGTCTCTGGCCTAGTGTGCAGCTTCTGTAGGGGTCCTTGACAAGACAAAGTTTGGGGACCCCTGCGCTAACAAATAGTGTTTTGCTGTTAGTACCTGCAGGGAGAAACACAGGTCCTCTGCTGTACACTGACCAGAATGTAGCATCTTATGTGAAACTTCCTATGTGGAAAAAAGAAAGAAAAAAGAAACGTTTCGATCATGACAGCGTCGTATGTATCTCAAACTGTAGCTTTGGGTATCAGTATTGGGTATTTTCCTAATAAAAGACCACAACATGTCAAAAGATCACAAAGAGGATGAAATCGATATGTAGATGACAGCAGCAATTGTAGATAAATAGTTCCACCCACCTCAATATAGGATAAAATCCCAGAAAAAGAGACGTCCATTCCTTTAACTGTATATGGCAGCTCAACGTACTGACTCCCTCTAACAGTACAGACAAGAATCAAAGTGAAGTAGTGTGAAAATATTATTCATGTGAAAACAGCCATCAGGTACATGATACACAGTGAAGCTGCTTCATGGCTCTCACTCACTTTTTGGCCATCTGCTCTATGTTGTAGCCTGGACTGGGGTCATTGGAAATCTGAGCGGGGGAACAATTCCACACAAAGTATTAACACACATTGATCACATACAGCAAAAGGCAAATAGGTGCTCTAACTCTGGATCAAGGCACACACCTTTATAACTCGAGCAAACCTGTCCAAACAGTTTCCAACTGCGATATCGATGGTCTCTCCAAATATTCTATACCGCCGCTCTGAGTATGCAATAACCTGCAGAAGAAGACAGGGACAAGAGTCTAATTACGTGTGCCTCTTAAACCTATAAGTCAGTGTGCATTACAGCTCTGCCAACACAGTTTCATTGGCAGCTGATGCAGCACAGACGCTCTGCTCCATGCCAAATGAAAAACAAGACAGAAACTAAGAATCATGCAGATGAGTAAATCATCCTGGGAAACAAGGACTACATGGAGAAACCAACCTGTGTGTTCCCTCCACTAACATAAAGCACGGTGGGGTTGTTGGCCTTCGTAATGAGTCGGCCCATCTCAATGTGTCCAATACAGTGGTTGACACCAAGGAGCGGCTTCCCCCAAAGCTGAGCCACTGTACGGGCCACCAGAGCCACCGTCACCAAGGGGGCACCCATACCAGGACCTGAAAGAGAAGAAGAAGAAGGAAAAACAAGCAACAGAGAGAGTTAGTGTTACAGTGGAGTAATAAAAGACATTAGATGAAAGTATCGGGACACACGTCTTTATTGTTGAATTCAGGTGTGGTATAGAGCTGTTTTTCAGGTGTTGGGCTCAGCTCCTAACTTCCAGGGAAGGCAAATCTTAATGCTTCAGCACACCAAGACATTTTGGACAATGCTATGCTTCCAACTTTGTGGCAGCAGTTTGTTGAAGGCCCTTTTCTATTCCAGCATGACTGTGCTCCAGTGCACAAAGCAAAGCTCCATAAAGACATGGCTGGATGAGTCTGGTGCGGACGAACTTGAATGGCCCACACAGAGACCTGAACACCTTTTGGGATGAACTGGAAGGGAGATTGCGAGCCAGGCCTTTTGGTCCAACATCAGTGCCTGACTCACTATTGCTCTACTGCATGAATGGGCAAAAAATCCCACAGAAACACACCAGAATCTTGCGGAAAGCCTTCTCAGAAGAATGGAAGCCGTTATAGCCACGAAGGGGGGACCAACTCCATATTAATGTCTGTGCACTTAGAATGCAATGTCATTTAAGTCTCAGTTGGTGTGATGGTCAGGTGTCACAATACTCTTGTCCATATAATGTAACTTCCAGGTAAAAGATTAACTGATATGAAAAGTGAGTGAGCAGAGCTGTTTACTAATGAACAATTAGTAACTGATTTAACTGTCACCTCGATAATGACATGACAGCTTTGTTTTTAAGTGGATAAATCTGATTTATCTGGCCAGGTCATTCAAAATGTTTCCCATTAGTCTTTCCCTGCTGCCAATATGTCATTTTATTATTAATAACAGTGAACACCGTCATCTACAAGGTGAAGATTGAGGCTCTTGTGTTACCTTTGGTGTACGCCACACAGTCGATGTCTGCAGGCTTCAGATCTGCTTGCTCCAGCGCCTCCTTGAGGACAGTCAGTATGACGGCACGGTGATGCCTGGCGGTGTCACTCGGCATAAACCCTGATCGGTAAAATAACACACTGTCAACTTGACATGCAGGACTGTTACACTCTGTTACATCGCCATCAAAAGTGAAGGTGACATTCATGCTTTAACAGCACGGTGACTTACCTTGACCAGGAGGGGTAATGTAAGTCCGTCTAGGGTTGGAGAGCACTTCACCATCCCTGATGATTCCTATGCCGATTTTATTGGCACTGCCCTCAAATCCAATTACTACAGGCATGGCGGCTAAGAAACATTTTTGAGGAAAGAGAAAAGACAGTGAAAACTAATACATCCTGTCACTGCGTGGATGCAAAGAGGTTTATTATTAGAGCAGTAGAGTGAATATGTCGCGTTTATCCTACCTGTGTATGATTTTGTCTTTGTGATAAGCATTCTTGTATATCATTCATATTTAAAAAAAAAACCCAAAACAAAATAAAGCTTCCTATATGGCCGTGTACCTGCTATGCTAGCAAAGGTAGCATACCCTCTAAGTAAAACTATCTTAATTAACGCAGGTCTGAATAACAGAATACGTAAACCTACCTTTTCTCTTCCTTTTCGTAGTTCACATTAATCCAAACTCTTCCCAGATAAACCTTTAAACAAAACAAATTTACTGCTACAGTTACCCTGTGCAGCTCCACAACGCCATGAAGCTAGGGGTCCCAAACACTGACAGCTGTGGAGTTGGCCTCACCAAAATGCTTAGCGTAAATAATGTTTTAATATAGCATCGTATCAGAATAATGTAATGTGCGTTAGAGCAGTCAGCGTTGTGTGTTTGTGTCAATCTATATTAAACAGGAATAAAAATGCGGAGTTTTTTTTTTAATCAGGCACAAATTTAGGCAGTCATGAAGTACAGCAAGCACGTGGCCAGTAGTCTTTGCTGTGCTTTTTTGTGTGAGGCGAGCAGGAGTCTGTGTGTGTGTGTTTGTTTGGGGAAGTGCCTGTGAAGCAGTACAGATTGCTCTCTGCATCCTGTTGTGCAAGTAAGATAATTTGCATCTCCGTTTCCTCTAACATACTTAAATATCGCTTCCGTTATTCAACATTTGCATTTATTGATTAATCAAATAAGCTGTGTAAGAAGCTGATTAGTAGCTGGTTGGTTATTCTCCATTCATTTTCAGCGCAGGCCGTCTGCTGCTGGCTTTGGCCTCTTTGTCACATAGGAGAAGCTAACGTTAGCATAACTTGTCATTTAACCTGCTGTGTAACGTCAACAGATAAAACGGCTAAATATGTTTTACTGTTGTTGATTTTATGTCTTCTAAGGTTTACATGTATGCTGTTAATTATGCGTTCTGTGGCTCACACGTATTTACATTTAGTTGTTCTTAGCTATAACTCCTGACCAGCAACGTCTTAGCGCTCTTCCTGTTTTGCAAGTATAAGAAACGTAACTTTATTCCGGTTGAAAAGCACCTTTTATGAAACAAATGCATACGTGTAAATTTGATGTTATTGTGAAATTGGGAAACGCAGGTATTCGCATCTTTATTTCTTATACGGAGGGAGGGAGACATCGTAATTTGGCCAGCATCCGACGGGTCAGTACTGCTGTTGATATCCATCTGTGAGTGTTACTACACAAGTTTTGAGACTCGCCTTTTTCTAGATGCTCAGCTAACACATAAATATATCCACCGACACATCGGCTGATATTTGGCTTAAGTTTTTTGTAGTATTATTGTTGGCTGATAAATAAGAAATTGCAGAAGAGAAATGAGAAGAGAAAGAGAAACTTAAAATTTGAATATCCTGTCCATCACTTATCTTGGGCACAGGTTCAGATTTTTTTGACGTGGTATCCTGTCAGACACTTATCCATATTCAGTGTAGGAAGCTGTATTTAAAGTGCATGCTATATTTAAAACATTTTCACTGCTTTACCTCGCTGTCAACAGCCCTTTCAGAAGCTGTAATATTTCTCTCTCCAAAGCCTCCAGACTCCTTTGACACAAACACAAACTTTGCCTTGTATAGCGCTGGAGTTGCTGGTCTGCCACAGTTGATTCCTTAGTTTGTGTTATCGTTTGACTTTGTGTTTTCAAGGGTTAGCTTGGCTTTGCCAGAGGTATATTAGGTTCTGTCAGCTGACTCTGCTTGGACAGGGAGCTTGAAGCACCACAGGACTATTGGTGTTCACACCTTTAGTGCAGGAACACTCAGGATGAGAGGATCCCAGTGGGGAGAGTCAGCTTATAGGACCACAAGGCGCACACCTAACTCAGCTAACTAGTAGGATTGGCCAGTGTTTAAAAAAAAAAAATTAAAACCCCCAGTTTTTCGCACTTGAGTCAGCAGCTGCTATGGGAGCGTAGCAATGCCACAATGTGACACAATTGTGCTTTTATTTCCCACAACAACCATTTAACTGAATATTTCTTCAGATCAAAACAAGGCATCATATTTAAAAATTGTACCTTGCAACATGACATTAGACAGCCTAACCTGTACCGACTCCTAAATGATGAGAATACTCTCTTGTGAAGATCAGTCAGAGTGATATGTTGGTATTGTGTGCACAACTCTCCACTCTACTGCATCATAATAAAATACAGGGAGGCTTCACCTTATGGCTCTGAACTAATCAGCTATACTGGGACTCCTGCTAACTTGCCACATGCTGCTTGCTCTCTCCACATACACATGATGAATGCAAATTCAGTCAGGTCGCATAAAATCAAAGTGGTTTAAGCTCGTGTCACGGACCAGACTCCGTGGAGAAAACCTTTGACAGTTGACATGAACAGAGTAATTTAATTGATTTCTCTTCTGTTTTTGCAGCGGCGCGTGTGCTGTTGTGTGTACGTGTTGTGTGTCTGCGAGCCGTGTTTGCAGTCAGACCGAGTTCAAGTATGAAGAGAGGCAAGAAGGCAGAAGAGGCTTCTGCAGATGCGGAAAACGATTCAGGCTCTGGTACTGCATCATGCACTAATAAAAACATTTCAATAAATACTGTTCTCTACATATTACATAATAACTTATGAATAGACTTTCTGAACTAAAATACTTCTGACCTGCCACTTTCATGACTTTGCACCTCGCAGCTTCTGCAAAGAAAGCAAAGAAGCAAAAGGAACCAGAAGCTCCAATACTGTATGATGATCCTCCCGACAAAATGACCAGCAAAGATGGACGCAATGCCAACTTGAAGATCACCTCATGGAATGTGGATGGGCTGAGGGCCTGGGTGAAAAAGAACGGCCTGGACGTGAGTCTGCAGTGACCTTGAGAAATTTGAGCAACATAAATTTGTCAGCTTTAGTCTTGAGACTTGTTTTAACAGTTAACGGTTGTGTTTGTCCTTCCAGTGGGTGCGTGAGGAGGATCCAGATGTTTTATGTCTGCAGGAGACAAAGTGCGCAGAGAAATCCCTCCCTGCTGATATCACCTCAATGCCTGAGTACCCTTACAAGTACTGGGCGGGGTCAGATGAAAAGGGGGGTTACAGTGGTGTGGCCATGCTCTGCAAGACTGAACCCGTCAAAGTCACCTATGGCATTGGTGAGTCTTCTTATTAATAGTCAATACCGGACCAAAATAGAAGACCTTATTCATTCATCTCAAAGGTCTGCATTGGTAGCAATATATGTCTGTTTTACATATACAGGAAATTACTGAACATGTCTTTCAGCCTGGTTCAAGTAACTGCATTCAGCTGATTCTCCTCTATTAACCCTCCAGGCAAAGAAGAACATGACAAGGAGGGCCGCGTCATCACTGCCGAGTTCCCTAACTTTTACCTGGTGACCACCTATGTGCCAAATGCCAGCAAAGGCCTTGTGCGCCTGGATTACCGCAAAACCTGGGATGTGGACTTCCGGGGGTACCTGAGCGAGCTGGATATGCAAAAGCCCGTGGTGCTGTGTGGTGACCTTAACGTTGCACACCAGGAGATCGACCTGAAGAATCCCAAGGGGAACAAGAAAAACCCAGGCTTCACCCCTGAGGAGCGCGAAGGCTTCAGCAAGCTGCTGGAGGCTGGTTTCGTCGACAGTTTCCGCGAGCTCTACCCCGAGCAGACCCACGCCTACTCCTTCTGGACCTACATGATGAATGCCCGCGAAAAGAATGTGGGCTGGAGGCTCGATTACTTTGTGCTGTCTAACAGTCTGTTGCCAGGGTTGTGCGACAGCAAGATCCGCAACAAGGTGAAGGGAAGCGACCACTGCCCCATCACTCTACACATAGCCATGTAGGTCACAGCCTGGTCGACAGGGCTACTGCTTTGCAAAGCCTTCGCTGTTTTCTTAGTACCTCTGCTCCAACTTGGCTGAAACTACTGTATATGTGTGCTCTTTTAGAGTGAGACATTGCCTACTTTGGTGGCAAAGTCTTAACGTTTCTCGATCTTTCTCATGGATGAAGCGCTGACCAAACTCACTCTTTCAGTAGGTTCAGCAGTAGTTTAGTTGTGTAGTCTTTTCTGTTTTCACATGAAACTTTCATAAAATGACTCCACAAAATGATTCACAATGCCGATTTGTCGTCGTCATGTAATTAGTTTGTCAGTAAACCCTGTGATGTACACCTAAATTCTGTAAAGATTCAACACTAAATACTCAAAAGATGTCTAAGCTGATTTTCAACTGACCTGTGACTGACTGCTTAACTGTCACAGCGTAGCTCCTTATTTACTACTACTACTGACCTGAGACACAGGTTTCTATGCCACAGAACCTGGTTACAGCAATGTTTGTGTTAATGACTGAAATGAAACCACAGCTGTCAAGAGCAAATGTATCTTGTTCAAGCACGAAAATGTTTTAAGCTTCTGTTCCAGACCAGTGTTAAATCTTTTGTTATAAAACATTCCCACAATAAAGACTGGATTTATGTAAAACCTTTTTGCTGTTCATTATTTGAAGATCTTGAGCCAAGGTAGTGAGGGAAAAAAAAACAATGCATATTGAAAAACATTACTCTGCTAAGTGTGCTTTAATCAAAACAACCTGGAAATCAAATGCTTTCAGTATAATGGGGAAAAAAATATTCATTCATGAACCTTGGAACGTGGGTATACTAAATGCAGATCACTGCTATATTCCATCAATAGTAGCTTTTTCCTCAATCTAAACTAATTGCATACACTTTAAACCTTCAAAGTATTTATCTCCTGGTCAGTAATTTCAATTTATTCTGTTAACTTCATGATATGAGTTCGTTGATGCATTTTCAGATTATATGACTGCCTGAATCCCTTGCCACATTCTACACACAGGTACGGTTTTTCCCCCGAATGCGTTCGCTGGTGCCTTTTCAGGCGGTTGGCGCTGAGGAAGCTCTTGTCGCACTCTGTGCAGGAATACGGCCGAACTCCGGTGTGGTAACGCAGGTGGATGGTCAAGTAGCAAGACTGGGTGAATTTCTTGCCGCAGTGAGGGCACTGGAAGGGCTTGTGACCAGTGTGGAAGCGCTCGTGCTTCAGGAGCTCAGCGTGGGAGAAGAAGCCCTTCCCACAGTCGGAGCAGAGGTACGGCCTTTCCCCTGAATGAGTCAGCTCGTGTCTGATCAAAGTTGCCTTATAGACAAAACTCTTGTCGCACTGTGAGCAGCTGAAAACGTTTTCCCTGGTGTGGTAGCGCTCGTGCTTCTTCATGCTCCGTTCCCTCTTGAAGCTCTTACCACAGAAAGAGCACATGAAAGGCATTTCCTCAGAGTGGATCTTCATGTGACTCAGCAACCCACCCTTGTAGAGGAATCCCTTCCCACACTGCATACATGTGTGCGGCCGCTCCTTTTGATGGATGCGTTGATGTGCCGTGAGGGCTGCCCGGTAGGCGAAGCTCTTTCCACAGTTGCAGGTGTGCACCCTTTCCTCTCTGTGAGTCTGAAGGTGCTTGTTGAGGTAGCTGGCACAGCTGAAGGCCAGGTCACAGCGAGGGCATTTGTAAGAACGCTCCACCTTGTCAGCATCCTTGCCGTGGGTCTTCAGGTGTCTCACCAGTGCCGACTTCCACGCAAATGCCCGGCCGCACTCTGAACACAGGTACTCGCCATTCTCCATGTGGGAGTTCTTGTGCTCCCTCTGAGCAACTAGGGATTTGAAAAACTCGCCACAGATCAGGCACTCATACTTGCGCCCAGATTTGTGTGTCTGCTTGTGCCTCTCCAGTGACTGTTTGAAGGAGAACCTCCGTCCGCACTGAGAGCACAGGAAGGGCTGCTCGCCTGTGTGGATGCGCTGGTGGGCTTTTAGTAAGGATTGGAACTTGAAGTTCTTGTCACAGTCTGGACAAGTAAAACGTCCCTCTTCATCTGCGAAGGTCTGAGGAGACAGCTTGTCATCCTCAGTCTCAACAGAGTGAACGTTGTCAACGTGCTGCTCGATTTGTGCTTCTTCAGAGTGGTTGAAGGAGCACTTAGGGCAGGAGAACGCAGCTGAGGAACCATCTGCTACAGAACCTTATAGAAAAACAAAGACATTAGAAACTGGAGCAAAAAAGTAACATGCAAAACTACATGCTTACATTTTGGAATTTCATGTTTATAGGTGCTATTAATGAAGGACCATATAAATCACAAATGTGAAATTACTAATTTCTCCACCATTTGTTCACAATTGAACTTAAATTGCAAACAATTTGTTTAGAGAGATACTGGAAAACCTAAAGATACTCAGTTTACCAAAATACATGACAAAGCAGCAAATGCTCACATATACATTTCAATATTACAATATAGATAGCATATGGCCAAATTATAAAGCCTATCAGAAAATGTACGGACATACAGAACCTGCCAATTATTCACTAAAGGTAAACTTCTGACTCCTTCTTGATGCTAACAACTTATTGAATTGCCTCCTGGGGATACAAATTTTTTTTTGGAACTGGATTGAATTATTGTTGTTTTTTTTTTATCTCTGGTTATGTAATTGTGGCATGAAAGATCAAAAAGTTATATTTATAAAAATGAACACTCACTTTCATGACTGTCCTTTGATGAGACCAAAGATGACCCATAAGAGTGCTCCGTACTGGTTAAGAGAAAGGAAAAACAGTGATGTCCCACCACAGCCATTTTATGCTCTACTGAACATAACATAGCACATTCTGTTTCTATGCACTAAACCTGTGAGAAAATCAGGATTAGGGTTGGAAGAAGATATCAACACACTTGAGTCTTGCAATATCACATTTTGTGATACTGTATCAATACTCAAAAACACTACTGATTTTTAGTTAATCATTTACATGCACAGATTTGTGGCTTTGGTTCATTTTGTGCTGTTTTTAATTCCCCAACAGCTAGATGGCAGTGTTGCAATCTATCTGACTCTTCAACTCCAATGAAACATCAACTGAGCCCAGAGGTAAATCACACAATGCTAGCGTAAGCACAAGCCTATGAAACCATACACTGCCTTGGTTACAATATCATAATATATCGCAACATACTGAATCACAAACTCTGTTTCGTGATACGCATTGTATCGCCAGATTCTTTTCAATAAACAGCCCTAACCAGGGTGACAAAGACAGATCAAAAATAATGAGTGAGGAAAAGACAGTTTTACCAGCTGAAGGATGAAGGCTTCAGCTCTGGAGGGCTCGTCTTAGTGAGCTGCTTCTTTCCTTTAGTTGCCATTCGCTTCTGTAAATTTATCACTTGGATCTTCATGGTAGGTTTGCGTTTGCGCCCACTTGTGCGAACCTTCACCAAGGAAATGACTTTATTGTCAAGTTCAGAGGTTATGCCTTTAGGGTCAGGGACAGGATGTTCACTGCTCTGAACCTCTGCACTCTCCGGCTCCCTATCACCATTATCATCTGCCTGCACCTGGCAGTCAGGTTCAGAAGGCGTAACAGGAGTCTCGTCGGCACTTTCACCACCTACAGCAACCTCTTGGTCATCTTTATGGCTCTCTGTAGGTTTGCCTGCAATGTGACAATCAGTGTGAGACTTCAGGTGTCTTGCAAGTGCCAGCTCCCAGTTGAATTTCTTGTTGCACAGATGGCACGTGTAAACGCCATCTTGCATGTGTGTTTGTTTGTGCTCTGTGCGGGCTGACAAAGAATGGAAGGTCTCCCCGCAGACAGCGCAGTTGTACTTGCGTCCAGTTTTGTGAGTGTTTCTGTGCCTGTCAAGGGACTGCCTGAAAGAGAAGCGGCGACCGCAGTCACTGCAGTGGTGGGGGCGTTCACCAGTGTGGATGACCCTGTGGGCAATTAGAGAAGAGGCAAACTTAAATTTCTTTTTGCACTCCGGGCAGTCATGGGGTCCCAGAGAGATTTTGTGTTGGGAGGACGCTACGTCATCCGAGTTTACTTCTGGAAGGATGATGTTTGTCAAACCACTTCCAGACTTTTCTTGCGTTTCTTCTTCCCTTGCTTCAACAACTTCTTCCTCTTCCCTGGTTGCCTTATCAGGAAGCACCACCAGTGAATCTTCAGCCACTGTGTCAGTGTCTGTTCCTTCACAGCAGTTTTCTCCGATCACCACCTCGATGTCAGTGCTTGTGCCTAATTCAACTTCTGCATAATCTGTCACTGTGATTATTTCAACTGCTACATTGTCCACGAACGATACAGTGTGCGTCTCATCACTGAGGCCTTGCAGTGACTCCAATTGGCTGGGCAGTTCTGTAGGTTTTGTCATTCTGCTAGTGGGAACTGCAGAGAGGGAGGAGAGGATCCTGTCGCCCATGCTAGAAGGTGGAACTGCACAAAGAACGTGAAGGACACATAGTTATTGTCACGGAGTTCTGTCCTCTACACTAACAGTGAAACATGGTAGATGTGGCTATGTGAAGTCACCTACCATGTTGTTCTAAATGGCCAAGGTTTTTGTGGTGCTGGAGCAAATTTAGCAGGTCTGTATGCTCAGAGATTGAATTCACACAATCCTCTAACACAGAGCAGTTCGCTTCAAGCCAGGAAACTGTCTGTAGAAAATGAATGAAATTGGAATTGGCACGAGTTCTCGAGTTGGAAGATTCACCAAAGTATAGCACACTCTACTCTATTTAACATAATAAATATAAAAGTAACCTTTATTGAGCTGACCTCGATTAAAAGTTTATAGCTTGTGAATTATTTGAAATAAAATAACAGAAAATAATTATCTGAGTCATTTTTGAATATATTTTCTGAGACACAGTCATTTGTCACATCTTGCCCACCTTACTGAAATATGTCATATTTGATAATGAAATACTGTGCTGTGTGAAATTTATAAACATCAAATGACTCCTATCAGCTATCAACTGCTTATCACTCCTATTTCACTCGCAAACACTAATGTTCAGCGGCTGCCATTGGTGCGCCACTGTTTTAGTGTCATATGCTACTGAATCATGGCGCATTGCTAGGGTTTGGCAGACATATGGCACATTAAAACCATAATCACAGGAACAAGGAGCCACACCATCAGCCACTTTTCAATTTGCCGCTGTTGCATAACTATAATGCATTCAGCAGTATCACTTCAGTACTATCCTTTCATGGTGAGAAATCTTTCTATCAGAACCATAACACAATGACACCTCACCTGCTCGAGGTCAGGAACTGGCAACAGTTGAGCCAGCCGAAAGAGGAACTCCGAAAACAGCGTCTGCAAATCACTGTCATACTGAGGGCCATACTCAGCAGGGAAGACCTCCTTCGTAAAACCAAAAGAGATTGCATTATAAACTTTTTTACAGTGTCGCTAGTGCAAAACTGAAGTCAGCTAAAGTGTCACATATAATGTTGTAATATCATGTTTCCAAGCACTTTGTTCCACCTGCTAAATTCCACAACCAACTGAATGTGGGCAACTTACAGAACCAAACTTCATACACACTGTAATCTATAATTGCAAGTAACATTTGCTGCTGGATTTGGCGCCACAGAGTTGTAAGTGCCTCACCGTGAAAAAATCTTGTCTCTCTTCAGGATCTTTGAGCAGAGTCTGGATCAGATCAAGAAAGTTAATTGCTACCTCCTCCTCTCCTGATTCTTTCATCTGCAGTGGGGGCAATGATACATAGTACAAGTACAAGTCATTACCGGAGAACTGAATTGGAATTGGTGTGTTATATTCATTACAAACAGCTAAATTAAGCTTAATATAAAACTAGACCCTTAAATCTACCAGAGTGGGATGTTGAGGCTTCATTTTCTCCAGGTGAGACAAAATGAATTCAGGCTCCTGGAGCTGTTCACCTCGGCACAACTCAAGAATATACTGATGAGGAGAAAAAAGCAAACATTGCAACAAAATACTCATGTGTTCAAAACACAGCTCACATATCACAAGATGTCTATCATCACAAAACCTCCCCTGGTACCCACCCTGGCCCTTAATCCCAAATTAAGTTGCATCCTGTGCTTGTACATGAGCAGCTCTGGGACCATGTCCATCATCAAAGAGACATGCTCTGCCACTTTCCAGTAGTTCATGACATCTTGTTTCTTCAGAACCTGCCACATGGATGCTGTCATAAGCTGGAGGGGTGGGACAAGTAGGCGCAACGATGCCAGAGGTAAAGGGTCACCTGAAAAACAGAAGAGAACTCAGACTGAAAAGGGATGCAGCCAGCCTTTAATAAATGTCCCAATTATCCTATATACTGGATACTGGACTGAGAAAAGATCAGCGGTCAAACACATGTATTCTCTGTTCTGTGAAGTAATCTGTTAATACAGATGTTTTTCATTAACTTAATGATAGACAGCATAGAAAACACCACGAATGTGCATATTGCAGAATACTTTTGTTTGTTACGTACAGGAACAGAGGTGTGTGTTGAATGCAACCTTACTAGAAACACTTGAGTGCATGTTCAATAACAACACTGTTGCAAAAACCAAGTCAGATATACTTTCTCCCCGTTTATTTAATTTGCAAGTTATATACACTACTCACATTCATAAGACGGTGTGCATGCAAAACGACATGGAATGCATAATAATACATGTCAAGGTAACGTTTCAGCGAATACGAACTCAGCTTTCTAAGCTAACTTGTAACTATGAGCACGACTAAAAAGTCAACGTCAGCTGAACTACCGCAAAAGGCAAAGTTTTCCAACAAATGCAATTTTAATGGTTCCTTTTTGTAAAAGCGGACAAACCTTTGGAAAGGGCCGCGAAGACGGTGGAGTCCATCTTCTTACACCCAGCGCTGAAGATTTGATTAAGCTAGCTGTTGTTAGCCAGAAAGCTAGCAGCCAGCCACAGTTGACTAGCATTAACTAATAGTAACAGAAAGACAAAAATATGTGGCTGGGCTAGCTTTCAACCAGAACTACAAAACGCCTCCTCTAAATAAGATTAACAATCCAGTTAAATGAGTTAATACTCAAAAAGAGCAGTTATATGCGCTACATAATGTCACTGATTTGTTGTTAGAGACTTCTTCTTCTCTATATTTTACGGCAGATACATCTTTTTTGTCGTTACCGCCACCTGATGGAACTTCTTTGGCCTGCATTCCAAGAGAACTGAAGAATAATGTTCACTGTGTGTGTGTTTCTATGGCTCTTGCTTTTCTTTTAGCTTCACAATAAAAAAATAAATAAATAAAGTTGCTATTTTAGGTTTGCTTGGTGTCTTCTTTTACGTTTTTGTTGAGAGTTTTTTTCTGCAGGTTTCTTTTGTTTTTTTGTGTGTGTGTATTTCAAATTAGTCTGATTACTTTTTAATTTGCGGTCTAAACGTGTCTTAACACGATTTCACTTTTTTAGGCTTTACCCTATTTCTCACACACGTATTAAGGCAAGCGCACCGCCCTGATTATGACTGACTGGGTCGTATTAAACCTGAACGCCAGTCTTCATGGAGCCCTCTCAGAGTGCACCCACGGCCCTGGAGCGCTTACCTTTCAACAACACCGCGCTGAAAAAGCTGCCGGTGGATGAGTCAGATGAGCTCGGGTGCCGGACGGTCCCAGACGCGTGTTTCTCGAGAATCCGTACTCTTCAGCCCCTGATACGCCCGGTCTTCGTGGCCCACTCGCATTCAGCACTGGCTCTGCTCGACTTGACTGTGCAGGATGTGTCCACTGATCCTCTGGGCCCGGAATATCTGAGCGGCTCCAGGCTGCTGCCGGGCTCCGAGCCGGCTGCGCACTGCTACAGCGGACACCAGTTCGGACTGTTTGCGGGACAGCTGGGAGATGGAGCGGTGATGTACCTTGGGGAGGTAGAATCGGGCACCCACGGACGGTGGGAGATTCAGGTGAAAGGAGCAGGAGTCACACCTTACTCCAGGTAATTTTTCTATGTGTGCTGGCAGTTCAGCATCTACACAGCGACAATTTATTTAAATTTTATTTTACCAAGTAAGTATAAGAGAAATCCAGCAGCAGCCAGTCTTTCGTAAGCCTTGCTCACCAGAAACATGTGCATGCATTGAGCCAAGGAGAGCTGCTTAAGAGCTTAACTGTTTGGCACACATCAAATGTATCCCTATTGTTTAACAAGTTTGTGCACAGTAGGACACATTAACTTTTCCGAGGTGATTTGATAGTGTTCTTGACTTAAACATAGCCTAGAGTACATCTCACCAGTCTCACTTCATTTCCTAATATCAATCTCTAATATCAGCACTACAGCAGTCTGTCATTGGAGGATTGGCAGGAAAATCTAGTGAGTGAGCACAGTGAGCAAACTCCACCCACTGAAAAGGCCTCTGTGAGATGTTGTTGAAAGCTACAATAATTTACTCAAAAAATGAGTAAGTACATAATGTTATTCAACATTCCAACAGCAGCAGGGACCAATGAGTCCTTAAATCTGTTGATTCTGCATTTTGCATGTTTGCAACCAAATGGGAGCAACCCGCACTCACTGAGCAAAGGGTGACAACATTTTTTGTAGCAGTGAACAAGATTCAAGATTCAATAATCAGAGTTGAAAATACCAAACAAATCAGCACGATGAACACAGAACACATGCCCACAGAGATGGTGATGGCAGGAAGGTGCTTCGCTCCAGTATCAGAGAGTTCCTGTGCAGCGAGGCCATGGCCACCCTGGGGATACCCAGCACCCGTGCAGCTTCCCTCGTGACCTCTGACCTCTATGTCAGCAGAGACCCACTCCATAGCGGCAGGCGCATTCCTGAGCGCTGCTCAGTCGTCCTGCGTCTCGCCCCGTCCTTCATCAGGTAGGGAACCATTTCAAGAGTTTGATCATATAGTGCTCCATCTGAACACATATTAACATTGTATTATGTTTCTCCTCGTTTTAGGTTTGGATCTTTTGAGATCTTTCTGGGTCGTGATGATTTTTCAGGCCTGCAAGGTCCCAGTGCAGGGCGACATGACATTCGCGCTCAGCTACTGGATTATGTCATTGAGACTTTTTATCCTTGCATCCAGCAGACTCATAGCAACCGCAGAGAGAGGAACATGGCTTTTTTCAGAGAGGCATGTATCATAAACTGAGTGTTAACGATGATAAGCGATTGGTTCATTTCATGCCGGCGTTTTGACTTGTTTGTTGTCAGGTGATGATGCGAACTGCTAAGCTGGTGGCCCAGTGGCAGTGTGTTGGGTTTTGTCATGGCGTCCTCAACACAGACAACATGAGTATCTTGGGTCTTACTCTGGATTATGGCCCCTTTGGTTTCATGGACAGGTAGGGTGCTGAAAATGCAAGTCTGTATATAATTCAGTTCAGCATCAATTTTTTTTTTTTTTGACATACAGTAAAAATATTTCATGTCATTGTGTGTTTTCATGAAAACTCCTACATCTGTGTTTCAGATTTGATCCAGATTTTGTTTGCAACGCCTCGGACAAAAGAGGACGCTACTCATACCAAGCCCAGCCTTCTGTGTGTCGCTGGAACTTGGCTCGCCTGGCGGAAGCACTGGGCTCTGAGCTGGATGCTGCTCGGGCAGGAGCTGTCCTAGATGAATTCATGCCCACATACGAAGCCCTTTACCTGTGCATCATGAGGAAAAAGCTGGGCCTCGTGAGAAAAGAAGAGGCACAGGACAGGGAGCTCATATCAGACCTGCTGCATCTCATGCACAACACTGGTACACAGACTCTTCAAAGAAAACTTTGGTTAGAAAGATTAATTTTACATGTGTTTTGGTAACGTGAGAATCCTTGAAGACATGACTGAGCCTTCAGTATATATTCTGTTTAGTTGTTGCAATCTTGTAATTGTAATTGCATTTCCAGGAGCAGATTTCACCAACACCTTCCGCCTGCTGAGCCGTGTCCCCTGGCCTGAGGAGGGTGACAGTGAGGAGGCCACAGTGGGGTCAGTCGTGGACCTCATCCTAAAGCAATGCGCCTCTATTGAGGAGCTAAAGGTGGATAATAAGCCGACTATGGAGGACCGGTGAGGGAGTGTATGGTGGTTGGATCCGTGTGTGTTCCTTCATAGAGCAGTTATAATGACAACGTAAATTCTCCAGCTGTCCCACCATATACTCCCATTGAACATACATTTAAAAAGAACTGTGCAGAATACTACTTATAAAATTATTAAATCTCTCCTGTCATTTTTTTCTTTTATATGCTAGCAATTTGGGGATAAAACTTTCCAGGACAATATGTGAGTTACATGTGTGTGTTGTAGCACTTGGTAGGATTGTGCTGAGGCTGTAGTGGGTGGATTTGCTCTCACATTTTTCTTACTTTTAGCATTTTCTTCATTTTTAGTGAATTGGCCATGATTCTGTCCATGGCACAAACCAACCCAGTCATGTTTGGCATGGTGGCAGACACGCCAGGCGTGTCCCAGCAACTTGAACGGATGGGCCGGCAAAAGGAGCTGCATCAGACAGATCAGGATGAGCTTAAGAAAAAGCAGCGCGATGACTGGATACGCTGGGTTAGCCGATACAGGTGAGTATTGTGAAAATATCGCGATTGGGTGTGAACGCAGAATCCTCAAAACGCTCAGTCGTTCACAAGCAAGGATGGTGATTTGATTGTGTTTTTATTCATGTTTTACAATGTCCCAGCTTTATGGAATCAGGGTTCATATGTGTGATTGCAGAATATGTGCACATATTGCATAACATTTTCATTAATGAACATGTAATTTGATTTCCAAATAAGATAAATTATCACATTTTCTTGTCTCTTTCAAACAACTTCCATGGTACTAAAATCTCCCAGGAGGCGTTTAACCAGGGACTGTGATGATGCGAGGGACTTGTCTCTCATCAAAAAGGAAAGGCTCAGTGTGATGAACAACACCAACCCCCGTGTCATCTTACGCAACTATATCGCCCAGAATGCAATTCAGGCTGCAGAAAAGGGAGATTTCTCTGAGGTCAGGACCTACTTTTTTGTTTTTTCACTTTTTCAAAATCATCTTTCTGAATTTGCTATTTTCAGTAATGAGGTATGGTGCATGGGTACATAAATAATTGCATGGTTTTATGAGGATCTGGAAGTAGCACCAGCTGCTGATGCTAGTGTTGCTTGTGTGGACTGATTCTCTCATGAAAATTTGCAATCACATGTCAATTAATCTGAGCTGGCCACTAGGGGGAGACAACTACAACTACAGATAAGAAGAAGAATCCGCTTTTACTGACAGTATATACATTTTTACATACACACACTGAATTTGTCTTCTGCATTTGACTCATCCTTAGTTGAACACACACATGCAACATCCAGCAAATTACACACAGTGAAACACACAAGAGCAGTGGGCAGCATCAAGCGCCCAGGGAGCAAATTGGGGGTTAAGTGCCTTGTTCAAGGGCACATCAGCCAGCTGATGGAGTGGGGGAGCATTTGTCACATTAATCACTCCACCACACCTAAATTTTTCATGCCCGTCCGGTGGGGGAATCAAACCGGTGACCCTCCAATCACAAGCCACTTCTCCAACCTCTAGGCCACGGCAGAGATACAGAGATGTGTGTTACTGTGGGACCAACAGCTGCTTTCATGGAATTTCAAATCCTATTTTTGCATCAAGGATTAATCTTATCTTCATGTCCTTGTCCTGCAGGTCAACAGGGTCCTCCAAATTCTGGAAAAACCATATTCTGATGCATTTGAGCTTGAAACTTTGGATGAACATAATGCCAGTGAACTGATGGTTTCCTATGACAGGAAACCACCTGCCTGGGCACAAGGAATTTGTATCACCTGATCCTCGTAGATCCTCCCAAACAGGTCCAGGAGAGAGGTCTGTATCCACTGGTGGACCACACAGGCCTACTGATACTGCTGCTGCTCCTCTCCAGTTCCATCTCAGACTTTCTTTCCTGGTCCCTAAAGGGAGGATGTGATGTAACCCAGTGTGTTACAGTGTTCATCAGAATCAGATCAATGTTTGTGTGATCATGTTTTCAGTGCACCTTTTAAAGGTGTCAACAATGATACAGTACCATTATAGTAAAGCAACAGCATATGATAAATAACAGTATAATTTGGCCATGCTACTGAAGTTACACAATTATAGACAAAAGACACACTTCTCTATGGAGCTGTTTTTCAGTGTCTGACTTCACAAATGCTCTAATGCAAAAATGGGCAAAAATTCCCACAGAAACACACCAAATTCTTGTGGAAAGCCTTCCCAGCATTCTAAGCTGTCTGTGCACTTAGAATGCGATATAACTACAGTCTTGTTGGTATAATGTTCAGGTGGTACCATCCAGAGAAGTAATCAATATATTTGCTGATGAAATATGACGACTCAGATGACCAGTCACATAATGACCTGTCTGGGTCTGAAGCACCAGGAACACACTGACAAATGTGACAAATGTGATTACAAACACGAGCGATTCAAAATATTTTTGAAACCTACTGCAGACGGAATAGATGGAATGACTGTTGGCACTCTGTTTCTGACAGTTTCTCTAAGTTTAAATAAGATAATTACATGTTGTTCACTACAATGTATGTTCATTAATTTTCAGGTTTTGTCTGATTTGACATTAGATAGTCAATTAGCTCAGTATCTTTCAGGCCTTAAAAATTCTGAGAGAAATACTTAAACCAACAATCAAATTACTTGTATTTAACAATCTTTTCCTGTATTGGTGATACCCCAGATTTTGAATTTTGTCATTCATCAACTATATTACAGTGTTTCACAATCATTTACACACTGTTTGTGGCTCATTTTCTCAAAATTCACACTCACACTCAACATAAAACACCACAATGAATATCTACTAATATATATATTAGTAAGTTTATGTCTTTTGCATTTTAACAATGCAGTTGTAAAAGATTTTTACAGTAATGTTTATCTGCTGGAGCCTATCCCAGCTGACTATGGGTGAGAGGCAGGGTACACCCTGGACTGGTCACACACCTAGGTGCAATGTAGAGTAGCCAGTTAACCTAATGTGCATGTTTTTGGTATTGCGGGAGGAAGCCGGAGTACCCGGAGAAAACCCACGCAGGCACAGGGAGAACATGCAAACTCCACATAGAAGGGCCCAGACCGGGATTCGAACCTGGAACCCTCTTGCTATGAGGCGACAGTGCTAACCACTGCACCACCATGCCGCCCGTAATAAAAACATTTCTATTTTATTTTCTCCAAAATGCAGGGTTTTGGAACACTTTTCTGTAATTATTTTTTCAAAACTCTAAACACAAGAAGACAAAAACATGCAAAAAAAAAGGGATTTAGGCTTCATCCTGCAACCTATTTTGTTCTGGCTATAGTACCTCATCTTGATCACAAAAGCGATGTCCACTCTGAGAAAGAATCTTCTGGGGAGAAGGATCCAGCCCTGTCTCATTGGAGACAGCTGCTCTTGCTTTCACTGCTTGATCTCTAGCTATTGCTTCATCAATGACCTCAACAAGAGCGCTAATCTGTGGCTTTTTATAGTGCCAGTGCCCCGATCTCAAAGTGAACAAATACTGTGATGTACACAACCCACTTTAGGATGCCACCCGAGAGACTTATTTTATCCAATAGTTACTAGTGTAACCTGTGACAAACCTTTAATTGAAGTAACGAGTAAGTAAGCTAATTAATATTATGGTGCACAAGTTGATATGTCTGAATCACCACTGTGTTGTATTGGTCATGTACTTCTTTTATATACATTTAATTGGCTACTATTAGTATAACCATGGTGGCAGTTAGCTATAGCTACTTGTTCTCTTATGATGCCATGGAAGCTCTTCAAAGAGGTTTTATGGAAGTACACGTGTTAGTATCAATAGACTTTGCACTGGTGACAGTAAGTGTTCAATGTACCTACATACTGGAAACATTGCACAAAAGCCTGCTGCAGTACATCTTGAAAGTGAAACAAAGTATGTTGTATAATGTGCTACCCAGTGTCTATTTTTTCAAACTCACAGTTCTCTTACTTTCACTATTATGCTTTTCAAAAGTGGCCCCTATACCTGCCTATCGCCCACTTGACTGGACTGGCTCAACTTGTTTTGTCATGTATACTATGCAAACAAATACTGAATCCTGATAAGAAGGGCAGGAACAATGCATTTACGGCAAAACAGCATTGTATAGCCTGTGCAGTGACAACGCACTCTATGATGACTGTATGCCTGTAAATCTTCAGTGAACTCAGCAGGAAGTGAGAGGACGACAGCTTTGCCAGACTACATCAGCTCAAAACTGAAACTGTTGCTTTCTTTGAACCTTGCTTTGGCCAGATGATGAACGCGGAACTACACCAGTGTTAGATCACATGACAAGCTCGGAGAACAGACATGGCCAGTGTCCCAGAGATCCTCTTGGACATTTTGGAGCAGCTTGTTGATAAGGAGCTCAGGACTTTCCATTGGTTCCTTTACAGTAATGTTCTTGAAGGATTCCCTCATATTCCAAAGTCTAAGGTGGATGGAGTGGACAGGCCGGGCACTGTGGACCTTTTGTTGCAGACATATGGCTATGACGATGCTACTAACATTACAGTGGATATACTCATGAGGATGAAACTTAAACTGTGGGCTGAAACACTGAAGAAGAACTATGATAAAGGTAAAATGTGTTTTAAAAATATTAAGATTTGACTGTTTGCAAGATGAAGGAGTTTAGCCACTTAACAGTTATCTCTTCTCTTTGTTTCTTTATCAGTTCCAAGTAATCGAGAAGGCAAAGGTATGAGGAAATGATACCCACGTACAGAGTCATGTTAACATGTTCAAATTCATATACAGACACAAGATTATTTCATTTATTTTTTGAACAGAAAGTGACCACCATGCAATCCAAGAAAAACTGAAATCCACTCTGAAGGATAAGTACCAAAACATTTATGAGGGGAATGCAGATGAAGGAGATACTGTCTACCTGAAAAAAATCTACACTGAGCTCCACATTATCGAAGGGGCTTGGGGAGGCTTCAGCGAGGAGCATGAGATCAGACAGCAAAGGTCCAATCACATAATGACAGAGGAAACCTCTGTTAAAGCTAGCAACATTTTCAAAACAAAACCCGGGCAAGAGAAACGAATCCGAACTGTGCTTACTCAGGGTATCCCCGGAGTGGGTAAAACTGTCTGTGCACAGAAGTTTACCCTGAGCTGGGCAGAAGGAGAGGAAAATCAGGACATCAGTTTCCTCTTCCCGCTTCCTTTCCGCGAGTTGAATCCTAACATCGGAGAGAAGGACTATAGTCTAATGCAACTGCTCCATCAGTTCTTCCCTGAGATGAAACCCCTTGAGACACTGGGAGCAGGATGCAAAGTCCTCTTCATTTTTGACGGCCTGGATGAGACTCTACTTCCATTGAGCTTCAAGCACAACAAGGTCTTAAGAGATGAAACAGAGCCAGCCTCGCTTGATGTCATAATCACTAACCTGATCACAGGGGATCTGCTCGGCAACAGTCTCATCTGGATCACATCCAGACCTGCAGCAGCTAGCCGGATCCCTCGAAAGCACATCCACCTATGGACAGAGGTGAAGGGTTTTGCTAATGAACAGAGGGAGGAATACTTCAAGAGGGCTTTACGTGATGATAACCTTGCCATCAGGATCATCAACCATGTAAAGTCATCAAGAAGCCTCTACATCATGTGTCAGATACCAGTTTTCTGCTGGATCACAGTCACTGTAATGAAGAAAATGTTGCGTAACAATGTGACAGGGAACATACCCAACACCCTGACTGAGATGTACGCATATCTCCTTCTATGCCAGACAGACAGGATGATAGAAGGGCACTACCCCATGGAAAGCAGCAATGTTGTTTTGAAGCTAGCAGAGCTGGCATTCCGTCAGCTAGAAAAAGGCAAATTGCTCTTCTATGAGGCTGACTTGAAAGAGTGTGGCATGGATGTCAAAGAGGCAACCGTCTACTCAGGAGTTTGCACAGAGGTCTTTGTGATGGAGGGCAGAAGGAGAAGAGAAATTTTTAGTTTTGTGCACTTAACCATACAGGAGTTTCTGGCAGCTGTGTATGTACATCACTCCTACATGCAAAGAAAGGAAAATGTTTTTCTTGGCTACATGAAAAGGATGTATACAACATGGCTCCCCAAATGTGTCTTCAGTTTTCACAAGACTGCTATTGAAAAGGCCTTGCAGAGTCCAGATGGCCACTGGGACCTCTTTCTTCGCTTTCTCCTGGGACTTTCGCTGAAGTCGAACCAGGAGCTCTTGGGGCGAATACTGCATTTGGAAGAGGAAGGAGAGGAGGATGTGATGAGAACCATCCAGTTTATCAAGGACAAGATTAAAGAGGAACCAGAGGCCAAACTCAACTTGTTCCACTGTCTAAGCGAGCTCAAAGAGGAGTCTCTGGTGCAAGAGGTCCAGAGCTTTGTGAGTTCTGGAAGGCTTGCAGCCAAAAAGCTGTCTCCGGTCCAGTGGTCTGCTCTCACATTTGAACTGATGACATCAGAGTCAACAGAGCAGGAGTTCGACTTGAAAAAGTACATAAAATCAGAGGAAGGGTTACTGAAGCTGCTGACTGTCATTACTTCCTCCACACGTGCTCTGTGAGTTGACCCATATTGTAATAGTCTTCTTCTTGCGTGTTGGTTTGAGTTTAAGTCTAAGCCTCAAACAAACTGCTTCTCTATCATTTTCCAGGCTAAATCGCTGCAACCTCACTGAGAACTGCTGTGAAGCTTTGGCCACTGCACTGAGCTCAACCTCTTCTCACGTGACAGAGCTGGACCTGAGTGACAACAACTTGAAGGACTCTGGAGTGAAGCTTCTGTGTGCTGGTTTTGGGAGTCCACATTGTAAACTAAAGAGTTTAAGGTATGTAACAATTGTTAACAGTTTCTTTAGAAACCAAACAATGAGCAATTTCTATTTCTTGTGGTTGAAAGACTTGTTGTTTAGGTTTATTGCTGTTTGCAGTCATTCTTACTCTTTAATCACATGCAATCCACTTGCTATTTTTCAGGTAAGAATATTAAAAATGCTTTCTTTTCTTTTTTGCTAAGACTACATAACTGTAAACTGGGAGGAGATTGCTGTGAAGTACTAGCTTTTGCTCTCAGTACAGAGCATACACAACTTACAGAACTGGACCTGAGTGCTAATGACTTCCAGGAAGCAGGGGTGAAGGCTCTGTGTGTGGGACTGTGCAGCCAACACTGCAAACTAGAAAGAGTGAGGTTAGACCTTCTTCTTTTTGACAAACCTAAACTACTAGCTTCAACTTGAATTTAATCACTATAAATGTTTTTTATAGAGAAAAAATCCATATGTTTTGGTGAATTCTTGCAGTTTGAATCGGTGCAAGCTGAAAGAGAATTGCTGTGCAGATTTGGCCACAGTTCTGAGTTCAGGAACATCTCAGCTGAAATCTCTTGACCTGACAAACAACAGCTTGAAGGACTCTGGTGTATCACTGCTTATCGCTGGACTGAGGAATCCACACTGTAAACTGGAAAAGCTAAGGTCAGTGCAATCCTCAAATCAAGATCTTGACAACTAGTATAAGGACTGTCAGGTTAATGTGGCAAACACAATCACTATTTTCAACTAATCACTCTGATGAACCCATCACACGCATACCAATCAAGTTCAAAGTGACTAGCTGATAAAGTTATCAACTAGCTGATAAACATAATGGAGCACAGAACAGCTAAAGGAACTGATATTTCCCTCATGAGTTAGTGGAGAGAAGAATGAATGCTACTGTTTCATTTAAAATTTTCTTCCATTTGTCAGGCTCAGCTGGTGTGGCCTTACACAGAAATGTTGCGGTCACATTGGTTCAGCTCTCAGCTCTGACTTTGGCAACCTCATTGACCTGGATCTGAGTGGAAACAGCCTGCAGGGTCCAGACATGCAGCTGCTGTGTGCTGGATTGAGAAGTCCACACTGTAAACTGGGGACATTAAGGTCACTCACACAGACTCACAGAAGTAGTATATATCTACTTAAATGGCACAGCTCTACATGCGCTGTCAGTGTTTTCAAGTAAAAGCCCAAGCCATTTTCATGAAAACAAATATAAGATCATTTCAACTCCAGCAAAGCGCAGTTCATTTTAAACTTTGTTGTTGTACTGACTGAAACAAAACATATCCTAACCTGCAGGTTAAATGAGTGCAAGCTCCAGAAATGCTGTGCTGATTTGGCCTCAGTCCTCAGCTGTGACACGTCTCACCTGAAGGAGCTTGATCTGAGTAGGAATGACCTACAGGACTCAGAAGTTAAACTGCTTTCTGCTGGACTGGCGAGCACACATTGTACATTGGAGACGTTAATGTAAGACGGCTTTACATTCAAAATAAGAGTCTTTGATATACAAAAAGAATTTCAGCACGACAAAGACACAGAAACATCCAAATTTAAGGTGTAAAAGTAAACACTAACATATTGGTTTATACATTTTCAGTTTTATTTTTGGAAGATATTTATCAAATTCATTTACGTAACGTAAGCAAATACTGTGTTTTTGGATATGAATACCCTGTCTCCACACAGGCTGTCGTTCTGTGGAGTCACCCAGAAAGGCTGCATTTATTTGGCTTCAGCGCTGAGCTCCAATCCTTCTCACCTGAGGCAGCTGGACCTCAGCTACAACTACCTGCAGGACTCTGGAGTGAAGCTGATCTCTCTTCGCAGAAACGATCCGCTGTGTAAACTGGAAGAACTATGGTATAACCGTCTGTCACAGCTAATGATTTACTGTCTTTTAAATCACTCCTGGCAAAAAAATCCAAAAATAAAGAGAGAAAATAGAATAAAGAAAAAGCTTGAAAATTGAGAGTAAAAAACCTATTTATTATTATACTACATATCTTGTGAAGATGGGTATTCCCAAGAATATGAAACACGTCTTGTGATTTAACATTTCATTTAACCAAGTTCCCTTTAGAGTGATGCTTGTTGGCACACATGTGACAAAGTTAGTTTCAGAGCAGAAGCACATGTCTGCACACATGATAAAGTGCAGGGGAGGGAAGGGAAGTAGGGAGCGTCTTGTTGACATGCTTAACAGGCACATATAATATTTTTTTGTATACATTTAAAAAACAAATAACATGTACAGTGTGGTTTCATAAGCTATAAAGCAAAATGTGGATATTAATGATTAACATTTATATATAAACCCTCTTGTCTTGTCAGTGTGGACAATAATGCCGAGTGCTTCTTGACATCGACACTGAAAAACTGTAAGCCACTGCATTTTCTATTTATATTATTTCTATTCACTTTTATTTTTACCAAATTTTAACCAATGGGCAGTATCTGTATTATATTTTTAAATTCCTCTGTTTCAGCAGTCAGTATTGATTGTGTGCATATATAAATGACTCATGCGTACTGCAATCTTCCACTTTGTCACTTTTTTTCTCTGACATGTCCAACAGATGGCAGCAGAGAAGTTCATTTATCACAGGCAGCTGTGCCGCTCTGATCTAGTTTCCCCAAATCATTTCTCTTTCTGAAAGAAAACTGAAATAGTCATATCTGTTTTTTGTTTTTTTTACAGATGCATGTGCACTGACATTGGATGCAAACACTGCTGCCAAGTCTCTCTTTCTACACAACAGTGGAAAGCAGGTGACATGGGTCAGGGAGAGACAGCAGTACCCAGACCATCCCGACAGATTCGAGAGTGTATCCCAGGTGTTGTGTCAACAAGGCCTCACCCAACGCCACTACTGGGAGGTGGAGTGGCGAGGGCGCTGGGTGGATGTCGCCGTGGCCATGAGTGGCATCCGTCGGAGGGCAAGCTCTCATCTCTGTGGGTTTGGAGACACAGAGCAGTCCTGGTCTCTTTACTGTTCTGAGGATCACTACAGTGCTCAGCACGACCACCAGCCAGTGGAAATACCAGCTCCTCCGTCTCGCTCCCACAAGGTCGGAGTGTATCTGGACTGGCCAGGCGGCACCCTGTCCTTTTACAGTGTATCCTCTGGGACCCTCAGCCATCTTCACACTTTCTATAGCACCTTTACTGAGCCACTGTACCCTGGGTTTGGGATGGAGGAGGATGACTGCTCTGTAACCATATGTACAGTGGAGGGTTTGCCACAACTCATTTCTCGGTCAGCTAGTGCAGAAAGATTAGAGCATTTTTGAGTGCAGGTCGGTTTGGGAAATTTGAATTTTAAGTATGAATGGGTGGTGTTAATGGGTGATTTTAAGAAAATTGTGTTCTTCGGTTCTTTGAGGGTAGGAGCAATGCTGGTGAATGATATGTGATGTATAGAAAAAAAAGAAAATTCAGAATTGTCACCTGGGCTATCAAGATTTTCAATTTTAAACCTACGTGATAGATTTTGATAGATTATGTTATTAAAAAGGTTTCTGTGAAACAGCTGTAAACTGCTATTTATCTTCCATTCTGCACAAAAATGTACAAAATTAGTACACACTGGTACATACTGTTTGTCACAAAGGAAATGCTGCATGAGAAAAGTCAAAACTCCTACAGCATTCTACAGCCATGCTTGCAGCTGCCCAAAAACTGTAAATTAATAGGATTATAATATCACTGCAAAGATAACAGAAAAAGACACACACGTCCAGAAGCAGTCTGAGAAAGAGCTGTGTGCTTGAAATGTCATGCAGGATGAAATGAAAGGTCTCTCAATTGGACCTTTTTGGTAATTGAATCTCTCTTGTCTTCAACCCTTAACATCACTGTCCACGATGGGTACATCTGATTATAATGATGTTTATGTACTCCTACAAATTAATGTGTTGCTTTGATGCATTTTTATAGCGATGACGATTTAGCTTTGTTCTCTCAACTGCAACCCCATTGGTGTCAAACAGCCTATTGAGTAAGTAAAAAATAAATATAAAATCATAATTCAATGAGGTGCATAGGCTTACTTTTATATCTTTTAAGTTGAACAAGTACGAGGCTTCAGTGCTTCAGTCACAGTGGGATGATATTGATGACATGCTCCCCCCCTCCATTAGCTGGCAGATGTGACCTTGAGCAAGGCACTTAATCCCCAATTTGCTCCCCGGGCGCTTGCTGCAGCCCACTGCTCCTGTGTTTCACTGCATGTTGCATGTATGTGTGTTTCAATCAGTGATGGGTTAAATGCAGAGAAGTAATTTCCTAGCTTGGGATTAATAAAGTAAATAAAATATTTAAAAAAAAAATTAAATTAAAAATAATTGGCAGGCATACATAGTGTCATATACAGGGTTGGTTGCACAGTCTATGCTGAAGCTGAGTATTGAGACTTTGGAGGCAGTGATATGCTCACAGTGTCTCCCTGCTTTGGTCACTTTCCTCCTGTTTCACAGTGTGCATTTACCTGAGATGGAGCTTTTATGGCGCATGGTCATATAGTAAGTCATTAGCTCTATGGGCTACCTCCTGATGACACTAGAGTAAGAATTAGGGGAGTGAAATGTCATTGTATTTTGTGAAACAGTGTGTTTTCTGAAATGTTGTCGCATTTTGTGAGATGTTGCGTTTAGACCTTCAGGGCCGCCATAGTTTATTTGAGAGTAGAAATGTTTTATCTCATGCGATCACACAGGCATAAGGACACACTTTATAGTGTGTCTACTATCTATCTGTGGTTAATTGCACTGTTTCAGGCTTCAACAACACAGCAAGTATTTCTTCTGTGAGTTAGAACATTGGTTGTGTTGAGTCATGAGTCCAGATGGTAAAAGCCAGAGAAGCAAGCCTGTAAACACCTCTGGGCATATTTTAACACAGCCGTGTTGAAATGGCACAGTTGTAAAAAATGTGTGTGGAGTGAGATGACTGGTTCCGTTGTTCGGGTTGAGTCTGCAGTGTTTATCGTGAGCAAGAGGAAGGGGTGGTAGATTAGCTGGTGGAAAAGGGTGTAACTGTTGTGGAGTTCAGGATACAAGGTTCATTTAACACGCAGGTACGTGCATGGATAAATAAATTATTGACTATAAATGGTGGCATTTTAATCTTAAATGTTGTGAAAGTGTAAGAAGTCTAAAATGTTAACATTCATTGCAGTAACACAGTTGTGTCTTTTCAGTGTAGCTAACGGTTTTATAAAAAGTTTTAGATCTACAAAATATATTATCTTTTAAGTCGAACATGTCGCTGTTAAACTCAGAAAATCAGGACAAAATGAAGAGCCTGACTGCCTGCTGTGTGTTCACTTTGGCATTTCTTCTGAGCTGCACAGAGCAGACTAAGGTAAAAATAGTCGATCTCCAGTCTATTTTCTTTAATATGTTTCAGACAAGAACAATGTTTAGTAACTCACTTTAAAACTGTTTCTGTGGTGTTTCTAGAAACAGCAGACTGCAGTTCCCTCTCAAGGTACAATGCATGTTATTGTATAATTGTTTGCAGATGTCTTACAATTTTGCATGTACAAATTATGGTCAGTAAAATGCACCGTATGTTGGTTATCCTCTTGCTTTTCTCTTGTTATACTAACTTTAGGAACAGAATGCACACAGATTAAGGCTCTTTCACCACAAGCATCCAGTGGGGTTTATGTAATCCAACCTCCTGGAGTTAAGACCCCATTTAAGGTATCACAGAAGATCCTAAGTCTGACATGTAATGTAATAAGTGATTACTGCATGTAACTGAATGTTCACTAAGCCCAACTCCAGTTACTGTTGTTATGCCTGCATTCTTTGGCACCTACAGCGCAGTTTTTAGTGATGAAACCTTTTTTTATGTTACATTTTGAAACAACAGTTCCTTGAACAAAAAAAATGGTTTCTTATTTCATTTAGGGTCATGAATTGAAATGACAACTATCACTGGCACATTTTAGAATGTGTTTCACCCAACGTGGTAAAACAAGAACCCAGTAAAGGGGTCTTAAATACACATTTAATGGCTAAATAGATGAAATTCTGCCAATAGATTTTCATAGTTTTTGTATTGCATATTGTTATGGTAAGCCAAAATTGTAAGATTATGCTGTTCTTTCATTTTAAATTGTCATTGCCTGATTCAACAAAATAACTATAAAATATTAGAAAAAACAAAATATTACACCTCCTCTCAGACTGAGAGGAGCTTCTTACATTTCAATATAACACCATAGTTCCTCTGCATAACAACACAGTTCCTCTGTATGGCACCATACTTCCTAATAACCCAAGCATGCTCACACAAACAGTTAATATGAGTGACAGCTATCTTGCGCAACATATGTTCACTGGACTTCCTGTTCAGGTCTACTGCATAATGCAACCAGATGGAGGATGGACAGTGTTTCAGAGACGCAGTGGAGGAGCAGTTTCCTTTAACATGAAATGGGCAGCATATAAAAATGGTTTTGGAAACCTGACACGTAAGTATCACACGACCACAATATGTCATTTAGAGGTTAAGCAGAAATTAGGAGAGTATTAGATGTTGAGGGTCGGTCAGTTAGAAGTGTCGATGGTGAAGTGACATGGGGATGATGAGAAGGATCGTAGGCAGATGAAGGTGAATTCGGTGCAACTCGGGAAGCCGGAAAAGCCAGCAATGACATGGGTTCCATTGGACAACCACAGGAGATATGCAGTCTAATTGAAGAAGGGATGCAAAGGCTGAGAATGTCAACAGTCAGTGACAAGCATCTTGCTGTGAGAGCAGGGTCCTGTTTTCCAAAGCCTTTAATCGACATTGTTACATGGGAGTAGAAAATAGAAGGACAATGGAGGCCAGTGACTAGTTTCCTGATCCTTGTTAAGCAGGTCTGGAGATCCCCCCCCCCCCCCCCCCCCCCGCCCCCCAGCCACATGAACACACCTTCACACACACAATCAAACACTCACAGCACACCATAGACTGGCACTAAGCACACTTTATTTACTTCACTTTGTGTTTTACATTTTTATATTTTTCTTATTTTTCTTAAGTGTTCATTTTAACTGGTACAGAATGAGGATCCAATTTTGGTGCGAAGCGACTGAATGAGAGAGGGCATGATGAATGGCAGCTACGACCATGGCGACTCATGTAGTGTGAGTGAGGAACAGCAGCAGCACTCTGAGCTGATAGACTCAAACTCTCTTGGGGGCCAAGTAGAATTGAAGTGAAGCACTTTAAATGACCTCAGGCCGAGTGACGAAACATTTGTAGTCGAAGAAAATGCTGTTTCAAGGAGGCAGAAAATGTTGCCGCAGACACATTCTTAATTTTGCGTGCAATGTCTAGAACAGCTCTGTCATGGGGAGATAGAACACTTGCGGACTGAGAGGATTTGGCTTGTTGAGTTATGTGAATAGCATAATTGAGGGCGGGAAAGTAGGGCTAGTAGCTGGCTTTGGAGCATCTGCCTGCAGCTGTTTGTCAAGATCCAGCACAGGGCTTCTGAAAGAGAGCCTTTCGTCTTGGCTGTGGCATGTCTCACAAAGTGCACAGTAATAACAAGCTTGAACCTTTAGCTGTAATTAACTGAATTTTTGCCTGACTTACTTGCAGCTGGCTTCAACAATCTGCCTCCAGAAACTATTATTGTAAAGGGCCAAACACTTTGCTTTGGAGCCATGTAAATATTTTTATTATGGCTTTGAAAAGTATTTTGAATAAAGGTATTCGCAAGGCTGTTACACATACTGAAAATGGATGTAGGAAAATTTTAATTCTTTACTTGTGCTCTGCTGATTCCCTCAGAGGACCACTGGCTTGGCCTGAAAAATGTTTACTCTCTGACCAAGAACAAGAGCAAGAAGTGGATCATGAGGGTCGACCTGTGGGATCATGAAGGTGGCACTGCTTTTGCCCAGTACAAAAACTTCAGACTGGGCAGTGAGAAAGCAGCTTACAAACTGCACGTCGGGAAATACAGAGGAAATGCAGGTAAGCCAGCCTACTTTTTAGATGTTCTCCACTGTCCTGCTTTTCCTTTGCTTCTTATTGACACGTAAATGTTAATGCATATTTAGCTTTCATTTATGCTGGTTGGAATAGTCTGTTACTTTAGACCACAATAATATTTTTTGTGCTTATGGCTCTTTTGCCTTAAAAACTTAGATTAATAATGAAGTGTTGTTTTATGTATGATAAAATTCCACACATGGCAGCTTTAAAGTGAGACTGTGCAACTTTTGAAAGATGAAATACAGCTACCACATTTTCCCTTTCAAATGAAACATTGAATTTATAGGCACTAAAATACACTTTTCAATTTTATAGATGTATAGCTGTATGACTGACATTACTGTAATTGAGAATGAAAACCAAGGCTGTTCTGAGAATGAATCAGACAGGAAACACCTGGAAACATGAGAAAACAATGGCCATCGGTCACAGTGACTTGGACTTGGAAATTTCGTAATACTCTTGTTGTTGAACTGTTGCCGAGAATTGGCTGATGTATCAGTGCCTTGACTTGACCAACTTTAATGTGCCATTTTCAACACAGTGGCCACTGTTCAGAAAAAGCTACATTTAAAAGAAACCCTCTGAATTACAAACTCCAGACTTCCTCAAATACATTCCTACTTTGTCCACAGGTGATGCCATCCGTGGTGCCTATGGTGGGATTGATCAGAATGGTTATGGCTTCAGCACCATTGACCGTGACAATGATGGCTGCTCCCCATGCATCTTTGGTGACATTGCCGAGACTGAATGTAGCTTTTCAGAAGGTGGTGGCTGGTGGTACAGCCGCTGTGGCTCTGCCAGATTGAATGGCGACTGGCATCCTGCCAGTGACAATATTGGTTGGGCGTCAGGCCTCCACTGGGATACCTGGAAAACTGATGCTCCTTACTCTGTCAAAGCTACCAGAATGATGATCAAGTCTGTGTGATTTAACTTCATGCTCCCTATTCTCTTTCTTTTATTTCTTTATCTCTTCATATCAGAAAAAGTAACTGCTCTTGAAAAGAAGATATCTAAAATAGAAATTTAGCTGAAAATTATACGGAAATTTGTTTTGTGCCAGTGTTCAATCAGGTTATCACTGAGGTAGTCCTGTAAGCAAAGAGAATAAAATCAGAAGCATTCAGAGGAACAACGTTGGATGTCAATAATTCAATTTACAGGCTTCCCTAAAATTTTGGCATTCTTACAATTGGTTGTTTCAGCAAGCATGTAGAAAGTATAGAAGGCAGTTCACAGTGCATGTCGGTGCTGAGTCATTACAACAATAGAATGTAGAATGCATTTATTTTATTATGAAGCACTAGAGTATTACATACATCGCTATTAAATGGTTTTATTTGCAGAACCCTTGTTGTGTCTAATGTTTTTTTTTATTTCTGTTCATACTATGATGGAATTTCACTTCTGTTACAGTCTCTTCTCTTTGCAAAACCTTTGAGATAAGAACTTGAAAATATGAAAGTAATTTATAGACTAAATATACATTTTATTCAACTGGTCTCAGGAAGTCTTTCTTGTTCCGACTATCCTAGAAAATTTCTTTTCACATACCGTGTGACAGTTCATCTTCAATTAATATTAAATAAGAACTTTAGATAATCTCCATTTCATATGAATGTTGTAGTTAACTTTCAAAGTTTGTTTGTTAAGTATATAAAACAACAATTATACAAAAGTCTAACAATCAAGAAATTACGTTGTCACACTTTTCAAGAACTTACAAACAAGCAAGACCAAGTTAACATTACATACAATAATCACAATTCAATAATCAGCAATTGTGTCAGTAGTTTAAACAGTAGTTTGCCGTATTAATATTTCAATACGTTTTATACCAAACACCATGTAAACGTTTCATTTTTACATAGTAAAAATAGTCTCAAAATAACTCTTCTGTTCTTTGAAAACATAAAATACATTAATTTCAGCTAAAGGGGATTTCCACAAATACATGTTTGTTGAGGTATAAGTAGATGTCAGTTATTATTAATCCATTTTTATGATGCACTGACTGACTGCAGAGTGGAAGAAAGTTCCATTTAACCTGAAAATCAACAGTACCTGGCCTATAAACTCTCCCTTTGTAAAACAGATGTGTGCTTTTGTTAAATTTACTGTCAGAGGAATGGAACATTGGCTGCACTCGGTAAACCACACTGACCTCAAGTTATGCAGGCTACAGCCTGATCCTGCTCACACATTCCGCATTTACAGCACTGTTGAAATACATGGTGTAGGTGAGCACAGAGATCTATGGATCAGGAAATGTTGCACAACTGGAAAAATTGACTGGCTAACTGATCCATGTAACTTCCTGTAAATACCAACAGATAGTAAGCAGACAGTGGACTGTTTGGCATCTATTATTTACAGCCTGCAGTGGCCTTACATAGTCTTCATACAAGTAAAATATTCACCAGTGATTGATCATGACAAAATAACCTTGAGACGCAGTCAAAGTCACGTGACATTTTCCAACTTTACAAGCTGCCAAAAACAGCTTGAGAGCTCCGTCAAATGACTGGACGGTGCACAGTAGATTGTGGGATATGGAGGACAGCAAATGATACATCAGATACTTCGTGAATTGAGTTTTGAACTTTTGAATGTCGGCTACAACCATCTATACCCATTAGCTCCTAATAAAATCAAAGGTAAATCGTTCAAGTTGTGATTGATCAGTTCAAGTTCAGTTCAGGGAGAATTTTCCAAGAATACTAAAAGCTTGGCATGAGGTAAAGGTGGGTGGATGACACAAGCTGTTGTACTTTGCTAAATGTTATGATCAGATACAAGGACAGGAGGGGAAGACATGAGTCATTGTCTTTCCTATCCCACCTTCCAAAGTCTAAAAGGTCAACTTGACAAGCGAGTGTTATTCTGTAATATCCACATAGGGATGACTGAGAGTGCACTTACAGCCCAATATGCTTTTGTGACTGCATTTGTGCACACGGAACAGAAATGTTCCCTCACAAGGATGTTTTCACGCTATTCTGTGGGCTCATTTCAGGCACACATGCCTGGCTAATTACAGGCCATAGGAAAGCTCAATTTCTTGCTCTTTGCCAATGCAGCAGAGGCAGCGTCCTACCTCTGATTTTGATTGGCATGTTAGAAGCTTCAAAGTATTTGGGACAGTTGTTAAAAATTCTTTGAAGAATATGAAATTACAGGAGATTCAGAAGTGACAAGACAAGTGAATTATCAGATATAGACATTTACACTCCTTTCAAAATAAAAGTATATTTGTATTTTTTTCTACATTTGTACCGTTTCCTGAAGCCATAACTGAACCAAAAATAAAACACACACACACACACACACACACACACACACACACACACACAGTACCATGGATTCAAACCAGCAGAGCACAAGTTGCTTCTTAGAGGTAGACAGTTAGCTGCTATCTTGTGGCTAATCTTGGTTAATCCCACTTGATGGTGCTGATTAGGTACTAACATTTACCAACATTTTGGCACTTTAGAGCCAGGGACTGTAGTTTCACTGTAGCGCACGCTTTATATCTGTGCAATCTAAACATTCAACAGGTTTTCCGCCGTGGACGAAAGGGGGCGGTCACAGAAAAAGTCACAAAATAAAAACAGAATGTAAACATAACAGTTATTTTTATATTGACTACTTTATTTATGTAATTATGAAACTGGAAATAAATGATTTAGAATGGATTCTGTATCAGCACAAAAGTGAAAACTTGTGGCCCCAGTAGCTTTCTGGAAAAGGTATGAAATGTTAGTGTGTGTGTGTGAGGGTGTGGCATGCTGTGTTCGGCTCTTTTTGTCCATCGTCACATCGTGATACAGCATGATATATTTTGTTGTGAGATGTCATGTTGCTACAGTGTTAATATCCTGTAAATTAAGCTGGCTAACCCCATGAACCCCTAAACCCACTTTAATTTCATAGAGGGGCCTGTTATGGACCGGACTTTTATGGTAATATTACTTTCACCCTGATTCATCTCATTATCCCTTGCTGAGTGTTTTCTGCATCTCTCACATGCTTGGAAATTCCAAGACATGTGATATGTGTCAAGTGTGATTATTCATCTACACTCCTTTTAAATACCCAACATACAGGTGCTTCTCTAAAAATCAGTCTGTACATGGACTGCTGAAGGAAAAAAAAATGCAGCATTTGGTAGAAACACAGATGCAACATATAAACTAAGAATGTGCCCTTGAATCCCCACTCCTCTCTTCCCTCAAACATACATCTACTGTTCCTTTTGAGGACATGTGTAAGACAAGAGAACATCAATCATATTCTTAATAATGGCAGGTTGTGGGTGGAGGCTGTGCGGCAGGTGGTGGGCCAGACTCATCTCCCAGGCATCCACCAGACGGACATTCAGTCCTTTGAACATGGTTCTAAGCACCTTGTCACGCTGCATTGAATACCAGTCGCTGTTGGTTAGTGCCTCATAAAGTGTCAATGCTTTGAGGTTGGCAGTTCGAATGACGACCAGCGTGCCTGGACCCCTGTTCAGCAGCCGTACCACTGCCCTGCGGATGCTCTGCAGCCGTCGAATGTAGACCTCAACAGGGAAAGTGCTGAAGTGAGACCAGATGCCAATAACTACGACAGTGTTGGGGCCTCCAATTAAGCCATCTAGCTCATTGGCAATGTAACGGAGCTCGCTGACTGGGGTTATGCCGAAACGGATGGGTGGACCATGGCAGCGGTATGTCACCAAGATGTTGTTTGCATAATCCAAGGCCATGAAGGGTCCAACTTGCTTTGGACTGTGCAGGTCAAACTCCTTCAGATCTAAAGGTATTACAGAGGGAACAGACTGAGTTGCAGAGTGAAATAAATCAAAACTATTACTGGAAATCTCTATTGATAGACTACCTGAGAGTGTTTCTCTGAGGTGTTCAAACCACTGTCTGATGGTGGAGTCTCCATACAGGTGGACCACCTTGCCTTTCAGACATTGACTGACGGCAGAGGAGGTGCTGAACTGTCGAACTGCAGGGCCACTTAGTGCTCGCCACGCATTTTCATAGTAATAGCCAGAGAGTCCAGAATTCACACTCCTGCTCTTCATCTCCGGTTCACCTGAGAGGAAGTTTAAGGATACATTTTGCTGAGTGACAATAAATCACATGAATAGACTAAAAATAAATTCTCTCCCTAACCTGTCAAGTTGTTGCTGGTAAAGAAAAATCCTTATAAATGTCTCACAAACATATTGTTTTTTAAAGGCTCAGTATGTCACAGGAGTTTCTAGTATTTCCCCAGTGGGATTACATAGTGCAGCTGTTGAAACTATGGTAATTATGTTTATTGTGATAAAGGAATATGCCACTCAAATTGGCCTTGTTTTTGAACAACAGTCATGCCCTACATCAGTGATGAATAAACCACTTCAGGCGTTGACTACACTGACAGCTCTTGTGGGTCAAATCAATACTGCTGGTCTTATTCTATAACTCAAACTCACTATCTTCAAACCTAAATGGTTGAAGATAAAAACGTTGAGGTTGTATTAGGAACAAAACCATACTAGTATATGAAACCATGCTAGGTTTCATATATGAAAATAGAAAACTTGATGATGATGAACAACAATGATCCTGGGGCTAGAATTCTCGCTAGCTGCTAATTATAGCAACAAAGAAATATGAAAATGGTCATTTTTAACTATTACTAAGAGCAGAAAAACGGCAGTTGTTCAGTTGTTGTGCATCATAATGGTAAACTAGTACATGCAAACAGTAAATGATCCCTCCACACATTGCGAGACAAAATGCTGTCTTTTGAGCTAAAATCATGTAAGCCGCTGCAGCTTCTATTTGGGGATACAGCTTACCCCAGAGAGACAGGATACACTGATAACAGCAGGTGCCATGCTCAATAACTTTTAGCTCCATGTTGTACTCCCATCACTCTTCTCAAATTACCCTGAATATATCTTTCTACGTGACCCTGAAGAAAGCAGTATTTGTTTACAAATACTGTAATTGAATTGTTAGTGGTTAGGTAGTAGTGGCAGTGCTAAAAATCATGTTTTACCTTGTTTTTTTGGCAAAATGTTGACACTGTCAGGTCCTGAAGCATGAATCAAGACTTTCATGTTGACACCACTAAAGAAAAGTACATGTTATTAAATATCTCTCACGCACATAAAATGAACACAAGAAAAGAGAACAAAAATAGAATACTCAAACACAACAACATTACACAAACCTCGCCCATCCAATTGATTTTGTAAGTTAAAGTAGCACTAATGCATATCTTCATATAAACAGTGGGTCCAATGACTGTCTCTAATGTGTCACGTGCAATGACCACAGCTTTCTCAGCTGAGAAATAGCAGGTCAGAAATGGATGAGTACTAATTGAAGATCTACTTAATGACACATACATGCATAGTGGAATGCACGCACAACTGCACTCTGTCACGCATCTGTAATCATCTTCAAAAATGACAGAACTATGCAGGAAACTCTGGCCGCCAGTAATAACAGAACAGTTAACAACAAGGTCAAACAGAGCTTTTTGATAACACTGATAAGTGATGATCATATACTCTGCGATAAGTGTGTGTGTGTGTGTGTGGAGCAAGAGTGTGTCATCACCCAAACTGTAAAACTAAAAACAAAACAGAGTTGTTTTTTTTTAAAGATGTTGCTCACAGTGTTAAACCCACAGGGAACTGACTTTGCAGAAGTGTCTTTCAGTTAACTTCAGTGTGCTTTGGTTTTACTTTACTGGTTTGGTACAGTCTCACTACTCTTACTCTACAACATGTCTCTTTTCTCCCATTTCTGTTCCCTCACCTTTGAAAGAGCTTGTCCTCCTTGGTCTTGAGGTTTTGTTTGAAGTCTCCCTTGGAGTGGTTGATCCTACTATCACAGTTCAGCTTCTGTGGCTTGTAGCAGAACCAAGAATCGCCTGTGTGGAGGTCAGTGTAGTTGCACAGCGGCTGCTGGGTTGAACGTAAGCAGACGTTACACGTGGTCGTTTGAGAGAGTGAGCCTGATCTGAAGAAGCTCTGGAAGGAAATCCTGTCTGGCTGTTCGCTGGTCAGCCGCCGCAGCACTGTGACAGCCTCACTAGGATGAATTAGTGTCACCTGATAGGATAAAGAACCAGAGTATTCAAATCCAATCATGTTTGTGAATCTTGAAAGTGAATCTTACAAACCTGTCCAATGTGATTAAGGTGAAAGCTAGACTGATCTTCAGAGACCTGACTATTTATTTAACCACTCTCCCTAAGAGCAGTTATTAGCAAAAAAAAAAATAGTCCCAGCAAGCTGGTCCAGCTTTGACTTTCACCAAATATTGAAGTGGTGTGCGTAAGGCTTTACCAAGAAAAATACTATCTAAAGTGTGGAGAAAGAGTCTCATTCACAACAAACATATCTTCTGTGTAGCATTTTTGGTGTGACAGCCTCCTGGGGTGCTACGAGTAGAGGATATGGACAATGACTTTGCACCATGTACATCAGACTGATGTGTTGTTAGACTAATGTAAATTGAGAGCCACTCAAGGGAAACTGTGTGAACCTTAAGCCTAAAGCCAATTAAATAACAAGAATAATGCTTTTTTCAAGCTTGCTTTTTGTGTGTTTATTCTGCAGTGCTAGAACTCAGCTGTTATTGACCCATGTTACAACATATAGATGAAAGACACCTATAATACAAATCATATTAAACATAATAGTTTTTAGCATCACCTCAACAGACGCGCTTCCTTCCCAGAGTAAAGAGAATACAGCAGAGTAGCTGCCATTTAGATGATCCACCACTTGCCCAGCCACACCTGCACCAAGTGTAGAGTTATGCAGCCTGGCAATTAAGGCATCTCCCCCATACTTCTTAGGAGAGCCCTGGAAGTCATACATGTGTATCATAACCTCCAACTGATCCCCTACATGCCACTGTCCTCCTCTACTTCCTGGGAGAATGGTGAAGGTGCTGTGGGCAGGATCACTGGTCTGATCCAGGGAAAGAGGATCTGGCAAAAGTGGAGTTTCAGGCCAAGTAATGGAGGTTAGAAGATGATGTTCCTCCTGAGCATCCTCAGGAGACAATGGCTTGAAAGTGCAGAAGTCTTGATGAATGTTGGGGGTTGTGGAAACACTCGGGAACCAGATGGGAGACTTCACTTTATGGTGAAGCTGGCAGGGGTTGAGAGAGAGAGAGAGATGGTAACAAAGATGCATATTAGCATAATGGCCATCAAAAAGTGACACCATTCGTGTTCATATTGGTTCTCGATTTCACTCTGCTATTCGGCCTGCCATAAAGCAGAATATTTCCTGGAACAATGAAGGTTTGATTTACTTGATGTCTGTCAATATGTAACCAAAACACAAGGGGATTTGCACCTGTGTATCTGTGAAAGGAAACTCTAATCTGCAAAACGAGAACAACCTCACTGACACAGGAGGCAAAAAGGGTGAAAAAGGAGAGTACACGTGTTTGCGCTGTGCGCAAATGGACAGACAGTCTTCTATGTCTGTTTATCTGTTTACATTGCTGTCACTTTATGCAACATTCAGATGTGGACAATTAAAAATAAAAAAATAACCCTAATTGAGCAATACAGAAAAAAACATGGAAAAAAAAAAATACAGGCTGAATGGGCCAACCCACAGGGGGTTCACGTAGGATTACTGTGTGTGTGTTTGCCCCTCATACAGTAAGCCCACAATTTCCACAGTGGGCCCACACAAGCCTGTTTGCACATGAAAAGCATGTGAATTGTGCAGTACCATGTGCTGTAAACTGATATTAGCAGTGGACTTTGCCCTGGTAAATGTTTGTTTGGTGATTTGTTAAACAAGCTAAAATGCAAAACAAAATGTGTGTTTCTTGTAGTAACTTAGATAAAAAGCAGACATTAGCTGGATTCATTAATTTTTAATTAATGAATCCAATTGATTACAAAAAAATCCAATTTTTTTGTAATCAACATTTTATAGCCACTCCCTTGCTTCTTTATGCTTTTTTCTTATTTCAAACCACATGTAGGTTTTAGTTCCCAGTTGTGCATCACTAAACTTCATTAAACAGTGCTGAATTGACTTCTGCTTCACTTTGTTCTCTCAAGTGCTCATTTGCACAAACCTAACTCCAAAGCAAGTAACAGAAAGTAAATTTTACTTACAACTTCTTGGTTTCAGAAGTGGTAACACAAAATCACTAGTTTTTAATCACGCAATCATTGAGAATTTTGGAAATTTGGGTTTTCCCCTAAACACAAATGGTGATTTCTGTCCTGTGGTTACTGTGAAGGAAAGAGTGTTCAGGGTATCTGTAGAAAGTGAAACAGGATTTCACTTGTGTGACGCTCAGTGCGTTCATAACCCTGTTGAGTTTCACAATTAAAGTAACATTTTTGTGGTATCTGGTTTGATTTCTTAAAGAGACGGATACCTGCAGGCAAAACGAATGTGCAAACTGCACAGTAATGGTAAATCATTTGCCAACATAATAAAATTTGCATAAGACAGAAAGTGCTTGAGCTAAATATGCTTATAATCCTGCCAATGTTCCAGATCCAAACGAGACTCCAAAACATTTTTGTTTGTGAATTTGTGGCAAGTTCTACACTGATCCTTTTGTTCATAATTTGTCTGGCTGGACAGAATAATTGTCCCTCACAAATGGGAGGTCCGATTAGGGATGGTAAATAAAAGAAACAGGCAGCCAGTGTATGTGAAAAGTAATTGTAGGATAGGAGTCATGTACCAGCTGCTTCCTAATCTATGATGTACATTGAATCCCTGTTAAGCCCAATAAACAAACAGTATGAAGACAAATAGTTGTTGCATGCTGGCATGAGTACCTCCACACACTTTTATGTTCATATAATACGAGACACAGTAAAGACAGACAGGATGAGGAAATATTTTTGTTATGCAAGACAAAATGAAGAGAAAGGTAATAACAGAAGGAAGAGGACCAGCCGGCAAGACAGGCAGAGATTATGGGTATACATTTTGTGACAAATTTGTTAGCAAACTACAATGTCTATAAGTAAAAAGAATTTTCCCCTGAGGGTTAATAAAGGAATTCTGATTCTGATATTGAATTTCTGTAGACTTTTCACAAATAGTCTCCTGTGATGATACTCAGACCAGATTTAATCACATGTTTATGATTATTCCTCACTCACCCGTCAACTTCTTGGGAAGTGATTTGTTGTTCAAAGTTGAGAGTTACAAATAAGTCATTTTCTATTGATGGTCGCAGTAAAAATCTGCATTTTTTTAAACAAAGCAAAAACATAGTTAACCAATGCTGATAAGGACGGAATAGAATAATAAAACATTAGCTTTAAACCTGGCAACAAAACAAGAATTCTGGCCAAGTGATGGACAAGCTCCCCAAACATACAAATACAAGCTCATATTTTTTCATGATATGGTATTAGTCTCAATAACTGAAAACAAATTGCTTTTGATATCTCTGTCATCAAACTCTCATGAGTACATGACATCAGTTCACCTTTTTGTGTTAATATAAATATAGCAGCTGGAACAGAAAGTATTTGTCCCCAGTACATGACCCTTACTGTATACTGTAATAATCCGTTAATCATGTACTTAAATCAAGACCTCAGATCAAACGAGGACTTATTAATACCACTGCACCTGTGGTTCCTCACTGCTAATCCAGTACTTCAATGTTTAACATTTAACAACATCAACATTTTTCAGTATTCCTGTCCATCCTGCCACTTTTTTTTTGCTTTCACCGTGAAAGGTAATTAGCCAACACAGTAGCCTATACTTATACAATAGCCTGTGTTTTTACTTGGCCTCCACAATTGACTCCCCAGCTGCATTTTCCACTAAAGATGAGGCAACATTGGCTAGTTTTGCACCACTCCCAGGATGTACACTCATTCAGTATGCAGATGACCTTTTAGTCACTGGCATTTGTCTCATTGTGGACACAAGATAAGACGAACTTCACTGATTCCACAGCGGAGAAATTCACATGTCATGGCAACTCACAACAACAGAATAGAAAACAAACCTTCCCTCTCAACACAGCAAGGAAGCAAACAGAAGGTACCTTTTATTGTTCAAGGGACAACATGTGCTGTTTATTGACCAAGTATCTCTGATACAGAAAATGTCTATCTGAAACCAATAAGGACATGTGGCTTATCAGGAAAAAAAAAATATCTTGAGACCGGTTGAGACCAGTATGTCTCAAAGACTCTGCACAAACTGTTGTTTGGCCCACCAAAATGAAACATTATTTCATGGCAGTAAATGTGGTGCCATCAGCTCCTATTCTTGGATTGCCTGATATCTCTGAAGAGAAAAAAATATCACGGTTTTGTTAGCGAAAGAGGAAAACAGATGGTGTCAGCCTGCTGCACATCGGCGCACTTCCTGTTGAGGTTTTAGAGATGTGTGGCATGTGCACTGTTTTGATGCGGAAAACCCCTTATGACCTCATTTTGCAAACTACTCTTTTTGGCTAATCACTCTTCTCTGTTCAGACTTAACTTCCACAGCTGGTCATTTCTAATCCTGTACAGCTTTCTCACAAGTTGTTTCACAAAGAATTCATCAACACACAAACAGAAAGTGACTGGCTCTCACAAGTCTGAGTCTACCACTGCTTTGGAAGATGGCAGAGTGAATTTTGCTGATAGCATTTCCTCTAAACTTCAAGATGCTGTGTGGCTTCTGAGCTTTAGAAGCCCATTTAGTTCCCCCACATCTTCATCTCAAGCTGCCGAATTAATAGCTAGCTCACTACAGCATGTACAGTCATGGCTGGACCACTTGTAACCATTTATACTGAATATTATGGCAACTACAGCAAACCATGACCCTAATGACAGGGCAGCTAATTTGGCTATTTTTAAAACTTAAGTACATTGTACTTCTGGTTCCAAAAAGGCTAAAAGCAATGCATTTACAGACACAGTGGCCAAATATGCTGCTGCCAATTACTCCCATGCTCCTTTTTTGTGTAATCAACACCAGATGTCTATGTTCCAGGCAGGCTACTTGGAACATAACATTGATCTTAAAGTACAGACTCGGGCAATTCAGTCAGACATCGTTTAATGACAAGGGTGTTAGTAATTATGTATAGCTTTGCTTTGTTACTCAGAAGGCTGACTAGCTTTGCTTCCATGTATTTTACCTATGCTTGTGTTGTGCTAGGTTTTAAGAAACACACTATATTCTTATATTATTACTATACAATGTTACACTATATTAGTATGAAATAAGGTATAATGGAATATAATGTACTCACACAGTATACTGTATAATCAAATCAAATAACAAACTTATATAATCAGCATCTTAAATCGCATGAATTAAAGGAAAGCAATGAGGTATTTGGAAGAACTGTAACTGCAGCCTCTTGGAGAGGCTGGTTGCCCACATAGTGACACCAGTATGACTATATACCCTCCAGCCATACTGAAAACCTGTATAAGGTATAAACATGCCTGATTTGATATTATTGGATAATGCCATGACTTGGCATGTTTCTGATGTCCATGGGTAGAGGAAAGTTGCAAGTCAGCAGTCTCTCAAAGATGCCAGTTTGGTATAAAATGGGATGCATAGCTGTTCTGTCTTAAGTTGCTCGCCAGTGGCTATTGCTTCAGTCTGACCATTTCCAGCATATTATTTGACTCTTAATTTTATGGGACTTCAAAATTGTTGGACAGGAGGCTCAGACTTCAATTCTGGCCTTGACCTGAGCATTTCACTCACTGACACTTGACTGCCATTTCCACAGCGGGGGTTAATTAAACAATCACAAAAAAGTCTGTAGCTGAGGTCCTGTTTGGCCCATAGATTTTGTGATGACATCAGAGATTTTGGCATTGCTTTAATTCCCCACCTCAAAGAATTTTTCATCATCACAGTTTCACTTTTCCTGTCAACAATCATTGTGTGGTTTATGGTTTTCCTATTGTTGTGAGATAGAGAACTATGGACTAATGCTATTTGCTTTTCCTGTCTGGATCGTAAATCAGCCTTCATTTCCCAGAAGATTTCATTGCCGGTGGCAGATAGAATCGCATAGTGAACGCAATGTTTATAAGGAACCAGTTTAAATGCTAATGGTGTCACTATTCTATTGCCAATAGTTTGTGCAATCAACATCTAATTCATAAAGACATGTTAAAGCAAAAAACTTTTCTTTAACATGTCCATTGATGTCCATTGATGGTTTAACTAAAAGTGCATTGTCTGCAATGTAGAACATTATTGTTCTGTCAAGCCACTTTGCATTTTAAAGGAATATCCTGAAATCATACACATTTTAAACATTTCAAACACCTTTAAAATGGTCTCACTAAAACCAAGTTCTCACCTCTTGGAAGTCCATGTTCTGTAGCACAGCCATTAACACAACCAGAAACAGGATGATGATCCAGTACTTGGGAAGACAAATGCTGCGCTCTCCTCTTTTACAAGTTCTGATCTTCATGTTCGGTGATCAGTTTTCATCTGTGGCAGCAGCAAAGCACTGTGACCAGTTCATCTGGTGCTGGATTAAAAGGAAAAAAACAACAAATTAAAAAAAACTTGAACTTGTTAAATCCCCTCTTTACAAATAGAGTGACATGTGTGGTTTCCATGGGGTCGAAACTAAATCCAGTCAACCAGGAAATTCCTTTGATCAGCCATCAACACATATTGCGTCCAAAGACAGCAGCCTCCCTCAAAGAGAGCTCAAGCACAACCTTAAGGTGAGCAAAAGAGAAAACTGGAGAAGAGCCTAAAGAGGAACAACACTAGGAGGGAAGGTAAGGGTATGGCTGAGGGGAATACACAAAGAGCTAGTGAGCTGATCCAGTTTTTCAGCAGATTTGGCTCCAACTCTGGCAACCCCCCTGCTGCTCCCCTGAGCAATGACTGCACACTCTCACGTCCCCCACTGCCATTCAAAAACTCCTGCAGCAAATAAGTAACATCAGGGCCGCACAGGGAAATGTGCTATCTCCCTTCCTCTTCACCAAAGACAAAGGAGATGATGGTAGATTTCAGCAGGAATAAGTCAATACCTTCTCCTGAGGAGGCTCAGGTTCTGCAACGTATGCAACAGGAAGATATAGATGTTTTACCAGTCTGGTGTTGTGTGTTGCTGCGGTGTGTTGGGGTATGCACATCAGAGCAAAGGATACCAACTGACTGAACAAAGTCATCAAAAAGGCCAAAACTGAAAACGGGGAGTTATATGGACCCAAATGCAACACACGGGACAAAGTCAATAAAGAGCAAAAAAAAAACTTTATTAATTAGATTAAGGAAGCTTTGCAGAGGCAGTTAAACATCCACCAGGGGGTGGGGCAGGTCAAAAGAAAAAAAATTTCAATAACAAAAATCCTCTTCAGCAAAAATTAAGCCACAGCAAAAAAATTATTTTCCTTTAAAAAAAAAAAAAACCTCCATAAAAAAGTCCAAGAACAAAAACCTCTTCAGCAAAAAAATTAAGTCACAACAAGAAATCATTTTTCAAAAAAACACGAAGGGAAAAATCAGAGTCTACTTTACCAATTGGGAAGGCACGAGGCAAAAACGGAAGCAGGCAGAGTCATCAACGGGCAAGTCAAACTAGAAAACAGAGCTGGATAGTCATACAGAGCAGAGGAACAATCTGGCAAAGAGAGTAACCTGTGTGAAGAACAGGTGAGAGCAGTGAGGCTGATTGAGGTGAGAATGGGCTGATTGGCTGGGAAGTGGGTGAGGGATGAAGCATTCAGGGGAAAACGGAAAAACCAGTGACTCATAGAAAGCCGATCATCACAGAAACTGTAGCTGGCTCTGAGCTTGTCACCCTGGAGGAGGTGGTCAGGGACAGAATGCTGGCAAAACTGCTGGCAGTTCGGGACAATGTCTCTCACTCCTTCCATAAAACACTGGACAAGCATAAGAGCAGTTTCAGAAACAGGCTCACTCACCCCCACTGCTTAAAGGAGTAATACAGGAAATCATTCCTGCCAAGTGCTTAGGTCGCTCACTGTACATAACAGTGTTGTCACTCACTGTACATAACAAATTATTGTTATTTATGCAGAGCTTTAGATAGGTAGATGCTATTACATTATGCTATTACATTTAGTTGTTTAGTGAAGTCTTTTGTAATCTGACACCAAACTGTAAAGTAACTGCAAAGTTACCCTTAAGACAAGCTGCACAAATATCTGTTTTCTCCCTTATTACACAGATCTGCACATAACTGTAACAACTCTACAGCTATTGGAAGATTAGCAAGGAAATGACTCATGATCTTATGAGAAGTTCCAGTGAAGAACGGTAACATCCGCTACACAGACTGGCACAAAGTTTTAGCTTGAATATTCTGAATTCTAATGTGTTTTCCATGAGCTTTAAGGGTTCAGGCTGTTAATCTGAAAGCATACAGCCATGATGTAAGGGAAGAGATAAGACTATCTGACCTAATGCACTCAAGGACTCGCTACTCTGCCTGCCAATTACAGACAGTAATTCTTTTGTAAATACTGATGCACTGTTCAGGGTTTACACAGACATTTCCAAATAAACTGTTGCTATAGTGATGTACAAACATTAATAAATGACTTCAATTTTAGTTTGCAAATGCAAATACTGTAGCGATCACTTGTGGAGAAGTTTAACACAGCTGAGAAACATATTGGAACCACAGAACACCAATACGTGTTGCATATAAACACACACACAAGATTTTCTCTGGACCTAATCACAGAGACAAAAACGGCCATTTCAGAAAGCAGTAAGCATAAAGTATGAGCAGCAAACCGTATATATAAGCCTAAAAGTGTCCTGAAAATCTGTAATAAATGCAACATCAAAGTGATTTTTGGAACTAAGTGAATTGAAGTATGCCAAATGTAATGCTATACAAGGTACAATATCACAGACATTGTACTTCTGGTTCCAAAGAGTCTATAAATTGGCTAAATTGGTTAATGTTTCATAGTGTGCATGATGTTTATAGAACTTCATCCACCAACCCTCTCGTTGATTGTTACGCAACTGTATATTTTTGTATAAATTTATATTTTAGATTTTTTAAAATATTTTTTTGTACTTTTGCACTGTCTTCTCCTGCTAAATGTTGGTGGCTGTAATGACTAAATTACCCCTCAGGTATCAAAAGTCTCGTCTCATTTCAACGCTCTCTTAACTCTGAAATGTAGAAGAGCAGAAGTTTTGAAATAAGACAAATGAGAAGAACAGTAAAATTCAACTACCCCAAAAGTACACACATATTGGAATGATTAGTGGAAACATTTTTCATGATGTATATAAAATGAAACTTTAAACATACTCAAATGTGTCTTACCGCAACAGAGTGTCATCTGGAGGTAACAGGATGATGTAACCCTTGCAGTTTATCGTACTGGTTTTCTGAGAAGTTTGTTCTTTTTGCCGAACAGACAGTCAGAAATGAAACTGATGACAGACTCTCATGTTGTCGATGCTGTAGCTTAACAACTGCTTCTACAAGGCGATCTTCTTCTACAGTCATCTGAAAAAAAAAGGAATTAGAAGTTTGTATGGAAGCTTAAGACTACAAAATTTAAAAAAAAAAAAAAAAAAGTTAAATATAGTACACCTTAGTATTCATGCATAAGCATGCATTTACTATGTCAATATATGAAAAACAAATGTTAAATGACAATTATTTGGCTTTTCATCTTTAAACTGAATATATTATTTTTCATTGCAATATTAATATTTGACATTTTGAGAGGTCTTGCAACATGAAATATGGCCAAGACTCACCCATTTGAAGCCCCACTGAACTTTGATGAACAAAAAGGGCCATAATTAAACAATGGAAAACAAAATAAAAACAATGAATTAAAAACTGTGTCCAACTCATGTACTCATCCTGTACAATCTACTGTGGTACCTGTGCTACTTTCATGATAACAGTCGCATGCTAACATGTTAAACATGCTAACATGCTAACAGTTGACTTACTGTGCAAAACATCCATCCATCCATTTTCTATACCGCTTATCCGTCAGGGTCGCGGGGGAGCTGGAGCCTATCCCAGCTGACTATGGGCGAGAGGCGGGGTTCACCCTGGACTGGTCGCCAGTCAATCGCAGGGCCAACACACAAAGACAGACAACCACACACTCTCACACTCACACCTAGGGGCAATTTAGAGTAGCCAATTAACCTAATGTGCATGTTTTTGGTATTGTGGGAGGAAGCTGGAGTACCCGGAGAAAACCCACGCGAGAACATGCAAACTCCACATAGAAGGGCCCAGACCGGGATTCGAACCTGGGACCCTCTTGCTATGAGGCGACAGTGCTAACCACTGCACCACCGTGCTGCCCACTGTGCAAAACATTTTTTTTTAATTCTTCAAGTATTTGTTGATGTTTTTCATGAAACCAAAAAAAAAATGGGTGCAACAGCTTACAGCAAAGCTTCCATTCACGGTTGACAAGTAAAGATGCGACAAGAGTTGGTTCTGTTTAGGCAGCCAGCCAGAGTTAGAGTTTGAGTCAAGTATATCTAACAAGAACAAGATAAGCTTAAGACCCTAATAAATAGTCATAGTAGTCATAATAGTCCTTAGTCATAAAACCTTAAAAAGCTCAATGAAAACATTAATGAAAACAGCTGGCCTGTCAAATGCTGAGTGCCTCAACAGTCTGTCAGGGAGGAAGAAAGAGGAAGAAGCCAATTTGGAGAGAGTAATGTATAGTGATTTATTCAACAACATTAATATGTTAATTCCCTTTTGGACTAAATTTAATATTAGTGTATCTCAAAATTCTTTGTGAATTCAAAGCATGTTAGTGATTATCTTTCCTTCCTAACATATACATACATATATACATATACATATACATATACATATACATATACATATACATAATCAAAATGAAACATTCTGTTTAATAGCAGATGGGTTATTTGTTAATGTTGGTCACATTGTTTTTTATTTTTGGTTTATTTATTCATTTCATTCATTTTAATAGACATCTTCTATATTTTATACATAACACAAATATAAAGTCTCAGCAAATCATGCAAGAGTGGAAACATCAGAAAGCCAGCTAAGAAAATCCTGAGGGCATATTCCAGTAACAATCAACTTATGTTGTCTTTTTATGTTGACTTTTAATTTGCAGGAAATGATTTGGCTACTTTTTTAGGTTTTTAAATTTACAGTATTTACAGTATGGATAAAAAAAAGCTGTTCTTGAACAAGACTCATTCTTTGTCTGCCAAACACTGTAGTCACACCAGAGGAAATTTCTTTGGACTGAAGCCGTCTGCCTGGGGGCAGCAGTTCAAACAGAACATGACAGCGGTCAGATAGGTCCCTGAGAACGTTGTGTGCTTTCATGAGGCAGCGGGAACTGTGCAGACCTTCCAGGGAGGGGAGAGGGCAGCAGATAACCTATTGGCCATGATCTATTGGCCTATTGGCCACTGTAACTCTGCATGTGATTTTCCTGTCTGCAGCTTTGTAGCTGCAAAATCACATGCAGATGCAGTTGCTGTCTACAAAGAGCAGCCAAGCATAGCTCCCCTTCTGCTCCAGGTAGGACAAAGCAGTGTGGAGAGCTGTGGCTACAGCGCCCTCCGTGGACCTGTTTGCTCTGAAGGCAAGTGGGATGATTGTGGAGGACTTCAGGCTCTAGCAGCACTGTATCGTGCCCCATCACCAGACCTGAAGGCGGTATTCCTCTCCCTGAGCAGGTACCGCACTTCTTGAGTAATCCAGGGCTTTTTGTGGGGATAAACCTGCATGCACTTATCCTCAGTGACAGTGTCTGGGCAGTGTGTGATATATCCCTTGACAGCTGTCTTGTACTGCTCCAGGTCCTGATGTTCACCCAATCTGTTGACTCAAAGCAGTACTGCAGCTATTCAGAGGCAGAGGTTCTAACAATTCAGGATATGGTGCAGAACTTTTCCTGATGGGGGTGTATGTCGGAATTAAGAGCAGGGATATGTGGTCTGACTGGGCCAAGTGTGAGAGTGGCTTAGCCCTAAAGTCTAGCTTGATGTTAGAGTAGACCTTGTCCAAAGTATTTGCTCCTCAGGTAGCACACTTAACATGCTGATGGAATTTAGGGAGCACTGCCTTAAAATCAGCTTGGTTAAAGTCCCCTGCAATTATATGAACAGGCTACATGCTCTGCTGAGAGCTAACAGTGTCATATAAATGTCTGAGGGCCAAGTTAGCATTAGCAGCCAGGGGAATAAATACAATAAATACAGTTATCATGACAACAGTACACGCCGAGGGAGATACGTCGGCCTGCATTTAACAGTCACATACTCCAGGTCTGGGGAGCAGTGACTCCTAACAGTCTTAGTATTAGTGCACCAGCTGTTGCTCACATAAACACATAACCCTCCTCCTGTACTCTTTCTGGAGTCCCTGGTGTACTGTGCGGCCTGCTAGCTGGATAGCTGTATCCGTAATAGATGAATGAAGCCATGTCTCCGTGAGGAGCAGAATGCAGTTATCCCTCACAATGTTGTTCATTGTGAGGGAATGAGTTTCAGCTCATCCATCTTGTTAGTGAGGGATCTTGAGCTGAGAGAAAGACAATGGGAAGCGCCACTGCTGATAGAAAGTAACTAGGAGTCTGAGCAGAAACAGATGAGAGAGAAATTAGGAAGTAACTTGTATTGGGATAAATAGCATAATTAAAAGGAAAGTCTTTGCAAAAACATAGTAAATGTTCTCAGCAAGGAAGCCCAGACCGTTCTCTCCTCGGCCACTTCTACCAGCTCATTTGAGGGTACACAGAGGCGTGCCCAGGCCAGATGAGAGATGTAGTCCTTTTATCGTGTCCTGGGCTTGCCCCTGAGGCCCCCTCCCAGATGGACATGCCTAAATCACCTCCCAAGGAAGATGTTTGGGAGGTATCCTGGCCAGATGTCCAAATCACCTCAAAGGAAGATGACTTGGAGGCATCCTGGTCAGATGCCTGAACCACCTCAACTAATTCCTCTCGATGCAGAGGAGCAGCAGCAGCTCTACTCTGAGCCTCTGAGCCCTTCCCCAATGTCTGAGCTACTCACCATATCTCTATGGTTTATCTGTATGGTTTAGCTCAGCCACCTTGCAGAGGAAACTAATTTCAGTCGTTTGTATTTGCAATCTCGTTCTTTCAGTCACTACCCACAGCTTGTGACCACAGGCGAGGGTTGGGGCATTTAGTGACTTATAAATTCATCACAGCAGATGTTTGCATGACAGTGGACTCTGCTTAAATGAATTGTGGTCTGCATCCTCCTTGTAAATGTGGAACGGTGTAAAGGATCTCTGCAGTAGCTGAGTTATTACTCGACAGATCTGGGCTATTTCCCTTGAGGCAAAGGTACTTCCTCAAATGAAATGTTTTCTTCCTCAAAGGCTTATGGAGTTCTCTGGAGTACACTGCCAAGGCTGGAGGCCAGAGATTATACCTGGTTCGGTACTTGGCTGGAGGGAGGTTTTTTTTATGTCACAGGCTTAATCACACATATGCGCATTTGCTCCCCATGCACATTTGGACTCAGTTCACCATTTTAAGTATGCAGCCTACACATGGCTGAAGGCAGACGCTTGTGTCTAAGATTTACAGCCTGAGCATCATTCCCTGACTTCCAAAGCCTTCTCAGCCACATTAGATTTAGCTCCTTTCTTTATTCCATATTTAATGTGACTCTTGTTCTAAAAACATACGATTTTGAGCAGTAGCAATAAAATTAAACGTTATTCGTTAACTCCACACCCCCTCTTGTGGATAATTCTGTCTGTCTCTGTGGTCTTCTTCACGAACTTGTTGTTTTCATTAAGTAGGCGTTACATTAATAATCCTTTTGGGAATTACACAGCCTCTATGGTGGCCTACTTAACAGAGACCTTCTTTATCTTGGTACTTCTAATATTCTCTCATGAACTTGACACTGCAACCTGTCCAACTGCGTGAAGCAGCCACGCCTGCAGACGTGCGTAAAGACTGCAACATCAACCGCGACACGTGCCCAGAGCGAGGCTGACGTGATGGAGTGGAGTGGAGGTGAGATTGTGCGGGTAGCAGATTTGAACAAGCAAGCGCTGGAAGCAAGTGCAGTGGGTGGAGTTAACGATGCTTTCGGTACGGGAGAAGTTGTTGCCTTCACACGGAGAAGCCATGCGTAACAAGAGTGACCGTCGCCGGTGAGGATGCTGGAACATGAGGCATCAGCAGACATGCGACTGGTCCGGCAAATCAACACACAAGGCATGAAGATCCAGCACGGGGGCGAGAACATGGGCTGCAGCAAGGTCGGAGAAAACCAGGAGAATCAGGTCATCTGTTTGCAGTGTCAAGACGAGGTGGCGCGGGTGTGTCCGGGAAGTCCGCGCCGCGCCATCACGACGCGCCTCTCCTCCGGATCCGCAGGTAGAGGCATGCTGTGCATCATATGGGACGAAAGAAAGCGCTCGAGGGATTGCATACATTAACATCACTTTTAGTATGATGTAATATCACTTATCAGGTTGATATTGTGGTATCCTTACTTTAATTTCACTCTTGACTGTGGGCTGAAATGAGGGTGGGATAAAAAAATATCTGCTTGGGACAGCTAAAGACACAACTGTAAATTATTGTGAATTACGAATTAGTCAACAGGGTCCAAAGTCACATTACTAATATTTCATTTTCAGATTCAATGAGAGACCCCTGAACAGTTGTGTTAGTTTTTCAATTAAGTCTCTGAAATTGACCTCTAGGGTGGGACATTAATGTGAGAAAAAATATGGACAATTCATTTCTGTGAAGAATTTAACCTTTGACCAAGTCTTCACCCTAAAATTTTTTGTCCACATAAGAACGGCAAGTCCGAACAATGTCACCTTGTAAACAGATTCATGTCCCCACAGCCTGAGCAATATGTCCAAACGCACACTAACACAATAAAACAGTAGTCTGTGACAGTTATGTAAGGTCATTCCTCTACTGGTTGCTACTACTACTACTAAAAAAAAAAAAAAACAACAACATTGCTAGTATAACTCAAAAAGCAGAAAATGTGATAAAAAAACACTTCATACTCAAAACTTAAATGATGTGTAATATTTTTAAGGTGACTTCTGATGATGCTGCTCAGATGCTAATATGGTTTGTTCATGTGCTGCCTTCCCATAATGGTGGTAATAAATGACACTTGCAACTTTATCTCCAAACATGAAAGCAATATCAAGTGCTTATGCTGAAAAGACTCCCAGTCAGTGACAAATGTCTCTGCTGTGCTTTGGTTGCTCTTCTTTGATGTGGCTGTAGGTGTTCGGTTAGAGAATACGAAATGGGAGTTCACCACACAAATCCTCTGAATTGCGAAATGAGCAGAAGCATTTGTGTTCATTTCTCAGTGCGATGCAGAAATGTTAGGTGTTACCTTCAAGTAGTGACTGCAGTGCCATAGAAAGTCTTTTCCTCTGCTGAGTAATTGAATTAAGTTGGAGGCTGCAAAAAAGGACAATAACACAATTTAATATTGTATATTGTGTTGATTTGACCTTATTTCAGGTATCTTAAAGCTGCACTGTTCAGTATGTGTGTATTACAATGGATCAGATGGCGGTGTGTGATGTGAGGAACGGAAAGGAACTGCTCATAAAGACAAACCCACACAGAATTATCACTCAAATTTGCATTTCTCCTTAGTTGTATGAGGTGTTTAATTCCACTGTTTTGATTTCAAATCAGTGTCACCTTGGCAACAGCCTAAATCGTTTGGGAAACTCTCTGCATACAGCCCAATACCAAGCAGGTCATTTAGCAACTAGCTGGAGCGTTTAGCATCTAAAGGGCCAGATAAATGCAACATGAAACTCAATTTTGGATTTAGATTTGCCTGGTGTTCAGGAGGCCATTGCTCCAGGTCTGCTTGATAGGTAAATAGGATTTTGACAGCTAATAATAACAAGCCTGTACTCACACACACCGATACATTAGGTGTGTGTGGATATAGGGTTGATAATACAGTAAATGCAATATGGTTTTGCTTAGCATTCTGAAATTGTGTATACTATATGTATTATTGTAATATATATACATAAATCTGATTGTGTTTACATTTTTGTGCCAGTAAACTTGCAAGAACTACTTACAAATCATTTCCTGTTTGGTTTGGACACTGACCAACAGCCATGAGAGAATGTCTTTACTGTGAGCTAACATTGTTGTGTCACAGACCATTAATTAAAGCACTACGAGATGTAAAGGCTGCATTGCAGATTTGCAGACAGGGGAGCATCCAGATCAGTAAGCAACAAACATTCTCTTGTTTGTGTTTGAGGCACTGTTCTCTCACCACTCTGGGGGTTAGTGGATGGTCGTCTTCCTTTAACTCATCCAAAGCTTATGGGCTCATTCTCAGGACACTGCTAGTGTTATGAATTTTATTCAGAGTGTTCTACCACAGTGGGTGATTTCATTCCCTCTCTATATAAACGGATAGACTAAGGTAGTAAAGCTGCCAGTCTCATAGATTTTATTAACTCTGCCAAGGTCAAGGGATTTTTCCCTTGTGTAGTTCAGTGTGTGGAACAGGGCACTTACATTGCAGGATTAGGGGTTTCGTTCCTGTAGCACTGCAGGAACTGCACTAGGCTTAGTGACTTAGTGGACACATTTGGAACTGTAGAATACATGACTACATGAAAACAGTCAAGAAAACTGTACCTGTCAGCCTGTGCTAAAAGTACTGTAAGTTGTCTTGGACAAAAAAAAGTCTGCCTGATACCATAGCTGTTCCTTATGTGTGATCTGTCCACCTGTCATAGACCGCGAGCCAAGCAGCAGCAGCTACAATGCGTCCTCAGGAACCTTCTACAGCTGTGTCAGTCAGATCACCATTGGTAAGTCCGTCTTTGCTGTTGAAGGAAGGTCCTTTGAATGCTATTGCTATTGTTATTGTTTTATACATGTGGTCAGTAAGGGCTTTGCAATATACCAGTTGTGATAATAACCATGATATTTAAAAAATGAATTATGATATCATATCATCATATGATATTGATTATGATATCATAATCCAGCAGAGCAGTTAGGCCTTTTGGTTCTTTTGTTCATCAGTTCATCTGGTTGCATTTTCTCAATTAATTAAGTGTAATTGTTCTTGATGGCTCATGGTTACAGACTCTCTCTCCCCAGCTTCCTACACTCGCATGTGTTCATTTGCCAAAGAGGGAGACAAAACACACAGTCAACAAAATTTAGATGAAGTTGCTTCTTTGTTCCAAATTTTCTGCATTTCAGAAAGAACAGCATTGTTGACTTTAAGGTTGAATTTATTTCTTAGCTTAACATCGCTGAAACAGGGCAGCTAATATTGCTATAAGGAGAGCAACAAGTTAGTGGAATTTTTAGGAAGAAGACACTTGGAGTCCATGGGAATTTCAAAATAAGGGTGTATCCTAAAGATGATGGCGTGCATCATTGTTTTCACTTTGCATCGATTTTACTGGATCGTCAACATATTGATCCAGATTGATGGATTATTACATCCTTATTTCTGTGTATTTGTCTGAGATTCAACAATGGTGTGTTTACAAACAGCAAACAAAGATTGGGTGCGTGTTATACCTTTAAACATCAGTGTTTCTCCAGGAGAGATAGTTACCTTTCCAATCCAAACTGGCATTGCCTCTGAATAACAGACATATACACATACACAGAAGAACAAACACAGTTCAGTTTACATGCGTTATACTGATGCATTGATTAAAGGGCCAAGCCAAGTAACACAAGTACTTTTGTGTTGATTCGCACCAACCGTGCAGAATTTGTCTCGAATTAACACTGCTAGAATTTCAACAGATAAAACCTGTTTTGGATGTGCAAATGCAATTTCAGATATCTACAGTTAGAATTGTGCCAAGAAATAACGCAATTGTAGATATCTGCTGTAGAGGAGCAAACACTGACAGAGCTATATTTAAGAAAAAGGTTGTGTATTTTAATTCAAAATCACATTACATTGATATAGATGGTACTGTGCCATCATATATCTTTTGAAAATATATATCGATTTTGCTCCAGTGAGCTGTAGTGTGATGTTGGAGGATGCAAGTTTATCAGATCTTAACATTTACCGTTGTTTCAATTTATCGGCATTATATGGCAAAATGTCAGCATAATAGGAAAAAAAAAACCTAAAATAGTCATTAGCGAAGCCTTGAAGAAACATGAAGTAGCAAATCATGTAAACATGACCCACAAATGTTATGATACAAATCAAAAATAAAATAAATAAATAAAAACAGCAGTGCCTGGTGTGAGAGAATTTGCTGCATTACAATTGGTGCTGTATCAACTGCTTTCTGACAGCATACTCATGAGCAGGAGAGGAGCATGCAGTTGGAAAATTAAAGAATTCCCATGACATGTAGCTTTGTTTGCATTTCAGGGTTTGTTGACAGCCAGTAGTGCCTCGTTGACGCAACTGTCTGAAATAATTTTCTTGTCTGTCACAAAACTGCAACCTCCTGCCATTTGCAATATTCAGACATTGCCTTTTGACATTTTTTCAATGAATATTACAGCCTGGTTAGTGGGAGAGACTGCCAGCTGGATTCTGACTTTTGGTTTAGCTCAGGCTATGCTGCACTTATATGCAGGTGTTCTCTCTGTCTCTCTGTGCTAAATTAAAAAAATAATCCTAATGAAGTGCTGAGGGAGAGCTTTGAACCGTTGAGACTCACCCACTCAGTTTTACAAAGATAAAGATCTATAGTCTTTCCCCGCACTCTGACAAAAGAGTGAGTGTGCCTCCTGTGATTTAAAAGCCCTGGCTTTTGAGAGGAAAGCACTAGTCAGCATTGCTGGCAGGTCTTAAAAGTTGTAGTCGATTATAATCTCTCATTTATTTCACCCTGTAAGAATTTACTGCAGTTGTGCAGTTGATAGACAGAGCCAATCTTCAATCCTGAAGCAGGGATTCAGTGAAGGATGACATGAAAAGCAAGTGCATCATGCTGAAATTTACACAGCATTGACGGATCACTGATCTATACACTGAAATTACTTATATTATATATTTTTGTCTAATATACTTCAGAGAGGATACATTTCCACAAGCTATGAACATGCTCAGATTTTTCATTGAATCCATGCCCATAAAAATTGATTGATTGTTGTAAACTCTCAGTTCAAACCGATTGTTGCATAGTGCAGCGTGTGGCCCAGATACCTGCACCTGCATTTGTTTTCGTACATCTGAGGGTGTCAGGAAATGCTACATATCTGGGCCTCACCCTCCTCAGAGAGCCACGTGGGCACTTTTTTTTTGATGACTGCGACATAGATATTGCTTAGAACACACTATGTCTGAAAAGGCTGCGTGCACCGTGAGTTTTGGAGGTCGTTCGGATACATGCCAGGTGTAGATTACCACCTACATCCCTCCCGCCTTTTCAGGTGACTTTCATGGGATGTTGCAAAAGCAAAAGCTAAAGCCCGGTCACTTAATGGCTCCTTTGAATTGTGTTACTCTCCCTAGCTGGACCAAGTTCCTGTCTAACCAATTACCTCAACCAGTGTTTCTCATACTTCTTTATGTCAAGGACCACTAAACTGACACAAACTAGAAAATGGGCACCTTTTAATAAGATTTAGTCCCAGGCTCTCTCATCCCTCAAGAATTTTGTTTTTAGATCTTTTATTACTGTTATTGTATCCCTGGCCTAAAACAGCAATAAACCTTAAAAAACAAGTATAAAGTTTGTCCAAACACATTTCACTGTGTCTAGGCTTATTTTGTCAATGAAGAGAAGATGTTTGGTATTTCTCCATCACTGAGAAAAAAGTCTTTAAATTGGAAAATGAAAGAGCAAAGTTTGTGCTGTTTCTTATACTGTACTTTTGTGCTGCTGGGGTAAGCTGTTTTGCGCTCATTTTCATGCACATATGTTTGGTTAAACTGGTGTGACTCTTTAGCCTGGGTAATGCGGACTACAATGAGAACTTTGACACACTAAAGATTTTTCTATCATCTATGTTTTCTGTGGTCACAAAGCAGAAAACCTTGTTGTGCCAGAAAAACGCTATGTGTTCCAGCTGGTGCAAGGGCTGGCTTGACACGCAGATATCAGTAGAGGGACACCCAGCCATCATGCCATCACGTGAAACCTTGTCTGTTCTTTCTGATAATTTGAGGCTGCAGTGAGATTTATAGCTTAGATTTACCTCATCCCTCCTCCTCGGAATTGACCCTTCTCCGATGTGCTGTGTGGGGAGTGAGCTGGAGGCTTAGAGACTGCCAGGTAGTCCACTATTGATCGGGCTGTGTTTGTTCTCTGCTGATGCCCCTTTGAAATTTGCTGGGCTTCGTGTTTCACAGGAAATCAGGATGTGGGGGGCGGTGCAGGGTTGAGTGTGTTCCCTAGTCCTGCCTGCCCCAGTGTGTTACATAATGACAGTATGAGAGAAAGAAGCAGAAAGTAGACAAACAAGATAACAGAATGCACTTTATTTGGTTAGTGTTAGCTAAAAAAGGCCTGTCCGTGTTTATCTTGTGCAACTGACTAACCCACAAGATCTGCAAGTTTCCAAAGTTATTGTCAGGCTGAGGCTCACGTCAGGACTCAGACACAGAGATACGATATCAATAAAACAGACTTCATTAACGTTGTCTGTGTCAACACCTCTTGACACTGTGGAAAACAATAATGCTATGAAAATTCGAATGCGCGGCTATGAAACATTAACAAAATAATGGAAGGAAAAACAATGACAGTCTATGAAACTTAGTGAACAAAAATTGCTCCCGAGGGAGGAATAAATCTACAAACTAAGGCTAAGATTCTAAGAGCAAAAAAATCACTCCAACCAGACGAAAACCTAAGCTATCAATACTAATAAGGCAACAACAAAAAATCGCTCTATAAAGAGGAAAACTAAGACCTAAACTAGAATACCTAACTAGAAACTAAACAGAACTATGAAGGGTGCAACAAAGTAACAAAGTTATGATCTGTATGAACGATCCCTGAACGAACTGTAGTGCTTGCTGCTCGCCACGCAGCCTGAGAGAGAAGGTACTGCACTGAGAGGACTCATTACTTCCTAGTCATATAAAAGATTAGTTCATATTGAACGAATCGGTCACGAACAACACATCACTAGAATGTACAGCAAAATGACAAGCTAATTGCTAATTCCCTCTTGACTGTACAACAATGATATTAATCTTCTCATCTAGCTATCAGAAGGAATTCAATTCTCCAAAATGTCAAACTAGAAGAAAGTTTTAGGGAAATGGTGTATAAATGTAAAATGTGCTATCTGTGAGATATGTCCAGAATTTCTTATGGCCAGACATTCAACATTCATATTACCAACAGAATGTCAAAGGTGTCTAGGTAGCCTATTGTGTCGTAGAGATATCTAATAAAACCACTGAACAAAGAATAACAAAAATCTATTAAAACAGTATAGTTGACAACACATTTACAGTATTTACATAAGTAACTTCATAAGTCAACTTTTATTTGTTCCACCATTGCAGTGATACTAGAATTTGTTCTTATACTTTTTGTGAAAATAAAATTACATCTTCAAAAGGATACAAAGGCATTTGTACTATAGTCTGGCATTGGATCAAAGTATAGAACAGAATTTTTGCTGTTTATATTTATCGAATTTCACCTCTGGGGATCAATAAAGGATTATCTTATCTTAAACAGGCCTGGGAAATAACAGGGGATGACATGTCCATCACACTTGATCCCAGGTCATCGTGTTTACATAGCCCATTGGCAGTCATAGTGACAACTGACTATTTTGCAAGGAAGAGGCCTTTGGCAGTCTCTCAGAACAACCTTTTTAATTCAGTAGAGTCCGGCATTTGATGTAATTGAATGCAAACAAATGTTAATGTTAATTAATTCAGTCTCAGGGTCTTTTTATGTTTTAGTTTCTTTGTGGCATTTCTTTTTCTTAATCATTTAAAAGATGCTACCATATAGATTTTTTTCAGATTGGATGTTAAAATGCAAGTTATTCCAATTTAGGACAATGGAGATGAAAACCAGATTTTACATGGTGGCAATGAATCACACAAACTTGAGCTGCCAGTGGACTCGTTAAAAGCAAAATACCATTTTCAGAAACACTGGTGTGCGTGGAAGAGGAAAAACAAAATTGCCAGGGACACTGAGTTCAGACACCTGGCGTCCCAGAGCTGAGCTGAGCTGGGTTACCCGTTTCTGAGGCCTTGTGAAACTGAGAGAGAAGTCTACCGAGGAAAAAAATCGAAGGCCGGAAACTGGCCAAGCTGCTTCAGCAGTCTGTGCGTCGACGTGAAGCAGGGAGAGCGGAAGATAAAGAAAACTCATCGCTCTTCTGTCAAAGGGGGGAACTTCATGGGCCGTCATCTAATAACTACTGCCTGTCATATCTGAATACATCCAAACCTCAAACTGATTTTTCATTAATCATTGTAAGATAAGTCAATTAAAAGTCCTTCAAGCCATTGTTTTTCTGTCTTATCGCATTAAAAGCATTATAAAGTATATTTAAGATGATACATTTTGCATTCACATGACTGTTAGTGAGTCATTGAGCACTTCCTGCTGAATAAACACTTTTGCATGCAAGACTCATTGAAATGCTGAGTAATGCCCAGTGACCTAAAGTTTGATGTTTAAATGATGTTGACAGCTTCCACCACTAGAGGGCAATGTTGCTGAGGACATCATAACTGTGATTGACTTATGCTTCAGCTATCAGCAAGCGTTACAAAGAGCAAGATAAGAGGTCAGATCCTGATAGTAGATACAGCAAAACTGCCCTGTGATCATGCATGATAGAGAAGAGTGATTTTTTCTTTCACTGCGGCACTTGAAAAATGTATGTTCTATACAGAGAAACTAGAATATGTTGTACATGATAAAGATAAAACAGAATAAAACTAATCTAAGTTAAGGGTTAAGATATATTTGTCTTTTGGCAGGGTTTGACCTTGGGGGTCAAGTGGCCATCGGGTTCTCCCACTGGAAGAGTCCTTTCCCAGAGAGTGGTCAGAATCTCCCCAGTCCAGACTGCGTTCACTCGGAGGCCTCCGCCGTGCCGCCTGTTAGCGAGCATCTCGAGCCAGCTTCCTGCCCGGCGTCGCTGTCAGTCACCCCACTGCCCACCCTCAGCGCCAGTCAGGAGACGCTCTGTGACAGCAGCACGAGTACGTAGAGCGCAGTACAGCACATTTTAAAGTAGAAACCCGCAGTTTATTGGAGCTACAGACTCCTTACAGAACATCTCTGACTTGTTGAAATGTTTCATATTGTCAGTAGAGCTCTTGGGGTGTGGATAATATAGGTGTTTGGTTGGACTAAGCCATGGAAAGAGAGAAAGAAAGACAGAAAAACAGAAAAAAATGAAAGTGTATCGGAAAACAAGACTCACACGTCCATGTGCTCATAGAAGGAGTTGTGTTTTGGGGGCCAGTAGAAACTGTTCTTCCAGTTTATTACTGACCTCAAACCGATCTCTTCCTCAAGTGATTTCAATGCAAAGTTGGGGGATGGAAGTCCTCTTTCAGTGCAAAATTAATTTTGTAAACTACCCAAAGCTAATATGAGGCTTCAGCAGTTTGTGTTTGGCAAATCAAATATTTCTAAGTTACCGTGATTTAACTGCAAAGTTTCCGCTTGTGTTTTGCCAGTCAGCGTGTCTTTTCCGAACAGCAGCAGAGGGACAGAAACTGATTTATGAAAGGATCTCGACAGACCCAGCATGGACAGGAGGAATGATTATGGTGAATCAATCAATTTAAACTTATATATGGGCATTATAGGATAGACTGAAAAAAGGTGAACCTTTCCTTTAATATTTACTTGTCAGCGTGTGTGCTCTGACGTGTGTGTGTGCCCTTGAGTCTCCATCAGAAGATCACGCTGACACTGTCATCAGTGCCAACTGTCATTGTTTTGGGCTACAGCAACACTGACACAGCCAGCCCTTTTTCCTGATTGGCCACTGCCACAGCAGCTTCATGTCCGATTGGCTGCTGGGGAGGGCTGATTAAGAATGCTGAGGAGCAGCACCTCTCTCTCCCCTCTCTCTCTCCCTCTATCTCTTTCTTTCTCTCACTGTAAACATCCTGCTCATGCTTGCGGGGTTTTTTTTTTGTTTAGTTTTTTTTGTTTAGTTTAGTTGTTTTTTTTTGCCTCCAGAGATTTTTGACAGCTTTTGTGAGCTTTTCTGCTGCCTGATCTTTGCATCGCTGCTATGACAGATGCGACAGTGTGAGTGCATGTGTTTGCGCGTATAGCTGTGTTGGATTAGATGGAAAATGCAGTGATGAGGAGTAAGGAGTAAAAAAGTGGGGATGCTGGTTTGCCTTGTGGGGCGTCGTGTTTGTGTTCCTCATTTGCTCGCTGGGGCTGGAAGGGACGAAGGGTGACCGCTGTGGGTTTGTGTGTGTGTGCGCGTGTGTGCTCGTATGGGGAAAAGTCCTCTGGCTGTTTTTCGTCTGCTGCGGCTACTGGGAAGCACCTCCCCACACACACTCTCTCTTCCCCTCTGAGGGGTGAAAGCAGCCTTACTGCCTCTCTCCACCTTCACACGGTGAGTCTTGTCAAGTTGTCTTGAAGCAAAGGCAGCTTGTTCTCCAGACTGGATTCCTTGTTTTTCTTTTTTTTCCCTGCAGTGCTCACTCTCGTGTTTCCATGTCCTACACACCCCTCTTCACGCTGCTTCACCTCTTTCATGCAATTTCCTGTGGCCATGCAAACATTTGACCTTCACACACACTCACATACACACACTCTCTGATTTTCTCTCTGAGCTGCCCCCCCCGCTTCGCTCAATTGTAAATGTACAGTGTTCATGCACTCTGTTTCATCCTCCATCATGCATCTTTGTAATACACAGAAATGGGTCATGCCTCTATGAGGACTGTATGTGTGTAAGTGCGTGTGCTGCAGCCATGCCATCCAATCACCAGTAGCGGGTTGACAGCCACAAAATCCCCACTGCTTGACTGACTCAGGGGGAACATGCAACCCTCGTCCACCCAAAGGCATGATGGGTGCATCCAGGTGGAAAGAACGATCCCTCCTCAGTAGTGACTGACATCTGATCCCCTTGGCAACACATCGCACACACCCACCATCTCCCATTCTTCTCCTCTCTCTCCCTGCAGTCTTTTATTCTCTTCTCAGCATGAGCTGTCATTTCCAGGTTTTCTACATTGTGTTATGCAAGGAACCGTGTTGTTATGCACCGTGTTTTAGCTGAGAATGGTTTTTTTTTGTTGTTGTCTCACAAACTAAAAGGGCAAAGAATGACTTCTATTTATCAAATACGTAAATGAGGAAATAATGACTGAAACTAAATTGAAGACATAATGATCTGTTGCTCATGCTGTGGTACTGCAGGCTAACAGCATGAATATCCAAACAGTCTGTTCCTTGTAAGAATCAGGTTTTTAGAAACTGTGAAAACTGGTGCAGCAGAGGCTAAGATATCCTAACTTTTAGTCATTAGGATAGAGCTCCAACAACACTGAATTCTTCACCCATCATGATGCGAATCTGCTGCGTCTTTTGTGACGTCCATACTGCCTGCCGTATCTTTGACAGTAGAAATCGCCAAAGCAAAGCCAAACTTTCATTATTAGACATTATTAGAAATTATTAGTGTGTCGTGTTGTATCATATAATAGTTTACAATAATACTGGTGTAATTTTCAATATAATAATCAATTTAAAAAAATATTGCATTGCATTCATTTCTGTACCCTGAATCTGCAGCATAAGATATCAAATGTTGATTAAATATGTATTTGACACACTGAAATGTCAGGCGTAGCCTACTTACTTCTGCACACATGAATTTTCATGAGCGACTTGCTCCAAATACTGGAGGTTGTGATTCAAAACTACTGATTTGTTGAGTTTAAATTTATATGCACCACTGAGGATTTCGCTTTTTGGTTGCCTGTCAAGCCGTTCGTCCATCCCTTTGAACATGATATCTTAAAATTTGGCGCAGATTTTGGTGGTAAAAAGTCAGTGACCTCACAAAACATATTTTAAAAATAATTTTAAAAAATACTCATGATACATCCTGTTAAGTCTTTCAAAATCTAAATCTAAAGTCTAAATCTGGAGAGTCATGGATGTAAACCACGACTTGACTGGTGGAATAGAAGCATAGAAGCATTAGTGGAAATTCTAGTCTATGATATACAGTAAATGAATATATAGATATAGATATATATGATTGGTAATATCAACCAATCCAATCAATGAACAACATGACTTAGTAGGAGAGCTACTAGCTACAACTACCTTATCACAGTGTAAAGTCTGTCAGCTGAGTGGGAACTAATGGGCAGGGCCACTGGGGGAAACACTATTGCATATATTGACTTGGCAACACACCCAGGAAGTTAGTCCAGAGGCCAGAAAATATTTTGGCATATATGCCAGGTGAGCAATACTCAGTGGACTTAATAGGCTGTTTAGGGTCCAGTATGTGGTCCTGTAATACTCCTGCCTCGCAAGTTAAGCATTTTTGTGCATATTCTCCTTTTGTTTTCAGGACAGCCAACTCTGCATGCTCTACAGTCTGCAAAGTCCCACTGTCGGCCTTGTGTACTTTATACATTTCAGATGTCAGGGAGAGTCGTTGTTTACCTTGACAAATGTTACTTTGACAGCTTTTAAACAAAAAAAATGCTTACATGGAAATCATCCAGAAGATAAAAATACTTCCTGTAGTGACCGTAAATGTTTGATAACGTGCTGGCAAACAGTCAGTCTTCCATTACGAAGTTTTCAAACATCAGCAGATTTCAGGACTTTGAAATTTGAGCAACTATTCATCTACAGCCTGTAGCCTTTGTATATTTCCTGGATTTGAAGTTACTGGCTATCATTTTACTTTTGTCTTAGTGCTGTAGGAAAGACAATGTCATATCAAATAGTTTACGAAACACCTTAAGATGTATTTATTGTAGCTGAGATCTGGAGAAAACACTTACACTTCTGTCTATGCGCTGCCAAAGCTTTGGAAGCATGTGACCTCAGTTGGGGCTTTGGTTACAGGCTCATCATAGGTATGTTAAAGTTTGATGGATACATTGTTGGGCTGGCCACTGTCTCAGCACAGCAGCATGACATAGGCCAATATGTAGTGTGTCAGTCCTTTGAGAGCCAATATTTATAGTAAGCAGCTCTCTCTCCCTTTAATGAGACCAGGGTTGGTGTGCTGTGGCTGCTGAGGAAACAGTGTCGATGAGCCTGTTGAATATGGGGAGGTGAAGAACTAGTGTTGTTGATACCCATAGTTGTTACGTACATGCACACTATATGTACAAAAGTATTGGGACATGTGACCATTACACCAACAGGGACCTTAATAACATTGCATTCTAAATACACAGAGATGAATATAGAGTTTGTCCCTCTTTGTAGCATCCACTCTTCCGGAAAGGCTTTCTGCAAGATTCTGAAGTGTTTCTGTGGGAATTTTTTTCATCCATTCATGCAGTAGAGCAATAGTGAGGTCAGACACTGATGTTGGACCAAAAGGTCTGGCTCACAAGACTTTGCTTTGTGCACTGGGGCACAGTCATGCTGGAATAGAGAAGGGCCTTCCCCAAACTGTTGCCACAAAGTTGGAAGCATAGCATTGTCCAAAATGTTTTGGTATGCAGAAGCATTAAGATTTCCCTTCATTGGGAGTCAGAGGCCAAGCTCAAACCCTAAAAAACAGCTCCATCCCAATACTTCTGTCTATATAGTGTATGTGTAAGATTAGCTTGTTGTTTTCACCAAGCTCTGTTTCAGTAACATAACTGGGTATGTTGCCAACTTCATCCCTTGATAATTTCAGATTTGTGTGATTGAGCCTGCCCTCTCTGAACACTGCACCTGCTGTTTGGATAGCAAAGCACAGTGAAATGTTTACTGCCACTATGACCAAAGGAAGAGGACACTGACTGCTGAGTTTTCACCAGTATGCAATTTATCACATTTTTATTAGCTGAATTCATAGGGTCCAATGTTCCAAAGACCCGATTAGAGACCTGATTAGAGCCAAGATGTTCCCCAACCTCTATCTCTGTCCCCAGTTCTACCGCTCAGCAGAAAATTCTAGCTGAGTCACCTTTCACGTCACAAATGAAAATTCAGTGCAGAAGACAGCCACCCACCTCCACTGAAGTCTTCCCTGTCTCCAGAGAACTGAAAGTAAGAGATACAGACCCATTTGGGTAGAGTTGATTTAAGCGGTTTTGCTAAGCTTTGAATAATTTCCTCCCCTCACAGGACACAGACTGGTTGACAAATAGGTCCAATTAGTGTGTGTTCCCATGGCGAGTTTTTGTGTTTTCAAGGTCTTTCAAGGTTAATCCTTATTAAGGCGATAAAAGTTACTGAGCTCTCATTTTTTTGTTTCCTTTTGTCCTTAGTTTCACACATCTTTCTTTTATTATCTATCTCTCTCTATTCATGCTTTTATTCTTTCCTTTACAGTATAGCGGCAACCCAGGAAATAAGATTGAAGTTGTGTAAATTATTATCTGTAAAGTGTCTTACTGTTGTACTGCTAATGGACTTTGAACCCCTGCATCAAAGATTCCCATCCCAAGTCGGGAGTGGGAAACATTTTTTCCAGAGGGCCTTATCGACTTAAATGAAGTAATTAAAGGGCTTCAATGGTGTATTACAGCATACTGGGACGTTTTCAAACTGACCTTTGTTGTCAGTCTTTCACCGCCAGAGACATGCTTGCTCTGTTATGTGAGCTTGTATCATAGCATGTGTCACTGTGCTCGATTGAAAAATTGGCTCTTAATGTTGTTTTTCTTGAATACTGAAATACTCTCAAATATACTGGCTTTGAACCCTCACTCTACATTGCTACTAGGTACGAGTGCCTGTCTTGGTGTGTCAGCCCTGCGAAAGGCTGGTGGCCAGTCCAGGGTGTACCCTGCCTCTCGCCCGTAGTCAGCTGTGATAGGCTCCAAAACGTAGTTTTTACTGATCAACCACAATGCTCTTACACCATATCAATGGACTTCAGATTCAGTTAGTACTTTTGTTTGTTAGGAACAACAAAAAGTACCAGTTACCTAATTTGAAAAGGTTTCAAAACATGAAGCAATAAATATAATTTAAAAAATGTCAAAATAAATAAAGATAAAGTTTTCTGTGTCCTGTAGGTGTGAGTTTATCTCTACATGGGTCTGAGTCCCAGCAGCAGAGCCCCCACCAACGCAGAGTCCGGCTGCAGTCGTCGGCCTCAGGCTACCAGGCAGCGGACAGACTTCTCGCCTTCTCTTCCTGTGGGAAGGCTGACATCATGGAGGAATCCTCCGTTGAAGTCCCAGACTCCAGCACTCAAGATGATGTACCTCCCCTTGGTGAGATTCACTAGCACCACTAGAGCTTGAAGTGGCTGCCCACTTCTTACACCTTTATTTGTTCGAATTTAGCAGTGGTGAGAAAGTGAGAAAAGTCAGTCCTGTCGTGATACTGGCCAGTCTCCAGTTAAACACTGAACCTCTAGAGCTGCGTGTGTGGACCCAATGAGATTTGCTACAATATTTGGGAGGCTGAAATGAATAGTTCTAGATGATGTAATAAATGTTATCATTGCTCAAGCATGAAAGTTATTAACTGCAATATTTTAGTCTACTGGATGCGGCTGCTGGCTACATTGGTAACTATGATTCCACTGTATAAACGTTATAAATATTTGTATTTACATTGCAAATCTCTTTCCCCTGCAGTGTATTAACACAACAAGCAGCAGCACTTCTATCTCTCCCTATCTCATCACAAGTGTTACAGCCTCCACTGACTTTAGCTGGTCATTTTCTGTATTAAGGAAGTTGAAAGACACCTCCTCTGTCTTGTGGTAATTACATGTAATTACGCCTAGCTGCAAATCTCTGCAATATTACGTCTTAAAAATTTGTGTCTTAAAGTAAACATGCATGTTCAGACATGTTTTTGCAGCAGTCGAAGCTTGCACACAACTCAGAACAGTGACTTAGCATATAGCGTAACCTGAGCCTGAGACAACATGCTGCACACCACGCTAAAACATTGCTACTGGCTAAACCTCTGTCGAAAAGGGCTAACTTTGTTCATGATCAAAAACAAGCGAATCAGCAACTTTGCTAACACAGTCAAACAGCAAGCAAGTGCAACAACATGACATCCTTTTAGTATGTGAAGCTTTACCCAGCGGGCACTTTTTTTAGATTCAATATGTCTTTCTTTTCTTTGCTTCCTCTGTCAGTGTCCACTTTGTTCCCTCCGCCTCTAGACTCTGCCTCTCCAACAAAATGATAGTAAATTAAGGCTGAAATGGTTCTGCTCAGCGATTCAGAACCCAGTTTGTATCACTAAAGGATAGACTACCCCTTCTGGCTTGAAAGGGTCTCTGATATAGTGATATATGAATGATGGGTCAGATTACTATATTTAAAGATAAAGGAGTTGCTCAAAGAGTGACAAACCAACAGAGACTCATCAACCAACTCTGCTGTTCCTCTCAGCCTGCAGACTGAGAGAATATTGTCACACCATTTTGGTTCCATCTCTTGCCAGCTGACTGCAGGAGCATTAAGCAGCTAAAGAGACAGATATTTATCTTTGAGTTTGGTTGAGAGCAAAATAGGCAGAGTAAATACTGGATGTACATTCAATGGTGACCAGAAACATGACTTCAAACCTGCCCCATGTCAATACATCTCTACACTCTGCTCATCTTCCCATCCAGCCGTGAAAGATGTTAACGTGCTGCTCGAGAGACAAAGGTCAGAAGGCATCAGCAGTTCGTCCAGAGATGACGACTCCACCCTGCTGAATCCGGGAACCCACAGCAGCATCCTCGATGACAACACAAAGTCTGATTCTGGCCTCCCAGGGGTCAGTAGTGGAGCTAAATCTCTGGGCTTCCTGAAGTCACCTTTTTATGATCCATAATAAATAAATCATGAGAGATAGTAGATTCTTCCTCGTTATGGCCTGTTACCATTCTTTCCTGATTCTCTGTCTCTGCGTTGTCAGGGGAGGAGTAAACCCTGCGGCCTTTGCTTCAGCGATGGGAAGAGCCGTATCGACTACATCCTGGTTTACAGGAAGTCCAGCTCACAGTCAGAGAAGAGGGAGATATTTGAGCGGAACCTCCGTGCAGAGGGCTTACAGATGGAAAAAGAGGTAAGGAACAGCTACACTATCCATTTATTTCATCACGTTCACAAGGGATCAGCGAAATCACGTTGTCAGTGCTTGCCATATGTTCAAGTCCAGATATTAGCAGTTTGGTGTGGATGGAAAGCTTTAGCCAGATGTGGCTCTCAAGCACTCCCTCAGCTGATAGAGATTAAATGTCTGATTCAAGGGCACCTCAGCAGGACAGAGGCTGCGATCACAAGGCTTCACCTGAAGAACGACCTTTGTAATCATATCAGCCCTCCATCTGTGTGTTGAGAAAAGTTATTCCTGCTCTCACTGCTCAGTCAAGTAGGATTTTCTGGCTAAGTTGCCAAGCAAAAATAGTCACTCTTTGAAAACTGATAATTGCAAATAAACAAGAAGCGAGCTGCGTTCTTCTACTGACAGGGAATTAGTTTTGCTGTGATTACTTTGGCAAACCTGCAGCTGCCCTCAGAGTATGCTACAAGAGCAACATCAATACCAATTTGTGCAAAGATGCAATTTAATGCCCAGTCCTCTAATGCATGTAATCTCAATGGCCAGACTGCTGAATTTTAAAATGCTGCCCGGACTCACAAGTTCTGACAGCTGAGTGCTGTTGTGGCTGATTGCTGTCATTGGTGAGCCACCACTCACAGACACAAACACATGTGCCGATGACAATTTTGTGACACGTCCTATTTAGCAAAAAAGGTGTCTCTAAAGAGTGCAAAATGTGGATATGGATGTGTGTGTGTGTGTGTGTGTGTGTGTTAACTTGTGGATTATTTCTTGGTGCAGTTGCATCAAGGTCATCATTACAGGCAGGGGAAAACAATGGTTCTTGTCTCCGTCAACAGCCCACTTATGAGTGTTCATGCATGGAGTCATTTTATTATTTTTAGGTCTGTTTCCACTTAACTCCTGATTCATGTACCTTTAGACTGACTCCTACTCTGTGAGGAAGCACAGGTGAGGGAAAAGAGCTGAAAGCTGTCTGCACTGAAATGATATTTTTGAAGTCCTCCCTCTTTAAACGTCTTATCCTCTAGTTGAAATTGTTGTTTGTGCTTGGTTTCTTTACAGGCTTCTGTAACAAACAGTGATGTGATTTATCTGAAGCTTCATGCGCCCTGGGATGTTCTCTGTCGCTATGCAGAGCTCATGAACATTCGCATGCCTTTCAGGTGACACACGAAACACTCCTAGTATATCTTAGAACGGAATTAAAGAAAATTTAGGAAATAGAATATTCTCAAATTCCTATACATCTTTTATCAGAGCCAATAAAAATAAATGAAATGTCAAAGTTGTCATAATGACATTTAAGGTGTGTTGATGGATTCAGCTTACCATCAACTTATACACCTTAACAGCTGTCATTAGTCGCTGGTAATCTCTGAGCGTGGGCTGATGGAGTGAATTTCAGGAGCTGAATATAATTCAGATAATTAAATATGAATACTAATCGAATGCCAAAATTACAAATCCATGTGAATTTTTAGAAATGTATCAGCAAACATTAATGCGTTTAGCAATGTTTCTTTTGCTTTGTTTCTTCTTCTACCATCACCGACTGTACATCAGTGAAATGTGGACGCGGCGGCAGGAGTGTGTGTTGCATAGCCCTGTGCTGTGCTCAAACCAATGCCTAGTTGTAAAAACACTGCCCCAAAGGGAGTGGTCAAAGAATTAATAATTGTAATGCTAACATTATTTATTATCAGCCACAGTAGTAGCAATGGTAAAAACAGTAGAACTGATGTTGTAGCAGCAGTCAGCAGTAGTACTACCACTCATTTGTGTTACCATCCACTTTACATAAGTGTAGTTAAAACTTGGTTAATTATTTCCGTTGTCCCACACATTCCAGGAGGAAAATCTTTTACATGCATCGACGGCACAAGTTCATGAGCAGGTGAGCGTTCAGTCAAAGAGGCAACATGAGATTAGCCGACACAGCAAAATTCTTTTTTGTCAGCTTTAACAGCAACTTCACTCGCAGGATGGAGAAGCGCATCAACAGATTTCGCGGGTGGCTTCCCCGCAAGCCCATGAAGTTTGACAACGACACTCTGCCGGACCTGGCGGAGAACGAGAGCTTTACCGCCCCCTTTAGTCGATCAAGGATACATCAGTGAGTTTTTACAGAACTGCCCTTTAAAGATTCATCCCCTGTGCAATTACTTAAACTTTATCTTGCACCAGTGCCTGGTACGTTTTACATTTTCACTTTTGTACTAATCCCATTTGAAATTCTCCTTGTTGTCTTTCTGATACAAAGTGACACGCTACACACACACACACACATCATTCAGACAGATTTGTAATAACTGATTCTTTTCACTGCAGTTTCATCATCCACAACAAAGACACTTTTTTCAACAACGCCACGAGAAGTCGCATTGTCCACCACATCCTCCAGCGGGTCAAATATGAAGAGGGTAAAAATAAGATGGGTGAGTGTTTCCTTGTGCATTATGACAAATTCTACTGCAGGAATATTTGAAAAACGGATGCACAGATAGGAAGGGGTGCACAAAGAAAATAGAAATAATATAGCATCTGACATGCAGTGTTTGCGTGTCTCTCTTTCTCCCATCACACCTCTCATTATCTTACTTTATCCTTTTGGATCAATAAACGACATTTGAACATGAAACTGGCGTAATCCATGTAGCCTAACCCTTGACTGCATTGTGGAGCTGTTCACTAATTTACTCCAATTTCTGAGCACAAAAATAGTTAAATGATAAGGCAGCAGGATACAAAAGGTCAGATGAACAGAGATTTTTAAGAGTGCATGCCATGCTACAAATTCAGACTTCTCAAAAATAATCCCTACTATCGGCTACACTTCTTGACAAACATCGTCAGGTGTCTGTTGCTCTTCTTTCACGATTCTCTGCTTTTGATTCCAGGACTAAATCGTCTATTGAGCAATAATTCATACGATGCTGCGTTCCCTCTTCACGAGGTAATTTGGCTGTCTACAGAAAGCCATCCATGAAATAATTTCTTTCACGTGTTTTTAAGTGCCAGTATTTTCTGTGTCATGTACGTGGTCTTGGATTCCATGTACTGATGCACTATGTGTGTGCGTGTTTATTTTAACAGGGGAGATACCACAGTAGAAACTCCATCAGAACACATGGAGCAGAGAACCACCGACACCTGCTGTACGAGTGTTGGGCCTGGTGGGGGGTTTGGTACAAGTACCAACCGCTTGACCTCATCAGGTAACTACATTTAAAGGGGTCTAAATGTCCCAGTAGTAGTAATAAAACATTACCTTCATTTTTCTTTGTATCATGACCCAGTGAACAAGCTGACTGGGAAATGATGCTTGATGCTGCAGGTTACAGTTGTCCACTGAATCTGCTGTTTTAACAGTTCCACTATGTTTTTATGCACATTTTCCTTTAAAGGATTTTCAGATGCACTCAGAATATCTCAAGCTTATTCCTCTTGCACCCTGCTGTTGTTTCAGGAGGTATTTTGGAGAGAAAATCGGTATGTACTTTGCCTGGCTCGGCTGGTACACGGGGATGCTGTTTCCTGCAGCGTTGGTCGGGCTCTTGGTATTCCTGTACGGTGTCTTCACCCTGGAGCACTGCCAGGTCAGGTAAACACACCTCCTCTTTTTTTTTTTTTTTTTTTCCGTTTCTGTTTGAAACGTTTAAAATAACTCACTGACACAGAAGTCAAGCCTTATCTACTTCAAACTGCTGTTGTGCTATGAGTCACACGCACACGTTTACTGAAAATATTGAGTTTCTTTTAACGCAAAACTGCATAGGTGTTGCAATTTATGCAAGGGGGTGTGAAACTGATCATTGTAACTCGGTAGTATTGGATGGCTGTTGATGTTCTGTTAACGCAAATGTGACCCATCTACATACGAATATACACGAATGGGGACATATCGATTTCAACGGCTTACGTTAAAAGAAAAACCAAAAAACTGAACAGATACACAAAGTGTAATGTTGCAATTACTTCCATTTTTTCCAGAAAGCTCAAAGCTGCATCAGTTTTGGCTTTATTGCCTACAGGCACTCCTCACTGTTGACTGACTTTTAAATACCAACTTTACCCGAGTTTGATGGGCTAAATGTTGTTCTCCAGTAAAGAAATCTGCCAGGCCACTGACATCATCATGTGCCCCATCTGTGACCAGTACTGCCCCTACCTGAGACTGTCAGACAGCTGCATCTACGCCAAGGTACTGCCCTCACAGCCGGGGGACAAACTGTTCCCGACAGCTGCTGTGCACTATGAAATAATATGCAGATTAACAGTCAGTTTTAGATATAGATATAGAAATGTAGTAGTATTGAATCTAAACTGTAACAATAAGTATGAACTGTGAACTTCAAACTTTTTTTTTTTCTTCTCAGGTCACACATCTCTTCGATAATGGGGCAACTGTTTTTTTTGCTGTATTCATGGCTGTTTGGGGTAAGCTGAACAGTTCTCATTTCTGCACAAACCTTCCAGGTATTTCTCCTTCTAGAAAAACACTTTAGATGTACTAAAATCCACGGCTAACATGTCAGCAAAAAAGTTTCCTGTTTAAACACACAGCAAACGCGTAACAAATACAGAGTTCACTTTGATTCAAGTTTCTGCCATCTGCCATTTAGCTTTGTTTGGGTTTAGTCAGGTAGACTTTGAAGAGAATGCTGAGACTTAACCAAATTATTAAAGTTGCACTCTGGGAAACAAAATTAATGGAAGGGATTTGTTGACTTGGGTGATAATTCTGTGGGTTTGTCACTATGCTCAACACCCTTCACACTACACAAAGTCACTCGGTCTTGCGTTCAATTAAAAGTCGATTAGCGCGACTTAAATTTTATTTTTTCATTATTGACATGTATTAAAATGATCTCTAAAAACAAATAAAAAAATTTTACCTGCATTGCTACAGGTACAAATGTACAAATATTACATTGTCTGTACTGCATTTAGCTTGTACATTGGGTAAAAGTGGATCCATTCACTGTATTTTTGCAACACACACCAGCAGAACTGGGGGTCAATCAGCTCTGAACGAGGTCCCAGTGCATGGATGGTGCAAACGAAGAGTTTGTGATGGGTTCATATTGTTCAGTTTCTGCAGACACAGCAGGTGATGAAGCAGCATCATCACAGCATGGCTGATAGCGGGTCTGTTTGTAAATGTTTATGTGGAAGGATGAGGGGGCTGAGGAATACAAAAAGAAAGGACAATTAAAATTCACAGTTCATGCTGCTTGTGTCCATGCCATTTAAAGCGTATTTAATTTGAATAATATGGGTACAAAATGTGCTAAAAAGGCATGGCACAAGTCGCAACACCAGCAGTTTCATTATTTGCAATTTGTTGATTAAACGACCCGCAAGTCTTTATTGTCTGCAAACGAAGGCTCACCAGTGAGTTTGTTAACAGCCTCTGGGTGTTTGAGGGCCTCTTGTATTCTCTTGTCGAATCGCCAGCATTTCAGCATGAAGAACAGAACCAAACACAGCTGAAGGGCAAAAGTCAACACACCCAGCAGGATTATGGTGTTGTTAACTGTTAAGGGTAAAGAAGAGAGAGAGATAAAATGTGGGTTTATAGCTTAGTGCCGCTTAGCTTAGCATTTAAACTTAACAATTATTGTGCAGCTTTGTGCAAGAATCTGAATCCCAGCGCCAACACCTTTAAACCTTTGTGAGAATTTCAACGTAGTCTCGTCAGAAATGATTCAGTCGGAGGTACGTGCTTGGAACTCAGCAGTGAGGACGCTAGAATTGTTTAATTCAGAGACAGCAAGTGCTCGGCTCCCACACCGTAGTATGTGTGCTAATGAAAGCAGTGCAGGCCCCGTTGCAGTAGTGTGTGTTAATAATTCAGACACACAGACATATTCACACAATGTCCTCATCTAAATTGAAACCCGATCAGTTTCCCCGCTCCTAAATATTTTATGGTGACTTGCGCATATGTTGACACAAATAAATTAAGGCAAAGTAAAGGAAAAAAAAGGCTGTAGGAAATGTAAAGCAAAAACAAATGAAGGAATTACTTGTAAAAGTGGCTCAAATCTTTGTCTGATAAAAATTACACCACACTAGATCACCAGTTTCAAAGCTGCAGAACCACTTGACATAGGAAATTTTATAGTACCAGCTGATGATTGTGCTGTTGACTCCCAGTGGGTGACCTCTGGCTGAGAGAAGCCCAGAGTCAGGTTTTGGTTCTGGAGAAACCCCATCAGTCAGATTCCTCCCTGCTGCAGGAGCTTCTCCTATGCAGGAAACAGTCAACTGAAATATTTTAGCATTTTAAACAGCTAATGTTGCTAAACTTGTTTCAAATTTTGAAGATTTTAGAAATATTTTAAGAATATTTAATCATGTCACTGTGATATTAAATATTCATTCTCAAGTGAAAAGGTCAAATGTTAAATTTGTTTATCTCCGTCTCCTTATCTTGTCTGCAAACTAAATTTAACAACAGTGCAAACAAGTTGAACTTTAAAGTCATTCAGCCTACTGGAATGCAAGGCTGAAATGATCTGTATTTTAATCAGCATTGCACCATGTTAAGTTGAAGATATTAACTGACTGGAAAAAAACATGGCAAACAACCGAAGGAAAAATCTGAAGTTTCATTAAGGACAGGAATCTAATAAGTATAAAAACTGCATGGATGCATAAAGACCTGAGAGGAATCAAATCTGAGCATGTAGCGCAGTAAAATAAACGCATGCATAAGACACTACATACACGAGACAAACCGAAATCTGACTAAAAACATGCTAAACTGATATAAACGTTTTGTATAGGGAAGCAGAATCCCTGTGAGATGTTACTCTGTCAAGAGCAATGCAGACGGTAAAGCTGTTTTCACAGCTGCACAGACATGACCGAGTCTGGTCTGATGTCTGCATACGCTTTCAAATGTTCCTGTCCAACACTTCTATCCAGTTTAAAGAAAACTCTAATGAAAATTACCGTAAAGTACTGACCTTGCAGTCACCGCTTCACAGTGTTGGAAGTTGCTGTTGCTGCTGTTGTCCAAATGAAAATATTTGTGTTCAGCTACAGCAGAGATTCAGCTTAAACCACCTCATTATGGTTCCTCACAAGCACGCTCCCCTGCTGGATTCACATGGGAAGCCGTGCCCTTCTCACGCAGCTGACCCTTCACATTCAAAACCTGTTAATCTACCTTCAACAGGAACATGGGCATGATAGAGAAAATAAACTACACGCATTTGTTTGAAAAGCCTCTGATCGGTGTGAGTGGAGCCCTGGCAGAAATACTGCTTCAGTTTTTAGTGGCCAGCTTGGCAAATGTGCAATAAGTAAGCTATCAATGGGACTTTGTTCTGCCCCCCATGCCTGAACAGTGTGTCTGGGACTGTCCTCTCCGTGAAGTAATGAGAGTAAATGTCATTATGCCTTGTAAACACCAGAGGCAGAAGCACTTTCAACACGGTTTGATAATCACAACATCAAACGGGTGAGTTTCGCTCATCGTTCAGGGCAACCCCATGGTATGAGAACATGACCGCGCCTTTGTATTGAGTGAGTCAGATTAAAGTCTTGTCGTAAATCTGGAGTTTTTTTTGTTTGTTTGTTTGTTTACTGTTTAAACTGGTTTAAAATTAATCCAGAGCTGTTGTCAGAGCAAAGAGTAGTTAAAAGCCCAAACCTACAAAAAGTAAAGCTTATTGACAGCTCCCTCATGACCAAGACGTTTCAGAGTGAACCAGATGCACGAACTCATTTAAAATTAGGAATTTGTTACAGTACAATAAAACTTAAGTAGGGAAATGTAGGGGTTGAATATCACTATACATTACTGTATATGATTGTATGTGTGACAATAACATTTCATGTAATATTTATAAACAATAAGTCAGCCTGCATTTTACAGAGCACCACTGTGGTCAGCCAGGTAAGAAAACAAGGCAGGTGCAAGTCTGTATGTAACAAAATATGTAGCTGTTGTGGTTGATTTATTAGTTACTGGCTTCAGTTAGGTGCTCAAGTTCTCAGGGAACAAAGTGACCCGAAGCAGACTTCAGTTCAGCAACGTTCTGAAGTTTCATGAAGCAAACAGGAATATATGCAGCAAGGAGCAAATCTAACAAAGTTTGAAATACGAAAGAAACACTTGGAAACAAAGAGGTAGAGGACCTTTGCAGAACAACTGGGAACTGAAAAAAAGCTTGTGTCAAAATGAATCAAAGTCAGATGTTCAGGGTTCAGGGTGTGATGAGAATGGAATGTAACGGAAAAATATTTCACAAGAGTAGCTTAATTTGAGGCACTTTCAAACTGCCTGTTATGATCTGTAATGACTTGGCCCCATTACAGAAAGTGGCGTTAGTGAAAACTCACTTAGCTGACAAAAGCTTAATGAAAGTCTGTGTTTTTGGTTTCTCAAAGCCAGTTCAGCTTAATTCCAAATCAGTTACTATGGCAACATACTCCATGAACCTAACCTGCTTACTGGTTTTCTTGAGCCAACTCTGAGTCTCTCCTATTCTTTATCTGATGTCTGCAAACTGAAGAAAATATCAGACATGGGGTGTCCTTTTGTGGAAGAGCCAGTTGATAACCCTAACCTACAAATAGTCAGCAGAAATCTCCATCAGCAGAGGCTGATCAGAACCTGATGTTTCATCATTCCCTTAATATTAACTGTTTAAGCCATTTGAGAAATATCAGAACATCAAAACATTTACTGGGCACTTTTGTTGTCTGCATTAATTCTTATGCCAAGAGTTCTTGCAGCCTGATTCATGTTTATCACTGTCCTTTCTTTTTTATCACACCACTGTCGCCAAGTGCTTGCTCAAGGGGGAATGTTGGGCTCTCTCTATTTCACAATTTAATTCAACAGTTTGGTCTAGACCTGCTCTAATTGGAAAGTGTCATGAGATAACTTTTGTTGTGAATTGGCACTATATAAATAAACTGAATTGAATTGAATTATCTGTTTGGAGTTAAGCTTTCTGTCTTCCAAGAACTCTTGAGGAACCTCACAATTGTACATCTTCACCACAAAAGACCTATTAAAATATTTTTGTTATTTGCAAAAGAGCTTAATTAGTTTGAAATGCCTTTCTTCTTTTCTGATAGCAGTTACATAGCCCCCTACCCCCCAAAAAAGAAAGCAGAGCTAAAAGAGATACTGGATTTCTGTTCTATCAGACTACAAAAAACACAAATATTCCTCCATGTCTGCTGGATGTGTAAATGGGCAGCTGTTCCACCAAGCAACTTTGTAAGGTGAGAATATGTCAATAATGTGTTGTTTACAGCTTGTTCCACTGCTCCCAAGTGGCAGAAACTAAATGAATCAAGACAGCTTTATAAACAATAACAAGAAGAGAGCATAAATGTGAAAATGGTGCTCAAAAGGTGCAATGATAAAACTATGAAGAATATGTAGTTCTGAATAATATTCAGGACCAACTCAGGCTCTGTTACCCTGAAAGTCTTACCAGACGTTTAAAGAATATAATCAGACCTTATGAGGAGCAAGTCACCGAAAAATGCATTGTGATCAGTGCTGTTCCTGAGTGAAACAAATCATAGGTCACATGCACTTAAACACCTGTTGCTGTTTTATTCATGTCTTCCAGCAACGGTCTTCCTGGAGTTCTGGAAAAGGCGCAGAGCTGTCCTCGCATACGACTGGGACCTCATTGACTGGGAGGAAGAGGAGGTAAAATACTCCATGTGGTCATTGCCATGTGGAGATATTTTTCCTCCCATCAAAGGCCTCCAGATATAAGGGGGGGCTAACTGCGCCATACAGCTGTAGCCTAGTTATTAAGCTGGCATTAAAACTCTGTCAACTTAAACATGCTTATCTGGATGCTAAACCCTAAAAACAAGTAAGCAAAAAATACTTTTAAGTACTTTTAAAGTACTATTCTTGTACTTTTTGGACAGATCCCCCTCAATCTACAAACACTATTGTGTCTAAGCACAGGTGTGTTTTGTAACATTATGAAGTGACCAAACATATACAAAGTACAATATTCAGCTTTGCGCAGCAGCACATCTGTGATATTTTGCTCATGTCTTATCTTTCAGGATGAAATACGGCCCCAGTTTGAGGCCAAATATTCCAAGAAAGAAAGGATGAACCCCATTTCTGGAAAGCCTGAGCCTTACCAGGCCTTCACTGACAAATACAGTCGCCTTATTGTTTCAGCATCCGGGATCTTCTTCATGGTGGGTTTAAAAAAATAAATAAATAAAAAAACATATAATAGCAGGTTATACCGCTCTCACCTTTATATTTGCTCTGTCTTGTTGCTTGTTGATTTTAATATTTGGCAAATGCCTTTTGTTAGTAATCCATCATGTGATATATTAGATCACACTGAATGTGTCAATTGTTTTACGCCATTGTTAACCAGACAGTATGTTATATTGTTCTATATAACAATACTAATTTGTGTGCACAGCAACGAATAGCTTTATATTTTTATGCATATTGTAAAGTGAAGCTTCGGCTTTACCATGTTGGTATTGATCCACGCATCCTGGAAGATTACAATTTCCAAGACAAATGGGAGAAATTCTATTCAAATATTTGTGTTTACAAATAATTTACGGAGACTGCTGATGCTGTGGATCACCACGTTATTGGTTTTTGAAGGCCTGGGTATGAGACTCAACAATCAGATGTGTGTATGTTTCATTTCTTCTTACTGTGCTCATCACTCAGACTCTGGATGTTTCCCTCCAGTCTCTTCTATTTCCAGTGTCCTGTCTCTCCCTCCAGTCAGCAGTCAGCAAGGATGAAGGGAGACTAATTACAGCAGCCTACGTAGAAGATGAAAGATAAATACAGTTTTAATCCCAAAAGTTCAAAAAAGGAACACTCAGTGATCCTTTCTGCACTGGATCAATGCAGAATCTGGTTGTTTATTCCTCCAGAAATTCCAGTTCTGCCAGCGACGCTCTCCTCCAGACCTCCACAGGTCTCAGCAGCTGAGCAGCTGTTTTTTACTGCACTCCTGTCGCTCCTTTTCACATAACAGTCCACAAAGTCCTGTGGCACACATGGCTTCTTTGTTCAAGTTGAATGTTGTCAACTCGGAACAAATATGCTATGCGTTGACTTCGTATGTGATCACGCCACACAAAAAAAAAAAATTGTGTGGTATGAACAGAAGGGAATTGTTTTTACTGGAGATTTAAACATTATGATGAGAGGTTTTACTGTATCAGACTTTATCAGTAATTACTGGGTAACTAGATCTCTGTTGTTACAGTATTAATAATCTTAGCAGTGTTATTTTTACATTTAACTCTGATGTCACAGATCCTGGTGGTGATTGCTGCTGTATTTGGCATCGTCATTTACCGTGTGATCACAGTCAGCACCTTCGCCGCCTTTGGCTGGGCTCTCATCAGGAACAACTCTCAGGTGGCAACCACAGGAACAGCAGTCTGCATCAACTTCTGCATCATCATGCTCCTCAATGTGGTGAGTGTCTGCTGTCCATCAGAGATGAAGGGCTCCTAAAAAGTTCCAGGCAGCGATATTCATAGTATGTATTAGCTGAGATACCAGAATAAAAGATGCCATTGCCGTTAGTACATGTATGCTTTTTAAAGGATGTTAATAATAAATTTGTTGTTTGTTTAATTTTGGTCCTCACTAACTGCATTGTGTTTTTTTTTTCTAGCTATATGAAAAAGTTGCTCTTCTTCTCACTAATTTAGGTAAGTCTGCTCCAGCAGATCTAATACACTGAAGGCATAAAGGCTGTATTTAATGCAGACTTAATAGCCACTGCATGTTGTTTCAGAATTGGGCAAACAATGTTAGAATAAGGCAACTTGGGTATAACCATGTAAACTGAGCTCATTAGAATTTACATGGTTTAGTGCTTTAGTCACTTTACTCAAAGTGTTAAGAGTTACAAAATGGAGGACCCAATGTGCAGACCGACACAAAGGTAAGGTGAACAAAAACAAACTTACTCCACAATAAAGAACAGAAGCAAACTTAAGGTGGCTGTGAGTCCAGGAGGTAATTGTCCAAACACAAAAATAATCCAAAATGGTGATGAAGCAGCTCTGAGTCCAGGTAGTAATTGTTCAAAACGAAGAAAAGTGGGGAAATGCAGGTGTATATATAGAGGGACCAGACACAGGTGAAAACAATCAGGGCGGAGCAAACAATCAAAAAAAGGAGGGAAAACAGACAAAGACAGGAAATGAAAAGCTAAACAGGACCCAAGAGGAGAGAGCCTACAAAATAAAACAGGAAAAAACTAAAAATAAACTTCAAACCCTGACACAAAGTATATCAAGTCTGCATGCATTTCTAAAAGAATTCTGCTTTTCCAGCATTAGATATATCTGTGTCTGAATTTATCAGTTTATCCCTTTGTTCCACCACAGAACAGCCAAGGACAGAGTCTGAATGGGAGAACAGCTTTACCCTCAAGATGTTCCTTTTTCAGTTTGTCAACCTCAACAGTTCAACTTTCTACATTGCCTTCTTTTTAGGAAGGTGAGGAGGAAAACATGCAGGACTCGCAAATACAGCACAACACACGCCACTGCTGTGACGCAGTCATGCATTTAGTTTTTCAATTTTCTTACAGCCAGAATGCATAGAGTAACAGTGATAATAATAATAGAGCTTGTTTTATAGTGATACTTGCTAAAATGAAAGATACACATAATAATATATATATATATATATATATATATATATATATATATATAATTCTGAAATGAATAAGAAAAAGACAAATTAAAGACAGAGGGGCATTTTTAAAATGACTGATAAAGTAAAAAGCAATAGGAAAAATATACAATAAACAATTCTAATTAAGAGTAAATTGGAAAAGATACATTATCTATGTTTTCATCTTTTAAAAAGTGCACAAAAGTGCAGAGTCTCAAATCTACAGACAGGTTGTTTATAGGAGGATACATAAAGTAAATCCAGTCTCACTGGTATACTTATGGGCATTCAGACAGAAAACAGTCCTGTCTTAAAAGGTGTGTTGCTTCAGGTACTGGTTAGAGAACAAAAACCGATCCTGGAATCCCTGTTTGAGCACCAGATCATATGCACGGTATTCTCAGCTTTTTCAGTGTGTAAACCAGTTAAATGTGACTTCTCCATATACATATTTTAAAATCTATCATAAATCATTTTATGGCACTCAAGTTCAAGACATTTCTAGCTTTAAACAGAGCTGATCTTGGTGGATGTGCTTTTAGAGATATTCTACGCTTTGTCCACTGTTGTACATGCTGTATCTCTATTTTTCAAAGGAGTTTTTGATTTGTCAGTATAATCTGGTCTGGTCAACATCACATTGTTGACCAACATCACCAATAAAAGTGCAGACAGATTTGATTGACAAGCGGGATCAACCAGTGGAAGGTTGTACATTTCTGTCACAGTCAACCTCAGTTTAGACTTACATGTTTCTGTCTGGGATAAATTTGGTTTATTAATTTCTTGTAGTTTTAACTGATACGTTTGTCACTTGATACATTCAGACACACATACATGTACATGCACATATACTCACAGGCTCATTTTGAGTGGGCACTGTACTAGTGTGCCTAAAACTCAGAAAGTATCAGAAACTTAGATAGTAAATGCATCCTGATGATCATTTCAAAGTCTTCAGATGATGAATGATATTAATGCTGCCAGCTGAATAAATGATCGTTCTTTCCTTGGTTGACAGATTTACAGGCCGGCCTGGTGCATATCTACGCCTCATCAATCGCTGGAAACTGGAAGAGGTGAGTCATTACTTTGTTTTCCCATGGGAGAATAACAGTAAAACATTATGGATCTAAGTATTTCTAAATTAGACACGAAGCCCTTACTGTATACCTAACCACCAGGCATTTAACCCCTACCAGCAGTAAGTGTTGGTGCCAGCTGTACTTATGCATGCAGGGAAATAACACACACTGAAGTGGTCTAAGGGGTAAATGGCTTGAGCTGGCACTTTTAGGTGCTGAACTAATGTGCTGAATCTTGTTCCCATGGTAGCTGAAATGGAAATGGAAAAATTCTCTATAATGTGACATGTAGTACAATACAGTTGCAGCATTAATAAGCCTTTTATGGTCATGTAATGTACCTCTGTGCTGTATATCATAAGGCTATAAAACAATGTTGGAATTTTATTACATAAAGTAATAAAAACAAAAGCAACAATTTTTTATAAGGATTGTAAAACAAAGTCCATTTGAAACCAATCAAATACAAGATACACTTAAAAATTCAATAACATCCAACATCCAATCCAATAAGATGACAACCAACACACTACCAGTATATACGTTTGAGTACATGAGTACATGAGAAACGTACTTACATATCCTCACAAAAATCATTTTGAGTGTGTTGTTGATGTTCAGAATTCTCTTCCAATGCAAAACACAAAGGAAATGAAGAAGCTGGCTTCTTCTCAGTGTCTGCATGTACAGACTGAGCTTGACTGAAGATGTGTTTGGGTGGGACAACTTACTTACTTACTATCATTATCATTGGTACATGGCGTTTTGTGGCATCATATCTCAACTCATTGTTAACATGATTAGAGGTTTAACCAGCCAGATTGAGCCAAATCTGAGTCACCATGAGTGATACTTACAAAACCTGACAGAGGAGTGAGTCAATCCACCGCAACGGACAGTGCATCCAATTTTTGCTTACATGCATTTGTTATCAAAGGAAGGCTACAGTTTTATTTGATCCTCTCTTTCTCTCTCCCTGTGTCTTCCTGTTGCTGCAGTGCCACCCAAGCGGCTGTCTCATTGACCTCTGTATGCAGATGGGGATCATCATGGTGCTTAAACAGACCTGGAATAATTTCATGGAACTCGGCTACCCGTAAGTGTTATTTATTTTTTTATTTTTTTATGATCTACAAACATACCAAGGTGTCTCTGACTAAAACAGCAAATAATTAACCATAAAAATTTTAAATTATCAACGTACAAAAAATATCCTCAGTCATTTATAGTACCAGCTGACTGAAGTGCTGATGGCACTGTAACAGCAGATGACATTAGATCCACGTTGTTTCTGTGCTGAGTCATCATTTCTTCCATCCACTGTTGTTGTTTGTTCTGCTGTTGTTTTGTCAGACTGATCCAGAACTGGTGGACACGGCGGAGGCTGAAAAGAGAGCATGGAGAGAAAGCCAAGGCGAGCTTCCCGCAGTGGGAGAGAGATTACAACCTGCAGCCAATGAATGCCTATGGACTCTTTGATGAATACTTAGAAATGAGTATGTTGCAACTCAAGTGCCACAGTATGTTTACCACATATACACCATATAAAGACAAATGTGTCAGGACACCACATTCTAAATACATAGACCCCCCCCCCCCCTTGCAGCTATAACAGCTTGCACTCCTCTGGGAACATTTTTGCCCATTCATGCTGTAGAGCATTTGTGAGGTTGTGTTGGACAAGTCACAGCACAGTCATACTGGAATAGGAAAGGGCCTTCCCCAGACTGTTGCCACTAAATTGGAAGCATAGCATTGTCCAAAATGTCTTGGTATGCTGAAGCATTAAGATTTCCTCTCACTGGAACTAAGGGGCCGAGCCCAAGCCCTGAGGAACAGCCCCTGTCTGCATATGGATAATGTATGTAGTGTAGTTCCCGTAAAAACCTTATCCTAATTGGTGCCAAAATTCATATCAGGGTTTAGGGTTATCCAAAATGTACTGCACAGTTTAATCTTCTGTAATATAATACTTGGAACAATATATTTTTTTTTTCGTTTGGTGACCCAGCAGTTGCGGTGCATGTTATGTAACTGCAGCACTGATTTGCTGTGGATTGAATTTGGGATCTTGTTCACATGCTCACATCTCTATTTGTTGGCTGTTGTGTTTGTTTCAGTCTTGCAGTTTGGCTTCACTACCATCTTTGTGGCAGCTTTCCCCCTGGCCCCGCTCTTAGCGCTGCTCAACAACATCATTGAGATTCGTTTAGACGCCTACAAGTTCGTCACACAGTGGCGACGGCCTCTGCCTTCACAAGCCAAAGACATAGGTAAATTAAAGATGGTCCACGTACCTCAGACATAAGGGACACAGTTCTATATTGTTTAGTATAACTTAATATCTAATCGTATTTAGGGATCTGGTATGGCATTCTGGAAGGCATCGGCATCTTGTCTGTCATCACCAACGCCTTTGTCATTGCTGTTACCTCAGACTTCATCCCACGCCTCGTTTATGCCTACAAATATGGACCCTGTGCTGGTCAGGGTCGAGCAGGAGAGGGGTGAGTGATGATCTAACACATAGTGCGTTTTAGTTCATAAGAAGCAGGACGCAGGACTCTTTTTTTTTTTTTTTTTGCTTTAATGACTTTGTGTAATAGTTGTGAAGATAGTGTTGGATAAAATTGTTTCTCATATGTTTCTCAGGTGTATGATGGGTTACGTCAACGCCAGTCTCTCAGTATTCCGTGTGTCAGACTTTGAGAAGAGATCACAGCCCAAGACCACTGGCGCTGAGCTGTCTGGAGAAGCTGTGAAGTACTGCAGGTGGTGTTACTTTATTAATGATCTCAACCAAATACAGAGGCTCTTGTTGTGCTCTGCATAAAGCATAAGTCACATATCTCGTTCATACTGGAGTGTAAGATATAAAAGTTGCCAGAATAAATAAATGCACGCAAGTCATTCATTTGTCATCATGCAGAAAACACAGTGAAAGTTAAGTTAATGTGACATGATGGTGATGATGTTTTACTCTGATTTGTTGATTTTTTGTGAGCTGTTGAATCACTGACATGAGCAGATATCTTAGAGCTGCTTTGTGATGACCTTCAAACTCATTTGTTTGGCTCAACAGGTATCGTGACTACAGGGAGCCTCCAGACTCTGCTGAGCCATACTCATACACTCTGCAGTTCTGGCACGTCCTGGCAGCCCGGCTCGCATTCATCATTGTGTTTGAGGTCAGTGTATTTAATCTTTGACAGCAGACTGGGTTTGGAATGGATTCTTTAATATTGTTTTGTCATGCTTTCTACCTTTCTGTCTCCAGCCATGAGTGCCCCTCTATATCTTCTTCATAATTTCCTCTAATTTTCTCATAGCAAATAAAGAGTTCCGGGGTGTTTATTAGCATTACTTCTATATTCCATCTCTGTTTTACTTGGATTTAGTTAACGCTCATGCTCATGCATACCCTTTATCGGACAGAACTATTAATCCTCCTCCTTTGTCTGGAATTACTTGGACTGATACATTGAGGATTAGGGTTTACAGCGGAACTAACTGCAGACTTAAATCTTCTAACCTACACTTCCAACTCTGTTTGTCAGTGGAGACACAGCTTATTTAAGTATTTCAGTGAATATCAATTCACACCAGCAATGCAAATACTTCTTATGGTTATTATGGCTCAGACATTTGTGACAGCATACTCTGTTTTTGCAGCATATGGTCTTTGCCATCAAGACCCTGATCGCATACCTGATCCCTGACCTTCCAAAGGACCTGCGAGACAGAATGCGCAGAGAAAAATATCTAATCCAGGAGATGATGTATGAGGCCGAGTTGGAGAGGCTGCAGAAGGAGAAAAATGAGAAGAAGAAGAAGGACAGGGTTCATCACAAGGAATGGCCCTGACTGCACCAATAGGTATTGCCAGAGATTTAGAAACAGTTTGTACAAGAAATCATTCTGTTCATGACTTGTGATGTGTGTATTTTTCATGTTACACCATGGAAGTTTACTGAGCCTCTCCCCAGAACGGGAACTTCCCGCTAATAGGAAGGATAGGAACCATATCTAGCTACACCAGTCAAGCTTTGGATTTCTCAACAAGCAATGTGATGCAAACCACAGAAAGAGTTTGGATGGTGGAATATTTTTTTTCACACTGGCCTTTCCAAAAGAAAACAAAAAATGTAAAAGTAATGGATTCAACAGTGTGTTTTATCTTCTTTAATGGCTTTAATGTTTGCTGCAATCAATAGCTTGTGTGGCTAACTAGCTTACTATCTACAGTAGTAAAACCAAGATGTCTGTCATTAATTACATTAGTTTGTAGGATTACTGTCAAGAAGGTACGGCTTCGCTGACACAGAGAACTGAACCCCGACGCGGAGTCAAAAAAGGGCAGGCAGGCGGTGGTCCAAAATAATAGTCTTTAATTTAAATGAAACGAATTCAAAACAGGCTCACACTGTGGCACAAGGATCAACAAAAAACTGTGGTAAAAATCATGGCATGGCAAGCAATTCCAGAACGTGAAGACAAAACAACAACCTGACAAAGAGTGACGAGGAAGATGACGGGGAAGATGAGGACTAAATAGACAACATAACGAGAGACAGGTGAAACACATTAAGGGAGGAGAAAGCAATCATGATAAATCAAAGCAAAGCTACATGAAAAAGAGACACACAGGGGAAGTGACGCTTTCAAAATAAAACAGAACATGACAAAAATCTGGAACAATACATGGAAAACACATGACAAGACAAACATGAAACAAGGCACATGGACTAAAAACCACAAGCTGTGACAATTACAGGTTAAGTTCAGTATTGGCTATGTACTTTTTTTTTCTGTTGGCCCTGAAAGCTATCAAAGTTAAGGTTATCTTTAGAGTCTTTTTCCTGCTCTAATCCTTCATCAAAATGAAATCTAAATGATATCATACTGGCCTGTTAAAAATGTGAAAATAAAAGCTATGCAGCCAAGCCTATTTCAGATTGAATAACAGACTGATTATCCTTCCTCCATATCTAGGGCTCATAGGACTAACTAGCTTTACCCTACATTGCAGTACAGGAACAATGCAATTTATTTGGCTCATTGACATCTTTCTCCTGGGAAATGTAGCTTTGTCCTCAGTCTGTCAGGCGAGTATCATGTGCAAGTGCATATTCAAGGTCACTTTTACATGATTGTTCGTTTTTAGGGTTCAGCTGTTAATAATCAGTTAACAGTAAAAGGGATAATAAGTTAATAATCAATTCATGGTGATAACATTAGCCTAATTAGCTAACTAGCTATAGCAAATAAAATCTAATAGCAACAGTTGTAGCTTGCTCAAAATGAGATGCCTAGTCTTGTCTATATGAAATCAGTTACCCATTCTTTCAAAATGTGCCAGTCTCATAAATGTAAACTGCAAATGTGCCACACAACAATGGACAACTTGGCAGGTGTAGCAACAGTTACTAAGGCATGTTTAAAGAGATAATTTGTCTGTGTAATCTGTGTAAAAATAGAAACGAAACCATTTATAGTATTTATATTTTTCTTATTGTTAACAGTATAGTTTCTCATATTCCCAGGTTCAGCTGGTGCACAGTGGAGGAAGAAGAGAAGCGCTGGGTTTCCTGCATGAAACTGGACCCTTATACCTTCATTGTGCCATGTCAGACCAGCACCTTCTAGTGGTCAGTTTATGAACTGCATCCAGCAGGACCACAGTAACCACAGAGCCCATGTGTCTACATACACAACGGATGTCTTCTCAAGCATCTGGCAGTGGATTTTGCTGCTTTTTTTTTTCCAGATAGTTTCTACCACTTTGGACTCCGAACAGTGTATGTCTTCAGATCCTGAATGTAGATTTCAAACAAGACTAAACTTTTACGGAGTTCTTGTTTTAGATGAGAGAATTAACTATTCTTAGCTAACTGAATGACAAACCCTGTTTACACTTCTCCTTGTTTGAGGAGTTCGCATTTTGCTTTATTGTAAATAAAGATATTTAAATGAATGTCAGGCCATGTGCTCTGCCAGTGCAAAAAAAAAACTACTGAATGCAACTTTGTCAGAAATTGCGGTGGGATTGCTGGCTGCTGAAAAGCTGATGCTGAGCTGTATCGCTTCATCTAGCTGGGCACTAAACTACATTGCTTGAAAAGCTGGAAGCCGAACTGTATTACGTCATGTACAGGTGGGAGCTGTGAACATCATTGCTTACATGGCTTAGAGCTAAATTGCATTTTTAGCTTAGCTTTACATGAAGGAGCAGTTGGAGTATTTAGAGTTGGAATACTAGGAAAGGTATAAGAGTGCAAAATATAATGTAAGTAGTGAAGGGTGTTATAATGACAGGAGGAGAAGGAGTCAAGGTGTCATTCATGTGTTTCAGTTGGAATAAAGGTCTAAGTCCTATAAGCAGTGAATTGTAGGAGTTGAGTCGATTATGTGTGTGTGTGTGTGTATGTATGTGTGTGGGTGGGTCTGTGTGTGTTTATGACCATATGTTTGAGTCATTATTCCAACAAATGGGTTGCTGCCTTAAAGCCTTCTGTGAGATACAGTATGTGGCAGCAGTTTGTCCGTCGATTATTTTTGTACATTTAAAATGTATGCACGCATGTTTTTTATCCTGTGGTGTATCTGGGTATATGTACAGTTCTAAAACTATCTCCTTATTTGAAGGGCCATCACTTGTTTTGTGTTTTGCATCTCTGTTTGTGTGAATATGCAGGTGTGTGTCACATCAGTTGAGAATAATTCTAATAATAAGGAACTCGTTTTTACATGACAGGCAGGAAGCAATAAAATGAGTTGAAATAGCAGCTAAGAATGTTCAAATGTTTGTAAATAACACATGTGCTTATCTATAACAAAGATTTGAGTTTGACCTGAATGTGTGTCTTTTTTCAGCATTGTGACCAAATTTATGGAGTGGTATCTAGGAACAACCTTGCCAACCCTGTTATATGTCCTACAGACATAGTTTGTATGGTCATTTTTCATTCTTTTCAGGAAACCTTTTAGAAAGAACAAGGAAATGTTTGAAAAGTGATAATAAATATTGTTAGATACAGATACAGCTTTCTGCTCAAGACAAGATGTTTTAGATTTTTATGTGCTTTACTTTTCATATATGCCATTTATTTTTTAATATATTTAGTTTTAGGGTTCTGTTGTATTCATCACTGAGAAAATAAATACCCACATACAAGAATGCAAATTTAAAAAACAAAACCTACATTTTACTAGCTACAGATTTCAGCTGACGAGCCAAACCAGAAAATCTCTTTTGTACCAGCAGAGGGAGTCAGAGAGCTTAGTTAAAGTTCAGCAACAACAGACGTTCACTTGAATTTGTTATACTTATCATAATATCATTTAATAATGACAATATCTCCATATTTGAACTATTTTGAACATATATGTTGAATTAAGCTGACATGTTTTCAAATTCACATCAGTTCGAGATGTGAGAGAGATGCTTTGTGCTGTGCAGCTGCGCTCAAGGCTAACCAGCTCGTTATCCCTCTCAGTGCAGATAAAAAGACTTTTACATTCATCCTTATCACTCCATAATTAATGATGAAACATACCACTGAGTTCACGACAGTGTGATTAAAAGAGGGAAAAAAATCAATGATGCTTTTAAATATCAGAGTTTGTATTTAATATTTCAATGTGTGTAAGAATTTTTAGAATCAAATAGCACACTGGCACTGGCACTGTGTGGACATCCCTACAGATGCATTTTAATACCCAAACACATCTGTTTGCCCAACGCTGATCACTGTCAAGTCATTTTGAACATACAAATAATCATAGATTAGCAAGCCGAGGCTTGTCCTCCAGCATGGATTACTCTGGTGTGGTGGCCCTTGCGCAAACTCCATTTTGATTATTAAAAGCAGGGGACAGAGGAGGCAAACTGTGTTTTGTTTCCTATTAAGGCGACTCTTCTCTTCTCTAAGAGGATTACTCCTGACACACGCTCAGGAGTTACGTAAGGCTGTCAGAGGATAATATCTGACATTTCCTCGTATCCTGCATTTTGGCTGCTGGGGACTCTGGTGTAGTGAGGTGAGGTGTGGTAGAACAGCAAGTATGCAGTGTACAAGAAAGAGGTTTTGTTGACTGACTTTGCCATCACTATCACTGAAAACATATAACGTCTTTTATGTGTAGAGTGAAAGGACTTCTCTCCTTATCGATATATATTTAGTTTTGGACAGGTGAATTTAGAAACAATATTAGAAAAAAGGGAATCAGATGTATGACGTAAAAATATCCTAAAATCCTCACAAAGCAGACCATTAGTTGTATGACAATAAACTAAATGTTTGATGTTGGTGTAGATGTTATAATGAGATGATCAGCTACTATTGGAGCTCTGCAAGGTATGTTCTTCACTCTCAAGTTTTCTTTCTTTTTCTTGGCAATTTTCCAACAGTAAGCAAATATATTTAAATTAGTATGGGACATTGTGATGTTGTCATGTATACTAATGAGACTAATGAGAATACAAATTGCAGCTTTGCCTTGCAGTACATGTGTTTTATGTTAAAAAAAAAAGCAAGTGTGAATAATCCAATTTGTATGTAAGTTCTCACTCTCACAAAAAAAGAAAAATGACAGCAGCTACAACTTCAGGTGAAAATTGTGAAGCAACAAAGTTAAAAAAGTCTCAGGAGTGTCTTCTCCGGTTTATAACAGAACTTTACCAAATATTTGGTTACCATTTTAGCCTGTAACTAGCTGTCATATTGCAACAGACTAACATCACAGAGTGGTGTATTTTCATTGTGTTTTTTACACCTTATTTTCATTACATTTGTGTATTTAAATGTGACTTTGAAGCTGCACTAATCAACTTTTTTCAGCAATTAACAGTGAATTAAATTGCTTGTGTAATGAGAAAGTTGTACCTCACTAATGAACAACCAACTATGTAGCTGTCCTCAGCTCTACAGTGTGTTTTAGCATCTTTCAGCCAATTGTTTTGGTTTTACAGTCCTGTCTCTGCTTTATTTGGTTCACTCTCACTGCTCTAATAAATCTCATTTGCAGACACAGAAGGCAGATTTAGGGAAATAAAAGCACTGTGTGCGTAATGGCTGGGCATCAAACGGCAGTGGGACAAAGTTAGTGACTATCACAGAGCAGCATATAACAGCTAGTAAGAGGGATTGATGGAGACCAAACCTGACTTAAAGGTAGAGTTAATATTGGGCTTTCATCCTTCAGGTAGTGAGAAACACAACTGTGCGTTGGTGAACCTGTGAATAACTTTTTGTTAACACACTGACCATAATAAATTCATCAAGAGATCGTGTGTTGTGTTTACAGATTGCTGCCTTTAGTTTAATCAGCTGGGTTTATTTAATACCAGTTCTGATCACCTGTGCTAGCTGTTAAGGCTAAATGAATTCAACCACTTATTTTCTAACATTATTCTGATTTCTTTACCTGGCTAAATGGGTTGCCTGAAAGAAGAAGAAATTTAAATAAGAAGCTGTCCAATAAAAAGCCCCCTTGTGCCACTTTGTTTCAGAATGGCAGGTGGTTTATTACACTATATAAAGGCCAAAAAGAACCCAACTCTGTGCCGCCTTGACCTGCTCAGCATTATTGTACGACAGAAACTGAACTCTATGCGCACTAAATCATAATTTGGAAAAGGCTCCACTTTCAAGATTTAAGAAGAAAGTTAGACCTTTGCTGTTGCTCCTACAATCTTAAATTTCTTTGAAAAGTTTACAACAGCTCACTTTAGTTATTTTTACTATGTTATGTTTTTAAATCAATCTGACTCTTTATTTGCACTGCTATTTTCTTCACTATACATTCTTAGATACTATATATGGTATATTTTAGTTTTGTTGTTTCTGTCTCATCTCATGTGATGCATTTATCTTTGTTTGGTTAAGACTTTTATCATATCAAAAGGCCCAGATGAGCTTTAAATCAAACACACTCAGTGAAATTTCCTGTCATTCTCAGATATTTCTGTGTCCAGGTACTGGTTCCTATTTAAATCCCTCTTATATGTAATATCTGCATCCATCAGAGTACAGACCAGGCAGAAAGCCATGGTCCAGCACATGTTTTCTTCCTCTCATAACCTACCCACCGTACAGATGAATCACCAGCAAGCCAGAAACCGCCTCCTTTAAATATCAAGGCTCCAGCTGCCTGGCTCTAAATTTCAGATAACGAGCGCTGCTTGTAAGCTGCCCGGCAGATTGTTTGCACTCACAGACGTTAGACAGCCTGGCCCTGATGTCACATCCTGGATCATCGTGTAAATGCTAGGGAACCGAAGAAAAAGCATGAAAATAAAACACTTCTCTTGTTTCCTGGTTGCGGTTGCCGGGACGACACAGCTGACAAGTGTATCTCTACTTCCCTCTTTCTTCCTCTCTCTCTCTCTCTCTCCCTCTTTCTACCTCTTACAGTCTGTCATTTCTATTTCTCTTTTTTCTTTCAAAGTCTTTCTCCATTGCTATTCTTAAACACACACACACACACACGATCATTAATCATATTTAGTGCTGTATGTGCAGACACGTTCAACACTTACTGATTACAACATTGGCAGCCTCTCCCTTTTTACAGTCATTTTGTGACTATTAACTGTAAAAACTGAACTGAGATCAAAAGTATATGTTTGGTGTTTTCTATGCCTTATTATACTTTTCTGCAGTGACAGTGTCCCTTACAACATTGGCTTACATAGCCGCCGCTCAGTGCTATCAATGATTAAAGCTTACTGTTGATTAATGTTAATCTTTGACCTCGATGTTTCCTTGACTAACACATGGAGTGCAGACGTCACAGAACTCACCTTGCTGTGAGTTCAGTCTTTTGAGTAAGGTCGTTTGTCATCAACACCACTGGACCCAATAAAAAAACAGGTGTTGAAATAACATGAACAAAAAGTAACTTCTGACAGGAATCCATGCTAAGCTAGCTTGCATCCGCTTGGAAAGTGGAAGCTACATAACCTCATTTGCTAGTTTCAGCTTTCTAAACAGAGGGAAAGCACTGCCCAGAAAATCAAAGCTCAGTGTAAGAAGAATTCTATGGTGGCTGATGACTTTATTGAAGTCAGGTGCGTGCAGATGTCACTTTCCGTGCTTGTGCAGAGTGCAGCAGTAACATGATGTCAGTCCACAACATAAACTTCTGAAAACACTGTTGTCTTTTTCTGTGTTTGTAGTGCATTTCTGTAATGTGTTCTGTGGCATGGATTTCCAGCATGCTTTGGAAATGCTGTGTTGAATGAGGATTCTTCTTAATTTGTTTGGGTTTGGCCTGTTTGCATGTTTTGTTGCAGTGAGTTGAGCTCACATTCTATGGTGGCCATAGAATTCAAATTTCAGTTTAACTTTCAACCTGCATTTACCACTAATTTTGGGTTGGTAATTTTGTCTCCTGATTGGTTCCTGGTATGTCGCTTGTGGTCAGTTGGATACAAATCAATTAGAGTCTAAAATACTGTGAAGTTGATCTGATAGTTTTCTACTGGTTCTTCACTTCGAGTGACCGCATTAACACATAAGTAGACACTGGCAAGTAGATGTTGATGATAGCAACTTTGACATTGCCACAAGATACCCAGACCCTAGATTTTTATCTGACTTGATCCAGATCCTAACCTTCAACTGTCCTTGATCTTAACCCTAAATCTAAATACAGCTTTAAAGTCCTCATGTTGGGCACAAGCAGTGGGAAAGTCCTTCAAACTACGTTCTTAATTTCATTTATTCAAGACTTTTGAGGTCATTTGGCTGTCATCTTGGTTGTACAGGCTCATGAACACACATTCCCAGTGTGCGACAGTATATACTGATAATAAGGCCTAATAACATGTTGAAGATATGGATAGCAGCTCACATCCTGCCCAGACTGTGACCCTACATCCACACTGAAATATTTGATCAGACAATTTTAAGGGCAAAGCTGTCATCACCAGGCTCAGACACAGAGGAAATTACTGTGCAGATAAGACTTCCACCTTCTTTCCCATGGAATCTGGGTCAGCTTCCTCTGCCGTATCTGTGGCCGACACATTTTTTCTACCTTCAGTCTTAAGCCTTTACATCTCCTGTGGTCTCATCACAGTGAAGGAGGAGGGCGATTGGTTGTTGTACTTACCTAGCCATCTTACAGTAGCTGTAATTGTCAGCTGAAGGCCAATATTGTGGAATACTTACATGCTGCACTTCATGAGAAGAACTTGGAACAATATTCACTACATGTGTAGAGGTTGTAGAATAATTAACATTTTAATATAAAGAAATGTTTTGTCATGTGTAGGCTTTTGACTAGAAAAATAATCAAGTGCACAGGAAGGCATGCCTTTAACATTTTTGGTTTGGAATAAACACGTTTAAATGAGCAAACTGAAAATACTGTTATTTCTAAGTCAACTTTCTTTCTCCAGTGCATCCTGTGAAAATGGAAGATGTAGTTTGATGTAGTGAAGTCGTGTAGGATCATGGGATTGGTGTTTTAACCACTTTGTTAATGAAAATCAATTAGACATGACTGAAATAGAAGTGTTTACAGACATGCTTTAATGTTTTTATCATTGGTGATGTTTGCTGGCTTCCTTCTTCTCTCTTTGACCCTCCTGAATGCATTATTAATTGTTTTTTCCACCTGCAAGAAATTAATATTGAATACCCGTGCTCACAGTATATATTCTTTAAAGAATGTGAATGTGAAAGTTGAATTCCTGAGAACTAGAACCATAGATGTTCCTTATTCACATTAAGAAGACTAATTATTATTTCTGTATTTCTTCAACCCTTAAATATCAGATAATTTGATTACTGATACAATAATACATTTGATACAAGTCACAGCAGTAAGCAAAAGAAAGTATCTAAGGATGTGATGTTTTCTATTAACAAAGTTGCATCAAAAAGTGACAGAAATAAAACTACCATAAAAACCTCCTCAATTTGAAGAAAACAAAAGTATGGCACAAGACAATGTGGAACAGCCACATGCTGCAATGTTCCCACACTAGTTTGGTTGGGTGTAGCAATGCAAGAATATGCATTTGGCATTTCTTATCATTGTTGAGATTTTTAACAAGCAGTCACTTCTGCTTGGGCTAGATCGTATTTTGGCAAAGACTTGACAGTGACAGCATTCACAGCAACACTGCCATGCAATCTCTCACCATAATCCTTTTTCCTCCTAGCCTGGGTAAAGTGTGGAAGTGTGGGGGAGCGGGGGTAACTGCCATGGTTATAACCAGGAAGCCTGAAGTGAAATTAAGCTAAATTAATCTTGTCCTTGCAAGCTTCCTATGCCTAAAATTCCGTTGAGTCCCTTTATACTTCATTAAGCTGCTATCATTAGCATTTGATTGCAAATTATCTCCCTTTATTCATGATGGTCATTAGCCCTGGTGCCCGACCTTCACTCTTTTTCTCTTATAAAATTTCCAAATATTGCTTTGATTGATTATTGGAAAACAGACATAGCTCATAGAACTGGGTTTAAGAGGCGTGTGAGATTCTCAAATCATGAATGAAATGTTGGTCTTAAGAACTGATTTGCTGTCCTTCTTTCTCAGTGGAAGGAGATGAAAAAGCCACACATAAATGGCATCAACCCTTCTAAACATGGCAAGGTCGGTGCCTTTTTCAGCCCGCTGCAGCAGCACAGATGTTTGCCCCTTCAAGTCATTTTAAGAGATTTCATGGTAATTTCACAGGTAATGTGTTGTGTATCCTCTGAATCCCAGTTAATAATCTAACACAGCCTGCAGCACGTAGCTTCAAAATTGCACCAAATACAAGCTGTAAAATTTTGTGTTTGCTATAGCACATTTTAATGAAGTGCGACATGAGCGTGTAACCATGCCACCTTCTTTCAGCTCCTTTCTTTTGTTGCTTTGGAAAGCTTATCCAACATATTTCAGGTTTGTCTGGCTCTAATCTACAGTCATAACAGTTCCTGCCTATCTTAATGTGGGCTGAACACTCATCCCTTCAAAAAAAGCTCACATTGCTCTCTCAGCACTGAATCACATTCCCTCCTCTGTCTGCCTCCCCCACTCCCACTGATATGCTCCTTAAACTAAAGCATATTAGTTGATGAAACGCCCGTAGTCTCTTCTAAGCTCTCTTTGTTTTCTCTGTCAGTCTGAACTTGCTTGAATTACATTCAGGTGCTTTTTATTCTGATCTTTGCACTCCTTTAAAACGTAACTAACAACATTAGCTCTGGTTTCATATGCTGCTGTAAAACAGTCTTAAGATATATGCTAGTGCTATGTGGGTAATGAAAGAAAAACTTCTTTTTTTCTAATCTAATGTGGAGAAAAAATAAATAAATAAATAAAACAGACTAGGCAGGTCACATTTCATCAAAAGAGATCATTATGAGGAATGTAATTGCAGCCATTTCACCAGTATAGCAGAACTTGAAGCTTGGTGTGTTAGTCTGTTTTCATCCTGTAGGGAATGGAAATTCTGTCTGTTATCCTTTTTTCTTTTGTAATATGTGGTACAAGCCCTGCATAGTATCACATCCACGAGAAACTGCTGCATTTTATCTATCATAAACCAGCTTGTTTCAATTATTTAGCTTTCCTTTTTTTTTCTTTCTATAGATATTTTTTCATGCATGCAACCAGCACTGTTCTCTGGAAATGGTTACAATATAGAGCATATACAAGGTATGGCAAAAGTGCTACCTGAGTCATAAGGTGGATTCCCACTGGGTTTGCACATGCTGCAAATGTCTACACTTAGGGTACTGTAATGTGTCTTCAGTATAGGAAGTCTGCATCAAATGGCATTCATTTTTTATACATGTCGTAAAAATATTTCATTTTTACAGTATGTGCTGCAATTTGAGTAATGGTCCCAAAGAAAGATGCTAATGCAGTGGGAAAACTACACCAGCTTTGATCAAATCATTTCAAAGTGAAGAATGAGATCTTTAAAGGAGGATGATGGTTATGGTAAATAACCATGAAACGGTAAGTCTGCAGGGTGCAGGCCCCCAGTGTAGTGGAAAAAAGACAGCATACTTCTCTAGTAACATATGTCCCGCAGAACATAATGGATCAACCATCCAGTTAAGAGGCCAACATTAATAAAATCATGATAATTAAACAATTTGCTAAATGGTGCCGTTGTCTTGAATGTGTTCACATTAATGTTCCTATTTCAGCTGCAACCCACACATCCATTACACTCCTCCAGCATTTGAATTATGGATAGTCAGGAAATGACTACATTTATATTGGGTACAGAGGAGATTAAACACCTCGGTGGTGTCCAACTATGTCTCAAATATAATTTTTGCAAGTTTCAAATTTTTATAATTTAAATATTATATTAACTATAGTATAGTACTATATAGCCTTAGTACCTCAACCATCACTAATAATAGTGCTGTTATGCTGTCACGTCATTACAAACACAACTACAACAGCTATAATAACTTGAATTTAAAATCACTTCATATTTTGTTTTTTTGACTGGACTGGACTGTAACAAACAACATACACCTACTATATAGCTCCTTTTTTTCACTAGTGTTCACTAGTAGATCCTTGCAACTCCACAGGTTCATGATCTTTCTTATATGACTGTGTTGCATTTGATCCCAAACTGAGACATCATCATGTGTATTGGTGAAGGGCTCCTTGAACCAATAAATAAAGATTTAATTAAGCTACAATGGGAATACACTATTTCAACTACATATACTACATATTGTCACAGTCAATGTCATCATTAAAATGATATAACTCAGTGAAGTGGGACTTAACTGCTCACTGCTAATTGGATGGGGTTTTCTCCTCTGGACTGAGAACACCTGCATCACTCTCCAAATGTCTTGAGCTGTGAAAAGCACCTTGTGGAGATGAAGGGGAGGAATGCTTCGCTACCTGAAGCAGATTCAACACCTGCCATCGGCCTGTTGCCTCTAAAAGCATGGAGCTGAGCTCATTTCCTGATTACCATTACAGTGCTCTTCATATCAAATGTCCTTCCATTAGGAAAAGTACTGACCAACAAGTGCACAAGAAAAATATGTTTTAAAAGGGTTTTGGTTTTTTCCCCATTGGTCATTGAAAAGCTTGTAAGAGGATTTTTTTTTTTTCAAAAATGCGATTTATTGACTTACTAAGAGATTATTTTTCATCCTTAAATCCTTCTGATGTAACTCTACTTTTCATTTTTCACCCAAACTGCCTCATTTTAGATCCAAAAAAGACTTGACTAGATCCCTCAGAAAGGAGCCAAACATGATGAAAACAGATTCTAACGAAGTCCAATATGAGAACTGTTGTTATATTCACTTGTAGGATAAAGCAGCACAGTCATCCTCCAAGATGGAACATTTTATTTCATACCCGCAAGTCCTTGTTGTCATTACAAAGACTTTCCTTCAATATTCTACTTCAAATTTATGAAAAGGGGCAGAAAAAATATAACAACTTAATATTCAGACAGTGATAGCATTGCCATCTACAGCCAGAGGAACCTTAACAAGTCCATTGGCACCTTAGAAATTATTCCACACACCTATGAAAATCATAGAAGGAGGACAGAGGAATGTGGGTCACGGTGGGCTTGGGGCAAGCTGGCAAACTTCCTTCTGATTTCTGTGACACTAATCTGGGCTGACTGGGGCTTCATTGCAGAGCCCAAACTCCCCTCCTGTCTGAACCGATAAGGATCAATTCCTCAGTGAATCTGCTGTAAGGAGGTGGGTTGCTGTAACGAGGCGGAGACTGAGTAGGGTCTATTTTTACGAGGATCAGGTTGACATGTGTCCACACTGCTGAAGTGTCAGTCCAAACCAGCTCCAGGTGACCTGGCCTGGACCTAAACTCTGACACCCCTTTAGAGAACAGTGGACTGTATTTTCTACAGCTTCAGCAAAGTTCTACTTTTTTGGCATGGAGCTCCAATTGAAGCAGCATGTCTAGTTTGCTTGGATTTTTTAAAAATTTTTTTAAAAATCATTTTCATCGTAACAGTTAAGGCTCATCCATCAGAGGCCAGTCGACACAAATGATGAAAAAAAACATATTTTCTCCCTCATCTCAAGTGGTGAGTTGATATTTGCCTCCACGCTGACCCAGTGCAAGTCAATGGAATTTTGTGTGCGATCTCACAGCATTGAAAAATGGTGTTTGAAGAAATTCAATAGTAGCATGTTGTTCCAGAGATATGTTTTATAGGGCCAATACCAATTTAAGGTAACCAAGGAGACCAATAACTGATACTTCGAATCAGTGTACATTTGCAGTAAGGGAAACCTTAGTGTCAGAATTTAGAACAAGAATGGCTGGAGGAAAGGAGAAAGTACAGTGTACTGTTGTTAAGTGCAATTTTTAGGTACTTTTACTTAACTTGAGTATTTCAATTTCCTGCTTCTTGATACTTAATGATTTTTTTGGTTTGATAATTGTTTTACATTTTGGTGTACTTTTTACTCTACTGCATTTATTTGATAACTTTATTTACTAGTGACTTGGCACTTTTCAAATTAGCCAAGATAATAATCTGAAAAGTCTGCCTGTCCCAAAACATGTTACTCTAGATCAGGATTGTCAAACTCAAGCACTTTAAAAATGAAAATGAATTTGCAGACCAAATACACAGGGGCATAGTCAGATTTTTCCTAATGGGGTGACAACCAGTGATCCTATTGGGATAGAAAAAAAATATACTTATGCACAGAAAATAATAATAAATAAATGCCCCTGTGAATTCCCCTCACACAGTGTATGTGTGTGTGTGTGTGTGTGTGTGTTTAGGTGTCTTTAGGTATGCATCTCCTTATTGTGGATATGGAAATGGCCGGTAGCCTATAGGCCTTGAGTTTGAGACATGCCCTAGATCAGCCATTCGCAACCAGTGGGCTGAAAACCACTGTCATCCCCAGAGCACCTGAAATAGGCTGCTAAATGGTTGGTTAAAGTCTTTTTTTTTCTGTTAATTTACAAATTTAATTCATATCTAAATGGGCTCAAATATTCATATAAATACATAAAGCCTCGAACCAAAATACATAATTTCAATGACCAATCAGCACACATCATCAAGTAGAAACAAACAGGTTTCACCACTGTCAGAAAGTCAGAAGGCAAGGAACAAACTGAATGCAAGTTTGAATGCTACTCAGCATCTTCCTTGTCCCTCGAGACTTGATCTCATTATTTCCATGAGGCAAGCCCAAGTGTCTCACTGAGGTATAAGCATAATGCTGAATGCTAATTTTGGTCATTACAGCTAATGGTGGAATGAAATATTTACAGCACAGTTTATTTTGTCTCCTTTCATGTCACACACATCTTCAACCCAGCAGCACAGAAGATCTATACAGTCAGCACAGTTTCAAGATGGACTCCCAGGATTAGTGTCACCAGTTCAGACCAAATGTGAAATATGGTCAGTTATGCTGTTCAATAAAGGACAGAAAATATTATGAAGTCACACTGGAGTTGACCTTTGACCTTTTGGAAATAAAATGCCATCACTTTACCATTTTGTGTGAAATACTGTATCTTAATTCAAGTATGGAGTTGTAGTTTATAGCCAGGAGGTCACTGTGACCTCAAAAAAGACATTTGAACATGAATTTGAAGAAATTCCCTGAAGGTGTTCCTGAGATGTCACATACATGAGAATGAGACAGACAAAACAATGACTGCTCCAGCCAAAGCTTTCCCTGGCACAGAGAAATAACTAAAGCTTTATGCATAGGCAAGATACCATGGATCAGGAAATATTATTTTTTTCATTTTAAGAGAATTCCACCATATCTGAGTTCATCAAATCTATCTTTGTCTAGGAAAAATACAAAAATAATCCCTTTCAATCACCACTTATGAGCCTCTAGAAGTGTGTGACGGTGCCTGTATCTGCACAGACCCTGCACTCTGCTTGTACTTTCTTATTTTCACTCAGTCTCTTTTTTAAATGGCAACTGACAAATCCTGCCTAGTATGTCTCTGAACACATCTGTACTTCATACTGCACAGTAAACATTTTGTGGTTGAAAGCAACACAACAGGTTACTCTGTCTTAGTTTGTATTCCTGGCTTTTTATAAATGAGTATTCACATGGTTCTATAAATATAAATATATATCCATGAATCAAATTTTATTAACATAATTTGAAGAGGGTACACAGCAGACACAATATGACCTGGCACAGCATCACAGTTCAGATCATTTCACACAAGAGTGAGATGTTTTGCAAATGCTACATTCTATTGTACAGAGACAGATGGTCAAAAGTAACAAGGGTAACTGTGATGGCAATATTAACAATAGATATACCGTATAATACCATCAATGTCTCTAGCAGTTTGTCAAGTCAGGTGTGAATATTCCCCCCAGCACAATTTAAAACACCCACATTTATCTGATCTTTGCGATCTTTGCAGTAACAATTTCCCGCATTAACAGTGAAATTTCCATATGAGCTTCATATAACAAAACAGACAGCACTTACAGTCGAGACATGATTGAAATTCTGCCCATAAAACAATTGCAATTTCTGCTTCAGAAAAAACACCCAAACCCTACAGCGCATAACTACTTCACAAGGATCACAGACAGTACACTACTTCACATCAAATGGATTATCTCATTGTGTACCGAAACAATACAGTAAAAAAAATCACTTGGATTCAGACTGCAATAATAGAGGAGAATGCAAATTTTGCTATGCCATGTGAGCAGGGTCTGTGAGGGTCTGTCCCACTGTCCTATTTCCATTCTTGAGAATTCCCTCAGTGGTAACATGACCCAAGTTCATTGCTGGCGTTTTTGGGACACCAATATCAGAGTCCTCTGTCTGAGGCTCTAAGAAAGCCACTCTCTTTCCATTTGACCGCCGCTGTCCTGATTCTAACTCTCTGGGGTCTGAACAAAGGATAATGGCTCGTCCGCCACACCCTCTGGATCCTCCGCCTCGGCTGTCCCCGCATCGACAGGGAGTGAGGTAGAGATAGAGCAACACCAGTATGATGCTGACCACACAGGAAGCCAGGGTGGTGAATGCTGTGTTAAAATGCTCTGCACTGCTGCGATGTACCAAGCCACTGGTGGAAGTCGTACTTAAGTTTCCGACCACCACATTCACTTCCAGAAACTCGTTGGGGTTATAATGGCGCCTGCGAGCTGTCACGCACCCATACATACCAGAATCCTCCATCAGGGCTGACTGGATTTCCAGAGTGCCATTGGGAAAAACTATCAGATGGGTATTTGGATCATTGGTGGATGAATTCACCACAGCCCTGGGAGTAACCCAAAACACCACCGGGCTCGTAACGGCTGGGGAAGCCAAACCTGGACATGGTACTCGTAGCCAATTACCAGGTTCTACTTGGTAAGTCTTTGCCTCAAGGGGCACATCTGACACTACCTGCTGCCTACATTCAGACCCTTGTTCTGACTCGTCTCTACATGGGTATTCACCTCTGAAGTCCACCAGGGGGCGATACTGTTTCCACATCCAGTACTCCAGCAAGGCAAGTAAAGCACAGTCACAAACCAAAGGGTTTTCCTGCAAATAAATTCCACCTCGCTGGGTGAGAGACAGCAGGTTCTGAACGGGCACCTTGGAGAGCCTGTTATATGATAAATCGAGAAAGGTCAGATTATGGGGCCCTTCAGGTTCCCAAAACAGTCCCAGGGGGAAAGCCATCAGTCTGTTCCCAGAGAGATAGAGCCTCTGCAGGCTGTGAAGATCACTGAAGGCCCCTGGGTTAATCTGGATAATTTGGTTGCCAAACAGCAGCAGCTCTTTCAGTTCCTTCAAACCAGTGAAGATGGACGAGTTAAGCACTGTTAATCGGTTGGAAGAGAGGTCCAGGTGGAGAAGATGTGGTGTAAGAGTGAAGGCATTCACTTCAATTTGGTTAATGAAGTTCCAGCTGAGAACCACAGTAGCAAGCCGGTCAGATGGTTGGGATATCCAGTCAACGGGCAAGACAGTGAGGGCATTGTGGCCAAGGTCCAGCCGTGTGGCATAGCTTGGGAGATCAAAGGGCAGCACAGAGAGATTGCTGCCGCTACAAGAAATTATATCACTGGCACAAATGCAGGATGGTGGGCAAGTGGCCACAGAGGGAGGAAAGCCAAGATACAGGGAGAACAGCAAGGCTGCAGCGACAAGGTTGCAACAGCTGCCTCCAACATCGGTCTTGCACAAAAGCTGCGACACAGGGGGATGCATCCTGGTGCTCCCTCAGGATGGGCTCTCAGGTTACTTTCTCACTGGATGTGCACATGTCAGGTTTACAAGCCTCTGATGGTGGATGAACTGAGGGGAGACACGGAAAAACACAGAAGACGAAATTTGAATCTCATTTTTAATACTAGTTTTACCGAAGTAATAATCTAGTGCTAACAGCATAATACACAGTTCCCAATCAACAGTCAACTGAGAAAAACACATATCCATGAGCAAAAATAAAATAAACAGTAAAAACACGAGAGAACATGTTATACAGGTAATTGCATTACAGGCGTGCAACTCTAAAAATACATTGTAATCCACATTTAATTACAACGGTAACAGCTGCTGGCATCATCTGCACACAACTGCACAGAAACTGCTGGAACCAGAGTAACTTAATCTATACATGTTAGCAATCCACACTTCTTCTCTATGTTTCCCACCAAGAATATTATACAAAAAATGTAAACTCCTGCAATATTTATAGTATAGTTATATAAATATATGATTCACAATCTCCATAAGCAGCTTTTTCCCCATAAAACTGATCTCAGAGAAATCAAAAACAACCAGATTCATAGTAAACAAGCACGGAGAAAAAAAAAACAGTGATGCAAACAGTAGGTGAAGTTTAGAGCAACAATTAATTAATAAATAAAGAGGATAATTAGCAGGTTAAAGATAGTGAGGGGAATTGCTAGTTTAAGCCCTAGTGAAGTTTACAGATGTGAGAACATTACAATAGTAGAAAGTGACAGACTGTTACAGAAAGAGCTGTGAGTGAAAGATGAACTGCTCTGCGTTATTAGTATGAGCCTTTCTTGTTCTGTCCCCACACGTTATCTGACTCAGAGAGGAGACAGCAGGCTGGATGTTGCGACTTTTACATGCAAGCAAAACAAAACGAGGAGAACAAACCGAGCCGACAGCTCACCTTTACGCCCACCCTGCTGCCTATTGAAACCATCATCTGGTCTGCCGCTGCCTTCAGATCCAGACGCGCTCTCCGCACGCCGTGCAGGACCGGGTCCCGAACGTGAATCTTAAAAACAACAACAACAACAACAACAAAAAACCTAAAAGCAACTTCGCTCTTTTGGAAGTCAAGTGTAGCGTTTCCTTTCGACAGACGATCTACCCGGAGTGTAAGGAGGAAGCGGGGAAGCTGCGGCTGAACTGTTCACCTGCAGGTCGGGTTGCACCGTGCTGTGGGAGGGGTCGTCCTGAGAGTAAATACGGAATTCAACAGCAGCCAGTACACCAATAACATGAGAGCGGATGCTGCCAATAGGGCTGCGAGAAGAAGAGGAGGAGGGGGGAGAAAGGTGCGGTAGGACGGGATGCTGCATCAGCACCACAAACTGACGGATGATCATTTTGTGAAAGCACCACTAGATTCGATTCAGTATTTAGTTAGTACAGTAACTAGATTACTCTGTGAATGTAGATGATATAGAAGATTACCTATGTCAGTTGGCAGTACGGTATTTGGGGCACTTTCAAACCCGCTGATCCGGAAAATCTATTCATGAAACATTTGTTATAGACTGTCTTGAAAATGTGTAAATGTATACTGTGTGAAATGGGTCAGTTGCAGTTACAAACCCTGCTCTGCAGTTCCTCTCATTTGCACAGAGCCTTTTAGAGTCTTTCAGCTTATTGTTTTGGTTGTACAGCTACAGCTTTACCGTTTCAGTTCAGTTTCATTGCTCTCATTAACCAGCAGCAGCTGTTTTCAGAGAGGAAAAAAAGATTCTGTACACTACCTGCTAAACACCAAAAGGCAGACAGACAAGCTTAGCAGCTGGCGAACATGGTGGACTGACAGATATTTCTCAGAAGTTGGTGGAGATCAGAAACAGAGCTACAATGAAAGAGAATATTGGAGTGGCCAGAAACACAGTTTCAAACAAAGCCAAGAAATTTGTCAAAGTTTTTATTTTTTATTCAAGGGTCTCCATCTGATTTTGCTTTAAAACATTTTACTCCAGAAAGTGCATGAAACTCATGACCAAAAGGTTCATATATTCTGTCATTGTGGTGCTTATGGATATGTGGAATAGTGAAAATAAATAATTCCTTTTGTTTGCAGGGGATCTCTTGGAGCCCTCTCAATAATCCCTGGGGATCCCCAGACCACACTTTGAAAACCAATGACCTGTGTGACTAGCTCTCTTGCCAAAGAGCTGAAACAGTCATTTAAAAGACTGGCACCAGAATGCACTATAGTTAGCCCACATTAACCTTGTACACACCTGTATATGGTACTGATACTTGTCATGTGCCACATTAAAGTGAAACACCTGTGATTTCACACATGGTGGCCAGTTTGTTGTGATATATCTGCTTCTCCTACTTTGACTTTAACCGTTTTGTCTGTTGCAATGCTAAATAATTCCCTTTGAAAAGTAATAAATTATGTCCAAGTAGGGTGTTACCTTTTCTGTTTGAGATCTATAGCAATCATTTTTATAAAAATATGAGTATATTTTGACCTTACTATTATGCTTCTGTGACTCATAGTTAAATCATACCATGTTTGCTTTCACTCCCTAGTGGCTGGCTGCAGTCATAACCCCCCCCCCCACACACACACACACACACACACACACACACGTACACGTTGACAGACCAAACTAAAAACTCAACCTACATGTCATATAAATTTTTCTCAAAGATGGTTTCTGTCATTTCAGGTAGCTCTTATCGCAATGATGCATGATCAAATGTTGATTTTTCTGATAAGTTTGGTTTTAATTAGTTACTTGATGCTATAAAAGGGGGTGAAACACCATGATTGAGAGCTGAGTGCTGCTCACAGTTGGGTCAGGTGGGTGTATGGACAGGAGTTTGATCCCTCCCCAATCACTACTGCACAGACTCTGGCTCCAAAGGATGTCAACAGTGCAAGATTGCAGGGCTCATATCTGGGATATTTTGACTTATCTGTGTGTGGCACATTTACACACACATGGAGGAATAAAAGCCATTCTTAAAATAAGTAAACCAACACCAGTTTGACTAATATTTCACCAACTGGAAAAAAAAAAACACGAGTGAAGAAAATAAATAAAAAAAGAGGTATCTATTTTTGCAAATGAGCATTTAAAATGGTTGTTAGTCTCATAACCCCTGCAGTGACTGCCAAGCCTGCCTATGGTATACTACAGCATTATGCTGTTAATGGTGGCTTGGCAAGGATGGGTTGGCTTAATTAGAGATAACATCATTGCAATTAAACATCTGTGACCTTGAACGTGTCTTTCTCATTTTCTCAAACAGAACTACAGCTTTATTGCTGCTGCATTGCACTGTGCAGAAGGTCTATGTAAGACTGAGACTAAGTAAGAAATACTGCTGCAACTTCCAGCCTTTTAGGATTTGCTTGCTGAGGCAGAGTATTTCAGATGCCGTTAAGCCATGCAAAGGGTTTACTTAATTCCTTCATTTTTCAAAATGCTGTTTACCCATGTGCTGCTGGCATACAAAATTCAGTCTGATGTGTTCACTTAATGTGACCACTTGTTTCCCATTACAGTTACTTGAAACTTGATTTTCTAATATGTTGTTTGTGCTCCACAAGCTAGTTACCATTGTGTGTGTCAGTTTGCAGCGTGTGCGTCTTTCAAATCACATGAAAGTATTTTTCCACCTAATCAATTCGTCAAGGTCGTGAGCAGTGAGCTTGAAGCTCTATGTGTTTTTTTTTCCTTTTGCTTTCTTGTTTGATCTCCTAGATCCTTGCATGCACAACCAGCTCAATACCTGACAAAAAGAAAGGGGAAAAAAATCAATTGAATTTTCATTTTGGAAGATGAATCAATTTCATCAGCTGAAAGAGAGGTGAGAATGAGGCCTGTTGTCTAATAATCCTGACTTCAGTATAATCACAATGCACTCATAATTATGAGCTTTCCACCCGGGACACTGTGATAGACAAATCACTGTATGTTTCCATGGTGCCGACCATCAGAGGGGAAGGCCTTCGGGGATTTTGCCAGAGTGTCCATCTTCACTTCAGGACCACACAGTGGTGTGGCTGATATACGAGGGATGGGGGGACCAACATGTTTCTAATTCCTTCTTTATTTCTGAAAACATTGTGTTCTTGACTACGGGAATGTGGCAGTAAAGAACAACAAGGAAGGACAGTGATGCCTGTCAGGAGAATATGAAGTATGCTCTTTAGAAATGCATTTCAGTCCCTCACCTTGCTTGAATCAGATGAATCTCTCTCCTACAGGTCAGCATCCACTAGTGCCAGCTGGTCTTACCTGGCAGTTAAATGCACATAATTACATCCGTTCTGCACTGCAGGTGTAAAATAGCCGGTGATTAAAGGTTTAAACAGGACTCCAGCAGGGTTCTGAGTGCAGGCTGAGAACAAGGGTTGAAGAGTACTGGTTGGATGGTTTTTAGTGTGGCTGGAGTTCAACGACCCATCTATTTGTCCATCTGCTCACTCTGGCAATTTTTCAGGATGATGAGGAGACCATCCCCTAATCCCAGTATGCACTGAGCAAAAGACACAAAAATTTCCTAAACTTTACTGATTAAGTCCACACTTTTGGAAGTTACAGGCAATGTCAGAAAAACTGAATCTGCAGACAGTTTTCCACTTGAAAAATATTGCAATTTTTTAATGAAATACAATATGTTTCAGGATATAAGCTTTTTGCTATTTCAAGGAATGTTGTGGGAAATATGATTGTTCACTTTCGTGCTGAGAGTTGGATGAGAACACCAGCTCCACTCTTGCATGACTGCTAAATGTGAAAACACAGCCAGAAAGAGTCTGGAAGCATTGTCAAACAGCTTGCTTGGCTCTTTTCACCTGTAACAAAAATTCCATGCTTCTTTAACTCAAAAACGACAATTTGTGGTTTTATACCAGTGGAGACTCCATGAAGCCACTGCAGCTATAGGCAAGAAATAGTCATAACCCCCCTAGAAGTGCAACCTCTCATTTTTCTATCTATCTATTCTCTTTTTTACTCCCTGATAGAACAAACAAGATAAGGCTATAATGGGTTATTTAATGGTCTTTAAATGTTCTCTAAATGGATTTTATTAACCATAGCTAGAGCTAGACCAGCTGTTTCCCTCATTTCCAATCTTTATGCTAGTGTTAGCAAACAAGCTGCTGACTGTAACTTCACATTTAATGTACCAACATTAAAGTGGTATGTCTTCTCAGCTCAGAAACTCTCAGCAAGAAAACAAGTATGTATTTCCCAAAATGTAGATTCATTTCTTTAAGCTAGAAAATTAAAAAAGTATTCAGAAAATTTGTACATAAGAGTAAAAAAAAAATTATAGATGAATACTTTATTATATTTTGTGACTATTTGACAAGCCACTGCAATAAAATGCCGAAATGTTGCATTTAGAGCAGCTGCTGTTCAAAAAAAATGAATTTTTACTACTCACTGCAACAGATAACTGCCATCAAGCGTGCCTCTCCCAATATTAACTGCCTCCATTTGCAGCACTTGAAATTTGGGAGCTGAGTATCCTAAACTGGACTGCGGTTTTTAAACACCACGCGAGAATGAAAAAACACTGATGGAGAGGGAAATCCATCCATCGTCTGAGTGCCATCAATCATGATGGATTTTACAATGAACAAGCAAAGAATTAAGCACATCATTATGTGTCATTTGACAACATTTCTTTCAGAAGGCAGATGGAATTTCTGTGCACACACAGATGTTTCTAAACCTAAGAGGGATATAATTAGTGTCCCCAGTTGCTTAAAATTTGGAACATGTATTATAGAGAACATTTCCTGAAGAGAACATTTTGTTTCCAAATTTTAAGAACATTATTTTTGATTGTGATGGTGCAGTGTTGACCCAGAGACTTGAAGATGAATATTGGCACCAGGGAGAATAATCACACAGCACACGTTCTTAGTTCCATAAGTGGCGACTCCTAGTGCTGTCCACACAATGCTTCCACGCCTGCCTGTGCTGCTCTTAATGATGACCCTTCAAACACCGGAAGCTGTGACAGGCCTGAGGAGCTGCAAGAGTGGTTTTAATGGAAGAACTTTAATCCTATGCTTCCCTTTATGTAGTGGAACAGTGTTTCTCATTAAACCTTCCCTGCATGGTAAATGCCTATGCCTCTCAAACTCAGTCTTGCCAGTTTGTAATGTCTAGGCTCTCCATTATACACATATAGTTTTGCAGCCCAAGCAGCAAGTCAATTTCTGAAATAAGCTCATGCAGAGCTACAGAACACATTATACCACTGTTCTGAAAACAGTGGTATAATGTGTGAGCTTTATTATACGCTGTGTGATTTGTAAATTAACACTGACATGCAAAATCTGTGAAGTGCATCTTTAACGATAAGTATAATAATAATAATAACTTAATTTATATAGCACATTTCAAAAACCAGCTTTCCAAAGTGCTTAACAATCATTAAAAACAAAACCAAATTGTACAATAATGCAATAAACAAAATATAAATAGACAAATGGTGAAGGTTTAAAAAGATTTAAAAAATAAAATAAAATTATATATATATATATAAGTTAAAGGGGACAGTAAAAAGACAACATCATGTAAAAGCCAGTCTGTAAAAGTGTGTTTTGAAAAGTGATTGACCTTGTAAGCCTTAGCTCCTCAGGAAGATCGTTCCAAAGCTGAGGGCCCAGTCACCTTTAGTTTTTAACCTCAACTTTGGAACAACCAGAAGGTTGACAAAGTCTGCATTCCCAATTTTCTTTTGGCTGTTGCTGGGAACCTCCTACAATCCCAGCAACAGATGATGATTTCAGTGTTCTGAAAGGCAAATAGTGAAAGGGATTTAGCTATATAGCTTGGTCCTAGACCATGACGGAGGAAGACCTTAGAAAACATTCAAAATGATACAGGAAGCCAGTGAAGGGCAGCTAAAGCTAGACTAATGTGCTTTCTCTTCTTGGTTCTGGTTTATAGCCGAACAGCATAGTTTTCTCTGTGACTGACCTGTAAAAAGTGCAATACAAAAATAGAGACCGCTTGAAATGAAGGCCTGAATCAATTTTTCTACATCATTTGGATGTATTAATGTTTGTACTGTAGCTGTGTTTCTGAGGTGGTAAAGTGATATTTTTATCACATTGTCAATAAGTGACTTGTAGTTCAGATCTTAGTCTAGGATTGCACCAAGGTTTAACACAGGAGGTAAAACCCCCAGATTACTACACAGCCTTTCACTTTGTGTTTAAGGCTTGACGAGTAAGATTTCAGTTTTGCTCACATTTCATTTGAAGGAATTTTTGTTCATCCATTTATTTATTGCCCAGAGAAGGTAATAACAGATTCTATAACTGCACCATCACTCGTTACAGCAGAGATGTGCAGTTGCAGCATTATTGCAGCAATATGGCAGCATTAATGGTGAGATGTGCACATGTGAAAAAATTTCAACATCAAATCAAAACTGTCTGGAGCTACATATTAAGTCTTCTTTATTCATTCTTCTTCAAAGATTTTCAGCAATTTTATCAACATTGTTACTTTATTCACCTGTTAGAAAGCCAGCACCTGTGATAAACCACATGGATAACATCCCTTGCACGTTTCAACTCTGAGCGCTCACAGCTGCGGTACCTATGGAGCCTCTATGTTATGTCTGTGTTCGTACACCAAACACTCCTGTTTTGCACTGGAAACGCTGGTGTTATGAACTCCACATATTCTCCTCAGTTCAAAAGCTGCCTACCACCTCCTCTTTATGAGTGTGAGTGTGGGTAAGATAATGTGTGGGTTTAAATAATGCATGCAGCACACTGCAGGACCCTTGTGACATTAAAAACTCCTTTGTAGTATTGGAGTGTCCAAACCCACATTTTCACTGTGAATGATAAAGAATAACAATTCCACTGTGGCACTGAAGATTTTGTCATTGAGCAGTAATATGATTTAGTAACCTAATTTCATAGTGACATTAAAAGTACCACACTGTGCATGTTTCACTCAACAAAACCCTGACAGTGAATAAGCACAAAAACTGCAGTAGCATGGCAACCAATAGCAAATGGGTTTGCAGGTGACCTTTGACCCTTTTAAGGGTCAAGGGGACGCATCATTTGAGCGTAATCTAAAACCGGTGTGTTAAAAATTCAACCCAACATCCACCCACAGTGTTATTTACCGCATGAGTGTTTGCTGACAGCAAAGACAGTCACACGTCACGTGAAAGCTCCGAGTGACATTTTGTAGTACCATGTGTTAACTTTCATCTCTGGCTCGGGTGCAGTATAATACAAACTGTCAGCTGCAAGACATGAAAGTTTCAATAGTTAAAAATACCAGCTAGCAATAATTAACACTTTCAGTAATGTGTAATTCTCATATTACTATGACATATACACTATAATTACAATGACAGCCAACCATTGGTAATTGCTCTGCACAACTCATGAAATGATACAAAGCTGGTGTTACAACTAATCCAAGTAGTGTGCAGTTTTCAGTTTTAACTTGTAAGAAGTTTAAAACAGCAAGTAAAATGTTATTACAAGCATTTTAGTTTGGTTTGTGATCTATGGAGTGTCAGCATTTTGTCACACATGCTCTCTGTGTACAGTTGGGTTTTTTAATGTTTAGTGAGGAAATAAGTGTATGAATATTTCCCTTCTTGACATTTTGTGAGGTCGTTTTGTTTACATTTTAGTCTAAATGCTAAGAGAGCTTGTGAAACTCAGCATATACTTTGAGAATCACTGTTTTGTCACACTGCAGAACACATCATATTTAAAATTTATTTGAGGAATTCAGTATGCAATTAGTTTGGTTTTAATTAGTTCACAATTTAGCATTAATTTAGTACCCATGTTATTTATTAGTCTTGGATCTGCTTTGTTTGGGATAAGCATTAGAAGAGCTGGGTAGAGTTAAATCACTGAACAGACAAACAAAAAGGGCACCGGCGTAAAAAACGAGAACTCAACAGAACACTGAGACTCTCTGGAATGTTCAGAGCAGAAACAATGCATATCAACAAAATTAAATTAATATCCTAATCCTAAGAGTCCTGTAGATTATGATCATGTTCATCAATAAGCTTACACATTGTCATTTACCGACTCACTGGGATAATATAAACTTTTCAAACCAGCGGTATACTGCATTGAAAATTTAAAGAAATAATCTGATATTTTAGGCTAATGAAGCGTAATAAAAAACAGCTGCAAGAATGAGAAATCATTAGAAATTAAAATGACTTTCTGCTGTATATGTTAATGCGTTAGACAGATTTAGGTTTCTGTGATGGCAGCTAACAAAGACAGCATTTGCTTTCTATTTGCGATGTATAGTATTTCTCAGGGGAAAAATGTGCAGCTTTTATCCTCCAGTCCAGCACCAATCTGCACAATTAAAAAGAAAATGCAGGAGCTGAGAAGAGCCTTGCTTTCTATAAGAATGCATTTTGGCTTCACTCAGCAGAATTGTAAAGGATTCAAAATCCTTTTCAATCTCACTGGAGTCTGTAATTGGAAGGAAATCCAAAGGTTTTCATGCCACGACATGGCGATAGTGTCGATTAATTTATTCAGTAATGTTTAAATTTGCAATAAGTTGCATCTACCACAAAGGCCTGTGGGACAAGAAAGAGGTCAATATCTATACTAAACTCTGTCTCTATACTGTTATTGTAGAGAAACAGCGCTCTCAGGTGGCCACATGAAGTATTTCTACTCACTCATATACAGGGCACTAATGTGAGGAGGGCCCACAAAGAGGCCAGACAACACCTAAATATTTCTTGTGTATATTTTGTGTCTCTCAACATGAATATCTTTAATATACTTTGTTGACAGTGGTGGAATGTAACGACACACATTTAGCACTAGTCAAGTACAAAGTCCAGGTACTTGTACTTACTTGAGTCCTTCCATTTGACCCAACTTTATACTTTATCCCTAAAAGGGAAATACTGTCCAACTATACGTACTGGTTGCTTCTCAAATGACAAATTTGGTGATTTTGAGTTGAATTTTTCTGATAAACTGATGAAGTGTTCCTTTGTTGAGAAAATTCTCCTGTTTCTTAAGCTAAACAATCTATTTAAAAAACCCTCTTGAATTAGCTGGAAAATGCATCGTCACAAAGCAGAAAACTTTCTGAGCTTATGAGACGCTGGCATTTTAGGGATATGCGGGTGTCAGACAGCTATGCTAAAAACATACAATGATCCTGTAGAATATGATGCACTGCTGTAGATGAAACCACCCAGCAGTATACAAAGCAGTTCAAATAAGCTCAGCCTTAAACATCTACAGCAGTAAAGACTTTCCGTCTATTTTGCACATTTATCCCATGTTGTGTATTTTTTCACAGGGCAAACCTAACAAAATCCCCCAAATCATTATGTTTCCTTGCTGAATTAGCACTCAGTGAATAAATGAATACTTTTGTATACTTTACAATTTCATCATAACTTGCACAAGCCTCTTTCTTAATTGTCTTAGCAAATAGTTGAACATTGACAATCAGTGACGTAGAGAGAAAAATCAATCGAGCTGTAGGTGTCATTTCAAGGTTATTCCTTTGGATTGCGTAAAACTGCACTAGTTCCAAATGGCACCACATGTTTGAAACGAGTGCCAATGCCCACAAATGCTGTAATATAAACACAGTGTGTTTACCAAGCCTAAATGATGTGCCAAATTTCCCAAAACGTGCTGTCTGATAGTGTGTCCTAATGCTTGGTGCTTTTTTAACTTTTTTCAGCATTGGTAATAAATGTGCATGTGATCTTCAGTTTAATCAGAAATGATGTCTATACTATTTATCTGATAGTATGAGGGATCAGTAAAACAGTACATTGTATCGATATCAAGAGAAAACTCATAGTAAATGGTCAAGCTGGTCCAAACTTTCAAATCCGTTGTTTATCACATGCTCTATCGTCACTTACGGATGTCCCACTCATTGTTTTATGATGGCACCTGATGTATTTGGTCACTGTGAAGAGTCTTTTGTTCTGGGCTGCCTCATGCTGCACCATATAGATGCATGAGGGAACAAGGTCACCATGCTTCTATTTCATCCCTTCTAAACTCATCCAGCTTACAGTGCCAACCTCCACCTGTCGGAGGATCAGGGAAAGGCTGGGGGAAGTCACATCCCACACTTAAACAATCAACACTGGCTGTCCCCTCTCCTTTTCTCCCTACACCAAAGACTGAGCCTCAGGAGACCCGTCTGTTAAGCTCCTGAAGTTTGTTGAGCACAGAAGGGTCATCTGGTGTGGTCATAACAACTCGGAGCTGAACATGCTAACCCTAACTGTAGAGGTGATTCAAGACTTCATGACACATCAACCCAGCATAACCCCCAATCACTTATTTAATAAAAATAAAAGAACAGAACTAGAAGAGCAGATGACCAAACTAAAAAATGAACTCCAACTGGCCTAAAACATTAGTTAAACTAATCAGGTAGGTGGAGACACACAGGTGAGGTGAATGAGGTGGGAAAACAAGAGGAACTGATAGGCTGAGGAAAACACTTTTATAAAAACAGAACTAATGAGGCAATGCAGGTCAGGTGTGCAGTAAAGACAGGCGCTGGGAAGAAGGAGCGTGAAGGTAGGAGACCACGCCCAGAGAGATAGTGAAGAAAGGAGACCACACCCACGGAGAGACATAACAGCACTGGGAAATGCAAAGAAAAAAAATGTAGAAAACACAAAGGAAAGCACTCAAGGTACAATTGTGACCATAACAATATAATGGATTGTACATCACCATATCCCATTCTGGGCCGAGTTCTGTGCGGAGTTTGCATGTTCTCCCTGTGCCTGCGTGGGTTTTCTCTGGGTACTCTGGCTTCCTCCCACGGTACATGCACATTAGGTTAATTGGCTACTCCACATTGCCCCTTGGTGTGCGTGTGTGGTTGTCTGTCTTTGTGTGTCAGCCCTGTGATTGACTGGTGACCAGTCCAGGGTGTATCCCGCCTCTTGGCCATAGTCAGCTGGGATAGGATGCAGCCCCCCCCTGCAACCCTCTGTGGATAAGTGGTATAGAAGAGAAGAGAGATGGATGTTGCAACTGTGGACTGACAAACAGTGTTGTTAAACTGTTGGAACTGGTGTACTTTTTAAATGTCCAGTGTGCACACTTACATAGCATCTCAAAGTGAGGTGGCAGATTGCAGTTGTATGGAAATAAGGGTCAGACTTTATTGTTTTCCTTTACATTTTATTCATTTGTGGGATTTGAGGTCTCTTTTCAATGTCTTAATGTCAAATAAACTTAACAAAAATCATATGAGCAAACTAAATTTGGTAGCATTATCTTGCTGGACTTGCAATAGCTTATCCAGCCATACAACAGCATGCAATACACTGTACACCCATCTCAAAATTTTGAGTTTCAAGTTATCATCTCCTATTTATGACTGTTCTGATAACATTTTATTATATTTACTGGTAACCAGAGAAACACAATAAAAGCAGCATGACCAAGACTGGTCTCCTTACAGTCTTATTCCCAGTCATAGAATCATATTTCAGCAGCTATGAGCTCTGCTACATGAGGAGGGAAACAATTGAGAACATAAAAGTCATTTGTGCTGTACTGAGTAGAAAGATCTACCAGCCAGTCAGTGTGCCCCTGTTTGTTTTGTGTTTGTGTAGCTGTATGTTCTGTATGTATAGGTGTGTGTTTTAAGCATGTTTGTCGGGATGTATGTGTGGCCCTTCCTGTCAGGGATCTTTTTCGGCGCCATGTTGACACACATGTGCTTGTAGTGACAACTGTGGGAGGTAAAAAAGGCTGTGCGCGTCATATGCCATGCTTTCATCACTGCATAAATGTAAAGACAACCCCCCCCCCCAAAACATGCACACATTTCCCTCTTTCAGCCTCTACCCAGCAGCCACAGGGGAAAGGTGTAGCTTAGAGGAGGTTAGAGAGTTCACATTCCAAGAAGAGAACATGAAGCCTGTCCTTGAATGGAACTCAAAGCTACAGTTTCAGTTGTTTTAGCAACTTTTAGCAACAAAGTCTGTGCATTTTGTGTAACTTCATGCTGTTGTCCGAGAGGCAAAAATGCTGCATTTTAGAGCTGCCAATTTTCTTCCCCCACTAATTTTGTGCTACCTCATCTCCAGTTATGATTGTTTTTTACGGTCAAAGGGTCAATTCCAAAAATATAATGTTGACAGGAAGGCAATGGGGCCCATGCAGGTGGCAGAGTCAGAAAAAGTGTTGGCCTCATACGTTAAGAAGCGTGTCATCAGCAGCTCCAGAAACAATAACATTCTGGCTCAGAGACTTCTTTTGGTCTCCCAGCCCCCCTTTAACCACTGAGACAAAAGCCCAGAGAGAAGGAGGAGGGCAAAAAAAGATTCCTCTTGATAAGGCACGGTCGCTTGCAAACTTCCAGAGGCCCTTTCCATTTGTTCAGCTGCCTGATGGAAAAGTACAGGGCTTTGGCTCGCCACCCATCCACTTGCTTGTATGGTAGCGTCTCATCCTCCTGAGCTGCAGCCCAGTGTGCAGAATTAGCACAACTCAATTTGTGAAAACAAATGGCGCATGACGTTCCATCAGACAAATCCCTGTTTGTGCAAACACTCTCACGAGGGACAACTTCTCATCATGAGTGGTGACACAGCAGGAAAAAACAGGACAGGGAAAGACACTGAAATATCAGTATCCTTGTCCTCTGGGAAATTAAAAGTCCTAAACACTTTCTTTCTCAGTCACCTTTTAATTATGGGATCTGACATAAACAGGCAAACTTTGGCTCGAGTTAGAGTTTAAAATTAAAGCTCTGTTTATTTCACTTGAGAGGTTTCTGTATTTCTGTTTTGTAGCAACATTTGATACAAAATATGATAGAGGTGTGATGCTATTTGTTTATGTTTTCCAACTTAATATAAATTGAATCCGATCAAAGAGTTGTCAGAGAATCACTAAGCCAAAGTTTGGTTTATTTTTGTAGTCAAACTGTTGTACTGAGTCTCAAACTTGTATTTTTGTCTGCTTCCTGAGAAGGACTCTGACTTTTAGAAGTCATACTGGATAATAAAATTCAACTTCTTTTTGTAAGAAAGTGAAAACAAAAACAAATACTGTATAGGAAATAGGTGATTGTTTGTTATCAAACAAACTATGTCAAGGCATTCTCAGATCAGGCTAACTGCCTTACTCTGGCAGCACTCTGCAGAGTTTCTTCTCACTGACTGATGTTAGATGACCAGGACATAGTGGCTAAGTTGTGATAGCATGCCTGGAGCCATAGTGGCCTTGAAGGCCGACAAGGGATTTAAGCCATTTCTGTGTCTCCTTTTCCACATGTAGTGACAATGATGGAGTTGACAGTGTGAGAACTGAAGTCAGATGAGGTCGGATCGTCCTTGTCTAGCACACCTCCAAACTGATTATATGTCTTGAGCAAGACATCGATGCCCCACTGGCTCCAGGAGGGTAGGAGACACAAAAGGGGCACATATGATTAGCTCACGCGTCCAGTCAAGGGGACTAGAGGCTAACTTTGGGACAAAGATAGCAGATAGTTATTTTTGGGTTTGAAAGAGAGAGGGTCTACTTGTTGGGTCTTGTGTCAAGGGTGATATTGCAAGTTTCGAGTTCTGCCAGAAAGTATTTATAATATTTAGAGATAATGTTTAGATGCTCAACTATAATGGTTATGTTATGGCAGATTCTTAGATAAAGAAAATTAGAAGGTAAGGGTTATATGTAGATGTTTGTGCCTGGAAATATCAGTGACAGGTCAAAGATTATTGGTATTAATTTGCAGATGATATGGATTTTACAGTTTATAGTTTTGTTATGTTGTAAAGACACTACGATGGTCAGCAAATGGGATGCCAGCTATATGACACTGATTACTTCCCAAGCTTTCCCCCAGCTGTACTTACCGCTAAAGGAAAGGGAAAAAATAAAATACAGATCATGTTTTTTAGCACCCATTGCAAAAAGTAGGTTAAAGTTCATTTCCCAGAAATAACCCCTGAATCAGGATTAGGAAAAATGTAAACACTTTAACCAGGTTGGTGTCAGTTTTAAAGGTACACTAATTAATAGTGCATATTTATTTTAGCAGTGGATAAAAAGTATATGTGCACCTTCCTTAAATCTTAACTTTCAGCTTATTGTTTTGGTTTTACAGGTCACACTTGCTGTTACAGTTCACCCTTACTGCTCAACAGCAGACAGCTGTGCCCACAGCTCATTTGTACACTACCCATAGAGCGCTCACATAGTTAGCACTCACTGGCAAACACATTTCCCTCAGGAGTTGGTGGAGCACAAAACAGGGCTAAAAGTAAAGTGAATACACTAATATTTTGGTTTTAAAGCTTCCAAACTTACTGTTTATAGTTTTGTCTTAGTCTCATTTTTGCAGCAGAGGGCAGCAGTTTTCAGCTGAAAATGAGAACCAAACATTTCAAATACAGGCATTAGCCAGTGAAGAAGTAAACATCTAGCACATGTTAGCTAGTTAAGCACCGGGATATTTTCTCAGGAACTGTTGGAAGGCAAATGAAGCACATCACATCACAACCAGTTATTTAAAGTAAACACTTCATGCCCAAGACAAACACAAAATGTATCCTCTTATTTTCCCTCTGGGTTACTGTGACACAACCAAAAAGTAATAAAAGTAACAAAATCCAGATCTGAATGCCACACCAGATGGCCAAATCATCCTTTTGTCTGCTGTGTTTCCCAAAAAAATAATTCTGCTAATAACAAAGCCAATAATATTGACAATCAGGATGACCAAAGCTGTGCAGTAACTGACAAACTGCACGTGTCCCCTGTTTTCTCCATACTTTTTGGTACACATGTGTGGTGGTCCCTGCAACCCAGCTGACCGTTGGACTGTTTGGGTTTGTTGCAGCCCGACCCCAACAGCAGGATAGGAGCGGAGGGCTCCTTTCATGAGCATGTGAATGTCAACAGCAGCCTCAGCCACCAAAAACCTGCCCCCAGACCCATTAGCAAGCAGGGGCCAGAAAAACAGACCTCAGAAAAACACATTGCATAATACCTTATGTAACAAGCCTTCGAAATTAATAGCTGGAGCAAAGAAGCGGAAGAATCGGAAATTATGTCGAGGCCGTTCAGTATTGTGTTGTCATCCCAGCATGAGGGGCACACAGGAGGGTTTAAACAGTTCACAAACATGAGTGCTAACTACTTGTCACAGTTCTGAGCAGGACAAGTGTTATGTTCCTTTCAGAAATGGTGAAGTGCACAATATGCACAATACGAACGACATAAGTCACTCTTTTAAGACTCAGAGAGCGCGTACCTCCATCAGGGCCAATAGTCCACTCTTCTGAGACCGTAGTTCTCAAACTCGTTCACGTCAAAGATCCCTAAACTGACAGAAATTAGTCCACACACCTCCATCAGATGAGAATTTTTCTTTTTGATGTTTTATTGTAGAAAGCGTATAAAACCCATGACCAAAAGAGTTATACGTTCTGTAATTGCAGACAGAATCATGGAGTTTAAAGTAAATGATTCCCCTTTTTTATAGGGTACCCCTTGGACACCTCAAGGAAACCGAAATCAGTGTATGTCTGGATATGGCCCCCAGCCAGTAGCATTGCACAGGGTGTGAGGTCAGACTATAGGCTAAAACCACTGTGACTAGATTACTCCATTTTAGTCATAGAAGTAAATAGCAGAGTATAAAACATTATACCATTACAACTGAATGAGCAAATACCATATTTAACATAACCCATCCAGGTTTTTCGTCTGTGACATCGATAACTTGTCAGTGATTATAAACCTTGACAGAACCATGCTTTCTTTAAATGTTTTCTACTTTGTTTAAGACCAAGCACCTTCACTTGTCAACACAGTGTGTCTCGGAAAAGAAGCGCACTTATTGTGTATCCTGCTCAACCACTACTGCTCTCTTGAGCCTGGGAGGAGAGACAAACCTTCACACGAAAGTAAACAATAATATAATTAAAAATAATAATAATTTTCATGAACATACAAAAAAAACAGTCCAAAAACACGACCTCTTTGGCAAATGTAATACAGGAATCAAATAACTAAACACTTAAAACAGCAACATTCTCTTCACATCAGGAATCATTATGTCAGAATTTACACTGAATAGTGTTCACAATCTTATTCTGGAAACAACTTTTACATATTAACCCTCAATATTTTAAAACGATATTCTCCAAATTGTCATTCATAAAAATAAAACAGTACAGCATTTGAGGATAAACTAAAGTCAGGCCACTGACAAACCGATCAAGACCAAAAACATGGTCAATTTGCTGCAGAAAATTAGTTTCATTTGATTTAATCCACCGTAAGTGATACAGCTGTGTGATTTAACACATTGGGACAATTCACAAAATAGACACTGTTCTTATAATTCTCCAAACTGTCAGTCATGTGACAAACCACACCTGTTTGAGGTGTTTATCAGGTAAGGCACCTCATAAATCTGTGTATAATGTTTGCAAACACACCTAAGTCTGACTTCTTTAAGATAAGGAAACTGTTTCATCACCTTGGTTTTCACTGTGTGAAAGGGGAATGACATTTCTGCATATCGACAAATGTTACTGATTATTCCTGGTAATGAGGCCACAGGTTCATTTCCATGTTGTGCAGCACATGTATGCACATGTGGGATACATGTAATTATCATTTATGTCTCCTTATGTCCTCAAAGTGTGGCTTTAGAAACAATAAACGGTGAAGAACAATGTCAAAAGAAAGCTTTCAACCGAAATCTATAAAGAAAGAACACATTTTCCCTTTATAATAACCTGATAGTCAAAGACCAAACTGTAAACTGAATTTCAGCTTGTTCAAAAATAAAAACTTTAAGCTTAGATGCGGAACTGCTAAGTATAGCCTCTATACTGTATACAGCAATCAAATGATTTTGATTTTATGTTTTTGACCCTAAGCTGCAACTCAGGGCCCTATTTTACCTTTACTTTTTACACATATTGTGTATATGCAGTAATATAATTTTAAATAATTTAAATTGTCTGATGTTTATAGCAATCAGTCCTTTGAAACACTGTGAGACAGTGTAAACTGTATCCAAGTTTTAAATGTGTTCCAAACATTTTAAAGTTACAGAAAAGAAACAGACGCAAGAAGCAAGTCTTTCGTATGCTCATATTGAAGAGGGTCAAGCTCTCAGCTGGCCCGTTGACCCACTTGCACCGATGTTTGAGCCGATACTTTTGAGGCTCATGGTGCTACATTATGGCTCCTGCCATAAGTTTCAATTTGGCGCACTGTTTTCAGCAAATAAATAAATTTATAGCAGTTTTATTTTTTGTGAGGTAAAATCCTTTACATCATTTTTCTGAGCAAGGCAAAAACGGAGTGACAACTAAAGTCACTCACTACAGGGAACTTGGGATCCTCATACTATTTTACATTCTGTCAGTTCAATACAGTAAGTGTTTGCTTTTGGCCTGTGGCCCACCAGAACTTTAGGTCCTGCCTCTTCAAGGAAAAACCCTTGGGCAAACCCTGCTCTAGACACTCTTCCATAATCCCTGTCTTGTACAAATACTTTTAAATATTACTACACTGCTGTCCAGTTTACATTGTGTGGGTGGAATCACTGCCTGGTTGTTAAGACAACGCTGGAGTCCATGTATGATAAGATTTTGGCAAGAAAATTGTCCCTATTATTTAATCTGAGACCACAAGCCTTTCCTAACCTGAGCCAAGTTCTGTGAGAGTGTAAGCAGAAAAACAGCCACCATACTTTAGTTAATACAACAATACAGCTTTGAAGCTATGTTCATGAAAAACCCTTCATCATTATATACAGTAGAAGATAGAAAATGTAACTCTTGCCATCAAATTTCTCCCAAAATGCCTATTAAAAGTGCATAAACGCGACTGCCACTCCCAAGTTTATTTTCAGTTAAGTTTTTGGTAGTTAGAATCATTAGCCAGTACTCTCCTGCATTTTCAATGTTTCACATTCATCCACATCATATTCAAAGACTGAGCCTGTTCTGACAGCGTGTACCTGTGGGAGTGAGAGGTGTGGTGTTAAAAAGAAGCATTCATTCCACTCTTGATGGTGGTGAAAAGTAGGGTTTTTTTTTTGAAGATTTCAATATAATGTTATAATGAGGTCAATTCAAGCTTTTCTAGTTCATTTATTAGTGTTAGGGTCTATTCTTAGACTGGCTTTGTTGTCATGGTCAGAATAACACCCATCTGGGTAAACATCCATTTTTAAGAGGTGAAGGGTCTTTGTCAGGGTCTGTGCTCTCTCCCCCTAACAGATCGGGACTTCTTATCAAGCAGACAGATGTCAAATTGAACAAAAACACATACACTGGCTCTTAGCCTTCACCCTCCTGTGCTGCCTGTCCATCAGACCGCAGCAAAACACAGATGTGGTTCTTATCCAGGAAACAGCAAGTGACTGCACCACGAGCAAGGCACTGCCAAGCCATGTTTCTCACTTCATGTCAAGTACTCCAATAATCACTCAAACAAGGGGAGAAATCGCTCAGTACATTTGTGTCATTTCTGTGCCGCTTACATAAGCAGAGTTTTTGTTTGACTGTTTGCTCAATGGGAGTTATCCTCCAGTAGCAGGTTATGTTCAGGTCCGTTTATGTAAGCTTTATTTGTCAGTGTTATGCCCAAGTCCAGACTATCAAGTTCAACAGTGTTTGACTGGAGTGGGCAGGATGGCTGCTGCTCGTTCAAGTGCATGTCAACATGCAAATTTAACTCTCAGTTTACTAGAAAAACGCCTGCAGCTACTGGGCAGTTGTAGACAGGCATGTGAATTTCCACTCCCTTCCTCTAGCACAATCAAATATGCAGGATTAAAAATCAAATGAATTACTGAGAGACAAACTAAAAAAAGAAAAGAAGGAGCAATATAATCCATAATCATATGACCCAAAGCACCTTTGATGCTTCTTCCATCGTGTAGGTCAAATGTAATTTCTATGAATGTGAGGTCACTCATTCCATTATCTTTTTAGTGAGAGGTTAAAGGGCTAACTGACTGTAACTCATGTTCATGCACGTGAGGACCTTTCAGTGCCTTATCACCATAAAGTCATTTCAGTGCAAAGACAAACCGTAAAGTAAACTCTCAGTTAATACTGATACTAATGCAATACCTTTGATGTGTTCAGATGAAGTAGTTAACTGTGGTCAATAGAATTTTAAATGCTTTTATTAAATGAATGAATAAAATGTTTAAAATGATACTTTTGGTTTTTCAGTCGTTTGTGTACATTAATCTTAATGCACTCTGAATATTAAGTATATTCATAAGTATATGAAAATCAAAACATCATCATCCAAAAATGTACACCCAGACTTAAAATGTAACTCATTCACCTCACCTTTTATTATATTTATTTGCAAAACAAATAGAACATCTATACTCTCCTGAGGCACAGTATGCCAAATATGAAAATAAAATCAATGACGAGGGGCAACACATTTGTGGTACCACCATGTCACTGCCAGCCTCAAGCCTCTCGTACGTGAAAGGCATTTTCTATTTCAGCTAACTGGGTCACTCGGCATTGTGAGAAGGTCTCACACTGGTCAGACAAGCAGTTCAGTATTCCAGTCTGCAAATTCCAAATCTCAGATATGATTCCCCTCATTCAGCACGTAGGACTTCTTGCCCACAAAGCCACTTTTACCATTAGATATGGACTTAATGACTACCAGAGTCTTTTGATGACATGTGTATTGGAGACTCTGAGTCTCTGTTTTATGTCTTGGAAATGAAAGTAGAAATGATAATGAAGTAGCCAAAGAGGATTCTGTCGAGACTAGAACAGATGTGGTTTAAATTCCTCTATTTATGGACAAACTCACTTTCAGAGAGGATGTTCAGATCCTCTCCCACTTAGTCTGCCATGTTACCACAGGAGCCCTGAAGAGGCAACCCAAACTCAACAGCCGCTGAAGCAAAGAATGAGACAAGGGATGTTCAGTTGAAAGCAATCTGCAACCACAACACTAGGTACCATTAAATGCCATTAAATTTCCAGTATATACTGGATCCATCTGAAAAGTTCATTTTTATCTTCATCTATGGAGCCGTAGAGAGCCTGAAGTTATGTAATTCACATTTTTCTTTGTCACATGAATGTCACATTGATGCATATGGTGTGGATGTGGACAGCAACAGTATGGACAGCTCATGTGGTTACATAGAGCATATAAGGATTCATGGCCTGTCATATTCAGTTACTGAGTTACTGATATTCCTTCTGATGACCTGTTGACTGAAACTAAACCGTACTCACAGTGTTGGAGTATTTAATCACCGTCAGCTAAAGGAAGGCGGCTCTCATGTGAGATGCTTTATTAGGTTTCTGTGATGTAATTCAGGACACGAGTCCCTCAAAAATCCAATATGGGTATTTGTGTATGGTGCCGATTCAATAAAAAAGTTGTTCATGGGAAATCCTGCTGAAACTCACACTCCAATTACACCTAAAACGCAATCAGTTTTCGGATAAATTATCTGGATCATGAATGATTCTTGCCTTTTGCATTTACACCTGGCATTTTTATGTTATGCAAATGCAAATAGTTATACACGTTTAATGTACATGAGGAATATGGTCTTAGTTTTAGCTTTGCAAGATAGTTGATTGCTAAGTTAAAGTTAGTAATCAAGTCAAGTTGGTGTTCAGCCTTCTGACTCGATAGCTAGTCGTGACTTGTGATTAGTGTCAAGGCAGAGAGGACCCAGTGTGTGAACTTGGCAGAGTTTGGGACTCTTTCGTGAGTTTTGCAGACAGATGTCTCTCTCTCTCTCTGGTTACATAAGTGTGGGTGTAGGTGTGGTTACAGGTTATACATAGTTAGGCGAACGGTGACGATGGATCTTTGAAGGAGGCGTTTAGAAGTGAGTGAATAAGCCATTGTCATTTCAGTAACCATAACAGCACAGATAAATGACATGAAAAGCTCATTATAAACACAGCCTACAGTATTTACTCTAACACAAAGAGGGAGATTACTTAGCTACTAAAAGTGATTTAGGGACATCCCCACAAAGTCTTTGAATATCTACTTGTGGCAAGATTCAACTACTGTATGTCAAATTGTAGAATTTTGCAGCATCATCTTGTGCCTCTCCAAAAGTTGGGCTTGCATGATTCCTCTGGCCATCAAGTGCATATTTAAAACCCTTTTACAGGATATTTGTTTAATAATGAATTGGCTGAGACAGACAAAGACAGATTTTTTAACCGAGTTTGAGTTTTCGAGTCAGCATCAGGTTACGATCTCAGCACAAGGAAACCAAGGACCTGATGATAATTTTTTTTATTAAACAATACAGAGGACAATCCATATAAATACAGAGCATGATTATTTTTAAACACTTGTGACTCCAGCATGGGGTCTTTTGAGGATAATTCTTTTTTGGGGGGGGGGGTTCTTGTACATCATAGATCATATAGTTGCATTTTATATGCAGAGGATAAGTTCTGACTATTTATCTTGATTTAGCTTCGTTCTCTCTGTCAGCCTCAAGCAGGTGGCTAATGTCCTTTTGAAAAACACAGTGTGTGTGAATCCTTTCCCTCTGCAGCATGACAGAACACTGAACTAAAGTTAAATTGGTCATAAAGAGTTAGAATGTGATGTATGTTTAGTGTAAGTGTACACAGCTGTCTCACTCTCTCCTACGCATTTACTGACCGAGATACACTCGTGCTTTATGTGCTTTTGGACCAGCAGGAGGAAGTTTCCTCTGAGTCGCCAGCTGCTGCTCCAAAACACACCTGGTTATCGTTCCTGGTTATGAGACTCAGATTCATGTAGTCTAATTGGTTTAATTACAACAGGCAGCCACACACCTTATCTCAGGCAACACCATCAGATATATGGAAGGCAGGACAGTTCAGGACAGCTGATGGCTGCGTTCTGGTGTGTTTTTGATCTTTGATATCACACAATGCTGTTTTGTAAACCCATGTTGGATGGACTGCATGTTTGGCATGGCATGGAAATAAAAAAAACTATCTATAACAATTCTTGTTCTTGCAATTAACTCTGCTACTGGAAAACAAACAGTCAGGGAATGACTGCCTAAATGATCGCCTGAAACATTCATCATTCAATACAGTTGCTGATTTATTTTCTCTCAACTGATTAACTGATTTCTGACACAGGAATAATTGTCATAATTAGCACATGTTATCACTGTTAATTAAAGAAAAGCAGAATTTCAACGTTATGGTCAATGTGAAGCTACTTTTAACCACCACACTGTTAGGTAGTTTAATCCTCAATAGTGTATTTTTTTTTTTTTTTAAAAAAACTGTTAAGGAGCTGTAGGTTACAGATAAAGGCTCATAAAAGTACTGTATCTCCCTCTAAAATATAGAGAGTAAAAAGCGGAATAAAATGGATATAAAGTAACAAGTTCATCACAACTGCAATTACTATAGTGTAATCCACCATTCGCCATGACGCATGCGTCACACCTTATTGATAAACTTTATGGGACAAATTCCACCTCTGTAAATGCTCCTGGTTCTGCTCCACACTTCCCCTTTAAAACATAATCCCAGCGGGTCGGGAGTGCGGAGCGCCCCTTTCTTTCCCTACAACGTGGCCAGGCGGAATGTAAACAAAGGATCCCATCAGTGTAGGCACACAATCATTAAATAAACCTTTTCATTTTATCTGAAATGTTACACAAACACTCTCCGGTCTGTGTAAATATGCATACTGAGTACTGTATCTTCACATAATATATTAAAGATGAAGTAATGGGAACAGTTAGACCGAGTGAATCCAAACTGCCAATTTCTGCCAATTGTCAAACGAGTACTCAGAAAAGGGACTGACTGAGTAAGAATAAAGTTTGTCTCCCCCCAGTCCGCCCCCCAGCAGTGCTTGGCGGTGAAACACGACGCTTCAGGGGTTGCCATCATCACATGGCAGATGGAAATTTCCACTCAGACTCCTTGCTTGTTAAATGGGAAGGGTCTCCAACTCTTGTCTTCACTAGTCCGCCTCCTCCTCCGCCGCCTGCGACAGCTGTCCTCCACACGGAAACACTAGGTAAGACCCCAACATTTCCATGTCCTCGCTTTACTTTTCATTTATCCTCTAACCTGCATGGGATTTGCTGGTTAATTCTGACCATCAGCTTTGACGCCTTGGAAGCGGGTAGTTTAATTCTCTTTAGTAATAGTAGACTGGAGGAGAAAAAGCAGGGAATGTTTTCCAGCCTAATAAGAAAATAAAAGAAATACTCACTTGTGTGTTAGATGACTGTTTTTAAAGACTTGTGTCGTTTTCCACTGATAATTTTCCCCCCTGATACATTCCCAAACTATCATATGTTTAAGAGAAGGAGCAACAGTAGCGGTGTGTTGAGCGCTTCCTGCAGGGTGTTGCCTGGTGTCAATCGAAAGCTGCGTTAAGCGCCAAACACGCGTCTTTATTTATATAAGACATTTACGCTTCGGTGTTGCGTCCGGTGATAATTTAGTATCCAGATTACACTCAGAACCACATGTTTCCACTGAAGTGTTCGGTCGATCGCACTGACTGAAACTACACTTCACATGTTGTGTTTTTGCATGCTTGCTGAGCTGCCTTTCCGCGTTTACTGAGAGAAAACACAAAGGCGGCTATTATGTTGCAGTTTGCATCAGGCTTCAGGCTTCTTCGCGTCTCTTCCCACTTTGTAAGCAACTCATATATATATCATAGAGATGAATCGTTTTATTTTTTTTTATTTTGAAGGGATGCATTTATTTTGAAAAGAAGAAATAATAGAAATATGGCTAAATGTACACCGTGGATCATGGGTTTATGTAACAGCAGACAGCAGCATGCTGAGTGTGGCCTGCAGGGATCATTGAGAACTAATAAATATGTTATGACTGCAATCTCAGGCTCAGATCACAGTTTTGCCATGCTCTGGTTGGAAATATTGTACAAATTTGCTTTATTTGATCTCCAAAAACGTATCAGTGAAGCTTTTTTTGTGCAGTTTCCTTTTTCGTTTACTGCTGTTTAACTTAGGTCTTACTCTGTGTGACTCTGTAAGCACTTGGTGATCACTCTGAGAAAGAAAGTCACATGGATTTGAGTGTAAGGTGGAAGAGTATGATTTAGATTTTGAATTGGATTTTACAAAATGTGACTTTTCCTTGATGCTTTTCATAGATGTGCTCAGTCATTTTCTTTGCAGCAATACTTCACATTCATCTTCGTCTTAAGGAACTTTAATTTCAGCATTTTAAGCACACACCCAAATCCTAGCTATATACAGCAGAGCCGCTGCTCATGACTGAAAACAAAGACCAGATTCACACAGGAGAATATCCAGGCTTCGCATATTTAAGCAGTAAGTTCAGTTTCTGTCACCGGTCTTCCGACTGCTAAAAATACTTGGTTGCCACATAGTGACTGTGCATTTACAGTTTCAGATTCGCTCTGTTCTCTGTGCACCTCACTTGCATAAGAGAAAGTAGTGAGCTAAAAATGTTCTTAATGTTCTGTTAATGTTCTGTTAATGTTCTCTTCTGTATATCTATATAAGTCCTTGCAAGTGAATGTGTTTCATGATTATTTGGGTGATGTTAAAGCTTTATGTTGCACACTCATGGTGTAAAGGCTGTACAGACTCACACACACACACACATTTCCCATAATGCAGCTCAATAACTTCCTCAATTAGACCCTACTTTACACTTAAATGCCTACACTTTTCATGATCCATGCCATTTTGAAATGCAGTGTGAGGGAGTCTGCAAGCTGAGATAACCCTGATGATGATAGCTTGAATTTAACTTTTATAACTTTTCTCAAATATAAAAAGTTCTCTCCAGAGCCACCGAAGATACTCCTGCTCCAAGCTGAGTAATCCTCAACAAGATAAGTAAACTGACCAAGGAGAAAATTGGTGGCGTGCCATTATAATGTTACACACATGTACTCTAATAAAACATTTCGTTAAAAACACCCAGCAAAAACCTTCTCAGTAACTTTATGAAAGCCCCAGGTGAGGGGAGACAGCAGCACAGATTCAAACACCTGTCAGCAATGCAGAGCTTGGCTGTGGATTGTGGCTTCTCATTGGCTTTCAGGAGACTTAAATGACATATGTAGGTCAGACCCTGCTGTGTAGCTGGGGGTTGAAGCGCTGTTGGCACTGGCTGATGTAACTTGGAGTGTGAATGAGCCAATGAGCCAGATGTAGAGTCAGTTTCAAAGGAGCGGGTATCAATAACACAAAGACAAAATGAGACAGTGCCACAAAGGGGAGAGGAATTAGGCCGTTTTCCAAAACGCTGTCAACACGATCTGTTGAAACCTGAGAAGGTGGGATAATGTTAGAGGCTGCCTATTTTTACCTGTAGAATTACATAAGTCACTAACGTGGAATTTCCACTGATGATTGTTCTAATGCTTGCAAGGCAACCTTACACATCAGAGTTTTTTTTAAAATTTGATAAGTTGTTGATCTTCACAGAGAAATTCCCTTTGTATTCTCACCCTCCACATGGTGGTCAGAGGTCAGCTGCAGGGGTTCAGTGTCTAAAGATTCTATAATCTTGGAAGGATGTTTGCCGACATGGCTGTTTGAACACTTAGATCACCATACAAAACTTGTGATGACTACTTGACAACAGAGTTTATAATGTGTGCTATAACACTATCACTTATTTACGTGTCCGCTCACTGTTCACTAGTGCTACTTGTTAAGTCCGATGCATAAACCCTTAAAGTTCTGACATTTCTTCCAGTTGAGTTCCACTTCCCTTCAACAAGTCATTGTGATAGATAGTTATATTTTTATCACTGTGTGGAAATAATGTAGAGCAATGGACTCTGGCCAACCGCATTGAAAGTGATAATTGTCGCACCATGTGTGGCACGTGTTATTTGATGCTCATACGGTGCACAGCAAGCATCAGATTTAACACACCAGCACCACAGAACCAGCAGTATTTTGGGAAAATGTAGTATTTCATAGAGACGGAGACGACCGCAGTTGCGCACAAGGGCCCCCGAAACAGACACACACTCATAAACACACATGTCAAACCCACCGAGACTCACTCTCACTCTGACCTCTCCTCCTGTCTGCTCACAACCTTCTCCTCCGCATTACAGAACTCCAGGCATTCAGAATAGCTGAATTTGGACTTGAATGAAGAGATTTCAATGTGTGCTCACAACATGCAGTACCTAGTGGGGCTCAGCTGCCTTCTTTCTTTTTCTCTCCTCTCTTTCACCTTAGCTTTTTATTCTTTTCAGCTCTCTACAAACAGGTACAGTGGCTGTGGAAAAAAACATCTTTGGTCACTGGGTGCTCATTTGAGGTTTCAAAATCTAAACAAGTCGAAGTAAGGGGCGGTCAGGGAAGTTTGACACACCTCTCAAGGTTTTTGGTGCATGTTCGGTTTTTCAAAACAATATGTGTGCTTCAAAACGCACATGCCAGGTGCTTTCAATGTGTTTGGACATTTGCCTGTTTTTTTGATAGGCTGGTTAGCTTAGCTTAGCATAAAGAGTTGGAAACAGTTGGAAACAGCTTAACAGTCTTGACTTTTGTTCAGATTTAACAAATGAGATATAACTTGTTAATTAATGAGCTTTAGAGGTACTGGTACCCAACTTTTGTTAACTTCAAACAGGATCCAGAATTCCTCCTACCTTGTTTCAAATCTTTCTGCTGACCAAAGCTATCCAGATACAGACAGGGTGATATCAAGCTCTCTAACTCTGGGCAAGAAAGCAAGTAATAATTCCCAAAATGTCAAACTTTTCATTGTAGACTGCATTGTTTGATCAAGGATTGAAAGGTTAGCGTTAGAGCATCCAGCAAGGGTAAAAAAGGGTTACAGTCAGCATTCAACATGTCACCTTTGACTTACATTTTAACCAAAAAGAATTACATATTAAATTTGCTTTGTTTTTAATCTCACTATATCCATCTTCTATCTGAACTAGGATTTATTCATAAGAAGTTGAACTACAACTTTTAAAATCAAAACACAATCCTGTGGAGAGATAAGAAATGGGTAGGTGATGTCATTACAGTCTCCTTCTGTCACTCTTCCAACATGGTGGCTTGTCAAAACTAACCAGTGTCCAAATGTCCCCAGCTGGGCCTCAAAATAATGAGACCAGGTTCATGGTCAGTGATGCAACATAAAGTGGGTCACTCAATGAAGAGCTTCACTTTGTCTTGTAAATGGACACATAGAAAAGAGTAAAATCTGTCAGAGCACAGTGGTTTGATATCTTACATTACCTAGATTTTGAAATTACACTTAAATAATGTTAAAAGAACCTGCTAGAGATCACATTAAAGGTCAGGTTTCATGGCAATTAAATACAAATTGAAATCAAATCAATATTAAGTATCAATAATAACATTTTTTTAAAAAAAGGAATACACTTAATTCGATACTGATTACAGAATATGTCATGCATGTATCAGGACAGGTCATTACGACTGTTGACTGTTATGTTGAAATAAGCAGTCACATTAGTTCTGGGTATTAACATATTTGTACTACACTAATAAACTGGAAGATGTTCTGTATGTTTGTTCTGAGTGTTTGTCGTTTTTCTGTTTAACTTGGCCAGTTTCCAAAATGGAGCAAACCAGCCAGACAAGAAAATTATCAGATTATTCTTTAAATGTGGCGTCCTGCTGTAACAGCAGTCTGTCCCACAGGTTTGGCCAGTGACATCTTTGTTCTTAACAAGTGCAGATATTTAGACATAAACACTGGCTGTATGATGTTGAATTACACTGAAGAGTTGCTGAACTCTCAGAAGCTGAAATCATCTTTTGATGGTTTCAGCTTCTGAAATGATGTAATAAAATATCCTGGTTGGAGGTTAGCCGTTTAATGTTCATGTCGAAACCTTGATCTTGAAAAGAATTACACATTGTTACAAAGCAAGATGCTGCCGTCATTATTAGTACACATGTGCGGTCAGATCAATACTAACTGATAAGATGAACTGGGCGAGGGTCCGCAAGAACGGGTTCACAAACAAGGTTATGACACACCATGCTCATGTACAAAAGGCCAGTATGGTGTTTACTAAAGGCCAACTAGCCTTTAATGTCACATGACCACACTGAGTTTTTTTGCCTTTTGCTGTCTTTTGCTTAATAGTCCACAGAAATGACAGAAGTTTCCATTTGCCTTACACTGGAATTTCGAGCATACTAAACCTATTTGTTGCAGCTTTTGACATTGGTTTTGTCAGTGAAAGGAAACGAAGACAAGTTTTGTTATCTGCTGTATTGTAGTGGTTTGGACCTTTTATATGGATAAATCCCCATCCCCAGTCTCCCACCTCTGTGTTGTTAGCCTTGTTAGCAGCAAGGAATGGCAACTTCAAGTCAAGTCAAGTAAAGTCAACTTTATTGTCAAATATGCTATACATACAAGACATACAGCGCAGATAAAATTTCAGTCCTCTCGGACCCACTGTGCACTTTGGTCTACAGTTAACTATTGGATTGCCATAAAATTTAATACAGTAATTCGTGGTTCTCATTGGATGAATCCTACTGACTTTGGTGATATCCTGACTGTTCTTGTTCCTGTTGAACATGATCAACAATATTTGCTAACCATCTAGATTTTTGCATTGTCACTGTGAGCATGCTGACGTTAGCATTTAGCTCAAATTACTGCTGTGTCTATATACAGTCTCGCAGAGCCACTTGCTTGGCCGTGGTAGGCCTTTATGGTGGCAGAGTGGCACTGACACTGTGAAAGAGCTGTGACTCTGAGACGGGGAGCCTGTTTAGACCTGTGTTAACATGAGAGATCCCAAGTGGACAACTTAAGGTCCGGCAGTTCACACTTGGCACTACAATGCATCTCAGCATGCATCTCAAGTGACCACATTGATCGGATCTCACTTCCCCCATTGATATGCAAATAAATGGATACATCACTGAGGCAAACAAACACAACATCTTTTCCACAAAGAAATAAATTATCTAACATTTGCTGAATTTACAATAATGCCCAAATTATTAAGAATTTGACAGAGTCCTCTCTCTTCTTCTTTTACAGCTCTCAAAACTGCGTGAATTTTAAGGAGTATTGAGGTTACTATAACGGTGAAGTCCACTGAAACAGATTGCATGTTCACAAACATCTGCTGCTTACCATAGCAGGTAAGACAGTCCAGGCAGGTAATTTGCCTTACAGTGAATCAAATGGAAATCAGGCAGCTGGTAATCTTTAATGCCTTTGTTGTGGTTCCTTGGTGTGTTACAAAAGACATCAGTTGAGTAGGCCATCACTCAGTGTGTCCCAGGACACATTTACATACACGCTGCCAAAAGAATGTGGACATACAGGGCACATGGGTCTGAACAAGGTCAGATGTGTATTACAAAGTTGATTTATTTAATCAAAATCCAGATAAAGAGAATGTGAAAAGAAAATAACCATGCGGCACAGCTTTGTACAGTTTAATCTGTCTTAGGTTGCAAACACCACTGTAGTTGTGTATTAGATGATGGTCTGAAACAGGCCTATAATACCTGCCAGGTGATAAATGATGGCTCTGGCTGAAAGACTTGCACACACTCTGCATGTACACTGAGGAATCAGAAATATGCAGGTGAATAAAAGCCAATACTAGACATCAGATTTGTCAGGCATTACTTAATGGCCACTGCAGTCTTTTAAAAAACATCAGAGGGCTGTAAGTAAATTCCTGAATGAAAGCATTTTAGGATAAGTTTAGTGTAAAACAAACATATAGTTATTTAAAACTGAAATCTGCTAGATGTATTTATTTTTGTCCTAACCAACTACAAAAATGGCGCCTTGATTTATTGGAACCAGATGTTAATAGTGGACTATGATATGGCCTGATAGTTCACGTGTCAGTGGGTGAAAAGGCTAAAGAAAGGAGAGAGGGAGTTGTCTTGACATGTCACAGATAATAAATTCCTCCCCCCCAAGTGGAGGCACAGACTGGATCATCTGGAGAAACATGTGCACTCGGTTCAACACAGATGTGTGTTGCTCTCAGCTCTGTGTGATGTGGTTGTGTTTCTGCAGCTCTACAGCCCAAGTGCTGCATATAAAGATTAAAAGGAGTAGCCTCCAAAGTAACTATAAGTAGCAGCTGTAAATCTGTCCTACATGACATGCTTCATTGGTAGCCATGTTTGATTGGGTAGGGTTGAACCACTTACATGAAAGCGGTGCATTGCAAACATCTATGTCTCAATTAAGTTTCTGTTACCATTCGTGTTAGAGAGATGACGTTGAGGCTGTAGTAATTTGAGCTGAGGAAGTGTGCGTTATCACTTAAAAAATTAGTGTGTGAAGCTACAGCCAGTAGACTTTTAACTTAGCCTAGCATAGCCTTAAGACTGTCAGAAGTGTCTAAGAACCTGCCCACCAGCACATTCTTTGTTTCCTGGAGTGTATGCAACTTGTGACTCTTTGCCACGTGACTCCAGGAAGTCATTTTTCCTACCCAAGTAGGATTCAAGGAGCTTTATTGTCATTTCACACATGTAGAAAATAAGGTGGAACGAAATTAGTTTCCCTGTTCCGGGTATAAGCCCAATAACCTACACAATACGTAGAAGTATTCACCAATCAGTAAACCTCAGCTTGTCATTTTAACACTTTTGGAAGAGTGTCGAACTATTCTTGTTACTTGACATCAGAGAGGGATGTGGGAATTAAAGAGAAAGTGATTTTACTGAACTTAGTTTGCTAGTGATGCTTGTGTAATTGGAATCAATTTGGTAAGTAAGTTGTGGGTAAGTTTCTAAATGACAGTTTTTTGATTATTTCTGAATCTCTTGCAGTCAGAGAAACAGGCAGATTATGTCAAGAATGAATCACCGGATATCCATTTCCCTCTAACAGCTACATTTGTATTTTCAAATCCCTTCATTACATTGATTGTATGGCTTCCTGTTAAAGACTTTGATTGCAATTTGTAGCTCCTGTGACGCCTGTTAATTTGTGTAACTGAGCCAGTGTGAAGTAAGCGTGCTTTGATAACTTTCCACTATCTGTCAGAGCACTGATTCATGAATTTATGTTGCAAAAACAATTTCCTTGTTTCTAAGTGACCCAACAAAGTTTTTCTTTTTTTAATCTGATATATAAGACATGTTTATAATGATTTCAGAGGAACTTGATGCAATTGATCAGAGGCTTGTCTTTAATGGAGGATAAACAAGTATTGGACACGTTTCTATAAATAACAATGACTAAGTGTCATAAGTATGTTACATCATATAACAGCCACCTATTTGCAGACAAGAGCTGATTTTACACGCAGGGGATGGAAATATCTGCTGCACTGGACCTGTGACATTCTTATGGAGGCTGCCTTACTTTCAAAGAATTCATAAGACTTATAATGCCATTCAATAAATACATTGTTTTCCTTTCACAATGTCTTACCTCTTTGATAATCCAAGGAAAATCTTTCATTTTATATTTGAGCAGATGTTGGATGTCATTCAGCCCATGATTAACCAGCAGACTGTGTATGGTATATGTCACACGGGGTTTGAGAGGTACAGGCTTCATTTAGAGGTCTTCATATTCTACCTCATAATGATCACAGGAAGGGGGCTGATTGATCCTTTCCAGCAGGGGTACAAGTTATAGTCCATGGTGTTATGCTAGAGATGTTTTGGTCAGATAAGGGGAGGTTAATAACCCCTTCATCCTTGATTGACCGGCGGATGTCAACACTGTGTTGTTGTCTTGAAACAGACATTATCACATTCACACTTCCACTTGTTTGGTTGGTTGCTTAGAACACCGGGATCCTTGTGAGATCTTATGCACACACAGGTTAAACTCAGTGGTGAACCAGATGTCTAAAAGATCAGCAGCTGTGCACTGAGATACAATGAAGTAAGCAAATGGTGTTGCCTCATCTCGGATCTTATTTGACTATGTGTCAAAACAAAACCAAAAAGGCAAACACTTCCACACATATAAACATACTTCGTACTTTGGAAAATTGAGCTAAGCAACAAGTGAACGAAAATATCCTGGCAAGCTCCTGCAGTAGGGTAGTAAGATGACATTTTACAAAAAGAATTATTATAAGGTTTGATTCATGCATGAGGCAATAAGCACAGAGCAGGAAACAAGGAAGAATGACTGAACATTGACTGGAAGAAGTCAGAAGAAAACTGAAAGTGACATTATAAACTTGTCCTCTAGGCCATCCTGTTTCAGGCAAATCTTTCACTGAATAAGTGAAGTTTTCTGTCCACGAGACTCTTTTCATAAAACACACATATTAGGCTGGATGATATGGTTAGTTAGGATCATACCTGTTTGTCACAGGTAGACACTTGACAGTACGTCATGGCCCAATTTAGCCAAACTAACTCTGTTTATTTCAAACATCATTTTTTTTTAGAAAATTAGCAGTTAGAGTTAGTAAGCTATTGCTTTAATTCTAACTAGTTGTCATTGTAACAACTAGTTACTAGCTTTCATGTAACTAGTCAGCCTTTGAGATTGTATGCAGTGAAAAATTATTTGTCATGATTTAAACAACGCTAGTATTACTGTTGTCTTTTTTATTTCAAGGATGACGGTGGAAGGAAGTTTCATTTTGAGACCATTACAGGCACACTCATAGATTTTCCTAGACTTTAATTTAATTACATTCATTGGGTTTCCATTTGAAGAATTTCTCCTTTGCGAGTTTAGAACAAACTCTTGTCTTCATTTATGACCGAGTAGCATTTTGCGCATAGAAAGTTTCCACTCGTCAGATGTCACGGTTTCAAGTCACCCACTGTAAAACAAAACTTTTTGGGATTTTAAAGGAAAAAAAAGACAGTGTTGTTTTTTGTTCCTCACTGCTGCAGAGAGAGATAAAACCTCATCCCTGACATGAACACGACCTTGGGCACAGCGGCATCGCCTACCCTGTCCTCTGATTGGTCGTCCGCCGACACGGCCTACTCCGAAAGCACCCAACAGTTGCCCACAGCACTCCTGGGCATCTGTGTGTGTGTGTGTGTATGTGGCTGCATGTGCAAACAATTGAGCATGTATCTTCGAAGGTACAGAAGAGCCGGTACAAGAATCAGTCCTGTTAAGTGTGTGTTTACTTGTACTTGCTATGGGAACAGTTTTTTTAACTGACAGACTGAGGACATTTTTGGAAAGTGACGACATTTTGGTTGGCTGTCTCCAAGAGCTGTTTCCAGGTTGGGACTTAGTTTTAAGGTCTAGGTAAGACTTAGTTTAGATTAGGGTAAATTGGAGGGGATACATTATGTCAATAATGCTCCTCTCAAGGTTAGATGTTCAAGTGTGTGGGTGTGATCAGTCCACACGTGGTTGGTGAGCAGCTCTCAGTGACCTCGGTCCCTCATCAGTCCACATGAGTTTTGTCTGCATAATTTTGCAGAATGGGATGCTCGTGGTCATGTGGCAGGTCATGTGATCACATGTTGAAGGGGCTCTGAGTATTTAACAGCTTTAGTTCACTTTGGTGTCTTTAGTCTGAACGTGACAAATGCTCTGATGATGTTACAGTTTAGTTTCCTGTTTCCTCTTCTGTCTTTTCAACCCTTATCTATCAATCTATCTGTAGTCTGTACTCTTTCACATCGAATTTTAGGTTTTCTAATCTCTCCTTCCATCTGTTCTGGCCTTCTTGCTCATTTCTGTTAAGGCAGGCAGACGTGTGTGTGTGTGTGTGTGTGTGTGTGTGTGTGTGTGTAATGGGGGTGTTACAAGGATGCCTATCATGCTCAAAGAAGGAGTGGCCTGTGAACCCTGTCTGTTCTCATTGGTCAAAAGAGGACCTCCCTCCTCCATTTTAAAAGCCTGCTTTCTCACCTGAGTTACAAAAGAGCTTTCGCTCCTCATCCATTCACTTGTCTATCATCTGTCTTCAAAATACATATATTCAAAAAGAGAGTAAAGGAACAATCCTGGAACCTCTTTAAGGAACTTTTGATAAAGTGAGTATGCCTGACTTTGCAATCTGGTTTATACGGTTCATGAAAATAAGGCTACAACACTTCAGACACTGATTTACAGCAGCAGTGGGATTTTACTAAAAAATGAAAATTCTTCTCAATACTGTTTTTTTTTTTTTGGAGCAAAAAGCCTTTTGACTTCAGTCTTCACTCTGTCTGCAGCAGGGTGGGTGAGAAATGCACAGCTGTTTCTACTGTCAGTTCTTAAGTAGACCACAGTTTCTGTAGTGTGACTTGTGGAAAAGAAATTTCCTCAAAGGTAGTGGCTGATGCAAGAGTATGTTTGGGTTGAGGTAAGAGGTGGAGTGTTTTCAGAGTGAAAGCAAAAGGTTTTAAATTGATCTGATGGAAGCAAGGATTTGAGCTTCTTCAGGCATAATTGAAATGTCTTACAGTTTGAAACTATGGGAAAGCTTAGACATTGAGAGCAAATTAGCTTGTTTTTAGTCTTTTCACCTATTCTGTTTTTCTGCAATGAATGTTTAATCTGACTAAATAGAAGCCATAGGGTATTCTGTAAGTCAAATTAAACTAAAAACATGCATGCAAGGCTCTTTATCTTTAACATAATTTGTGTGATTTGTTTTTTTTTTTTGCCTACATTTGTTGACTAAGAAAACAATTCTGTAGTTTAAGCTTCTGATGTTTCAGATAACACAGTGAACACGCATACAGCAGGAAGAATGATTACTGATAAGTTTGATTTTCTTGCGTTTTCCTGTTTCTAACCATGCATGTATTTGCATGCTTTATAACCAGCAACAAGTTTTTCCACTGCTGATCACCTCTCATAGTTTTAATGTGAGACATATGAAAAGTCAAAAGTCAAGTTGAATTAATTTACGTAATCATGAAAAGGCTGCAGAAGCTTACTAATGTGTATTTGCCCATATGTGCTCTGTGTTGCGCTTAAAGTGAACAGCTGTAAACACAAGTGTGAAGGCTCCTCAGGACACCACGAGAGCACAATTGGATCTGAGCACCCAGGCTGCTTTCAGAAGTGGTCAGGGATGCATTTGTCTGTGTACAAAATTAGCATTTTATCTCTTGTCCTTGTACTTGTCTTTGGTCATGTTTGTTTCTAGCTGTCTCATTAGTATTTTTTTTTTGGATTATGTGGTTTAATCCAGTATCCAAATGGCTTCATCAGTCTTTTTGTGCAGCTGAATGGCCATGTGAAAAAGTGTTTCTTCTGTTTCAAGGGATTAAATTGAATGTATGCAGGGAAATAAAAAGTTCCAGCAACAGCATGCGTGAAAAACCCATTGTGTGAATTGTAGGTGTGACCTGCAGACAGTTGTAGCAATGCACATCCACGTCCGAGCTTGCAACACGGCAGGCAGCCAAACGTGTGGTTCCACAATGTTATGGTTGTAACAACGGTGGCATTAAACTTGGCACTTGTGATGTTAACCATGTTAGACAGGTTAATCCTCTTGGCAATGATAACCGTTCTCCGTTTCTCTCTCGCCACACAGCAGAGAGCGACACCCAGAGATTAGGTGAACTGATGTGTGAGATGTGGTTGTTAACGGTAATGTAGCCGCTTAATCTCCGTCGGCTCAAAGATATCAGGTTTTAAAGCAGCCTACTTCCGAAGAGAGAGATCACAAGGAAAACAACAGCCTATCAATGATTAAAACATTATTTCAAAGAAAGTGTTCTCTTGCGGGTCAAATGTGCTAGGCAGGGTCAAGGTGGGCAGTTTTAATACCTCTGACATTGTTTGCAGCTGATAACCTTGTTGCAAGATGGCTGCGTAGTCACATGTTTACTGTAAACACTCTGCACACTGTGATACCAAGATCCTGTTGCTAAACCACTTTCAGCATCAGGAAGTACTGTTGCTTAACCAGCGTTCATTAGTGTTTTTTTTACCAGGTGATTTTTTATTATTTTCATGCAGGAAGAAGAGTGTTACATGCTTTCGGGTTTATGCAGTTAAATTTATGCAGTTAAATTAGATAAATGACTTGTCAACTTGACTGTTTATGTTTCATTTGGAGCTCAGTTGATTAAAGTCTGGTTTTGCGGTCGGTGGTTTGCCACACAGGTTACTGATACCATTAATACCACTCTCATTTGTGTACATTAAACATGATTCCAGACCTGGCAGCCACATAGCTTAGCATAGCATAAATATTGTACCACATGATTCCTGAGGACAGAGCCAGACCACCAGTTTATAGTTTTAAAGTAAAACTTAAGTTGAGCTAAAGTAACTGTTACAAGCTTCGGCTTCATGTTGCATGGACAGATATGATGTCATATCAGTACTGACAAGAAAGCAAAAAAATGTATATCCCAAAATGTGGATCTTTGACTTTGCACTGAAACATTCAGTTGGGCTTCTGCTGTATTTCACAGCACTGACAACACCTAATTGCCGCAGTTAATACTTTAAAACATAAGAGAATTTGAGCGTTACTTTTTGTTAGTGTTCTTCGGGCTTGATGCCTCTGTTTCTGCTGTTGTGTAATTGTTGCCATGGTTTGTGTTTTCCCTAAATTGTTTGTCAGGGAGCAGCATTGGGATCTTTCCTTTCACTCAGTCAAAGAGCTCTTTGTGTGAGTGACAGAAAGCACTGTAAATAATTTGGCTGTTAGTAGCATTTATAATCATCCAGGCTTTGTGCAGCATCTTTGATCTACTCCTTATGTAACTTAATGATGACTGCTACAGATGGAAAGTGTAAGCGTATGCCCCTGTGCTAAACCTTTGGCTTTATTTTTTCTTTGCTGGCAGTTGGTGAGTCTGAGCAAACCTGCTTGCACAAGAACAAGGAGGCCTGTTGATGGTGACGGTCAGGTGGCCTCATGAACTCGTGGCATCCTTGACCTGGTTTCAGGGATTGTTGACTTAACTCCAGCCAGCAGTCTTTACGGACGTCAGCATTGGCTTGTAATATGTTCCCAAATTTTAAACAGACTTTAGTGAGACGTTGTATTTTATTCTATATTCTATTTTACTAACAGTCAAAGTAAACAAAACATACTTGTTAACACCCCAAAGTCAAGCTACGAAATGGAAATGGCAGTAAAGCTAACATGTCTTGCACCCTGCTGCTGTTGGTGAAGCTCTTGGCTCTTCAAGGTAAAACAACAAACAGTTCTCCACTTCCAGGAGGTGGGGCAGACTAGTTTGCAGGGTAGATAGCCCTTTTTCACACTGAAATGTTCTTCATCAAGGCCAACGGGCTCTTTTGAGGTTGATAAGGCCAGACAATACATGTGTCTGCAGTCAACTAAAGCTTGTCTTTCCAGTGGTTGAACTCTTATAGTGAATCTTGAAGATTGGGGTAAGTGGCCATTGTTGCTGGAGATCTAGTCACTGAAGGTTTCCTCACACATTTCCTCTGTGTCTTTTTCTGATAGGTGACGAGACCTAGACAAGGCTGAGGAAGAAGCACATATCTGCCTTGTGAATCCTAAACTCTAAAATTCTGAAAACCAAACTTCTACATTTCTCGTTCTGCTGTGCGCAACTATGCCGGGAATCGTGGATCGTATGGAGCTGAGGAAAGTCACCACAGAAGCTGATGATGACAGTACTGACAGCCTGGACGACCGCTACACTGAGCCCATTGACTCTGAGAAGGCCACTATCGACAGGTCAGCAGCCGTGGTGATGATGATGATTTTCCTTCCCCGAATGAGCAGATGGGACCAGTCATAAGACATTACAGTTTCGTTAGCTCTGACTTTGTTTAACACTCTTGGCATATTTTTTTGTCAATTTATTCCCTTTGAACATTCGTTCTTAAACATTGTGTAAGCTAGGAGTGCTCTTTCTGAGCATGGCTTCACAGAAGCCACCTAAATTAGCTCAGACTCTGCAGTAAAAGCCTGATTTTTCAATAAGTCTTGGTTACAGATCTTGAAATGTTCACACATTCTCCAAATTGCTGTCTCAGCCTGACTTTTCCCAGTAAGTTGATTAATTATGTACATGTAAACATGGTGTGAATGGTCATTTAGTCTGAAGACGCACAAAAACCTCAGCAGATTCTCTGCTGCTTACTAGTTTTAATCGGTTATATATGGAGCTGAGAAGTGTTGAGTAATTAATTAGGTCACTTATCCAGCTGGAGACTTCAGGGCAGCAACTCAGTCATTAATTATGTTATAAACCCAGTTTGACTTTAATGGGGGCTGCTCAGACTGACTAAACAGTGAGGACTCAGCAGGATGACACACTCAGCTGATCGCAACTAACCAGCACTGACAAAAGTCAGCTGAGTGAAACTGTTTATGTCCCATCTGTCAGTCTCTGTTTCATGACTGCCATAATGTTTGCATAAAAGTGTCATAATATAAAGTACTCAGCCCACCTGTGTACTGTGTATACAGCGTATTTTTAAATAGAATGTTTTTTCTCCTTACAGTCAGTTTATGGACGATAATGATGATGGAGAAAGCCAGAAGTTTCTGTCAAATGGGATGATGAAGAAGAAGAAATATGAGGAATACCATGAGGAATATGTAAGAGGATTTCCAAATCACAGCACTAATGCACTCACTGTCTGTCAGTCAGAATAAACGGTTTAATCTAATTGCTGTTTTGCAGATTTGAAACTGATTCTCAGTTGCTGTAATGAAATAATTTTCCATCATGCCTTCCATGTGAATGTATGCAGTGGATAAGCAAACAAGATATATAATAGTATGTCATAACATTTGCTTAATATGAAGCAAGTTGTGCATTACCCAACATTACCCATACAAAGTTTGTATGGAATAAAGTATGTGTGTACTAGCACAGAATACAGTGAAATTGCTTAGAGGATGTTTCCTACTGAGACTGGTGATACTGCTGAAAGACACTTTGTAGCAGTTTGCGTTCAGTGTTAAAACACAGGATCCCCTTTAGTACTCTATTATTTAGTTATTCAGAAAATGTCCAAGCTGTCTAAAATAACTTGTTACATATTGTTCACATTTACACTCCATATATTCAGTTTGACAGCAGTCAAATGAATTTGTGCTTGCTCAGATATGGTGCTAAAAACAAGTATAAGGTGGTATCAGTCATATTCTGGGAAATATTTTCGGTTACAAGTTAAATTGGAATTAATACTTACTGGAAATGCTGAAAATAATTCATGTCTAACAGTGCAGGGAAAGATGAGGGTGTGTTTTTCCATGAATTACTTGTAGCTTGTGGGGATTAGTATTAACTAATGTCATTAAAGACTTGGTGATTTACTGCACATTGCCAAATGTTTGCCCTCTTTTTTGTTGCAATGCAAGGTGACTATTTTAGTCAATTATATTACTGATCCCAGCCTTAAATATGTCATCAGTTTTCTGAGATTGATTTTATTTCAAAGGCAGACTTTAAATGTTTTTCACAATTGATCATGATCTGCTTTCCTCATACAGATCTCTCTTCCTTCTTTTGTTTTCTCTCTGAGCAGCATCCCGGCCACACCTCATTTGGAATGTCTGTCTTCAACTTGAGCAACGCTATCATGGGCAGCGGCATCCTGGGCCTGTCATTCGCCATGGCAAACACCGGCATCGTTCTCTTTACGTAAGCACTTCTGCGGCAGAACATTTATAATAGGACAGGCATGTAGTTGCTAAATAAATTCTACAATTACAGGACCAAAAATCTAGCTTGGTGGTGTTTATTCTCAAGGATTTTGACATGTTGTTCATACATTTCGAAATTGTTGTTACTGTGATCTCTCAGAACTCTGAATGAAAGTCCTGTCATCCCCGAAGTCATCATAGACTTTTCAAATTTTATTATGAATCGATTTTAGCTGACAGGAATGTCATGCTGGGAATTACAAATGCTTGAAAGTGAAAGTGTCTTTCTGACTCTTCGTGCAGACAGATAATGACACCTCATTATCTGTTAACCTCACTGGATAGAACCCGCCAAACAGTGTTTGAATATGTAAATGTGTAAACATAATTATCTTTTCACATGAAAAGTGAAAAATATTTAACTTTCTATTATGAAATGAAGACTGCCAGTTTCTGGTGCTCCAATAATTTCTGGCACTGTGTCACTATATTTTAAGCATATGTTGTTATTGTTTAGGGTACATTTCACTCTGTATTAACATCCATGTCTGAAGCACTGTAGTCCACCACAAGCTCATTGGTTTTGATGATACTGAGCTTCAGGTGGTTGTTGTTGCATCATGTGATGAAGCTGTCTTTCAGTCACTACTGATATTATATGAGTCTGGACAGACGTGAATGTAAACTGCAACTTGACATGCAGCACAGAGTCATACAACCACTAGGCAGTAATACTGGTTCCAATGTTTCAATGTTTTAAAATAGTTGGCAAAATTATATACAAACATGCTGTTTGTCCAGTACAAAAGGGAGTACTTTCATTCCATTTAAAAGTGCGTATATGATATTTACCCAAAATAATCACAAGATAAGCAGTGTCTGACATGTTTGCATCCAATTTAATAAGTAGTTGTCAAGACATTTCACTCAAAACCACAAATGGCAACCAGCTGGTGGCAGTGAGGATAAGTCAGGGCATTACCATGGGGATACATGCTCATGGGTTGACTGGCCAGTGGGACAGAATGAACTCTTGTAAAAAAAAAAAATACTACCACAGAGCAGCTCTGGAAATCCCTGAACTCCTGCACCCTGTGGTCAGCGCTCTCTGTCCCGTGCATATGCATTATCAGCATTCATGGGTGACTTCCATGAACATCTGACACCCTGCTGTCACCTTACACCACTCAATCCCACCCATGTAGGCACCCCACCCCCACACCCTCATGAGCTGGCGATGTTACAGGGAGTGCTTCTCTTCCTCTTCTTCTCAGAAGCTGTCAGTGAGGTAGAGAAATATTACAAGAGCAACTGAGAAAGGACAGCAGAATGATTATGAACTTGTACCATCTCCTGTCAGCCTGTTTCCTCAGCACATTTGTTTCTTCTAAAGCACCACCAGCACAAAAACCTTCTCCATCCTGTTCCTGAAAATCAAAATGAGCCAGGTGTAATATTTGCAGGAAGCCGTAAAGGTAATGCTCTGTGTCGCCTTTTGACACGCTGTATGCCCTCTGAAGAATGCGAATGATGGATGCATTGACGTGACACTGTGCAGGTCATGTAAGAACCATGCAAAAGTCCTGTTGAAAGCACACCAAATCTCCTGAGACAAGCCCTCCTCACAATCAGCATGTCACAGCAATTCTGATGTTCTTTATTTAAAGGAGAAATAAAAACAGCGTCCACCTGTCATGGCAGAACAAAAGTAGCCACATCAGAGTAATGTGTTGGACTGTGAATGTCCAGAGAGACCTCCTGTCTCTAACTTTGTCTACTCTCCCTAATATCACATCTATCCAGACTTTCCTATCTGTCCATACACAGGGTTTATGTCTGCGCTGATCACTGACCTCTGCTTCCCCTCTCTGTGCAGGATCCTCCTCATCGCTGTGGCCATCCTCTCCTTATATTCTGTCCATCTGCTCCTGGTGACAGCTAAAGAAGGAGGTTGGTATTTAAGTTGATTTCAGGTTGAGCAATCACAACTGTCCTCCAAATGGCCCATGAAGAAGAAACACTAAATGAATCTTAGGGGTCACGAGCTTCTGATCAATAAATCATGTTTATTTGTCAGATTTTTCTCGAACCTTTGCTTCTTTTCTCTAAAAGAACAATAGATATATCTACTCAATTTCGTGTTCACATCCTGCTCTGTGGGAATTATTTGAAAGGCTGGAAATTTTCATCACAAGTAACTGAAAGTGTTTTTTCTACATTACATCTTCACCACCATAAACTCTGAAAGTCTCTGAAAAGATATTTGTGCACTAGACAAAATTCTCCTTGAATTTAGTGGAACAAAAGGGGACAGTGCAATGACAATGACAACAGATGTTTTCAACCCAGTGACTCCCATTGTTTTTAGAGCGATGCCTCAATCGTTTTCCATGTCTTATTCTTTGTCAACCTGTCCGGTCTGGCAGGATCCCTCATCTATGAAAAGCTGGGAGAGAGAGCATTCGGCTGGCCGGGGAAAATGGCAGCATTTGGATCGATAATTATGCAGAACATTGGAGGTTGGTAGCTTGTATGTCTTCCATACAATGGTGTGCTGCCGTTTAATACAGTTGAATTGACTGTGCGTGCATGTCCTCTATGTCCGGCAGCCATGTCCAGCTACCTTTTTATTGTGAAGTATGAGCTGCCTGAGGTGATCCGAGCCTTCTTGGCTTTAGAAGAAAACTCAGGGTGAGTGTGTGTCCTTTTGAAGATGAACTTGTTTGCATGTTTGCAGCATATACAGTGTAGACTCTGAACTCATTTTAACCTCTGTGCAGTGAATGGTACCTGAACGGGAACTACCTGGTGGTGTTTGTGTCAATCGGAGTCATTCTGCCTTTGTCCATCCTTAAAAATCTGGGTAAGGAATCACTTGTGATAACAGTGATAATTGCTGCAGTTTTGCCGTTGCACTGCAAATTGTTCACCTCATGCTCTGCAAAGTGTAATTCAGACACTTCTCATACCGCTACAGATTTCTAGAAGACTTCTGAAGCCAGTTTTGTTTCAGTGGGTCCCTTACATCTTCTTGCAGCTGTCTCTCATTCACCTTACCAGAAGTCATGTAACACCAGTGGAGCCCTTAGTCAGCTGAGCATTAGGGGTTACTGTAAAGTAACACTGCTATTAAGTTAGCTCCGCCACTCAGATGTAATTTATGAAAGCAAGAGTAAAACTCTCCTTAACTGGCTCTGATCCAAAGGCTCGAGGCCCACATTATGCAATAAAGAAAATTCAACATAAAGACACAGATAGAATGAAAATTACAAGTCTGAATTTAAGTGAATAATTGACAACAGCAATTACAATTTTGGTGCCCACAGGCATTAGTTTTGTATTCACAGGCATTAGAATTGTCAGCTGTTCCATCCAGACTTTAAAGGCTTCATTCAAACTGCAGCTCAGATCAGATTTTTATTCTTCTATTTCGGGATGTGGGTCACTTAGAATGGGATGTGACCCACATCTTAAAATAGACACCGGAATGAATGAACAGCAACGTTAAAAAGACAGAACAGAGTGCAGAGGTGCTGAGTAAGAATAGCAAAATAAAGCATAGCATCACACCAGAGTCTGATACTGTTGTCGTTGCAGCAGTTTGTGTGTGTGTGGAGGGGGAGGTTTTCCAGTCACTGATGTTTTCTCCTCTTTAGGCTACCTGGGCTACACCAGTGGTTTTTCCCTTTCCTGCATGGTCTTCTTCCTCGGTGTGGTAAGTTCAATAGTCACTCTAAAAGTCACACAAGGGGTTTACATTTGCCAGTAAGATTTATTGAAGGTGCTGTAACCAATATGTTTAAGATTTGATCTCTTTGTGTACATGATTTGCTCATGAGCATGTTGTGATAAAGACAGCATATGACATAAATCTCGGGCTCCCCATGACATTTCTCTTATTTCACTTATTTTTAAGGGCACCACTTTCTGTGACTCCATATTGTTCTTTTCCAGGTGATCTACAAGAAGACCCAGCTGCCCTGCCCCCTTCCTTTCTTTTACCACCACTCGTCTAACCTCAGCATGAACGCTTCGGACACGATGGCGCTGTACTCGCTACAAAACCGCTCAGCGCACATGGATTTCTCCCGTGCTGACATTTCCCCAGCAGTCCAAGGCAGCCATGATGCTAACCACCCCAATGGCATCCACTTCGAGCCTCACCCTGATGATAAGGAGATGTGCACGCCCAAATACTTTGTTTTCAACTCACAGGTACGCTAGAAGCCCACAGGCTAGCTTGTGGCGGTTGTATGGAAACCAGCAAACTTTTACTGACTGCTGACAAAGCTCAGTGTGTGTGTGTGTGTGTGTGTGTGTGTGAATCTCTTTAAGTTTCACTGGTGAAAGTTTAAGGGGTGGGTGTTGATGAAATGCAAGTTTACCATTTGAATCAGCCCAAACAGGATGAATCCCATTCCTGTTGTATCCCATTGCTAAGTTACACAGTTAAATGAGGAGAACATAGACACAATATTCATATGTTTGAGAAGAATATTTGAGCAAAACAAGGTAAGACTGGTTTAGACACCAGAGTGCGTCTTGCAAACTGCAAAATCAACAATAACGGAATTCCAAGTATTTGCCAAGACATGTTTGTTAAAGGTGGGGTTTTTAAAGGTGTGTTCTGGCATTTGTGTGTGTTTAGGGATTTGTGCCTAGGCCAGTCGGATCATAAATCAAGCTGACAACGACACATAGCATTATCATCTCACTGGGAACAAAGCTGGACTGGCATCTGGAGAAACAGTTATTCAAAAGTCATTCATAACATAATTGTATGGATTAGTAAAGGTTTATATAGAAAGTTAGCACCGTGGTTGTCATGAACTGCCTAAAAGTTTTCAGTCTTAAAGATTTCTTTACTTTTTCCCCCCAGACGGCATACACTGTGCCCATTCTGGCCTTTGCCTTTGTCTGCCATCCTGAGGTCCTGCCAATCTACAGTGAGCTGAAAGAGTAAGTGCACTTCTTCCCCTTACACCAAGCGGTGAAGCTTCTTAAACAAACTTTCTGTTTAAGGGTCAGCAGAGGCATGCAGATAGTATTTTAAGTGCCAAGGTTTGGAGATATCTTTTTTCCAAAGCTTTTGTTGAAATCCAAATACCTGGAGGTGGGTGGATTTTTTGTATCTCCTAATGGACACGCCTTACTAAGAACAGCTTCCTCTGGGACTGTGGCAGCTTGAGAATTCATTGAAGTTTGTTTACTTATTACAGCATATTGAGTAATGACACTATAAGAAGAGCCAAGTTCAGTCTCTTGTGGCTGAATTTGTCTGCGGCTGACGTATTTTCTATTGTTTTCCAATATGAGAATGGTCAACGGCATAGTTTCCTCAATAATGACAAGAAAGGTGGAGGCAAAGAAATTAACTGCAAGTCTTGCGTGACCCTAAAATTTTAAGCAGTGACAGGACTACTCTTAAAGTGAACATGTGTGTTGTTTCTACAGTCGCACCCGGAGAAAGATGCAGAACGTCTCCAACCTGTCCATCTTAACTATGCTCGTCATGTACATGCTGTCAGCGCTGTTTGGCTACCTCACCTTTTATGGTAAGAGCAGCAATACACAAAAGTTGTAACAGTCCACTCTCATCATAAACCATAAATGGTTTAGTTTAAAATTATAAATTCAGGACATTAGAAGTTGAACTCTTGCCACCTCAGACAAGTTCTGCTCTCTCACCACTTCTGTCAACCTTTTCCACAAACGGATCATGTACTTTTCCGTTGTTTCCTCTCAACACAGACAACGTGGAGGCAGAGTTGCTCCACACCTTCACCAAGGTTTATAAGTTTGACACCATGTTGCTGCTGGTCCGTTTGGCTGTTCTCACTGCTGTCACTCTGACTGTCCCCATCGTGCTGTTCCCTGTAAGTACATTATGTGGAAGCACACAGTCTGAGGTTGTCTCTTAAAAAGTCTAACATGTTTTTTTCTTCTCCCAGCACTAGCAAGTGTTTCTACACTTACGTTCATTTGAGCATTGGCGTCTTTTTCCCCTATCATCTTGTAAGCGCTGATATAATTTGATTCACGTCAGCACGCACAAACACACGTCACCCTTATGATTTAAAATAACTGGCCATTCCTTTCCGCCCAAGGCCATCTACTTGTAAAACCATTCATTCAGTGAAATATTACTGCCACTTAGTGTCACTCAGCTTACAGACTGCGTTTTGTGTTAAATAAGTCAGAGTCACTTCTTGTTGTTGTTTTCTGGACGCAGCTGTTTTTTTCCCTGGCAGTTTGGTAAAAAAAGAACACACTGTTCACTTTGACTCTCTGCTGGTGTCGTCATCACAGTTCCCAGGGCACACAAGCATGAACAGTTGTAAAAGGTTGTACCTCTTGAAATTACAGCAACACACACACACACACACACAATTTAGATCTAAATAGCATGCCTCACAATTATTTTGTGCCCGTTTCTCCTTTTTGTTTCAAGATTTGGTCAAAGGTTAGCCCGTGCACGATGTCCAGTTCCCAACAGTTATTATCTAGTCACATCCGTTCACACATACATACCAACACCCTCTTGCCTGTTCACCCCATATATGTTCATGAGCTAATTTTAGCTGGACCCTTGTCTGACATGAGGAGAACAAAAATGGCTGTTGGCCAGAGGACCTGCCATGCCTGCTTCGTTTTAGCTTTAATGCACACACACACACAAACACACACACACACACACACACACACACAGAGGCTTAGCAGCTGCTAACTGATTTCTGATGAGGCTGCATGTACAGTAGGCAGCCACAAAGGGGCAGCAAATGCCGGTATGTGCTGGTATTGAGTCACAGGAAAGTGCTGACAGAGAATGATGCAGCAATGACCATGCATAGAAACACACAGCTTCACACACACACACACACACACACATACACAGTCATGTTTCCATCACTTTTGGGGACATTACAAAGATTTACATTAATTTCCTGGAGGATTAACCATCACCTAACCATAACGATAAACATTACTTGCCTAATCCTAATCCTTACCGTCACCTAACCCTAACCTCCACCTTAAAGCAAGTCTTCACCCTAATATTTAATGATTTACATTGTGGGAACTTGCACTTTGTCCCCATAAGTGAGGCGTGTCCTCTCAGTGTGACTGTGTGAACAGATTTTTGTCCCCACAACTACAGGAATATGTGCACACACACACACACTCACTCCCCCTTCAGCAGACACTGCTGTTTTTTCTGTTGAGAGGGAATGTGAGAGAGATCCCCATCTCGCTGCAGTGGAAGTTTACAGCCTTAGCGTGAACAGTGGAAAAACCCTCACCCTGACCACTACCATCAGGGAGATAGAGAGGCGGTGCCAGCGAAACGGGCGGGGAGGGAGACAGAAATGATAATGATGATTTGCAATAATTTAATGATAGAAAACAGTTTGAAATCTGAATCAAAGATGGCAAGGAACAATTTTATGATGGTGACAAATACCAGAATCCCATAAGGAAATATTAGGATTTTGGCCCACTAAGTTATATAACTTCGCATAATTTTGCATCTAATGTGTTAAAGAGTGATGATGGTTTGCAACGAACAAAAATAATATGGCATGAAATACATATTCCTTTAGATATACCGCAAACCAAATTTCATCACATTAAAAACAGAAGAGCATTTTTGCCAAAAAGCAAGACTTCATGCCTTCGTTATACCACCTAAAAAATGATGCTGTGGAAAAAAAATGGAAAATGGAAAAATCCATTTTGATGAGACAGGGAAGCAGTGTTTTTACACTTTTTTTTTCCAGAAGATACTTTCTCAGAAAATGAAAACCAAACAAAGTTGTAATTAGTGTGGTTTATTGCAAACATGCAATTATGCTGTGGGCTTGTCATCCGTTTCCTTCTCTCTTTTTTTTAATTTGGTACGAGAATGCGTGATATGCTGCAGTTTCATTTTATTCCAACTCACAATTAATGCATGTTAAATTTAACTGACATGGAGAGTGGTCCACATGTAAAACTAACATATGCTAAGAAAGTGAGAGGGAGGAGGACTGAAATAACAGAGGAGATAAAAATTTGATAAGGACAGAGAAACACAAGACTGAAATGGGATGCCGCAAATCATCAGTAGCTTAGTGAAAACAGAAAGACAGTCTGTGTTAGGGTTTCACATTCCACTGCAGTCTCGTGCAATGGAAATCTACTGTATGTCCTTAAATCAGCTTTGAAGCTTCAAAAAATGTCAAGTAGATTTCTTGTGAGGCTATGTTAAAAACTGGATTTGTCCTGTGCATACCTGAATCAAAGCCTGCTTTACGTAAGTCAGTTTAGGTGATAAGGACTACTTGCTGAGAGACATGTGTAATATGCACGGCTAACTTAGCTAATATCATTTGTTAAGTGGAAAAAGCTTGCTTGTGCATGATTTTTTGATTTGAAACACACAATCGTGCAGTGTTGATAATGTTTAATTCACTAATTGCTATTCTTGCAGTAAATTAAACGGTGTTGTTGTAACACCGTCGAAAGATTGACGAACTTGCATGTAAGGCATCAGATCAAAAGAACTACTTAGTCACGCCGCTCTGCCAAGTTTCCATTTGACATTTGAGAATCTCGCCTTGAATCCTCCTGACCTTCATTTTGCAGAGAAATGCTACTGACCTTCAGCTAGAGATTGACATTAGCTTTGTCTGCGACTGTCCTTGGCTCCAGTGGGGACGTACTATATGTCAGAATGTATGTGTGGCAGTGTATGTTCGGAGACATGTGTGTGTGTGTGTGTGTGCAGTCACGTGAAGGGTGGATGCTAACAGAGGCCAGATCACACAGGGCTTTGCCAGGATCCACTACATAATGAAAGGGCTTTATGTGGAGTCAAACATGCCCCAGTTCTCAGGCTCCAGCTGGAGACTGAAACCATGGGAGAGGGCCGCAAGCACGGTGATTAACAGCAGCTTCACCTTCATGTCTTACCATCATGTAGTAACATCTCAGTCGTAATTCAGACCTTTTTGTGTGTAGAACCAGCTTGAGAACTTGTCTTTAAACCCTCTTCTGTTATCAACTGGTTGGTTCTTACTCAGAAAGATTTTAATTAAGTTTTTATCAAAGTGTTACAAAGGCAAAATCACCTGCTTTTGTTTTAACAAATAACAAACTGTTGACAAGTGATAATTGTTTGCTGTTGGCTAATCCCGAGTTATAGAACATCTCAGAACATTTCAGTAGTCTAATTTATTGCTCTTAATTAAAAAAATGTGGACTATCTTTGTTTTTTGGTTTTTTTTACACTGCAATTTCATCTCAAACAGTAATGTGATATCAGTCTAGCTAGTTAACTATTAGCTAGTAACAATTAGATGGCTTCCTCCCAGCAGCTTTATACAACCCAAAGTGTTCTGTGTATAATACGTATCTCTTAGCTTAAGTCTCCTGAATTAGTTTAAACTCAGCAAGCTTAAAAAAGACTAAAACTAAACTAAAAGTTTTGCTCCAAAAAGCTGTAGTTTTCTTTTCCAAGTATTTACAACAACTGTTAAACATTCCTTTTTACATTTTTTATTAATGATTAATATAACGCACACTAATACTTAACAGATCAGTTATGGTGGGAGAAGGAGAACAAAAGGGCTGCTCTGTTATATTCACTGATAGAAGCATTGCAGCATGGATCTAATGTGATAAATTCTGAAGTTACACATGTTAATAAAGTCTTTACTAACGCATTGTTAATCACTGTCTGTCAGGTCTGCAGTAGTTCAGTCTTGAAATTATTTATTTATTCATTTTGGTCCAGAAGCACTGCAGCTCTTTTCCTTGAGGTCAAAAGTCAAACAGGCCATTCTAGTGGTCTTCTGATGAATTAAAGAACTGAAACAACAATACAATTGTCATGCTAGTAAGAACATATCACAACCTGGCAACCCAAAAGTTGCTCTTATCAAAGCAGAGAAGGAAACCTTTTAGGTATACCTTTGAGACAGTAACACAGTCAGTGTGGTTGTCACTTGAGAAATACGTTGAGAAATACTGCAGAGCATCGCCACTAGAGAGCTCATGTCTACATTCATAGCATCGCCTTTTTGTTCTGTCTCGCTGTTGAGTTTGTTTTGGTTTCAGTGAAGTACATTTTGTGAAACTCAAATAATTCTTCAGTGCCTGTGTGATCTGTGATAAAGATTTCCTGTTGATATTTTGTCTTGAAAGGGGACTTTTCCCTCGCACAAGTAGTTTCAGTTCACATTTAGCAAATGCAAATTCACTTTTGTGTGTGCCGAGAAAACACAACCCTTGCACATGGTTGGTTTTTACCTGCTTCTAAGCTGGAAACATTTTACAGGACTAACTTATGTAGCTAAGCTTGTTGTTTAACCGGCTGAATCCAGATGTGGCTGGGCCAGTCTGGCACCCTACAACTAGTCTGTCCACATGTGTGTGTGCAGGCCTCTGACAGGTAAAAACTAAGGAGTAGAAAGTGTGCAAATATCACACCGTGAACTCCAAAGGTTTTGCGCCCGGTAACAGTCAGGTGCTGAATAGCTTGGAGCACTGGAGAGAAATGCCGCATCCAAGCTCTAGTTTTCCAAGCCGGCCTAATTATGCAACAGCTGGTGGTGGTGATTGTGTGTGTGTGTGGGGGGGGGGCATGCTTGTAGAATTTTAAGAGAGATGCATTTAAATTATTGTCATTATCTCCTGTAAGAAATGAGCTTGGGCTTCAGTGGTGATGCTTTCTTGGCAGAGGACAGTGAAGCTTGGGCGTCATCCCAGCGCCTCCTGACAGTCATGACGGAGGTTCATTTGGTTCAGTCTGACAGTAGAGAAAATCCAGTTAATGATTTTTTTTTTTTTGTTCCACTGTGCCATGTTAACTGGATATAAATCTTGTACTTGAGTCAGACTTGAAAGAAGGAGGCCTGTGGTGGTGTTCTGCCAGCAGTGCCTCTTACAGGTTACACTAAAGGAGAGGTGACTTTCCTTCCTCGAAACTTTTCATACATCTCATGTTTCATTTTCCTCATACTCCGTCAGCTCAGAATGTCTTGTTGACTTTTATTTGTCCCTTCTTTGCTGTCCTTGTTCTTACTTACGTCTATTTCCTTGTAAGTACATTGAGTCAAATTCTTAGTATGTGTACACATACTTGGCCAGTAAAGATGAATCAAATTTATTTTGTGATCCAGGAAGGAAGAAGAGAGGGCAAAAAAAAGTCAACTGTAAGTGTTAGCTTTGTGTAAAAACACACTCCCCCCTGCAAGCGAGCCCGCCTTCCTCTCACTACCGGCTGATGCAATCCCATGGTCCCATTGCGCTGCAGGAGATAATCCCCTGCCTTTTTGAATGAGCGCCCTAAGCACCGCCCCTTGTTAACTTTTCCCGTGTGGCCTGCGCGCTGATGGTGCCTAAGGTTTCACCTGATCCTGGCGACCTTTCACCCACTGGCGGATTGAACAGGCTGCCTGCGGGGCTCAGCAGCACCAAGCGTCTTAGCTGGGATCTCCTGGTTTTTTGTTTCCCTCACACACACACACACACACACAGAGTACATGCAGTAGCCTTGTAGGACTTGACACACTTCAGTCAGCAGCCAAGTGAAAGGAACTGCCTCAGGCACTGGCCAGCAGACATGCAGACTGTTGTTAATGATTTGTTTCTTTACAGACTGTTTGTACACACGGGGATCATGACAGAGACACGTGTTTTCTGTACAGTCTGGTGTAGAAGGTTGAGTGCAACACTGTTCTTTTTTCACATATTCCCCATTCTCAACCAGTTGAAGGTGAACTTTATGCAACTTTGTTATGATATTAAAGAACAAATGTGTCTGCATGTGTACGGTCTAGGGTAAGACTGAAATGTCAGTGCTTTTGCTTTTTCTTAGATCCGCTCCTCCATCACCACACTGCTGTTCAGTGGTCGGGAGTTCAGCTGGACTCGCCACATGCTGATTGCCGCCGCCATCTTGGCTTTCAACAACATGTTGGTCATCTTTGTCCCCACCATCAGAGACATCTTTGGCTTCATTGGTGAGTCCCACATAAGAAAACTGATTGGAACAGCTCTGTGAGGCAGTAAAACGGTCATACATAAACAGATGTAACACATGGAGCAAAATTAGTTAATAAAACAGGGAGAGCGACAGCAAAGTCCTGATTAGCACCTTCAGGTCAGAGGTCATTTTACTAAGTAAAGACATTGGAGGAATAGAAGCTTAAAATGTCTGGTTGAGTCAGCTGTGCAGTCGCGTGAGCAAATTGTGACCAGTGGACCTAAACATCCACTCACAGCCAACACACACAAATACTGAACGTACGACCATGAGGACTCATCTGCTTGACATTAAGCCGTAGCCTTTTTTGCACAAACAGCATCTCAAAGCTAAAACTAAACAATTCTCTTGCAAAACAATAAGAACGGAAAAGATGTTTCATCTTATCACCACTTCCTGTCCTACTTTCTACCCACTTAAAGGTCAATTTATCAAGTGTTAAAATAGAAAATTAGTCTCAGTTGTCTAATAATTCTCAGAGCATTTTTATTCCTAATTTAAACACATTTTAGCGACTTTTAAAACTACTGACTTGACTCTTGGCCAGTATGTAGGAGATCTCGAGTGGTGTTTGAAACTGTGAGGAGCTGCCAGAAGGTGGTGTTCAGGCAAAGACGTGTGCAAAATATTGGGGTTGAAGCTCATTGACAATGACTTTAAAGACAGCTGAAGATAGCTTATTGGTAAATATCAATATAGGGTTTTGGCTTTTTATTCAGTCGTTCAGTCTTTTTATGGGCCCTGCAGCTATAAGCAATAAAGTTCATAAGGTAAAACATTAACTTGTACTGTTTCCAATTGAGTATATGTTCAAAAGGATTGGCAAGTTACCACACTCTGTTTTATTTATGCTTTACACAGTGTCCCAGCTATCTAAAATATGCAGTTTGTGGCTATAATTTTTACTTTGCGAGTGAGAGTGAAAACATAAATATTTCTCAAGCCTCACTCTGAGGTCAGAGTCCGTTTAACCCTAATTTGTTCAACTTGCATCGTGATTCCTTTGAGTGATTGGGAGATAAAAAGCTGGTGTCTGATTTGCTGGTTCCTCCTGGTTTTTGTTGCAGGCTCATCTGCAGCCACTATGCTCATCTTCATCCTACCTGCTGCCTTTTACCTCCGCCTGGTAAAATCAGTGCCGTTCCGCTCCCCACAGAAGATTGGGGTGAGTGTGCAGAAACACACACAGACACGTTATTAACAGTTTTCTCACTGTATCATTTTTCTCACTCTGTCCCCCATGGATGGGAATAACATTTTAAAAACGTGACTTATCTGAATTTCAACAGACCCCCCCCGGCGCATCATCATACATTCAACTGTATTTAATCCCTCCTCTGTCTCTTCTTCTGTCTCTCCCCCATCAGGCGGCCGTCTTCCTAGTGGCGGGAATCATCTTCATGATTGGCAGCTTGTCACTCATCGTGTTCGACTGGGTGCACAACCCGCCAGGCTCCAGCAATGGTCACTAAGACCCCTGTTCTCTTAGATTTGCATTTAAGAGTGCAGCAAACCCCCTCATGTCTCTTCACCTCAGCTGGTTCAACATTTGGGAACAGGGCTCATCAGCAGTTCAGTTCCCTTCATCAGATCTCAAACATTGCTCATAAAAATACATGCTGCACTGGGTTAAGACGTCTTCAGTTTCAGCCCCAGATGATATCACTTGAGGGAGACCTTTCCTAGTTTTTCTTTTTTTTCTTTTTTTTTTTTTGGGTTGTTCTTTTTGTGCTGTTAAGTTCTGGATGTGACACAACACCAACGAGAGAATCAAAACCCAAAGAGGGGTAAGCACACTCTTGTTTAACGTGCCACCAAGATCACCTGAAATCATCATCACTGTCATCAGCATTGTCAACATTTCCGGCTATAAAGAGACAGGTCAAACACATGCTGTGCAGCCCTCACCTGGAACAGATCTGTGAACTGCGATTTTGCAGGGCTGGAAAGATGATACGAGTCAGTACTCTGCACTTGAAGGAGAAATTTGGAGGTGGATCGTGTCGTCCTCCATCAAACATGGAGCTCTTCTACCGTTACATTTGACTTTGCGTATCGGCCTAACACATGCACTCACATAAACAAACAGGCAGATGTAGTAAAACGCACCTACACCTGCAGCTGTGCACAGAAAATTCCCGAATTTAATCAAGCAGATGTGTTATCGCAAAACCATATCAGTAACTTAATTCAATCATGCATAACTTTTACTAAACAAATGTTATTTTGCTGCGCTGCTACATGGTAACAATCAGAAGCTTTGCCGAGGTCAGCGTGCACATATACGGTTTTAGTTGGTCAGGTTTCACACTAGCACTTCCCCGCCAGTTGCTTTCTTCCTGGTCGTACACGAAGTGAGGAGATGCTTTCAGTATTATTGTCACAGAGGAATCTGAACATGCAAAGTATACATGTACATAGTTGTGTCTAGTGAAAAGAATGAGTGTTTTACATCTTACTTGGCTTCACACATATCTCCAGCTTGTATCAAGTTAAATTTCCAACTCACAGTAATTACACCGGCTGGAATAATTTATTAGATGTTGTAGGGATAGACTGTTAGGTGTAGAGAACCCCATAAGTTTTTATTTTTTATAAATAATTGGCAAAAACATGTTTGAAAAACAGTAAACTCTACAATTGAACAATATAGAAATAAGTTAAATTCAACTAAGAGTTAAACATGAAAAAGGTCATTTAAAATCAGAATGTAAATCCAAGATGCCAAGATTGTAGTAACATATTTTTGCCTTGTGCCATATCATCACCATCCCTGCCGAATTCCAACCCTCACTCTCTCCAAAATGTGATTATGTACTATTCAGAATACTTTGATATTTTGGGGAATGTGCTTATTCACTTCAAGAGTTAGATGAGATTGATGCTAACGTTACAAATGGATCAGCTTAGTGTAAAGACCGGAAGTGTTGCAAAAGAGTTATCTAACTCCACGAAAATCTCAAATCACTGTTCATGCATTGTTTACAATGTTTCCTTGTAAGTTTTCATACAGATTCACCTAATGTGATATAATGTTTCAGTTACTAAGTAGTGGAGGTGCTGGTTGGTGGATTTTAGCTTTGGACTGGGGCAGGTTTGCTGTTTTCCTTTGCAGCCAGTCAAAGCCAAAACTAGGCTCACCTAACTATATCACACTGTAGTTAGCGAGGAAGTGATCCGTTTTTAACCAAGCTCAAAAACTGGGGATATTATCCAATTTCTCTCGATTTACTAAAAAAACAAATCTGACTCTAATGGAAAAGACAAATCGAGGTAGTGTATTTTGTAACTAATGGACAACATCATCTGTTTTGTTGACAAGATCCAGGTTCAAATGACTATCAGCTAATTACATAATTGCAGTATTCCCTGTTGTCGTTGTACACTCAGACAATAATCAGATAAATTACAGGATTATTAATTACAGGATTATCTTAACATTGTGCGTTTTGGATTCTTCTGTAATTGGCTTCTAATACTGGTGCCTTTGGTAGAATAATTGACGACATCATAGCCTCGTCTCACCTCATCTCCAATGCCGTTACGTGTCACCTCCAGCCAAAGTCAACAACATTGATAATAGATCCTTTGTGGATCTATGGATGTGAAACAAATAGATATTTCAAATGAAATAGTGTATTACGTGCATGTTTTTGGATTACAAACATGGTCTTTTTGGACAACTGTATATGCTATGTAAATAATCTTTATTTTATGGTACACTGACACTCATTGTCTGTGTGTGGGTTCTTGGGAGACTCTTACAAGTCTTCTGCAATCCAGTGTTTGTTTTAGTATATATATATATAAATATATATAACATGTATTAGATCTTTTTCTCTTGCTGTATGACAGTAGTTTTTTCCCTTTATTTGAAGCTTGTATATTTGTAGAAAATTTGATCTCTATATATCCGTTTTAATGTCAACTTGTTGTATCAGGATTAAATTAATCAACGGCCTACTTCATAACTTGGTTTTCCCAGAAGTTGCAGAAACAAGGCAACTTTTCTGTAGCTTATTGGCTCCTGCTGACCAACACTGGGTTGAAATTAAAGCCACAAGGAAAGCAGTATTGATATTGATTGGATGTGTTTTCGAAACAGTGCTATAACACTTAACAGAGGGAGGACGAGACTATCTGAAGTATTTCATGACCACACTACAGAACGGTTCTCACGGCACCTCTGCTATTCATCACATGGCATACATGCTAATGTGTAGCTGTGCACCTATGCTAACACGGAACCTTCCGTGCTTGCTAGTTCTTAAGCTCCTCTTGGACAATCGTACACTATAGTTCATACATTACTGTGGCTTATAAGTTATATCACTGCTGTCATAGAAAAATCTTTTTAAACCCAGTTTTGGTGAGGTTTTATTTACATGACATTACTTGAACTGAACCTTTCCATGGCCTGATAAAGTCAGTAAACTTCCTGACCGAAGTGTCCACATGGCCCCTTTAGTACTTGCTAAGAATGTTCAATAATGGATTGTTCTGAATTTGAAAATGTGGCTCACTCTCTCTTAGTTTATTCATGAATATTTGGCTGCAACTTAAATTAGCCTCCTGCCATCAGTGGCTTATTCTGCTCGTTGGTGGTATGTGCAACAGTTTCATCTCTTCCTCAGGTTGAGTTTTGTCCTTTCAGAAAGGAGGATGAGCAACACCTCTACCCTCTATCTCAGGTATTCGGACTGGATGAACCTTTCTTCTCACTTTTGGAAAACTTGGATAACTAAATCTCTTCACCTTTTGCATAATTGAGCCAAGTTGTACAATGCTGTTGTATATTGTGCTGGCCTAGATAACAAGTCCTCTTGTGGATTTGTTAAAGCACACAAGTTCCCAGTTAATTTTGCCAGTGTTTAGAAAGGAGCTGTGCAGAACCACCTGCCTTATTTTTGTATGACCCTCAGCCACGGAGAAGCACTTGCTCAATGTTTCTGCTGTTCACAGTGTCTCTGCTTCCTGTGGATCAGGCTCAACATTCAGATTTGTAATTTTACCCAAACTAAGGGGATGTTTTTTGTATCAGTGATGCTGTTTCATTATGATGAACAATAAAAATGTGAAATGAAAATTGTTTATTGGATATTTTTTTAACTGCCTTTATTTTGAAGAGGTTGCACTTTATAAGAAACCCCAGATTAGTTACTGAGAGAAACTGCATTCTCAAGTATAAGTGAGCTACTGCTATTTATTTTATTTATTATATAAGTACCATTTTGAATGTTGCTGGATTCAAACACGGTCAACAAGAATCCCTTTCTGTCGCAACACACCTTACATAACATGTCTGTCCTATCTGGCATCTCGGCTGTAAATAAAGCCATATTTCTGACATAATAATCGGATGATATTAAGCCTGTAGGAATAAAACAGATTCTCTTGTTCCTGTCTAGCTAGCATCTACTGCTGACATGTAACACCAGCTTGTAGTTTTCCCAGAGGATCAAAAGCAGAGGTGGGGGAAATGAGTTAAGTAACCTGTCCGTTTCTTTCCAGATACTGGACATATGGAGGACCTAGAGAGCCATAGAATTGTTACAAAGTTTGGTTTAGTCTTTTAGAAAACAATGAAAAAAAAATTCAATTTTATATGTGTTTAAAAAGTCCTTCAGCACAAACTGAAAGGGGTTTGAAATGACCACTTTGATGTGGTTCCTGTACTGGCAGGTGTTGTTGTTGTCACCTTCCAAAACACACGTGTGTGCTAAATATGCTAATATCATGTAGATTAGAGACAATAATCTATAAAAACACAATGTCAAGAATGTTTTGTTAGAATTTATGTACAATGTTAAGCACATATATTAATACTTGAATACTACTTGATTACTCATTTAGAAGACTTAAGAAGATTTTATATTTTTCAGAAGAAAATGTAGCATTTCACTACATTCATAACTACATGAGTGTAGAAACTATTTTGTTCAGCATAAAATTGAAAGTTAAAAAAATATGGAATAAAACCCCCCCAAAAAAATCTGCCATCTCTGTGGTGTGCAAACTGAAAGACTGTGGTCATCAAGCTCATTTACTTTCAGGTTTTTTGAGGTCGTGCATACTGCCCGCTGAGAGAAGTTTTGGCCACATCTCATCTGGGTCTCATGTTCTAGACAACAGCAACTTGAGTAAGATTTGGATCTAACTAAACAATCAAATCAGTACAGCAGAGGTTAGAGGGAGGCGTGTTTGTGTGTCTGACGCTGCAGATGTGAGTGTGTTCCCAAAGGGAGAAGGACACAGAGATAAAGTGTACCCAGCATCACCAAATCAGGATGCAGGTCACATTCTACCACACGGTTTTGTTGTAAATCTGGTTACACAACACCTGTGAGTTTTGACCTCTGGATGATAACCTGCACTATCCTCCCATCACCTCGCCGTGCTCCATGCCAAGAACTTCTTTAACATATTAACACTGAACCCTCTGCCCCTCTGTTTCCTCACATATAGAATTGTTCAAACAGTCTATCATCCGTTTGACCATACAAATTAGATTTCCAGAGTGGTGTGTGTGGAGAAGTTAAATTCTTTTATTTCCCAGGAGTCCACTGCATTTTAAAGATTTAATTCATCCTGTTTGTAGAAGCAGATGGGAGGGTTCTGGTGTGTGGTTGATTAACTGATTTGAAAACTACCTTTCAACTGCCACATTGACACACTGCAAGCAACCCATAACACGGGATGCGGGAAGCGTTTGACCCAACTGTGACTCTTTGTAGAAGCAGCTATTTGAAATGAATCAGTTTACCACCATTACCAACCATTAGCTGCCCCGCAGTTGAACACCTTAAGTGGCCAGTAGTTAATCTACTCTTTCTGAATGTTCGAAATAAAGCGATAAAGTTACAAAGACATTTAGACGCAGAATGTAACGTAGAGAATGTAATAAAATTTAGTCAATTAAGAAACCCACAAGACATTAAGATTTCTCATCTTCCCATGAAAACAATCCAAACCAACTTGTTTGCTGCTGGTGGGTTGGTTGGATGGGGACATGTTGTTCTGTACAAATTCTTCATAACTCACCTTGACTCCTGTACTCTTCTTCCTGTGTTTCAATTTTTCATGATTCTCCACTCCTCTGCTATTTTCTTCACTCCCGAACACTCATTTCTCATCTTTCTCCCTCCTCTTCCCTCTGTACAATGCACTCCCCCCCCTTTCCTCAACCCATTTCTCTCCCCTGCATTTTCTCCCTCAACCCTCTTTTTAGGAGGATTAGCTGTACTGTTCTGTACAGTGGGGTAAATTCCAGGAATACGATCACCGTTAATAACCTACTATCTGTGTGGGAAAAAGCCATAGCAGCACCAATCTGCTGAGGTTTTGAGTCAAGCTAGTCAGTCCTGAGTCACACCGTATTCACTGAAAAATTCTTTAAGAGAGCATGGATTAGCCTGATTAGCTTTACCAAATGGGTGGGTTGCCTACCAGAGGAAAATACAGAAAAACAGAGTAACTAGCAAGCTGACAATTAAGGAGGAAAGACCTGTAATCAAAATTTCTCAATATGATCATAAGCATAATTTTACCTATGATCATAATTCAATCCTGATGAGGTCACCCATGATTATTCGTCCATAAATCAGAAACAGAAACAGCTTTTTCAGTAAAAATATGCACATCCAATCTCAGCAGTTGATTCATATATTTTCTGAAACTTAAACCTGCCTTTATTTAATTTAGTTTGTTCACCTGGCAGCAGCACAACAAGCTGTAAACTTAACATTGATATATTATCACCTCTAAAGTTGATATGGGAAACATTGGTCAATTTGTACAACCAGCAGATATGGAGTTTGTGATAAAAGCGTGTTCAGTACTCACTCACACATTTTACACAATCATTTCCATTTAAATATATGCTCTGCTACAATGAGTAGAGAAACTGCTGATTCATTCCATGATGTCTGATGAATCAGTCGTAGGAGTAGACGGATTCAAAGGTCTGAACCTCTCCTAACTCTCAGCAAGAGACTGACAAAATATATTTCCCAGACTGTCAAGCTATTTTTAACAGGTCAGTGCGGGTGATGAAGGACATTTTCGGTGGATGCCAGCACCCACCGATATGAACCACAAAAGGACTCTGGGCAATATGCTGTTGTGTAACACGGATTCAATATCGATTAACAGCTGAGTGGAGTCGGAAACAGCCTTGCTCTCTCGCCACATTTATGACAACATCAGCTAAATCTTCATAAATGTCACCACAGTTGAATAACTTTGCTAAGCAACACGGAATAAACTGGATTTACTGTTTAGAGAAAATTACTTTCAGTGTGTGTTGCTAAACTGGTTTTATGTCAACATTAGCTATGCTCAGGCTGCTGGCTGGAGCTGCTGGTTCCTCTCAGAGCAGCATCCTGCATCCATTAGTGTAATAAAAAGTGTGGCAGACGTCACACACACACTGAGGCACGCCCGAACACGGCCACACATACATTCAGCGAACACAGACACATAAAACACACATTGTTGTTATAATACACACAGGTGTCTATGCGCAGGGTGTGTGCGATGTTCCAATCATGTGACTTCCAGAATCCTATCACACACACACACACACGTCACACAGCAGTACACATCACACAGGAAATGTAATGTAAACAATGGGAAAAAAACACAAAGCCATTCATTTGACAGTCATAATGAGATTTGTTTTATAACAGTTAAGTGACTTTAAAACATTACTTTATTAGAGGATATCAGGTCCTTCCATGTAATTTGCAAATAAGTCAATGACTTATTTCATACAGTATATTGGGAAATAAACATCAAGATGGGGTTTTTGATTCAGGGTACTGAAGTATAAATCTTTAATACTTCTTCAAGAATTTTTTTTATATTTCTGGTTACTTAGGCAGGTGTTTGTACAGTTTCCATTTCCTATGGCAGTCCCCATTATCAGGATATTTTTCTTTGAATTTTATATATTTATTTAGATCAGTTGTCTGTGTTGTTTGTATATGTATTGTTAAACAGCACCTCCAGTACAGGGTGGACTTCAGGTAACCCCCTTTTGGGATATGGCAGCTTCTCAGGCTCTCAGAGTGTCAGAGATCAGAGCCGCCAGTTTGATTTGGTGTGCCTAACTGAAAGGTGCTGTGTAACACACCCACAGTGGTAGCAAAGATGTCAACATGGTGAGAGAAACCACATTAAGGTGTGAGAGGGCAGCCATGCCAGCCAAGGATACACACCCAAAACACGCACGCACACACACACACACAATAAGGGTGGTCTTGATTCTGACCTCCCAGGAGTCTTTGAGGCAACTGTGCTGATAATACAAAAACAGTAGCAGTGAAAAAAAAAATCTTCAACATTCCTCAAAGGTAACACTATGAGTGTTACCTTTCAGCCAAAGATCTGACCAGAATTAGAAAAATCTTCTTATCTTAACAGAGAAGGAAAGAAGAAGAAGATTTCAACCCAGTTCAGGGGCTGCATAAAGAAGTGGAGAACACACACTGGAAATGAAGAAAACCAATTGGAAATTAAAACTCACTAACAAAAATGGAAAAAGAAAAACCAAATGCAACAAAACCAAACAGTGTGGAAGCCAGAGTTGAGAGAGACTGGCTGACTGCCACCAGCTGAAATAGCTTTTCCACCAGACCAGGTGAGCTGAATCTACCTGACGACCTGACTCTGCCCATTAGGCTTGCTCAGGTGATCGTTCAGGAAGGAGAATAAGGTGGAGAAGAAAACAAAGAAAAAGGAGGAAGGACAGAAAGGTGACAAAATGTCATTGTTTACCTACTTAAATGCAAACATTTGTGAAGTGCTGTTTGTGCATGTGCAGCGATGATGTTGCATTAAAGCCCCTCAGCCTGATGTAGGAAAGTTTCCCTGGGATAAAATCCAACCAAAGACTTTTCTTACTTCCCTCAGTCCTGTGTTCTTCTCCTACTGTGTCTGAAAATAAACCTGTTTCACTGGCACAGAGGAAAAAAAAGACAAGAAAAGTAATACCTAAGAAGAGGCTTTGGTGAACATCATGTACTTTTTGGTGTGTCGTGTTTTAGAAAATATTCATCTCGATGGTCAAACACTCCATTTATTTCTCACCAGCGGGTAAGATGGTGACACTAAACCCTTGTCTCTCGCTTCACCCCTGCAGTTGTTTTGCTTCTCCCTTTGAACACGTCACACCCTTTCCAAGAAAGGGTGTGCAAACACTAAGCTCCAAACTTGCAGTTTCATATGTCCATGTGAAACATACTGAACTTATAGGGTATGGTGGAACCAGGCCATCCCAAGCATCTCGTGTTCCTCAGTGAATTTCGTATATTTTTCAAGTGATAAAATGCAATAATGATGATATCCTTAATGTGAGTGTCAAAACTGAGATATAACCAATATGCAAAGATTTCTTCACTATTTTACAGAGATGGTGATGCCAAGTGTGAATAGTCTCTGACTTTTAGGAGAAACATGAGTATCTGAGCCTAGTATCGAGCCTTATCTGTTTTCCGCTGAAAAATATTTCTGGACCTTTAACAGTTAATATGATCAGTACAATTAACCACTTTGTTAACAAGACTGACATCAGAGGAAGGTGTCATCAGCATATGAATGACGTGTTTCTTCATGACAATACTAAGTGGGAGCATGTAGAGATTCAAAAGCAGTGAGCCAAATACTGAATAAAATAAAAGCTTCTGTCCCTTAAATAGGATGGCGAACAGTTGAGCCTACCAAATCATGAAGGTTCTGAATTAAAATGTTGTGACCAACATTGGCAAAGGCTGCAGTGAGCTCATCCATCCATCCATTTTCTTTACCGCTCAGGGTCATGGGAGGGCTGGAGCCTATCCCAGCTGACTACGGGTGAGAGACAGGGTACACCCTGGAGTGGATGCCAGTCAATCGCAGGGCTCACACCTAAGGACAACATAGAGTAGCCAAATAACCTAATGTGCATGTTTTTGGGATTGTGGGAGAAAGCCGGAGTACCCGGAGAAAACCCAACACAGGCACAGGGAGAACATGCAAACTCTGCACAGAAGGGCCCAGACCAGGATTCTAATCTGGAACCCTCTCACTATGAGGCGACAGTGCTAACCACTGCACCCTGCGAACCACTGCGCCCTGCAGTGAGCTCAAGCAACATTAAAATCAAAACTGTCACTCCAGAGATCATTAATCTCAGGTTTGGCTCTAAAACTTGACTATCAAACCCGATCTCCTCCTAGTATGTAATTTCTGGAGCAGCGAAAGACCAATTTGAACAGTTTAGCAGGGATGCAGGTGCACTGAATTACTCCATCCAGATCTCCAGAATTAACAGATGTATGTAAAGAATGTAAACATAGAGCTCATCAATCAGTTGAGAAATGTAGGACAGTGTGGCAGATTTCATGGTTTTGTTGTAACAGCAGAGTGCATTTTATAGATCTCAAAATCAATTTGTAGGGTTATTTGTTTTTTCTGCATTTCCCTTCAGCTGTCCAGCATCTTGTTGCAATTCCTTGCTTTTTCATTGTTTCTCAGAGATGTCTTTGGTGGTCCATGCACCTTTTGCTTTGACAGAACCAACACTGTCAAAGATAAATCAGAGAAATTGTCCACCAAGGCATCACACAATGGCAAGGTGACTAATGCACACTTTGAAATTTCTGAATATAGTACCGATGTAACATTTGTTAATGAATATATTCATTTTCCTCTGTTCAAATCAGCATATTGCATCAAAACAAAGGCAGTGGTTGGAAACTGCAACATCATGGAGTTGCTGTTATTGCAACATCAAGACCTTTTGGAGAAGACAAGGTCAAATGTGTGACCCTTTATATGGGTGGGCCAGGTGACGTACTGCTTGAAGTACAAGTTTTGGAGTGCAGGGGTCAGAGAGAGAAGGCTTGATATGTCCAAGACAGGGACAGATCTGAGACTTTATCTGCTTTTTACTGGTCTATTGCTAATTACTATTGTAATGGGATTAGTTGCTAATTTTGTTGATGGTGACAGAGGGCAGAACTTACAGGACATCACGCTGTAAAGACCTTGCAGAACATTGGACATCAAGTACCTTGATGTACAAGTACTTCAATTTATTTTATGACTGTATTAGGTCATTAAGTTATTAGAACGCTGGTCTTTGATCAGTGCTTTTAATGAGGATGTTGTACAGCAGTATTGTACAGGCTGTCATGTGAAATAACCCCCAGATGATTCAAGGCTGAAATGTCACAACAAATACCTCAGAACGGAACTATTTTATCTACACTGGTTGACCGTAATCAACACTTTATGACACTGTAAACTGACCTCAAGTCTTTTACAATACCGACTGTTAGCTGTTGGAGCGATGTGATTACATCCTGTGTTTAGGATAAGAGAGTCAAAAGCTTTATGACTCACCAAGTTTTTGATAGAAAGTTTACCGTCCTTAATGACATGCCAAACAAGAAGCCATCTTGTTCTGTAAATTATCCATGTTTGAACAAACAGTTAAGTTCAAAGGTTACCACTGGAGGATTTCAGAAATACCAGAATTTCCAGCATGAATGTGACAATAACTACTCACATTAAGTCCTAATAGTGCATGGATGTGGTAAAACGTTATAGATAATCTACTTAATTCACTTGTTTCTTTATTCTTTATTCAGCAACAGTTATTTTTAAAGTTCCTGTTTTGTGTTTAGGGATTTACAGTAAAATAGACACACTAAGCCTGAATATTTCACAATCATAACTGCAGCACATCAACATGTAAAGACACGAAACACCAGCTGAAGAAAGAAAGCAGGCTGAGCCAGATGTTGGCATTCATTTTCAACATTAGCATAGCTTGTGTTAAGATATGTGTGTCAACCGCCAAATTTCAAAGGGTGGCACTCTGTTAAATTAATGGAATTAAGCAGCTGAGGTCTGATGCATTTTTAAGCTACTTTAGCAACACCACTCAGTCTGTTAGTACAGTTAACACAAGTTTCTGTTCATTTAAAATCTGGAGTTAATTTATGACTGTATTGTAGTACAATAATCTTGAATTTTCCTCGGGATCAATGGAGTATTTATCTATCTATCTACAATTTTGATTAACATTTCTCTTTTATGCTTCTTAATATTTACATCCAATGCATTTCATAGAAATCCTGGACTTTTTCTGCGCTGAATTTATTTGACTGCTACTGTCTTTAGTTTCTTTGCAAATTATACATCCTACAAAACCGATGGTGACCCACTGCACCTTTAAACAACTATAACAATAAAAAGCTGCTCGCACATAAGTGCATTAAGTGTAATTAACAAATTACAAAATGTTATCATGGCAGGAGACCTTCAGTTCTTTAATGGAGCTTTCAGTCTTGTGGCTAAATAATCCTAATCAAATTAAAAAGTCTAAATAGTAATCTAAAGTAACATTCTCTTTCTGCTGCTGAAATAAAGTAGACATGCAATGAATGTATTGGTGTGATGGTTTCTTTTATTGTACAATACTGACTACTTACAGTGTGCTACATGTACAACATACTTTCAAATGGAGTGCAGTGCAAATGTCCCTATGAGGATGTACAGTAAACGCTCCAGGTTACATGGTCTTATGAAGCATCTCTAGACATTGTTTGATAACTTAAAAAATGTGTGGCGGCAAGAGATCAGAGAGAATATTAAATTCCTTTGGTGTAAAAACAATATGTTTTCCAAAATGGAGGGGGATTTTTCTAGAATGTACAGTCGTCATTTAAAAAGGCTTAGTCGTGTTATTTTCATGAAAGAGACTGTCAAAGCCAGAAGGAAATATGTACATTTTTTGTAGGAGAGACTCGGACAGAGTCAGTATAGACTTCATAATGTAAATCCATGGAGAGACAGAGCACACGATGACATTTTATTAAAAGAAAAAGGACCCCTGGCACAACAAAAAGACATGACTAAATAAACCAGTTGCATCTGTTCAGCTAGTCCTGCTATTTACTCATTGCTCTCCAAACCCACTATGACTTGGCACAAATTTCCAAATTGCAAATTGTAAAGTTAATGAGAGTAAATGTGCGAGGAAAAGATAACTGAGGGTGGAGACTTGAGAACAATGGACGCTGCTGTATGCTTTGCAATGTGCTGAAAGTCAAAGAGAAAGAGTGCTGGTTGCCGTTGCGTTGCTGCACTGTACTTCCTCGATATCACTATGAACTCTTTTCAGCCATGGTGGCCAGCTAGTCTTTTGTTTATTCAAGTCTGTGAAACATGACCCACATCTCTTCCTCTACAGAGAAACAAAGAACAGAAAGATGCCTTTCTTGATTTGAAAATGTTGCAGCACCTTATCTGTAAAACAGAAGTTGTTCAAGACACTAGATAAGCACCTTGAAGCCTTTTCAAAAGTCTTCACCTGTTGCAGTTTTGCTATGTCACGGTTATTCATTATCCTCAGGAGTGTGTACTGCCAGCGCCATGTGATAGTGTTGTCTGGAGGTGCCTGTGATGTTCTTTTCAGCAGGAAACAACTGGTAACAAACGTTCTGTTTTAACTGTGGAACCTGTTCTTTATGAGCAGCATGTTTAGCATCAAAACAAAGAATGAAGACTGTCCCACTTTCAAAGCTGCTTTATTTATTCATCTTCGCATTTCTGAAAAAAGTTGGAAAAGCTCTTTGTGTGCCCGAATTTGGGTTTATCTGCATTCTGATGATTCTTGTGATCTGCAAATGACACATGATCATCTCATATTTAATACATATTTGCATTCAGGTGGTTGTCAGTCACAGTCAGAATATTTAACGCGGAACCAGTGAGTCATGCATGCAAAGAACTGAACTTTTTGCTCATCACCTGTAGTTATTGTTAAGAATTAAAACGGATCAAGGGCTGTATTTGCTATTAACCTGGTTGACTAATCACCTGTTATGTAAACTCTCAAAATGTATTATAAACTCACAAAACTTGTCCCCTGTTTTCTTCCAGTGTTTACACTTTACTCTTTGCCATTTGAGAGCCACTTCCTGCTCAGAAATGCAGAGGTTGTTGAGGAAAGCCTGGAAAGGCTGGCAGGACAACGAGGACGACCAGCAGAGATGACTGTGTAATACAGTGCTGATCTTCTGTTAGAGCAACAGACTGCTGGAACTCAACGCCACTTCCTGTAAGAGAGTTCTACATCTTTGCTGATTTCAAATTTAAGATGAAATAATGGATAAAATCAACCCAATAATGTTCTCATTACGCATAATCACTAATATGAGAAACTTATACATTACTCTTGTACTGATTTAAAAATCACTTTTACCAATTCACCAAAAAATCAAAAATGCATGATTTTAATGCTAATAGGCTAACCTCTCATCCATGAGCAGATGCACGCTTCCTTCTGTATAGAGATGTGGGAGGCAAATCTACTGCATGAATCTAAGGTCTTTGGATTATCTTGACTAACCAGGTTGTGACTTCTGGTTTTGGCACTCTGAGAATCCACAAGTTAAGACTCATCTGTGTCTGTTTTATTCAAGAGAAGGCAGACATCTCTACAGCTGACATCTCCAACAATTTAAGCTGCTCTACATGTAAATAAGCATTTTTGATTTGGCCCGTCCCTTTCAGTTTATTAAATCATATATAACTCATGTACGATGTCTGATAACCACTGGTGGCATTTCCTCTAGTGAATGGAAAAAAAAAAGAATTTGCAAGTTCCTGTCAAGCATTTTTATCTCCAGTTTCATAATGGCATGCATTTTTAGAGCTAAAAACAGGAATTTGTTCTTGACTAACAGTATGTGTTTAGAAGGGTTAAAATGCTGGGAAGTTAATCTTTCATTAAAATACCATTCTCTTCAATCTGACTTATTCTGTAAATGCAGTTGTGTATGCAAAGGAATGTTTAAACCCAAGAGCCTCTGAGTATTTGCAGCATTTCTACCTGGATGACAACCCCCCCAATCTGCTAGATATTTTACTCACTTCAAATCTCCTATTTTTGTGACTTTTGCAAGATCAAGATAACAAGTTTCTGGCAGGTCTGACAGAATCAGTCAACAGTCAGTTGTGCAACAGGAGGGTATAGTTCAAGTCATGCAACTCACATCAAGATAATAGAACTGAACCATACCTTCTGAGGTACCTTCTGGAAAACATAAGCTTAAGACAAGAAAAGTAAATAATCCTTTTGCTCTGTCAATAAATGGAGCTGCCAATCAATGGCGGACGGATTTTTCTCATATTACATCTCACTGTATGACTGAAGATTACATAAAAATACATGTAGGCAGCTTTACTGTTGTTGTTGATTTATGGTCTTTTTGTATACACTGATGAATAAAGTTGTTTCCAGAGAGAGGTTGATTCCCAAATAGTTGCCATTTATAAGATAATGAGTATACCAAATTAATGTTTCAGTCCACTTTTTTTGTTAAAATAACAATGACTGGAAATGGCCCTGAAGCTCCTCCCTTGCACAGCTGAATTCAATGCCAAATGTCACAGTGCACACCCAAAGGCACTGATTGCATTGAGGAGCATTAGAAACTATTCACAATCTGAATGACAATTTAAAAAAAGTGAATAAATAAAAATTAAAAAAACAGGATAAGAGAAACATATATTCAATGGTGAAACAGCACTTTCTTAAAATAGGGTATGATCTGACTTTCTACAGAAGAAACTAAGATCTACAGAAGAACTACTAAGATCTCTGACCAAAAAAATGAAATTTTGTATTGTTTAGATTACATTTTACATTTACATCCATAATCCTACAACATGAATGCCCTCATTTAGATAAAAAGCTTCCAACTTCTTTTGAGTATACTGTAGAGCACCACATTTTCTGGATATCTTTTTAGCACCACAAAACCTTTGAAAAGTGTTGGTACTGCACTTTATTTTCAAAAATTGTGTTAAAACTAATTTTAAACGAAAGACAAACATTCAGGGATGATGACGCATTAGTATCAGAAGAATAAATGTAAAGAACCACTTAGCACAGGATTTAAATGTTTTTTTCTTGCAGTTTAAATACTGAGTGTAAACTTAAAGGTATGATGTGACATTTCTGCATTAAAAAGTCTAAAAATGACTAGAGCTTTATTTTACTCTTTGTTGAGTTTTGTACTTAGATTATCCCAAATGTTTCTAACAATGTTCAAACCTGTGGATCTCAGGAATTTTATCTGAGCTAACATTGTCGTCCGGGAGAGTCAGAGAGTGAGGAAGGAAACCAACAAATGCTACTAAACATAATATGAATAAAACTTCAAAACGTTACCTCATCAAAAGAGGCACATCAGATACATTTTTATCTGCAATAGTGCTTACTGAAGACAACAACTCCCATGATCCCATTCTACTTCACCACATCATAAAACTACATTTTTTGTTTTCATTGTTTCGACTGAGGTGCTCCATGGCTGCAGAAATGACATACTATACATTTAAAATATTAAATTTGATGCAGGTGAACACAACTCAGTTTATAGGACACAAAGATCATCATACTTTTCACCCACAGGTTGGCAGGTCTGGGTGGAGAGAAGGATGGATGAAACATGTAGGTCCAGGTTTTGATATCTTTGTGTCAGATTCCCAGGCTTGGCCCTCCTGTATCGTACATTACATAACTGTACCAGACTGAAGAGCTCCTCAGCACCTGCTACCCCAGCTGTACATTCTCACTCCCCCAGATGCTCAGATCAACTGTCAAATCAACACTTTTGCCTCACTTAAAATCCTCTAAAAGTTAATAAGACACATAGCCAGAGCAAAACCAAGCCACAGTTTGAAGAATCTGCAATGAAGTGCATCATTTGGGATAACAGGGATCCCAACATTACTGTGGTAATGGTACAGTGGTATGTGAACTAACCTGGTCTGCAGGTCCTGTGAGATCTACAGCAGGTGTTCGTGTTTTTGCATGTTTTAGTGTTTTGTTTTTCCCCGTTGCAATATAATTACGGGGTGGCCTGCTGTAGTGCACAATCATGATTGGACAAATGCCATAACTCTGAGACAGCATTTCTGAAAATTGTTGGAGAGAGTAGAGAGTTTTTCAGTCGGAACTTGATTTGGTTAAACATTGGTAAAGTTCCCATCCAACTGGCTTGTGGTGGCCCTGTTGCATAATCATCAGAACATGTGTCACCATTTTGGATATTGTGGACAACTTTCCACGGGAGGTTTCTATTTTTCACACAGATTTCCATACAACTTTCCATGCATATTTTTGTGGTCTCTGGGACAACATTGTCCCAAATCACCGCAATCAACAAGGTCACCTCAATAACCTCATTTGTGAAGGAGCCTCAGGTTTGAAAAGGGTCTGACAATTCACAGGGATGTTTGACATGGACCACAGAGAGTCGATGGTTATGAATGTGGCCTCTCACTGTATTCACACTGAGCTGAAACCAGGTCAACAGATGAGAAATGATGGATGAATACTGAAGACACCTGACCATTACACCAACAGGGACTTTTATAACATTGCATTCCAAATACATAAATAATAATAGGCGGTTTTGCACTCTTTCCACTCTTCTGGGGAAGCTTGCTACAAGAGTTTGGAGTGTTTCTATGGGAAGTTTTGCCCATTCATGCAGCAGAGTAAGGTCAGGCACTGATGTTGGACCAAAAGGCCTGCCTTGCAATCTCCTTTCCAGTTTATCCCAAAGGTGTTTGATGGGGAGTTCAGGGCTCTTTGTGGGTCAATCAAGTTGTTCCTCACCAAACTCATCCAACAATGTCTTTATGGAGCTTTGCTTTGTGCACTGGGGCACAGTCATGCTGGAAATGAGAAGGACCTTCCCCAAACTTGCCACAAAGTTGGAAGTATAGCATTGTCCAAAATTGCTTGGTATGCTGAAGCATTAAGATTTACCTTCACTGGAAGTAAGGAGCCATGGCCAATCCCTAAAAAACAGCCCCATAAAGAGGTGTGTCTGAATCCTTTTGTCTATATAGTGTAACTGCACTGGTCTGACTGCCTGAAAGAATAGTTACATTCAAGAGTTTCTTCGTGTCTGCAGCACATCATTATCTTTGATGTCTTTTTCTTTGATGTTCGGTCAATTTAGCTACCGTAGCTCATGATGACAGCCCAGTTCTTCCTCTGTTTGTTTAGAGCTGTGTAACTGTGGGAAGTCAAATAGGGGGAATACATCCCTCTGTGCGTTACAGCTACCGAGATGGAAAAAAACACGATTGGCACATTAAAGACTTTGTTTAGCTGCATATGAGAACCAAAGCTTATAATTGCAGGTTCATTACTTTATCTGAATACTGATGGATTTAAGAAAAATCCATGCTGAGAATCAGATTTAGAAGTATTTTAAGCAGCATGTGATCTGAACAAAGTATTATTTGATACCTGTTGTGGGGCAGCCATGTTCATTTGATGTTACTTAATGAACTGGGCTTTGGAAAAATACTCCTAACCTCCTAAGTTGAATCTTTTTTTCTTTTTTTCTCACATACGGAATTCCAAATATCGAAAAAGAACAGACAGTACCTGACCCTCAAACTGAATCCTATAAGTTTTATGAAAAACATTGCATAACAGAATTCCAGCGTCTTCTTAAACTAACACGTCTCTAGTCTCTCACTATAGCCGTCCTGTAGATGGAAGAGCACAGGTTCGCATACACACTAGAAATGAATAAGTCATATGTGGTGGGTCACACTGATCTGACAAATACTTGCGCTCATAGTAACACACAGGCCCAACAAACAGGTTTGACTCACCACAGTTAGAAAGAAGGTCTTTTCTAGGAAAAGCTATTCTGTACCAAAATGAAATAACCTATTCAGAGCTTTCAAAATTAAACTTTCTGCAAAAGCACATTATGTTCCAAGACATCAATAATCTTTTTAAACTGAAATACCTGTTTGCTTTTGCCTGTTGAACCTTTGTAAATACATGTAACTTAACATAAAAAAGGAGATACATTAATTAAACACTAAATATGAAGCTGGGGCTAAGAGATAGTTAGTTTAAAGTTAGCTCAAGACAGAAAAGAAGTTGTTGCATGCTGGAGTTGCAGCACATCCAAGACAATCACAAATTGTTTTTGCACTTTGGTTTTCGCACAGACCAAGAAAAAGAGAAATATTGTTTTAATTTTAGAGCTTGAGATGTGTCGCTACGTTTGGGCAGAGCTAGCCTCCTTCCAGTCCTCATGTTAAATTAGGGCCTGTGTCCACATAAAAAGCGTTATGAATATATGATTGGTTGAAACAGCGACACTGACAGCTCTAAAAAATTTAAAGACATATCCGACTGGAAGTGTTCCGAATAAATTCTCTAAGCAGCGCCATGCATCATACATCAACATCAACAACAACATACATCAACAACTGAAGAGAACACTATGTGCACACAGGGCATTAAGCTAAGCTCAAGCTGCTGTCTCTATGTTTATATTTAACATTCTCATGCATTCTCAGAAACGGAAGTCAGTGAACATATTGCTTGAAAAGGGATTTTACTGGTGCATGTTGTCAAGTTATTTTTGCTTCTTAGCCACGTCTGGCTTCAGTATTTTTTTGTTTGTTTGTTTTTTTGTCGTAACCCTGTTTTGAACGCTTTGACACATACACTTGACTGTGACTTTTTTATAATCTCTGCTTACTTTTTCACCTCTCTGGGGAGGTTTTGCCTTCGTTCACTGTGAATTCTCCAGAACATTCTATAATAACTTTTCATCATTACAGCAATTTTGTTTGTAAGGTTGTGACATTTGCTTTAGAACTATGAGTGGTCTGAGGGAGTAGGACCTGATGTCAAATCCTACTTATAGTCATATTAAGTCATCTTCTTTTGAAATACCATCCTGTTCTTATTTTGGTAAGAATATACAGGATTGACAGGTCTCTCATACAGGGTACGTGAATCCCCCTCCCCAGTAATTTGCTTTATAACACCCAGTGAAGACAGCAACACATCTAAAAAGTAAAAAGAGCTGCTTGCTTTCGATTAAAATGCGATTTTAAAGCTCACATTTTGTGAGTAATAAGATGGAAACAAACCAGAACTGGGCGTTACTTTGTATTACTGTATTTGACACATGACTTCAGAGCACCACCTCTTCCTGGCATCAGGACTCATCAGAAAGGAAGCCGTCACAGTAAAGGCATTTTACACAATTTCCTGTGTTGACAGGACGTTAACATACTGAGACAAGCAGAGACTAGAAAAGAGTTCAGAGGTTAGCAACATACTGACTGGTGTTGCCTCTCCTTCAGAGGTCATAACTACATCATATTCGTTTCAGGGCAATAAATCTTCATTGTTAACTCTGTGTAACTCTGTTACAACAGGCAAATTTCAAATGTTCAATTTCAAATTAATCTCTATAAACAGATACCTTTGAATGAATGAAAATTGTAGCCAAAACAGTAGCCAAAGGGTTTCAAGGTTACATTTCAACCAATACTTCTTTTGCTGTCCTCACAGACTGCTTTCCTGCATGCAACCAAGACCAGCTTGAATGCAAATGGTCACAGCTACTACGACAATTAAAACTATCTTCCGATACCAAAATCTTGCTCCTTGCCTGGAAATTCTGTATTGAGAGATTATCTTTTTAAAATTAATGCAAGAGGTTTGGCTCAAGAGATGGCAAAGTCCACAGGTCCACAACTATGAATATCTCAACAGCCACTGGGTGGATTTCCATGTAATGTTGAATAGAAGTATCCAAATGATCCTCGGACTTTTCCTTTAGTGCCACCATAAGGTTGACCTTTGTAGGCCCGACTGAAATATCTCTACCACTTTTGGATGGATTGTTATGAATTTTGGTACAGCCTTTTACCTTCTGCAGTATTAGTGAAAGGGTCATCATTTTTGTACACAAGCATTGTATATATCACACAACAAACCCAAGCACTTCTTTTGTTCCTGATGTGATTATAGTGCATGGGTTGTGACACCCTGAAATTAGCTATGGCAACTCCTACACTTGGGTCCAGCATCCAATAGACATGAAATCTTCTTTGACCAGCTATGCAATGGCAATTGTACACATCCTCGAGATAGACTATGTGCTTCTATGTGGGTTTGTCTCATGCCCTTGTCGAAATGTTAGGTTTTTTGCTCCATCAAAGGCAGCAAATCAGTTAGCGTACTGTAGTCCATTTTTTTTTCCTTGGACGCTTGCTCTCCTCAAACGGAGATGCACTTGATTCAGCTGCTTAATGCTTGAAGATCCACGGAGTACTCGACAGTCAAAACGTAGTTTAGCAGATTCTCCTCTGCAAAAACAAAAGTGGCTTTTCAGGAATGACAGTCACACTAGAGGGAAGGAAGCTGCATACTGTGTGTCTGTGAATGTAAATGTGTGTCTGTATATGTGTGTGTGTGTGTATGTGTGTGCGAGTCTATCCTGTTAATCCTCTCAGTCAGCTCCACTAAATCCTGTGCCACAGCGCTGCCCTAACTTTACCCTGCGCTGTGAACCGAATTACCTTTATATGCCCTTTTTCCATATTTTTTTCTTCCTGCTGGCAGTGTGAGACTTTCAGACTCGATTCATGTTTTAAGAGCTACACTATCACACATAAATACACAAACACACCTGTACTGCTCAACAAAGTCAAACAGCTGGAGCCATGAATAGTGAAACTGAGATAACTAACTTCACAGTTTTACCTCTGTTCTGCCAATGATACTGCGAGTGAATAGCCATGGTTCAACTATGATCTGAACAGAAGAACATGTTTAAAAAGCATAAAACAGAGCAGTACATCTCAAAATCCATGTAACAGGAAAATAAGGTGCCTTTGTCTTTTTTTAACATTGTTTCAGTAACACTCAAAAAAGCAAATATGAGACAGAGCACAAAAAGCAAGTGTAATCAAATGGGTTTGAGCCTCTTTTTGAAGGTGTTCACAGTGTCCATTCATCTTAACTCCAATAGGAGACATCTAAAGTTTAAGAGCTACAACCTCAAGAGCATGGTCTCCTTTTGTCCTGAACCTGGAGCAAGGAACAACCAACAAACCCGGATCAGAGGATTCCTACTGGTATTATATGGCTACAGAAGCTCCTTAATGTAGGCAGGTGCCTGACCATGGAAAGACTCTAATTGTAATCACTAAAATCTTGTACTGAATTCTAAAATTGATTTGAAGTCAGTATAAGAGTAATTCAAGTAATTCAGTAGAACAGACAGTTCTGAAATATTTTGAGACTTAAACAAAATGTATAATTGAATATTGTCTGCAAAGAATGGTAGGAGATACAAGAGCAAGCAAGTCCAAAGCAAACAGCATCAGGCCAGGACAGAGCTTTGGGGAACAACCAAATACAGAACATTCTCCTGCATCGTGCTGCATGATTTGTGACTTGATGATTTGAGAGTCTAAGAGGAACCTTTTCTTTTGAATGCAACCAATGTTAACTAGACTGGAAATGTTGTGCTCACCTAAAACACCTGTAAGCTGCATGGGAACCACTAAGACCTTAGTAATAAAAATTTTTTTTGCAAAGAATGGTCCAGACATAACATAACCCGATGTCAACTAGTTATATATAGAGAGCACACAAGGGAAAACTATTTTTAAGCAAAATAGTTGCTGTTGAATGATGACTGTCTTGCCAACAGAAGAGACTTAAAATTTAATACACTCAGAAAAATTGGAACTGCAGGTCTCTATTGGAATTAAACCCACTTTTTATGGTCCATGAACTAAAGAATTTCTTTTGAGTTTTGTGGTTTTAAAAAAAAATGCTAGAGTAACAAATAAATTAACAACCTGTGAGCAACTATTGCTTATTATACACCATTAATGAAAGAAAAATACTTTTTTATGTCTATAATGTTGTGGAAATTCTCCAAACTGCATTTGTTTCCCATCAAGTAAAGAAATATGCATTATGGTTAGCATTGTTGTGCCATGACCTCTGACACATTTCCCTTTCCTTTATCCGCCTGAGTTTCATTCTCTGCCTCTCATATTTTTAAAGTGCGTACATCCCACAGCAGTCCAATGGAGGCAAACGGGGAGTCAGCGGGTTCACAGGACTGACCGTGGTCCATCCTGGGTGGAAAGTTTTTGGAAAGCGAGACAAGCAGCCTCCCCTCCCCTCTGGGGCCCCTAAGGCTAGCGTGATCCCCCATTTGTGCTCCTGTCATAAAGAATGTGCCCGCTAAACCACTTTCCCACCACTAAGAGGATTACTAAGGTAATGCTCCTGAATCAAGAGATGCTCCGGCACATCTAGACATTGGGAAGCTGAATTTAATAATTCATGTAGAAAGCTGGAATGACATTTTACACTGTGGGTCAATCTGGACACATAACCTGGAAATCTGACTTAGAGATTCTTGCTAGCTAGTCATTGAGGCAAGTTCTGAAGAAAAGAAAGGCAAAGAAAAGATCTAAAATTGGTAGCGATTTCAGCCTTGCAGTGTGCTTGCAGTCAGTTTAGTGGTAATCTTTACCACTGTTTACTTTAATATTGTCCCGGGGGAGCACAGACAGTCATGTGTCTCCCGTAATACACATGTAGTTAGCAGCCATATATTTTTTATCTGGAAGTAAGTACTCATACAGAGGGTCTAAGATGTAGAAGTCTTCATTATGCCCCCAAATTTTGCCCTGCAGCAACCAGCAAGAGTCTCTAGTGAATTAACAAGTAAATGATCCCTCACTGGCTTCCCAACCATTAACGCCACCAATCAATCCTGGAGTGCACAACCAAAGTAACAGCTTTGCTTTCCAAGATTTCTGGGTCTCTCTGGTGTCTCATGAATATCATCATCATTCCTCCTGACGTGTCGTTATGCTTTGATTGAACCAAAACTTCAAAAATCAGAAAGAGGAATGAGGCATGAGGAAGAATGCAGTAAAACCCAAGCTAACATTGGAATGGGCTTGGCATGGGAGTCTTTCTGGAAAATTAAACTGACATTAAAGGCAAATGTGCTATATCTCAGTCCAAACTGTGCAGGGAATCCAGTGATGGTTACTGGACTATGTGGGTTTTCCCACTGTGTTAGGAGGTCTTGTTTAGCTAAGGAGTGTTTACGTAGTGACCCTGATCCTGTCGCAGGCCTCATGTCCGATCAGGATCAACTATGCCTCTGTGGGAGTGTGTGTCTATGTGAGCGACATGACAAGGTTTCCAAATGATAACTCACTTCCTCTTTGGCGACTTGTTTTCTTTTCAGTCTGATGGGTACTAGACTCCTTTGTGTCGCCAGCGTCAAATGGCAGTTGCATTCACGCACTCGATGCTCGTCAAAAATGGGACACACACACATACTTAGACACGTACAAACACACCTACAAAACAAGGAATGTAAAATGAAAGTAACAGTATCCCTTGAGAATAAAGTTTGATATCTTCTGTAGCCACATGAATCTTGGTTTCAAATTATCTCGTACTCTTCACGCTTAGCGGAAAAAGCAAGGTTACCCTGTCGCGCATTTGATCATTACATATCTTTGTATAAATTTTGTGTTCACACATAGAACCACTGAAGAAAAACCCAATGACCTTTATTTTCTTAATAAAGCATGGCTGATCATAAGATCTCCTCCTTTTGGGTGAGGGGGAGGGGGGTTGTCCGTCTATATTGTAATAAAGATCCTCCTTAGAGGTTAACTGTTCCAAGAACATTCACAGTGGGGATGGGGTGAGTAAGGTTGAGGAGCAAGAAAATCCCCAGTCTAAAGTCAAGGAAAATGAAAAGTTAATAAGTATAGTCTGGGGGGAGGTGGGCAAGTGGGGAGTGATGGTGTTAGCGATCTGGTCAGGACACAGGAGGGGGGGGCTTGGTGGGAGACTGGCACAGTTAGATATGATGTCCTGAGAGGTATTCATTTGATCAGTGGGCAACAGATTTACATAAGAAAATGGACAGCTGCCAAAGGGTTATTAGCTTTGGGCTCAGGGGGAGTGGGTACAATCATTGTCAGTGAATGTTACATCCAGGGAGAAAAATAATGTGGACTGATAAATATAAACTTCAACTTTTAGTTCTTATCACATTAATGTACGTTAAAGTTTCCAAGTGTTCATTTCACATAACAATTGATGATATATATCATAACAACATGATGCGATAAAAAAGGTCATGAAATGTCATGACTGAAAGCTGAGATCTGCTCGCGACTGAATCAGATGGGAACTTGAAACTGCAGATCCAATTGCCGATCACAACTGGCCAGACTCTAGCTCAAAACGAAATCATCTGCACATGACGGCAGTGCTCTTATCCTTGATGTTTTCACTTGAGGTAATGAAGACGAATCATCCATCAATGTCACACATACAGACACACCCTGCCCTTAGTTAAAAGGTGGGGAGAGCTAAAAATTCAATTGTTTACACAGTTTACACTTCACAGGTGTCGATGCAGTCTGTGTTCTGTTTTGCACACTGTTTCCTTTGTTGTAAGACACAGTTGGAATCCCCCTAAGTCCTTCACACTAGACCTTTGAGAACAGCTACACTGAAATAGCTTCTTTTTCTCACCTATGTAGAGGCATCAGTGTTAAACTGAGACTGTTTCTTAACCAGTTAAAAACTCATTGCATCTGTTTTAAGAAAGTAGATGATACGTCTTCATGTACAGCATGACAGCATCCAACCGCAACAAACAAACTTGAGTGGATCAAGTCCAACCTGCTTGAGCCTAAACATGCAAATTGTTTTCTGAGAGGCCTGAACTTTCTCAGCAGAAGTAAGCATTAGGACCTAATTCATCCATCCACTCCTCCCTGCTATCTACAGGCTCACACACCTGCACTGCAATCAAGGGTAGGCTACAGTTTGCGTTTGGATCAAAAACTGTCGTTATTCACAACTCCTGAATATACAAGTGAATGCTTAACAAATTATTTAACATGTTGGGAAATATGTTTACTTTTCTCCTGTTCTTTGGACGGCTATGGATTAATATGTATGAAGACACACAATGAGAGTTGGCTGATGCAATTGTGCTGGCCATTATTTCACTAAAATTCAACTTGAATTCTTTTTCATTTGCACACTAATACTGTTAATGTTTGCTAAATGTTGGGTGGGGGAAATACACTTTTTTCAGATTCAAAATGGAAAATGAAAAACAGAAAACTTGTAGGTTTTACAAGTTAAATAGCTGTTTTCTACTGCTTCCAGCTTCTATGCTAGGTTAAGCTAATCACCTCTCAGCTGTAGTGTTGTATTCATCCCAAATGCATGAGAATAGTATAAATCTTACCATCTTATTCTTGTCAAGGAATGAACTATAATAATAAAAATAATAAGAATATTTCTCAAAATGTCAAACTCACTTTTTGCATGAGCAAAGGTCTCTGTGAGGAACTACTGGCTGTAAAATATCATCTCGTACTGCTGGCTATTTGGGTGCTGACACCACAGTTTAAATGTTCTCATTCTCACCTGACCACAGCAGCTCCAAGGATGAGTGAAATAAGGGTATTTTAATCTAACCAAAAGGTGTAAAGGTATTTATATTAATTTCCTTGAAAGAGATCTAGCTTCTCGTGAAAACCTCAGTGGTTCTTTTTTATATATGTAACAAGATACAGAGCAACAGGATGTGGATTTTATTTGACAAATGAAACAAACAAATGAACGCCTGAGTGTGTGCGTACAAATTCAACTTCTATTTATTTAGGACAAGCCTCAAAACTCACACGCATGCACCCAAACAAGTTTGCAAAGTGTTGCGGCCTTGCAGACAGATGCATATTAATGCTACAGTGCAGGGCTCCAGTGCAACTCACTGTGCAAGTTACAGTGAGTGAAAATCTCCACATGACCACACGACAAAGTCAGCTCTATTTGCAGCAGCAGTTGGTATAGTATAGAATAGTAGGAGGAGGAGTTTTGGTGTTATCTTACTGGCTTCAGCTTCAGTTCAATCAAAGGGAAGTTCAGACATGCATCCATTTCCTTTGGACGCATGCCTGAACATGGGCTGTTTTCGCTTTTATTGGGTTCACCCACATTTGAGTGAATGTCCAGTGTGTGTGTGTGTGTGTGTGCATGGTGGGGGGGAGTAACAAGGCACTGGTGCTCAGACCGTGTCCCCTCCTGCACCCCTTTGCCCCTCGCTCCAGTTTTCTGATCCGTCTTAGATTTGCTGGGCCGAGCTAAAGCCCCAAACAAAGGCTCGTACTCAGAGAGCCACACACACATTTACACATGTGTCACTGAGGGCAGAGGAATGCACAGTGTGTGTGTGTGACTGTGACAGAGAGATCATGAGGAATACTGGGTGAGAGAGTGTGTGTGTCTTTTCGCCTTATTAGGTTACAGGTCACATGTAAACTGACTCAGTGATACCTACATTTACCTGCACACTTGCTCTGGAGGGAGGAGTCGTATGTTTGTCAGTGCGCTGAGATGAATTTAAATGTGAAAATGATATAACTGAAATTTTGATCTTATTTGACGCAGTGAAATTCTGGTGCGCCTTTGATAAAAGAAAAAGCTTTTAAAACGAAAGACAAAATACATAACAATGACAACAGCTTTTCCTTTTAGTTAAAACAAGAGAAACCTGTTTAGTTCTTCATTTTTCCAAGTGGAAAAAAAGGAGAAATGGTTTGCTAATAAACTGCATTCGAAATTGATTTTCCGTCAGGTCATATCACAATAGCGCTGCTTTGTGCCTCATCATCACAACTCTCCTCAGCGGAATTTGTGTTATTTGAACTTCAGCACAAATAATGCAATATCGCACAGTGAATGGGAGGCCATGAACATTTTGTGGAGCAGATCAGGGTGTAAAGACATAATGACGTTGCATAATGTGTCGGAGGAGAAAGATCTCTTTATCATCAGCTGCTGACATTTCACCTCCAACTGAGGCAGGTCCATAACAACACACTTCACACACACGTCTTTAACATGCATTTTGGTGGTAACTGTGCTAACTGCCGGTAATGCTACAGTATGAAGAGTACTATGAGTATTAGAAGAAGTAGCACAAGTATTAGCAGTAATATGGGCAAAGGTAGTAGTAGTACTAGTACAATAAGTATTAGCATTGTAAGTAAAAGATGTAGGATGAGGAGTAGTCAAGACAGTAGTAGTAGTTCAAGTGCAGGTGATATTACAAATAATAGCAGTAGTTATTGTACAAGCAAAATAGTTGTACATATACTTTAACAAGTACTGATATTCATAGTAGCAGCACAAGTACTAGGAGCAGTATGAGTAAATGTAGTTGTAGCACAAAGGTACCATTAAAGTAATGGTACAAGTACCAGTTATAGAAGTAGTTCAAGTACAAGTAATAGTACAAATTATAGTAATAGATGTACAAGTACAACAGTAAAGCAAATACAAGCAGTACTGGTACTAGTTAGTAGTAAGTATGTTTTAGCAGTAATAGCACATGTACAGGTTGTACAGTCCTGAGCAGTTGATAGTAAACTTGAAACTAGACACACACACACACACACACACACACACACACACACACACACACACATACACACACACACACACCTCTGCCTGGAGAGGTGAGCCAACTGTGTGAATGAGGATCAGAATGACCGCCGTCACATGACAGTGCGTGATCTCCTTCAGACCAGGAGGTCTGCTTTGAAGCTCCACTTACACCCTGATGCGGACTGACAGAAATCCAGGACACTTTGAGTCCATTTCAACTTCAAAAAGTCTCAGATGGCCTTACCATCAGATCTCAAAACACCGAGGACATTACTGCAGCAGAAATCCTGTTTATATAACGGTGTGTGTTAAATAACATCCAGTTTAAGTCGGTTTTGTTATAACTAATTAAGTTAATAACTAATTGTGCTGTAAACTTTTCCTGAAGTGATTTAATGATCGCTTCAGGTGTTCCTTTAGTGATCACAGAGAGATTTAGATTATTTTAATTTCATTTAGATATTTAGGATTTGCAGTAATGTTGATTTTTAGTCCCATTTATTTCCTTGTTCTCGTGTGGTATTTTTATAGTATTTGTATAGTACTCCCCAATAACGCTGATAGTAAAAGTATACTGGAGGATTCCTGTGGTTTTCCAGGGGACACTCTCTAGGTCATTGCTCTGTTTGTATACAAAAGCCTACATCACTGCTGTGCGTAAAAAGTCTCCACCTCCTTTGTCCAAGAGAGCCACTCCTCATCCTGCCCCCTCTCTTTCCCTCACTCCTCCTTGTCTCTGTGGCGCTTAGCTGATGCAATGTCATCTTTATAAAAGGGTGAGTCCTCGCCCCTCCTCCAGCAGAACAGGGTTTTCTGTCCGAGCTCAGCGCATCATCTCTGGGAATTTGGTATAATTAGAAGTAAATCTTTTCATTTTTACGCGTCGGTCGGTTTATTTTTAGGTCTCTTTCTCCTGTTACTTGAACTGTGAACTGAGCTAGTGTTTTAAAACGGATCCTGCCCCGTAAATACAGGCCTATTCATTCATTTTTTTAAAAACAATTACATTTGTTCATATTCAGCCTAAATACACTCAAGGAGTCACTCGTTTTTTTTGTCAAGAAAACGTCCGGACATCTTTCGTCTTTTCACTGAGAGGATTTTACAGACACCCTGTCACATCTTCACAAGGTAAGGAAGCCGGCATCTATACACAACGACTGTCTCTTAGAAAACTGGCGGATGTGGGCGGCAGTCAGTGACAGAAATCTAAGCTTAGAGGTGACAAAATATTGCATTTGATCTGATTTTTTGTTTGTATAGAATTATCACATTATCATTCTGTGGTTTGTATTTTGAATCTCATGTAATTGAAAGCAGATGCGTTACCAGCTGTTTAAGCTAAACACCCACTTTTACTGAATATTTCCTGCCATATTCGATGTGTGGTTCTTTTCCACAAGAGCCAAAAATGTTTCGTTTCTGAAAGGCCGGATGCGAAATTTCTTACCAGGTCAGCTCTGGTCCTTATAAATAAATAAATAATGCAGAAGCAGCGTGATGCTGCAGTGCTGGGTTCGTGGCTGGACGGCACAGGGTTAACACTGCCATACATATAATTAAAAAGAAGCCGAGTGAAAGGGGAGAAATGTAAACCTACCACTCTGTGTAATTTGAAAAGGCCCTAATCATAAACCGGTTGTGACTCAGAGCGCAAAGCCCTGCGCCAAATAGGGAGCCATGCCCATAAAGAGTCAACACGTGCCATTGTTTCCACTGAAGCCGGGAACGGGGATAATGTCATTAACTGCGCCTTTTCGGCACAGAGTGGATCTACATGTGCGCACAACTCAGACAAGAAACCAATATGGCACGATATTAGAACGTTATAATGTCCACATGAGGTGGACATGATGTTACCTCGCTGTGCTTTACAAATCCGTTCGGTGTGAGGGAAAAGATGATGACATACCCTGCTTTCATTACACCTATCAAATGATTTAGGAGGGAAATGTTCGCAAAGTCAGTGGCGCGTACTGCGGCTTTTTTTGCCATTCATAGATGTGGGGAAGTCGGCTTGACGGCTGATGTCGGTCTGGTATTTTTCCACTGCCGGTGCGTCACCCTCTCCCCCCTCCCCTCTTCCTCTTCCTCACTCACACACTCACAGAAGTCACATGATCTGAGAGGGGGAGATCTGCGGCTCGCGCATACCCACTATAATATTGATTATTCTAACGGGCGCATGAACGCGCACAGCTAGAAGTAAAAAAAAAAAACCGTGACGCAGGTAGCAGGAATGCGTAAAAGCGAACAATAGAAAATAAATGTCCATTTTTCCTGCTCAGTATGAAACAGCACGCTGCCAAAACTGAGATGAGCCGTTTCAACATCTCTCCTGAGGAAGACAGCTGCAGCTCCAACAGCAATGAGTACCCTTACCCGGACTGCCCAAAGAAGCTCCCACTGGGCAGGTGAGGCTGGCTGATGTCTGATCAAGCAAAACAGTCGGAAAAAAAAGAAACTTTACAGGAAATAGCATCTGTGCATCCTACACACTTACACTTTCATCTGATTTCTTGTTTTATTTTCTTTAAAAGTCAATACACTGACAACGATGCAGAGAGTCAAAACTTCCTCCCTGAAAACAACATTGGCAAGAAGAAGTATGAGACTGAATATGTGAGTTTCTCCTTCTTTGACACTTTTACCTTCACTGATAACTCCAAAACTCCATTTTTTCCTAACTTCCTAACCTTTCATTTTTCCACAGCACCAAGGCAATGCTTCCTTTGGCATGTCTGTTTTCAACCTGGGCAACGCCATCATGGGCAGTGGAATCCTGGGTCTGTCCTACGCTATGGCCAACACTGGCATCGCCCTATTTGTGTAAGTTTTTCTTCTCTTGGCATTTTAAGTGCAGGCCTGTAGAGATACAAAAACAAAAAGCTATCATACTGTACTATTATTAAGGCAAAAAGAACTGCAAATCACTGTGAGGTATCTAAAAATAGAAGATCTTCAAGTAACACTAAAGTCATATAAGAATATGGGATGGTGAGGATCTAAGAAAAAGACAATCACCACATTTCAGCAGGTACTCCTACAAAACCACCTGAGGTAAACAGAGGCAGGGGCGGGTTTCTCTCTTGTGTCAGGATTGCTGATTTCAAAGTTTACGAAACCTCATCGCTAACGCTGAAGCACTCGCTATCATGTTTGCTGTAGATACTGTGTTCATTTGCAGTGGGAGAAAAAGAAAAGTCCTCTTCAGGGCAAATCATGATTTTTTTAGTTCTTCCTATGGGTTATACAGTGCAGCTTATGTAATCTGTTTTTACACCATTGTCCAATTTCCTGTGTAAAAAAAAAAAAAAAAAATTCTTTAAGTCACACATATAGAAGTATTGTGTAAAGAGGCCAAACTTTTACTACCGCAAAGGCATTACCTCTCAGCACTGACCCCCAGTCAGTTTTCTGTCTCTGAGACACATGCTGAAGCACTCAGGAAAAAGAAACCAGCTGATGAAAGACCAGTAAAGTGTATTTTCTTTGCATTTTTTGCGTTATTTTTGCATTTTTTTGGTAACAGTATCAGAATATGAATATCTATGCCCGTAGTAGGCTACAAGACTTTGGGTGTCACCAAATGGCAGTCGCTTCAGTTTACAATTGCAGGGAGTGGCAGGAGAAGCAGCTTAGCTGAACTAATCCCACTCAATTGGGCCAGAGTTACGTAAACGGAGAGCTAACGTAGGCTCGCGGGGGATCATGAATGGAGCACAGCGTGGTTACTGTCAGCCAACAGCTGGCCAATCACAGCCTTGCAGGACGCTAGAGATTACAAAGGCCTAAGAGCTGCATAGCTTGTCTGTCTGTATTTTGAAACACTGTCTGATGCTCTTCTCGTAAGCAATTACAGCTAGAAAAAGCTAGCTAACCTCTTGCAGTACAAACTGACTGCCCATAAAAGGTCAACAAAACCATGAATTATATATCTGTATATATATATATGGTCTAGAGCTTGAGGGCCACGTGCCAGGTCTTTATAGCATAGGTCTCAAATGTCCTGGAGATTAATTTTCACCTGGACTATTAATAACCAGGCACACAGTGCACACTGAGCTCTACAGCATCCTGAGGGTGCCAAGATGATCCTGTACAGGGATACCTCTTGTCCTTTGCAACCCACTCGTGACTCAAACAACCTGCAGACTGTGCTGCCTTCAAGGTTTTTCCTGAGCAGGACAACAAAATGTGAGAAAATGCAGGATTTCGCATATAACACACAAACCTTTTTGAGAATCTTCCAAAAGGCTGCAGCCATTACAAAGGTGAATTAGTGGAAGACATCTTACTGACCTTGCTAAATGTCAATACGTTTGTTTACCACAGTCAGGAAAATACATTTATCATTGAACTGCTCTTTACAGTCCCATGTTCAATAGAAGTGTTCAGTCTAGAGATTATAACACACGTGATTACAGTGCAGCACTTCAGCACTGATCAGGACAAGTTTGTCATCAGTTCTGCTGTTCTTCACTGTAATTTACATTTTGGTTGTGTGTGAACGTTCAGCTAAAGATCCATCTTGTCTGTTTACAGGATTCTCCTCGCGGCCGTCGCCATCTTCTCCTTGTATTCTGTCCACTTGCTGCTGAAGACGGCCAATGAAGGAGGTAAGTCTTTCAGATAGTCACACATCCACACTCCTCAGTTGCTTCTTGAAGTTGAACTTTTTTGAATCCTAAATCTTCTTTTTCTCTTGTATTTCCTCTTCTAAGGTGCACTGGTATACGAGCAGCTGGGTTACAAAGCTTTCGGGATGCCAGGGAAACTCGCTGCTTCCTGCTCCATCACCATGCAGAACATTGGAGGTGAGAAGCTGGCATTTTAATAGTAGAGAAAACTTTTTTTATATAAATTTTATGTAACTATAATTGAACTACTACCACCATGTGCTTATTCCACAAGCTAAAACAATGTTCCACTGTTTCAACTGAATGGTAGAGAAAAAAAGGAAAGAAAGGAAAACAGAAAACTTGGCTGATGGGAATCAGTGTGTGTTCATGGAATGTAGAGTAGCTTCCAGTGAAAACATGAGTCATTCTACAAACATGTTTTAAACTCCCTCCTCCATCAGCCCCTCACCAAATATTACTCATCCATAAAGGATTATGGATATTATTTTACAGGAAAATATACTAACTGCAGTTTTTTTATCTTTAAAGCCATGTCAAGCTACCTCTACATCGTCAAATACGAGCTGCCCATTGTCATCCAAGCCTTTGTGGGAAACAGCAATGGGTGAGTGACCAAATATTTTATTAGCTTATTCAGATCTGACCATCAGACTATTTGGAGCCATAACTATTAACCAAATATCAATGGAGATTTGTTTACACATTGACGAAGCTGCGTCACAACAAGATATTGTGAATGAGGTGTAAAAGACAGCGAGGCACTCAACCTGAAGTGGCACATCAAGCAAAATGGCCGCCAGTTGTTTTTCAAGTACGGAGTGTCAGAGAAGGAAAAGTCGTGTCTTTGTCCTTCTGATGATGGAGTGGGGGTGTTTTAAAGGGACGGGCAGTGCTCAGTGTCTCTGAGCGGCCCCTCAAAGAGCCCTTTTAGAAGACGCAGCCAGTGCCGCATCGAGACAAGAGCTCGGGATGAGCTCACTGCGACCTCGCTTCGAGTTTAAAAAATTGATGTGATTTCACTCCTCAGTGCGGCTTTGTTGAATCTATTTGCCTGAGCGATGCAGTCATCCCGAGCAGGCCAGCGTGTGTGTGTCAGCTGACATGCAGATGTCGGCAAAGCTTCCGACTTCACAAGACGTGTCAGAGCAGCAGCTTGATCAGATCTGAAGCTGCAGATAACTTGAAGATGTGAGAAGAGAATGCTGGCACGGGGACAAAAGTGGATGTGATGTTTTCAGGGCAAAGTAGTCAGTTTTCATGCCTGTTAATCCTTCAACCTGATAGAAGATGACTGTGTGTGTTCACCGTATATACATACAGTATGTAAGCAGAACTAAGCCTGGAACAAAGACAAAATGCACATCTAAAACAATTCATACTATCGTTATATTATTGTTACTATGCAGGATAAAAATACTTAAAAGCTATGAAGTTGTTCCGACATTAAAACTGGACGGGCAAACATGGGAAAATAGTTATTAATATATTTATGAATCATATCCATTACATGGCACTGCTTGCATACGCTGCAAACTGGCATAGCTGTTCTGAACTTTATAGTAACATCAAATCTAAACGCTCTGATGTACCCTGACTTTCAGTCACAAATCACTGAATCCCACATTTCCTATCAATGATGACATCATCAGGGTTATTTTTTCAGATATTAGAGAGCCCCTCCAGAGCCACAGACTACAATACACAGCTGTTTTCACAGAGTGAGCTGTACTTTTATCGACAAATAAACCGAAATTGTAAAAGATATGAGATTCATGTTACACAGAGACACAAATCCTCTGTCACATGATGTTGAGGTTTGCTGTTTAATTAATTAATGATTCAAGTGGTATCACTAACATGGTGTTCTGCCCTGCTGTGTTTCAGAGAATGGTACACTAATGGGGACTACCTGGTGCTGCTGGTGACAGTTGTCATTATCCTGCCCCTGTCGCTGCTCAAGAACTTGGGTAAGCGATGTGTGTGTGTGTGTGTGTGTTGTACAATCAGATGCATTTCTATATGGGGATGGTTCAGGGTCAGTGATGCATTTGCACATGTGCAACACCTAATAAATTCTTCAGAAAAGTGTTCAGAGTGCAGTCATAAAAGAAGCTCTCTTTTAAAAAACCAAACAAACAAGAAACAGTGGCTCATGTTTGTGTTTTGCTACCCCCCCCACCTCAGGTTACCTTGGTTACACAAGTGGTCTGTCCCTACTCTGCATGGTGTTCTTTCTGATTGTGGTGAGTAAAACCCACCCATTTCCACATTCTTCACAGACAAACACACTAGTATTTCCTACACACCCTCTTTGGCACATGAGCCTGCCTGCTGTGCCAGAGAGGTCTGAGTCAGAACAAATTTCAGTTTTTCCATGGAATCTGTGGCCTCCCTCCTTCCCACAAAGTAGAAGACTGAGATTTATTTATTGGGAAATACAATAAGCTAGAGTCATAAAACACTGGAAGATAATAAAATCTTCTCATGAATGGCTAAACAGTGTGTTTGCTAATGCAGCCTGAAATCTGTTGCTCTCTAGGTGATCATCAAGAAGTTCCAGATCCCCTGCCCCCTGACTGAGGACATCAACGCTTTGAACGAAACTGTTACCAAGTTGCTGAACACCACCTTGCCCCCACCCCATACTAACGCCGTGGACTACAGCGAGGACGCTTGTACGCCGAAATACTTTGTCTTCAACTCCCAGGTAAAGCTCTTTGAGATGCAAAACACCTGGTGAATTTAAAATCGAACTGAAACAAAAATCGTTTGGAATATTCGGGATGTAATTTTAAATTTGTTGTTTCGTTTTCAAGACAGTCTATGCCGTTCCCATCCTGACTTTCGCCTTCGTGTGCCACCCTGCCATCCTGCCCATGTATGAGGAGCTCAAAGAGTGAGTGTTGTTCGTGTTTTCATTTCATTGTGTTAAACCAAACTTCAAACTACAGCTTTAAAGTTCACGTCACTGTGTTCTGATGTCTAAATAAACCGTGCCCTTTTTTCTCACCCAAACAGCCGTTCCCGCAAAAGGATGCAGGGCGTTGCTAATGTATCCTTCCTGGCCATGTTCCTCATGTACCTGCTGGCCGCCCTCTTCGGCTATCTGACCTTCAACGGTGAGTATCTTTGTTGGGGAAAAACCAATTGCATGTAACATCCAGATATAAATAAAATAACCTGAATGTATGGGGCATGAATGTGTTATGAAGGTGAAAAGTTCTGGCATGATCCTGTAATGTAACTGAAATTTAACAAAAAATAAGTAAATTAGATAATTCGTTTTATTCCCTCATTTTAACCTAGTTTCATACTTATTCTTTAATTTTGAAGGAAACCATGAATTCAGTTCAAAAATGTATTAAAATTCCTTAGGAATGAAAAATCAGCAAGACTCGCAGTGGTGTGGGTTTACCAGCAGTCACTGTCCCTAACTGCTAAATGTCAGAGCAGTTCAATCATCCAAAGCTATGGAAAGAAGAGTCAGAGTCCAAAATAAATAACTTGTAACCTTCCAGGAACCAAACAGGCCTGTTCCAGGGCCTATTATGCAAGACTGTGAAAGAACACACCTGATGCAGCTGGCCAGTGTACTACCACGTTTGTGTTCCTGTTTGTCAAAGAAGGAACATATTAGTTAACACGTATAAATGTTCCCAGAACATCAAACTAATTATACAAGAGCAAATACTTCCTGAACTGCCATGAAAGGGCAAAACCGGGTTTGAGGTGGTGCGTAGTTTGAAACAGGGCGAGAGGATATTGTGAAATCTCAGTGACATCTGTTCTAGCCTGCTTGGTTTGCTGTTGTTGCTACACACAGTACAGTCTGTGCTCTCGGTGAAATATATTGGAACAGAGATATTAAAATGGTGGGAACAAAAGTAATACAAGGACTTCAGATGATGTGGCATTCGCAGAAATCATAGGTGTACTACAGAGCAAAAAGTTTGGTTTGCTGTTATCAAACATTTACTGGAGTAAACACCCAAAAATATTAAATTTTACACTTTAGCAAAACCTTTCTTTTCAAGAACAGTATTTTACTGTTTCAGGTGTTCTCCTAAATATGACAAGACCTAAGCCTACAGCTGTGCTAGCATGTTATTGAAAGTGTGCTAGATGCTTTTTCAGCATTTCATTGAGTTAACATGCACATGATACAATGCTACCAGTTTAGCAGATATGTTTACCATGGTTAACATCTTAATTAGGCTTGTTAGCATGCTAACGTTTGCTAATTGGAACAAAACAAAAATGTACAACTAAGGCAAAAGAAAAGGTAAAAATGTACCTATTGTGCCTTATGTGCTTCTTTGCCCCGAGTAAGAATTTCATATTTTCCATGTTAAATAAGTTTCATGTTGCGTCTGTTAGCTGAATGTGCTTCAGGTCTAAAGGGTCTCTGCTGTTTTTTTATACAGTGCGAGTGGAGCCCGAGCTGCTGCACACCTACTCCAAGACCCACAAAGCAGATGTGGTCCTGCTGATCGTCCGTCTGGCTGTGCTGACCGCCGTCACCCTCACCGTCCCTGTGGTGCTTTTCCCCGTAAGTGTCAGAGCGATAGAGAGAGGGCTAACCTTATCCTTTTAACATCCCAACAATTCAGTTGTTTCATGTAGAATAACCTCTCTTTGTTTCTGTCTTTGTGTAGATTCGTACCTCTGTCAACCACCTCCTGTGCGCTTCGAAGGACTTCAGCTGGTTCCGCCACACTGTTATCACTGTGGCCCTGCTGGCTGGCACCAACGCTCTGGTCATCTTTGTCCCCACCATCAGAGACATTTTTGGCTTCATCGGTAAGTGTCTGTGTGTCAACAGGCATGACAATGACGTAAAAAGCATTAAATACAAAATGTGACTCATGTCAAATTTCTTCACTCACATAGGTGCTTCTGCTGCTGCCATGCTTATCTTCATCCTGCCCTCAGCTTTCTACATCAAACTGGTCAAGAAGGAGTCCATGAAGTCTGTGCAAAAGATCGGGGTAAGGAGTTGGTCCTTTCAACTACAGACATAAGTTAAAGAAACATACAAATTGAAATAATTTCAATTTCATGTCAAAGTGAAGCAATACTTGAACATTTCCTTTCTTGCTCAGAATTAGAGTAATGCAATATTTGTCTTTTAAAGAGACAAGAGAATGATATTCATTTTCTCATCTTACTGTGAGCATGTCAGCTAAATGTGAAATCATCCTCCTCTCCAGGCCACCGCCTTCCTGCTGTGTGGCTTCATAGTCATGATTGGCAGCATGAGTCTCATCATCCTGGACTGGGTCCGCAACGCCTCAACCAGCCCGGACGCACACGGCGACGGACACTAAAGGTGCGCCACTCGTGGTGCGGCCAGCCATGGAGAGAGGAGGCTATCAGCATTGGAGCGCTATGACCGCGCAACCAACGAAGATCAAAACCTAATGTAAAAGAAGAAACACACAACAACTCACTTGATGCTCGGCTTTGACTTTCTGAGCGACAAACCATGCCATTCCAAGAGAATGTATCGGAACTTTGTACAGTATGCTGTTATAGGCCACAAAGATGGTATTTTACTTGCGTTTTCTCTTCTTACCGTAACTTTTTTTTTCATTGTTGCTTTTGCTTGTTTTCCTTTTTAATGTTTTTTGTAGTTATGGTACAGCTGGAAACAAATATTTAAAGGTGCCTCAAATAAGAGATGACATAGTCTTAGAATTCAAAATGCAGCTTACACTCAGGTACGGCGTTAGGTATGAGCGAGTGCAGCTGCAGCCTCAGAGCTCAGCAACAACACACCCTGCTGAGCAAAGGACGTGAATCTCCCGAAGGCTGACAAGAGGCAACACACTTCAAAGTTTATCCTCCTCGAGGACGCGCTTAAGTTCCTTCCTACTGTTATTTTTTTCTTTCCCTTTTTTACTTTGCCAAAAATGTATTTGTAAAGCATCTTTGTATATTGAAAAGCACTTAACTGTTCAGCACACTTATGGAGAAAAAAAAACCAAACGTCAATTTTCGCAGGCGAGTCCTACTACACCGCCTATTTAGTATTCGTGCAAAGGTTTGCGACCTTGCTCACAGTGTCAGCTTTCCATGTAAAACACAGTATGAGTCAACAGAACCTGCCTTTTTCAAACCCAACACTGGGAGCTGCTCAGTATCTCCGAAGAGGACTCGTTCACAACTGTATTTAGTCTTTATAACCTGCTGAAGATCTTGAGCGTGTTAGCGCGTGCAGCGACGTCACTACTGCTATTAGACCTGGAGGCCTCCGAGCCTCCAGTTCCACTTCCCCATGCAGCAGAAAGGGGGAAATCTTTTTCTTTATGGGAGAATACCTTGAATTTGACCACATGCAGTGGTTGTAATATACCTGTTAAACTTGCAAAAACAAAAACAAAGTCAGAAGTCAGGTGTGCTCCTACACATACAACCAAACAACAACAAAAAAGCTAGGGAGAACATCTGTCATGGTATTTTGAGTATTTTGAGTTTTTATGTACGGTTGCACAGTTTTTTGTTTTCAGTATGTTTCACAATGGAGAACTTGATAGCTTGACATGGGGACTTGCATCCCATCGAGTCGTGAACCTGTCGCCTGACAGTGTACTGTGCTTCCAACACTAACTTAAAACATCACCATACTGTTATTGTCCAACATCTATTTATGGAAGACCATGAAATCAATGTAATTTAAACTATTTTACTATATTTATATAATATTGTATGTATATATATGTATATATCTATTGAGTTCACTGTATATACACCTTGTTTTGTTTGACTTTTTTTTTTTTATTATTACAATAACGCATTAGAGTTGTAAAACAAAAAAACATCCAAGCTGGTGAATTTGTGACATTGAGCAGGTTCCAATACACTGGAGCTTGAGCTGTTCATCTCTGTTAAGACTGAATTATCCTACTGTGTTGATTTTGTGAAAACTGTTATATGTGGAACCCACTGATACAGCAGCAGTCTTTTTTTTTTTTTTTTCCGCCCCTGAACCCGAACCTGGATCAGCAAAATGTTCCTTACGCACATCTTGGTTGGAGAGTACGTCAGCCTCAGCTTACGTCAGTTTCTCGACCTCAGGAGCAAAGAGGGCTTTGCTCGCCAGTGTTACACTCTTGTTTCAATGAAACACTATGTATATCTTGTAAATGATGTGCTATTAAAATCAAAGATAATCTAATAACATGGACTGTTGGTGGTTTTTGTGTCCTGTCTGATTGTGTGAATGTTGTTTATGAGAACAAAGTGTTAAAAATGATCTGGATGTCTCAGTGGGTTTTTACCGGATCAGTTATTGTGCAGTAACTTTGAAATGTCTGATCAGATGGTTTTTACAGTTACAGTGTAGTCCACCTCAACATGGCCACCAGGGGGACTTAAAAATATTGCAATAAGTGTGAGAAATATTGTTTATAAAAGGAAAAAAATTTCAGTTACTTCTTAGAAAAAGTGACAAATTTGTTCTTTTTCTTCACATTCTGCATTGATCTAGTTTACAGTATCAGCCTTAAAACACACAATTTTAAACCTTTAAAAGGAATTTGTGAATGCTGTATTTAACTTTTACATTCATGTTGTATTCTATTACTTAAAGATACAAAGGCAAATTCACACTGCATAGAGCTAAATGCTTCAGAACACCTGTAATCTGTAATTTCCCTCTTCGCTTTTCCTTTTTCAAAGAATATTAACAAATATGCTCTAAAGAGTGCATGAAACAAATATGTATGCACCTAATTTGTGCCTAGGGCTATAATTATTGTCCAAAGACATCACGACACGGAATTCCATCAGCATGACTGCAGTGCTGAACAGAAGATAAGAAATTTCTTCTGGGACTGATATCACTGTATCACTGTTTTTGTTGACAACGCTGCCCCCTAGTGGTCAACAGAGGCCAGTCCACACCTTTATAATCTACCACAGACCAAATATTTATAATAATGTTCATCGCTAGGGTTGTCAATCCGATAAAAGACTGATTTCAATAAATACCCTTCAATATGTGAAGATATGAAAGGCATTTTTTTTTTTAAAAAAAAAAAAAAAAAGGTCGATTATGTGGACAGCTCAGAATTTCTTGATGACATGGATCAGCCACAATATTAACACCACTGACAGGGGAAGTGAAGAACGTTAATCATCTATTTACGGTACAATGTTCTACGGGGAAACCTTGGGTTCTGGCCATCAGGTGTTTGTTTTTGTCCTATTAGATCTCCTTCCGGGGACTGCGCGAGAAAGTGCAAATAATGGTTGAATAATATCCCACGCACACTCGTGTTATATTCATCTGCTCAGGACAAATTACACGTTTGTCGCGAGCCTCTTTCACATTCGGACTTGTCGTAGGAGGAGACTCACAGGTGTGGCTAATAACGGTAACGACGGTTCTGCTGTCAAGTGTTCGGTTAGGCGGGGTGGCGTGGCAGCGAGTCAACATCCCTGAAGGAGCTCACTGGACTTAATCGTGTTATTATACGCGACATGTCCGAATGCCTTCAGTGAGAAAGATATGTTCTTATTAATACAGTGTGATCACCCGCCTGAGGCCCAATCAGCCAGATGGGCAACACCTGTGTGTGATTCACACGTATGAACGCCTCTTATTAACATGTTTACGTCGCTGACGATTCTCGCTTTACAACAGTTTCAGCTCATTGTTTTTATGTCCGGCACATAAACTTACCGTTGTGCTCCACTCTCATACTGTCGTTTTGGATGCACAACGGCAGCTATTTTCAACAAAATTAAGAGCTAAAGAGCCCGATGTTTCCCTCAGGAGTGATAAAAGACAGTGAACATTGGACTTACCAGAAACTCGACTGGAAATGGATTTATAAATGGGAAATGCTGCCCCCAACTGGTCAAAGAAATAAGTTGCAGCAGGTTAGCAATATTATGTAACAGTGCACCACTTTCCTGTACGTCAGAATTAGTAATTTAATGGAAACTTTCCACTTAAAGTCTGACTGTTCTTTCCTTAAAAAAAAAAAGTAGATGAGAGGTATTGTTTTTAAAAACAACCTAATACGGTCTTAAAGATGACCGTCGGGAAGTGTAGAGCAGAAACACTCCAGCAGCAAAGATTGAGGTAAATATGAAACTGAGTCTCCTTACTTGTCATGAAGCCTCTCACAAAAACGCACAGCAAGATCAGGAAGCAGCTAATTTATTTCACTACTCTGGATACTTTGCAACGTTCATGTTCACCCATTGACATTTATTACACATTCAGGCACAGGGTTGGGTTAGTTTAGATTGATGTGACCCAATGGGACCTGTGCCTTACATCACACACTCACTGCTGATTGGCCATTCCATTTACTTTACGGCCTCCTCAACCAATCAGGGCCCTGATTACAATCACACTCATCAGATTCCAGCCCATCAACGGGCCACAGAGATTAATAAAGGCAATGCACTTTTTAAACTAGGCTTTCATCTGAAATATTATATAATATTTTAAAAAAGGACATTGACATTATGCATTAATAAGCTATGTGGTCAGGATGCCATATAGGAGAAATCTGTCGTACCAGCCGGCACCCTGGGAGAGGCTGCCCACTACATGAGCTGTTGCCATTCACTGAGGGATGCATTTGTAACATCACCCGTCCCACCCTCCCACGCTACCCTCCTTACAGTAGTTCCCGAGTCACATGATCTATGCAAAATAAAGGGCTCTTGCATTACAATTTCTGGTTGGGTAATTCTTTTTCTAACAAAATATGAAAATCTATAGAAAAAAATCTTCATCATTCAATAAAAGGTAGAGATATCAAAAAGGAAAATGTTGGCTCTCCGTTGTCTTTCAGTTTGGAGGCCGAATTCCAGCTAGAGGAAATTGCACTTGAGCAGCTGAGTTGGTCTGTGAGGGCATTGCCACACCAGCAGCAGGGTGGGATTTCATTTCTTGCGGGCGTGCTTGTATTTATCCACGTAAGCCTTCACCAGGTTGGCCACCTTACTGGAGTTCACCTCACCACTCTTGCTGTGACACACCTGAGTGGGGGGAAAAAAATAAATAAATAAAAATATCGATGGTCTATTTTTTTTTACAGGGGAAAAGGTTAATTGCAAAAGTAAAATGGGTTATTTCTCAATCTCAAATTTTACCCCAACTGACCACTTAATGAATCCAAATTGTAGCTCTGTAGCAACGAGGCGAAGCATCAACCTGCCAAGCTTTGGATTCTACACTCTGAAGCAGGTTGAATGGGGCTCTGCTATGTGAAATACAGTGCATATCTGCTCTAATGTTAGCTGCAGCTATTGGCGTGCACGGCTAACTAGCTTAATACTTAATACATACATCGACTGCATTATTTCATGGGATTACAGGTTACATAAAAAGAAAAGCACTGATCACAGCTTGCACAGAAATTGAAATTGCGTAGTATATCCACTGATCCTCGACCTCAGAGTTTAGGCTAATGTTAGTAGCTCTGTCTTGCTCTTTACTGGATTTGAGGACATTTAACACAACAGAAATAAACTCATAACCCAACATAGCGTTTGCAAAAAAGGTTTCTTGTTTTAAAACCAAAAATTAAAAACTCAGCCAGAGACCACGTTTCAACCCACTCACGGAGCTAATTTTTCCCTAATTAGCCAGCTAGCTAAAGCTGGAAATACATTTACCTACGAGTGACAGTTTAAACTGACTACAAATTCTATGTACCATGAAAATTTACTATTAAGAATTTTAATTGCATATCTGTCACCATCATCACTGCAAACTGCATATTCAGTAGGTGAGAATGTAAAGCTCGACAGACACAGCAACAGTAGCAAAGGGGGGTGGAGCCCAACTGGTGTCAGAAACTATCAAAGTGTTTACCTTCTCTACCGCTTTGCGAACAATCTCTTTGTACTCCTCCTTCGTGATTTCCTTCCTTTGGTAAAAGGGTTTTATGGCTGTCTTCACTTCATTTATAGCTTTCTCTTGGATCTGTTGTTTCTAAAGCACAAAGACAAAATGGGATTGCTTGAAAAAAACAAAACAAAACAAAACTTAGAAACCAAACACTTTCTTGAAAAATGATTTGTGGCACCCAACAGGTAGGCTGGTGGCAGCAGGCTACCTTTTCTTTTTTGGAGCTGTCTGCTTGAGCCCTGTTATGATGGCCCGGCTGAGTTGTAGAGGATGGCAGCACCTGACTCGATGCCAGCTGACCCTGGGTCGCCACGGCAACGCCAGCTTTGGTTGGGGTGGGAAGAAGGGCAGGTTTCCCATAACCTACCATTGTAGAAGACATCTAAAGCAAAAAGGAGAAAGAGAATAAACACTGAAGAAAATCAGCTTAAGAACAGCATGCATTTATTTAAATTTCTTACTCTTTAACTTAAGTAATTTTAATGCTGATGGATAAACAGAGTCTGGAACATAATCCTATCACATCCTCTGCACCAGTCCTGTGTAAATTCATAATATACCATATACCTGTGTCGTATAGCCATCAGGCTGAGCTGCTGCTGTCTGGCTGCCTTGCTGCATGGGTGGAGGCGGCGGCGGCGGCGGTGGGAGGCCCTGTGCAGCGACAGCGGGGACCTGAAGCAGTGGTACAGCAGGGTGAAGATGCACAGGGACCTGAGGAGGCATGGCGTATGGTGCTGCAGGCTGCAAGCTGACCGGCAGGGTTCCTCGCGGGCCCTGCATGGGGTAGTGATGGTGAAGAACATTCAGCTGTGGAGGAATAACGTTCATCACGGGCACCGGAGCGTTACCCGGGACTGCCTGAGGAGGAGGCTCGCTTTTAGGGGGATCTGTAGAACAAGAAAAAAAAAATCAAGCACCTGCCAGGAAGAATTGGTCATCTTTTGTAAAAGCTTAAACAACCAAATTTTGTAACTGAGTTAAAGTACTGATTTATTATGCACAGCGATTGAATCAACAAATAAATGTATAAAGAATAAACAATGAAATGTGTACAAGACATTTGACTGTGTTTGTGGCTTACATAATAAATGGTAGAACAGGATAGTGTGAATAAAAGAGACTTTAAAAGGAATAAATTATCTATATTATCTATAATCTATCCCCAAAAATGTAACAAAGTACATGGGCCTTTGGGTAATTTGTGTTTTGTGCCTGTCAACAGCTGAGGTGCTGGAATGAGTTTCTCTGGCTTCAAAAAGAATATTAATCCCAAACACCATGACTACGGTTTACATTTTTGAGAGACAGGCTGATGTATTACTTGCTTATTTCAACTTTTTAGCTGTAACAGTAGTGTTTTTGAAAAGGTGATCAGTAACTGTACAGATAAGCCTGGTTTGCTGCGGAGCAAAAGGAGGGTTTTGACCTGCTGCTGCCGGTGCCGGCTGCTGCTCCTCCTCTTGTCGGTTCCAGCCTCCAGGTCCTCCTCTCTCCCTCTTGGAGTAATAATCCTGAACATCGGCGGGCAGCGTCCTTCTAACAGCCCAGCTGGATGCCGATGACCAGCCTGAACGGTCAAGCATAGAGTCTCCTGTCTCAGACTCTTTCCTACGGCCACCACCCCGGTTTTCATTGAAGCGGCTGTACGCGTCACTCCCTGAATTGTTGCCTGTACCTGAGAAATTATTTCTGGGCTGCCAGCGGTTGTCTGCACTTTCCTCCTGCTGACTGTAGAAGCTACGAGTGTTGCCTCCCCGCCCTGCACCCCGACCGCGTTCAAACCCTCCATGTCCCCCCCGGCCTCGTGGTTCTCCTCTGTTGCGGTGGTCTTCCCAGCGTGAGCCGCCAGTAGAGTCCCGGTTCCTGCTGTCAGCTTCACCACGATTCTTTTCTGTAACCCAGTCAGGATTATCCGACCAGCCCTGGCGATCTGGGGAACTTTCTGTAAGCACTCCATTTTCAAAGCGCCCAGCGCCTCCGTGATTCCTCCGTCCTTCACCACCAGACCCACTGCCCTGCCCAGACCGCCAGCCTCCCCGGCGGTCCTTCCTCTGTGGGGACTGCTCCCTGGAGGAGGGCCGTGTGGGGCTGGGCCCTCGCCTGTAGGACCTTGTTCTGGAACGTGATCTAGACCGAGACCGGGACCTAGACCTGGACCTAGAGCGACTCCTGGATCGGCGCCTCCTCCTTTCACGGCTATGCTCCCTCCTAGAATAGTCTCTCTCGCTGTCCCGGTCTTTGCCTCTTTCTCTGCTGCGAGCTCGAGATGAGCGGCTAGAGGGTGGGCTGCCATCACGTTCTCTAGACCGCGAGCGCCTGGATGCTTCACGCCGGGAGTCCCTCTTAGGTGACCAGGTAGAGGTTGGGGAGTGGAAGCGAGAGCGCCGCTGCCTGCCGTTCTTCCTCTCTTGGCTCCTTTCCCTGTCCCGCTGGTCCTTGCGGCCCTCGTCTTTAGCGACTTGGCATGTAGAAACAGGAGGTTCTGCAGCAGGGGAGGGAGCACTCTCCTTCGGTTCTTCCAAAACAGGAACATTACCATTCTCACTGATAGGTGAACTGCAGTCCATGGCAACAACTTCGTTGTCATCCTTGGCGGGACTGTCATCCTTGGTTTCTTTCCCAGAGCTGTCAACTACTGAAGGCTCTTCTGATCCAACGTTGTCTGTATCAGGGCCCCCAGAAGCTTTTGATTCTGGGACACCTAAATCTTCCTCTGACTCTCCAGCAGAGGGGGAAGCTGGTTGTGGAGAATTATCACATGATTCAGCCTTCACTTCCTTTGAAGACTCTTCATCCTTGATTTCTTCTGACTCTGCACAAATTTCCATGTTATCATCCTGCTCATCACAGTGTTGAGATGCCAGGTTCTCCTGCAGGGCACTCTGAGAATCAGAGTCCCTCTGTCCTGAGGGAACAGGGCTTGCTGTCTCTTCGTCCTCCGTCCTCTGGTCACCCTCAGACTCCGCTCCTAACTCTTGCTCTGAGGGACAAAACATGTCCCCCTCATCTGGTTTCTGTTCATGTTCATTAGATTCATCCTGAGTCTCATCAGTGTCCCGTCCCACATCGTTACTCAAAGGTTCAGCACCTTCTTGCTCATCATCAGAGCTGAAACCACCATGGTCTTCTTTGAGGCTCCCTTCAGCATCAGACTGTGGCTGTTCTGAGTTGTTCAAATCCTGCTCCTGATCAGTTTTGTCTTCTTCCTCCTCCTTGTTGTCATCCCCATCACCATCTTCCTCCTCTTCACTTGCTGCCGGGCTACTAACAAATTCGGGAGAACGTTTTTTTCTTGTCGCGGCTTTCCTTTTCCCACTGGCCTTTCGGTTTGTTACCTGTTTTCCCTTCCTCTTGGCTGGTGCATGAGAAGCTCTGCCTGACTTGGCAGACTGGCCAGCAGATGATTCAGAGTCTGACGAACTGGATTGTGGCGGTGATATGTCAGATGCGGGAGCCTCTTCCTGGGTTTTACTGTGGCGTCCAGATCTCCTGGCTGGTAGAGACTCGGCCTCTTTGGTGTCAGCTTTGGAGGTTGAAGCTCGACCGCCTCTCTTCTCCCCTCCTTTGGAACATGTGATAGCGCAGACAACACCTTGAAATACTGTGAGAGAGAAATCATATGAGCAAGGCCCAACTGCACTTACACATACAAACAGAAATTTCTTTAGAATCTAACAGAACAGCTTCCAAGCCTAAAATTAAACCTCATTTAGAAATATATCAAATTATTGATATATTTGCTTCATTTTCTGTGTGAAAAGGTTTGCGACTGCCATTTACACTTCACATGCGTATAAATACATATCAGTGGCAACAAAAATCCAAGTACCATAAATATAACCATGCACCTAAATTTATTACACCTTCTTGTGTTGGCTGCTCCCTTTACGGGTTGTGACATTGGATCACCTGTTTCCATCTCTTCCTGTCTCTTCTCACACCAACCACCTGCATGCCATCCCACATCCATAAACCCATTCTTTGGCTTTCCTCTTTTCTTCTTTCCTGGCAGCTCTATCTTCAGCATCCTTCTCTTAATATATCCATCATCTCTCCTATACATGTCCGATTCATCTCAGTTTCAGCTCTCTCACTTCATCTCCGAACCATCTCAACTGAGCTGTTCCCCCAATAATAATTCTAAATCCTGTCTATCCTCGTCACTCCCAACAAAAATTATTTTCATTGCTGTCTTCACATTTCTGCTGCCCACCGGATGCTAACAGCTAATTGCATCTCTTCCTCCCGATTTCAATAAAGATCTGTTGTGCCATTTTGGTTTAGCCAGTGCAAGAACAGAACAGAATCTTGATATTTTCTGCAGGCCCTGAGCTAATTAACCAGACAGTGTTACTATAGTAACAGTATGTGTGCTCCAATAGGGTCAGCGTTTGGTTCAGTTTGTCATTTGCTAAGCAATAATCTGTTCATTCAAAACGCGCCATCTGTAGCCTGGTTGGGTCAAGATTCTGCCAGTGTCAAGAAAAAGATTCACACCAAAAACAGTCAGATAAGACTCACCAAAATGGCCGGGGCCCAACAGTGAACTGGAGGTGAAGGGTGATGGGCAGAGTCCAAATGGAAATGGGTTGTGGTTCCAAGCAGTGGGATGAAAATTCTGCCTGTAAAACCAATAACATAAAAGACCAACAACTTTAAAGATAAAAAAAGTTTAACATACCACATCAATTCATTACATTTCTGTTATATTATCTCTCATTTTCTCTCAGCAACTCAAATACCAGTCAGCATTCAAATTACTATGCATGAGAATAATAATAAAACAAGATCTAAAATATTCAAGCAATAGGCTAATTTATTTTCATGGCAAACACTGACATTTTCGCTCAAACACACATATCATACACACTAAGACACAAAACTGATGACACAATTGCGAGGGCATTTCCAAACAATACACTCATCTTAAGGCTGGCTAGAGCCTTTAAAGCCTGGCAGCCATATCCTCCAGGGCTGAATTAGTTCCAAGTACAGCACGACTGAGATACTGTATAACCATTTTCTAAAAGTAGATGTGTAGAGTGCCATCATATCCATACATGTTCTGGACTGGTTTTCAATTTACTGCTGGAAAGTTTCATTTTGTGACTGCGTGTATGTGGCAGGCACTAATTTCCAACCAAGGTCGTACCAATACCAGCGCTCTTAAAGTGATGCTAACATGAATGGAAGCATTCAGCTGTAAAAAATGCCACAACCACACCTCCTCATCCAAATCATCTTTACACACATTATTCATATTAATCACATGCTGCACTAAATTGAAGAATAAATAATCTTACATTGCATCTCTGTGTCCTTTTCTTTTGGTTCCACTTAGATTAGACAAAAAAAACTGCTTCCAACGTGTTTGGTGTGAATAACAACTTGTGGAGTTGTTATTCACAAAATCAACAACAACAACCAAAGTGATGATAGTGTCCAGTTGGGAGTTCATTACCTTGAGGAGCCGTCAGCAGGGATGGGGGCAGCAGGAGAAAGCCACGGACAATGCTGCAGCTGTGGTTTGCACTGTTTGAACCCAGTGTCATGTGGTATGTCCTCGGCCACCCAAACAGGCTCTGGACTGCAGGCAGATAAAATGACAATAAGAGTTATTTATGAAGTACTGAACCGCTTTCACTTCAGCAGTAAAATTATACCTAACATCTTACATCTCTCTTCAACAAGATCCTGCAAGTTTGCTTATTTTCTTCAATGAAATATCAATCTTTGACGATGTGTTAAAATTCAAAAACTTCAAATAACTGAAGCAGGGGGTTTTCCTAAATGCACTGCACCTCCTGACCAACCGCTATCTCTGTAAACTGTGCAACTGTAATTCTCTTTGACAAGGTAAAAGGTTAGCAGCTAGTAAGACAGATAATCACCACAGCAAAGCATCTAATCTGAGATACTTTGGCTGTGTTGACGAAGGGAAACACTAGTGCATTACAGTATTTATCGTAATTCACCGTAGCCTGATAATTCTTCCTAAAGGGAAGCTTGACTTACACGTCCTGAGTCAATGTCGTCATTAATGAGACACAAGGAGAAGGTGACCATGTAGAGCACTCTGTTCCCCTCACCTGGTGAAAATAACATCCAACGAAATAACATTAACATTCCTACAATCACTGAAACACGAACACAGGACAACAAATTGGGGGGGGGGGGGGTAAAATACCTTTTTTCTGCTCAGTGATGAGGGGTCGTCATCGTTACCTGGAACAGACATTTACAGACCATGAGACCCTGTTGACAAAATGTGACTGGCTCACACATACTCCTGGAGAAAGAGGGGGTTTAACATACATTTCCTCACAAGTCCTTTAGTTTTGGTGATTGCTGTCTGCTCCACCTTTTGTCGTCTTGGTCTTCTTACGGGCTTACCTCTGAAAAGAAAACAACAAAACTGTTCCCAAACAAACCAAGATTCAACACTATTACTTCCCTGACTGACATTTGATTCGGTACATTACATTAAATGTGTCTCTGATTTCCGTAAAGTCTTTTAAGAGGGGCTTAAGCGCTAAAGTTGTTCACACTCACTTTGCACAGACTTTTTGTTCAGGGTTTCTACAGCAGCAACTCTCAGCTTCAGGTTGAGTCGCCCGCTTCCTCACAGGAACCTTAAAACAACAATGATTGACAAAGACAACAATTAAAACCCACTTCTTTGAGTACAGCAATATGTGATTTTATTATGCCACTAATAAAAACCGTAGATGATAAGATATTCGATCGGTGATCACACTGACCTGTACACAGGTGAGATTCCCGTCCCATCTGTAAACATTAGTGAAAGGTCTTCTGTCCACAGGGCAGGAAGGAGCCATCTGCAACTTCAAAGTCAACAAACAAAACATCATTTACATAAAAGGCACACAATCAAATAAAACAGTTACTACTAGTCTAAATGTTTTACAGGTTCTGGGACTAGTTACACTCAAATCTGATAAATTTGTGTCAGTGTGAAAATTCTGCTTTTCAACATTTATAAGCCAATCATATATGTTCTTATAATCAGTTGACACCCATGTAGATAATGCTCTCAAGTCTAGCTTGGCCCAATATTAATTCACTACCGCTGATAACACATTTCACATGACATTTCATTATGCATTGAGAGTCACCTCTGCCCATGTGAGGAGGCACCGGAGACAGAAGACATGGCAGCAGCTGTCGGGCATGGCGAGCTCGCCTCCAGCCAGGACGCCCAGGCAGATAGGACACCTCTCCACCTCCGTCCCATCAGGCGGGCCATGTCCACCTGAAAACACAGGGCAGGAGACACACACAAACACACGTTTCTATAAACAGAAATAAACACCGGTAAGACAAAACTATTCAATGTGTGGATGCTTGGATACACTACAAACAATGGGTAATACAGTTCATGCAACATGAATCTGAACGTGTGGGAAACCAGTCCTCCCTGGATGACATGAAACCTAAAGCGATGTAAAGTCTCACCATTTCCAACTCCAGTCATGTCCGCCCCAGGCAGTCCTGATCACCACTACAACACAAAGAAAAGGAGGAGAGAAAATTAAGATAAAGGAAAGGAGAGAAATACAACTAAAAAGGTTTGGTACTTTGTTTGGCTCACAGGGAAATTACCTTAAACTCATTCTCACTACCAAAACATGAAAGAAAAGGCTGTAAAAGACCAATTAGTTAAAGTGTTTTCGAACTCACAATTGTCTCAGCTGCACCACAAATCATCTACACTCAGAAATATTCACATAATCTCCCACATGATATGGTAACTGTGAGGGGAATGTTCCATCTGTGCCACTAGTCACAACAGGAGAAATGACCGTTCATTGATCTGAGTGTTGTGTGTCAAAAGCGTCATACACACTTGCTTTATTCAAACAGCGGCTATTTCAGTAATGTGAGACAACATGACAGCTGATAGTCACTGTAGCACTAGTAGAATGACAATATAGCTTATAGTTCTTATTCTGATCCATAAATACACCATATCTGTCCGTACATCACTGACAGATTGAGCATAAAAAAGGTAAATAAAGTTCTTGGGTAATTAACTAAAGTCTAATCAGGATTTTGATGTTTCTAAACATGTAAACTTCTGCAAATTAATGTGTTTTGATACATGCTTTGAAATCAACTATATGAATGAGGAAACAAAACATCAGAGAGCTGCTTCAGATTCAGCAGGAGAGGAGGAGGCAGAGAGAAACTTTGTTGAAAAGGTTTGCTGAACCTGCCAACTGACTCAGAATTTAAATTCCCTCGCTTTCTGAAACAGAAAACCCAGTTTCCAGTTACCCAGTTTTTCTCAGATTTAATAAACTGATTTTTCACTTTCACTAAACCCTCCCTCTGAAATAGGGCCCAGGTAAAAAGTTTACTGTGTGTTGTACTGATGTATGAATGTTTTCTTTTATGATTTACTTAAATGATGAAAGGGAGCCTTTAGTAATTTGATTTTTTTCCAGCTTTCCGTGATGTCTCTATAACAAATAACATTTAAACAACAAAACTATAATCAGAATCAGAATTCCTTTATTTATAAGGACAGAGGAAACAGAATTAAACTTTTAGATTCATAAATCATTTTATTAGACAGCTCTGATGAAGCTCAGGCTTTAACAGGAGGACAGCTGTGTGTGTGTGACCTTTGAGATGGGTGGAGGGACAAAGAGCGAAGGTAACTGTCACAGAAACTCTGAAACCCTTGAAACAATATTTGGGGCAGCCGCTGTACGTCACACGTAAAGGCACATCTATTTAACCGATGGTGACTTTTACTGATTGAATGTTATCTGAGAACTATACAAACAGATTAATACATTTTCTATTTACAGAAAATGATTTTCTGCATCACCAACTGAATGCATGTAAGCTACAGTGGCAAAAAAAACAAACAAACAAAAGAAAATAAACACAAGTAACGCATAGAGTATGTGCTGCTGCAATTACACATCTACATTTGGTGGCATTTACCAACGAAGGCCTACAACTCAGCAAGTTTGCATAATGTATACCCTCAGAAGAATCCATGTGACTCAGAGAGAAAACAGACAGGAAAATAATCAGTGAAAGGGTAGCGCTGTTAATGGCCATTTGACCCTCTGAGCTTTAGGATCAACAGATCTCACTAACACATTAAACTCACTTGACAGTACACCCCTCTGGTCTGTTCTTACTGAAATGATCACATCAGCTGCCAGAAGTGACTCAGCTGCTCTCCGCATAATGCTATCAGGTACACTGAAATAAGTGCTTGTTTTCAAAGATGCATTTCTGTCCTGGTCTGCTGGTTGAGTTACATCAGTATCATTCTGTTCAGGTTGAATTCTCACAGTGTAATTATAGTGTACCCACACTTTTGTTTTAGTCTGAACCACACTCAAGGTTGTTGTGTGTGGGCCACAAAAGTTCTCTCAGCCTAACTGAGTAAGAGCTGCAGTTGAACAGTCAAAACAATTCTCACCTCACCAACACGTCTGAGGTATTGGCTGCTTTGGCATACAGTATGTTGGTTTTGAAGTTTAAGGCGGTCTCTGACTGGTACGATTGAATGAAAACAATTGTTACATGTATGCATGACAGGCAGAAAATATAAGGCTTACAAATCCTAAAATCCAGTCTGGCTAAAAAAGGTCTGCTCACCTTTTCTTGGAAAGCAGACTTAACTATTACAGTTAGTATGGTGATTTTGATCTGATTATTAAGATCCACCACCCACCTCTGAAAACATCTTAAAATGTTGATCTGATTGGGCTTTGAGATTGTTATGTCTGATACAGGCTTTGCAGTGCAGCACTCTGCACTACTTGTCAGGCGGGTTGTGGCGACGTGAATTGTCTTCACGTCGCAACAACTTCAAAAAATTAAACTATTAACTCAGTACACAAAAAATTCAGGCATTAAATAATTATTTACTATTGAGTGGCTAGTCAATTTGAATATCTACTGTATTCGTCAGTGGTTGATGGAGCCGCTTAATTAGGCAAGTGACCTCAACCCCGTACAAACAGCTACAAGATTTGTGATCGGGTGAACTAAATACTATTTTCATTCGTGTCTTTTTAGGCTTGATTTTAGTCATGTTGGTTGAACAAACCTTAACTAAAACAGAACATAAGACCTCTCTAGCTGGTGGGAAGTGAGCAGGAAGCCAGCAGTGTATCGGAGACTCAGATAGCCGATCCAGAAACAGTCTTCGCTTTGACCGTTTTCATAATGACGATGTATAAATTTTTCAAAGTGAAAGCTGTTCAACAGACTCATACCACAGCCTCGGTGATTGCTAGAAGTGATTTGTAAACAAATCTACACAGTTCATTAGTCAATAGCCTCGTGCACACATTGTCATCTCAATTCAGACGTTTAACACCATCGTTTAATCTGTAAACCACACGTTAGCCTAAACTCATATTAAATACTTATGTTAACTTACATTAAATGGGTGATTGATGTAGCTAACTAAATAGCAGTTGACAGGAGTACTTGTGAAAGCTCGCTGCTGTTTTGAATCAGCACGGCCTGGCTCCTAAAGATACAAAATTAGCACCAAGTTGATCAACCAGTGCCAACACGACGGTAACAACATGGTTGTTGTTGGTTAGCCATGAAGCTAATGCTAGCTAAAAACACAGCTACCTAACAGCTAGCTGGATGTTGTTAGCACAGCAGCAAACAAGGCTAAATAGTGTCTAATATTAGCCACAATGATTGCACTGAAGGTCATAAGCTAGCTAGCTAGCGGTAAATGGATTTAGCTGAAAGCTAAATAGCTGCTTCGAACAACAACACCTGCTTACGTCGCTTTAGCTTGTCTGCAGTTAGCTCTAGTTAGCCAGCGGCAAGCGTTGTTACTCACCGTTAAGTGCTGCAGCTGTTGGTTTGCACCTAGTCAACTGTGATGAGCGTCCAAACTTCTGCTACGGAATAATAACGAATCGCAATATCCGAGAGTTGGTTTTGGCTAAGAACGGAGCGTAGCTTTCAGAAAGTCTCAGCCACATGTCTCGCAGTCTGGCTGAAAGCTGGTGCAACTGGCGCCCCCTGCCGCAACCGCCGAGCATTACCGAGCAAAGTGGATTTATCCCTGTGGTAGCATTTACCTTACAAACAAGCAATAGCAACAGGTAGAGTAGACAGAAACTGCATGCAACTTCCGCTTCATTTAAGTCATATAGACATAACTAACGTGATTTGTCTGTTTTATTTTAAATTTTCTGATTTATATAAGAAACAAATCAAATATATATGAACCATGTAACTATGGTTCATATAGTTACAAAAATAATCCCTCTCAGCCATCACTCGTGATCCACTAGGCGGTGTCTGCATCTGTAGAGCTCCTGTCCTCTGATTGTATTTTCCTATTATTTTGCTGTGTTGGGGACAGTTGAGTGTGTCAACAGCACTAGAGAAAGATAGTTTAATGCTGAGTCTCATTCCCAGGTTGTCAAACACAGACCCAGTTGCCATTGCAAAGACTTAAGCATGAGACTTGAATGAGACTGATTAACTATCTTTCTTGTTTACAAAGGTGTGCTTACATGCAGCAATTCAAAGATTATTAGGCAATTCTGGATAATATGCCTTGAACTGGACAACGAAAGACAAAACTAATAAGTAGTTCATGGAAAATGAAAAGCTATTAGAAGGTAAACAATCACTATCCCTCAGCAATTGCTGGGAATCAAAACAGAGCTAAAAGAAGTGAAAGTTGGACAACAGATTGACACAAACACAACTGAATGCTATTGCCAAATGAATGCTAATGTTAACCTGTGTCTGCTCGATGAGTAAATCAGAATACTTTATTGATCCCTCAGGGAAATTTGATAAATGATATTCACATTCACTTTCTAATATGTCAGTGTTGTGTTTACAGTCTCTTGCATTGAAAAATTAATGAATGAATGCAGGTTTAGATATTAAATCTAAGTTTTGAAGTCTGCCGATTGCTTTTCGTGTGCCTTTACGCTGGTAGGCAGCTGAAGAAGACAGTTGACACACTGCATATAGAGATGTAATTGATCACTGCCCTCCAGCTGTCACAGGAAGAAACTGCATCAAGGGTGGTGGACATGTCAAGTGAGACATGATTAGATAGCATTATTACAGACCATTATTAGATTATATTTGATTTTATTCTTTTTATATATTGTGATATGTTTTCACTTCTGTGCTATTTATGTCTGATCCACCTTTTCTCACTTTTCATGTCTAAGAATTTCATTGTCAGTGACTTTTTTGCTTCAAATGTTATATGGCAAGAACTTAACTTAGCAACACTTCTGGCCAGTACTTTCAAAGTAAATATAAATTTTTGCTTGGGTTGAAACATTGGCTACACTTGTTTGTCTGCAAGTCAATTTGACATGAAGCATTTTCAGTGCTTTAAAAATTTCAAATGTGGGAAAAGACTATTACACAAGTGCTTTAAAGCATATTTAAAGATTTTAAGCAGACAAGATTTGTATCTTATATTTGTGTTTGTTAAAATGAGCACTAATAGCTACCGTGACTGAAAAGACAGCACCAGCTTTGGTGAACAAAAACATTTTTCCCTGCAGAAAAACCACAGCAATGAGCAATAAAGATGGAAAGAAAAACACACTAATGTAAGGTTCTTGTATTCTGCTTTAAGCACTAACAAAATGTGACACTGTACAGTCTTTTGATGAATACAGAAAGTTCTCTGTAATGTAAGATTAAACACAAAGTATGTTTTGGGATCTGTGGGAAGTGGAGCGCTCAGCAAAGTCATTAACAATTCAATTATGTTGAAAGGAACAAGCCAAAGGAAAATGTCCAGTGGTTAAACAGAACAAAAGGATGAGCTTGCCAGCAAATGGAGCTTGTTAGGTTATATCAGAGAAGAGGGCTGTTTGAAGTCCCAACCACCACCCATGAAAACTGAGTGCTGAATATTAAAAACACTGGCATCTGTTCAGATGTCTCTTATTTAGCACACAACTGAGGGAGCATTGATGAATCCAGGAAAACACTCACTCGGTGAGTCCTTCCCCACTGCTAACCCTTCACAGATGTTTTCAGTGCAACTTCTTTTAAAAATGATCACTGCTGATTATATAAAGCTTGTTACGGTTATACTTATGAGTACCATGAACTGTTAGGTCAGTATCACAACTACTGCAACTCTATTATTTTTAGCTAACTATTACGGTAAATTGCTTGATCATTACTTTTGGCTAACTGTTCACCCACCCTAACTATTCAACCATTTATCCATTACTTTTAGCTATTGAACTGTTCTACCATTATTACTTTTAGTTAACTATTTAACTGCTTATTCATTCTTTTCATTAACTACTGGGCTACAACTATTTATCCATTACTTTCAGTTATCTGAAGCAGTTAAATTAGTTTTGGCTAACTATTTTAACCATTTATCCATTATCTTTATATCACTTTCTTGGTAATCTTCCTCAGGTGTTAGAGCTCACTCAAGATGATAATTGTATTTATTTATTTATTTCAAATTAGCTGAGCTAGCCATCAACCTCCTAACTGCATGACTGCTAGCTGGAATATAAGCACAGCTGTTTGTGAATTAAAGCTCTACATTGACTACTGCACGCCCTTTGAGCAACAACAAAGTGGGAGAAATAGCTCGGTTGCAAGAAAAGAAGAAACAAGTGTAAAGCCAAAGCAAAATGTTCAGTGTTTTATTTAAAAACTATAAACAGTCACCAAAGTAAATAAAGCCAATCTCTAACAGACTGTTAGGTCTATAGTCACACATCCTACTGACACCGCAGAAATGAGGATGGTTGGGTCGCCCCGGTCAGATGCTAATACGACAGGCAGTCATAAATGTTACACAACACACGGTAGAGAGGACAGTCTGAGGACGTGAGCCGGAATGTGGCATGGTATTAAGAATGAAAAAATAGTACAATAAAACTCCACACTATATTAAGATAGAAAAAAGTAGTGAAGAAAATATCATACCTGCACATAAAGCAAAGAACACAGGAGAAAACCTGTATAAAAACTCCATGTATTTAAACCAATTTACAAATACAAAAAAATTTTGGTACGCGCACTGTGCCCGTACAATGACAAAACGCTTACAGTGGATATATGTAACGTGTGTGTGTGCTGAGGGGAGGGTGTGTGAGGGAAGAGGAAGGGAAGAGAATACCTTCAATATTTTTTTTTCTTCTACAAAATGACATGAGATATATTATTCCATACTCTTTCAGCCAGCAAAATGAGTTCTACAAGGTATTATAATACAAAAAATGTCACAGTTCCACAAAAAACTGTTTTTCCCCCTCCCTTAGCTTTACAGCATCAGTACCTTTGCAGAATTATTTACAGGTTTTTAAGTACATTCATCCACTGCTGAGTATAGAATCACATTAGATACAAGTGACCAGAGATCATAAAAAAGCAAAACAAAACAAAAAAACAAAACAAAAATAAAAACCAAAAAAAAAAAAAACCCAAACATACTACTTTATTCAATTCTACCAAAGTAATGCTTCTATTACTCCACAGAGCAAGTTCTCCAGTGGCTGCATCGGCATGAAAGAGGATCTTCTTTATATATATTCACAACATATTTACAAGATTCTTTTTCATTAATTGTAATGGTATTCATTTCAATAATAAATAAGTGAAAATATATTGACTCAAGTAAGAAAACCAAGCTACCAAGTTTCTAAAGAAAAAAAAAATTTTATCTGCGCCAGTTGCCAGCTGAGTCCTCCTCCACCCAACCCTGTGGGATACCTATCATAGCCCCGCCTCCCTCCACACCCACCCGTACTCTTCAGTCAACCGCCACTCACTCTGTAGCACACATCCATTCACGGGACGAAGAGAAGAATAACAAAAACAGACAAACAAACAAAACAAAACAAAAAAACTTAAACAAAATGTGCTCGTGTTTGGGGTTTCGTCGGTTGAGTCCCTTGGGGAAGCAGTCTTAAAGTGCTCCCCCTTGTGGGCAGCTGGTGGAAGACCCCGTGGCAGTTTTTTTTTGTGTGTGTGTGTGTGTGTGTGCAGGTTGAGGGAGGGTGGGTTCTGAACACAGGTTGGCGAGGAAGGAGGTGAGGGATGAGAGGGTGGGGGGGTGGGGCGAGGATGTCGGGTGTGGCAGAAGGAGGGTCTCTGCTCTGGTTCCCGCCCTCTGCTCCCCCCCTGCAGACCCGCTACGGCTCACCGGTGGCTTCCTCCTCTCAGGAGAGGGATGGGGGGGCGAGAGGATTTTAGAGGTTGTCCTTTTGGCGTTAAGCCTGGAGCGAGCGTGTCAGTTCATAAAGGCATTTGGCGAGCGTGGTGGAAACCTCCATGTTACTTAGTGCGAGCACAGAGAGGTGCGTCTCATGCCTCTTTACCAACCTGAGAAACAAGGACAGGAAGACAAAACACAAAACTAAAGTTGGAGTATTCTTCTACATTCCACAAAGAAATAAAACGCCTGACAGTATAATGAAAGCCAGTACAACAGCACTGACTGGATACATCGACAACTTCTGAAACCTTTAAATTGCACAAAGGCCAGGTGTTTTGTGTTTTGTTTTTTTAAATTTTGTCCTTTTGTAATATTTAGGACATCTTTCTCATCACAAGGCGGAGAAACAAACAAGCAAGAACCACAATGTGCACTCAGTGCTCCTCAAAGCCAACAAGATACTTACATGCGACCACAGTCAGAGTGCTTGGCGATGTTCTTTAACGTTAAGGCAGCAGTTAGTCGTATGTGTTTGGTCACTGGTCCCTCTTTCTCGTCCTATGAGAGGAAAAACAAACAGGAAACATGTTCATGGATTCTACTTTTATAGATAACAGAAATTATGGACTTGTATGTACAGTCTAATGGGACTGTTTTCTAACATTTTTGTGCAGCTTTCTAGCTAATGAAAACTTGTAAATGAGCAGATTATTTTACCCCCCAATTTCTAGTCAGTCCTGACTCTGTTTGAACCATGAAGTGAAGGAAACAGTGGGATTTAAAGGCTTCAGAGGAGCTTATGTCTAACCCTCGGCTAACCAAGAGCTTTGGAAGTCTTACAAATGTCAAATGTGTAAGAGGGGAAAAAAAAAAAGGAGAACGGTGGCAATGGTTAGCCTCATTCTACTCACAGTGAAGTCCCTGAAGACCAGGTTTCGAGAGCCTCTGCGTAGGGCCATGAGAGCTGCGCTCGGATGATTCACGATTGTTTTCGGCGCTCGCTGTGCTGGAGTACTGCCTGCCACTGGTGGAGTCCTTTAAAACACAAGCACACATACCACACATGAGTGTCATTTGTCAAAAACCACCTTTACTGTCCATCTATCTACCATTTAAACTACGTTTTGTTATAATGTCCATCTTGACACAGTGGACACATTTTCAGGTGTATTTTCAGACATCAGTGCTGTATCAAGATGAATAGAAAAAGGGGTATGTACTGGGAAGAAGTCTGGTTGGGACTTTGTGCCTGCTGCTCCTCTAGTTTGAGTCCAGCCAGCAAAGCCTCTCGAGAACAGTGCTTATCCTGGAAAATAAAGAGAGAAACCCATTGCCATGAGTCAAGTACAATATTTCATTGTTATATTTCATAAAAGTGGGAGTATTCGTACTACAAAAAGTTAAAAAAGTTTTAAAAAAAGAGATTCCCAGTCTTCCATCACCAGCCATTTACCTGTAAATGCGTTATGAAGGACAGTCTCTGTCGGGGAAAAGGTTCACATCCTTCCCATAAACAATGGCCTCCGTACACATCTTTTCCACCATGTTGCGTCGCTGCGTGGTAAAACACCTGAGACGGCGTTTCAAACCACCTAGTGAGAAAACAAGAATAAATCAGGAGAAGCTCAACCGTGGCTAAGATGTGCGCAATTTTGCGGGAGCGATAGTGATAGCCTGCGTGTCTCCAACACGTACCGTTTACAGGACTGCCACAGACACTTGAAATTCTGCCCTGCTTTCCTGCTAGGCTCTGGTGGTGCTGCAGGGGCTGGCTGTGCTGGGAGGTGGGGGCTGTGGTTACCTGCTGGTGCAGGCTGGCATACAGGGGGCGGGGACGGGGTAACTGTAGGCTGTGGAAGAAAAGTCAAATAAATTTAAACATAAAATAAAGATAAATGGAGACACAAACTGTCTATTCAAAATGAGTGTCACTAATCCCGGCAGAACAATTTCTTAACAGATTAAATGGGAGTTATAAGTCAACACTTTCGGAACATAGAATCACGCAAGCAACTTTAAATAAGTTGTAATTTTTCTCACAAATTAATGATCAATTTTGGAGTTTAAAATTCTGCACAGCTGATAGAGATGAGGATGTAAAATATTATTTATCCAATGGGACATCTTGTTGTTCAGACCTGAGTGAACACCAGTCCTTCTGAAAATCCAGATGAACCGCAGAACCCAAAACTGAACTTGCTTTAAAAACTTCATTCATTCGTTACACTCTGAAAAGCCCACAAAATAAAACTTACTTAAATATTTTACTAGAGGACTGATGTGGATTGCAGTCCTTTCTCAAGAAATCCTCATGGGAAAGGTCTTGTTAGCTGAGAAGTAACCCAAGCCTGTCTAGAGGCAGAAAGTTGTTCTCTCAGCTGCTTTTCTATAGGAGGTGGGTATCAGCGAGGGCCACATGGTCTTAACTGGCCTCACCTTCTTAACCTCCAAACATTAACTAACCACTTCCAGTCACCATGACTAGAAGTGATGAGCAGTAGGTTCAAGCGCATATCTGTTGCACTTTTACATTTAATTTACATAATGTGCTAATTCAGTTGTATAACAGTTTCAGAATGAAATACTGAAACCATATTAAAAAGCAGGTGGTGTGACCACGAGTGACTCAGCGGGGAGGTGTTTTGATGGGTTGCCTATGTTCTACCAGCAGCTACATGAGGACACATTGTATGCCACCAGCGTTGTGATGTGGGCTGTACCTTTTAAGCCTAATGTTTTACCAATGATGCTCATTTTTAGTGTCTTTCATGGCAGTGAAAATCTCAGACTCTTGTATTAAAAATGTCTTCCTGTCATCTTTGCGCAGTGCTAAAATATCACTGTCCTCTCCTGACTTTTGTTTCTGTATTCTTGACAGCCATTTCTGTTCTTACAAGGTAAAAAAAAAACAACAAACAAACTAAAGTACTATCTGTACTACCAAGTTAATAGGTATCCTACATAGAAACTGAGCAAACTAATACCATAAAAGCAATGTTACCTAAGACCACAGAATAAGACCAACAAACTACAAACCACCAGATAAATGCACATCCCCAAACTGTTTGCTAGACTGTGTAGGCGACATACAATGTGTTCTAATGAAAGTAAATAAATCTGTGTTTGTTTACAATGGAAATGCCACAAGATACCATGAACCAAAAAACAGTAGAACAGGAATTAGACAAACACAGTAGCCACAGACACCTTGATAACAATTCTCTTATGTGTATGTGACAGACAAGAGACATTTCATGACAGTCAAATCACACAACTAAAAAGACACTGTGGACAAATGTGGCTTATTGTGACACTAACACTACAATGACTCACCGTGGAGACAGCTGCCTGTGTGGGTGAGCAGTTCCTCTGCTGAGTGGCGTTCTCTATTGCTACTTTGGCTACTGTGCTTGGGTCTGTTCCTGCTGGTACCGCCACCATGGTGGCACTGCTGCCGGCGTTGTTGGGGTCACTGATGGTGATGATCCGCACTCCCACTTTATTGGGGATCCCCGAGGATGCTGCCGCTGCGCTGCGGTCCTCGTTCTCAGCCGGTCTCTTGAGACCTCGAGCCTCAGAGGCCACTCCGTTTGCAGGAGAGGCAGCAAGACTCTGGGAGGTAAGAGTAACAGTGGAGGGGAGGGTGGAATTGGGGAGCAGTTGCTGTCTTAGCACAGGCACGGCGTGGCCCGGCCCTAAAGGTCCATTGGTTAATTCCGAGGGAGGCCTGATGCCTACTGCCTGCGGTCCGTTGGCCAGGCGCTCGGCCTGCTGGGCTTTGGCAGTGTCCTGCTGGGGGGGAGGAGGACTAGGGAGAGGGGGGTCTGACCCGTGACTCTTCTCAGAGGGGCCCACCTCCCCGTTCCCCAAGTACTGTTTGGAAGCAATGTGATTTGGAATGTTTTTGTTAAAGTTGCCACCACTGTCACCCCGATCAAAGTCACACACTCCGTTGACTAGAGTCTTTTTGGGGTCGGAGTTGCCCTCCAGAGGGGTGTTCAGGCCGGGGGAGAGGGCCTGCTTCCCGTTAGCAGGGTGACTCTCCGTAGCCGGGCCATTGAGTGTCCCCTGGCTGTTCCCTGAGTGGTATGGAGGTAGATTAGACTCCATGCACTTTCGACCGTTTAGCAGCTTGGCACATGCCGCAACATCACCATTACTGGTTTTGCTGTTGGAGGAGTCTCCTTCAGTCAAAGAAGAGTTCTCCATCACCTCTATCTTTCTCTCATGGATGTGCAGCCCCGTGGCATCCTTGGCCTCCTCCTCCTTTTGACAAATTATTTTGTCTCCTCTGAGGGGAGCTGGCAGTGGTGGTGGTGGTAGCGGTGGTGGAGCTGCTGGGGTGTGGTGGGGCACGGTTCCAGTAGAGAATGGAGGAGGGGGAACTCCAGGAGCCACAGCACCCTGGCTGACAGCAGCAACAGCAGCGGTCGAGGTGGTGAAACCAGTGTTCGGGACCACGGTGAAAGTGACTTGACCAGCTGCTGCGGGGCCCTGGATGATGGTAGCTGCTCCTGGGCTACTTGTGGAAATGAGCTGGCCTGGCAGGAGCTGGACCGTCTGGACGGCTGGGGCTCCTGCTGCAGGAAGCTGACCAGGAACCAGCTGGACATTGAGCTGCTGGGGCTGAGGAGAGGGATTCTGGGCGCTGTAGCTTGTCTGATAGATGACCTGTGGACTAGGGGCTATCGTGCTGTTAGGAAGGGGCACCTGTGGAGCAGGGAGGATTAGCTTTCCTCCTGGAGTAGAAGGCCCTCGCTTTGGAAGCAGTAGCTGTTTGATCAAGCTGGACTCAGTGGAGGTAGGCTGAGAGGGAGGAGTTTGGGAAATTATTTGGAGCGGCGGCTGCTGCTGATGTTGCTGCGGTTGATGCCGTTTCATGGACAGTGTATGGCTGACAGTTTGACTGGACTGGACCTGGGTATTGGAGTGAGAAGCTGGAGGCGGGCAGGGGCTCGAAGCAGTTCCAGGCTGCCCTGCTATCTGGATAGTCTGGGCACCAGGGATGGTGGAGGGGTTGGTAAGAACGATCTGGTGTATGGCAGGGGTGTAGGCTGGGCTCTGCTGAGGGTTGGGACTGACTATTACGACACTCTGTGCCTGCTGCTGAGGCTGAGGCTGCTGGTTGGGAGTGGCTATCGTGGCTGCTGGTCCACCTGACTGATTTGGCGCTGGTTTAGGGGCAATATTCTGAAATGTGACGCGAGACCCCTGGGAATTGGGCACACCTGCGATACTCAACGCCTGACCACCTCCTACCTGGATGGAAGAAGAGGGTGTCGATGCTGCAGCAACACACTGAGGCTCCATCTGGGGAGCTCCACCCTGAGGTCCACACAGGGAAGGGGTTTGAGGCATGGGTGGGTGTTGGGTGATTGGAGGGCACACACCTTGTACCCTGGCGGTGAGGATGTGGCCCTGTGGTACCTGCTGAAACAGTGTGACAGGTGTCCCCGTGGGGAGCATCGGGGAGTGTTGCTGCTGTTGCTGAGCTGCAGTTGGAGCGACGGGGTTCTGGGAGCTGTGGTTCTGGATGGCTGGTGCCGACGTTGGAATCTGGACCACTGTACCAGGACGAACCTGTTGTGCTGCTGCCAGAGGATTTGGTGGTGACTGCAGAGGCACCTGCGGGGGCACCGGATGACGGGAAACAGTCGGGTGGCTTCCATGGGGAGGGTCCTGTGCAGTCAAGGCCATGGATGGGGCAGCACCAGCGGTGCCAAGACTGGAACCTGGGGTCCGGACAAATTGGGGTCCAAGACTGGGATGCCCAGGAGGTAAGCCTAATCACACATTAACACATAAACACAGAACTGTTTAAGTCCAAGAGGTTCATATCAGGCCCAAGTTTTCTCAGTTTATCTCTCTATCTCTCTTTTTTCCATCTTGTAGCCACTATGAGCATAAACAACATAACACAGTGAAGTATACATTAAGTGTATGATCACATGCATTAAAATATGATTTGAGGCATTGTTGGTATGAACAACAAAAGCTGCGGCAGGCAGTGTTTCCACTATAATTGCACAGGCCTGGCTGCTTGCCAACAGGAACCCCTGCCAAGCCAAAAAAAAAAAAAAATCTTTTGTACTCCTGTAATGTCAGTAAAGACACATTACAGCAGTACAGTGACGATTCATATATATGACCCCAGTGTAACTGTGAACACTTTCTGTAATCACACATAAGGTTTTGAAAGATGAAGCAAAGAGATAAAAGCATTACCTTGCATAATTTCATAATTTTGTCAATTTCATAGACATAAAGAACACACCTTTTTAATTTTAAATGGCATGATACAGCTTAGAATATTTCCTATTCAATTTCCCTAATAAGCTCCTTCAACTAAATTCTTTTCCTGCTGACATTTTCTCAATATGCTTGCCTTTGTAATTAGTTCAGCCATGTTGGTCTCAGTGGTACCAGCCCTGCTCTCTGCAACACTGCCAGCATCTTCCTGCATAATACCCCTTTTCTGGAGTGCTTTCTCTTTCCTACATAGCTCTTTAGCTTATGACTTTCAGACCTTATCTGGCTGGTCAACTAAATGCTTCCTGTGTCAAGCAAGCGGCCCATAGGGAGACAAGAGTGTCAGTATCTTAGCGGACTTAATAAAACCTGGTTCATGTGACTTTGCTTATAGTTTTCTGTGTAGCATTTTCAACATTCTACTTCTACATCATCTAACAGAGGGAACCGTATGTAAGAGAAAAGGAACGGAAAAAGGTAAACATTAACCCTACCGGTTTTACCTGGAGGCGGGGCCTGAGGGTCTCCTGGGGCTTCATGTCGGGCTGCTGGAGGAGGAGGAGCTGCTGCCGGATTCTGCTGCTGTGGTTGCTGCTGAGGCTGCTGGTAGTACAGCTGGATGGGCAGGGGGATTGACCTTCGCCTTAGACCTACCAGAAGTATATGAATCTGACCATTGGCCTTGGATTCCTCTTGCCGCCGCATCGTGTGGTTGGGAAACACAGTCCTGTGGGGTCATGAGACAGAAGGAAAACTGCAAAGTTAAAAGGCAAAAAAAGCAAGGGGATTAAAATTTATTTTCATATTTATTAAGCCCGTTCAACATTTCTTAAACATTTTTGACAAACCAGACTTTTTACTTACTTTCTATTGCATGCTACCCAGATTTTCTAATACTTTCTAAAGAAACTCTACCAACCACAACTGTCCCATGCATTTTCAGAGCACCTAAAAAAAACTAATGATGCTTCTTGTTAACATTTACTGCCATCTTGCTGGAGGATCATTGCCAATGTTAAAACTCTGAACAGCTTCACTTTGTTAAAGCTGCTCTACTGAAGCAGTAACTCCTGTGTAGCAAATAATTTTGATCAGGGCAAAGACATTAACCAGTACTCTGTGTTGCTGGAGGATGAAAGTGTCAGACAGGAGAGGAAACGGGACTAACCGCAGACATTTGAGGAAGCCTGTGGAGTTCAAGATGTTGCTTCGTCCCATTTTACTGCACGTGGCCAGGTACTCGGAATACATTTCGGATCGAGAGACGGTGCCCTCGGGGTGTGTCTCAAAGTGTGCGTTTAGCCTGTTGGAGAAACAAACCACAGGCAGAGTGTTTACTGTTCAAGATAAAAAAAATATGCTGACAAACTTAGACATAAAGGTGATTATGAGTACAAGGTTTCTCACAAAAGACATTGAAACATTTTTGTTCGGTTAAACGATCTCATATCCATAAGTGAATTTCTTACCACTGCAGTGTAAATTTTTCCCCATCTAGTTCAACAATACCAGGTGGAGGCTGATTGGACTGAACTGGGACCCTTGTTACTGAAAGACAAAGAGGAAAGAAAAAAAAAAAAAAAGACATTTGACTACACTCTGCATAGACTCCACTGCAAAGCAAAACAGGAACCTTGTGAGTTTGTCAATTGAGTCAGTTCACTTCAAGTGTGTAATACTACCCAGGCTGCCCACTAGATGTCAGCAAACTAATAACTTTTCAGTACAGTAGAGCGCATCAATGGCACAGAAATGACATTTCCAAGGTTAGGTGTGTTAAATTCCATTGGGGGGGGGGGTGTCACCTGTTTATTCACACACTGACTATGACAAGTTTGTAAAGCTGCTTTTGCATCTGCATTTCATTTCCCTCCCTGTCTCAACACGCAAGCAGGTGGCAAAACAAGCAAAAATTTTAGAAAGGCACAGAGATCGAACACTAAATAGATGTCAAATTTCTTGGTGGTCTTGAACCTCCCTGAAAACACAATCAAATATGTCACATGTAATCATATCAGGCACAACCACAGTGAAATGTAATCCAACCAGTTCCTTAAATACATACAGTAAAAAGAGTTTAGACAGATTAGAAATAACATATGGGGCTTTGTAGCCTTGTTAAGTGCTGTTTCTGTACCAGGCAATGATGCTCTCCATCAGGAAGCTCTTGCTGGTACAGGAATAGAAATTCCTCCTTATCTGAACTTCCTCAAGCGTCTGAGGTCAAACAGTTTCTGCTTTGCCTTTCTCAGCACCGAGTCAGAGTATGCAGTTCTTTGCTTGAAGGTGAAGCTGTCGCCCTCTCCACCGAAGACCCACTGATATTAAGGAGGGTGTAGCTCCTTCTTCCCAAAGTCCACTAGCAGCTCTTGTGTCTTGCTGACGCCCATCAGTAGGTTGTCGTCCTGACACCCACGGGTCAGGTCCTCAACTTCCACCCGCTAGGATTATTCATTGTTCTGTGCCGTCAGGTTGACCACAGCTCTGTCATCAGACGACTGCAGCCCTGGGTGTTAACATTGAGGATCCGCATACACAGTGATGCGTTTGATCCCAGGTCCCTGGACTTGACTAGCACCCTAGCTGACTAGCTCCTTCTCTTGTTCAGGTGAGATGAAGCGCTGCGAAGGATGTGTGCTGTGTGGCATCTTCAGTTGATGAGTTGGAACAGCCGGCACCTTGTATAAGGTCCAGCATACAGGACACTGAGGAGCAGATGTAATCCACGACCATCGCTGCAGAGGTGAATCATTGAGGCTGGTAGGTCTTGTTTTCCTGTGCACAGGAGTGATGGTGGATTTCCTGAGGCTTCCTGAGTTGGTCCCACTCAGCTGTCTGTCCTGCTGCATGGTGTTCACACGCATGACGTCATGCATGCTCGCAAAGTTTGCCAAGGTGAACACATCCATGCACTGACCACTGCTTGCTTTTGCTTTCTGAAAGCCAGTGTCCCCAAACAAGGAAAGAAGCTGTGCAGCTTCCTTGCTAGAGATGAATCAGCACTGGATGGAGGAGGGGGCTTGTAACCTGTAACAGTTCTCAGACTTTGAGGAGGACTGCCCTCCTAGATTTGTAGTTCCACTTTTTAGTTCCTTTTCACCTCCTCCAATGCTTTTCTTACACTGTAGGCTGCTGCTGCTTCTCTGTTTCCAGGCTGCAGCGCTTAGTTGGGAGCTGTAGTGTGTTTGTTTACAGCATCCCAGATAGTTTTGGTAATCCATGGTTAAGAGGTTGTGAAAAGTGTTCAATGCTTAAATATTACCTTTTTACTTCTCTTCATTTTTTACTTTAAATTCTGTATTTCCAACAGCTGCAAATGGTTTCACCGGATTCATACAGACTTATCTAAATACGGAACAGAGCTCGACTTTGGCAGTCTACAAAGAAATTTAAATTAAAAAAAAAAAAAAAAAAAAAATCGGAAACCTGCCATCCTTAATTGAGCAAAGTGACTCCCCACTCAGATGGATTATTCAGCACAAAAATTCCAACCAACTTATTCCAAGTGACAAAGATGAATAAGGAGCAGGTACCTCAGACAGGACTTGGACTACAAAACAAGCCAGGTAAACAACAAGAGGATGCAGCACAGTGATCCAATGGCTCAGCTACAGGTGAGTCAGCAGCTGTCAGTCAATTAGTCGTCAGCTTGCAGACTGAGCACCTACATTCATCACCTTCACACATTTTTACTGGTAGGACAGCAGCTTTGGGTAGACATCATACAAGCAATTCTCAGAGTTGACCACAAACAAACTTTGTCCTTTGATCTCTTGTTGAGTTTATTGTGGAGTCGCTGCTCTGTAGTATTTTTGGTTCTCGTCTTTAAAACCTCATCTGGCTTAGGCGTGCAGTTTGTGGCAAGGGGATTACCTTTGCTCTGCATGCCATGATTTTACAAACTGCCACAGTAACCTCACATAGATTCGCTGTAGTGTGTCACCTTGTAGTCATTTGCAATATTTACATGGCCTTCTCTCTTTTATTTGCAAAAGAGTTACAAACACGTGGATTTGAAAACAAAAAAAATGCATAGCTTTAAAATATAATATTTCAATTATAGGTTGGTTATCTTTTGGTGAAGATGAAGTAGTGGACAATAATGATCTAAAGCTATTTTCATTCCCTGTACCTCAGGATCAGCATAAGCACATGAAATTCCCTTCAAGTTAAAACAGACATTTGGTGGTTAAATCAGCCAGCCTGCTCTTCAGCTGACCAATCTACTCAAACCAAAGCAAAACAATGTGATTTTACAACTCCTGGTACTTTAGCTCTTATAAAGACAAAACATTTGTCCTAATTTTGTAATCAAGGGGCACAGGTCTCACTCCCTTCAGAGATTATGTGTGACGAACAGACGGTCATCATGTACACACACTCACCAGGTGCTGGCGCTCCCTGCACAGCTGCCGGTACCTGCTCTACCAGCTGTGGTCGAACCTCGGCTGCCTGGTCGGCATTGGCCTGATGCTCGATCAACCGCACCGCTGTTAGGGCGTCAGGTCCAAACGTATGAAGGTCAACCGACACCAACCGCACTAACAGGTCTGACCAGAGACAACGTAAAAAGAAAAACACACAAGGATCAGCACTGACGAGCCTTGTGGAAACAAGCAATCGCATTTCAGACACTTAGCAGATGAAAGAAATGTCTCATTCCTACAGCGAGAACTAAATCCAAACCAGACCTGTAAATATTTCAAGGGCAGAAGGAAAAACATTGACAATCGAGCCAGTTATTCATGAATGGAAAGACTAGCGTGATAAAACTTGGAAGGCAGACATGTTACCAAAACTTTACTAAGCCCATGTGACATTAAATTTTCAAGCTCTGGATTCACTTATTAAGTAGAAGAAATTGGAATGAGCCAAAATTAAACAAGTCAAGCCAAGTAAGCTACCACGAGCATATGATAGGGGAGGATTCATACCTATGCTGTGGTCGACTGAAGCAATCTTGCTGCAGGGGACCTCTCCGAGCTGGGCCAGGAGGTACAGCACCTCCAAAGAGGCCATGAGGAGCATGAGGTCGGGGAGGGTGAGGAGCATCATCACCTCCTTGTAAGAGTCCTGGTCTACATACTCGCAGATCAGCACACCGTTGTCCTCTGCCTTGCTGAGGTTGCCCAGGATCTCCATGGCTAAAGGGCGCATGCAAAGAAATCCACATTTACATACATTTAACTTAAGCTGCTTCATACTGCACGCCGACACAAAGAAGTCACCAGAAAACTCACCTCTCATTTTGAGAAACCTGTCCCTGGACATCAAGCATTTGGTGATGGTGTGAAAGATCAGATGAGTCGTCCGAAAATCAACCGGATCCAGCTGGAGCTACAAGAAGCCAGACAAGATTAATTCAATCAACGGCAACCTTTCCTATAAATATTAGAACCTCCTCCTAACATTTAAGCAGCTTTGAAAATCGAGCCCACACCAAATTGAATGAGACTTGCACTGAAGTGAAGCCATGTCTTGCGATGTTTAAAAGTAGACATTTGGCCAAAAGCCAACATGCAGTAACGCCAACGTGAGATTAATATTTGTGTTCTTGGTCACAACACATAAGCAACCAAAAAAGATGGTCTAGAAGTATTTATATTATTCACTTTAACAGTTAATACAAAGCACTACACCCAGCCATCCAATTAACAGCATCAAAGGCTTAACTGATTCTATCAGGGACCCTATGCATACAGTTTCTAAAAATAGATGTGGGCTCATCTCAGTGTGTCTCATACCAATAAATGTGATATTAAAATGAATGTGAGACCATGTTATGTATTCACTGCGACTTAATAGTCAGTCGCTATGTCACCAACATTCTCAACATCTGCATTTCAAAATTTAAGACTTTTGTATGCTTTTAATGTTTGTCTGTAACTGCTAGAAAATAATTATTCACCCCGGCCCAATTAATACGTAAAAATTTAATTCTGACAAACAGAGAGCTTGGAAGAGACACAACACACCATTTGGCAGACACCGTCTTTCTTAGAAATCTCCAGCTCCAGCTGATTGTGTTTATAAACATACCACTGGCCTGTCCCTCACAAACCCAGCAGACATGTCTGTTTTTGAGCTGGAACTGATCATTTATCAGGTCCTCTGATTCTGGAAGAAGATAACGTAAGCTTTTTATCTTTTTTAGCTAGCGAGCCACAGTCAACACATCTGATCTGCACAAAACATAAGTCATTTAATAAAAGCTGGGAGTCAGCAGTGATCAGTAAGCACATTTTCATATTAACATCTGTTTAACAAGAACAGCCGCTCCAGCCTTGGCGGGTTACATTACTGTTGCTTTGCATGTCAAGCACACGATGCAGATTTAAGCCATAACCTCATGAACTAATACACTGTAGCCACAAAAAAAAGTTGGGATGCTGTATAAAACATAAAAGAGAAAGTGATTGCGTGTTAATCCTTCTTGTCATGTAGTGAATTGAAAACAGCACAAAGTGAGTTTTTTGCTGCTTAGTTTTGGAGAACTAAGCAGCAACTAAGCAGTTCAGGCCATTTTACGTTTGTTTTGTGTTTCCTGTCCCTTCTCAGGTTCCAGTTCAGACTGTTTTAGAGTAAAGATGATGGCTAAAGACAAGATAGTTTACTGTGTCACAGTAACCTACATTTGGAAACAAATCTCCCTCATCAGGCACTTTACTTTACCTACATTACTGAACTGACCCAAATCCCTAACACAAGACCAACCTCGGCAGCCACGTTGCCCAACGTGTCAAGTCCAAGCTGTCGGAGTGAGATGAGGTTACAGTGGGCGCAGAGCAAAAGGAAACGCAGGCACGTTCGGTTGGCCGCCAGCAGCTTGACGTTGGCCTCCTCAAAGGAGAGGTTTCGCAGGATAACGGCAATCTGCAGCACCCGCTGGGCCTCCATGTCACTGATACCCGGGTTCCGTGGCGGGTGGAAGAGGCTCTGCCAGCGCTCCTCACACGACGTACCATCTGCGAGGAGAACCCAGCAGGAACCATTTAGAGCTCATAGCCAGATGAGTGGGTGAGCATGTAACAGGGATACACTTAGCGTTCATGAATGTCGTAATACTGCTTTGGGTTGTAATGTAAGGAATTGACTCCTAAAACTATCATGACTTGTGTTCTTTCTGTGCTCTGTCATGTCTGTTACAACAGCAGGTGTACCAACTGTCCAACTAATGAATCGTACTTAGTCAATCTTGTGGCACGTCTGGTTTATGCTATGTGATCTTTGCGCTTACTTTTTGTTTTTGCAAATGGAATGACAAATGATCACTGTATGCATTGATTGGGACTTTAATTTGGAGAAGGAAAAAAAAAAGAGTTAAAAACACTTCCCACTTCTCACTCGCAGGTATTAAACGAGAAAAAAAAAAAATGAAAAGGAAGTCACAGTAAACAAATTCTGCACACCGGCGCATGTCACAGCATTTGAGGTGTCAATAAATATACCATGGGAGCATGCAAGAGTGTACACTTTTATTGCTTTCTGTGGTTTTTACACCAAGCGTGTTTACCTTGTGCTGGGCTGCTCTTGTCCCAGATCAGCTCCCTGACTTCCGTGTCCTCCACCTCCTCTTTCCAGAACTGCAGAACAACAGCGGCTGTTAGCAGTACATATGAAACGATACTTATGATTTGGCTTAAGCTAAATTTATCAAAAGTAAATCAACATATAAGGCTCTTCTTTGGTCAGATATTCATGTGTGATATTGGTGGATTTCCCCTTTAATTTAGCACTCTCATCACTGTATATTTAATAGTTCTGTGAGAATTATTTCATGCCCTATGCTATTAAGGCAATCTGAGCAGGGTAACACAATTGAATACAAATTGTCCTTGAGAAAGATGCTGGACTTTTATTGGCCGTTTCCGACCTCTCTTAAGGACTAGTAGCCACGATAATGCACTTGTGAATGAGGATAAATTAAATACTACATATTATGTAAGTCTCTTAAACTGAGTGAGATCAAAGTGAATTGACCTCTATTTGGTTTTAAAGACGGCTGAGAGAAAACTTCTCTCTGAGGTTCCTCCGTATTTCCTGCTCATGCTCTGTGACGTCTTAGTGCACGCTGTTTAATATCTACTTTTTTAAGGTCAAAAGCAAAAGAAATATTTAGTAGACAGAATACATAACAGGTCACACAAATAAAAACATTTTTTAACTTTACCCTGGCAAAATCCCGGGAGGTTTTCTCCTTCCAGTCCATCCCGAATACCCCAGAGAAGCTGCCTAGCGCTACAAAAGGTATAGAGGGAGGGTTAGAGCAGAGCATCAGAGCTTCAGTTCAGTGTTATGTCTCTCTATTCCCTTGTTCTTCAATTCCCTGCTTCGTAAATTATATTTAGGAGTTGCTAAGAACAGAGAACCTTTGATCCTGGAACAAGGAGGTAAAAAAAAAAAGGATTTCACAACAGAATAATTGTTCTTTTATACGGCTGCACAATTAAAATGAAAAGTAGATTTCCTAAAAGACATTTTGACTTCATAGCAGACAAGTTGAATTTTGCAGTTTTACCAGTTTGCAGATATTTTACACTAAACGCAGAGAATAAACTGTCTGCAGTTATGTATATTACACAGTAACAATAATGATAATGATAAGGCACCACAGTTATCTTTCCCTCTATTCAACATTTAAAATGAAGGGCACAATCTAAGTGAGACCCAGAACGTACAGTCGTCGAAGACGCCGGCGTGGGCCAACAGCAACGTGACCAGTTTGGGGTCCTTGTCCAGCTGCATGGCATGCTTGCTCTCGTTTGAAAGCAGAGTGCAAACATTAACAGCAAAGTCCACTTCGTTGGGTAGGCCCGAAAGGAGAGACAGCACCAGTTTGTTGTAGTCGCACGGCGGAACGAAATCCGTAGACAGTCCATAGCTTTGGCGGAGATAGTCTGAAAAAGAATCTCAGTGTTACCATCTCAATACATTTGAATACGGTGGTAGAACAGTCCCTCATAAAATGTCTCAAAGAAGAGAACATACATATTGTACTTTTCCATTTGAAGCCAAAAAATAAAGTACTACAGTAGTGCCCAACAAAACAAAAGTAAACACAAATGGCCTTGACATACACAGTGTAAGGGTAATGATGTGAAGCATAAACTGCTGTCAAGGCATTTGACCTGGATGAGATACACAGAAGAGATGAAGCAGGGCAAGAAAAATAATGTTCAGAAATTGTAGGGGAATTTGATTTTAAAAGTCACCACTACAACATGTGAATATGGCAAAAGACAGCAGCAACTACTGTCGCCTCTGTATACCTCCAGCCGGTTTAACACAAGATTTATTTTTTTTTCTTAACTGAGTTTAAGCAAACCAAATGGGGCATTAAGCTGTTCAGTGAAAGCAGTCTTTAGTTCAAATTAGTTTGATGAGCCGTGTCTTGCCTGACTGAGGAATACGAATGTCCTCTAACTTTTAATTGTTTATCTCTGACTCAGTCAACCTCCACGATGGGCTTTCAATAATTGAAAGGCTTCTAATCCTAAATACTAGAAGAAGCCCGTGTATGGGGACAGAAATATTATTCAGCAGCTCTAAATGACAGATGATCCAGTGTGGGAAAGTTTTCTCTCATTCTTTGGTTTGATTTTCTGCTATCCATCATTTGGTGTGCATATGTGTCATTTTTCCCCTCATACAGTGGGTATTTCAATTTGGTGCAGGATCTTTGTAGACTGCTGCCCCTGGAAACCAATCATAAAGCAGACCGGAGTCCTGCTGAGCGAATTTGATTTCCATGCTGAAAAGGTTTGTGCAGGCAAATGTAATTCAGCCGAGTTGCTATTACAGCAGCTACATTCAAAACCTGCCCGTCTCTGCTTGACCTCCGACACCTGCAGCAAGCCAACACTGTACAGAAATGCTGAGGACTCATGTGCGACGTCCAATTTGACAAATAAGGTCCTTTGGAGCAGAGTGAATTAAAAGCTGTCACAGGCCAATGACCAAAACACCACAAGACAACAGGGCAGACCAAAGCTCAGTGAGTGATTTAAAGACCAGCTGTCAAATAATTAACCATCACTGAGCCCGCCAAGCCAACACAGCAAAGTTTCAGTTTATATTCAGAGCCTGGGGAACACAGTTCACTTATAAAGGTTGGTAGTTAGACTAATAAAATTGGCCAGGAGAACACACTAGCTTAAAAGGTACCTTATGGGGGCTGATAAGGCCATGTTTTGGTTTTGTTTTTTGCCGTGCACCAAAAGACTCATATAGACACGTGTAAGACAGCAAGAGAGACAAGTTGGGACTGGTTTCAAACAATTCCCCTGATCAACAGTCGGTGGCAGTAATGTGCCAAAAGAAAAAAAACCCTGTTAACAGTAGTGCTAGCTAGCTAACATGAGGTAAACAAATCACAATTTCTAATAAATAAATCTCCTTTGCAAATGTTGTATGGGCAAGGACATGCCTTCAACATATTTGTCATAACGCAAGGATAGCACACAATGTGTTCTGATGAGTTAAGGGTTTCATGTATGGATACGCTCATCCAATACTGAGATTTGTGTGATATTGACTCAAAGAGCTGGATCAGGTCCATGTCACGCATCACTCCAAACACAGTAGCAAAATACAGAATGACGTCGAGAAATGTCACAGGGACCTCAGAAATGGTCAAAATTATAAGCCAACATAGACCACCATGTATAAACACCAGCAAAAGTAACATTTGCTTCTTAGAACAACAAAAAAAACCTCCAGCACTATGCATGATGGGAAAGCAGGGCCCATCACTATAACATGTAGTTATGCAATGCAAGTTATGCACACTGGAGATGCTGACATCTGCATCCCTACCAACTCCCCTGGGAATTTCCTACTGTTGTTGTCAGCTGTGTACAACATATTAACATTTAGACAGGAATTTAAATGTCACAAGCCAAACTCCTAAAGTGCCTCACAAAAGGTCGGAGGATGGCATCACACAACTCCAAGGCTTCCTCCCATGAGCTATCTGTGACACCCTCAGCACAGACCTGATACGACAGTATCAACTGTCATAACGGGTTATGTCAATTTCTGCATAAATCCCACAGTAATAGGAGTGGACAATCTGACCATTTTTGATGGAGACTGATCGAGCCCACACTCTACTTGTCAGGCAAACCACGAAGATCAGGATATTTAACAATTTCTCTCTTTTGGTTCTAAATTTCACATAAAGCTGACCAACAGATCCATGCAATGTAAAGAAACCCGCAAAAAAAGAGAAAACCCTGCATATTTATTATTTTAATCATAAATACCAATCGAGTAAATTTATATCCCTTTAGGAAGCGAGGAAGAGAGTATTTAAATCAAGACTGATGTAGTCTTACACCAAAAAGAACGGTCATCCACACAGTGAAGGCATACAGCTTTTTTAATTTAACGCTGGTATCGGATCAGTACTCTGTATCAGCAGATATCCAAATTCAGTTGATAGAATTGGATCAGGGCTGAAAAGAAGTTGATTGTACATCAGTAGTTTCAGCACTTGTAAACAAGCTAAAATCTACTATGACAAGCTTTCCAAGAGAGGAAAATTGCAAAGCCAACTGTTGGAGAAAACCGCTGTGTTATTTCATGTCTGACTCATCTGGGTAGTGAAAAGGAAAAACGGAAAAGCCACAAACAAAGTTCAACGCTGCTGGTAGCATGCCTTTTCCCATCCCGGTCATGTTTTGGAGTCAATTAAGCTCAGCAAGCAGAGGGCTGACTCTCAGAGAAGAGAGCCTGAGACTAAAAAGCTTGAGGCTCTAATCTAAACTGAGGTGGAGGGAAAACCAACAAGTGCTTCCTCCATCCCTTCATCAATATCTGCTGTCAGGACAGTCAATTACCCCAGAGTGCAGCTCGGCAGCCAACACTACAACGCTGTGAGGCTAATGGACAGCTCACAGTCACCGTGAGTAAACAGGGATGAACAATTCAGACAAGAGGTTGGCCTTGGCGAGCCGCACAAAAATGTTTAGTATGAAATATGATGTGGTTATTCAGAGGCTGTTCTTTGATCATGAAAGCAGCAGCATGCTTGGGGTTTAAAAGATTATTTGCCAATGTTAAGGTGAGTGTGGGCACGAGACAAAAAAATTACAGCAAATGCATGTTTCATAGCCTTGGGTCAAACGCAGCAGCACTTAAGAAGGTGAAAAGTGAATTGAGTCACTGAGTTATTAAAGTGATGAATGTAAAGTATAATAAGTTGACTCATGAACTGGTGAAAAAGCAGAAAGTTTAAGCTTTAACAGGTCCTCAGCTGAGGTCTTAGTAAAAAGTAAAGTAAAGCACAAAACAGATAGAGTTTTACTGTGTAAAACTTAATAATAGCTTTCTTTGTGTGAAAAGTGAGAAGTACTGAGGCAGAATTAATCTAAAGGCCTGTTGAGGTAATTTGGGTGTTCAGTGGTTGATGTTACAGCTCCAGAGTACTTGCGTCATTTGATCATGAATAAAAATCACCATGGCGATGTGCCAAAAACACCAGATAAAACAAAGAGCAAAGGACTTTTAGAAAGCTTAAAGTGAGCAGAGACTGATCAAAAGGTGAAAATAAAGGATATGTGCCAACAGATGGAAAGAAAAAAAAAAATCTCACTTTACTTGGAGAACATTTACTTCTGAGGTGAGATTTCACAGCACATTTCTGTATTTGGAAATGACGCTGTTGGTAGCCCAGCTTCAGCTGCTTAAAGAAATAGTTAGACACTTTGGGAAATATATTTTTGCTTTCTTGCCAGGAGTAAGATGAGAAAATTGATGCTACTCTCATGTCCATGCAGTAGATATGTAGCTGCAGTCATCCGCTAGTTAGATTAGCTTAGCTGCATACAAAGCTAACAAAATCCGCCTACGAGCACCACCAGAGCTCACTGACTAACATTTTTATATGGGGAGTTTAATCATATAAAAACCCAAGCAAAAGTGTTTACGGGAATGTTTTAACATACCCGATTGGCTGGGATCGGTTACTTCCTGGAGTCTCAGCTAGCTGCCTAGCAACTGCTTCCAGCTAAGAAACAGCCTTGAACAAAACCCCCATAAATATGAAAATTTCTCATTTTTACAGGTGCTGGTTGGAAAAAAAATTTTCATTTCAAGGCTAAGCTAGCCGTTTCCCTGTTTCCAATTTTTATGCTAAGCTAAACTGTAAAAGGCTGCAGGGTCCACCTTCATATTTATCACAATAAGCATACAGACATGACCACTGCATCACTGGATCATCTAATTCTTTTTAAAAAAAAATAAATAAATTTTGAAAATTGAAAGCGCATTTCCCCAAATGTCAAACTATACCTTTAAAGTTCCATGCTTTTTCACACACTAGTACAGGCACCTGAGCAACAAAATGCAACCTGTTTGACCACCACATATGGAGAACTGCACACAGGATTTTTCAGAACAGTTAAACTGAAAACCGTTTCACAAACAGAACAATCTGGCTTGACTTAAAACATCACTAGAAGCATTAAAGCTATCTGAACCTTCGGCAAAACCATCAACTGACAAATTTCCTTCCTCATCATATTCTTGTACAATAAATTCAACCCACTAGAAAATCCTTGAAACAAACAGCTTTTGTTGAAGCACATTTCTATGCATATGCTTGACCTGTGGGCTGACCAGTCTCCCATGCATCTCACACACAGCTTGGATAAAGTGATGCTCTGCTGTGATGACATCTGCGTGGGGATTAAGTTTTTGAGTTGGCCAAGGGGCAGGCAGACAGACTGGATGAACTTCAGAGAGAAAATGAGAAAACTAACTGAGACAGAAAGCAAGAAATGTGCTAATAGAAACTCAATCTATGGACCTGACACGGACGTGACTGAGACAGAAACAAAGAGTGAACTTGTGACCACTGAGAGCAAAAGAGACTCAGAAAGCCTCTGAATGCCAAGTATGTTGAAAACAAGAAGCAAGTTGAGTCTCTACCTGATACAATGTGTTGCTGGTAGTTATAAGAGCTGGGAATTGCACCAATTGGAAGAGAGGCTTTGGGATTCCCCGGCTGTGATTCTTCATCATCCTCGCCAAAGTGGTGGACTTTCTCATATTTCTCCAAGTATCTGTAGAGGAAGAGAGAGAGAGAGAAAAAAAAACAGGAGATGAGCCAAGACTTGCTCGGTGTGAATTTTGCTGTGAATGTGTGCTCTACTTTTTTTCCAAGACTTGAGTGCCTTAAGATTTGTTTTCTTTAATTATGCAGGCACATTTTCATGTGAGTGCAGAAGCCTTGAAGCTGATGCAGCGTTCTGTCTCCATGATACAGAGTACAAACTGTTAACTAGCCACTGGATAGTCTCGGTGTGTTTTGAAACTGACGTGGGAACAGCTTCTATTAACTAAACACTAAGAACTAGGACTAACAACTGCTCCCCATTACAGGAAATTTGTTTACCCTGTGATAGACTTTTTCTCCAGCTTAGCACAACAACATGAAACACAACAAAGTACTGCAGGTTGGTTTTGTTTAAAAGCTTTCACCAAAAAAATACAGATAAATCTAATGGAACTTATACTTAAAAAGCAAAGCAGAGTAACCTAAAGCTAAATAACCCGGAGATTATGAAGATGGTTTGAGTGTGTGATTTTTTTTCATTCTTGGTTTGCACTTTTCTAATTTCTGCTTGAATCTTGTGCTTTGCTTGCAAATAAAATATATAAAAATATATAATATATAATATAACTGCTTCAGTTACAGAATGGGAAAAAATATTCAGTATGCAAAACTCCTTAACCTGAAATGTTAAATTATTTATCAAGATTGAAAACTTAATCACAGTACAAAAGAGAAGCAACAAAAGTGTGTTTGGAGGGAAAACAACCTGTTGCTGATGTCAGATAATGTCACAGCTTGAAGAGATTTTTTAAAGAGTCAAATGACTGTCCCTTTGAGAAGGAAAGTTCTATCATCAGAATCAGAATTCCTTTATTAATCCCTGGAGGGAAATTCTTGAAAGGCTACACACCCATACATTCTGCCAAGAAGACCATTTTTTGCAACAGCATGATAACTTAATTCATCTAGTAGGCTAATATACCAGAACACACAATGTGACCTAAAAAAAAAAACAAAAATATTTCCTTTATGGCTTATGATTCCATGAAACAACAAATACTAATTTTTGGTACAAAGAACCCAACAGGCTTATCAGCAGAAGGAATTTAAAAAATTTCATGATTTTGTGTGTGTAGCATGTGCAGCGTAAGAAACCATGAGCTGAGAGACAAAGAGCCTCACCTACAGACACCCAAACATCAACACCTGGGAACTGAAGGGAAAACACTTCACAGTAACTCTCGTGTTGTCTCATTGCTGTGAGAAGCACATAAACATGACAAGCGGACAAAATGAAAAACTAAAAGTTACGAGTGCACATTCCCGATGGATCATTTAACTGTAGAACATTAAAAAATGGCTTCAGAATTTAAATGCCATCACAAAGAATACAGCGTAGATGCCCATTCACTTTACCTTCTTACTCGCCTTTTTATCACTGTGTAGTAGAAGACGAGTTCTTTACAGCAGCTCAAAAATCAATGACTGAATAGCAGACAGAAGAAATCTTGATTTTGACTAATCCAGGAGGTGCCACGAGGTTACCAGTTAAACGGCTGTTAATACATGCAAACATACCAAAAGCGGTGAGCCATTATGAAGAAAACAATTCCTCTTAAACTCTAGTTAGACACTTGATATGAGAAAAAAGAAATCTCAGTGAGCATCCAACTACCAAGTCAGGCTCTTAGGCTCTTGTCTGATAAACACATCCTGATAATGCAGAGAAATCTGTCAGACAAACAAACACAAACACGGCAAAATACCTCAGACGTGATAGTGTGGTAAACCCTGTCTGTATGGCAATGAGTCACTGAGCGAGCGCCTGTTTCTGAATGAGGCCCTGCTTGTTCACCGTGGCCAAGGTAATCCCCCGTCCGCTGGCTGCCGGGTGACACGCTGGACTATAAATACCCTCAGCCTTCATTTGCAGAGAGTGAGCGAAAGAGAGCGCGAAAGCGAGCGCGTGAGAGAGAGAGAGAGAGAGAGAGAGAGAGAGAGAGAGAGAGAGAGAGAGAGAGAGAGAGAGAGAGGCCCCATCCCCGACTGTAGCGTCATCAACCGCTGTCTGGGCATAAGCAAGAATGAGGGTAAAGATGGGTGGGGGCACGGGTTTGACTGCAGCTGCTCATGTCTGCACTTCCCCTTTTTCCATAGATTCACGATGAGAGGAACATCAATCTCCTCCCACTTGAGCAGCACATGACCGCCAATCAACAGCAGCCACCACAACCGTTTAGAGAATTGGGGAAAGTTATCACTATTAATACTGAGGTATGTTTTCCCTCCAAAATAATACAACACGTGGGAAGAGTGAGAACCCAACAAGGCATGAGAAGTGATGAACAGACAGCATTATGGACACAGTCACTGTCATTAGTATTGTGCCATTTACTGCCATCTGGGTCACGCCAGTGCACATACTCCTGGCTTCAATTACTCTCAGTTGCCTGGATGTCCAAATGCCCTCAGTGTGTACATGTGTGTTTGTGTGTGTGTGTGTGGGGGAGTCGATTGCCCCCTGCTGGACATGGACACAGACATGCAAAACACATCCTCTGCCAGTTTCTGGACAGAAATGTTTGCTGGGTTTTAACGGAGCTGGCCATTCAACACAGGCTGAGGGTGGTTTGCTCTGTCAATAATAACATGAGCGTTGATGGCAGAGCCAAATGAGAAAAGATTGTGACGGCCGGATCAGCTACAGAACAGACTATGTGTTGCCTGAAAGCAAACTTAAAAGTTGCAGCAGATCTTAAAAGCAAATAAAATGAAAGCATCTACATCAAGGTGTTACAGTAACAATTTCTTCACTTTAGTATTACTGTGACTCATGTAAGCAGCGCATGTAAGTAAAAGTTCCACCTATGCGCTGAATCCTTGCACGCAAAGAAGGTCAGCGCAACAAAAGCTATAGAACTGAACCCCTTCCACTTCAGTTATTAGCCTGTCAGTCTCGGTAGCTCCGTGTCTTTCAGACTAGTCTTTTTGCAGCAGAAGAAGCGCTTTGACACTGCCAAGACAGGGTGATAATGGTCAAGGAAAGGATGCTTTTTCTCCGACTAAGTTGTACAGTTGCATTTCAGTGTGAAGGCACACCATCTCCTTGGAGAGAAACCTGATGGGTTTGAGGGAATGTTGTGAGTCGAGGTGTGCCCCAACTCCAGATCGCTAGCTAGCCGTCTCATAGTGAATTTAACAGTCCACAGCTGCATGTGATAACCTTTATTTTTTTAAATATGTGTAATTATTATCATCTTGCAGGTGGTGCAGGTCTTATTCAACATAGCCCTCAAAACATGTTAGTCATGTTTTAATTTTCCCTGGATTAACAAGAAAGAAAATATTCAATTAAAACTGTGAATCATCCCCAAGCTTTTAAACATTAATTCTGTGGCCTATATCACACAGTCCTGCACTGTTTTTTGGTTTAGTTTCACAACACTGTTAAATGCCATTAGGGACAGTGTGGAGACATTGACAGCTGCACAGGCCTATAAACAGTAAGTGACGAAACAATGAACCTGATTTTCCTCATAGCATATGTACAATGTTCTCATATACACCTGGGTTTCTTCTTACATCAACATGTACTCCTGGACTACTTCTGACTACGACACTAAGTTCCTCTTGGGAGGTACTACACGCAGAGAATAAACTCCAGTTATGTGTAACAGGCACCTAGTAAGTAATGCAACTCTACTTCCACTGAAGAGCTACAGTCTCTATAACATCCAGAGCCAAAAATTTTAACTAAGTGGAAATACCAGATTCTAGGTCCACTGTCAAGTACAAGCCAGATTCTGTCCATCTGCTGGTTAGCAAGGAGACTGAGAGAAGGAGATTAGGCTATCAGTAGTGGCCAACACTGCTGGAGGGCAGGTCAAATTACAGACTGGGCCAAAAACACAAAGTCTCAAGAGCCTTCAGATATTATCTGTGATAGCAAGTTGGCTGCACAACTCTTATTTTGTTCAAAGTCTCTTATTATGCTGTATAAAAATGCAGACAAATCACGCAACCTTTACCTTTATCCATAACCAGCCGTCATCTGAGCATCTCTAAAGTCTGAGCACCAGCTCGGATGAAGCAGGGGAATACGAAACCGGGTTAATGCAAGCCAGATCAAAGGCCACTTAGTCCAGATGTTTCAGTCTATCAACCTACACAGGAAGCAGAGCAAGACTAACAAACACAATGGTGCCCTGAATCATCTCATAACCAGGTGTGAAAATTAACACCTGCTAAGCAAAAACAGGACAGTGATATGTGGCCACGGTGTAAGGCTGAGAAACACTTCTTTGTTTTCCATTTTAAGAACTGCCCTAAGTGCATCATGTTAAAATCAAGACTTGACATTGCATGCACTGTTAACCACACGGTCTGGCACCATTAACTTCATGTAGTACTTTAACACATAAAGAGATGGGTAGATATGTTAACAGCTACAGTGGGGTCCAAATGCTTTTCAATGGCTGCACAACATTTTCATTTCAGATTTCAATTTTGGCTACGTTGCTATGCAGTCTAATTAAAAGACAAAAATGCCTTTGTATCCAACATACTCCTGGTGGGGTGTGTTCTTCACACAGTAGTGGTATCTGATAAGCAGGCACAGTCACATGAGATGTATAAGACTGATTCAACAATATTTGACATCTGTTGAAATTTTTAAAAATCTTTCAAGAAGTTTGAAATGATAAGTTTGATAATCGACTTGCAGCCTGCTGGGGGGGGGGGGGGTAACATGTTATGCTCAATTCACATGACAACTAAAATGCTTTTTAATTGCTGGAGTCGTGAGAACTTAGGCCCTAAATGTGGGGTCACAAGCTGGTAACAGTTGAGAAACATGTGTGACCAGTCAGGTATTAGCATAGGATTAATATTAAAATGTGAAACATTCAAATATCAACTGAAATGAGTAAACCTGCGAATCCGATTGCACCTGCCTCTATATGCTGGAAACAGTTGGTGAGAGGTGACAGATGAAAGTGTGGTTTAAATATTTTTGCTGTTCAGGAAACAGCATTTTCAGCTCTGAAGAAGAATGATTACTTAGCATTGGTTGATTGAGTAGAAAGACGCACAGTCAGGAGCGGGTTTCTTCTTCTCTAATCACTGTGGGCAGTTAAGACATTTGCTGGCTGCAGAGCTAAAAGCCTAACTTGCTCATAATGCAGCATGGGTCAAAAGGTGACCTCTATTTACTATTTCAACCGAGCTCTAATGAATCAAAATACAAGCAAGAGATCACTGGGACCTGTGCTCATCAAATCAGGGTTTCAGTTAAAAATATTATTCCTCACAACATACGTGAGGACATGACTGGATATCACAGCCCATGTAAACTGTTAAACATGGCTCAAATGCTAACAGTTTCTTCTTTCAAAGACTTCCAACCATCAAGTCAATAGAGCAAACACAGACGATTAAACTAGTGGTTCCTAGATGGCGGTGCCTCCTGGGCGTGTTTTGCTCCCTACGGGGATGCAGTGAGAGAGGGCAAACAAAGGTTGAACCAGGGTATCTGTCACCTGACTCGGCTACTGTGTTCAGTGTGCTGCAGTTTGGATAAGTCAAAGACTGGAGCAGCACCAAAGGCATCGTTTCTAAACTACCTTTCATTCAGTCTCAAATTACAGTGCGCGTCTGGATGAACTAGATGGTGTTTTATGCCGGGTACACACTAGAGGATTTTTAAAATCAGTTCGGAGTTAAAACAGACAAATTTGACTGATACTTAATATTTTAAAATCATAACAATGCTCGCACAAGATGATTCAGTCAAGATGCAGCACCACACAACCGGTGTTTATAAATGATTTCAGAGTAGCAATTCCAGGGACTTGGGATCTCAAAGGAACTTCTGTGATCAAAGGTGATTTCAGAGAAGAAGAAGAAGAAGAAAAAAACATGGAGGATGATTGCTGTCATCTGCTGGTTGTACTTTTGTAATGCTATGTTTTGCATTGGGAAAAAAAAAAGAAAGAAAAAACTGGATGAAGTCACAGAACGCACAAGATCAGCGCGGCTTACAGATTTTGCAGCACGAGCTGGAGGTGATTGGGTGACAGCTGATTGCTGTCTCAGCCGGGCTAGTCCAAGCTACATAACTAGCAAAATTACACTATCTGTACAGAGGTGGAGAAAGTTTGTAGAGCAGTAGGTGGGGATATGCACGCAAGAACCCATCAAACAAGGACTCATACTGTTGCTACAATTCAACAAGCTTGTCCTCTTTTTCTGCTGTCCACCTGGCTCAGAAGACCAAAGTCCTGTTTGTGCTGTTGGCAGCCATGTTTCTGTTCTCCACTACACACAACACATGGTTGGTGATGCTTCCTGGTCAGCTCACCCTCATTGCCTACTGCAGGCTTTCTGCACGTCCTTTCACACTACAAGAGTTTGAGTCCTTGGAGAGTTGGGAAACGGGAAGACTCCGATCCAGTCAGTAACATTATGTCTGTAAACCACTCGCACCACTGGATGATAATCTGCTCAGCCTCAAATTGAGAACACCCCCGCAATTTTCAGACCTAAAATCGTCCCAATTATCCTTGAGTGTGGGGCCAGCATTACTGAAAAATCAGGACTCTGTTGCCCCGTGAGGGTTGGGGGCTTAGTGCAAACCACTTCCAAATCATACGAAACTACTAATGGAAGAGGAAAAACATGGATATGGGAAACAGCATTGCCTGAGACTCATTCAAATCAGGAAAACTGGAAGCAGCCGTGGGTAACTCTAACCCAATCCACTGAAAAGGGGTGCACAGATGTAGAACATAAATGTAGGTCAAATTATGGAAATGTAAAAGGAAAAAGGAAAAAAAAAAAGGAAAAGAACTGGGGGGTGTTACTCTAATACTGTTCATATTTTCAAAACTCATGAAACTTTCCTCAAATCTTCAAATTTTCAAGCATTTTCATGGTAGTGGAAGCTCCTGTGACATCATTGCCATGTTCGTTATTTTAAACACTGCTTTTCCATCAGTAGTTCTGTGCGATAGCATCTTACTATAATCTCTCAATAACTCTCACTCATACACCTGAACACCTCTCATTTATTTTTAAACAGTTTGTTAGAATCTTGCCAAAGAAGAGAGCCAAAAACAGAGCTGCTTTTCTGCCATGCCCTTAGTGTGTCAGTGTGATTTGATGCCAACGCTCTGATCCAGAGTGTGAATCTTTCCTCCCCTTAAGTTGAAATGAAATCAGCAACATTGGAAGGACTGATGTCAAAGCGGCGCTTCAACAAGTTGAAAACGAGCTGGAAAAATGTTTCTGGCAAGCATTGCTCACTTATTGCCGGGTGACATTCAGATATCTAATAGACGGCAGCAGGAGCTGGCACTGAGCGTCTGCACTGCTTATTACTACGCTCTGAGTGGGAAGTGCTGACCGGAGAAAGAGCCACATCATTCAACAGGGAAACCTTGGTCAACACAGACCATCCTGTATCAAAAAGTCACAAGTTTGATCCCTGCAGCTATGGGCTGTCCTTCGGATCTTCGTGTCAAATCACTTGAATTCACTTCAACTTGAAAGTTGTTAAAGGCCACAAATTTCAAGATACAGAGTAAAATTACTTTCTTGTTAAATGTTACTTAATATTGCTTTCACGATGTCCAATCATTATCAAATGCATGTCTATAAATAATTTCAGCTGCAGACTTAAAAATGCACACACAGCTTAAAAATGACAGAAGTTGCAGATAGCCATTCACCTGGATAATCAAGACTAAAACTTGATATTAGCAAACATTCACCCAGCTTAACTGTCCTCGAGAGAGACACCGAGTGTCAGCCAGTTCCAGGGAGCATAAATCCTGGACATATAACTGGGCACATATAACTAAGACCCCTGACCTCTTCGGATGAGGGCAAAATGAAAATTTCACCCCTCAGAAAGAAAACAGAGGACAATTTTGCACAGCAAGACAGGCAGGAAAAGATGGTTGATTTCTCTATGAGGGAGGAAGGCAAGGATAGTCTATTATCAACCTTGGCTCAGGCAAGACGAGTCCAGCTGCCTGCTGCCTCTGACATCCACTACACTGAACTGGCTCATCAGCCTCACAAAGTTGTGACAGGAGTGTGATAGTGAGCATGTCATTACAGTGACTTAGCTGCTCTGAGCAACACATGTAGAAAAAAATCATGAAGTTAATGGCTCCAAATGATTCACCAGTAGGTATCAGCCTGCTTGTGTGTATAAACCACTTTTTCATAAAATAGCATACACCTGAGTTGGCCTAACTGTGTCCTCTGAAAAGACTCAAAGATCATCAGTTGAGTCCCTGTGAGAGGCACACTCAAAGCCCGCTGGACAAAGACAAAAGCAGATTTCTTGAAGTTAAGATTTTCATTGACTCTTTGGGAATACATTCACACGCAAATCAGATCTGAGAAACTCAGCAAGTTTGCATTATATCTACTTCCAAATCAAATACCAGACCTAAACAACTGTGCTGTTCTCCAAGCAGACCATTACATCAAATTAGATGATCTCATGCTTCAGAAAAAATGTTTTATAACGTATTCAGTCATTTACAATAAATACGGACATGGTTAATAGCAATTTGTGGCAATTAAGATGATCAGAAAGACTAACTTCAGCAGCAGCACGGCAAGCCTATGTGTGCCTATAGTGTTACTCTCCTGCAGAGAAAGAGCAGTTATCTATGAACTTTTTAGGAGTTACAAGTCTCATCAGCTGTGCAGTTAGCGCTCAAACTGCTACTCTTCCAACTCGCAGCAGATAACACAGAAAGATAACTTAGTAAAAACGGACAGATAATTAACCACTGCATATGAAGCAAGCAAGTGACTTGCAGTTGCCTGTAAAATATCCCATGACAGGATACAAGCATTTCTCTGCTACAGAGGTGTAATCCCCCACGGGCAGGTGCTAGTGATGGGAACAATCGTTACACGGGAGGTGGGGGGGGGGGAAGAAGCACAGAGAAAGCAGTAATACCAAAACCACAAATGCCAGCTGCTGGGGAGAGCTGCATTTACAGCAGACTCCCATCACTGGCAGCTGACTGTGCTAAGGCTGTGTGCTACACATGTTACAGCACCCAGAGCTGCTCAATCATTAGTGCTATATCAAAAGCAAACGCCCTGTGACCACACCTTTTTCAGAGAGAAATAACTGTCATTAGTTTAAGGTTTATGGCTATTACAGACAAAATACTCCTTAAGTGTGTTCTCCAGTCCTATATACAAGACTAAATACAGAAAATACATTTTGCCGGAATTTTATTCTTATGAAAGACAGATCAGAGTTATTTTCTTAAGGAAAAGGTGAGTACCTGTATATCTACCAAGTAATGGCAAAACTACACAATATAGACCTTGCTTTGCCTGTGCAGTACTAGTGCTGCTTCCTAGCAAAGGGGAGCGGAAAGGCAAGATCCTGCTGACTGCATCTTAACATTTGTAAACACTTCCCACATGCTACCTGAGAGGAAGAGAGCTGCATGGCCACGCTACTTACCGAAGGTAGTACTGTTTTAAAGCAAATGCAGCGTTGGAACAACTCCTTGGAAAGTTAAACTCTTCTCCAAGTTCAATCCATTGGTTTTTGTCAGAGACCTGAAGGGGAAGAAATGAGCTCGTTAGAAGATAAAACGCTCGCCATAACAAAAAAAAAGCGGTTACACCGCAACCATCTGTTCTGCTACAGGTTCCCCCAAATGAGCCAATATCAAAATCACTAATCAATAACTTTCTCAAACTGCCTAAAATATCTTTTTTTTAAATCTACAAATGGTGAAATCATCCTGCAGGACCTTTAGTACAATAACGTTTAATTAGCTACTAATGTCAGTTATCCGAACATATTTACATTTAACACATCAGTAATACAACTGCCTGACTCCCTTTAAGATACTAACGTTAGTGTTGAAGCTAGTTAGCGCTACAGCTAACAAGCTAACTTGACTTTTCCATTTTTTGCGCTAAAACCGGACGAGGCTAAACTCCAACAAACTGTCTGCATCAATAAACAAACGGCTTAGCTTGCGGCGAGCCGTTTGATTTTGGAGTAGGTTTTGCTACCGTTTACTGTATTCACTACATGGGCCTGTGAGGCCTACATTTTGTGATCAGCCATGAAGCCGAAGAAAGATGGCTATGGCGAGAAAGAAAAATCAACCTTCCCCTGCGTGGAAACCACCGGTAAAAGCCCGGGCGAAACGCTGTGTTGTAAGCGGTGTTTCCCGAGGCCGGGCTCCGTGCCGATAATCGATGTTAAACGTGCCCGCTAATTTTGAGTCGCTCCAACTGCACTCTGACTCCGAGCGGTTGGACTCTCAATTCAAACCACACAACAACACAAGCCACCACATTGCATAGAGATACATGGCAAACTAGCACAAGGCCAACACCGACCCACTAACGTTTTTCTAAAGGATTACACTTGTCCCGGGTTACCCACACGGAGTTGTAGAGTGGTCCACCGAGGAGTCCACAGACAGCAGAGTGTAGAGAAAATCCACTTTTAGTTCCCACTCACCTTAGCAAATCCACCTAAAGAGACGACTCTGATATAGAGAGCATTCAGATCCAGCTCTTTCCCACCCACGAAAGGAATCTTCTTGAACGGCGATCTGAGGGGATAACACAAGAAATAAAGACGCATATGTTTAAATTACAGTTTTGGTTAACTCGCAGTCACATGCAATGAAGATATAAAGTTATATTTCTTGGGAATAAAGACGCCCCAATCTCACCCTCTGCTTTGGTGAAATTGCCGCAGCTCGTCCAGGAAAGCCTGTCCTTTCCTTCGCTGATCTAGTAGATTTTTCCCCGTCGAATTTGCCATTGTTTTTGCATGCAAAAACGGTAAAACCCCACTTCAGTCGCTTCTTAAGACACCAAGGATCCCATACTCCGCCGGCGCTCAGTCATTCGCGAAGCTGAGTGTTTAAAAAGTTAAAGAAATAGCTGATAGCAAGAAGAGCGGCAGCTCGCTAATAAAGACTGATGCACACAGAAAGCAAGCCCGATTCAACCCCGGACTAAGTTCCAACGAACAGTCAGAAATACGACCGATTTACCGGCAGATAAGGAACGCCATGGTAGAATGTGTAGAATAAATGCTTTTGGTCGCGGTTGTATTCGTTTGGAGTGGTTTGACAGTGTGTTACGGACGCAGCTCCGAGGCTATCGCACACACTGTAGAGCGGCAGAGGGATCCAGTTCTCAGACAAAAAGATGTGAAGGCCGCGGAGCCCGGCCTGGCATGCGTACAGCGCCCTCTGCGGCCACAGGCGGCACTGCATCGTCCAGAGCTGAGCGGGTGCTGGAACAATAGAGACTGTTTTCTTTTTTAGGGACCGTCTGACAACTCGTCTCTGTTTGGAAAACGGGTCAGGAGGTAGATGGAAATGTCCCGTGGGGGAGGGGATAACACTAATTAACATAGCTTTCTTGTTATTCCAACTAGGCATGTAATGGAGGGCAACCCCACAATTTATTGTTAAAATATTATTTTTCTAGACTGACAAAAAGCCTTCGTATATTTGCAACTGACTTCAAAATGAATGATATGAAATTTCACCCCATTGATAATCAGTTCAATGAATATGAGGAAAGACAAAAAGTTAGTGTATAATAATTTCATATTTCCACTGCAGGTACCAAAGAAATTACAATGCCTCGCAGTTACTTAAATACAACAACTGCATATTGATATTAATTAAATTACTCTACAACAAATGGAGCTATTAGGATATATTTTATATTTTTGTAAGAAATCATTGATCCAGTATTTCAGAAGAACAACAGGTCAGTGCTTATATGAATACAGGAATAATGACTGTTTACTGGTGCTTTATCATGATTAATATCTGAAAGCTTGGCAAATTGTTCACCACTGCACTTAATATATTTAAACATTTATGCACATACTTTTTTTTTTTTAAATTTCTCTTTCCTTGCAATAGTGATTTTGGTCCTATATTGTAACATTACATTTTGCTGACATGGGTCTCATGTTATTGAAGTGCAACTCTGCCATGTGCAACTAGGATGGGAACTCTTAATTAACAACATAACATAAACTGGTTGATTTATATCTGTATTTAGCATTTTATGTTGAGTGCGATTTGGAGTTTTGCCTATACTGAAATCTTGTTGATTTTGAGGGGGATTTAATGCAATAAACGGACTGTATTATGACGTTAATTTAAAAGGCATGACTTTATTACACACTGTGATGACTATCTATTAAACCTATTTAATGTAGTATGTTGTACAGATTTTTGGTGGTTCAAATATTGTGACCACAGTATTTTTTTTTTTCAATGAAGCAATTTGTTGCTGGGAACTTCTGAACCTTGTGGTAAGCTTTCCCTATCCCTTGCTGACCACTTCAAAACGACTTTTATCACACGGGATGGTTGGAAATTACTCCTGATCCCTTCTCCCTGTAACTGCCAAGCGGATATCTTCTTGATGGGGTTACATTCAACCATTACACGTACCCCTTTGCTCAATGAAAAACCTGTCACAAAATGGCGGAGACGTACGTTAGCAGACCCCATTTTGAGGAATTGACACTAGACAGCGGAAAAGTGCGTGTCCTTGCGTGTGGTTTTCAAAATAGTGCTGTTCTTCGCAAACAAACTGCGGCACACCCGAGTTCACCTCACGCCTGTTTGGACTCCCCACTCGTCAACCGAATTCTGGGCTAACGAGTTGCTCGTGCGCTAGCTTGTTAGCTTAGCAACCTTTAGCCAACTTAGCAAAAACCTGGGCTGAGCCGTTTGTATTACCGTTAATCCAATTACCCACTGATATCTCACATTTGTTAAGATTTTCTTTCTCGTTTCGAATCGTTGTTTGTGGTTGTCAACCACGCACTGATATAAGCGAATCGGTTTGGCGCTAGCTGCACCGACGTCGTAGTTAAGATTCTAGTCCCTTATTAACACAGCTAATATTGCTAACTAGGTTACCACGGGATGCCAGCCGCTCGCCTAGAAACCTGCAGAGCAAATATAATGTTACAGTTATCACCCTGAGCTTTATTTGATATTTTAAACGGGGAGCAGTTACTTAAAGTCGAACTAATTCAGGTTGTTGTGACGATCGTTTAAGGTACGCTAGTGTCGTAGCTAACCGGCTAAATGTTCGTTAGCTGCCCCATGCGTGTACCTTCGGTTGACATTTATAGTTATTTTATAGCTACTTCTCAGTTTTAAGCAGTATATTAACAGTGGTGCTAGTCAATAGGACAAGCGCTTTGCATTGTTGATTTATATGCCACATCAATTTCCCGACCTTACTGATGTGCAGCTACTGTATGTACAGTTTATTGGATAATGACACTCTTAGGGTAAAACCCATCTATGCAGGCCAATTTGCGAACTAGTTACCACCGTTTAGGCTAATCAGTAAATACATGTACATTATGATAATATATCGTTTTTATTTACTTATCAGTCTTATTATAATTTTGTCACAAAGTCACAACTTCGTTGTCCCCTTCAATTCATTACAGATAGGCGACAGTTCCATCGCACCTCTTAATGATTTTAAGTGGGACTTCAGTTGCATATTTGGTGGAATAGAATACATTCAAACACTGCTGTACACACTCTATTGCTATATTACACTGGTGTAAAAGGCGGTCCGGTAGCAAGCATACGGTGCATTTCGGTTTTATGTGTGTGTCTTGAGGGCAGATTTATATCCATTTTAAATGTTAAACGTACCAGCGTATCTGCAGTGATACACGGTTTGGATTACTTCTGTTTGTATTGTCTCATTATTTATGCAACCTTTTGCTATTTGAGACCAGAGATCCATAATAAAATCTTACATTTACTCATTCTGGCATGTAAATGTAAACTTGTTGATATATTCTAAGGACACATTAAAGAAAATGTAAAATTTGTAAACAAAAAGCATATTTAATCCCCCCCTCACTTAGTGAATGGTGCAACGACTGTGGATGTGCACTGGAAAGCTGCATGGTCAGTTATGCCATCACATAGAGGTCCTCATCTGATGTGACAGCCAGGCCTCTCACGGCATATGGCACAAATGGGGCCAGTAAACTCAAGCTGCCTCCAAGCACCCAGACAAAAGATCCCAGTGGGATGCTAAACTGCTTGTAACGTCCTTACACCTCCCTGCCCCCTGCAGCCTCCGTTCCTGAGGTTTGTGAGTCTGAAGAAATGTTGAATCATTTGGTGGAAAATAGCTCCATCTTCTGGTAGTCATGCATCATGTCTAAATGATGGGATGGAGTCACCTCATTTCTTTTGGAACATATTGTACTTAAAAGGATGATCTGAGAGATTTTAAACAGGATACAGTCATAGTTGAAGCAAGATGCATGCTGGGAGATTAGGGGAGGGTACTGTAGGTGGGAGTTAAGTGATCCCAATACAGTCAGAATTTATGCAGTGCAGTACACTTGACATATTTTAAATTTCTTTTAGTTATTTTTTTACATTGGTATAATACTAGTTGCACGTAAAACAAAAAAAACAAAACAAAAAAATGTGACATTTTGATACATTTTGTTGCATGTTAAAGATACACCGATCAGCCACAACATTAGAACCACTGACTGGTGAGGTGAATAACATTAATCATATGTTTATAATGCAATGTTCTGCAGGGAAACCTTGAGTTCCGGCAATCTTGTGGAAGTTCTTTGACACACATCACCCACCTAAACCTATTACAGACCAAATACAGCCCCACATGGCAACAGCTCGTCCCATCAGCAGCAGCCTCCCCCCAGCTGGACTATGAACCCCTGTCACATTTAGAAAACAGCTCAGGAATGTCTCAAGAACCACAACAATGGCTTGCAGACTCCCCAGATCCCAGCCTGATCAGGAATCTGCACGATGCACCTGAATAAGCTCAATCCACCCTCCCACCTGGAGCCCTCATTCTTTAATGAGACCATCCTGTCCTTAAATTAGCAACTTTCCTTTGCTTCATTATTTAAATTTGTGTGTGTGTGTTTGTGTGGGGGGTTGTACTGTGATATGTCTTCAGAGAAATATGCCTTTTAAAATTTGATGTTTGTCCATCATCACTAGGTGGCAGTTGTGTGAAGGATTGGGAGATAATTCAGAGCAGGGGTGTGTTGAATGGGAATTTTTTATTCATGAAACAGGTCTGACCTTTTTCTCTCTCTTCTCTCAAAATGGACAGTATGATTGAGAAAACTGATACGCTGTTGGTATCACTGTTTTAGTCAATGTTTTACCACCCTGTACATCTTTTTCCATTTTATTCATATAGAGATTCAGCCCAACACTGGGCACACAGTGCATTTTAACTGACATCATTATACTATACTATAAAGCACAAAACCTTGCTCATTTGTACATAATCTAACCGTCATAATAGTATATTGAGAGTAGCTATTGTTAAGTCTTCAGGACGTTTTCTACTATATTCAAGCTGCTGATGTGACCATGTGCTGTGGGGAAATCTTTTGCAGATTTTTGTACTCAACAGTGTCCAAATAGTGTGCCTGAAATCCAGAAGGACTTTTTTTTTCCACAGCATTTTGATCTTTTTAACAGGAAACACGTAGGTGTAACTCCTGACATAAACAATGACTCCACTTCGTTCAAGTGCACAGCACACACTCAAATTGAATACAGCCATCATTAAGGGTATTAATTGTACTTGTGCTATTTATTCTATGAATTGTATAAATATCTTCTATAAAAAAAAAAACTTGCCCACATGGTGATTAAAAAAGTCCGTCTACAATAGGAACACATTCTCAGTGCCCGGAAGCTCTTTCTTGTTTTATAGTATGGTGACTTAAGGTCTGTGTTTCATGCTTGTGTGTTTAGTATTGAGCAGAAGCAGCATTAAACACCCTAGTGACACAAAAACTAATGCCTGATCAACAGAAAATGTGAGGAATAATAAGTCACAGTGTCACCCACACAATTTGAATAAAGGGTCATTTGTTGGAGGACAGAATAAAAAAGTGAGCATCTTGCTGAGGTATAATGTTTCCTCAGGAAGTACGACTTTGATGACACTTGACTTGGCTATACTCAGGATTGGCAGTAATTATAAACACAAAGTGTTCACAGTGACAATATGCTGAGACAAGTTAATTACAGGTCCTTTCCATCTTTTCTGCAAATCTATGGCCCTTTCATGTTCCGTGTCACATTAGGAAACGCACAGGTATATAAGAAAGAAAGACTGCCCCATAAGACAGAAAGGCAGTTTCTTTTTTCACCAATAAAATTTTACTGGATTTTAATATAGTGACATTAGTCATGGAACCCACCCACCAAACACACACCATTTCCTCCTCTCCCATAAGTATATACAAGATCACCCCCCACCCACCTTAAAAAAACCTTCTACACTGAAAACAGTATCCACAACAATAATAAACACAAGTGGCTTGCAAAGCATGCATATGATAAAATAGCAATTAGTATAACAGAGAAGCATTTGTGTAACAGAGATGAGTGATGTGTGGAAAAAAGAAATTAATAAATTAATTGAAGTACATACTCAGGCTACTTCTAGGGTTGTCAGTGTTAAGATATATGACTAATGGCTGGGAGCTTAACTCCATTGTTGGCATGAATTTGTATAAAGAAGCTGCTGAAGCAGTATGAAGAGTTGGAAAAGTAGGAGAGGGTATAATCATTATGAATAGGATTTAACTGCTGAATAAAATTTGACTTGACTGTGTTTTCTTAGTTCACAACAGAAAAATATCCAGTTTCAGAGAGCTTAGAAGGGTCAGCTGGCAGGGAGGCAGGCTCGGCAGCTGGAGGACTAGCTGTTTCCTGAAGTATTTATAACAAAAAAGGTTTTGGAGGCTGCCATGGTGTCACTCCACAATGGATAGGGTGCGGCTGAAACTCAACACAAACCTGCCCTGCTCTCCTCACGAGACGGGCCCCAGGAAAGATAACTGGATGTCAAGGGACTCATCCTGGTCTTTGTTAACTATGAAGTAGGTCAGTGTTGGTTCAGTGATGTTTACAAGTAAATGCCGTGGAGGTCACCATCTTTACATTTCTGTGAAGTTGGGATGTCAGCTATTGTTTTTATGGGTCAATAAGCAACAGAGGACACTTATGACAGGTGATGGGACGCTGCAGTGGACTTGTGAAATATCAGGAAAAAAAAATCATATTCATAAGAAATTGCGATTACAAAAAGTTATTTATACAACATCAAGCTGGTAAAGTGAGATTAAGAATGTGTTTTGAACCAATAAAGGGCCATAGTGGATTAAAAAATGTGCTGGACAATGAATGTTTGAGTTGTAGTACAAAGTGGTTTGAGTCCTTATTGGACAAACACAAAACAACACAAACAATGTGAAAAGGGGAAAGGACAAAACAGAGCGACTTACATGCCAGGATGCTTTCATAGCTTTATTTAGGCACCTTAACAGTATAATTAGATGCTGTGAATGGGTTTTCATCATTCAGTAAAACGACACCCAGGTGAGCCTTGTGACTCCGCCCCCGACGGACCGAAAGCTCTGATTGGCTGGTTCGAACACCGCTGCCCACAAACATACAGCAGCGGCGAACATGAGACTCCCGATGACTTGAGTACCAGCTCAAGATTTCCACAAGGAAAAACTCTTTAAATCAACGCACACTCCTCGGACTGTCTTTTTTTTTTCAAGGCTCTATACCATTCGCTATTGCTGGTAAGTCTGCAACTTTCACTGTATCATTGAGGGCAAAAAAGTTTATCCGAAAGTTTCCGCCTGTGCAGAAGTTTTCTCCTGTTTCTCCCCAAAATCCATGAGGGAGCCTCGTGGAAGCTGTGGGCGGAAAATACTGAACACACCGTTATCTTTGTAGACCACTGAATCCAGTGTGTATTGTCAGTCTCTTCAGACAGAGACGTACCAGGGGAACCTGCCGGAAATTCAGAAATAACGCAATATTTGAAGCATAACTGAAATGAACGCTTGTATGTTTTTTTTTTTTTGCCTATAACGTCTTCTACAGAGCTAGCTAGTTTATCTTCAGCGCTATTCACGTTCACCTAATGGCTGTGGTTGTGTTTGTTATTTACTTTTTTGAAGGCTCGCTGTACTTTTTCACACGAGCTGTAGTCCAAATGAAATGATTGGGGTACACTTTGAACCAGTTTACATCCCTGCAGCCTTCACTGTTACACAATGGCAGGTATTTGGCATTGACGTTTCACTGCGTGTTTGTGTCGAGTGAGAAACAACAGCGTTCAGTCTGGACCGTGCATGCGGGTGGGAATAAACAGGTAAGAGGATCAGAAGTTTACTGGTGCATATCTAACCAGGGACACACTTTCTCCCGAGGTGTTGCGTGATGGTAATGTGAGATTGCAGTGGTTTGATGGGGGGATTAAGATGGGTTTACTGGGAAGTGCAGGTTAGGTGGAGGGAAAATTCCCTCTTATGTGAAACAAACAACACTCGCCTCAAGCTGCTGTTTTTGGATCAAAGCACACACTGTCTGGTGTGTTTACCTATTGTGCCAGGATACATTAATGTGAAGTCTTGTGAATGTGACAGTTCTGATTTCCTGTTGGAGGAAAAAGGATGAAGTAAAGGCTCGGCAGGTGCTTCCTGCTACACTTGGGAAAGACTGTTCACACGCTGCACTTCAGATGCAGGTGATGTTTATTTTTTCCTCACAACAGCAGGATTTATTTACTTGACCGTGTGATTTGGCCTGATAATCAGACTGAATGACCAATTCCTTTCACTTCGGTCTTTCTTTATGAACTCGTGGGTGGTAATTCAAAGGTATGGGACCAGGCTACTTGTCATTATGGCTGTGAATTCATTTTTTACACTGAATTTTACCATCACAACCTTTGCACAGAATGTGATGTATGTATAACTCATGACTCAAGAAAATGGAAGCAGAGAACAGGTGTGTCATTATTATTTATACCTACATGCTATTCATGAAAAATGAGCTTATTATCTTGTATGTATCTAATCCACACCACATCCACTAATTCCCAGCATCTCTATTGAGCTGAACTCCAATCGGCTGATTTGCAGGCTGACCCTGATGACTTGACCTGCTCAGCTGTTGGGAAGTTGACTTGTAGGAAATTGCATTAAGTTAAGAATCGGGGATCAGCTAAATATGCCCCCTGTGTTAAGATGTTACTGAAACCTGTGTGTGTGTGAGACTTTTTTCATATAAATGAATGTCTGTCACATTCAAGCTTGCCAAGCATGTTCACACAATGCTGATAAAGTCTATCACCACCAGATAAATCTCTATATATTTCACATTATACCAGAGTTTTTAAAATCTAGTAGGACATTTGCGAAATTGCTCATGTTAGCTCTCCTTTCTTTCCCAGTCACTGTGCTAGCGAACCTCACAATCAACATTTGATCAGATTAGAAGGTGTGTGTAGATGAAATGAGTCTTACTCATTGTGTATCTTTTGCAGTGTGTTTGTTGCGCATGTCTCCGCCCTAGGGCTGTGCCGTATCATCAAAGTTGATGGTCAGCTTGGCTTTTGCAGCCATTTGGAGCAGCTTTAATTTTTTAATATTTTGTTGGACCTTATAACAGTACAACAGTATGTTAATATAGGTCTTTGTAGATCCCGTGTGGGTTCGCATTAATTTAGTTTAAAATTCAACAAGTTCAGTCTGGTTTCACTGTGTCATTGTTGTGTCCTTGTCTTTTTAGACTGTACACAGGCAGAGCAGTCATTGCATCTCTTTGCTTCAGACAAAGCTGACACTGCTCAGCTTTCAATGACTGAGTGCACACATGAGTAGCAACCTCAATTCCAACCATCTTCATAATCACCATCTGTTTGATCTTTGGCATCAGGCCCCACAGTTTGGGCCTGCCAAGGCTCCCAAAAGAAGTTAAGACCAACACACACATACACAAAACACCAGATGAGACAAAGGAGGCTTAATGAGTTAAAAATGCACGTGGGCACATATGGGCTTCGATGCTGCGTGTGTGGACACAATGGAGATGATAATGAAATCTTGGATTAGCCCTCATTTATTTAGGGTACAGGGTGGTGGGGGGCTCATGGGCAAAAGTGTATTGCATGTAGATACTGTAAAAAGTTGCAGTAGTTAGGCTGACATCTTGCATTATTCTTTATTTGTATGACATGTGGTAACTGGGTAATCTGTGTATTCTTGTAACAACAAGCATTATGTAGAGACAGTTTTACAGATTTGGATTCTGATCGTAGGTACATTAAAATAACAGGTCATACAATTTGCATTCACAGATATCATCATATCCTGTCATCACATAACCAGTTTAAAGTTTTATTAGAATTTTCCTTTGTTTGCATTTTAGGGTAACATTGTTAAAAGATGTCCTTTTATCACTCTGTTTATGGGAGTGTGAGTTTGAAAATCTAAGCGATTTGGTGGTTTCTCCCACCATGTCTTTGCACGGGTGATTAAGGTGAAAGGTGCCCCAGTTTTTACGCAAATCCCCCTTCCACTCACACACACCCACACACTAACCAGGATTATTATGTGACAAACAAGCGTGGCTAATTAGGCTGAGCTGGGCGACCCCCTTGACCTTTCACATCTCCTTGTCCTGACCTTCTGTGAAGAGCTGGGAAGGGGCGACGTGGCTGTTTTGGATACACAGTCTTATCTGATCTGACTGATAAAGCTTGTTACAAGGCAACACTGCGGCTGTCTGTTTGGACTTTGTAGAGTCCAGTTTGTGGCATAAAAAAAATAAAATCCTTCCTCACTGGCAGAACTTTGTGACACAGAATAACATTATCATTTGGTTTGATTGAATTTGAAGTATCATTTTTAAAGTGTTCTCAGTAAAGGAAATGGGGTTAACAGTATTGACTGATCTGTTGACAGTGAAGGAGGAGCCCGGCCATGCTAAATTTATAGTAGTGGATGTTCACTGTGACAGCCTAGTGATTTTTGGGTACGGGACAGATGTCACATTTGAAATTCTGAAACCACCGGTGCTGTCGTGATATGAATACCTGTCAACAGTTTCCCAACTCTGTTGACCCGTGATGCGATGCATCTGTTCATTATGGGATGACCAACAGTTACTTTTTAAAAATGACAGCAGAGGAAAGATCAACGGTCGAGTTGGTTTGGTTGTGTGCCCAAGTGTGTCTAACTGCCAGCCTGCTGGACGTCTGTGCTGCAACTGAAGCAATGATGTCATTGCAGCTAGTGCGTGTGTGTGTGTGTGTGTGTGTGTGTGTGTGTGTGTGTGTCCAGGGGGGGGCATGTTGCCAGGCCTGCTGCAGCTTAAAGGATGCCGTGCCTTGGTCATCGCTATTTGACAGTCAGGTGACTGCTGACATCGTGTAAGGAGGGAATTTAAAAATGAGGATGATGACCCTGAAAATGTGAATTGTTTAAACTGTAGGATCAAGCTTTGCACTTAGCACAGACTGCTGCCATGACAGAATTCTATGAGAAAACTGTCTTGGTGTGTTTTGGCTCCACTTAGTAATTCTCTCAGTCAAAATCAACAGTCTGAGGAAATTGTCACCTGAATACACCACACAGCCCATTCATTCATATCTCTCCTAAACTGTGAGAGAATGCTTGAAATAGAGCAGATCTACTGGTTGAACCTTGTAGTAAAAACTGCAGCTCTTCATTATTTAGTCAATGGAAAGAAAGATAATTGCCAAACAATTTGATAATCGATTAATCATCGGAGTCATTTTTCAGGCAATAAATGATGAAGATATTTGCTTAGCCAAAACTGAGAAGTATTGTTTAATTTGTTACTGTTTTAGTATTTGAAATGTGATGAGGAATCTTTTTGCCTGGTGAGCTTAGAAGTTCAGTTAGTCTCCTTTAGCTTAAACAGCATTGTGAGAAACTCAGAAACTTTAAAGGGAATTGTGGTATTTTTAAGCGTGGGCCCTATATTTACATATTTTGCTGTGTAAGTGATCCATGCTTGACTAAAGTTTTGAAACTGGTCCAGTAGATTGCCTCAGCTGGCAGCCGCAACACGGCTGCAGTGGCTACAGCGTAATCCTTTTAAAGAGAGCAGTTCAGTGGACCAGCATGTTTTGTGAATGCGGGGCTGATTATTTGATTCCAGTGACAATCTTGTGTGCCAGCTCACATGCAAGCAGCCGTGTGCTGCAAGCTGAAGCCTCTTTTTCCAGACCTGGAACCAGCTTGCACTGGTTCCTCTGCTGGTCAAGGTTGGGGAAAGCAATGCAGGAAGCCTGATCCTGAGTCAGCACTGGGGTGGGGGCTTTCAAATCCTGGAGATGACCCGTGTGTTGAGCCGTGGATTACCATCAGCGAATCAATATAGGATTGACAGGTGGCCCCCACCCATTCAAGCCTTTAAGATGGATTTTAATCACACTGTCTCACCTCTAAGGAAAGACCACTCACTAAGGAGGAAGGAGGCCAAGAAACATTTTAATCCTGCTTGGGAGGGAGATTTTTACCTTGGAAAACCATGATGAGCACCTTGTGCAGGCCTGGGGTGGGGATGGAAGGGGGTGAATTTCTTTACAAGGATTTATTGAAGATGTCGACAACAAACCGTTGACGTGTATTTACTTTTTCATTCTCCTGAACTGAATGAATTTCCCTCTCAACGCAGCGCAGCCTGGCCCCATCTGCAGTGAAAAGAGGGAGGCCGGTCTCTAAATGAAACGCTCCTCTGACAGAGTAATTAAGTCCAGACACAAAGGGCTCAGCAGGAAGGAGTTTAATAGAGGAGGAGTTGGTATTCTCTGGGGGGAAGTTGGGTCCAGCAGAACCCTTTTGGACTGCAGGGAGAAGGGGAAGGCTGCAAGAGATTCACTGAGAGCTGGCCTGCAGCCACTTCACGCCACGGGTACTGAGGGCACACTCAAAAAGATATTACTCATCTCTGTCTGCTCGAGTTCCCAAATTAAATACCAAATATAGGGCCTCTCTTTCACATCTAAAACCTCTCAAGTGAGATTGTTCGCAGTGGAATCCTAACTTCTTCACGAGCTTCACGTGTAAAATATATGATGTCCAACAAGCAGAGGCAGTGTTAAAGGCTGGCTGGGGTATGCCAACCACTTAAGACTTCATTACATGCAGAAAGTAGGTAAAAAGTAGAGAACAGAAACATTTCCATTTGAGTTAGTTTAGAGTTATTAATGAGGGCTAAAAACTACTCGGTAATACTAAGAAAAAAGCAAAAAGTTCAGTAAAATTGGATAAAAGATATAAGAAGAAATATGTTAAGTAGAAATGTTTCTCCATCTGTTAGTCCCTTTGGATGGAGACTTGGTGCTTCTGGTTTATAAACAAGACAGAGGAGGCAAAGCTGTGAAGAAAATATGTCGTCTTTAACGCATGGTCTTGTGCTAACTTCCAAGGAATTGGATAATGACAATGTTTTTTTCTCTGGACCTTCACAAGAAACACCTGAAAGATGCCCGGAGGTCCTTAAAATTGCACATGGCTGACTTTGGGTTTATTTTTTGCTCATGTGTAGTCTGTTTTCATTCCCCTGACAGACTCACACAATGCTGTGTACTGGAAAATCAAAAAGACATCACCGCCTGACAGTCTGTTTTTAACTCATTACATAATGCATTCTCATTTCTTTCTTGCACTTACGCACGGGTGCTCGCATGCACCGCCGGAGTGCCGCGGGCTGCATGTGTGCGCCACGTGCTGTGTGTGTTGTGGTGACGGAGCATCGTGGAGGTGGATGCGCTCTGCTGTCTGGAATAGCGCTGATCCTCTTAAATGATTACTAGCAGCAACCAGAGAGATGGGACCTGCGTGGGGAACATGCGGACAGATGTCTCACCCCCACCACCAACAAAGCACACACAGCATCTATGTTTAGTTCAGGCTGTACGGAGATCAAACTAGATCCCTTTCTTTTAATAGACTCCAAGTCTCGTATACCACTCATTTGTACCCAGACAAAAGCAATTCCTTCAATTCATTCAGCCCCTTTTCCTGACAGGAAGTGGATTGTGCGTGGAGCACTATGAGAACAAAATGGGCCTCTTAATGAGAAAAAGTAGCTAAATCAATAGTGGCAGGTTGTTTATATCGATACATTCCTTCAGGTGAGCAAATTTGTAAGTGTCTTGTTGAAGATTTATTTTTTAAAAATGTAAAAAATAAGATTGTGGGTGCATTAAGACAAATTGGCAAAGACATCATTGTTTTCAGTTTATGAATGTATGTGACATACCTGTAGTTACAGTCAGGATGAAATCTGATTACACAATACCTTAAATCTGCACTGTCTGTAATTGCATTTAAGTGCAGTGCCTTTACAAATTCTAACATCTAGAAATGTCATTTGAAGTTGTAGCTTCAACAGTGGTTGAGTCCATTCAGGCTGAAAATAGTAGTTTTCCTGGGGGGATAAAACCCTGCAACAAAGCTTTTATTTCACTACCAACAAGAAATACAGGTCGGTCAACCCAAACCTGACCAGGGTCTTTGTGGATCAGATTTCTGTGCTTCATTTACTCAGTTAATCCTCACATGTGCACAAAAGTTAATGTTTAAGTTATCTTAATGGGAAAACTGGGATTTTGCACAAGTTGTAAATTCCCGCTCTGTTCTGTGAATGGTGCTTTTCACAGAAACGCCAAAAATAGCAGTGTTCAAAAGAGCTTGTTCATCATAAGCTGGACAATTAGCCATGTAAGAGGATCCACAAAGAAGTTCAGTGACATATGTGTCCCCAAAGAGATCTAAGAACATAATCGCAAAAATCTTCCAAGTGTTCTCGATGCAAAATCTGACGGAAGCAAAGATGTGCCTCGGGAAATGGCACATTACAGATGGATGGCGACCGTTGAAGAATGTGCGTGGTAGCATTCAGTATCACAGTGTCAAGTTCTGCCCTTTCCATTGTGCCACTCCCAAGTTCACCACCACTATAAAACATGTTTTGTCTTCGCCTCTCCTCTTTGGCTTCGATTCTGTCGCCCTCCTCTGTGCTTGACATTTGACTGTGTGTGGGTGCCTTTGGTCCCTGTAGGACGCTGCGTTCTCAGGCTCTGCTGAGGCCCCAGATGTGCACAACTGGAATCCAGAGACAAGGATTTGCCCTTTGTCCCGCGTTGTATGCGGCCCTTCATGAATGTCTGTGTGCTGAAAGGACGCAGAACCATTCTGGGTTGTTTCTCTGCTCTGAAATACTAAATGTCGTCGTTTCGTCACTGTTTTTGATTATTCTGCTGTGTAGCCTTGGAGATGTGGCTTTGAAAGACTTCACTGACCCTTTAAAATCCGCAAAGGCTTGCCCTCAATGCCACAAATCACACTTTTCAATGCTGGTGTTCAACTTTTTTTTTCAACTTTTTGTCCCTTTGTTGTTTGACCAAACAACAAGGGGGGTGCTGAAGACTTCAGGCTAATTTCAGGGATCTGCTTACCTTCACGTTTCTCTATTATTCAATCTTGTGCATGATTTTGTGCCTGAGGACACCTGATGTAATATCTAGCACAGCATGTTTCCAGAATGAGAGAGTGCACAGACAGAGGGATGGATGTACTGTACTTACTACAAGTCAGCTTGCCTTGTTAAAATATTGCATCTCCCAGCCAAATAGCACTGTAGTCATTAGAACAGAGCTTGTTGGAACAGCTGTGGAAAACCAACATCTGTGTGTCTGAGTCAATCATATGCCATCACGTGTTCTGCTCTTTGCTTTTTTTCTTTTTTTTTCTGGTTCTCACTTCAAACTTTCTTCTGAGTGGTGATTTGGGAGGTAGGGGGATTGCTTGTGTGGGACAAGAGGGAGGTGGGGGGTGAAAAGGAAGCGGAGAGGTAACCTCCTACTTCACCTCCCCTATTTCATCTCATTCCATTTCATTGCATCCTGGTTGGGGAGTTCCTGGTTTGGCTAGTAAGGAGATGAGAAGGAGGTTTGTGTGTGTGTGTGTGTGTGTGTGTTGGGGATGGTGGCAAGCTAACAAAACAATAGAGGCTTTGTGAGAGGGTCCCGTCGTGACAGGATTGTTGGAGGGGGAGCAAAGGGGTGGTGGTCAGGGCTTAGCGAAGCGTAGCCAGTTCATTAGTCAGGGCTCTCGATTTGCACCTCCTCCTCCTCCTCCCATCCATCCTCCCTCCCTCCCTGTCATGCTCTCGCAGCTTTTCCTTCCCCGCTCACTCGTGGAACCACAGAGGCAGGAGTCGCTCTGGCTGGACAACACTGAGCGTAGCGGAGGGTTTTTGATGAGGATGTGCCTTTGAGGCTGACCAGAGTTGCTTGGTGCAGTTTCCTCCCCTGGTACCTTACCGATTTTGTTTTGAGGTAGGTCGTGTTGTGTTGTCTTTCTTCCCGTCCCGTCCTTTGCCGCTGACTTGCATCTTCTCCCTCCTCGAGCTGCAGTTTTGGTGTCGGATGACTGGACACTCTCTGGCAGACCTTTAGATGAACAAATGAGAATATGATTTTAGGTTATGGAGGTATTTTTTGGTACATAAGTGGAAAACACTAGAAGTTTCACAGACCTATTTTGGTATTAAATTTTGTGTCTATAAGAGGTGATATATTTGTGTGTCTGAGGAGGGGGGGTAGTGTTGGTGGTGGGGGACTATTGCCTCAGCTGTGTTGACCAAATTATCAGTGTTATTAGAATCTACGTGCTTGTGATTGCTTTCTCTCCCCCCACCCACACTGCTTCTCTTTGTCAAACACACACCCCCAGGGACAGTTGAGCGTCAGGGTAATCCTTCACATCCTGTGTGGGAAAGGGCAGAGAGGAGCACTCAGACTAACCCCATCACTTCCTCGTGAGAAAGTCTGATGCAGTAAAACTAGAACAAAAACAACATCCCGACTTGTTTTTATGCAGAGAGCCGCTCATAGCATCCTGAGCGCATGTTTGCAGCTTATATTAAACTGTCCTTTAATGTTCTTCCATTACTACTTCATCACTACACAGGGGCATCACAGCTACATGGTAGTAAACTTTTCCTCTTGAGTCATCAGGACAACCTGCAAAATTTAAAATTGTGCTTTGAAAAGTTGATTACGCACTTATTACACAGTGAATTGGGAGGATATTGTCTTTTCCGTTGATAGCTGAGGCTTTTTGCGGAGGGATCACTGACCTCTCATGTCTCTCTCTCGTCCCAGGACTCAGAAGGTTCGAGTGGACGATCTAATTTAGTTACTAACTTCACAAATCTGAATTCTGTATGCTCAAACTCGGAATACCTACAACAACTGGTGATACCAACCAAATTCCGGGCCAAATATTTTGAATTTTTAACCGGTCATGCGGTAATGGATCAGTGCAAATACACAGAAGTAAACCAACATGATAAAGATAATGAACATTCTTTTTACATCTGTGGTTATCAATATGATTAAACTCAATTTGCTTTTAAATGTAATAAATTTTGAGTTTTCTTGGGATGAAATACTTTACAAAAAGAATTGCTGTGCTTTGTCCCTCTTCAGTGAATGTTGATGCAGTTTTGGTTCAAAGGGATAATGTAATATTTTGGGATTTGCGCTACTACGTTTTCAGTACTGCTCTCATATGTGTGTAAGAAAATATGGATACCACAATAATATGTTTTGTGATACTGTATTGATTCTAAAAAAAATCCCACTTTTTTTTTCATTTTTAATTGACAACATGCAAATATTTTTTTTTATCTGTGGTTCATTTTGTGTTGTGTTCAAACCCCTGACAGCTGGATTGCAGTGTTGTAATCTGTCCTCAGCCTTTGGACTCTTCCACTCCAATGTAACATCAAGTGAAACAGGAGGAAGCCATATGGCTAGTGTAAACACAAAGAACACGGGGCTGTGAAACCATATATCAGCTTGCTCACAGTATCACAATATACTGAATTGTATCCCTTATATCTTGATACGTAGCGTTTCGTCGTCTTCCTGCCAATACACAGCCAGTATTGGGGTATACAGTAAGAGGGTTAACGTGGTGAAACTTTTCCTTAGTGAAGAGTCGATCCATGCGCAAATCCAAGATGATGACAAGACTCACTATTTCACTGCTTCTGGCTGCTGTTCGCCAAGAAATAGTTAAAGTGCATCCCTAGCCTGTTTCCACCCCCTGCTTCTAGCTAAATGCCTCCTGGCTCCTTTTGACACACAGATGTGAAAGTGGTATCGATCTTCTCTTAACTCTTATAAGAAAGCAAACAGTTGTTTCTTAAAATGTCAGACTCTTTCTTTATAACTGCCCGAGGGGCCGTAATCAGATACCATGTGCACATACAATAAGTACTTTTCAGAGACCCAGAGGCGACCGTCTGAACCTCGCTTATTCACACTCCCTGAACTGCAACGTGGTAGAAGTATGACTGACGTTTTGATATCATGTCTTTTTCAACCATATCTCTGTCTTATCTTTCCACAGAATGAAGAAGTGATTCATCTGTGATCTCAGTCATGGCTGTCCAGACTGGCATCCAGGTAGGCTCATCACCGTCTAAACAGGAAGTGGTACATGCTAGTGATCAAGGAGTAAGAAACTTAAAGTTAGGTTTAAAGTTGTAATTTTTAACCAACGTGTTGGATTTTAGCTTTGTTTGATTTATATTGGTTAGTTTATAAAATTGGCAGCTAACTTCAGCATTTTCACACCGCCCTCCTTTGGTCAGTCAGTACCATTTTTAGTGTTCGAGCAGCGAGTCACCAAGTCCATCTTTGTGCCAATTTGGAGGGGGGAAAGTTTCCAGGCTGTTCTAGAGTTATTCAGATTCAATAAAGAACTGCAGACATCTGTCTCCCACTCAACAGCTGAGACGAGCCCACCTGTGTTACAGCATGCCGTCTTGTTGTTGTTATGCATGTCTGACGTTCCACTGCTCTGACCCTGAGGAGTTTCTCCGCACATTTTTTAGAGGGAGTGGGTGGAATGTGCAACACTTTTTCCCTTCTCCACCTAGTGATGAAGTGTCAGCCATCCCAAAACAACAAACGTATCGTGTTACAGATTTGTCACATGGGCAGCACCTCATTGAGACGGGCTTTTCTCTGTCATCTGGTTTGGAAAGTCCTCCCCACCCTTCTTGGACTGTGGATATTCAAAATATGAATCCCAGTGCTGTGTGCATAACATGTGGCAGGAAACCTCTCAGGCTGATGCCCATTTGTTGACAAGATTGTGAAAAGCACCAACAACCAAAGCGCAGAGAAAAACAGCAGTGGTGAAACGACTCCAGTAATTCATTCTCGCAATTGTCTGTCATGGCATGGACACGTTTATTTAATTCATGTGTGTGTTAAACAGATATAAACAGATATTTTTCTGATATTTTGCGTTATCAAAGGCACCCTGTGAGGATATTGATCCATTTCAGACTGTGGCGATGCTGCAGATACTGCCTGAAGCTCAGCTCAGAGCTTCACTGCTCATGTAGAGCACAGTCACATCCCATAACTGGTCACACTGACTGCTCTGTTCGCCCATGCTGAAAATGTATGCACTACTGAAGGTAGAAGTAGCACATGAGCTCGTCTATCAGTGCAACAGTGAAACACAACCATTGCAAAATATGTCTGCGGGTTTTGTTTGTCACACTTTGCATGTCTGAACAAATCTTAGAAATCTTTCATGATGGCCAAAAATTGTTGTTGTGGGGTTCTGAGCTCGTCTCTGACGAATCCTTCAAAGAAATTTTTTTTTAGCTTCACAGTGTTTTTGAGGTTAACCTGATGGACTTTGGAATTTCTCAACAGATAGTCCTTTGGTTCAATTTCAAAAATAGAAAGCAAAAATGCTGGAGTGACGAGGTTTTTTTTTCTTTTTTTTTTATCGGTGACAGGGTGGTGTTGTCTCCTTGTAGAGTGTTTGTCATACAGCAATAGAAACTCACTCAAGGAGTTTCATTTGTATCATTCATAATCATTGTGTCTGTGTGTGTGTATATATATATATATATATACACACACATACAGACAAGGAACATGTTATCATTCATTTTGAGTCGTGTTTCTGGCCATCTGGTGAGTGTAAGTCCAGTATTCTCCATGTATAATAAGTGGGTTCACTACTAGCTACCCGTTTCACATAACCCATGGTCCTCTGACCCAGTGTTTCCATAAAAATACCGATCAGTGCAGATTTAATTAGACTAGTTGTGAAACATGTCAAGGGCCAAATGCTGCAACTTGTATGTACAATGTATTTGCTATATCACTCTAAACACAACATGAAGGACGTTTGGTGGGGTTTGTTTGTACAGAACAGAAGCAGAACTTTGTAGTTGGCATGAGCAGAGGTGCACACCATGGCTGAACAGACATAAAAGAGCAACACCTCCAAAAACCTCAACAGACACTCCAAGGAAGAGAAGTCAGTAAGACTGATAAGTCAGCTCTTGGAGGAGCAGTGCTCAAATAACCCACATCTCACCAGAAATTACTAGCTTTCCTCAAATTCTTTATTAAAACCAAGGCTGCCTCAGCTTTTTTTTCCCCAGCATTGCAAATATCTGAGATGGAAGTGGCCAAATAGCATGCCCAAGTAGCTTCTTTAGTATTTCAGAGGAGCAGCATGACCTCGTTAGTTCAGCCTGGCCAAACCAAACAGCTCTGGGTTTTGTTATGATCCTGAAAGGTCAAAGGTAAACAACCAGCCCATGGGAACTTTTAAAAAACTGTGATCGTTAAAGTAGTTGCAAAGATGCTAAGTAATAAATGTTATGGTCTAATTTGATTTAACCTGTAATACAAGATGTAGCTGAACATTTGACAAAGTGAAAAAAGTAATGAGGTTTCATTTCTCATGTTGATTGTTTACAGGCTTCATAAACTTGTAGAAAGCTTTTGTAATGTAATGTGAACGGATGATCTGTCATGAGAGCAGCTTATATGACACTAAATCTTAACAAATCTTAAAATATTCTTAAAATAATAATAAGAGAAGTTCATAGTCATGAGAAAACATCATGAGATTACAAGAAAACCTAGCATGATTGCGTGCGTGTGTGTATATAGTATATATACACATAGTATATAGAGTACATACGATATATACCAATATATACAGTATATATAATATATATATATACACACACACAATATCATTTTTTCTTTGACTTCCTGTTATCGACTAATATTTCAGGTGCTTGTGTCATGGTCGGGTTAAGAACATCAGATAAATTCTTGAAGAGTGTAAATGTTAAACATGAGCCACAAACTGTTCAGTACACTGCGTTTCTTACCAGAATTACAAACACACATTCCAGCGCCTAATGAGGGCACAAGTGGTGAAAGAAAACTAGATTAACTGAGGCTTTCCCTACACTTTGTACAATGCTGATTTTAGTTTAGAACACTACTCTGCTTTCAAACCTGAACGCCCACTGTTAACCTGTATGCAGTCAGGTGACAGAGTACGAGGTGGATTATCCCGCTGCTCAGTCGTCTCTTTCTAATCGGCACAACGTCTTTTACATAACGTCTAAACCTTACACTACGCTGCCTCATTTTCTAATTAGCTGGATGTCGAGAAATGCACATATGTTGTTGTGAATCTGCAGAGAAGGCTGCCCTTCTGAGCTATGTTATGTAATGTGTGTGTTTGTTCGTGTGTGTGTGTATGTGAGCTCATCTCTTTTTGAAGTGAGGTAACCTTTTCAGTTTTGCACATCAGGTGGTTTTGACACTTTCTCCCGTCTTTCTGTTTTATGTGCGTGTTCCTCAGTCCCACACTGTCTCCCCTCTACCTCCCATCCTTTTGGATTCAAAGGTCACCCTGGTGGAAACGAGTGTGGAACTACAAAGTAAAAGAAAAAAAGATACCCAATTGGCCATTTATTTTAAAAATTTGTTCGCATGTCTCTAATCCTGACACTGGGCCTTTAGGCTTCGCCAGACAATGACATTACCCAGTGAAGTTATTAAATTAGTGAAATGAGTCAAAGTTGCCTGAAGCTGAAAGTTAAAAGGACACTCCATCAATTTCACTTACAAAATTAAGTTTGCTTATCACGAGTAGTACTACTCAGTATGTGAAAATAGACACCTAATGTCATCTTACAGTCCTGTAATGAGCTTTCACGACTTAAAAAAAAAAAAAACCCTGATGATGTCATCAGATTTAAACTGAGACATTTTCATGGAAGTCTAATAATAATAAACTGGGTGTGTGGGGTTTAAAAGAGGTTGGTATTTCAGACATAGAGGTGTCTAATGAGAGATGCAGTTGAGTTGCATCTTGGGAGCTGTAGGATCCAGTGTTCAATCTGTTGCTTGAGATTCCCACCACCACCACCAAAATTAATGGAAATGCAGCACTAGATGGATGGAGTAGTGAAGTGAAAGTTGGAGTTGAAGTTAAGGTGTTCTGCGCAGCAGTGAATTCACAGTAAGCAGTTAATCTACATGCTAATAAATTTTAAAGTCTTGAATTAAGGCCCATTGTCTCAGATTTTGGCAACACAGTTGGATATATTCCCATAAATATTCAGTATTTGTTTGATCCAGTGCTTCATTGAGTCAGTTATCACACTAAGCAGAATGCATACATACACACACACACACACACACACACACAATTTAAGTATCCTTAGCTGTGTTGTTGCGTTTCACAATCTTGTCAACAAATGGGCATCAGCCTGAGAGGTTTCCTGCCACATGTTATGCACACAGCACTGGGATTCATATTTTGCATATCCACAATGTACCAACAGTACATTGGTGTGTAACATCTTCTCAGTTTTGACTGGCTAGAAGGTTTCCTGTCTGTAGGCAGAATGATCACAGTGAATTCAAGGCAACTCAACAAGACTCGGCCTTGTTTTAAAGCACAATCACCCTTTCACCACAGCAGAGGCAAGGTCCCGTTATTGCTCGATGATATATATGACGGACACAAAGATTAAAGGCTGTATCTTAAACAGTTGTCAACAAAGTGGACAGAAGGGGGATGGGTGGTGTCATCCAGAGGTGAGTTATATAATGTCTGGACAAGTCGTCATAGTGCACATCTGCTGCTGATTTCCAGATTACCCCCTCCTGCTGCCTAAAAACAATTAAAAAGTTAAGATTAAAACAGACATTTTGTAAATCTGAATGATGTGCATTTTCAGTAATAGAAGTTTTGTCATTCAATACCTCTTTAAAGCAACCAAAAACATGAGCTACCTTAGAATTAAGTTAAAACGCCATGTGTAGCTTTGTTTATAATTTCTATTCCTCTTTTCCCTGAAAGTATGTCTAATTTAATAATTCATTAGCATAGGTGGTGGCTATGAAACCAAGAACACAGAGGCTACACATGATTCATATCTCCTGTTTGTATCAGACGTGGTGACTGGTGATGTGGAATGGGAGGTACACATGTATTGGGACATCAGTGTCAAGAGCTGGGATCAGTGCCTCGCTTCAGGCACTTATCACCGCGCTGTGAACCAGTGAGACACCCATTTAAGCATTCAAGTGCAACAGCATTCAGTTGTTTCAGTTTTTTCCTTTTTAGATTTGAAACCAAACAAAAATAATGACTATAAGGTTATCTTTCTCTGAACTATGAAAGGTTTTGCAAAATAAGAAACATGTTGGGGTTGGGTGGATAAATCTGAGGTTGTGGTTTTCACCCACAGCTTAAACCATAGCGGTTACCAGGCCAAGTCGGAGTGCTGCGTCGGAGTGTGCTGTGAGCTTTAGTAGAGCATTGAAGTGAAGTGTGGTATGCCGGCATCTCTGAAGCGTCTCTCTGCAAGGATGGGTCACTAAAATTCTTCTAATATTCTCACAGTGCAAGGCTAAATGTTAACTGGAGTATGATAATGCTGTCGTGTTGGCTTGAAGAGACAGTTGGCTGTGGAGAAGCTGCTAACCTATATTCAGGGTTAAAAATCAATCCACAATAATGTGTTTCCAGAAAATAGGTTTGTTTCCTGTCATTTTATTTTCTCCTCAAACATTGTAGGACTTGCCCAGGATCATGTTACAGCGCCTCACTAAAGAGATGAAATTGGTTCTTCAATTTTTTTCCTTTTGTTAACTTAATAACAAAAGCAAACTCAAGGAAGCAGGTCGAGGAAGAAAAGAGAACATTATTTTTTACATAAGTGTTGAAAAAAAGTCAAGTTTCACTCTTTATGGCATTCATCATGAGGGAATCTCATAATCAAACACTGTTGCATTAAGTAGGACTGGTAATATGATTGGCCAGTACCTACAGGAAGACAATAAGTATATCTCTCTGTTGTACAAAAAGTTTAAAAGAATTGTTCAACATTTTTGGTTCATGTTCAACATGGTAACTTTGCGTGTTCCCAAAATGTTGCTCTTGCTTATCGTTTGAATGTCTTTATACCTTGACTAACTGTGAGAGTAGCACTCAGATCAGATTAGGCAGATTTCTCAATAAGTGGGCAGCCACACTAATCTGTTATAATATTCTGTCAGGCTTTCTGTTTGGGTGTTTAAACCTTTGAGTCATACAAGGAGATGATCCTAGACCTTAAGAATTTTTTCATCTTCCCAGATCTTAGTTGTTGCTGGCATTTTCACCAGAAAACCTCTTTGATTTTTATTGCATAAATATATGCAGTATAAATATAAATGGTTTCAAATATTTTGCAGCTCTCTAACTATGTTTCTGTGTACATGGATGGAAAGTTGCCATTTAAGCGACCTTTCACTTTTCCGTTGTTTCCAGGTATGGTTCGGCGAGAAATTTGATGCCCCGTTGCTGAGCCCCAGAAGCCCTCGCAGCCCATTAGCACAGCGACATGGTCCCGGTCTCACAGACGTTTTCCAGTATGACCAGTGGCTTGCAGTGCGACATGAGGCCACCCTGGTGCCCATGCAGGAGGACCTGGCCATCTGGCTCACCAGCATGCTGGGTAAGTGCTGCGTGTCAGCCAGGAAGCACTGTTTTTAGCCGTTTTGTCTTGTTCTGTCTTTTTGCCTACTCTCACTGTTGCCATATTGATATCTTTGAGCAAAACAGATGTTAATTTTTGTGTTTCTTTTTTTCTTTCTGATATATTTTACTGTAGTGCCGTACAATAAATTAAATGTGTCCAAAGTGGCGCATATGTGAATCGACACTGGGCAGTTGCATGCTAACAGTTCGCCCCTCGAGGCTAGGAAAATGCCAGAGCACAATTGACACGAGTCTCCCATGTAATTGGATTTGGATGCTGTTATTACTAAGCAGGCCTTAGCAAAACCATAGAAACTGGAGGGGAACAAAATCCCACATTTCATCAGTCTCTACTATTATACTGACATCTATTGTCCCTTATGACACAATGGAGCAGTGAGGAAATTGAAGCTGACTGGAAACTGATTCTATTGTTGACTGTTGAAACCATTTTTTTTTTTTTTTTAGAAGCAGACATTTCAGGTTTTCTCATGAAAAATGTGGGCAGGTACTAAAGACTCAACATGAGTTATTGGTGCCGTGACCGTGATGTCCTGAATAACACATTTTTAGACTTTTTGTTGCTTAACTGTTTAACCCATCTTATAGTCAATCCCAAGGGCCCACATACTACAGAAACAGGTGGCGTGCAGCGGATAAAGTTTCAGGCCTCCAGGCTCGGAAATCTTTGTCACTTAGTATTATAGCTATTGTGGACTTAGTTCAAATGTAAATTTGGTTCACATGACCTTTATTGAGCTTCCTCGGGCTGTAGGACTCCTATAAGGAGTCGTTGAAGGACCATAAGTCCTTGACCATAAGTCTGTTTTTGTAAGGTCCTACAACAAACGCCACTGCAGAAGAAAGCATGAAAAAGAATGTTGTATTAAATTTACTTTGTACTGGAGATGTGGTTTTGTCCTACAGAGAGCAGACCAAATCTAACCTTTTGTAAAGATGATGGAGATGAAGGATGTAGGATTAATTTGCATTGTGCTGTACATATTTATTCAGTATCTTTCAACTGTCATTTTTCCAGGAGAGGAGGTGAGAGCAGAGTTTTTCATGGAGGAGCTGAATAACGGCGTAAAGCTCTGTGAACTCATCGGTGTGCTGCAGACTAAGATCGCCCAGAGCTGCCCCTCCGCGCTCTGCAAGGTGAGTCAGACAGCAGCGATGAAAATAGCTCAGACAATCGTCCAAAGGGCAGCCTTCATGCTCACACGTGGGGATGGGGATGTTTGGGGAAAGCACTGCAGGTCACAATATGGACAAATCTCTGAATTCAATTGAAGTTCAAGTTTCTGTTCACTCTTTTGAGCTGTCAGGTAGAGTTTTACCACTTTACAGCAATAAAATTTAGTTTACTTGTTTAGAATTTGCTTTTGTTTTGAGATATCTTTGTGACAAGCTAATGTGAGCATGTGCTAAAGAAGTGCATGTGCAGCAGAGGTAGAAAAATCATTGCTACAATATATACTGTACATGTGCATTTTCATATATTTACAAATGACACAAGCTGACGTGAAAATTGTAACGTCACTGCTTAGAAATGAATTTGTATGTGATACTCACATTTCCAAGACTTTTTTAATGACATGCATGTTGTTCTGTTGACTATCCAGCTGCTAATGTTGCTGCATAAAACAACTAATGTCAGCGGAAAACAAGTGATGTTAGCGTAAACAAGTAGTGGAAAAACAAGTAACTTTCGTGGAAAATGGGTTCTGTTAGCATAGCATCACATAGCACCAAGTAACTGTAGCACTAGCATTTTTAGTTAATGTCAGCCTAAATTAAATTTCGGCAGGTTACCTGCTGCTCAAGTTAGCATTATTTACTAATGTTAGCATTTACTGTATGTACTTTATGTTGGAAACCATCACATACTGTGGATACAGTATTTCCCAGATATGAAATAGACTCTATGACTTAACATAGTATCAGTATGTTCTGTGTCCTTGGGACATAAAACATTTTCAACTCTTGTTTTTAAATGCCATCCCTTGGTCACACATGTCCACATTGATTTTCATAATGATGATGAGGATTCACAGTTTATTCTTCCCGACAGCTGTTTCCCACGAGGAAGGTTGCTTGTAAGCGGGACGCATCTCCAGGTTCCTTCTTTGCTCGTGACAACACAGCCAACTTCCTGGCCTGGTGTCGCCGCATCGGTGTGGAGGAGACATACCTGTTCGAGTCAGAGGGCCTTGGTAAGAACATCCATTCTGTCACAGTGCAGAATGCCTCTGTATGTTACCTCTCCCCTTTCATGTACAGCAATCTTAATTCCAGCCATCTAAAATGTAAAGAGTAAATCTGACCTTTGGGTTTTAGGAAACAAGAACATAGTTTGTTTTTGGTAATTAGGGCCTGGCTATGTACACGTAAATCTCAGTCGTGCGCAAGAGCCCACAGTAACTTATTGAAGTGCTACTGCTGGTGCTCAGCTACTTTGTCACCATCAAACCTCGTAAAAAAGTTACAAAAATGCCAGTGAAGGCAGCATTAAGTAAGAGTTTTGTTCACTCAAGCAGAAAATCTCAATTAAGAATGTCACCTTAATGGTTTGGTAAATCTTTAATTCTGTGGGACTGAAGTGCAACGGAGTGTCCAAATAACTTTCTTGCACCTGTCTGACACCAGCCAAGTCACGCTCATGAAAATAAAAACTTTGGAAATGCTGTCATGATGACTTTTCCTTCTTTTACTTGGCCACTGTTTATCTATTGGAAAAATAATCTGTTGAGTCTGAGACAGTTTTAAATTGAGCCAAAAAGAAGTGGAGACCAAGTAAAAATAAGACTCATAAGACAGAGGTCCTATGCGAAGCCAAGCAAATACTGTAGGAGTTCTTATATTTACTCTGATGTAGATCTGTCTGCAGCTCTGTACAAAACACTACAATGTATTTATGTAGCCACTGAACCAGTGCATGTAATTTGGGAAAACGTGACTGTTTGAATGAGAATAAGACGTTGAGAAGACAGAGAAATGATGCCAGCAAGCTTTAAGGATAGGTGTAAAGACGTAAAGCAGCCACTGAAGTGTTGGTGACCGAGACATTTTGCCATAAAACTGTGACATAACTGTTTCATAACCTTGTCAATAAAATCATCAGCTAATACGAATACAACAAGCTCCACACTTTTCAGAGGCAGTGTTGGACTTCATATTGAGGATGTTAACGGTGCGAAACAGACTGCGATTGTAAGCTTCTAATAACTTTGCAGATCTCTGCTCTTTAAGCCTTACTTCTTAATGGCTTAATAGGATCTGTTGTGGAGAGCAATCACTCTGAGTACTCTGTATGGGGATCACTTCATTACAAGTAATGGTTCTCCAAAAGAACGGATTGGAGCGATTTAACAAAGCTATACATCTGCTGTTCCAACAGTGGAAACAGATTCTCTAATTTTTTAACGTGTTTTTGTTTACTTCATGTCCTTGAGTGACTTTAAAGTTGCGCTCTTCACCCGAAACCTCCATTCTCTTCTGCATGTCTCACCCAATGGCTCCTCAGGGGAAAACATAATCTTATGTGCTAATGTCACGTTCTCAAATGTAACACCTCGTCTCTCTGTTTTGCCATCCTGTTCTGTCTCTCTACAAAAGCGCAAGTGGCAGCCGCTTCTTCAGATTATTTATACTTTGTCAATTGTTTTTGTTTCCTGCCTCAGTGCTGCACAAGGAACCTCGGCAGGTTTGTCTCTGTCTGCTGGAGATTGGTCGCATCGTCTCCAAGTAAGTCTTTGAACACAGAAGATGAAGAGACTTTAAGGTGGAGAAGGTGCACCTGTAAACTCTCCCTGTGTGTTCCTCAGGTACGGCGTGGAGCCTCCTGTGCTGGTGAAGCTGGAGAAGGAGATCGAGTTGGAGGAGACTCTGCTGATGACAGAGGAGCCGCCCCCGGCAGTCAAAACCTTCAGCGTGTGCTGCCAGCATGGCGGCCTGTACCAGCCTGGGGTGAGTCCTGACCTCACTGTGGAATTACTAGCTGGCCACCAAACACGTGTTATATTAGTGAGCAGTCATCCTACCTTGGTCTACATGATGGTGCTGATGGGCTACAGCTGATCACGTTAGCATCACATAGGTGGTACATGTGCGACCCAGTTGAAGCCGAGCCAAAGCTCTTGCCGCTTCACTGGCGCCCCACAGGGTATGACGCATCACGGCCGACCACGTGACGCTCTGCCGGCGCCCTGTGACTCGCTGTCACACAGATACGTACCGTCACACAGAGCGATGAACTCGCCGTTTGTGCAGAAGCTCCTCCATCAGCTGCGGCTGGAAATCATCTCGGATGGACAGTGTGATTCTAACACTGTCACTGTTGGGTGGGTTTATTTCCCAGTGGGTAAAACAAGGCTCTAACACAGTACAGGGATGAAGGCGGTTGGTGGGTTGAGGAGTGTATTCCCAGAGGAGACAGCTGGGCTAAAAATAACTGAACTCACTGAAGTGAAAGGCCTTTTGGATAAAACCAATCACTGACTTTAATTTCTTTTACATGTTCAAATGCTTTGCCAATCAGCTTGTAGCAAATACTTTCAATTGGTTGTTTTAACCAAGTGTCTTCATCATCTTGTCACTTCATCATCTCAGGAGAGAGAGAGAGATTTTAACACGTCTCAGTGGTTGATTCAGCGGCTGTAATTACGTTACCTCTCACTTGTGCGACAGCAAAAACTGGTCATTTAAATGTATTGCTTTGTTTTCCAGTCGTCTGACGTGACGCCGATTTATCACCTTTTAAATAAACATTAGAAAATAATCGCATCATTTACAAAGAGATCGAATGTTTCTGCCAGTGAGAGCGCCATTATTGCTGCCTTATGGTCCTCTATTATCCCTCGTAGGAGCACGGCATGGATGACCCACCCTGCAACTGCTCCAACAGGGTTTCCATTGAGTACCTGTCTGAGGGACGCTACAGACTGGGAGACAAGACACTCTTTATTCGGGTGAGTGCTGTGAACACACACACACACACACACACACACACACACAGCACTTGTAGCAGACTGAGCTGTTGAGTTGTCCCATTCAAATGCAGTAGCCCAGTCATGTCACAACTTTTGAAATACACGCATCACTCATCAGCATTTTATATTTAAAAGTTTACTAATGTTTATTTTAGAAGGAAGTGTAGAATCCAAGCTCAATAGCAGGGCGGCTGAAGAGCAGCAGGGATGTACAGGGAATAAGAACAGGGCGATCTGCAGCATTCACTCTGCGAGTCAGCTGTTCTGTTGTTTACTCTGACCTTTGACCTCTCTGTTGACCGGGCCAAGCAAAAAGAACATTTCACTGGTGGAGTGTGTGGGGAAAAAAAGACTTATTTTTCATAACTTGGTGCACAAATTCAAGTAACCTGAGCACCTTACAGACTGAGATAGAGATAGATAAATTGCAGTCATTAATATGTGCAGTACAAACAGCAGATTATCCTTGAGTCTGTTGACAGGGCTTGTTTATTAGTTTATTAGTACTGTGTAAAAGTATAGCATATGAGAGGCATAAATACTGTGTCAACACATTGCCTGTGTGTGTGTGTGTGTGAGAGAGAGAGAGAGAGAGAGAGCACGCTCTGGCACAGCATGCAGGAGCCTTCACTACATCACTGGAGGCTGTGATTGGATGCATCTAAGCTCGTTAGTGAATCGTGGCCGATTGCGTTAGGCGATTACATCATAATTACGCTGCTGTCCGCAGCGCAAAGCCTCAGGACAGACTTGCTCATTTATAGATCTGCAACAGCTATTTTGGAAACTTCCAGGAATATGTCACTGTTGATTTCTCTCTACAGAGATTTTTTTTTTCTTTTAACTTCAAACTGAATGTATATTTCTTTAGGAGAAACATACTTACCAAATTTTGTTTTCACTCCACAGATGCTTCATGGTAAACATGTGATGGTGCGTGTCGGTGGCGGCTGGGACACACTGCGTGGCTTCCTGATGAAATACGACCCCCTGCGAGTGTTGCAGTTCACCACTCTGGAGCAGAAGATCCTGGCCTTTCAGAAAGGCACCCCTGCGCTAGGTGGTCACCATGGCAATGCACCTCCACCCCCTCCTCCTGACATGGACCCCCTCACCGCTGTCAACAACCTCATGTCCTCTGTATCCTCCTCTTCCTCTTCCACTTCGTCGTCTTCCTCTTCCTCAGGCTCGGCCAGCAAGCCGACGTCCGTGCCTGCTGCAGGTCAGACGTGTCGATCCCACGCCGCCTCCCCGGTCTGCACGCCCACATTGCCTAGAAAATGTTCTGCTGCGCCGCCCAAGAAGAATCTCCAGGGGACGCCGTCTTCTCCGAGGAAGCCCACCCAGCTGCCTCTGCCCATCACCACCAAAGGTTCCTCCTCTCTGCCCTCCACACCTGTGGGAAGCTCCTCCAAACTGTCTCCCAGCCCGGGGTGTCAAGGTGTGCAGGTCCATCGCAGAGCTCTGACTCCATCTTCAGCTCCATCACCTCCCCCTGCACATCCAAGCCCCACGTCCAAACTGAAGCTCAAACCGTCACCACGCGGCCCCACCTCTCAGCCCAGGAGCCCCGTCTGCCCTGAACCGTCTTCCAAATGCCCCAAACCCTCCAGTCCCTGCATCTCCCCCACCACTGCCTCTGTGCCTCGCCCCATCACTGCACCAGCACGGGCACCTGCCCCCAAAGATGCCCGGCCCCCATCAGGTGCCAGTCAGCGCTCTCGCCTTGCACAACGCCGACCCGGCTCCCCAGCCTCGCGCCTCCGTCTAGAGGCGGCCAGGCGGGTGCGGACCGCCACAAAAGCCGCAGTGATGACAACGCCCCAATCCCGAACGCCAACCCCCAGCTCACGGACTGCTTCTCCGGTGCTGCCAAAACCCGTCTGCTCCCTGCCGAAGAGCAAAGAGGTCGCAGCCACAGTCACAGCCAAAGCCAAGGGACCAGCCCCAACCAAGGCGGCTGCTGCCCCTCCCCGCAGTACTGCTGCTGTCCCCGGGCAGGTCCCAGGGGGAAACACAGGTCCTTCTCCTGCCAACAAAGCCAATCAGAAAACACCAGCCACAGCACAGAGGGCGGTGCGAAAGCAAGCCGCCACCACTAAGCCCATCAACTGCAAGTCAACTCTAAAACCTGAACCGACTCCAGGAGTTCTGGCTCCGCAGAAGACCAGTCCCAACGTCAAAGCTGTCAAGACCGAGGCCAGTGTCAGCAAGAAGATCCCGCAATGCAAAGGCAAAAGTGGGGACCCTTATTTTGAAATGAACAGTCGGCGGAGGCAGAAGACGTAACGGGGCGACCTCTGAGCACTTCGCCAAAGCCAGCAGGCTGGTCACACATACCGTAGCTTACTACAAACCAGAACTTGCTGGAGCTCAGGCTCTTCGTCACTAATCTGCACCAAGAAGCTTCTCTTTTTTTTGGACTATTTTGTTCGTCTTCTGATGTATTTTTGTTAGTTGGTTTTTGTATGTTATTTAATAGTCTTTTATTTTAATTTTTTTAATTTTAAAATCCATAAGGTTCAAAGATGTCACGCTTTGTATATCTTGTCTCTGTGGTGACTTAATGGTCTTTTTTTTTGAGACGTCAGCTCCACGTACCTGGTCAACACTAAAACTTGCACAATGTTTACATTTTCACCTTCGTTATGCGTACAGATGTTACAAATCATTTGTGTCAGCTGATTTTTAAAGAACTAAGGATAGAATTTTAAAATAGAAAAACCATGTTGAAACACTAACCTCAAAGCTATATATAAAATAGCTTATTACTATTGTTTTTTTGTTTTTTTTTAGCTCAACACAACAACACAGGACACAGCCATGATTTAGTAAAATGCACTTATGTGAACATCTGCAGGCAAATTGTTTTTATTCAAGGAAAAGCAGCTTCTGAGGCCTGTTTTCTCTGACGGCTTACCAAAGTTGTGAAATTTCTGGAGTTCAGTGACACAGCTGGAACACAAGTGATGGTTTCTGATTAATCTTTCTACCCAGTGAGAACATAATTTCCATTGGTGGACTTTCAGATTTGACAGTCAGATTTTTTTTTGTTTGTTTGTTTTGTTTTTTGTATCAATGATCTCTTAGGTGGAAGGTTTGTGTTGATGGCACCAGACAAAGCGCCATCAGGATCAGACCTTCCTGTCTTGTGCCTTCATCAGAAATCTCTTGTTTCTGAGCGGCAGTAGAATGTATTAGATGACTGGGGGTTGGGTCGGCAGGGGGTTAATGGTTTTTACTGATGAAAATTGCACAGTGTGTACGAGCACTCATGACTTTGGTTTCTGAGAGAAAGGCCAGAGTCTCAGATGAACTACTGATCAAACGCCTCCTTTCTTTTCGACAGGAAACACTCGAGGCCCTCCAGCGGCCAAAATCATTTTAGAGCAGAATCTACTTGGTATAGACTTTGTTTTTATATGGATTCTAACTTTTGTGTGTGTTTTAAAAATCTAGTTTTCTATGTGGTGTTTGTGACGATGTGCGTGTGTGTGTTTATTATCAGTGAGGCTTTTTTCTTGTTTGGCACTTTACAGAAATCGTGTTTGTCAGAATTTGAATGTCGATCCTGTCGATTGTGTCTCTTGTTCCAGCTACCTTTTTTTTTGTTGTTTCGATTAATAAATGGACAAGTGTTTTAAAGGTGCTCTTGGCTATGTTGAATTTGTCTTATTTAACATGTTTTGCTGTTACACGTTGACGCTCCAAATGTTTTATGAGGATTTGTTTGACTCTAAAACCTTAAAACTCTTGGCCTGCATACTCAACAAAGTCCTCCGAGTATTCAGACTGTAGAAACACAGCTTGTTAGCAATATGAAGAGGAAATCTAGAAGAATCTGTAACTACACCTGACATTATTCATGATGACTTCAGGTGAATATTAATGATTGTTTACTTAAATGTGCAGGCAAAAAACTGAGCGGAGGAAACAAATGGTAGGTTTTGCACTACCAATAGGTGAAGCCTCCCACATGAAGCTTAACCATCAGTTAGATCAGCTTTGTTGCATCTGTTGGGGCAGGAAAAAATACACCTTTATTGTATGTTTTTTTGCAAAACTGCAGTAACAAACTGACTGTCAGAGATTTAAGTGTAAAAAAGAAGAAAAATAAAAGAACCAATTTGGATATTAAGGGGTTTTAAGGCTTTATTGTTAGCAGCATCTTAATGAGTTGCTAGTGTGAATTAGAAAAATTTAAAATGAAGATTTTTCTGTAATAAAACATGCAAATATCAGTGTCATTTTTTTAAATATAAATATTCAAGTAAGCAAAATATCTCAAAGAGAACATCCAAACTTTTTTCCAAGGGATCTGGCACAAATCTTTCCCAATAACGAATTATATGTAGAATAATAACAAAAGGGATTTGCTTATTTTTCAATGGCAAAATACTTGGGGGTAATTTAGAATAAGTCATTAGAAGACCTCGTGATTTCATGTTTTTTGGCATCACATGGTATATTTGTGTCCAGTGACCCCGATACACTTCAGCTGAAGCAGAGATCTATTCGGTAGGAATAAGTAATATCACCTCGTCTTTGTCTACAGCTTGCTGCCCTCTAGTGGTTGCAAAGCAGCACTGCATCGGGGCTGAGTTGGTTTTAGTGGTCAAATGTTGTGATTTATGTTGAGATGGGAGGAAACAGTTGGACTATTTTACACTTGGGATGTAAACCACAATCACAGCAACAGATTCATACACATTGTATAGGGTCGTTTTAACACTGCGAGCCTACACATTTACACTCTCCAGCTCAGCAGAGGTCAGAACGGACAATAATTAGCTTAAATGGAATCAGCTGTTGTGTACTGATTGTACTGCGGCACGAGGATAGTTAAGACTTACATCACTTCGACGCCCTGGTGAAATGTAAGTATTTAAAGTAAAAGTACTCTATTATATCTGAGTTTTTGGGTTTATGTCACAGCTGCATTCTTAGATGTTGAAGGCTGAGCTCGTTGTAACTACTTTGTATTCGGGTCATCGTATGTTTTTAGTGCGTAGTTCTCAACCCAGGATAGAACATATTATCTTTCAGTTTGTCAGAAAACAAAATCTCATTTTTCTCCAGATATGGAAAGTTAAAAGGTACAGCTCTGAGATGTAAAAGTAGCATAAGGTGAATGAGTGTTTCAAAAAAAAAAAAAACAAACAGTTAAAAGGGAGTGAATATTTGACTTGTATGACAAGGGGGGGACTGGTGCATTCTGGGATACGTGGTCCATTATGAACAGGGATTTCCTTTTTTCGGCTCATTCATGGCTCCAAACGAATGCTTTGTTTCTGTGTGTCAACAAACTGTTTGCTAACAAGTTTGCTACATCAGCTTTAAATAGTTAATGCAGGTTTAAAGATACATATAATATCACTATTTACATAATAACATGACCTGAGGAAAGAACAAGTTTTTACCCGTAGGCATTTATTTTCTATCAAAACATGGCAAATTACAAATAAAACTGACTTCATTTAATCAGACACATCTGCATACTGTTTTAGATTTCTTTTAAAAAGTCACAAGGCCAAAAGCAGCTTAGTAACGAAAATAAAATATAACAGCTTGAGGCTTGAAGACTGAAGTCGAAGGTGTCATCAGTTGTCTGAAAGCTGAGTGTGAAACCCTGCGAAAAGCCTTAGCACGAGTTTCAACAGAGCCACAGATAAACACAGGATCAGTCGATATTGAAATGCAGTGTGCAAAGACTGCCAAGTGCCGTCCAATCAGAACACACAAGTGCAATTTAAAAGGTGTTCAGAGGAGGAGGAGGAAAATACTGTTGTTTTTTTCTTTTTCCTTATTTTGTGTAAAAGCTAAAATGTAAAAACTGTGCAATATTGTGTTTATTTATGTACTGGGAGTCAGTTTATTGTTTGATGCTTGTTTGTGACCAAACTATAAACACATGAGGTTCTGAGTGGACACGCGTTTTTCGACACAATGCAGATAATCGAAACATTTTGTCATATAAATCCAACTTTCCACAGATAAAATGCCTCATTTAGTAAATCGTTAGTAGTTTGTAATCTTAGTGCAAACAGTAAAACGAACAGAAGCAACAGACGTCATGAAGCACCAACAGCTACGTTTTAGGAATTAAAAGACATTCGATTACAATCCTTTAGTCCTTCACCAGTTTCAGTGACTCATAAAATGTCTTGCAAGTGTTAAATAAAAGTGGTGTTCAGGGAAAAGTGTCTTGGTCAGAAACTTTTTGGGGGGGGGTTTTGATAAACCCACATCCACCTGAAGCGTGTCAGTGATACAATCCCTCTGGACTTCATTCATGCTGCGTTTCTTTGGCCGTGTTTCCAGCAAGAGTTCACAGGAAACAAGATGTTTCCTTGTAACTTAGCAGTCTGAGTGTCCACAGGTTGAAAATAAACCCCAGGGATTTGTCCTCTCTGCTTCAGACCCCCCGACTGTGCATGTGATAATCCGCCTCACAGAGGCGGTGAGGGCCCCCCCCCCTCCCGAAGGCTCACAGGAGCAGAGGTGTGTGTTCTCCGGTCGACTCTGTCCGCTTGGTGAGCTGCCGCACTCTGGCCAGGAGGCGGTTGGGCAGCGATGGGAAGTGGTGGCTCGGGTCCAGGACGTTGGTCTTGCGGCGTTCGCGTTCCTGCAGCCACATGAGGTACGGGCTCGGCGGGAAGAACGGCCGGGAACGCTCGCGGTAGAGCTGCAGGACGATGCCGCCGACGCCGAGCACCACCCACACTGTGATCATGACGTAGTCTGATCGAGAGGAGGGAGAGAAGAAAAGACGAGACTGCGGTGAGATGAGAGCAAAAGATTCGAGTTTGACGGCCTTAGTGAGATTAGCGAAACTCACCAATGGTTTGGAAGGGCACGTCAGTGAACGCAGCGCTGAAGTTGTTGTTGAGGAAGCGTTTGAGGATGTTCAGCGTGATGTAGGAGAGGCTGGTGTAAATGTAGGCATTGACTGCAAGAATTACGGCGTAAGCACCGATGATGCCGCACGTGACGATGTTTCCCTGAACACACAAAACATAACACACACACAAAACATTGGCCATATAGTGTATGTCATGTTAAGTTTCATCATAGCAGCAAGCAAAGGTACTTTTTAAAAATCATCTTTAAAGTCCTTTTTTCTATGTTTCAAATGAGTCAGTATGCTGCCTACCACAGTTCTTCTTAACACTACCACTAGAGGGCACCAGTGTCACACACACACACACACACACACACACACACTGGCTGAGATGAATCTGTTACCTCTCTGGGCCAACGCACAAAGAAGAGTGGAACGAGGACCATGATGCAGCAGAACGTCACCCAGAAAACCGCGTCTGAAAGCCTGAACACTTCGAGGTCACCTGAGGAAAGACCACAACACACTGAAACACGTATGGAACACACTGAATACACGTTATATGTTCCAGTGAGGAAGAGTCAGATCTCATGCAAAAACTGGGGTCAACTGGGGTCATGTGGAGGCACCAGGCAGCCTTTTTCTTTTTCCCCTACCCAAAGGAGTGAAGAAGACCGTGGAGGCGATGAGGAAACCGAGCATCAGCCCGATCACGATGATGCAGGCCATGACTGACCCGAAACGCCACCAGCTCATCACCAGCAAGACCCCGCCCACGACGCCAATCACTGCTGACAGGACCAGGCGGACTGCAGACACACACAAATGTCAGAGGATGCCAAATTCAGACATTTTCTTATTCTACACAGAATCACGTGAGCAGACAGAAAGCTTTGAAAGTGATCCAAATGGAGGGAAAAAACAACTCACTGTCATAGTTCAGGTCTGTGGTCCTTGTGATCAGCACGAAGAAGAAAAACGCCACGAAGCTGAATCCCATGCAAAACAACTCTGCGTGACAGAGAGAGAGAGAGACGCTCACATTAACACTGCTGGGAGTGGGACAAAGTGTCCACTCCAGACCTTTCTTCAGTCAGGTTCAGATCCATCAGATTTACTGGGCAGCAGTCATGGGTTCAGTATGGAACAAATACATTTCTGCGTCACATGAAGTCAGGACTTGCAACTAATCCATTCTACTGACCCTGAAGTGACCAGCGATGGGGAAAAAAGTTAAATTTCATGAGAGGCGGAGATTTGTATTCGCTCCGTTTATGTGGGGGATCTTCGTCTGTGTGGACACGTATTCTGATGACACAATACCAGGATCACACAAAACGGTGTCAAACTACTCACCGCATTTGAAGAATCGATGCCCAAAGAAGCAGACAAACAGCCCTGCCAGGCCGGTGATGGTGAAGAAAATTTTTGTAGATATCTTTCCTGAACATTTAAAAAAAACAAACAAACAAAACAAAGAAATTCAGTTCGGTCCAGGAAGATTGATGATTTCTGTTATTTAGACTGAGGATCTCAGGCACTAAAAGAAAAAAAACAATAAAAATCACACTCAGTATCTCACCCAGTGTCTGACAGCTGTCCAGGGTGGAGGAGAAGCTGCAGGCGTACGTGTGGACGGGGACGTAAGAGGCCGAGGTGTTCAGCAGAGGGTCTCTGACGATGACGGAGTAGATGACGCCCTGACCGGGGATGGAGCTGAACACCGCCACGCTCTTATCGGACGACGACAGTGTCATGACCTGCAGGGCGACGGGTGGTGAAGAGTTAGTGAGCAGCACGTCAGCAGCCGGAAGGCGTAAATAAAACTAATCTCCAGAGGATGGTGTTCTTGCTGCCCCACCCGTTTGCCGTTCTCCATCATGCCGCGGACATCGGCCACTGCCTGGATGCCGCTGAACAGGCTGCGCTGTGACAGGTCGTTCTCGAGCAGGAAGTGCTGGTAGATGTCATACTGCAGGCGCCAGCGCGTGCTGCTGCCTGTCGATTCGTCGCAGACCGGAGGAGTTCCTCCCCTGGAGAGACAGGTTAGAGGACAGACGGGACAAATGCGTCAAGCTGGCTGCAGTCGTGTAGGTTTCTGTCTGAGGCTCCTCTACAGTGGCAAAGGCTCAGCGCTGAGAGAACAACAGTCCTCGGCTTTCATCGACAAGTATCTCTATTACGCATGGGAACTGAACACTTATGGTTAAATGTTTAAGCGACACAGTGAACAGAGGCAGAGGAGGAGAGCGTGGGAGCAGCAGAAAGAGAGTGGGCGGCGTGAGAGAACGAGCGTGAACACACTAAAACGGAAACTTGACATCGCGTCCTTATGTAATGTCACGCTGTGGTTTGTCTGCGGACCTCATCGATCGTAACCGTGGACTGGAAGGCGTGAATGATCTCGCACTGCTCAGCAGCGTTACATGAAGCAGGTGTATTCAGTACACATGCATGTGCTGCAGGGGGTTGAACCTTTTAACTGTCAAAGCATTTCCTGTTTACAGAAAAGTTTGGGAGCTGCAAAAGCCTGTATGATAATCAGTACATTGTGCAATACCATGGACGATTAGAATATAAAACCCAGTGCACCTCTGAATATACTTTTTCACCGACTCTCTCAGCTCAGGTGTGGATATCAGAAACTATGATAGGTGTGGTTGTGAGCTGGCCTCCTCGCTTAATAAACTACACCAGTCAGACACGTCAAACCAGTCAAGTTTTAACCGAAGGGAAGCGAGGCCACGAGTGTTTGTCCAAAACAATGCTGGCTGCGGTGGGGCTCCATCTCAACAGTCCCTAATATCCCAGCAGCCAAAACCACGCCTGTGGGGGAAAAAGAACTGAAAACTACAAGACAAACATGCAAAACCCTACTCTTCCTCTTATCTACAGCGTCAAACCTGACTAAAAACCATCCGTGCAACTACAGAACTCCTGCAGTTAAATGACACAAGAAGAAACTAGTTAAGCGAAGCGAGTCTTCTGGTTATCTGCCCCGGGATGGGCTTGACGCGTTCTTGAGAAAATGTGTCCCGTCAGTCACAGCCTACAGCTGAACAGGCAGAACAGGAAAGTTGAGCCAGTCGGTCTCGTGTGCTACCTCTCGTATCCCAAGTTTGCCGGCGCAAAACGGATGGTGGTCTCGTAGAGGTTGTAGTGGATGTAGACGTTCGGGTCAATGTCCAGGTTGAACTCCATGTTGCAGGCTCCAGGGACCGGATCTTCAAGAGAACAAATTCAGAGTTATTAGATGATGTGTCAGGCCAACAGAAGACAATGGTGGGTAAACAGAAAACTCCCTTGATGCTATTGCAATTTGTCATGTCAGGACAGCAAGCTGTAAATGGAGTTTTAAATACACACAAGCAGCCAAACAATATCAGTGCTTGTACTCAACCACAGTCTGCATGAGCTTCCTCAAGTTACGATGAGCTGAGGCTTTCGTAGCCTCAGAGGTAGCCTTGGGGTTTTGTTTTGTTTTTTTTTCTTTCTTTAGTCTTGCAGAAACAGTTTTCATGAACACTAGCTGCAACTTCCTTATGCTGTGACTCAGGTTGAGGTGAAAGCAAAATTTTATTAGTGGCCTAATATCACCATCCAGATGATTAAGAAGAAGAAGAAGAAGAAGAAGTACCGGTGCTGGAGTACGGGAGGATGACCCCAGTGGCCGCCACGTTGTCAACATCAGAAGAAGACAGGAACAAGGAGAGGGACACTTCACCCAGCCGGAGGGCCGACAGGAGACCCGAGTCCACTGCTGTCAGAGAGAGACCCAGACCTGGCATCTGAACCAAAACACACATGAATCACATGAATCCATTAAAAAAAATGGCGTGAAGATACTTCTGCACGCCTGGTTGTACCGTACACAGACTGATCCTCTGCCAGCAATAACTTGGAAAACTATTTTCTCCTCTGAAAACATCACAACACACTTGGCTCTTTGTTTCACAGACTGCCGTGTTATTAACCGACCGTACATGTCGCTCGCTGAGGATTATGATTCAGTCACCGCAGTCTCTTAAAGCATTAAATGGCTGACCTCATGATTGGGCTCATGAGACTGTTTGTGATCAAAACGTCAACAAAATGCTTCCGTCTGTGGTCTGAAAATGACCCGAGTCATTGGTTCATTAGAAACGCAGTCTCTCTCCTGGAAGCTTCTTTGGTGTTGTATTATGAACAACTGAATTATTTCTTAAGTAAGAAGTTCACAGGTGTGAGGGCTAAGTCCGGTGATTTAAAAAGTAATTTCATTCTTCTCAGTCCCATGGAAAAACCGAAACTAACAATGGAACACACGAGTGTCGTTCTGGGTGGTGACCTTTACGTGGACACTGTAGTTTATTGCCAAATGTGTATTAATCCACGGCTGAGAATAGACCCTAACAAAGACACTATTTCCACCTCATTATTAACGTAATTATTTTGACTTTTTAAGAAATTCAAATCCATGACATATTTTTCAGCATTTTTCCAGTAATATGTAGCAACAATTGGGCAGATGCATCGTTTGCTTTGTTTGTTTTTTTAAATATAAAGTAGAATTACCGCCTTGCGCTTGTATGCAGTATACAGTTTACATCCACGTCTGTCCAGATTCATATCATATCTGTAGTGACTGACGGAAAGCTTCAACACACGGTGCAGAGATGATTTCCTGAAGCTCAGTATCATCAAAACTAATCAGCTTGCGGTGAACTGCAAAGTTTAAAATGTGTATTTTCCTGCAAAGAAGCTACGGATTCACGCACATCTTCAGCCTCGCAGCACAGAAGATCCATGCAGTTTCAAGGTGGACCTCCAAGATTAGCGTCGCCAATTCAGCATCTACGCGAATGTGGAATGCGGTCACAATCTAAGAACGGAAAGACAACCTGAAAACGTGCTGTGGTATTAAATCAGCTAAGTTTACTCCCAAGACAAACTTAATAATGTTAGGAAATTCAACAAAATGTGTTTGTGTGCTCTACACAGCCAAACCCTGAAGCGTGTCATGCAGTCCACCACATCCTGAACCGATAACCCGCCACTTGACATGAATTAACTGACTAACAGCAATATGGAAAGAATGAGGACGACAGTCTGCCCTCAGAGCAACGACGTGAAAAGGTTTTGTCTGTCGTGCTTTTGTTCACACGGGACTGATGTGAAGTTCTTTTGCTTCATCTAAACCACCAGACCACACTGTGCCACTAACTTTCCTACTTTGCATGATATCACAGCATGATGCCCCTCCCCCCCATCATGAAATCTCACTTTGAACGACTGCATCAATGATTAATAGTTAGAATAACAGAAACGACCCTTTGGGTTGGTGTTGATCTGAGAGCCGTGTTAACAGCAGAGTGTATGATATCCTTCTCAGAGAATAACAACACATATTTCTGACATATAATTTGCCACATATTTTTCAGGGAGCAGATGCTGAATTACTGTTGTGTGCTGAGCCTGGCAGCACTGTGCCCACACAGTATGACTCTTAGTCCAACGGGTCATACAATAAGTCCATTGTGTGACACCCGTCCCGTACGGACGGTGATGGAGTGGGAAGAGACGCTCCATTCTCCACTGAATTCATCTAACGCTACACTGAGGCACAGCAACTTTAAACCTGAACATGACTACGTATTAGTCACCAACAGGAAACACACACACAGCAGTGATTCACCCGAGTGTAACGTGTGTTCAAGTTATGAAAGCTTTTTCTAAATAATAAGAGAAAGCAGAAGACGAAATGCACAGTCAGTAATAACCACACTGGCTGATAAAATAAATGACAAAAAACACAAATCTGGCGGTCTCTTTGAAAACACACATCCTGGTTTTTCTGTGACTTTTCAGGACTGATTTGCTCCTTTCAGTGCCTGACAATCTTTTTCCTTGTTCACTTTTTTGACGTTGGTTTGCATCAACAGGCTCTCCTATTGCGAGGAGACATTTATTTTCTGCCACTGAGAAACTCGCATGGATTTGTTTTCCTTTTCTCCGCCGTTTCCATCACCGGCAAAAACAGAAGCTAAACTAAATGGGACTACGTGCCCGTCCCGCGCAGCTTGGATCCAAACCGAGCTGTCTCCTGAGACTTGTGGGACAGACGCCAGAAGGTTTTCCCTCAGGGCCGCCCCTGTCTGCCGCTCATGACCGGTGGACTGTACATCAGCTGACTGCCACTTCTCTCAGAGGGTCAGACGACCTCCCTCACAAAGCCTCATTCATTAATAGGAGGTGGAACAAACTGCCTGTTCATGCAGCGTGAAGCGTTCCCTTAATCACAGTTTGGTTTTCACTACTTCATACGAGCACGCCAAAGATAAGATCACCCGGTTAACTCGAGAAAATGATTAGCCGTTAGATTTGCTGATTGAGGAGAAAACTCTTAACGGTCGCTGAGCTTTGCTGCCTCTAGTCTGTGAAGCGTCACGCTCAGTCCAACCTCCGTACCGCGAAGAACACACGCAGAAAAGCTTGTGCGTTCAGCGCCTACGTTAAAGAGCAGGATGTAAACTGATGTCATCCTAAGAAGGCGTGTATATAAGGGCTGTCCTTGTCTGGATAATTCTGCTGTCGTCAAAGCCGGAAAAAAGTCGAAACCGAACGTTCATAAGGCACGTCAGCATCACCTCATCGGCCATGAAACTAGAGGCCCTCGTCTCAAACTGTGAGGCGGGTCGGCGCTTTCTCACCCTGTTGTAGGAGAGCGTGATGTTGCGGTGCTGCGTGTGGAACTGCAGGGTGATGAAGGCGACCTCCGAGGGGATCCTGGACACCACAGCCTGCACCGTCTCGTTCTGGGAGACGCTGACTTCCTGGAACGTTCCCGGCAGGAAAACCACCCGGTCTGTGAAATAGAGGGGAAAATCCAATTTATTTCCATTAATCACATGATTTTATTGTAGTCACATTGATCGCAGTGTGCTGCCTATAAATCGCTCTGCTACAGTGTCAACAAAACCCAGAGCTGGACAGGCTCAGGCCTAACAAACAATAATATTAATAAAAAAAGAAAAATTCTCTGTCACACCATTACTCAGCCTTGCGGCATACAGAATATGGAGTTGAAGACATAAGCTTGCTTTCCTGTTTCCGTCTAAGTTACCGTGAAGAACAACACTGGCTGGGATGGACAACATCATGTGTAACTTCCCCGCTGCCACAGACGATTGGTGCAAACCGTGAAGCTGAGCAGGCAGACCTAAAGCAGGTCAGCAGCACACTAAGGGAGGGATCTTATAGAAAAGGCTGAATGAAGAAGTTCGCTCTGCTTTGGGGTGATGATGAGGTAACTGCACTGAAATGCTGAACCACTTCTCGTTGGTGTGAAGCAACTAAAGACATATGCTCATGTACTGAACTTAAGCGCAATATTGGTGTACTTCTACTCCACAGCATCTCAGGGGCAAATACTGTACTTTCTACTCTAGACTACATTCACAGTATCTGGCAGCTTTTGTTCAAATATGTCATCCTAAGCCCTTTCGAACACCATCTTCAATTTTAATTTGAAAACCTTTGGACTGGACAGTAAAGCCCGATCATCTGCTTGTGGTAACGTGATCGATTTGATGATCCTAATTAACCGTTAAGCGTGTGTCCGAGCGGAATGTGCGGAAAAGAGACTGGTTTTCTGTGAAATACAATCACCAGTTCAACTGATAAGCAGCAATAATCCACTGATTAGTTCTTGCAAGCATGTGTAGATTGACCGAGAAATCCATGGCAAGTGGTTTCGCAATAACTGTTAAAGTGACAGTGTCGTACTGAAACATTACAGTTCACCAAAGCAAACATTTCACAGCAACTGCATCTGGACAATACTTTCCCCCGCTATCATTTCAGAAATCCTTTAGTCCTCAGCTTTATCTGCACTCTATTCCACAACTTACCCACTGAGACTGATCGTTCCTCACTGTTTACCTTTTTTACTTATCAGTCTGATTGATTTCACTGGGACTCAAAGTCTGAGAAACACAACATGACCTTTGGTAGCACTGTATTTGCCCATGTTACTCTGCAATACAGTAGTAAGCGATGTGCAGCTTAGATAATATGTGTGCTGTTGTTCTATTTGTATGATTGCAGATGTGACACGTGTCACGTTCCAGAGAGGAAGAATGTCAGGTATGAAAACTAAAGCTCTCGGTGCGGATTTGTTGCAGGTTACACGTGCTGCTTTATTAGCCATAAAGACTGTTTGCAGGTCAGATTCCTGCTCAGGAGTGACCTGCTGCCTTCATTATGACAAACAAGCAAGAGGAAAAATATGAGCCGAACAGAGATAATGTGAGGAAAAAACTATAATCCAGGATGTACATATGACTGAGTTTGTTTCATCTATTTCACCTTTATTTACTTAAAAACATACATAGTGTACTCATGTTGTGTTGTCAGCACACTCAGTGCTGGCCTACATTATGATGTGAACTGCTTACAGAAAAGTACTGAAAAGTATCTTTACATCTCCTTATTTTGGACATTCTACTTCTCATTTAACTGCTCAGTAAGTTTGTTCATACACTCCTGCTTAGTTTAAAGTTTGTAAAACGGTCTCATCAGGTCCAGTGGAGATTTCACAAAGCTGAAGGCTATTTCAGACAAAAAGGAAAATTAAGAGCAGAAATACTGAACACACGATCAAATGCAATATGTAATAATACCAACAAAATCGCCGGTTACTTTATCTGCGTGTGACACACAAACAAAACTGCTTCTTAATGTCGTCTCAACTTGCTATTTCTGCTAACCAGCTTTGTGTTTATTCACCTATCAGAGTGGATACTCTCACTCTACTTGGTTTCACTACCCCATTTCCTTCATCCACTGTTTGTCTGTTAACAGCTCAATGATGGTAGTGTATATATACACTGTAGTACCATCAATCTGTAAAATCCAAGAACTGGATTGTACTATTAACACCCCTAATATCACAGGCTTATTGTAAACCATAGTTAGAACTGCCCTGTGGTGGGCCCCATAACATCATCTTATACTGTGCAAAAGCTAAACCCTCCTCTCAAGCTACATATATAACTGAACTCAGTTCACCAAATGAGGTTTGGAGTGTTTCAGATCAACACACTGCTCGAAATAAACATTTTAGCCAGGGTGTGACTGTGATGCAACAAATTTTCAATTTGTAGCTAAGGTCGGCTACAGCTAATTTATAGAGACAAGTTCAGCTGTGACTGAAGTGATTTACGTACAGTATGCAGAATCAACGCGACATTTAGCTGCTCTCCGAAGTCAGCTGACACATAACCCTATACTTGTTAGTTTCAAAGACGAGAAAGCCAGTATTGCTGTAACAGAACAGAATCAAATTGCTTCATCAAGTAACTCACTTTCTACTTGAGGCTGAACTTCACACAACAGCAGCAGCAGCAGCAACAGCGGGGGACAAATCCAGCGACACATTTTGCTCCGCTTCGTTTGCCTGACAATAAAACGCTGCTTTCTAGTGGTCTGGTGAAGTCATTCGTAACGTCGCAGTCTCCCGCGTTTGGGTAGCAGAAGTCCCTGCAAACGCAGAGGCAACATGCTTCACGGAACTGACCGTTTCAGTGTGAGAACCTTCGCCCCCTGCAGCTTCGACGGCTGAACGATGCTTCCGCGAGAATCGCGTTCTCGGTCCCGCGAGAGCTCCTCCCGCTATCGCCAACCCCTTTGGAGCCTAGTTTTAACTACAGCACTTCCAAGGACACGGGAGTCGGCAGAAAATTTTAAAGATAAATTCTCTTATTAGAAGTTATTTGGTGTTAGCAACATAAATCACTAACAAAGAGGACTTTTTTTTTAAGCGTCTTCAGTCTTGCGTTTTGTTTCGATGCCCATTCATTAATGGTGGCTTGTCTTTTGAGGCATGCCATCTATAGGTAACGATGTCAAGTCCACACATTTTGAAATGTGGATCTTTGAAATAGAGGCAAAGTGAGAGCTCTTTTATAACATCGATTTGCAGACCTCAACCAACCACAATATCAAAATAATGTGTGCTAACACTTTATCCATGTGCACACATTTATTTTAAAGCAGTAAAACAGGTTGCTGTTTTGATTTTTTACATTTAGAAAAATATTGTTCAGCTATTGAAATAGGCATCACAACATGAGAGGAACACCCTTCACTACTAATAACTGGCTTGTTTGTATTCTGTAGCAGAAGGGGTAGTTGGACATTACCTCACATCCTGTGTATTGGATTAAGTTTCTGTTCCTGCTTTTCATCGGCCAGTGATAGTACGTTACAATAAAATGAACATTGAAACTGAGCTGAGAACCCACACAGACCAAACTGCAGAGAATCTCAGCTGTGTCAGACATTTTAAATTAAAATGAAATCAAGATAAACCCAGCAGAGACAATTTGATGTTTGCAGGTTTATTTTAACTCAAGCCCTTCTTTTACCCATTCACACATGAAAACCTTACAGGCACCACAGACTCATGCATGCTGGCAAAATAAGCAAAAATAACGTAAGTACCAACAAAAAAAAAAAAAAAAAAAATGAGGAAGATGTGCGTGCACACTGCTTGTGTCTGAATCACCAGATATGGAGCATCATGCTGTTAACGTCCAGGAGAAGACAGAGGATTGTTGGAAAAATCTGTAGGCTAAAAAGTGTGGCAACAGACTGTACACACTGTACACAGAGGTGGCAACAAAAGGGGAGGGGGGGTGGGGCAGTCAGCATGAGTTCTTTCTCTAACTCTTCCGTAAGCTGACATCAGTGCTGGTCAGCAACGGCGACAGCGACGTGCTCTCTGACGTGTCTTCTCGCTTCAGAATCAGAAAAGCCTCGCGACTGATTCCCAGCAGCTCTCGGAGTCCACTGTTCTCCAGCTGAAATAGAGAACCAAAAACGTACATTCACATGCAGTGATACCACCACTACGTGAAAATCTAATATCACTACTGAAGTGTTACTATCAGACTTTTCAATTTAACATCATCGGGAATATCTGAATATTAGCGGTCTCAAATCAGTCACATCACCTCATATACCATCGGCCTCATGGTTCCAAAGTGAAGAATGTAGGATTGTAAATAGTATGAGTTTAAAACATGCTAATGTGATTTCATTTCCAGAATGAGCGGGATTCTGTGCTGCCTGTTCATGGTTTTGGTCATAACTTTCTCACTACCATTGCTGTTAGTTTGTTATTGTTGCCACTATCAAAATGTCTACTTGGCATTTTCCTCTTTGGTTTTTATTTGTCACTTCTGTGCACAAACAAAAGTATGTACCCTCCTCTAGAATTACCTCAAGCTGTTTAATCCTCTCCTCATCTTCACAGGTACGCCCTTCATCCACCTCTATCGCCTTCCTCATCACCGAAGCCATCTCGTTGATCTTGTCTATATGTGCTTGCATTTCCTACAGAGATGAAAAAAAAAACAAACTAATATTTAAATAAAAGGCAGTGGAAAGTGTATGAACACTATACTAAAAACAAAAACTTAAAACAGCAAGACTTTCTATAAATATTTTTATGCCTTTACAGTAGTCTTTATTAAAGCAGATGACAACTATTGTCAGTTTCCAATCAAAGGTAAAAGTTGAGGGAAAAAACAGAGCTATGTGCAGGCTCCACTGACCGTGGTGTGCTGCTCCTTCAGCTGTGTCACAATGGCAGGGTCGTCTCTCTTGCTAGCCATGAGGAGCCTGAACACCTGCTCCCTGTATTTGGTCATGATGAGCTCTAACGCAGACTGATGTTCCTCCAGCGACGTCCGTAGCTCTGCACAAAGAGTGAACACAGATTTGGTTTGTGCAGGAGACAACACTGCAGAAAGCTACTCCAAGAACATATGTCAGCTTCATGACAACTTGTTTTGATTAGCAACCACACCTCTCTTAAATTATAAAAAATCACTAGTAGATATGGCTGTGACCAGCAGTCATCCATTAATCAAAATAAGTAAAAAAATAAAATACTTAAAAACAATATCAAATTAACCTTTATTTTCCTGTTGGAGCTCTCTGATCTGACGGTTCTCCTGCTGGATTCCCAGGACTAGACTGGAGCGGGGACGATGTCGAGCAACTTGGTTCAGTGAGTCTATCTCCTCCTGGTACTGCCAACAAGAGATAACAAAACCACCTCTCATTAAACAACTGACAGATTTCAGTCAGCAGTTCAACATTAAAGCAACATCTTGTGGCTCTTACATCATGTGACACCATACCTGTTTCATGGCCTCCACTCGCTTGTTGAGCGATGTTGTCTGTTCGATTAACATCTCAGCAGCGTTGTCATGGTTACGAAGCCTTTCCACTAAGGATTTGGCATCTGCCAGGACCTTCTCTAAGGTGCAGTTCATGCCTGAGAGAATACAAGTCAGCATTATAACAAACTATGAAGGATTAGCGACAAAAGTATTCTACCTTGGATAGAAAAGAGGGCATCCCTCTCTTTATTAATGGACAATGTTACCATTTAGAGATGGAAGACATTACAGTGAAGCAAAAACTAGGTTAGCCCAAAGCCTAATCCACTTAATTGCGAAGTGACAAACAAAATCTAAATTTCTAAGATTGTGTGGTAAAAGCTGTGGTAATTTGTGCTCTTTCATTCTCTGATGATCAGTTCAACATTAAAGTACAAAATCAATATGGTCAAACGGAGTGAAACTTTCATCGTCGTTACTGCCATTTACAAGTCTGCACTTTGCTTTTCCATCACTCTTTTATCTCAGGCAATAAACGGTACTAGATAGAACGCATTATGCCTCATTAAAGTATTCATTTATACCACTTATTGACCTTAAGTGACGTGACAGTAACAGAAGCCAAAGTAAAACGTATCTATAGCTTATGTCCAATCAGAGCCACTAAAGTAAATAAAACCAACACTAATTATTCAGGACAACGACGAAAATATAGTTTTAAAAAAGACAAGCTTTATCAGAGCACTAACCAAAACACCATGTAGTTAGCTCGTTGTTAACCCTACACCCATTCTCCTCGTCGCACCTCCTTGGATGACAGCTGCTGTGTCAGCTAATTCGCTCAAGCTAACATTACCTTGTTAGTAATGTATTAAGTGACTAGTATGCCAAATTTATCTTAGCCGTAGTAACTTAAACGTAAAGACAATTAAAAGTTAACTAAGAGTAAAATTACCAGCAGTACAAACAAAGTCTTTTCTAATTTACGAGCCAACTTACCGTTATCACAGTAAACCTGTCACACAAATCTTACAGACATGCTGGTCGAACTGGTCGACTGGGATTCAAATCAGTTCTTCCTAATTAACGATAGGAAGTAAATAAAAGAATAAATTGCAGTACCTGGAGAACTCAAAGTGCAGGACATTGCAAGCTAGTCTGTTACTTCCTGTTGATATTTCGTAGCTAGCATTAGCTACAGGCTAATTAGTCCCATCAAGAACCAATAAGTAGAGGTTACGATACAACTCCAAAGCACGCGGAGATGTCGGTAGATTGACACGCTCATTTAAACACTTATTTGCCGGTCTCGAGATTATTTAAGCGGCTACAGCTAACCCTAAACGGTAGGCAACCCAAAGCTTCCAAGATACCGTCCAATCCCGCGAGGTTTTCTGATATCAAGCCATTCTCGCGACAAGACTGCGTTATTTGGTATAATTACAGAGACTATGGCGGACAGGCTAACTCAGCTCCAAGACGCTGTTAATTCAGTAAGGCATTTTTGGGATATTGAAATTACAACAAAAGAAAAAATAACTATATTTTGACTGGTCGAGTTGTAAGGTGGTAAGCTAAGGCAAAAACAGTATCCTATTTTCTTCAATAACTTTTGAAACATCACTATGTTACTGGGTAGCTAACAACCAGGGGCCTGTAACGTTATCACGAATAAATTCAGCTTTAGGTTATAACGTTGTCGCACACAGAAATATTTGCTGTCGTATTGCAGTGTTACAACATTGAAAACTCGAAGTGATTTGTAGTTACTAAACATTAGCGTACATACAGTCAGTGTTACTAACTCGCAAACGGTTGGCTGGCAGCGTCAACATCTAGTCTCTTTCTTGCTTGGAAGTGTAATCTAAACGGTTCTGTTTTGTGTGCCCAGCTTGCAGATCAGTTTTGTAACGCCATCGGCGTCCTGCAACAGTGTGCGCCTCCAGCTTCGTTCAGTAACATCCAAACAGCAATCAACAAAGATCAACCAGCAAACCCGACCGAAGGTGGTTTATTTGTTCTTGTTTTACAGCATAATCCCATCTGTCTTTTCATTCACTATGTCTTGCCTCTCACCATTGTCTGGTTTAAGATATATTATTAATGTACCAATCTAGTAATGATCTGTCTATTTTGATAGAGTATCCCCAAATTCATAATTACTCACAATATTCTACCTCCCAGTTATTGACATAATTTTGGACAATACAATGTTATAAACTTTAAAAAAAAAAGTTCATAATTTAAATTTACAGAGAAACATGATTTTTGTAACAATAGAATTCCAAATTTTTATCCCTACCTAGAATATGCCCAGCTGTTTGCCGCTCTGATCGCCAGAACAGCCAAAGATGTGGATGTATTAATCGACTCTCTGCCCAGTGAGGAGTCCACGGCAGCCCTGCAGGTCAGCACATTCACGGGTTCCTTCCACTGCATTCTGCAGTGTATAGTATTCATGCACTTTCCACATTTCCACTGCAATGCATTCCTCTGACAGATTCTCTGCTTAAACTAAAATAAACACCCAATAGCCAAAAAGTACCCAATTAGTACTTCTAACTTTCAGTCAGCAGGGGGAGCCAGGTGAACACTTGTGCAGCTACCTGCATTGACTGCTCTGAAAAACACGGAGAAGTAAAATGATATCTGCTCATGAGTATAAAGCCAACAACCAGATGATCTACTATGGTTTTAGGCTTTGAGGAAGATTCAGATCTTCTGTAAGTCAGTGTAGATTCTGAAAATGTACTGTTGTTGTTGAAATTAGTATTATTAGTATAATTAGAGGTTCTGATTAGCTCTGTAATTCAGTTTCTAATTAATTGTTTCTTATTTTGTCTATAGTTTAAATGGAGATTAAAAATTGCTGCTATTTCTGTGTTGATTCCTTGCCTGAAAATAGAAGCTTATATTAGATTAGCTCAAATGATCCCTGCGGGGTAACTGGATAAAAAAAAAAAATGATGCTGTGATATGAGTGGAGGATAGAGTATGAATTCCTATCTATTTTGAGCACAGATTTGTTTCCGCTAGAAGTTACACCAGCTCTTCATCAACTGGAATCCAAAACGTGGTATATTAAGCATCAGTCCGTGATAAGGATGACAGTGGTGACTCTCAAGTTAATTTCTAATTTGCATACTCAAAAGTTAAGAATGGAAAGTGTCAGAGAATGCAGCACACAGTGCAGCAAGTGGCCATTTCCAACACAGACATCTTTCTGTAGACAGGAGTTATTTGACAAGAGTTTAATTCTGTCTTAGTTAACTTCAGATTATGACAGCAGAAAGATCAACACTGTTGCTGCTGGGCTCCTCTCTTGAAATCAGAAGATACTCCCTATCGGTGTTATGTGTGTGTTATGAATTCTCACTCATTCTAAAGAAGAACAAAATATTAGCTGCTCTGGGAGATTACAATGTGGCAGCAGCCAAGTCACAGGTTAATCATAAACAAAACATCATAATGAGGCTCAAAGAAGTTGTAAATAGAATAAATGAGAACATTATTGATAATTTCTACCAGGAACCAAGCCGGAACACATACTTACCATCCTTACTGGAAATACACATATACATAAGAGGAGAAGCACAGGTGTTGCAAACATCAACAATGGCTCTGTTCTGTTCAAGTGTAACAGTGAGCCAGCATGCACAGTATCATTACCCTAAAAGAGTTAAATGTAATTCAGCCATCATTTTAATATTTGTGCACTTGTCAAAATGTCTTATCAGAAATTCAGCAATCTTGGTACCTTGAAACTTAGAGTGTCTCATCCTTATTAATGTAGATGATGCAAATTCACCATTTCTCTTCAAAGTAATAAAGGTTTGTGCAGGTGTCACGCTGATGTAGAGCTAATGATTTTGCAGTACATCATGATGTGTGATGTGTGTCTGTGATTGTACAACATGTTCACGTTGCTGTAGTTCGTAGGCTCTGTAGACAGACTTGGACGAAAGCGAGAATCAAAGACATGCATGGCTAGAATGTCAGGAGAGGCTCTCATCACAGCAGCTGTCTTGTCTTAGGCTTTTTCTTTTCTTTGGAAAAACAAAAGTGATGTTTTCCATTCAGAGCCATCAGTCAGTTATAACTAACATGCAGCTTTGTCTTGATCCAAACACAAATATACAACTGTTAATCAGTTAAAGACAGTATGCTGCAGGAATGGAGTGAAGTGGTTACTGTACTTCCTCACTTAAATCTAACAAAGTGGTACATAGCTGGTTTCATGTGCTGAGGTTCAGTGTCAGCCAGGAACATTTTCTTGCTTCTCTACTTCCTGTGGCTTAAATACTTAACATAGAGACTGTCATATTGTCGGTTGCCAACAGCGCACTGGTTAAGATGAAGAGAGAGTGTGTTGTTAATCACTGAACCTCCTGTCAGAAACAATGAAGCTTTAGAATGAAGGATGTCCCCTTTTTTGCACTAGAAAAAGGCCTGAAGCTCACGGTCTGTGCTGTTTGCTTTTTCATTGCTCATTTTAAACGTCTGTTTGCACCACAGCTTGATTTGCATTAATCACAACAGTCATTTGAAGCACACCCTTCATTGTAAATGAATCTGCCCTCTCGTCAGGCCGCCAGTCTGAGGCAGCTGGAGGAGGAGAACCATGAGGCAGCAGCCCGACTGGAGGAGGTGGTTTACCGTGGCGATATGCTGCTGGAGAAGATCCAGAGCGCCCTGGCTGACATTGCCCAGTCACAGCTCCGCACCCGCAACGGAGCACTGAGCCAAGCGTCGCCGTCTGAGTCTTGACCCGCAGCGCACGGGATGCAGTTATGGACAATTTTCTGTCCTTTTCCTCATCACATAACATTAGCTGCAAGCCTCAAAACACCCCAAAATATGCCGAATGTGTCCATAAAGGAAATGTGAGATGCCATACAGTCACTGGAAAAATAATTTGGTTGCATAATAACAGCAATACTGGAAAATGCTAGGTGCAGTTTAATCGGTAGTCCAAAAGACTGTGATCTGAATGTGTGACTGCTCACCCTGAGTTTTTTATGTTTTATGTATATGTTGTATAATGATTAAGCTTGTTTTTGTTTATTTATGAATGAATCCTAGAGTGTCTGAGTACCTCACAACACACTTCAGTTATCAGTCTGCTCAGCTCACTGTAACTCCATATCTGATGTTCATTGTCTTTTTTTAATAAAGCTTCAACAAATACTTTGGAGACTTCATTTGTATCTTTAATCACCAACAAGCAGCCAATTTTTTTTCAGATGTTTTTCTCATTGTTTTCTGATAAAATCTGTTTGTTAAAGGGCTAAATTCATATTCAAAATGCATGGAATTTTTATTGTCACCTTCATCAATTCTTACTCAAACAGCTGTGATGACATATTGCTGTGCATCTGCTCACAAATGGTGGATGTTGACTGAACAGGAAGTATGAATGGGACAAAATGATCTAATGAATGATGCACTCAGTGTTTTTGTTAGAATGGTCTCATTTTCAGTATGACAACACTTCTGCTTCTTAGAAACCGGCGGCTCGTGTGACCCTTGACTCGGTGTTTCATTCTCGTTTGTTTAACCGGTAAACAATAACTGGAGGTTTATTCCGCTGTTTTCTGCCATTCTAGATATGAGCATCAGCCATACACAACACCTGAAATGGAACATGCTGGTGCTACTTGCTTAGAATCTGCTGAGAATTTCACAAAGATTTTAGGAACTAAGCTGAGGTTTGAGCATCTTGCATGACGTTTGAGAGGATTTCATAAGTTAAAGACAATCTGCTGAGGGGTGAAATAGGGAAGAGAGCTGCTGATGACTTAACGCTGTTCTTATTTGGGAAGCTTGGACTATTTAAGATTCAGTATGACAAATCAGACAATTACTGGATGTGAGAAAGTTGAGAAATGCAGATGAGGTCATAAGGTCTTCTTTGTGCTTTTTGTGAAGTTTTACTGCTTGAATTGCATAAACTACCCAAATGAATGCATTGCTATGCCGCCAATAGCTCTCATAACATTTTTATATGAAGTCTCTTAAAGATAAGAAAAAGACCTTTTTGTATGCATCTGTTTTCTAAAGCCCAAACAGACTCGGATCAGATTTACTGAATCAGAAACTTCATAATAATGTCTCACCAGTATGTGGTTGTTTTGTTTTTAATCAGATAAAGTAGCGTCTGAGCCCGCTCCGCAAATCTAATAAACAATCTGAATAGGAAAACATTTAAAAATCACATAAAGCTAGAGTTACTTTGTTTTCACACAGCAGTCATCATGTGGTCTTGATTTCATTAAAAATGGGCCTCAGTGTGTTTTGGACTGAACTTTGTGAAGTGTAAGCTGCAGGCCAGAGAGTTTATAGCCCAAACCTAAATATAGTTGCTGTGTCATGACTCAGTGGGCCCCATTGATGTGAGAAATATAAAAACAGCCTTGTCTGTTGGACACCACACCCAGACGTGTGAGCAATGTACACCCACCTCTGTGCACGTTGACATCATGTCTCTAGCAGTGAAAGCATTCAGCCGCCCAAATAAGGAGATTCATGTCAGAAACTCTGAACTACCTTCCACTGTCTTTTGATCAACAAACGTGTGTTACTAGTGTTGTCGATTTTATTACCTGTATTTTTCAGCTGTAATTTGGGTAATTCTTTACTGCATACACCTGTTCTCTGTCCTACAGACCTGTAGCATATAGACACAAGTGAACGAGGAAACGGAACATTCCCGATAGGGTGAATACATTTCTAGGCGACCTTGGGAGGAAAAGTCAGTTTCTAATGCTATTTCTATATTGCTATTTTGAAATGGTAAAAAATAACCCGCAGTGTGTAGTTGAAACAGTGTGCCCCATATATTTATTCAAAACAAGCTGCAGCTGTCATACCAATATTCTACTTGAATATAAATATTTGTCAGGATATTCCTATAATGTAGCGGTGATATATCTATAGGACTCATCTTTTTAAAAAAAATCACAATTATTATAAATAAATAGTATTAAATCCTATATTGTCACTTGGCAAAGTAGTCCTTGGGGCACAGATTAGGATACGGTTTTACCATCATATTTGTATAGTGGTGATATTTCAACATAAATCATTCACGTTTTTTTTTTCAAGCCATAAAAAATCTGTAGTTTATAGTTTTAATCTCAATGTGACCTCTTAATGACCCGAGGTACTCTGTGGCAGTTGATTTGGCATATGAAAGGACTAATTATTTCAGTGTTGTTTGTGTCATTTAATCCAAAATATAGCATGATAATATTAGTCCTTTTTAATTTAATTATTGCACTACACATACCAATAAAATTATGTAACAAAGCTTACAACTAATGTAGCTACATCGTACTCTTTCATGGCTACAATTGCTTGCTAGCCAAATGAACCTGCGTCCTGGAACAAAACCCTTGCGGGGCGATTCAAATCTTCTCATTGGCTAATGCACATGTCATTCTCGTGTATATTCTACATGCGGTTGGCCAATGGAAACCATTGGTTCTTTTCTTCATCGGTGATTGGTTCTTGTTAACGTCATTCAAATGGTACTCCGTTGCGTCGCTGAAGCGTCTGATGAGCCCGACGGTCCTAGGAAGCATCGCTGCTTATTTCATATTTTATAGCGATAAAGACAGAAGAAGGTCAGGTTGTAAAATGAAGACCTTAAAATATTTTCAAATTATTACGTGTTAGCTTGCAGTCAGGCTCAGAGGAGTTTTGTTATGATTTGGCGTTGATATTGGCGATGTTTACTGTGTGGGCTGATAAGTTCCTCTGAAGGGTAGCCAATAACTGGAGGCTCTAGCCGTCAGCTGCCTAAATATTAGGCAGAAAAATACGAAAAAACACCTTTATATTGTTTCACCTGGGTCGTGTGGTGGCGGCAAGCCAACAATTGACTCTGGAGCAGGACACGGAGGTAGGTGAAAATTATTTCCCGCAGAATACTATTTATTTTTATGCTGTCGAATTTTTATTTGTGTCTGTCATGGAACCTGCCAGACAGACGCAAAGGGAATAACGTTATAGCTGCCAAATAGCTAGCTAACGCAACACAGCAACAAAGTCAGCCAACATTTGTGTTTGCTGACCCAATATTATTTTTAAACTTAGTCTCATCAGTGAATATTATCTACTGTTAGCCGTCATGTGCCGGGCAGCAGCTGCAGAGGTTATCGGATAGCGGAGAACTGACAGGGTGGCACGAAAAGTTTCTGTTTAGCCGAGGCAAGACATGAATGTATTAACATAGCTCGCCTATGCAGGTGCATCTCTGCAGGTCAGTGTGAGTAATTCATCACACTGGATTTAAAACGTGACAGTGACTTTACTTATTAGACATAAAAAAAATGAGTTATTCACTTGACATTTATTTTGTCCACCTTTTATTTGAACTACATTGACAACATAACTGCAACTATTTTTAAAGTAAATATTTTTTTAATTAGAATGGATGTTCTTTAGCATTTATTTAACAGAACAGAATTTTATAACAAATTTGTTACTTAATGTTACAAATATGATTGAACAATTGAAAGACACCTTGAAGTTCCATTAGCATAATGTTTTGACTTTTCAACACAAAAATAGTTGTTTTTTTTTGTTGTCCGCTTTTCTGTGTGTATGAGTGTGTGTCTGAGTGCACATTTGTGTGTGCCCCATTCCTCTCTCAGGCGTCGTGACTGAGCCCTTTCATTCAGGACGGAAAGGGTTTCCTGTCCAGTCACTTACAGTCCTTAAAGGGTGGAGTGTGCCTCTGAATGTGTGTGTGTGCAATTCCATACACACACATTAACTCAACAATTCCACACCAAACTGAGAAATCCAAGAGCTGGAGAAAAAAGTTACACTGTAGATCCATTGCCTGGATTTTATCTTATTACAATCTTTAAACTTAAAAGATAAAAATTTTCCGGTAAGAGTCTAACTCTCAGCTCATTATCTGCCAGGATAGATAATAAATTACAGCGTGCCAACAGAATTATTGCTTCCTTGTTATGTTGTTGCTGTAGGCTATGTAGTATCTACCCATGCAGAAAACTATGGATTATCCATAGACTTTGCTGTCAGCAGTGTTCATTGGTCTTTCATCTTTGACCAATGAAAAAGGCCGTGAGGACTGTTGGTCATGCAGAGGAACTGAGACATTGTTTTCTCGAAGGAAACGTTGATCATTACTTGTTGACATCAAGTTCTTTTTAATATGTCGAGTAGGGATGCATATTGGAAAGAATTTGGTGATATGATACAATATTACCATACAAGATATACGATTCAATATATTGCAAATACTGTAAATAAGGGGATATGTTGTTATGTTGTGCCTTTGTGTTCGTTGTGTTTGCACTAGCAATATGTGCCCACATCTTCCTGTGTCAGTTGACGATGTTACATTGAAGTGAAAGAGTGAAAAACCCGAAGACAGATTGCAACGCTGGGCATTTAAACACAGCACTAAATGGACCACAGTTACAAGATCTTTGCATGTCAGCTATTAATTAAAAATGAATACAGAAATCTGTGTATGTAGGAAATAAGATATGTTTTGTGTCATTTGGGTGAACTTATCCTTGAACGGTTTTGGTCAGAAGACTAAATGACATCTGATTTTTGAAACAAATGGTCACTATAGCCAAATGCTTTAACTGTAGGTGATAGTTTTGGTTTACCATTTTTGGCCCCTGTCTTTTGTTTTAGTACAGGCTTAGGTCTGCACACAGTGAGCTTGCTTTAATAATGCCTTCCTTGTGACTGAGTGGTGTAGCCTTGTTTGTTTAGCAAAAGGGTGGATCTGGTTAACTTCAAGCCAAACGGGATCCTTTTCAGACGGAGCTAAAGGTCCAGCTGGCTGAGCTGCGAGCTCACAGTGTAACAGTTTTGATGATGTTTCATTTTCCACCTTGATGAGGAAACAAGCAAAAAGTTTCAGCTCCGTACAGCAAATGTGGATGTGGAAATATGGAAAGAAAAGGGAAAACTGTAATAATAGTATTATTATATTGTAAATGTTGGTTAAATACCTTTTAGATGATTTTTTTTCTCCATATACTTTGCAATTTTCAAGTTTTTACACAGACCACTAAAACACATTGTAAGATCCTACACTGTTTTGGCTTAATGGCACACAGCTTAACCAATCTGGTTCAGTCTCTTTACTGTCATAATGTCATTTTTGGCAGCACGAGGCCGTTGTTTTCGGTGAAAAAACTCAACAAAAGCAACTGTGACAGATAGACTAAGTTGGCAGCTAGCTAGTAAACATAGTGGAGCATTTGTGGAGCATAGTGGAGCCACTAAAGAGCCTGATATTCCCCACAGGAGTTGGTAGAGACCAAAAGCAGCAGTAAAAGTAGACTGAATACATTCCTTGTAAACACAGGCTTCAGTAGATAGCAAGGATTTTCAGTATTAAATGCCTGTATAGCACTGCTCTTCACCTGCTGTGTTCAGAAAAATATGCACCTTGCAGTATTGTCAACTATACTCAATTTCTTAACATTTTCTGTGTCGCCCAGCTCCACTATACATCACAGAATACCCCAGAATTGATCAAAATACAGCTACTACCAGCATATTCACACTTGTGAGTGACCTAAATTGGCACTTTGTAGACAGAAACGAACAGCAGTCCATGGATGAATTGTGCATCCGTGTCAAACAGTTGTGGCACCAATGGAAGCCGGCACATACATGATCCCACCATAGCTGATGTGTACCGTCTCAAAAACGTAATATTATATGATCTACATGAGACCACAGGAACTGCGATTAGGCTGCTTGGTGGTTGTTCAAGACTGTCATTTGATTGTTGTTCATGGGCAGCGAGTCCCTTTAAGTTAAGCTTCCTACAAGTGTTGCTTTCAATTTATACAGACCTCGGTAACTCAACACTTTTATTTGCCATCTTCCCTTTCTTCCACCCTAAACCAAGCAGTGATGCAGTGATTTTTTTTTTTTTGGATTTCTCAGAAGTCAGGAAGTATCTTGCAGGTAAAGTCAGCATGTTCACTTCTGTAATCATTTTAGCCTTTGCTCCAGTTCTCCTGTTATGGGATTGTTGGGGCCAAGACGGAAAAAGGAGTGGTAACCAGACGAAACATTGGTCCTATCTCTGGACTGCAGGGCTGTTTTATCTCCATGTGAGCTAATCATGTCTGTTCTGATGGCATACTGCTGAAACATTTTCATGATGTCCACATCCTTCCTCTTCCTCTTTTTGTCTATTACATAATATGTTTAAAATCTGCTCAGGTTAATATTCTGTAAGAAATAGGGAATTAAACTTCCCATCTTTGTGCTTGCTCTTGTCCAGGCTGTCTCTTATTTTATCAGTAATGTTTGGTTTTATTCAGAAAACCTCCACCACACTTGGTATGTGTGTGTTTCTTCATCTCAGTTAAACCCAATGTGCCCTCATAGAGAAAGTAGTTGTGGGAGAGAAGAATCGTTTTATAAAAGAGTGTGGATAAGTTCTGTTCTAGTGTGAGATGTACTTGTAAATGAATGATAGGCCTAGTCGGTTGGCGAGCTGCTGGTCTTCTCTCAGTTTGGAATAGTCCTTTGTCAGTTCAGTTTTATCCAAGACGATGTAAATGTGCAAAGGAATGCATACTGACGTAGATAAGTGGAGATTTTACTGGTGGGTTCCTGAAATGAAACCCTGCAGACCGTGAACCACCCAGCACATGATTCCTTGTCCCTGTTTTAGGGTCACGAGAATATTTTTGTACCAGGGATCTGACGTGGGAACCTCCTGGTGGTATGAGGTCTAAGGATCTGCTCCTTAATTGAAATGTAAGAAAGGATAGTGCTTGTTTACCTTTACACTAAAGGGAAAAAAAATAACACGTTAAATAAAAGACTTCATTACACAGAAATGTGCAAGACGACATGAATGAACGACAAATGAAACACATTTGCGTCAGCATATTTCAGGCTCTGATGCTTCAATATGACTTTCTTTGTAAAATCTGTTGCTTGTCCCCTAACTTTAAGGAAGTGTTGTTAACAGTTAGGTGGGTACTTCCTGTGCTGATTGACATTCTGTAGACATTGTAGAGGGCAGACATGCCGATAGTGCGATAGTCAGCCACCACATTAGGGCATGGCTGTATGTGTGTGTGTGTCTGTGTGTCTCAGTGAGTGGGTGGTAAGCCTGTGAGGGTTCTTGTAGTCGTCGTCACACTCCTGATTCATGCAATTGTGTTGGGGAGCCTGCATATTTAAAGCGAGTCTGTGTCACTTTTGCTGGGCAGCTGCTGCTGTTGCCATCAGTAACGATTGCAGGATAAAGAACCAGTCAGACTAGAAAGTGGTTCAGTGATGGTAATCAGCAGATAGAGACTCTGTGATGGACTGCTCACGGGGCTAGTGTTATCGTTACTGTGAAATAATGGATAACAAGCAAAATCGGAAAACATGCTAGTGCTAATCAGGACACTGGTCTTTCAAACCAAGTAAGGCAGCAACAATGAAAACTTAACTCCTGAATATATTAAATTAGTTGAGGTTTTCAGGTCAGTTTAGCCAAATGATGGCTAAACTGACCAGTAGAATCAGTGACTGAACTTATGTGTACAAGCTGAAGTTTTTTGCGTTTTTTTTTTTTAATGCTGTCATACAGGATAGTATGGCCATGACGGGAGGGACTGCAGCTGCCCTTCCCATGAGCAACCACACCCGAGAGAGGGTGACTGTGGCCAAGCTGACACTGGAAAACTTCTACAGCACTCTGCTAACCCAACACGAGGAGCGTGAGATGAGGTAAAACTGCCCGAGTGGGTTAACAGCCAACATGACACCAGCAGCCTTTTGCACAAAGTAACAGAAAGCCAGCGGCCTCCAATCGCACCTGTTTATCTTCATCAACAATGTTCCCGGCCACGTTGTAGGAGTCTACTTAAGAAAAAACATAATTCTTCATTTTACAGCACTGTATTTTTAATAGCGCAGTAGAAGTTGTTCAACACCCTCAGGCCAGAGCGGCCACTTGCCTCGACGATTCTCTGCACGTAAATGCAGCTGTTGTTTAAAGCGTCAGGTGTCTCTCCGTCCGCTGCAGGGAAAGGAAACAATGCGAAGGTGTTTCATTCTGTCTCAGGTGTGAGCATAACAAAGGACGCCTCACAATTTGCCTCCTGTGTTCTCACATTACTGCTTTAAAGCTGATCTCTGGCCCAGGTAACACGGTTTGGTGCAGCTTGTGAAAGATAGCTGACTTGCTGTTAATGACCTGACAGGAGATTCATTTTCAAGATCAGAGACTTTTTGGGTCATTTAATCCCTCCTTGTATATTTCCACTCCAAGTTATCTCACTCACTCTTTTTATATTGTAAAATAATTTGGAGTGCAATGATTTTGTTTAGTTCATATTAAGGTTTGTATGCCTTTTTTAAATGTGTTATTTTTATTTTATGATTTTTTTTATTTTAATTCATAGGCAGAAGAAGCTGGAGAAGGCCATGGACGAAGAGGGTTTGCCTGATGAGGAGGTGCGGTACTCTTTGTCCTCTCCTTAACAGACCTCAGCATGTCGCAGGAAAGGCTTTTCTTTTTTAATCTTTCTCGCTGACTTCTTCAGACGGCTCACCGTCTTTCTGCCTGTGTTTTGCAGAAGGTAATGCGGCGCTCACAGCACGCCCGCAAGGAGACCGAGTTTTTGAGACTGAAGAGGACGCGACTTGGCTTGGATGACTTTGAGTCCCTTAAAGTTATTGGACGAGGGGCTTTTGGAGAGGTACGCTACAAATGAGCTTGCTAGACAGGTTGCTGTTTCTGTGTATTCACATTGCTTTTAAATGTAACTGTGATGTTGTCTTCTTCAGGTCCGTTTGGTGCAGAAAAAAGACACAGGACACATTTACGCCATGAAGATTTTGAGAAAAGCGGACATGCTGGAGAAAGAACAGGTGATGTTTTGTTAGAACCACAGTATTCGAGGCATCCTGTTTAAGCTGCTTCTTCCATCCTCTTGTATACTCACAGTTTTGTTTGCCCTCTCCCTGCAGGTTGCTCATATCCGAGCAGAGAGGGATATTCTGGTGGAGGCGGACGGCGCGTGGGTGGTCAAGATGTTCTACAGCTTCCAGGACAAGCGGAACCTCTACCTCATCATGGAGTTCCTGCCTGGAGGTTTGCACTGATAACCTAAGATAATGCTAATAAACAGACAGATAAACTAGACGTGGAGCCTTATGTTAGTGATAGTGTTATTATATGAAAGCATCAAACGAGCTGTGTAACACAAGGGATTTCTGCCCAGAAGTTATTCTACACAAACATTGTGGTTGGTTCTGTTATCATTTCAAAAGTTTTCATTTGTGATATTGTTGCCAGGCGACATGATGACCTTGCTGATGAAGAAGGACACTCTGTCTGAAGAGGCCACCCAGTTCTACATCGCAGAGACGGTTCTGGCCATCGACTCCATCCACCAGCTGGGCTTCATCCACAGAGACATCAAACCGGACAACCTGCTGCTGGACTCCAGGGTGAGACGGACACCCAGAAATGTCCTGCATGCAGTGTGGTGTGCGTGTGCATGGTGGCTTTCAGCGGATGACTTTTATCAAATGTTCACGTGTTAACAGGGACATGTGAAGCTGTCAGATTTCGGCCTGTGCACGGGACTGAAAAAGGCTCATCGCACAGAATTTTACAGGAACCTGACACACAACCCGCCCAGTGATTTCTGTGAGTTCAAAATCACAACCAAAACCAAAGTACATTTACAGAGAGACATTGCTTTGGTCTTGTGCGAAAACAATGGCGAAAACAATGTGACTATCTGAGGAATTTCTCTCTTTTTTTCCTCTCCCTTCACTTTCCTGCATCTTGCAGCCTTTCAAAATATGAACTCCAAGAGGAAAGCAGAAACCTGGAAGAAGAACCGGAGGCAGCTGGTAAGGCTTTGAAATTTTACAGGATGTACAGCAGAAGCCCAAGAGTAAGAAGGAACCAGTAGTGCATTTACTGGCTGCAATGTGGAGAAGCATAGAAGAAAAGTACCTTCTGAGGAGTTTCCTCAGTTGCTGCAAAAATTCACGCAGTAGCCTCAAAATCCTGGCAAACTGCCAAACCTGACAATCAGTTTTATTGGTTGAATTTATTATTTTTTTAAATATACTCCTGCCCAGATGCCTCACCTTTAATCTTTCTGCGGAACTCTCAGGCTTATTCTACTGTGGGAACGCCAGACTACATAGCCCCTGAAGTCTTCATGCAGACGGGATACAACAAGCTCTGTGACTGGTGGTCCCTGGGTGTCATCATGTACGAAATGCTCATCGGTAAGACAGGCGCAGCGAGCTTGAAGCACAAACACATTTGCAAAATGGAAATCAAAGGCCAAAGGGAGCATTTACAAATATTCAAAACATTTTAGATGAGACAAATCAAATCTTCGTCTCTGGCAAAATATAGTCGATATGACTCACGTGTCATGTGTCGTGAATTATTTTACATGTCACATTGTAGGGTGTCAGATCAATAAAACTGTTGCTTATTGGCTGTGTTCAGGTTATCCACCCTTCTGTTCTGAGACGCCGCAGGAGACGTACAGGAAGGTGATGAACTGGAAGGAAACACTCGTCTTCCCACCCGAAGTCCCCATCTCAGAGAGGGCCAAAGACTTGATATTAAGGTGTGCACAGATGCATTTTCATTTCAGTGTTCTCTTTGAGAAACTGTGTGGGTGACAAAACAGTACATTCATTTTGTCTTTCAGGTATTGCACTGATGCTGAGAACAGGATTGGAGCTGTGAGTGTGGAGGAAATCAAGAGTCATCAGTTTTTTGAGTCAGTGGACTGGGAGCACATCAGGTACATGAAGTCCCACACAGACACATAAAGGTGGCAGAAATTCAGCTTGTTGGTCTTGTGTCATGAACGAGTAACAATTTAATATGAATCAAGTGCTGTCAGATTAATGTAAGAGCTACAGCAGCCGTAGGTCAAACATGCACAGAGAGAGTTTAGTCTGATGACCTGTGCTCAGAGAAAGAAAATCAGTTTCATGTCGCTACGAAACAGTGTGTTGACTTTATATTTTTCGGGGAAGTTTAACAGAGGATAAAGAGCAACTAAACACTCTCTGAAAATCATGTCTTTGCTCGCATCCACTTGTTAAACTTCTCAGACTGAGACGGTCCAGTTGCACTCATGAACCAAACGACATCACTGATGGATGTGGTTTCAAGCTGGTGTTAAGGTGCTGCCTCCCCCTTTAGATTTTTAATGTTCATCGGCCCCAAAACGTGGATGAGTAAATGAATATCTCACATGCTGTAGCTGCAAAGTTACCAGCTTGCAAGCAACATTAAGACTTCAGTGGTAAAACACTGTGGATCGAGTATTGGGTGTGACGGGTACCTCTTTCCTTCCTCGTTTCCACCATCTTCTCTGCCTTGCTTTCACAGGGAGCGGCCAGCGGCCATCTCCATTGAAATCAAGAGCATTGATGACACCTCAAACTTCGATGACTTCCCCGAATCAGACATCCTACAGCCAGGTTTGTCTTATGAATTACTCTGCTACACTGTGGGAAAATCCCAAATCAGGAACATTGGCTTGGGTTAGATTCAGACAGTGTGACCCCAGATGTGAACAGCTCCTTGCTGATTTCTCTCTTAATATAAGCATGGCTTTTAAGGGGCTTCTCATTCACATGGTATGATCCATAGCGCCCTCAAGTGGCTATTAAAGTAACACCTCCTTTTGTTTTGTGTGTATTAACAGCCAGTGCAACAGAGCCAGACTTCAAATCGAAGGACTGGGTGTTCCTCAACTACACGTACAAACGCTTCGAGGGTCTGACTCAGCGAGGCACCATTCCCACATACATGAAGGCAGGGAAGGCCTGACACGCCGCAACGCCAGACGGTGTTGTGGAGAGAAAACGTTTACGGACACAGGGTCGGGCCGCGGAGCCCCGCTGGCGATGAAGGCTGAGCTGCCAGCCTCTCAGTATAAATTTAACTCTCATCACAAGTTATTTAGGTCTGCTCAGCCGCTGCAAGAACCGCCAGGAGGCCGGAAATTAAGGAGCAGTACCGCATTACCTCGGTTGTTTATATCGTATACACGTGCTGTCTTTAGCCATAGCTCTCAGGCCAGCTCACTAAATAGGAAACTAAATCGGCATATCTGCATGTTCGGCGGCATATTGCTTCTGGAGAGGATTTTTTTACTGCCTAAAGGGGTCAGCGGGAATGAGGATGGAATACAAATCACTGCTTCAACATCTTCTCTACCATAGTTTCTACACTGGTGGCTAAATTAGCTCTAATACAAACCGGATTTCTAGGACTAAAAAGAAGCTCTGTACACTGTAATCAAACTCTGAAAGATTAAGTAAGAACTCAGACACCTATCACCCATAATGTTTAGTCTCTGTTGGATTTGTAAGGAAAGTTCCAGCATGGTTTCCAGGGTTTTGACTCACTTTCTGCTTTATATTTAAGAGTTGATCCCACTGAGAAAGATGGCATTTAAAATCTTTCATTTCACTTTCATTTTAGCTGGTAGAAGCATGTTGTTTTGGTCTAACAGGAAGTGGAGCAACGCTTATGTCAACCACAGGAGATGGCAGGGCAACTTCTGGTAGAGAAATGCTGACGATTGATGGAAAGTTTATGTGACTGTATTGTATTCGTATGCCGTAGGTTTATAGAGTAGGCTTGTCAACACATTGTTAGCCATGCTAGAGTCTTAGCTCTAGGGATTGCAATGTCAGTCCACCGCTTTGGTCCAGTATGAAATAACAGAACAACTACTGGATGGATTGTCCTAAAATCGTATACAAATACACGTCCCCCTCTGGATGAATTGGAATAACTTTGTTGGTTCCTGACCGTTTGATCCAGCAAAATCATCAGGTACACTTTATCCAACACTTTGGTTTAAGACTTCTAAACCTAATAGCATTCCCATCAGCCCCAGCTGCGCTTCATGTTTAGTGCTAATTGGCAAACATGCCAAACTAAGATAGTGAACACGGTTAACATTAAAGCTGATTGACGTCAGCATGTAAGCTGGGGATGTTAGCGTGTTGATGTTATCGTTTAGCTCAAAGTGCTAATCTCTCCGAGCACATCCTCATGGAGCTGCCAAGCCTGGCTTTGGACTTCAGCCTGATCTTGACATTTTTGATGAATGTTGCTCGACAGTAATGTAAACAGCAAAAAAGTGTCACTCGAGACCTTTCTTTCTGGTTGCGCCCTCTGAGAATTTTCTTATGTCTCAGGCATAAGGATGTAATGTGGAGATAATAGTTTTCATTCCACACCGACTCGGACCTGCAAGTTTGTGTCCGAGTTCCTCTGAGTGAGAGGAACCTGCTGCTCGCTGACAGGCTGGGAGCTGATCAATCAATATACAATTAATAAGCTAAAGATAGATATACAGCATTTCTGTGATTTAAAGAGCCGTCTGTGCAGGTTATGCTCGGCAACAGAAACAGAGCATTAAAAACGCAGAAGTCTCCGGTTGCCATGGAGATGACTTTCAAGAAAAAAAAAACCTTTCGTTGAAGCATAAATTGAAAATGACGCGTAGCCGTTTAATTCATGTCGTGGCAACACTCATCAGGAGTGTGACATTTATGTTGCACGTTTCTATAAGAAAGTGACGGGGGGTGGTTCTTACCGTAACAGTGGTGTAATAAACAATTAGCATTACAGCGATAGAAAATATAAAAGAAATGAGTAAAAACTCATATCATGCTGGAATTCTCCTCGAACCCTCTCGATGGTGATACACAGTGCCACTTTGTGTCAGCTCTTCCTGTGGCGTTGCCTCACAGCGCTGTTGCTTTTCTCACAGAGGAGCCACTTGTTGCCAGGAGACGTGTGAATGCAGTCTACCCGGTGCTCGACATCCGTTACTGTGGATTGCTGGCTCTTCACTGATGCCAAACCAAGTGCAGCGTGTGTCACTTCCCTTGAGAGCTAGTTGTTTTGTTCAGATCTGTGCTACAGCAATTGATATTTCCCTGGATTTTAACTTTAATGAGCGAGGGCCAATTGCATCATTCTTAGAAGGACAAAACATGCAAAGTGCCTTTAACTAGCTGAGAAATATTTAACCAGATATTTTAGTCATTGGACATTAATCAGAAAGTATTAATTATTTGTAGAAATAATAATAAAGCTGTTGGTAGAAGGAAGTGAGCAGCAGGGAATGATAAAAGGGCAAGGGAAGAATTAGACCCTTCATAAATCGGCTTGGGAGAAAGCAACGGTTAAAAGCTCTGATGTGTCACATTCATTATGTCTGCAGTGCAATAAAGCTATGAAATGAAAGAGGTGATAAAACCGAGTGAGGAAACAAAGGCAGGATAGAATAAGGGTCAGATAATAAAACAAGGGGCTCATAAAAACACGTCAAGCTGAACAAAATGAACAAAGTGTCTCTGTCCAGTAGAGATTAGAGAGAAGCTAAATACAAATGGACTAACATGGTGGAAGGCTTAAACAGCTGTATGGTTCTTGAATGTCTTTTATGTTGAGTAAAGCATTACGTGTAGTTTATTGTTATTTTTTTAATTTTTATCATCCAAAAGAAACCCTCTAAAAAGCCAATGCCAAGCCTGTCTTTCTCAACAAAACAGCACATTTAACCATCGACTGGACACAGCGCTTCAAGTAGTTAACCAAAGAACTCTGGTCATCACACAGCATTTCACATTCAGATGTAGCTGATGCTTACTGCGCTGAACTCAGACTACCTTAAAAAAAACAAAGAAGAACACCTTTCCGAGAGCTATACTTGGTTATGGAAGAATTTGCCATTTCTATTTCTATACTTTTGGGAAAATGAGTGCGCAGACAGATGTTTCTCAGCCAACGCGTTTGTTAAGCGTCAAAATGCAAGAAAAGCTATAAATGCAGATACAGGGACAGGAAATATACTGAAGACTTAACCATATTGGACTAAGTTCAGCTGTAGCCATCACAGGAATCCCGCATTAATCTGTTTGTGGTGCTATTTGTGGGGAATTGATAGAGAAAGTGGTCCTGCAGTTAGAATACACACCTATACCAGTCCCTCCTCTTACACTTTATCTGTTTGACCTTCATTCATCCAAGTAGTCCTGTTAAAAATGTTAAAAATTTGTTGGTTTGTTTTTTGTATTTTTTGGTTTTGTTTTGTTTTTAAAAAAGCTGTTTGCAAACAACAAACATAAGTTGACTGATGTGTATATTTCTTCACTGTTTTGTTCGGTCATTAATGAATGACGTTTTGTGCGAACATTAAGTGTATTTGAAGGGGAGGATTTTCGTGTCAGTTGCTGACATTTAAAGGAGCACTCCAATGATTCACTATTGCACTTTTGTAAAAGCTCAGGACTCACAAGAGACAAATTAAAAAAAACAAAAGAAGAAGAATCAAAATCGATGCTGCAGAGGTGAAGATATCTCAACTTTTGGTCTCTTGTATAGGCTAAAGTTCCAAAAGCAGTGGATCCTACACTTCTCATAATGCAACTTTGTAGCAGCTTTCATTTTCTATGCCATTATTTCAAACTTGACCCTTTTAACCCTTATGACGTCATCAAGGTAAATTTATTCAGATCTCACAGCCACAGAAGACATTGATATTATTATCATTATTATTATTTATTTTCACATACTGAGTAGTACTCCTAAGATGAGTAAACTGATCCTGATGTGAAAAATCCGTGGAGTGCCCCTTTAATTACTGACATACAGACAACTCTGATTGGCTGATATTTCCCATTACAACAAAAAATGTCATCAAAGCTAAGACCGGGCTGCAGGGCGGATGCGTAGTGGGGGATTTTGTTCCTGGCTGCCGCTGCAGCTTCCTGGTTGTGTCTAATCACTGGAACACACTGACACAACCTGGAAAAGGCCAAACTGCTTCACTCAGAGCAACCTGTTTCACAGCCAAACTGTTCAGAGTGTTCAAGAAAAACTAGTGTGTGTGTGTGTGTGTGTGTTTGATTGTGTGTGCGCGAGTGCAATTGTTAGGTGTTTTCATGAGTTAGATACTCAGTGCTTTTTTGTTGTGAGGTGATGTGTGATTTTGTTCAACTCATGTTGTGTGTTGTGTTGACAGAAATGATCACATTTTTTGTTCTCTAGAGTAGATGCACAGGAGATGAAAAAGGAGAGTAAATACTGTATTTGGGATCCATACAATTCTAGATGTGTAGGAGATGACTTGAAATCCATTACTGTGCCACTTAAATTATTAAGACTTCATTTCTCCTTGAGAAAGATTAAGACTTGGGAGATGTTTGACTTTTATCATTTGAGTTGAGCGAGACAATTCATTTTTGATGGACCAAACCAGCTTACAGACTCACTCTTTGTTTTAGTAGTCAGCTCAGTGCCACAGAATATTTCACAACCCATGCTAAGAGAGGTAACTTCCCTTACTAAGAGAGCAGGAAGCAGTTTATTTATTCTTAATAATTGACAGAAACATAAAAAGATAAAATCAGAAGTTTATTTACTTCTAGAATTCAGCATTAAATATAAATTAACTACTTCTCTGCCTCAAAAACCAGAAAGCCCCACAACTTAGCTCATAATAAAACATAATCCCCCCCCTCGTTAAGGCAAGAATTCAGTTGTAAAAGGTTTAAACCTCCCACCCCTCCACATGCCAGGACGATGTTGTGAGATTTTTTTGGTGTAATGCTGTGTACATATTGTTGTAGACACTTGAAGGAAACTGTGGAGTGCAGGAGGGAAATGCTCATTAATATATTCATTCACGTTGATGAGTTTTTATGTTGATAAAATGCTTAAAATAATAAAATTAAACACTTAAAGTCCTGTGGTTTGTGTTTCGTTGGGGCACGCGGAGCATTCAAGACTCAAATGAAGACCACATGTCTCATAAACCCGTGGAGTGCGGAGGCCTCGAGAAAGCTCTGAAGTCTTGAGCTTAATTCAAAAATCTTGCACAGCATATTTTAGAAACGGTTTCATCTTGATCATATTGATGGTGTCATTCAAAATCATACTGATGCAGTGAATATATTTGTTATTTCAGTATCTTCTGTGAAGGATTAGTCCACCATAAAAGTTCGACAATAATGGTGAGTATAGTTACATTTTTATCTTACGCGCATTTCGTATCTTTATGTCATTGCCCAAGTGAACAGTACTGATATGTTATTGCTGACTGCTTCAGAATGAAACGGAAAAGCAATATGTGAGCACCCATTAAACTAAGATGAAAATTGTGGCTCTCTGCATTCTCAAATGTACTTTCAGGTAATTGTAATCTCTCGTATTTGCGGTAGACAGAAAAGTAACACATTATCATTCCATCTTGTATGACCCTCATTCTCAATTTTACAGTTTTCAGAAGTCATACCTGCCCTACATATTATTGCACTGCATAAATTTTATTGTTTGTCGCTATCTTGAATCTCGAGTCAATGAATGTTGCAGAATGTTTTGATGGGAGTTAGTCACTGTGTGAAAACATCTTTAATCGTGACTGTTTTATTTTAAAATGCAGCAGTGACAAACATGTACAAAGGTAAGGTGACCTTAGTGTGATGAATTGCCTGCTGTGACGCACATATTTTTACTCTGTATCTTGTCCATCTCCACACTTCTTACCTTTGTACAGTGTGCAGTGTTTTTTTTCCTCGTACCTTGTTGCTGTGATTCACTGCAGCCACTAGAGGGAGCTCTTAACACGCATTAGTGTATTTCCAGCTGACCAGAATCTTATGAATGGGCACTCAAACGATTGTTCCGGTGTGATTGCTTTTGGTTGATAATACCCTCTAAGGAATGAAATGACTTTCTGTGGACAGACACAGCGCTGTCCAATTAATAGTCGTGCCACCTTTTAAAAGTCAATTTTAAGAAGCTTGGAGTTAAGGTGGAATTGTTTTCTAAAACTCATCACAGTCATTATTGCAAACACTGTTAAAAATTCTCGCTCTAATAATTATTTAATAGTCTAATTATATTAGTAATAATTTTAAACTATGGGAGGTAATAATAATCCTGTTTTCCCCGTTAATTGTGCGTCTTTGTTTTTAACCAAACGATGTATTTAACAGCATGTTAATGATATGACGTAGGTTAGTTTCTCACAGTTTACTTACTGTGTGTAATATGAATGAATAGTAGTTTGATGTTCGACTGTGAAAAATGATATCTGCACATTCATTTTTATTCGGACTTGGATACAGATACCCGGGCGCTGTTTCCACTTATATATTTACATATTCTCCTAGACGTTCTCACGTGTACGTCACCGTCACGAACACGTTGAGGCTGCGCGTGAATGTTCAGGAAATCAAGTTGTTTTTTTTTTTTTTTTCTTTGACAATAAAAGTCTTAACCGGGTTTCTTTTAATCCCTTACCTCGATTAAGGAAACCGGGTTTTTGGTTTCCATTCAGAAATCAGGTTACTGCAGAAAGCCCACAACAACCAGGTTACTTACGTGCTTGTAAACGCAGCTGATGCACAGGTGACAGTGCCGTGTCATGACCCCATTATTACCACCAAAAACAGAACAATGCTTACTTAGTATAGGCCAGCTATAATAATTCAGTCAATACAAATGTACTGTTTGTACAATTTCAGTATGTTTTCCATTAAAAAAAAAGTTTAAAACAGGAAAATGGATAAGACATATTTCACTTTATAGCACTTTAAATTGCTTTTTTTTCTAACTCTTACTGCCCATTTGACTTCTGCTATCAACCTGATGCAGAATAAACACACAGTCTCTGTTGCTCTCACTTTTTAATGTATTGCATTACAGACATGCTATTTTATTTATTGTAGACTACTTTGTGAGAAAAGGGTAAGCTCAACCCTGTTTACTGGACTTTACTTTGCAGAATATTGAACCTAAGTAATATGACAAAACCTAAGTAGCCTACATAGTGTATTCTATACACGTGGCATCAAACTAAATTAAAAGGACATTTTAAATGTGACTTATATAAAGTTTTAGTCTTCAGGTTCAAATTTAAAAAAAAAAAAAATTAATCATCACATTGTTGTTGAAATTAGGGCATTTGGAATATTTGCTGGCTCTGTAACTGCAGGCCAAGCCCCCATTGGGAACACGGTGTCCCGGGGAGAGAGAAAAAAGAGTGACATTCTTTTGTCATGAGTTCAGAATAAAAAAAAACAAAAACCCAGCGTACCCCCAAGGAGAGCCGGGGGCGGAGCTTACTGACGCAGAAAGATCACAAAGCCGACGTCCAGGGCAAAGCCCCGAAACGGACTTACCCTGAACTCACCATCACATTTAACAAAACAGACGTGCAAGGTTGTTAGCATATTGTTTTACACCTGGAAATGTTTTAGTCAAGAACACACTGAATATTTGCTTAGAACTTGTTTTTCACACCACAGACGTTAACACAATGAAGGTAAAGTGATGTATAACCATACTTTAATCAGAAGTAGTAAGTTATAAATTGCACTAAATTAAAACACTTGTGTGTAACTCAACGGAAGCTAGCCATGACCTTAGGCTATAGACGATGAAAAAATCCAATATGGGTATAGCTGTACAGAGATATAACTTCATGGTAGTTTTCTTACTATGAAATGATGTCACCTTTGCTAGTACTTGAAATGTCTATCATATTCCCCTAAACGTTTAGCACAGCGTTTCTATCGATTTTCACTGTCCACTTGTAGTGTTTCCGGGCTGGTAAAGTGCAAGGGGGACACTTTCACCACAGACGAGCATTAAATGGGTTAACCGTCGCCACGTGACCGTCGAGTTATATAATATATAGGTCAACACGTTTCTCGCTGGCACGTGCAGCCTTCCATCTTACGTAAAGTCTCGTGCAAAGGTCTCAAATTACACTATGTAGGTGAGGACCGAAGTTCGTCAACATTGAAGAGATGTACCACTTTGAGCAAGGGGAAACTAAGAATCTCGACTGCAATGAGAATGGACTTTATACTTCGTGTCCTGTAGTTTTTGAATTGAACAAATCCCCATTAGTTTATTAGTGCATAGTTTCTATACTTTTCAATAAAGGAGGAGCAACTGTAATAGTAAGAATGTTTTAATAGCTTAGCGAACTATAGCGAAATATAGGCCTAGGAGACAAATTATTATTCAAAGCAGAGTTTGAATGCTTTAAAGATGTCTGTGCCACAAGTTACTGGTGAGTGATTGTGCGAGGAAATCAGAACAGAGTGAGACCTCCTCTCGATCACCGCAGTGATTGAGGAAAACTGAGAGAGTGTAAAGTCAGATCAGTGACGCGCGCTCGGTACTTTTCAGGTCACCAAAACGAGCGTAGCATCGGACGATTCAATCTCTCACCTCGCTGTCAGTCCTCAGCTGGCAACGTGTAACGTGGATTCAAAATTATGAGCGTTATCAGCGTCGTCACAATGTCATTATTCACTTTCAGACCATTAAGAGCGTATGCGAGTCACGATCCAAAGCTCTGTGGTGGAAAACGCAAATGAATAGAACATTTTGTTCTAAATATGAGACGTTCATTTTTGCACTTTTGCATTTTAATGACAACAAATGCCAACTCAAACCGCACTATAAAGGATCTACATAACATACAATACAGCATTTCTTTCATAACAGATGGTAATTTTTAGACACATTTGAAACTTTTTCTTATGCTGCCTCCGTTGTGCACAGTGCATTTTAAATGGTCAGTATGATCCATTTAAATCCAGAGTAATTTGCACTAATTGTTTTTTTTTATTTCCACATTACAGGAATGCTGAATCATGAGCGAGAAGTGCTGAAATGAATGGACAGCAAATATCCTACAAATCGCCGTGACACTGACATGAATGAGCCAAAACGCCGATGAAGGAGGAGACAAGTGTGAACTCTTCCCTCTTTCCCGTGTTTCCTAAAGGACGGTGTTCCGTTATCACCCATTCGTCACGTTTCTAACGCCCCCTCCACCCCGCCTCCTTTGTGAAGAAAAAAAAAATCGAGGAGGAGGAGGGTGAGGAAAAAATGAAGTCAATTATACAACACCCCATCTCTGTTCAGCTCCCTCCTCTTCTCGTCTGCACTGTACTATTACTACTACAGCTGGCGGCTCACATGCGCGGCGGCGCTCCGTAGCCTTCACCGGGCACACCGGCTCCAGTCTGTAGGTATGTCGGCCGGTGGCTCAGATGGGACGGCGGACCAGCCGGCAGGTAGGTGCTCGGGGACGGGTCGCAGTATTTTCTGTGTGAACTGTGTGTGATTCAGCTCGCTAGTCTACTTTTATTATCAGTAATTTTGGCTGCCCCCCCATCCTTTGGCTGAAAAAAGCAAAGCATATGTATGGAATTCTTCCAGCAACTACTTCTTGAACTTCCTTAGACGTACTAGGCTGTAATATAACTGTAAGCGACAAGGGCTGTAAAGTTAAAAAGAAAAAGTTTACTGGGAGGGTTTTGTCATCCTAATTCAACTTTTTAGTTCAATTACTGGGTGACAACACAAGCGACCACTTACTTCAGCCCTTAGCGACCGTACCGGCACGAGCCGAACATAAAAAGTAACAGCCACAGCAGCGCGTTACTATCTGCAGCGCCGGCGACAGGAGCAGACAGGCACCTGCCTACTAACCCACCGGTCGGCAGCCGGTCGCGGCGGTGGAAACCTGGCCAAAATGATGCCGTACTACGTGCTCGCCTCCTGTGGGGCGCGCGCGCGTAGGGGCTTTGTTCCTTTTCGGGAGATTCTCTGACAAACCTCATGCAACCACGTGACGGTAACCATGGCGACAAGTTCGGCCTAACTTTGATAAAAACATTTTTTATTAAGCTAACCTTACCCGTATAGTTCGTTTGACACGTCCGACATTATCCCTTAAACTACTGAAATATTTTTATTTTCATAACCTTCACCAAACAGCCCTCAGAGGGCTTTAGTTTGTCACGTGGTTGCACGAGGTTCGTCCGTGTTTTCTTGTCGTTCAGCTTCTTTCAAAAGTGGGTCAGTAGATCAGTAGAGCAACGCTGCCTTCGCTGTGCAGCAGAGGGAGGTAGTCGCTCCCTGCCGCTCCGAAACCAGAACAAGAGGGACTACAGCGATGTCGGCTATCGGGACTTTTTGAACAATACAGCACACTAGCTTCAAATCTAAACCGAAATACCAAACGCGAGTGCCAGAAAGTATTTAGTACCACAAGAATAAGTGTTAAAAACTCCTATGAATACAACAGGAATTTATGAATTAGTAGATTATTATACATTATTTATATAATTTGAATTGTATCGCGCAGAACTTTATGCAAGTGTGGTCAGTATTAATTTAAAGCAGAATTTATCACAGAAAAATAATTATTTTACAAACTTGTAAGTGTATTTTAGTATATATATATATATATATATTTTAAAAAAACAGCAACATAATATTCCTGAGAATCAGTGGAAAAAAATTTCCCATGTCATAGTGTGACGTTATTGTTTCATATGAGCATTAGAACTGGTTTGTTTAATCCTTTTGCTGTTGGTTGTTAAAACTTGTCTGAGCTCTGAGTGGAAAGTTTCGCTTGTAAAATCTCGCAAATAAGCATCAATACACTGCATCTGCAGTCTGTTTATTCTAAAGCATTAGGCTTGTTTTGAAAGAAAGGATTAAGGATAACAAATCTCGGGAGATAATATCGTATCATCAGGTTATCTGGTGAAATATTAAAATACACGTTAGAGGATCCAGTAAACTGTCAGACAGTCAGCAGACACTTCTCTAAGTGCTTCTGCACTAAACACTTAATGTCAAATATATTGTGTAGGTTAATAGACTACATTTATTTGTCATTTTTTTGTGTTCTGGCTTTGGGTGGTTTTCAAGGCATTTTAATGTAAAGGTCCCAAGGTATTGGTGTTAAATTCTACTTCTCTCTCTACCTCTGGTAACTATACCTACCATTAGTATGAAAAAATGAAAAATTTGATATCTTTATATTGATATGCATACAGACAAGTAAAAAATTCAATGAAAATATTCAAGTTGCGTGATTTAAAAAATGTTCTGAAGTGCAGGATCTACCCTCTACATTTTGATAATTTTAAAGGATACACAATAAATGCTATGTGAAAAACGAAAAATGCCTACATAAGCTAGCTGTATGTTTCCTGCTTCTACTAGTCCGTATTCATATTCCTAGATCCTTACGCATGCTGTATGTGCAGCTCTGTGTCTGAAAAAGTCATTTCTAATTGCATGAGCTTTGTAACTGAATATGCACTGTACTGTTAATGAGGATTTGCAGAAACTGTAGGTCAGTCAACCAGAAATAACCGAGAACATATCGCACTGCAGCTGTGGGACTCCATTTGAACGCAACAATACTCAAGGTTATGTTCATAATTTCATACTGAGGTGAGAAGATGCTTAGAAGTATTTCACTTGACTATGTTCTACATGCAGCCAATTTACCAATTTACATAAAAGCCACCTATAGCTGTTACATCCAGGCCCCGGGGACACCTGAAATAGCTTGCAGGCCTACCGCTTCACAACTCTATCAGTCAGTGGATTGAAAGAAAATTAGTCTGCGATGGGTTTTGGCATTTGATTGTTTAAGTCATTTATTGAAGCAAAACAAAACAAAATCCCTTGTTACAGCTTCTTAATTGTGACTGAAATGTGATAGGCATTTCTCACTATTTTCTGACATCTTATGACAGATTAATCGATAGTGAAAATGTTGCTTGTTGCAGACCTAATTACACTATTACTTCAAAAAACAGCAGTACAGGAAAACTGAAAAATTATATGAGCTGCTCTAGTCGCAGTTTTTTCTGACAAAAAAAAAAAAAAAAGGTCTAGACCGAGTTAATGTGATATTGCGTTTTGAAAGAGCAGCAAATGGAGGTTCTGTGGTTACAGAGCAAGCAAATTGCTGTTTCCATCAGGTGCACATCAGCGGTCTGCACACGGAGCACTAATGGTGCTGTTGATAGATCTGGAAACTGTGGCCTTGAAACAGCCATCCGTGTTGAATATCAGCAAAAGAAAACAGATGTATGTGTGAAAGCTGTGTGTATGCGTGAGTCTGAAGGTTTTGCAAAAGAAATGTGAATCCAGACTAATTATCCTCTGACAAACAGAAAAACGCCTGTTTGTGGCAGTGGTGGTGAGTGCTAAATATTTGTATTTTGAAAAGATGTGAGGATGTCTTGAGGTTGAAGACTTTATACTTATAGATGCAACTGTATATGTTTACCCTAATTACTATGTCTGGATAGCTGGTCAAGGTATTGATCTAATACCCTCCTGTTTTAGAATTCCTGCACAATCTCCATGCTTTTGCATCTTAGAGAGGGAGAAATGAAGGACAGTTGCATTTATTCTTTGCATTGGGCCCAGCTTTGGGAAATGATCACAATAATAACATCTTTTTTAGGTTGGTCTAACATATAATATTTGCTGTTGTGTGTTTGAAAAATAAGTTAATTAGCCAGTGATTTGAAAACATGTTATGCTCATCTTCTCCCTTTAACAACATAATCTGTATTTCTTTTAATAAAAGTCATCCACATAGAAGAAGCTTCTAAAGTTCTAAGCTATAAATGTTTTTACGGGTTAGAACACGTAAATACGCCAGACAAAATGCTTCAGGGTGTACCATATTATGTCTGTATGAAAAGGGTTTCTGAGTTCAGACAGTTCATTAATTTACTTAGTGTTGAAAAGACGCTGAGACGCTCGCTGCTTTCATTGTAACTTTTTTGCTAGATTCATAAGAAAATACAGAGAAATATTTATATTGTATTTACAGTGTCTAAAAATGTCCCAAAAATTAATTCAACATATTCAACAAGAAGAGGATACAATTTGACAAATGTTTTATTTTTTCAGATCAAAACAAAAGTTAGCTGCTTAAACATTTTACATACTTTTACAGAAATGTTGTCTGTTCCTTTTCAAAATGCTACATGGTATTCCACAAGCTCATTCTTTTTGTTAAATTTAGAGTTCATTAGTTGTCTGCAGTATTTCATGAGTAATTGTGCATTGTTATTTTGTCTATCAGTGATATTAGGGAAACATTTTAGAATTGGGATTGTAGCCACGTGAAAGCAGGACATCAAAGAGCACAAAATATCTGCAGAATCGAGTAAATACAGATGAAAACCTCACACCTTCATGAATATTTAACAGTGACTTACTTTCAAACTGGGAATTTGTTCCAGTTTTTTTTAAGGTAGTCAAACATTTGTGCATGAGTTGTCGAATCTTAAATCCAGCTTTTATCCTGATATTTGCACAAGCTGTCATTGTAGTTTATGATGTTTGAACTCTTCTCAACATTCACTGCCCCTCTTTCACAACCTCTTATTGTGTTTTTTTTCTGTTGCTTGGCTCTGTGTTGCTTTTGTGGAATTCTTAGGCGGAACATTTTTAGCTGAAATGAGAGCTGAAATGCTGGCTGCTTAAATATCCTCTGTATTTAACAGTATAGTCTATAAGAGTCTAACTATTAGAGATTGTCTTTCTTGACCAGTTATGGCTCTGTGTGGAATGAATGGGCCATTTTTCTAGTCTTCCTTTTTGTTGTGGTACTAGTATTCGGCTTCTAGTGGACTTTTTCTGGCTCAGCAGCATGTCTATAATTTAAATCAGCTCATCTACACTTGACCTTCCAGTACCAAATACCTTGCGGGATGAAAGTGGGATGAAATGTAGGCATGTCAGAAAAAGCACAGCTGTAAAGAAGTGCATGTAGGTCACGTTGTGCGTGCTCTTGTACTCTTGAGTTTGTTATACTCCCGTTCAACTGCAACCCCCCCCACGGGCGGTGGTCCACGTCTCTGTTTTTCAGTAATGTGGCACGTCGTCTGCTGACCTGCAGACTTGGCTTCTCGTCAGCACTGTCGTCACGACCACAGCTTTTGGCTCTGCCGTGATTCAGAATGTGAGCGTCCACCGGCGCCTGCAGCATCACACAAAGCAGACACTGCTGTTGGGATGGCATGGTTTCTGACAGTCATCTGGCAACGCTCGCACAGGTGCCTCAGGAAAAATTTCCCTACTAATGACAAAACAGGAAAAACTGCATGAGGTTGGCTGCAGCCTGTTGCGCTGCGTCAGCCATGGAGAGCTGTGGTGGGTGGAAGGGAGCGCCGGCAAGTGTTCGCTCCCACATTCCACTTTTGCGTCAGTGATGACCCAGTAAAGTCCTCTGGAGGGATTAAAGGAAATTGTGTCAGTAAAATTCACTCCTCTGCCCATTGAATTGTAAAAGTTATGCCTGCTTGCACAGGCTTGTTTTATTTGTTTGTGTTTGTGGAAGGTGTTGATATGGCCTCTCATACATTTTCCTCTCAGGTTTCCTTTAAGGAATCTTTCCACAAGATACGATGATCTTTTACGCTTAAGAATTTTGAGTGTCCACACTTAGGCTGTATTATAAAATTAACAGGAAAATAGGTCTATGTGTTAATAATGAAAAGTTTGCCATTATTATCAATTACTTTCTCCTTTAGTGCAGGAGAATGTGGGTCAGTCACAGTCAATAGTCACTTTTATCAACACCCCCCCTTGCAAATGGATGTCACAGTTTCAAGGGTGGGACAGGGAAGTAGGTCAGTGTTACAGCATTATATAAATGTTAGGTAAGACCATAGCCCAAAACCCATTTACTCTCACGTGCCTTTTAAACTGACAAACAAAAGAGCATAGCTGGCTGTTTGGCGCCATTCACTGGCGACTTTCAGCCAGTGCGAGTGAGAGTTCGCCTAGAAACAGATGACTATAGACTAGGGCCGAGCCAAGGAATTTTAAGTGTGTGTGTGTGTGTGCGCGCACGCGTTGGGGTCAGGATGGAGGAGTGTGTGGGTTGGTTTGGCGAGAGACTAAATAGACGAAAGAGAGGAATTCTCAGAAATGCTTTTGGCAGACACGGGTCGGCTTTTAAAATGGCATATGTCTTTTTCCACAAGAACATTCCTCAGTGAGATACAAACCTTTTAAAAATAATTGCCAGCCATGACTCCAAACACATTTATGAGTCATCCTGATGGTTTGCTCACACACGCAAAAATAAGTAAATAAATAAGCCAGGCGTTTGAGGACAGAAAACGTTTTTCAAATGCTGATGGATTCTTGTCAGGTTGTAAAGGGAAGGGAAGCTTGACCTCAGTCACAGTTGAGGGCGCTGAGAGAAGGTCAGTCTCCATAAAGACGTCATACCGATTGACGCACATTATTCATGTGTTTTATACTGATTTGAATTTGTTCTCTCTAGTAAGGACGAAATAAGAACATTTTACACCACAATATCCAACGAATAAACACCGATGTGCTGCATGTCAAAGCAATTTAACAGTCAACAACACTAATGCAAGAAAACTGTGAGGAGCTGAAGAGGGAGAGAGAGAACTTCATATTACACACACACACACACACACACGTGTGTACAGTTACACAGACATATACTTTTATACACATACATACCCAGAAAGCATGTGCGATGTCAGTGTGAATGTCCATGTCTCATATTTATGGTGAAGTGTGCAGAATGTGTTGAGTCTCACAGCCTGAGGAAAAAAGCTGCTATGTGGTTTGGTGGCACAGCAGCTCATTCTACTGTATCACTTAACAGACGGCAGCAGGGTGAACAGACTGTGGCTGGGGTAACTGCTATTCCTGGGTAAATGGATACAATTTGAAATGAACCATAATAAACTTTATTTATATAGCATCTTTCAAAAAACAGGTTTCCAAAGTGCTTAGCAATCAATTAAAAACAAAACCAACAAATCGTATATAGATAGAATGCAATAAACAAAATATGAATAGACAATTGGTGAACAGCGTTGAAGATTTAAGATAAAAGGTAAAAGAACAGCAAATGAAATAAAAAAAATGATCGTCAATAAATATAGAATTATACAATTTAAAACCAATAAGCTAAAAGGGACAGTAAATAGATAATAAAAAGACAATATTGCATTAAAGCCAGTATATAAAAGTGGCTTTTAAGAAGCGATTTAAGTCACTGACTTGGGCTCCACCTGAGGCTCTCAGGCTTCAGGCTGGCTCATAGGGGCTCAACAACTCTGTTATGTAACTTGGAGCCAGACCCAGACGTGCTTTAAAAGTGATCAGTAAAATCTTAAAATCAATTCTAAGATTGTTAGAGATGCTGGACAGAAGAGAGTTGCAGTGGTATAGCCTGGAGAAAATGAAGGTCAGACTGTGGGAGGAGTGCTTTGAGTCTGGAGATCGTACACATTTGGATGAAGCAGGATTGGATTTGGGATTCAGTGTCAATACGTGTGGCGCCTGTTACAGACGCTCCCAACTTTCTGCACTGTTTCTTAAATAATTTCCCCTCAGGGATAAATTAAGGAATTGTGATTCTGATTCTTATTCTGACAATTTTTTTGACTTGGGGGCTGAGGTTTGAATCAAATATAACACCGAGGTTTCTGGCATTGAGGTTTTGAATAGTGGACAGAGGACCAAAGGCTGATTGAAATCTGGGGATGTGGGGGGCTAAACAGTTTGATTTCTGTTTTTGAATTGTTGAGCTGAAGAAAGTTTTGAGCCGTCCAACAGTTTACATCACTAAAACAGTCAATGCAGCTGTGATGTACTGTAATGAAATGTTTGTCAGTTTTTACACACAGGTGCAGGCAAAACCTTTCTCATTAATTAGCCCAATATATCTTCCATAACCTGAGGGTGTATTGATTTTGTTGTTGTGACAGAGTTTCCCATGTCATCATTCTCTGATATGGACAGGTGTGGTACTATTGATTTGTACAAATATTCATTTTCTGTTTCTTCCTTCACTTCTACATTTCTAAGACTGTTGTCGATTAATTCTTTTTAATTCTTTTTCCTTGCGGCAGAGCAGCAAGTCTCATTCATTCAAGGAGAATTTGTATTATAATAATTCTGAAAAGCCAGCGCTACAGAGATCTCAAGGTCTCCCACAGCTTTGTGATGCTTGTTTTTGTTTGTCAGGTCCCACTGCGGAGGATGAAGGCCCCAGTCAAGGAGGGTCCTCGCTGCCAGCTGTCGAGCTGCCAAGGAAACGAAAGGGAGATGTGGAAGAGAGGTCAGACATCCATGTACAGTAAGAGGAGTGCTCTGCTGTTGTCAAGAAAAACAAACTTAGTGTCATTATACTCATTGTTTTCTGACTTAAACATGTTTACTTTGCAGTGCAATATACATTCCTCATTTTATTTGTTAAATGTTAAATGACCCACAATACGTCAATTCGATCTTACAGGCAAAGCGTCGACGTCCAGATGGATGATGACCTCAGCAGGTGACTGACTTCTTGGCTTTGTTCACAGATTGTCTTGTGAGGAGTACTGGCAAAGGTTAAATCTGAGTTTTTATGCCTTTATTTGCAGATCTGAAGGGGAGGATCAGCAAGTCAAAATGAAATGCTTCAGGTAATTATATTTAAATTAAAAATCAAATTATTGTGTATTCTTGAAATACCTTTGTGGTTTTTATTGTGTAATTTAGTGTGTAAAGTGAACCTGTATTTTAAAAACAAAGTTACAATTTCAAAATAACTGCATTATGAACTTCAGGCAGTTATTTTTACAAAATAGATACAATAGGTAAATAGCTGTGGTATTGACTGTTTGTTTTCTGACTGTGGCCACAGGAAGCCTCACAGCCAGATTGAGAAGCGACGGAGGGATAAAATGAACAATCTCATTGACGAGTTGTCTGCCATGATTCCTGCCTGTCAGCCCATGGCTCGAAAACTTGACAAACTCACTGTGCTACGGAAGGCTGTGCAACACCTGAAAACCCTTAAAGGTAACTCTTAACCCAACCGGTACTGTAAAATGTCAGTAAGATCTGTTCTGTTCCACCTAAAAGCTTGTCCTCTGTGTTTTCAGCTGGAACAAGCAGCGCCTTTACAGACACCATCTACAAGCCTTCCATCCTGCCTCATGATGACCTCAGGCACCTTCTGCTCAGGGTAGGTACTTGCGTATGACCCCATCTTGTCCTGTTTGATTGTATAGCTATTGGTCTATAATGATGTCTGTCTGTCTGTCTACCAGGCCGCAGACGGTTTCCTGTTAGTTGTAAGTTGTGACCGGGCGAAAATCCTGTTCATCTCAGAGTCCGTTTCCAAGATCCTCAACTTTAGCCGAGTATGTTGCACTTTTACGTCATACAGTCATTTTACTGTTGTAATCAGCTGTAAATTAAAGGGATTTGGAGTTCATTCTGCTGGTTCAGCTGGTTAAGATTGGATTTTTTTTCTCTTTTGAACATTATCAAAATTGAGTAAAAATGGTATTTAAGTATGGAACCACAAAACTGACCAAGTGTATTAAAATGTCCACAGACCAGTCGACAATATGACTGAAAACATCAATAAATAATAGCATCAATAAATTATGCTATTCACATGGCATGTAAAATATAAACTTACTTATATACATACTTATAGCTAGTCTATAGGCTATTTAATACATAAAAAAGCAAAAAACTTTGTTTATCTTTACCATAACTCATTTGATGTAATCAAATTTGTTTTTCCATTATTTTGGTCTTACATACATTAAATCAGTTATCTGTTTCCTATTTCCCACATCGGAAATTTTCTCTAAAATCTAGATTTTCTTTGTGATAAGTTGCCATGTATGTTGAGGACATTGACTAGCCCACGGTGTCCCATCAGTGGAATGATACAGAGAAGGTCTGCAAGCGTTCGCTTAAATGAAAACACAAGTTGATCAACACACTGAGCCTTTCACAGCTAGCTGAAGCTAACTTTCTTCACACTGTAAACCTACAGTAGCTAGCTAGTGTTAATCATCCATACCATGTATTGCTGTAGCATCACTGCTCAAATTCTTGTGTCAGCAGCTAAAATATTTTAGTCGTCTGGGTAACAACAGCAAACTCCTTATAATGCTCATTAAAAACATCACAAAAGGAAAAAGAATGATATGGAAGAATAATAATAGCTAGCATTAGCTAGCTAACTTTGTTAGCATTGGCTTCCTGGGTAAAATTCTGTTGCCGTTATAGTTTGTACAGCTACAGTAGTTTATGAATGATTATATTTTTCTCACTTTGGTTCATTTGTTGAAATAGTCTCCAAATTAATGTTAATGTTGCTCTGTGTCTGCCGGATGTTTAAGCAACTGTTAACTAACTAAGATGTTCACCATATCGACTCCAAAGGTGATAATATCAATGTTGTGTTTACAGCTTGCTCCCAAATAGCTAAACATGTGTTGTTTTCACATATTTCGTTCGAGGAGTCAAACGTCACAATTGTGCAAGCAGGTTAACAAGGAACACAGGAAACAGGCACATGAAGAGAAGGGAAAACGATCAAACAGAGACCAGACAAGAATCAAAAATCCAAAAACAGACAAGGTCCAGGAAAATTTCAGCTAAAATAAAAAACACCAGAAGAATTAAACACAAGCCAAAGGCTGGAACACTTGACACAGGACACAAAGACAGAGAGAGCCGGAACACTAAGTTATGCGAGTCTGCCGGTTTTATAATAAAACAAAAACATGTAAAACATTTTATTGAAGCTCTGATAAAAATAATACTAGGATTTAATAATCAAGGCTAAATCTTTGGTTGCCTTTGCTTATAGCACTTTGACTACCATGACCTGGTTGACTGAGAACCTACATCAACAAGGCTAAATCTTGTTTTTTAGTTTTTCTAATAATGTGAGCTTTTATACCTTTTATGAAAGTCAGTTTATAGTGTTTGGCAGCCAGAATGTTGACCACACCTGCTTTGCATGCTCTGCATTCTTAAGCACATTTTATTTAGCTTTGAGATAGTCTGTATGCAAGCAGAGAGGAATCCAGATGCAAAAGAAAAGCTTTGAAAGAAACTTGACTTCATGTCTGCAAGGCAGTTGTGATGTGGGGGCTTACTAGTAAACTATGAGTAGATACATGCTGCAACAATTTTTTTTTTTACATTTACTGCATGTATAGATTGTAAAAACTTGAATAAATGGATGTATGTCATTTGGGTTCATAGTTGGAGCTGACTGCGCAGAGCTTGTTTGATTTCATCCACCCCAAAGACATCAACAAGGTGAAGGAACAACTGGCGTCTTCGGAGCTGTACCCTCGCCAACGCCTCATTGATGCTGCAAGTAAGTCTGCTGCCGTGTTAGGTTTGAGAAACAACCAAAACACTGGACACAGCTAGCCAAAATCAAAACTGATGAAAACTGACTGTCAGCACTGTATGTTAATGCCTATATGTTAAATGCTGTCTTTCTATGTGTAGCTGGGGTTCAGGTGCAGGCGGATGCTCCCGTCAAGCCGTCTCACTTGACCACTGGAGCTCGGCGATCCTTCTTCTGCCGGATGAAGCACAGTCGGGTGGCAGGGAAGCACGAGGACAAACACTCACTGCCCAGTACTTCCAAAAAGAAAGGTGGGTTCAGACTGAAGTCCAGGCTTCAAGAGCTGGTCAATACCTTCTTGGCAATAGCACCTACCCTGTCACCAATATGTCGCCAATAATATTACCTCTCAGCACAGGAATTGAATTGGAATTGATTACTCCAAGCAGCAACAATGATTCTGCTTCGAGTCATCCAATAATAAACAGATACGAACATTAAAACAGATATGAACTTTAAAAGAGGAGATTGGGTTGGAGGTGACTATGTTTCTCAAATTGACTGAGCAGAGGTTTATTTTGTATTATGCGTTGTATTTCAGATGTATAATTTACAGGGAATGGTGAAATATCAACCTAATATTTCAGCCATCAATTCTCCGACAATCTGGTTTCGGTTGAACCTTCAGTAACTATCACAACTGAATGGGTGGTTTGCAACAAGCTCCACTCAACAGGTAGGATAAAATTTAATCACAGAAATGTTTTCCAAAATACCGCTGGAGCCAGGTTTGTTATCCTAAAAACCACTGTGTCTGTAATATTACACTAATGTGATCTCATGGAGAGATTTCACCTACAACAGAGCATGACACAATCAGATACACAGAGCACAAATAAATACAGAGCAACATGCTGAGACCCTCAAATCTGCAGCTCCCTTAGCTTTGTGCTGTTTTGGACCATTTTATTTCAGTTACTGTTCTCTCTTGAGTGCACTTGATGTGATTCTGGAGAGAGGAACCGCTTCACTGAATGATTTCTCAAAAAGATTCAGGTTTATATAAGCAATCATGTTTAGTCCTGGACCTGCAGGGCTCTTTGGCCCCAAAACATGATGAGGATGTCTACCAAAAGATTAATAAGATATTTAATGTGTTTCTAGGCAATGAGGTCAGTGTTCAGGCAACCAGTGGAAAACAGACAAGTACTGTGGAAAATGTATGCTTGCCTAGCCTGCCGAAGAGGGAATAAAGAAATGATCTGATCTGGGTCTGGTGGTGAGGTGGACCGGGGTGGGCTGTAACCCCTCTCCCCCTACCCCACCTTACTCCATCCCTCCACCTGTTAGCAAACATTTGCTGAGGTTGAGTGCAAGTAGGTGAACAATTTCCATTGAAAGAGTGATCCAAAACTACTGTCTTATCTCTATAGCTGCTTGTTCAATTAAGCTAGTAACTAAGCACTTTTAATTGTATTTACTGTTTCTTTTACATTTCCAGAATCTCTAAAACAAATAAATAAAATGTCTCACTGATAGTTACATAAATGTTATAAATAAACAAATATGTGATGACACACAAAAAAGTTTTATAGTTAAAACACCCACAATGTCTTTTTCTAACATAATTTCTTGGTGGAAAGAATTTAGTGTTGGGTGAAGACTTTCCATACAAAATTGCCACAGTTTAAAAAATGTAGTCGTGAACAGGAAGTAGGCCAGCGTTTCAGCCTTGTATGACCACAACCATAGAACCTCACAACTGTACACCGAATTGTGGTGAAAGAAAAGAGGGGATGTGTTGCCACTCAGTGGCCAATCTCAGGCAACTGCACTGCAGGAGATCAAGAAGGAAGCAACGACCCGTCACGCTTAAGTCCCGTAATATCCTCTTTTACTGACTTTTCTCTTGTAAACTATATATCAATATCTATCAATATATATGTATTTATCTAGCACATTGTTGGTTGTTGTCATGATTTGTTTGCAAAATAAAAAATAAAAATAAAAAGTGATGCCAGTATTATCCTTTAAGACAAGTTAACAGACTCAACATAACTTATTTACAGTGTGGTCCTGGTATATTTTTGCAAAGAAATCAGGCTTTAATAGTGTCTTGATCACACATCAGTTGATGTTATATATATATATATGTATAAAATTTGCTGAAATGCGTTTTTTTGTGCAATTATATGCAGTTTTACAGACAATAGTCAACATGTTTTTTTCATATATATGTTTATATAAAGTTATTGTTTTTTGTTGTTTTAGGGTTTTTTTTTAATTTTACATGCTTTTGTGGCCACAGAGACTTACAGATACTGTACCCTCCACTGCACTGGATACATGCGGAGTTGGCCGAGCAGCCAGCTGGACTCAGAGGGTGACACTGAGAGGGAAACCTCAAACCTGACCTGCTTAGTAACGGTGTGCCGCCTCCTCCCTCACGTGTCCCACCAGCCTTCCAAAGACATTGACATCAGGCCAACCGAGTTTGTCACCCGCTGCGCGATTGACGGCAAGTTCACTTTTGTAGACCAACGGTAAGTTTCCCGATTTTGAACCGCTGTTAGCCTTTACGTCCCTCCTTTGAAACGTGGATTTATTCTAAACACATGGTTTCGCTGAGAAAGAAATGGCGTGTTGTAGTGAGGAGACCTCTGAGCGTACTATATGAGCTTTCAGTTCAAGTGGAGATAATCCTTTATCTTTGCCGTTGTTTCTCAGAAGGAGCTGTGCATCTTGATGGCATCACATGAAAGTCTCTTCTTTTTTGGGAAGTAATTTCATACCACAAGTACAGTGAATCATTTCATCAAATTTCAGGCTTATTTATTCAGTACTCACTTTCATTCCATGTTCGCTCATCACTGTTTTTTCTTTAACCGGCACAATCCTGAGAGACAACGTCAGAGACAGAAAAAGCCAGAATAACTCAGCTCCCTCTTTATCCTCTCCTTTTTCCCAGAGCCACAACAGTTATCGGTTATTTGCCACAGGAAATTCTCGGCACGTCGTGTTATGAGTACTTCCACCAGGACGACCTGCAGCACCTTGCAGAGAAACACAGGCAAGGTGATGGAACAAAGCAGCCACAGTTGGCAGCTTAAATCCTACATATTCTTAAATTTAGAACCTATTTGGAATAACTGCACCCCAAAACGTTATCCATCCATCCACTTATATAGCACTATGTATATTATTTCAAGAAACTGACCTTGTAGCAATATTTGTTCATCATTTTTGACTGTACTTTGTGATGACACTCCAATCTCTTGGCAGCTCTTCGAAGCAAAGAGAAGACTGAGACGTCGTGCTACAAGTTCAAAACAAAATATGGCTCCTATATTTCACTCCAAAGTCAGTGGTTTAGCTTCACAAATCCGTGGACCAAAGAAGTTGAGTTTATCGTGTCTTTAAACAGGGTTATCTCGTAAGTATTGATTCAGTAATGAAGATTTGGTTAAGTGTTCAGATACAATGAGCAAGGTGTTACAAACTCATCCATTCAGGTTTTTCACCCATGTTTTCTTTATGCTGCCGTAGCTCAGTATTGAAGTGCAGTTTGTTCATGTGATACCAGCATTAATCTTCTTATGCACCAGCAGGGGGACCGGTCACACAAAAGATGAGGAGGCAGGCAGCTCGAAAGCAATTCAGGGTAAGAAACATATACTGTGTATTCATATGGGCATTTATCTCCTGTGTGTGATTTTTTTTATGTAAAGTTTGACTCTTTTTCTTCCACAGAAGACACAAAGCAAATACCTGTAATTCCTGGCATTTCCAGTGGTGCTGGCACAATGATCTACGCTGGCAGTATAGGGACCCAAATTGCAAATGAGCTCATTGACACTTACAGGTGCCCTCTCTGTACATATGTACTCCACAATGAAAAAAAAATCTGTATTCAATCAGTGTTTATTTAAGATGCAGGAATGGGTTAAAAGTTGGCGTAGACATGAGTTAAATAAGTGGCAGGTAGCGGTAGGATACATCAAATATGAAAAGGATATAAATTCACTTTATGTACAAAACATTTTTAGTAGCCCAGAAGAGCACTATAATACATGATCTCCCGCTGTGTTCTGACCTGTTTTTCAGCAGGATGAACTCCTCTCCATCAAGCGGAGCTTCCAGTCCGTTCGGCCCAGCCCAGGAGAAATGTCCACTGGTTTCTCCACAAACCAGCAGGAGTGTGAGTGACCTCTTCATCAGTACAGCACATTTACTTGGAGGCAAATTGTACTCTTTTTGTTAACATTTATGAAATCACAGCATACTCAGTGTGCCTGTTGGCCTTGTGATCAGGTTATAAATGGAGTAAAAATATTTTGTTTTTCAGTGTATACTTTACCTTAGTGTTTCCATTTTTTGAATCTTTTACCTCACAATGCTTTAGAGACATTATTTGCATTTTCCTGTTTTTCTCGTCAATTAAGGTGACATTAGGAGGTTTAATTCAAATGCATGAGTTTATATGGAAATGTGTTTAGACATTCTGATAGATATGTTTATGTAAATGTATGGTGGCATGTGGTTTTATGCTAGGTTTGGTGCTGTGTGGTTTTTATATGCAGATTAAATTGAGTCTCTCCCACATTTTACACTTTTAACCAAATGAATGGTGACATGAGGAGTTCTTGCGATGCTGGCACATAATTTGAAAACATCTCGTACAGGTGAACAGGACACTGCAACAATAATATGAAGCACTATTACTTAATTGTGTTTTTTAATTGTATTACTTATACTTGAAGATTTGACTTGTCATTCCACCACAGCATGCTCACAAGTGAGACATGCTAAACCTTGAGACATATGGAAAATTTCAGACATTAAGACATGAGCTACTTCTACAAGTTGTTTTCCTGCCTTTAATTACACACTTCAGTGGAGGAAAGGAAAACATGAGACCATTTTCAGTGTTTTAACATGATATGACTTATTCCAGGCATCCAGCAGAGAGGAGGCAGCAGGCAGTTCATCACAGTCCCAGTCTGACTCGGGGACGGCGGCGGGTACTAGCAGCGCAACTTCTGAAAGCACAGGTACTGTCAGAAGGGCAATAGTAAAACCCATCCGAGGTTAACAGTTTTTTTTTCTGCAAAGAAGTTCACTCCAAATAGATGAAATAAAAGAAAAGAGCAGTGCAATGACATGCAATGGGTCCTATGTCTATCTAACAAAAACGTAACAGTAACTAAATCCTGGGACATGAAGTAAGGTGCATTTCTTAGCTACCTCTTTCGCCCTAAGAACTTAATTTAAGAACATTAATTTTCGTACTCAAGACTTAAAGCAGTGTTAACGTGCATATTAGGTACAGTGCGGGTTAAGTTAGCATGCTGGAGACGCTAACATTTATTAGTCCAGGAATATTAAAGCATCCATTTATATGTGTTCTCAATTGCAGTGTTTTATTTCAGTTACTTATGTTTGCCTAAACTACCTAAACTTTCTACCTCACTAATGTTAAAATTCTAACATTAGGTACAGAAATTACTGTTATCTTCTCTTACTCAGAGAAAAAACTTACATTAGCCATGTAAACAATCCTATTTGCTTTTATAATTTTTTGTGGCATTTCAAGGGACCCTACTTCCACACACCTGGACTCCCCAAAGGTCTGCAATTAGACCTTTTTTGTAGAAACTGAAGTGAACAAGGCACAGTGAGAGATAATCTAAAGCAATTCATCTCTGAATAATAAAACAAATTGATGACCGCAGATAGGTGATGTTCTGCAAAATCAGAGTTTCAAAGGGTGTTTGTATTTTCGTTGCCCTGTCTGACCCAGGTGAGCCATCACAGCTCGATTTGGACAGCATGGTGGTGCCAGGGCTGAGCAGCTTCAGCAGTGACGAGGCAGCCATGGCGGTCATCATGAGCTTGCTGGAGACCGATGTAAACATGGGTCAGTCAGGGGACTTTGAGGACTTACACTGGCCTTTCTAGAGGGCACACAGACTATCAGCCCTTCTCACATTCTCTTGTGCCGTTTTCTTGCCATTTGCCAAGGACTTGGCTGTTTTCATTCTGGGACCGACTGATCAGACCTTGCACAATTGAACCCACTGGACTTGTACTAAAGGCTGCAACATTACGCCCTCGAGGAAGCCTTGCAGATAGAAGACCAAGTGAAGAGGAATTATTATGGCTAACCTGTTGGTCCCACTAGCTCTTGCCTGAATGAAAATGAGATTCAAGTTTCCCCTGAGCCTGTGGGGATTCAGTGTCTTCCTCAGTGACACATCAACATCCTCAGAGGGGCTAAAAGCCAGACTTTCCACAGCAGAGTGATCTACATAGGAGAATCAGTCTCCTGCCATGTGCAGTGCTGCTATAGAAACTCCTCAAACCTTTGACAGTTGCAAAACCTTTCGGTATCCAGTGATGACTTATGTGCTTTTTGTATCATGACTGTTCCATTTTTTTTACTCTGTTTTTGTAAAGATCCCCTCATGAAAAAATACTCTGCTGAGTAATGTTTGTACAATAAGCACTGAAGAAGTCTGAAAAGAATGTCTGCCCCTTTTCTCCCTTAAGAATTATAGACTTATTTAGTAAGGAAATATGGAGATGCCTTCACACCACACCCACCAAAGCTAGTTTTCAAGTTACACTCTGTTTGAAAGACTTTAGGGAGCACGGCACCACAAACCACATTTACTGTATCATTTAGACCTGATGATTTTTAATCATGTCTCTATGTTAAATTATTTAGAAAGCAGGTCTGATTTTGTCAGCACTCTGCAACCGTCATAGAATCATCTGAGCACTGAGTGAGTGCACATTCAGAACTGGTTATCAAATAATTATTTGACTTTATACCGTTCAAAAATTATTGTGTCCAAAAGATTTTAGAACTCAGTTACAGGAAGCCAACATCTGGCATCAACAGCAGACATGTCCAATTTTACCAGCAAGCTATTTCCACCATGAAATACGGAAGAGGAAATGGGTTACATAGAGAAAGCTTTACTTTGGGGCTGTTTTTAATTAAATGAATACTTGAATATTGAGTTCTGTTTACAGTAGTAGTCCCAGGATAAAGAGTTGGCATGGAAACAGGTTCTACCAACAGGCACATCTGATGTTCCTCTGTAAGAAGGAAGGAGCTGAAACAGAACAACATGTCCTTATTTTCAAAATTGCACCCTTCGCTGAAAAGTAATTTTGTTTTATGTATATGCTGAAGATTCCTCAGTCCCACTTTGCATAATACTGACTACCAATTTTCATGTCACAAAGCATGCGTGTATGTAGCTGTCTCAGACTTGGAGAAATCTTCTACTACAGAGGAATGTGATAACAACCTCCAAAACCACATCCGTTAAGTATAAGTACAGAAGCATCCTCAGAAAAAAATCACATAACTGAGCTGAAGGGGTCTGTACATGGACTGTTTCTCCATAAAGTTTGTCAAGTGACTTACTGAATGTGCACTAATGGACTGAGCCCTAGTATGCGTATACTGTGTGTTCACATATCACATATTTACTGTACTGCAGACAGTTCTGTGAAGGTAATCTACTGTACACTGAACTCCTGGGAAAATATGGAAGATCCATCATGGGTGGGAGAATGTTTTTCAGTGTTAACAAGGGATAAACCAATGTGTTTTTAGAGCATATTTAAATACTTCTGTGTCATGTCTTAATAGGCTCCTCCTCCTTACCCTTCCTGTTAGCTGCAGCACCATTACACAGAAAATAGCCATAGTATTTATGTTGCGAGGGAGACAGTAATGTAGCTGTTTATCTCTGTCTGAATGTTCCATGACCACATCTGCGTCTTGTAAAAGAAAACTCTACCTTCGAGCATCTCAAAATTGTTTCAAAAAATTCTGGATCAAGTTAGTAGTTTGGTGTTTTTTTATTTTTGTACCAGAATGAAGTGGCCAAATTCATATCATCCCAGCATGCATGATATAAATATTTACAGGTATCATCATGTATGGCAAAATAAACCACACAAAACTTATCAGTGAAGCCACAAGACCAGTTATCGCCAGTCTTCTGGGGCTGGCAAGATGAGAGAAAGTGAGTTTACTTAAAAAACTAAATTGGATTTTATGACAGAAAATCCCCTGAAATGTATTGTAGACTCATATTAAAAGTGTAAGAGTATGTGAGGGTGGATTTTATTTTAAATTCAGTGACATGTAAAACTCTGGTTGTATCACTGGTTCCTCAAATCTTGAAAACATAATTTGATTTTGTTGCCTTGATCACATGTTATTTCTGACAAGATTCAATTGTAACTCAGCTGTTATCGTTGGCTTTATAAGCAGAACTCTTGGTACAGGATAGTATTTTCCATTGCCATCAGTGCCATTTGAAATGGGCACTAAAATATATTGAACATGCCCATTTATCAAAACATAAAATGTATGTACGAATTGTTGTTGATGTATCTGCTGTAATAAGGAATGGAGGATGAAGCTTTTTGAGAGTAAAACATTTTTTCGTAAATCCTTCTAATTCTATTTTGTCTTTATCAGGGTTTGAATTATACAGTGGCTTTCAAGGGAGCCCTATTTTCTGGTGCGCACTGCTACTTAACATATCACATGGACGTTTTCGACAGTGTGGTAAATCTACAATTGGGAAAAATGGATTGAGGGTCAAAAGTTCTATCTACAACCATGAAAAGCAAGCAGACAACTGAACTACGTAGACCAGGCAAACTGTCAGCCAATGCTGGACCATCAGTGGACACCTATGGCTCTAGTTTTTGTGGTGTGTCTTGCACCATTGCTTCTAGTCAATGGTTTTTTGGCTGACTGAACATGTTGAATCAGTAGTGGAGCCTTGACTTAAGGCAAGGAGCACACACATAAGGCTTTTCTCATTTTTTATCAATCATTTCAATACATACATTTTCATGACAACATGGACATCTGAAATGAAACGAATGAAAACCAACTGAAACATTTTAGTGGTGAACAAAAGTGGGTCACATGCCGCTTTATCATTTCCTAAGTGTTCTAGTTTCCTTTTTTGACTGCCAAATACAGACTAGTGCTAACTCATATAGAAGATTGTCTGCAACAGCTTTACAAAAATATCATTTTAATAAGCTTTTTATAAAATCTTTCCTGATTTTGCTCAGATAAAGCAGTAGCAAACAAGGTAGAAAAGCATAGCAATTAGGACTAATTAAAAAGTACTTGGTCAAGATACATGTTTGTGAAACTAAAATCTGATTTTATGCTGATGATACTGTACTATTTTCCTAAAATGAAAAGTGTTCCATTCCCATTATACTAAACAATTTAAAAACACTTGAACCCAAAAGAGCTAACAATGTTTGATCTATATGAAGTGAAAGTTTTACACATGTAGGCATGAGATTAAGACAAATGCACAAAACATGGCAGTTCCACATGCTCACACATCCATGGAAAACAGTGTTCAGTCAAGTGGAATGGGTGAAAAGACCTCTTATACCTCTTATATCATTACATTACTTTATGAGCATAATTCCTTTATTGTTGTGTCAAAAAGTTAACTTCTTGCCCATTTTCATCAGGAAGGATGTAACAACTTCACCCGAGTTTCCAGTGAAGTGGTGCTCCACTGATCATGTAGCTCATATTGTATATCATATCACTGATATCGTATCATATATAACTTTGATTTAAAATATTGATTAAATTAATTTCATAAATTTTAAAATTGTTGTTTATGATATAACATTGAACAAAAAAAATAAAACACACATTTACTGTTTAATAACATTGATGCTATATAGCACTGTGTCTCTATTTATTACATTTCTTTCTTGTTCCACTAAGGCAGCAAATTTGTTTTGCCTTGGAGAAGTAGAACAGAGGACCTATGAGCACCCCAAACTTAGGGAATAAAGCAGATAATTCAGAAACATCACAATACTCCCCATGAAAAGAGTGTTTCCCATAGAAGATGCCTAAGGCCATGGGAGTCATCACCAGGACTGGAAGGTACGATATCACTGCAGGCACCACCACAGCCAACACATTCACCACTGCCTGTCTTTTTAAGGGTGACTCAGAACGAGCTTGGTTACCATATGTGCTGTGGGCTGGACTTTGCTGCCACAGTGACCAGACTATACCGCCAAGGCAGGCTAGCATTATGAGGAAGAGGCAGGAGACAATCGAGAAAACAGGCATCATAATGACGGCTGTATTATCCATTAAACCTGTAAAAAAACAAGGAAATTAAAATCAAAACTTTTTAAAACATAAAATTCCACTTTAGAGGTAAGTTGCTTCCTGAAATTCCTCGTTTCGTTATTCAAACTGAATTTATCGTCAAAACAATCAAAATTTTAACATTGTTTTTTTAAATTTTGTAATAGTAATGCAATTAAGTATAGTTAATTATGTAAGAGATAGTTTAAAAATGTTTGTGGCTGTTTATTTTAATGACTATATTCAAGAAGAAGACTACTGTTTTGCTGTTGATGGAAGACTGGTACAGAGTTTTTTTGCTGAACTCTTCAACCAACACTTACCTGAAGCTAAACAGGAGGAGAAGGTCACACACCATACCGCAACAGAGACAAGCATTCGGTACTCCCACTTCCTCATTCTCAAGTACAGCACAGGTCTAACCACCGCCAGGTAGCGCTCAATACACATACAGGTCAACAGCATGGGACAACCAATCAGGTTGAACATACTGAAGATTCCTCTTGCCACATCCACTGGGCGTGGAGAGCTGAGCTCTTGCCAGATAATGGCTGAAAAGATTGGTGAACAGACAATAATAGGATTAGCGCTTTCCTTTTGCAATCATATTTGAGACCCTTGAGTAATTTAACTTATTGTTCTGGGATCACATTTAGACCATTGGGAAATTGCAGGAAATGCCAGACATAGACATTCCATAGGACAAGACCAAACGACTTCACATATATCACAAGTTCAACCATTCCTATCCCAAAACCTGATCTTCCCCACCCAGTCACTAACCTGGTTTCCATTCCCCCTAATACATACTGGGTTGGGGTACAAAAAGTAAATGACCATCAGTTGGTATAGAGCATAAAATGAGGACATAAGTTTATCTTCTATGGTATAAATCATAGAATTTGTGTAATTACAATAGCTAAGGAGCTAACTGTATGTAACATCCTAGCTGGAAACAAACTGGCACAAGCCAACCACAATGAACCATCAAGCAAGGTATAGTTACCGCAGTCTCCAATGGAACAAAAAGAATATAGTTTATTTAATATAGTTTAGTTTGCAAACCATGAAGCACCATCTTTTGTGATGCCTTTAATACACTGGCATGGCAGATTTAAAAGTGAATAGTGCCACACAATTAATATGATTTCTTTCCTTTATTTTGGACTGTTTCATGCACTCAAAGATCAGTCTGCAATTCATCAAAGGTGCAACATTGCAAGACAAGGTTCATTAAAATTCCAAATAGATGATAGAATTGGATTGGTATGGTTACTGCAACCAGTCTCCAGCACTGTTTACCTGAATTGTTGGCTTTCTGAAGAGTGTTATACGCCAAGCTGACAGGCATAAAAGACAGGTAGATAAAATCCATTGCAACAAGATTCACACCCAGAACCTGAAAGACAAAGTTTTAGACACAGGTTTAGGTTAAATAGATTCGCATTTAAGAATAGGATGGTTTGTGTATGTTGTATGCCTTTTAGTCTTTTAGTCTAGTGTAAATCATTGCCCAGTCAGTGGAATGTCTATATCAAACTGTATAATGGAAACTTGGCTGAAGAATAGCCCAGGCAGCCTTTTCCTTGGCAACTTCTCCTAGGAGGCGTTGATGTGTTGATTTGTCAATTTGGCTTTTCGTTTGAGAAACATAATCTGTCTGAAAGTTAGGACATGATTTAGAGATTTAAAAAATGTTATCTAATGTAACTCGAAAAGCTGACAGGATCAGAAGTTTCTATGACATTCCTACACCTGACTCTAAGTTAACCAGGTATCCTGGCTGAATCTCACTCCTGCATAACATTTTAATGAAATACCTCAGAGCGGGTTGGGAGTGCTGTACCTACCTGTGAGACTGACAGTGATTTCCTTTCCTGCAGAAATAGCCAAAGCAAGGCAGTGTTAGCCACCACTCCTGTGATCAGGATGATAAGTTCAATGGCAAACCAGACCTCATCCCAGTCCATATCGCATTGTTGTGTGATGATATCACGAAACCTGGAACTTAACATGATCATATCTAAGAAAGAGAGTGGTTATCAACATTTAACTTCATCCCATGTCAGAAACATGTGTAACAAAAGAGGAGATGGGTTCTTTACAACTTATAACCCCTGAAACTGTATCTGGAAATCTGTATGTCTTTCAAACTTCCTCGGGCTGTTGTTTCTTTCTGTCCTGCACTAGTCACTTGAACATGGTGAGCGGTCTATTTTTAGCAATAGAGGAGACTTTGTGCACATTGAGAGTCATCAGCACTGTGGAGCAACCCTGCTGAGTTTTAAGGCTATTTTCAGACTTTCAATAGACCCTTTGAGTGCCTCATTTGCACCAAGAAGGTCTAATAAGTACAGTAATTAGGATAACTGTTTCGGGAGAGAGATGCTGCTGTTCAGTTATTTAAATGTACTTTTCAATGGTGTGAGCACTACAAATGTTTTGAGATGGAGGCATGACTCTCAAAACCAGGACAAATACAGCCAAAACCATTTGCATGGCTACCAATACAAGTTAAAAATATGTGTTGGGGTTATTTGGGTCACTCCACCTCTACTTCAGTCTCCTTTATGTAGATGCAAAAACACACACATTTATGCATTTTTTTTTACATGTTGATGGATCTCATACATTTTTAAGTTTCATTTGAATTTCTGAAAGTCAATTATTCATTATATAAATTAAAGTCAAAGTCACATGAGAATACATTTTAACATGATACTCTTCTGGTTACCCATCCTGTCTCAGTTTTGCCTCTCTGTAGCAGTGTCTTATGCATTTTGTTCTTTGGTTGAGTTTTGAGGGAAGGTTTTCTTTTAAGCGAGAGATTTTCATAGTGTGAGATGAGCCTCCCCAAAATATCGCACACAGAATAGCCTAAATGTGTGTGATTTGGTTAAAGAGATGAAGATACGGTACTTTGGGGGATTTTTACTGTTTTTCCTCTTTCTGAGAGATAGAAAATAAGAAATCCCTCAAGAAACACCCCTTGTCACATATTTGGTGCAGTCTGAAGTTAGTCAAACCGCAGTATTTGGCTACATTACATCCAATGTTGAGCGTTCATGGAATCAAATAGCATTTGTTATCCTGCAGGTATCCAGCAATTGAGCAAAGTTAGGGGGTGGGGGAGGTCACAATGTCACTCTTCTTAAAATCTGTGCTTTAAGTTGTTAAGACAATGATTTTCCTCACCTGCACAAAATCCCCTTTCCTCAGTCTGATCATCCCTAATTGAATTATTAAGGTGGGAAAAGCTGAAGCTAAACACAAAACTCCACCTTACCTCTTTGTTTTCCGCCTCGTCTCTTCTCTCGTGTGGTCCGTCCTTGCTTGTTTACACACTGAAAGCTCCCAAAACTCGCAAAGACACACATACAACTATCTACTGGACAGACAAAACAAATGAGCAGGTGTTGATTTTCCACCCTTTAATGCAAAGATGTATGTTTTAAGTGTATCTTTGCCATACAGGTGATTTACATTGCTTGCAGTTTGTATTCTACCTGATTTTACTGTCTGTTTTTTTTTGCATGCACATCGTGCTTGTGGTCACTTCCTGTGGATTAGTGTTTATGTATGACCGAAACAGCAGCTCGCCTCCATTCCTCCTTATCCAAGTTTAAAAGTTTGACATCTACCTGGAGTAAGCACAAACTACAGTCTGAAACTGATGCCTATCTCTTTTATTTAAACAAAGCCGGTAACTACAGTTAACTGCTAAAATTTCATCTATTTAGCTGAGTGTATTTATATGTATTATTTAATTTTGTATGGATTTTGAAATAGAAAATTATGATATATTGATTATGTATGAATAAAAATTCACTTTTTTCTAACATCACATGAATTTTTCTAGCCTTGATTTAAGGAACAAATACAGTTTCTGACTCTCTTTTCTTTCTTCCTTCATCTATTTCCTTCATCTGTTTTTCCCCTCTTCCCCTCTTTTGTCATAGCACACATTAAAGCCACATGCTGTGAACTGTTCAACTAAGCAAAAATCTCTTTATTCAGCTTTCATGGCAGTCTTATTATTGTACAACAGACAATTCAATAATAACAGTAAGAGAAATATGAGGACTGTCCTGTAGAAGTAGTTTATATCCCCCCCTTCAAAAAATGTAAAGTGCAGATTTATTAGTGTGTCTACTCAAGTCCCTCTTTTAGGATTAAGCTAGAGTGGAAACTGACTAAAGCGACATTAAAGGGGCTTTTGGATAAAGTTTATGATTAAAAATGTATGTACATGGATCAAGGGAATAATAAATGTTTAAGGTTAATTATTTGAAAAACAATGAGTTTAGGAGCAAAATCCTCATTTGCTGCACAGGTTCAGAGAATTCAAGTGAATCAGTTTTTAGGTCGACATGGTTCAGAAGTTCCTTCATCTCCCTGCTCGAACTTTACCTATCAGTGCATGTCTGTGCATTTTGCAGTGCATCAAAGACGGAAAAGCAGTCCTGGTGGTGTGTCTGACTTCATTAATGTTTGCAGTAGCTGTAACACAAGAGCTTTTTTAGAAATTGAAAATCAATTTTACAGTGATTTTTCTGCGATAAAGAACTTATTGTCTGAACCTCCCTCAGGTTCAAACCAGACTTTTGATTGTTATTCACACTTATTATTTGACAAGGTCTAATTTCGTATTTCGTATTCCTAAATCCATCAGTGGCCCTCAATGACTTTGTCCAGAACACTTTACCAGTCCAACAACCATCAAAAAAGCTTTTATGAAAAATCATTATGACAGAATGAGTTGTGGAATTTCAGACAAATACAAATAAACAAACACAGAAAAAATTTACATTTAGTTAACAATTCTGCTGAGAAAGAAAGGATCAATTTAAAACGATCGCTGTATCATTAAATTAATACAAACAGCACAAAATTGGCTGCATTCAGTATTTGCAGAGATGGCGGCATTTCAATCACAGTGTCTTTGCTAAACATAAATTCCTATTGTTAGTCTGTTTTCTCCACACAGTGTGGAAAAATACCACCACACATTAACAAGAGCTTTAAAGTTGTCTGAAACCTTTCATTCACATGATTAGATTATGTGGACCTCAGGAAGGCTGATAGGGTCCTTTTCTTAACATAAACTAGTAAAAAAAAATCAACACTGCCAAGAGATTTGAGCTGCCTAAACAGTCACAGCCACAGTCAAAGTCCTTTATGAACCATTCATAAACATCATACTTTAAAGTAAAGCTTCCTCTGTTCCCTTGTTGCTACTTGAAGTTTTCTTGTAAATTCTGATGGCTAAAAGAAAGCAACTCCTCTTGCAGAGAATGCAGCAGCAGCAGCAGATCAGTAAGAATCAGGGAGAAAAAAAACTGTGTTCAGTTCCTTTTAAGTCCAAAATGCAGGAAAAGTTCAGCAAGCATGCAGCAAAAGGGGGAGCTTCTACACTGGCTGCATCTCCATTTCTACACCATCTTATCGTGTCCGCTTGAGATGATGGAAAGTGGGAGTTGTAGCTACTGCCATGGCCGCTGTGGTGTTGGGTTGGGGTTGGGGTAGATAGGCGCCGGTGTCGGGTGGGGGTAGGCGGGCACAGCTGTGTTGGGGTTGGGTGGGTACGTCGGGGTGGGATACTGCGCCATGATGTGAGGCTGGCTTTGGGAGGTTGTGTGGACGGGTGTGGAGGCAGCGGAGGAGGACGGGAGGTGGAGGTAGAGTGGGGCGGATGGAGCGGAAGGGGCAGAGGGTGCTGTTGGAGTCGGGACTCTCTGCAGGACAACGTGCGGGTAAAGCTGAGACTCAGAGCGGTAGAGACCGGTCATGGAGGCCTTCAGCAAACTCTCCTGACTCCTGTATGAAAGACAAACAGAGGTGGAAAAGTACTAAGTACATTTTTTCAAGTCCTGCACTTCAGTACAAATTGGAGGTACCTGTACTTGAGTACTGCCATTTTCTTCTATTTTATATTTCTACTCTGCTACACTTCGGAGTCAGATATTACTTCATTTATTTGACAACTTTGGTTACTCATTACTTAACAGTTTTAGTTTAATAACATAAAATCTAGTCAAAAATTGAAATTGGTGGTGAACAAAACAGGCATCCCATTATTGTAGATATTGTACACACATTTCTGAGTGTACATTATAACATGTGTTTTGTTCTCTGTGATGTGAGCACTGTCACTTTACCTCTGGTATCCTCTGTTCTCATATCCACTGAGTCCTCCAGTCAGGTAGAGGGGGCTGTCAGGAGCCAGCCGAGGATTCATCCTCTGGGAGAGATGGAAGATCTTGGGAGGAGGGAACGCTTCCCACTCACCTTCTTCTCTCTCCAGCCAGCACTCACTGCGACGGGCTGAGCGCTTCTCTCTGCGCCTACAATGACAAGAACCTTATCAACCATTTAGTCCTCATACACCAGAAGGACACAAAGTAGTTTTTTGCATTGAGATTCAAAATCAATGCAGAGACACTGAGTGATGTGAATACTGCAAATTATGGCTTAACTACAGTAAAGTGTCCTGGCTATTTGAGGCAGATAAAAACTTCTGAAACATTAAAACAAGTAACACAAGCTAGTTTGTACCCCTCTATCCATTCCTACCTGCTCCGTCCCTCCTTCTTGGCTCGGTCCCGACTGGATCGTTCCTGCAGGCAGCAGATAAGGAAGGACAGGGACATGGCGAGTATGACGATGCCACTCACCACTGAAGCCAATACAGCCACTCGAAGGCCGCGGTCCTCAGGTCTGGGGATCGCTGTGGTGGTAAGGAATGACATTTAAATCTATTTATTTTTATCAACACATCCTTAGGAAATGTTCAGTAGTGGCCTGCAAGATATTGCAAACTACCAGCTGAGGAATTTGAATGTGATGATATTCTGAGGCAGGAGAGTGATTAAATACAGGAGGTGTATATTTACTTATGAAAAACTAGACAAGATTTCAATATCATGACTATGCATTAGTTCTCTTTATCGTCCAGAACCTCTTGACAGCACACAGCACAAGTTTTGACAGTAAATAAGCAATTAGAAATTTAATATAAACAGTACATTTCTTTGTATTTTGAATTCACCAAAAGTTATCTCCTATTTCTTCTCTATGATTGACAAGAGGTTGTCATTGAAATTTTGAGAGTAAAGGTTAGAATGAAGTGAAAAAAAGTCAAACCATTACAATGAAGTAGCTCATACCGAATGCATGAGGCAGCGGCAGTTGCTATGAACTAAAAGTCACTTAAGATGATTGTTCATCTGGAAAATGAGTAGACTAATTGTAATCTCGATAAACCTGCTTCAACCCACTTACCTTCACAGACAGGCAGGTAGTTGCTCCACTGCGGCTTGCCGTTTCTGACATTGCAGTAGATTTTGTCGCTGCCGACCAGCTGGTACCCCTCTCTGCACCAGAAGGCCAACACGCTGCCTATCGACACACCTGTGCCGCTCTCTACATAGAAGGACCCCCGACGTGGAGGCAAGACAGGAATACAGGACAGACCTGAGGAAGGAGGAGAAAAAAGAAGAAGGTCGCTTCACCTTGAGATTGAGAGTCATACATGAGGAAGAACCGTAATTTTGATTCTCATTTTTTTTGGAAATGTTCCTGAAATACACAGTAGTGTATTTTTGTGAAAACATGCTTATTCACAACCAGATGAGAAAATTCATCATCTCGCATTTGAATGGAAAATATAAAGCTGGAATCAGGAGTGGGCAAAAGGTGGACAAAGCTAGTCTGGCTATGTCCAAAGGTAATAAAATTTAAGAACAGCAACTCTACACCTGTCAGTGATAATGCATGACAGTGATTTACTCAATTTACTGCTCAATATAGATTACTACTACTGAACATCTATTGTATAAGGAGCCGAAGATTTCTACCTTTGGACTGAGGGTAACTGTTTGCCCCAGCTTCTAGTCTTTGTCCTAAGCGAAGAAAACAGTTCCAGTAGTGAGTAGTTTCAGTATTTTCTGGGTTCTCTTCTAACAACACCACAGAGAATAGGGTGTTTTCCCTTCCTGCACACTCTTTTCTCTCCACTTTCATGTCAGACACGGCTTGGTCCAGAATGTCTGTTATCTGCACCGAGTGCCTGAGATGAGCGTTTCCATTGGATAGATAGACACACACAGAGATGGAGAGAGTTAGAGACAGAAAGTACTATTTTTATCTTCCTCGTGCTACAATACCCAAATACCTCTGAGGGGGTCTCGTGATACAGCGGCTATTGTTAGACTGTGCTGCAGGGATTTCTGAAGCTCTCAGGACATCTCATGTAAACTTACAGCATCGCTAGCTGCACAGAACATTGCACAAAGGACTTTCTTAGATGGAAAATACGTAGGTTTATTTCTGCACCATCACACACAATGGGCATATGATATGCACAGTCGGTCCACAGGGTTATGGATCAACACAGATGACTCAGCAATTACTCACTTTACTGATTCATACTTTGTTAAGGCCAGTATGTTAGACGTTAACTTCCATTGGTACTTATCCATCAAATCACAAGGGTAAAAAAACAAACAAACAAACAAATAAGTAGATTGTTTTCCAAAAGTACAGTATATTTTACTTAAACTGAATTGCAAGGGAGTGCCTGATAGAATTGCATCTGGTTTTATTGCAGGAGGAGCTGACATGTATGCTGCTCTTTTGTAAAGAAACATGTGACTTGGTTAAATAAATAACCTCTTACTAACTTCATCTAACATTCACTAAAAAAAATCAGGTAGATTTTAGTTGTGACAAGTTGTTTAAGCTGCATTAATTTTTACGGCCACTTGGGAGCAGTGTAACAAACAGGAAGGACCACACTGGCATAGTATTACCTTTGTCAAAAGTTAATATAGCTAACATGCTAGCAAACAGTCATGGAGAAGTGTTAGCATTTATTTAGAGTCAGTTTCTGGCCACACAGTGAATGTATGTCCAATATTTACTGTCTCTTTAGCTCAGTTTTGTTCTTCACTATCTTGAGCTGCTAAATAAACTATGCTCACTAGCTAGTTGCTAACTTTGCATGTGCTCTGTTGTTGCTTGGAAGGAGGTGGTAAGATGGTAAGTGAAACAAAACAGTTAGCTTAAAGATGCTGCTATATGCTTAGAATTACAGAGTTTCATGATAATTCTCTGTGAGTTTTTCATTAAAAGAAACCCTCATATATTCCACAAAATCATTTCTTCCATTTCAAAAATTTTGATTAGCGTATCTTTTAAAGAGCTCTTGCTCTTTAAAACAGGGGTGGAAAATTAAAGTGCAAAGTTGGATTAGTTAAAATTGTGTTGTAATGAGTAACAGTCAGAAATGATGCTGCACTTTGCTTTGCTGTGTCAGGATTAGTGTAATCTGTGTGTGTGTGTGTGTGTGTCCACAGAGAGAGAGAAAGAGATGCCATCCCTCTACAAGACCTTGTGAACACGCAAGCTGCTCTATGCTGATTAGGAGCGACAGATGGGCGGATTTCTGCAGCGGTAGACACAGAGAGGGAGAGGATCCCGTGATCTTGTGTGAAGATGACAGCATCCTCTCCCTCACACACACACAACACAACACACACCAAGTCACACACATCAGACACGTGCGTATGAGTACAGTACAGGAAAACAAGGACAAGCTGACTTTTTAAAGGGAAAACTAAAAGCTATTCTGTTTCTCCTAAGAGACCTTATACCTATGTTATCATTGTGTGTGTGTGTGTGTGTGTGTGTGTGTGTGTGTATGTGCACGCCTGCGTGACTCCAACAGCACCCTTTCAATGCTTCCTCTTTAAAAACACATCAGTAATTTTTCCCACAAGTTAGACTATGGATTTCATTTATTTGACAATGCCAGGCTCATTTCTTTGTTTTCAGTGCAACAGAATTTAGTTAGGGTAAGGGGAATAATATAATTCTATCATTTGTATTTGAGAGATGCAAATCTCTCAGTGAAAGAAAACTGAAACTGTATTGTTTTATGAAAAGAATAGGCGTTCAGTTAACATCTGAGATTCATCTGGTGAGTTTATCAGACCCTGTAACGGGAGCAGGAGGTCCTATAATGATATAAAGACTCACACATGGTGCAGGACAACACAGTTATCTATTCCCTGTCCACATGGGGATATGAATTATTAGATGTGGTGGTAAATTAACTTTAAATATAATTTTATTGGGCCATCATTAGGCTTTTTATCTGCAATAGAATTAGTAAACAGCAGCCCAATTAGAGAAAATCTCGAATTTAACTGAGCCAAGGGCTGCACAGGCTGTTGTTTGCTGACTGCTGTATGGTGTTCAGTATATGCTGTACTCATCACACGCGAGTAGTGTTTTTAAGCATTCAACTGAAATAACATTTATTTATCCCCTTCTGAAGTCAAAAATGATGTCAGTGTGGGTTGAATGTACTCTTGATCATTGCTTATCGTTATTGAGAGGAAGGAAAAAGGGTCTATATAAATAGAGAGACTATCTGGAGGGGAGTGTCTGGTTGACAGCAACTGGCAGAGTGCCTGTGTTAACACTGTATGGAACAAAAGCCAAACTTGCGCTGTAGCTACATGTAATGGTCAGACAGTGTGCTGTTAGTGTTGTTGAAGAGTAAGCTTGAATCCAAATGTTCAGACTCCACCGCAGGCTCATAGACTTTGCAGTCACGACTAACAAATGTTCTTGGCATCAAACTCAAGGTTAGGGTTAGGGTAAACACCTGACACACCTCAACATTTCTTCCTTTTGGTTTCAGATTTTTTCCTCAGAGGGAAACATAGAACAAGCGTTTCACAGATTTGCATCTTGTAGCTGAAATGCACACACAGAATTACAGTTTTTGTTTTGATTAGATTTAAGGCAGTATTATTTCAAGCTGTTACATGAACATTCTAGTAAACATTTGCTTATGTTGTCAAGTCCTGAAAATAATATTTGGCTCTGTCACCACCACCTGGCCGATAACTTGTCTGTCTGCTGTTTGCTGCTGTAGGGAACTGTGGGTTTATTGCAACTTTGAAAACAGTTGCTTGCTACAAATTGATGAAACAGTAAAGTTGCAAACTTTAGGCTTACTACCAAAATAATGAGCAAAAAAAATGCTAAAACTCAGTGGAGATGAAGAGAATTGCAAAACTGTGTGATAATTCTCTACCTTCAAGGATTTGAGGATTACATTTAATTGATTTTATGTTAATATTACACTCCATCAGCCTGCTAGCTTGCTAACAAACCCTTGTTAACACAGCTCATTCACTAAACTGTATATGTAGAGAATGTTTTTTTGGAAAGAAATTGGCAGGACTTAAATCTGGAATGCACATCGTTTTCTCTCCCTCTCTCTCTCACTCACATGCACACACACACACACACGTCTGGCAAAGAAAAACCCTTTACCTCGATAAATTCAAATAAAATATTGAACACATTACGTGACAGTCTGTGTTTTAACGTTCAGGCTGTTTCCATGCGACAGCAGGAAACTCGTCACCCATCCCTCCCAACCCTGAGACGCTGAAGTGACGCCCACCCCCCTGTGAGTTGACATGCTGTAGTTAGCACAGAAAAGGAACAATGATACTAGTGTGGAGTGAACAAACACGACACCCCCGGCGCAGCCAAGCATCAATAAAAAAACTGAATTAATGCTGAAAAGATTGAAAATGTGTGTGAGCTGAGCTAAGTTTTGTATGTGTGTGTGTGTGTGTGTGTGTCTCGGTGTGATAGCAGGAGGTTGACATCTTGTTCTATGCATTTGTGTGTGTGTGTCTGCAATGTATACTGGTGTCCAGGTAGTGTGTGTGTGTACATGTGTTGACTCTGCGCTCTGTTTGCTCTTTCATGTTGGCTCGGCCCCATTCAAAAAGTCATCATGGACACTGTGGGTTGCCAATCCAAATGTTCAGCTGCCAGTGGGGTGCTAATACACTTCTGGACCCCCAAGCCTGGCAACCCGACATCACCAACCAAACATCCACTCTCCTGTATTCTTCTCTAAACCCTCCCCACTTGTCTCTGTCAGGGAAGCACTTGGAATAGTTTGTGATTAAATAAAGATTAGGCTTTCTGCATTAAAGATTCAAACACACACACGTACACATTCACATGCAAAGAATGAGTGAACAGAACAAACACGCTTGCTAGATGCACCCATGGCACGCACACATGTGCACACAGATGTCCCGTGCAGTGACACAAGGCGTTCAAGCCATGCCCACACACATATATTAATATTAGTATACTGGCAAAGTCCTTTACTCACTCTGTTTACGTTTTTGCTTCATAAATGTAGAATTTAAGACCTTACCCTATGCACTCATTATCCCTTCAGTAATGCTCCACTGATTTACTGTTGCGCTTCCATAAAGTCGGAGGACAAAGAATGTTCCAAATCTGAGCATAGCAGAGACTGACATATTCTGACTTGTAGGATTCCAGCTCCACTGGATCCTACATTTCCCAGAAACTTAAATGCATCTTGTTAGATTATCCCCGCCTGTACAAGTCCATGACCACTATCTGGAAAAAATACAGTACCCATGACAAGTAAGCTGATCTTAATGTATGGCTCCAAGATCCCAACTACCACTACTACTACTCAATGTTTTAAAGCAGTACCAATTATCTTTGGCCACTTGAAGATAGTGGAACAAGCTACAAAAACAACTTTATCGCATCACTTTTTATCACTTTTTAACACACCGTTGATACAGCAAACGTGATCAGACAGTTGCTTATTTGCACATCCAATTGACAGTGCAACATTGGTGCTTTTCTAAATGAATGCTAATCTGTCTGTGTTTCCATATGACAAACAGGAGTCCTGTATCACTCTCCTTTTGGCTCTGTTTTGGTCACCAACCCCAAGGGAAATACTTGGCTCCTTTCACACTAAATGCACCTGTTCACCACCTTGTTGCTAACTTTGTCTGTGTGCCAATTGGGTCTGGGCAAGTACAGCACAAGAGGTTTATCAGATCCTTTTTATTTATTCATTTTTAGAAGAGAAAGAGAACAGAGATTTGTGGGGAACTGCAAAGCTGGGTGGTAATTTTCTGTGTGTTCACCACTAAAAGAAAAGCCCTGCAACTAAAGAGCTAGATAGATGAAGGAAAGACTCCATGCTGTTTTCCCTGGATAAACAATGGTTAAAAATAAATTTCATCTGACTCAGCCTTTACAAGACGCTAAAAGTCTGAGTTGAAGTTAATGAAAGATGGCATTCTTGGCCGATGGCTGACTAGTTTCATCTCGTTCATCTTCGTGTTCCTGTCTGATTCTTGAGTGTTTTTTTTGTCCCTTTGCTCCAGCTGCTCCAGCTTTATGCGCTCTGCCCTCAAACAAACATCCAGCCTCCGTGTCCTCTCCATCAGTGTATCTATTTCTGTGGCACCTCACTGATGCGCGGTATCACAACAGATTACCTAATCCCCTCGGCTCTCACTCTCACCCTGCTTGCATAGTGTGTGTGCTCCTGTGCAAACACATAACGACATGCATGTTTGCATCAGCCATGCATGAGTGCTTGTGTCCAGCGAAGCCCAAATGCCAGCAGAGTAAAATAAAGTGACAAAAGACATTAGCATAGTCACTTTCTGAGGTTTAATTTTTGGTTTTAAGCTGACTATATGCAGATACTAGGCCCAGGAGCTGAAAGGTAACAGTGTTCTCCTTTAACTGGCGGCTTTATCTGGCTCTGATAATCTGTCCAGTTAAACAGAGCAGAGCAGAAACCCCAGGGCTGATTTTGAGAGTTAAAGTTACATGACAAAGAGAAAATAGATCTTAAGTCCCACTTTCTCACTGTGCTTCAAACTGAAAATGTCAACTAAAACTCACTCTGGGATTATGGAAATGTAGAAAATAAAATCAGAAGTAGGCCTACAGGGAACAGTACCATTGTTTCCAACAACCTGCCATTACAAAACATTTAGTTAGGATGAGCACTAGTGCCGGTATTTACTGTGAATTTTACTATTCAACTTTTGCCTGTGTTTGAGTTTCAAAGTCAAGAGCCCTGTCTTGTGATTATTTTAAAGCAATAGTTGCACATTTTGGGAATACAGTTAGTTACCTTTGTGCTATCAGTTAGATGAGAAGATCAATGCCACATTCATATTTGTATGTTAAACATGTAGCCAGACCTAACAAGCTGTTAGCTTAGCTTGGCAAGGCAACAAATGGAAACAGGTAAACAGCTAGCTTGGCTTGGTCCAGAGGTAACAAAATTCACCTTCTAGCACCTTGTGAGAGACTAATTGACAAATTGTCAAACTACTGCTTTCAGTCATAAAGCTTACGCTTATAGTTAGACATGACACACTGTGCCAAAAAACAGCCTGGTCTCACCAAATGACAAATAAATAAGTCATTTAATGCATTTTTTGTTATTTGTGTGTCAATTATCGCTGGCTGTATTAAGCTTTTCTTGTGTCATTTTAGGCATGAATACACACAGATAAGAATGTCAAATGATGTATAAAAAGCAAGAAAGTCTAACCCGAACCGTGATATTACCTAAACCAAGTCATTTTTATGAAAAACTTATCAAAGTGAACGTTGTTAAATGACGAGGGAAAAGCTTAAAATTTGTGGCATGATGATGTAGATGAGATTTTTGGAGGTGTGTTTGTTTTCGCTGCCTCTTTACTTTCATTCCTTCTGCCCTTCAGCTGTTGCCATCCAGTTTTAACCATCAGGGCAGAGAGAAGACTCATTTCAAACTCTCTCTCTCAGTGACTTTATTCAGCAAGCAGTGCTGGTTTTAAGCTGTGGGAAGGTAATAATGAAGTTGAGTCGCTGCCAGCAGCCGTGCTGGATTGACAGGCAAAAGACAGAAAGAACTCTTTGTTTGAAGCTCGCCAAGCCTGTAGGGCTCAGGAGTGACGATAGTGTGTGTCGATGACAGAAATACCCCTGGCACTGCATGTGGGTATGCATGTGTAGAAATCCTCACTGTGGGTCATGCATGTTTGCTCACATTCAGACATTTCCTTTATTAAAGTTCCAATCTCTGCTAAATCACTGCTGTGTTTCGCTGCTTTTCCAAAAGAAACTTGAAAAAAAGAGAGAGCATAAGTAAAAGTTTTCTGATACAATATACTAATTCGCTTTTTTGTATTTGTTTATTTGAGCTGCGTGAGGACAGCCCCCCCCACCCCCCCAACAAAAAAAAAAAGAAAAGAAAAAAACCCTGAAATGTACAGAAGTAATTGGCTTCGAAATACACTGGACTGTACCTGCAACCAGTGCATCTGTATTCCTTGGTGTTAGCGTGTCATTAACAGGATTTCTTGCACTAGAAATAGCCTGGAATAGACAGATGTAATTGGCTTTGCCTGTCAGTTAATCAGCTTAAAGGCATTGTAACATTTCACATTTACGTTTTAGGCTTTTGGCTGACGATCGCATCTAAAGAGACTAAGTGTAAGGAATAAGCAGCTTATTGTCATTGTGAGGTAGATGCTCTATCTAAAACTGAACATTAGAATTTGGACCAGAATTTGAACTATATTGTTTTAGAATATTTAGCTACTTGGAAGTACGACCAAGTAAAACCACCTGCCATTGTGTGAACCATCACACTGTTTGCACTACCTCATTCCACTGTTTGCACTACATGTATATATATATATATATATATATTTTTTCTTGTAAATATTTTATTCTTCTTTTTATTATTATTATTGCTTTTTTGTATTTTGTATGGTGCACAGGACAGAGAAAAATCCGGAGTCAAATTCCTTGTATGGTCACACATACTTGGCAAATAAAGCTGATTCTGATTCTGATTCTGATTCTGATTGTTCACCAGTGCCTCCTTTTGTTTGGAATGTACCTTTACCCTTTACACACAGAGGAACTGTCTCAGAAAGCTATGCACTAAGTCTGTACAGCTGTTTTGGACCTAAAAATTATAGACAAAATCAAGAAAAAATAATACTACAGACAGTAAGGATTCACTGTAAACTCCTGCTTGGCCAGATTAAGAGGCAGACTGCCTGCTAAGTAACTGATATAGGACTCATTTAGGGATTAACACTAACATTAACTCTCACACACTCTGTCCAGGTTAATAGGTTGTGTTACCGTGTTAATGTTAAGGCTTACGGCTTTTCTAAGGTCGAAATAAGCCTTGCTCATCAGGATACTATTGGATCCTCAGCAAGAGTGAGAAGCCGCAGCCAGGTAGTCTGACTCTGACCTAATGTGAAAAAATAAATCAATAAAAAGTCACAGGAAATAGTTGGCAGTTTTTTTTTTTAACCAGCAACTTGCATCTTGTTACTAATTTAATTTTTCTACAACTGGACCCAAAGAAAAATAACTTGTGGGCTTGCAGCATAATGGGTTGGTTCACCAATTTGGTTCAGTCTGGAATATTTTGCCAAACACTGGATGGATTCATGGTCCCCAGATAATAAATCCAAATGACTTTGACACCTTCTGACTTTTCATCTAGTGTCACCATGACATCGACATTTATGATTTTGAATGAAGTGTTTCGATAACTATGGGGTGGATTGAGGTGAAGTTTTGTAGTACTTATGTTTCCTTCACGATGAATTGTTATAAGTAATGTAAGGTCGAAATTAATTTTGTCCAGTACTTTGGTTTGTGTACAGATTCCTTGCAAAACTAATGACATTTCCGTCTGCCTGGTCTTTTTCTTTTGTGCTAATTAGTAAATGTTACTATGCTAATACAGTTAATTAAGATGGTAAATATTATATGAGCTACCGTTGTCATTGTGAACATGTTAGCATGGTGACGTTAGTGTTTAACTCAAAGCACCACTGTGCCTTATACAACCTCACTGAGCATGGCTGGCCAACTCTTATTTATGAGTTTAAAATGTGTAGTTCATTAGATTTCAAACTGCAATAAATTTCCTCTTGAATACATTTATTACATATGTGTGTACTGTATAACTTGTTTTTTCTGCAGTTAAGATTATGTATAATGTGAATATGGAGAGAGCGAGAGGGAGGTGAAATGAGACATTGTAGAGAATGCAGCATGAAAACTACTGAATGAATATTAAAGATAGTACAGAGCAAGATAGACATCTGTTAATCAGACTGGGTGCTTACATCCAGTAGTAAGACGATTAATAAAGATGAGCAAAAAATTTAAAATTTTGGACATAAACAAAATTGGAGTTATATAGAGTTATATATTAACACTGTGTAAGTAACAATGTGTAAATGCTCTCTGATGTACAAGGAGGAGCACCTGAGGACAAGTTAATCAATAGCAGAACTCTGATCAATTTGCTTCCAGGAACGGCAGGCAGCGAGGATTCCAGGATGAGCTGCGTAATGAGTCACGTCTTGTATCGACGGAGTCTGAGGGCTTTAGTTTGATCCGGAGCTGAAAGACTCACACGTCTGCTTCACAGTTTTTATCGATTTTAAAACAGCAGATTCACTAAGCAGATGTAGGGAAGGAGGAATGAGGCTTTCAGGTTGTGTCTGCCCTTCATTCACTGAATTTCATTCCAGCTGACCTCTGACCTCTCTGGCATTCAACAAACTTTGCAAACTTTTATAAATTAATACCAAAAAACATATACGTCATTTTAAGTGATTGCAGAGAAACCCAACTAATGTAAAAACATGTCAATCTTTCATCTAAATAAATACGTAACCACAAATGTGTGGAAATTAGGTAAACAGCAATCATCAATAAATAAAAGTAATGAATATGTAGTTGAGATTGTTAGCCAAAGTTAATATTGATATAACGTTTTATAACATTATATTTGGTAACATTAACATGGAAACATTTTGCTTACTCTCCCTAACTTTAGATGCCTAAAAGTAACGCAAAAGAGTTGAAATAGTTAATTAATGTATTAATGTCCTTGTATGTCCAGTCATATATATATATAATATTATATATGTAATATTTATATACATAAATAGCAGTTTTAAATTTCACAGACTTTAATTCAAACCAGTTCAAATTAGCACATCTGACACATGACAGGTGGTGTTAATGAAGGTGTTTTTGAGTTCATCAAGGAAAAGAAGCTTTGTCTTCATCCAGTGCTTTTGATTTGACTTCTTTATAAATCTTCTGCATGTACAAAAGCCTTCTATAATTAACTGGATTTATTTTTTGTCCTATAAATGACAACTGAGAGTGCTTTTATATTCAAAATGTGCAAATACAAGCACAGTCTGGGCACAGTGCTGCTGTAATCCAGACCTGAAGGAAAGCATCAAAAAGGCTTAAAATGTGGTGGGAAACAAGTAAACAAAATGAGGAATAAATAGTTTATTCTGTGTCATACACACACACACACACACACACACACGCACACACATGCATTGATGCAGATATACACTTCAGTTATGGGAACACTGACATTAATCACACCTCCAGGGCTTAGACTTTTTGGAAGCTCTCTCACATAAAAGCTGTGGTGTGGCGTAATTAATGCATGTGGTGCGATGTGGCAGGCCAGCTGATCACCTGTACGGGCTTTTGGGTGTGTGTGTGTGTGTGTATGTTATTAAAGTATAAAGTGCTTATTCCTGCTCTGTCAGACCCAGAGCTGCCGTCATGAAATGAGCAACTGTGTTGTTTATTCTATAAACCTTTAAGAAGATTGGTGTCGTTTGGGCTGAACGCGTCCAGTTTTAGTGTGTGTGTGCATGAGTGTGTGTATTATGAGTCCATTAGGCACGTGAGGTTTGCATTTTGTCATCTGCTGTGGGCTATTTATGCATACACGTGAGTGAGAAGGGGCGGGCGAGGGACATAAGAATAAATGGTGGAGAGCAAAAGAGAGAGACAGTGGAAGGAAATAAAAGATGAAGTGACAGACCCTCAGAGGGAATAAAAAAGAGAAAAAAACAATGAAGCAGAAACAAAGTGCCAAGGGGTAAGAGCAATTAGTAGAAAAACACAAATGTGACTTGAGGTTGGAGAAAATAAACAGGAGAAAAAGAGAGGAAAATAAAGAAGGAGAGGAGAAAGGGAATGAGAGTGAGAAAGACAGGAAATGGATGGCGGGGAGTGGAGGAGAAGAGAAAGGCAGCTCATGCTCCAGTGGAGGTGAAGTCATGCGAGCGGCTCTGCAGCTTTCTCTTCAGGCTGAACAGCTCCAGCCTGGACTTAACAAACTGTCTTTAATGGCATCACCTGCCACCTCACACACACACACACACACACACACACACACACACGCTTGTATGCATTCACACTTCTGTATTCCCAGACAAACACAGGAAAACAGTCAGACATGAATGCTGACATGTAGAAACTCTCAGCTTTGTACTTCTGTACTTGTGTCAGTGCTTGACATCTTGACACAATGCAAAATAATATAAAATAATATGTTTCTGATACTTCCAATGACGACCTCTTACGGGAGAACAGTCATGCACCTTGCTGAAACACATACACATAACATACATAACATACATACAAAGGCATATCAATCTGCAGGGCACACACACACACGCGCGCACACACACACACACACACACACACATGCACACACAGAGATTTACTATTAATCAAAGCAAAGCAGAGTAAGAACATGTGCACAACCACTCCAAGTGACCTACAGGCAAACACATACAAACACACACGCGTGCGCACACACACACATTACGGCATACAGATTTGCTTGAACACTTGAAAAGTCCTTCTGCATAAATTTTGAGGGGAGAATCAACAGGTCTTTTCTAGTTTTGTAAAAACTTTTTCACAGCGTGTGGATTAAAAACAGAGTGGATCTTTTTGGAGCATCTCGTCTTGGGTGAGTGCTCAAGCAAAAAGTCCAAACAAACACTGAAATTCCGGGCACTTTGGTTTTTTAGGGCATGTTTTGGGATGAAATATCAAATACAGACATATCAGAACATAACATTTTTGATTAAGTGTCAACAGTCAGTATTTATATGCCTATATATGCTGCTTGCTGTGGTTAGGGTTCTGGTAAGGCTTTGTTTCCACAGAGGATACTTGGATTTCAGAGTAAAGTCAGGCTAAGGTGAGGACAAATACAGACACAACAGACAGTACAGTATAGCAATAGTTTCAAGACCTTGGGAAGTCTACCAATGAGACTGCTGGTGTTATGCCAAAATCTCATTCTGTGATGTTACAGGGTCAACAATATCAGTGTCTAATCTATGCACTACGGGGCCAACATTTTTGGTGTTAGATAAAATGTGGTCTGTGACGGTGTCTCTTACAGTCGCAAATTAGCCAAAATTTCCCAAGACAGGCACGCAAAAAGCTGACATATTTGAATAACTTTCTTGTCCAAACAGCAGTCCAAAACTCAAACAGATTCAGTTGATTTCAGAACTTGCAAGCATTCACAAGCTGAAATCAATGATTTTTTTTTTTTTGGCTTAAAAACAACTGACTGCTTTTCTGTCGGTTAACTCATTGATTGAACAGAATAATTCTCTCACCAAAAGGCAATATCAGGTTACATATTGTAGCCAGAGTAAAGAACAACAAAACAAACCCTTTTTTTTTTCAATGTGACATGAGCTGCTTCAGAGGAAAAGTTTGTCACACTGATAATCAACAGTCACTGACGGACAGACTAACCTGTGTAGTTGTTAGTGGTGCTCTGAGTCGGCGTGTCTGTCAGAGCCTCTGTCTGTGCTTCCGTCTGTGTCTGGGCTTCAGTCTGCAGGTCGGGTTGCAGCTGGATCGTGGTACTGGTCCAGTCCTCTGGCAGCGACATGGCAGCCGTGCGCTGCGAGTCCTTGGGGCTCAGTGTGGAGCCTCTAGCCAGGACCACAGCACAGAACAGGGGGTAGAGCAGCATCCAGGGATGGGTGCCTGTGCTGTGAGAGGTGGGTCTCCCTTTCAGAGACATGGGGTCAGGTAACGAAGAGGTCTGCGAGTGGAGAGAAGAAGGAGGGATTCACAGCCTCATGGTCTCAGTGTGAGGTGGGAAGATCCTTCAGAGGAAAGTTTGGAGCCTTCCTGTTTTTCTTCTCTTCTCCCTGTCTCTTGCTTCCTCCTCAGTCTTCTTCTTCCTTCTTGTCTGTCCTCCTCTTCACTCCCTTGGCGGAGAGAGGAAAACCCCCTCTGTGTGGCCACTCATGATGCTGCTGTGTTGCAAGAGGGTACGATAGAAAAAGAGAGGAAGTCAGGGAGAGTGTGCGTGCATGCGTGCGTGTGTGTGTGTGTGTAGATCCAGCTGTAATCTGACTGCTCTCTGCTCGCTTGCTTGTTGTCTTCTGCAGCCCCTGTCCTCTCTGTCCCTCGACTCGTTCACTCGTACTCTCGCTGTTCGCTCGGTCTGCTGCCCTCTCCTCCCTCTCTCTCTCCCTCTCCCTCTCTCTGATCTCCAGCTGGGCTGACTGAGCTCTTGCATAACAGTAATTCATTCGCTGAGCTGTGCTGAGCTGTAACTCATGCAGCCTTAAGTCCTGATATTCCTGGTTGCAGCTCTTTCCCTCTCTCACCGTGTTTCACTCTGCACTTTCAGTGTATTGACTTGAACAGACAGTTGAAGGTTTCACTTGGACTTTTACCGGAAAACCATTCGCACTGATCAATGCTTTTGGACTTTTTCAGCTCCAGAGAGGCTTTGAAAGCTTGTAGTCGACCAAAAGGTGTTAAGCAGAACACCACTTTAACAGGCAGGAGAGAAACAAGAACACATAGAACAATAAGTACGTGACTGGAGAGATTACACCACAAAACACAAGCAACTCCAGCTAAAAACGAAATGTGCTAGAAGCAGCCAGTCACCAGAATAAATGTTGGCACTGTACGTTTCTGCAAACCAGGGACATATTAAATATTAATGTTCGATATGTTGAAACTTTCTGCTCCAATTTAGAACATATTTGTTGTAACAACACTGTGTTTGAAGTCTGGGTAAATTTGTGCGTACATGCGAACATGTTTTGCTTTTAAAATACCTTGAAATACCTTGTTTTGTCATGACAAACACAAAAAGGCTGGAAACTCTCCCAACATCTCATTCAAGGTATTTGTTTTTAGTGCCAAAAGGATGGTTATAAAATGTCCCAAAAATCTTTGCTCAAACGACCAGTTTAGTTGGCTCGTTAAAGTGGTGAACCTTGGGCTTTTGCTCAGCAGCTGCTTAGGTGTTTGCATTGTATCTGCTGTAAAAATTTGTTTTAAAGCTCTAACATCATGCAGTTTTGTATCCGTGCAAAGACAGTTCACACACAAATTTTGCTTTTCTCATTGTGATCTGACAAATGAGCTCGGCATCCAGTTGCAGGGCAGAGTTTATTCTCAGCTGCTCTTTCTCCACATTAAGACCTTGTAGTCCAAGCCAAGTATTTGCTCTGCAAGGCTGACCTAATTGGTTGGAGTCAAATTACATCGCTATGCTCATTTGCCCTTATTCCCCTATCAAGAACTTTGATCTCATACACAAAACTCTCAGATCGCACACAAGTTTTCAAAGTCTTGAATATGTGACTTTTATAAGATTTTGTGCTGACTCTTTCGCAGTATCTTGACTATGAACTGATACAAAAGGCACGTGGTGAAACACCTGACTTCAGGAGCTGCCTGCCATCCCCTGTGGGCAGGGTGTGTGAGTGTGTGAACAACCCCCCTGTATGTGGATGGACATCCTCGTGTGGGACTGTGCGTGTCACAGGTGGGTGCTCAGGTGTAACACGATGACCCTGATAGCTCTTGTGGATAGCTCTCTAGTCAGAATGTCCATGCAAGGACATGAATAATTGATGCATGTGGGACCAAAAATAGGGGAAAGACAGGGAGAGAAAAGAAAAGAGACAGAGATGGAGAGCGATTAAAGAGTGATAGAGGGACACGCAGAGTGAGTGATGACATGAACGCAGGAGGAAAACAATCAGAGAGAACCAGAAGAAAGACAGATGAAGCGAGATCTGGAGCTTTTAGCCTGAGAAAGCTGCCTTCTATCAAACGTTGCCAGTAAATGGGGACTCGGTGGGCTCTGCTGCCACAAACTACATTATTTACAGCGACAGCTTTGCCAAAGTGGACACAGGAAGGGCTTCAAAGGACTGATCCAAGACTTTATTTTAAGTCATCAAATTATAGCTGCGCTAGGCAAGGTTTTTATGGTAAAAATACACCAATCCTTTCAGTGTAAATCAGAAAATGGGGCTTGGACAGAGAATGTGGTATCAGGCATCAGGCTTTAATTGATGCTGGGAAATGCCCAGAATGCACAGACAAGACTGAAGTTGAAATGGAAAGAAAACAAATCCACCAGGCACTATAAAAAGGAACTGTTGGTATGTGATATCTGAGTTAAAGAATGCTTAGGCTTTATTCTAAAGCTGTACTATATAAAGCTGCATATTTTATACGTACAGCCCACTCTGTAGTTTCCTCATCTCTATAAAGCATTTTGGTTTTTGAGCCTACAACTCCAGCCTTCTCCAACTTGTTTTGAGCTACATCAAGCAAATGTTTTCACTGAAAAAGCTTCCACTGTACCCTGGCTGACCATCACCAAATAGCAGACAAAGTTAATAACTGGTTCATGAAGAAAGTGAAAAATGTAGGTTTGTAAGCTTTAGACTTTTGTTTCTGCCAACTGACATCCAAACACAAACCTAATGCTTTCTATGACCCAGAAGCTAACGGTTAATTCAGGTTATAAAAAGGCTGGATGCCCTAAAATCACCTTGGATTTTTATATAAGCTCCCATGCTAATGATGAATTATGACGTGTTGAGAGAAAGAGGAGGACTTTTATTTAAAAATGATTTTTGTTTTAAAATCTGGAATACAAGAGATGACTGAACAACCAACACAGAGACAAATTTCTTCTTGTTCTCAAGAAAATCTAAAATGAGCCAGGATTTTGACGATTATTAAAAACTGTTCAATATGAAAGCCTTTTCAACTCCTGTATTTATCATATCTCAACTTTAATTTATTATATGGAAAAATCTGATAGGTCAAAGATGTGCTTTAACTGTAAAAATTCCCATAAAATATGGGTGGTGACACATGACTTCATTCAGTTCCTACTGTGCACTATAGTTCAGGTTCAAGTTTGTTTCCTTTTTTGAAAATATATATATTGGCAGCACACATGCATTTATGATAATGTTCATGAGGATGTTCTTTACTGTGGTTAGGATGGTTATGCAGCTCAATCTACATCCCAGTCACCCCATTGGTTGGCTTATTCTCAATATTTTTCAGCTACAATGTGGTATAATGGAACAAAGACAAGGAGACTGTGTCCAGTTGGTGAAATCATTATCATGAAATCATTGTGTTAGTTGCTCGTACGACTTAAGACGTACAACGACTGCTGCAATGACCCACTTTTACATCTGTATTTATTCATATTTCTTCTACAAACACAGTTTGATCAGAGGGCAGTACCAGTATTTACTATAAGACATGCATTACCATCAATTATATATTGTGTTCTTAATATGCTACTTGCATTTTTTCACATCAATAAATCATTATCACATTAATTATGAAACATGCTATATGGATAACTAGTGCAAACAAATGAGATTGTCACTGAGCCGTCTAACATCCTCAGCATTTTAAATTGGTGTAAATCACGGCGTAACTTTGCTGAGTTGCTTTATGGCGTAAAACAGAAGGAGGGAACAGGAAGAAAACTGAAGCTGGTTGAAAGAGTTAAAAGTCAAACATTAGACGAAGAAACAGAAAGCAACCGGTGCTGAAAAATGTCCAGCACATGTTCATACTTTTAAGACAGCAGTGTTTACTTGCGCTGTGGTCTTCCAATAGTACAGTTTGAGTGGATAGAAAGATTATGAGGATTAAGGAAGCAGCCAGGCAGATATGGATGAGAAGGCTCAAACTGTGGTCACTCTCTATTCTTTGGCAAACTCAAACATAAAACCGAGGCTTTCTTTATTATTTATCTAACAGTGAAGTCTCTATCAAGAAAACAGTCAGCATAGCATGTGTGATGACGTACATTGTTTGTAGTAAGCTGGCAAAAGAGAAATGTTGAAGCTTTGGTAGTAAGCAGGGTTTAGGTTTGCTAAGTATCTGCTGTTTGGTGTTGGGCAGGAAGTGTACGAGTGGGTTTGTCAGAGCTTTTTCACCAAAGCTACCACCACCACAGATGTGGTTTGAGGCAACATGGTGCATGGTTGCTTGCCACAGCATAGCAATTTTTTATTCATATTTCCATGTCAGTATATTGGGGGAGGGAGGTGGGGGCATTTTGAGCAGATGTGGATACTGGAGGGCTGCCCCCCCCCAACCCCCGATATCACGTAACAACAGTTCTTCATAGTGGTTCGATTTGGTGTTAAGCTGAGAAGAGTGCTAACTCACACATTTTAAATTCACATTGCCTGTGCATTAAGAGCATTTCTCTGCATCATTTTAAAACCTGACACCAGAAACCATCCTCTGCATTTTGAGATTTGTTCTGATAGGATGGGTGTGCTTTTACCATAAAAACCTTGCACAGTGCTGCGATAATTTGCATGGAATGAAGACCCTTTGGTGTACGTGCATAGATGGTACTGCCATTAACAGCAAAGGAAAGTAACTGCTTCCCCTTTTAGAAAATGGAAGCAAAGCAAAGTAGTCTCATCACCAACGGGATAATTAACAGCTAATTTTGTACACTGCGGTCTGGAAAAAGTTCAAATGATTTCAAGTTCTGATGTCTGGAAAAACAGCATAAAATGAAGATGATATCTGAGCTGATCAGCCAGACCGAGGGAACACAGACTGTTCTGTTTGCATGTACAGTGTAGTTATTTTGATGAGTATTTAATATTACAAGTCTGTCTGTCTCTGTTCACACACACACACACACACACACACACACACACACACAGAGAGAGAGAGAGAGAGAGAGAGAGAGAGGTAGTGGCAATCTGCAACACTGTCAATATGAACCTAATCCATGATGCGACATCTCGCAGCACATTAAATACTGTTATATAATATAAAAGCACAGCAGACCAAAACACACATGCAAGCACTATGACACAGTCTAGACTCACTCCACTTTCAGTTCACTATGTTGTTATTATGTTCATACCAACATGCACATATTGTGTATACTTTGTCAGTGTGTCTTTGTACACAGATTGTATATGTATATGCTTGTGTGTTTACTGTGTGTGTGGAGCACAGCGGCATATAAACCCAATAATGAGCTCTAAGTATGGACGTGCAGGGTCACAGGACGGAGGGCCTTTCCTCTAACGTGAGCTTAATGAAGATAGTCCTCAGTGGAGATCATCTGTGGCAGCAGCCCAAATGATGGAGATTTGAAGAATTTCTTGTGAGGAACTGCACTGAGCCAAAAGCAGCTCTGATTAGGACACGGTTTGTTGCAGGGTTCTCCACAGGATCCAGAAAGCTTGAGTTAAGCTATTCTGATCTTTTCCACTGACAGTTCTGTTTTGCTACAGGGCTTCAGCATTTGGTGCAAACTGCTTGTGAAAATCTAGCCTGCGTGGTAAAACAGAGCATTCTTTTTAGTTTATTTGTCAACAGTTATCCATACTTTTTTTTTTTATTTACACACACACTTTTTGCACTCATAAGTCATTGCTCTACTCCAAGTCCCATCCACAGCTTCATCCAGTTGAAGTGTGAATGATATGAAAGATAGCATGAAGTTCAAAGTATTTGTATATAACAGCCGTAGAATATTAAATCTTTCTTAAAAGTAGGATTAGACTTTTAATTTTTAATAGTTTTCCTGTGTGCTAACTTTGACTTAACGGTTGTGCCTTCACTTTCACATCTTTAAGGTGCACTAGTCAACATTGTTATTCTGCAGGATAAAATTACTATATGTGATGTGAAAGAGTTCTCTCCTAGTCCCAACTCTGCAGTTGACGTATGAGTGTTTCAGCATCATTCAGCTCACTGTTTTAGTTTTTTCGGCCTGTAAATGTACTGTTTTGTTTCACTCTCAATGCGGTCATCAGCCTGTCCCCTGCTGCAACAGACAGCTGTTTGTAGTAAAATAGTTCAGATGGGCTCACTTTGCGCCTCTAGCCCAGCACCAAACAGCATCAAACTGTGTATAGTAGGGTGTTTAGCAGCTAAAGAGCCAGAGATTCTTCCGAAGAGTTGGTGGAGACCAAAAATCGAGCTAAAAGCAGAGGTAATATCAGATTTATATTCACTGAGTGGCCAGAAACATGACTCCAAATGAAAGCCTATGTCTCTCAGTTTCTAATTCTTGCAAACAAATTTGCTGTGTAGTTTGCCATATCAACTTAAAATATGATATTGTTGTGTTCACAGGAGTTTAGTCAACCAGTTCTTTTGACCGAGCTGGTAGAACAATTGGTGTATATAATTCTTTGTAATTAAGTGTTGTTGTAAGTAATCCTTCTTCCCTTCCCTCAGTCACCTCTCTCTACCCCAAAACTCGTATACCAACGTTTCACTGTCATTGTCCTTCCATCCACTAGATGCCCTCAGATTTTTGCTCTTTCATTCTACTTCCTGTCACACCCATCTACCCACCTGCATCTCATTCCCTCATCAGATCGTCCCTACATATACAGACCCAGATCCGCTGTTCCTCTGCCTGGCTGAAGCTGGCTTCTGGACCCTGTCACCTGTCTGCTCCCTAGGTTTCTCATTCTTTCTCTAACTCTTTTTATTGAGTTTGCCTGTTCCAACTGCCCTCCTGGCTTGGACCCGTCGTTGCCTTCTCCCTCTAAGTATTCACAACTTCTTCTTTTAATCATTGAACTGATCCTGTCTACCTACTTTTGTCTGCATTTGGGTCTTTCCTCTGTTTCCTGTATTCACTGGATGTAACAGAGCTGCTACATCCAATTGACTAAATAAATCTGTGACAGTATGATTAGCAGTGAACTGTTGCAAGTTGCGGTGCCCAGAGGTCTCATTTATGAAAAAGGCTTACCATCAGTTTAGATCTTAATGACTTATACGGGAAACCACTTAAAAACAGTCATTTATGAAGCCTTTGACCTTTGGAAATGATCTCATCTCTTAGAAAAGTCTAGACTTGATGTAAATGATGTAGACTTACTGGAGCTTGGGACACATGAGTCAAAGCCCGTGGTGAACTTGAGCTTTATCTTTATCATATATACATGAGCTTTATTAACAAATTTGCGATGGAGATTATCAATTAAAGTTGTGAGGAATCAGACCCACAGTTATTATTTCTGAGCAAACTGCATCACTTCATCTTTTTCATATTCTTAAGAACATTTCTCGTCAATCAGCCACAGTTTCAGCTTTCAGCACCATTTCCTTCACTGCAGTAGCAACACACTCCTGAGCTGTGTGCTTGTCAACCCACTATTCTGTCCACCAAATAATACATGTTGCCTGGCTTCAGTCTCCTCTTCCATCACTATGACCTTGTCTTCCAGAGAATTTGATTTTCTCCTATGGTCCACCACTAGTTCCTAAAATAAACCCCCACTTGTGCTAGCATTATGTAAGGGGAAATTACAGGGCAGGTTGATTTGAGATTTACATATCACAGGTGTCTAAGTTAAAAATCGGATTCTTGGAACCTGCTTAAGCCTAAATTTTTAAGTTCAGGTATAAATCTAAGAACATTTTTATAAATGAGGCCAGAACAGAAGTCTCACCAAAAGCTTCAGAGTCAGGTGAAATGTCTCATTCACTTATTAATGAACAGTTAGTCGGATTGATTTTTAAATGAGCAATTTAATCATTTTTGTGGGACATTACCTCTGTAGATTTATCTTTGACTTTCAAAATAGTGTTATCAGGTACAAACAAGATTCTTAAATCGAGATGTTTTTGCCGAGCAGGACCTCATAAATGATTTCACATTCCATACTTATACATATTTTGAGTGGTAATCTTTTGCTCACTTTCAGTATGGTTCATACCTCTTTCAAGACCTCTTTGCTCCAAGTCAACTCATTACTTTCAGTACATCTGCACTGACTTTAATTCTGCTCTTACTGCCACAACATCATCATTCAGTAACAGTAAACAACATTCAGGGTCTTACTGCAGCACAGTGGGGGGTGCTGCAGATAGAAGGATCTTCAATGATTGGATTCCTGTTTCCCATACTTAAAGTGTTTATCTGTGAGCACCAGTGAAGACTTCTGACCCCAGAGAGGCAAAGCAGGGGTCAAACAAGAGGAAGGGGATTTTGAAGGGCAGGGATCAGGACTGGAAGGCGGTTGGTTCAAATCCCTGGAGCAGCTGGTGAATAATCCTTCACGAGAAACCACTGCTGGAGTGTCCTTGAGGTGTTTGTTAGCGCTTGCTGATGCATTTTCACTTCATTTGGTGAAAAGAATAATGCGCCTTACAGATAATTTTGTTTGTTTGTAGAAAAATGACACATTCTCAAGGGAACAGTACTCCCCACTCCGGCTGACTGACTTGGAGAATTGGAGTGTAGTCTCAAAACGTTGCCCTTCCATCCCTGAGGCTAAGCATGAAAAATTATCGAGGAAGAAGTTATTGATCTTTGTGAAGAAACTGGGCCATCACAGCAGCTGAGGAGTAAGATGGTGAGACATGAAGAAAAGCAGGAATGAAAAACATAAAACCAGATAAACATTAACCTTTAGCTGCAACCAGCAGTTTAAGGTTTTCGCTTCCACTTTGACCCTTTTCTGGTTCCTACATGTGCAGATTATCGCTGAGCTCTCAAGACCGAAGCACTGAACTACTTGTAAATCTGTACACCAGGGATTTAAGTGAAGATCCAAGCTTTGGGTGACTCCCTGCAGGTTTGACGTTAATTTGGGAGGCGAGCGGTAGCAACAGATTAGAAATAAGCAGTGGGACAGATAAAAGTGCAGTGACACTGTGTGAGGCCAGGAGACTTTGGGACCCCTGTAGCTTGTCTGATCTTCCATTTGATCTACGCTGCGGGACCTGGCTGACCTAAGAGTCAATGACTACTGTAGTAAGAAAGTGATTAGTCGGCATCGTTCCAACAAAGGTCAGTGAGAGGGCAGCAGTATGATGATATTTGAATGTATGAATCCTGAACTTACACATTAACCATTTTATATGCTGAAAATAAGGAAACAAGTTCAGTGACAAAGCCTAAATACATAAAGAATTAAATCAAACTATCGTTTAAAAAACAAATAAACATAATGTAAAATTTAACTGAAATAAAACTAACGAAAAACAGTGGGAATTCATAAAAAATAAAACCTGATGAAATCCAGAGCATCTTTCTTCCATGAGGACTGAAGTTTGAACGACTGAAAGTGCTGTGGAGGCGAACAGCAGACTTATGGATTTAGATTCACATCTCAGACGTGCGTGTGCCCGAGTCTGCCTGCCGTCATGTTTGTGTGGCACACGTTTTGGATGTGATTCCTAATCTGAGTTCAGAGTACGCTGCAATCTGGCTCTACATTTTCAGGTCTTTTGCTAAGCTGTAATCCACAGGGGAACGGCTTCTTCTTTTCCATCAGCAACACCAGAGATGACCAACAGAGTGCTAAAAGCTAAATTAAGAACTAATAAATGGCAAAAATGGGATAAAATGTTAAAGAAAAACACCATTAAACAAAATAAAAGATTGTAATATGACATTTAAAAAGAAGAGTGAAAGCAAGACTAAAACAAAGCACTAAAAACAAAAAATCCACCAGTATGTCAAATTAAAATGACAGCGGAGCGTTTTCTCATGATTGTGAGCTATTTTTAAAACAAGCTACCAGGTATTTCACGCTGGAAAAAAGGTGACAGTGTACAAAAGTGTAAATACCAACTCAACTGATTTCACTGCAGAAAGTTGCCAAAGAAATGTTCACTGTTTGTGGCCAAGCAACAATGTCAGCTTGGAATAAGATTTCAGAAGCAATGGTAAAATAACAATAATAATAACAAAAGGGTTTATACCTTTTCTTTTCTTTTTTTATTTTAAAATTGTTTGTGCTTTCAGTAGTTAAATACACAAAATTGTCAAAAAAGTACTACCTGAATCACAAAATGAAGTTAAACTACTAGTTAAATTAAATGTACGTTGCACTGACCGAGCAGTGTGTCTCAGCTCTAACACATACTCTGTGAAAGTAAACAGCACCATCTTGTGGTTATTAGCTAGCAGTGCAAGGCAGTCTCCACTTAACCCCCTCATGCCATCGCAGCCACACGTTCACTTGTTTATCCGTACAAAATCCACTTTATAATCGACATGAGTAACACAAAACATGGCTTAGAAAAAGCAATGTGTACATTTGTCTTTAAAGGAACAGTTCATCCCAAAATCGAAACCAGATATTTTTCTCTCTCACCTGTATTTATCCATCTGGATTATTGTGGCTTAAGTTGCTGAGAAACAGCATTACAGGTAAGAGGAAAGATATCTATTGAATTTGGGGTGAACTGTCCCTTTAACGTAATGTAATGTAATGTAATGTAGCTGGTGCTCATAAAAACTATTCAGCACCACTGCAGACTGGACAGTTCTGCCTCAGACTGATACCAGCTTACAGTATATTGTGTGGAAGTTTATAAATGCTTAATGTAGGTGGACTGTGGGGGTTGCTGATTGTAGTATATTGTACGACGTTAGATTCAGTGTTTTAATGTCATATTTATACGATTTTAGAATGATTGGATGAGACTGAGCGGCTCAACATGTCAAAGTACATCAGTGGCAGACTCAGTGTTATGTAAGCACAACAGGAACAATCGAGGACAGGATGCAGAAAGTTTTGTGATGGGATGAAAAACTACTTACTGGACAATCAAAATTCCACCGTGGCGTTTTGGAAACTGTGTTGTTACTACTTTGACCTGGTTGTTGGTCTCTGCCTCTACTGAAGTAAATATCATACTCTCTAGTTTCTAGATCCGTGGCTGTTCAATAGCAAGTCACTAACTTTTGCTGAAAGCCCCTCTGGGTTGTGTGATAATTTTCTGTCACTTGGAGCAGTTTCTTTTCTCATTACAAATAGGCATCTTTACACCCTCATTTTCTTTAAACATGATTGTTTTTAAGCAGAACAATTAGCATTCATATACTCCAGAAGTACAGTATATTTTTTACAGTGTCGGGGCTTGTTGAAGAAGAAGCATTTATGCTGTAATGCAGGATAATAAAATGTTTTTCCTTGTATAGTTAAAGTCTTTGGCAGTTTTCGAGTGTTTCTATAATCCTGGCCAGGAGTACCTGGCATGAGTAGCTTTAACTCTGCACACTAGAACACAGGAAATCTGAATGAGAAGCAGCCAGACTCTAATCCAATTAAACCAAGAGGGTGGAGCAAAAAGACAAACACAGAGCCGCCAAAATAAAAGAATTTACTTCTACAACTAACTAGTTCACCTGCTGAGAGGCTGAAAATAGAGGAGCAGTGACTGAACGCTTGTACTGCGCTTACGTGATCTGTTTGGTCACTAATAACCCTGAGTGCATCTGTGATAATGAGACTGACAGCTCTGTGGAACTGCCCATCCACACGCACGGACACACACACACACACACACACACACACACACACACACTGTGAACTGTACTTGTGTGAAGTGTGAAGCCGTTGACAAAGTTTCACACAGTTTAAGACTAAAAGAGGTTTATTGAGAATTAGCTGAGAGTGATTGGGTTATATAAGCTCAAAGGTCCAATGAAGAGGAGGCAAACACACACACACACACACACACACACACACACTCGGTGTGTGTGTGTGTGTTTGCCAGGCCCTGAAGCCAGTCCCTATAAGTTACAACCAGATGAGTCAGAAGCCAAAATTATGTGTGCATGATTTTAAAAAATATTTCAGGGTTAAGAGTGCATTGTCCTCATTCACAAGTCATCATAATCTAGTAATCTGCTTCTTCTTCATCATCGTTATTTTCACACATTACCATACATTGCAAGGATAATCTCTCAAAATGCCCCCTCGCTTTTAGATGACGGCCATTTTGTTTGCCGAACGAGAAGCTAAGAATTAATCCCGATTACACAATGGAGGAAAAGCTGTTTGGTTGTTTGGTGATTTTTAATGCGTGCGAGGGCCCCGCACATGGTTTTAAACACACCACTTTCATGTGACACTTGATGTGTGCAAGGTGTTTTGTAACTCCTGGGGTCTGCCTCACTGACATTTTTTAACCATGTTTACACTGAATGCAACCACAATATGAACTGAAGTGTTTCATGAACCGGTTCCAAAATTAAGTGGAGAATGAAAAGCTAAATTGTGGGCTACATTTGGTGTTCATAAAGAAAACAGCAACACATATGAACAGAATCGAACATATTACAATGTGTTTCATTATATCTGTATATTATGTGTTTATGTTCAGTTTTATCTGTTTGTGATTAAAGAGCAACTTAGCAGCAGTTGAACGTCTTTTTGGCGCTGACCCGCAGTTGCTGCAGTGATGTCAGTACGTTATGACGTCACCGTTTAATGCTGTTGTTTCTTATTTGTGTAATATAAAACTTGCGTGTGAGTCATGCCTGTATTCAGTTTTATAAACTAATTTCATTCTTAGAGAAATAAATTAGAATAAATTATACTGAAAATAAACAGGCCTACATTTCCACTGTGACCCCTGCTGTATAGCAAAAACTATGTGAAGAAAAAAAAATAGAGCAAAAATATTCAACTATGTCATTTTCCTCTAAATACAGTTTGCATTTATGATTTTAGATTAAACTGTGACATTTATGTTAAACAAAGCTTCTGGGAAGGTTCTCTTTAACAAGGATCCTGCTTGCACTGACTCAGGGCCTCCTCTAGAGGGCAGTGTGTGCCTGCAGCCTGAACTCAGTGGTTCCATCCTGGTCTCTTTGTTTCCTTCTATTTTTGACGTATTAGGAATTCCAGTTCAGGATTATTTAACTTCAAACTATATAAGTCAAATAACTGTCGTTAATTTACACATTGAGTGCAAAACAGCAAAGATCAGCAGGTGTTTTTTTTCTCTTTAGGGCCACCACATTAATTAAAACCATTAATTAATTATATGTCTAACAAAAAAATACACTTGAGCAGCATGTTCATATTTATCTGTGTGGTTTTCTGTAATGTGTCCTCTTCATAGGAAATTATGCCCCATTGTATCCTTTTAGTTTATTTCCTATAGAATTCCATTTTCCATTTTGTCTAACACAAACCTCTACACGAACAAACCCAAACATTTTAACTCATCCCTGATTGGTTGAAACATAGCCTTGGAAGGTGGGGCAAAGCCATGACTAATTAGCATACCTATCCGGACTCATAAAAATGCCGGCAGACTCACCTGATGCTCCACACTGCATCCGACGCGCAGAGGAGGACGAGGAGAGGAACCTGTGAAGCGCATGGCACGACAGTCAGACACGGTGGAAGTAAAATTCAGAGCTGTAAAAGAAGTTCCGACACTCACCTCACTGAGACGCCCCACAAGTCCGGTTGCTCGCCCCGGTCTGTGCGTAAAAGCGCACAGCCAAACCAAGACTGTACGCGCTCCGAGGATTCCCTCCCTCTCCTTCCTGCAGTCCTCCACAGAGGGTGGGTGGTTTGAAACTTGCCCGTCGGCCGGCTTGTGACTTTCACGCCGTTCTGCTGAGTTGTGGCGGGTCCGACTTAGAGCCCCGGGTCACCCATGAGGCTAGAGGCCGCAGCCAGGATGGATCTGTTCAGGAAGCTGTGGAAGGCGAGGAAACTGATCGTCGTTGTGTTCATTCCACTGTCCCTGCTTCCCTTACCGCTCATCCACCCCACCAGCGTGAGTACAAGCAAAACAAAATATACTTTATTTAAAATTCTAACCATAATGAAAGACTTTTGCCAGGCAGTTATGATTTTCAAAATAAGAGCACATCACAAATTTGGAATGGAATTTAAGGAAGCTGGAATCTGTAAGGAACCGCCTTGTCACTGTAAGAGGAATTTAGTCTATTCTGTAAATTAAGAAAAACCATACGTGTCACAGAGCTAGTAAGTTATTCAGTACCATTGTAACAGAATAAGGTCCTATGGGAATATTCTAAGTGATTAATGTACCAGTATATGCCAGACACCTTGCAAATCATAGACACACAAGAAGTTCCTGTAGTGGTGATTCCCCAGAATAGCAAAAACTACATGATACATTAAAAAGGTATCACACATGCTGCATACATCACTGTTTTATTCAAAATGAGGTAATTAGACATTCATTCTGAAACATATCAGCAAATGTATAAATACCTTGAAAACATCAGATACTGCAGTAAACAAAACACCCAGCTGATCTGTTGATGCTCGTCCTGGTTGCTGCTAACAGCTGTAGTGACCTGATGGGACTTTTTGTGTGTGTATGTGTGTGTGTTTTTGTGTGTGTGTGTGAGAGAGAGAGAGAGAATCAATCAAAAGGCACACTGTCTTCTTTGATGAATGCTTGTCCTGAGCTGTGCCGATCATCAGCTGAGCTGTGTGTGTGGAGAGGAGATGTCGCGACGCGTTGATGAAATGGAGATCAGTGAGAGAGGGGGGTTGGAAGGAGAGCAGAGGGAGCAACCTGATACACATTTAGGCTCATGCTCAGTTTTAGTTGTTTGCTGTAAGAGCCATCGGAAAGGAGGATAGATGCCAGCCGTGGTCTGCCTCGTAGCTCATGTTTGTTGTTTGGGAATTCCTCAGACAAATGAAATTGCATTGGAAACAATATGATTATCTCAAGCGGCATAAATCCAGTTTACAACAAATCACCTGTTTAAATAAAATGTGTCATAAATTTGAATAAAATTGGCCTTAAAGACAAATGACATAAAGAGATATTTAGTGAGGGGTGGTACAGGATGATAATGTTAGATGATGAGTATGTAATGATGGCTACATGTTACGTCCAGAGTTTTATGCTAGGCCCCTGAGTGACCTGTATGAGAGGTTAAATGTCAGGAGCAAACTTAAACTCCCTCAGTCATGCTGGATTAAATGATACCCTGTGAAAAATGCTTACTACTGTGTCCCGACAAAAACCCTAACTGGGTTTACAGCAGGCTTGCTGTCTCCACAGACTTACAAAGACGATGATGATGAGCAATAAAGCCTAATTTGTCCATTGGTCTGAGAAATAAAGACTTTTTTGATGTCTGAAAAACTTAGAAGTTGGTTTAACAACTACTGCAGCTGTTCGGAACGTATTTCTAGAATGCTAGAAAAAGTAGAAAAAAGTCTAAAGTCTAGAAAAAAATACTCAGTGAAAGAGATTTTATTTTAATTAATCCAAACAAAGATGGCAGATGGAAATGAAATAAGTGCTTTTAAATTAGTTTTATTTATTTTTCGGACAAAGTGATGCAAAAATTTTCACAAACAAATGAATGTCCATGTGTTATCTATGTCATTTATTTCTAATGTCGGGGTGTCTGCAGCCAGCACTTTCATTTAGAACTGTGAATAGACAATTTCATTGGAAACACGTAGAAAGTATCAGGAAGTAATTGACACCCCGAGGGAGTCAAAAGGAGTATTCACCCAACATGTTTTAAAATCTTTAAAAGTTTGTAGCTTGTATTTTAATTAATAAACATGCATTCACATGTCACCCAATATTAACTTTTTGTCATGTTTTTTTCCAACACTTTTTAAATAAGGTCGTTTCCAAACAGCCAGCTGTGACAGGTGTGTGTTTATGAGTTAATAAATGGGCTCTTGTGTGTCACTCTTATTTGTGTTTCATCACTCATCAATCATTAAAATATTCAAAAGGAGCTGTACTTACAAGTTGTCCATCAGTCAATCACGTTGTCACCCAGGAGCCTTGCTGTTATGTCAGAATATTTGGCACGAGCAGGAGGCGCAGGATGAGGCCAAGAAAGAACAAAAGAACAAAAACTTCACTACAAAGAAAAAGAAAGAAACAATCCAAGCAATTAAGTTATATAATCAGCCTGCCACCATGGTGGATTTTGGCCCCCACGTGGCTCCCTTACGACAGCAGGGACCCCAGACTGTGTCAAGAATGTGGCAGGGGTTCGGAGTGAAAGTGTGTGTGTTTGGAGTGGTACTGTGTCCAGCTGCAGCAGAACAGAACATCTGCTGGATGCAGTCAGGCCAGGTCAGAGAGAGAGAGAGACCAGACAGGAATTCAAAGCTAATGGCATATATGCACAGGGCTCATCACTCATCAGAGTCATATTTGTGCCATTTTGTTTCCTCATAATGAATGAAAAGCTGTAGAGTAGTCATCATGTAGAACAGAGGCGAGTCCAGCAAGACACATACACATACAGCAAACAGCCCTTTCAATTCTGTTATGTTACATTTGTTATGCAAGCCGCCAGGATCTCAAGGATATCCATGGTGTCTAAAGGATGAATACTAACTAACTTAACTTGCACCATTATAAGGTTGTGGCAGATATTCATGGTCTCCTTAGGATGAGTTGTCTTCGTTTTAATGGTCACTTAAAGGTCCAGTGTGTAGGACGGCCAGAAATGGAATATAATAATCTAATTATCTTTTCATGAATGTATAATCATCTGAATCTAAGAACTGTTGTGTGTTCTTTACCTTAGAATGAGCCTTTTACATCTAGAGAGGGAACAAGTCCTCTTGGACCAAGTCCACCATATGGCACCACCTTGTTTCTACAGTAGCCAAGAGCAAACAAATCGAGCGCTGACTCTAGACTGGGCCGTTTGCATAAATTTGTAGATGTACCTTCACTACACTATTCATGTACTGCAAAAGCAATACCCTGAAATTAAAAAGCATTTTATATTGTCAGCCAGGGATATTAAATATTTCTTCTCTGTGTGTGTGGAAGTTTTTGCTACCTACTGGGGTATCTCAGGCATAAACACTAACCTGGTTGGGACCATTGGGTCTCATGGGGAACAAAGTCTGGTCCTGCCAAGGTAAAATGTCATTTCTGAGGTCATGGGGTAAGTCTTGGGTTAGGTTATCCATAGTGAATAGAAATCAATGTGATATCCTAATAACAATAGCTGTGTAAACTTGTCTGTGTGTTATCTGTAAGCCTAAAAACATATTTAGCCCTCTGCTGATTGGTGCAGTGATTACAGGTTTCAGCAGTAACCTAATCTGAGTCCTTAAGCCGCTGTGTGTTTTTTTTCCTCCGAAATACCAATCATGTCCTTCACCGTCCTCTGATAACAGAGAGTTGATGAGCCAATCAATAGGCTTCTGTTCAATGTTGAGTCAGAAGTTGGCCTGTCAGCTGGAAATTGTCAGGGTTTGAGGAAAATGTCTCTCTTATCTGAATGAAGTTCTTGGGTCATGGATTTATGTCACATCTCATGTAGACACAAAACCCTCTGAAACCACATCAGAAGGGAACCCTGAAGAACTGATTATACAATACTGTCAGACAATTTGATGTTGTATGAACACAACAACACCAACTAAATAGTTAAACTTCCACCATGACCATGTAAAGTCATGTTTTTCTGATTAGCTGGCTCATGTTGATGCTCCGGTCACCTCACCAGTGAAATTTTATGTGAATGTCCTGAATTTGGGTGGTGAATCTGTGGCTTTGTGATTGAGATGTATCTCATTATTTTAGCCCAGGACTTAAGTTGCATATCTGTATCTACACTGTCCAACTGTCAATAAACACAAAAACACCACGTAGAATTAGTAATAAAAGAATGATTGTATGTCAGTTATTGCACTAAAACTCTTTTCACTCTTAAGAAAGGCAATTAGCAAAGCTGAGAAAAGATCTGCGTGTCTGAGCATTAAGTTCACATCAGTGGCACATTTAGTAGACCTGGGTTTGTCTGTGGTGGCCCCCATAGGAAGGATGGACTGTCTCTGTTATGCCACAGACAGTAGTGTTTATTCGTATATTGTGGCTTAAAAACCCCTAAAGTCAACATCTTACCAAAACTGACTGTATCAGTAGCCAAACAAAACGAGTATCCTAGAGGCAAAAGGTCGACATCTATTGGTAGTCAGCTATTAGTAGTCATAGTAGTAATATACATCCTATGGCCTGTCAGAAGTCTCCATAACCATGGGACAACATACATTAGGTGTTCCTGTTCCTCATTCCTTAGCATGCACTGTCTGCAATAAGGCACAATGGGTATTAAAATCACAATTTGTAGCCAAATAACCAATAGCTAAATAACTTTATTTCTCTTCTTTTTTTTAGCTGCATTGTATTTGGTAAATGTATTTTTTTTAAACATGTATGTTCTGATTTTGTCAGTATGAGGTGGTACAGGAAAAATCTAATTCTTCCAGAAAGCTCCATTAGACTTCTTCACCTTGGCAGTGTTAATGTAGTGCAGCCTGCTCAGACACACACACACACACACACACACGCAGACACTGACCATTTCAGGCACTTCAGCATTCTTTTACAGCCTCTGAAAATCAAGTGAACTCTTTCTCCTAGATTTATTTTAAAAAATCCCTTCATTTTCGTATTCGTCACAGTAGCTGTCAGTAAATCTGAAAGAAAACTGCAGGTTGCGAGAAAATGAATTTGGTTTAGCTCAACTCTGAATGTTAACTCTTTAAAGAAGCTGACAAGTCTGAAAAAAAAATATTTTACATTTCAAACAAATTAGATTATGTCACCACAAGGTGTGAATTATTTTCCTAATAAAACAATTTTAAGAATGCTTACTTCACTTGTTAGCCTGCTTACTTATTGTATCGGCCTGCCCGCTTAAAATTAGGTCTGACCTTATGTATTGACATCTGCTCCTTGACACGTCTCAGTATAAAGTCTGGTTATCACAGAGGTTACATCAGCCTGTCAGCGAATCCGGCCTCTCTGCTTACCCAGCACTTTGGCTTTAACTTACAAAACTGCCACAAAGAAAAAGAAGCACGGATGAACGTTTGAGGATCTTACTTAGACTGCAATCCTTGTCTGGCAACTATCTCCTGATAGACAGAGACCAATAGTCAATGATCAGTGACTGCTGAATCAGACCATCCCCCTGTGTGTTTATTTAGCCATCTGTGTTTGCCTCTTTTCTTTTTATCTATTTCTTGTCACTTCCCTTGTGCCATCTCTCTTTTCCCATTGTCATTCTCATCAATGACAGGTCAAACATTTAATACCGTTACCAGGCTTCTCAATTACCTTGTATTTCCTGAATGTTGAGACGTTGAAAAGACACTGGCGTGAATCTTTTGTCTAAACTGCAGTTTGCGTAGTTTGTGAACAGTAAACTTATTTAAATGTCTTTTTTTGACCACATGTTTATGAAGTTTGTAGGTGTTTTAGGAAGATTTATGTTGGTGTAAGATTTTCTTTGGCGAGGCTCTCATTGATTAGGAACCCCAACACCTTGTTCTGTTCTCAGCCTAATCCAGCAGCTGTGCCTAATGCCTGGAAATGCCTCTTGTCAAGTTAAATCCTCTGGAAAGCACTGGAAAGCAGCAGGGGTTGTGGCTTTAGGCTACGTTCAGACTGCAGGTACAAGTGTCCCAAATCTGATTTATTTGCTCATATGTGACTCACATTTTTTTTCTTCTTTTTTTACGTAAACTGCTGGCACCAAGTCCACATCCAGCCACACTTCTGTACAGAAGTAGCAGCCACTGCTGTTCAGAAAGACAGAATTGTGACTCTCGGTGTTTACTTTGGAATTTCCATGCAAACTATCATGAGTGAGCACCGGATTGTTTTGCTCTTTTGTGAGTTTTTATTGTTATAAGTGTGAATGTATTCAGTGTATTGTAACCGCAGTTTTAGTTGGGACTGAGGACTGAGGACTTCCATGTGGCAGATGATAGCATAAGCAGAGTTTGGGGGTCAGAGCCCAGAGTTACAGTCTTTTGGACACACCATCTAGAACAGAGCTGCCAGAGTAGGGTCAGCAGGGCAAAGCTGGCCCATGACAAAGTTTGATTAATTACTCTAATCCTATGGGAAAAACTAAAGATACTAATATATATTTTTTAAAGTAATATAAATGTGTTTTTCTATGTGAGGTGAAAATTTTTAGTTATCACATCACTTCTTATGAAAAGTTACATGAAGATTATACATTGAAACAGTAGACTGCTAAAACACGTGGTTGGTGACCTATCATATTAGAGTGAGTGTGAGGTGTGGACAGGTCTGGACATGCTTCATCCTGGAGCCCTGTGGTTAGTTCTCCCTCCTCTGGGGTTATTAATGTGAGATTAACTAACCTGTTACTGGCAAGATACTGAATGTTCCTCTTACATAAAAGCTACTACAAGCTCACACAGCATGTAGCAGAAGCAGGAACTGCATCCATTTAATACTCATGTTGGGGGTACACTAAACACTTGGCATTATAATGTGCCTCTTTGATCGGATCTCACTTCTGTGCTCAACATGCAAACAAACCGGGAAACAAAGAAATAGCTTAATATACAACATTTGCCGAAATTACAAGAAGGCCCAAACATTAAGAATTTGTCATAGATGTCATAGAAGTTTAGTACTGTTTCTCCTAACTAAAAAAAGTCACAAAATTTAGTGTGTCTGGAGTGTCTGGAGACACTGTGGTGTTTTCACAAGCATTTGCTGCTTACTTTAGCAGGTTAGACAGCCCACCTATGTGACTTGCACTGCACTGAACCAAATGAAAGTTAGACGGTGTGTAATCCATTATGATTAGACTTCTTCCTTTCCAGAGAACATCCTTTGAGTAAGTGGTCCTTTGATGCTTTGCAGGATACACTGCTTAAAGAATATGGTCTTATGTGGCCCAGACCACGTCAGAATGTGGTCTGTGGTCTCTTGGATGCATTCAGACCTGTACTTAGAGCTATCCACCTGTGATCTGATCACTCAGGATGCATGTTACTGCCAGGTCTGAACAGGGCCTTAGATTAATGTGGTATTAAGTTTGTGACCTTAATAATATTTTTCTGCAACTTCTCAAATGTAAACACATCATTGATTTTGTGATTTAATGTTAAAGGTTTGTTAATGAATGTTTTGATATTTACATGTCCTGTTAGATGACAGGGAATACAGCACCAAGGTGGATTTCTTGTTGGATTGGGCTTCTGGTACCTCTGAATGGAGTCAGCTATTATACTGTTAATGGGCTGTATTGTTAACCAAACAAATTGTTTAACAGCAAATACAATACAATACATTAAAGCCAACTCTGTAAACTACCTTTAGCGCTGGATTCCCTGTCATCTAACTGGCCTCGGTTTGTCTCAGAGACGGACAGGCTGTGTTCACTGGCTTTTTGACCCTGGTACAATTAGAATCAATAACTTGACAAGTAAAGCCAGGCAGTGCACCTGCAGAACATCAGAGGGAACACCAGAAAATATTTTTCCCATAAAGTATGATCTAGTTTCACCGTAATCAGTAAATAAATTGTGTTTTTGTGCAATAATCAGTGAGAGGTCCAGCTCTCAGAAGCACTCACTCTGTCTGAAGTGATGATATTATTGGAAACTGATTTGTTCTAGCTTATGTAAGAACATTATATTCTGTTTTGCTGAAAGAACACATGCAGATGTCGAGAAATGAACCTGCGTCAAACCTAGTCAGTGACAAAGTGTTTTGCTGTCACAGGAGGCCTGCTGTGCGTACGTGCTGATGGTGACAGCAGTCTACTGGGTGTCGGAAGCTGTTCCCCTGGGGGCTGCTGCTCTGGTACCTGCTTTCCTCTATCCACTCTTTGGGGTGCTTAAATCCAGCGAGGTGAGTCTCTATGTAACTTTAGCTGTCTGTTTGGAGTTTTAGTTCTATAAAAAAATTCTCAAAAACTGAAATGATCTCTCAGACTCCCCTTCTTACAAGACTTAACACTTATTTGTGTTCAAAAGGAGTGGGAAGAAGCCAAAGCTTATTCAATCTCACCCCTTCTCCCTTATTACTGAGGTCAGTGGGCTGACATGGATCAAAAATGGATCATTCTCAAGTAAAACAACGTTTTTAGCCACCTTGATGACAGAAGAGATAAAAAAAACACAGTGATATTTTATTTCTGTTTAGTGTTTTACATACCACAGACATTACCATACATTCTGAGCTGAGTTTCTTTCAACCTGACAAATGTATGTCCAGGATTCACTTTTTAATCTTGTTTTGGTCTCCTCCAACTATAATGGAAAACATTTGCCTCATTAAGTAGCGATGTGTTTTACTTGTCCAAGCTACTATTAATTGCAAACTTCATCTGTAAGCTAATTGCCCCAGCCAGCGACAAATAGCAATGGTCAGTTAGCTTACTTTTTTGCTAAAAAAACCCATAACAAAACATTGAGCTAAAATAGTCTGAAAAGCAGATGTTATAGATCTAAAACAAACCTGGTAAAACTTTAAAGTGAACATACCCATTCCCCATACTGTTCATTATATCATCTCAGTTCTTTTGTAACAGATGTAAAACTTTAGGGTTTTAGAAGGATGAATATATGAAGGGCGGTGTTACAGTGTGTCAGCTTTGCCTCTTTAAAAGCAGAAAAGTGAGAGTATCACTTTTTCAGTTTACTATTAGGGCAACATAAACTGCACAGGGCTTAACAGTAATGCAATGAACCAGCAGGACTGCCATGAATGCCAGGACATCCAGTTGTGACTGTGTGTTACTGTGCTGGCGGTAAGGGTCAGCTGATCAGATTGCGGTATATGCGGATGTACAGTAAGTCCAGATCAAGAAGAAAATGGGTGAAAGGCCTTTCTGTGCTCCTGAATATGTTTAACAAACCCTGATCCACTTGCATCTCTCTGTGTGCCTTGAAGTGAGTGGGAGGTTTCTCAGAAGTATGTAAGCTTCCATTAGGGTTTTATGATGCAGTGTTACTTATCATATTACATGTCAGTGTAAGCCAGAGGGGACATCACTCGGTTGTAAAGGTTTTATCAGCCATGACTGTGTGGAGCATGAAGACGACCGCATTAACCCGGCGCTCATCATCATTATCCTACTGATGTTTCTCAATGTTCAATCTCTGAATACATGCATTTAAACTCTACACCCAGCCACTCAAACACTTAGCTGACCATCATCACCACCTCCAGGCAAAATTTGATAGGTTTGACTGATGATGACAGCTGACTCACTTTTTTTATACTAGTGAAACAAGTTTCCTCTCCATTACACCCCCACCTCCTCACCTTTCTTATCAGTATTACATAAAAAGTGAGCTGTACGCCTCATGTGACCAAATCGCATTGACAAACAGTGACAAAGCTGCCTGTTAACATTGCTGTAAGCCTCTTGTGATGGTGTTCAGTAAATATGCCAACAAAGCTTTATGCAACATTTTCAGTCTATTATTGTACTCCCAGTCTCCTCTAACATACTCTCTTTCCCTAAAGAACCCACTAGTGATTGCTGGCAGGTTGCCTGCATGGCACATTAGGGTTGTACACGCAACTAAAGTTCCTGACTTATTCGCTGTCACTCATTGTACGTGTTCACGCGGTGTAAATGTTGATTGGAACAGCACTGGTATAAACTTAGGTTCACATTTAATCTGATTTGTTACTTTCTAAAGAATCTATCCTCCTAAGTTCATAAGACATAATGTTGAATTTTATTGGAAATGACCCTGCAACTACGACTCCTGATTGTTGGCTATTAATTGATATTAGCACTAATAAAAGTTTCTAAACTTATTACTGATACGGATGAGCCGAGAATCAACACACTACACGTATACCTCGGCATTTATTCTGTATCTGTCAGACCTGGAATTTATATCTCACCCCTACAGCTTACTTTAGTAATCAATGAGCAATAGATAGAGAAATAGAAATAGTTAAATCCTTTTCTTCGCTATTTTTATCCAGTCTTTAGCTCCTATATCATTATCATGCAAGAGATCCTACTTTCTACTTCTCTAATTTTAATATGTATTTTAATATAATATTGCAATATTAATTGAAATACCAGTTAAGTCAAGTCAAATTGTCCATTTCTTTCCCTACAAACTATCTTCTGAGACAAATTGCTTTCGTAGCACCACATTACATTCTGTTAGATTTAAATTTTGAAGTGGACCTCATATTCTTCAGGGCAGTGCTGAAAGTTTCACCTTCGTGCCATTTTTAGACATTTATTGTCATTATGAGGGAGGGAAGAGGAGAGTTAAAAGCATCACCGTGCATCCTGTGAAGTTTCTTTTCTGTATATGACAGAGAGACTGAGAAATATCCAGCAGGAGGAAATGCAGCAGGTTTTAGGTGAGAGGTGAAGAGACGCAGGCTTATACAACACTGTGAGGCCATGAACCCTGTGGGTGGGAAGTAGAGCAGATTAAAAAGAACAAATGGCAAACTGTAAGTGTTGATTCAAATGAAGGAGGGGGGAAGTAGGGAAGTGGGTGACGGAGGGAAAGCGAAAGGCTTCCATCACTCCTTCCCATCTATCAGATCTCAAGATGTTTGTATTCCTTTGAAATTAAATAAGCTGTTATTCTGAAATTGTGTGTGTTTAGGTGGCAGCAGAATATTGTAAGGACACAACTCTGCTGCTGATGGGAGTCATCTGCCTGGCAGCCTCCATAGAGAAGTGGAACCTGCACAAACGCATCGCTCTACGCATGGTGATGATTGCAGGGGCCAAGCCTGGCATGTGAGCAGCACACTCATTCAAGAGAGGACCTGTTCACACACACACACACACACATATATGCGCTAAATCCAACACTGAGTGTGTTCAAGTGTCATTCCGCCAAAGGTTGTAGCATGTTGACAGAACACACTCCCACTCTCTCGTCCAGGTTGGTGCTGGGCTTCATGTGCTGCACAGTGTTTCTATCCATGTGGCTCAGCAACACATCCACCACAGCCATGGTGATGCCCATCGCAGAGGCGGTCCTGCAGCAGCTGATCTGCACCGGCCTGGCTGACGGCCACAACGATTCAGAAACTGCCGAGGCACCCGAAGATGACAGCGGTACGTCTGGATCTGTCACTACAGAAGTGTAAAAGTTTCTGAGCAAAAAATGTAACAAATAAAAATAGACCAACAGTCACACTAGACTGTGGATCCAGTTGAAGCCGTGCAGTTTCTCTTGTTAAAGGGACGGTTTACAGCATAAATCAAAATAACACAGTTTCCTTTTTCCTGCAGTGCTGTTTACCCAATCTGGACTGCTTTGGTGTGAAGAGTTTAGGTAATATCAGCTGTACAGATGAGTCTGCCTTCTCCTGAATATAACAGATAGCACAAAAATTTTGAAAAACTCAACAGCAATGTCTCTTTTCAGAAGTCATGACCAAGTTAATTAAAATAATCCATGCATGTGATGGATGGATATGAGGCTAGCAAAGAAAACTAACAGCTCAGCCAAGGAGGACGCCATTTGTTTACCTCTCACGACCATGAGCCTCTTTTCCATGAGTACATGCAGGCTTCCTTCTGCACTGTGATACAAAACCTCTGCAAACTCACACCAAAGCAATCAAGATGGCTAAATAGCACTACAGATAAGATGAACAGACAAGGACTTTGGAAATACTATCAGCAGTTCTCCAGTTACATTTTTCTGATGAATGTTGTTGTCTGCAGCTGTTTCAGACAAAGAAGAGAACCTGGACAAAAACCAGCTAGAGCTGCTCTATCATAACGACAGGTATTTGTGTGTGTGTGTGTGTGTGTGTGTATGCCGAACATACTGCATGTATTATGTGTGAGGTCAATATTAAAGATTTTTCCTCAATTTTCCTCTTATTATTCTTCCCTTCTGTAATCAGCAGCGATTCTCCGTATGTATCACAGTCCTCGTCACAGCGGACTTTTCAGTTGTGGCTTGGAACAAATTCAGTTTTGCAAATTTGTAATGACAAAAGATCCAGAACCATCCAATATTCTTGTATTTGGCTTTAATCACCGTAATTTACAAAGTCCGGGCAGATGAACTTCTGTCCAAAAAGTAATCTACCAATCGTGTCATGTAATATGTCTACTATGGCTGATACATGATCACAGCTTTTTAAAATATGAATTAGGTTTTTCAGCAAAAGCATCATGTAAAAATATTAGTAATGACCCCAATTCTTCTCCCTCCAGAAGTGGCTGCACTAAACAGGAGCTCTCTGCAGTGAGTGAGGTGAGACCTGTAAAGTGCTTTCTGCCAACCAGACACAATTCAAATGATTAGCAGCAGAGCAGCAGAAAATCTTCATGCTGTAAGTGAAGTCTTTTTCCTTTTGTCCTCAGGTCCAGACTGGGGAGGTCAATGGTTTGGGTCTAAGGCCAATCCCTAACCAGGACTTCATCAGACACACCAATGGACACCTGCCTCAGGTTAGGAACACACTTACACAGATCACTAGATGTTAAAGAGGTGGATTTGTGACAGGAACAGTAATGAGAAACACTCCTCACTCTATTTCCAGCTACAACTAATAAAGGTCAGTAACATTTTCTATTCGTTTACAGTATTCTCCTCATTCTCTCTCAGGTTGCGATTGAAATCCCTAATGTTAAGCGGGTGAAGGCCAGGAGAGACTCCCAGTATCCCACCAAGAGGGATCACATGATTTGTAAATGCTTGTCACTCAGCATCACGTACGCTGCAACGATCGGCGGTCTCATCACCATCACCGGCACGTCGACCAACCTCATCTTTGCAGAACAGTTTAACACGTAGGTACACACGTGCACACACTCTCGCTCGTGTAAGGAGTTAAAAATCCTCCTTCCATCTGCTGATGATCACACTAAATATTAGCTTTAAGAACTGATATGAGGCAGATATTTTGCTTTGGTATTAGCTCTGGACACCTGTAGACACCATCTCTACTTCTAACACATTTACAGCTTGACTGATTTCTTTGCTGCTGTGCTGGTCGGACTGAAACAGTTTATGTTAACTCAGTCTCTGGGGGAGGGGGGGCAAGGTCTGAGATCAAACTAATCAGCCTCCGAGCTCTGACAGAGCCGATTTCCTCCAGCCACAGCGCTAAGCCCGGCAGAATGGCCTCCTTCATGCCGCAGCTTGTTGGACAAAGGTCAGGTTTTGATTCTGTTTGTGTGTTTTGTGTGTGCAGTAGTATTTGTAATCCCAAAGAGATGTTACCAGGACCAGCAACCAATACAAGGAAATATAAGTCCCCCAAATGTATAAATCTGGGTTTGAATTTTACTCAGGTTCTAACAACCCACAGTCGACTTCTGTAAATGTAAATGAATTGTGTGTGTGTGTGTTTGGGTCAGTCAGTCCGAGTCCTTGTCTGCAACAAGTCCAGACTTGTATGGCCAAGCAATGAACTTGAAACTGGTTTTGTAGCTTGCAGTTGATGTTTTGTACTCTGACTCCTGTTTATACGTGATTTGTAACTCATTCAACTTGGATTTTTATTAAGCGAGAAAGTTTCAAAAATTGTTCGGATGGGCAGGCAGCTGTGATCGGTGAAACAGCGCTGATAAACCTACTGTACGCCATCTGCCCGGCTCTAAATGACAGACAAGAAAAGTTTAGGTTGTTTGCATAGCATTGACTAGTGGAGCATCTAATAGTAGTAAAACACAGTGGATCATGGAAGATTATTGAAGGGATGGCAGAATTGCTTCTGCAGCACACCCATGTTCATCATCTCTGAATGTCACCTTTACCCCACTGAGTGTCCATACAGCAGAGAGCTCAGTGAAGCACGTCTGAGCAAACACACTTTATCAACTGTACAGCTTCTTGCCCGATTAGAGCTTTAAGTGCACTGAAGATGAATGACCACTGGTACACTACACAGATGGCTGTTCAGTACGCACTTCTACAATGGTTTTCTTTTCTTTGTGGAACATAAAATAAATAAGTTTGACTGTCGTCTGTGCAAACATTTCCCACGGTGCCTCACACTGACTTTGATGGCGTGTCTGCAAGTCCGTGACCTTTGCCTGTAAAGTGGAGCTTTCGAGGAAAATGTATGCGGTGGAGGTAGCGTTAAATCACTGACGATTTGGTCTGTGTCACGATTCATATGTCTGCTACTGCTCCTCTTCTGCTTCATCCCTCACAGGAGCAGTTTGGCAAAATACATTCACTGTGAAAATTAGGGATTAAAATGATTGTTTAAAAAGCCTTTTATAGAAGGCTTATACTTTGTTAATTGCAGCAATGATTTACATTCAGTTATATATATATATATTTATTTTATTATTTTTTTTTATTTTTTATTTTTTTTACAGATATTCATAGGGTTTTTGAATGTAAATGTTACACTGTGACCCCATCCTGTCGCTTAATAAACCAGGTCATTCCTGCTGGTTTTACTGTCAGGTCACTTAAGCATGATGCTTACATTGACTCACTTTTCATCAGCGTGGAGATTCAGCTGTGCTGCTGCACAGATACACATGAGAGCAAAGCAGGATCGAGATAGGCAGCTGATGGCAAGGTTCAGCCTTTAAAGAGCCTATGTGTTGTAGCTGAACATTGATATACCACACATTAATATATCCAATCACTGTGACTGTTGATAACAGTGTTAGAGGTGATCGGTGGCCCTGTGTTTCTCTAGACTAAGACCACATATCCCATCAGCCCCTCTTCCTTGCTGTTACAAAAGTCATTTTATTTAAAAGAATTGTTCACAACAGACAAGCTCAAAACATAATTTTTTTTTGCAATTAATACTCGTGTCTCAAGTTTCTCATGGTTGTAATATGTGTTGTATTCCCTGCCGCATGCCGTCTGGGCTGCTGATAATGCTGCAGAGCTACGCCTAAAGAATTCAAAGCTTGTACTGCATTATCATCCCTCATCTCTGATTAGCTGTTTGATCACTTTAAACAGGCTATTGCAGTGCAATATGACATTATGCCCAGCCACTGCGTCATGCATAAGAGCACATCACAGAACCCCATATGTGTCCCAGTTGTGCAGCACAGTAGTACATTTAATATTCTGTTTGAGGCTGGAAACACATAACTCCCTCTCTCTCTTTGTCTTTCCAGTCGTTATCCAGATGCGAAGGTGATAAACTTCGGCACGTGGTTCATCTTCAGCTTCCCCATCGCCATCATCATGCTGGTCCTCACCTGGCTCTGGCTGCACTTCCTCTTCCTTGGCTGCAAGTGAGTGTGTATGTGTGTGTGTGTGTATTTTACAGATTGTAACCTACTATGTCATTATGTTAGTGTGGATATCCTACTTATCTATCTGCTGGGCAGGAGAAATGCATCTTATCATTATAGACTCATGATAATCCCTCCGTGTGTACACCGCTGAGCCATGGCGCCTTTTGAGTGCGTCAGGTCACCGTGCGGTTGACGTTGTTGTCGTTGTGTGTTCAGCTTCAGGGAAACATGCTCACTGAGTAAGAAACGCAAAACCAGAAGAGAGATGCTGTCAGAGAAGAGGATTCATGAGGAGTATGCAAAACTGGGACCCATCAGGTGCGTATGTGTGTGTTTCTGGTTTGTTTGTCCAAGCTCTCATGACCGGATGCCCTGGATTTCACTGAAATCGGGCCAGTTACTGTGGGCAGTTTGATGTAGTATGATGGAAATTTAGAAATGTGCTACTTTACAGGAATAATTTATTATAGTGAGGTGATTTTTAGTCTGACCACAGTGGAAACCAGTCTGAAAATCATTAACGCACTAGAAAGGGAGACCATTTGGAAGTGGTCTTAGAAGCAGAAACTCACTTAAATATTTTTACATTTTACATCAGGGTCATGATGTTACTCTGCTGTATGCAGCTGCAAACACTGTAAAACAGTTCCAGCATTCGAAGATACATAGAGAACTCATCTCAGTGGTTTTGCATAATACAAGCCCAAATTTGGAAATGCATGCAATTCTTCAACTTTGAGTGTGTGATTTTTAGATCTGAAAGTCCTAAAACAAATTGAAAGACTTTTGGCAGTAACCTGTGTTTACGTGTGTGTTTCTTACACACACGCAGATATGACATGGTGGCACAATCATGTTATCACTCATGTTCATGTTGCTCACATGCTTTTGTGGTTTCTCTCTCTCTCTCTCTCTCTCTCTCTCTCTCTCTCTCCCTCTCCCTGTGTGTGTGTGTGTGTGTGTGTGTGTATTTCAGCTACCCAGAGGTGGTGACCGGTGTTTTCTTCATCTTGATGACTGTGCTGTGGTTCACCAGAGAGCCTGGATTTGTGCCGGGCTGGACGTCCCTTTTTGAGAAGTGAGAGCCCATAATGTTGCGACACGCCACCGCGGTTGATGTTGTTATTGCTAACAAGCATTTAGTGATCTGACAGGTGTGAGTGGCTTCAGCTAAGCAGTGCAGTTTGTCACGAAGTAATACATAAATACACGATATCACACAGACAGAACACGTAGACACTGTAAGCTGGAACATAGCATCAGCACCAGTTTAAACCTTTTATATCTGCATTATATGTGTGGGTGTTTTCCCTCTCAGGAAAGGCTACAGGACTGATGCGACAGTGTCTGTCCTTCTGGGCTTCCTGCTCTTCCTCATCCCCGCCAGACGACCCTTCTCCTCCTCCTCCTCCTCCTCTAGCTATGAAAACACAGGTTAGGACCGTGCACTCGTTCATCTAACGCAGCTGTATAAGTTTATCTCCCCGAGGCAACAGACCGATGAGGTTACTGAAGTTGTTCAACATTGCAAATCAATTAGTTATTGGTCATATATTTACTGTGATGCTGCAAACACCTCATGGCGGTTGTTAGAGTCCACTCCGTTCATCTGATACTCAGAAGAAGGTTTAAAACATTACAACTGAAAAAAAGTGAGTTTAGTTAAGGTTTAAGGTTAAAATTTGAGAACAGGCTCCTGTCTGTGTTAGCAGCCTGATTTACTGCCTGTTTGCTGCAGGTTCACCAGGTCAGAGAAGCCTCTACTTAAGCAGAAAAACACTTCAACTTCAAACGCTGGTGTTTTCCACCGTTGTACAACAGTTTGAAAAACACTGGAAAAATCTGACATTTGTTGGATTCCGCTATGCCCGCTCCAAAGATGTTTTACCGCTAACACTCGTCAGTCCGCTAACCTCTGAACACCGTGACAATAAAGAGACACAGATGTAGCTGAGGCATGCTGATACCTTCAGGCCGTTTTTTTTTACAGTTTATGATGTTTCAGCCACAGAGAGGTAAACATCATCTGGAAAAATTATGTTCAACAATTTGACTTTTTTGCAAAATCCCATTTAATGGGACATTTTATTTGAATTCAGTACTTCAGAAAATGCGGCAACTCTGTATTTATCCTCAATTCTAAAAGTCCTGAAGGACTGAAGGACTAGCATCACTTAATGTCAAACTAGTGCTCAGCTTGTTCAATAACCATAACTGAGACTTCGTAATTCTTAATGCACAGCAGGCTGGAAGGCAAGCATATATGTAAGAACATACTAACCACTAATCAGTGAATATTTAATTAAGTTTTTCTAAAATTAAATTTAGAGAAAAAGACAATCCATTAACATAAAATGTTCACAAAATTGTTTGTACTGTATATAAGCTACAATGCTATTATGTTTTTTTATTGTTTTGTTTTTTTTTTTTAACATAAACTCATCTCTAACTCTTTCTAGCTACCAAAAAACAATAAATACAAAATTGTGTTTTTAAGAAGAATATTTTTGTAAAGAACACTAAAAATATTGACGACAAAATGATTCATATTTATATTTCTTATTAAATACTACAGCATAACAACAACAATAATAATAAAAGCAACAGGTGACCTCATTAACATTCCAGCTGTATTCTATTTCCTGTGTTTTGAAACCATCAGATGATGATGACCCGCTGGCTCCCATGATCAAGTGGAAGGACTTCCAGAGGCTGATGCCATGGGAGATTGTCATCCTGGTCGGAGGAGGCTATGCACTGGCTGCTGGTTGCAAGGTACTATATGAGTGTTCTGCGTTTATGTCATATTACAGCACTGTAACATCTGATTGTTTTTAGTATAGGACACATTTTTTTAATGACCAGATTAGTTTCTGGCTAGCCCGTGAAGGTCTGGGGGGTAAACAGTAAAACAGATTAACTTTAAACCAGATTGTGATGGATGAAATAAGAAAGCTCAGTAGGAACAACAATATGAAAGTGAATACAGCTAATCTGACATTTGATGGCCACCAGAAGCTCCAGTCTGTTACTGTCTGCCTACACAACTTTGATTTAAACGACTTGAGATCAAAGCAGCAGAGGTTCAGGTAGACATAATTGCAGCTTGAGGTTGAGAGACTGACTGTGCCCTTTGAGGAGCCTCACATGTGGTTTGTATGTGTGTGTGTGTGCAGGTGTCAGGGCTGTCGGTGTGGATTGGCAGACAGCTGGAGCCCATGAGTGGTCTTCCCCCCTGGGCCGTCACCCTGCTGGCCTGCCTGCTGGTGTCGGCGGTCACAGAGTTCGCATCCAACCCAGCAACTCTCACCGTCTTCCTGCCTATCCTGTCAGCGCTGGTACGACACACACACTCCCACACCACACACATCACACTGGCTGCTTATGCCCAACTCTCTCTGCTGCTGTGCATTCTCATCCCAAAGTCGGGCGTAGGGCTAACTAAGCTAACTGAGTTAACGGTAGCAGATGCTACAGCCAAAGATAACTACAGAAACAGTATAGTGAGTTGGTGGTTACTCTGGTGATATGCTGTTCCTGATATTTTTGGTCATAATTTACAAGTTGACCAATAGGTTGAATAGGTTGAAATTTTGGGAAACACCCTTGCTTACCTTCCAAATTAGGTGATGATGAGACTTCAGTAAATAGTCTTACAACTTGTTTTACACCACAGTTTTTTATGGATTAAACAAACAAGATTTAACTTGTTAACTACTGAGCTTTAGAGGTTGCTGTAGGTGGACTTTGAAGCTTTCAGACACAGTGAGACTAGTTGTTTCCATTGTGGTGTTTATGCTAGACAGACATGAGAATGGCATCAGTCTTGCCATTTAACTCTCAGCAGGAAAGTGATGTGGTGTACTTCCTGAAATGTTGAAATATTCCTTTCTAACTTCTTTTCAAAAGGCTACTTTTGCTGCACTGGAGATATTACATATACATTTCTTCATAAGAGGCCATTTTCACACAATAGCATCATTTTGACTTTGCTTCCCCCTTGTGGATTATTGATTGCTCACAGGGAAAGATATAATCATGTGCACGTGTTAGCATTAATACCCCACACACTTGTGTTAGTGTAAACAGACTCTGAGAATGTAAATAAGCCTGTGAAAGCAGTTTTTAACACTCATGTGACCTTTGAGCTGACCCTGTTCCCAATGCTCTCCATTTATCCCCTTCATCCTCCGTTTCCTCCTTTATCTACCCCCCTTCCCTCACCTCTTTTTCTTCCCTTTCGCTCTCCTCCCTTTTTCACCATCTCTCTTGTGCTGTCTTGCTTTGTTCTCCTTCACCCACTTCCCTCCTTCCAGTCAGAGACGCTGTACATCAACCCTCTCCACACTTTGATCCCGTCCACCATGTGTGTGTCATTCGGGGTCATGCTTCCAGTGGGGAACCCCCCCAACGCCATTGTCTTCAGTTACGGCCACGTGCAGATCAGCGACATGGTACGACACAAACACATAAAGTCACATGCTCTTTCTGCACCTGCAGCATCAAAAGGCTCAAGAGTACAAAGTGTCAAAGTTGTTTTTACATAATCAGAGGGATGAAGATTTTTATTTCTTAACTCTTAACTCTCTTTGCTTATAATATCTATTTTCAGAACTTCTCCTTTTTAAACAAACAAACCATTTTTAATATTTCTTTTTCCTTCTCCTCACCTCTTGTCCAGGTGAAAGCAGGCTTCGGGGTGAACCTGATCGGTGTAGCAGTGGTGATGTTGGCCATCACTACTTGGGGGGTTCCCCTCTTCAACCTGACTGAGTTTCCAGCCTGGGCGGTGGCCAGGAATGTCACCGGGACCTTATAACCACAGCTCAGGTGGGGCTGGTGGGAGGAAGAGAGGATGCATTACTGAAAGACAGAACAAAAGCAAAGAGATGGGGCAAAGTTTCTGTGGGGAAGGACAACATGAAAAAGCGCCAGGAGGACGGTCTTGCTCAGACTGAATCCCTTTCTTAGACTCATTAAAGTGGAGCTGAAGGAGGAAGAAGGTAGGAGGGAAGGAGGAGAAGACAAGCGAGAAAAACCATACCTGTTGCTTTGATATAATTAGAATTATATATTGTTTGGCCAGAAGGAAGGAATTCTGGGTGCCTTTGGCAAAGTGGCCACTTTGTGGAGCTCTAACCTCCAGCAAACACTTCTGTTTCTTTCCTCTGTTAATGAAGTTTGATGGAGTTTCTATTTCCCACTGAAGATATTACTAAAAAGCCACAAACGTATTCGTGTTGAACGATTATTTTTGTTTTTGATTTCTAATAGACACAATGATAAGCTTTTAGAAACTGCCTGGAAGGTCTTCTCAGATCCACATGATGCCTGTTTCTTCTTCTTCTGCTGTATCGCTTTGGCTACACTGTTCAGTTTAAAAGAAAGAGCTGACTGCTCTGTTAGAGCAAGACAAAATGTGTGAAAAGAGGCTTCCACTGTGCCTGATCATGTACTGTATACATAGGGCTACTTTTAGATGTGTATGAGCGGCTTCTGAACATATAAAAGCTTGTTTATATTTAGCAACAAAGCATACATTCGGTAAATGGATGTTCTTAGCTGCTTAAAATATCTGCCTGATGTCTTCACCAAAGTATCTAAAGCTGATTTTTTGACCGTCATACTGTGAAGATTTTTCGCCTCGCAGCACCACTAGTGCCTTCATCCTATTACTGCCTGTCAAATGACACTTTGAGCATCACTCTCTAACCCAGACCTCCTTAAATGAGGGTCTGCAGTAGTGTAAGTGCTTTCTCTCAGCCATGTTCTTGTGCTTGTTACCATTACAATATCAAGAATGTAAACTGTAGGTGTATGGCATAGAAAGTCAGACCATTGTGTGCTTTATGCTTACTCGATTTCTAAGCTTTTCTTTCCTTGTAGCTTTTCGCTCACAGTACCCACCAGTTTTGAGGGCTTCAAGCCATTTTTGTGTGTATTCAGCTGGGTGCTTTGGCGCTTAAGAACAAGGCTCCTGACTGCTCTCCTTAGTCAGTTTCTGTCCTCGGCTGTAGTGTCCATAATTAGATTCTGGAGTCATAAAATCTGAGAGAAATGTACCAGCTGAGGATCTGATGCCAATATGATATTTAACCGTGAAAGTTTGATTCAGTGTTTACCAACAGGTAATAAAAATGTATTAAAATATAATATATATATAAAATATGTATTTTTATGGTTTAATTTGTTACATGAGCATCTTAAGCAACAGGGTGGGCATGCTTTTTTTTTTTAATTTGTTGTCACCTGGGAGGTGAAACATTTCTGGAATGTGAATGCAGAAAGATTTGGAGGCTGCAGAGTCCCTTTAAGTTCTGAGTCATTTGAACACAGCATTTTTAAGAACGAGAGGCAGAGTGAGGTAGCACGGGGTTGTATGTATGATACAGTAGTGTTCAATCAGCTGTCAAATCACATTAACTGTTTGGTCTGGTGGTTACAAGGTTTGCACATAACATTAACTGTACTGTGCAATAATATAAAAGATATGCTTTATATTTTTACAGAAATTTTACATGTAATTTGTGGCTTTTTTTTTTTATATCATTGCATTTTAGGTTTAGGTCCTAGCGTGGGCAGAATCAAGTGCCTTCACTTTTCTTTTATAATTTATTCACTTCTGCTGAAGGTCTCTTACATCTTGATGGTGTTAGAGCAGTGACCTTTGAGCCAGGGGCCACACTCCTTTGTAAATACATACAGATTTGTAATATAATGTGCCTTTGTCTCCAAATGAGCTGTAATATCCCTAAATTATGTGTCTTACCTTGATGTTTTATTCTTATCCAACTCAGACAAAAACTAGAGTTAGGATGATACATTATACATGCACAACAATAAAACAACTAAGACCACTGTCTGTATTATTGTTTTATTTATTCACATCCAAGTCAGTCACACTTTTAAGATTTTGTCAAATGAATCCTGGAAATAAAAGGTATTTGTCAGTAATCAGTTAAGATCAGTGTTAAAGTGCAAACCAGACTTGTAGTATTTAATTAATCGAGACTCACTACTGGTATGGATGCACAAAAACATCATTCAACTCTCATTAACCACAACCACAGAAAAGAATCTTGGACAGAGTCGGGGTGAGTGTTTGACACAAAGTTGTGTGTGTGTCTGCATGGACTACGTGTTTGTAAGAGCTGCACTGATTACAAGTATTGGATCATTTTAAATTTTACCAGGAACAACAGATGAGGTTGCCCACACATTGACATGTGACATCCAACTGATAGAGAAAAAAAATGTTTTTTCACTTTGATGTTTAAGTTTCATCTAAAAACTAAAACCATCTCAGACCAGCTGGGCTTGTTAACATGAGCCGATGCCACATATTTCTCAGGAGAGCAGCTCAAATACAAGCAGCCACATGGAGCTGCTAATATGAAGGGTTTCTTTATGCAGCTTACATCCGTACAAATAAATAACGATGAAGGTGACGTTCAGGTACTCAGTCCACAATAAAGCTGGGAAACTCTTCTCCAAGTCCTACACCAGTGGCCCTGTTCTGAATAGGGCTAAAAGGCAGTCTGCAGGGCTCGATGGACTGCCGTGGTTAGGAAGGCTGCTTGGGGCCCTCACCAGGAATGAAGCCTTGTGTCTGCATCTTCTCCTTGTATTTCAGGTAGTCTCTCCTCTTGGTGAAATATTTCACCTGGCAGGGAAAATGGAAAAGATGGTATAGGCAGAAAAAAACGAAAAACAAACAAAATCTGACATTGTGTTTTTGATTTCATCTTTAATGACATCACAGTCAATCTACAGATCCCAGATCTCACTGATCAGTTAAAAAGATGGAGCAGTTTACCCACTGAGCAGGGCAATTTGCCTCAAACTCCCTCTGGAACTTCTGGCAGGATTCAGCTTTGTCATAATTGTCATCCAGACATTTCCACAGATGGTCTCTGGCGTTCCAGCAGGCTTTTCTTTCTTCAGCGTTTGGAGCTGTCATTACTGCTAGACCCCGGGAGAGACTTTAAAAAAAAGAATAATAGGCAAGGTGACAGGAACAAATGTGACCTGCTAAGTGAAGTGTCGAACTGCTGAAAATACTGAGTCCTTTTAATGATCTAATTCTTCTGCTACTGCATGTTAGGTGTTTATCCTCATATAATGCCACTCTGGTTTACTCTTCATGTTATATTCAATGATTAAGCTGTAATTTTACATCCTTAAATCAACCTCAAAAGATCCAGGATCTTAATTTAACGTACATAACACCACTGTGCCGTGTTAATTTTGATTTTAGGCAACAAATCATTAACTTAACTATCCACAGAATGCAACAGCAGTTGAGCTCGTTTGCGTAACTGTCACTCACCGAATGAAACAATAAAACCTCCGAAGGATTTATTTGTCCCAGACACCACTGCTGGTCGCTGCTGTCATTCCATAAACACCACAATCAATAATCAATAAGTCATATCGTTACTAAACTACGAGCACAATACTTTTGTAACGTGTTTCCGCAGTACAGCCCTGAAAGTGAAGGACGCGGATGGAAGAACTGCTTTGTCGCTTGATGATGACGTCTAAGCGTGATTGACGAATGCTGCCAGGCGATGGCGCAGCTGGTTAAAAAACAAACTCAAGTGAAGTGACATCTTTGCGACGTTTTTGGTGAAGCTTCTGAATATTAATTGCTAAATAAGTAAATGTAAACAAACCAGAATTTCTCCCAGAAGACGTCTTTGATTATGGACGCTTGTGTAGTAATAAACAGTTTTCGTCCGGCTGCCATGATGAATCCGGCCGACAGGATGCCACAGGTGAGAGGGAGCGTCCTGACTTAGCTCAACAGTTTTTTTAGGGGGGTCTCATTCGTTAAATTTCAACACTGCAACGCTATACAGCCTTTAAACACGGTGATACGGCAGCTTTGTCACTCTGTTCAACACCATTTGGTGGTTAAGAGTCGAGTTAAGTGTCACAATATCCAAAAATGTTTCATAAAAGGTCACGTTGTAATACTACATAGTCACCACAATCAGATTAGCTAGTTTTTTATATTACCAGTTGCACATCTTGGATTAGAGTTGAAGCAATAAAGCCAGTGGTCAGATAGTTGATTGGCAGAAAATTATTTGGCGACAACTTTGATAACTAAGTTGTTCAGTCAAGTAGAATTGCCAAACGTGCTGCTCCCAGCCCCATGAGAGGACTTTCTTTTTACTCAGTTTCATATCATCTAGATAGTTTGGAGATTTTGCACTCGCTGTGGACTATTAGAAAATTTGATAGACCTCCTTTCATAGACAGAATGATCATTCAAGAAGAGGAAGAAGACTAATGCTAAGGTACAGCTTAGTTTGAAGTAAATTAAAGTAGGTAAAATTGTTGTCCTTGTTTTGTCCTTATTTGAAAATTATTTCCACTTGCCATCTGATAAGTATTAACTAGAGGCTAAAAGTTACATTTGTGTCTGTTTGTGTGTGCATTCCTCATCCATTCAAATCAAGCAGAAACCACTCTGTGAATGCTTGCTTCTCCCCCAAAAGCATGTTTTCCTTCTCAGCATAACATGGGTTTGTCAGTGAGCTACATGAATATACGAAAAAGTTTGTGTATGTGTGTATGGCTTAGCAGTGAGCAAACATTGAATGAAAATGTGTGTTGTTGATTAACCCCCCCCCCCCCCCCAACCAGTGACGGAGAATAGCCCCATTGGTTGCCATGGCGCCCTGCAGCAATCCCTCTCAGTTCCTGTGCTTGTGTGGATTGAAGGGATTGAAGAAACAAGTACTCTTACTCTGATGCTGGAGCGCGGTGCTCACTCTCTTCTTAAGAAACTATTTGTCGCCTTGCCTGTGTGTGTGTTTGTGTGACTTGAATGTGTTTCTTTAGCTGCTTCAGAGACAGAACTTCATTCACTATTCATATCACACAGCATTTACTGTCCATTTTCTTCTACTGGCCAAGAACATTTTCTTTTTAAAATGTGTCCTTACTCTTTATGAGTGCAAATTCACACAGTTCTTGCAAAGGAGCGTGTGAATAGTAGATGTAAGTGCTGTGATGATAGTATTTCCAATACATGAAAATGTCATTTTCATCTTGAGCAAAAGCACAACAGTATTTTTAAGGAAAGTTGTCATGAATTCAGCGTTTTCTGCTCTTCAAAGTGAATCAAACACCAGAGGCTTTTCAGAAAGTTGTGTCAGGTTTCAAGAGGTGAGATTTCTCAATAGCAGAAGTGGTTGCATCTCACAGCCACAGTGGGAAGAGTTCGTAAGTCATATTTTCTCAGTATAGTACAGGAGACACATTTTGAGCTTTAGATAGACAATTCTGTCTAAAAGAACACCCACAACCCAGACATATCATACTCTTACTTACTGGGATGCACATTTTACTAGTGTCAGACAAACTGCTATCATGTTGTTTAGAAACTACAAGAAAATCTCAAATTTCCGAAAAGACATGACCTGAATCGTGGAACTGAAAGTTTGAAACTCGCTCATGTAAATGTACATTGTGTGAGAATTAGGGGCTTGTCAGGTTGCTGCTTTGCAAAAATAGCTCAGAAAAGCAACAAGAAAAGCATTAGGTTCTCAGGCAGTGTACTTTTGTGATACTTGGTGATTCTTAAATTATCAAGTTAATTTATCAAGTTTCATAATAAAAGAAATCATTAAATTTATATCTATTTTACAAATTTAGAAAAGCAATATTTGACTCAAGCATTACACATAAAAGAGACTCCACACAATGAAGCTTATTAATTAAGCACTGGTACAGGATCAGCACTTGAATTAATAAATACATAAAAAACAGCCTTATTCAGAAATATTAATTGCAGCAATGTGATGTGTTATCTGTTGACATAATCGCCATCAGTGATACTACTGCTACTACTGCTACTACTACGGCCACTCAATGTTATTGCCTTCATGGACAGGAGAAGAAGTGCCTGCCGTGGCCTGTCAGTCAGTGTCAGCTCAGCCACAATGTCAAAAGAAGGATGACAGAGTACTGTCAGCACCGACACAGGACAGTTTGATAAAGACTGACACATGTACAGTAGTTCCAAATGGCCATTACAGTTATCTTCAGCTGCACTCACGTCTGTCTAACTGCAGTCCTTATTGTTCTTTTTTTGTTGTTGCAGGTTTTGGTGTCCAGTGAGCACAGCTGCCTCTTCATCCTACACGTTTCCACTGGTAAGTGAATGCACAAACAGAACAAAACAAAATTATAGTAAGTTTCAAATTCATACTGTGTGTAATGGATTGGTTTTTTTTTATTGTTGAAAAAACTACCATGACTTTGTTCAATATTGTTTCCACAGGCTAATTTTTTAATCAGTAATCAGCAGCTTAGAAATAAAACATATTTGCGACGCATAATCCAGTGAACATTTTGCTACTTTTATTTGTTTTTGTAATTCAGCTTAACCGAAGACAACCAGCGGCTGCCTGGTAAAGACAGCATCCATAAGAAAAAAAAGATGTGTTTTGGCACCAGTGTATGACATTTGTTGCAAATGGGCTAAAACATGCAAAACCCCCAGTATTGCCCATAAGGCATCGCTGTATAAACACTAGTTGGTCCACCTGTATGTCCACGTCTCTCTCTACTCTCTGTGTGTATTTATCTGTCTTGTGTCTTGGTACCTCATAGAAACTGTTACATAAAACCTTCCTCCGATTCATGGGATTCATGTTAATGAGATGATTATGTGAATGAGCATGCCCGGCATCATCTGTACATCTAGATTTCTGCTCAGTCCCTTTGTTTATCACCCCAGTTATGTCCTATTTACATGATTGAATTCAGAACTGCAACATGGCATCTTTTTCAAGAGAAACTGAAAGAAAAGTCAAAATGAGAAATTGTACAGGCATAGTGCTTTATATGAATAAAGTTAATAGATGTTAATTCAGTAATTATAGAAAATGTGGTCCATGCTGGGGATAAAAATGTCTCCACAGGTAATAATCCACATTTAACACATGATGAGTGGAGAGTGTGTAAGTGCGAGCCGAGTCATATGACTTTAAGATCTGTGCTGGAACCTTTAGTGTGCCAGGCAGCTAAATGTCAGATCACAGTCAGACACATATAGTCAGTAAAAAGGCCAAAACACACACTTAAATACACACACTCTTGCTCACTTTCAGTTTCAGAAACACACACGCACACACAGATACACACAAGGATGCAGGCAGGTGGATCTTACTGTTTTCTGAAGCTGCTTGATGCTGATGATAAATGACAAACATGACTTGCCTTTAAGAGAGAGAGATGATCTTTAAAGCATAATGGATATAACAGAAGAATAGTTTATTGATTACTAATCACAGTAGATTCTCCCTAAAGGAACATTTTCTTTCCGCTCTGGCTCATAGGTCAACCTGCCTGTTAATTAGAACACAGCCAGAGACGACAGAGAGACCGTGTTATTTTCTTTGCAAGCAGCAGTTAAGGAAAGGTGATATCTGCCAGAGAGGTGAGTTGTTGCAGGCAGTTGAAAATAATAACAAAACCAGGTAGGCAAAACTCTGTGCTTCTAAAATGGTCCTCATGGTGTATGTAACAGCCCTGAGGATGGAACAAAACCACACCACAGCCTTGCCCGGTGGAATGAAAACCGTGAGAGTAGGAAGAATACTAATTGGTCTGTTATACAAACCACCGAAGGCTATCTTACTTTTTTAAAGCATTTTAATTTTTGAATTTTCCATGCTTTCCTTTTTCTTTCAGACTCATGTAAAAAATATGACATACTAGTTCAGCTAGTTGTACTAGTTTGAAGTTAAACCTGCAATATTTATTTATCATGTTTACTTCTTCAATTAATTATAGAGATACACTACATAGACAGAAGTATCCAGACAGTATCTTTATGGGGCTGTTTTTCAGGATTTGGGCTTGGTCCCTTGCTTCCAGTGAAGGGAAATCTTAATGCTTCAGCATACCAAGACATTTTGGACAATGCTATGCTTTCAACTTTGTGGCAACAGTTTGGGGAAGGTCCTTTTCTATTCCAGCGTGACCATGCCCCAGTGCACAAAGCAAAGTCCATAAAGACATGGTGTGATGGGTTTGGTGTAGAAGAACTTGACTGGCCCACACAGCCCTGACCTCCATCCCATCAAACACCTTTGGGATGAACTGGAACGTAGACTGTGAGTCAGGCCTTTTTGTCAAACATCAGTACCTGAACTTACGATTGTTCTGCTGCATGAATAGGCAAAACTTCCCACAGAAACACTCACACTCACAAAGTCTTAGCAGTAGCAGTACCAAGCCTCCCCAGAAGAGTGGACGCTGTTATAGCTGCAAAGCCATCTATGTATTTAGAACACAATGTCATGAAAGTCCCTGCTGGTGTAATGGTCAGGTGCCCCAGTACTTGTGTTTATATAGTGTAGTTCACTATTATTCATATTATGTCCTAGGTAGTCAGTCTCTTCAATAAAGAAATTATTCAGGTTAATTAGCACTTTGATGTTGTTCTGTAACGAATGCACCATCTGACTCACATGCTTTAGCCTGACCTAGTATGTTGTTAAAAGTATCCCATAATTTCTTCCTATCATGCTTGGGTTCATGAATCTTGTTTTGGATTTTTTCCTTTGTTTTTGAGGTCTGTTCATTTTTGTAACCTTGCTTTTGAGTTTATGGCATATATTCAGTTGAATAGAGTCTTACGGTTTTATTGCGAGCATGTTTTATTGCATTCCGGTGAGCCGTGTGTGTTTTCAATTCCTGTTCAAGCCATGGGCCAAAGTTCTTCTCCCAGTGAATTTTATTTACTTGTGCGACCTTGTCAGCAACATTCAGTATGTTCTGCAACAACATTTATAGTGCAATATCTATTTGTGCCACTGTGCGTTTTTCTACCATTAATATTTTTTCTTCACTAAAGGGTCTGTAAGATCTTTGCAGTACAGTCTGAGGCTCAGCCCACAGAACATTTTTTTTTTCGAGCTAAAGCTATTGTGTTGTGATCAATAAGCCAATAGGGATAGACATGCCTCTGGAGCAGAGTTCACTGGTATTAGTGTTAATGTGGTCAATACAAGAGGCAGATATGACTCCAGTTGTGTTGGAGCACACCTGGTAGGCATGTTTGTTATCTGACTTAAATTAAATGAATTAGAGCGCAGGGCAAATAACAGTCAACATTTATGTCCCGAAAGAAAGTATATCTCTGTCTGCATCTGTATCTTTGTGAAGCACAGCACATATATCATCATGGTGCATTAGAGCTTGGGGGTCTGTAACAACTGATGAGTGCTGGTGTAATGTGAGGGAAAACTATACTTCTTGACATGATTGTTAGTTTTATGGGTTTGGTTGGTTTTCCTTTGGCGCAGAGCTTCTGCACTACACTTCCAGTGATCAGCTGTTATTGAACCTGTATTGGCAGAGCTGTAATGTACACTGAGTTCTAAGTTTATTAGGTACAAATGTAATTAGATTCATGCATGTTTTACTGTACAGGTTAATGCAGACTCAGAGCGGCGGTACAGAACAAACGGAGACCATTAACATCTCACATGTGACATATTAAAAGGATTAAATCATCACACTTGAAGCAAATATTTGACATTTTTGCTTGAAAATCAATATTCACTTGTCTAAATATTTACCAATCAATTTTCTGTAGATCAGTTATCAGTGAATTGTTGCAGGTCATGACATTAAAGATTTAAACATAAGTGAGGCGTTAGTAGGTGCCACTGCTGTAATATGCATGGATCACTGTTTTCAGCACTTACACATTATCACACACAAATGGACATAGGCATTAATTAACTACAGTGTTCACCCAAACACATGCGCACACAAACTTACACGTCGACCTTGGGTGTGTTGAACTAGCAAGCCACACACCACACACACACACACACACACAGATATGTTGCTCCATAGCAGCCATCGACCACCAATAACATCTCTGTCTCTGTCTCTGTCTCTATCTGTCACTTTCTCATTCACACATGCACGCACGCACGCACATCGACCAGTGTTTCGTCAGCACAGTGGTGTTCAGGATACTGACCTACGATTGCCACCGCTGGAAGTCAATATCACTGTCAACTTGGAAACGGCATCCACTGTCATGGCAACAGGGGTTCAGGCGCACACCACACAACGTGCATGTAATGGAAATGTAAGGTGAGGTGGAATTCAGAAATTAATATAGGAACATTTTGGTGAAAAGTTTTTTATCAGTGTTTGTCATTTCTACTGATGACCTATTCAGTTGAACTTTCATAGAGAATGAAATGATTCAACAGCAAATAGTCGTCGTTAGAGATCAATCGACTGGAGCTTTTCAGGCCCTATATCGATAATGGTTATTAATAACAAAGGAGGTTGATAACCGATAAATATTTGCAGCAAAAGTGACATTCTCAAAATTTTGATTAAGAAGTGATAAAATGTAACAAAGTACATTTACTCCAGTACTGTACTTGAGTGAATTTTTTACATACTTTTACTCTGATCTGCAGATGTGGTCCTCTTTGCCTGTCCAGACTATTAAACAGATAACATTGCCACCTTAAGAGGAATCAGTATAATGTAAGAAATTATGGACAGAGGCTATAGTGCACATCTTTTCCCAAAGCTTCAGCAAAATCTAATCAGTGACCTCCAAAATATTTTACACAATAAACAGCAGGACCAAATAGTTGACAGTGGATGACCTAAATGAACTCCCGTTGAGTTGTTGACCTTGCTCCACTCATGGTACCAACACACAGTCGGAGAGAGGAAAAGGAGAGCAACACGTAATCCATAATCCATATAGCTGGCTGTGTGCAGTGACAGGCAAATCAGCTTTCCACAGCAAGCAACAGGATCTGAAAAAGCTCAGGATACTTTGCAGCAGACGACAGTCCTGTGATCATTCACTACACAGCTTGTGTCTTTACACCACCTGTCAGAGCAAGCAGGAACTCTGTGTGTGTGTGTGTGTGTGTGTGTGTGTGTGTGTGTGTGTGAGAGAGAGAGAGAGAGAGAGAAAGTGTGTTTTGTTGTGAAGATGTTGCTTTAGTTTTTCTTTTTTTTTTTTTTAACCCTCACATTGTTTTGTTTGGCTACAACTCAAAAAAAAAGATGTTTGTGTGCGTGCACACTCATGTCTCTTTGTCTGTTTGTTATATAAGACTCAATAAGAGGGCATTTTTTCAAGCAGCATTCTTTTGTTTGCTCTAGTCTCTCTATTTTTGTCAGTAATAATCACATGGACTGATGCTGCCATCAGCATGTTGTTATTCCATGAGCCCTTTCACACACAAATGTGAGCTTATATACCGGAAGCACAGAGGAAGACAGGATATTGTAACAAGCATCAGAAAAAATGTTGGTCCAACAAGTGAAACAAGGCTCCCGCCTGAATTGAAGAGGATTATCTCTCTTAATTTATGCAAATATATGCGCACAGAGTAATGGGAGCAGCATGTTATTGTGTGGCTGAAGCCCATCTCACACACACTTGCCCTCACAAACATTTAAAAGCTCCCACAACTGTGTTATTTCATGATAATAGCCTGTTGCTTGTTGAGTTACACTGATTCTCTTTCACAAGACGTACACACACTCACACTGAGTACTGTGTGTACTTCATGGGAATCCTGTAGTCCAACTGTTGCCAAATCTCCCCACCATTGCAAATACACACACAGTGATTCTGCTGTGGGATAGCCCTGCTGGTTGGATCCACATTCTTGTTTCTTTTTACTGCTTTATACAAAACAAAATAAATAAATAAATAAACTTGTAAGGTTTTCCCCCGACTCTCCTTAAAGCTTTATGAGGCGATCAATTGAAAGCTCACATCAAAGTCATCATTATATTGCAAGACTTTTAATACTCAACAGTAAGAATAGACATTTGAAGTAACCTTTTTGTTTATTTCCTATTAAGTCACTAATATGTTACTCGCTCGTAGAAAGTTTTTTTTGTTTCCCTCATTTCTTATCAAGCTTGTTATGATGATCAGATATACTGCAAATACAACAAAACCATACCCATCACTCCCTGTGGAAACACACGTTCAAATGTTAGGTTTCTCAAACTCACTGTGAGTAAATAACACTGATATATGGGCTAAAATATTGTAGAGGTGTATATATGCAAAGACAACCCAATATATTAGGTTGGTAAGGTCTCCATGGGGGGGTAATTTGACTCCATGTTTACGGCCTTGATCGTAATACCATAAAGTATGACAGTTCTTTGTAAACACGTGTCGTTCTACAGATTGTATAAAGGCACTATAGGAATATTACATATCTACGAGTCCCTCACTGCTGTCTGAGCAGATACGAGCCTCTAAATCACAGACGCTCACACACCATGTCCCTAATATCTTAAGAATTTTACCCGAGTGATAATAGTGATTTCCATTAAGGGCAGTGGGCGGCGCGCACACACAGTCCGTGTCGTTTTGCTATATCCGTGAGTGTGTGTGTGTGTGTGCGCGCGCGTCCGTTATCAACCAACCAGCCCGCGAGCCAGCACACCTCAAACCAAAAGCCAGCCGAACCGCGCCGAGGCGAGCCAAACCAGTCCGAGCATTTAGCCCTTGCCGACTCACACAGAGGCAGCAGAGGAGGAAAGATGAGCTGGTAGCGCATCTTTACGCACTGACGCGCCGTCTCTATCTTATAAACCCACACTGTGCCGCTTCACGCTCAATTTTCTCGCCGAGACCATGGAGACGACAGTCCTCAGGACCGATATTTTCATCTCCCAGTTGCTCCTTTTCAGCCAGTTAGGTAAGAAACTGGAATGGAGAAAATAATCCTGATTTAATTGACCGTGGTGGCTGACGTGTGATGCCGTGGACGTTTTGAACGCTGTCAAAGACTGAGCGGTTTAATTCCCTCGGACATCTAACAACCTGTACACTTCATTCTGTATTTCAGAATCTGCTATCGGAGAAAGAAAGATTGGTTTTTTTAAACGTAGATGCAGCTTGTTAGAACGTGCGTTGAATTTTTTTCTTTCACTACGGTCTACTGCAAAATATTCCACTTAAATTTAGTCTCAAGTGGATCATCTGCAGCCCTTTGAGGCGCTTTTTTCCTGTCATGCTCTGAACAGGTTGAACCGTTCTTCCAAAACACATGTTGAAGTATGAATGAAAGCGTGCGGTGTGACGACGCTCTGTGGTTTCTGCTCTCTTCACTGAATACTGCATTTGAGGAAGATGTTCCAACTGTTCCCTCAGTGTTTGATGAACTTTGCTTTGATAGACACATTCAGTCCAAGTGTTCCTTCTGGGTTTTGGTTCCCAAAATCCATATATCTATGTTTTTTTTATACCATACATATTTTTAGAGATTTATTTCAAAACGTAGTCCAATCCTCACTCAGTTGTGAAATGTATGACCTTATTGACTTTAAACTATTGATAAATTAACCTTCTAAATTCAGATTTGCAGCCCATATTTCCAGAATGGATTCTGAGCATCAATTTTAAATTGGTTCTCTTATGGCCACTGTATTTAAAAAAATTCAGTACACTCCTGGCTAATTTCCACCATGTTAGTGTATTTAATTGTGAGAGTAAACTTTTTATATTTAAATAGTAAGAACAGTCTCTCAAGGTCTGAGTCTGAACAGCCATCAAAGCACAGATCATCATTGGTAAAGAATGTGTTGGAGTAGGACTTGATGTTCAGAGACTTTTGCAAAAGTAAGATTGAAAAAAATTCTTTACAATCTGTCTGTGTACTTATTTCTTATTATTACTATAGTATTTCTTATTAAATTCAGTTTTCAACAAAACCAGCCTAGCAGCAGAGAAGATAACTGCAGTTATTTATCTCCTCCCAATTAGGTCAGTCAATGTGTTGTTTTAACACAACATGGTGCTCGCATGTATCAGCTTCAGATGCAGCAACAAGCAGATCAGCAGCATTGGAGACAACAAGTTTGTGTTACAAACTGTGAACTTTTAATTTTAACACTCCTGGAGAGCCATTTTTTTTCTCTTGATGGCAGTTTTGGTGTATTAATAAGTTTTAGATAGAGGAGGGACAAAGCCTTCTTCACTAAAGTTAAAAAATTTGTTGAGGACCTCATTGAACCTTCTGAAGGACTTCTGGTGGTCCCCATTCACCCATCTTCGGTAGTTTTGTCTGACATTTTGATTTGACCTTTGAGAAATGAAATAGCATGTTAAAATGATTAATAACCATTTTAACAGTGTTATTTCATTGTTTTTACTCCATCATCTGATTTGTTCAAGGAAAGTGCATTATGTGAATTTCATGACGCCAGAGGTTTTCAAGCATTTTTGTGTCCTGAACACAAACCTGCATGTTCCCTTCTGATGAGATTTTGTGTGATCAGATTAACTCGGATGAGCCCAGGAGACTTTTTTTTTTAAATAATAATAATATAACTTGGTGCAGAAACATGTAAAGGCTGATAGATGAGGTGAATGAGCTTTGTCATTCCTGAGACTTCCCCTCGCTTTTGATTGGCTGTTTATAATCACAGCAGTGTTACTACTTCTCCTCTTGTTTCATGGAATGGGAATCAGAATTTTCACATATGCCTTTAATTCCTTCCTCCACCACTTGTCTCCAGAGGAAAAAAGCTGTTCCTGAATTAACTGGAGATGTTAGAATCAAGTCATCTTTTGGCTACAGTTGCCTGACATAATTTTCTGGTAGATTTGATGCTCTTTTGAAAAATGTCTTTGCACAGTCAAATTTCGGTTGCACTTGCAACAGTCAAGTCAGTTTTAGTAGATGTTTGGGAATCTTAGCTTGTTTATTTACTTTGCTGTTGCAGCAAGTATGCATTGATGGAGGTTCTCAGTCCTCCATGTCATTGTAGCTATAGCTGGAACTCCCCTTCAATCTCTTGAAGGGGAGAAGCCTTTTGGATGAGAAGAGAAAACGTCTTTGACAACCAAACATTTCCAGTTGCTTTCACTTCTAGCACTTCAACCAGCAATTATACATGTATTGAATGCAACAATCTGCTGCAAGTTGGTTAATTTCCTTTAAATGTTAGTGTTAAAGATGAGAGGGGAAGGTTGTTTCCTTTAGGGAAAAGAAATAGAGCATCCTTCAGCCATCTGTCCCACAATATGCCCGAACTTCACTCATCACACACGTTTTCTTGCTCAGCCTCTCACTTGCATTCTCTCACACAGACATGCACAAGTTGCAGTGATGTGGTCTGTGCTCTCATTTTGACTTGACTTTAAGCAGATCTGAGAGTGAACACAGTTATCTAGCTTGATTCTAGCTGGAGCCCTTCACTGTGCCATATTTTTTACATCAACAGCATGGTTGCCTCGATACATCTGACTTCTCAGTGGTTATCACACCTTCTGCATGTGGTTCCATATGTGCGGTTAGGCAGGAAAGGGATTTGAGAATATTCCTGTTTTGATCCAATATTATGACATTGAATATCTAGATACAAGCGTTGGAAAGCCTGGTAGTTCTGGGCTTTAGTATCCTGTGATCCTCCTGGTTAGAGATTTAAAAGTAATCTAATTCAGCTCAGCTTGATGGTTGTATCTGGTTTCATCTTTTCTTCTCTCATAGCTCTTCTCTCTCCAGACCTCATTTTTTTTTTCTACTCAGCTTTCCAAACATGAAATACTGAAACTGACTCCTTTTACCCCAAATCACTTCTACCAGACTGCATTTCAGTTCTCTAGAGGACTCAACCATATATTTTGAGAAGCTTTGGAGCAGTCAGGTGGTACCAACAGAGTTCACACGGCATGGAAAGGAAATCATGCATTGTGTTGCTGCAGTCGGTATTAGGTATATTTTAAATATGTTTTTATATATATATATATATATATATATATATATATATATATATATATATATATATATATATATATATTTTAATGGGTTGTTTGTTGGTGACAGATGCCTTGCTTAGTAGATGCATGGTGATTGGTTGGATGGAATGACACAACCACAGCATGTCATTGATTGTTCACCAGCTCAATAGGATCTGTATTGGAGTTTTGGCATCATTCGTTGTGTGTGTACTTTCACATGCACGTGAACAGTTGGTACCTACAAATCATAAAATAGCTCCTCCAGTTATTAATCTGAACTTCCATCATTAAATACAGCAAATCACACAGGTCCCCTATATATTGCCTCTAAAGAAATCTGGCCAGCATGCCACCATACACTATGTCATACTTAATGTGAGCTCAGTTATCATATGTTCTCCTCGTGAGATACCATCTGGCCACCCGCTGCACTAAGAGCCAGAGGGGTTGCATCCGGTCACATAAGAGGATACCTTATGGTGTAATAGCAATTGCCTCCAAATTACTGGCACACATAGCGTACTGAGTGTGTAAATCCATAAATAATGTGTAGAGAGCAGTGATGATGGGGAATCAGATGCATAGTACATTACAGTTGGGATGAAACTGTGTATAGTTGTCTATAGAGTTGCACATGATTAAACTGACGAACAAACTAATTGCTGAAATTATATACACACATTATATAGACAAAAGTATTGGGATGGGGCTGTTTTTTTAGGGTTTGGGTTTGCCCCCTTACTTCCAGTGAAGGGGAATCTTAGTGCTTCAGCATACCAAGACATGAGTTTAAATATTCTGTTACTGTGTTTGAAGTCTGCATCTAAAAATGATCTGTTTGAAGGGCCATTTAGGGGGTTAGATGACCACTACCCCTCCACCCATAAAAGCAAGGGGACATCCTACCCCACACACAAAAGGGAGGGGTAGAGCCAAGGGGATAAATTGGGATTGGACCTTAAACACACAAGTATTGACACTGACCACAGTCCATGCCAGAGTGTTGATTCATATAATATGAACCATCACTGTTTGTTTTTTATTCTTTCTATTCTCAACTCCTGTTTTTTTGGGACTGTATATAGTACATGAGTTATAATTGCATCTCCCTCCATCCAGTCTTAACTCCATGCTTAAGATGAGATTATGTGTGCGCTAACATAAACGTGCGCTCATGCACACACACAGCCTGATGGAGTCGAGCTCTGTAAACCAGCCAAATAAAAATCTTCACTGAGGGAAATAAATCTTGTTAGAAAGATTTCCTAAAGCCTTCTTAACTGTCTGGCTTTTAGCGGAAAAAAAAATACAGATCAGATTTTCCTTTTTTTTTGGAATACAAATTTAAAAGATAATGGTGTTTCTAAAGAAAGAAATCATTATAAAATATTAAAGAAATTGTAATTTCCTAACGCGGATCATTAAATCCTTAGAATGGAGTAACATGTTTTGGGATTTTGCAGATTTGAGCATTATGTTCTTATAATCACAGATTTTATTTTGATTTTCTGAGTGTACAGATAGAAGTGTGTTGCACTTTTATAGTCACCACAGTGTTGGCATTGCTAAAAACCACAGATGTTACATTGAATAATTGATTGCCTGCTTTCTACTGAGATATTTTGTCTTCTGTCCCTCCGCCTCTTCCCTCTCTCCACTGATTTTTTATGTCTGGTCTCTCCATCTAAAGCATTTTATTCATAAGTGCTCTCATTCTTTAATCCACTTAGCTGCAGTGTGCTCTTACTGTGGCAACGTTCGGTCACAGTTATTTTAAAGCTGGTCTGTGCCATGAGGACAGCTGAGTCTCTTTGATGCTGAGCAGCCTGGACAGGAAACTCAGCTCAGTGCAACACTTCTGTCACTCAAAAGTTTCTTTGGTAGTTACTGTTGTTGGCAGTGATTGGGAGAAGTGCAAGGTCCCAAAGGTGAAAGGGTAATCAAATGGTAGAAAACTCTTTTGTGGTACAAAAGCCAAGACACAAATGTAAACCTTGTAGTTTTAAGTAAGACACTGTCCACTCTCTCTTTGTTCTTCTTTCATGTGCTTAATTCAGCCTGATTTGACCCTTAAAGGAAGGCTTGACTCTAAATCTGGCATTTCAGTATAAAATACTCACCTCGCCTGTAGTCTGGCAATGTGGCTCTGAAAAGTATAAAGCTCAGTCTCTGACAGAGAACAGCAACATTAGTCAGTTTCCTGTAAGGTCAGCCAATTGAACTAACTGTCAAACAGTTCCCAATGGTCACCCAGGGTCATGTGTCAAAGTAACTTTCATAGAAACTTCTCAAACATTGTGTGAACCTGCAGCATAATCCACATTTTTGTTGTTGAATTGCTTCTGTAAACCAGTGTATTCCTTTGGAGCTTCGTGATGAATGGGCAAAGAAGGAGTGTATTTAGCTATGATGTGGAATAACAATGAGTTTTAGGTATGTAATGAACAAATGGAGTGAATTATGCAGCAGGAGTGCTTTGAGAGATGTCTGAGAAGTCCACTGGAATCCATGCTAATTACAGCTGCCAACAAAAGGAGGAAGCCAAAAACTTTGTAGAGCCATTTTTAGGGCTATACAGGAAGTTAGCATTAACAGTAATACTATTTATAATACAAGTTTTTAGCAACGTATTTCTTTAACCCCACCAATAAAAGGCTCTGGTTACTGAGTCTGTTGACTTTCATTAGACTCATAATTATAGTTGCCAAGTATAAAATATGACTACAACCAACAACCACCTCCTCAGAGCTTCCAATATTTGATTGATTCTCACCAAAAATTGTGTTTTGGACAGCCCCAGTAAAAGAAGAATGACCAGAGGAACAATTTATATTCAACATTTGGAACTTGAGGAAGGAGGAAGTAGCGAGGAACAACTGGGAGAGGAGCATGAGCTAGAAAAGAAGGATGGCAGGATCACACAGGACAAAAGGTGAAAAGGAGAGGAAGAGTGAAACCAAGTCACTGAAACCACAAAATGCCAATGCTTTCTCTGTGGTCTCTCCAGTTGAGGAGGTCTGTCTGAAGTTACAGCTGCTGACAATGGTCGTCTGTCTCTGTCGGTGCCCACACATAAAAGCCGCTGTTGTTTTTCTAAGAGGCTGGCACCAAGGACTGACTCTACCGGAGAGGGAAAGAACCTTGCTACTTCTCGGCGGGCCAGCTGACTGGCAAACAAGACTTTTACACATAAAAACATGTAACTACACTGCACTTACTTCAGCTTTTAGAGAAGTTCGTCACTACATATTCGTGTAAAAGTAGAAACATTTTTCGGTAATAAGGCTATTGACCTGATTCACGGCTGAAGATGTTTCTCTTTTGTGTAGTATTCTTTCTGTGGTGGTGAGACTGTGGTTTACCCGTGTGACTGTTGTCTTGTAAATTTTGCAAACACTGCTTCAGAGTTCTTTGCGTAACAGCTAGAGTCCTCCATCAGAGGTCAGACAGACTGTGGCAGCATTGAGGCTCATACATTCTGCTCCAGTGTATTTGAGTTGTGCAACATCCTAAGTAAAACAACAATTTTGAGTACAACTTACCTTAGAAATTTTCACCCAACCTGGTCCTGTTGTCGTTACGGTGAGGTAAAGTAAGGTGATCAGAGTAGAGATGGATGCCTTTGAGGACCGTCGAGCTTTTCCCCTGATGTGTTCCATGACTTCAGTGTTCTGAGTTTAAGTGCGTGTCTACAGCCTCAGCAGTGAAGCGGTGCATAATACTTCACATCTCAGTTCAAACCTACTCTGACTGAAGGTTCCTTCAAAAGATCTAACATTGACAATTTATTTACAGCAGCATATTACTTTCATTTATTTCTGGTGCAGTGCATGGCTCTTACAGAATGTTATGAAGCTAGAGCTGCAATGATTGTTCAGTGACAGGAAATTAAGTGGACACTTTTTTCATCTATTTTTTCAAGAAAAATATACCAACTGTTCTGTTCTCATATGTCAGGACATATTCCTTCCTTTATCATATACAGTATGTTAGACAACTTCAGTGTGTCAGGAAAGGAGGACCTGTGTAAATTATGGCCTTATCCATCCTAAACACATTCCTCCGCTTCTTCTGCTTTCCCTAGATATGGACCATTTTTTTTGTTTCATGATGTCGTTCAGTTTGATTTATGACTCATGTCCACACTGACAACTGGAAACATTTACAGCACCTTGATTGGTTACATTACACCGAGTGAGCCAGTCAGACAGCAAACAGGAAAGTTCTTTGAAGCTGAGCTTTTCAAATTAAATTCAATTCAGTTCAGTGTATTTATATAGTGCCAATTCACAACAAAAGTTATCTCATGACGCTTTCCAATTAGAGCAGGTCTAGACCAAACTCTTTAATTAAATTGTAATACAGAGAGCCCAACATGAAAGTGTCTCTTTTTCCTACAAGCTTCATTGTATGAGAGAAGGCGCTGCGAATAACAGTATGAATGAAGTTAGACAGGGAGATACAAAGCCAGTACCTGAAGTTGCTTTTCTTCAAGTGCTGACAAATATTTCCTTTTATTGTTCACAGAATTGCAAAGGCTTCAAAGAGAAAAACAAAGACAGAATTCACAACTGAAACACAAAAGTTTTCTTTTTACCCAGAAAAAGTCAACAATTCGTCGCAGGGATTTTGTCTGATGAGCTGCAGATGGGTTTGTTATTTTAAGCAGCGATGAAGTGGAAACCAAAACCATTTGGTTTGATGAAAATTAATGGAGGTTTGCCTGTTGTTTTGGAATTCAGAGATGAGTGGAATGGAAGTTAACAGGATCTCAGCACGGGACCGACTTTCTTTTTTCAGAGAGGAACTTCTTTGGGGAGGGGTTGCTATGACCAGTCAGCTGGTTGAAAGTTGATTAACCCTTTACCCCACCAGCCGACCACCCCCCTTATTCACACACACACACACACACACACACACACACACACATACATACACACAATAGAAATCTTTGGGTGGTCACAGAGTTTTCCCTCCCAGATGCACATAAATATATATATATTCACACAAAGCCTTTAAAACAGTGCTCTAATACCCATTACAGTGCATGAATATACATGCATGCCTTTTTTGTGTAAGGGTGATGTTTGCAGGTCTGTGAGAGGGTATATGTGGTATTCCTGGCTGTGTGTGTTAGTGTGCGTATGTGTGTGTTTGCTAGACAAGTGAGGAATTGGGGGCGTGACCCTGCACTGAAAGATAGAGAGGAGAAGGGATGGTTTTGTATCCATGTTAGAGAGAGTCAGAACAGGAAGCCGACAGGAAGTCAGGGTGTTCCACACGCCATCGAGGGCTCTCCTGTTGTCATGACGCTGTGAACAGTTGTCATGGAGACTCCACTGATTCAGACTGAATGCTGATGGGAAAACACGTCGACTGGATTCTTGAATGAAAGAATCTCATCCATAGCCTCAACAATTGTTGATAAGAAAAGTTTAGAAAGTTTAGTTTTAAAATGAAACTTCTAAACAGATGAATTAGTCTTTATAATCTGCAGTATACAAACAGCATTGCCAGGCATTCAACTCAAAAACGTCCTAAAGCAAAATTGTTTTTCCAGCCCTTTTTGAAGCCAGTTGTTTACTGTCTTCTTTGTGTTCTTCTCCTGGTGATTAAAAGCAGCAGACTTCAGCCTCTGCTCTCCTTGATAAATAGTGATCAGTGCTTATAGGCACCACAGACTTTTTTCCAACAGAAGCTGCTGTAGTAGTTTGCAGCCCTGCTCAGTTGAAATGCTACAGTATGCCTAATCACACACACACACACACACACACACACACACACACACACATATGCACACACACAGTCGTGTTTTCATCAATTCAGGCAGAACACTCATTTCCTAGAGACTTACCCAACCCTTACCCTAACCTTAATCTAAATCTACCTTTAGGCTAACCTTCAGCCAACTCTCTACCCTAAACTTTAATAACTTTTCCCCACAATTTGTAAACTGATTTATTTCTCCACAACATGAGTAATACATTTAACACACTTACACACACACATACACTCACGTGCGAGCACACTGTGCAGAATTTTCTCAATTTGTGCCGAACAGATGGAGATGGAGCATCTCACTGCTCTAACTAGGCAGGCAGATTAGTGAGCCACACACACAGACACACACCCCCCTCACAACTGAGGTGGACATGTGTGATCATACATGCTCAGTGGATAAAGTCGCTGCCTGCATGCACAGAAAACACACTTGCGAGGCTGAGCATTCAGCTTATAACATTTAACGCACACACATAGAGGCACACACATGCAGCCTCCAACTGGCTGACTTCCTTCGAGTCCCCTGTGCTGTGTCCTTTTGTGTGTGCATGTGTGCATCCTAAATGTCATCCCAAAACATCACACTGTCCTTACTGTTGACACATGTATCATGGTTTATATGACCTTCATTTTTGTTTTTCAGACGTGAATCTGTTTGCATCTCTGTCTGAATTCCTGCATGTGTGTATGAGATCCTGTGTGTGATGTGTGTTTTAATGAATTTATTTATTCATAGCCTCTTGATAAGTCATGTCCTGCCTGCCTGGTTTGTTTTTCTTTATCCCAAAACTAGGATTTGAGGTCATTCCCCTGCATGCTCATCAAAAATGTCTCCATGGCAAAATGTGGGGGGGCGGGGGACATGTTTAGCCTTCCCCTTAACACCCCGCATTTGTGTTAAGTTTGTAACTGGACTACTCAAAATAAATAAAATGCAGATGTAACAGCCAAATGAAGAACAACCACAGTTTTACTGGCTTAACAAACTTAAAGAGAAGCCCACTGATCAGGAATCGATAATTCAGAAGTAATTTGCATTTAAACACATGTACACAGCAATAACATTTGTAATCCTTTGATTTAAAAAAAAAACAGAGTGACAGCTATATTAAATCATCAAACCATGTATCAAGCAAACATGCCAAATATACTTTGATTACAGTTTCTCAAAACATATATGTTGTGATAAGTTGAATGACTAATTAATTAATTAATTAATTCATAGCCAGAAGAATTACCATCATTGATAAATACAGCCCAAAGTAGGCATTATTATTAGTATAGTCATTGCAGAGTAACTGAAGTTTAGGTGTTTGACAACTGAATTAGGGATTGTACATTAGGTTCTTTTTCAGGGCCGACACTGATCATTAGTAACCAAGGAGACCGGTGACCAGTGTTTGGAGCTAATGTACATTTGCTGATGTAAAAATGAAAATCTTATTGTCAACAGTTAGAATAACTAGTGATGGAAAGTATCTAAGTACCATTTACTCAAGTACTGTACAATTTTAGGTACTTGTAGTTTACTTGACTATTTCCATTACTTCTGCTCCACTGCATAGAATATGAAAACATAAATCCAGCATCACAGCTTTCCCTGTATATTTTGCACATTGTCTTTTATTTGTTTGCATCCATGGAGGGAGGTGTGTGTCATGGTGGGAAGGTTTGGACAGAATCTACACAGCCTCATTTCATTCTCAGCATGGATTAAAGAGTGAAGTTCAAATGAAGCACTTTAATTTTGCTATGCTTACAAACCAAATCCAGAGCACCTGCACTTGCATCACTTGCTGACTCATGCTGCCAATGTGAACATTATTCTGTTATGAATTTGTTTGTCTGCAGTGCTCTGTGAGTTAGGAGGACTGTGGGCTGGTTTTTTTTTCACCATTGGTATACTGGAGTTTAATTGGTTGCAAATGATCAGAAATGCTTCTGACTTATTAAATGTCACACCAATATACCAATCCAGTTGAGGAGTAGGTCCCTCTGTAGCTGTCCACAGCTCTACCTCTGAATAATGTTAAAGTAAGATGACTCCAGTCCATTACCCTGAAATATACTAGACCTTTTGTCACTACAGACAGCCATCACTTTTCAACTGTCAGCAATGTGTTTTTGGTTAAAGCTGAGCAGAGTTTTAAATAACAGTTTTATTAGACTTTTGTGGAGCCAAAGGGCTGCAAAGGAATTCGTGATACCCCATCTGACTAGACAGAGTGGGCTGTTACCTGACACTGTATATGTGTGTGTGTGTGTGTGTGTGTGTGTGTGTGTGTGTGTGTGTGTGTCTGTGCATGTGCGGGTGTTTTAACTCACCAGCTGTTCAACTGTATTACCACCTCCAACACAGGACCCCGAATTCTCACGGTCACCTCAAGACTGACTCCCTTGTACCCACCAGAACAACTGGAGTTCAGGGCACTGCACACACTCCATTACACACACGGACACACACAGATCCCTGTGATAGACTTGTCTGATAAGGTTTTATATTGCAGCTTTAATGCTGTCGAGTCCCTGTGGAACAATGTGCGGTTTGTTTAGCTCTCAGAAACAATATCCTCTGTTTAATATCGAGTCTAATCTCCTTAGGTCATAACCTGTGCTGCTGGACTTCACTGTGAGGCTTCGTTCATCCAGCTGGACAGAGGAGATGAATAGGAGACGTCTCCCATGCTTCAGCATTACTAGAATGGTAGAAATGGACTGTAAAGGGCCCCAAAATGCCTTGGATCACGCAGATGAATTTGTGATTTTATAAAGCTGTATCAGACAACATTCCTACACTATATAGACAAAAGTTTATAGTATATACCTCTTTATTTTTGAATTCATGTGTGGTATGGGTCTGTTTTTCAGGGGTTGGGCTTGCCCGCTTACTTGCATGAAGGGAAATCTCAATGCTTCAGCATACCAAAACAGTTTGTTGAAGGCCCAGCATGACTGTGCCCCAGTGCACAAAGCAAAGTCCATGAAGACATGATTGGATGAGTTTGGTGTAGAAGAACTTGACTGGTCCTCACAGAGCCCTGACCTAAACCCCATGACACACCTTTGGAATGAACTGGAACGGAGATTGGCCCTTTTGTCTGCCATCAGTGCCTGTCCTCACTATTGCTCTACTACATGAAAGGGCAAAAATTCCCACAGAAACACTCTAAAAGCCTTTCTAGAAGAGTGGAAGCTGTTATAGCTTTGTGTTTAGACTGCAGTGTCATTAAAAGTCCTGCTGATGTAATGGTCAGGTGTTCCAATACTTTTCCCTATATAGTGTATATTTCGTTATATATTTGTATATTACTTTTGGGTAACAATGGGAAGAGAACCAGCAATTGTTAGTACTTATCTAATAAACATAAAATATTCATCTTCTTTACGGGTAATTAAATAGTTCTTATTTAATTAAATGGATAATTAAATGGTGGATATTGTCCCAGCCATCAAATAGACAGCATCAAATTAGATGTCTGTCTTATAATCATTTAAATTAAAATGTTAACTACCCAGGGAACAAGTTAGAATTCCCCTCTCTCTCGTGTTTTGTTTGTATCTAGCCATCTTGTTAACGGTAATGTGCATAGTTTCTAACATAACCTGCAGCAGATCAGATCGAGTCTGACAGAGAAAAGATGAGGTGACAGAAACAGTGAGACAGTGAATGAGAGACAAGTCAGGCGTACTAATTTAACCAGCTGACACTCAACACAGCTGAATGCTATATAAGTTATAGTCTGGCCCCTGGAGGTATGTGCCTGTATATATGTGATATGTGTGTGTGTGTGCGCACTTGTGACACTGAGGTCAACAGGTGTCACGTTTTATGTGACATGGATGTCGTGTACCCATCAATAATCAGTTATGGCTGTTTCAGTTCATCCTTTCACTTTGCAAACGATTTTTAACAGTATTGAGTTGAATTTGTATTTTACTATAGGAATGGCACTCGTGTTGATAGAGTGCTTCATTCATATGCTTTAGCTTGTCTCAATGAATAGTTGACACAAAAAAATTAAATAAAAATTCTGTCATTATCTACTCACTCAGTATCTGTCTATTCAGTCCCATGCCAATGGAATATTGGCAGACTGAAAATTTAATTCTTTTAAATAAATTTCCATGTTGCCAAGTGTGACTGAACTGTGATGTCACAGTTTGGTTTTAGATGATGGTCGGTTCCCTTTGGGAACCATGTGCCTCCCAAAGGTTGAATCCTACTGAATTTGGTAATCTTTTGACTTTTCCTCTGTCACCCTCATGAATCTGACATTGCTGTTTTTCATTGGAATACCTTGATGGCTGTTGGATGGACTGCCATGAGCTTTGGTACAGGTATCAATGGTCCCCAGAGGATGCTGTGTAGAGGCTGTACCACTTTGTCTTTTGCTTCAAAATGTATGTGCATTCATCCACTCTGTCCCCCACTACAATAGATTTTGCTGTCCTATACCAATATTTCACTACGTCGTGTTTCAAACATAGTTTGTTGAAAGATGATGAAAAAGCTGATTGAAAAACTGATAAAAGTGCTGTTATTTTTTAGCGAACTCACACAGCTTTATTTATTAGCCTTCAAACTAAACCAGACACATACTCGCTACAAACATTGATTCACTGAACCATACAGACTCTTTCACTCTTGTGGGTTGAACACACAGGCTCTCTGTCCCTGGAGGAACACTGGGCTTCGTTTAATGGCAGAACAATAATTACATCTACTGTTAAAAATCAGTTTTTGTTGGTGTAAATGCAGCCGATGAAAGATTCCCTCATCGCAGGGATTCGGGCTAAATCAGCCCCAGGAGTCCAGTAATCCAACACGGTGCTATTCATGAGTTTTCAGCTGGGACAGCTTCATGTATCCCAGCATTAATAACATAGAACTGGCATCTGTGACACTTCCCTGCAGCAACTTCATCCCAAAAAGCTGTCATCTAGGGCTGCATGTGGTTAAAGAAAATATATAACTGGTCAGTGTTAGATTTGAAGTCAGTGCAGTTACAAGAGTTTTAATTAGCAACACATACATAAGGTTCACAAACTGCAGTAGACCAGTTCATGCCCCCTCCTTCTGGGTCATTGAAAGGTATTCTGGGAAACATAAGAAATCAGTAACCAAAGAAGTGGAAAGGTCAAGGCCAAATGGATATGCCAAAACAGTAAATTTCAAAACTTCTTACATCAAAATCCTGTAATGAGCAGAACGTGATGGATTGATGCCAGATCATCTAAGAGGGCAGACTAGCCTGTTGGGGGATTGAGAGTGGATGGTTGTAATTTCATGGCCGTTGCCTTTGTGTTTGATTTGACTGAACAGTAAAGAGTGAGGGCGGTATCGTTGTGATAACATTACAGTAACACTGAAGTACCAGTTCCATAAGTGCCTATGGAGAGGGTGGCTGGCCATTAAATAGTTCCTAGCTGACTACCTGTCTCATCACATCACCACCAGTTTTTAGATGTTGGTTGTTTTAACAAAACTATATCTTTTCACTGAATGATGAATTTTAGCCATTGGACACATGATGAGCTAACGTTAGTGGCAGCTCATCCTTTGGTCCTTCTTGATGTCTTTTGTGCGCCAATGAACGTCAGAGAAACAGGGATTTTTAAGGTGAAACTGTCCAAGTCTCGATGATCAACACTTGCCTGGACCAAGTCTATCGACCAGTCAGTGGCTGTGCTCATTTAATTGACAGCAATGTAATGAACATGCTCAAAAGATCAGATCAAAGTCCTTGGCCATGAGAGGAATGTTAACTTTCACCTGATTGACAAGTGAGAGCTAATGACCTTCACTCCTGCATTGCCTCAACGCGTTTTGATTATATACTAAATGTTTAGGAGTGGTAACCTGTAGTCAGCGATCCTCACTGACTGATAGTTTAGTGTGAGAGGAGTCTCAGGTGTCTGGCTGACACACTTCCTCATTTGGCTTTTCATTTCACTTCATTATTCTGCACATTAGTCACACTGACAGTCATGGAGATGTCCTACTCACACGTGCCAGTACACAGGACATAGTTGACATTGGACTGAAACATACTTTTACAACAAGTCATAAGTGGAAATCAGTCTTTTGCTCCATTAGTTTTCACTTGGGCTTCCCTGCATTCGGGCATCAAAAATGAGGTGTACAAATTTGAGACACCGAAACAGAGCACTGTTGGGAACCTGCATGTAACATTGACCTTTCCTTATATGACTAACACACCATCCATGAAAATGCTATCTCAGTCACCTAAACCTTTAATGTCAGGTCTCTGGAGCCTGCTGGAAAATCTGATCAAACAGATAGAGCGCAGATGGGTGGAATAATACAGTGATTCAGCTGTGAGCTTCATGCATGGCCGGCCTGCGGCAATGAAGTCCCATCACTGTCCGCTGTGCTCTTAAAGCTGAACACCGGCTTGTCTTTTCCATTGGCTACATAAAAGCTACATAAATGTTCAAAAATGGCAGGAATGATCATTTACTTGTGCACAATAGCCTACTATTATAGGTGCAATTTGTAAGATGTGACTAGAATTTTAACCATCTGGGTTTGCCTTTGGACAATCACCTGTGGTTTGGTTGAAATAAATCCTCAATTCACCAAGTAAGATGTGAAAATACTCTCAACATGCTGTTATTCGGCAGCAGCAGAGACCCAACTCCTCTACCACTTTGCTCTCTCCTGTCTTCACCTGTCGTATATTCCCTTCCCCGGAGTCGTAGTCCTCGTCTAAGCCTCTGTAAATCATCTCCATACTGTATCTTCTATTGTCAAATTGGCCTCCGCCAAGGAGGAGGCTGTTTGGAGGCTGTTTCCAGTCCCAGTCTGGTGTAGCTGCACAGCTAACTGAGCTAATGGTAGGTATAACCGCAGCCAAAGCGAACTGCAGCAAACAGTATAGTGAGCAGCAGTTACTTTGGTGATATGTTGCCTTCTATATTATTGGAGCTACCTTTGTATTCTGGACGTATTTTTAAACGTTGTTCCTTCAAAGAAAGATATTTGATCTCAGAGATTTTCATATTCTGTGTTTAATATTCTTTTCTTCAGGTCAGAGCATCATAAAATAATATTTAAATGATGAATATAAAATGTAAGACAAGTTTGACTACTTGCTTATTCTCATACTTTGGCCTTTGTGTCACTTCATTGAATCAAGCTGCAGACTCAGTAGTGGGCTAAGAGGTGTAATCCATCACTGTAGGACAAATGACTTGGCCAGCTTGTTCCCGTTAGTGCAGCTTTAAGTGGATGATTCAAAGAAACTTTTACTTAATAGTCACATCAGGATGCCTTAGCTGACTGACCTGAATAAAGGCTGACTGATGTCAAAGTCATCCCGTCTGTTTTTCTGCTTTCAGTTTTGTAAATTTAGACTCAGGCCAAGTCGAGTGTGGCTACAGTGACCAGTAAAAATGTATTTTTAGGCATACATTTATTATGTATTTGAAACATGTTTAATATTTTTGTCCATCAATCAGTTTCAGATGTATTTTATGTGCATTTCCACTTTGATGATGCAGTTCTCATGAGTTTCAGTCATACAATTTTCCAAATGCATTCAAAAATGTGAAAGAACAAGTGATCCTTAGGATGCATTTGTGTGTGTGTGTGCTGTGCCGAAGGCAAATTAGATTAAAACCCCTCACAGTGTGATGTTAATGAAGCCATTATTGATGCTACAACCCCACAGTCAACTCCATTCTTCACTATTTTCCCCTTCTGCTTTCTTTCATTCATTTCCCTTGTCAGTCTTTCCTCCTGTGTGAAAACATGAATGTAATCATCAAATGCACTCAAGTTCTACAGTGGATAGCAGTCTGAATGACAGTGTAGTCTCACACATTCAACGCTCTGCGAAGGAACTTCCAACTTTATTGAGGTGTCGTTTGGACATTTGCTTGTAATTTTCATCTCTCTTGGTGTGTCTTCAAGTGTTCCTGTTTTCGTCTCCTATTACATTTGTTGTTTTTCTCTCTTGTCACTCTTTCTTCCATCTTTCTTTTACAGTCTTTAGTTCTTCTCTCTTTTCACCATCCACTTATTTTTCACAGACTTGAAATGTGATATGAAGATGCGTGTGCTCACGTCAGTCTGCTCAGTCCATCACAGTCTTCACTTTATAATATACGGGTCTAATATTTGTCATTCCTCTCAGTACAGTAGGGCAGGTTATAGGACTCTGATAATCTCTTTATCTTTTTGTACTTACACGTTCCAGTACAATCCTGAGATCAGTAATCAACTTCATCCCATGGTGAAAAGACATCACAAAGAAAGCTGAAATTAAATGTCAATATAAATTATTTTGAGGCCCAAAGCCCAAAGAGTCAGTGCTCAGACTGTTAAAGACCTTTTTAATCCATAGGTAATCTGTTTTTAGCTCTTCGTGCAGTTAGTCAGCAGAGAGCTCCCTGTAACCTCCAAAAGTAGAAAAAAAAATGTTTTTGCTTTTAGCAGCGGTCTCTGTGGGGGGGAAATAATGAGAAAGAAGCAAAAACGAGTTCAACAAGTATGAGGTACAACATTAAATCCCCCTGTGGCTGCATCGCTATCAGGATTTGATGAATATTCATTGATGCTGAAGATTTTACAGAGGGATTTTGTTGTCAAAGTAAATTCACTGCATGTCTTCAGGAACATGTAGGTTGATAACACTGTATGAACAAATGCACACGCTCATGTGCACTAACGTACCCAGTGTTTTATGTCTGCTGTGCACATTAAATAATAGAATTACACCGTGTTCCTCTGTGCCACATGGGTAGACCTAATGTAGTAGAGATGGTGGTTGTTGCCCATGACCTAAATGTTACTCAACATAGGGCTTTGATTTTCTGGGGGGGGGGGGGTGTAATGAAAAGATAGTAACAGCATTTTTTTATTGCCCTTAATTTTTATTGATTCATGTTGTTGCTGTGTCAGTCAGTCTGTATTGCATGTGACCCCTGCTGCTACCTCCTCCTCTCTATACAGAGGTAGGGTAACTCAGCAAGAGGTTTCCTAAGTACCTGTGGTTAAGATTTGATTACATAAAAAATGACATCGGATTGAGTGATTTACAATGTCCCTGTAAGTTTTTGTTTGAAACCTAAGATGTATGTTTTTACATGTACATATCACCTGAATGGGAATGAAATCTTTGCAGGGTTCACAGGATCATTTGTGTTTATTTGCACTAAACAGCCAGAATGCCTTACTGTGCATTAGCCGAAAAGCAAGCAGGCAACCAAAGTGACAAGTCGTGTCATCTCCACCGCTCTGTTTCAGAACCATGAGCAGCAGTGATACACGTATTTTATTTTATTTATTTATTTTTTTACATGCACCCACTGGTCTTGTTATGAAAGCCAACTTGCACCGCTTTCCTACAAAAATAACCTAGTTGCTTATCAACCACCTGAGCCCAGACAGTGTGTGTTTGAGGAACAGAGAGAGGAAAAGAGCAGATGAAAGGTGAACTGTGTGTTGACCTCCACAAAGAGATTCCTGTTAGCAAGGTTAGATATGAATATAAAGAAAGTGAAAACAGAAAGAGAGACTTAAGTAGAAATGGCACGAGGAAGAGGGAGCTCTGTGTGTGTGTGTGTGTGTGTGTATGTGTTATGTGTTATTCAGTGTCCTTACATGTCATAGGGCAAGAGAAGATGTCTAGAGAAGGACGCAAAGCTATTAGCCAATGTGTAGCTAATAAAAGAATGAGTTAGGCAAGTAGCCCTCACACAGTTACACACACTGAATCCTTCATACATCACTGTATCCTCTACTGTCCCTGAGTGAAAATTACTACCATGAAATAGATAGCTGCGTCTGTGTGTGTATGTGTGTGTCTGTTAGCGAGACCAAAAGTTAGTGTTCTGCTTCTGCTACTCAGACACCTGAGTGTGTTGCATACCAATCATTTTCCACCTTTGAAGACATGGCTCAAGTCCAGTTAAAATCAAACTGATGATGAATGAGGATAATGATGAGAATAAGGTGGTAATTGCCATCTTTGGCTGTAAGTGTTTCTGTTGTTTAGTTATCTCAAGATTGTCTGCACAGAAAACTCTGCTTTAATATGCGCAAGACTTCTCTGACTGAATGAAGTCAGTCTATTTCTAGGCAGACTGTGTAGCTATAAAATATCTCCCTTGAATGACAGGAAAAGCCTGCTGTCATCATGTGGCTAAGTCACACAGCAGCTGGTCATGGTTTTCACCTGTCTGTCTGTGTGCATGTGTGTGTGTGTTTATGAAATTGCAAAATGGCACTAATATGCTTTCTGTAATTTTCTCTCTCCTGTAGTTGTGGCAGCAGAGCCGCTGGTCCGAGGCCTGAGGAAACTCCCTGAAGATATCGACTGGTCATACTCAGGTCCGTTTTCCACAAAGACGACAGAAATTCTTATTGATTTTAGGTGTAAATTACTGTACATGCATGATATATTTTTCTAAGTTCTTAGATGACAAACATTTTTTTTTCAGTTCTAACTGGTAAGCCCTAAAACCCTGTGCTTTCAAAAAAGAGACAGAACTGGAAACAGCTCCATCAGACTGATAGATGTCTGAATATCATATGAAATGAAGAAATTATCTGTTAACATGTCCCAAGAGGAAACCTTGATCTGCCTCAGACCATATGTTCAGTTGACATCAGCTAATGCAACACAAAGCCCCCACAGAGCTAAGCTGTGGTCCAACAGAAACAAAGAGTGGACACAGACAGACAGTAATGGTCCCAGTGGGAGAGATTATCTTCTTAATTGTCGGGGGGGGTGGCAGCAGGTCTTTGGTAGGTTAAATACTTAGCTATTAAACTTATTAACTTGTGCCCCAAATGGATTGCCAGTGATAATTGACATATCATTTGAAGCTCATAATACTGAAGCCGACAAAATACCTTAAGTACATGCGGCCCTATCATGGTAGATACACCAGGTGTAAGGCTGATTTTTATTCTTTGTGGTCATTAATTGCCCAAACAGCTTGAACTTCCTCTAACATGGCTACAAATTTGACCAAATGTTTGTTAGTGGGCAAGTAAGACAATAATGGCACATGAGCAGCCAGTAAGGGGAAGAGAGCTGACAGCACTGTTGTCCTAGTGTTTGGATGTGTGCTTTGAAGACCTACCTCTCAGCTGCTTCAAATGGAAGCTCATCCACGCGAAGACACACAGTTGATTTCACTCTGTCACTCAAAAAAGTGACACTATGTTCAGCACCCAAAAGGAAATGATGTCTGAGCTGCAGCTGAGCATGTTCTCAGTGTACATCTTAGTTTCTTTTTGTCTTCTTTTATCAGCCTGTGCACTTTCAGGCGTCCTTTACATGCCTTTTTGAAAATCCTCATTAAAACATGACAAAACCTGAGATATACCAATTACTGCAGCTTTTAAAACATACAGTGTGGATGTTAGGCTAATGTGCAATTGAATGATCAAGCTTTAATGCCAGATGAATAGTCACAATAATGAAATTGACAAGAAATACCATATATGCTGTCTCAGTTGTTTATTCCCAACAGCTGTACAATACTTCTGTGCTCTTGGAAATTAAATGAATTAAATATGTTTATAAAATACGTAGGAGCAAAATAATAAACCCCAAACAGAATCAAATAATTGCAACATAACCAAATTGTTGAACTTCAACAGCAAATGTAACCACATTGACTTATTCACTACTTTTCATGCGGTTAAATAAGCATAATGCCCCCCCCCTTCATTAGCCAGCTGATGTGCCCTTGAGCAAGGCACTTAACCCCCAATATGCTCCTCGGGCGCTTGATGCTGCCCACTGCTCCTGTGTGTGTTTCACTGCATGTAATTTGCCGGGTGTTGCATGTGTGTCTTCAACTAAGGATGAGTTAAATGCAGAAGTCAAATTCAGTATGTGTATGTAAAATATATGTATACTGCCAATAAAGTTGATTCTTCTTCTTCTTCTAATAATATTTTAATGTGAAGTCCAGTCATGAGACATGTTTTAATGGACTTGAATGCAGTGAGTCACACGCTGCAGTACAGCTGTGAATTTATTCCCCTTGTTCCCTCTCACATCGTTCAGAGCTGCGTGAATATCAATAGATGTGTCTTCATCTTGCAGATTATTTTCTTTCTCTCTGTCAAATCCTAACAATCAGTTCCCAGCCACATACACTTGTAATAGATTTTCTTTTTTTGTGATAGAGTCATGAATGATGAAAAGCCTGTCTGCAATAGAAATGAAGTAGAGACACCCTCTCTTTTCCCCTCCATTTGTAATATTTTTCTTTCTTCTTTCTTTCCTTCTTTTATGCTTCACACTTCAAATTTTCCTTTCCATTGGGTTTGGAAGTTCATCATCACGACTGCAGGCAACTCAGTGGCAGTTCATTTGGACTCATTGTAACTGTATCCATTCCTGCGGCGTGCGTGCGTGCATGTGTGTGTGTGTGTGTGTGTGTGAGAAAGTGTGTGTACAATCTTGTTTTTCTGAGCAGCTCTGTTTCTTGCATTGTGCTGTGCACTGAGCTGTGAGTAAAAGCATTAACATGTGAAAGAGACGCACTTCATTGTGAGGCACCGTGCATGGCTTTTTAGTGAGGTCAGAAGTGTGTGTGTGTGTGGTGGGAGGGGGGGTGCAAAGAGAAATAGAAATAAAAGAAAGAAAGAGGGGGGTAGGAGAGTTAGAGAGTGAGTGATAGCAAGAAGGAGAGTTGAAAAACAAGAATTCAACTTAAAGGGAGAGGGAGTCAGAAGAGGAAAGTTTAAAATTAAGCAACATCAGAAGCACAATGCACCTTTTCAAAGCATGTACGTCAAACAAACTATAATAGTTTGGTTTGAATTTGATCAAGTCAGACAGTTTTGCCATCCACACTGGGCTGACAAAATGTGATGACTGCCTAACAAAGAAAACAACACAACGTGATTACAGAGGTAGCACTGGATTTTCTCTGTTGAGCACGATATGAACAACCCCATCCTTTAAAATGTCTTCTAAGGAATATAATGTGGACACTGGAGCAGACTGATGATGGAAAAGCAAACTATTTCTCCAGTCTCTTCTTTTTTCATTGCCAAATGTCTGTCCATATTCATTTACAGCACCTCCAGCCTCCACTCAGATCAGTTACTCACACGCTATGACTAAAAAAATCCAATGGATTGGCATTTTGTCACTTGTTTTTGGGCACTTGAGGGTAGTGCAAGTTGTTAAAGGAACAGTTCACCCAAAAAGTACATTTAAGTCATTATCTTCTCACAACAGTTTCTTTGTCCACAAAACATTTCTGGAGCTTCAGAGCAAAATAGCATTGCAGCATTCTCCTAAACAAATGATGAAGCTGGGGACATAAAAAATCAAAACAGCGCATTCATTGTAATTTAAGTCTCCTGAAGCCCTGGAATCCCCAGTTGGTTCAGCAAGATGTTATTTACACTCTTATTTTTAAGCCAGATTGCCACTGCATCTGCTAAGCTAAGTGTTAGCACACACCCTGTCTGAAGTGGTTGCACTGCACCCTCTCTGGTGACTCGTTACAGGGCAAACTGTCTCAAATAACTCAACACTGACATGTTGTCACCTCACAAAGCTCTAAAGTTGAATTTGCTTACACACAGAGCAACATCAGCATATATTTGCAGTGTTTCTTGCCACACAACAAACATTGAGTCCAAATGTTCAGTTTCCTTCAAGCTGTGTTTTCCATCATCTTCTGAGGGTCATTGCTGTTGCTCTTTGGCTGTTAATGCTGCTAATGTCTGCTGTTTGCTTGCTGGGCAGGTACTGTACCGTGGGTTTATCTGGGCTTATATGAGCATTTTTTAAACAGTTGCTTGCTGTGCTTCAAATTTATGGCAGCAACAATAAAGTAGTATGCTGAAAAACTGAAACACTGAGCTGAAAGACACTGAAATGCTCAGCATAGGCCTAAGCAAACCCTTTCACGTGATCCGGCCGTTTCACCCATTGTGAACAAGAAAATATTTAACTTTAAAGGGACTTAGATCATCTAAATTTGAAGCTTTTCGAGTACGTTTGTTTTGTTGAGTTGCTTTTGATTCAGATTTTAAGCCATCGTTCTGTCATAATGTTTATACCTGTTGATAATCCCTAGTCAAAGCAGAACTTATATTTTGCTGCTCTCCTCATTTATAAAATTAAGTTGAGTTTGAGTTTGTTTTCTTTATTTTGGTGTTTAACTCAGTCTAAATTTAAATCTGGGTAGCTTCTTAAAAAGGTATTTTAAAATATTACTGTTAAACCTGCAGATGCACTGTGCATGTTTGTGCATGAAAGAATCCGTGCTCCTCCGTGTCATCCTCATCATTCCTCTCCACTTTGTCTCCAGGGGGTCCCTGGGATCCTTCTGCCTGGAGGACACCCCCAGGGCCCCATCTGTTATGTGTGTATGTGTGGATGTGTTTATGTGTAATAGTGCGCTCTGATAACCCAGAGTTTCCTCTTTCAAGCAAATGCAATGGGATGCAATACATTTTCCAAACTGTACAGGAGGTCCTTAAAGGAATACTGTGGTGATACTGTTCTGCTCTTCATATTAAGCAGCATTAAAAGCCATTTCCAAGGAATTACTTACAGAACAACATCAGTATTAACCCTCAGAATATATAATGAAATATTATATTAGATTCTGCATGCAGTTAGACAAGACAAAAGTTAATTGTTCTTGTCCTTAAAGCTGTGGCATTAAGAGGCAATCAGAGTGAATTGAATCCATTACTTTTTATGTGTTGTCTTTTTTTCTTTTTCTTTTTTTTTTTTGTCTGTGTCTCTGCTTCCTCGTCCTCTCAAGTGTCTGTCTGTCTCTCGGTTTCTCTGTCTGTTCTGTCCCCCAGGAGCAGTGCAGGTTTCACTGCTCCCCTGGTGCTTTGTCTGGGGAACATTCACACTCTCATACAGATTTAAAGAATAAATGCACATAAACTCATAAAATTCTGTTCTTAAAACATTTCTTTATCTGTCTATTCTTTAATTATCTGATTGGAAAGGGAAGTGGACTTTGGCAGACACCAAATGCATGCATATGTTTACATTTAGAATCAGATCACACTCTTGGTTAAATGCCACAGTAGTTTCCAAGAAAACGTCATGTATCTGTCCTTCATTAGTACAGCGGAATCATGTCTAGGCACAGGCAGCTTGAGAAGCAGTGCGGCACCTCCATGAGACCAAACCCCAGAAGAGTTCTTTATGCGTTTACTTTAATGACAGCAACGTTAAAATGCTAATCGTTCATTATATTGCTGATGAGTTTACATTCTTATTTCATTCATTCATTTCCTGGCATGTCAGCATGAAGTGTGCCTGTCACCAGTGAAATAAGGGAAGATAAAAGAATCAAGAGAATAATTTTCAAAATGTTATAGCTGCCATTTTTCCATGAGAAGTCTAGATCAACATTAACACTGTGTGGGAAAACAAACAGACACAAATCCCCCCACCCCAAAATACAGCCATTCATTTCAGTGTGACCATTGTGCTGATGCTGTGTGAGTGCCCATGCAAAGATATCCAACAATGACGCAGTACCATCCGTTTGACAATCACACAAGCTCAGAAACACCACGATCATGGAGAAAGGGAATAAAAAAAAAGCTGTGATGTGAATATTTGGAATCAATATACATTTTCAGTAAAAAATGAAATCTTAGTATTATAATTTAGAATAAACTGCAGAGGAATGTAAATGTGAAGTATTGAGGCTTATTCAAGTACATTTTTGTGGTACTTCAGCTTCAGCATTACAGCTTTCTGCAAATCTATACTTCTACTCCACCACATTGTGGAAGCATATTTTGCACTTTTTGCTCCACCACTTTTATTTGATGAATTAAGTCATTAGTTACTTTGCAGAGTATTCAGTTTTGATAGGCTATTACCTGCTATCAGATCAGTCTTGTAGGTGGGGTACAGGGTGAGACCACAGAGATCTGACTATAGACAGAGGGAGGTGGCTGCATCAGAGCCAAAGCAGCACATTTTAAAATTCATGTATTTTATCGGCAGTCAGACAGAAAAAAACACTGAATATCGTACTGATAATCAGCCTGTCCCAAATGACCAGTATACTGTCCCACAACATCATTTTAGTCAATTGAAAGCCAGATATCAGCCAGTCTGCATCCTGCAGTCGGTTTTATTATTGTAGAATTGATCCCTGCTCAGCCCTTGTAAGTATGCATTAGCTTGTCTTTGATGTTTTCTATTATCACAATCTCCACTTGAGGACTTTAGTCCCATGAGGGTCTTAAAGCTTTTATAGAGGCTTTCACTCTATGATTGGAGGAAAACACTGAATGTTTGATCCCAATTTTCCAAGAGTCCCTCAACCAGGTAGATGTTCAGTTCTGTTTTTCCCCCTCTCGTTTCACATGTCTGTGGTCTCTTTTTCTGTATTTATATGTGTGTGCTCACCACCCACTGTGTTCTCAACTGTTCTCTTAGTCACCAAATACTTTAGGCTGGCTTCTTCTTCTGCTCTAGTTGTTGCTCAGTCTCTGTGGCTGCTCCTCGAGCCTTGTGGGAGACGTGAGGTAATGATGCAGAGGTGTGTATGTGTGTTCCTCTGTTCACAAAACACACGTCCTCTGTCTCCCTTATTCTTTCCTTGCTCCTTGCACCATTTTCCTGTGCTGGATTAGTGAGTTCACACAGCCAGGAGAGGTAGCTGTGTGGATGGCTTCAGTATCCAAAACATATGATTATTGTGACCAGTCCAAAGGACACCAACTATGTTGTTCAGTCAGCATCTTGGTACACACCTGTTAGCAACAGGCAAAGGAGAAGTGCTCACTAAAATAAGTCTTAGTTGTGCTTAAAAAATAAAAGTCTTAGATTTTTAAATCTAACTTGTGAAAAACAAGTGTTGCATTTATTTTTTGTTTAGTACACAAACAGTTGCTCTTATGTAGGAGATACATAATTGATTGAGGTAAACCTTGGCGGGCGGAGCCAGAGGTGCCCAGTTTAAGCTTTCACCTTCACCGTATATGTTCAGATAAACATTAAATCAGTTCAGAGAGTCAGTCTGCCATTATTTAATATTTAACTAAGTGACTCCTTGCAGAGAGTCTTCTCCTCGGTTGTCTCTCGCTTCAGAAACCTTTTCATATTCACCTGTCTAGACGGAGAAGAGATCACATGAGGAGCATACGGGGACTCTGATTCATACCCTTTATTTCTTTTTGAATAATCTGACAGGCCTGATTGTCAGATACGCTGGCTGCTGATGTGTGTGACAATCCATCATTAACATTGTAGATCTCACATCTTGAGAGATGAGTGGTGTGTGTGTGTGTGTGTGTGTGTGTGTGTGTGTGTGTATGTGTGTGTGTGTGTCATGCCATTCATAATAGATTCATTTTGTAGCTTAGATCTTGTCAGCCTCAGGCTCACTCCTTTATGTCAGTCTATCAGTGTGTGTGTGCGTGCATCCATGAATGCATTCATAGACATTGATTCTGCAGAATAAAAATGGCTGTAGTCTCCTCTCACACAGTGGAATAATTTGTGTTTCTCTGCTCAGACCTCTGCTGTGTTATAATCAGAGTGTTACTCTAAACAGAGAAAGTGATTGAAACACAAGACACCAGCTAAGACATAACATAAGTCGCTCTCTAGTGGTAAATCCACTACTGAAAGAGGTTTGTGAGGTTAGGGAGACTTGTTTTTTGTGCTAAACAACAAACTGTACTATTTTTTTTTTCTAAAAATTGATGTATCAGCCCTGTGGTCTCCTGTTGTCCTCCCACTTTTATTTGAAAGTTAGTTTTAATTTTTTGTTAATTTTACAGAGAAATTGGCTACTGTCAGTGTTTTAAAATTCGGCTCTTACAGTATGAGAAGCCAAACTTAACAAGCCTGGATGCAGAAAAGTTGCCTACTGACACCTTCAGCTGTCACTGTTGGTCACGTGACCCTGTGTTGAAGTTTTTGGTTCGAAAGTCACACAAATGAGATTGGTGGCTCACAAAAGGCCTTACTCACAGCGGACATTTTGCCTTATCGTAGCAAGAAAAGCATAGTTTGCTTAGGTGTTGCTAATGACTGTAACAATGGCTGCACTCACTCTGGTGCTTATAATAGTACAATACTGAGCCACTCACAACACCAGAGTCCTGTGTGTGGGACAACTGAAGCTTTTATTAAGATTTTTAATAACACCAGTGCTTTTCCCGCCATGATGTGTCAACATGTCTCCTCTGAAAAAGGTTTATTATTGAGGCTCCTGGAGACTTCTTTATTTGTGATTACAGTAAATTAAACTTGGAAAGCGGGACTTTTCCATATAAATGAATGTCCGTTACACAATGCTGATGAAGCCTGTCACTGTCAGATAAATCTCTCTCTATTTTGCAGTCTAGAGTCTCTGGTGACTTTCCCACACTGGCTCATTGCTAGCGATGAATTTTACTTTAAACAGCAAAGACTGGTTTATTGGACCTGAAAAGGGGGCCAACCCTAGCCACAAAGTAGGCTACAGCAACTACCAGTATATGAGCATATAGTGTCATAAGGTCTGCATGACAGATGCAAGCTAATTAATGCTGTAACATTATGTTGATTAACTGATCAGCAGATTAGTGGAAAGGCAAGCCTTTTATAATTTAGCCTGGGGCCTTGATGCATAAGATGAGGTTAAACTACTCAACAACATGTGGTTTATCCTGCCAGCCAGACATTGATGCACTTTCAAAAGCACCACTGTGGGTTAAACTAAACCAGCAGCCGTTTTCTGCTTTTAATATTTGATACATATTCAGCTATTTTTGCCAGCAGTGATGCAAACAGGAGCAGACAGTCTCCCCCCCCAAAAAAAGTCATGCCCTACATTATTCAATTTAATAATCCTGCATATTTTCTGAACAGTTAGCTCGCTCAGCAGTGCAGAACCTTTCCACAGAGGGTGAAATCAACTCTTGTGTGTGTGTGTGTTTGTGTGTTTGTGCCCTCCAAAGGAGCTTAATTGGTGTAAGCGTAGGCAGGCAAACAGCATCAAACACAAATCTGTGCAGTGCATCAGTTTGTGTGTGTATGCAGAAAACATTTTGACTCTCCTCCTTTTCTCTCCTTTCTGTCCTCTTTTTCTTCCTTTGTCCTGTCCCTGCTCCTATTCTTTTTTGTCTCATCCATTTTCTTGTCGTATCTCTTCCTCAGTGTTTTCTTTATCACAACCTCTCTGCTCCTCTTTGCACTCTTACCTTTGTGTCCTCTGCTCCTCTCTCATCTCACCTCTCCTCCCTCGAGAATGAGGGGTGAGCTGAAATGATCAGGGTGTCGGGGTAAAAAAAAAAAAAATAAGAGCAGCAGCAGCCACATCAGGTGTAAATGGTTTCTGCCTTGACCACTTTAACAGCTGACTGCTCTTTGAGCTGCTGCAGACCACAGAGTCTGCAAAGTTTCCAGACATTTTACTCTGGTGGTATTACCGCTTTAGCCCGCCAATTAAAATGAATGAAATGTTCACACAAATCATAATGTCATTTTGGTTTATCTTAATCTTCCTGTGGAACTTGTATTTTGTTATTTGGAATAGTGTCTGTTGTGTTTGTTTAAAGTTACTTCGACATTTAGATGCAGGGGTGGCAGATGGAGAAACAGGGAGAAAAGACAAAAGACATGGGCAAAAATATAGTACAATACTGATTATAATTATGTCCCAAAATTGCAGACTGCTTTAAAAGCCTGTATGAATTTAACTACAATAGGTACAGTGGCAGCATTGGCAGACTTTATTCAGGAACTACTAAGAAAAAGCAAATGGAACTCAGAGATAGGAAATGTAATTTCCATATTTAATCATCTAAAATTGTGTGAGCTGTGAGTGCGAGCGTGTGTGCTTGCATGCCCGTGTTTATGGATTTAAGTGAAGGCAGGAAAGTTGAGCTCCAGGGATATTTTTCCTTTTCCCAACCTGTCGGCTTCTTGTTGCCATGGTAGCGTTATGTCAGAAGAGTAACTCGGTGTATGTGTTTGCCCCTGTGTGTTGTGTTGCTGATGGATGCAGTTGCAGGGGCCACACGTGGTCATTGACACACTGGCTGCCCCTTTGTCATTTCTTTAGCACACACGTGTACAGTTTCAGTACTTTTATACTAAATGTATCTCATGATGGAAGTGTGGAGCCGAGCTGTTCGTACAGCTCTACAGTGATCAGATGTAAAACTTAAATGATGCTAAAAACACAAAACACACCCCAATTCTGTTTTGACCTTTCATTGTCACATTTAGTCAACTTTACTGGGTGTATTGCCAATAAAATGTCAGCTTTGTTTTGAAGTGGTTTTAGAGGTCTCACTGACAGATTGTGTGTGTGTGTGTGTCTGACAACTGATATTTGGGGCTGACGGATACATTATTATTGTTTAAAAATCATTTCAGTTTCAGTTAGTTCTGTATTGTAATGTACAATCACACTTTCCCAAATGACAGTAGTTCGCATTTGGCTAGAAAACTCAAAAGCATCTGTTATGCTATGAAGCTGCAAATACAAAATAAATCAAATAGCAGGATGACCCAAGCATTTATATATTACACAGCCTACCTGTTAAGTCATGTGTGACCAGTTACAGTTAAACCATCTGCTCTGACCTCTTTAGACCCATTGTCTTTATTGAGTACTGTAACACATGCTCTCTGTCACACACACACACTCTACATTATCCAGAAAGTCTTTGCTCTGCACAGATAAGGTAGATATGAACAGAAGATCTTTCTTTACGTTCATACATTACATTATTTGTAATGTATTACAAATTTCTGGTCTCCTCTACTGTGATTTGGACTCAGAAATATTAGTCAGCATAATAAATGCAGTTAAGACCCGGAGACTTCCCTGACTGTGCCTGGCGGAAACGACTGAATGTTAATAGCGGGTGAATGCATGTGCAGTAAATTAACACACGGACTCATACAAAGAGGAGCTGCTCATGCTTGCACACAAGTATGTGCAGCAGTCCAGCATGCACGGAGGTAACTTGGACATGCATATTAATATTTTACACACACAAGCACACACACACACTGCATGTAAATAAATGTGAAGATACGGTATATATTTTCAAAAGAATAAATAAAAGCATACACACATCACGTCAGATGATGTAAATGTAAATGCAGATTGTGTGACATTCAGACGTGGCTGAATTGTAAATGCAGACATGCGCTCATAAATAAAAAAAATTGTATGAGCACTGAAATAGAAGAATGTCACTTTACTTCTTTGCTATTTTTGATTGGGCGTTCCATGTTTGGCTCGTCCTGTTCTGTTGCTCTTCATACAGGATTTTACATTATTCATGTGGAAAGCCTTGTTAAAAAACACAAATACACACCCACAGACACCCACACCACATCATTAAGTTTAAACTGAATACATGCTGTGTGCCACCTCAAAATAATAAAATACAGAGAAATGCAAGCATGCATTAACAAGTGCACATACACACACACACAGTACTTGGGTAAAGTGTGACCTCAGGCTAACCAGTAATGTTTCACTACTATACCATTAATCATGACTGCATTTAAGTCATTTGGGGACACTTGGGTAGTTGGTCAGAAACAGGCTGTTGTTTTAACAGCGCCAATGCAGAAGAGCTTTTAGATTTAACAGTGACAGCAGATGAAAAAGATTTTCCAATGAGCTTCCAGAAAGTTTGGCAGTTTTAGATCAGACATCCTTGAACATTTTTGTTTCTTTATTTAAGCGCAGCTTTCTCGCATACAGGGACTCTGAACCAGCGCAGCTGGGGTAAGAGGTACCCATCCTGTAACAGCGCCAGACAGTCTCCAATGGACATCGATGAGACATTTACCCAAGTCAGACTGCAGTACCAGAACCTGCAGCTCGAAGGCTGGGACAGACTGACAGCAGAATCCAGCACTATCCACAACAACGGGAAGACTGGTACGTTCTTCTTCTTTCACTCCTCTCCTGCTGAGCCTGGAAATACATCTTGTCACTCTATAGGAATCCCAAGTATAATTTAGCTATAATCAAAACCCAAGCATATTCTTTTTTTCTTGCTGTAAAGCATGGCATCTTAACTCCTATATGTGGAAAGAACATTCACATGCAGCAAGAAACTGATTTGCAAACTAGAGGCTAATGAGAGACAGAAGCAGTGAAAGGGTAGGAGCGAGTAATTGAGAGAGAGGGAAGCCAGAGGGACAGCAAAACTGAGAGATCATGTGGAGAAAGAAATAAGATCGATATGACGAGTCAGAGATGAAAATGAGCAACAGAAAAGCAGCAACAAAAGAGCAAGAGGAAAGAATGTATATATATATATATATATAGAAAGAGCAGGGGAGACAAATGAGGATGATGTGAAGAGAAACTGAGAGGAAAGAAAACATGAGGAGTGACGTCTGGTCTGATAAACAAATGAAAGCTGAACTATCATCACCATCTTTCCAATACAGGCTGGGCTGTGTGTGTGTGTGTGTGTGTGCGTGCGTGCGCATGTGCCCTCTATATGTTAATGTTCTTGAAATTAATCTTTTTTTTCTTCATGGTGTCAGGGAGGAAATTGCATATTAAAACAGATAGAAAGATGCATAGCTGTCATGAGAGAAATATATGGCCTGCACAGTCACTAAACTGAATGTTCTGTCTTGAGTTGGATGATTTTTTTGTCTGCTTTAACATTGGAATGATCGTCATGGAGTGTACATTAAAATGAAAAGGGTCACTTGTGGACTTATCACAGACAGTAGTCACTAAAACAGTTTCCCTCTCCTCTATGGAGTGTTTTGATTTTGTAGTCTACAGCTATACTCTTTGGGCTCAGTCTCAATCAGGACTCAATGACAGACAGACAAAGTTAGCAACTAGCTGGTGTACATGGTAGAGCTAAAGAGCTAAATATTTCCCTCAGGAGTAGGTGGGGAACAAAACAGAGCTAAAAAGTGTGAGTACTGAACCCACACTCATCGGGTGAGCAGAAACATGAGTTATTCTGATGTTATCCTGTAGCTGCTGAATGCGTAAATAAGCAACTCTTTGCCATCAGGCTTTTCTTTATATGGCTTGCCTATGGCCTTTATATGGTAATAATGTTATGTTGATAGCTATTGTTGGTTGCCTTCAAGTAGGCAAAAAAAAATGTTATTATTAGTATTGAGAGACAGAGAGGGTAAGTATTGTTTGTGTTACTAACTATGAAGATGACACATGTTATACAGAATTACATAGCTGAAAGACCAGAATATCCACATGTAATGCATCACATCGACTCATTTAAGTTGCTGCGTCCTTTTCACTGTGGTTAATAACACCATCTTGGTAGTTGTTTAGAGCCAAAAGATTCAAATTTGTGCAAAGCTGTGGAGTCTGGTAGCCAAGCTGCAACTGTCACAGCTGCACAGCCTTTAAATGTACATGATTAACCCTGCTGTTTTGACTCTGATATATTATTGCAGTTATATTAGTTTAGCATTCAGTGATAAAGAGTATTATTTTTGATCTGAACAGTATGGTCTGAATAAAGGTTAAACATGCATGTGTGTGTGTGTTTTAGTGGCCCTCAGTGTGGAAGGGGAATTCTTTGTGAGTGGAGGAGGGTTGAGCTCCAGGTTCCATGTTGGCAGAATCACCTTCCACTGGGGGCGCTGCAATGCATCGTCAGAAGGGTCTGAACACAGCCTGAATGGGATGAAATACCCACTGGAGGTACAGAGATACAAGGCGTCACTTCGTCTGTCCATCAGCACATTTGCCTTTCACTCAGCTGACCTTCCCGTTTATTGTTATTCAGATGCAAATCTACTGTTATGATCCAGACGACTTCCAAAGTCTGGATGATGCTATTAGAGAAGGAGGGAGGATCGCTGCCTTGGCTGTGCTCTTTGAAGTAGGTCGACCTTTTGATTTGTGCCCCACAGTCAGAGATCAGTCTCAGAGGGACTGTCCTCAGATCAGTCAAAGGACAGCCCCTCCTCAAATACTCCAAAGTACAGTGATTCAAATAAAAGTGTGTGTAAAGAATGTTCTTGAAGCTCATGTTCCTTTCCACAGATCAGCCTGGAAGACAATGAGAACTTCACTCCTGTTATAGAGGCCATCAACACTGTCAGCAGGTTTGGTACGTCACTTTCCCCCGTTACTACATCTGAGTCAAAATATCATACAATATCAGATGACAAGTTCCACTTTTCTCTCCTAAATGATGAAATTATAAAACAAAAGACTTTTAACCAGCCTGATGATACATATCATAAACGTAACATAGAATCAACACTTTTAAAAGGCTTGATCTCAGGTGGGACAAAACGTTTGTTATTTGCTGTGGCAGTTTGTCTGTAATTTGACTGTTTTTCTGACCAGGTAAGAGCGGGTCGATGGAAGCCTTCACGCTGCGGTCTTTGCTGCCTAATAATACGGATAAATACTACATCTACAACGGCTCGCTGACTGCACCTCCCTGCTCTGAGACGGTGGAATGGATCGTCTTTAAACATACCGTCGCCATATCAGAAACTCAGGTCAGCGACACACACACACACACACACACATACACACACACACACACACACTCACACACAGGTGTCCACTGCCGCTAACCAATTCTTTCTGAACACCTCAACACATAGAATCATCTTTTAATATTCATTCACTCTTTTCACCTGAAGCATCTGCAAAATTGTGTAACTACATCAAAATCCTTAAGATGTCACTCACAAGATATCTCCTTAGTCACGGCAAAGTCCATTTACATTGTATGTGCTCTGGAGACTTCCAGTTTACACGTCACATTGCTGTATACTGGACCGTGATTGGTTACCAAACTATTTGTGATGTCACAGATCTTGCTCATAGGCTCTGCCTCTTAAAATCTGATTTTCATTGAGCAAATTTACACTTTCAGCAATGCAAGTGTCATACTTAGTACATGCATCATTCTACACAGTGAAACCCAAACATTCAACAGTGGAAACAAGAAGAAAAACACACTTTTTATTAAATGCATGTAATTGTTTTTATTTTGTATATTACTCTATAAGCATAATATTAGCTAAAAGTATAGATGGACAACATTTTTAAAATGGACAAAAAGCACCTGTGAAGTTAACATCAGTGCTGCCAGTAGTGCCTGGTTGCAGTTCGTGACTGGTTTCAGGTCAGCAAAATAAAAACAATGCATCACAATGAAGTGATGCATTGTGACAGGTTTAGGCAAAATGTGAACTTAGAGAATAAGGTTTTTGTTTTGCCGTTATGTGGTTACTGGTTGATTTCAGGCCAAAGTCCTTTAAGGTTCTGAGGAGCAGCGACTGTGGATGAAATCATCTGTGTAATAATTATCAATTATGTAGCAGGATAATGGAGAGTAAATGAGGTCATGAAAGTGGCTGTGTGTATATTCTGTGAGCATATTTGTGTGGGCGTGCTCGTGTTTGTCTGTGTTTGCATGATTGAAACAGGGGTGGCAAGGCATGACATGGGCACATTTTGGCGTGCCTAAAATAGAGCAGCACTGTCTCTCTGCCTCCTCCTGGCACCAACACGCTCACAAGCATTAGCGCTGCATTTATTTTGGTGGCTGAGTAGAAACATGGAAGATGCAGCAGACTTGTGTTTTTCTTTGTTTCAGTTGCTACTGTTCGCCCATCCTCTCTCTTTTCTCTGTCTCTTTGACTGTTTCTGTCTGTGTGTTCCCAGTTGGAGGTGTTTTGTGAGGTGATGACGATGGAGCAGGCTGGATATGTGATGCTGACGGATTACCTGCAGAACAACTTCAGGGAGCAGCAGCAGCAGTTCACGGGTCAGGTGTTTGCCTCATACACCGGAGTTGAGGACGTTCTCACGCCCAGTACGTCATCAAACAAGCATATGAAAAGTTTCTCTTATTTTAAACTCATTTTAAGTCAATTCAGTCCATTTAATTTCTCTTAACTGCACTTTGAGAAAAACACAGAAGGCTTAAAGATAGTATAGATAGAAAGATGCTGTATTGTCTGAATAAATGGTTAATTACTGTGTTTCCGTGATATGTTAAATGCCATAGAGTGGGTTTAATCTCAACATTTCTCGCAACAACACAACCACATCTACGCAACATCGACGACTCTTCAGTCCAAGTGGGTGTTCATGACAAGCACTGTTAGAGATCTAAGCAGCAAACGGCAAACACCATAAACAAACTTCTACTCACAGAGGAAGTGTCTTGTTCCTGTTCTGGTCCACCCAACAAAAATGGTCTTGTTACATTCCCAAAGGTTCAGTATATCCAACAATGTTTAGTTCCAAAACACAACACTGTATCCATAAATAGCCACAAACTGTTGTTGTGTGGTTGTGCTGATGCCTTGTAGCATTTCACAGATGAATAAAACTGTCTCGTTACATCCCCAAACTTCTATAACTCCAGTCACTCTCAGAGTGATTGTGCCTGTTGCCTGTACTCCAAGTAGTTCAAGAATAGCTTTCAATGTACTTAGAGTGTGATTCAGCTAACTGAGCCTAAAGGAGGTACAGCACCTTTTTCTTTGGCTGGAAAATGTTTGAATTGAAATAAATCGGAAACAGTTGATAAAAGAAATACTGTGACTGATCAATTGTTATAGTTATTTTTTAAAGAAAACATAGTGTTAAAATGCTTTTCTGTTTCAAACAACTCAACAAAGACTGCTGCTTTTCTCTGTCTCATATCATTCTAAACTGAATATCTTTGGGATTATATAAAAAAATTGGTTTCCATTCTCTGACCCTTCTGCTGCCTTTTTCCACCTGTGCTCTCAGTTCTCAGTTACATTTTTGTTTCTCTCCTCTCGTTCTCTGTGCCGAGCCTGTTTTGACATGAAACTGGAATGAGTGCCTGCAGGCCGTCCAATAGCTTGCCAGGTGTAGAACTGGGAACTGTGTTCCATGACAGCAGCTTTGGGTTCTTTTTTTAATTATTTTTCCTGCTTATGGATCTGGGATTCAAAATCATGCTTTTGATAACTCATCTACTGAATACATTTTTTGACATTTACATCCCACTGAGCTTAGTTTGATATTACTTATTGGTACTTTTCAGTCTGGACCTGAAAATGAGTTTGGACCAACCAAGTGTTGCTTCAGACATGGGTATTGATCAACAGCATTACTGACTCCCAGCAGTTATAGCATGTTATGTTGTTGTACTATCAAAAAATTCCTCCTTGTTAGACTTTTAAAGCTTCAGCCCAGACTTCCCACTCCTACAAAGCTTGTCTAATTTCTACCAGATATTGGGCAGCATGCTGGAGAAAACTGAACCCTCCCTCATGGATCAATATAAATATAACATTATCATAGTTTATTATTTAAATCTTTTTGCCATGACTGAAAATATTGCCAGTCCTCTGCTTCCTTTGTAGCTGTAACTCTGTCCTCCAAGGTCAGTCTAGTCATGATCATCAAAAGATAAAATTCACGATGCTCTCCATCTTCGCAACGTCGACCCTCAAGTAAAGTGGGTCTTTGGGGTTGCCAGGGAGCCCGACTTTGTAGTTCGGTGCCCCTCATCCTCTCAGCGCAGGCAATTTATTTTGCGGCTCTTTTTGAAATTGAAATAAAGTATTCAGAAATTCAGAAAAGGTTCTCTTTTTTTTTTTCAATAAAAAAATCATACAGCTGTACACACACACACGCGCACGCGCTCGTATGCTTCCCACTCATTGCTCCACACACCTCCTGAGCTGGACTTTTTAAAATTCATTCCTGTTTTCTTCCATTTTCGGTACAGTCGATTGACCCGAGTTACCTTGAACAACAGTCAACTTAATATGAGATGTTGCACTGGGCTCTTCAGATTTAGATTTACAGTTGTACAGTTGTAGTGTGTTTTTCTCATCTCTTTCTTACAGGCTTTATTGAGTTTTCTGCTACGTCCACACCAATCAATATTTTAAATTTTTTGCCAATTTTATCCTCTTTTTTTAATCCTCTTTCTGCCGTCTCTAGCCTGCAGTTCGGAGCCAGAGAATGTTCAGGCTGATGCCCAGAACGACACGACCATCGTGGTGACGTGGGAGCGTCCCCGCGTGGTTTACGACACAACCATCGACTGGTACACCGTCACCTACCAGAGGCTGCAGGGCCGAGACCAGAGCAAGCGGGAGTACAGGACAGACGGGGACCAGGATGTGGTACGAAAAAAATCTCTTCACATCTCCACAGAAGAGAAAAAAAACACCTCTTTAACTGCATGCAATTTTGGCTAATGTTTTTACACCATTATCCACAGTCCACACGTATGTTTGTCATTTACAAAGAGAATATAGGTAGAAATTACAGTCATTCTGTTGTCTTTTGTGGCAAACAGTAGAATACAGCTGGCTAGGATTCTGGCAGTCATCCATTGGCTCTGACTGTCTGTCTGTTACACTCACATTACAAGTGCTGGATCTGGATTGATCAAAGTGATCGATTGATTGGAGGTGACAATCAATCTTGGCCTCTTAACGGGTCAATAAGCATTCATTAATGTGACCAGCAGTATCTGTGTGTGTGTGTGTGTGTGTACTATATTTGTGTGTCTGTGTAAACCTTTGCATGTGTGTAGACAAGTCATCAGTATTCAAAGCAGCATAATAGGACACAAATCAAAGGCTGTTAGAAAATATAAACCCTGTCTTTTCTTTTTGGTGTTGCATTTATTTTTTAACATACATCATTCTGGTCTTGCAACCAATATTTTTTTTTACTACTATACTATACTATTTTTTATACTTCATGCAGTAGAGCATTTGTGAGGTCAAACACTGATGTTGGACCAAAAGGTCTGACTCACAATCTCTGGTCCAGTTCATCCCAAAGGTGTTGGATGGTGTTGAGGTCAGGACTCTGTGTGGGCCAGTCAAGTTCTTCCACACTAAACTCATCCAACCATGTCTTTATTCGCGTTGCTTTGTGCACTGGGCCACAGTCATGTTGGAATAAAAAAGGACCTTCCCCAAAATGTTGCCACAAAGTTGGAAGCATAGCATTGTCCAAAATGTCTTGTTATGCTGAAGCATTAGGATTTACCTTCACTGGAAGTAAGGGGCCAAGCCCAACCCCTGTAAAAAACAGCCTCATCCCACAACTGAATTCAATGATAAAGAGGTGTATCTGAAACTTTTTGACAATATCGTCTTATTTAAATGTCAAACACAGCATGGCTAGCAGTGTTTATGGAAATTTTCTTTCCCTAAACTTTCTCAGGTTTGGGGTTTCAAGACTCAAAATGACATTTAAATCTATAAATCCCTCCCAAGGCTTTTTTACCCCAAGCAGTCCTTTCTGCAGTTTCGAGACAGCATCTGGAAAGATTATGAAGTAACTTAGTTAAAAGATGATACTGAACTTCATTATATTTATTGTCACCATTGAATTAACCATTTATAATACCCCACCATCACAAATGAATGGCAATCAGAGTGAAAACTTTGCAAGCGAGCAGAGAAATAGATAGAAATAGTTTAAAGTACCAGAACAGCTGGTTGAAACCTCAGGTGTCCATACTCCCTGTAATACGAATGCAAACTTGACTAAATGCACTGAAAACAAAACCAGACTGAACCTAAACTTCCAGGATCATAACTGAAGTGGTATCCTTTTTTATACAATTATAAATAGCAGTCAATTGAAAATGGATTCAAATAAACACATCACGAGGAGTGGTGTTGATGCATGGGTACTTGAACTCCCCTGGCAGGGTTGTGAGTGTATGTCAGGAAAAAAAAAAATAGGTTCAGCAACCACTAATTTAAACTTTATGATTTCACAGGGTGCCATCATCCCCAACCTGCTGGCCAACAGCAGCTACGTGGTTCAGGTGGTTGCTGTTTGCACCAACGGACTCAGAGGACGATGGAGTGACCAGATTATAGTGGACATGCCGTTAGAAGAACCTGGTACAAACAAACATACACAAAAACTCACACAAAATAAGAGCATGTGGGATAATTTACTATGATCTCTCTCCTTTCTTTACAGAAAGTGATTCAGATCCTGATGCTATCACAAGAGACTTGGAGAGCAACAGGGAGGTAGGACCTGACACCACTGTTTTGCAGTTTGCCCCGTATTCAGTCTTATCGGTGAACCTAATTATTATGCAGACAATTGTAATTATGTCAGTTGAGGCTTGTCCTTGCGTGTTTGGAAAGCGGCACAAAAGGTTAAGAGGGACTTTGCAGCGTGTTTAGGAGAGATTAAAAAAAATGAAATAATAGTCCTACTGTGTTTTTCTCACTGAGAGAAGCAGCACTGACTGTGCTCCTCCACACTGCATTAATGGAGATTACATTCAGTCATATTATCAGTTCATTAGAATGTTGGACAAGTAAACAATCCAGCTGCAGTTTAAGGAGGAAGCTGTGATAGCATAAAAATCCCTCTATGTTTTTGTTGCTATTTCAACTCCTGAATGAATCTCATTCATAATACTGTGCACTCTTTGACCAATCATGTTGTGACCCAGCGTCAACATTAGTGCTGTTTCCTTTGTGCTAGGTCTCATCAAAAGCAAGATGGGAGAAGCCCGAGAACCAGAATCAGGTGGATTTGTCTTCAGAGGACCACAGCCCAGTGGAGGAGGTCCCAGTGGAGCAGACAAGAGTTTACCAGAACCAACCATCACACCACCAGAATCAGCCCAAAAACCAGGTCGGCTCCCGTTCGACCCCAGGAACTCCTTCTGAGTCTGCTGTTCTACAGGAAACTCAACTCAACCAGAACGTGAAAAAGAAACCGGGCTGGAGCAGCTCTAATCTCAATGATATGGATCAAAACTGGATCGACGAGGACCAGGATGTGCCAACGCACCGGCCACTCACTAATGCAGGTTTTGACAGCAACGGGGCAATATGGGTAGCCGACGTAACTGAGCAGCCGGGCTTCCTGTTTCCAGTTGCACGGACGACCACCCTGCCGACGAACCGCAGACAGATCACAGAGGAGGCGTCATTATCAGTGTCATCAATTCAGGCAAGACTATTTTTCCTCAGTGTTTTTATTCTCTTTATACTCAGAACTGATTAATTGTCTGATTAAAATGTCGAAACAACCAGCAGGCACACAAAGTTGAAATGTAGAGTTGCTTATCCAAACATTTGTCTCGTGTTCTCATACTATAAAACCCGGTGTTTTTGTGCACTGCTTCTTCTTCTTCTTGCAGTCAAGCGACCATGGTGCACCAGATGATTCTGGAGAAAGTGGCCTCCCTTCTCCCCAGTCGGACCTCTACACCCCTCCTGTGGAGGACATCCAAGTCACGGATGTCTTCTATGAAGACACGGTTAACAGCTCTCCACTAGAAACCACCACCTCTGCTGTTACAGCGTCTGCTGCTGCTGTGCTGCCAGGTCAGATTTGACTTCAAGAGCTTTTCTTTTTTTTCTGGCACTCTTGTTTACCAAAAACATCTTGGGTTGGTTTTGCTACTGCAGGACTTTAGCTCTTAAATATTTGAATGAATACCACCACAAGATTTTTCTTCCACTGGACGTTTGCTGCTTGTTCTGCTGACTTTTTACAGCTTAATTCTCAATTTAAACTTAAATTCAAACATTTGATAATCATTTAATAATAAGTAGGCATTGCTGCTTCAGTTGGAATCATTGTAACAATTTGCTGCTGAATGGCAGCTAACTTTTGATGTTTTTAAATTTGCCTCAAAAACCAAGAAAAGACAGCAACATTTACTCTGATTTCTGATTGATAGAATATGATTATGAGTGTGATGCCTCATTACATTACTTCAGATGACATTCTATCACGTTACACTATTGTATGTCACATCATCTGTCATTTTTTGGCCAAGTCTTTTTGTATCTGAGCTTACCACATCACATGAATCAACATCATTATACGTCATGTTATGACACCATGAAAAATCACTTCACATGTTGTGGTTCAACAGGTATCACATCATGTCACACAGCTTCATATCATCCTTATGTACATTCCATCTCACAGGTAACGGAGTCTCCTCGTCGTTCTCTGAAGACAGCAGTGCCCCTGTGAACAAACCTGTACCAGAAACCTTCGCCTCAGTCCCCTCCACCCCCTCCTCCATCTGGATCACGGCAAGGGCGGCAACTGCCAGCAACACACTGGCTGAGTCAGTCTACAAATCATTCACCTCCTCCTCTCTGCTCAGGGTGTTGATGCACACAACCCAGCCCATGTTTAATGGTAAGATAAAACATGTATACTGTAATACACTGAATATGACTTACTACCATGTGAAAGTGGCTAGGAATTTAAAATATGAGGGATTTAACTCAGCTGCTTGGTATAAATAAATGTTTTTTTTTTTTTTGGAGTGGGTAGACGGTTGGACTTAATTGCGGTGGATGATTGCCTGTCTCCTCTAATAGCCCACTGCTGTTTGGATAATGACTGCTGTGCTCTGCAATCTTAGTGGCACATTGTATAGTGGCATGATGTAGATAGTGCTGGTGGAGGTGGTGGTAATGGTGATGGTTGATAAGACTACGCTGGTGTTGGTGATGATTAATGTGATAGTTAGCAGCTGCTTCACTCACTGAACTGGTGGAGGAATGAAATATGCTTCGACTCTTTCTCAATACATGCAGTATGCTTTCAGCTCCAAGAGGTCATATTTTTCCTGGCTCTGTATAATCTACTTGAGTCCACTCAATCTTGTGATTAGCATCTGCTTTTGGGACTCTGGCTCCTCTGGCTCTGTCTCAATTTCTGTGGCTCAATGGGGCACTCTGGTGGTTGGTTTCTTTCTTTCCTTCTCAAAGACTCCAGCGCTCTTACTCTCAAGGGGACCTCATCTCTGCGTCTTCACAAACGAGATTCATGACAACTTCCAGCTCAAGTTCCGATTATTAGCCCTCTTCTTGCATTTTAAATATGATGTGTGCATGGAGATGACTGAAAACTACCTTGGCTGAGTTAAGACTGTCCTTGCAAATTTCTAAGCTTCTGGGAAATTCAATTCTCATCTTTTCTTTCATCTTTCCTGGAATGAGAAATGCACACCATTTCGTTGCTAGACTTACTTATTGGTTTTATATTGATTGGATGCCAAGCACCGATCTGATAACAGTGCATTACAAAAGGAAATTATATTTAATTTTTATAGTTCTTTTACTATTACTAAACTACTAAACTTTATAAAGCCTGAACAAATTCACGCAGAGAATTAAATTCCCTAGAATTCTGTTTTATTATCTGGTTACAATCAGTCATAACTGATAAGGAACACAAATGTAAGCAAATGTAAGTTTGCTGACATGTGCTCCAAGTTATGCAGGTTGCTAAATTTGTGGATACTACTTGTGCAGTAAAAAAAATAAAAAAATGTACCTAAAAAGTTACATACAGGCATATGAGATGCTGCTGGGAAGTGGCAGGGTGCCTTTTAAAAGATAATAAATGACATGTTGTCAGATCGGTGCATAGACTCGTGTCCTCATGAGTACTATATAAGAGGCATTTCTGACACTGGCATCTATCAGAACAACCCTGCTGGAAAGGTTTTTGTTCAAACCTTTACTTTCGCTTTTGTTGCAGCAAATAGACCCACATCCAAGATTGAGAACTCAGCCATTGATCAGTCCTTTGCCTTAACAAACTCTCCCAATACTCTTAGTGGAGTGATCATCAACCCTGCAAATCCTGCAGTGTCTGTCCCAGAAGGAGGTTTCCATGCCAAAGGAGATTCATTCAGTGTCACGCCTCAGCCACTCAACCATTTTAATGAATACACCAGCAGTTTCCATCCTTCTCCTGCCCTCCCTGAAGATAACAGGAGTGGCATTATCTTGCATCATAATGACAAGTCCTCTGAAGAGCACTCTATTGTCCGTCTGCAAATGGATTTAGAATACCCTCAGACCTCTACCACTCTGGGTTCTCAGGATCACTTAATCACTGCATACTCTTTTTCTTTGCTGCCTGGTAACGACTCAAGTACCATCAGCTTATCAGAAACAAGCACAGCTAAAGAGAAGAACCCAAATGCTTCTCAAACTCAAACTGATAGGATTCAGGATGGTCTGAACAGTTTTCCACAACCTGACAGCAGAGAACAAGAGGAAGGCAGGATGGACAGACATAAAAAACACCCCAACTCCATTTCAGTCCTATCTGTCTTTAATTCTAAAGGCTTGACGTTGTCTGTTCCTGATAATTCAGAAAAGTCCAACCCAGACATGCCAGTAGAGGGAAGTGGATCAGGCTCTGGCCTTTATAGCAACACGTTCAGTCAAGACTTTGGTGGAGTCAATAGAGTCAAGACTGACCTTTCAAGTGTTAGCTTCAAGGTGGATAATACTGGAAACAAGAACAGATTAACAGGAATTACGATGGATAGTGAAACAGGTGAAACTGCAAATGAGGCAGGAAGCAAAATAAGTCGCAAGAAAGAGTGTGAAACTGTGGTAGAGAAAGAAATGGTGGGGAATGACAGTGAGCTAAGTGGTGAGGAAGAAGAAACAGAAGGAGAAGGGGTGTACAACAGTGGGAATCAGAGCATGAGGAAAGTGGATGGTGAAACAGACAAAAGTGCCAGACAGGTCAATAGCACATCAGGTTGTGGCATGCTGAAAGAGAAAGAAACTAAAGTTGAGACTGGAGCAGGAAAGAAAATATACAGTGAGCCTGGTAGTGGGGATGAAATTGAGCCCAATTTTATAGGCCTGAGCTGGCTTGAGGACATCCTTGGTTCTGGAGAGGGAGGAGATGGAGTAGACAATGGAAAAGCAAAGAAAGTCAGTGATGACATAGAAGGTATCAAAGCTGTAATTGGAAAGGAAAGTGGTGACAGAGGTGATGGAGGGGAACACAGCAGCAAAGAAATTGGATCTGGAAGAAGAGATGGTCTCAAGCTGTCTGTCAGTCAAGATAAACCGACAGAAGACCTACCACTGTTTGACAGCAGTGAAGAAACTAGCAATGAACATGATGAAAAGGGTCACAACAGTTTCACCCACAGAGTTATTTGGGTTAACTCTCCTTTGGAGGACAACAAAGAGGCAAATAATGACGGTAAAAGAAAGAAAGAACTGGTGTATGAGGAAAACATTGAAGGAGGTGGTAGAGAAGGTAGTGGGGCAGCTGTGACCGGAGAGGGTTTGCAGCAGTTCTCAAATGCAGATGGCTTGTTGTTTGATGCTGCAAGAAGTCCAGTGTTGGCACGTCTTGACCCTCTGCTCAGACTGACACATGGCAGCAAGGCCACGGAGGAGCAAATGGAAGGTAAATGTTACTCAGCGATTCACATGGTGAGCTGTCATGTTGTCCGGCTTTATTTTACAGTCAGCGTTGGAAACATAAACACTTAAGGTTAATAATAATAATGTATATTTTTAGAATCACAGAGGATGAAATAAGTGTAATGAGAGGGAGGTCAATCGTAGCAACAGACCCACAGAGAGTTGTCTCTCAACTCTGCATATCCTCTTAGTCTTTGGAACACTTTAGCAGCTCGGTGATTTGGTTTTCCGGCTTGCTCATCCTCATTTTACAGATGCTGTTTTCAGCTCTGATAAACCTCTATGCCACCTGCCCACCACCAAGTGACTGACAAAGTCAATAAGTATCTGTAGAACATTGTGGAGTAGTTTCCTTTGGAAGTAGGTAGAGCCCCAAACAGAGCTAAAAGGAAAGTGAATATTGGACTCACTCAGAAGCCAAAGACATGACTATAAATGATTGCAACACTTTCTGTCCATTTCTGATAGATTTTCTTGCTTGCTTAATAACTTTCAACTTTACAATGTGATTATAATGGATGTCAGTGTTATTGTTGATGCCTTGTCTTCAGTTATGTATGAAAAATGCAAAGCATTGCATGAAAGATTGGTTTGAGGAGTAGTTGATCTTTCATTTCTGGAGCTTTTAGTCATCAGTTGTCTTCATCTATAAATCAACTTTAAATAGAGGCCATTCCACTGACGCCATCTTTGTGCCTCCTTGCCTCCTGTTTCTGTGCTTTCTGACACACTCCACCCCTCTTTATCCCTCCCTCTCAGAGGGCAGCAACAGCAGCCACGAGTCTCGGGTTGGGCTGGTGGGAGGTGTGGAGAGGGAGAAGAGGACAGTCGTTCCTCTGGCTGTTGTCTCCACTCTCACCATCCTCTGTCTGCTGGTGCTGGTGGGCATACTCATCTACTGGAGGTACACTCACGCACATGGGATCAGTATCTGCTTGCATTAATTTCACCTGCATACCTCACTGACAGTTTGAGCTTTTTCTGTCACAGAAACTGTTTCCAGGCAGCTAATTTCTACCCAGATGACAGTGCATCACCTAAAGTCATATCTGCCCCATCAACACCCATGCTGGCCACAGGTAAAACACACACTCACGGACCTTATGTCATTGTCATTGTGGGATCAGGCAATACCTTGAAATATAAAACTCTGTTCACTCTTTGGTTGCAGACGGTCATGAGCCGCTGACAGTGAAGCAGTTTGTGAAGCACGTCATGGAGCTACACACCACCAACACCTTCTCCAAGGAGTTTGAGGTTAGTGGGATGCTCACAGTAAGAGTATTTGAGTTCTACAAAATGTGTGCTTTTTCACAATGGGAACACAAACAGTAACAAGATATTTTTTTTAAAAAGTCCCCCAGTTGTAGTTAGTGTTGGTTCATATGTGTACATAGTCAGTACCTCATTTGTCACAGCTTCTTAATGCTCTCCCATGCCTCTATTAACATTGTGTTTTTAGGAATAACATTCAGCACAGCGACAATGTGTAAAGTCCATATACAACATGCTGTGCAACAGTATGAAAAAAAGGGCGTCTGGTACTAACCACGGCAGTTCAACTTGGTTCTCATCTCACATTCCAAATTCAAATATGCAGGCACATCAAACTGAAGGCAGGACTTGAAATTTGATAAGCACGTTTTGATCAATTAAAACATCCCTTTGCAAGCTTCATTAAAGTCTTCATCTGTGTTTTGAAATTGTCTCATGTAGAGCACTGACATATCTTAATGTTGGCAGGCATTTTAGAGCAGCCTTTGGGTTAGGTCCAGCAATAGGTACATCTGCATGACATTAGTCACCTCTGTTTCCTAGCATGAACCTCCTGAGTAACACACACAGACAGGATTGATTCAAGTATACATCTCCCATGTTACTTACTTAATTACTAGTGTTTTTGTGTGTTTTTTTTCCATTTCTATGCAGTGTTTTTGCCTTATCTATAGTTGCAGAAACACACCTATCAAATCTAAAATATTTCATTCTTAGTATTTCACAGTATAGAACAAGAGGACATGGTTAACATGGCTGGAAGCTAAAAGTCTGCAGATCTACTGGGAATATCAGTGTTTTCCCTCACCGCCTCTCTGTGTGTATCTGAACCCCATATTCCTGTACCTACACTGACTCCCTGTCTGTCTGTCTGCCATCTTGTCCTCCCCCTCCCGCTCTCCTTTCATCACCTCCACCACCATCGTCGTGCTTTCTACATCCTCACTACCTTCCATTAGATTGTCAAAGAATCCTATGAGGTAAGAAACCTACAGTACCACCCCTCTCCAGTTTGTATGCTGCACCAGCCGTACGCCAGATGTGATACTGAATGTAGACTTGGTGAACAGTAAGGTTTATGCTTTGATGAGATGACTTTCTCTGCTGCCGTCTGCCTCTTCAGATTTCATTGCATATTTACTTGATGTATGATTATGATTAACCCATATTTAAACTGAAAGACAGTCATGATGAAAGTCATCTGCCTTTGTAATAATTCTCCGTTTTTGACTTTGGGCTTACATTTTTATTATGTATGATGAATATGAGGCTTAAAAACATGTCACATACAATAAGTCTCCTGCATAACGTCGTGGGTTATGCCTTCACTGTGTAAGAAGCTGTGCATAGCGTATGTATGGACTTAATGAACTAGTGATAACTGTATGTGTATTCTTTCTCTTTCTTCCTCAATTTTTTTTCCCTTAATATTATTATAGTTACAGCTTTTTTGTCTTTGTCTTTATGTCTTCACTGGAGATTTGACTGTTGTATTGTAATATTGTAGTTATCTTACAGACTAGTAAAAGATATAAAAGGCATCAAAAACCAGTCTGTCCAGAAGAACAACAGCCACACTTCATGTTCACTCCAGTGGCTCTGGTGCTCATTGTACTAATTAGTATTTAGCTTCCTCTGAGTGACTAACCCGAATCGTAATTGTTGTTTTTCAGGAGGTACAGGCATGCACGGTGGACATGGGCATCACCGCCGACAGCTCCAATCACCCTGAAAACAAAAGCAAGAACAGATACATCAACATACTGGCCTGTATGTCACTGATCAACATTTATGTTTAACGGTGCAAGATATGGCCATAATTTTACTAGTAAAATTGTAAAAAACAAACCCAACAGAACAAACTAACATTGACCTCAGAAAGCAAAGGAAAACGGTGTTACAAGATATCTAAGTATGCTAACCAGCTTGGGAGTCCTGTCTCTGTTGAAATCCTCAATTTACTGAGTAAGATGTGAAAATATCCCTGCTCTTCGCTAAGTTTTTGCTCACTGCTGAGGCCTGAATAGGTCTTGTATTTTTCCTTATCCCCGCCGTCATAATCCTCATCCTCACCTCTGTACTGTATGCTCTGTCCTCAAACTGGCCTCCTCTGGTCTTGGAGGCTTTGTCCAGTCACAGTCTGGTGTCCAGTTGTGTCCAGGCTGTGATGTCCAGTTGAGCTGACCTCTGTTATCCACAGTGGCTCCCCCTCTGTGCTCTGAGGTTGTGGCCCAGGCACAATGCAGTCAGCTATAGGACCTCTAGCTCCACAGCTAGCTCAGCTAAGGGTACCTGAAGTTACAGTCAAGTATAAAATAAAAAAATTCAAAACACGACAGTCACTCTGGTGACATGGTGCCCACTATGTTTCTGGAGATATTGTTGAATTATAGTCATATCTTTCAAGTTGTCCCTTTAATTTTAAAAGCCAGTGGTGATGAAACTGATGAACCGTTTTCTCTTCCAGATGACCACAGCAGAGTCAAGCTCTCCAACAGTTTGGACAGAGATGGAAAATGTGGAGACTATATCAACGCTAACTTTGTGGATGTGAGTGTGTTTTTGTCAGGCTTGAAGGAAACAAGCCTTGTAGGCTGAAACATACTGTACATTAAATCCAGTGTTTACATGACAAAATGGTGGTTTCCTCTGCAGGGTTATGAGCGAACGAGGGCGTATATCGCAGCTCAGGGGCCTCTCAGAGCAGGCAGGGAAGACTTTTGGAGGATGATCTGGCAGCAGAACATTGGAGTTATCGTCATGATCACCAACCTCAAGGAGAAAGGACGGGTAGGAGGCACTCATCCCCACAGAGATCAGTAAATCTGGTCTTATATTTGACTTCAAAATAACATGCAGAGGCCAAGCTTGAGATTTCTCATTTTGTGCTGCTTGTATGGTTTGGAAGAAAATCTCAGTTTAATTTTGGTTCCTTCTACTTTCCTGTTCCCTAAAACGAGATGTTGAAATGTACCATGAGTAACATGAAACTTTGTTTGCATTTAGTTGCATTTTAGTTGACCCTGTTTTAAAACAAATTCTTAGGATTTGCCTTCAAACACCTGTCAAGTGTTAATCCTGCATTAGTACAAGCACATTAATATTCAAGCACTGTTAAGCAGAGCAAACTACATTGTTATTTTGTCAAATACCTGCAAGCAATATGCAAATGAATCAAGTCCTCTGAATCACCACTTTGCTCAGAAATTCAAATATTATGAAGTGAAACAAGATTGCAATTGTGATGACCTAGTAAGTATGATATTTTATCATTATGTTAAACACACAGGATGTAGTTTCTGCCATCATGAGGTCTCTCAGTCAAAGCGAAACCTAAGTAGCGTGGGATTATGGGAGTTGCTGTTTTCACTGTTAAACAACCACTGCTGCTGAAAATCTATCATGACATGACTCAGGCAGAAATGTTCACGGACCAAGTAATGCTTGAAAATTTTATCACTGAATACGTTTAGTCGCGTTTGCCGGCTTCCTTTCTCATTCTCTGACCCTCTCTTTGAAGGCTATGTAACACTGACAACCCCATACAAAGTTTATAATGTGTTAGGAAATATCAGCTTTTTGATACAGCCACCAACATTCACTCTACTGTAAACTCTGTTTTGGTCTCCACCAACTCCTAAGGGAAACATGTGGCACTTTAGCTGCTCAACGCTCCATTGTGTTCAACAGCTACTTGCTAACTTTGTCTGTCTGCTATTTGGTGCTGGGCAGGTAGTGTATGGTCGGTTTATCAGAGCTTTTTAGCTAAAAGCAATGAATGATATCAATAAAAACTTTAAAGTTGCAGGCTGTAAAACCAAAACAATTGTAAAAACAAAACAAAATGTCAAATGTTCCATAGGTACATCTCTGTTTGTCATCTCCTCCTGTTTTATCTTTATTATCATTCTACAGACGAAATGCGACCAGTATTGGCCGGATGAGAACCTGGAGGAATACGGCCCATACCAGGTGACCCTGAAAAGCAGCAAGACCCTCGCTTACTACACACTGCGTACGTTCACTGTGAGAGATACCACAAATAAGGTACTTCACACACACTTCGCGCACACAGGCTTTGCATAGCTTTTTAGATATGCAAACAGTGTCCACACATGCAAAATCGCACACATAACAACTCTTTGCTCCACTAGGTTTCTCAGAAGAGAGTTGAACACACGGTCCTCCATTACCACTACACCCAGTGGCCCGACATGGGTGTCCCAGAATACACTCTGCCTGTCCTGTCCTTCATCAGAGCATCCTCCCAGGCACGGACGCAGGAGATAGGACCCGTACTGGTACACTGCAGGTACACCATTTGTCTGTTACTATTTCACACGTCATATACTGAATACATGTGTTTGACATGTAATGTGGGTCACAGTGCCGGTGTAGGAAGGACAGGAACCTACATCGTGATAGACAGCATGCTGCAGCAGATCCAGGATCAGGGTACTGTCAACGTTCTCGGTTTCCTAAAACATGTCCGGACGCAGAGGAACTTCCTGGTTCAGACGGAGGTAGGTGAACTGACACACAGACTTATGTTCTCAGTGTCCATTCAGTATATCCTTATTGAGAACAAAGTCAAAAAGATATCGTTTCTTCTGTGGCTCACCTGTAGGAGCAGTACGTGTTCATCCATGATGCTCTGGTGGAGGCCATCTTGAGCCGTGACACCATGGTTACCTCTGACCTCCTGCACTCTTATGTGTCTGACCTCCTGACACCTGGGGCAACAGGCAGGACACGCATGGACAAACAGTTGAAGGTCAAGCAGATTTAGAAGTTTAGTTGTGTTTCTTCTGATTTAGCCTTTCCATTTTTAGGCATTTTAGTTTTTGATCATGTTATTATCATACAAGTATACACATTGAATTTTGCAGCAGTATTGTGGCAATGTTGTCTTTTTGTTGCATTTCAGTTGATCAGTCAGCGTCAGGCGAAGCACGCAGACTACAGCACTGCCCTGAAAGACGGCAACGCCGAGAGAAACAGAGCCAGGGCTCTGATGCCTGGTGAGCAGGGAGGGTTTACGAACTGCTGCAACAAGCCCCCAGAAACCCTGTGTTCACTGTGTGTTAGTGCTAATCAGTCAAATTGTTTGGAAATTTGGGAACATGCACCAAGTGAACCACAATATCAACTGACACATTGAGGGCTTTACCTCGAGATCTTGAGGGCGTGTCTCAAAGAGAGGCCAACAGTAAAAATCTGCTTTTAAAACTTTAATTCATCAAAGCTGATGTTGAGTTCAAATGCTGCTACATTAATTTTCATTTAATCAAATGAGTGCTTAGAAGGTTTCATAATATTATAATTTTATTCACATACTGTACACAGTACCCTTAAAGGTACAGTTCACCTCAAAATCAAAACAGGTAAGAGAAAAAAAAATAAAAAATATTTTTGATTTAGGGGTGAACTGTCTCTTTATGTCAGTGGTAGGTTGAGGTGCATGTTTTGACTGGTAAGCTTATCAGCATGATGAAGATGGATCAGACACTCATGAATTATGGAAAGTCTCTATTTTCAGATGTTGTACTGCTGACTCATGTCTCTGTTTCTGAATAGTGGAGAGATCAAGAGTGTGCTTGACCGCTTCAGAAACAAACTCCACTGGATACATCAATGCCTCCTATGTCACGGTGAGACAACAGAAAATCATTTTACTTGTTGCCGTTATATTTAAGGGCCCTTTAAGCACGTGAGTGTGACGTGTGCTGCTGGTCTGATGCTGCTCGTGTTTCCACAGGGACATCACCACAGTAAGGAGTTCATCGTGAGTCAGACTCCTCTGAGCAGCACCGTGGCAGATTTCTGGAGAATGATCTGGGAACACGGCACACACACTGTTGTCCGTCTGCCAGACACACACTGTCAGGTATAACACACACACACACATGCATACACCCCTCACAGCACTAGAATTAAATAAGTCTACCTAAATAAAATGTGTATAAACACAAACTCTAACATGTTTTCCTCTTTATGTCAGAGTGAGGAAGGGCATTCTTGTGTTTACTGGCCTAGTAAAGACCAGCCAATGAGCTTTGAGGGTTTCACTGTGTCATACTCGGAGGAGGAGCATGTATGTCTGCCCAATGACGAGAGACTTTTGGTGCAGGACTTTACAGTGGCTTCTCCACAGGTAACACACACACGCACACACACACGCACACACACACACAGTATACTGTATTTTACATATAAAGTCAACTACAATCACTCCTTTCTGTGTTTCTCCACCTCTGTCTAGAACAATTATGTGTTGGAGGTGCGTCAGTACAGCGCCAACTGCTGGCCCAACCCAGACAGTCCCATCAGGAACAGTTTTGATGTGGTCAGCGCAGTCAGAGAGCACAGCAGACTTTCTGATGCGCCTATAGTCGTACATGATCCGTGAGTACAACAGAGACAGGTTCACTCATTCATTTCATGTTTTGTTTTTTCTTTAAATCTGTGTATGTATGTGTTTGGATATGTGTGTGAAGGTTGGGAGGTGCTACATCAGGGCTGTTCTGTGCCCTCACCACCCTGTCAAGTCAGCTAGAGGAGGAGGGAGCAGTAGATGTCTACCAGGTGGCACGGATGACCAATCTCATGAGGCCTGGAGTTTTTAATGACATAGTAAGTACTGAAATGAAATGTCTCTTGGTATGCACTTGTATGATGTATATTTTATAATTAAAATTGGTTGAGTGTTGAAGCCGTGTTTTGTCCTCCCTCAGGAGCAGTACCAGTATCTGTACCGAGCCGTGCTGAGCCTGGTGAGCAGCCAGGAAGACCAGAGAGCCTTGCAGAGTCCAGAAACCAACGGATCTGTACCGCTGGGACAGACCAACATCGCCGAGAGCCTGGAGTCGCTCATGTAGACGCATACACACATGCACGCCTAACACAAAACCGTGTCTCAAACACAGAAACCGCATCATACGAGAACACGCACCAGTATAGAAATGGCCCAGCATGATGAGAGGATGTGTGTCTGTGTCCACTGAGCATGCTCTAATGTACAGTGTGTTCAGGGATCACATACACTAAAACTTCCTTTGAATTAAACCTTTTGTAAAGAGAGCCAAACAAAAGAAAAATGACAGCCAAATCCTTTTAAGGGCTTTTCCTTCAAAACTTAATGAATATGAAATAAATCTTATAACCTAAAAATTTGTTAATGAATTCCTCTGTATTCCACTAGAAATGATTCTTCTTTTCTATAATTTGAAGTACATACCTACCTGACATTCATTTAAATCTTTAACATGTACTTCTTTTGTTTCTTTCATTTGATCTCTTTTTTTTTCCGCTTTTTTCGTGACTCATGCATTCCATCGTGCTTCTGTAACAAAGAAAGGCATATTAATAAAAAAAATCCAATTAGCAAGCAGGCAGACAGAACTGAATCAAGGTTTCCAAAAAATAACATAAAATAAAAGTGGAACCACAAGATGACTTCATTGTCACAAAAAGGAAAATGATGCAGGAAATGACTTCCTCCTTAACCCTTGTTTTCCTTCACGTTATGCACTGCACATTAACCAGCAGTTTTTGGAGCTCAAACTACCCCGCATTCTTATTTAGAGTAATGTTTTGAATAACCAAATCTTCTTAAGGCCGCACTAGTGACATTATAGTGACTGCTGGTATTTACTGCTGTTGCGTTTCTCTTTTCACGTCCTGCTGCCACTGGCTCCATAGTCTCTGGCACCCTGTGCCTTTTTTGATTCATCTTCTTGTACTTTAAACTTGTTTTGATACAACAACTGTGTGACTAATAAGCCAAAATGATGATCTGTGATTTGTTTCTATTTTCTTAAAGTTTTGTTGCGCTTGTTACTTTCGTATATAAAGGTCAAAGAGGACAGGAGGGGCAAATGTTATCAGGCCCGGATGTTTTTTTAAGTGATGCAAACTGGGATTTAAAGCGATATTCCACACAAAATCTCTATTCTGAGTATTAAACAGGACAGTCCCTGTAAGTCTGACTCGTGGTTGTAAAAAGTAACAGTTTGAATCTCATCTCATTGATAAGCAGCTTTTATACTTATATAAGTATAAAAACCTATCTAACCGCTCCTCAAACAGAATAATCAGTCAATATAATCATCTATGAGGACATCACTACGTCGTTCAGCTGAGACAGTTGTCATAATGATGCAAACATTTAATGCTTAGATGATGAGACAAACAGCTGAAATAAGTGAGATTTTTGAGACTTTGGATTCCCCGCACTTCCTCTGCGTCCCTGTGCCGCTTGCTATGACTGTTCGCGTTCTGAGGGAGCCCAGGTGTTTCCATTGCGTCAGATACGATCAACCTTTGAATCACTTTCAATCAACGTTGCAGCTTCTGTCTGTGCCTGTTTTGCGTCTGCTCTGTGCCATTTGTTTAGCACGTCTGGGGATGCAAAATGGCACAAATCATAAAGGCTACTGCAGCTGAAGCAGTGATACTAACTGGAACGAGTCTGAACACCTTTTGTGTAAATATCCTTGACTACATCAAAAGGCCAAATTACTTGTTATGTTTATACTGTATCTCTATATATTTTCTATTTTACTATAAAAAGTGATTTTCTAGTCATTTACACATATATAACTGTGTGGATTCTATTTGATAATTTTAGCCTGGAAATATTGATCATGTTTATAGTTTAAATGGAATGGTAGCTCTTTTTATCTTTATGATTACAGTAGCAGCTTATTGTCTCTACCTTTATCTACAGCCAGAAACTGGTGCAGTATGTATATAGAAACAGGTTGTTTATGATTTAAGTTTGTTTCTTTTTCTGGGTGGGAAAAAAAAATAAAGCGTTCTTGCTTAGACCCAAACGTATCCCTTAATTGAGTTAAAAAACATAAAGCCACAGGACTACAGAGTTATCATGCTTTTATTTATACCATAATACATTATATTGCATTGTCTCCCCTGATCTACCTGCACGTGACATGATAGTAAAGACAAACAAAATAATCAATGCACAACCTTGAAAGGTTAACAAAGATTAAATCCAAAAATACATATTTCTATATAATCATATTAATATTTGCTAATTATACTGTAGCAGTCACATAAGATAAAGTGTATATAGTGCATTAAGAATAAACCTCGTTATGCAGTGAGAATATAAGTGTCCACCCTGTGAGAATTTCACTATTTCTGTTAAAACATCACTTTCTCAACCGCACCCCACCTTCGCACTCTGCATGAAAATAACTCGCCCAGTTGTGACGTTTCTAAAGCCTCACACATTTGGGCTCACACATGCTATTCAGTTTCTAAATGATATGCGACATATCACTACATTAACACAAGCCGGGCTTTTATTTAGCATTTTTGCTCCGCATCAAGTGTCCTTGTGTTTCAGCTGTGACATTTTAGAAATTAGCCGACCTGTTAGCTGACAGGCGTTTTTCTCAAGTAAAAAGTGGTCCAGAACATACATTTGTAATACACAATAAGTAGCTAGAAAGAGCCAGGCTTCATTTTAAGATGAAACATTTTTCAAGCAGGTGTGCAACACTGATTTCCACCCTCAAAGACTTTGCTAAGCCTTTCTGATCCAAGTCCATGTGGGATCAAGCCGTCTCACTGTGCAGACAGTGAATTCTCACAGCTCTTTGTGATGCTTTCAAACTCAATAGGCGTGAGTCTGGACTACAAGGACCAACGAGCAAAGATTTCCTTAGACTTCCATTACCTGAGCCAAAGGTGCTACTGTAAGAGACTAGACCAAGAACTGAATGAAGAGTTCAGATAAACAATCTGTTGTATTTTTGACCTCAGTTCCCCAACATCCTGATTAAGAAAACAATGCCTTGTATTTTTTCCTCATTCTTGATAATATCAAATGAGTAGTTTATTAGTTCCCATTGTTCACAATAATTGTTGAGCAGTGTCAACTCGGAGTGATTTTGTCTCAGACAATTTACCTCATCTGTCTGTTCACCTCACCTGCCACAAAATGTTTTCTCAGTGTGAACACCACCCGCCCGCCTGAGGCCAGAAACGGACCCTCGTCACAAACCTTCGTCAACCCTCACCTGTATTAACGCTTCTTTGATTATACACAAACATACTGTACTTAACACACAGCTGAGAAACTGTGTAATGGCACATACAAATGTTAGAATCTAAAGCAATCACATTATATGAATTCCTGCACTGAGAGTGTGTTTGCCCCCCTACAGCTGCTGTGATCCAGCGTCTTGCTCAAGGACCCTTCAGCAGTGTAGGTGATGTCTGACAATTTCAAATCGAGTCCTCGTGTCATCCTGCAGCCTGTGCTATAATGGCAATCGTCTGTAACAAGCCCATGTGATCTTATATCCTTTGTGACAATACGCATTAATTATCATAAATTCTCAAATAAAAGCCATAAAATAAATAAAAGGCCATTGCAGTATCTCTGCTATACTGGCTGTCGTGGAAAAGTCTGCTTATTGAAACGACAGCAGAAGCAAAGGGAATCTGGACACGAACTGCTTCAGTTTCCCCTACTGCCATCTCGGTTGGGATCTCAAATTGGAATCATTAAAACCTCAGGACCCCTATTTGAGAATTTACGATGTACATTTGTTTAATAACTAAACATGACATAGTAAATGACATGAAAGCAAAGTTAAAATATGTAGTTTTGTGCAATACACTGAGTGCAAATGCAAGTAACACAGGCAAGAAAATACTCTATATAACTTTATATATAATTTTGGGATAATTGCTACATTCTCTACCTAAAATGCTACAGCACCACAACTTCCACCTGTTTCAAGCATATGATGAGAAACTGAAAATGATCAGAATCTCTTTTTTTTTTTATTGTCACATTGTGTAAAATCACTTGCGAGCTCCAGTCATACATAAAATCCACTGATCTGCTTTATGATTTTGTTGTCATGTCCCCTCTGTAGGGAGATGCTATGGTGCTCTGCAACATTCAACATGTAATGGCTTATAACTTGTTACAATTACTACCAATAGATAATGATTTATACCGCTTTAAAATGTTGCATTTTGGCACCTTTTATAAGCAATAGGGAAGACGCATACTTTGAGAGTTCCTCAGAAAGTCCGCAGGAAGTAGACTCTGCTGCTCTTTTTACTGTGACGGGAGTCTTTAAAAAGACAGAATCTAATCCTTCTCCCTCTTTGGGAGATTAAAGCAAGTCTGTTAACAAAATATAATTCTCGAGCATAGTTTTAGAATATGCATAGCTCCTTTTCCTTGTCACTTCTGAACATCTGCGTGTGTGTGTCTGTCTGTCTGTACCCCTACAGGCCATGCTATTCGTTCTCTCGTCTGCATCCTCAATTTCCTTGACAACCCTGTTGGACACAGAGAAGGAATTAGACAGCTGTAAAAAGCACAGGATTAGCAGCAGTGTGTGTGTGTGTGTTTGTGTATTCTCACCGAGTTGGTTCGTTTGCGTTTCCAGCAGTCTGGGTTGAGTCTTTTCTGTTCGTCTGCGAGGACTTTGGCCTGTATGGTGAACGCCCGACGCTCCTCACTTCGCATTTTCTTCCAGCGCTCACCAAGGAGGACACTGATTGCTCTGAGACACAGACACACACACATTCAGGCTCAGACTGGCAATGTGACAAATCTGTTTACATCACACATAAGCAGTTACGGCTCCCCAACACACACAAACACAGAGTGCACCCACCTGTTGTCTTTGCCGGGGTACATCTGTGTGTACTCCACCCTGAACTTCTTGGCAAACAGCATGAAGGCGTTCATTGGCCGCTTGCACTTAGTGGCCGTGACGTTATTACTTCCTACTGTGCTGGTATTCTGGCCTTTGGTTGGTTTCAGAAGAGGAGAGTTGGAGTGACCGGGACTGTGGGCGTCTGCAGGTTTTAAACACATCCAGGACTGACAAGCTTGCTTTCATGAGATACATCCTCAACAATGTTTGAGTGTTTTATTTATTTTAAACTGAACAATCCCTGTTTTTAATGCTTCTGCGCATCCGTGCAGTAGATTATCTAAAAATGTAGCAGAGATGAAGTACAGTACCTTGTGATGTGTGTCTGTCTGGAGAAACAGCTCCCCCGCTGGACTGGGAGGCCCGCCGCCGTCTGGCCATACTGCTCAACACGTATACAGCAGAGGAGTCCAGAGGAGTGAAATCATAACTGAGGAAGACACATATAAAAACAAAGTATTTCACAAACAGTAATAAATCAGCTGATTGGCCTGTTGCTGCTTTAGTTTTAGAACAGCATACAGCAATCAAATGTGCATTGACTTGTACTTTTTATTTTACCTCCTGAATGTGTCAAAGACCGGTGAGTCATCGGTGTGTTTGGCATCTCTGTGTCCCGGAGGAAGGCACACGCCTCCCACCTCCATTTCATAGCACGGTATCCCATGACGCACCACAGTCAGGCTCGGGTAAAATGACGACCAGCCTGGCAGGAAGCGATACAGAGTGTGAAAAAGTCGAACTGAACTATCTAAACTGAACAGTCCCGCTCTTTTCTCTTCATCACTGTCACCTTTGTTTTTGACATAGAAGGGGTGATCGAGTTGGCACCGGGCGGTCATGGGGGTGCTTCCGAATGCCCCGGGGTCAAAGGTGAGCTGCAGGACGGCCTGACCAGACAACACAATCTCTGAATGCTCCACCAGCTGCAGACCCTCAGTGCCATAACTCTGCGAAAGAGAAAGCAGTGGTTCTACTCAGAGATTTTGCCTTTCATTTGCAGTCTTTTCTGTTCATCTCCGACTTGAACCATTGGCAGAGAATTGACTTAAAATCTAAGTTTTTGTCTCCTTAAATTATACATTTGCAGCTGTTAAACAAACACCACACAGCACCATAGATGGAGACCAGATTAAAAAGTACAGTGAACTCAGAGGCCCGACAGTGTTAAGCGCAGCCTCAAGCGTAGTGCATCGTGTACCTTCAGGGATACTGACTGCTCCTCATCAGCACTGTCTTCCTCAGCAGAATCCAGGTCCTCCACGTCCTGCCACTCCACATTAGAGCCACTGTGGAAGCGCAGGACAGTGCCTGGCGACAGGGAATAGCTGCTCTTAGATTACAGCCTCAAATGAAATCTCACAGTTAAAGTCTTCCCAATAGAGAAAAAAACAAGTGGTGATACGTGACGTGACGGGGGGGACAACGAAAGCTTTTCCGATATCCCACTGTCTCATCCAGTTGTCCAGTTAAGCCCAATGTATGTGTGTACGTGTGTGTGCATACCTTTGAGAAAGCAGTGCCAGGCAGTGGGTGGCCAGGAGAAGCTCCAGCCCATGTCTTCATCATCAGACAGGGAAGATCTGGTCGACACTCCGGAACCGCATTCACTGCTCTTCTGTGGAAAAACAAAGCGGCAACGCTGTCAGGCATGGAACAAGCAGCTGCCACAGAGCCAACAGCTCCTTTTTTGATTTTTATGAAGAAGCAGGTAAACGTGAGCTTTACCCTGCTGCGCCTGTGCTCCCTGCCATGACCTCTAGGGGGCGACAAGGTTCTGCTGGGAAGAAGTGGAGGAGGCCGAGCGTAGGAATGTAGATTATTGCTGGTTCTGGGGAGGCAGACTGAGGAGGAGCTGAAAATGACACAGGCTCATAAGTACTCATTTCCAACAACAAACAGTTCAGTGGAATGTCATTTGTAGGGCTGATGCAATATGGCACTTTTAAAAGAAGTGGTGTTCCTGTGATACTGTAGCTTGCTGCACATGGAGGCATGTTACAACCGTGTATATTATAGCACAGGTACAAAGCACACCTACCTGCTGTGAGTCGGCTCCTGTAGCAGTGGGCTCTGAGGCCCCGTGGCGATGTGAGCAAGCTGCGTCAGCCAGAGTGTGTCAGGAGGCTGTGCGTGTGCATGTCGCTCCTGGTGAGACACACCCACATTCACCTGGTAGACAGGTTGCGCTGCTGGCCCCGCCTCCTCCTGAACCTCCTGCAGGTCTGGAAGGTCATCTTAAGAGGAGAGAAACACAAGCAGAAAAGTGTGATGTGAAAATCCTGAAGCCCACGTGCATTGTGCCAGAGAAAGCCTCACACATTGAGCCTCCCCTCAAACGAAGCTTTGGAAAAGGTGTCACCTTAGTTTGCCTGCTTAGCTTTGGTCAATTCTTGGATACCAATGGAGTCAGGGTTATTTGATCCCATAGACACACTCCTTAGTCAATCAAGCACATTTAGGTTATTCTCCTTTACTAATGTAAAAATCTATGTAAAAAAAAATAATGTAACCCCCCCTGACGAGGCCTATTGTGTTAAAAACTGGCATATGCTGTTGCTTTTTTATGTACCATATTCCATATGACTGTCGCTGGTGGGGCAGCCAGGTGAGGAGGGGAGGCGTTCCTCACAGCAAAGCAGGCCACGTGATTGGTTTCCATCTTCATCCATCATCACTCCTGAAGGTAAGACCAAACAAACAGCAGGACACCTGAGGGTGATGTTTAAGCTTCAAAGCACTTTTAAATTTGTTCATAGATTAACGCAGCCTTTAAAATAACTTCTACATGGTGACTTACTGAATAGAAATGCGAAATACACGTGTTGTAATATGGATATAAAGTTGATATTAAATTAATGAAGCGCATTTTACGGTTGTGTTTTCTGAATGTATTTCACAATTTACTATTGGCCTATCCTTATTACTATGGAGAAATGAATATTATATCTATTACCATGTAGTATGCAGGTGAGCTCTGCAGCCCCCCCCCCCCCCCCCCACGCTCTGTGGTTACCTGTGTGATCACCCTGAGGCTCTGATTCCCGCACGTTCTGCCTGGTGTCGCTGGACCGCACAGCTGGGGTCACCACCTCCCAAACCATCATGTCCACTCTCGCTGAAACACGCAGACAAACTGCATAACTGTATGCTCTAAAGCCAGCAAGTCTCACTTTAGAAGCATAATAGTTTTATTTTTTCAATGTGAACAGTTAAATTGAAAGTTAAAGGGAATATGATGGAGATAGAAAATAAAACATGCACATAATGATAAACTATACATTACTGGCACCACATTCCAGGATCTCATGGTCCAAGTACCCACTAACACACAGAGAGAAACTTAATCCCCCACTGCTATAATGTATAGGCTATAAATGGCTGGGGTGAGACAAGGAGACACAGGGTGACAAGGTGCCATTACCTAATAACTAAACGAGTTTAGGCACATTCTCTATGTTTCACCATGGTGATCGCCGCACTATTTCATTAAATTATTGGATATAATTGTTTAAAATATAAAATATTCCGTTTTAAACATGTAAACACGATAAGAGCTTGTTTCAGCCTTATCTATTTCGCAATATTCTTGTCATGTGACTCCCTCTTGTTTATAAACTTTGAGATCCTGTACGCATGCGCACGAAAAGCCCATTCATTCAATACGAAAGACACTCATAATACATTTTAAGTAAGTAGTTCAAAATGTGGAAAAACCACCAAATGAATCACAGAATATAAGCTAACCATTGTGACATTATCGAGTGGCGTTAAAAGCTACAGGTGTCAACCTTTTCACGGGTCGGAAAACTTCAGGCGAAGCAGCGTTGTTGTCACGAAAGAAAAGTGCCGTTGAAATACGTCGACGTTAACGACAAAAATCTTAAACTTCTATCTTTTAACGGACACATTAACAATATTAAAGACACTCGTAGTGTGAAAATATGATTGAATGCATTAAAACGGACGAGTCATCCTATTGCGCAAAGGCAGTTACAACAAAACAACTAACGTCGACAATGAAGCTTTAACGGAGAGCAGCGAAACTGCATTTACAGCAAAAAAACAAGCCTTGTCAGTTTCACATAACTGCTCGTCTGGCAAGTTCAAGGAAAAATCATTCAAATGGTGTAATCACGTCTCAAATTCAATGTTTTAAACCCTATAAATGATTTCAATGAACTTTCCTTAACTCACCAAAACAGTCGTCTCGTACGGGGAAGGGGGCTGGTATAAACACATTTCCCCCTGCGTTCCTATTGGACAGACCTGATGTCAATCTACAGCTGCGCGTATCTTCATTGGTTACTTTAGTTCAGACTTGTTCTCTTCATTATCATCCCACAACAATAAAACACTGGGTGGGTCTTTACATATCCAGTGGTTAAAATGATGAAAGATGGCTGAGCAAAGAGTACCACAAATGGCAGTTACCAAACGTGTGCTATATCTTCTTTTCAACATCATAACAGTGGCAGAAGCAGACTATGAGACAACAAGATAAGTAAAAAGTTTGATCTCTTAAACTAACTATGTGGCTATATGTAAAAGTAATTTATCACTGAGCTGCTCACGACACAATATTCACTGTTGAGCTTAACAATTCAAAGATTGAGAGTATATAATTGTGCACCTAAGTGTGTAATGTAGTAAACATGATCAATAAGCACATTGCCATGCAGAAATGAATACATGATAACAATAAACTATGAAGTACAAGTATGTTGACAATTTCAGCAGCGCACAAATAGCCTCCAGCTCAGTTGTTATACACCCAGTGCAACTAGTATAACAGGTAGTCTCATCCCAGTGAACTGACCTTCCCCTGCGCCAAACACATTTGTAACACATGGATAAAACCTTTAATATCCATAAGTACAATCTTTAGCATAATTATAGATATTTCACTGCTGCAAGTCAGGGAGAGCAACATCCACTCACCTAGTCAGAGATGCAGCTGCCAAATGCTGTACTTAGGTAAAATGTAGTGCTACTTTTTTAATGATAACAAGTAGGCTGTTGAATAAATAAAAGTAGGACCAAAAATACTGAGATAAAAATAGTCAAAAAGAATATATACTTGAATGAGGAGTAACTTTATGAGTCAACAAATAATAAATAACCAAACAACAAAAAAGTGGATAAAAACCCTGTCACGGTGTCCTTATACTTCGACCAACAAGTCACCTGACAAAGCTTTAAATGTTTAATGTTGATAAGATTAAGTAAACAAAGCACTGGGCGTTATGGGTTGAAATAGAGATGGTTCAAAGTTCCAGTCTCCTTATAATACGTTGTTATGGTAATATATCCACGACTTTATTAGTGAGATTGTTTCAGACATTAAGAGTAACATCAGTGTGGTGTTTTCACTTCCCTCCAGTGGTCACAGTAAGCAACTGCAGCAAGACAGGACACGTCAAATTACACCTGAGACACTTCCGTCCAGTACTTTCGAAATAAATCAATAAGCAATAATACATTACAACAATCCGAAAGTAGACAGCAGAAATTCCAGATCGTTACAGCGTGACGTTGGTGTGAGCCAACTGTAACTATACATTTTTAAATAGGGATGTGTCTTTCTCTTCTTCGTGATTCATAATTACCAATGGTGAGCAGTGAACCTTCATAATTGCCTGGGATTAAAGCCCAAACTAGCCCTCCTGTTTGTAAATAAGAACACATTTAGTTCTTGCATATCTTTGAAAAGTTCCATGCATTATTTTGCATATTTGAAGAATAGTTGACAATCAGAAAATCAAAACGTGGCTTTTATGTCTGCTTTATCAAAACCAGTTTTGAGAGCTGTCATACGTGGTTTATTTTGAAGAAAACAACCGGAAGTAGTGTTCTTGTTGTGGCTGGACGAAGTTAGCCGGTGAAATTGACATTCTTCCCGAGTTGAAGCGCAGCATTTCCTTAACACAGAGTTAGCTCAAACTAAAAAACTTGATATTTTTTTCTTTACTCTGGTTCTTGGTCGCTCCATGTAGCATAAATGCCGAAACTTTTGCTCGGACCTACGGGTTTCGTTGCTGGCTGCGTTTGCGTTCATTGGTGAGTCATGAAAAAAAGTTTCATGATCTTGTTTGACAAAATTGACGCCTCTCTTTCCGATTATTATGGCAGCCGTACCGTTACATTCACCACAGACTAACCCAGTTCCGCTATGGTGTCTTTGAAAAGACTCATTTACTTCTCGCGGGGTTGTCGCTATCCATTTTAATTGCTGATACAAGCGTAATAATATTTATTCCCCATTCGTCTGAAACAGCGGGCTGTCTGAGCTGTTATAATTGCATCCATGCTGGCCCGTTTTGTCGCTTCCTGCTTTAGAAAACTTCCTCTGCTGATGTGACAGAAGCAGAGGGGAAACGCCAGCCATTTAGTCCTGTAACAGAAGACTCTTCTCTCAGTAAAGATCAGGAGTATGCTCGTTCAAATACGTTAAATAACGCGGCTGTCATCACTGCAGGGTTTCTCAGTTGCTCTCAAGGAAATTACAGATTTTCATTCGTCTAACATGAGTTTTATTGGATTGTTTTAGACAAACTCAAACATTAAGACTGAAGTGTTTTGCTTTGAGAAGGCGCTCCAATAGACACTATTAGTCTCAATCAACAAATTTAAACCTGTTCATCTGATTTGGTTGTATTTTAGAAATGTAGTCAATTCAACAGTGAATATAAATTATTATTATTATTGTTTATTTTTGGTTAAAGTAAGATCCCTTTGGTCTCTTTCAGGTTTAATACACCAACTGTATTAAAAGTAAACTTAATGCCAAACATAAATCACTGTCGCTGCTCAAAATGTCACAATTTGACATCTTTGAAGAGCAGTGCGGCCAAGTGCCCATATTTACAGCTGCCACGAAAATGTTACTTTCTGCAGTAACTTGTTGTTTTAAATGGAGCTTTTGTAGGTTAATTAAATGTAAAAATACACTGGGATTTGTCGTAGGTCAGAATGTACCTGGTGTGAGAGCGTGGCACATGTCAGAAGAGATGTCACTTAGCTGCATTGTTCTGTACACTATGGACACGTCCACATGTCATGTCATTTTTTTCTTATACTGGCCTTGTGAGCGCAGGTGTAGGCTGATGTCTCTATCACTGCTGCTAGCGGCAGTTTAGAACTGAAATGATCGTTCGATTAATCGACAGCATGATGGACATAAATGATCAAGTCATTTTTAAGCACAATATAAGTTATTCTGTGGTTCTAGCATCTCAGAATGATGGTTTGCTGCTTTTCTTTGTATTATTTTGTATCACATCACACTGATTGGACTGGGAAGTCATTCACAGACCTTTTTTATTGTTTTCTGACATTTTGCAGACAAGACAATTAAAAATTGATCTCATGGAAAAAAAAATTAATGATTAATGGACAATGAAAAGAGTAGTTACTTGTTTAATTGTTTGGAGGAAGCAAGATTAAATATCTTTGGTTACTGAAACCAGTTTAAAAGTTTATTGCTAATAGCCTGTAGCCCAGAAGGTCAGAGGTCAGTGTTTCCTGGTGGATTTATGACCCTTCTTTGATCAATCTGCCTCCAGTGGAGGACGTACGAAGGACCACGGCAGCAGAATGTTCGATCTTTTTTTCTTTCTGTGTGTCTCTCCTTCCCCTCAAGCTAAGGCGATGGACAGGAAGCAGATCCAGGTGAGCGACGAAGAGCCCAAAGTTGTGCGAGAAGACAACCGGAGGAGGAGAAGAAAGAAGGCCATCACCTCGTCATCCAACGCCTCCATGGATCAAGTCACTGTGGAGTTCGTCCTGCCCACGGCGGCGAGGGGTGGAAACGGCCCCGACACTCTGCTGCTGGAGGTGGCTGGAAACTGGACGGTGGAACAGGTCGCCCGACTTACAGATTCATTGTCAATACAGTGGGGTTATTTGTTATAATGATGTTATAATGATGTTAAAATGGTACTCAGAGAGGCTTTCGACATTATTTTGATTCAGTGCTTATTTGTTTCTCAGGTGAAAGCTCAGGTGTGGCTGAAGGCGGTGACTTTAAACCTCTGTCCTGACTTCTACCAGAGGTTTTCTCCCGACCACTGCATCCTGCTCTACCAGAAGAAAGGCAACGTGTGTGAGATCTACGATAAGCACCAGGTGTTCCAGACGCTGGACTGCATCCGTTACTGGAGAGGTACCAGCCAGTGACAAATTGTGGGCTCAGAAATTGAGTCATTGGGATGATTTCAAACATGTCTGCTGTGTTTTAAAAGCCCTGAAGAAAGATGTGGGGCGGATCCAGCTGCTTCCCCGTCCTCAGCCGTCGGACGAGTCCACGCAGTACCAGCGCGACCTTAACTACCTGATGGGCTATGATGTGACTGATGTCAGCAACGTGCATGACGACGAGCTGGAGTTCACCCGCAGGAAGCTGCTGACGCCTCGACGCATCGAGTTGTCCGACCGCGACCCGAAGCTCTACTCCATGGATCCCTGGGTGACCTGCAAGTCACTTCCAGAGCACCTGCTCAGCAAGGTGTGTGTTTGGTGGATTGATTTCGTTATTTAAATTGTCCATTCCCTAAGTATACTTCAGCGGTTCCAAAGAATGCTTCTCACTGTCTTTTTGTTCACTCTCTTCCTCCTTTCAGGTCAGTAACGGTCACATTCTGGTGGTGATCCACATCGGCACGGTGAGCCAGACCATCAAGGTCTCCATCGATGACACGCCAGCGCAGGTAGACGAGCTTAGTCATGAACAACAATTCATTATGTTTACGACTTTCTGTTCTGTTGCTGTTACATTTTCTGATTTTCTGCTTTGTTCAGGTATTGGTGAGTTTTTTCGCCAAGACAGCAAATAAGAGAGTTTTGCTGGGCATTCCTGATAACACGTGTGAGACAGACTTTGTGCTACGTGTGTGTGGAAGGTACTTCAGTTGCTGAAACATATCAGCAGTCACACTGTAGCGTCTTAGACATGCAGATATTGTGATCAAATTTGCACAGAAATTAAAAGTAATTGACTGGATTTTGTTACAGATGGTAGTTTTAAGCAGATAATTAATAATATATATTGTTTCGTGATTTGAAAATAACCCCCCCAGTGTGTGCTCACACAGGGAGGAGTACCTCTACGGAGATAAACCGCTGCAGAACTTCAACTGGATTCGGCAGTGTTTGAAGAGCGGGGAGGAAATCCACCTGGTTCTGGAGATGCCCCCTGACCCTAACCTGGACATGGTCCAGAAGGAGGACTGGGCTCAAGTGGATGACTGCACTGGAGTGGCAGGTAATGAGTTCTGTGTTGTTTGTGTGGCTGTTGCACGACGTATGAATTCCAGTTTATTGAGATATGGCCAACCTGGTACTACGTAAACACAGTGCAGCTCCTAGTGGTTGAAACCTCTCTCTGATGTCTCTTTGAAAGGGACCCACGAGCAGTTAACCATCGATGAGAAGGACCATGAACGAGTGTTCACCATCTCTATGTGGGACTGTAACAGGAAGTTCAGGGTAAAGGTGCTGGGTATTGACATTCCTTCCCTCCCCAAAGTCCCAGAATTTATTGTCTTCATAGAGGCCAGCATCTTCCATGGACAACAGCTTTTAGCCCAGGTAATCCAATGTTTCAAGCACACGAGGGAATAAAATGTGATGACGGCTGTGATGTGCACTGATTTTATGGAAGCTAAAATCAAATGTGATCAACACTAAAGAGTACAAAGAATACAAAACGGCTCATCATGGGTTCAAACTAATGTCTGTCTTATATAATACGCATATTTTTTGGTAATGGTCACTCTCAGTGCTAACAGTGAGAAATACATTCTATGTCAAGTGTCTGCTCCATAATAAAAACCTCCCAGCGTTTCACAAGTTGGATGCTTTTAATCTGATTTCTTTTTTACGACTGTAAGAAATTTTACTGTGAGGCTGATATCAGTGAGATAAAATTAAAAAGAGTGTCGATGGTTTATATCCTGCACTGTTTCATTTGAATCTTTTATGTGTGAAGGTAATTTGAATCCTGGAGGAGAGTGGCGGACCCTGCCTCTATTGAAAACTTGTATACACATTAAAGGGATATTGCTGTAAATTTATGAAAAAAGAAAAAGCCATCTCAGTTGTGTGTTTATGTAACCAGCAATTTCATAAAGGGCTTGTTTTCCAAAACACAGACCGTTGATTTTGGACAGCAGAAGTAGCAGAGTTTAACCCTGCCTTTGCTCTCTCAGGAGAGGACATCCTCTAAAACCTTCAATGAAGAAGTGCTCTGGAACTGCTGGCTGGAGTTTAACATTAAGATCAAGGACCTGCCCAAAGGAGCACGCCTGAGCCTCCAGGTAAACATTTGATTCAAAGGATAGACAGGGCTGTTTTACACTCATAACTTATTGCAATCAATCCCCGGGTATGTTTTTTTTTTTTGGTAGGAAAAGAGTTTCCACATGCTCTGGCAACAATCTCCTCTATTTATTCCCCACAGGTGGTTTGTGGGAAGCAGCCCCAGACGCCAAACTCCAAGGGAGGCTCAACCTACCAGGATAATACAGCAGGAACAGGCAGCCATGATGGTGCAGTCAGCAGACATTTACCAGCTGTAACCTGTTTGACAACCATCAGAGTAAAGTTTATATTGGTCTCTTTGTCTGTTTTTTTTTTCAGGAAAGACCAAGAGTCGTCTCCTATACTACGTCAACCTGCTGCTGATCGACCACCGCTCTCTGCTCCGCCAGGGTGAGTTCATCCTCCACATGTGGAAGATGCCAGAGAAGGGTGAGGAGAGCAGCAGCAGCATCAACGCAGACAAGCTCACCTCTGCCACCAACCCAGACAAGGCTTCCTCCATGGCCATCGCCATTTTACTGGACAAGTACTGCTACCCCGTCGTGCTGCCCAAGAGTCGTGACGTGGGCCGGGATGTCAGCTCTGGGAGCGAGGAAGCCGAGGGTGGGGAGAGAGGCCAGAGAGAGATGCCGAACCACTTGAAGAAACAGTTTGCGGCGATCGTGGGTACCGACCCTCTGCATCCACTTAGTCCTGAGGACAAAGAGCTACTTTGGCACTTCAGACATGAGTGTATGCGTGATCCCAGGTACTTATTATGTTTTATTCCCAAGAAAATTGATTGCAAGTTGTCATGTCATTGTTTTTTTTTAGCTCATACTGCAGGTATTTAATATTTCCTTCCTGTCTTCAGGGCCTATCCAAAGCTTCTGGGTTCGGTCAGGTGGGGGAAACAGGAGGATGTTTTGGAGATACATCGCCTGTTGGAGCGCAGCAATGCGTGGGACAGCAGGTAAAAGGACTTTCACACAGCCACTTTCTGCTTCTGTCCTCAGTACGTTCAGTGTCCCGTCACCTGTCACCATGTCGTTCCTGTTCAGTGGTCTGGATGTCGGCCTGGCCATGCAGCTGCTGGACTGTCACTACTCAGATGCTCAGGTTCGCTCAATGGCTGTCAGGAAGCTGGAGACTCTGGAAAATGATGATGTGCTCATATATCTTCTCCAGCTTGTGCAGGTGTGTTTTTTCTGTTTTACATCCTTTAATGCTTACCTGTTGAAGTTGCAACCCCTCTCTACAATAGTATGTCAAAATGTAGTTTTTGGTCTTTTCTGTGACCCAACCAGCCAGCAAGCCTTCACCTTCCCTCACGTTTGTCCTTTGCACTGCGGCTGCAGCTGGGTATGCTTTTGTCACCCGGCAACCATTGAAGACTAAATAAACTGGACCATGAATTGCCATATTTTTGGACAGGTTAAACACACAAAGCATAATTTGTTATTTGGATAAATACAAGGGAGATGGGAGGTGACTTTTTTAACCTTTGGATAGATCCAAGCCACCTTTGTCCACCTGTTTCCAGTACCTGTGCTAAGTCTACTTGTGGCAATTGCATGTTTAGAAACCAATCTTCTGTTTGTATGCTATTCTGCGCTGTACGCCAAATATGCAGAGGAGGTTTGCCGATCACTTTTCTATCTGTACGCGTTTCCCAAAATGCATTTATTGGCAACTGTTCCTTTAATTACATTAGCTAGTATTCAGTGAAAAGCATTAAAACAGTGAGATTTTGCTGCTAAATCATATTACCTCTGCCAAATGATGTTTGTTTACTGAACGCATTTTACTACTTGTCGCAGGGCAACGTTTGATAGTTACTGTTTACAGTTATTAAACTGCAGCATCATTGTTTATTTAACAACTCTTTCTGATGATCCCACATGCAAAACACCTTTTCCAGTAACTCTCCTGTTCCACCTGATTCTCAGTTACAATATCTCACATGTTCATGGAAAGAGGCAACTCAGGGGATGCACACTGCATGTTTGTCTTGTGATGTGTTTCCATAGCGACTCTGTGGTCAGCTTTGCATGAGTTATATGAATAATCGGCTTAGGCCAACAAAGGGCCCTTTGCACAGACAGGAGACACAGACTCTCACCTTTACATAAACCGTTGTGTCTGCATCTTGTGAACTTTTGTGTGATGTGGAGGCTTTCGATCCACACGTTATACAAAGATTGGTATGTAGGGAATGTTATTCGCTGTATCTTTAGAGAAATACTGCTGCCTGAAATTCCTTGCTGCAAATACTGTTTCTCTTCTTAAACATGGCTAACTTTGCTACAAAGATGTGGTTTTACATCAGTCATCCTCTTTTTTTTACTAAGTACAACAAAAATTAAACAGAAAAAGTATTTGTAATTAATACTGACATAGGCTCAACCACTCATTGAATTTAATTAGATATAAATTCCAAGCTAACCTTAAAATAATTTAATCTGAAAAGAAAGTGATGGATTAATTGATAATAAAATGAGTATTGGCCGTGTCCCTAGTCTGCATTCTGATCATCGTGTTACTGGTAGGTGCGAAAGTTGCCGTCAGGCCTTTTTGTTTCTCGCATCATGTTCATGCTGTTGAGGAAACGTTTGACTCTCATTTGAGGCCAAACTGCGCTGCTGCTCAGTTCTTTTGTCTTTGTGTCTGTCTACACCTCCGACCTGTTGAACCACTTTCCACTTCCTTCAGTTAACACAGTGAGCCCTCTGTTTTCACCCCACCTAACCACCACGGTCCAATTTCTGTCTCATCACGCTGTGACCTCTGAACTCCCTCTGACACACTGAGTACACTGTGAGGATTTTATTCTCAACGTTTTGTGTGTGTTTGCACACGTGTGTGCGTCCTTAAGGCACTTGAAACATTCTGCAAGCGTGTTCAACCTCGTAAAACATTTGCGAAACCTGTTTTTGCAATATCTCGAATGAGGCTTTGTTCGCACCAGATCGAGGTCCTCTTCTTGCGTTCTGCTGGCACGCAAGCTGCTCTACAGCACCACTAATCGGTTAAAATCTCCTCACAGTGAAATCAGAATCTAAAACAATATGAAACCTTCGTGCCCAATATGTCATCCTTTTTAAAGAAAACCAGCTTATTTTGAGGCGTGTGTGTGTGTGTGTCCTGCAGGCGGTCAAGTTTGAGCCTTACCATGACAGCGCCCTGGTCAGGTTCCTGCTGAAGAGAGCTCTGAGGGTAAGCAGGACCAACAGGTGTTTTCCACACTGTCTTTCCATGTGTGCAGTGTGTGTGTGTGTGTGTGTGTGTTCGTTCCTTGGGTATCTGCCTTTCTGCCCATTCACCTGTTTGTATGTTTTTGTCTTTCTCCCTAATATAAAGAGGTTTTGTTGAATATTTAATTCGGTCTCTTTTGTCTTACCTGGACTGATAATAACTTGAAATAAGTTTTATTGTCTCAGGTTTCCGCCTGATGCTAGCTGCAGAAAGATGCGAAGGATATTTTACAGTGAGTTTTCCATTCTTGTTTTGTTCTTCTTAATTTGCTTCCTTCTCTCTCCACAGAGTAAGCGTATCGGTCATTTTCTCTTCTGGTTCCTGCGTAGTGAGATCGCCCAGTCCATGCATTACCAACAGAGGTATGCTGTCCTGCTGGAGTCCTACCTGAGAGGCTGTGGCGAAGACATGCTGCAGGACTTCAGGAAACAGGTGAGAAACACGTCAGCATGCCTTGTGCAGTCTTTATTTAGCCTGGCAAATCCCAAATTTGCCTCAAGAGGCTTTACATCCTGTACAGATCACAGTGGGGAGGGAGCCATGTGACCTTTTAATTCACTTTTGCAGTCTGTCTGTTAATCAGCTCTTTTGGTAACTGACACCATGAACTGATGCTCTCCAGGTGGAGGTGACTGAGGCTCTGCAGAAAGTCACCCGTGAGATCAAGGCCATGTCCGCTGACAAGTACGACGTCACAGCACAAGGTGGGACGGAGAAATTAAACTTTTCATCCAGGCCATCCTGCAGCTCTGCAAGTTGATGTCAAGAACTGAGACTAGGCTGCAGTATTCAGTTGCCATAGCAATATATTAGTACGTTTTCTAGGTTGTTTTTAGTCAGCACAATATAATCATAAGCAACATGTGAGACTGAACATTTAAAGACATCACTGGATCCCTTACACGTTCTCATTCAAACTTATGATTTAAAGATAAAAATCTGCGAGTCCTGAAGTGTTTGTCTGTGTCTGTGGTGTCAGTGGTGTTTCAGCTGCGTCAAAAGCTGGAGACTCTGCAGTCGTCCGGTTTGCCGACGAATTTCAGAGTCCCGTATGATCCTGGACTCCGAGCAGGAGCCCTGCTGGTGAGGGACAAACACACATGCACACACGCACTGTCAGTGGAGAAAACCATACACCCTTACACCCATGTGTCTTGTATTATTGAAGTAAACATATGTCAAAGTAAAAGTACTTTATACTGTTATACACAATAGTAAAATAGTCAGTACAGTATTTCCCTCTAAGAGGTGGAATAGAAGTAGAATGTTGCAGAAAGGAAGCACTCAAGCAAAGTACAAGTACCCCAAATCTGTACTCAAATACAGTAATGAAATAATTGTTATATCCCACCACTGCTGCAAGAAGAAAACTTGTAATAACTAATATATCAAAGCGGTTTTATAAGTGAAATAAACAAAAATGGAAAGTTAACTTGATCATGTGAAGATAAATACTGTTGACGTGCATTCAGATCGAGCTTTGCAAAGTGATGGCATCTAAGAAGAAGCCGCTGTGGCTGCAGTTTAAAAGGGCCGACCCAACCACTCTGTCCAAAGACCCCATCGGCATCATCTTCAAAGACGGCGATGACCTCAGACAGGATATGCTCATCTTGCAGGTGAGCGGCAGTCTCTAACAGACAGATTAGCAGATGAGTGAAGACAGAGTCTTTGCACTTAGTGTCCTGTTGTGTCTCGTTAGATTCTGCTGATCATGGAGTCGATCTGGGAGACTGAATCACTGGATCTCTGTCTGCTGCCATATGGCTGCATCTCCACTGGAAACAGAATAGGTTAGTTATTCAGCCAGACATATATGTAAAACACATGAGTTGAACATCATAGTTGCTGTGCGATATTTAATTGCTGTCTTTACTGCTGTATTAAAGGTATGATTGAAACCGTGAAGGACGCCACCACCATTGCTAACATCCAGCAGAGTGTTGTTGGAAGCACCGGCGCTTTTAAAGATGAAATCCTTTATCAGTGGCTCCGGGACAGGTGTGTCAGCGAGGACAAGGTACGCGTGACATCACATAGCTCAGGCTCATGACTGAAAACATGCAAATAGTTATTACACACAGACTATTCTTCAACCAGAAACAGAAAGAAAACACTGGTTGTGTTTGGAATCGCATACTACGTACTGTATAAAGTACTGTTCACACCAAACATGACGTTGAGTCGAGCATGTTGTGTGTTTCTCACACAACATGAGACACGTACTGAGAAGAGTTTCTCAGTATGTGGCATGAGCTTATTGCGTATATGCATTATGTCTTTTCAGACCGTCTAATTCAATTATGAAAGTTTTTTAAGAATGATGGAGACCAGTAATGTTGTTGGTATGGTCATGTAAGAAGACTTAATCTTCGTGAAGCACTTAATGGTTCATTTAATGGGCTGTATGCAACGCATGCTGACTGAATATTAGGCAGGATGTTAGTATGTGAGGCCCTGCGATTGACTGGCGACCAGTCCAGGGTGAACCCCGCCTCTCGCCCGCAGTCAGCTGGGATAGGCTCCAGCCCCCCCACAACCCTGGCGGATAAGCGGTATAGAAAATGGATGGATGGATGTTAGTATGTGACTTCTGATAGTCTTTGTAACATAGTTAGCTATAAACGCTGCTTTGTTATCACCAAAATGAGTAGTAAACCTGATGTTTGTAATACCAGTTGTACAGGATCAGCAGTAGAATATATAGCAGTATCAGCATAAAGATGAGCCTGACAACAATACAATCAACAGACTGTAGCATTAATGGTGATACATAATAAGATGGAAGGTTTTGTCTCCAGCAGCTACTTTTGTTTATCAGACATTACAGCATGTGACAGCGTAACAGACAGGAAGGAAGTAACCACGTCGTCACATTGACACTCACACACACTTTTAGCAGTGACACATGCACCCCTGCTTTTCTCACTGTTGTTCCATTCCACACGTTTGCACGTTCATTGTTCTTAGCTAAATTGCAGCTCTAATGACAGGGTGAGGAATTCACTCAGTGTATTACTCAAGGACACATCAGCTGAATCTGACAACAAACCAACACCAGTGATGCCACTAAAAATAAGCTGGAAATCTGTTTTATTGTGTGAGAAAGTGTTTCTCTGTCTCTGCAGTTCCAGCAGGCGGTGGAGAGGTTTCTGTATTCCTGCGGTGGTTACTGCGTGGCGACCTACGTCCTGGGTATTGGGGATCGCCACAACGACAACATCATGATCACTGAATCTGGTAAGCTTTTATCATTTTGGAAATATTGCAAACTGTATTGTTTACAAAAAAACCCATTGTTGCTTAGTTGTTATTAAGTTCTTATTATATTATTAAAAGCATAACTAAAATAAAATATATTGTAAGGTCATTATCAGGTCATTCTTTTGAAGAAGAAGAAGAAGAATCAGCTTTATTGACAGTATATATATTTTTACATACACACACTGAATTCGTCTTCTGTATTTGACCCATCCTTAGTTGAACACACTCATGCAACACCCAGCAAATTACATGCAGTGAAACACACACAGGAGCAGTGGGCAGCATCAAGCGCCCGGGGAGCATATTGGGGGGTTAAGTGTCTTGCTCAAGGGCACATCAGCCAGCTAATGGAGGGGGGAGCATTTTTTTCACATTAATCACTCCACCACTCCACACCCAAATTTTTCCTGCCTGTCCGGTGGGGGAATCGAACCGGTGACCCTCCGATCACAGGCCGCTTCTCCAGCCTCTAGGCCACGGCTGCCCCTACATCCTACATCTGCAATTTAATTCATCTTTGAATAAACCATCTAAATTTCAGTACTGAGCAAAATTCCTCACCTGTGGCTTTAGATGTACTCATGTGTAGGAATATAAATAAAATGAGTCTCCTTTGTGTTTTGGCAGGAAACCTCTTCCACATCGACTTTGGCCACATCCTGGGGAATTATAAGAGTTTTATGGGAATCAGTAAGGAGTGGGTTCCCTTCGTGCTCACGCCAGACTTCCTGTATGTCATGGGAACATCAGGAAAGAAAAGTAGCCCCCACTTCCAGAAATTCCAGGTGCAGAATTGTGTGAAGACACTAAACACGCTGTGTGTCGTCCACATACACGGATACACAAACATCCATCTACCAATTTTTAAAGATTAAATGGGTCAGAAAAGTCATCCCAGAATCAGAATCAGAATCAGAATTCCTTTATTTATCCCTGAAGAAATTCCCAGGATATGGATATGAGAGATAAAAAAATCTTTTTTTTAAAAAAAAGCTTTTTGAAAACACATTCAGCTGAGCGCACTTTGTGTCATGTTAGCTCATATGTCTCTTTGCTCCATATCTTTCACATCTATTTGTCTGCATGTACAGTGTGCATGTGTCATACACCTTTTATCTCTGTCTCAGGATGTGTGTGTGAAGGCTTACCTCGCCCTTCGGCACCACACCAACCTACTCATCATCCTCTTCTCCATGATGCTGATGACCGGTACGACCTGCTTTCTTCCCAAAACCAATTTGTCACCATTATTTCTTAGAACTGAGATTAAAAAGTCAGTCAGGGTAACTTGTATGCTTTCGTTTTTGCTAACAGAACTACGGTCGCATGCATTTGCAAAATGATGAAAGCTAAATCAGTTATCTCGCTGCTGTCGATGTGAGACTAAAATTGTGGTCACCGACAGGCATGCCCCAGCTGACGAGTAAGGAGGATATCGAGTACATCCGTGAGGCGCTGACAGTTGGCCGCAGTGAGGATGAGGCACAGCGCCACCTGCTGGACCAGATAGAGATCTGCAGGGAAAAAGGCTGGATGGTTCAGATTAACTGGTTTGTTCATCTGGTGCTGGGTATCAAGCAGGGTGTGGAGAAACGGTCCACTTAAGACTCGGTGTAGTTAGCAAAGACTGAGATTTAAATTTTTTCTCTTAACAGTTTTAATTAAGGCGTTAATGTTTTTTTTTTTATCTGTTGTAAATAAGCACACAGGGATGAAAATAAAGACCTAGTATACCTCCAAACACAGAAACCAAGGTGTTTCAGTGGTAAATAAAATTTAATTGATTCTGCTCTATTGTGAGGAGACTAAAACTGGAAATCAAACTGTTACAGCTTAGACTCAAGTCAAGAAGCCACACCAAACTTAAAATACAAAACAGGTGGTTTTTCAGGGTTAACTCAAACTCTGATTTCCACACATTTTAAAGTATTTCTCAAATGCAAATAAGGAACCAAACTTAGAGTGGAAACCCGGTTTCCGTGAGTAAGGAAATGAATCTCTGCAAACTCTGGTTTGTCCTTTTACAAAGTCTTAACTACTTCCCGTTTCAAGCCGTCTCATTCAAGTCATTTCCTGCTGAGGAAACACATTTCTCTCACATTTCCGTCACATTGTTTCCATTTTGAAACATGGTACATGTTACACTGGTTATCAAATTCTCAGTGAAGAAATGTTGCACTGTCCCTCCACTCCAGAAGGATCTGGTAGACTGAAGATTAAAGGGTCAGCCTGTGAAATAGCAAATAGCAAAATGCTAAATGTTTCATATTGTTCTTTACAGAATAACTTCGAAGGAATTATTAAATAAGTTGGAGGTTAAATACGGAAAAAAATGAATATTAATATTAATATTAATCAAAGTGTTCAGGTTGAGAGTTTTTATTTTGATTGTTATTTATATTAACAATCTTTTTCTTATTTGCACTGATTGTTCTCAGATGTCTTGAATAACTTACTGCAAATTAAATTTAAATTCCAAAAGTGTGTATTTAAAGTGAGATTTAATTAAGCTACCGTAATTTATAATCACATGCTCCACGACCGTGGCATTGTGTTTCTACGGTGGCCTTCTGGTGACATTTAGCACATGCTGGTCAGTGCTGTAGTCACCTCTTATAGGATGGTGGAACGTGTACATTTTTTATACCACCAAAGACAGCAAGAAGTAAATGAATTCTGTACACAGTAACTGGATTTTAAAATCTCTATGTGATCTTATTATCCTCTTAAACTATGGATCATATTTTCAAACAAGCATACAAGACTTCTTTGACTGAAAGCAACAAGTTCGTAATTGACACATCTCTCTTAGCCAAGTTTCTGTTGACGTGAATCCTGACAAATGTATGAGCCTGAGACAAGAGACAAAGTAAAACCAAAATAACAGTCTTTTCTTCAAGTTTGGAATGGACAGTCACGGATTGTGGATTATTTGTTACATTTCATGAGCAAAACCTACGTCCCAGTTGGATATAAAGCTATAGTAAGCATCAGCAGTTTGAAAATCAATATTTTTTGAGTTCATAAAAACATGTCAGAAAGATCCAAACCTTTGTTTTCTTTCAAAATGAATATTTTGTAAAATGTGACTGCAAACGCTTTCAGTCACTGATTCTGAAAATTAAATAACCAAAACATGTTTTCTATGTATTCATATCAGACAAATTAAAATTCTGTCCTATAAATACTTTTTGTGTTTTCTTCAGCATTTCCTGATTGCAGTAGTTTACACCCTTTCTGTTATATCTTCCGTATTTACATGCTTGTCTTACAAAGTCCACAAAGGATTAGTCTCATGCTGAATAAGATCCCGTGTTTGAAATATCATCTGCAATAATTGACTTTGACCACAAGATGGAGCAACACCACAAGAGTGACATCATGCATTTTGATGTCCTCTTCTTGTCCTTCACACACTTTCCCCTAAATTTTCCTCCTTTTCCTCTCACAGTTCCCCTCTTCCTCCCTGTCAGTTTCCACTCATACCTTCATCCCACTCCTCTTAGCATATCCGTCAGCACTGTTTTCACAGAAACGTATGAGTGGGTGTGAGTGCGCTGCATGGAGGACAAGCCTCTTTCATGTCACTGTTTTGTGGCTGTAAACTGCTATATGTATGTGTTGATGCACAGGATGTTGAGGGTCTAAATGGATTAGAAAGATAAGCCTCCTCATTCCCCACAGCTTTAAGTCTTCTTTCTATATGCTGTTGCTCTGCTGAATGCATGCTTTATAACATGTCTATGAACTGTATGGAGGCTTCTCCAGGAAGTGATGGGAGTGAAGAGTGAAATTTAAATAGATTGCAGGACCTTTCTTCCCTTTCTTCGCTGTTTCTCCATAGCATCTGTGTATTTATTCATGCATCGTGCCAAATGAATTGGAAAAAATGTGACGTTAAGAAATCTGATGATCTGAAGAACTGAAAAAAGGCAGCGTTATTTTCAAACCATCTCGAGTGCACTGATTAAATGACTGGATTTGAATTTGTTTTCATTTACAAACTGTAGAATCTGTATTAGATATTAAAAAAAAATCACAATCTCAACATTCATAGAAAAAAATTACTTTTTAAATAAATGCAGTCTGTTGAGAGATACTGAGTGCATTGTGGAAGGTCAGTTTTTCTGTTCTACAACAAAATCGCTGATGCTAATTATTTCAAGCCAACCATTTTCATGCTATTCATCCCTGTTTTTTTATATATATATAATTTCAGTTGAAAAATTCTGCTCTGAACTACAGCCTACATCATACTGTTGAAAGTTTGCAGGTAACAACAATATGAAGATGCATGACAGCATATGGAGACTGTTCAAAATTCAAAACTACCAGCATTACATTATTAGCATCAGTGGTTGTTGCTTGCTAAGTTAGCTGAACTAAATGAGCTACTTAAAGTAACATTAAGCAATTGTTAGTTTTCACCATTTGTTTCATCATAAGTCATAAATAATTTAAGAATTTGACAAAAAGTGAATCAAATCAACTGAATGCATAGCCTGTAACAATACAGTAAATACAGCAGGTATAAATAAAGTATGGACAGAAAAAATGGAGGTCTGTAGCTACTGGGCACTTCTGTGGCGTGTAAACCAATGATCCACGTGGACGTTCCTGTTTTGTCCTGACAGGGACATCACGCCTCTGCAACCAGACCTTTCATGGTCATAACACTGCCCCAGTGACTGATGTTCAGTGGCAGTAAATTGTTTTATAATGGAAGGGATTGCATTCAACATATGTTTTCAAATCATTTGTTTTGTTGACAAACACACTGCAGGATTTAAATTGTACTATCAAACTATAGGATGTCAAGTATGTGATATTATGGACATGCTAAATGTTATGTCAGTAAAGCTACAACTTTTTTGTTTTTGTTTTGTCCTGTTACATTGCACATGTTCAGTGGCATCACATGGAAAGCCTGCAAAACACCAACAACAACCGATCATGGTGACTTGTTGTTGACTTGTTTTTGTTACCGTGTATCTTGCTTGCTGACAAACTCAACAAATCAAATTATCGATCTGTAATAATTTTAAGCCGTTTATTACAAAACCTGAACATTCTTTTCTTATAGAAAGGTTGTGGGTAAAATGCCACAAGACAAGTTGTACTAAGATTGGAAATCTCTCCTGATACAAAGACATTTTGGCAGGAGGTACTTGGCTTTTGAAATATTGACAGATTTTTTTTTTTTTTTTCTTCTTCTTTTTTTTTTGGTGCTCTGTAGCTTTTAAGGAATGACGTCCTCGGCTCTGACAGGTGTGTGAGGTTGGTGTGGGAGGAAACTGGAAGAAACTGGAGCATCGAGAATCGATTCACTCTCTTTCTCTATTATCTTTGGTTCCTCTCCAGGAAGACATGAACCAGATCAGACGACGGGGGAAATCACTCTGCCTGCGTGTGTGTGTGTGTGCGTGCACACGCTCATATGTGGTTTAATATGTTCCAGTGCTTCTCTGTTAACAAGGAACAATTTGAGTTTTAGATCTTCAGGGTGAGGCTATATTGCCTGTCTTCAGTTCTCCAAGGAGTTGATTTAGGGTCAGCACTTGGGCTGAGGTTAATTAGAGTTAATTAGCACATATTAAGCACTGTGTACAGGTGATGTATAGAGCTAAAAGTTAGGAGCTAGACATGTACTCAGTGAGAGTCTTCACAAGTACTGAAATACTGTTGTATATGTGCGTGCACATTTTTTTTTATGTGCACTTCTTTATAAATATGAATGCTTCTATATTGTGTGTATATATGTATATGATGATGTTGTGTAGGTGTGATGCAGTTCAGACTATTTATGACAGTGCCTTTAAGTGGCTTGAGGATGAATACAGATGCTTTCCCTTTTAAGTTCGATAATATCCGTATTTTTCATTTTTAATGTTAGCAATGAAATGAGTATAAAGAAGGTATGAAAAAGCTACCAAACTATTCCCACTGTTGCTGCTTATTTGTCATCCATGATGAGGCAATGCCGGGGTTCCCAGACAGAGATGCTCACAAGCCATTTTTTCCAAGTTCAAGGCAAGTCTCAAGTTTTAGAACTAGAGTTCAAGTCAAGTGTCAAGTCTTTTAAGGCCAATTCTCAAGTCGAGTGTCAAGTCATTTTGTTCGTGACATTCTGTCTGAAAGCACATTACACAACTGGGAGAACACAGTTTAGTACACAGATACGGGACTTGTGATTTAAACTTGGACTAGAATCGCACCAAAGTCGCAAACAAAGTGACTTGGAACTTCAGCGCTACTGAACTCAGACTCTGGCTGATCTTTTGAATTTAATAGAACTTTTCTTAATCCCACAGGAGTGACAGTGAACTTGGATGGCTCCTGCGAGTCAGCATCTGAGAAGTGCTTGCTGATAAAGCTACGTAACATGACGGTCAGCCAGCAGCAGCCTCTGTTTCAAACTTGACCTTTTAGCAGTTTCCTTGATTACAACACCTCTCTGTTAATATTACAGCCTTTAATATTTAACACCCTGAACATATCTGTACCCGCTGTAACTGGACACTGAACGTGGAGGTGTGTTTGGGTGCGCACGCTTGTGTGTGTGTGTGGGGGGGGGGGGGTGCTGTCTGGTCAGTGTGCCACATCAGATATCCTTACTGACAGAAAGCGAGGGCGCGTGGGAGTGCGTGTTGGTGTGTACGTGCTTGTGCGTGTGCAACCTGACACTGCCTCTCACACTCTATCTGTATTTAGCATCAGTTACCATCAGGTAGAACAATTAGTTATACTGAGGAGGTTGGCCAAGCAATTAGACTGGGAGGAAGTAGAATGTGAAACACACAACCAGGCAAACGTTTGACCATTTATTTCATTCCTTGCTTTCTTAAAGAGTGGAAAAGCAAGACATTGTGTAGAGCTAAAATTGTGGCGCTGCAGTCAGCCAGAGAGAAGTATGCAAACTTAAATCTAAAGAAAATAATCTTTATTGTAGTTGCTAAATGTTACACTGCAGAACTTCCTATGAGTACAGTATATTTTGTAAACCATGTTTACTGCACAAAGTAATAAACTAAGAGGCCACCTCAGCAGGATACTGAAAGGATGAGTCAGGATTTTATGGAAGTTCATACCAGGTCTGTGCAGCATACAACAAAGAACAGCTCCACCGAGTTTAAAGTCAAGGGTACCCTGTGAAGCTACACATCGCAATGTTTACCTTCTGTGTTCCTCACCAAAATGCTCTCTGAAAATGTGTCTTTTTCCCATAGACAACATTACACAACTTAGAGCTGAAGCACTTGTGCTGCTTGGATGAGCATGAAACTCTCCTGGTTGAATCATCACTCATCACGAAGATTAAGAACTGCAACAAAAAATGTGTGCTTCTTGGATAAAAAGGTACGGGCCTGAATTTGAATTTGTTACAACTTGCGTCTCTGACTTTTTTTGTTTTCATATTAGCAACAGTCAGGGGTCATACATATGACAATATTTTGAGCTTCCCACCATGCCCAAATGACTGACACAATGGGATAACATACTTCTACACCCAGTTATGATTTAGTATAGGATACCAGAAGCAAAGATGGAGCAGTCTAATAAGGATTTCTGAAAATCAGAAGCAAAATGGGAAGCAAGGCTGGGGGGCACAGCTGTATTCAGTTCTATATAATACATGTCCCCGCTTTGCAATGCGGTATGTACTAGCCAGCAGTTTTTCTTTCCTATATTTTACTGACAAGTTGCTTCATGCATTACTGCCACCATCAGTCCGCTAGTATGAATTAGTAAAAATATTTAATGCGTCCTTGTGCCAGGCCTAGTTTAGAAAGTACAGAGATGTCAGTCACTCAGTAGCTATACATTTAATAGCATTTATTTGACAGACTGGAAACCATTGCAGAGATGTAAGGACTTTATTAGCCCTATGTGTTTGAGAGAAAGACAAGGATCAGCTGTTTTGCTTTGTGTTTTTGGAGGATGAATTCTCCCCTGCTGTAATTTTCAAGTTTCCTTATGCAAATCGCCATTATCTCCCTTTTCTTCAGTGAAACTCCTCATTGTATAACTTTAATTTGCACAAGGATGCCTCTTCTTAAGCTCCATGAGATGGACCCTTAAGACCCCACAGGTTTGCAGTTAAACCCTAACAGAAGGCGCAGTAATTAATGCACATTAGAGGGCCCAATAATCTCTGCTTGTCCGTGTGTGGCTGTAATTCCTTTGCGAGACACCCAATCAGCCAGCCGGTCTGTTACCCACAAGCTCGGTGTGCAGTGTATTAAGAGAGTTTACACAATAAGCTGAGTTGTGGAGTTTCTGTTACCCAGACAGCCATTTGGAGAAGAGTATTATCCCAGCAGAGCTAAGCTTCTACTGAGCTGAGGATTGCACTACTGAGTCAGAGCGTTGCTGTTGTTCCTCTCACCTGCTGCTGACAGCAGAGCAGCATGCCTGACTGACTGGGAACTCAAACAAAACAAGGCCTGCCTCTCAACTGGAGTCACTCAGAGTTGAGGTGAAATGTCTCTCCGCAGATCCCCCTCCTCCACATGTGCAGGTGAGTGCCGCGGTAACGTATAGGAAACCCAGCAAGACCCTCCTTTGTGTGGCCTGTCCTGCCTGTCCCTCCTGTATCTTAGCCCAACAAAAAGGACACACTAGACAGGACCACCGTAGAGTAACTCGCCTATTGTCCCTTCCCATTTCCCCCGGTGTGTGTGTGTGTCAGCAGGCCGTGTGGGGCAGCCGTCAACAGGCAGCTCTTTACGGCAGGCAGGGTATACAGTTGCATGTGAGGCTGCTGTAGTTTAATTCGATCGTTCATTCAGACCCCTCCGCACTAATGTGTGGTGCCCTTTGTTGTTCTCTGCTTGTCTCTCTGAGGAACTGTTTTGCCACATTTCAACAGAATTAATCAGTTTTTAAGGGTGACATTTTTCCAACACGAGTTCTCTCGCAGTAAACCTCAGGCAGGGCGATAATCCTGGTTAGCTGGCATGGCTGACTGCTGCTGTGCTCTACTGGTGAGGTGAGGAGCCTTTGGGGCTGAAATCAAACGATCCTCTTGGTTTTAGTGAAGGATAGTGATCGTGATGATATTATCATAATCTCTGAAAGGCAAAGACCAAACAAAGCATCCCCTGCTGTTCAGAAACCACCTGGAGCTGAGAAGCAGCCTTCAGAAGAAGCAGCTTACGCATTTATACTGTATTTTATTGGGCTGCTCCAGGGGAAACATTTTGAAATGATGTAGGCAGGCGATATTGACTCTGACAGGGGAACGATTGGGCTGCTCTGGGATGTCAGGATTTACTATCGAGCCTCCTAGAGGTTCTATGTTCTATTATCGTATTCATTATAATACCTTATTTTTGATGCAAGATGACTGATTGGTAGCCAATAATGACGCTCCAGCTGTTGCACACACAGCCTTCCTTTGGCCTCCGAGTCAGGCTTCTACGTAGGTTGTTTACCCATAATAGCACATGTGGAAAGTTCCATCAGTGCTGCTCCAAAACCTTCACAAGTTTAACTACTTAAGTAAAATTTCGTCTACTTCACAGAAAACTCATCAGTTTTTATATACTGGAGGCTTCAGTGTCACACTTGTATAAATTGCATATTGGGTTGTGATTGCACTCCAAACTAGTTGTAATATCACAAAATCCTGCTTGTCAACTCTTTTTTTTTTTTTTGTAAGCAAACAAAAGTTATGTTTACAATCAGTGTCATTCATTAACATGCTGAATGCATGTCCTGCCTCATAAAACATTTGCAAAGCAGATTTTTCAAGTATTTTAAATCCCGTCAAACCTACTGTTAGAGGATCAGTTCCATATTGCTGCTAGATGACCTTTAATGTGAGCACAGAAAAACTTTCACTCCTTCGCTGGATTCTCGTGTCAAAACATTTGCACATATAACATTGTGCACTGTGAAACGTCCAAGTAACAAAACACATTTTTGCTCTTTCATGCTGTTGTGGAGCTTGTGCATCATTTGGAATGACTGAAAATCTTTACAGCTGTAATACTCAAGTTATCTCAGTTTACTCAAGATGGTAATAACACGAGAACAAATAAAACAGGGCTAAAATGTATTCAGCTGTGTCCTGGCAGAAGCTTCCATACAATCAGTGAGCCAGAGCTGAGACAACGTGTGATAAAAGCATCAGCAGTAAGTCTTTGCGCTGTGTCGCTGCCCATTAGCTGTTCTCTGAAAGATGCCCTTTGTCTCTGCCATTAGAAAAAAATATAGAGTGTTTATCTTACACAATCACTCTGAGGAACAGGGCGGTGTGAAACTCCAAAAGGTTCTAATATAAAGAAACATCCTGAGGAAACCGAGGAAGCTTTTTCACCACTTGGCACTCTAAAAGTTAAACCCCAATGTAGAATAATTTATTTACGGGAGTTAAATGTTATTGGAAATGATAACAGTACAACAGAGATGTGATAGAATGCAACATCTGAGAAAAATAAATATTCTATATTTCCAAATTAACAGTAGGAAATACCCCAAAATGGGAATGGCTGGCTTAGTGAGTTTTCAGTGGAAGGCGGTCTCATTTATAATACACTTTATTTATTTTTATTTAAATCCGGAAACATTTGACAGAGCATCATTTTGATTTCTTCTGATGCCCTGCTTTACATTTATATGAGAGGGATTTTCTCATTCATTTCCCCTCCTACCAGATTCAAATTGGCGACCTTCCAGTTACAGGCCTGCCTCTCTGACCTTCAGGCTACTGTGCTGCTGCCAAGTGAGCTGTGAGGAACAGGAACACAACTGTTGCCATCAAAGATCTTTTTCTCATATTTCAAAAATGCTTCAAAAGACATCGTCAAAGCATTTTCCACTCTTGACCTGGTGGGCAGACCTCATGGTCCTAAAGCATGTTCATGTATTGTGTGTGGATGACAGAGGGAGAATGGAATAGAGAGAGAGCTGTCCGTGGTGCTGAAATGAGAGCGCAGCACATGGCCTGGTGTGTTACTATGGCTACAGCTGTCTGTATCCCTAAAATAACCGTACACACACATAGTAACCTTATTGCAAAAAGGGAAGAAAAAAACACGGCAATCTGTTGCGGTTCCTGACAACACAGAAGTCAGTTTGATAAAGATGGAGAAATGTCTGTTTTGTCACCACTGCACTCAAACTCCTGAAGAAAGAGTTTGGGAGAGTCAACACTATACAGTGGCTGAGTAACAAGTAATTTCCTGGTGCTACATTTTTTTTGTCTTGCGCTTTTTGTTTCCCTTGTATTACATTTTGTCCTTTGTTTTTTGAGACTGTTGGGAGATTGGCTCTACGTAGGCTTGTCCTTTGCAAAGTGCTTTGAGACGGGGTTTGTGAGTGACTGACGCATGCATCAATTTGCACAGTGTGAGACAAAGATTCCCAAGGCCACTTTGCATATTTGTGGCTCCAGTAACAACGAGCGGCAACTGAAGACGTCGATTCTCAAAACCCAGAAGGAGTGAGATCGAACGGTAACCAAGAGGTTTTCGGTTTGGTGAAAAAAATGCTCAAAAGTAAATGGTACATAAAAAACACAGCACCAGCACCCACCAGGACCTCTAAAGCTCACTTACTAACATGTTATATCTTTTGTTAAATCCATACAAAAACTGAAGTATAAAAATGGCACGGTGTGGTTTTATTGGGGGTTCTGACATGGACTATTTCTTGGTGGAGAACTTCAATGTCACATTGTTTCCTTTTTTAAAGACACAAACAAAGCATAAGCTATTCATTAGTCAGCTTTATGGATGCTTGTGGGAAGATTTTGTTAGCTTAGCTTCCCTGTTAGCTTAGCTTCCCTGTTTTCCAGTATAGTAGTAAGCTAAGCTAACCAGCTGTTGGCTGTAGTCTTATAGGCAGATACAGGACTGGTACTGACGCTCTTAGATAATGCAAGAAAGCTAAAAAAGTTTATTCCATAAAATGTCAAGTTTCTCCTGGGACCTTAGCCTTTTCTGTGTTACTTTGCTGACAGCTGACAACTGACAGCTAGCAAAACCCAATAAGTGAAAATTACAGTCATTGTCAAGCTATTATCTCAATAATGTTATGGTGGAGGAATCATATCTTGTTATGTTCATTTTATGACACTTTTACAGTGCATAAATGTAAAGCAATCTTTGGAAATTTAAATGTGTCTGGTTGACTTTGCCTGGATACATAAAAGAAAGCTGCACAGGACAAGATGTGAAAATACATCTGAATCGATACAGCTGAATCATCCAAGATGCACTAGATTCACCATGTTTTTCTTTTGTTTGGTCCCTGGTGGATCCACTGCCTATAGAAGTACCTCCACCACCTCCATGTCTAAAATGTTGAGTTTTCGTGACTGACATCACAATACGTAATTCCTGGCTAACACATTCCTTCAAGCCTTAAGAATTTTACATTACATATTACATATTTCAGCCCAAAGTTCCACTGTGCAGTCTTACATGACCAAATATCCAACAAACATGCTTAAATGCCAGAACAAATGTCTTCCAGACAATTGGACCAATGGTGCAGGCTTCATCCGAGTGGCCACAGCACTTAGCGAGTCTTCCTCCATCCACAGCGATGCCCTGTACCATCTGACCAGAGACATGTCCGGGGTAGGACTGGACCCCATGTCCTACAGCATCCTGGAGCCTGAACCTTGCAAAGAAGAACCATGGGCTGAGGAATCACGAAGTTTGTTACAGGCAGTAGGTGTTCATATTTAACAGTAAAGATGGCCCTATGCCTAGCTCTGTAGTGAAAACCATATCTGTCGTCTCCCCTTCAACATTTTGTTCCAGAGGTGGTTTAGTCTGGGAGTGTATTAACAGGAATATTACCGGCAGTAGTGTGTCTCTGCGTCTCTGTCATCCACCTGTCACTTTAATCATAAAGGTGATTCAACTCTATAGAGCATATAGGCTACGATATATTATAGAATTGAGTATTTATTGTATTTAGTTTAGAGAATATTACAGATCCAAGGTGATACACTTTGACCACTGTCAGAGCCATGGATTTATCAATACACAGCACAGTTAGGCTGCTGATATTAAAGAGCCACGGTCACAGCCACAGATTCTAACTTACACAAACCTCAGGAACCAATGAGTCAGGCAGACCACTAGGCCAACATATTCAAATTAACAGACCCCTCTGTCCCTGCACTCTCTTTGCAGTGCACTGAGAGCAGGTTAGCAAGGGGGTAAATGACCAGAGAAAGTGTGTGTGCATGCAGAAAATGTTACATTGTCGGGGTGCCTGCTCATACACACTAAGGGAGACTTGTAAAAATAAGCTAATCATATAATATTTCCTTGGTGGGTAATTTATTTCACAGTGTTGCATCATTTTATGAGTTCGCAAAAAAATGGAAAAAAAAATCTCATTAAACTCATTAAATCCCATCAGTGACGAAGATGGAGGAAGACGTTCTTTAAAATCTGGTTTTCTAGTCTTTCAAAATAAGAGTTGTGACCGAGATATTTGGGGGTGTTCAAACGACTTCAACCTGACTTTGAGTAAAAAGTGCAAATACGTGAGATCAAGGTTAATGTTAGTTTAGGGAAAAGACTTCAGTTGAGTATTAAGGATGATGTTAGAAATAGGTTAATGGTAAAGCCTGGGGTGAGGGGTGCCTCAGAGGGTATCTGTGTGTGTGTGTGTGTCACTGAGTGAGGTGTCTGTTGTCTATGAATGATTTCTTCTTCTAATAGGACATATAGTTGCTTCAGTGATGATGGTGGAAGACATCAGTGAGCTGCTCCCTCTCTCAACGCTGCAAAAAATATCCATCTTTACCTCTCATTTTCAAAATCAGGGCACGAGAAGATATAGAAGGAAGAAAAAGCTCGCGCAAAACGTTAAGTAGTTCAACAAAATCCAATACTGGATTTTTTTTTTTAACTTTCAGGTGAATTTTAAGCCCGTTTCAAGAGACTTCTAAAAACATTTTTTTTTCACTAAAGAGAAAGAAAGCTGGTTTGATTTATTTTTTTTGATTTATCTTCATATTAAGCGGCATTTTGAGACCGAGCGTGGAGGCTGAATGAACACTTGTATTTTTTACAGTGGCACGCTCTGTGCCAAAAGCGCCGGCGGTGCGCAGGCAGCCTCCAGATCACACAGTTGGATAGATGGTATCACCAGCATGTGATCAGGCTGCTGAGCCTATATGAGCAGCCTCTCTTAATCTTTAACAAAACAATGTAATGTGGTGCAGGTGATCTGGCGCTCCTCCTGGACTGTGGACTAACTGGACTGACCTCGGGTGTCGTCCGTCTGGGGGTGATGGGGATGAAGGTGGTGATCATGAAACCGGCTGTCTGTTTCTACGAAATCCGCCAACTTTCACTGCCTCTTTTCTTTTTCTCCTTCTTGTTCTTCTACTTGTGCGTGTGTCTTTAAAGCCCAACAGCATGCAGATCTCCCCGACTGAAGACAAGATACCTGTGAGTACGATAGTATCCATCCGCCGTCTTTGAGTTTATTTCGCTCCCGCACCTGTGACCAATCTGTGTCAACGTCTTCTTTACGACCCGCTGTCATAGTTTTCATAGTCATTATAGAGTAATTCAGTCATTATAACTCACTGTTCAGGTGGTGTAGCTGCTACATTTGTAGAGGAGAACATTTGGTTCAGTATAGGAAACACTAAACAGTATGCAGCGACGACCTCATTTTAATCAAAGTAGGCTATTAACGGCATTATGTATGATTTATTTTTATTATTTCAGAGCGAAGCCATAATTTCTCCACATAAATTGTTTACCACGTTAAAATATTTTATGGTATCAGCAAACAGGTGAGTTACAGCCTCCTGGGAACCTTCAGGGAATGTTCCTCAGAGGTTCTGTTATGCTCTGGGGAACATTCTTGGAATTAACTTGTGTCAGCAAACAGGGACCTCAGGGGGAATTTCCAGGAGTTTGACGAGGACCATTTGTTTGTTCTGTACGAATTACATGTGAATATTTGTGATATTTTTATTTGATCAGTGACAGTAGACTTCCGGTATGTTTCCAGGCACTGTGGACAGTGAACCCAGTTTAGTTGATTAAAGGATTAATGCTTACAAATTCTGAAAATATTTATGATTATTTATGATTATATTTATGAATGATTTTATGAAACTGTGTAGTTTAAGAATGCATGAATCAGAAAATACTGAGGTTAGCTTCAGAAAACTAATTAACAGGTGACAGAAGTCTGTAGTCTGAAGTAGATGCTCTTGATGCATTTTTTTAATTATTCGTTCCATTCTGGACATGTTTGATGACACTATATAGGGCATGAATTCCACTCTGAGACTTCGGACGTTCGAATGAATGGCTGAAAGTAAACATAGAGCACTATAGCGCAGCAAATCTAGAGTACTTCTGCACATGTGAATAAATGATAAAAGTGTAAATTGTTTCACCCAACAATTGCAAGGAAGAGATCAATCAAGCACAATCTGCACATGGACACTCTGCTTTAGTTCAGTCTCATTGTTCTCATGGTGTCATTTTTGGCCAAAGTTGTCCATATTAACTTGAGAGTTAAGGCCTGTGACATGCATGAAGCCGTTTTCTGTCGAGAAGAACAAAGAAAAATATTAAGACCATTAAAAGTTTTTCAAAAGTTATAACTCTGTTTCCCTGGTAACACCTGAGGGGCTGACTCATACCTAGATTTAAACATTCCCATCCCATGAGGCTCCTGTGCAGTGGCTCTGGTTCAGCTATGAGCCATTGCAATTACAGGCAGGAAAGCTAATGTTGTGGCAAGATTTAGTCAATATTATTGTGTATGGCTGATAAATATTCTGACAGTATGTCCAGCTGTCCAGCCGCATCATTGTCCCCAAATTAATCTGAAAATTTTCACAAACAAATAAATGTCCATGTGTTGTGTTGGCTGCAGTCTGAAGTAGAGAGTTGAATAGTGAACGGGGTGTGAGATGATCTTCTAAGTGGCAGCCTACAGAGTAAGTGCAGAGAGGCAGTGAAGGCTGCTTCCAGCTTGTGTGTTATAGTTGCCATCCTGTGCTGAAGATGAGACTCTGCAGAGCTGCACTCGGTTTTGATATTCAGACGTTTTTTCATGTCATTTATTTATAATGTCGGGGTGTCTGCAGCCAGCACATTCATTTAGAACTGTGAACAGACGATTTCACTGGAAATACGTAGTAAGTGTCCGTTTTCAGGAAGTAACTGACACCCTGCAGCCAATCAGAATCACCCAAAGGTGAGGATATGTTTATGCTGTGTTCACTGCTTGTTTCAGCTGCCCCTAAGTGGCCTAAAAAATCAGTGTTTGCTGGTTTAAACCAGCCTGTTTATTCACAAATGCAGACAGTGTTTTTCCCACATGGATAAAAAATAATTCTGAGGCAAGTCTAGCATTTATTCTGATCTAGTATGGAAACTTCAGTGTTACTGTACATTTGGGCCATGGGCCATCTATTCATACATTTAATTTATGTATGCGGCCTCTCATTATTGATTGTTTCAACAAAATAAAAACACCGCTAACATAATTCTTTTTTACATTGAAGGCTAATTCAGTTTTTGGTGTGTTTTTCCGCATTAATAGTGCTCTTTTATAATTAGCATGGCAGAAGGCAACATAACAGTTCATCTGGTTAGGAGCAAGAGGACACTCGTTGGATTACAGTTACTGAAACACAGAAACCTGTTGCACCCGATTCTTAGTTTATTATCACTTTATTAGAATAATTCTAGCAAATAAATTCAGTCTTATTGTGGTTTGTGTTTTGCGACTCGCAGGTCGTTAACAGAATAGGGAATTGAGCAGGTAATAGCATAGATGCACAGCAGCATATTCTAGCAAAATGTCTTGCTGATAAGCAGGAAACCAGCCGTTTGGAAGTAAAATAAATAGTATCCCATCATGCCCAGAGCCTATAGAGTGTTCCCTCTTGTGCCCTCCATGTTTAGTCTCCCTCTCTACTTTGCCTCTGTCTAAATAAAGAATAAAACTGCCAAAGGTGAGCTGACTGCCCACTCTGCTGCTGAAGGTTCTCACTTCAGTGTTTTTGAGAACCTGCCAAAAGCCACTTCTGTTTGCGTGTGCTGACAGTGCAGTAGAAGCTTAAGTTCATTCAAACGATTATTACATAACTCCTCTGCTGCTTAAAGGTTCCGTGTATGCTGTCTTTAAAGAGTTTGTTCAGTTGATTGTAGTACTTTTTATGAGTATGTTAAACAAATGAGAGCATTAGTATTTGCTGTATATTTTACAATCCCCTTTGATTTCCCTTGGCTCCCTATACAGGTTGTTGATTCAACTTCAAGCTCTCACAGCAGGGGAGAAGGTCACTACTTTTCTGATGGCCGACGCAAAGTTGACTACGTTTTGGTCTTTCATCAGAGACGGCACAGCTCCATACGATCTCCTGCCGGCACCTCAGTTTCACATGACAGGTTATCCATTGTTTCCAATGGCAACTTTCCTCCTTCAGTGGGTTCCGATGTGGAGGCAGGAAGTGGAGGTGGCATACCAGCAAGGGAGGCTGCAAGTGTTGGCGAGGTGTTCATGGAGCTCGGAGGTGGAGGTAGGAATGAGCCAACGGAACCTGCTGACCACGAGATGCGGCTAATCAGACAGGAATTTGAAGCCAACCTCGTGGAGGCCGGCCTGGAGATAGAGAGAGACAAAGAGGTGAGAGTGCACGTATGTCCTCACTGCTGTCTGTGTTCATCCCATATTTACCTCTCCAAGACACCTAAAATAGCTCATTACTGGCTATTTTCTCTGGACTTCTTCAAAAATAATCCTGCTAGAAGCGTATGGTAGTGTCTGTATCTGCAGAGACCCTGCCCTCTGCCTGTATTTTCTTATTGTCTTAGTAAGTTGCTGTATTTTGGACCCATTTGCTTACTGTTTGTCTTCCAGACTGTTTTACAGACAACATAAGTCAATGTTTGGGAGCCAACTGTTTCCTAAACACAAAGCATTTTTTGTTGCGATATTATCTGACTCTAATTTCTGGGTCAGTTTGTTTACAATGGACATAATGGAAAGCTCCCTTTTCCACTCACTTTGATGGAGACTCCTTCAGAAACTGGTATTTAAAGTCTCTCCCTGTCAGAAGAGCTTGTATCCAGGGCAAGTGCATTACTCCATTCATGTCTCATGTCAACATTGTTCCTTCTTCCAGGAACACTTGCTTGAAGACAAAGAAAAACTTAAACCAACAATATTTACTGCCAGCAGTGTGGATGTGTGTTGGTCCAGTGGAAACCGTAATGAATAATGGCTGTCCTGCATGGTCAGAACATATCGAACATCCCATTTTGCCATTTTACAGGGCCAGATTAGACCAAAGTTGAGGAGGTCTGAACATATGAACTGAACTCAGACAAGCACTTTAAGTGAGTCTTCTCATAAGATGTAATTATTTCTTCTGGCATAATGGAAACACAGTGAGGTCTCTGTTAATCTAATCTCTATCTTTTATAGATGACCCGCGCTGCTAAATGTAAATTTACAGAATGTCGCTCACATCCACTGCGAAATGTCGTTTTCATGTGATGTGATTATTTTGTGTCTACCACCTCTATGTATGACTGGATTATTTTGGAGTCTGAAACCACACAAGGGCCTGATGGTTCTGAGCTGGCAGACTTGAATTCTGGTCACTGAAGCCAACACAGCTGCTGCGCTGACCTCTTTGTATCAATTTACCGATTTAGCCTGAAACGGGTAATTTTGTTTTGACATGTACAAATCACTTCACTGTGATTGTGTGTGTTACGTAGCAACCAGGGCTTGCACGTGTGTAGTGTAGTGTGCTTTTGGTTTGTATGTATGTGTGTGTGTGTGTGTGTGTGTGTATGTGTGCAGTAGGCGCTTGGCAGAACACACAGTCTGCGTGTTCTTGTAGTGGGACTGCAGAATCTCTGCCACAGAATTATACAAATGTAGTTATTGTTAAAGTTCCACTTGTTACCAAATGAACTGCTGCTGCTCTTTGGCTCAGACACTGAGTGGATTCATTTGAGACAATGAAGTGTCGCCTGAGCTTTCGGAAACTGCAGGGAATGGTCTTGCAATTTTTTAAATTGTTACATCACAACAGTGATACTGTGTGGTTGCCAAAAGGCTTTTATGTGTACAGTGTTCAGATAAGAATTATCAGCTTTTTATAGACTTTTATAGTGTCATACCGGTGTACACTGTTACACTACCTATTTCATTACATACACTATATGTATCCAGACACACCTTTGTAACTGGCTGTTTTTTACAGGGGTTGGGTTTGGCCCCTTACTTCCAGTGAAGGCAAATCTTAATGCTTCAGCATACCAAGACATTTTGGACAATGCTATGCTTCCAACTTTGTGGCAACAGTTTGGGGAAGGCCCTTTTCTATTCCTACATGACTGTGGCCCAGTGCACAAAGCAAAGTCCATAAAGACATGGCTGGATGAGTTTGGTGTGGAAGAACTTGACTGGCCCACACAGAACCCTGACCTCAACCTCATCCAGCACCTTTGGGATGAACTGGAATAGAGTTTGCCAGTCAGACCTTTTTGTCCAACATCAGTGTCTGACCTCACAAATGCTCTACTGCATGAATGCGCAAAGATTCAAAGATTGCAAAGCCGTTCCAGAAGAGTGGAAGCTGTTAGAGCTGCAAAGCTGTCTATGCATGTCATTACAGTCCCTGTTGGTGTAATGGTCAGGTATCCAGTACTTTTACCCATATAGTGTAGAGGCAGCAGTGGAAAAATTGTTCAGATCCTTCACATAAGTAACTGTGTCTCTACCACACTGTGAAAGTATTACAAGTAGAAATCCTGCAGAACTCAAGAGCTTAGTTTTGTTCAGGTATGCAAGTATTGTATTCAAAATGTACTTGCTTTTGGTCAGAGCATTGGGATTATTGATTGCTGTCAGAATGTTAAGAGATTTTCAACAAATAACATATTCTATGAGGTCATCATATGTTTGTTGTGTCACTGTCCTGTGAAAACCATGTACCCCCAAAAAGTCAACTTAGCAGCTCTGTTTTCATCTTTTGTGATGATGTATTTTCCAGCCAATCCAGAGGGGGTTTTTTTTTGTTTTTTTGTTTTTTTTTTTTTTTAAAGTTGGTTTAAATTAAGAGCTAAGAGAATTTTGTCAACACATAATGGACCACTTCATCCTTCAGTTCATCAGAAATATGCAAATGTGTATTTAATTTGTACTTAAGTATAGCAGTTCAGTAAATGTACGTATGTTACGTTCTACCGCAGCCTACATGTGACTGTGTGGACATGAATGCGTGCTGGCTTGCAGCCAGTTGGCAGCATGTAACGTCTGCAGGCTAGTATTAATCAGATTGCTGACAGTGTGGCCACGGATCCTAAGCCAGGATGAGATAAGCTGAGTGACTGATAGCTCCTTATCTAATATCAATGATGGAGGGGTAGATCAAATCTGCTGCCGAGAGCAGCCGGTATGAAGAGGAAGTCTTTCACTCCAAATCCCTCATTTAAATGTACTGTAATGACGGATGCTCTTACAAAATGATAGCTAGATGTGGTTGTAGGAGGTGCTGCCAAAGAGAAGGAACACTGTCTGATTATAACTACCACTCACTCATATACAAACAGCAAAGGGAAAGTCAATAACAAATACAGCCATTGTAGTCTGTGTGCAGAATAATATAATGCATTAAATCAAAGTTGTTTGACTTTGACAAACATTATAAATCAGTAAGTTGATGCAGCATGAAAAAGGAATGTATCTGCTGCAGAATGATGCAAACTGATTATCTAATTTGAAACAAATGAACTTACATCACAGAGACAAAGCATTAACTTGTTGACCTGTTGGTTTATAATGGCATTATGTGAATGCCAAAAGGTTTTAATGAACAATGTAGGACTTTTTCAGGGATAATAATCTAAAAGTTTCGTTAAGCCTGTTTGTGGGTCAGGTATTGAGTGATGATCCCCAAATGTCACTTTACTCAGAAATTTGCTATTTAGCATATGTATTTTTGCATCTTTGAGTTTGCAACACTGAGTGAATGATGTTCAACAGAACAATTTGCAGTGTTGATGATGGCGTAAGGTTATTTTACACAGTTTTTATTGTTACGAATCTAATCTTGGCTACACTGTTTTGATTGATGTGACTTGTTGGGGATTGGCCAAGTACAAAATGACAGAGTCAGTCTCAACCTCTGAGCAGCGTTTAGCATAGCAGCACTCCTACAGTATTATGTAATTATTAATTTATAAGGTAGTTATATAGAGATGAAATTCATCATCTGCTTTTACTGCACAATTAGGTGACTTAAAATAATAATCTCATAAAAAGAAAACTGAGTGTGTGCACTGGACCAAACCACTCTCTTCTGTTTTTTACCAACCTGTTTGACTTCACATTAATTGGATGTTAGAAAAAAAAAAAGACTGGCTTAAATGTCAAACTTGTTGACTGTGTCTGAGGATTATTGAGCTGACCTTCGATCTCTTAGGGACATCCTCTTACAGAACACTTTTAATTAAATCAGAGCAAGATGTTAATTTTAGAAGTGGAGCCGGGACTTCTGAAGAGTTCAGTCTGTAGGGGCTTGGGAAACAGAATGAGCAGGATTAACTGTTTCGGTAAGACTTCCCTTTGATAGACACTGATTCTCCCCACACAAATTACTTAACAGCCGGCAGGAGAACATGCTCGTCTGCTCAGGTCCCGCTGCACCGCTGTGTTGAAATGTCAGTAGTTAAGGTAAACAAGGGTAAATATCACAAATGATGTTTGAACCACACCCTCATCATACAACTTTGATCCTTGAAACGAAAACAAAATAACTGCAAGTGTTATATTAGCATCATGAAACAGTCAGATGCAGGCAAGACAGCCTTGAAAAGAAGATGATAACTGTTTGAGCAGAACATTTGGTCAACGTAGCACCAAGATGGAAGACATTGTGTTGCAGCAAATATGCCTGATATAACATTTCTTGCCAGATAACATCAACAACTCTGCCCTGCCTGACTGGCTCCATTCAACTCAATGAGAGGGATCAGTCTGAACGCAGTCTCGCTCTATAAATGCAGCATTTTAAGAATATATTCACATCATTCACGTCTTCCTTCGACAGCTCAGTTGGTACAGCAGAAGACAGTATTGATTACAGCAGCTGTCCTTAGGTTGCTGGTTCAAATCTGGCTTGGAGAAGTTGCTTTTCTTATTTACTTTTCTATATTTTTATTTATCTGTTGCTTATTTTGCTATCCCTGTGCTGCTGTGACAAATGCAAACTTCCCCACTGTGGGATTAATAAAGGATTATCATCTTATTTTATCTTAAATGATTTGCATAATGTTGTAAGTTAATGTGCTAAAGTAAAATTAGGTATTGTGCTGGACAATTCACCCCTAGACAATTCACGGTGAAGTGATTATTGTGTGCAGAAACAAGCAACAACAGGTTTTAGTGATTGTTGCAAGAAATTTATAGAGCTAGTCAACACAAGTGACCATTTAAGATGTGTGGTATTCAACAGGTAGAGTGTGGATGTAGACTGCGTTACCAACCGGTATATCCACGTTGATCCCTACATCCGCCCACCCGCAGGCCTAGAGGAGATTCTGTAATGTCAGCCCCCCACAGCCTTCACCCCAACTCAAAGACCTCTGCTAATAATCACCTTTCATGCTGTGTTTCTCTTTGTGCCTTTGTCTTAATTTGCCTTCCTCTGCATGATACGTTTTGTTTCTGTCTCAGTCACTGTCTTTATCTTTTTCTCATTCTGAACATCCACACTCCTCTTGATTCAGTTTCTCACCACTTCACTTTCTACATAGCCATCCCATCACCTAACCGATCACCCTCTCATACTTGATGCCCCCCCCAATCCCCCTACACTCATCCAAAGATGCCCCCGGCTGCGTCCTAGTTACCCCCCCTACAGAGATAAAGAGCTAATTGGAAATCTCTCTACTAATTAACCTTCTCCAGGCTGAAAGGTATTTATATCCTCTGCTTTTTGATGGAGCGATAGAAAGGAAGGGGGAGGAGGGGGAGAGAAAGGGTAAGGAGGAGGAGGAGGAGGAGAGGAATAGGGACGAGAGATGCTAAGAAATGAATGTGAGCAAGTGGGTGGAATTTAATGGATGTTGGTAGAAAATGGGTATAAGTAAGTGAGGGAGGAGAGTACAGATGCCAGAGGAAAAGAAAGAGGTAGCTGTAGCATTTTAACATCATGAATCATTTCTACTTTCTTAATTTTGTGACCGTAGAGGGGACATCATGAACAAACAAGACCATCACTTGCAGGATGGTGGTGGTGGTGCAGGGCAGCAGTGTGATTTTATGTGTTGGCAGTAATCATATGGAGATATATGGTTAATTTGATGTGAATATATTCTTAAAATGCTGCATGTATAGAAAGCTATAAAGCTAGATTCAGACTGATCCCTCTCATTGATTTGAGTGGAGCTGTGGGGTTGTTAATGTTGTCTGGCAAGAAACGTGAAATCACGTGAAATATTTACTGTAACACTTTTCACCTTGGTGCCAGGTTGACCAATCAAATGCATGCAAGCCCACATATCTCATATATCATGTGAGAAGTTTCCACCGTCATAACTTTCCAGAGTCATAAAATCCTGTCTGTGTGTATTACAAATCATTGTGCAGTGTTGCGACATCTGGTAAGCTACTGATTTGGCATCAGTTAGAGTCCCTGGATACTTTTTTATTTTCTCCGCAGCACCTTAAAGAACATACCCTCACTATACGTGGAGTCCTACCAGAGGGCATCAGAATATCAGAATGACACTCACCAATCTTCTCTTTAGAATAGTCACAGCATGCATGATCCAGTTGATTTTTATTAATGCTTGAAGACCCAGTAATCACTGAAGTGTATGTCATGGAGGAGGAGCCAATAGGAACATAAAGAATGGTCAAAGTTTGTTATTGACAATCAACTCATACAGGCAAGAAAACATCCCACCTTAAAAATTACCAGCAGCTGTCAGCTAGCCTTTGATCTGTGATCACAGTAAATCAAATTACTTTTCTCCAGCCTGTAGCTAGCTGATGTTAACTAGTAAAGATGAAGAGGCAGCAAAACATCCATTTATTCATTATTCACTCTTCTGTTTCTTCACTGGAGATGCTTTTGAGGCCAGCCTGTTACACTTGGCCAGCTTGTGTTGCAGGTTTTGTAGGCAGGTCTGAGATTGAAAATGAGCTATGCAGTCAACTTGCCAAAACAAGAACTTGTTAATCTCAATATTTCTCTGATCTCCATGACAGTCATAGTGCAATTAAAAACATTCGAGCAAACCTACAAGTTACCTACAAACAGCTGTCTCATAAATATACATAGGTTTTGTTCAAGGTCAAGCGGATGTTCAGTGTGGATGTGGATGTGGACAAGATGATGAAATATAAGAGGAACAAGAGCGACAGTCAGTGAGTCAGCCAGTCAGTCAATCAGTCACTGATACAGTTTCTAACGGGTAGCAGAAGGTACAGTAATATGTACGTGAGGAGGGGTGGTGAGGGGGAGTGAAAGATCTCAGGAGAGTAGGAGTCGAGACAGAAGAAAGGGAATGGTTTCAGGTTTCCATCATTTGCCGAGCCACCTTTCTCTTGTCACTCTCTCCCCCCTCCCTCAGAAGCTGATGGGGGTCTGAGGAAGGTAGGGTTACCTGGCTGTTGTCCCCTGCTGGCTCTGCTCTCTTTCACTTCTGGTTACACTCTCACTGACGCCCCAGAGCTCCGTAATGGCTGCTGCATAGATTTGGAGGAATGCTTTTCGCTGCTGCTCACAATAAACATGCTGTTTAATTCTGTTAAGCTATTGCTGCTTAGTCAACTGCAGAAGACCAGAATGGGGAATGTTAATGTGCAAATATTCAGAATGCAGTCAAGTACCCTTTGATGCTACTTAGAGCTATTTAGAGCTGCCAATTATCACATTTTGCTAATGCATCTTAATACCTAAATAATAATTACAGTGTGGGCACTGGACCATGATTCATTAGGAGAACAAGCTACATGAGTCAGGATTTTATTTGACATACAGTAAATATATTATTTCAGTTTGGCGGAGATGATGTTAAGAGCAAAAAAAAGCATCCAATGTGTCAGGAACAGGCTGCAACAGCAAAGCAGTGATGAAAAACAGCTCGAGGCTTTGCTTTAGGACCAGAGGCTACATCTATCTTTAATAAATACCAGTAATGCTGCTGGCCAAACTGGTTAGCCAAACTGTTTCTGTGGGCATTGGTTGTATCTGGTTCAGATGAAAAAGCTCAACTTGGATTGCTGTTGAGAATGTTGAGTGGCAGCTTCAGATGCCAGGTTTGAGGACTGAAGGCAGAAGCAGCTGAGAAGCAACTGACTACGGTGAAGTTCAGCTCCTATTGAGGTCTCTCCTGCTAAAGTCTGCCGGGTATTTTGGATTGCGAAGCAGTACTGGCAGATGGTCTGGTAATCAGGTAGCTTCAGCCAAGCAATCTGGTAATACATTTCTCAAAAAATGAAAGTTTGGGTTGTTAAAAAAAGACTTTTTAAATGAAAAGTTGGGTTCAGACATTTTAAAGTACGTGCGCACTAGGAACAGAAGAACATGGGGAATAAAGCATATAATCCTCCCTTTGCTAAACCATTTAGCAATAAAATCCACTGACCACATGACTGACTGGATTGACGTTTGTCTTCTGTTCCTCAAGTTTCCTGAGTGCATTATCATATGTTTGTTTTTCAGTTAAAGACCCACGGCTCCAGCTTCACTCGTCTTCACGCGCCCTGGCCGGTACTGTGTCGAGAGGCTGAGTTTCTCAAGGTTAAAGTCCCCACCAAGACGGTGAGATCTCAGCTGTGCCACTTGTGTTTCTGGGTCCAGTTACAGTTTGTTGCTCTGTTCAGTATTTCTGTGGTCATAATAACAACAGAGAACAACAGACTTTGTGAGGAGACAGTGCAAATGTACATTTTGGTGACCTTTTTTTTTTCATAGAGGCAGCAAATTCAATCAACAGTCATACAGATTCAGCAAAACAGAGACAGAGAGTCAGAGAATGTAGTGATGTTCTACTGTATGTGGTTCAGTTAATAATCCTGCTACTGATTTTAGGCCTGATATCTCTTTATATACAGTATATATTAGAATTTCATTTCTACAGGGTCAATCTGTAACAATGTTAGAACAGTGTATTTTCTTCTGAACTATAAAGCACTTCACTGGACTAAATCTTTGCTCTGTGCTTCATCAGAGTTATGAACTTAAAGAAGAAAGCGGTTTTGGGTCCAGTATGAGCACAGTGTGGAGGAAACTGAACCAGCCTTTCCAGCCCAAAGTACCACATCAGGACCACGAACGCACCAAGTTTCTCTCACACTGCTTCTCCAGGGACAAACTCCACCTGTGAGACACACACACACACACACATACACACACACACATGCACACAAAACAGCTGGAAACTACAAAACTGTGGCTCCTCACAAATACGCGGAAATCAGGAAATTTTAAAGTTAAAATAAATAAAAATAATTGCCTTGTTTACTCTTTTGGATCACATCCTGGTCATAGTGTACATATGAAAAAATTGATTTATTTGTATTCTTCTATTCTTGTTACTTAGGCGAGTAATCCTCCATGACTGAAAGAAAGTTCTCTCAGCTGGATGCAGAAATTATTCTCTGACTGACCTCACTCAGTTATTTTGCTGACTTCATGAATCTTCTCATCATGTGCTAATGATACACAACATTATAGCTTTTACCATTATCCTGTTGTAGTTTTGTATTCATGTGCAAAGACACACCTTTTTTTTGTCAACAGATGTGACTGAACATGTGCTACGTGGATAAGAAAAAAATTCCACATCTCTGATTGATTATTGCTAAAGTAGTCTGGCACATTAAAATACATTATGTGATGCTAAAACCTAAGCATAAAACCTGTGTTGTTTGAGAAAATAAGATCCAGTGATTCCTCATTTTAATGACGGAAAGTGTTATTGCAGTTTAGAGGATAACATATATGCTAGATAGTATCCAGCTAGACAGGAAAAGTATCCAGACACGCTGTAATTCAGGATTTGGGCTCAGCCTCTTACTTCCAGTGAATGGAAATCTAAAAGCTTCAGCATACCAAGACATTTTGGACAATGCTATGCTTCCAGCTTTGTTGCAACAGTTTGGGGAAGGTCTTTCTCTATTCCAGCATGACTGTGCCCCAGTGCACAAAGCAAAGTCCATAAAGACATGGCTGGATGAATTTGGTGCGGAAGAACTTGACTGGCACAGCGCCCTGACCTCAGCCCCATGAAACACCTTTGGGATGAACTGGAACTGGAGACTCAGAGTCAGGCCTTTTCATCCAACATCACTGCTTGACCTCACAAGTGCTCTACTGCATGAATGTGCAAAAATACACACAAAAAGTCTCAAAATCTTGTTGAAAGTCTTTCCAGAGGAGTGGAAGCTATTAGAGCTGCAAAGCTGTTTGTATATGTAGGATGCAATGTAATTAAAGTCCTTGTTGGTGTACTGGTCAAGTGTCCCAAAACTTTTGACTATATAGTGTACGTTGTTTTGTAAGTATATGTATAAGTCATCAGACCCAGTGATCTAAGTGGCAGACTTAACAGATTTTGGTGTTCTGATAATTTAGCAGGTTGAGTTGACAGATAGCATAGATACAGGGATGTAAATCTTTACATCCTTCACCTGCACATAACAGTCTGTGCACAGTTTTTATTCACTGTTTGTGTTTCATTCAGGTACAACATCGCGTCTAAAGACACGTTCTTTGACAACGCCACGAGGGGCCGAATCGTAAGTGTTCACGTTTTAATAAGCATCTTCTTTATGTTTGTCAAGGATTAGCTTCTATCTCCTCTCTGATATTCCTGCATCTTTCTTAGGTGTATGAGATCCTGAGACGGACGGTGTGTGTACGAACCTGTCAAACCATAGGTGAGGTTAAAAAACAAGGACAAAAGAATGTAAGTCTGTGTGTGTCTGGGAGGACTTCACTGAACACATGCAGCCTTTTCCAGCCCCACACTGTCTTCATACAATACGTACTCTGAATCATGTTTGGTGGACCCCTTCTACATCTACTATGCTTGCTGCAGGCATAACCACGGCACAAATGTCAATGATTTTTCCATTATGTAGTTCCAAGTAAAAAATGCTGCACAAAATAATCGATGACTTTATCCACCTCTCTTGGCAAGCAGCAGGAGCTGGAGCAACACGGTTTGAAATCCTCCTTTGTTTACCCCTCCCTTCACAGTGAAGTATGGTGCAATAAGTCATGAATCACAATACTGGGATAAAAACCTGGTTTTATAAAAAGTCTTCATGAGCTTTTGTAGTGGACACAATGACCAGTTCAGATTTTAGCACTGTGCCCCATCAGTACAAAAGCTGTTGAAAATGCCAAGAAGATTAAAATCCCAGCCGCAGTGGGTAGTAGTTGAGTAAGTGAGAACGATCAGCATCTCAATCATCCCCCGGCAGACATATTGTGCTTTCTTTTTCCTGCTGTGGGACAACAAAAAGCAAGTGCATTGTGTTTCTTTCTAAAGGGTGAGATTAAAAAGCAAAAGCAGGCGCCATGGAAGACTCACGTAACATCTAAACTGCTGTCAGCTGCAGATGCTGAAATCCTCAAATCCAAGTGGACTGTTTGATAGATGACAGGTGAAGTGGGAGGTGATACTGATATGCCTGCTGAGGGCTGAATGGCGAACTGAAGTGACACAAAGAGGGAGTTCAGTGATTGTATAACTGGATGAGACTAACATCTTCTCAAGCCCAATTTGTTTAGGATTCCTTTCATTTGGGCTTTGTAGCCGCACTCTGTTCATCCCTGGCTTTTGACAATCCCCCTTCTGGTTTTCAAATATAAATGAGAATTTTGTAATGCAATTCACAACCATAAATTATATGCATTATGTATACATTATGTATACATTATACAATATGTGATTATCATTTTTTTTCACATGTGGGTTAGAATTTCCATTAACTGCTTCCTCCTCCACGTGGGTTATGACTTTTGTAAGCAAAATTGTACAATGAAACCCAAAACGGAATGCATCGGTAAAAGTTGTAATGTAGGTCCACCGTTGTCAGACACTCAGCACACTTTGCATTCAGGCTACTGTGGGTCTTGCCTTAATGATTACATTTCTGTAGATTTTCATGGCATGTAGCTAACATCTGCCTGTGCATTCATGACAGCCATCGGTCCCGTACAGAAATGAACTGACACCGTTTCATTCCCAGTGTTCCACCATATGTCTGGTTGGCTTCTCCCTAACAGCAGAAGGTCTCAGCCGGTGGGCACTGATGGAGCTGCAGGGCAAGAAGAGGAGAGAAAATAGAGTTGCATCTCTTTAACCTCTATTTTCCCTTTCCTCTTTGTCATTGGTGTATGAATTTTGTTACTTTCTCTCTCTCTCTCTCTCTCTCTCTCACACACACACACACACACACACATACACACACACACACACACACAGACACATTCACAGAGCCCACTTCCTGTGTCTCTGCTGCCTTCCTCCATCTCCCCTACAAGTGGGTCATACTTCCTGGGTCTGGCTGAGATTGAAGCAAGGACCTCTGGGAGTTGTGGTTGTTTCTAGCCAGTTCAGTGAGCATTTGTGCATCTGTATATGTGTGTGTTGGTTGTGCTAATCACATCATAGTCCCTCTTTGAGGCACCGATAATTAATAGATTAATTACTTTGATGAAAGAGACTGCTGTGTGTGCCAGGTCATCTGATGTGTCAGGCCTTCTCTTCCCACATGAAATTTTCCAAAGACTAAAAGCGATAAAATCATTCCGAGTGTGTTGACGCTGAATAATAAATCGGCGCAGCCTGCAGGGTGAGGCCTGATATCTGCACTGCACATGGCAGATGCAGCTTCTGTGCCAAGGCCACATTTTCATATACGGTGGCCACCGTGGCCAGTAAGAATACAGGAAACAGTAGCTTCGGTTTTCAGATAGAAACACTAAGGAGCATAATGACAAGACATAATGACAAGACATAACAACAAGACGCTGAATCTGAACCGAAGAGCAGACAAAGTTCATCTTCAGGAATTCGATGAAATATCAGAACGACAGAGAAGTGTGCAGTACTAGATGTAAGATAAAATAACAGAAGGCGATTTTTTTTTTTTATACAATGGCTACCACTTAATTTCACGCCACATCTTGCAAGCATTTGGTGTAAACTCACTCCTTAATGCCACTGACTCAACTATTACTTCACCAGTTGCTTGGATTTCTGGTTTAAAAGTCAATTTTAAGCCCAGATTCTTATGGAGGACAAAAGGTCTCATTTCACTGAAGTTACAAGACAAATGAAGGTTCAAATTTGACTTCTCTCCAGTGGATATGCTATGTGATTTACCTAATAGGTACATAAGGGACTGAGTCATGATTTGGAGGACTCCCCAGGAGAAAAAAAACACATCAGAGTCACGCTGAGATTCTCCCTTGGGCTTGTTTTATGTCTCTGCTCTCCCTCTCTGTCTTCTCCAGGCATCAGCACATTGATAGCTAAAGGCGTGTACGATTCTGCTTTCCCTCTCCATGATGTAAGTGTGAGGTTTGAAATCTTTTTCGTCTTTTTCTATTGCATTTTTATACAGTCCACTGTGGTATTTGTTCTGGTAGCTGTGTGGCCAAACAAATGAAAGAAAGGTTTATTATTAATTTAAATTTTCAGAGTCTGGCAGTTTTTAGTTGAAGCGAGTTAAAGAAACACAATTACCCTTTCTAACAAAATGTTAACATTCCAGAAATATTAGGGTGGAATTCCACCAAAAAGCAGGGGAAAAAAATACTCTTCATTGTGGAGGAAAAGGAATAACGTATGTAAAAGTATGTAACTTCCTGTCACAAGCAAAGAAGAAAACAGTGGATAAAAGTACTTACACCACATCCTTCTTATCATCACAGTCTCCTTTTTTTTTTAGCATTATTATTATTGATTGCGTACATGTGCACGTGTATATATGTATGCATAGGCATACATAATGAAACGTTTTTGTTGGCTGCATTTGTGGAGTGTCGTGCACCTAACTGTCATGCCCTCTGAACTGCATTGCGTGAGTTGGCGAGTGACTGAGTGAGTGATTGTGTGCGTTTGCATGCCTGTGTGCGCTCAGGTTTTTCAGCCTCTCTCCTCGCTCCACAGGGTGACTATAAGGTCGTGGGACACCTTGAAGAGAGGAACGACAGACAGGTAGAAGCACTCGTCTCTCATTTCTCTCTCTTCCTCCTCATTGGTCTGTTTAATGAAAATCATGCCTCTAGACAACCACTGCTCTAGCACTTCAAAAGGTGACTCTGCTAATGTGGTTTAGTGCTGGGTCCATTTAGCGTGTTAAAGATGAAAATGTCAGCCATCTAAAAGTCTGGAACTTCCAGCAGCTGAAAAGCAAGGCAACCTCTACTTTTCGAAACAAAAGTTTTCATCCGTGTGTGTCTTTTCTCTTCTCTCTGTCTGAGATTGTCCCTCCTTCCCATCTGCCTAATGCTGTCACAGATTGGAGTTTAAGTTCAACAAACATTTCTCAGAGGCAGGAGCTGCATGTGCTCAGGGCACAGAAACAGCATTCACTTACTGACTTGAATTTCAGAGGACAGAGCAAAATAAAAAGTGTTTGCGAAATTGAAAAAAACTGTAATGTAAATGAAAAATATAAATATCGACTTCTTCATTCAGTCACCACCATTATAATAATGTTTTGGACTATTAAACCTAATCATTTCTTGTGGTGATGTGATATTCTTCCAGCATCAAGAGGCTTCATAATATTATCTTCCTCCCTCTTCACCTTTTTCCTCTTGGCTTCGGGATAATGTTACTCAAACTGCAGTTCTTTGGCTTCATCCACTGAGCTTTAAATCAACCAATCCGGTTATTTCTGCCTCCAGATCAGCTCTGTCTCTGAGGACTGCTTGTTGATTTTCACCTTGCCACAGCTGGTAAATGTACATAACAACATACGCCCACACTGACTCTCTTTCCTGTCTGTTGTCAGGTTCTACATGAAGAGTGGGCCAGATACTCAGCCTTTTACAAGTACCAGCCCATTGATCTTGTCAGGTAACATGACCACAGCTCCAACATCAGTCAGTCAGTCAGTCAGTTAACTTCTTCAGGACACCATGTTTTTTGTTTTATCGAATTAGCAAGTCAGGATAATTATAATAGACACCTTACATCCGTTTAATGAAAGCTGCAAATATACAGAAGTTGCGGTGCATTGTGGTTATTGTAGTTCACAATATCTTAGCTTTGAAATCTACCCTGATTAGGTGCATCACATTAGAACTTTGAATACTCATATCTTAAAGGATATTTTCAGAATTCAGGATTGATTTTTCAAGTTGGTGTTATGGGAAGCTGCCTAATTACGCTAACTAAGCGAGCTAACGTTACAGCTCAGCTGAGGGGGACACCATTAAGGTTCTTTTCACAGCTTTGATTTTAGGAGTGGGGAAATGCTGAATTTCAGAGCAGTCCATTTGTAGGGTTTAGTCCTGTCAGTCGTAGTAGAGAATTAAAGAGAATTATGCACAAGGCTGAGCTTCCTAAATGCTCAGCATGATGAATGAAAGCCCAAAATAAACCATTAACACACCTCTTACTTTATTTAGCATTTGGATTCTCAACACTGTCTTGTGTGCCGCTTAATTCTTCAGTCTGCTCTGCCTTGTCGGTGAACTCCACTGTTGCTTTCGCCTCCTAATCCCTGACATCTGACCCCACAGGAAGTACTTTGGGGAGAAGATCGGTCTGTACTTCGCATGGCTTGGTGTTTACACCCAGCTGCTGATACCTGCCTCCATTGTGGGAATCATTGTGTTTGGCTACGGGGTGGCAACAGTGGATACCAACATTCCCAGGTACTACAAAGTTCAACTTCACATCTGGAAGAAAACCTTTGCAAACTCCTTCATTTCAGTTGAAATAAGGTGCGAAATATGGACAACCTAATATGATGTGTCTACTGATTTTTACTGCGAAGAGACATTAGAAGGATTCAGAAAATTAGGATTTCCTCCCACCACAATTTAAATGTATGCACAAATGTTCTTACACTCACAAACACGCACACACACACACACACAGTAGACAGGGATTGCCCAGATACCTGCTGTATCTGGCTGTAGTCAGGGCTGTGTGTGGGAGGAACACAGAAGGCATGGCTGGCAGTGTGTGTGTGTGCGTGTGTGTGTGTCATGAAGCAAAGGTTGATAATTCAGCCTACACTGACTATGAATAGGGTCAAAGCAGAGAAGCTCGTATTGCAGTTATGTGTTAAAAGCTCCATTCATTTGTAACAGACATAAATGTAACAGACACAAAGATCTCTGGGTGTTTTTTTAGTGGAGCAGAATCCATCGATTCTGAAGCAATGCAGAAACTCAGTTAAGATTTATACAATTTAAGTTACTGTGTTAATGTTGTTACGTCAAGGTGTTATTCGCCTTAAGTCTTGATCTCCCCACCCCGCAGCCAGGAGATGTGCGACGACAGTCTCAATTTCACCATGTGTCCTCTGTGCGACGGAGCGTGTGACTTTTGGCACCTCAGCACTGCCTGCGGCACCGCCAGGGCCTCGCACCTCTTCGACAACCCCGCCACAGTCTTCTTTGCCATCTTCATGTCTCTGTGGGGTGAGGTTCTCTGTGTTTGTGTGCGCGTGTGAGAACAGGATAGCCTGAATGTGAAGTCGCTCATTGATATTTTATGATGTCCTTCTCCTCAAGTGTCCCTGTGAGCAAAAAAGCTAAAACAATACATGTTAAAGGATACATTGAAAAAAGAAGTCTGATGGAACATTAATGCAGCATTCTGTAATCTTTCCTTAATGCTTTCAGTACCTAAAGAGTGTTACCTGTCCATGTCGCACGAGGACCTTGTTTGCTGTAAACTGACCCTGGCAACAGGAAATAGGAAAACAGCTTTTCAATTTGTGCAGGCAGGAAAAAAAATCCTCATGAACGTAACTTTTGCCTCCTTTTACAAAATGTGGATAGTGTAGTTTAGCACTTCACTTTGTTCGGATTCTTTATTTTCAATCAGTGCTCACTGATCAGCTGATTACTGCCAAAATACAAAAATGCATCAGGTTGCCAGTGGATCTGGGCGATGGAAACAATTATGCAGACTTTCATCAAAAAGATTTGATTTTCTTTGTGTGTTTTTGTAGCTGTGCTGTTCCTGGAGCAGTGGAAGCGCCGTCAGATCAGTTTGAGCTTCAGCTGGGATCTAACGGGCATAGAGGAGGACGAGGTATATGCACACACACACACAAACACACAGATATCAGTGCTCAGCAGCGATAGTATGTTTAAGGTAACTAAAACACTTGCTGAAGGGTAATCCAGACGTGCTACACCCTTTCCCCTGACCACAAAGGACAGCCTACCTCCTGCAGTGACGCTGGACATCGACATTAGACAAATCACCTGCTACAGAATTGTCCAAAACGAACGTAAGACTGAACTGAAAAGTACAAATGCAACATGCATGACTCTGTCTTGTTTTTCCCTCAGGAACATCCTAGGCCAAAGTATGAGACCATCCTCCTTCAGAAGCGGCAGAGGAAGCAGAAACATAAGAAAAAGAAGAAAAAGAATGAGGTAAGGAAGATCAGGGTTTGTGTTTTAAGTGCTGAAGACCCCAGTTCCCTTAACGCCTGTTTACCTAACTCACTGAGCATGTGCAAAAAGATTTATGAATTGCATAAGAATTTTGTTCTTTTAGCGGGACATGACTGTCAAAAGCACTAACGGAAAGGTATTATTTTATGCATTCTGTTGGCAAACAAACAGTGTAATCAGCTTATCATGAAACCATGTTGTTCAATCTTCACACATGGAATCAAATGGTTCCTGATGATCCTGATAGTTTGGTTTCCAAAGCGCGTGGCAGACATTACTGTGATAATCTAATCATTGGGAACGATCTAGATTTTTTCTGCAAATTGGGTCAATCACATTGGGTCCCGTCGGCCCACATACACTTCGCTGCAGCAACAGATGGCTTGCTGCCACAGTCCGAGCGAGACAGGGGCTAAGTCACATGCTACAAGATCACAGCCACACCATCCTAAAATCCATGACCGACCTGGAAATGAAAGTAGGAAACCTGACAATGTGGCTGGTGTTTTTCTGTACTTGCAGGGTGGGTCAACATGTGCTATCTGATGTTATCTTTTACAGTTGTGGAACGTATAATTTGTCAGGTATAATCTCTCATATTAGACATCATTACAAGACAGACATACTGACGTTAGTGAGCCACATGGTGTAACAGCTTGATTATGAATATATGAATAATATTTATGTGTGTGTGTAATAAAGACATGGGAGTGTCTGTACATTGGCAGAAAATGACATAATTGTGATTGTGTGTGTGTTTTGGTGCGTGAATGTGGTTTCTGTGTGTATGTGTGTGTGAAACCTGTCCCTCTGTCTTGCAGCCAGAGAAGCAGGAGGACGGGACAGTGACAGGGAAGGACAGATGGAGACAAAAACTGCTGTCTGCCATGGCTGCAGGAATGCCGGTAACCCCTCCTCTCCTCTCCTCTCCCCTCGCCTTACTCTTCCTTTTCTTCTCACCTTCCTTTTCCCTCCTTTTCTTTTCGTCTTCTCTTGTCTTTTTTGCTCTTCCTCCTCACCTCCCTTTCCCTCTCCTCTCGTCTCCTCTGTTTTCCTCCTGCAGGCTGCAGTCTATCTGTTCTTCTCTTCCTGTCCCATCCTCTGGCTTCTACAGTCTCAGCTCCTCAGGTATTTTGTTCACATATCTGTGCTCTTTTTTTTTTAACATTAATCCAGACGTCTGGTAATCTCAGCAATAATCTTTTCAACTCTCTTTGTGGGACTCAAAACATCACAGGACAGTTTTCCCAGGGTCTGTTGCTTTGTTGATGTTGACCAAGATACTCATATCACTGTAACACTTCGGTCTTTTCTAAATTCACTATTTCCAGTGACTTCATCACTGAATGAGCTTGTTTATTTTAGACATTTTTGCAGTTTGCAGAACAGTTTTTGTTCTAAAGCAGAGGGAAATGGTCAAAAAGTGAGTCTGAAAACGTCAAATCTTACACTAAAGTAAAGTGAGGCAACCGTTTAGATCCTGAGCTTTTTTAAGCCCTGCTTGAAGTTAATGACATGTTTAAGAAGGACCTGATGGACAGATCTGGAGAAAGACAGCTGATGCTAATGAGGGATTATCAGTCTCTGTGTTTCCCTTTTCTGGATCGTGTGTGTGTGTGTGCGTGTGTGCGTGTGTGCGCATGTCTGTGTGTTGGAGATACATGCAGTAAATACACTTACATACAGACACTAGTTTCATGGCTAAAGACTAACGGAGAGATACTACATACAGGATAAGGCTGGCGCTGCTCTATGTTTTTGTCATTGTCAACAAATCCCTTTAAAAGACCAAAACTAACAAAGACTTAATCCATCTAACAAGTATTGACACTTATTGTGTGCGTAGTGAAAGCTTGATATGACGTAACCACTTCTGTGCCACAGGGCTTTATTATTGTGCAAAAAACAATTAAACACACATGAGTGAGGCACACTGTCCCAGTGTTGCTTCACAACCATGAAAACACACACAGGCTGTAATTTATTTTGAGCCTCTCTGGTAACCATATGTGTATGAACCCATGGCTGAAAACTATACTTACTTAGTGTTTTTCAAAAGTGAAGGTCTATATTTGCAACCTGCTCTGACAGATTTAATCCTTTAATAGGAATGGATGAGTTTAGGGCCAAGTGTGTCTTACAGGTCAAAGAAATCAGACACAGGTATAACTCCTAACAGTAATAGAGGCTTACAGTGCTTCCTGGCTCACTGATGATATCTTGAATTAATGTCATTAGTTATATGTGTGCTTTTCCTGCCATGACAAGTCAGTATGCTTGCTGTGAAAAATGTCTAACGGGTACACTGATCAAGATTTTTTGCCTCAGACCAGCTGATAATGATCCAACACTATATACATGTACATATTGCTTTTGCTTGCTTTTTCATCCTTTGTCTATTCCACTTAGTGCAGCTCTTTAGTAATGTAGTAGTACTATAATGCTGCACTAACACTAACACCAACACTCAAAAAGAGTAATGTAGTCAGCAATACCCTTTGAAGTTGCGTCCAAATGTGTGTGGTCAAACTAACAGCAGTCACCTATGAGATAAAGTCATGGACTTTGCTGTAAAGCTCTGGTCTAAAGGGTGTGCTGTAGCTGCAAAAGCTTCAACACATAAAGAGGACGTGCTCTACCACAGCGTACAGAGTGATGGATTCACTTTCCTTCTCCCTTAACTTTACATGGGAAACTTGAAATTTCAACATCACAGAGTTCAAAGTCATATGCCACCTTTGGTTGGTTGTTGTGAACATTTTTGTGTTGTCCTGCCACAAATTGCACCCTCTGTTTTGCAACAGCTGTGTCATAGCTGACTTAAACTAAGGAGCAGGCTTATGTTCATGCTCAATATAGCCAATACTAATCAGTTAAAAAAAAAAAAAAAGCCCTGATCAACTCTGATTCAGATATTTGTGTTTGGATTCTGACATCCTCACTAACTGCTTGTTTTGAAGGGGGTTACTATATATTTTGCACCTGCTGCTTTGGCAACACAACACAGCATTTGGCAACAACTTTCAAACCAAGAGTCTGTGGGACTAAATCAAAAAAGACAAAGCTTGCAAGACGTGCAAAGAGACAAAGAGAAAAAAGACAATGAGAGAGAGCGAGAGAGAGAGAGAGAGAGAGAGAGAGAGAGAGAGACTTGGAGACGTGGAGGGATGGAAAGAGACAGAGGGAGGGCAGCTGAGTGGGAGTGAGGCGTGCTGGGCAGGAAGCCAGGGGTAAGATTAGTGAACGTCACTATGGCGACACAGAAATACCTCTCTCTCTCTCTCTCTCTCTCTCTCTCTCTCTCTCTCTCTCTCTCTCTCACACACACACACACACACACACACACACACACACAGAGGGAGCCACATTTAAACTATTTTATTCCTTACCTGAGCCTGTCATATTATTAATATTTCAAAAGTATGACTGAAGTGGCTATTAGTGTTCGTTTAGCAGTGTGTATTACCTTTTACTCCCAAACATTCTGCTGTCAATGTACAAAACATTAATGTACAGTAATTTATTCACTCATGACAATCTATATGATAATCATTTTGCTCTTTGAAAGTCTCTACATAGTATGACAGACATACAGCTCTTGTTCCATCTTCTTTAAGTCACATCGGCTCCTCTGTGACGAACATTCCTCTGTCAAGACTTTTCAAATCATTTCTTAAATTAGGAGCTGTCAGTGCTAATAAAGTGAGGCATGGAGGAGCTAAGAGCCAAAAAAGATTTTTATATACGGAATGATTTTAAATATTTTACCACTGGACAGCCGGCAACACTTACAGACTCTTGCATCTGGCTTACTACCAGTCTTTGCTGGTTATTTCAGAGGCCACATTAGATGTCCTGTATGTTTCTCTAATCATATTTATATCTGATATTATAATAGCAAAGAACCACATGAACGCTCCATACCTGATACTGATATGAATGACTTAAATGCACCACCTTTGGTTTGATTTGTTCAGTTGCGGGAATTTTTGTGAGAGAGGAAATATTTGCTCTGTCTGTCTTTTTTTGCTCTATCTTGTCTCTTTTTTTTTGTTAGGCTTTTGATGTGGGATGTGCTTTACTGTTCTGTGCAGTCATGTGTAATTAGCGTGTGTGGATTGGATATCAGATTAGATAGCAACTGTCAGTGAGTGGGCTGCATCTTAGTACTGCTCTGTGTAGTGTCGATTATTACATATACATTATCCTGTGTTAACTTAATGTGGCATCAGGAATTTAAATTTTCTTAAAACTGGGTATACTACAGGACAACAGGGTTTGGATACAAGCACAGAGAGACAGACAGAGATAGACAGAGGAAGATGAACAGAGGAGGCGGGTGACATAGAGAAATAAAGGCTGTGAGTGAGTCTCTGTCACACGATTAAGGCTTTATTGGGCTTTCCTCAATGGAGGTCACAAGCCAAATATAACACCTGACCCATTTAATACTACCATTCTCTCTAATGGTTGTCCCCACCAACCATCACTTAGACACACACACACACACACTTCCACCGTGAAGGTCTCTTTGTCCTTCAGTAGGCAGATGCGTGTGTGTGTGTGTGTGTGTTTAAAACATGACTAGAAACTCTTCAGTATCTTGCTTGGTCCATATTCTTTCATATACCAATCTCATGGGTGCTCCATACTTGAGCACCATCTGAAAAGATAAGGCCCCTTTAAAAAAATAAATGAATGAATAATTAAGTAAAACTGCATCTTTGGGGGCATGTATGTAAACAAAGCATCAGAAAAAGTTCTGGTTTTTATATGTATTTTTTGCACTGGCATTGCAATCGCTCAGTTGTACAATTATCCACACAGTGTGTATGTAAAAGTGTAATCCCTCAGGGCTCTGCTGGAATGTTGTAACCTGTTATAATTTGTAGCAGAGCAATTTCACATTTAATTATGGTTTGTGTGTATGTCCAGCAGACAACAATAGCCTACATGACTGTAACTACTAAAGCAAGCTCAATTTCAGTGTTTTGAAGGTCCTCAAAGGAGGAGCCAGAGTACAGATACAGAAGCGAGGGATAGGCTGAACAGGAGAGACTTTAATTAATAAGTGAAGAACAGAAGCAAACAGACAAAGGGGAAGAAGGGCCTAATAAAGAATTATCCAAAAATCACAGAATTATTCAAACTCAAGAACCACAGGGAAACAGGGATACACAGAAGGTAAGAATGGTAGCAAATTCAGGAAACCATAGATGCACAGTGAAAATTCAAGAAAAGGAGGAGAAAAACAGAGCAACAAAGTACACACAAAACTCAGAGAAAGAAGGCCAACATAGATCACAACAGATGCCAAAAGCAAAGAAACAGAGAGACTCAAAACACTGGGAAGACAGCTCACACGGAGAGTGCAGGACAGGCAGGAATTAAAGGGAATGAGGGCGATGCAGGAAACCAAAGAATCACAAAGGGAACGCAGGTAAGACAGATGAACTGAAGACACACAAGGAGAGCACAAAAAAGGACTGGACAGGGCAAGCAATCAAAAATGGAGGGAAAAAAGACGAAGACGGGAAAAGCTAAAGGAAGACACAAGGGAAGAAAAACTACAAAACAAAACAGGAAACTAATTAAACAAACACACAGTCTACAAAGCTGCAGCACTTGTGGAATGTTAGGTGGTTGCAGTGGTTAGGACCTACCAAAAGGGGGTCAGGAAGGAAAACCGATCAACTGGCTGCTGGTTCCGACAGAATGATGTCAGAACACACAGTGTATCAAACCTTTTTGTGTATGGAGCTGTTTAGCCACAAACTGGTCATGGTGCCCATGCTGACCCATGTCCACTGTCAAAAATGGCTTACAATGGACACGTGAGCATCAGAACTGGACCATGGAGCAATGGAAGAAGGTGGCCTGGTCTAATTAATTTCTTTTACATCATATGGAGGGTCAGGTGTGTGTGTGTTGTTGTTGACAAGGGGAAGACATGGCACCAGGATGCACTTTGGGATGAAGTCAAGCCGGCAGAGGCAGTGTGATGCTTTGGGTGATGTTCTGCCGGGAAACCTTGGGTTCTGCCGTGCATGTGGATGTTACTTGGATACATACAGCCTACCTGAACATTGTTGCTGATCAAGGGAATACTGTTTCCCCTTCATGGAAACAGTATTCCCTGATGGCCTCTTTCAGCAGGATAATGCGCCCTGCCACTTTGCAAAAAACAGTTTGGTTTGAGGAACACATCAACCAATTTGAGGTGTTAATTGGGCAGCCAGTTTTTCCAGATCTCAGTCCAATCGAGCATCTGTGGGATGTGCTGGAAAAACTGACCCATGCAGACCCCACCTTGCAACTTACAGGACTTAAAGGCTCTGCTGCTGACCACTTGGTGCCAGATACCAGAGCATACCTCCTGAGGTCTAGTGGAGTCCATGCTGTGAAGGGTAAGGGCTGTTTTGGTGGAAAAAGGGTGGACCTACTCAAAATTCGACAGGTGGCAATAATGTTATGGCTGATTGGTGTATATGATCCTTGATGATTAAAAAAAGGCTTTTACATCTACAGTAGATAGATGATAGTAGATAGATGTTCATAATGAACAGTCCTGCTGAGAGACTGATTCATTTTACCTCTCAGCTTGAATGAGAATGTGCAATCATGGCTCATCATCATAAGGAAATAAATAATAAACAATAATTCAAAATCATGGACTGTTTTAGCAGAAATGTCTTTTGTATTGTTTTATATATTCTTAAAATACTTTGCGTTTCTAATGAGTGAAAGTTCCTGTTTAAACATTTTTACATTAACAACATTTTTTTTTTTTTTGTATTTAGTGAAATCATGTTCAAGCGTCTTTGAAGGTTTTATGTAGATGCATGTTTGTAGATGTAAGTTTCCAACTGAATATCAGCAATCAGACAAGTTTGCAAAGTTGTAAAATATATAAAAGATGATACACCTTTAATTATTATTTTATTAATTATAAAACAGGGTTATCATGGAAGGTTTCATCCATCATTATGGGATGATATTTATCTGGTTCTTTTGCATTTAAATGCACTCATACATGTAACAAATGCATACAGTGGGCGGTATAGGTGTGGAAACGTGTAATCAAAGTATTTTTAGCCAGCTATGAAAAGACATTAATATTTATTAGTAATTTCCTCTCACAGACAACATTACAAATGATCTTATCAAGCCCCTGACCGGTTAATTAATTAATTAATGATAGTATATAGTAATATAAAAGAGGGAAGATTTGAGATGTACCAGTTGGATTTCTTTGCTCTGAACTATATTAGAAAATTGCCTCTTTGCATGTCTGTGTTTGGTTCATTTAAGTTCAAAGAGCCAAGTGAAAAGCCAGCTAAACATCGACCCAGCGACTCACTTGCTCAATGTGTAATTCTTGTAACTGTTACAATACACAGGACTTTTTAATGGCTATTGTACAGCTTTAGTTTTGTGCCTGTGATGATTCAAATCAACTGATTAAAAAAGAGCCACAACATAGATAACTTTAACCAACTGATGTTATAAAACATGCAAGGAGCAAAATAATGTAATCAATTTGCTAAAAATGTGAAGAATAATAATAATTGAGCATCAGAAAACATGAGATTAAAAAAAGATAATATTAGAATGTCTGATAGAATAAGAAAAATGCCAGTATTTCCCCATACTCCTCCTGAGGGTGCTGGATTAAGTCTGTGTGAATAGTGTGTATTACAGGTTGCACTGTGCCACTGTAATCACTAGATGGCAATGTTGTCTTGCTAATCAGCAGTTTACACCTCTCCCAATGTATCTGTGGAGATTCTCTCCCAATGTACAGACTCTCAGTCCATTGTTCTGTGTGTGTGTGTGTGTGTGTGTGTAGTTCCTGAGTTTGCTTCTGTCAGTACATGTGTGTTTATGGATAAAGGGGTTAACATACCTGCATATGAAGAAGCAGAATTTGTCGTAAATAAAAAAAGCACCAGGAAGAATTTGCTGCCTTCATAATTTTTGGCAAATAAAGCACACAACAAATTTTTACCTCCTCTTCTTTTTGAGAATTTAATTCTTCATTTGCACAAGAACTCATCTCATCCTCACCGTCTGTCCATCTATGCAGAGATGAATTTGAAAGTATTGTACTTGCAACTGCAGTTATTATCTGTTTTTGAACAGGAACATAGTTTAACCATAGTTTAAGCATTTAATACTCAGGAATTCACATTCTGCTCTGACACCTGTAACAATTTGGCCACATTTTTGATCACACATGTGGTCCAGTCGTGCACAAGACCTTCGACCTAGTCTGGTTGGTTTTTGCCTGTATTTTATTTTTCACTGAAACTTCACTTTTTTTCAGTGCCAATACTTGTTTCAATGCCAAGACATCGTTTGGCAATACATGTATGTCACTGTCTGAGTCCATTATATTTACAGCTCTACATATTTTATCAAAGTACAGCTGTAATCCATGTTTTTTCATGTGCAGTACTGATGTTTTTGTGTTTCAATGCTGAGAATGCCTGGGAAAATGGTTTCATATTAACTGGGGGTTGTCTTGGTATTTAAGGGTCCATTGAATGAAAACATTTGTTCCAAACTGGTCTCTAAATGTAGGATGCAGACTGTAAAACAGGCTATTGTGATCCTTTATGTCTCTCTGTTGAGGGGGTATTAACATTTCCTGCAGAGGTGGTGAAAAACAGATGCTGCTGCTTCAAGTCTCCATTCAGCTCTTACAAACCTTTTAAAAGGAGGAAAGGGAACTGTCAGTGAAGCTTTTCACATCAGGACAATCAGAGAGATTTGTTTTTTTAATGAAAGCAACCATATGAAACAGCCTTTTTTCCCTCTCTTTTCTTTTGTGATGCCTCAGTGGGCCGGTCTGTGTACTGCATCACAGATTTCCCGACAGAAATTGAACAAACATTGGTCGTTCTATGAGTGACTGCCAACTTTTCTTCTGTTTTTTTTTGTCCTGTCAGGCTGCCATAGAGAAGTTGACCTGGAAAGACCGCCTTCCTGGATACTTCATCAACATTTCCTCTATCCTCTTTATGGTTAGTATATAAAAATTACCCTCTAATAAGAATCATAGCTTTCTTCAGTATGTACAGATGAAAGCACCTTAAATAGAAAAATAAACATAACACAACACAACAGAAGTGAGGTACATAACCTGAGCTGCATCTGTGTTTTCTGTGAAATATTCATTCCATCATCTGCAGAGTGAGTACTGGACAAAAACGGATGAATAATGACTAATTTATTTATCTTTCTTCCATTCTGGTCTCAGTTTGGCTTGACATTTTCAGCTGTTTTTGGCGTCATCATCTACCGGATCACAGTGTCGGCCCTGATGGCGATGAGCCCCGACCCGGAGACCAAGTCCAATGTTCGAGTAACGGTGACGGCCACTGCAGTCATCATCAACCTGGTGGTTATCCTGGTCCTTGATGAAATCTACGGCGCTGTGGCATTGTGGTTAACTGAGCTAGGTACAGAAATACATAATCTTTCTCTTTGATAGTACAATGATAGTACAATTTAGTATTAAGCCAGAGCCAGGAGCTGGCTCAGCACAAAAGCTAGCAGTAGAACAGCAAAACATAGTGACCTCATAAGTGTGATTGACCATATAATGTCCCAAGAGATATCCAACAGTGAAATTAAAGTGTGTAGGATTTAGTAACATCTAGTGGTGTGATTGCACACTGCAACCAGCTAAACACCCATATCTCACCCTTCCCGCCACTGGCCACTAAAGATGTGCAAACCACAAAACATGGGGAGTTCCAAATAAGAGGACCTTCTCCCTTTTTAGCTATAAAAGGTTCAAAAGACAATCATTCTTAGTTTCAGATGCAACCCAGCCTGAAAATTCTAACTTTATTTATGTCAATTAAAACACTGGATATGTGATTCATTTAATAAACACATAGTCTTTGATCCGTACAAACTATAATGTGATAAGAATGTGAGTGATAAGAATATTTTCTCCTCCTATTCCATGCTTTGGAAATACATTCAGAAAACACAAAGTAGTTAAATCTGCATCCTCAGTTCTAATTGAATATAAATCTGGCACAAATATCTCTCACAAGAAAGTAAGAAGAAGAAAAAGTTAATCTAAGAATTCAAAAACATTCTTGCATTAGTCTCAGTCTTTTTTTAAAAAAAGAAACTGGATTTTTTTGTGTTTCTTGTGTGCATTTAGTCCTGATATGGTAATAGAATTCCACCACCTTCTCCTGAATAATGTCTGTAATAACCCAGATATTTCAAATGTCCTTTCAAGGCCAATAAAAAAGCATTCAGACCTCACTTTGATGTCACTTCCTTCAAAGAAACAGAAGTTTAGGAACATGACATCTGTCCAAGAATATTTTTAGAAATTTAATTTGTCCAACATCTGGCTGAGTCTGCTTCTGATCCTCACTTCAGAGGTTACTTGTGTTTTCAATATCCATGATGGTGTATTTCAGTACTAGAACTGCATATTTTGTTTTTTTTAAAAAAACAAAACAAAACAAAAAAACTTCCTTGCCAACTCCATGACCAAAATTGACATTTTTACATGTTATCATACTGCATCTGTGTGTGTGAGAGACACAAAGAGCCTTTCTGCCTCTTGGTTCACGATTTGATGAAACTTTGATGTTTTCATGCTCCAGTCATCCCATCAGTCATCCCAGGAGGTTCCAGCCACGTTCACATTCATATTCAAAACCTCTGAAATAGAGGAAAGAATGGGAAGAGGAAGTGTGAGAAAGATGTGTGTGCGTGTGTGTGTGTGTGGGGGGGTATTTTAACCTACTTCCACCTCAGTGATTATGTTAGAGCTCCAAGAGCCAGACTGACAGAATCACCACTTTTCTCAGAGCAGATTCAGAGTTCTCATCACCATCGGCCAACACATTTCTAAAATACAATGTTAGCCAAAGCTAATATACTACATGTATGTTCCACTTCTTTCTCTCTCACCCTCTTGCTCTTCCCTGACCTCACAAAATAACAACATGCTAAGTTTTTCTCACTTTTGACTGCATGTGTGTTTCAGAGATTCCTAAAACTGAAACTAACTTTGAGGAGCGCCTCATCCTGAAAGCCTTCTTGCTCAAGTTTATGAACGCATATGCGCCCATCTTTTATGTGGCTTTCTTCAAGGGACGGTAAGTCCTGCACTGTCTTGTGTTGGTGCATCGTCGTAGTTTAAAACCGCATGTATCTCCAGCATGTCAGCTTTTCATGGCAGGGAGGAAAAACAGTCTTGACAATGCATTTCTTCAGCTCAGCCAGTGGGTACATTTAAATGTTCTGTTTATGAGGAAAATTCAAAATCTTCACATTTGTAGATGCATGTTTGTCTTTGGACAGCAACGATATGCATTAACTTACACTAATTAATATACTCTAGATGCCATAACTGTTCAGAGAAAATTACCCATTGCTACCTTCTTTTTGTTTTTTTGTTTTGGGTTTTGTTTTTTTGCAGGTTTGCTGGTCGACCGGGAAATTACGTGTATGTCTTTAATGATTATCGAATGGAAGAGGTTTGTCTCCAGCTGTGCATCTGTGTTTCTTTTCACTTGGCCAAACAAGTAAAACATAAAATGACGATGGCTAAATGTACAAATGTGTGTTTCCCCCAGTGTGCACCAGGAGGCTGTCTCATTGAGTTGTGCATTCAGCTCAGCATCATCATGCTGGGGAAGCAGCTGATCCAGAACAACATCTTTGAGATCGGCATCCCGTAAGTAGACTACATTCTTGTGCTAACTAAGTTTGGACTTGTTTTTAGCTCTGGAGATGTGGAATGTAGAAGAGCAAGTAATAAGATCAAAGGTGGGATACTTTGTGTAAAGAAGTCGCGACATCTAACACTCATACCTACAAACACATGCATCTCCTCACAAGCACTCACAAGATTCCCTCTCCCCTTGCTTGTTCTGATAACATTCCTCCCATGACTGTACAGTGGTGCTCCATCCTGGGTAACAGTTCAGCTTTTGCATGCAAATCTCAAAGTTCAGAGGTCATCTGTGTTTGTAACAACTGTCACACAACAGAGGTGCCTTTTGACTCCAGGCTGCACTGTTACCGTTGCTGTAAGCAGAGCTTGACCTCCTAAACCGTCGGTCGAGTCGCATCAAACGCCGTGGTTTCTTCAGGATGTCCTGAAGGATTGGCGAGCCGAGGCACATACCACCATACCATTTACGTGCCATCTACTCATCTTCACATGCATCCACTTAAAAGCTTTTACACCCTTAAAACACAGTCTTACACTGTGGCCCAGTGTGCAGCTTTATAGGGAAACTCAGAAGCCGCAGAGTGAAGGCAGCACATTAGAGGTTTTGACAGGTTTGAGAAATTGTACCTAACCCTAAAACCTCCTGTCTAAAGAGATGGACCTGTCCATTAAAAGAAATCACAGAGGAGAACCCAAACAAATCATCACAGACTATAATTGACTTTAAACCAAACTACTGGTTAGAAACGTTCCTTGTAACATTCAACTATTTAAATTACCCCCTTTTGAATGATTTAAAAAATGTTTTTCCTTTTGAAAAGTAGTATTATTTTCATTTATGATAGTAATGTAAACTTCACTGGGGCTGACTCACTCCCAGAAATGCACAGATGAATCCTTCATACCAAGAAAACAATGGTGGCTGTGCAGATAAATGAAGGTGCACATCCTCCCCAAGGAAATTCAGATCTGTGGAGACTGCAGAGCAGCGTCATTCTGAGCTCCCATACAAGTGACTGGTTCACAACAGTGCCTGCTGAATTATGAAACAGGGATGTGTTTTTGCTGCATTTGGACGAACGTTCAGTTCTACAGTCTTGTTGAGTCATTGTGATGTGTTGAGGTTAAAAATGAGGGCTTTGAAGCATGCAGCCCCTGAACTGGTACATAAGGAATCGTACATGACACAGGTTTACAACCCATAGGCAGGAGGGGAGACATGAGGCAAACATACAGTATTTGGTGAAAAGGACAGTTGCAGGTCAGTGTTTTAAAGCCAAATAGATGTTATTCAGAGGTTACTGATTTGATCCAGTTATCAACAGGGTCGGCAGTGGTAAAAAGCTCGTAAATTACATTAAACTACTTTCAAACCTTTTGCATACAATGGCTGCAGTCTGCGTGAACATCTCCTTCTGTAAGTCATAATTTGATACATGCATTTTTGGAATAACTCCTGGTGGCTCCCCAAGTATCATTATCTCTGATGTCCACGGCAAGAAAACCCCAACAACTAAAAACTAAAAAACAAAAAACAAAACACAAATCCTTTTAGTGCTCACAGAAAAGTTGCCCTTTTTAACACCAGAACTTGCCAAAGAGTTATCTCTTTTTTAGGTTTTCTTCAAAGTGATCCAGTGATAGTTGTCCACGCAGGGACAGCTAATATCTAATTTAGCATACTCCAATGGTGCCATTTTTCCAAAATATAAACATTTATACTGTAGGCTGATATACTGGGGCTCAAGTTGTAGCCTACAGCATAACTCAGATCTGGAACTCTGTATGTAGGGTTGATAATAGATGCAATTTATTTGATTAAAATTTAAGCAAATACTAAATCAAAGCCAGCATTCTCTTAAAATTATCATTTCTTATTTAAAATTGTTTAAATCTCTTTTAAGTTTAGATTTAAACATTTGTAAGTTTTGAACCTCTACAGGTAAGAAAAATACTAAAACAGATTCAGATGAAGTGATGAAGTGCCGCCCAAACTATCGTAGTTATGGTATAAACAACTACCAACTCGCACCTTAAGCAGCCTCCTGATGCAACATTTATTCCGTGTGGAGTCATGTTCCTGATCCCCCGAGGACTGTAGTCCTGTGTTGGTTGTCCTTCAAAAACACCCGAGGAAATGTCGAGGACTATAGTTAGATATCATTGCTCAGTTTTCCACTTGCAGTTTTAGCTGTACAAGCGAGCCCTCTCACATTCACATCAAAAATATCAAACACATGTCTAAATTCACTGAATGAAATAATCTGATGTTTTTATATTAAATTGAAAGCCTGGGCACATTTCAGAGAGATGTCTTACATTTTTCACAAGTGATAAGACCATTTAAGATATCAGACATCAGCAGTGAAAGCAGAGTGCTGTCTACATCAGAAACCTCCAACCCTCTGTCAGATCAAAACCAGTAACATGTGTATGGGCAGTGTGTGTATGTATTCAAGTAGACTATAAAACGTGTGTCTAGCTCTACTCTGCGTGCTGGTATGTTTGTGAGTATGTGTGTTTGTTTAAAGAACAGTAAACATTTATGTGTACACTGCCTCTCTGAATGCTCCTGTAACTCCCCGGTGTGTGTGTGTGCGTGTGTGTGTGATAATTACATCAACAATGCAGTTGGGAATTGAGCCTCTTATTAGAGTTCTTTACAAGCTGTGCACATAGTCACATACACAGTGTGCGCACAGAGGCTGTTACACACAAGTACAGTATGTTTTGTCCTTTCACACAGTCATGCATCAATTATTTTACATTTTACGTTGTACACATACATTAAGGGGCACACACATTTAGTGTGAGTGGCACATACATTTACAGACGTACTTAGAGAAACTCTTTGGTAACACTTTCTGTGAAAAACACTATACACTGTAATTCATTATGGGAGCATTCATAAGGTATTATAATGCATTCATAATGCTTTATACCTACATAATAAACACACAGAATACTATTTGATGCACTATATCAACAGTCATAAAACATTATGGATGTGATTTATAATGAAGTGTATGTTCAAGTGTCTCATGTAGGCTCTTGACTATTTATTAACTAGGGTTGACTGAGGAGTCTTATAAAACAGGGCTACCTATACGCACCTCAACAATACACTGTAGTGAAGAATCATAGTGTACTGTAATAGTCTATGCAGTATCATACATTATCATTGTGTATTAAGTAAAATGAAGTACATATTGATGCATCTATAATAATGCATGTTTCATCATAACCTTTAATTTCTGGCAGTAAGTGAAGTGTATGTGTGCTTATAATGCATCATAGTTGATTGTTATGTGAGTCTCATTTAGAACTTGTCAAAGGGATCCACAAGACCCTTGAACTTATAATTCATTATTATAAGTCAAATGTATGTTTTATCCCTGTTGCTGTGGTGCATTAGAAAGCATTATGTGTGTTTATGAGCGTAGTCATAAAGAATTATGAATGTTTTATAATACACTATGAATACCGCCCATAATGCCCAATATATGTGGTCTACATAGAAAGTGGTTTGTTAGCTTCGTACAGCTTCACTTTTCACCTGAATTCCAGCGCCATTGAATTACTTTATTCTGAAGCGTCCATGTTTCTTTGAAAACAGTCAGCTTTTAACTCTTAGACTGGTTGGTTTGCAATGAAACGTTTACCGTTACCTGTGTAAAACCTGCTTGTATATGTTTCACGAGTATGGGTCGTATCCGTCTCTATTGTTTCCAGTGAAGGTTTTACTGAGTACACATCACATACACCAGCACCACCCTGCTACACAATTCATATTCAAGTTCATAGCTTTGTGAAATAGTTTATTTGTTTGGGACACACTTTGTTTTTTGCTTTGGAATCAGGATTCAAATTCCTTTACAAAATATAGATGCCAAGTGCTCCATTTCAACATTGATAAATAATAAATAAATTCTATATTGAATGCAAATAAACCTACACTCTACCATCCTGTTGGATATGAAGAAACAATTAAAATGAAAATTTAAAAATTTGAAAACTCCTGAAAGAATGTTGGCCAGCAGGAATCCATTTTAGTCGCACTTACATTACATTTATTTTATCTGATTATTTACAGTTTACATTTTATATAAATTACTTTAGACTTTAATTTAGAGGTTTTATTTCTACCACTTCACCTTCTCCTCCACCTCTCCTGACAGGAAGCTGAAGAAGCTGGTGCGTGAGATAAAGAATAAAGGACCAGCAGAAGAGGAGAGGAAAGAGGAGGGGCCCCCACAGCAATGGAACCTGGACTACGCCCTGGCTCCCTTTGAAGGCCTCACGCCTGAATACATGGAGATGAGTGAGTCAGAAAAATAGCCTTAGGGACTAAGAGCAGCCATATATGCACAAACATATATTTGAAGTGAGCACTCTTGTACGTCACTAAGAGATGTTATGTAATCTGTGTCTGCATGGACCAACGTGATCTTCTCAGGTAAAAGTAAACACCTGGATTGAGGAACATCTGGTTATAGGATGAATTTGTGTTTGCTCATTCATCAAAACCAACCGTTATGAGACCAGAATGTGAATTATGACTCTTGACTTTGACACAGGAGATTGTTTTCTTTTAACCACTGCAATCTGGCTGCAGTCTTTTTCGAGGGTAGGGTTTATTTTGCCCTAACTATGATCATTTTCTAACTGTAAACACATGGTTTGTTTGCCTAAACCTAACCTAACTAAGTGCAGCAGTGGCCAAGCAGCAAAGGATCAAAAAACTGTGTTTTGTCATTTAGATTGGACGACTTGTTGCATTCATCTACAGGCAGAAGTGCGCACATACACTGTATACACAATCGTTTACATTCATGTCCATCACGAGCCAAAGCACACAATCAATGGAGATTGCAGTCACAGATTCAGAGGTATATATTGTACCTTTGTACTTCTATTGTACTTCATGTCATTGATGTAATCACTTTATTTAGTAACTTTTCAGGTTTACATCAAAGGTGTATCCAGCATTTACGCATTAAACTGTATAAACATGACTACAAAATTGTTATATATTTTACTGAGATGTATACTATGATCCCAAATGTTTCCAACAATGCTTAAACCGTTTGGCTGCCTGTCACTGTGACTTCCTGGAGAGAATCAGAGAGTGAGGAAGGAAGTCCATGAGTGGGACTAAACTTAACATTAATAAAATTGGGTCACATCTTTTCATTGCCAGTAGTGGTTGCTTAACAATGAATAACAACTCCCACGATCCCACATTTAGGTCTTTTGTTTTGTTTTTATTGAGAGACCCCCTAGTGACAGAAACTACACAATATGTGTTTTATAATGTGAAATATAATCAACAAATGTATAATTATGTATTTTATAGGTTAGGATAAGACTTTGTTGATCCCTGAGGCAAAATACACAACCTACCCAGATGTACTTTTGGTACTTGTTATATAGTGTGTTTGTAATGTCCAGCTTGTTCTCACATAGTTGTTGCATTAGATCCAACTAGAGAAAGAAACAGTCATGGAAAAATCTGTAAATCTCTGCATCATTTTTACATGAGTCAGTTCAGAGGCTGCATGACGCTGGGGACAGCCTGTCTGTTTTCACTGTTTTTGGCATAAATAGAATATGGTGGAGAAAAAAAAAATAGTTAATCAAATAGTAGGCAGCAGCCCATTAAATTTAATCCTGACAACCACTGACAGGCAGAGGAAAAACAGAGATAATGTCAGATGCAAGGGAAAAATTAAGATGTGAAAGTTAAATAAAAAGTTCAGATTGTTCTTTTTTTCATACATGTTAGTCTGCAAAACATCATTAAGGTCATTCGTAGGTTAAATAGACAGGAGGGACAGTTTAGTGCCAGTAAAAGTTGACTGATTTGTGAGGAGAAAGTTAATGTGTGGAGCTGTTAAAGAGCTACAGGTGTTGGGTTGTTATATCCGAGAACACACACACACACACACACACACACACACACACACACACACACACACACACACAGCTGCAGGCATGTCTCCTGTACTATTGCAACAATCCGCAGTCTTAACAAACCAACACCTGTGCAAAAACTTTTCTTGGAAGAAAAAAAAGTAAAGCCCTGAAATTTGATGAAGAAAAAGCTAGACTGAAACAATGGATATTTATTTTCAAGAATAAACATTAAGAGATGTCTGCCTTATTTTATATTATAATGGAACTGGATGAGACTTAAATTGTGGTGCTCAAAGAAAAATGTAAAAAAAAACTCAGCAGCAGTGTCTCTTTCCAGGAATCATGACCTGGTTGCTCAAGATAATTCACAGATCTTGTTGTGAGCAGATTTAGGATGTAGGAACTATTTTCTTTCCACCAAACTACACAGAGGGGTTTTGGTTAAAACTGCCATCGCCAGCTTTGTCAAATACTGTAAATATCAGGTCTTGAAAGTTGTTGAAGAGTTGAAGACCCCCCCTGCACACACACACACACACACACACACACACACACACACACACACCACCACCACCACAGGCACAAATAGAAATACTCTGCTTGAAATAATAATTTTTTGTTTTTACACAAACAAACAACCTTCTAATGTCCAACTCTACACAGCAAAGGTCAAACATTCAAGGAAGTCATGCTAAGCAAAGCATATTTTTGCTTATTTTTTTTTGCTGATAAAAAATTTGCTGATTTTAAACACTTGGAATATGGGAGAGTCCATATTTCCCATGAAACTTCTTCTGTTTATTTTATGTTTAAAGAGGCAACAACAACAGCTTGGATAAAAAGACGCTAAGACATAACAGAACCCGCAATCTCCACTTACTGCTCTGTGTTTAGTAAATTTAGAGGTAGTTACTGTATTAAATGTGAAAAACAAGTGACAGTTGTAGACAAATGGATTAGTAGGAAAACCGAAGGAATTTTGCTGTAGATCCTTGATATTCTACTCTCTGTTAAGATTTTAAGATTGAGTCAATAACGGAAATCATCGGGGGGCGGGGGGACAAGAGCTAACTACACTACGCTGACGCAACATTTGTAAAACTACAGAGAGCAATGACATATGAATGAATTCAAATTATGAATGATTTCTGCTTTTTAGCCGCCATGTTTGATGATGATGCAGCTCGTTAGAAGCCTGTGTAATACATCTGCTTTAGATCTCAGGAGTGACGTGAAACATGGCAATGAGGACACTGATGATATCCAACGCTCTGAGGTAGAAAAGTTCTTCACATTTGTGCCTAACCTCCAAACAGTGTTGGTGGCGATGTTTTGACCCGGAATGTCCATTAACCAATCAGGGACCCACCAATCCTCTGTATTGGTTGATATGCCAATTTTAGGGAACACTAACTTACTGTGAAAGGACTGACTGCATTAACTGATGATATGTCATTCTGCACATATCAGAATGAAAGCAATCCTTTGCACAAGAGAGATGTATACATCAGATAAGTCGACAGATGAAGGTAAAAATGATTAAATGAAAGAGACAAATCCCTTAAGAAGTTAACAGATATGACAGCTGATATGGCCACACAGCTTGATATTTCCTCCTGGCTGATGGAGTCAAGGTGCAGCAGCAGTTCAGCAAACAAGCAGCGACAAGCTTGACTGCACAACAGGCAACATCTGTACGTGACGGGTTGTAAAGCAGTAAACCTGGCTGGATTGTTCTGTAATGCTGAAGACATAAAAACCGTGAACTGTTTTGGTGAAACTGAAAGTAGCAAGTAAATGTTTGTTGGCAAATCATCATGTGTTCTGCTTAAGGAAATTTTCTTTCAAATGTGTGGTCCAGCTCACACTTTGAAACCTCTAGAAAATGGACCAGGCTGAGGATATTAGAAATATCTGTCCTTCAGGGACAGACAAAAAACTACAACTATTCACAAATGGAAAATGATTTTTTGATATTTCATATGTAGAAATATTTGAATGGTATTCATATGGATCAGAAAGGTTTAGTGGAATCAAAATGTATGTACAAAACAGTCTTAGGAACAAAAGGTTTTGTTTTGACTATAGATCGTGTGTTGATATGATAATGTGAGATTTCATGTGATATGGAGTGAAGACACAGGGAGGAGGCGGAGAAAGACGGAACACTGAGCTGATGTCGCTGCAGGGCACAGGAAGGAATGTCAGAAATGTCTGAGCTGTACATGCAAACACACATTCGCACATAACTGTTAGTGTGTGAATGGGTAGTTCTTGTGTTAACTCGCTCATTATCTATTTCTGTGATGTGTTTGTGAGACCTGGTCCTTTCATTAAGGTGTGTGTGTGTGTGTGTGTGTGTGTGTGTGTGTGTGTGTGCATGCACGCGCGTGTGTGAGATGGGCCAGCCTCGAACCCGTCAACCTCAGCTCAGGTACACGCCGAGGTTATTCTAAGCTTGCCCTCTAGCGCTCGCCGCTCCGCAGTCGTATTTTCTTCCTTGCCGCTCTTTGTCTCAGTGTGGTGTCCCGAGGTGAAGCCGTCAGTCTCCGGCTCACTGGAAATCCCCATTCCCACACTGATAAAGTTCCACAGCTCTGATCAGAGCCATACACAGGACCAAAGACAGGCAAACCACCTTGTACTTTCTCATGTTTCCCTGCCATGTTGTTAGGAAGCAGGCGGATGTTGTTTTGACCATTACTGAGCAACCCTGAAGAAACATTTACAGCAGCAGTAATGTGATAAATCTTGCTTACTGACCTGGGATCAGACCAGTCTGTGAAGCCTGATGCCTTTAAGTCTGGAGTTATTTATAGCTGTGAAACTTGCAGTTACTTTACTAGTTATTTTAACTTTTGCCTGATCTACTGGACAAACTATAAAAGTTCTCAATATTGAACCTTGATATTATAGATACCTTGGAATCTTTAATTGGAAATTAGTTAACTTAAACCTAGCTCTGTTCGGTAATCATTTTCAGTGACTAAAGAAGAAAACAACTCATCATACTTTCTATGTATACAAATAAATAAATAAATAAATAACTAGTTTCAATAAATAGATAAATCCACTGATTCTCCACCAGTTCAAGACTCACCTTACTGCGGCTGACCTCTGATGTTTCTGTTGCTGAAGGGAAGCAGCCCAGGCACAAGACCTGTCCAAGCATGGACAAGTCTTCCAAGGCACCTGGTGTGCTGATTATTGAACTATTTAAAGTGACAGTTATGACTGAGACAGCTGCTGCTAACACCCTTCACTGTTACAATATCCAGCGTTTGGGATTTTGATGTGCTGAACAAAACAATTCCCATCAACTTAAGTTTTGGTTATTGGTCATTAATGTTGTGTCTCTCGGTTATCTGATCACACATAGTTCCACACGCTGCTTATGTGTACACAGTGAAGCTGGTGCAGTGGAGTGTTTAACCTTAAAAGGCATCATCTGAACCACAGGGCGAGTCTGGACAGACAGTGTGGCTCCGGACCAGACCATTGACTATTCCCAAATGTCAATCTGGCGGCGTCTTAGTGGCAGTTTGAAATGTGTGCTTTAGATGTTGTAGGTTTGATTCCTTTCTCACATGTCAACCTCTCTTATGTTGTCAACCAGCAGAAAAAGCTTGTACAAGTTTTATTTTGTTTTTTTTGTTGTTTTTTTTTTTTTAGTCCAACATAGTTGAAACACAGGAAGTTAGTTTGTGTCCTCCATAGCATTCATAACTGAGCATATCTTCCTTGCTGTGGTCAGTCTGACTTCAAATAGCATAGTGAGCCCACTGTCATTCCCAGGGTGTCATATACCTTTGGTTTGTCATGTTCCACAGTATCTCTTCCCGTTTGTATAAACTACATCTGGTAGGGTTCGCGTCCCATGTGAACGCAAATGTCACCATTGTTTTCTTACACCTAACCAAGTTGCTTTCATGCCTTGACCTAACCAAGGTGCTGCTTCATGTTAACCACGTAACGTGATGGCATGAAAACTTTGCACATTGTGCACAGATGTGAGAGGAAATGTTGTCCAACATGCATTGCAATCTACCACATTTTCAGACCACCATTTTAAGGGTGAAGATACTTCTCTGGATCATGTCCAATAAAGAAAATAGCTTTCTGTCTTTAACAAATACCACACAACAACCTTTTCATTTGGCCCAAGTGGAAAACACCCATAATGAGATGTGCTTGGAGGTAAAGATGGACAAAGAAGAAACTTATAAGCAACCAACCCCACGAAAAGTGAACGCTGCTGCAAGGCAGTAACAGAGATAGAGGAAATATTTTGTAATGTTTGCAGCAGGACAGTAACATTTTACATTTTGTGACAACCGTAATATTGATGTGACTTAACTATGAGCCTCACAAGCACATGATTTTGTTTTCAACAAAATACAGTAAATTCTTTAGCTGTTGGTTTAAACATGTCCCGTGTTAGAAAAGTGTGTCATGGGTTTTTTCTGGGAATCTGATTTTACACTGTCTTTGTTGATGTTCTCACATGTGCAGCTATTTTACGGCAAAGTCTTGTGCAAATGTACGGGTATGGTGGGGTATGGAGCATGGGGATTATGGGAAATGTGGCTGAATTATGCAACATCTGTCTATATCTATGACAGGCCTATATACATGTTTACTCACACCAAATCATCAAGATGTATTAAACAGTATATTTAGAAACACTACACATAGTGTAATATGTTTAATGATTGTCTCTCTCTTTTTTCCAGTCATCCAGTTTGGATTCGTCTCTCTGTTCGTGGCTTCATTTCCACTTGCTCCTCTGTTTGCTCTGCTCAATAATGTCATCGAGATCAGACTGGATGCCAAAAAGTTTGTTACAGAGCTACGCAGGCCGGTCGCTGTGCGTGCTAAAGACATTGGTAAGCTGATGTGTCACACACTTCATGACAGATTGGAAACAATTGTGAGGCACCGTTTCAAACACCAAAACTCTCCACAGACTTTTTTAGACTTTCAGGGTTAGCAGCACCTTCAGAGAGTGCGGTCTGTTTCACTGCTGAGTTTACTAACCGATACCCCACAGCAGTTCATCCTGTTGCTGTCAGCTGAAAGTTTACGTCTCTTCGCTCTTATCTTATCCTTTTTTAGCAGTAAATCAGTTTTCATTTCAACTTGACCTCTGCACATGTTTGGCTTCTTAAGGGCTTTACTAAACCCAAAGGTCATACCATAAGTCAGCTGAATGATAATATGTGCCTGTATGGGTTTACAAAAAATATGACCGTGACTTTAAAACTCATCTGGGTAGTGTTACAAATGACAAAGGTGGTCTGTTGGTTGGTCAGTCTGTCGACCACCATTTTGGCCCAGCCTGAAAATAACTTAAAGCAACAGTTGACCCAGAAATGCAAAATAATTCATATTCTACTAACCCCCATTTCCCCGTGGAAAAATGGGTGAAGTTTCCCTATCCACAGAAAAATACTGCAATCAGCATTCTTGTCCCAAAAAGGTATAAATGACATCTTTTCAATGTCTTCTGAATGTCTTCTAACATCTTCTTCTTTTCATGTTTTAAAACTAGTCCCCAGATTCTGTAGTTGGATGAATTGCCTTGAATTTTTATACTCATGGTACCCATACGATAAATCCTAATGAACTTTTTAATCCCACAGATTTTCCTCTAGCACCACCACGACATTAACATTTGTGTTCTAAGTGAAATGTCTCATTAACTATTGGATAGATAGATTTACAATGGTATAACTGTGCTTCACACAGAATTTTTCTGTCTGTTCCCTTCTCTTAAACTTTATCACTTGAATTATTCTCTTTCCTTGCTTCTCTCTTCTTTGCTCTTTTTCCTATAGGTATATGGTACAACATACTGAGTGGAATGGGTAAATTCTCAGTCATTATAAATGTAAGTATTAATTTAATGTCCTGCTTTTTAATATCTTCATAGAACTAGTGATGATACATGCACAATAAATGCATGAAGGCAGGTATTGTACAGCAGGTCCACAACATAATATAGCTGTTTTAATGTCCCATAGAATGCACTTTAGCTCTACAGTAAGTCAGCACCATAGCCAGTACAATAACTGGCCTGAAGCTCCGAAAAGTGAAACCAATGCAGAAGTGCCTGTCTTCTTTCTGTTAGCCAGCAGGGGGCGACTCCACTGGTTTAAAGAAGAAGTTTGATTTTATGTAGGCTTATGAATAACTGAGTCTACCTCTCACTTGGTTTGTTTCCTCAGTAAACAGTTTCCTAATGAGTTCATGGCCTCAGTCTCTAGTTTCAAGTGTTCTTCAATAAAACATAATTCATTCTTGATTCATCTTGTAAATGGCACAAACCAGAAAATGATTTTGAAGGACGGCTCGACTGATTTTTTCACAGGAAGTTTTGTTTATTTGTCATGAGGAGTACTACTCAGCCTCTTGAAACACTTGTATAATATAATCTGTGGCTTTGGAAGGAACTTTATCATTTCTGATGATGCAATACGGTACAACCTTTGTTACTATGCGTGGTTACATTCTTCCTGTTCTCATGAGTTTCTATGTTGCTAGTCAATATTGTTATTACTTGACCAGTTAAAATGTCAAGTAAATGTTAATAACAACTTTTTCTATGTGGAAATTTATAAATATAAAAGCTTTCATATTGCGTTTGACCCATTTAGAAAAACAATCAACTACGATTCAAAGTTATTGTTTTAGCCTGAAGTTACAGTATTCAGTTTTTATGGTTCATTAATGTCAGAGACATCACATATACAGGAACAGATGTCAGAGGGTAACAAAGATTGCATAACACAGCAATGTTTTGCCACTGAACTTGAACTTTCTGCTGGGACATGTAATCTAGTTTTCTAGCGGTATGTTGGGTCTGTGTGTGTGTGTGTGTGTGTGTGTGTGTGTGTGTCTGTGAGTGCAAGCGTGTGTTGTCTGTGAGTACTTTATCCATCTCTGACAATGATATCAGTCGATACTGAAAATCTGTGCCTGCTCTGAGATGCCAGCTATCAGCTTAGAGGATTTATTTTTTACTTTTAGATGTTTTATAACAAAAAGTATATGAAGCCCATGACCAAAAGAGTGATGGATAGAATTATAGTAAAAATAAATTATTCACCTTTTTGGGGACCGATTTGAAGCTCCTCAAAGACCCCACTGTGAAAACCACTAGTTCAAACAAAGGATATGTTGGACTTTTCTTTACTCAGTCCAGTAAAACACATTTATAATCGTCACCAGTCTTCATTTTCATTGCACCGAATTACACGTCAGTCTTTACGTTAGCTAGTGATTTGCTGATGTTCGCTAGCTAAACACAGAAATAGCAACCAGTGTTTTCAGCTGTTCGAAATGCAATAGCAGAGTTGCAGCACTGCTTTTGATGTCCCCCTCAGAAACTGCTCTTTTGGAAATTTCATGTAGCTTTCATCTTCAAAGTTGATATTAGATTTTCACACCTGGTTGTGATCTTGTGAGATCCCAGGATCATGTTTGAAACACCTTAACATGGTCATCTGTGAAGGTCAATGTTTGTGTGTGTGTGTGTGTGTGTGTGCCTGTGGAATCAGTAGAGGTCTACTTGGGATTTGTCCTTGACCAACAAACCAAATCCTTTTCCGTTTACTTTTAATACTGAACAGATTTGTGGAGGATTCAGAAAAATAAGCAGCAGCAGAAGTTTTGATTTATTCTAGAGCTGTGGGGCATTGGACAAACATAAGCTTGAGCTGCCCTAGGAACTTCAAGCCAATGGAAAACTGAAAGCAGAATTCCCCTTTTTGTGCATAAATCTTGAACCTATCAGCTGTACAGACATTATGCATGTTACGATATGTTGTCGATGACGACATGTTGATACATTTTAATGCATTCCTCAAATATCTTTATTCAAAGTACTGTGTATTTAAACATCTCAAAAACAGTTTGACCACCCTGCACCTCTTTCAACGAGTTTTACATGATAGAATTGTGTGTCTCAAGCTGTATTTTGTGTTATCAATGCTCATGACAGAAAAGTGTCTCATTCTCTTACTTTCTCTGACTGTCTCTCTCCCTCTACAGGCCTTTGTGATCTCCTTCACGTCAGACTTCATCCCACGGCTTGTCTACCTGTACATGTTCAGCCAGACCGGCACCATGCACGGCTTCATCGACCACACACTCTCTTATTTCAACGTGTCTAATTTTAAACCGGGCACCGCACCACAGAGCTCTGAGCACGGAGACATCACCGTCTGCCGGTAAAAGTGCACACACACTACGCAAATGCACAATGTACAAGTTACAGATGTTGTAAGCAATATGTCAGTTATAATTTCTTTGATGACCTTTGGGACACATATTGTTAAATGCAAAGGACTGATCAACAAGTCTCTCTAAAAACAGTACTGCTATTAACTCATTCCGCAGTCAGCAAAAATAATCACATGGTTAATAAAAATAGATACCTATTTGTACCTATACACACACACACACACACATACACACACACACACACACCTCTTTTTCTTGTTTTCTGAAACTTTTTTCCTTTTCTTGCCAGTGCAGTACTCAAGTCAATTAATCTATTTTTACATCACAGGAATTTAATTTTGTATAATATGATTTTGTCTAACTGGGTAAAAAAGCATCGCTCTGTCTTTTCATGGCTTATAACTTTGATCTGAACAAGTACATAAACACTGCCCTTCAGTCTCTGTATCATCGACCAATAAGTGTCAATTACATGCTCATTTCAAGGCTAGTATTAATTCAATCTGACAGAAAGATCTCTCTGTTTCATCTGTGATTAATGGAGCTAGTGTCCATCTCAAACTCAATTTTCTCGTTGCTGTGCAACCTTTATTCATATTGAGAAACCTTTTGAATAAGCACTTTGTTAAATCCACTCTGTAAGCTATATAGAACAGTCACAGCCTTTTACTGCTTTCCGTTTATTGTTACCAGAAGTGCAGTGTTTCTGTTAGGCTCCACAATCCAAACCTGGAGTTTGTGATAGCAGAGTAATAAATTAGGTAAGAATGCAGAATGACAGACATATTTGACTTTGTATCCACAGTACTTGAGAAAAATGGTAAATTAAAGTGTGGTTGGAATTATACACATAATAATATATCGTCTGCATAAAGCAACATACAGTGTTTTATATCTAATGACGTGTATGTACAGTAGGACTGGTACCTTATAGGAGTGATGCTCAGTAGAGCACAAACACTGTCAGTTATGAATAAAACCCAAGTTAGAATGCAGCGCTGTGATAGTTTGCACTTTTTCTTGTTGTCCTTTAGTGGCATTTTGTTGTTAAGTTTGAGTACTGCATGTGCACTATTAAACTTACCAGTTTTTGACTAGTTTAGAGTGACAAACAAATTGATGTCAAAATACTTACCTGCTATGCAAAATATATACAGGCTGGCAAGCCCGCTTCCGTAATAAATATTGTTGACTACTATGTAGTTGCTGAAGTTTGCAGATGAAGGAACAGAAGACTTTCTGCTGCCATCTTGGTCTTTACCAAATGATACAAAGTTCCCTTTACGATGTTTGCTGTGAAAAGCCAGTGAATTTGATAATTACAGAAGTGGCAGAGTAACAGTTTTTGACTGGAGGTCCTGATGGGGTTATATGACACACGCACCTTCACGCAAGGCGTAATAAATCAGTTTGAGTCCTTACACAACCAGAATGAATGTGGCAGATATTGTCTCAATAGCCCATCAAAGCTTGATGCAATTAGCCCTAAAAGACAGTGCACTATTGTATCTACTTTGAATTTTCACGCATGCCAGTGGCAAGTATCTCATAAAATCTCGCACTATCAATATAAAGCGCTGTAGAAGAAAAGGTCATGGGCTGGGGCCCACAGAGGCCACCCTGCTATTACATAAGATGGCAAAGAATGACAATGCAAGAATGCAGTCTTTGTGCCATGTAGTGTAATACGTCACATTTTAAACATGACATGCTACTGTAAGCCTCAGAGGCAAATAGGGATGATTTGGGGTAGGAGATGTTCCAAACAGGGTGTGTGTGTGTGTGTGTGTGTGTATGCAGTGTATACACTGTACTGCATGTACAGACTTTATCTCGGCAGTGCATTATCCGGTTGTATTGTGGATGGTGCCTCTGGGCTCCAGGCAAATGATTCAACTCTGTGTGTAATTCAAAGTGTGTCAGATGTTCCAGACAGTTCATTTCTTTCTTTTTCATTCTTTCTTTTTTTTTTCTTTTTTTTTGACCCAGTTAATTTGGGGACACGTCTTGTCGCATTTATGAATTACATGCAGGAGGGAGGAAAAGAGGTCAAGAATGGATGAATGGATGGATGATGTGTCAGACAGAGAATGGAGAGATGAAGGACAGATAAGATAAAGCTGCACGACGGTTAAGGAAGTATGAACAGTGTGGAAATAAGACAGGAAAGGAAGGATGAGGAGAAGCACTGTAGTTAGATGGATGGATAAATAGCTGGTGTGATAGAAGCCAACCACTCAAGTATTAAATCTTTAATTACATTTAAAAACAGCAGTGTGAGGGACTAGAAGTTTCTGCATCGCTGGGCAGAGCGTCACTGTACATCTCTGCACTCATGTTTTCTTGACTGTATTCCCAGTGCTAAACGAGTGCACAAATAAAAATGCGGGTAAACTATGAATTCTGTCTGGTGGATAAAATTTTGTCTGGCTGCTAATGTCAGGAAAAGTTTGTTTCGCATGAAAGTGTGAACCATCCTAAAAAGCCTAATACAAACATGGCCTAAAACAGTTTTACACTTGATTTATATTAGCCAAAAATGCAAACAGTAAACAGACTGAAGGGTTTCATTGAAAAAAGTGCAGGGTATATGAACATCATGGAAATGATGGTCTAGTAATTACATGTAAAGTATGAAGTACTGCAGTAAGATAGCAGCAACAGCAGCACTTGAGCAGTTTGAGTAATGCTGAAAACAAAACTCCTTTTGGTAACTGTTATATTCTGTCAATCACCACCCACAGCTGATGACCAAAGGTTAACCAGCCCAAAGCTTCACTATAATGCCTGATTCTCTGTTTTACATGACCGGCACTGATTTTTCTACAAGATGTTGGGTTTTCCACGCATCATTGGTACAACAGATTTGTGATCATTTTAAAATTCAAATTCTAAGCCCCTGTTGAGTTACAGTTGAAGGAATATTAAATCCCTACCAGTTTGGCCTGACCTTGGACCTTCATGTGGAGGTAGCCGGAGCAAAGGGAATTTCCCTACAGAGATATACTTTTTCTTGGCATTTCCTGACATGCACTGACGTCATTAGTTTTAAACGCTTGTGACGCGTAGGTTTGACATGTTGCAAATGATTGTCTCTTCCAGGACCTTTATGCATGACATTTTAAAACCACTGCTGATGAAAAGCCATCTGATGTGTCAGGTAGATTTTCATCAGCAATGATGGTTGTTAAACAATAAAGATAACAACTCCCACAGTACCTACAGCTTTTGTTTTTATTCCGAAATCCGTCATGGCAGAGGCTACACATTTAAAGGAAAGCCACTCAGTAATTGTCAAAAAATTTCACAAACAGCACGGCCTTGATAAAGGCTCCTTCAAAGTATCCATGAAGGCCTGTACAAACTCCCATAGGAATCCATTTATTTCAGTCTGGAACACAGTGGAAGACTGGCCAACGCTGCCATCCTTAGAGCCGTGCTGCTAAAAATCAGTAAAAAAAAAAAAAAAACCTGCTTAACACTCACTTGTCAAAACAGAGTATTGAAGCACAAGTATAGTAAGAGGAAGATCGGCGGTGGGCCTGTCGGTTATGACTAACTCTGTGGGGTTCTTCAGCCGTGGGACAGTGAAGTCTGAAGCGTGTCATTTCCAAACACTGCATTTGAGCTGACAAGGTCTAAAAACATGAGCATCTGCGAAACAGCTGTAGTTCTGTGTGGATGCAAACGAGCACCAGAAATTTCTAAAAGTGGAGCAGTAAGATTACTGTATTGATCCCTCCTTACCGGAAAGTCTAATTTATTTTTCCATTTTATTAAGACAGCTGGAGGAACGTGGTTAATGATCCTTTATCTGTTAAAGAACAGTCTGGAACCTGTTTCAGATTGTTTCTCTATCTATACCCAGCCAGAAAAAGCAATAAACTGCAGAGCGATGGAAATTTTTGTTTTTTGTTTTTTGTATCAGAGCAAGCTTTGTGCCAGACCTGTTGTCACCACTCTGTGCTCTTAACGATTCTGGGAAAAGTGGGACGCAGGGAGATAGAAATTAGAGGGAGAAAACAATGAAACAGTGGGACAGAACAAACAGAGAGAGAAAGCTGAAAGGCTCAGACATGCAGTACGAAATGCACATGTTCTCACAACAAATAAAAAGAGATAGTTTGTTTGTTTTTTTGGTCACTGGATTCGACCATAGCATTACCTGACGACAGTCGTGTTCTGCGATGAAGGGTCAGTGTGTGTTTGTTTGTATGTTCGAAGGATGGGAATGGTCTGACCCTTGTTTATCTGTAAATTTATTCTTGGATCCCAGGAGGCACTGTATTGGCAGCAGGAAGTCTCAGGAACACGTACACATGCACACACACACACACACACACACACACAGAGGCCCACACAGTGTAGGTTGTCAGGCCTGGTGGGGACGTTACATAGACTTACATTCATTCCCTGGAGACTTGCTCTGACCGTAAGCATAACCATTACTTGCTTAACCCTAACCTTTACCCTAACGCTAACCTAAACCTCAAACTCAACCTAACTTTAAACCAAATCTTCACCCTAAAAGTTATTAATTTCTCCATGGGGACTTGCATTTTGTCCCCATAAAGTAGGTGAGTCCCCACATGTAGCTGGGTAAACACGTCTTGTTCCTATGAGGTCACCCGCCCACCTATTTGTACCTACGCACACACACACTTATTCAAGTCTCTCACATACTAACCTTAATCTCATTGAGAGGTCTTATGAAAGAATACAAGTTGGTCCAGTTGCTGCTGAGCTGCACTATTATAACCAAACATGGAGCGTCTAGGAAATACACACACACACACACACACACACACACAAGAACAGAGAAAGTGAGAGAAAAATGTTTGGTAATAATATTTTTTTAATTCCACTGAGGCAAGTTAAGTTAAATTGAGCGTGGCAGGATGGGAGGTCTTTTTCTACTGTTAAGTTGACACTGGAAGTTGATCCACAGCACAGTGCTGTAAAATATTGGAGAGTGAGCGAGAGAAAGATGAATAGATCAAAGAAAAAAGAGAGGGAGAGAAGAGTTGACTCTCACAGGCAGCATTCCTCACTCATGACTGTATAAGGAGAAGGAATCAGACACCATAAGACCCTGCTAGTACACACACACACACACACACGCATCACCCTCCCTCCCAATCATTTCTATACTGCTTGTGGAGTACTTAGTGAGGTGGCTCAATCAGGCTATTTCATCTATTTTGGCTTCAGAGGAATGTTTTCATGACAGAGTGTGTGTGGCTGTCAGTTGTCTCAGCCATCACATTAAAGCTGACATGTTAAACTGCTGTGTGTTTACAGTAAAAGACAGTTTCCAGCAGTTTCCTGCATTCCTTTTCTGTTCTAATTCATTGAAAACTAGAATTACTTCCTTGTGGTTGTATGCCTCTGCCAGCCAGTCGAGTTGGAGTTTACATCCATGTCTGTCCAGACTCTTATAATACATGAAGGACTATGCCGTATGTCTATTTGTGTGTAAGTTTATTGAACGAAAACTGAATCTTATAGAATAAAATAACAAAGTGATGAAATTTTATATCTTAAAGGTCAAAGGCCAGCTTTACTGTGACATCATAATGTTTTCTGTTTTATTCGACACCATAATTCAGATAGATTGCTGGCGTCCTTATTCTTATATTATAAGTTCCACATACTTTGCTTGGGTCCATGATGTCCTGGACTTGATATGGCTTGTTTCTGTTCTTGACTTAACTTCAAGTTGACTCCACAGCAAACGATAAGCGAGCAGCAGCAGTGGACACAGATTAATGCATGTTGTGTTTGCTAATGTTCCTGGCCTCCCTGCACTTCGTGCATTCGGCGGCTCATCGTCATAGCTTAATTACATCCTTCCATGTTTGGCATAGAAATATTTCACTTGACCCTGTTGATTTTCTTCTTCTTCTTGTTTTTTTTTCTTTTTTGTTGACACATGCTGTTTCCTGTTTCTTATTATTTTACTTGATTTTGATTCTGTCTGATGTCAGTCTTGATGTCAGTCTTAATGTCCCAAAGGCACCAGTTTGACTTAATGCTAGCTGGAAGACTGCTCTATCTATAGCCATAACTCCATATAATGCTGACCTTTGTCTAAATCTCAGTGTACATTCAGTGGTTTGGTAGGATGCTTTCCTGTGCTTAAAGCTGTTCTCTAAAACAATGAGATGAACTGTCTTGCAGATCTTGCCTTGAAAGGAATGCTATATGTTATACTTTGCAGTGAACGGCTGACTCCTTTAAAATAGCATAATGAAAACAAAGGCTACAAGTACATTAAAATAAAGCTTTCCTTTACCCCACTCTTTCTTTAGCTTAAATGCATGGAACAATCTGACACTACTGCACGTGTTTATATCAGGCCACCACTGTCCAAAAAACAAGCAGTACATTAATGTGCAAACAATCATTTGATTAGTGTGAAAACCCATAATAAAAGCTCATTGTATATGGACAATTGGTGTTCAGAAGGAAGTGGGGCAGCTATTGAAATCAAACATGGAAATATCGTCCCTTGTTCTAAAATAAAGTGAGCACAGCCACAAGAGTTGCATAAATATTCTGTTTTTTTCTTTAAACATCTCAAAACATTTTAAAGACAGTTACAGTGCATTTTGCATATTCATTGGTTGGTCAAATCAAATCACCCTTACAACAACAGTACTGGCACAAACTACATGTACATGTATGTATTCTATGCTGCATGTCAAAATCTTCTATTTTCAGTGTTAATGAAAAGGATTAAAATTCCATTGTCATCAAAATAAATAAAAACAAATATTAGTCAAGTAGGCATGAACAAAACTGGCTACATGTTTCATACAACCTTACTTTCATACACTGTGGAACATTCAACATAATTCATATTCATGAAATACAATTTAAAATTGCAATATTTTAAAGATGTAATCAAAAATGGAATTAAATAATCCTTGACAATGTAACTTCTAAAATAACATCTAAATAACATCATGTAACATCTAAATACACATTTTTTTCTTGTTATTTAGGCTGATTATAATTACTTATTTACTGTAATCTGATTATGTAATCTCAATTACATGTAATTCAACAGAGAAAATGTTATTATTTCCTCTTTACCGACAATCCTAGAAACAATCTTAACTCTAAGCTCTGTAAATTAGATTACAGTTGGAAAATAAAACAGTATTGTTGTTTACTGCTTTTTAAATTAGTTTTCGATGAATTACATGGAGCAGGTTTTTAACCAGTTGCAGACTCAACTTCCACACCCAACACTAATGTCAGTGCAATAGCCATTGTGCTAAAGAGCTGGTTCTGACTAAATCCTGCTGTATCCTTTAACTTTTCCATATGTTAATAAATGACTGCATCCAAATAGTTAGATCGGTCAGACCCTCTTTATGTTATTTAGGATTGATTGAATCCTGCAGGAAACCACTTGGTCAAATGTCTGCATCAACTTGGCTTTCGTAGCAGCAGTTACAGAACACAAAAGTACACAATACGTTACTGAAACCAGAGGTTTGTCCATAAACTAGAGACAGCTGTGACAGTGAGTGTTTACCTCAATCAAACTGAGGCAGCCTCTTGTTTTCTGACTGTGTCTACACATCCCAAACAGCTCGTGCTTGACGTCATTTCACTTTCTTCTTTGAACTTCTCCTGCTGCACCACGTCCAGCAGCAGCAGCAGCAGCAGCCACGGTGCCTGAATTGTCTGGCTGCCACAGATTAAATTACTACACCATGTTTTCATTTTGATGACCTTAAAAACTTGCACCAAACCCGCCGTCTGTGTGCTCAGCAACACTGGTCATGATTCAGCTGGCTTTGTAGATGACAGTGGCCTGCCAGCGAGAAATAAGGGAGAAAGTTTAGGTTCAGTGGGGTTGAAGAAGTATATTTAGAGAGCATATTTTTTTTCTTTTTCTTAGACAACAAAGCGTAACGAAACAATGACCTAATTTTGGTGATGTACAGCAAAAGACATGCTCTAGCATGTATTTAAGAGCGTTAGATTCTCCAATCACTCAAGTTTTTTAATCTGAAAAGCCCACTAGGATCAAAACACATCTTCTTCTCTGTCCTCCTCTCTTTTACTTTGTTCCTCCTGTCATTTTCCAGTCTTGACTTCCTTTGATGCATTTGATTTTCTCTCTTCATCTCTAATTCTTCATCTTATTTTTCTGCCTCTGTTCCTTTCTTCTTTCATGCTTTCTTATCCTGCTCTCTCGTCCCTCTCTTTGATTCCTTGTCCTAATTTTAAGTTGCCTTCCGTTAGTTCAACATATGGTTTGAGTTGTCTGCTGTTTGTTTTGCCAGTGCAATAAAGACTGTTTACTACAAAGAAAACAAAAGAAAGGAATCCTCTTAAAGTTTATTGCACTTTGAGTCGGGAGGCAAGCTGAGTGGAGGAGTAGTATGTTTTAAAGAGGCAGGGTCTCAGCCAGGTAAATATAAATCACAAGATGACTGAATGAACAACAGTGGAGGAGGGAAGTCCGTCTAAGATGGACTCCCACACACACAGATCACCTGTCAGTCAAAACAGCATGGGAGGTGCCTTCACTGGATTATCCCTATGTGTTCCTGTAGGGGGTGCTCTAGTTTAAGAATGTCACTGCGCATGCTAACTACCCACTTTATTTCCAAACAAAGCTCATCTTTCCACTGGACTTCAAACAAAGAAACAAAACAAATTTGAGTTTCATTTAAACCGTCCACAATGTATTCGCGTGTGTTTTGCTCTAGGTATAAAGACTACAGAGAACCCCCCTGGTCTCCAGATGCGTACACGTTCTCCAAACAGTACTGGTGTGTCCTGGCAGCGAGACTGGCTTTCGTCATACTGTTTCAGGTATGAACTCATGGAGTTTGGTCTGGAAGCTGATGCTAATTTCACTCGGCTTGTGTTTCTGGGTTCAAGACATTTAAAAACATAAAAATAAAAAGAGACATAGACACAGAATAAAAAGCAAAACAAAACAATGCCATATGGGAATTAGTTCTCAACAGGTGCAAACACAAGGATGGAATTTTTAAATTAGCTACTTTGCAGTGTAGCTGAATCATTTTCGTGGTGTCCTGAGCTTGGCTGTAAAATATTCTTATAATGAAAGGAGAGTTAAAGCAATTTTAATGTTTGTTCATGTGTGGGCCCATCTTTCCCGAGATGGGGTTGATCATGCTGTACTCTGAACTGCTAAATTGCTCTTTCCGTCTCTTTGCCTCCATGTCTCGCTAACACATGTCTACCAAATGTCCATTAGAATTCAAAGAATTCTTACAATGTTTCCCACGACTCTACATCCGAGATTTTCTGAGTGTGAGGCGCATCTCTCCAAGGAAGCACAGGAGGGCATTGTATGAGAGACGTGATGCAAAGATAAAGGGACCAGCGCATGTCAGTGTTGCATAAACTTAATTGAAAAAAAGACATTCATTACAACTCCAGAACTTGCCTGTGAATTGTCACATTTTTCAAGTTTTCTTCATTACCCAACTAATACAATGATGTTACGATATTACAGTATAATACAATGTTGTTTAAAAACAGAGGTATGAAACATAATTTCACAATTATAGTGACCAGACTTATCACATATATACTGAAAATTACAAATAGAATCAGCAGCACGATACATTTTTTGTTTTCATAATCATTACATAAATACAGAAGAGACTCGTATATGAGTCCATAGTGTTTCTTCTGTTGGAACAATTTAACAACCGGTTCAACAGCTGAACCGTGACCAAACTATATAAAGTGGCATCTTAAGGTTAATGGGCCGGTGGAGTCAGCAGATATGAGAAGCATGCAGCAGCAGAACAAAATGTTGTGTATTTTGTTTGCCTTATATTCACTATATTCACTGCCTTTTCATGTTTTCATTGACCCAAATCAAATCCATGATGCAAGCTGCACCTGTGCACCTGTTGCTAACTTTGGTTGATGCCAAACAGTATTTACTGTGAGTTTTTTAAAGCATTATTCAAACCCAATTTTGACTCCATGGTTAGGGCCTTGATCTGTAATAGTGAGAAAAGTGAGACTCAATGAACAGGACCCACAAGCACGATGTTGAACCAGGACTTCTAGCTTCTAGGAGTTGGGAACACAGTCAGGCAGCCCACCCTGGAAAACAAAACAGGCATGTAAAGCAAAGATAAAAACCATGAAACAAACAGGCATCCAAAGAGCAGGTAGTCAAAATACACAAAGAATTGCTGGAATGTAGGCTAACAAACATAACAAACCGGTGTTCTGACAGGGGGAGCTCAGGTATTTATACACAAGGGTGGTACAAGGGACGGGTGAAGCTAATCAGCGTGGAGCTTGTAATCACAGTGGTCAGAGTGAGACAAAGACAGGTTGTGCAAAGCAGAAAACAATACCACATTAAAACAAGAAACCCATTCTGGCTGGAGGGTGTGACATATAGACCATAGCGTACAACATTGATTATATAACCCCCAAAATACATAGCATGAATACCTACCCCCTCAAGTAAGAAAAAGAATAAAAATAGCTGTGCTAAAAATGGTTATGCACTATGAATATATTTTTTGATATTCCTAAGACTCAGAGTGGTTCATATAAGATAATCGTGTACATCTCCTCTTTGTACTCCAGAATCTGGTGATGTTCCTCAGCCTCGTGGTTGCCTGGGTGATCCCTGACGTTCCCAAAACCATTGTGGAGCAGCTCAAACGGGAAAAGAAACTCTTGGTTGACGTCTTCTTACGGGAAGAGAAGGAAAAGTTTCAGCTCATCCAGAGCCTCTTCTCCAAGGACGCCACCCTCCACCCGGGCGACCACATGCTCCACCGAAGCCAGGGCTCCTTTATCCCGGGTCGCTACAGCACTCTCCCCCCAGGTCCAATGCAGGGCTCGGCCGGTGACAGAGGAGAGGGGCCAAGGGCAAGGTGTCGGGCCGCCAGCTTCAGCCAGTTCACCAGGAATATTCCCCCGTCGCCCAGGAATGAAAATGAGAATTCGAGACACACAGCAGTGTGACATCTAAAACACGCATCTGCAGGGGTGCCTCAGCTGGGCCTTGGGACTGGAGAACATGTTGCCCGGATCGTTCAGTCCGTCTCTGCCTACGTCTTTTGTGACCTGGTGTGTGTGACATAGTAGTGCTGTGATTTATAAAACCACAGCAAAATCCGAACAAATTTGATTTCACTGGTCTCGGTGTGGCTGAATGTGCGATGTCTGCACTGGATGAATGGGTGTCTTTGTGTTGTTCCTCTTTGCAGCGACTGTTCACCTGATAAAACGTTTTTTACTTTTTGGTAAAAATAAATTATTTTGCGAGGCACATTTGCTTCATAGCGTAGACAAGCAATAATTACTGTGGTAGGCTGAACAAATGAATATTATAAGTACTTGGAAAAACTGCATATAACGAAAGGACTATTAACAAATGGACAGATACATAAACAGATCAATGAGCATCGCGGCTCCTCACTAGGACTGGGAACTGTGAAAATTCTCCTGCTTTTTGTGCTTATGTAGTTCATGTATTTTTTTTGTTTTGAACAGAATTTGTAGCAGCTACAACATTCCACATTTTCTGTACTTTTCAATACATGGTATCAGAAGCACACAGGCGCCTTCTAGAAGGACAAATCATTTCTGTATACCATTTACTGTGTTTGAGCTGACTTTTCTTCACAGAGTTCAGGAATCACTTTGAATCCTTTTAGGACTTTACTAAAACTGTGCAGTTAGTCAATAAACAGCTGCTGGTGTTGTCTACACCCTGCCCTTCGTATTCGATGGAAGGATGCACATGCCAACGTGGCACATTTCTGCATGCCACTCATAATCCACTCCAAGCAATAGTTTTAGAAATAGATGATCTGTGAAAGCAAGATCTTGTTAGCCATATGGACTTCTATAGGTACAGCTAAATATGGTTAATCCAACTCTTTTGCAAACTGTGAATGGGTGAATGAGTTATAAATTATCTTACTGTTTTCATTGTCAACCGAATAAGTACTTCATCAGCATTAATATATACATTATGAAATACTAGACTGTACACTCTGACATTCCTGGAGGTAAGTTGCAATTGAATCTGGGTTACTACTGGTCAAATGAAGTAAATAAAAGAACTTACTTGTTGCGCAACCTCTTCAACAACTGAGAAACACATACTATCAGATTTTATTTTGTGTAACTGGGCCATCTCCAGCCAGTTCATCACTGATATCTGATTGTTTTGGAGTTAGATCTTCAGTGTATTGTTGTTAATTTATTAGTATACTAATTAAATTAGCTTTTTAATGTTACAGTCAAACAGAATTCTCCTCACTTTTGTGTAAGGAAAGCTAAGCATAGGAAAGCATACTTTTCTATTGGAAGAGATTTTTGTTTTTTTTGATGTGTTACTGGAAACTTTGTCTTCTGGGTGGTTTGTGAGCAGTCGACTAGTATTTGGGCTGGCATTTCTAGGAAGAAATCTCTTCCCTGCTTTTTCTACAAGCCCACATAATGTTAATTAAATACTATTAGCAATGAAGACATCTGTCACTTTACCCTTTACAACATGCGATATCTGTGAGGACCCATTGTATGTCATACATTGTTATACAGTGCAACCAGTGCATGGCAATTATGTTTATAAATGTTCATTTCAAGAGGATGCCAGCAGCAAGCTAAGCTGACTAGCTTTTTACTCAGGAAATATAAGCTAATTAGCCTAGCTTGTCAGGTTGTTATTTCAACACTTACATCTACAGCTCCCGCACCGTCATTTCTTAGTGATGATGATAGAAAGAAGGGGGTCTAGCTAGCAATAGCTATTTTTTTTTTTCCATGGTAAAGATTAGGTTATTGTAAATAACTGTCAAAACCCATTGTATCACGTAGTCCATGGCGACACAGAATAAAGAAGCGTATGGAATAACGGAGTAAGGTATGGGGTGCTCAAAGCACAAATCTTTTGTGCAAACACTATTGGACTGCTCAGATTACTGGTAAGGAATCAAAAATTCATGCTCGCTTATTCCCTCACGGACGATACTACTGTAGAGGACACTAACATAAAAAAGTCTTCTTTTTGGTAATCACAGTTTTGACCAACTAAGTTAACAGGTATGCAGTATACAGACTTTTTTTGCAGATAATGGCTGAGCAACTTTCCTTGTAGGCCTATGAATGGGTGCCATCTTGGAACACCATATCGTTCATGGTTTAACACCATGAGAAGAACGGAGGAATGTACTGGCTCAGCTGACCAGATATACCATCAACACTGATTGGACATCTACATAAAACATGGAGAAAATTCTCTTTGATATGCCAACAAGCCGTAGACCTTCAGTGATGTTTCAGAGGCCTTGTAACTGCTCTTTTATTTTCAATACAAAACACAACATCTGTCTGCTAGGACTCTGTGACAGACTGTTATCTTTAAATGTATTTACATGGACTTTAGGACAAGGAAATTGTGACAGTGGTGTTATACTGGTTTCTGTGGTTCAAGAGGTGAAATGTCCATCCTTACCAGATCCTTACTTTATGTAAGCTAGTGCAGAAATTCTTAATACATGATTGTTAGATGGATTATGAAATGATTTTTATATGTGTTTCGTGATCTGTTTGCTTTTCTCTCATTGCTCTGTTCTTTTTATTTCACTTTTTGGCCTTTTCAACCTGGTAGCACTTGTAAGATTACCTGGTCAAAAGAAAAATCCTCAGAGGACAATAAACGTACAAGGTTGAAGCAGGTTTCTGTGTTCGCTAGGAAATGACATTGACAACCAGTTTGACAGCATTACATTCAGATAACCCTACATGTACGGACATTGAAATGCTTTTGTTAATGCACTTCATATTCATCATTAACTCTGGCGCCTGTTTCTTCTTGTTGGCTTCTGTAATTGTAGACCCTCTTAAATCTTTTGGCGCCAGATAAGATGAGGGTAAAGGAAAACAGTGTCTGGGCTTGGTTAGTCTCGCCTGGAAATGTTTGGCAAGATCAGGTGCATAAAAATGGCAGCCGGTTGAGGATTGTACCTACAAAGAGCTTTACAAATAAGCTGTATAGTCAAATTAATAGAATACAGCATTGCACAGCACAATCATATAGCGATTTAACAGGCAAAAGTGAAAAAGAGGCACAATTGTGCAAGTGGACTACTGATGTTAAACATGTTAAAGTAACTTCAAAGATATTTTCAAATTAATATTTATAAAATATAAAAAAAAAGATTCTGATTGAGATTGGAAACACTATAATAGAATATATGTTGTTAAGGATTATAAAATAAAAATGCATATATATATATACATATATATAATTTTAAAATATATATCAGTTTAAAAAAATTAATTCTTTCTGTATTTATCAAGTATCCAGAAACACAGCTACATTTGAATGCTTATGTTGCGCTGTATCTGCAAAATGTGTATTTCTTGAAACAATAAAGTACTATAAGCAAAGGCTTCTTTTAGGATGTTGAAGGCATTTCAACTCTCGTCCGAAAGGCATCTTCAGATCTAAAAACTGATGGGGAGTCCCAGGTATTTAACCTCTACTGTGGTTGTCACCTTGGGGTTGATCCTGAGGGTAGCTGACAGCTCCTGCCATCATGTGGGTCGTTAGGGTCACATGAGTCAAACGACTCACACGATGGCAGGAGGTATCAGTGACCCTCAGGATCAACCCCAAGGTGACAACCACAGTAACCTCTACTGTGGTTGTCACCTTGGGGTTGATCCTGGGACTCAGGGTATTAAGAAATATGCTTGCCTTCACTTCTAGCACTTTCACTTCCTAAAACAATATGACAAAGCTTTGTCAGTGCTGGGTTTTAGAGAGTTTCTCTGAGTATTTTGATGCAACCTTAAATGTCTCATCTTCTGACTCATGATTTGACCACTCCATGAAACAAAAGGTTTTGAATCAGTGTATGACAATTGGTTTATAGTTATACTATAAAAGACTATAAAAGATATACTATACTATACTATAAAAAAGATGTTTAAACAATGACCTCTGACTGGTATTTACACTGATTTTCAATATTGTACAGTAATACATTTTTTAGTTTTTTAAATATAAAATCTCATTTTCCACTCGTGGCTTTCTGTTACAGTACACTGTGGGAGCACAAAATCATGTTTTCGGTAACCACAGTGACCACAGAATCTTCAAGACGCAGTACAAACATTCAGCTGTGACATCAGTTATCATTTTTATGCACCGAGACCACTGAACAGCCACAAATGGCAGGCAACACTGCATTCATTCAAGACAACTGGAAACTGAGTTTTATATTATCCTCATGGAGAATGAGGAACCATGACGAATGAGCAGCTGATACGTGCTGAAAAAATATAAATATAAACTATATATAAAAATAATATTTATATTCATTGTTCTAGACAGAAACCCTTCAGGTGTCTCCCAGATGTCTTGAATCAGATGTCTGACAGCTCTGTTGATAGTTTTAGAGCAAATAATTAGATAGTAGTGGTTTAATGTTGGCAGAAGCTAATGAAAAACAATATGTAACTCAGTGAACATGATTTTTTTGTCACATGATGTACTGTGAAAATCCCTAATGTCTTAAAGTAAATGAGTGTATGTCACAATATATTCTGTAGAGCTGTGTGTCATTATTATTATTATTTTAAGATACCAAATGATCAACAGCTTAAATCATATCAGCAATGCTTGATTAGGTGCAGGGTTCTTTGGCCTGTCCATAAAAGAGCTTTTGGAGGTTTCCTAATTTCCCTGAAGGCAACACTGACATCATTTCCTGTCTGTAGATTTAAATTTTGGAGAGTCTGGCATTTTGTTTAGAGGGTGCAAGTGTTTGCATGAAAATACCAATGAAATCACAACTTTTTTTTTTTTTTTCTCCATCGACAGTGGCGGAGTCTTTAATTCAACATAACTTCCCTCATTTTGAACAGGTATGTTGTAAATGTTTGCTTATAGGCAAGATTGTACTCATTTTCATGAATCCTAACTTGTTTTGAACAGTCAGAGTTTGAATTTGAATTTGAACCAGTTTCAGTACATATTCCAGTTCAATCATATCTGTATTTTTAACCCACACCAGTGGTTTTTGACCTTTATTGTCAGATATACAAATGTGTCCATTGAACAGATTTTAAACTGAGTGTTATTCAGTACTAATTAGATAAATATGATATGGTTGTTGGTTGTTGTGTTCATATTTGTGGTCTACTAGTGGAGGCAGAGATTTCAACCATTTGTCAACCATCACTTTTATCAATCTGTTTTAACAGTTTATTCAGTTTATTGGCATTTAAACTCTTTATCCATTACTTTAAACTATTGACTATTAATTTATTTAAAGGTTGGTGCACTTTAGCTTTCCAGCACTGTTCCTTATGCTATTCCAATGAAAATGTTCAAGCAACACATATTTTAGTGTCAAAATGCTATTTTGTGATAATAATGTTGCTCATTTGTTGTTCATATAAACCTCTTAGCCCACCTGTGATCTTGCTGTTGGTCTGTGTAAACATGGCAGTTGAACTACACACAGAGACACAGTGATCACACTGTGTGTTTTGGCTGAATTCATACAAAATCCAGCAATACCTTCCCAAACTCTCAGAAAAAAACAAGACACTATCAGCATATAATGTTTTATTATTATCATTCACTGCTGAGTCTGAGTTTTACATATTAAAACCCCAGAGAATAACATGGATGGAGTCACCATTTAAGTAATTACTCTTGTTTCAACAATTAGTGCATCACTTCTAGCTAATTGTTGAAACATTCTCATGTTGCTTGCTGACTAGCTTTAAGGCACTCAACTGAAATGGGAAGTCTTCAGGGGATACAGCACAGGAAATGAGTAGGTCTATGCTTTATTAAGAAAAAAAAAATCAAAGAATTACCTCCTGAGGCTCCCTGAGGTTGCTACATAGGCTAATGCGCATTCGCAATTGTGACTCTCTGCTTTAATGTGTTTGTGTGTGCTGTGATGCAACATCAGGTAATTTTCCTTCTTGTGGTATGAGGCTAATTTGGCATGCATCTGCACCATAAGTGGACTAAACCTCACTGCAGAAAAATGAGCTGTCATTAGCACACAAACAGTGAGGGCTGGAGACCACAGTGCAGTGTGTGTGTGTAGGTGTATGTATGACTCGATTAATGTGTTTTTGTTGTAATCTTGTCTTTGATGGCTCAACTGTCTGTCGTTTCTTCTGGTATGTGGCTGTCTTACCAGAAAATTTACTAAGCTATTACACTAAGCTAATTTAGCAGGATTTGAGGCTCTAAATCCAGAATTGCAGCACTGAAAAATATGCAACCTATGGAATCAGCTAAAACAGTCACCAGCTGCTTACATGATGGCAACCCAATGATGTTGACAAGCACCTGTTTTGTTCTGTGTGGTGGTGGACGTATTCATTGCTACTGCTCTCCTAAATTGGATTCACATTCCTGACGTTTCACTGGCACTGGCAACTGCTCTATCAATCTCACTGGTCTTACTGCAGCTTTTGTTGAAATGCATTAGCCTCAAATTTGAACATCACAGTAGCCTTTTGCTGGCCCTTTCAGAGAACATGCATATTGAGAACAGGCCTTAATTCAGTTAACTGCTCTCCTAGAAAAAGCAGCTGTGCTTTGATGATGATGTAATAAACCACAACTCTGATCTGTCTGAGGTGGATGCTTATCCAAGTATCTATGTATTTAAGGCTTGAACATAGTCACCAGTCTGGTCGCTTGACAAACCCTGTGCTCAGGGACCAGAGGCAGATCAATATTTGGATTCTCACAGCCAGAACATGAGCTGGTTGGTTGGTCACACCACAGCACATGGGAAATCACTCAAATCTTTCAATTTCAGAATCAGAATTCCTTTATTTATCCCCGAAGGGAATTTTTTTTTCACTTTTTCACTTGCAGCATTCCCGACCAAGAAAGACAAGTGAAAGGTATAAAAATAGGATAAATCAAAAATTTAAAAGTACAGGTATTTACATAAACCTAAAATCTCAAAGTACAGGTATGTACATGTGTAAAAACAATATATACATTGTATATATAAAGTGAGTGTGTCCGTCACAGTGCTGAGTTTAGCAGTTTGATGGCGACAGGCAGGAATGATTTCCTGTGTCGCTCTGTGGTGCATCGTGGGAGTAAGAGTCTTTTACTGAACGAGCTCCTGTAGCTGATCAGCACATTGTGGAGAGGGTGAGAGGAAAAGTCCAGTATAATCCTTATTTTGGACAACATCCTCCTCTCAGACACCACTGTCAGAGAGAAGAGAGACTTATTGTTTTTCTATGAAACAAAAAATAGGCCACGTTAAAAAAAAAAAAAAAAAAAAAAAAGCAACTATGAAGGTGGTGTGAAGGATGGGGCAAGTGAGGAGAACTCAACTCAACTCAACTTATTTTTGAGAATGAGGTGAAGCCTATTTTGAGGAGTCCCTCTGGTTTTCTCCTAACCAGGACAAAAGCTGGGAAAAGGGGTGGAAAGATTTGAGAGGTGGAGAAAACAGGAGTCCAGTTTTAGTCCAGTATTAAATGTGTTTCATAGAGAGGGGATGCCGCTGAGGGCACAGAGGGAGACGAGGATAGCACCAAAATGTCCTGGCATGCTTTTTCATTTCACATTTTCAGTTCACCGTAGCAGCTTTAAAGCAGCTTTAAATTGTGAAGCAACCTGAATTGTGAACGTTTAGAATTACTGGCAGACTTTTGGGAATTCTGTGTTTTGCAAGGCAGTCAGAAAATGAGAAAAGACAAACAAGGAAAATGATGCAGTCATTACTGTTATTGTGAGTGTTTGGGCATATTAATGCACATCATGCGTCAGTCATCCCTGCACTAAAGCACACAGAAATCCTAAACTGACCTGACATTTCTTATATTTCTCGTGTCATATTCGCATCATATTGTAATTTTTACCCTGATATATAGAAAATATTAAAAAAAAACAGCAACATGTTCTTTGCTTTCTTCAACTTTCTTTCCTCGTGTGAGTTAGGGACCACTTTCCTGAATAAATAAGAGGAAAAAAACACATGACGACATAAAAAAAAAAAGAAAAATATTATTTGGGCTGTATATGTCAGCTGTAATATTGTGTTTACCCTCAGTGAGACACTTGGGCTCTCTTCTGGTAAATAGTGACATCATGTCATGCCGTGATGGGTGAGAAGCATTCAAAATTGCTTTAGGTTTGCTTCTCCCATCTGATGTTGTGCCTGTCACAATAGTTTATGGTCTTTTCCTCAACCAATCTGTTTTGTGATATGTGCGGTAACATAACTGTTCACTGAAATTATGCATTTGAATTTGGCACTTTTTATTTATTTATCTGGATTTTTGAGACTATTTAGACATAGAATTAAACAGTTTAATAAAAAAAAATTAATCAAACTATGGACTGAACACAGCTGATGTTAGTGGGGCCGTATGTTATCCGAGCACATCTACAGCATGCAACAGTTTACCTCAGAATAAAACTAACATGGATCCTCCTTCACATATAATTTATTTCAGATTTAGTTGACATTTTTGGTATTCAAAACCATTCATGGTTTTCTCAAGACCTGTGCTTATTGTAATGGCCTACAGCTAAAGCAGATATGCTGTAGATAGAGGTCTGAAACATGTCTTTGTGTGTGAGTGTGTGTGTGTTTCCTGCCCCTGGCTAATTCCTAACCTGCCCTGATATGTCTCAAATCCTCATTTGCATACTTGCTCCTACTTCCAGGAAGGCACACATTTTGGCAATTTGAGAAGTTTAACCCCAAGCCTTACAACCTGCTGTTCGCTCAATATAAAGCTGGCTACAGTTATCTGTTAGAATTTTAATGTGTGAAGCAAATATGGCCTATCAGTAAATGTTGTGAACTCAAAGTCATCAATACAAGTGTTCTCAGTTACCCAGGCTTTTCAGCAGTCAGTAGACAAGAATTTTAAAGGCACGCTCACATTTGTTTGCATTTGTTCCAGAGAAAGAGGGAAGAAAAGGTCTATTACTGCATTTAAGTTTTTGTGAGTTTTTGGTTCACATTGGCTTTTTACAAACAAACATGACATTATAGAGAGGGATGCCAATTGGACAATTTTGGTGTCATCCTACATGGTCAGGACGGGTCAGTCTGCGCTGTCATGCTTCTGATGTGTTTATTTATGTTTTGTATGTGGCATCAAAAAAGGACTCACGGAAAGATAACTGATCGTGAGCATCATTAGTATTATTAGGCTGCAAACTGAGTTCATGCTCTGTCACTACACACCCACATAATGTGAGAGAAGGTCATATCAGGGGAGGTGAAAACACCTGTGTGGGTGAACTATGGTGAGCTGAAGGACTTTGAACTGATTTAGAACTGCTTATACAGCATTCAAGCAAAGAAACAAGGAAAAGAATGTTTTGTGGGGAAACTGGTGAGCCTGTCAGTTCTATCACTGAGGGAAATGAATGCAGACATGGAAGGTGATGACATCATTGCTGGTTGAACAGAAGCTTGGCGTGAAACAAAGCATTCTTGCAAAAAAAGGCATAACAGGTGCTACAACAACACAGTGGTTTAATTTTTAATATAGTATTATTAACAGTTATTATTGTTAAGAATTACATTTTAGCAAAATGTCTCAAAAGACAGCCCCGCTGTCTTGGCTTTTCAAACTTCTTTCCCTTTTCTGAAATTTTATTTTAGTTCGTTTTGGTGCTTCACCTCATGCTACAGAGTTGTAAAATGAGTCCAAAGACACCTGACCCACTTAGAGAACTGCCAACTATTTTCTGAAAAACTCTTTGAAATGTAGTAAGTTAACAATTGAAGTTTGAAGTGAGTCAGGGCTTCATCACAGCAACACCTTGAGTGCTCATATTTATTGTAATAACAGAGAATTCTTAACGGCTGCACTGGCAGAAAGTGAAACATAACAGCAAAATTGAAACACATGTCTGTCAAATCTTATATACAAAGCTTATACTTGGCTGGAGCTATAGAACTTTACAAAGTATTTCTCTTTTGACTGTGCAGACAATGGAGATAGTGTATGATCAAGACTCCTAGTTTTTAATAACTTACTAGTGACGCAATAATCGGCTCTAAATTCATCTGAACTTGCATGTATACCTAAATCATCAACCCACCACCCACCCTTGGTAATTATTTTCACTGATTTACAGACCTACACCCTAATGGACATATTGTTGCACCTCTACTGGTTCAAGTAGGCCATATTGTCTTTTAAATGACGTTGAGCAGCGTGAACTTTCCAGGTGATTTCTTGATTGTGTTTTGTACTGATATCTGAGTGCTTTCTTTAACAGTTTACTTTAATGACTAGAGAGACATCTTGCAGTAATTTTAAACACAATATGCACAGTCATATATGATTAAGCAGCTGTTAGAGCTGCAAAACGTATTTAGAATGCAATGTCATTGAAGTCTCTGTCTGTGTAATGGCCAGGTGCCCCAATACTTTTGTCTAGATAGTGTATCAAAGTGTGACATTGGGAAGGATGGGAGGATGATGAGCTTGGAAGAGGGTTCATGTTCCTGTATGTCTATGCCCTCAGGCAATACTATACTTTGCAGTGTGTATATACTCCTCCTTTTTCTTCTTATTTTTCTCCATCCAACACACTGGAAACTCCTGTTTCTCCTGATCTCAGTTTCTTTAACTCCTCTCCCTCTCTCTGTCTCTGTCAGCAGCTTTTGTCTTTTTGCCCTTTAATACACAGATGAAAGAGTTCTCTCTGATGTGAATTCTTTCACGTGTCACTCTGAAAAGTGCCTCAGGCCACACCTTGTATGTGCACACATGTGTATGTACCATCCCTCATGCATCTGCACAATGCACAAACATACAAACACACCCATATGAGTGCGTTTATGTCTCCATACATACCCGTGCAACTAAAAGATAGCTAAAAAGTGCCTAATCACATGCAAAGCACTGTACATGCATATTCGCACACATTTATGGAGAAGAGTGCATGCAGAGCGATAAAGGAACACCTCGGCTTATTGTTTGTACTGTATATATAGACGTTGCAGTGGAGACGCACTCTGTTCTCTGCCCATTTGTGCACATACACTAAGCGTGAGATGTGTGTGTGTGTGTGTGTGTGTGTGTGTTTTGCTGTGCGTGTTACAAGAAAGCTTTCCAGAGTTCTCACTTCATTCCTCCTTTTCTCCCCTTCATTGTAAAAAATTGACTTAGATATTTTGATATTCAGAATGTTCTTATGTACCTCATTTGCACTGGGACTGGAAACTGGACGATAGACTGTTTCTTTAATGTTCATATGAAGCATATTTGCAAAGATATTTGCTATATTTGATGGTATTTGATATGTTACCATTTTCCTCAATCAAGGCACTTAGCTAAAGATGCATAAATTGATTTTGGAAATTAATGATGGATAATGGACTTTCTTCACCATCTAAATGTTGACATCTGCCTGCCATATGGTTCCAGAGAGAATGTGTACGCTGAATTCAAAAGTGCTGATGAGAGTGGTGAGACTAAAAGAAGATTAAAAAAGCTCTACAGAGCTAGTTAGGTGAGTTAGGTGCAGTTAAAGAGTTAAGTGATCATTCTTAAGCCAGGCTCAGACTACAAGACGTTTAAATCCTAACTGATTTTCAATTCGGGTTGCACCACAAGGAGGAAAAGCTCACTGATTTGAAAATAATGACACATCACACACCTCAGAATATAATTAAGATATCATGAGATGTCAAGAGCAATGCACCACCTCTGGTGAATTCTCTCAGGTGATGTCATGGGAAAGCAGATGTAAACAAAAATGAGATTGATATGGTGCAACGACTTGTTGCAGTAACGCGTTGCAGTGAGGAAAAAAGCAGAAAGCTAAACAAGTCTGGACACGCTATCTATTCTCCAGTGAGACCTGGAGATGAATGGCAAATGGAGTGGTGAGAATTCGAAAACGCATGCATGCAAAGGGAAAACAGACCGGCATACAAACCTGGAACTTTCTTGCTGTGAACACATAGTGCTAACCACTGTGCCACCGCACATCATTATTGTTTCATCACTTCCTGACTGATCAGCAATGGAAAAGACAGTGACAGAACAGTGATTTTAAGATGAAACAGTGCATTTGATAACCCATAAGATACTATTAGAAAACAGCTAATGTTAATAGCTAGTGTTCTCCCAACACTTCCAAGTTTTAGATGAAATTCTGAAATATCAATGCACATCTTTTACAAAGTTATTTTGGCCTGGAAGTAAAAGGCACTGAATGTAATTAAGCTTGCAATGTGGCATTAACTGTTGATGTCTCTTCAAGCAACCTTAGATATGTTCTGGTTTCTTATAAAGTGCTCAGAACGCTTTGGATGTGGTGGATGCAAGCTGTAAACCTTACACAGGGGCTAGACAACTGCGCAACTACAGGGGGCCTAGGCAAGATTTTTCTTAGGGGCCATCCATTGTCTGCAGCCTATGAAACCTATGAAATAAAAGTAAAATCTAGTTAATAAAATTCAGATCTGTTTAACTATATATAAAACTATTATTTGTTTTATGAAGAGAATATGACAATCCTACTACCACGATGTTGCAAAAACATTCCTGCAATCCATAGAGTAGGAATAATCCTTGCATGCCATTACACAACACACATTTGTAGTTAACATGCCTCCATTCCGTATATTTTTTTCTAAGAACTGCCATCACACCTTAAATCAAAGGTATCAGCAACATCCTCAGGGCAAACAGTCTTTCAAAAATGTCAAGCAGTGACACAACTCTTGACGACAGGCATGTTGGTATACAAACAACACAACCCAGCCAATGCTCTGCTGCAGCCATACAGTTCAAAATGATCTAAAATGACAAAGCTCGCTCAATGCGAGGAAAATTGAATATGGCTCTTTGAACAGGTTTACATCAACAACATGAAGGGAAATTCACATTTTATGGTATGCAATGACAATATCTTCCAAAAATACCCAAACACAATACATAAAAAATGTAAAATTTGACAAACAACAAAAGCAGATTCCAGTTTGATGTTTGACTAGCTACTATGCTGTTGGCTCAGCAAGTGGTGGAACAGGAGCGAAGTTGCATCTGCGAATGGAGATGAACTTCAGATATCTACACAGACTTCATTAATGTCACACTTGTCTCTTGGTTAATTTGGCATACATATAATAAACCAAAAAGCAACCTATTTCGATGAGATTAGGATTTCACTGATTCATGCTGCTCAGAAACGAACTTTATTTGATGGTTTTAAGATAAATTTTAACAGATATCAATGTTTGCTATGAACTCTAAATCAGAAGCAGAAGAATCTACAGAAACTACTTGGTCTTTATTTTAAACCATCCTTCACTTTAACCAGGTTAGTTCACCTCATGACCAGCTGGGCAAATGGGAATTCCAACGAAGAAAAGTGCAAGACTGGAGGCAGCAGTTCTGAGGACAAAATGTTCAATTCAGAAAGCAGAAGTCTTCCCACTGATGCTTTTGTTCACTAAAGGAGATAAAACTACAGTGCAAAAAGAAAACATGAGTTTTGGAGGCATCATCATGCAATGCTAACATTACAATCGAAGCATCATTACATGATTGCAAAGTGCTTAAATATGTGCAAAATGAGCACTGATATTTCAGATCTGGTGTTGGTGATAAGATAACCGTTTGCAGGCTGTGTAACTTATTTACAGTCCAGACATAGTGGCTTCAATTTTCCTTTTTAACTCTTAGCAATAACGCCAACAGACATATTTCTAAACTGCTGAACTGTTAACCAGGATTTTTAGTAGCCTAACCTGAACCTGAGACCTGGGGCACAAGCTGGTATCTGGTGACAAAGTTGTGTGTTTTGTTTGCCCAATTTGTCATATACATTAGTTAGTTGTGGCATGAGAAGGTTTTTTTTTTTTTTTTTTTTTTTTAAATAAAAAAAGATGTTTCCTCCATATTGGATTTCCTGCGTTATAGGAAACATAGTTAAATAGTCACTTATTTGGATATTCTCCAGAGTAATGAAGAAAGATTTGTTATTGTAGAGCAGAAATAACAGAAATTTCTCAGTGGATGTCATTCTGGACCAGTGAGGATAAATGCTGTCCCTGTGACATGAATCGTTACTGCTGATTATCTCTGGGAATGTGAGCTTATATCTTGCGTCTACTCGAATGACTCTCAAGCTTCAGGCTTCACATTTATTAATGTCATTGTCTATTTTCTCCTGTTTTCTGCTTCGGCCCACACATTTACCATAGAAGGCTACAGTGAGCTGAAATCTCAGGACCTCTTAAATCTTTAGACATTTCTGCCACATGAATACACACAAACAGCTACAAAGAGGCTACTGCCCACACACATACACACGTTTACCTGAATGGGCAAAAAATATGTCAAAGTTCACATTTACAGATGCTGTATATTTATGTATGGGTGACCTCAGAGCTCAGAGCCTGAACCCATGCACCATTACTCCTTATTTGCTCTCTGGGCACAAAAACTCCTCATAAAATGTAGTTTAAATGGTATTTTATGGTCCAAAAATAGCCTGTCGACCTCATCCATTTCTCATAGGACACAGTGTGAAAACAGATCACAACAGAACAGAACCTCTACAACACTTTGTTGAGCTTTTCTTGTTTGACTATGTGTAAAAAGCACAAAATTTTATGTTTTGCATCTAATTCTATTCTATCTAGTTCTTGTGTGCACATGCAGTGCTGCCTCTTTTTCGTGAACATGATAATGTCTACAATGGGATCTTGTGAGCTGAATTCTCAAACTGTTTAGTGCGACTGTGATTATTAGGGTTAACAAGCACATCAGGCCAGAATGAGAATCTTCCAGCCAACCACAGAGCAACTCATTTGAACCAAGGAAAACAAGTCTATTAAGTAGACAAATAAATTTACAAAGTACTACAAAAGTTATATACCAAAGAGAAAAATACATCCGTACACATTCTGACTTCAAGTTGTTTTCTTTTACTGAACCAAGACGAGTTTAATTGCCTTTGTTCAAATGAGACGTAAAGGAACTGAAACTCACCAAAACCATCTTGGTTTCTTTTTCCACAACCACCTCTGGATTGGTCAAATGAAATCTTAAATTCACTGAATAAGATGTAAAAATGTTTCAGTTCTACACCCTGATGCCAGACTTTGTCCCACCCCTCTGCCTCACCGAGTCATAGTCCTTGTCAGAGCTGCTGTTAATTAGTCTATGAGTCTGTATCTGGTCCCAGTCTGGTGTCTAGCAGTTGACCTGTAGTGAAACCCCTGTGTTCCAAGGCTGTAGTCCAGGCAGACACAGTCAGCTATATGGCTACTAGCTCCACAGCTAACTGGGCTAACAGTAGCCATAGCTACAACCAAACTTCACTACAGCCAAGAGCACAGTGAGCAGCAGCTGGCAGTTACATTGTTGATAGGTTGCCCCTTATGTTTTTGGAGCTACCTCCAGAATTTTTGCCACATTTTACAAGTTGCTCCTTTTAAGGAATTCATGTGCTTTTTGGTTAGCTTTAGAACAAAACTGGAAGATTGTAGCCTCACCAGTTCTTCAGTTGAACAAAGCGCATAGGTTCTACAGTTGAAGTGTAGCAGGGAGTAGCAGTGCTTAAGCTGTTTGGATTATTTTTGGTCTGAATTATTTTATCTGCTATCTAAATGTATTCAGATGCTATGCTTCTTTGTTCCTGCTGTACAGTCTGGGAGAAGTTTGCTATTTGGCAAGGTTTGACTCTTGGTATGGTATCTGTATGGTATCCGTATTGCATCTATGTCATTTTAGGTTTTCATGACTGCAGTTTTGTCGATGTGGAACTTCCTCATGCTACAGTTCCTGTAGCTGCTGGCTCCTCAAAAAACTTAATTTACACAGATCACACTAATACCTCAGTTGACACATCATCATGTATATCATATATCGTATATCATATCATTTATTGGTGTTAAAGTGCAGCAAAACACGCAAGTCTTTCATATGATAAATCTACATCCTGGTGAGCAATTAGTTGACAGTGAGGCTGTCTTCTCCGCCCTCCATCCCTCCATCCTCTATGAGCACCTTCCTCTCGAACTCCTTCAAAATAAGGAACGTGTGAAAAAGAAGAAAAATTAAAACATTTAGCGGTTTACCTTTCTAACTAGTTTCCATTAACAGGATAATAGTGTAAATGAGGAAAGGATGATTGAGGAAAGAATTAGCTAAAATATCTTCAAACAGAACCTGAAACATTCAGGAAGTATTTTGGTTACGGTGAGAAAACACGAATATGGATAGAGTGTAATGGCAATGCAGTCACAGCATTTGACTGACAGGTGGCATTTGACTGACAGGTGGTCTCCATGGTTACCTGGCACCAGAGCATCGTGCTGTAAAAACTAATTCCATGATGACAGCTTTGAACTATTCATTTTGCCAAGCGTCTATTTATTTGACAAACCACTGACAAGTCATTTGTAGAGCCCCTGACTGATCACCTTGATCTGCATGCGCTCTGTAAATTGAAGATGACATCCAGGAACCCTGGGTGTCTGATAAACAGCTTCTCTTTGATCTTTAAAAAGCTTTTGTATTCTGCAGGCACTTTGAAACATTAGAAGCCTTGTGGCTGCTTAGCCATAACACTGTGGTAATGAATCTCAAAGTCTTACAGTTTAGCATGTTAAACATGGTAAACAACAGCAGCTGCCTGATTTGTCAAGCGTGTATTTGTCATCAGCTGTTGGTGTGCAGCTGAGTTTCAGATTATGATATGTGTGTATGTGCGTGTGTCATTCTCACCCTGAATCTCCTGAGTCTTGCCAGCCTGTCTTGCAGAGTTTTCTCCTGGCTGGAGGTCAGTTTTGCTAAATGAGCCTGCCACTGCTGCTCTTTTTCCTGACACATGGAAGGTAAGCACAGGGCAAATTAATGGTTCACTAAAAGAGGAAACACATGAAGTTTTAAAGCTGCACCAGTCGATGTTTTCATATTAACCATAGATCAAATGAATATGTCAAAGGAGTCACTCACAGTGATGTAGATAGGGTTAGGGTTTTTTTTTTTTTTTAGAATTATTACCCGACTGCAGTTATCAACAAATCGGTTTGTTTCAGAGACTTTCAGCTGATTGCTTTGATTTCATCAACTATACCTTTGCTGTTCTGGTTCAGTCTTCACACTATGACCAGCTGGTAAACTTGGCGACCATTTGGCAGCCTAAAAGTCAGATATTTCCTTTAGGAATGCTCAAGACCCAGCAGCTAAGAAGAGTTTGTATTGGATTCACTGGGCTGAGAAACATCACCCCAAATTAACGCTAATGTTGTCCCATACTGAAATGTATGTTATGAAGACATCACAACATGACCGAAGTCAAATATTTTATTATAATTAAACAATCTCATCAGAGAAATAAGTTTTTATAGTGATGTAGTGGGTTTTAATATGTCACACTTTATATGGCCAATCCTATAATGTCTCTATATTTAAAAAATCAACAAATATCAGGAGTCAATTTCACAGCTGCTCACCAGGTTTGGACAGAGAAAAAAGAAAGTTGACAAAGAAAACACCCACAGTGCCTCACACTAAGTCCTCTTTAATATCTTCAGGCTCTGCAGGACCATTTTAAAGTTACAAAGTTCCCCTGGTACAATGATATAACAGTATATGCATTCTGCTGGGACTGCATCTCTGAGCTCCACACAGGCATGTTCATGTGTGTGTTGAATTGTGTGTGAGAGAGAGATGAAATGGATTTGTATCCCTGACCTTGTAGTGAACTCAGTATAGCTCTCATGAATCCAGTTTCCTGGTGTGTGTTCGTGTGTGTGTGTGCGTGTGGATGTATAATTTCTATGCATAATCTCACAGAAAGGATACAAATAAGATTGCTGTGGCCAGTTGCTCTCATTGGACAGTGTCTGTCATCAATTAACTGTGTGTGTCCACAATTGTGTGTGTGTGTGTGTGGAGGAAGTTAATATGACCAAGGGAGGCCAATCAGTTTAAAGAGGAAGGCTTGCTGACACATATGGAGTGAAGGTGAAAGCAGTTAAACTGTTACCTCCCCAATTACATGCTGAAAACATAAAACACACGCGCTCGTACAATCAGGACATTCTTTCCCAAAAAGCCTTGACTTGAAAATGAGCATTTGAACATTTGACAGATTACTTCATTCATGTTCCATACCCACTTGTTCGTCTTAACGATGTGTGAGAGGGAGTAGCACATGTTGAACAAATTGCTTTAAATTGGTGATCACTGACAGACTGTGTTAATGATTGTTTTCTCTCTTTGATCCAGGACATCGTGGTGGTAGTTTGCCATCTGGTCAGGGGTGTTTGTTGAGTGTCAGTGTGCTCATATTCTTAAACTAACACTTTTGGGGGAATATTCAATAGTCTACTGCAATTTTTTGATACAGCAAGTTGGACACTAAGAATGGAAAGCTGACCTGTTTAAGACACATTCACGCCTGGAAAACAGTAGCGAGCAAAATAAAAGCGTTCTCTGCAGCTGAAGCTAAAGCTTTGGAACTTTAATAGCACATTCATGCAACATGAGGCTGTATGTGAGGAAATATTAGCTGGATAACCACATCTTGCCTGCAAGTCCAGTTTCATTCCCAGGACATCAAATACAGCTGTTTTGGCACATCAGTCTGCATCTCACGCAGAAAGACATTTGTGTTTAGATGAGATGCACCAGGCTTTTTAAAAGCAAAAGCAAACACGATCAACAACTGCATGTCAAGGTATAGTAAAGCACAGTTTACAAATGTTAACAATATTAGTTTACCATGTTAGCTTGCTGACATTTAATAATTAATACTGACTTAAATCAAATTAAGATTCTGACCCCATGGTGGTGCTACAAGAAAAGTCAAGTCAAGCCAAGTTACTGGGATACGCCAACTGTGTCAATCCATTCTGTAGGGTTTGATATAGTACACTAAATAAATGGAAATGCTGTCCTGCTTAAGGATGGAAATGAAGAGACAGGAAATCAGAAAAGTTTGTGTCTTAAATCTAATGGAAATCCAAAGTCTGTTGGGATATTTCACTCTGGAACTAAGTGGTATGATGGAAGGACTGTGTCTTGCCTGGCCTGGGAACGCCTTAGTTTCTCCCCAATAAGAGCTGGTGGAAATAGTCTGGGAGAGGACAGTCTGGGCCTCCCAGCTGAGACCGTTGCCCCCGCAAGCCAGACCCAGATAAGCAGTAGAAAACGAGACGAGACAAGACTAAGTATTGACTGACCAACATAACCATCCCTGGAGACACACTGCTTGTGGCTAAAAATCTTATGCGTGTGTTTACGGTAAGAATTTAATTGGCTGCTTCAATCACACTGGCTACACTTGGCCTGCAATAAGGCGTTCAAAGTCAGGAAGAACATATTCTCAAGCAGCTGTCAAAGGAAATATTAGCTGGATAATGATTACTGTCAATAACAGAAATCGCATGCAAAGACCAGAGATGCTTGACAGAATCCAGAGACTCATTTTTAGGAGTCCATATTTGAAGTAAAGAGGTTCAGAAGTTTTTGGGCATTCTTAGGAGTTCAGATCAATGGTGTCCATTAGGACCGATGATGTGACACTGCATAGAGACTGTTTCCACACTGCCATGTTTGCAAAGAAACAAAACACTGGCTGGAACCGTGGAACTTGTTGTACTATTGCTCATTCCTGTAACTTATGGAGGTGAGAGCCTCAAATTGAATTGATGTCAATGTCTGAAGACTTTAGCTGAGAGAACAAAAGTGGAAATATCATTAAAATGTACTCCCATCATTTCTTTTTTTCTGGGTAGTTTGCTTTAATTTGTTGTAATTTGGGAGAATCAGTTTTTCAGTCAATCTGATGTTAAGTTAGACATATTACAGTATGTTTCTGGAATTGCTCTGGCTCAACTTTGGCATTCCAGAGGAGTGTTTGTGTGTGTGTGTGTGTTCAGGTTTATGGTCCTTGTGTTTAGTGTGCATTTGTGTGTGCATTTGGGTGTGTGAGTGTATTGGTAAGTCATGGAGTTCGTGTGTGTTTGTGTATACTGTTTGTGTCTGAGGTTAAGTTAGGGTTCAGCGGAAAGTACATTCCATACTGAGGTGAGAGTGACTGTCCTCTCTATCAGGGTAAATGTTGTCATCAGCTTCCTGCCTTTCTGTGTGTGTGTGTGTGTGTGTGTGTGTGTGTGTGTGTGTGTGCACCCTGCGGAAACACTGACAACAGCCCACACCCCCTGTTGACCTCACACACTCTTGTCAGAAAGTGGGCAGCTGCTCAAAGCATCCACAGCTGTTGTGTATATGTGTGTGCATTCAGTGTTCATGTGGAAGTCCATCTGTTTTGACAACTGCATTTGTGTGTTTGAATGAATCTACAGTATGAACACACTACTGCTTTATAAAATGTCAAGTGTGCTATTAAGTGTGCTCAAACATGTGTGTGTGTGTGTGTGTGTGTGTGTGTGTCTATGTTTAGCGCCATGAAGTGTAAGTGTTGTTCCGAGCCACTGATAAGCCCGGCAGCCTTGACAGAGGGCCAGAGTTGAGTGTTTCTGTCGTTTCCATGGAAGTGAATCTGATTTTGCCGCGAGCGACTAAGTGAACCTCGCCGGTAAATTAACAATCATCGATCCAGTGTCACACTACTGCCTGATTGTTCAGCCCTCTGTTTCCATTAGGCTGATTATAACAGCCAGCTCTCATGAAATGTGAAGCACAGAGTCTAAAAATGTGAACAATCAGAGAAAGGATCACCCGACGGAAAGAAAACCCTGTTTGACATTCGCTAATTGCTAATAGTTTGATAAGACAAATAATGTGTAATTGCTGCTGGCTGAGTTTAGGCACAAAATCCTTCGTTCAAATCTGGCTCAGGAGAAAAACAAAAATAACACAATGAGAAATTAAGGGCTGAAATCCAAAATCTCAGAATTTGGCTTCCATTAAATAGTGCTGACAGCCTGCACGATGATCTGTCATTACACCAGTCAGCTCCAGTTACTACCGCTTGATTGTGGGGTGCAACATGTGTGTCTGTGCTCATGTTTGGGTGTGCACGCATGCTTTGGCAAGAGCTGGTCTCAGGAGAGTCAAACAAGAGTGTTTAAAGGCTGAGCTGGAGTCGTTTAGTGTAAGCCTTCATGCTCTGCCAACGACTGAGAAGTAAGGGAGGCTGTTTGGCTTCACAGATGTACAGACTTGTAGAGGGTGCATCATCCAGGTGTGTGTGTGTGTGTGTGAGAGAGAGAGAAAGTGTGTGTTCACCTTCTTGGACTCTTCTATTTTGCGGAGTCTCTCTTTTTCCTGCTGCTCCTTTTCCAGTCGCCAGCGGGCCTGAAATACACAACATATACATGCTTACATACATACATGTGTATTTTTCAGCTGGTTGAAATGTAAAAATAGTGTTTTTTTGGATTTTCTTCCTTTAGTACCCTCTCCTCCTTTTTGCGTCTCCACTCCTCCTCCTCCTCCAAAGCTCCAGCTCCTTCTGTTTCCATTTCTTTTGCCGTCTCTTCTGACATTCCCAGAAACGCGTAGTCCTCCTCTTTACACAGACCTCTCATTGACTAGAACCGGAAAAACAGCCATTTATCAAGTGTGAAACTTGTTTACATCTTCCTAAATGCAAATTGCCTTAAGCCTTTGTCTGCACTGCACGTATCAACTGGCTTTATGTTGACTAATAAGGTTTTAATGGAGCCATAAAATAGTATTCACTTCCTGGGAAGTTTCTCCATTCTTGCAGCACTGAATCTAAATGGATTTAATGTGGCTTTTTTTGACCCTGGTCAACAGAAGAGAGCTTTGAATGTCAAAACAAATCATATCTCCACAAAGAGATCCAAATTAATTACAAATTAATGAGAAAGGGGAACAAAAGCGTAAAGATGTGCAAAGATGACTGAAACAAGTATGTTTTTTTTTTTAAATATTATATTAATTATTTTATACTTTGCAGAGCAGAGATTTGTAAAGATGTTGCCACTGTTCTATATATGAAAAGGAGGTGCAGATGAGAAGATGTCAAATGTGGAGACTGCATGTAATTAGGTGGAAATACAGACAGGGGACAAATTAGAATTGCCCTCCGCAGGGCACCAAGCAGTCAATGATAAGTTTGGTGAGTCTGAACATGATGCAGATCATATGCCTTTCCAGTCACCAGATCTCAGCCCAAATTGCAAAATGCAGATGTGGAACAAATCCACCGTGGAAATGTGAGTGGTGTAGTTGTTTAGTTCAGTTTTTGTTGGAAAAAGGGGTCTTCTTCCACTGAGTGATATTTGAGAATAAGAGAATTCATAAGGAATTTGAGCAGTTGAAATTACTGCAGCCATTTCCCTGTGTGTTGCTGTCTTTACAGTGAAGTTTCCTCATTGACTCCAGTCCATAACATACCTTCGACATGGGAATCCTTTGAAACCTTTTCATGTGAGTCATCTTAATCCGGCACAGGTCTGCAGCTCATGAGACACAGAGTTCAATTCATTAAGTCTCACTGATTTTGAGGCATTTACATTACATGTCCTACAACTGCTTATATTTACCATAATGCAGTTTAATTTCATGGGTAAAATACAATCAAATACTTATTAAAAGTCAGTCAATTACTCACCTGTAGGTTAAGTCTGACTGTCTCTCCTGTGCTGTCTGCTGATCAACTTTAGTCCGGTAGTTTCCTCTCCGTTTAATTTGTCATCACCACAGATAAGTCCTGCTTCCTTCTCCTTCCCAACAGATCAGTTTCAGATCAGATTAACTACACAGGTTCTTATACAGTCACTGCATGCAGCCCACATGCTAGTTATTTCCACGGTCCAGTGAGAGAAGTGCCACTGTGCCACTAATGAAGAGCATAATGGATAATTCTGAAGCTCTTTAATTGGGTGTGATCAGTCTGTTACTTCAGAATACTTTATCTCAACATTTACTAGAAGGCCACGTAGGTGTTCTGTGTCATCTGGCTATTGAGCAACAAAACCTGAAATAGGTCTAGCAGTCTGAGTTTTAGTATTGTAGTGTAATGTTGAATCTGCGATCGAGGAATAAGCTGAAAAGAGTAAATACTTTCAAAAAACAGGGTTAAGGAAGTATTGCTTTTTGATTAAATGTTCCGGAAAACAAATGAAACACATTATCAGTGAATAAGTTTATTGAAATGTCCAGTTTGTTTTGTGTTTTGTTTTTCCTCACAATGTTAACAGAACTCATAATTGGCTGGTGTTATGTTTGTCTTCTAATCATATTTGCTTTTGCAAATTAGTTGTATATAAACTTAATTTATATACACAGGGTTGATTTTTTTTTTTTTTTTTTTTTTTTTTTAATTCATGTGAACATAGCTCCCTGTGCACGGTTGCATCAGTCCTTGTTAGCGCTGTAAACGTGCAGCTTTAGCTTTATTTACAGCCTAACTTCTACTGCTGCACTTCCTCTCTGGAATCGATAAGGTCCATCACGTCCTTTTATCTTAATTAATAGCTCTATCAGCAAGCTGCTAATAAGGAGCCTGCCAGGCACACCAGCTGCTGGTGTGATGGATATACAGTAGGAATTCAGAATGTTTCCAGTGAACTCACTCTGTCATAGTGGTGACACATTTATTTAAGATGGGTCTGGGAGCTGCTGCAGCGCTGCTTGAAGTCAAAGCAGAATGAAGTGTGCTGACAGGTTACTTTGTTTATAATTTCTCATTCTGCGCCATATCACAGCAAATTCATGATGACAAGCAGACCCAGTTAATTTGACTGTAATCTGTCATAAAGCAGTATATACTTGAAGAGTTAATACTGTGGATAATGCGTGAAGACGCTAATTTGACACTACAGGATTACACAAAGTAGGAAAACTGCATGAAACACAATATGGATGTTCTGCATGAAAATGATAGAGGATTAAAACCCAGCACATCTTATACCCAGTAATACAACTGCTTTTAGTTAGATTGGTCATAACAAAGTACAATATGGTGTACAGTGACATTAAGTTACCATAGAATTCTCATACTATATCTCTTCTTGGTGTGAGAGAATATGTGCAATAGACAATAAAACAAGAAAAATGGGAAAAAAAATAATGATAATGCATGGCCAAACAAAGCAGTGCAATCTCCCACATAACAATACAATAAAACTTTTATTTTAGAGTATCTGTACAACAACACTATACCACAGATCTGGAACTACATTATTCAGTGGTATGCTTAATTAAAAAAAAAAAAAATCAAACAAACAAAAAAACAGGGAAAAATGCACATGTTACAGATTTATACTTTTTTAAGAGTACAGTGAAAAATCTGTTCACATTTTTCATAAAATGAAACATAAAGAATACTGGCATGTAAGTGTGACAAAATATGAAAATGAGTTCGTTTGTGAGGCAGTGTGTTCCAAGAGAGGTTAAGACCACCGTTGTAGAGTGTAAATGAGCAAACGTAGCATAAACTATGACTGTGGATTGTGTGCAAAGGATCAAAGGGTGCATTTGTTCTTTATGAGGTGCCAAATTTTCATCCTTCCACTGTAGAATAACATCTGTTCACTTGACTATAGCTACACACTGGTTTTTATAGGTTGTGAACCCCAGAACAAACTCATAAATCACAGAGCTGTGACAGGCCTGGAAACCTCATGAACAATGTCCATCGTAGTGCAAGGGTATATCTGTGTGTACATCAGCATACACACAAGATGTCTAAATTAAAGCCATACTGCGACATTCAAAACACGGCCAAAACATTTGGTTAGTAAATCAAAGATGCAATGATGTTGTAGTACTTCAAGAGTCAAACAAGCACATTGCTCTGAAACGGATCGAACACTTCATTGTTTAGCAATCTCTAAACAGTTTCCAAAAACATTCTCAGTGAATTAAGTTTGATCTCAACATAAGGATGCAATCAGCAGGACATCATAAATGTTACATCTTAGAAGATGCTTGGAATCAAACTAAGTCACAAAATGGCGTGTATTCTGTCCATATTCTCTCAAGATACAGACAGGAACACACACTCGTACAATGATTTACCGTCTCACATCACTTCACACAGCCTCCGTACATTCAACACACTCAGAACAAGCAATAAACCGTGAGCTTTGACCTTAACACTCCCGACACCCTGACATCACTCATCAGCCGCTCATAACAGGAAACAGCTCTGGCCTTTAAATGATTTCCCCCAGTGAAATACATGAAGTAACCCATTAGCAAGCCATTCATTATGTGTGTATTTCAAAATCTGTGTAGATGTTATTCAACCTATTTGCAATGATTAATGAGCAATTGTTTGTGTTGCATTGTATTTACGACACATCATGTCACTAATACTTCACATTGCATAAAAGCTCCAAAGGTCTCAAGTCCATATATAGCCTTTGTGTTCAGTCCTAACTTTACTAACCCTGTGGACTCATTCATGCCTCCATAATGGATTTTTGATAACATGGCTCACATAGTCTTATTTGGGCAAGTGAGACAGAATGCAGAAAACAGTGATGCTTCTGTTTTAGCTTAATCTCCAAACTTCTGCTGCATCTGTAAACTTTAAGTTCCTGCTACAGAATAGACACCTGACTTCAGTGAGTTCTGATACAAGTTTGAGTAACACATTGTAAAAAGTCTTTATCATTTCCGCCACAGTCACAAAATTGTTTGTGTATTTTGAAAGGGAAATTAATTTGGTTTCAAGGCAGAGCCTCCGTGTCCTACTGGGCTTGAGTTCTATTTTCCATCGATCCTTATTTGAGCATACGTGTCACTGTGGCAGTGGGCTCAGTGAGGTAGACCAGATGTCCCTCTCCTCAGTCACATCTCCAAACTTCCCCTGGGGGAGAAAAGACTGAATCGAGTTGTTTCAGAAAAAGTCATCAAACAGCACGCTTCAATCAGTTGTTTGACTAGCAGCTGAAATAATTATTGCTCTCGTCTGTCGTGCAAAGGAGAAAATCAAGTGACTTCTTTACAGTGAAACAAAGTCTGTCTGTCAAACACGTGAAGCAGCTGTTTAACATGTTGGTTCTATTTAATTGTGACCACAATTGCTCTAAAACCTTAACAGCAATTATTAATTACTGTAATCGTGAGGACTAATGGACCTATTTTTCAACCATGATTCGTGATATGGTGTACTAAGAGGCAGTTACAAGCTATGTAAGTATGTAGCATTATTTTGGAGGAGATGCCTGAACCACTCCGAATGACTCGTCTCAACATCCTGTGAAGCCAGCTATGTTAGAGATCAGACAAAGAGGGCTGTAAAGCCTCACTAAGTGCAGAGATCGACTGGAGTGGGACAAGAGCAAAGGACCTTACTGCTGAGGCATGATGCCTGCGTGACATCATATCCCTTTTCATTTCTATCGGCTAACTTGTTGCCTAAAATCCGACGTGAGCAGGCTTCTGTGTGGTGCCCTGCAGTGACTCTGTGAAAGCTCTCGTCATGAGGGATTCCCAACGCGCCTTGTGTCTTAATGCCTGATCCCTTGGCCACTAAGTCGTGCCCAGCAAGAGGCTTAACTCCTCCTCAGTACCTATTGTCCGGCACAGTTCAAGGCCTCAAGACATTCTGCTCCACCCTTGGGACACTCATCATAGTATATCTATGTGTTTGGGTGTGTGAGCCTAAACAAGGGGACCATAGGGTGTGGAACTTTCTTCATCTTTTTAAGGCATGTGCATGAATGTGTTTGTATGTGTGTGTTTTTGGGGGTGCAGATCCTATTATGTTCAATGAGGCAGAGTAATGACAGTTTGAGACCTTTGTTGGCAGTGTTACTGTTCTGTTGTTCTGTCCTGACCTCAATCTCTTTTAGGTCAGGAGTCTGTATTAGTGTTTGGATTGCATGTATGCTGGATGTTCAAAGCTGTATTGAACGTCATCCAAATCCCTGCAAAAAAAAGCTGGGTTTACACCAAATATGCCCCAGTCTGTGAGTGTGTGTGTGTGTGTGGGCTTATTTTTTTTATTCTAGATGTTTCATTACAGTCAGAGAGTATTATTTCGGCCCTAATACTCCTTTATGACTGCACAAACTTAAATATTCCAACAGTTATCTTCAAACTATGAGAAAATAAAACCCACCTGAATTTCAGCCAGTTTAATAATTTAGGCATGGCGCATTCAGCACAGTTTTAGGAAGAATACCTCTGGCCACAACTCTAGTACAATTTAACTAAACAGAATTTTGCTTGTGAACCTCACAGAACTGAGAAATTACATTTCAACAAAACTAAGTTTTGAGCCATGCTGGCATCTCTGAGAGGCTGTACTTACACACAGCAGTGCTTTGACCTGATCACTAATGTTTAGTAGATAATATTCAGAAGTACTAAATTTAAGTATTTGATTACCTTTTATTACAGAGATTGCAAAAGACAAGGACAAGAAATAACAAAAGAGAGATATATGGGAATTATGTGGCAAAGGTCCCCAGCGAGGCGGCATCTTAACCTTTAGGTCACCAAGGCACCTAATCTAAATCTAACCCGATGAGGATGCTAATGGATTGCTAATTTTACAAATAGAATGCTGATGAGATATTAACTCAAAACCATGTCAACCCCATGGAATTTCTAAAAGAAAAGCTAGTGGATCACCAAAGTCAGCAGGATTCATCATCTGGAAAACATTAAAACTTTGACTTCCTCATGGAACAACATGAAAAGTTAGGGGATCTGTGCAACATGAATCGAATTTCATGGCAGTCCGTTCAATAGTGGTTGAGCCTTTTCAGCAAAACACATGACTGTCAGCCTCATTGTGATAAAGTCACTGAAGTCATTAGGAGTCATCCTCTGGGAACCCTGCATGTGTGCTCAAAATTTCACTTTCAGCATTATTTCAGTGTGGGCCACTTGGTGGACACACAGACTTACAAACCAGTATTGCCATTCCTAGGGTACAAATTCAACAGTACAAATTCATCAGTAACAGCTGCCATCTTTACTACAAAACAAGTTCAAAAATAGCCTGTCTGTTCTCTGGCTTCACTAAGCCTGACAACAGTCATGCTAAGCGGTCGCACAATAAATCAAACCAAGCTTTCCTCTTCAAGCCATGAGCACATTCACACAAGAAGTGATGCTTGCAATATATGTTGCAAACATGGACAAGTCTGCTGGCGGCAGAGTGGCAGATTTTCTGTGTAAAAGCATTTTGTTACTGACATGTTGCTCAAGCAATGTAATTACAAATGTATTTCAGCTTTCCAGGAAATTATTTTACCAAAATATAAATCCTCCACTTAGACAAGCAAGAGGGAGAATGTACATTTCAGTCAAGTTTGTCTGATAGCCAGACCTGGTGATTAATGACTGCATCCCTATGTGAACCTTAGTAAAATTAATTATATTTCTCATAGCGATCCATGTGCCTTAGAGTCCAAAGTTGCAATTTCTTGTTACTTAGAAAGATAAACATGAGGTTTTATGACCAAAACTGGGGCACTCAAGCTGTGAGAGAAACAGACGAGGTATTATTTAGAGTGACCAGGTTATGACTCCACTTCAACAGGGCCTAAAATAACATTATGTCAGAGAGTTATGGGAACAGGAGTGCTGTGGAGAGGATCTCTGTCTCTCTCTCTGAAGCTGAGAGCTCACATTTCCATCTTGTCCTCTGTTAGACAGTAGAAGAACAGTCAGGACACACCGCAAAAAACTTGAAGGTTTTTCTGTGTCAAGATTTTGAAATAACAAACGCACGAAAGGACTAATTCCATGGAGACTAAAAAAATATCATATCAATTTTAAGAAAATGGGGGAAAGACCCTGTAAAAACATTTTACAGCATGTAATGTAATTTTTGTAAAGTCAATCTGTAACATTAGAGCAGTGAGTGCTTTAGCTTTTAGAGGTATTATGAATACAAGCGTGATAGCCATTGAATTCCCTATGCACCATAAAGTAGCAGCTATTACGGAAGTCCACCTTGATGTATTAGCCCACATGTATCTGGCATTATTGTAATCAGCCAGTCCCCTCTTCAGTGTTGCACACAGGCTTTAGCACATTTCTCATTCATACATACATTTTCTTTTTAAAAGCTACTTTTTTACTTCTCTGTGGTCGGAATACCTACCCATCAGCCTCAGCATTAATCTGATATTTGCCTGCTTTCATTTTACCAGCAGCGTCACCCACTTCACTTCCACTCATGCAAAAACTCACAACACTGTCTTTGTATGACATTGTCCATCCTTTTCTTTTTTTTTTATAAATTACGCTGATGAAAGTTTTATTTTGTTGACTAAAAAAGAGGAACATGGTCCTGGGATAAGGGATTGTACAGTATGGGGAAAAAAGCTCACCAGTAGAGCCTACATCACACATCGCTTTGTTGATTCAAACCACTTCGTTCAGTTCATTGATTCAGTTGTTGTGGTTGCACAGCTGTTCAAATGCACTTGTGTGTGTTCCAGTGGTATGGCCGGTTAATGAATAGCATCAGTATCTGCTATAGTACACATTTAAAGTATATGCTGACATAATTTCCACTGAAATATCACTTCTTCATAGTCAAATTTTACTTTATAAAAACATCTGTTATTAATTTCAACAACTGGTTAACTGTCTAAGAGTTTTAACAACAACAGTTTCAACTGGCTCTTATGTATAATATTTTTCTTTTTCTTTTGATAATTTTTCACATAATAGATCAAAGTTATCTCAACTTTGACTGTCTTTTCATTGAAACATACAGGAATTAATCAACTTTGAAAACATAACTTTGTTAACTTTGAATTACTGACTTTGAGGAATAATAATAATAGCTGACAATTAGGTTAATCAGTTCCAGATTTATTTATTAAATGCTTTGAGGTTAATGATCAGTTCCGTATTTTTGTATTCATTTATTTAAGTATTTATTACTTTCATCTAAATGTTTACTCCAACAGTTATTCTGTTTTTAATAAAGTTGAAGACAGGGCTTTTCTGGCAGATTTTATTTATTTTTGCAGTGCTGTTGGTGGGTGGGTGCGGGATATTGCTCATTTAATTGACGGGTGGCTTTTTCCTGCAAAAAACTATTGTTATTTCAGCCTTTGAAACTCAAGTGTTGGTCGGTTTCTACTGCGTACAACAGAAAGTGAAAGCAGATTCGGATGTTCAGTGCTGATTCTGACTGCCTTCAGTTTGGTGGAATGTCCAGTCACATTAGGTTGAATACAAAACTAGCATATGCTATATGCTAGCAATTTAGTCTATGTTAACATATTCACATTTGCTAATTAGCACCAAAAACACCATAAAGCTCAAGCTCATGGAATGTCATCATTAGCGGTATATTTATATTTGTACTGATTAAAATTTGGACCTGGTGATGATGCACAATGAAAACTTAAGTGATGACAAAACAATTTTGGAAATTTTTCCTGGAGGGACATGAACATCTGTACAAAATACCCTGAAATCACCACACCCATAAATGCATATTGTTTCTAAAATGACCTCCTCTGTCTTGTACTTGCAGAGGAACTGCAGTACTTGTAGTACGTGCAGAAGCACAGTGGGTTGGCGCAGCAGCCGTGCTGTCTTGTGTTTTTTTTTTTTTTGTCTGCATGGTGTGGTATCATGTGAGCTGTTGCCACTATTGGATGTGCGTGTCTGGACAATATTTGTGATTTGTTTTTATGGTATATGTTCTTTTATCTCTGACAGCGCTGCAAACCATTTTTCACTTAGGAATAATAAAGTTAATGAGTTCCAGTTACAACAATAATGATATTGGCTATTTTCCTCCTATAAAAGAGAAATTAAATTGCATGCATAGCATTCCTTTCTTAAGTTCAGATGCTGGATATATTCATGTAATCATTACTAACTTTGTCATTCATACTGAATCTGTGGGTCACTACACATTAACACATGAAATGTGACTGGTTATTACTTGTACCAGCTGTACAAGCTAAGTCCACCTTGAACTTCTTGCTGGAGGAAAACAAAAATATACATTAAGTATGCTCAGAGGATATCAAACCACAACGTGACTCTAGACATTCAACACATTAAAGGCTTTGTATGGGTGTGACTCGTCAGCCGGTGGATAAACAGACAAGGGTCAGCTTTGCTTCACAACAAACACCACACAGAAAAACATCCTTTACTAAAGCAGAAACCTGTCACATTATATTAATTCTCAGGCAAATCTAAATGGCTCAGGGGAGGTAAGAGAGGGGTGAAGAGGGAAGCGCACAAAGACTCTTTTGATGAGTTTTTTACTTTTGGCACATTTTTCTGATTTTGATGGTCTTAGAAGCAATTTTGGCTGGATGAAGCAGTAGACATCCATTCATTGCACTGGAGTCATATCTGGTAGCGTGACTGATCATTGGTTTATAAGGGCAAAACAGTAATTGTTTCGCTATGGGGCATAAGGAAATTTTCATTAAAGTAGAAAACTAGGGAATATCTAATTGAGAAGACCTTGGTGAACTACAGCATTAACCTGACATCATCTGACCCAAAACTGGTTGTCGCTGATTGACCAGGCCCACGCACATGACAGTTTTAGGGGCAAGTGGTCAAGTAAAAAAAGAACATTCCTTATGAAAAATAAAGTGACATATACTAGGCCAGCACATCTTTTACTTAAGTTAAGTGCTTCAGTCATACTATCCAGAAATGTGTAGCACACATCAGTCCTGAAGTATGTCTTCCCGGACTCAAACTGATCACTCACTTGAAATGTTTTTGGGGTTTGTTGGAGATGCACTGGTGGAGTGGTCCAAGCTGTTCTCTTCCAGTGCACCTGATGCTAGAGAAGAATTTTTGGAGCATGAGAAGGATCAGTAGGATTTTAGTAGCTTTGTTTGCATTTACCCCCTCTCCTTTCTTAACAGCTGGTTCTTGCTCATACCGTTCCTAGAGGATCTTGCCTTCATCTCACCTTTATCGTTTTATAACATTGCAGAGCATTGTTTCTCTAGAACTCTCTAAACTTGACTCTATGCTGGACACCTTCACTATCTGCACTGCTAAATGGCCTGTGTGAGATTTTGTGTGCCTGTTGGTAAAAGGTTGATGTCTGTTTTGAGTCATCCCATCCAGAAGTGGACAGATCTAAATCTGACAGTTTCTGAAATGCAAGTATGACTGTATAGACTATTGGCCATGTAATGCATATTGTTTTGTTTCAGTTGCCTTACAAAAGCACAAACTATACCCTACTAGAGTTTGCTTGTTTTCACTGACAAAACTATTTTACTTCAGAATTAGACTGGTTGTTGTTGAGTTTAATGTTTGGTGATCGCTCGATCGAAATTTGGACTACTGGATTGAGATGTTTGATAATGGTATAATTACACAACAGTGACAAACATGCCAATACTTAGGGTAAAGTATTGTTACTTGGCTCTCATCAATGAAGACAGAAATTTTAAAGGCAGCGCAATTTAATTAATACTCGAGTAAAGTAACAAAAGGATATTCTGGTGAGTTTTGAAATCAGCCGTGTCTCACCAGTTACAGAAACACACACACACACACACACACACACACAGCCCCATGGTGCTCTCACACATGGTTGGTGCTGGCTTTTTGGACTTGAGCTGTCTTTGGTACAACAAGAATGAATAGAGTAAATGAAAGCCCATTGTTCAGTTGTGCTGTTTCAGTGTCAACCTATTGATAGCTGCTCTGTTCAATTGAATTGGACTTGACAGTTCTTGTAAAGGAGACCTCAGGGGCAGTTTGAGTGTTTGTATGTGTGTGTGTGTGTGCACATACATAGACCCAGTGGGTGGTCGATGCTGCGTTTAACTCCAGATGTTAACGCTGCAGACCAGCTCAGAGATGGCCTCACGTACTCAAAAAGCTCACCTGCCAATCATCTCAGGGAAAAGCACCTCATTTCCTCCATTTCCTCTTTTCTTATCCCCTGATGTGTGTGTGTGTGTGTGTGTGTGTGTGTGTGGACCAATATGGACTCGCCCTGTGCTGTGTACACAGGCCTCCCATTGTCACTCAATTAAATGTCTCCATATGGGCTTCTCTGAACTGCTGCCAGTGTCAACACTGAATGTACTGTAGCTTAAAATTCCTTTAGACTTTGAGTGTCGTCCCCCACCCCCACCCCAAAGATCAAGCATTTGAATGTGCTTCTGTTTTTCTTTTGCCTTTCAATGTCAAGGACCTCTGCCAGCACTAAATGACTAACACTGTGTGACATGCTGATTGAGATGAAAACACATTACAGGCTCATTATTGTATAAAAACATTGTTCAACTTTTGTCTGACTATAAATTCTCACATGTGGTAGCTTCTTTGGTTGTTTTCTGATTAAGGGACAGCATCAGCTATTGACTATTGACTTGTTCTTGCTTCAGTAGTTCAAAATGAACTTCTCCTTGTAACTTTATTCCCAGCATTAAATATATTTATGTCTGCAGCCTTGAAATGACCTTCAACCAAATTTAATAAACTTGCCTCTTATCTCACCATTAATGAGCATTTGAAAAAGAGCTTAGCATACACAGGTTTAAAATTTGTTGCAGAGCATACCTATTTTGGGCAATACTGCGAGTTTGCTTCCCTGAGGACCATATTAGGATTCGTGTCTTGAAATACTGGGGGTTTAAATACATGGCATTAGTGGATCCCTCAAAGCCGTTTTGTGGAATGTCTTGTTGAATGAAAGCACTTGCTCTGGGTACGACCTGGCCCTCTAAAGCACAGTTTAATCCTTGGAAAGTCAGAGCTTTTGGCATGAGAGCAGGGCGAAATATATGTTTCACAACTCTCCCACACGCAATGAAAATCCTTGAATGTTTGTAAGCTTGAGAACTGTCAGAAGCCACAAGTGTTTGAACCTTAATGGATAGTCTCTTTTATTATTTTAAGATACAAACCCATTAATTGCATCAGCGTAAGTGCATAAGTCATGTCATGCTTTAACCGTGGCTGGATTAACCCTACAATGATTGACTTTTGGCCCCTGTTGACCCACCTTATGTGCTAATTTATTTAACAATACAAATTTATTCACAAATAAAAATGTAATTTTTGACAGAGAGCCAGTCTACATGACATGTGACAATACAGGACCCGCCTTAATGACCAAATGAGTTATACAGTCATGGCCATTGGAGAAGAAGGTGCAGGATTTGGATTAAGGGCAGCAATTTTTTACAGTTCTTTAAGTTATTAAAATAATAATTGTAGCGATGCTAAGATGAAATTTAGATGTGCTTGACCACCCCTAAAAAGAGGTTAAAAATCACGTATGGGCTGGCCAAGTAAGGGAGAGAGATCGTGGTGGCCATCTCTTTACAAAAACCTTTCTCCACCACAACGTCCCAGATCAAACTGTTGGACTGGACGGGCGGAGCCGTGTTCTGAGCCAATGGAGCGCAGAGATAAGGCAGGATGAGGAGAGACGGACTGACTTTACATCAATGGTGCTTGGTGCTCAACTACAGTCAAAGTTGATGGACAATGTTTCCCACATATCGAACTTTTAATGTGAGGATTTGAACCATATTATCATGATCATCTTGTTGCTGCTGTTAAAATTCAACCAGCCAGCCAGTCTAATTAAAAAAAAAACAAAACACAGAATTATTTCCTGGCAGTATATATTTTGACTCCATTTGTAAATATTCTCACAGAAGAAGAAACTGGTGGATTTGGGCTCTTGCAAAAGCTGTGCTTTTTTTGTACTGGCCTATTGACAATGTTGGAAAACCTCTGATGCTGATGCAAGAAAGAAATGTTAAATACTTCGTAGTAATCATCAAAAGACTGACTCATGTCCTACTCAAGCCAAGAAGAATAACATGTTTTATGGGGGAAAAATCATCACAAACATCTTATCTTCTAATTCTCAGGCCACAGGAGATGAACTGCATTCCAGCTAAATTACTTCAGACATGTCTGAGATAACTTGAGAACAAACATATAAGTATGGGTGAAAGCAAAATCTCTTGAACATTGTTGGCAGAGGTCTTCAAAGCCTGAGGTTTGTTAGCTTAGAAGAAATTCACTATTATTCAGATCTAATGCTAACACACCAATCAGAAATACAGTAACAGTAATGAGCTTGACTGACAGTTGCCAAATCTCGTCGCCTCCTCTTATCCTTCTTGTGATCCTGCCATCTGTAAACACTCATGACCTGTGACCTCCAGGCTTTCAGCAGCCTCAAGGGCTGTATGAAAACCCCCAAATAGCTTTCAGTGCCTTACTTCAAGATCACGCACCACTCAGCACAAACAGCCACGATCCATGACACTGAATACCCTTCTCTACAAATCCCTCCTACAGGCATCAACACAGGATTGGGAGGAAAAACCGCTTGAAGTCTTCTTTACTCCTGCGTCTGTCAAGTCGGTGTTGTCCAATGCTGAAATCCTATTTCCTGATATAATCCACTGTCTTTTCTTGCTTATCAAGCATGCAACGGGAATATAAGGTCTTAACACCCCAGCAGGCAGGGCATATCTGTAATATGGGTGGTTATTAGAGCATGTTAGTGAAAATTATTCTTTAAACAGTAGAAAACAATTAAGAAATGTTTATTTTAGCTTTAAAACTGAAAAACCCTGCTTTATGTGTTTGTGGTGCTGTCAATCAAAACATGTAACAGAAAACTTCAGGAGCAAGGGATAATCTTTCAGCAAAATCTCTTTCAAATACGTAATCATTCTGGCTGCTCTTACAGTCACCTTTGCCATGTTCCCCTACTAATACTGTCTGGACCTGTACGTTGGTGTGACATCACAGATTAGATGAGTTGGCCATGTCTATGCTTTTAGCTCTGGTTGTAAGAGAAGAAATAAAAGAGCCAATGAGAGACAGGAGAGTGTCATTGTGCATGAAGAAATGCATGTTTGCAGAGGGTACTTGTCAGTTGGTCAATCTTGCACACAAAACACTAAAATTTGATAAACCAAACTTTTGAGCTAGCTTTTCTGTCCTCAGAAAACATGGGAGCATAGGTAGTTTAAATTAAAGGGCAAAATGTTCAATTACATCTTCTTTCTTTGAGTAATTACAAAGATTTTACTGCTTCTCAGTCCTCAGAGAGCGCTAGTCTGCTCTGGGGTTAGGATTCTTTTATTCACTGAAATTTGCCCTTTAGAATTAAGTCTTCCTAAAGCACTTTTCATATAAGCACACATTCAGTTAGCACATTGAAGGCAGTGCTCAATTTGCTCTCCTCTGCGGTCTGACAAGTGGTAAGCTCCTCTTAGAATAAGAGATTACTGCCTCAAATCCCAGCTCTGCATGTATGTACATCTCCTTAAGTCCGCTTTACCCCTCTGTAAAACCCCTGGGTCATTAGAGATGGCAGAATGTGATGCCCCCTCCTACAACTCAATTGTAGGTGCATGTGCGGTCATACGTCTAGGTGAGAGGGAAAATGCCTGATGATAATAAGGGTTACAGGGAGGCAGAGCGGGGTGATGGATAATGATGGGAGGTCTAATAGATGTTGGCACATTTTCTATCAAACTTTGGTGAGAGATAATCAGCAATGGATGACCTGTTTGCAGGGTTGGCTGACATCACTGCCAAGCTTTGTGTCTGTTATCATTTCCATCAAAGTATGTCGGCAACAAAATGTGCTGGCGTATAAACTTCAAAAGGAGGAATATAACCATCTCATCTGAAAAGTAGAATAGAGAACTATCCCAACTGTGGCTAATAATACTAATCATGCTACATTTCGATTAAAATGCAGGATCACATTTTTATTCTTGTGTACTTTTTTCAACAGTACATCTAGCGCTCCGTTGAGTCCAGCAACTTTTTGTACATTGTTTTACTGTAGTACCAAAAGCAGACAGTCCCAGAGGAGGGGATGGGGTGGGGCGGTGTCCTACCCTTTCTGTAACTTTTCCAAAACCAATAAACCATACTCATTTCACACAGGGAAAATAAGTAAAGTGGATAACTACCATTTACAAGAGTAAGTGATCAATATCTTTAGCAAGAGACACTTTTGATTCTGATCGTCTGAACGCAAAAACTGGTACCAACATTTAGGTCACTGAAAAATGTTCTGCTTCCAAACCACATTGCAACTCTTGGAAAACTTCTTGACATGTCAAATATTAGGCCAATGGTTCATGAGTAGAAGAACAATGCAAAAAATAATAATAAAAAATAACAAGTGCTTCTGGAGAGCACAAACAGGTACATCAGCAATAACCATCTCTTTTTACACTTTAACTTAGGTTCTTTGTGTTCAAAGTTGGGGTTTTCTTTTAAATCCTCAAGATTTGTTGTCAAAGATCAAATCTATGCAAAATCAAACCTTACAAGATGCCCTCTCCAAACCAGCAACAGTCCTCTGACTCTTTCAGTTATTGTTTGAATCCAGAAACACTGTGCATCCGTTCTCTGAAAATGTTATTCTGGAAAATCAGTGTATTTTCAAAGAACACAGTGGAACATGTTCTTTCAAGACTGATACTCAAGATGACTCATACCTGATGATGGAACAGGAAGTGCTGTTGTCACGTTAGCAATCATCTGTTATTTATCACTTCTAAATGGAACCTTGTTATCTTCTGATTATGTAAGTTATTCTGTCTCCTCTCATATTATCTAATATACAGCACACCTTTACTCTTAACACACGCATCTCTGTGCTCTGCATATGTGATATTTAAGGAATTTGATAATAAGCGGCTCATATTTTTGATGTTGATTGTTGATTTTTTTTAGGATTTTTCTGAAATCTCCTTTTCTAAGGCAGGATATGTTCTTTGTAACCATGTTTCAGGCTTAAATATGATTTTGCCTAGTTTTCTCTTGGATTTGACATGTAGATTCAAGTTCTGAATCAGCTGTTTTGGGATTTCCAAACACTAAATACCATAACTAATATCTGACAATAAGAGTACTGTGGTGATAACCATCACTGAAGATTCACTTTGAGTTCATCCTGCATTTATATTACATTAACACTGCACACAGTGGGAGCCATTGTAGAAATCTCATTAGATACTTCCTGCATCAGAATTAATGACTATTGATCAGACATCTGACAAACCATTACTTTTTCTCTCTCAACTGTATCAACTGTTCAACTGTAGACTCCCTGGAAGTCCCTGAACAAATCACTTAGATACACTGCTAGACAGAGAATTCTGCCTCAATAAGTTATTTAAAGGAAAAAATGTTCTATACACTTATTATTATCAGCAAATCCCAGGCTCGTATCAAAACTAACCATGCATTAGTTTGACTTCCCTACCCTGACTGTGAAATTCAGCCCCTGGAGTTCTTTAAAAATGTGTCACAAACACTTCATATATACCGTGTTATACTCACTTTTATAGAATTCAAATCAAGCATGTTTATTTTTTTTAAAACACTAGTAAGGTAATATGATGCTGATTAAGTCTATCACCACCAGGTTAATCTCTCTGTACTCTCTGTACTACTGTACATGTTGATTCCTATAGCATATCCAGTGATTATTTTTGTGTTTCTCTGTGCAATAGCTGTGATATCAATCTTTTGGAACAGTGAAATATGTAGTGATAATTAGCTTTAGGCATGTTTGTTCATGGTGTCCAGCTATTGTGCTGACAAATGCCGGAAAACTTAAAAATCTGTCTCTGGATACGTGACTTAACCACAGTACGAGTTTCTTCTTGAACGCAGTGACACTGTTCAAAAATATTGTCTCCTCTCCCTTGCATAGACATGTTTAATGCGCTGAGGTGCCAGTTTTTATTAACAAGGAGCTCAGCATAAGGCGCTGGCACAATATCCAGTCATCTTTAAAATAACTCCACTGGTTTCTTTTTGTATGTGAGATGTTTCAATTCTAAATGAAATTTCAGTATTGATGGTTTTATACTCTCTTGTGCGGAGCTCTGCTCTATATATCACACTCTCGACATTCTTTATCTTTTAATAGTCACTGTCCATAAATCAATATTTTATGTACTCATAGGAATCATATCTCATTATTTGAATGAAGGAACATGTCACCCAGCAAAGCTGTGCAGCTCATCGATGTGTTTTTAATATGTTTAGAACAACAGTAGAACTCTATGGCACATTGGCTTTGGATACACATACAATACTTGTTAGTAAGATCTGTTCATTCTTAGTTTTGGTCCTTTCATGGGATTTATTGACAATAAATATGTGGAATATATGCAGACTTTTCCTTATCCTAACTTAAACCAGTACTTTAATTTAGCTGCCTATAGAGGGACATTTCATAAATCCACTTTCCTTAATGTGAACCTTAGTTGAGGGACTTCTATCTGGTTTCTGATGAAATTTCCAACTTTCCAGTGTGCATGTGAAATGCAAAGGTGATCAATCCAATCCCACACTTGCTAGTAACGAAACTTTTTCTCAAAGTGATGTTTGGTAGAATAACCGCCAATACAAAGTTAGTTGTTTCATTTCTGAGAGCAATATAATATTGTTTCACCATAGACTATGTAAAACATGGATGTAGTCTCTGTGATGTCACCCATAGGTTTCTGAAGAGCTGTATATGTGGTAGCTGTTGCCATCTTGGCGGTGCCTGACTCCCCCTTACTCCCGACTAATCCAAACATGGACAAAGGCACTGAACTGAGGCAAGCTGAATGAAGCCTGGTGGAATGAATATAGATGACACCTAGCAAACAGCTAGAAGTCACACCAAGTGACTACACCATTGACTGTTCATAACTTTAAGCCTTAATATAATTTAAATAAATGGGCTACATGGAATTCACCCCTGTACAGTTGTAATGAACAGAGAAATTATCTAGAAAGACCAAAACCCCCTTTTTGTAGCAGGCTGTGAACATTTTTATTTCAGCTGTAAAGTTTTAATATAGGAGTCTGTAAAGATTGACTTCCTTTTGGAGCCAGCCTCATGTGGTCATTTGAGGAACTGCAGTTTCTAAAATTTCCGTGATGACTTCAATTTCCAGGCCTGGAGAGTGCTGATGTAATGTAAGCTTTGTTACTATAAAAAAAAAATCTGACTTTGTAATGGATATTTTTTCACGAAATGTCCAACTTTAAGAAATATAAGTTTTTATTAATAGGAAGAAACAAAAACAGCTCATGATAACAGTTGAGAGTAAAACATGGTGAACAGAGTCAAGGTGGTCTGAGGAAAACCAAGCAGTTGGATTTTCTTAAATCTCCGCCAGCAGATTCCAAAGAGGAATTTTTATTTTTATTTTGTGAATACTGTGTTCCAGAGGAATGTATGGACTTATGGTGTGTTACAACATAACTTTTTGGTCAATTGTGTATGTAGTGTAAATGTATATGTTTGGTTGCAAGTCCCAAATCTGAGGGTCATTATACCCTCTGATGAAGTTATCTGTCTCATTAATGGGTGATGCTATGAATTTGGTCCACACTGGTCCACAGGACAGGGCAGGTCCCTGCAACTCTGTGACAACCAAAACATTTGTGGCAACTGCTCTCTGAGTTACCATGTCCTATTTCTCTGCTCTGCAGCCACACTGGTCAAGGCACGTTAAAAGTCTTACTATGAAGCACCTTTGCAGCCCAGCTCTGTATTATAGTCTCAAAATGAGTTCATAGCTTGTTTCATTCCTTTTTATAGACATTTTTTTTCCTTTTGAAGAGGACTTCTTTCAATAAATAACACAAATATATTCATACATCATATATAGATAGATAACATGTATAAACTACATGCATTTCATATAATTTAAATAATTTATATGTACAGTACACCCTGACACACTCCGTCCCTCCCCTCTGCAATGAGTTTCTGTAACAGCAGTGCTGAATCGGCTTGTGAATTTGCAGCACATTAATGTGAAATGTCATTTAAATGGACCCAAGATTTCTTCAGTAGAAGTATCTTTTCATAGCAAAATGGTGCTCTTCACCATCACAACGCAAAATCCTGTGGTAGGGAGCACTGTGAACGGGAAATAAAATCCTCTCCAGGAAGTAGAATTCCAAACATGTGGTCCCCAGCAGAGCATGTATTGGTTTTTATTTTTTACGTCCTATGACGTTTCCTTGACAAAGCACAGACACAGGAAGTGTCTATGCGTATCCACCTCCAGCCCACTGAATTGCGAACCTGCGTCAGTGCTCGAACGTATGTCTGTGTCGTCTTGCACTGCGAGTTCCAGTTCTTGTCATCAATGCCCCTGCAGCCACCTTTGAAGGGCCTGGGGGTCCGACAGCGTGTCTCATAAAAGTACTGTTTGATGTCCTGCGTGGCACTGGTTTTAATTTTGGCCAAAACAGTGACAGGGTCTCCCCTAGTGTCCACTGCTTGGGTTTTATCCGTCACCCACTGGCTCTCGCTGTCACACACAGAGTATTCCCCACGATAGCTCCTGTGCTCAGCATATCGCTTCTTTCGTGTCTTGTTTCCCACTGCCCCACCGTCTAGTCCGCCACTCACAAAGTCGTCAGCCAGGTACAGCGGCGGCGGCTGCAGCGGTGGCCGGTCGCTCAGCAGCACCCGAGGTGAATTGTACCGCTTGTGCTGCCTGAGAAGGTCTGTGTGCAACAGCATCACCTGCTGGTCGACCACTCCATCACTGCTCCCTCCACTGCGACCCCCCGGCCCCCACTGCTCCCCATCGCCCTGCTCCGCCTCTAAGGGAAGGTTTGCACTGAGGAGAGGAGGCAGCGTGTCCAAGGGCTCAGTGTCCTGGCTTTTACCCTGTTGGCTCTGGTTCTCCTTTGTCCTCCCCTTTGTCAGGTCAGCCTGAAGCAGCTGAATGATGAGCGAATTTAGGGGGTCGGGACTTGACTGTTGCTGCTGTTGTCCCTGGTGACTGCTGTCCATGTTGGTTGCCTGGATACCATAGAGGTACACGAGGACCATCACATACAGCAGGATGGACATCACTAGATTCACCTGTAAGATCTAAAAAGACAGAAAAAGAGACACTTTTAGGAGTGTTTTCCTTCCTTACATAATTTTTAATGTATTTTCTTACTTAACAGTTGACATGAATATTATTCTCTGTACACCAGAGGTTTACTTGTGAGATGCCAATCCCCCAGTGGGCAGGTGCATGACACTGTTGAAAAAACAATGATAGTCTTGCTGCCAATTTGGCCACTTATTAACAGTTGGAGTTGCAGCAGTGGCTCTGACACACGGTTCATGGAGGAAAGGTACTTTAAAGCCGTTAACACACCAAAGTATTGAACTGAATTTTTATGTTCACTGTGACTTACACTTCCCAAGGATATCATTATCTTATTATCACACAAACATCTATAAATCTTCCTGGGATCATATTTAAAAAAACACTCCCTCTGAACTCGCCTGAGGATATTGTTTAATTTTCTCTCAAGATTAAAGTTGTGAAAGTCTTTGAGGCTTTGTGGGAACCGTTGGCTTGAATTTGGTTACCACAAACTAAACAGCAGCGGCAAGCATGTGTGCATTTTCGTATGAGCACACAGTTGAAGCAGCTAATGTGCAGCTGCATGTATGTGGCCATAAAACAGCGTTCAAAGTAATACAGGGAAACACACGGCATGAGCATTTAAAATGTACACAATAAAACCAGACTCACACTTGTACTGAACACACACTGTCACCAAAACATATCTCTGTCAGTTACTGAAGTTATCGAGCTGAAGACGCTACCTTTCAACAGTAATTTCAAAGTAAAATGTAGTTTACAAGTAGAGAGGCAGTGTTGTGATGGAAAGGTTGCCAGTTTATGTTAGGCTTCCAATTAGACTGAGCTGGTCTGCAAGAAACACCAGCTTTAAAACCAACCGGACTAAGGTATGTTTTACTTCAGAACTGCCACCAAAGCAGACCCTGTTTGTTCTTACTACAGTAGCATCTTTTGACTCAGTTGGACCAGTAGTATACTTTACTCTTTCATTTTAATTGGCTACAGTCGGTCAAATCAGCCAAATGAGTTCCACATCTTCCTGTTTGTTTTGGTGTCTGTATTTCACATACGATCGTGCCCACAAGACTTTAAAATCCATGTGGTGTGGGGATTCATGTAGTGTAACATCATGCATGTCACAAAAGCAGATGTTCCAGCACCACATGCTTAGTTCCGATCAGCACGGGTGCTGGTGGTGTCAGCCTCAGGACAGAGTTCTCACCACTTTTTTTTTTTTTTTTAAACTTTCTCCTCCAGGAAAGCTCACTGACTAACCCCTATTCATACAGCTCTACAGTCTCTTAATGCAGCCACAGTCTTCCTCTGTTGCCATTGAACAGTTTTCACAAAGGGAACACTTCTAGGGAAGTGACTGTTCATTAATTTTCTTTTAGCTTTTTCCAATAATTCTGGAGAGTTTTCGCAGCTTTAAAGCTGCAACGATATTTCAGCCTCCCGAGGGTGACGGGAACAAACCATAAACACTGACATAAAATCACTTTGAGAAGTTGTCAGCGACTTTAATGTATTTACAAATTATTAACTCTTCCGTTAGCTCTCATTTTGCATCCACTGACCCCTGAGTTCAATATCTGGTTTCTAGCTGCTAAATCCTGCATCATGTTCCCCAGCTAGCTGCTAACTTTGTATACTCTTTGGTGCAGAGCAGGCCATTTACAGTGGATTTTTTCAACTTTTGCCAATCCTAGCTTGACATGAACTGAAACGTGTCTAATAAACACCAGCATTTACTTTGAGGAGAATGTATAATCTATGACAAAGTCAATGAACAAATTATCAGCATAGTTCTCTTCTGTGCCACCCAGTGTAATTATAGCATTCCCACAGATGAGCAGGTGGTGATGTGCAGTTTACGTTTCAGGGAAGTTGTTATTTATGCTGCAATCCAATGCATGCACGCATGTTTGCTTAAACCTTTCCATGACACGTAAAGCTCCAAATGCCTTTCAGAGAGGAGGAGAGTCAAAGGGAGTGAGTGATAAAGCACAAACAGATGGTTGAAAACAAAAAAGAGGTGACTTGTTCCCGCCAGTGTTGTTGTGACTGGATACAGATGTTGGGGGGGGAGGGCATCTGTTGGGCAGCAATGTCACTTTCTGCACACAACCATACACACACACACAGAACTTTGTATAAGTAAGAAGTTAACTTCTCTCAGTTTCTAGCCAATAAAGATGTGGTACTGGAATATTTAAAACTCACGTACACAGGGACATGGACACATGCATTATTATACTTGTAACACCCCTTACTGATATCATACATTACAGAGAAATTATTTTAAACATATTAGCACAAGGTAAAGCAGTACTCCACTAACTTAGCATTGCACTCCTATAGCATTGCTGTAGTGAACTTGGGTAGTGCAGACCCACAATGCAGCTTGACTGCACATAGTTTGCTTAGCGATTGGGGTGGGCTATGCTAGTAAAGGGTAAGTTAGCCCTGACCATCTATCCTCAAGCAGAGATGAGGAGCAGGCTACACACGTCTTGTAAACTTCACAACTTTTTTTATCTTCAAACTTAAGTCTTCAGCCCCAGTCAGTGCTGACTCAAGTGACATCATCTGAGGCATTTATGACACACACCAGCCCAGAGGAAGGAAATGAAGTAATACTTCATACTTCAAAAAGTTGGTTCTTCTCTTATCAAAAGACTTTAACAATATGACTTTAAGTACTTACTGTAACACTGACAAAACCTCTCACTCAGTTTCTTTGCCTTTGCTGTGGTGATTAAATCCAAATGTATGAAGAAGAATGTTGCTGCCATAATTGCTGTCATAAAATCCCTCACTGTAGTTTATGATGTAGAGATTCTGGCTAGCGAAGCGCAGTGGGTGAGCGATCGCTTATGCGGTGGGCAGAGTGATAATGAGACTGTGTGTGTAATCACTATATGCTGTCCAGAGCACAAGGGCAGGGAAATTAGGAAACACCTCCCTGGTGAGGACACTTCGCCCGTCCTCACCTCTACAAGAAGTTACAAGGACTCCAGTTCAATGTTAGGCTTATAATTAGGTGTTGGTTACACTAAGAGTAAAAGTCAGAGAGTGAATGTACTCAATGAAAGTCAAAGTGTAAGAACGACTAAGGAAACAAGAACAATGCTGTCAGATGTTAATAGTGCAGGTGAAAGCTGAAACGCAATAAAATATATTGTTGTGCAGCCGTAGATTGTCAGGATATTATGAATCTACCTGTTTGAAAGGCATCCAGGTGATTCTATTTACAGACACACTCCATACTAGGTTCTGTTTGAATGTGTGACCATGAGCTGATGATGAAAGACAAACTCTGTGTGTTGGCTTGTTGCTCATCTTTCAGTCTGCCTTTGGTTGGTTCGATTTACACAACAGCTGAAAATGTCCAAATTCAGATTTTTTTTTTTTTTTTTTAAATTGTTCTTTTTAATTCAGTTTTTCTCTATTCATTTGCAGTAGCTGAGATTCAGTCCAATAAATACATGACAACTAAACCTATGGATGGAAATGGAAAGCAAGACAGTTACTTTTAATTATTATTATTTTTTTTTACGGAGCCAGTATGTTTCAAATAGTGTCTTTATAATGTCTGAAACTTCCGTTCTCTGCTGAGCCCAACAATTTTTGTGACTTTCTGAAACAATGAGTCTGACAAGCATGCCCACTTTGTGCAATAATTGGTCAGCTGTTCATGCATATACTACATGTATATTCTGTCTGCAAAGTGTAAATGCAGCTGAGAAGCATTAGATGTATTGAAAAGATGCATTCAAGTCAAGATGTTGAGACGACATACAGTGACAATCTTTATGCCTTCTGAAAGCAGCCTCTGTCCCCTGTGATAATAGCAGCTAAACCTACACATTGTCCATGTTTCCTGAGACATGAATAAAACCACCTCTGGCAATTTCTGCATAACATGCTGCTGTAGTGCTTATTTTCTGTTGTGATAACTCCTGAAGATAATACTTTTATCTCACTGGTTGTCTGTGAATGCAGCTCATCCATTTGCATTCATGTGCGTTACTACAGCTGTCTGGACTGCAGTATAGTACTGAGCAGTCTAGGAAAAGCAAGGTGGAGGATTGCCATCAGAATAGTGATCTGGTTAACACAGGGACACATACAGGATGTGGCTGACTATCAGATTTAAGTGTATCAAATCACATCTGGATTTTATCTGGATACAAGACTTTTGAAATAACAAATCAAATGAATGGGGCCTTTTTCATTCTTCACAAACCACATTTGTACTTAGCCAGAAGTTCAACACCACGAATAATGAAAGTTTTTCTCATTTGTATGATTCAACACATCTCCCACCTCTCTCTGATGGTAGGCTTTTTGCTTTGCCTTTGAATGTGTATATGTAAAAGCAATGTACAATGTACTAGTAGTTATATATATTTATAAAGCCTTACTTTGACGTGGAAATGGCCTTATCTCTTGGAAAAGTCTAGACTTGACTTTAACGATTTTCCTGCAGGGACACATAAGTCCAAGCCTGTGGTGAACTTTGCATGAGCTTTGCCAACAATGTGATAGGAATTATCAGTTAAAGGTGTGAAGGATTAGCAGACAAAACAGCCATTATGTTTGGACACACTGCATCACTTCATCTTTTCATACACTATATAGACAAAAGTATCTAGACAAACTGCTTTCTGGGGCTGTTTTTCAGGATTTGGGCTCGGTCCTTACTTCCATTGAAGGGAAATCTTAATGCTTCAGCACACCAAGGCATTTTGGACAATGCTATGCTTCCAACTTTGTAGCAACAGTTTGATGAAGGCCCTTCTCTATTCCAGTATGACTGTGCCCCAGTGCACAAAGCTAGCTCCATAAAGACATGGTTGGATGAGTTTGGCGTGGAAGAACTTGACTGGCCCACACAGAGCCCTGACCTCAACCCCATCAAACACCTTTGGGATGAACTGGAACAGAGACTGTGAGCCAGGCCTTTTTGGTCAAACATCAGTGCCTGACCTCACTATTGCTCTGCTGCATGAGTGGGCAGATATTCCTATAGAAACAATACAAAGTCTTGTGGAAAGCCTTCCCGGTATTCTAAGTTGTCTATGTACTTAGAATGTACTGTCATTAAAGTCCCTGTTGGTATAACAGTCAGGTGCCTCATTACTTTTGTCTGCATAATGTATTCTTGAGGCCATTTTTTCAAGTCATCGTTTTGTATTTTTAGCCCCACCTCGTTCACTGCAGCAGCAACACACTTCCAAGCTGTGTGCTTGGTTTTGTTTATCAACCCACTATTTATTCCATTGTTCCCTTGTTTCAGACCCCTGTATCACCACAATAATCTCTTCTTCCAAAAAGTTTGATTTTCTCCTTTGGTCCATAGCTATTCCTGACTAAATCCTTATATGTGCTGTCTGAACATTTTTACAAATGAGGCCCCAGGTAAAAACATTTTTACCTTTGGGCGTGTCTGAATAAACCTCTGTATAAATAAATTTGTTTTAAGCATACCCCAACCTTTACTCTCTGTGAAACTGTTGACCCAGATGTTGGTTGAAACTAGACTTGTATAAGGTCACAACCTAGCTGACAACTATTTTCTGGTCGTACTAAAAAACGTTGCCTCCAGCTTGAGGTCTGAGAAAGTTCAAGATTTCCATGAAAATCCTTTAGCTGCAGCAATCATCAAAGCTTTACTTCTCCCACATCTGAATCAGAGTGTGTTGGTTGCGTTGAGGAGTAAATACATTGTGTAAATACTGTAAATTACTAAAGGAGCAGGTCCAGGCAAGAACAAATATCTGAAGCCTCAGGGAACAGTCAGAAGATTCCTCACATTCATCTACAGGTCATCAGAGATTCTGTCAAGTTGTGTTCAGGACAGGAATTTGGTAACTGTGACTTTTTTGGTGAAGTTGCCACCAGAATCACTTTTAAGTGTCCAGTTTTCTTCAAAATAACTTTTCCGCTGAAATAAGAAGGGATTCGACAAAGCAGCAAGCATGTTTACAAGACATTCACCGTGTCCCTCTGAGCGTTGTGCTTCACACTTAAATGGATAATTGCTCAAGGAAAATATATTTTTCATGTGACATTCAGATGGTACTGTGGCCTGAAAATAGGCACAGAACTGGGTGAAACTGGAATGCAGGGTTTTGGGGCTTTGTCTTCCCGCGCCACCACATTGCTCCATGTGACTCCCATTAGCTTAACAGGAATATTGGCTCAATGTTTTCTTGTATTTTCTTTTGCCAGCTTCCAGTTGTCTGGCCAAAAATCTGCCTAAATGATTAATGTAACAATAAAATAAGTTCAATCTTTCCTTTACAAATCACAAAATTTGTGTCAGACACTTACACAATAGCAAACACAACCTTGGTTTGGATGCTCATACTTAATCAGTAGAATAATTTTAGACCTTCTTGTGGTAGAGAGTTTTCCTCTGTTTGATGTGTTCAGTATATGATGAAAAATGCATGATGAAGACACTGAAATTAGTTTGATGCAGGCATACTCCAACAAACATGTCAAAGCTAGTCTTTGTCCTGACTGGCTCCTCTTTCTAAAGAAGTGCTCAATTAACAGTATTAAATCACCTCTTGGCAAACTTCTAATACATAAAAAAAAACCCAAAGAAAACATGCACACTGCACCTGTTTGACATTCAAAGCTCAGTAATTCTTAGCCATGCTGGCAGTGTGGTTCTAGAGAAGGTAATGCCAGTCAGTCAGTCCTGGATGAGACTGAACTATCAAACATACAAATAAAGAAGAATTACACGGATGCCATTAAATTTGACACAGATATCCAGGGTAGATTGAATTTGGTAATTCCCTGACTCTTCCTCTAGTGCCACCAGCAGGTGGCAATGATTAATGTTAGCATATTATTACTCTATTATCATGGTGAACATGATAAAAATTACCTTCCAAAGATCAGCAAGTTAGCAGTGTCATTGGGGTTGCATTAGTATGTGGATGTTAGCATTTAGCTCGACACACCTGTTACCTTAGGCGCTGCTCTGATGGGGCATCTACACAGGAGGCTCTCAGTCACATTTTTCTGTCAGTCATATTCCACAAATCTGAAGAAACCGATATGCTTCTCTTTTAATAAATCCAGCTGTCTACACAGGCTGCATAACGGTTGTGTGTTGGGCTGCCAAAATGCCGGACCTGCCCCAAATTCTGTGCCTGAACGCATCCTGTGTAGACACAGACATAGTATTGATGCTACTGCTGCTGCTGCTGCTGCTCTGGCTTTCACTAAGCTTCCCGTGTAGACACAGTGTTACCTGTTAAATTATACATACTTTCCATCAGTGTGTAAATGTGTCATTTTATGTTTGTTTCTTTTTCAGTTATTGGTGGTTCAGGTGTAAAACCATAAAACATCTGAGCAATGTTTTATTTGGCTTTCTTGTCATATTTGGGTGTCTTGCACTGCAGAGCAAGAATAATAATCAAACAAGCATTGAGCAATCAGTGGCACCCTCAGAATCTTTTCATAGGGATAGCCAGATGGAGCCACTGAAAATCTTAGGCTGCCCCCCCCCCCGGCTACCCCTTGGCAGGGCCATTGCAAACTATACAGGGCTGGTAGCTGAACAGCAGGAAATACCCAAATGATTTTACTTACCTTTTCTTTGTGGCTATAATCATGTGTCATGGATGTACATGCCCATAGTCACTGCTAATTATCTTTTTTGCATCTTGTCCACCATAAACCTGCATATGATAGCCCTTCAACACACAGCACATTTAAGTCTCACACACATGCATTGGCAAATTTAACCCAACCAAACTGAAGCTCAGTGCACCCTGGAGATTGAGGGGAACAAAAGCATAAGTTTGAAGCAGACAGCTCCATATCAGGAAAAAAAGCAATTCTGAAGACATTAACAATGAAATATGCACAAAATACAACATTTGTACAACAAGTACAAGGCTTCATAGCAGCTGCACCTCAAATGTCTCGGCTTCTTAAAATCAACAACAGGGACGGTTGCGAAACATTTCCTGCTCACAGTATTATAGATATTGTGTCCCCCTGTGAAGGGAACTTATTACAGTGGTTTGTATCTGCTTTCTGATCCTCTTTGTCTCTACCCAGAGCTGTCCACATATGAGTGTTTTAGTCCAAACTGTCCAGTACATTGAAAGATCACACTTAAGACTCAGATCTGTCTGAGTCCGGATAAGGCTGTATCACTGCGGTTGCTGCTGCACTCCACCTTACCCTCACTCAGACAACTTCACCAGGGGAATGAATTTGGAGCTGCTGACCCTCAGCTCAACCTCATCTGAGCAACAAACAAAACAAGCACAGACGCAAACCTGAGGCATTTTATGAGCACATTGGCCACCATATGACTAAGAATGAAGTGTTCTATCCACCATATTTCACTGTCGCTGACACACAAAACAGACATTTGAGGACAGGTAAGGGCTTGATGAGGCAGGTATTAAATTGTCACTCCAACATATTCCTAGATTCAAATGTCAGAATCGTTTGGATAATCACTCCCCTCAGGCTGTGGTGAGGGACAGAAGAAGAGGGGTTGATTGTCGGGAGTGAAGGAGGATGTGATGGAAAGGATGAAAGGAGGAGAAGAAAACATAATGAGGATAAAAGGGTTGGGTTTGAGTGTTTCAACATAGGGGCATTAACACAAATTGTCAACTAATATTAGTAAAAATGTATTGCGTGACTGGTTGTGACCTACAAATAACTAATGAAATCAAAAGATTTTTAAGGCTTCTGGTTTGAAACATGTGCATGTTTTTTGCATTTGCATTTTTGTATGCTCACCTGTAATTAGACCACATATGACAATGGCATGTAATGCATCAATACAAATGTTGGTGTTAAGAAACTGTTAGCAAAACATAAGACAAAGAACAGGCGTATTTCACAACGTGTGAAACATTTCTCTTCAATTTTAAGGACACTTATTCCCATTCACTTCTGATGCCACAAGATCAAAAGATCAACACTGTAAATGAGTGTACTGTTGTAGGCTCATCTTGGCATACAAAAGCTGACTAAATAAACAGATAAACATCAACAAGCAGTCAGTGATATTCATGGACAGAGCATTTCATTAAGTAAAAAGAGCCGTAGAGTGTAATGCCTCTTAGCAATATCTGACGTAACTGTTCTCTGTGCACTTTAGGATGAGAACTTTCTTAAAACCTGGCTTGGACAGAAGAGGACACACTCCTAGCTGCTATCCAACACCTGCAGTCAAGGTCATCACTTGAAGGTAAAACTTGACACTGAAACTCTTCTACTACTTCATATTGTCTTCTTTGTTAATTCAGTATACCAACACATGGAGTGCATCCTGGGCAATGAGTGCACTTTACTTCCAGGGCCCACATGTACTTAACTCAGGCTCACTATGAATATTTCCTGCCAGTGTTTTCCTCACTTTTTCTGCCTGTGTCCTACCATTTTTTTTCTTTCTCTAATCAATCAGGCTTCTCTTTCTTCTTGCTTTGAACTTTCTGCACAACCTTGATTTAAAATTCTACGTTCATTTTTCCCCAGACAGAGACCATTATTCAGTAGTTCAAATCAAGCTGTCTAGAGAGGAATGCAATGACCTGCTACACAAGCAAAGAAAAACCAAAACTACACCCAGCCTACCATCACAAGACCTGCAATGTGTTTAACAGATACATCAGTAGCCTTTTAGGTCAAACAGAAGCGATTACACAAAGCATCGTGAAAACAAAGCTGAAAGAGTTTTATTTTTGGAAGAACTAATGTTTGCTGACAAGTTAGTCATGCCCATCTCACTACCCCTTTGCTCCTCTTCAGCTTAGGAGGCTCAAGACCCATTAGGTCAGTGTCCAGCCAGCCTCTCTGCCTGTCCAACATTATCCCTTCCTCAGCCGCTCATCATCTCACACTGATATCTGCTCATATTCATCCTCACTTCTTTCCTCTTATCCGCTTGTGCCTTCATCCTTCTCTAAAGCCCTACTCACACATAGGAGGAGTATTATGTAATTCCCAAACTGCCCCACAAACTCCATAAAATTCAAAGGAATTTGGTTGATATGCTATACAAATCTTTTTTTGCCTTTTGTAAAAAAAAATTCTCCCCAATTTCAAAACCTCTTGGCAAATACTTAGTCCAGTGCATATAAAGCTATGTGTGTGCATGTATCTAACATCTAACATGTGTTTGCACATTTCTCGCTCCTTGTCCAAAAATACTTTTGCCAGTCATTTCCTGATGAATAGAGCTGGGTAAATTGCCAAGGTCCTCATCTCACCTGCTCTCGTTGTTCACTGAAGCTGTTAATCTGGTTCAAGCTTAGAGCTGCTGCGCAGGGAAACGCACATAATGTAAATGCACATCAAGTAGGCACGAATGGGAAAGAGCAGATCTGTAAGATGGGAGAGCTGCCCCGAGGTTACATTTGCCAAAAATGTGTCTGTGTTCGCTCTGAGCTTTTAACTCCTGAGGGATTGATGCAGATAATCAGCCTCAGTGTGGAGGCATCTTAGCAGGAGTTCAGACAGGTTTCCTCAGCGGTAACATACTGTTCAGCCACAACTGACTGGGATGAGATGGATGGCTCGCTGATGAGTCATAAATATGAGGGTTTAAGTTTTTCATGAGAACATGTAAGTCAGGCGCCATGATGTGATGACTGCTGTGGTGTATACCCATGAGCACAGATTCACCTGAGTTTAACTGGCCACTTCCTGTGTTTGATGAAAGTACGAATAGTGAAATCTTTGCATAACATGAGTAGGATGCACATTATTTTTTGATTGAGTAAAAACTATAAAGTTGGGGGTGGGGGGCTGGCGCTTATATAAATAAAACTAAGTACTCCTGTGTCAGCGGCATATCAGCTCATCTTTGCTCTTCATGTCACCTTCAAGTGTGATCTTAGCCAGCTGTGACATTAGAGAGATTGTTTGGTTGTTTCCGATTTTGCTCTGTTTATAACTTTGAATCTGCAGCAACAGCAATGCAATAGCACCGCAAGCAGCATGACTTTACTACAAATTTAGATTTCAAATGTTGCCTTCTGATGTTTGTAAATGAAAGATTTCCATGCAAAAGAGAATCAATCTCCTACACCTACATACGACAAGACACGTGATAAGAAACTGCGTGCATGTGCTTCTGTGTTGTTCGCTTATGCAAACGTCAGTGGAGCCTGTGGCAACATAACGCAGATCAAGTTGAGGTTTGTTCTTTTTGTGAGTGATGTGGCCCACCTTGAAGAGCATAACATAACAAACATAATAGATTCAGTTTTATAACAGATAGGCGCACAGCAAAACTGGAATTACCGCTTCAAGGTTGCATGCTTCTACCACGGCAGGCAAGATACAGTTTACATCCATGACTGCACAGACTGATAGAGCGCTTCAGTACATGGTGCAACAACAACCACCTGAAGCTAAATATCAGCAAATGATAGTGTGTAAGTTCACTGATTTTTTTATTTCTAAAAGCCCATTCTAAAATTCAAAATTGTGTTCTAAGATACACAAAATGAGTGTCACCAATTCACTACGTGACCAAACGTGAAATATGTCATAATCTGCCCTTCTGTTCCCCAATTACGATCTTGAATAATGACCATAGTGTGAAATTGCGTCATAATTTAGTGTATGAATTGTTGTGTTATGGTAAAAATGTGTTTTGTGAAGTCACAGTGGCATTTGACCAGTGATGGCATGACCAGGAGCAAAAAGCTGTAGCTGTTAGGGGTTTACAGGCTTTTTCCCTGAAACTTAATGGCGGGCCCCACGGCAAAATACAAACACCTACTGCATTGTTTTGTTAAGATGCAAAACGATAATGGGATCTCAAGTTCCTTTGACTTTCTTTGTGTCACTCTGCCCATTGTGCTCAGATTATAAAAAAATAACTAATAACGAAGGATCCTACACATTAAAGAACATTTTCACATCATAAAAAATAAAACAGAACAAAGTTTCATTATTTTTAGTCATAAAGACTTTTTTTGATAATCATCTGGCAGGACAAAATGAACCTTAATCTGAGCCAAATTTGGCCTGCAGGCCATCCTATGTCAGTGATTTTATCAATCTTCAAAAAGGCTAGTGGTCCTTATCTTTGCATGTGTCTGTGTGAAATAACTGAATTCTAATTAGTCCAACTGGAACATTGTACCAGATGTAATGAAGTTCCCTCCAGACATTCCTGAAATCACGTTTAGAGGAATGGGATGGATGGATGACCCAAAAACATAATGCCTCTGCCCCGGGCTGTCATGGGGGAATGAAATGTGATTGTGTAACTCTTATTTGTGTCTTTATAAGTAAGTGCACGCACCTCATTGTTCTAAATCCAAGTCAGCTGTTTATCAGGCAGCAGGTATGTGTGCACACCTCCCAGTGGACCTGTCTGTGTGCATGTCTGACTAAATATGTGCAGACTATTTTAGTGTGTTCCTCTTTTTCAGTGTGTGTGTTCATGGTGGGTCATGAAGAACACAGACTGTACAGAACTGCAGGCCCATTCAAATAAACCACAACAGTGGCCTCATCACTTCAAGGCAAACAGACATTTTATATATTAACCATCAGACCACAGGCAAGTTTTCTATGCTATCACCAGAAACCTCCTGGACCAGTCCTTGAACATTTACTCTAGTAAGGTGCTTTTATAAGTCCCCCTTTTTCAATGCAAAAATCTAAGTAAAGCATATTTCTTGTTGAAGTAATCTGAACCTCTCCTCTGAATATGCATATGTGAAGTTTTTAGTAAAATTCAGCAAGACACAGGGTGATGTTTGACTTGTGTGTGTGTGGGCATGTTAGTCTGTGAGGAAATAGAGGATAAGAAGCAAGTCATGAAAAGTCATGTCAGGCAGTGAATGGGTGTCAAGTCCCACGGAAACACTCCAAAGTCTTGTGGAAAGCCTTCTCAAAAGAGTGGAAGCTGTGATGATCTGGTATCCCAGTACTTTTGTCTATATAGTATAGGGGCACAAATGAGAGTCAGAATGCCATTGGTTAAGTATTGTAATATCCCTGCCAAATCCCATGAAGCAGGAATTAAAGGAAGAACAGATTGGGGTTGTGCAGGTATGTCAAAATGCTGTTATTTGCAAGGAATATCAAGACAGACAGTCGAAGTGGAGACATGTAAAACTGGATATGGCAGGGAAGGCTAAAAGTGAAATAAAAGTGGGAGAAGATTAAGCTATTTTAAGGAGTCGGGATGAAAAAGACAGTGACCAGCAAATCACTGTCTAACCTCTGAACCGATTGTAACTGGGACGCCAGCCTGTTAATCTACTGGCAGTAATTCTTAATAAGGCAAGCCAACTGCTGTGAAAAGCCACGTAAGGAAAGGAAGAAACTCAGAATTCTGCACAGCTGATCCAGTATTTCAGCCTCTCAGAAAACAATCTTAATGTCCAAATGAAACATAGACTTGTTGTGTCCAAGAATGTAAAACTCTACAGTGACAATGTTTGGACAATCTATGATTGCGACTTCAGAAGTAGGTCCACCTTGTAAATGTTAAACAGGAAGACGCATGTGTTAATTATTTAGTGCACCTTACCTTCCATGTGCAGCTTTATGGGGGATAACAAATGGGTCATTCAACTGCATCGACTTTGTCTGGACATGACGAGATCACATAAGGTCTCTGTTGCACTGACGCTGCGTGTAAGGGCGAGTGATTAAAGTTATGTTTTGGCTGCCAGGCTAAAAATGTAGGGACACCTGATCTGAATTAATCAGAGATTCGTCGTCGCATGTGAAGCAGGAGGAGAGCGATACATAACCATCAGCCTCCGAATGTATCAGTTAGTGGGAGTCTTCACAACTTCACGCTCACCGGTGGGCCCCAAATTTAAATGCTGTGGCTAACGGCACAGAGATTTCCCAAAGCCAAGCCGTGATAACAGCTTAACTTCTTAAAGTCTAAAGTTGCATTTCGCTTGTCATGCTTTAAGATAACAAGCCACACAGGCTTGTCTTAACTGCATAATTTCAGGTGAATGCTGTTAGCTGTGAGTGTTTGGCTGTTCTACTGACTTAGTTACACAACAGGCACTTTCAACAAAGCAATCTTATTAGTCAAACAGGTTCCCAATGTGATTGACACACGGCTGTAAGTGTTTCATGGTGGCTCTGCCAACTCCTGTGATAACTACCAGAAAACCTTTCCTGTGTGTGTGTGTGTGTGTGTGTGTGTGTGTGTGTGTGTGTGTGTGTGTGTGTGCATGCGCCTTTTGCATGCATTCCTGTGGCAACTTTTTCAGGCCGCACACGACCCCACATGATTTTGTGTCAAATGGTCCACTTGCACCTCTGGCTGCTTATATTTAAGTGTGAGAAACATGCAAGCAACGATGCAGTCACAAGTAGCAAAGATAAACACCTAACCATGCCAGCTTAAGTCTACAGGGGATGGGTGTTGACTGTTGAAAGCATGTCATGTTAGGCGCCATAGAGAGGGGTGTAGGCTGGTGTTTTACATGTGTGAGCTAACCAAAACAGAAGACAATAAGTGTCATTTCTTGACTTGTCCCATTTTCCCCACTGTTTTTTTTTTTTTTCCCCTGTAAAAAAAAATCTGCTTCAACCCTGATAAGACGCCTTCACTGTAAAAGCCTTTCAAACGTGCTTGTTTTTGGGATCTAGAAACAGAAATTTATGACATTTAAAGTCAAAAATGCAGTTGACAAACCAAGCCAGTATTTTGCATTTGCAAAAGTGAATGATGAAGGTAAGAGGGTGGACTGTTACCTTGGCCTGCAAACTTATGTCATAAAATATTCCACAGATTTCAAACTGTGTTGGTGGGGCTTGCTGGAAACACACCTTAAAATGCTTTACAGGTGAAAAATAAATCAAGTTTAAGAATTCACATAACTAACATAAGAAATCACATAACTTAACAGTTGTTGGTTCACCTTAATTTAAGTTTGTCAACTTGAAAAGTTTCAGGATTTGCAAACAAAACATGTTAAGCTGATGAAAAGTTGAGCTTGATAAACCTCACATAGAGCACCATAAACTCTCTGAGTAAAACTGAAGAAGGTTTTACAGGCAGCTGGTTCCTTCACTTCTTTGGGTTTTTCTGTTTTTTTTCCAGTATACACTAGAGGCCTGCGCAGGCCAAAAATTCCAACCCTAGTCCGGCCCCAAACCGAAACTAACTATATACTCTCTCTGATGAGCACACACACACACACACACATATTACTTCCTAAAAGGTACATTCATTATAGGTGCCAAACTTAACAGTGCTACCAATAATCCATAATGCAGTGATCCTGCAGCAGCAAATGAGTAAAAAAAACAAATTACTGCCTACGTTTCTGTGATGTTAACTACAGAAACTGAAGAACAAGGTTTCAGAAACTCTACTGCAACTGACTAATACTGAATCAAAATCAAAAACAAAAAAACCAAAAAAAGAAATCCTTTCACTAACTGCTGTTTATTAGTTAGTGATGTGAAGGAAAGTAACTCCCCTCAGTCCAGCTTCTCTCTGCTGCTCTGCACGATCAACTGATCTGTCACATGTAATGCACGTTGAACAAGAAAAATGCATGTAAAGTTTGTGCATATGTATAATGAGACTAAAGTGTGTGCATATGTAAAATATTTACAATGATCTGTGTCTGCATGTGTATGGGCACAACAAAAGACCCAAACGTGGCCCGACTCCACTCAGTGTGTTGGGTGTCAGTGGGCTTGTAGAGCTCTAGTATACAGTCTGTATGAGATGAGATGATAAAACACAGGTCAGTACAAATGAATCAGCAGCTGTCTTTGCAGATGTACTGAGCCAGCAGACAGTCATGGTGTTTGAGTAGCAAGGGAGGCTGAGAGTGAAAAAAAACACCATAGCAGTACAACAGGAAACCCCGGTGACAAAATGTTTGATAAAAGTGAGGTTAGTTTCATGTTGTTGTTGCTTTCTAATGCCATTTACACTTTTATGGAGAACTATACTTAAACAGATGCAAAACATTTAGTACAGTTAAACACTAATTAGAGATAATCTTCAGTTTTAGGACCGATCACAAAAACAAGCTCATGTCGCCTCTCTTTTGGTAAAATTTTTACAATTTTTCATTTTTATTCTGGCCCCACTGACGAGTGTTGGAGTGCTGGAGTTTCCCTGAACACAACACTGATAAGCTCACACTGGTATGAAATACACAACTGTTGTGCGGTCTGGAACCACCAACAGTGTTGGACCAGTACTATATCAGGTGATTTTAGTCAAACTCTTTTATTTAAAATCTACACTCTCTACTCAAACTCTTTTATTTAAAATCTACACTCTCTACTCTTACTCATAAACAACATCAGACGAGATTATCTACAGTAAAGAAAAAATGCACCAATGTCCTATAAATCAGAACCTTTGTCTCGCTGTGGCTCCAAGCAGCAACCCGCTGGCTCAGGCAAACCACAGCTGTACCAATTTGAGACGGTGGTGATCGCTGGTGTGCGTTGCAGTTACTGTGGAGACCCCGGTGATGATGCAGTCAGGGTGCTTAGTGATGGGGCTTAGTGAGCAGTGTGCCAAAGCAGCAAATCCTCCACAGGGATTTTCACCAATGTCTGAGCCCTAATACTGTCCAATTGACTCCAGATGTTAGGGCACAGAGAGGAAAAGGACAGATAGTGAGATCCAGCCTGCAGCTCAGTTTCCAGCCAAGTGCTTATCCTGCAAATTCTATAGCACTTCATTAACACAGAAAAGATGAACAGAATTATCAATATGAATAACACACGGTCGTGTAGATATTCCTGGATTTAATGGTAAACTGAATTGCTTAACTGTCCTGAAATGCAAAGTAGTAGAAGGTTAAAGTGTTTCTATGCAACTCAGGAACAGATGAAAGGATTTAAAAAAAAAAAAAAAAAAAAATTTGCAACCCTGACTGATAAGCGGTATAGAAAATGAATGAATGAATGACGGATATTTTATGCAAAACTCGAGTTGAATGTGTTGCATGTGTGCTTGTGTAGTAGAGAGGCAGAACAATATGACTAGGAAGTTGATTCCAACTGATCTATCAGACACCCTGCCATCTGGCCTCTTTGGGGAGTGAGGAAAATCAGGAAGAGCCAAGTGCTGGAAACATCCTGGGCAAGGGAAACCTGTGTTGCAAGTCAGAGATTACAGAGGAATCTTAAAAATGAGAATATGTTTACACTTGGTTCACACCGCTGTTGCATTAGGAACATTAATTGAAAACAATATTCAGAAAGTACAACAATACAGTTTTAACTTGTTGAAGTGCTTTTGTGTTTAGTGTTTTTTCCTCAATCTCCTCTCTTTTTCCTCCCCTGTCCTTAAACCTCAATATCATCTTGCTTAAACACAACCATTTTCTTAAATGCTTGCCTTCACGTTTGAAGTAAAAGTTTCAGGAATTATAAGCATTCATAACCTATCGTTCAGAAAGTTGCCTTAAGATATTCGTATCACAGTCATGTCTTTGGGCTAAATATGATGCTGTCCCCAAGAGCCTGATTGGCTTATCTTAACACGATTGTTTAATCTGTGATCAGTGTAAAAGGGATTGTGTGCACACTCAGCCGAAAGTCTTCACTTCCTGGATTTTCTGCTATTTTTATAGCTGAGAAATGAGTTCTAGTAAAACCTCAACAGCTCTATTTTACACTTCAGTTTTTGTACAAATTAACTAAACAAGATTGAGTGTTAATCAATGAGCTGTGCTAGTTTTGCTACCATTGGCTAGGCTAGCCATTTCTCTCTGTTTTCAGTCTTTGTACAAAGCTATGCTAACGAGCGGCTGGCAATAGTTTCATATTTAGTATACAAACATGAGAGTGGTATTGATCCTCTCATCAAACTCTAGCAAGAACGTCTGTTTCCCAAAATGTCGAACTATTCTTATTTCCATTTTAAAGTGTTTATTCCATTAAACTATGCAATTTCCGAATCTCCTTTGGGCAAATGATCATGCTTAACACCACATTCTGTCCGAGTAAATCTAAAGCCAAACTTTGTGATTTAGTCTGCTAAGTCGCAGCAGCTTATCCTCCTCCTGCCATCCTCCACCTCCCACCTTACTCTGTTTTCACCCCCAGGGTGTTAGGGGAAGTGAAGGGAAGGGCAGAATTCCAATCATAACAGTGAATTACCCTCTGAATGTTTCGCTGTCTCTTGCCAGGTGAGTCATCTGCATTCATGGTGATTATCCCTTGAGAAAACTAATTAGTGCCTGAATGTGGTTGCAAAAGCAAGTGTCTTTGGTGTGGTGAGTGTTTATGGCGTTTCAGAGAGGGAAAGTGATGTTAGAAGTGTGTGTGAGAGCTCTGGCAGGGACAAAAAGTGGCGTGGAAAAGTGAAGGTTAAACATGTTCAAAGAGTTGTGTGCTTTAGAGAGTTTGGTGCGTGCACAGTTCTGACACAGAGTGCATGTACATACATATGTACATTCCTACAGGTATGTAGATACATATGTACATACATACAGGTATGCATTCATTTACCTGACAGAGAAAAACAAACGAGAACATGCAACTCCGTCTGACTACAAAGAGAGAATATTGCTGTATGTGACAGTCTGATCACCATTCCCAGAGCACAGCTAATAATTCAAACTGTCAATCACTGACACTCTGAAGCATACAGAGTTTACTTGCGCCTGAACCAGATGTTGAAAAGTTCAGTGTTTTCAAAAGTGACCCTCATGTGATCCTTTAAGACGTGGGCCATGGTAGGGCGTGGAGTGAGGGAAACTTACTATCAGTAATTGGTAAGATTTTTTTGTTATATTATTCCCAAACTTTTGGTGCAGCAATTGCATCTAATTGTTCTGGAGGGGCCAAACAGAGGTGTTAGCTGCTTATTACATGTCAGCGAGTCCATCCTTCACACCCAAGCACAGATCTTTACTGTAAACACTACAGACTCAAGCATCAAACACAATTGATTCCTGCAGCACTGACCCCATTGCAAATCATGTTTTCACCCATAACAGGCCTCAAATGAACCCCAGTAAAACGGCAGTAAGATACAAAGCTAACACTTCAGAATTTCTAGCAAAATTCAACAGCGTGACATCAATTCACATCTTGGAGAAACTTTAAATTAAAGCAGCTGGTGGCTTCAAATGTCCATGATTTGCATCTGAGAACTTTGAACTTTAACACTTGAACCGTTAACCTGCACACAAACCCTGCTGGTCAGTGAAGAGGGGGGAGAAGAAATTAAAACTACTTCAGAGGTGACCTAAAGGCACCCTGTGAAGCAATATTTTTAATACCCTCCGCCCTTTAGTTGCAGATTTAGTTTAACAATATAAAAATAAAATCATCAGTTATGCTGATGTAACATTATGGATGAAGATAAAACTTTACTGATTCCCCAGGTGAAATTCACCCAGCAGATACACTATATAAAGTAGTTAAAGCATCTTTGCCAGTGTCAACATCAGTGTAGAATAAAGTACTCCAAACTGAACTCACTTTCACTTTTGTGATTTACATATATTTTGATTCTAATGCTTTTATACTTTTGCTTAAGTAAAAAATGGATGACTTTTACTTCTAACAGAGTACACTACACTATAGTACTGCTACTTTTACCCAAGATCCCAGTACTTCTCCCACCGCCAGGTCTCCATCCTGTTTGTTTTCATTTCAAATAAGACCCAAATTTATCATAGATTGCATTCATATAAAAGAAACCTTTGCAACTGTTTTATGAGGAAGGGAATGGATATGACATACTTGTAGGGCCTGAAGGATACACATGATGTGTTTTTGTGAGTAACAACGAATGAAATCATAAAACTCCACAGGGCACTTTTAATGCTGTTCAAAAGACTTTGAAACTTGCTCTTATGAAACCACTTGACTCTTCATATGGAAAGAAAAGTAATTACAACACGTCCAAGAAATTAGTGCAAAGTGGAGATGTAGTTATCGACTTTGTGGTTTAGGTTGACAGATATCCTTTTTATTAAAATTTTATTTTATCTAAAGTCTAGTATTGCACTTCCATAGAGTTGGTAGACTTGTGAAAAAATAATGGCTTAAATCGAAGCAACACGTTGGCAGGCTACCTGTAAATCCAATAACAGATAGTGCAGTACTGTTGCAGGAGTAGGTTACCATGTGCCACTGAGAGGCCACAGTATGGAGGTAACATCACGCCGAGTGCTGTGTCACTGGAGCATGTTTCTGTTTATCACAGGCTTCATGCTTCAGACAGAAAGAGACGGTCTGGTGAGTGAAAGCAGCTGCCCAAGTGTCAGGGTGCCAAAGTGAACTTGCAGACTGCTGTCCCTCAGCGGTATATGTTTGTCCCTGCCCGGTCTATTGGATAAACAAGTGCGGCAGTGTTGACATGCCTGTTTAGTCCTTGTGTGAAAGAGAGAGGAAGAAATAGAAGAAAGTCTCTATCCATCTCCTTCAGGCCAGATAGACATAACAGGACACTAACAGTGTTAGATTTCTGCGGTTTTCTCAAAGGGTGAAGGGGGAAAGAAGACCTCATCACTTTGATGTGGTTTTTGTCATTATTCCCTCCATCTGACAAGGTCCACTCTCAGTGGAATTACAAACACTGAGCAGTGATGCTCTTTCCCCCAGCTGCCCTCCTTTTTATTTCTTTTTTTGTCCTTTTTTAAATCAATTTTCACCATAATTTGTTTTCTCTCAAGCGCACTGTGACACATTTTGTTGAGATCCCTCTAAAGATAAACTTAAGTTGGCGTCATATCACACCAACACTTAAAGCCATGACTTATGTACATGTGGCCTCAGGAGGACAGCGAACAAAGGCTGAACACGGGAGTGAGAACTGTGTGATCTGAACACCCTGCAAGAAATGTGTTGAATGGAGTGTCAGCACCGGTTGTGTGTGAGAGTGAGAGAGCAGTAATAGGTTATAATATCCAGCCCAAATCAGCCACACAGATCAAGGAAGCTAATCCGGTGTCAGGCCTAATAGAATCACAGACACAGGAATAGACTGTGGGGCTAAACTGTGGCTTTGACCTTGCTTCAGTGTGTTTGCGTGTGTGTGTGTACATATATATATATATATATATATATATATATAGTTGTAAATCCTGAATTACTGGTCCAGGGGCAAGGGCCAATGGGCAGCGGCCCCTGAGCCCCAGAACTCCAGGGGCCCCAAAAAGCTCCAGGCTGATTGTATTTTTTGCATTTCAGGTTTTGTAGCATATAGCAGAGAACAGTGCAGATCCTAAAGACAATGTGCACTAAAGGAGGGTGTCCCAACACATTTGAAACACTGGTTTAAGTCCTATTCATGGCTGGACTTGTCCTCCTCATTTTTTCTGAATCGGCAAGTCACTGCTTTTAGTTTACATCGGGTGCTTGGACCCTGGTGACTGGTTCAGCTGCAAATTTTTAATTGGCTTTTGCTTTAAAGAAGTTCCCTATTTCCAAATTTTCTTAAAGATTTCATATTCCAGGATGTTTAAGCATATTATCATGGAACAGGTAATATCCTGGCCCAGAGTGACTGCACCCATTAAAGAGAGTGAGAGGACTGGGGCTTTCCAGCAGCTCATTTGTTCCCAAAGGCCCCCTAGCAGATTCATCTGACTATGGCTCGATACACCAACAGAGAACATCATCAGTGTGCTTCAAAGACACAACCACTCAACCATAATAACACTGAAATGATGTGATATCAAAGTTTTTTGAAATTTAAACTGTTGACATCAGTGTTTCTTTTACTGCAGCACATGACAATCCTGATGCCACGAGGGAGAAATCAAAGCCCACAAATTAAATCTGCACATCCCCTTTTTATAATTACCATTAATTAGCTCTCAAACCATGGTAGATTAGATTAGATAAGGATCACATGAGTCTTTAACGAAATGTGGCACATGCAGCACTCATGATCAACGTTTCCTTGAGTGATGAAAAAATGAATTTCACTAAATCTTTTCAAGCATGTCAAGCAGACAATTACAGTTTCTGGAGCAAAAGTCACATTGAATTTTGTTCTCTGCTGCAATATTTTTCATCTGACTGATATCTTAAAATTAGATTTTTTTTTTTGTTTTGACTGCCTGTGTATCCCATGGTGAAAGGAAAGATGGCAGAAACTATAAAAAGACAGACGATTGCACCATTTATTAGCTTTGCAGGAGTCACATGCATGCATATGTGTGTTTCTTCTATATCTCTATCTTTCTTCTATACTTGAAGCCACTGGACTCAAACATAAGTACTTATTTGTTCCACTGGGGCTGCCGGCTCTAAGAACACCTGAACTGACTGTACTATCAGGCACTTTGGATAAAAGCACCTTTTATATATCACATATAAAATGTGCACATGTGTGTGTTTACTCTGTCAAACATTCACTGCCTAAAATTCATCAATATTTCAACTATTTTGGGGCAAAGGTCTTGCGATGAGTCATAACTGTAATGGTGTCACCTTCTTTGCTTTACTTTTTCGCCAGACAACCAGAGTATACGCCATGTGCTCACATGTCGGGCTGCACCAGGGAAAAGCTTTCTGTCTCTCCTAGTACATGTCACAGATGCCACATTCATTGCTGTTTTGCTCCTGTCAGATAATCCTGAGCACAGAAGCGTGTCAGAAAAATTGCTCCAAAAGTCCTGTAGCATTTATGTCTTTGTCTCTGTAGGATGTGTGATTTAGTGCTCTTCAGGCGTGCTTGTATTTGTTTCAGAGGTACGATGTATTGCTAATATGCTGCGTGTCTGTTGGACAGGTGCATTTTATCTTTGTGAAACCAAATGCATTAGTTTGTGGTGTTTTATGTTTTCAAAGCACGCTGTCTTTGTAAGTGAATCACATGGCATTTGTGAAACGCGTTTGCTTGTTTATGTTTGCACTCCATACAGCAGCAAGCGAGCGTTTTGTCCTCAGATACCTGATATTATAGCTTTAATCTCTCAATCATTATCATATGATGGATTCATGCATTCTGTGTGTTCAGATACCACAAGCAACACTGCGACACTGGATAAACTCTCCATCATTTCAACTGTGTTTTGCATGCTGCCAAGTTTGACACATTCTTGTCTGTGGTTTTATTACTTTTCATGTCAGTGACTTAAAAACAAGTAAGTGTACACGTAGGCCAAAGCTCCTTGTCAGCACTGGTACATTGGTAAAAACAATAATAATGAAGCTGCTGCTTCTATCAGTGTTGTGCTTGGAATATGGAATTTGATACAAAGTTCCACTAATTTACTCCCTTCATTCTCCCGTTGAAATGTTGTTTGGGCATGTAAAGTGTAACGTCAACTGACTATCCAAAGGTAAATGCTTATTCTTTCACTGGGGCAAGCGGCACAGCTACAAAATGTATGTCTCAAGGATCAGGAGTGGAAAAGCAGTGACATACACTGAAAAGACACATACTACTCAGCGATGTTGCATATTGACATATTCATACTTTTAAATGAATGCAGCTATTGGAATTTGCCATCGGCATTTGCCTTTGCATCAAAGTTGGAACAGTTCTGTTGACTGTCCCAGCTTTCTGCATCTCGTGCAATGTTGTTGCTGCTAGCACAAAAGAGGTGCCACATCTATTCTCTACTTTCTTGTTTGTGTTTTGCAATGCTTATTAGATCGAAACAAAACAACTACTATTTTCCTTCCACATGCACTGTGCACATCTCATTAATTGCTTTACCAAACGTAAGGCTCTCGTCAGTTCAGTGTTGAGCCAAGAGGTGTGACAACGAAGCCCAGCTACTTCTAAAATTAGTCTCTACTTGTGTATCGTCCATCTGTCCTGCACTAGTCATGCTTTAATAGCAAACAATTGAAACAATGTGATACAGTTAAATCAGTTTGATTTGAGCTTATAAAACCACCAAATGACCACAATTAAGATGAAAGGGTAAGACATGCAAGATTAAAATCACAAAATAATGACAGACATGTCAAACGCAGTGAAAATCATAAAAATGTATAAAATAAACCTCAATTTGAGGGGTTTTTTTGGCAGTTTTTATGATTAATTTGGCTTTTTTTTTGAAGAAAATCTAGTCTGCAAATTGAGCACCCTAAGCAGGAACATATCCCCTTTGACAAACCGTTAATTGTATACTGCATGAAAATTCCACCCACACCTGTAAGCACAAACCACAGCGCCGACCTCCGAGCTTCATTTATACTTTGTACTAAACCACCACATAAATACATCACACAGCACATTTTTAAAATCAGTACATCCACATAGTACTATGGTCTAGACAATAAAGCCATCTGAATTTGATTCTCAGCCAAAATTTCACGCTCAACAACACTTTCACACTATGTGCAAACAGAGTGGTTGTCTGGTTAAAACTATGTCTCTCGCATCTCGTACCTTTCGTGAACGCATGGGCAAAATGACGCATTGCCACAAAGGTGAACACAGAGTTGTTTTGTTTAGTTTGTGAAAAGATGACATTTTGGAGATATGTGGTCCTCATTTCCTCAAGGGCCAAGTTTAGTGTCAGGATTTTGGCTTCAGGGTAAAGATTCAAGTTAGGATTAGTCTCATGTTTGGTTTAGAGTTTAGCCGAAAGTAGGGACAAGTAGGGATTTGATGTGTGTGTGTGTGTGTGTGTGTGTGTGTGGTTTAGACTCTAAATGGGAGGTTTCACCCTGAGGCTGTCTGAACATCTGTCAGCTCAGATATCAAAGGTGGCCACTAACCTGACAAATCAGTTATAGGCATCTCATTCCTTAAGTAGAACATGAAGATGGACGCTCTCAAGTATTTCAACTGGGATTACACAACAGATTGTTTTGGCCAAACCATCTGAGACACACTAGAACTGTACTACTGCTATGAAGAAATCATCTGTGTAAAACAAGGAGGAAACTCAAGAGTCCTTTAACAAAAAGTAGGTTTTCAGATTTTTTTTATGGAGGTGATGTAAGAGAAAAACAGTAAAATCTGTGACTAAAACAACATCTCCATGCCAGGTCTCAACAATTAACAATGGCCTTCTACAGATTAGCAAGAAGCCACTCAGATGGTGCTTTGCTGAAGCCACAGAATTTCTATAAATATTGTGCAGAGCCACTGTGAGGTTATGGCTGCTTTGTGGATACCATTTCAAAGCCTTGAGTTTGGCATTATGGCTGTCGACATCAGATTTTTTTGAAAACAGAAGTGACCAAATCTAGATGAGAGGGTGGAGTTGGGGAGGACATGCAATGTTATGCCTCTGGTAACAAATCAAGTGAGAAGTATGGACATTTTCTCATAAACGTACTTACAGTGAGACTTCTTTTCAAAACCAGTGGAGTCGCCCCCTGCTGGCCATTAGAAGGAATGCAAGTTTAAATGGGAAGTACAGTATTTTCAAACCTAGGCCCTATGTTTACGCCTGTGTTTCGCAACCTTTTTTGAGCCATGGCACATCTCTAACTCTAGAAAGATAGCGCGGCGTGCTGTTGGGCAAAAATGTCTGGATCAGTTGTCTGTTCCGCCCACGACCCCACGCGGTCCACCCAGAGCACCAATCGGGTGAAGCCGGATGTCCCCCACCGCACAACCAACAACTGCTGTGGCACACTGGTTGGGAATCACTGGTTTACATAATTGGTGTGTAAGATTTGGAATTAGTCCAGTAGTTGACATCGCTGTAACTTAATTTTTTCAGCAACTCTCTGATCGTCAAAGCTACTTAGTAACTTGAAAAAACTTCCTCAAGGTGTTCTTACACTGCATTGTTGAATACTAAACTGGTGATTTCCACCCTTTTTTTGCCTTGTGGTTCCCTACAAAACAGTGTCTGGTTGTTAACAGTTTCACAAAAGAAACATTTTCTCTTTTGTATTTTTGCATAAGAAGGATTTTAAATGTAGCACATTTACTTGTAATGTAACGAATTGGTACTTCTGTGTACTTCTTCAACTTTATAGCTTCTGTACATGTGTTTCATGAAACAGAATAAATTAACCGTAGTAACTACAAAATTATGGATCGGCATAGATAGAAATAAAAAAACATTCTGTCAGTCAATCCGGGAAATGAACAAATCAAACAGGAAGCAGTCGGTTTGATTAGCGACTTGCTTCCCATAAGAGAACTGTTACCACATTTGTGGAAACTGCAGGAAATATGCACAGTAAGTTAGATAGGATTTAAAAAGGACACCTGATTAAACATACCATAAGATTTAGATACAAACTAGGCTTGAGATGTTGCTTAGAGTGGCTATAGACGTGGTCCAAAGCTGCACGACAACATACACAAGTGGATCGATCGCTAGGTTAAAAAAAAAGGCGCTTAAGTGGAAGATTGTAAGCTTGCACGGGAATTCATTCCTCCTAACACTATCAGTGATCAGCTGCATCAGGAGGTCACTGAGTCTACCTTTTAACATGGAAACAGAGAGAGTGGAAAGAAAAGCAGCCTGTGATGGAGAGAGAATGTAAAGAGAGAAAGAGAGGAACAAATGGGGGACAAAAAGATCTAGACGGTGAATGTAAGGGAGATAAAGAAAATCGTTGAGACAGAGAGGCAGATTACCGGGTCAAAACGGACAGAGAGAGGAGGGCTGAACTGTCATATGACTGAACTGCTGGGAAGGTCCAGCCTCACCTTGAAACCACATGATCTCTGTCTGCTCTGCCTCAGGAACTGTGGTAAAGACGAAAAAACTTGTTTCGTCAGAGCTGAGCTAGGATCTCAGTTAAAGTTTAGGATTGTTTACACCAAAGTAAGCAGTTTAGGTTACAGGTGAAATGAATGATTTCCTTAAACGAATGTCCTGACATGTATATGTGTGCTTCTGCACTCCCTGACTCCATCATGCTGTTTCTGTTCAACAGAGCAGGGAAAGATGTCTGATCCAAATCCTTACAGTATGTTTTGCTCTAACTAGCCATAAGAATGTGCAGCGTGTAAACACTCCACTCTAAATGTGTAAACCATCTCGGAGGAGGCAGCAGGGCTGCGAAACTGCAACCATATAGAAAGAGGGCAACAAACTGATCCACAAAGGAAAGCATGGAAAAGAATCCTGCCTTCCAAACACAAACTCACCAATGCCTTGCAGTTTATGCAGTTACTGTACAGGATCTCATGATACTTAGGTTTATATCTCCTTATGCAGATTTAAGGGACTTCAATACCCACAAATGTTGTTATGTGATGCTATTTATGTTCACCAACCTGCTACAGACCCTTTAAGTGACTTGACCCCAGTAGTCTTGCAAACATCACATTTGACACAAATCTATTAGAAAAGTACTTGAGCTCCACTTGACCATAATTACAAAACCCTTCAGTGTCTTGAAAAGCAGAAACAACTTGCAAGAAACATGTGTTAAGTGCTTTTGGAGTTGCTGAGGAGTGATGGCTGCAGATGGGTGGACCTCAGGGATGGTACAAGTCACTGTTGGTGCTTTTGAACAGGACATGGGAGAAGCAACTGTGATAGGGTGTGTTTACTGTCACCCACCAACTTTTTCCTCTTTAACTTTTCCATCGAATTTTTTTTTTTGAACACTTAACATGTTGGCCAAGAGCAGCCTGGTTTTAAAAGAGAAGTTCACATTTTAAAATTCTGTTTAAAAGATATTGTCACATATGCACATATATAGAGAAACATGTTAGATTTGCTATAATCTTTCCTTATGTTCACAGTGGCCATTACGAGACCCCTTCCTAATGCACTTCCAGTGTAAAGGATGAGGGACAAAAATCATTTAGTGCATTTACGGTGTATCTGAAAGTCCATGTTATTATCTTCCAGAGTCATTTCAGAGCAGAATCCCATGGTTGCGTTATCACCCCTTCACTGCAACTCAGCAGGGAAAATTCTAATTCTGGATGATATCTGCTTGATCATACTGCTGTCTCCTATTAGGTTCAAATGAAGTGAGTGTTTACATTAGACAGACTTGAAAAATTGTAAATGTCTTTGGCTCTGAGGTAAAGTTTGCTACTGAGCACCTTCTGCCTGCCAGGACCCTATGGGCCTCAGCCCACTAAGTTGATTTGTGATGGGTTTGGACCTTTGTTGGGGGGACTAATGCTGAAATTTCTGGCCCATGCAGGGCTCCAGCTGTCACCTCTGAGCTCCTGTACAGTCAATACTCTTCCTCCTTGGAAGAATACTTAATTTGCATTTGCAATGATTTGATGCACTATGTTAGCACAATTTAACAAAAGCTGTAATCCTGAATATGATTTCAACAGATTGGATTGCTGATTTAGTGAATTATTTATTAGTAAAGTGTAAACTAAATTACACGTAATGACTCATGAGAGGGAGGAAAGAAGAAATAGGAAACATCACATGATGAGTGAACAGATTTCCAAAACAGGGAGGTTCAAGGACACTAGAACTTCCAGTCAGTCCCTCCGGAGGTGTCATGAACCCAAATGAATGAAACATCTGTGATGGGATAACACCAATGATCCACCCAGCCTGCCTTTTCCTCTTTAACTGTGTAGCTGGTGCTTTAATCCAGGGAGGATTCATCATTGAACATTACAAGTTGTCCTCATATCATCTGTTTGTTCACTTAAACCCTAATTAACAAGGAAAAGTTATTATGTACTTGACAGGTACACATTTCTACACCTTCAAGCTTCAAGCCACTGACATTTAGAGTACAGAATGCTTCGGAAATCTTTATGGCTAACGTCCAAGTTGTTTACTTCTCTTACGTCATGTTACTGTGCAATTGCTGCAATATAAACAAAAGAAATTGGGACAACAAATGAAACTGGTACAGGAAGGGAAGAGTAAAGCAGATAGAAGAGACGAGTTGGATACACAAAAGGACAAAAAGGTTGGAATGCAGAGCCAAAGGAGGACAACAGGAACTCTCCATAGTAACATTATCAGCCACCTGGGAGCCATTTTGGCTCATTTCTGACTCAAGTGCCCATAAAGGGAGTTGCAGAATGGAACCAGCCCCTGTCTCCCTGCCTCCTTCTCTGCGTCCTAATTTCTTTGCCCTGCTATATGCCTACATGTCAGGGGGGGCTCTGCGTCAAATCCACCGCTGCAACAGCTGCTCCAGCAGCCTCTGCGCGCATGCACATAAGTGGACTCCCACAGCAACAGGAACGCATCCACCAAAGGCTCAAGACGCCCACTGATGCGAGCCATTACGCAAAGCTTCCTACGCCACATGTCACATCAGGCATAGCCCAACTGCACCACAGCACTGTTGAGGCCTTTATGCAGAATTTCCCTCATGTTATGTTATCACACTGGTCACACACAGGCACACACATGCACACATGCAGCACAAGTAATTTTGGGTTACTGGACTATCTGGTTCTAATCCCATCATCAGCTCCCAACCAATCATAGAAGGAGGTATAAAACATATCCACTCATGCACACACAGTGAGGCACAACACACATTAACCTCAACTCTGCAAAAACCTTCAGCTCCAGATAGTGAAAAGAAAGTTCGATTTTTTATTTTTACTTCCTCGTGTGTTTTAATAGTTTTTTATTGTTAGAAAAGTGTAGAAATGTGTTAACTTTTTGTTTTTGATAAACATAATCATATGTTGAATGCCACTTGCACATCAAAATGACCGTGGCACTTGTGTGTTCCATAATTTCGAGAGGACCTCTGCGCGCACTGAGGCCGCTCACTCTCTCCACCTCGTGCGCACACAGGCTACAATTTCTATGCATACACAAACAAATATGCACGCACGCACACGGGGCAGGGAAGGCGCAGGGAGGGAGAGAAGGATTCAACGGGTAGTCCGCCTTTGTGTTGACAATCAACTGTGTAATGACAGTCTTCACTCCCACTAACGGCGAGCCGAGGCGCAATTAGCGCGTCGGTAATCCAAAGATTCAAGCCCTTATGAACCGTTCCCGTGCGCATTCAGTCATTTCCGCTCCCTCCAACACGCCTCACATGCTTTTGAAAAGAGTAAGACTCCCGTGTGCGTGTAAAAACAGCAGGAGTCTCTAATGTTTGTGTGCGTAAGCGAACTTTGGAAAGACCCAACCCTTTTGTGTACCTGCGCACACACACATACAGAGAGGGAGGGAGAGAGAGACGGGAGGCAGAAGTGCTGGTCCGCACTGGTTTCACATGAGACAGCGCACAGTGCGTCTCTCATTCAACTTTATTTTACCTGCCATTTACGCTCAGGCGAAGAATTAAATTCCTGAACATCTCATGCAACTCCTCTGTGCTACAAAAGTGTAAATATTTAGTTTGGGCCACTCAAAACCTATTCATTCGCCTCTGTTTCCAAACTTTCCAATACTATTCATGCCCCAGGCGCTCCATAGCTGCTCATCCCACGATTTGATGCGCTTAAAGTACAACTCTGAGAGTCTCTGTCATCTTGTAAAGTCTGCTGAACCCAGTGAACACCTGGGGTCAATCTCTGTCACTTCTTTCGTGTCAATTTTCCCCCAAACCGAAGGGTTTCCTCAGCCACGAAAATGCTCTAGAACGCACCAAATCAAACTAAACAAAGGAGTTCCTACCGTAATAAAGGTAACCATAGCATCGGCAGGTTAGATTCCAACAGAGTCGACATGAAGGTGATTAATTTTTAGACAGAATCCTTTGGCGAAAACTTCCCACTTTGTAAGGGCTGCCGCCGGTCTGTGCGCCACACTGGTTCTGTGTGGAGAGGATCAGGGTGTGCGTAATGCTCTCTCTCTCTCTCTCTCTCTCTCCCTCTCCCTCCCTCCCTCTCCTTCTCCCTCTCTCTCTCTTGATCTCTCTCTCTCTCTCTCTCTCTCTCTCTCTCTCTCTCTCTCTCTCTCTCCAACATAATCTACGCCGCTCTTTCTGTTACAGAACAGATGGCTCTTGGCGCATGTTGCTGCAAAGACCTGCATGCATGCTGCCACTGTCTGTCAGCGGAGCAAGCCTGCTGACATGAATTAGGACACCGAATTAGGAGCGCGCGCATGTACATTCGTGCTCGTGTGTGTGTGTGTGTGTGTGTGACCAATGCAAGCTTTACATGTGGTGCTGGATGACATTTGACAGGTTCCTCAAGACTGAACGTTTCAACTCAAACGGACTAAATGCTTCCATTTTTCACTGAACTATAGCCGCCCTAAAATAAAATAAGAATAATGAAAATGAAACCGTTTTTTTCTTACACTATAATTGACACAGATACATACAGCTCTTGGACATCATGCAGTCTGCAAAGTACAGTAAAAGTCATGCTAACCCTCCTAAAAGGAAGATGAAAAGTTGATTAATTTAATATCAGTATCTGCATAACTATGTCACTGCAACTTTAGTAGCCCATGTGACCAACTATCATTGGCAACTTCTAACTTCTACTAAAAATCGCCTGACCCCCCACTATGTGTCAGTGCTTCTTTATTTTCTCTGGAAACATTTTATGTGACTTACAAATTAAGGAGGGGAAACCTACGGTTACATATATTCAAATAAGTCTACAGCTCCTCTATTTAGGAGTTAGAATCAATGCATGTAAGTGAATAAATTTAATATGTTTACTCACCGTTTTTGTAAATTAATCAAATTTGGCTACAAAATGCTGTTTAAACTATACTGATATAATCGGGTGCAGTGAATTTGCGTAGCTCATAACATTTCATTTCATCAGAATGCATCTGCTGGTTTCTCTTTTGCTTTTCTTTGGCTCTGATACAGCAGCTGGAGGTTCACTATGCTCTGCTGCTGCTCACACTGCTGCACATCCAGCTCTTTCATGAATGCATTATGATCGTATCAGTCAGGATCAGTGTTTTATTACTGTCTGGGCATGAAAAAAAAATTGAGTAATAAATGCCCATTGAGTTTTCAAACAAAGAAATCGATCAACTATATTTCTTCAGAATAGTTCATGTCTACAAATAAACCAATTAATAAAATGTGTAAGATAAAATAATATATATTTTTAATGCCAATCAACTACTGTTTTCACACATTTTAACATACTGTGAAATGGATACCATGTAGTTCTAGTCTTACCTTAAAGTGTGTCTACTTTTCCTTTTGCACAAACCACTCTGTTTCGTTTTCTTAGTTGATTTTGAAGCCGTCAAAACAGACATGGCAACACTCTGTTAGCTACACATCTGGTCTTTCTCTTCCATCACTTGTCAGTCTCAACAGCACATCTGGTAAAGCTGTGAATGGGTTCTAATTGGCCAGTACACACAGACAAGACCTGACCTGACTGATAATTGGGGGGGGGTTCTGTTTCGGTTTATGCAGGTTTTGCTTTAAACTTGAAACATTTTTGAAAATACATTCACAAGCTGAATTTTTTTCAGCTTCAGCTATAAAGTTAATTGAAACCTTTTGTATTTGAAATTCGAAATGTTGAGAAAATTTACTCAAGATTTTTTTTAAATGTGATCAACAATCAATTAAAGGATGACAGTGTTGTTCTGAATCATTGAAATGGAAGAAAAGTGGTACCACTGAAAATTGTATGTTTGGAATTATGCAGTATATATTTGGGCATTCTTGGACAGAGGTGGGGTGGGACAAAACGGTTCAGAAATCAGAAAAGACTTTATTGCCATTGTAAGTGAAGAGGTTTCACATTACTAGGAATTTGTCTTGGTGATTGGTGCATACATAGAACATAACAAGTAACATATAATAGAAGAATAAAATAAAATAAAATAGAATAAGGTAAAAACAAAATAAAATAAGATAAGTAAAATAAATATGTTTCTGGAGGTAGTGCAGGGTGGAGTATAGTGCAAGTGGGTGAGGTAAACAATGCAAATGAACAGCAGGTGGATAATGAAAACAGTTGTTTTGAGTATTGAATTATTAACCTACTGTATCTGCATTAATAAAACGTTTTCACTGGATGCATGTGATACATGCAATGTTGCATGTATGTCTGCACAGTGTTGTATTTTCACAGCTCACAGTCAGTAAATACTGTACATTAAGTACTGGTGTATCGCTTTGGTTCTAGAGGTGTGGTTACAGCAATTATGCAGTGTTGGCGTGGCTTGTGTTGGAGTGGCCCTACGTGATATTTTTTCTTTTGGACCAATGTGCCAGCGCCCCTGCTTTTAGTTCCAAAAATGTTTTCTCTTCAGTTGAAGGTAGCTTAAGTTCAGTAGCTTGAACACCACCATTTAGCAGCTGGGCTCATTTAAATTTAAAGGTACTAAATTGTCCATTTTGTAATCCTGGCATGATTTGACAATTTTTAAGACCCCTTTAGTGATTATATTTTTATCAGCCAGTGTTTTGGGCTGAGCTTGAATGAAGCTGTGAGTGCGACTGATCATTAAACCAATTACTAGTACTTACTATTTGTTTAAAGTGGACTCCTCCTTCATTTTTGCTTTTGTAGCAAACCCAAACCCTCATTCTGTATGTGTCTGTCTTCCCATCTGTTTTCCCAGGACCTACAACTTTAAAAAACATGGATGCAGGTGACAAGACAAAGAAACGAGATTAAGGTTCAGAGAGGCAGCACCTACTTATCACAATTTGATCCCTGAGGGAACCAGTGACAAGAGAGAGAGGAAAGAAACAGGAAAGGGCAAAAATCTGTTGTGTAGCTGGTTGTTAAACACATAAACATACAAATCTAGATCTCCATTTCCCAGTTTTTCCTCCATTACTAAAGCTATAGCAAGTTAGTCAAGAATGGCAGAATAAATTCAGCCAAAATTTCTGGTTCCACACCGAACGAACTCAAAGGAAGAAAAGATGAAACCAAAAAGAGGTTGGAGCAGGAGGTCAAACTGAAGTCATCGTCAGCTTGGCTTTTCAAGTGAATGAGGCATGACGTTGAACACAGCTAGTGATGAGAATGATGCACTGCTATCTTGGACTTGTCCTCCAACAGTGGTCAAGCAGGACACAAATTGTTTTGAAGGAGTGGATGGAATGGAAGGATGGGATTTTTACAGTTTTATACCTGGCTACTCTTGGTGGTTTCACCAACTTCACCAATCTCGGCTTTAGTTTACCGAGGTATCACAAATGCTCAGGTTCAGGAAAGATACCAAGAATTAAAAAAGGTTTGTTTAACACAAAATGAATGCATACAAACTTGTTAAAATGCACTTCAAACACACTTCAAATTGCAACTGCACAAACATCCATGGGGTCTTCAGTTTTCTATGCCTCAGCAATGGGCACAACCATGACATTTCACGAAATACCCAAAGTGCCGGTCTGGTCTTTAATGATGAAGGTCACCTCACTGTCAGCACAACAGGTCTTCGAAGCAATAGGCTTTTGTGTTTGGTATAACTGGCTGTCGGACAAATGGGCGAATACAAAAATAAAATCCACTCACTGGATAAGGGTCCCATGGTTATTTATCACATCCTTCCTCCCTTCTTCAGTGTGGTCAACGTGTGAGAAAATGAAATATATTAAATAATGCGCCTTATATATACAACTGATATAAAGCCTGTGAGCAGAATTCCTATGTAGATTTTCTAAACCACCTGAATATGCCATAGTAAGTTGTAAACATATGAATAGTTTAAAAAAAAAAAAAAAAAAAACATAATTAATGCGATCCAGATATGTGTATACACAGAAGTATTGGACTCCATAGTACACCTATAAAATATATTTATATCAGTCTGTCAAATGAAAGACCTTGTACAGTCGAACAACTTAAACCTTACTAGAGCATCGGGTGAAAACCTTTATAATGTAATGCAATTAAAGAACAACTAGAATTCCAGCCCCCTCTTACAAATTTGTGTGAAATTTTGTCATAATGACCGAACGTCATTATGAGTCATCTTTGAGTCCAAGTGGACATTTATGACTAAGCATTAGTCATACATCACAACATGTCCCCTGACGTGAGCCTTTCATTCAGCATCATCGCTGTAAAGGATGTACTTAATTTTTTACAAGCACAATGTCGATGCACATCTCCTGCAGTTCCTCTGGGCTCTCCACATGACATGACAACTGTGTAATTATTATCCTGGACTGTAGCGAAATCATCAAATATGAAAAGAGCAAGGGAGAGGGGGAAAAGTTTTAGAGGAGAAAGGAGGATGAAGAGGCAGAGGACAAGAAAAGGAGTCAGGAGAGAGGAGGAGGCTGATGAAGTGGTAGATAAGGGATGTGAACAAAGAGTTGAGAGAAAGTGATTAAGCAGGAGGAGGAAAGGTAGAAAGAGAAGAAAGGAGAGACTAAAGAAGATAATTTCAGAACTGTCCTTCTGAAATTCACTGTACTTTTTATGACCAACAACAAATTGGAGCATTTATCAGCTTAAGCGCTAGTGGTTGTTTTTTTTTTTTTTTACAAAGATGATGGTGAGAAGAAAAAGGCAAAAGAGAGGGAATATTTGACTGTACTAGACTGGATATTTGCCAAGTGACCAGAAACTAGTCTCCACATCCACTATGTAGACCTGACCATTACATTGATGGGGACTTTGGTGACATTGGTGACATTCTAAGCACATGAACATCGGTGTGGGGTTGGTATCCCTTTTGCAGCTGTGGCAGCATCCGCACTTCTGGGAAGGCTTTCTGCAGGATTATGATTGTCCAGTTGACTAGCTATGAGAAAAAACAGTTGATTGTCTCGAATACTGACAGCCTGGGAATGAGAGTGATGTATGATTCGATCGTTCCTCTTAACCAAGCTGAACTGTAATTCCTTCACTGCTGAAACCATCATCAGTTAAAGCAGAACCTGTGAACTGGTTCAGGTGCAGGACGCACTTCTCTCACTGCAACATACACTACCAGGTCACCTAAAAACATTATACTCCATAAAACAAACATTAAAATAATACATGAATGGATTAAAAAGGGAACATGCCCATGAGATTGAAAGGCCAGTGGACAGTGACAATTTAAATTATATTTTGTCAACAAATTGCCTACCCTGCGATTAAATATGTTGTGCTCATTGAATTTATTTATTTTTTTTACTTTTATAACAAATTCTCAATTCTCAATATAGAGTATGTTTATGTTTAATTGACGGGGAAAATGGTGGTTATATCAAATCGACTATGGTTAAACTTAAACAGTGACTAAACTGACTGCACAGTGAATTCAACAGCTTCAGTCCTCCATTGTCAGATCTGCTCAGAAAAGTACTGAATGCAGGTCACCTGTGTTTGGTGAATGAGTGAAAGCAAGCCATTACATGTCCTGCACAGACAGCTGAGACGGACGACTGACAAATGTGTGATCGGATGTGAATGAAAGTTTCCTGCATTTAAGTCTGAAGCTATGCACGCACACAGCAGTGAAATCAATGAAGGGGACAAAGTGGCTTCCCGTGGGAATTCCGTGCCTTCTGCCTTTGTTTTGTCTTGTGTCTTTTAGTTTTTGTTTTGTCTCTCCTTCTATTTGTTTAAACCTCCTCATAAATAAATATGACTGGTATTAACCTGACTGGAGTCCAGATTTCAAGTGTGGACTTGGTCCGGTAGAGCTTGAAACATGATGCCATGTTGAGACAGCCCAGAAAACCTTAAACAAGAAGACTTAGTCTTTTCTGACAGACTAAATCCTAACGAGATCACAAGCAACATCCTAAATTAGATGAACGGCTTAGATATGTTTTCACAGTAAATTCCGTGTGATTTCTGCTGAAATCCAAGCATGCCCGTTCAAAAGCAGCGCGCGTACTTCTTTGTTTGCACAGCGATAGGCATCAGCGAACAATCCCGGCCACCAACAGCAAACACTGTTTTTGTTGAAAATATCAACAGGGAGTAATTGATGGGACAGTGTTTTTTGTCACGGCATTCTGCATAGTGCTCCGTGGAAAATCAAACAGCAGTGCTGACGGACGCACACCTATTAAAAAGAGATGAATGCAGCACACGCACATTTAGTTAAACTCCAGTAGAAAGCCAAAACACGTACGCATGCATGCACAGAATTGAGATGTGAGAGGGAAATGAGTGAAGATGAGGAGAGGAGGAAGAGAAGAAGAGAGAGGGGGGGAGGAAGGCACGACAGGAATTAAAAAGTCAAAGAATGGTATAAATGGTACAAAAAGGAGGAAATATGGGGAGGAGAAGATCTGTGTAGCGAAGGAAGAGAGTGTGGAAGGTGAGGGGGGGTTTTCCCGCTGTGCTCTACTGCCTCTCAGACATTTAGACAAATAAACAGAGGACAAAGAGAGGGATGGCTATGAGTTACACGCACACACAGGACGTGTGTGCTAACGAACGTACGACCTGTCGCTCTGACAGAGTGGAAGCCTCCATGTAGGTGAACATCTCAGAACACACGGACCTCACAGGGAGAGGGTTTGTTTGTGTTGACACAGGCGCCATGTTGGTGCTGATTATAGGCTACTGGTCATGAGGGACGAGTGTGAACAGTGTGTGTTTTGTGAGTGCGATTTTTTTCAGAATAGTGCATATTTTGGGGGGGGTTTGTGTAAGACCTGTGAGCGTGTTTGCAATAAATTCATTTGAAGGGCAGTTTTTGCTGGCATATGGCATTTTTGTGTTATGTTTCCTTAGGATTTCGTTTCACATGCACATTCTCAGTTCTCTCACAAAACAGTTTGAACTACTTTTTGTAAGTGACTTTACTTAAACAAACTGGATTTCTCGTGATGGTGTCTTTGCTGTTAACTGTGAAGTAATTGATACTTTGCACAGACCAGACCAGTCTACATGAGGCAGACTGGTCTGATGCATATGGTCCAGTTACTTTACCTAATCAATTTGAGTAGTGAGTAACTTAATTTTTTTGTTTGTTTTGTTTTTTAAGTCTCTTATTTGATGAGTGTTGATATGAGTGGAATTCATTCAGCCACAGTTGGTCTTTCCTTGGTAAACCAATACCAAATCAGTTCCTTATCTCTCTGAAAACGTCTCATAGCACGTGACTCAGGATGTAAAGCTGTGTGTTTCATTTTGTATGTGACATAGATATGGCAACGGATCTAATAGGCCTCCAAAATGTATGGAATTATGGATGGATCAAAATAAATACAAACACGTGAGACAGCAAAGAATGCAAAAAAAATATTTATCATATGCTTTTGTGAGTTGTCAGTATATTATAGACAAGTAGAAAAACAGATAGTACTTTATTAATCCCACACTGGGAAAATTACATTTGTACAGTCTGTTCATGTATGTTTGCATGGAGCCGAAACATACACACAGCTGACACTCGGGAATTTAACAGCCCACCCTAACCCAGACACACATACAATGGCCCTCTTGAAATACAAAATCCAAATTTAAGAAATGGATAATTAGTTTGGGTTTAGCATCAGTTGCCCTCACCTTTACATCTTTAAGGTGCTACACCGCATCTCTCCTTTGTAGCTTTAGCTTCACCCCCTGAAATAGTGTCATGTTTATTTATAGAGCGAAAACGTTTGTCTCTCAGGGCTTTACAATCTGTACATTACACAACCTTTTGACCTTCAAATCAGATTGGAAACAGATCCAAAAGCGTACTGTTTTATTGCAGTATTTTACGATCGTTTGCTTGTCTGAAGTCATTTTTGATAACAAATGGTGTCAAAGAGAAAGGAAAAAAAGAGAAATCAGAGAAAGGACCAATGATGATGATTATCAGAGCAGAACACTGCATTATTCATCCTGCTCTCTGGGGAGAAAGACAGGAGCAAGAGGAGTGATGAAGTGAGAGATGGCAAAAAAGTAGGTGAGGGTGGAAAGAGGGCAAAATGGGCAAAGCACGAAGAGGTAAAAGGAAGAAGTGAACAAGTGGAAAGAGTATCAGTGTGACAGGAGAGATTGAAAGAAAAGAAGAGATCTAGAGGTGGTCTGAGGAGGAAGGACAAGCCAAAGTTAAGGATGAAGAGAGAAAGTGCTGCATTCAAAGACTGAGGAAATAGTTTCTTTACAGTCACTTCTAGTTTATTCCTATCTTATCCACAGTATTTCTCCAAGCTTAATCAAGTAGTGACGCCAGCAAGTGGCACAGTTAAATTAATTTAGATTTTATATACATTTGGTTCTAGACAGCCAGTCACATTGTCAGCTGGTGCAACTGCTGCATCTCGCTGGCTAACCACTAATGGTCAGTTAGCAAGCATGTTAGCTCATTAGCCTAGCTTGGTTACTAGTGGAACTATAAGCTCACACAGACTATTGAAAGGATGTGTACATATTATTGAATCCTATTGCTTAGTTATCTGAAAACCAATCCTGCTTTGTGCAGGAGTTTATACTGAGGGCTACACAAAAGTGCGTGTTGCAGTAGAGCTAATAACATACAGTGGCTTCTTAAATTCAGAACACTCCAGCTCCCAGTTCCCTCAAAGGTCAACTCTGTCAGTGTAATTTGCAGGTTGTCACTAGTGCAAATTAACAGGTCATAGTTTATCAAAGTTGAACACAAAAAGCTAGGCAGATTTATATGCTCATGAGCAAAGTGTTTCTTATGCTGATGTGCTCAGGCCTGTTTGAATCTTTCAGCCTCCATTTTTGCAAACTTACAAATGTTTGTTCTTACAAACATTAGATTCGATTACAGTATAGCAGACAATCTATCAAACATTGCCATATTAAGTGTTTCAGACACTATTGTGTGTAGCCTGTATTACTACCAATCAATAGTAGGAAATAGACTGAGTTAACATTACAGTACAAAATTTATAACTATAATTTTCAACAATATTCCTCAGGCAAACTCTATTACCACCTCCAACAAAATCTATAATCCTCAGCCAATCTTTCTGTGTGTTCTGGAGACTAATGGAGTATACTAAGCTTCAGCTGGTGACATCATCCAAATTACAGCCTGTTGTGAAGACACCGAAATGAACCCATTGGCTCAGCAGCCACTTCAGCAGATATGCATACAAGGCTGGTCACTTAAAGCGGTTAGCCACACTTTGATGACTGTAATGACAGTTTCAGTGAAAGGCAGAGAATATGCAATG